>NW_026991715.1:4348767-6927459 GCF_029215605.1 Mirounga angustirostris | reverse complement strand
AACAAAAAAAATACACAGAAACATATGAACATGAAAACACAAGGGTCCAAAACCTTTGGGGTCCAGCAAAAGCAATCCTCAGAGCAATACAGCCCAACTGAAGAAGAAAATCTCAAATAAACAACCTAACCTTGAACCTAAAGGAACTAGAAAAAGAATAATAAATGAAACCTAAAGCCAAGAGAAGTAAGGAAATAATAAAGATTAGAGCAGAAATAAGTGATAAAGAAACTACAAAAACAATAGAAGAGATCAATGAGACCAGCCGCTGCTTCTTTGAAAAAATTAATAATTGATAAACTTTTAGCCAGGCGTACAGAAAAGAGAAAGTATCCAAATAAATAAAATCATATGAGAGAAGAGAAATAAAAAACACCACCACAGAAATAAAATTTTGAGAATATTATAAAAACCATATGTTAACAAATTGGACCACCTCCAAGAAATGGATAAATTCCTAGAAACATATAAACTATCAAAACTGAAACAGAGGGGCACCTGGGTGGCTCAGTTGGTTGGGTGAATGCCTTCGGCTCAGGTCATGATCCTGGAGTCCTGGGATCGAGTCCCGCATCAGGCTCCCTGCTCAGCAGGGAGTCTGCTTCTCCCTCTGACCCTCCTCCCTGTCATGCTGTCTGTCTCTCATTCTCTCTCTCTCAAATAAATAAATAAATAATCTTAAAAAAAAAAAAAAAAACAACTGAGGGCGCCTGGGTGGCTCAGTTGGTTAAGCGACTGCCTTCAGCTCAGGTCGTGATCCTAGGGTCCTGGGATCGAGTCCCACATCGGGCTCCCTGCTCGGCGGGAAGCCTGCTTCTCCCTCTCCCACTCCCCCTGCTTGTGTTCCCTCTCTCGCTGTGTCTCTCTCTGTCAAATAAATAAATAAATAAAATCTTTAAAAAAAAAAAACTGAAACAGAAAGAAATAGAAAACTTGAACAGACTGATAACCAGAAAAGAAACTGAATCAATACTTAAAAAAGACTCCCAAAAGCAAAAGTCCAGGGCCAGATGGCTTTACAGACGAATTATACAAAATATTTAAGATGAGTTAAAACCTGTTCTTGTCAAACTATTAAAAAAAAATAAATAAATAAAAAGAAAGAAAGAAAAGGAAGGAAAACTTCCAAATTCATTCTATGAAGCCAGCATTATCCTGATACCAAAATCAGATAAAGACTCCACAAAAAAAGAGAACTACAGGCCAATAACCCTGATGAATATGGATGCAAAAATTCTCAATAAAATGCTAGCAAACCAAATCCAATAATACGTTAAAAAAATTGTTCACCATGATCAAATAAAATTTATTCCTGGGCTGCAAGGGTGGTTCAATATTCACAAATCAATCAACATGATACACCACATTCATAAAAGAAAGGACAAGAACCATATGATCACAATGAGGTATCACCTCACACCAGTCAGAAAGGCTAAAATTAACAACACAGGAAACAACAGATATTGGTGAGGATGCAGAGAAAGGGAACTCTCTTGCACTGTTGGTAGGAATGCAGAATGTTGCCGCCACTCTGGAAAACAGGATGGAGGTTCCTCAAAAGTTAAAAATAGAACTACCTATGACCCAGCAATTGCACAACTAAGTATTTACCCAAAGGATACAAAAATATAGATTTGAAGGAGTACATTCACCCTGATGTTCATCCCAGTATTATCTACAATAGCCAAACTATGGAAAGAGCTGAAATGTCCAACAACTGATGAATGGATAAAGATGTGGTATATATACGTAGTGGACTATTACTTAGCCATAAAAAAAGAATGAAATATTTCCATTTGCAGTGATGCAGATGGAACTAGAGGGTATTATGCTAAGTGAAATAAGTCAGTCAGAGAAAGACAAATACCATATGATGTCACTCATATGTGGAATTTAAGAAATAATACAGATGAACATATGGGAAGTGGGGGGAAGAGAGAGAGGGAAACAAACCATAAGAGACTCCTAAAGATAGAGAACAAACTGAGGATTGATGGAGGAAGGTGGGTGGGGGATGGGCTAGATGGGTGATAGGTATTAAGGAGGACACTTAACGTGTTGAGCGCTGGGTGTTGTATGTAAGTGATGAATCACTGAATTCTACTCCTGAAACAATACTACACTGTATGTTAACTAACTAGAATTTAAATAAAAATTTGAAGGAAAAAAAGAACCATATGATCATTTCAATAGATGCAGAAAAAGCATTTGACAAAGTACAATATATCCACTCAAGATAAAAACTCTTAACAAAGTAGGTTTAGAGGGAGCATATCTCTACATAATATATGAAAATTCCACAGGTAATATCATCCTCAATGGAGAAAAACTAGAAGCTTTTTCTCTATGGTCAGTAACAAGACAAGGATGTCTGCCACTCTCAGCACTGTTATTTAACATAGTAATAGAAGTCCTCACCAGAGCAATCAGACAACAAAAAGAAATAAAAGGCATCCAAATCAGCAAAGAAGATGTCAAACTTTTGATATTTGCAGATGATATGATACTATATAAAGAAAACTGGGAAGATTCCACCAAAAAATTACTAGAACTAATAAATTCAGTAAATTCAAAGGATAGAAAATTAACATAGAGAAATATATTGCATTTCTATACATCAATAATGTAGCAGCAGAAAAAGAAATTAAAGATTCAATCCCATTTATAATTACACCAAAAGCAATAAAATACCTAGGAATAAAACTAACCAAAGAGGTAAAAGACCTGTACTCTGAAAACTATAAACACTGTTGAAAGAAGTTGAAGATGACACAAACAAATGGAAAGATATTCCAGCTTAGGAGTTGGAAGAACAAATATTTTTAAAATGTCTATACTACCTAAAACAATGTACACATTTAAAGCAAGCCCTATCTAATACCACCAGCATTTTTCACAGAACTAGAATAAACAATCCTAAAATTTGTGTGGAAACAGAAAAGAGCCTCAACAGCTAAAGCAATCTTGAAAAAGAAAAGCTAGAAGAATCACAATTCCAGACTTCAAGGTATATTACAAAGCTGTAGTGATCAAAACAGATTGGTGCTGGTACACAAATAGACACATAGATCAATGGAACAGAATAGAAAACTCACAAATAAATGCAAAACTAAATGGTCAATTACTCTTTGACAAAGCAGGAAAGAATATTCAATGGGAAAAAGACATCTTTCCCCCAACAAATAGTGCTGGGAAAATTGGACAACATGCAAAAGAATGAAACCAGACTACTTTCTTACACCATACACAAAAATAAACACAAAATGGATTGAAAACCTAAATGTGAGGCAGGAAACCATTAAAATCCTAGAGGAGAACACAGGCAGCAACCTCTTTGACATTGCCCATAGCAACTTCTTTATAGAGAAGTCTCCTGATGCAAGGGAAACAAAAGCAAAAGTAAACTATTGGAACTTCATTAAAGTAAGAAGCTTCTTCTGCACAGTGAAGGAATCAATCAACAAAATGAAAAAGCAACTACAGAATGGGAGAAGATATTGGCATGACATATCTGGTAAAGGGTTAGTAACCAAAATATATAACAAAGTTATGAGGCAAGATGGCGGAGGACTAGGAGACCTGGATTTCGTCTGGTCCCAGGAATTCAGCTAGATAGGGATCAAATCATATTGAACACCTACAAACTCAACAGGAGATCCAAGAAAAGAATAGCAACAACTCTCTGAACAGAAAAGCGACCACTTTCTGGAAGGTAGGACATATGGAGAAGTGAATCCGAGGAAGATAGACTGCGGGGGAGCGGGCCTCCGTAGGCCGCTTCTGCCAAGTGATAGAGCAGCGGAATGCAAAATCAGAACTTTTAGAAGTCTGCTCCTCTGAGGGACGTCGCTCCAGTGGCTAAGCGGGGGGTGGAACCCTCACTGGGACAGTGTGGTCTCAGGACCCTCGGGGTCACAGAAAGACCAGGGTGCCTGAGTGCAGCAGAGCTCCCAGGTATCAGAGTGGGGAAGCCAGCTGCAGAGATGGAGCTGAGGAGTGGGTTCTCAGCTTGGGGTTGCCATAAACCATGATCCGTGGCACAGTCGGACCACTCTATTCCAGCAGGGACCCAACAAGCAGCAGATCTGGGGGGATGCCCCATCTTCCCCCTGGAGGAGCAGCGTGGGAGCACACTGCAGGGATCTGCTGGGTTTGGAGACTCCACATAGGGTCATGTGCCAGAGAGAGAAATGCTCAGTCACAGGCCAGGTGAGCACGGAGTGCAGCAGGAGCCCAGGGAGACAGGAGTGATTGACTGCTTTTCTCTGGGGGTGCACTGAAGAGTGGGGCCCCGAGTTCTCAGCTCCTCCAGGTGGAGATCGGGAGGCCGCCATTTTCACTCTCATCCTCCAAAGCTGTATGGAAAGCTTGCAGGGAACCAAAGCTCCTGAGAGCAAACCCGAGCAGATTACTTAGCCCGGACCAGCAACGGTGGGGCAATTCTGCCTCCGGCAAAGACATTTGGGAACCACAGCAACAGGCCCGTCCCCCAGAAGATCAGCAAAAACAGCCAACTAAGAAGAAGTTTACCGCTCAATGAGACGGCTGAACTCCAGTGCTAGGGGAATACTGCACATAGAATTCATGGCTTTTCCCCCATGACTCTTTAGTCTTTCAAAGTTATTTTTTTTTAATTTTTTTTTTAATTTTTCTTTTTCCCTTTTCAACCAACATCTTATCAGTCCTTTCTTTTTTAAAAAAATCTTTTTTATTTTTCATTTTTAGAGTCATATTCTATCCCTTCATTGTAGTTAACCTTATTTTTAGTATATATAAAGTTGTTCTCTCTTTAAAATTTTGGGACACACTTTCTTCTAACAGATCAAAATATACCCTAAATCTCTAGTGTATGGCTTTGTTCTAATCTCCTGCCTGATCACATTCACTCCTTTTTTTTTAATCCTCTTCTTTCTTTTTTCAACCAACTTATCAAATAGTTTTTTTTGAAAGATTTTATTTATTTATTTATTTATTTAATTTATTTATTTTTAAAGATTTTGTTTTTTGACAGAGAGAGACAGCGAGAGAGGGAACACAAGCAGGGGGAGTGGGAGAGGGAGAAGCAGGCTTCCCACTGAGCAAGGAGCCTGATGCGGGGCTCGATCCCAGGACCCTGGGATCATGACCTGAGCCGAAGGCAGACGCTTAACCTTCTGAGCCACCCAGGCGCCCCCTTATCAAATACTTTTATAAAATCTTTTATAATTTTCCTCTTTACAGTCATATTCCATCCCTTCATCGTATTAACCCTTATTTTTGTACATATATAAGTTTTTCTTTCTTTAAAATTTTGGGAGGCACTTTGTTCTAACAGACCAAAAATGCCCAAAATCTAGTGTGTGGCACTGATTTATGCACCAGCCTCCCATCATATTTGATCATATTGTTTTTTTGTTTTATTTTGTTTTTATCTTTTTTTTTTCTTTTTTCTTTCTTCCCTTTTCTTTCCCCCCAGTTTCAGGTCTTTTCCGATTTGTTTAGAGTATATTTTCTGGGGATGTTGTTACCCTGTTAGCATTTGTTCTCTCATTCAGCTACTCTCCTCTGGACAAAAGGACAAGATGGAAAAAATAACCTCAAAAAAAAAAGAACAAGAGACAGTACCAACTGAGAAGGACCTAATCAATACGGATATTAGTAAGATGTCGAACTAGAGTTCAGAATGATGATTTTAAAGATACTAGCTGGGCTTGAAAAAAGCATGGAAGTTATTAGAGAAACCCTTGCTGGAGAAATAAAACAACTAAAATCTAACAAAGTCGAAATCAAAAGGCTATTAATGAGGTACAATAAAAAATGGACGATCTAACTGCTAGGATAAATGAGACAGAAGAGAGAATTAGTGATATAGAAGACCAAATGATGAAAAATAAGTTGAGAAAAACAGAGATAAACTACTACTGGATTACGAGGGCAGAATTCGAGAGATAAGTGATACCATAAGACAAAACAACATTAAAATAACTAGGATCCCAGGAGAAGAAGGAAGAGAGAGAGGGGCAGAAGGTATATTGGAGGAAATTATAGCTGAGAACTTACCTAATTTGGGGAAGGAAACAGGCATCAAAATCCAGCAGGCACAAAGAACTCCCCGCAAAATCAATAAAAATAGGTCAACACCCTGACATCTAATAGTAAAAATTACAAGTCTCAGAGACAAAGAGAAAATCCTGAAAGCAGCTCGGGAGAAGAGATCTGTAATCTACAATGGTAGAAACATTAGATTGGCAAGAGACCTATCCACAGAGACCTGGCAGGCCAGAAAGGACTGGCATGATATATTCAGAGCACTAAATGAGAAAAAATATGCAGCCAAAATTACTATATCCAGCTAGGCTGTCATTGAAAATAGAAGGAGAAATAAAAAGCTTCCAGGACAAACAAAAACTAAAGGAATTTGCAAACATGAAACCAGCCCTATAAGAAATATTGAAAGGTGTCCTCTAAGCAAAGAGAGAGCCTAAAAGTAACATAGACCAGAAAGGAACACAGACAATACAGTAAGTCACATTACAGGCAATACAATGGCACTAAATTCCTATCTTTCAATAGTTACCCTGAATGTAAATGGGCTAAATGCCCCAATCAAAAGACACAGGCTATCAGATTGGATAAAAAAACAAGATCCATCGATATGGTGTCTGCAAGAGACTCATTTTAGACCTAAAGACACCTCCAGATTGAAAGTGAGGGCATGGAAAACCATTTACATGCTAATGGACACCAAAAGAAAGCTGGGGTGGCAATCCTTATATCAGACAAATTAGATTTTAAACCAAAGACTATAATAAGAGATGAGGAAGGACACCATATCCTACCTAAAGGGTCTATCCAACAAGAAGATCTATGCCCCTAACATGGGAGCAGCCACTTATATAAGCCAATTAATAACAAAAGCAAAGCAACACATCGACAACAATAGTGGGGAACTTTAAGAGCCCCTCTCACTGAAATGGACAGATCATCTAAGCAAAAAGATCAACAAGGAAATAAAGACTTTAAATGTCACACTGGACCAAATGGACTTCACAGATCTATTCAGAACATTCCACCCCAAAGCAACAGAATGCACATTCTTCTCTAGTGCCCATGGAACATTCTCCAGAATAGATCACATCCTAGGTCACAAATCAGGTCTCAACCAGTACCAAAACATTGGGATCATTCCCTGCCTATTTTCAGACCACAATGCTTTGAATCTAGAACTCAATCACAAGAGGAAAGTGGGAAAGAACTCAAATACATGGAGGCTAAAGAGCATCCTACTAATGAATGAATGGGTCAACCAGGAAATTAAAGAAAAATTAAAAAATTTCATGGAAACCAATGAAAATGAAAACACAACTATTCAAAATCTTTGGGATACAGCAAAGGCAGTCCTAAGAGGAAAGTATATAGCAATACAAGCCTTTCTCAAGAAACAAGAAAGGTCTCAAACACACAACCTAACCCTACACCTAAAGGAGCTGGAGAATGAACAGCAAATAAAACCTAAACCCAGCAGGAGAAGAGAAATAATAAAGATCAGAGCAGAAATCAATGAAATGGAAACCAAAAGAACAGTAGAACAGATCAATGAAACTAGGAGCTGGTTCTTTGAAAGAATTTTTAAGACTGATAAACCCCTGCCCAGACTTATCAAAAAGAAAAGAGAAATGACCCAAATAAATAAAATCATGAATGAAAGAGAAGAGATCACAACCAACACGGAAGAAATACAAACAATTCTAAGAAGCTATTATGAGCAACTCTAGGCCAGCAAATTAGATAATCTGGAAGAAATGGATGCATTCCTAGAGATCTATCAACTACCAACACTGAACCAGGAAGAAATAGAAAACCTGAACAGACCTATAACCACTAAGGAAATTGAAGCAGTCATCAAAAATCTCCCATCAAACAAAAGCCCAGGGCCAGATGGCTTCCCAGGGGAATTCTACCAAACATTAAAAGAAGAATTAATACCTACTCTTCTGAAACTGTTCCAAAAAATAGAAATGGAAGGACAACTTCCAAACTCGTTCTATGAGGCCATGATTACCTTGATCCCCAAACCAGACAAAGACCCCATCAAAAAGGAGAATTACAGACCAATATCCCTGATGAACATGAATGCAAAAATTCTCACCAAAATACTAGCCAATAGGATGCAACAGCCAAAAGGATTATTCACCACAACCAAGTGGGATTTATCCCTGGGCTGCAAGGTTGGTTCAACATCCACAAATCAATCAATGTGATACAATACATTAATAAAAGAAAGAACAAGAACTATATGATCCTCTCAATAGATGCAGAAAAAGCCTTTGACAAAGTACAGCATCCTTTCTTGATCAAAACTCTTCAGAGTATAGGGATCGAGGGTACATACCTCAATATCATAAAAGCCATCTATGAAAAACCCACAGCAAATATCATTCTCAATGGGGAAACACTGAGAGCTTTCCCCCTAAGGTCAGGAACATGGCAGGGATGTCCACTATCACCACTGCTATTCAACATAGTATTAGAAGTCCTAGCCACAGCAATCAGACAGCAAAAAGAAATAGAAGGCATCCGAATATTCAAAGAAGCAGTCAAACTCTCACTCTTTGCAGATGATATGATACTTTATGTGGGAAACCCCAAAGACTCCACCCCAAAACTGCTAGAACTCATACAGGAATTCAGTCAAGTGGCAGGATATAAAATCAATGCACAGAAATCAGTGGCATTCCTATACACCAACAACATGCCAGAAGAAAGAGAAATTAAGGGTTCAATCCCATTTACAATTGCACCCAACTCCATAAGATACCTAGGAATAAATCTAACCAAAGAGGCAAAGAATCTGTACTCAGAAAACTATAAAATACTCATGAAAGAAATTGAGGAAGACACAAAGAAACGGAAAAACATTCCATGCTCATGGATTGGAAGAACAAATATTGTGAAGATGTCAATGCTACCTAGAGCAATCTACACATTCAGTGCAATCTCCATCAAAATACCATCCACTTTTTTCAAAGAAATGGAAGAAATCATCCTAAAATTTGTATGGAACCAGAAAAGACCCCGAATAGCCAGAGGAATGTTGAAATAGAAAAGCAAAGCTGGTGGCTTCACAATTCCGGACTTCAAGCTCTATTACAAAGCTGTCATCATCAAGACAGTATGTTATTGGCACAAAAACAGACACATAGATCAATGGAACAGAATAGAGAGCTCAGAAATGGACCCTCAACTCTATGGTCAACTCATCTTCGACAAAGCAGGAAAGAATATCCGATGGAAAAAAAGTGTCTTCAACAAATGGTGCTGGGAAAATTGGATAGCCACATGCAGAAGAAGGAAACTGGACCATTTCTTTACACCACACACAAAAATAGACTCAAAATGGTTGAAAGACCTCAATGTGAGACAGGAGTCCATCAAAATCTTAAAGGAGAACACAGGCAGCAACCTCTTTGACCCCAGTCACAGCAACTTCTTCCTAGAGACATCGCCAAAGGCAAGGGAAGCAAGGGCAAAAAGGAACTATTGGGACTTCATCAAGATAAAAAGCTTTTGCACAGCAAAAGAAACAGTCAACAAAACCAAAAGACAACCAACAGAATGGGAGAAGATATTTGCAAATGACATATCACATAAAGGGCTAGTATCCAAAATCTATAAAGAACTTCTTAAACTCAACACCCAAAGAACAAATGACCCAATGAAGAAATGGGCAGAAGATATGAACAGACATTTTTCCAACGAAGACATCCAAATGGCCAACAGACACATGAAAAAGTGCTCAGCATCGCTTGGCATTAGGGAAATCCAAATCAAAACCTCAATGAGATACCACCTCTCACCAGTCAGAATGGCTAAAATTAACAAGTCAGGAAACGACAGATGTTGGCGGGGATGTGGAGAAAGGGGAACCCTCCTACACTGTTGGTGAGAATACAAGCTGGTGCAGCCACTCTGGAAAACAGTATGGAGGTTCCTCAAAAAGTTGAAAATAGAGCTACCCTATGACCCAGCAATTGCACTGCTGGCTAATTTACCCCAAAGATACAAATGTAGGGATCCGAATGGGTATGTGCACCCCGATGTTTATGGCAGCAATGTCCACAATAGCCAAACTTAGGAAAGGGCCAAGATTTCTATGGACAAATAATGGATAAAGAAGATGTGGTATGAAAGGAATGAAATCTTGCCATTTGCAACGATGTGGATGGAACTGGAGGGTATTATGCGGAGTCAATCAGAGAATGACATTTATCATATGACCTCACTGATATGAGGAACTCTTAATCTCAGGAAACAAACTGAGGGTTGCTGCAGTGGTGGGGGGTTAGAGGGATGAGGTGCCTGGGTGATAGACATTGGGGAGGGTATGTGCTATGGTGAGCGCTGTGAATTGTGTAGAACTGGTGAATTAGAGACCTGTACCTCTGAAACAAATAATACATTATATGTTAAAAAAAAAAATGAAGATAGCAGGAGGGGAAGAAGGAAGGGGGGAATCGGAGCAGGCGATGAACCATGAGAGACTATGGACTCTGAAAAAGAAACTGAGGGTTCTAGAGGGGAGGGGGTGGGGGGATGGGTCAGCCTGGTAATGGGTATTAAAGAGGGCACGTTCTGCATGGAGCACTGGGTGTTTTACGCAATCTTTGAACACTACATCAAAAACTAATGATGTAATTTATGGTGATTAACATAACATAATTAAATAAGTAATCTTTGCAAGCAAGAAAAAAAAAGGAGTTATGAAACTTGAAGAGATAAGGTGGTGGAGGAGTAGGGTGACCCTAAGCTTTTCTCCTCCCTTAAACACAGCTAGAGAAATATCAAATCATTCTGAACTCCCAAGAAATTGATCAGAAGCCTTAAAGAACATAGGTGCATGTCTACAATCTGGAAAAATGACATGTAGAAGGTAGGAACTGCAGAGTTGATTTGTGGGAGAGAAAGTCATGGGTATTGTCCAGGGGAGGGAGTAGCCAGAGAGAGCAAGAAATCACAGGGGGAAGAAAAAGTGAAAACTTGTGCAGGGGACTGCACAAGAAAATGATTCCCCAAAACCACTGATGGGGAAAAAGGTGAGGTTTACAATCCCCCCAGGTTTCTATATACATTTGAGCGCAGAGTCTGAAGTTTCAGAAGTCTGAGCATTGCCAGATTTGAATCTGGGGAACTGAGTGGTGCTTTGGTGGAAGACCATGGTAGAGCCCTAGCACTGGGCAGTCTGAGGTTCTCCAGGGTCACATGGGAAGAAGTAGTTTCCCTGCTTGGAGTGCATTTGGTAGAAGTGATAGGGCCTGTCTGTGGGCAAAAGACCCCGCAGGCTCATGGAGCTGCCCAGCTCACCAGTATAGAAACAAAGCTGCTGCTATGGGGCGCCTGGGTGGCTCAGTTGGTTAAGCGACTGCCTTTGGCTCAGGTCATGATCCTGGAGTCCCAGGATCGAGTCCCGCATCGGGCTCCCTGCTCTGCAGGGAGTCTGCTTCTCCCTCTGACCCTCCCCACTCTCCTGCTCTCTCTCTCATTCTAATAAATTAAAAAAAAAAAATCTTAAAAAAAAAAAGAAACAAAGCTGCTGGCTGAGGGCAGCAATCCCTGGTGCAGGCTGTGTGTTGTGATTTACCATAAACGGTGAACTGCTGCACAGTTCTGCCACAGTCTTCAGGAACAAGCTGGCACTGGCCACAGCACAGGGAGACCCTCCCCCAGAGGATCAGTGTCAGCTTTTCCTTTTCTTTCTTTCTACCTTTTTTCCATCAAGCTTCTTGTAACAAGAAAGCCAAAACGCACCTAGGATCTAGCTTCCTTTAAGTATTTTATTATATTTTATCTTATTTTTAAATTTTTAAATTTTTAAATTTTTATTTTATTTTTTTACCCCTCAACAATGACAAAATGGAGGAATTCACCCCAAAAGAAAAAGAACAGGAAGAAATGATGGCCAAAAATTTAATCAATAAGATGTCCAAATCAGAATTTAAAACAGTAATTGTAACAGAACTAGCTGGGCTTGAAAAAGCATAGAAGACACTAAAGAATCCCTTACTGCACAGATAAAAGAACTAAAATCTAGTCAGGCTGAAATTAAAAATGCTATGACTGAAATGCAGACCTGGATGGACAAAGCAGAGGAATGAATCAGTGATAAAGAAGCTAAAATTATGGAAAATAATGAAGCTGAAAAGAAGAGGGAAACAAAGGTAATGGGTCATGAAGGTAGACTTAGGGAACTCAGCGACTTATTAAAATGGAATAACATTCATATCATAGGAGTTCCAGAGGATGAAGAGAGAGAAAAAGGGTCAGAAGATTTATTTGAGCAAATTATAACTGAAAACTTAGCTAATCTAGGGAAAGATACAGGCATCAATATCCAGAAACACAGAGAACTCCCATTAAATTCAACAAAAGCCAACCACGGCCAAGGCATATCATAGTCAAATTCACAAAATACACAAAGAAAGAAAGAATACTGAAAGCAGCAGGGAAAAAAATAAAGTCTTTAACTGACAAGGGAAGATAGGTAAGTTTCACAGCAGATCTATCCACAGAAACATAGCAGGACAGAAGAAAGTGGCAGGATATGTTCAACATGCTGAATGGGAAGAATATGCAGCCAGGAACACTTTATCCAGCAAAGCTGTCATTTAGAATAGAAGGAGAGATAAGGAACTTCCCAAACGAAAAAAAAAAAAACAAAAAACTAAAGGAGTTCATGGCCACTAAACCAGCCTTGCAAGAAATATTAACGGGATGTCTTTCAGTGGGAAAGAAAGCAACAAAGACTACAAAGGAGCTGAGAACATCACCAGAAACACCAACTTTACAGGTAACACAATGGCACTAAATTCCTGTCTATCAATAATCACTCATAATGTAAATGGACTAAATGCTCCAATCAAAAGACACAGGGTATCAGAATGAATTAAAAACAAAACAAAACAAAACAAAACATCCATATGCTGCCTACAAGAGACTCATTTTAGACCTAAAGATACCTGCAGATTAAAAGCGAGGGGAAGGAGAACCATCTATCATGCTAATGGATGTCAAAAGCCCAAGTAGCCATACTTATATCAGACAAACTAGATATTAAACCAAAGACTGTAACAAGAATGAAGAAGGGCACTACACTATGTCATAATTAAGGGGTCTATCCATCAAGAAGATCTAACAATTGTAAATATGTGCCCAACTTGGGAACACCCAAATATATAAATCAATTAATAAAAAACCATAAAAAACTCATGAATAATAATACAATAATAGTAGGGGACTTCAACATCCCACTCACAGCAATGGACAGATTAAGCAGAAAATCAACAAGGGAACAATGGCTTTGAATGACATACTGGAGCAGATGGACTTAACAGATATATTCAGAACATTCCATCCTAAAACCACAAAATACACATTCTTTTCAAGTGCTTACAGAACATCCTCCAGAATAGATCACATCTTAGTACACAGAACAAATCTCAACAAATTCAAGATCAAAATCATATCATGCATATTTTCTGACCACAACTCTATGAAACTAAAAGTCATACACAAGAAAAAATCTGGAAAGACCACAAATACATGGAGGTTAAACAATATGCTACCAAACAATTAATGGGTCAACCAGGAAATCAAAGAAGAAATAAAAGTGTACATAAAAACAAATGAAAATGAAAACACAGCAGTCCAAAAACTCTGGGTTGCAGGAAAACTGGTTCCAAGAGGGAAGTTTATAGCAGTACAGACCTACCTCAGAAAGCAAGAAAAATCTCAAATCAACAACCTAAACTTACACCTAAAGGAGCTAGAAAAAGAACAACAACAAAACCCTAAAACCAGCAGAGGGAAGGAATTAATAAAGATTAGAGCAGAAATAAAGGATGTAAAAACAAAAAATAATAGAACAGCTCAGTGAAACCAGGAGCTGGTTCTTTGAAAAAATTAATAAAATTGATAAACCCCTAACCAGACTTACCAACAAGAAAAGAGAAAGGACTGAAATAAGTAAAATCACAAATGAGAGAGGAGAAATAACAACCAACACCACAGAAACAGAAAAAAAATCACAAGGGAATATTATGAAAAACTATATGCCAACAAATTGGGCAACCTGGAAGAAATGGATAAATTCCTCCAAACATATAAACTACCAAAACTGGACAAAAGGAAATTGAAAACTTGAACAGACTGATAGCCAGCAAAGAGACTGAGTCAGTAATCAAAAAACTCCCAACAAAGAAAGGTCCAGGACCAGATGGCTTCCCAGGGGAATTCTACCAAACATTCCACCAAACATTTAAAGAGTTAATACCTATTCTTAAACTATTCCAAAAAGTAGAAAAGGAAAGAAAACTTTCCAATTCATTCTATGAGGGCAGCATAACTCTGATACCAAAATCAGATAAAGACACCACTAAAAAAGAGAACTACAGGGCAATATCCCTGATGAACACAGATGAAAATTTCTCAACAAATTACGAGCAAACCAAATTTAACAGTACATTAAGAAAAAAATGATCCACCATAATCAAGTGGGATGTATTTGTATGTTGCAAAGGTGGTTCAATATTTGCAAATCAACCAATGTGGTACATTTTATCAATTAGAGAAAGAATAAGAACCATATGATCATTTCAATAGATGTAGAAAAAGCATTTGACAAAGTACATCCATTCATGAGAAAAACCCTCAACAAAATAGGTTTAGAGGGAAGTTACTTCAACATTATAAAGGTCATCTGTGAAAAAGCTACAGCTAACATCACACTTAATGGGGAAAAACTGAGAGCTTTTCCCATTAGGTCAGGAATAAGATTGGGATGTCCACTCTCACCGTTTAACTATATTTAATATAGTACTGAAATGCCCAGCCTCAGCAACCAGAGTACAAAAAGAAATAAAAGGCATGCAAATTAGCAAGGAAAAAGTAAAACTTTCACTCTTTTCAGATGACATGATACTCTATGTAGAAAACCCAAAAGACTCCACCAAAAAAACTGCTAGAACTTATGAAGGAATTCCGTGAAGTTGCAGTATACAAAATTGGGATACAGAAACCGGTTGCATTTCTATACATCAATAATTAATCAGCAGAAAAAGAAATTAGGAAAGCAATCCCATTTAAAACTGCACTCAAAATAATAAGATACCTAGGAATAAACCTAGTTTAAAAAGGGGTGAAAAACCTATATTTTGAAAACTATAAACCACTGATGAAAGACATTTAAGATAACACAAGTAATGGAAAGACATTCCATGCTCATGGAATGGAAGAACAAATATTGTTAAAATGTCCATACTACCAAAGCAATCTTACATTTAATGCAATCCCTATAAAAAATACAGCATTTTTCACAGAGCTAGAACAAACAATCTTAAAATTTGTATGGAACGACAAAAGACCTTGAATAGCCAAAGCAACCTTCAAAAAGCAAAGCAAAGCTGGAAGCATAACAATTCTGGAGTTCAAGCTATATTTCAAAGATGTAGTAATCAAAACAGCATGGTACTGGCATAAAAATAGACACATAGATCAGTGGAAAAGAACAGAAAACTCAGAAATGAACCTACAATTATAAAATCAATTAATCTTTGACAAAGCAAGAATATCTAGTGGGAAAAAGACAGTCTCTTCAACCAATGTTATTGGGAAAACTGGACAGCAACATGCAAAGACCACTTTCTTACAGCATATAAAAAAACAAATTCAAAATGGATTAAAGACCTGAAATCATGAAAATCCTAGAGAATACAGGCAGTAACTTCTTTGACATTGGTCATAGCAGCTTCTTTCTAGATATGTCTCTTTAGGCAAGGGGAAAAAAGTGAAAATGAACCATTGGGACTACATCAAAATAAAAAGTTTGTGCACAGCAAAGGAAACAACAAAGAAAACTAAAAGGCAACCTTTGGAATGGGAGAAGATATATGCAAATCATATATCTGATAAAAGGTCTAGTATCCAAAATATATAAAGAACTTTTAACACTTGGGGAGCCTGGGTGGCTCAGTCAGTTAAGCATCTGCCTTCAGCCCAGGTCATGATCCCAGGGTCCTGGGATCAAGTCCTGCGTCAGGCTCCCTGCTCTGCTTCTCCCTCTCCCTTGGCCTGCTACTACCTCTGCTTGTCTTCTCTCTCTCTCTGTCACATAAATTACAAACATCTTTTTTTTAAAAAAAAGAACTTATAATACTCAACATAAAATAAACATAAAACCAAACCAAACCAAAGAATAGAACATAAAATCCAATTAAAAAATTGGCAGGAGACATGAATAGACATTTCTCCAAAGAAGAAACCCAGATGGCCAACAGACACAAGAAAAGATGCTCATCATCACTTACCATCAAGAAAATGCAAAGCAAAACTAATGAGATATCACCTCATACCTGTCAGAATGGCTAAAATCAACAGCACAAGAAATAACAGAATATGGAGAAAGGGTAACCCTCTTACACTGTTGATGGGAATGCAAACTGGAAAACAATATGGAGGTTCCCTGTAAAGTTCAAAATAGAACCAACCTATGATTCAGTAATCATACTACTGGGTACTTACCCAAAAGAATATAAGAATACTAATTCAAAGGGATACATACACCCTTATATTTATAGCAGCATTATTTACAATAGCTAACATATAGAAGCTGCCCAAGGGTCCACTGATTGATGAATGGGTAAAGAAGAGGTGGCATATACATATACAATGGAATATTACTCAGCCATAAAAAAAGAATGAAATCTTGCCATTTGTAATGACATGGATGGAGGTAGAGAGTATAAAGGTAAGTGAAATAAGTCAGTCAGAGAAAGACAAATATATGATTTCACTCATGTGTGAAATTTAAGAAACAAACCAAGCAAATGGAAAAAAATGAGAGAGAGAGAAAGAAACAGACTCTTAACTATAGAGAACAAACTGATGGTTACCAGAGGGGAGAGGGGTGGGGATGGGTGAAATAAATGATGGGGATTAAGCAGTGCACAGGGTGATGTATGGAAGTGTTGAATTATTATATTGCACACCTGAAGCTAATGTAACATTGTATGTTAAGTGGTATAAAAATAAAAACTTTAATAAAAAAATAAAGCCAGTAGGTGATTGTAATGAGCAGTCATGGGTGAGAACCACAGAGAGAAATCATCCTTCACACCATGTCTTCAGTGGACTGAGAGGAACAGCTTCCCAGCATGGTGGGAGCAGGACTGTGCTTAGTTCAATGAGTTCACTGTGTTCTCCCATTTGTGGCACCTTGTGTCACTCACAGAAAGAGGCTTCCAGCCAGAACCATATATTTACTGAATCTTTCTCGCCCCTGCAACGCCCCCTACTGTTAACCTCAGCTGATGCACTTTAGCATCTGCCAACTTCCCCCACCCCATGTTCCAATGCATGTTATCTCTGCTGCCAAATACTACAGACCTCCTCAAAATTCATCTAAAATCTTAAGATTTCCCTAGTAGAATCCATACTCTTCCACTTCTACCTTGCATCTAAAACAATCTCTTTGGGTTACTTGAGCTGAGGCATCACTCTTATTCTTGCTTCTTGTATTGCTTCTGAAGCATTTCACCTATGCATGTCCTCATTCTCTAAATGCCCTGGGATCTTCTCAAAGGCAGGGAGCCAACACTGATTGACTCTCATCCTCACCCACTTTGTATGAGACTGCGCACACAATAAGTAAACCTTGCTGAATGAGTAAAGAAATGGACAACTTTATATACCTATCAAATTAATAAACATGAAAGAAAACATAAACCAAAAAAAAAAAAATCCACCCCACACACCACCACACTTAATTCATAAATGGAGATGGCTGGGTTCTTGCAGGAGCTCAATGAAGCATCTTCTCCAAGAAGAGAACAAAGAAGACAGGAGTGGGGGGTCTGACTCTGGCCCCATTTCTGATGGCTGCTCTGCAATTTTTACTCTCGTTAGCAATTGGAAAACCCATATAAGTTATCATCTCTTCGCATAGGTCTGCTTGTATGCATTTCTTCATTTCAACAGCAATGTCTTTAATACCTGCAAAAAAAAAAAAACATAAAAAAGACTGCCACTCTACTCCTTTGTTATACACCCCCTTTTACCCACCCAGGCTGGACTAGAGTAAAATATAAGCCAGGCAATACTTGTGTGTGAATCATCCAATACAACTCTCTCTGGCAGAGACAATGGGCTGGAATGGTGTCCTCCAAACACAGAGCCTCCAGGTGCCTAAATGCCCTCACAACCCATCTCAAATATTGTTATATTTTCCAAACCTTCTTAAAGTAAAAATTTTTCTAATCCCTATTATGGATCTAGCATGTTTTTATAGACATTTTATGCAGATGGTAGTAAGAACTTGTTCTCAGTCCTTAGTTCTTATTAGTATTCAAATGACTGTGAGAAGCTGCATGTATCTATGTTCCAGTTATGTATACCCTCCATGATGAGACATAAATCTAATCTCCTCTTATTCTTGACTTGAGTCATCTTTTAAGAAATAACAATAGCCATAAAAAAGCTATCATTCTGATTGTGTTCCCTGTCTTTCAAAGTGCCCTTAGATACATTCTACCAAATGGCTGTTGCTCTATGTTCTTGGTAATTTCACCTTGCCTCCTCTGGGCACCATATCCAGTGATTGGTATTTTAAAGCAAAGAATCACTGTAATGCAAATTACAAAAAGTAAAAACGTAAGAATCCAAGAGACCAACTGACATGACTAGCTCCTTTAAGTATCTCACAGAGGATGAACTCCAAGAAGGCTGAACTCCCAGAGTCAGCAGGAGAAAGTGAGAAAGTAAAGAATAACCATGCAAAGAACCCAGCCCTCATGGAACTCTGCCCACTGCACTTCATGCTCTACTATACTACTGCTTCTAATTCATTTCTAATTTGTGTCTTCAATTTAGAATTTTGTGTTGGATTTCCTCAAAGCAAGTATAGTAAATTATGCTTTACATTCTCTTTGAAGAAAGTTTATGTTTTAGTCATTGCCTTTCTCCAAAGCTTTCACTTTGAAAATTAAAAACCCCAGTGGTAGTGGAGGACACAAATTACCCATGTTTAAAAAAAATAATGGAAGTTTGAGGAGGATGAAGGTTCATCAAATATGCCGAACCAGCATCCTCAAAGCTAGCAGAGTTTGTTGATAAAAGCATGTAAAAATTTATAAATAAATCAAAGAGTGTGAAAAAGCCAGTTAGATATATTTTCAGAGTGAGGCTACTTCAGTATCTTCATTTCTAAGAAGTCTGGACAAAAGCTGGTTTCTCCTCAACATTACCACTGGGACATATACCCTTAAGTATGTGAGAGAGCACCACTTGTATTGTGTCTATACGATATTGCATACTAGAAAAGTACCTGTGTTTATGATGCCAGAAAATTCAACACATTTGATTTTATCAGCTGTGCACCACTTGAGCTCATTGTCACACTTTCTTCCCATCACTGCAAAGCACGTTGGGCACTTAAAGCCATTAGAGTTGAATTCATCAACATCCTTCTCCTCGAGGTCATTCATCTTAATCTCCCAGGAAGCTGTTTAAAAAGACACAAAAAACAAAACTGGCTGGCTATTTGCAGTGGCAGGCAAATGTACCCATGCTCACAAAGCACTTAGAACTTGGTCTGCCCCCTTCACCCTCCCCTACAACGCTCCCCAGCGTTCTGGAGGTGACACTCAACAGAGGAGTTACCATAAAAATCCCTGCCCTCATAGAGCTTACTTTCTGGCGGGGGAGGCAGACAAAAAGAAACAAGAAAAATACATGGTATATAAGACAATGACAGATACTAGAAACAGAAACAGAAAAGACAGGAAGTACAGAGTGTGGTTGAAATTTATAGGGTGGTCAGGAAAGGCCTCATTGAAGAGGTAACTTTTATTAATTTTTTAAAAAAATTTATTTATTCATATTAGAGAAAGAGAGAGAGTGCGAGAGAGAGAGCACGAGTGGGAGGAAGGGCAGAGGGAAAGGCAGAGGGAGAGAGAGAATTCTAAGCAGACTCCCCAACAAGCGTGGAGCCCAATGTGGGGTTCAATTTCATGAGCTGGAGACCATGACCTGACCCGAAATCAAGAGTCAGACGCTCAACTGACTGAGCCACCCAGGCACCCCAAAGGGGTAACTTAAGATGGAGGCCTAGAAACATTAGGGGGAAGGGGCAAGATGGTGGCAGAGTAGGGGACCTCATTTCATCTGGTTCCTCGAATTTAGCTGGGTATCTATCAAACCATTCTGAACATATATGAATTCAACCTGAGATGTAAGAAAATATATCTGGATCTCTACAAGCAGAAAAACAACTACTTTTTGCAAGGTAGGAGGTTCAAGTAGGAGGTTCAAAATCTTGACTCTTCCAGGGAAATATCAGAAGATAAACGGAGGGGGGAGGGAGCTCACATAAGTTGGCCACTGGAAGATGATATAACACCAGAGTGCAAAACTGGGACCCTTAGAAATCGGCTCCAGTGAGAGACATCCCTTTCTGAAAAGGGCGCAGCAGATGAATAGGGCAGAAGTCTAGGGGATGATTGTGATCTCAGGATCCCAGGACTCTCAGAAAGAAGGGGGAGCCTGAACAGATAAAGTGCCAAAGCAGTGGAGTGGGGAGACTGGTTATGGTCAGTGAGCCCAGAAGGAACTCCCAGCTCTGGTCACCATAAACCATGAGATAGACCAGTAGGGAGACTGCTCTTTGCCTGAGCACCCTGAAAAAGACTGGAAGGTGTGAGCTGTTTAACATCCCCAGGGAGGTACAAAACAGAGCAACAGCTCTCAGGGTGGCAGGAACCCCAGGAAGGACACTAGGGTGGCACCCAGCCGTGATCTAGAAGCAGTGGAACTGGGTGAACGCACAAGCCCACAACCGTTTGAGGTTTGAAAGACACAAAGTGCAGAGACACTCGAGGGTCATTGGAACTCCTCCTGAGAGAGTGGCAGTGGGCGCGAGCCATGCGATTTGGTGGTTTGCCACACAAAAAGACTGCACCCATGCCTAGGCAACAGCTCTCAGGGCGGTGTGGCCTAAAGGACACTGGGGTGGCACCAAGCCATGACCTGGGAGTAGCGGAAGAGAGTGCATGGATGAGCCCATGGCCACTCGCAACTGTAAAGACACAAAACACAGAGAAGCTCGAGGGTCCCTCGCACTCTCCCTGGGAGAACTGCAGAGGGTGTGAATAGCACAAGTCTGTGGAGTTTGGTACAGAGGTTTTATTGAAGAAAGGGGACAATGGCCTTGCGGCTCTGGGTCAGAGATCCCTGCACAGCCGTATTTGTTCTAACCCTCTAAAGAGGCACGCAAAGCCACAGGGAACAAAAGCCACACAGACCACCAGCTCACATTAAGCCCATTCCCCTCACAGAGGGGGTGTCAATTCCACCCAGGCAAAGACACCTGAGAAGCCAAGCAGCAGGCCCTTCCCCCAGAAGACAGACTGGAAGAACAGGTGAATGGCAAGCTTATTTCCCACAGGACTGTAAAACTCCAGCACCAGAGGAAAATAATATATTGAGCTCCAGGTGTCCCCTCACAACTGGTTTATACTTCAGACTAAAATTTTACATTTCTTTATTCTTTTTTTTTAACCCTGTTACCATTTCAAATAGATTATTTCCCAACTTATGTTTTTAAGTTGCTTTTTAACTTCTATTTTTTTCACATCTGTTTTATAGATTTCTAACTCATACTACTTCATTTTTCACTATTCAACTTTATCTTGATATATATATATATATATATATATATATATATATATATATAAGTTCTCATTGCTTTGAAATTTGGGGATATAATGTCTTCTAACACAGAGACCAAAAATCAATCAAGAACAAGGAGATTGCCCTGCTTTGTCCACCCTGAGAGATTATTGTCCCTCTTTCCCCTCCCTTTTTTTTTTTTAATTATTTTGGATCATCTTGGCTTTGGTTGCATATCTGTGGTAGCTTCTGACACTTCAACTTTTTTCTAGGGCACATTTTGCTTGCGTCATGGTTGATATTTTGGATTCTGTTCATTCTCTCAAACATCCTTTGGCAGAATGACTAGGAGGAGGAACTCACAACAAAGAAAAGAACCAGAGACAATGTCCTCTGCCATGGAACTAATGGATATGGATATAAGCAAGATGTCAGAGATAGAATTCAGGATAGCAATGATAAAGCTAATAGCTAGGCTTGAAAAAAGCATACATGACAATACAGAATCTCTAAGGACAGAAATGAGATCTAATCAAGCTGAACATAAATATGCTATGAATGAGATGCAGTCTAAACTGGATACTCTAACAGCTAGGGTAAAGGAGGCAGAAGAGAGAATAAGTGATCTAGAAGAGAGATTGATAGAAAGGAAGGAAAATGAAGAAAAGAGAAAAACAACTCATAGGACATGAAAAGAGAGAGAAATTAATGATACATTGAAAAGAACCAATATCAGGATCATCGGGATCCAAGAAGGGGTGGAGAGAGAGAGGTCTAGAAGGTATATTTGAGCAAATCATGGCTGAGAACTTCCCTAATCTGGGGAAGGAAACAAACATTCACGTCCAAGAGGCAAAGAGGACTCCTCCCAAAATCAATAAAAATAGATCAACACCCCAACATATAATAGTGAAGCCTGCAAATCTTAGAGCCAAGAAAGCTGTCCTGAGAGCAGCTGGGGGAAGAGATTTCTTACGTACAGAGGGAGGAACATCAGAATAACATCAGATCTATCCACAGAAACCTGGCAGGCCAGAAAAGACTGGCAAGATATATTCAGGGTACTAAATGAGAAGAACATGCAGCCAAGAATACTTTATTCAGCAAGGCTGTCATTCAGAATGGAAAGGGAAATAAAGCATTTCCAGGACAGACAGAAACTGAAAGAATATGTGACCTCCATGCCAGTCCTGCAAGAAATATTAAGGGGGATCCTGTAAGTGAAGAGAAAGCACAAGAGTAACATAGACCAAAAAGTAATACTGTCAATCTACAGAAACAGGGACTTGACAGGCAATACAATGCACTAAATTCATATCTTTCAATAGTTACTCTAAATGTAAATGGGCTGAATGTTCCCATCAAGAGACACAGGGTTGCAAATTGGACAAAAAAGCAGGACCCATTGATATGCTGTCTATAGGAGATGAATTTTGAAACTAAAGACACCTCCAGATTGAAAGTGAAGGAATGGAGAACCATTTACCACACTAATAGACCTCAAAAGAAAGCTGGGGTAGCAATCTTCATATCAAACAAATTAGATTTTAAAACAAAGACTGTAGTAAGAGATGTAGAGGGACAAATTATTATACTTAAAGGGTCTATCCAACAAGAAGATCTAACAATTCTAACTATCTATGCCCCCAATGTGGGAACAGCCAATTACATAAAATAATTAATAACCAAAGTAAAGAAACATATCGATAATAATACATTAATAGCAGGAGACTTCAACACCTCACTCACAGCAATGCACAGATCATCTAAGCAGAGGATCAACAAAGAAACAAGACCTATGAATGACACATTGGACCAGATGAACTTCACAGAAATATATAGAACATTACATCCTAAAACAACAGAATACTCATTCTTCTACAGGACACATGGAACTTTCTCCAGAATACATCACATACTGGGTCACAAGTGATACCAAAAGATCAAGATTATTCCCTGCATGTTTTCAAAACACAGTGCTTTGAAACTGGAATTCAATCACAAGAAATCTGGAAGGAACTCCAACACTTGGGAGGTTAAAGAGCATCCTGCTAAAGAATGAATGGATCAACCAGGAAATTAACGAAGAACTTAAACAATTCATTGAAGCTAATGAAAATGAAAACGCTTCAGTTAAAAACCTATGGGATACTGCAAAGGCAGTCCTAAGAGAGAAATCTATAGCCATCCAAGCCTCTCTCAAAAAATTAGAAAAATCCAAAATGCAAAAACGAAACTTTCACCTAAATGACCTGGAGAAAGAACAGCAAATAAAGCCCAAACCAAGCAGGAGAAGAGAATAAAGATTAGAGCACAAATCAATGAAATGGAAGCCAGAAGAACAGTAGAACAGATCAATGAAATTAGAAGCTGGTTCTTTGAAATAATTAATAAGATCCATAATCCTCTGGCCAGACTTATCCAAAAGAAAAGAGAAAGGACCCAAATTAATAAAATTATGAATGAAAGGGGAGAGATCATGACTAATACCAAGAAAATAAAAAAAAATTGTTAGAAATTTTTATCAGCAACTATATGCCAAGAAATTAAGCAATCTGGAAAAAATGGATGCATTCCTGGAAACTTATAAACTAACAAGACTGAAAGAGGAAGAAATAGACCATTTGAACAGACCAATAACTAGTAAGGAAATTGAAGCAGTCATCAAAAACCTCCCAACAAACAAGTGTCCAGGGCCAGATGGCTTCCCAGGGGAATTCTAGCAAACATTTAAAGATTTTATTTATTTATTTATTTGAGAGAGAGAGAGAGAGAGAAACAGCATGAGAGGGGATAGGGTCAGAGGGAGAAGCAGGCTCCCTGCTGAGCCGGGAGCCCGATGTGGGACTCGATCCCAGGACTCTGGGATCATGACCTGAGCCAAAGGCAGTCGCTTAACCAACTGAGCCACCCAGGCACCCGTCTAGCAAACATTTAAAGAAGAAATCACATCTATTGTCCTGAAGCTATACCAAAAAATGGAAACAGAAGAAAAACTTCCAAACTCCTCTATGAGGCCAGCATTACCTTGATCCCAAGACCAGGCAAAGACCTCATCAAAAAGGAGAATTACAGACCAATATCCCTGATGAACACGGATGCCAAAATGCTCACGAAGATCCTAGCCAATGGGATCCAACATTACATAAAAAGAATTATTCACCATGACCAGGTGGGATTTATTGCTTGAATGCAAGGGTGGTTCAACATTTGCAAATCAATGTGTTAGAGCACATTAATAAAAGACAAGACAAGAACCATAAGATCCTCTCAATTAATGCAGAAAAAGCATCTGACAAAATACAGCTTCCTTTCTTGATTAAAACTCTTCAGAATATAGGGATAGAGGGAACACACCTCAATATCATAAAAGCCATCTATGAAAAGCACACAGTGAATGTCATTCTCAATGGGGAAAAACTGAGAGCTTTTCCCCTAAGGTCAGGAAGACGACAGGGATGCCCACTCTCACCACTATTGTTCAACATGGTACTAGAAGCCCTAGCCTCAGCAATCAGATAACAAAAAGAAATAAAAGGCAATCAAATTGGCAAAGAAGAAATCAAACTCTCTCTCTTTGCAGATGATATAATACTTTATGTGGAAAACCAAAAGACTCCACCCCAAAATTGCTAGAACTCATACAGCAATTCAGTAATGTGGCAGGATACAAAATCAATGCAAAGAAATCAGTTGCATTTCTATACACTCACAATATGACTGAAGAAAGAGAAAATAAGGAACTGATTCCATTTATAATTGCACCAAAAATCATAAGATACCTAGGCATAAACCTAACCAAAGAGGTAAAGGATCTATACTCTAAAAACTACAGAACACTTACGAAAGAAATTGAGGAAGACACAAAGAGATGGAAAAAACATTCCATGCTCATGGATTGGAAAAATAAACATTGTTAAAATGTCTATGCTACTTAGAGAAATCTACACATTCAAAGCAATCCCTATCAAAATACCACTGACATTTTTCACAGAGCTGGAACAAACAATCCTAAAATTTGTATGGAACCAGAAAATACCTCAAATAGCCAGGGGATGTTGAAAAAGAAAACCAAAGCTGGGGGCATCACAATGCCTGACTTTGAAGGTATATTACAAAGCTGTGATCTTGAAGACAGCATGGTACTGGCACAAAGAACAGACACATAGGTCAATGGAACAGAATAGAGACCCCAGAAATGGACCCTCAACATTATGGTCAACTAATTTCAACAAAGCAGGAAAGACTATTGAATGGGAAAAGACAGTCTCTTCAATAAATGGTGTGGGAAAATTGGACAGCCACATGCAGAAGGATGAAACTGGACCATTCTCTTACCCCATACACAAAGATAAACTCAAAATGGATGAAAGACCTAAATGTGTGACAGGAATCCGTCAAAATCCTAGAAGAAAACATGGGCAGTAATCTCTTTGATCTTGGCCACAGCAACCTCTCTTGCAAGACACATCTTTAAAGGCAAGGGAAACAAAAGCCAAAATGAACTTTTGGGACTTCATCAAGATAAAAAGTGCAGAGCAAAGGAAGCAATCATGAGAACTAAAAGGCAACCTAAGGAATGGGAGAAGATATTTGCAAATGATGTATCAGATAAAGGGCTGGGATCTAAGATCTATAAAGAACTTCTAAAACTCAACACCCAAAAAACAAATAATCCAGGCAAGAAATGGTCAGAAGACATGAATAGACACTTCTCCAAAGAAGAGATACAAATGGCCAACAGACCCAAGAAAAAATGCTCCACATCACTGCCATCAGGGAATTACAAATCACAACCACAATGAGATACCACCTTCCACCAGTTAGAATGGCTAAAATTAACAAGACAGGGAACAACAAATGTTGGTGAGGATGTAGAGAAAGAGGAACCCTCTTACACTGTTGGTGAGAATGCAAGCTGGTACAGCCATTCTGTAGAACAGTATGGAGGTTCCTCGGGATGTTAATAATAGAGCTACCTTACGACCCAGCAATTGCACTACTGGATATTTACCCCAAAGATACAGATGTAGTGAAAAGAAGGAGCACCTGCATCCCAATGTTCATAGCAGCAAAGTCCACAATAGCCAAACTGGAAGGAGATATGATGTGCTTCAGTAGATGAATGGATAAAGAAAATGTGGTTAATATATACAATGGAATATTATTCAGCCATCAGAAAGGATGAATATCCACCATTTGCATCGACATGGATGGAACTGGAGGTTATTATGCTAAGTGAAATAAGTCAGTCAAAGACAGTATCATTGGTTTCACTCACATGGGAACATAAGGAATAGTGCAGAGGATCATAGGCAAAGGAGGGGAAAACTGAATGGGAAGATATCAGAGGGAGACAAACCATATGAGACTCTTGACTTCGGGAAACAAAATGAGGGTTGCGGAAAGGGATGTGGGTAACTCGGTGATGGGCAATAAGGAGAGCATGTGATATGATGAGCATTGTGTGCTATAGGCAACTAATGAATCACTGAACATTATATCAAAAATTAATGATGTACTATATGTTGCCTAACTGAATTAAAAAAAAAAAGAAAAAAGTAAAATGTTAAAAAAAAAAAAGCGGGCGCTTAGGTGGCTTAGTGGGTTAAGCGTCTGCCTTTGGCTCAGGTCATGATTCCAGGGTTCTGGGACTGAGTCCCACATCAGGCTCCCTGCTCAGCAGGGATTCTGCTTCTCCCTCTGATCCTCCCCCCTCTTGTGCTCTCTCTCATTCTCCCCAAAATAAATAAAATCTTAAAAAAAAAAGCAAAAAACCTAAGTAGACATTTTTCTAAAGATGATGTAAGAATGGCCATCAGGTGTATGAAAAAATATCCAACATCACTCACTAGTCAACACAAAATTCAAATCAAAACCACAGTGACCTCACCCCTTTTAGAATTCCATCAAAAAGACAAAAAATAACAATTGCTGATGAAGATGTGGAGAAATGGAAACTATTGTGTTGGGATTGTAAACTGGCACAGGCACTATGTGAAGTAGTATAAACAATCCTCAAAAAATTAAAAATAGGACTACTGTTAAAAAGAAAAGCACAGGTCTAAAATGGAGAAATGGAGTCACCTACATTAAGGTCCCACATCAGTTTTATACCTAACCTAACTGCAGTTTCAACCCTTCCACACTGTAACCTTTAACCAGCCAAACTGGAATTTTCTGGTCAGCACTAGGAGGCCAGCCCCTAAGAGACTCCTTCCCTTTTAGGAGGGTGACATTGTTGAAACAATGCATTTCTGGCTAATATAAAATCCCTTTTTGTAATGCCCTCCCTCTACCTTTAAAAACATTTCTTTTCGGATTGACTTATTTTGCTCAGCATAAGAAGTCAATCAAAAAAAGACATGTATCATATGATCTCACTGATAGGAGGAATTCTTAATCTCAGGAAACAAACTGAGGGTTGCTGGAGTAGTGGGGGGTGTGAGGGATGGGGTGGCTGGGTGATAGACACTGGGGAGGGTATATGCTATGGTGAACACTGTGAATTGTGCAAGACTGTTGAATCACAGATCTGTACCTCTGAAAAAATAATACATTATATGTTAAGAAAAAAAAGAAGAAGAAGATAGCAGGAGGGGAAGAATGAAGGAGGGGAAATCGGAGGGGGAGACGAACCATGAGAGATGATGGACTCTGAAAAACAAACTGAGAGTTCTAGAGTGGAGGGGGTGGGGGATGGGTTAGCCTGGTGATGGGTATTAAAGAGGGCACGTTCTGCATGGAGCACTGGGTGTTATACGCAAACAATGAATCATGGAACACTACATCAAAAACTAATGATATATGGTAATTAACATAACATAATAAAAATGAAACAAAACAAAACATTTCCTTTCCTTTTCTGCAGCTCAGTAGAGCTCCCCTCTATTTATTAGATGGGAAGCTGCCTGATCTATAAATTGTTTAGAGAAGCCAACTAGACCTTCAAATTTACTCAGTTGAATTTGTGTGTGTGTCTAACAGATTCAGGGGCAGCACTGGTCTCCAAAGACAAGTTCTGACAGCACCCAGAACATGAGAAACACAGGCATGGCTCCCTGAAAACCCTTCTGAGTTCATGGTCTTTATCACAGTTTCTGGGGGCCATTGTTAACTACCTCTCTGTTTGAGCTCTGCTTTCTTTGCACCAGGCTAGTAATCTTATTGGTTTTCCAGTCCAGGGTTAATGGGTCAGTCTAGATTGAGAAGAGGCACCAACGAAGAGTCAGTCTTTATAAAGCCCTTAGTTCAGTCATTTACTGATGTTTGCAGGTTTAATTCCTTCCCCAGTGCCAGTTTGTAGTCCCCATCTGCTAGGGTCCGCAGCTTCAGTCCACACAGAATTGCTGGTGGTGCACACAGGATCCTCTGTTGGCCAATTTGCTGTAACTTCTCAAGCTCAGCCTTTGGTTCTGTTCTCAGAGTCCACGATGGGAACAGCGGTGGCAGCCGCAGTTTGTCATTTGTTTGCAATCTGTCCACACTCCCTATTCTTGGAGGTGTGCTGGTTCAGTCTGTGCCCCAGCCCCTAGTTCTTTAGCTACTGTTGGTGCCCATACTGCTGTTTCCTCAGAACTGTTGGTTTCTGTTAATGTGCAGATGAGGTAAAGGCTTGGCTAAAATTAAAATAATAAATAAATAATAAGAGAATGGGATCCTTCAAATCCAAAGAGTTAAGTGCTCCATCTTCTCACACACCAGCTTATTTTATATCTAAGAACTATGGTCCTGGATACTATAAAAATCTACAAGCTTGTTTTGGGTCCTGAAGAACTTGGCTTGGTAGCTGTCAGGTTGGGGTACACCAAAATAAGGCCGGACAGAAATGTTAGCTATGCCGTATTCATGACTAGATATGGCTGGACAGAAATGTGGGCTAAACTTCAATTGTAGTTAGGATCCTACCAAATTGCTACCGGCCTTCAGGGGAATTACAACCCAGAATTATAATGGCCATTATGAAGAATGTTCCAATTAGATAAGATCATTTAAGATGTGTACTTAAAATCAAAGGCTTCAAAATTCCAAAAATAACTTCACTGGAAGTTTCACAGCAAAAAAAGAGTAATAAAAAATTTAAAAGTTGTAAGATGTACCTAATACAGAAGGCTGTAAGACTGACACAATCTTACTGCTTCCCTCTACCCTCCTTTATTTCAATCCTCATTCTAGTTATCCTCTGAATTGTCTTTGCATGACCACAAACAAAAGTTCACCAGACACCCCTATCTACCTTTGAAGGAGGGCTCCTTAGGAGTCCCTCCTAGAGTTGATGAGATACTGAAGGATATTCTGATAAACTTCTACATTATTCCTTTAAACAGTCAAGGAAAAACTAAAAGTAAAAAAAAAAAAAATTAACATAGGTGGATGTATATGTTAGTCCTTCAACATCACATCCAGGCTAGAACTCAATTCTTTGAGTAATTAAAAGCAACAGTTCTTGTCTTACAAACCTTTACAAAACTAGAAATGCAACTCTAGAAGCCAGAGTTCACCTCTTCCTTTACCAAATCCAAAACCTCCGCTGTTTATCTCAAAAGGCTTTTAAATTATTGGCCTTAGAAAACAAAGTCCTTCATGGGGGAACCTGCATTCTTTATCTATCCCTTGAAGTTATAAATCTTATCATGTCTTTAAAATATAAGCCCAGGTCACCTGAGACTAAAGAAAAAGAAAGAAAGAAAGAGAGAGAGAGAGAGAGAGAAAGAAAGAAGAGAAAGAAAAAGAGAAAGAGAGAAAGAAAGAAAGAAAGAAAGAAGAGAAAGAGAAAGAGAAAGAAAGAGAAAGAAAGAAAGAAGAGAAAGAAAGAAAGAAAGAATGAACAGAGGCCTTTTTAAAATATGAACTGCCAAAAGGACTTGCCTGCCCAAACTCTAGACCTCAGCCTCAAGATTTCTTCCAGGGATGAATACAAATCTCAAAAATCTTTTTCACAAATATTAATAACTACAAGATCTCTATATCTGTATATTTATGTCTATTGTGAATATACGACATTTTCTATCTCTAATGTATTGCTAAAATTAACTTATAAAACAGCTCTATTTAATCAGCTTAAAGAAAATGAAGCACTTACATAATTTTAGTATTCATAAAAATTCTCAAAAATAGGGGCACCTGGCTGGCTCAGTTGGAAGAGTATGTGACGACTGATCTTGGGGTCATGAGTTTGAGCCCCATGTTGGGTGTAGAGATTACTTAGGTAAATAAAACTTTTTAAAAAATTCTCAAAAATAAAATAAAAACAACCACATTGAATTTCAGGTTCATGTGATCTGAGAAAATATTTGGTAATAAAGCTAATTTAAGTGTGTCAGATTACTTAAAACAGGCATGTCTTTAGAGTCATCAACATCAAATATAAAATGTTTACCTTGGTTTACTAAAATAAGCTCATGGTATCTGTAATAAAATTTGTCAATAATAACTTGGTATAATAAAACTCTTATTTAAAAATAGTTTCCAAAATCCTTTTGGCAACTTAAAACTTTTAAATTTTCGCTAAGTGATGATTTAAGTTAACTTTACTGAAAATCTAGAACATTTCCAAGTAAGATAATGAAGCATTAATTACTGAACATAGGTTTATTTACTTTTGGCTTTCTTTTAACATGGAAATTAAATATGGACCTCCTAGCAGACTTTTTTTGTGCTTTATTTAAAGAGTGTACTCTAAGAAAGCACATCTCCAGAAATTATGAAATGTATTCATAAATTTGCCAATTTAAATATTCGTGGTATAACAGTTCACAATTTCTTACTACTTAGTTTTTGCTAGAAATCAAACTTCCTAAGAGTTAAAAATTCTAATTAATGTATGTGGTTAAAGCTACTAGAAATAGTGGGGCGCCTGGGTGGCTCAGGTGGTTAAGCATCTGCCTTCTGCTCAGATCATGATCCCAGGGTCCTGGGACTGAGCCCCACATGGGGCTCCCTGCTCAGAGGGGAGTCTGACTCTCCCTCTGCTGCTTCCCCTGCTTGTGCTCTCTCTTTCTCTTTCTCAAATAAATAAATAAAATCTTAAAAAACAAACAAACCCAACTACTAGAAATAGTAAGGAAAACACCTCCACACACAAGTAAAGTAGGATATATGCTTACAGTAAAAGAAGGTATGAGGAATAGAAATGCATTTTGTTGGTGGTGATGAAAAAATAATTTTGTCCTAAAATGAGGCTGATTATTTAAAGAGTGAAAATTTAGGACAAAATTTGAATGTTAAAAAAGAGAAAGCTATAGAAGATTTGTGGAAAAGGAATCTTTGAAAAGGAATTTTGATATGTGGTCAAGGTGGCTAAGATTAAAATCAATTTATTGAAGAAAAAGTTTTAATAGAAAAAGTATGCTGGTACAAAATTAAAATTTGGTTTATTCTTTCTAAAAGGACAAGTTTTTGAACTGTTGGTCTGCTCTTGATAAGACATCACAAAATTTTTATTTATTTATTTATTTTACCTTTCCAAATTATCTGCCTGGAAAACAAGCATTTTCTATTTTATCAAAATAATATTCTGTGCGACTGTGGAGTGGACGGGGAAAAGATGGCGGAGGAGTAGGGGACCCTATTCCAACTGGTACCTGGAATTGAGCTGGATATCTACCAGACCACTCTGAGCACCCATGAAATCAGCCTGAGATGTAAGAAGATCTGGATCTCTACAAACAGAATAACCCAGGCGGTTGGTTTCGAGGTACAAAGTGGGGAAGCATGATTCCACCGGCAGATATCGGAGGATAAACAGCAGTGGGAGGGAGCCTGGCTGTGGGGATCCTACACCGACAGTGAGAGATAGCCTCCCATGCTGCGGACAGGGTACAAACTCACAGACCGGTAGCGGCAGGAAAGGACTTTAGGGCAGCCCCCCTGACAGAAACCCAGAGTGGCAGGGTTGCACCTGTGAACTGGGAGCAGCTGGTGGTTTTAGAAGCACAAAGGGCAGAGACATGCCCCGACCTGGAGGCAAGGACTGGAGGCTCTGCCGAGGGGTGAACAACCCAGGATGCTACAGTTTATAGCAGGACAGACAGAAATGGAGATAATGTGGCCTGGAGAGCTCACTGAAGAACAGACTGCGATCTCTCTGCTCTGAGGCAGAGGGTTGAAAATGGTCTCTTCTGCTCTGACGCTCTGAAAAGATGCGGAAAGCTGCAAGGGAAAGCCGTCAGACAACAAAAGCCCCCCCAAAACGGTTCCCACTGAGCCCATCCCCCACAAGAGGGAGGCAGGGCAACTCTGCCCAAAGAGGTTGCCTGAGTAACAGTGGACCAGGCCCCTCCCCCAGAAGACAGGCTGGGAGAACAGGAGGCCAGCAACCATAAGGTCCCTAGAAAACAGGTACACCTTGCTTGGGTTCTGGTCAATAATTTGGACTCTACATTCCCTCAACCACCCATCAACAGAATGACTAGGAGGAGGAACCCCCAAAATAGGAAAGACTCAAGAGATTATGACTTATGCAGCAGATTTACAAATGGATGGAGATATAACCAAGATGTCGGAGATGGAATTCAGGCTAGCAACTGTGAAGACAATAGCTAGAATGGAGAAACCAATTAATGGCAACATAGAGTCTCTAAGGGCAGAAATGAAAGCTGAATTGGCAGAACTTAAAAATGCTATCAATGAGATCCAATCTAATCTAGATAATCTAACACCTAGGGTAAATGAGGCAGAAGAACAAATCAGTGACCTGGAAGACAATTTAATAGATAAAAAGGGAAAAGAGGAGGCCAGGGAAAAACAACTCAGAATCCATGAAAATAGAATCAGAGAAATAAGTGACACCATGAGGCGTTCCAATGTCAGAATTATTGGAATCCCAGAGGGGGTGGAGAGAGAGAGAGAGAGGACTAGAAGATATATTTGAGCAAATCGTAGCTGAAACTTCCCTAATCTGGGGAATGAAACAAACATTCTTGTCCTAGAGGCAGAGAGGACCCCTCCTAAGATCAAGGAAAACAGGCCAACACCCCGGCATGTAATAGTAAAACTCGCAAATCTTAGAACCAAGGAAACCATCTTAAGGGCAGTTAGGGGGAAGAGATTCCTTACGTACAGAGGGAGGAACATCAGAATAACGTCAAACCTATCCAATGAGACCTGGCAAGCCAGAAAGGCCTGGCAAGACATATTCAGGGTACTAAATGAGAAGAACATGCAGCCAAGAATACTTTATCCAGCAAGGCTGTCATTTACAATGGATGGAGAAACAAGGAACTTCCACGACTGGCAGAAACTGAAAGAGTATGTGACCACTAAGCCGGCCCTGCAAGAAATATTAAGGGGGGTTTTATAAAAGGAGAAAGACCCCAAGAATGATCTACAACAGAAATTTACAGGGACAATCTATAAAAACAATGTCTTCACAGGCAACATGATGACAATTAATTCATATCTTTCAACAATCACTTTCAATGTGAAAGGCCTAAATGTTCCCATAAAATGGCACAGGGTTGCAGACTGGATAAAAAAACAGGACCCATCCATATGCTGTCTACAACAGACTCATTTTGAACCTTAAGATACATTCACTCTGAAAGTGAAGGGATGGAGATCCATCTTCCATGCCAGCGGACCTCAAAAGAAAGATGGGGTAGCAATTCTTATATTAGACAAATTAGATTTTAAACTAAAGACTGTAGTTAGAGACACAGAAGGACACTATATCATTCTTAAAGAGTCTAATCAACAAGAAGATCTAACAATTGTAAATATCTATGCCCCCAACATGGGAGCAGCCATCTACATAAGCCAACTGTTAACCAAAATAAAGAGTCACATTGATAACAATACGTTAATTGTAGGAGACCTCAATACTTCACTCTCAGCAATGGACAGATCATCTAAGCAGAAAATCAACAAAGAAACAAGACCTTTGAATGACACACTGGACCAGATGGACCTCATAGATATATACAGAACATTCCACCCTAAAACAACAGAATACTCATTCTTCTTGAGCACACATGGAACTTTCCCCAGAATAGACCACATAATGGGTCACAAATCAGGTCTCAACTGATACCAAAAGATTGAGATTATTCTCTGCATATTCTCAGACCACAGTGCTTTAAAACTGGAACTCAATCACAAGAAAAAATTTGGCAGAAATTCAAACACTTGGAAGCTAAAGACCACTCTGCTCAACAATGTTTGGCTCAACCAGGAAATCAAAGGACTTAAACAATTCATGGAAACCAATGAGAATGAAAACACATTGGTCCAAAACCTATGGGATACTGCAAAGGCAGTCCTAAGGGGGAAATACATAGCCATTGAAGCCTCACTCAGAAAAATAGAAAAATCCCAAATTCACCAACTAACTCTACACCTTAAAGAACTAGAGAAAAAGCAACAAATGACGCCTTAGCCATGCCATAGAAGAGAAACAATTAAGATTAGGGCAGAGATCAATGAATTAGAAACCAGAAACACAGTAGATCAGATCAATAAAACGAGAAGTTGGTTCTTTGAAAGAATTAATAAGATCGATAAACCACTGGCCAGACTTATCCAAAAGAAAAGAGAAAGGACCCAAATTAATAAAATTATGAATGAAAGGGGAGAGATCACGACTAACACCAAGGAAATAGAAACAATTATTAGAAATTATTATCAACAACTATATGCCAATAAACTGAGCATCTGGATGAAATGGAGGCCTTCCTGGAAACCTATAAGCTGCCAAGACTGAAACAGGAAGAAATTGACAACCTGAATAGGCCAATAACCAGTAATGAGATTGAAGGAGTGATCTAAAACCTCCCAAAAAACAAGAGTCCAGGGCCTGATGGATTCCCTGGGGAATTCTACCAAACATTCAAAGAAGAAATAATAGCTATTCTACTGAAGCTGTTTCAAAAAATAGAAACAGAAGGAAAGCTTCCAGACTCATTCTATGAGGCCAGCATTACCTTAATCCCCAAACCGATATACCTGATGAATATAGATTCCAAAATCCTCAACAAAATCCTAGCTAATAGGATCCAACAATACATTAAAAGGATCATCCACCACGACCAAGTAGGATTTATCCCCGGGATACAAGGGTGGTTCAACATTTGCAAATCAATCAATGTGATAGAACACATTAATAAGAAGAGAGAGAAGAGCCATATGGTCCTCTCAATTGATGCAGAAATAGCATTTGACAAAATACAGCATCCTTTCCTGATTAAAACTCTTCAGAGTATAGGGATAGAAGGAACTTATCTCAAGTTCATAAAATCCATCTATGAAAAACCCACAGCGAATATCATCCTCAATGGGGAAAAGCTGAGAGCCTTTCCCTTAAGATCAGGAACACGTCAAGTTTGCCACTCTCGCCACTATTGTTCAATATAGTACTAGAAGTCCTAGCAACAGCAATCAGACAACAAAAAGAAATAACACGTATTCAAATTGACAAACAAGAAGTCAAAGTTTCCCTTTTTGCAGATGACATGATACTTTATGTGGAAAACCCAAAAGACTCCACCCCCAAATTACTAGAACTCATACAGCAATTCAGTAATGTGGCAGGATACAAATTCAATGCACAGAAATCAGCTGCTTTCTTATACACTAACAGTGCAACTATAGTAAGAGAAATTAGAGAAACGATTCCATTTACAATAGCATCAAAAATCATAAGATACCTCGGAATAAACCTAACCAAAGAGGTAAAGGATCTATACTCTAGGAACTACAGAACACTCATGAAAGAAATTGAAGAAGACACAAAAAGATGGAAAAATATTCCATGCTCATGGATCTAAAGAATAAATATTGTTAAAATGTATGCTACCCAGAGCAATCTATACCTTCAATGCCATGTCGATCAAAATTCCAATGACATTTTTCAAAGTGCTGGAACAAACAATCCTAAAATTTGTATGGAATCAGAAGAGACCCCGAATCACCAAGGAAATGTTGAAAAAGAAAAATTAAGCTGGGGGCATCACGTTGCCCGATTTCAAGCTATATTACAAACCAAGACAGCATGGTACTGGCACAAAAACAGACATCTGGACCAATGGAACAGAATAGAGAGCCCAGATATGGACCCTCAACTGTATGGTCAAATAATCTTTGACAAAGCAGGAAAAAACATGCAATGGAAAAAAGACCATCTCTTCAATAAATGGTGCTAGGAAAATTGGACAGCCACATGCAGAAGAATGAAACTGGATCATTCTCTTACACCAGACACAAAGATAAACTCAAAATAGATGAAAGATGTAAATGTGAGGCAGGAATCCACCAAAATCCTAGAAGAGAACACAGGCAGTAACCTCTTCAACCTTGGACAAGGCAACATTTGCAAGACATGTCCCTAAAGGCAAAGGAAACAAAAGCAAAAATGAACTATACAGACTTCATCAAGGTAAAAACTTGTGCACAGCAAAGGAAACAGTCAACAAAACAAAGAGGCAACCCACAGAATGGGAGAAAATATTTGCAAATGACACTATAGATAAAGGGCTGGTATCCAAGACCTATAAAGAACTTCTCAAACTTGGGGCGCCTGGGTGGCTCAGTCATTAAGTGTCTGCCTTCAGCTCAGGTCATGATCCCAGGGTCCTGGGATTGAGCCCTGCATCAGCTCCCTGCTCAGCAGGGAAGCCTGCTTCTCCCTCTCCCACTCCCCCTGCTTGTGTTCCCTCTCTCGCTGTGTCTCTCTCTGTCAAATAAATAAATTAAATCTTAAAAAAAAAAGAACTTCTCAAACTCAACACCCAAAAAACAAATAATCAAGCCAAAAAATGGGCAGAAGACATGAACAGACACTTCTCTGAAGAAGACATACAAATGGCTAACAGACACATGAAAAAATGTTCATCATCATTAGCCATCAGGGAAATTCAAATCAAAACCACATTGAGATACCACCTTACACCAGTTAGAATGGCAAAAATAGACAGGGAAAGAAACAACAAATTTTGGGTATGTTGTGGAGAAAGGGGAACCCTCTTACACTGTTGGTGGGAATGCAAGTTGGTACAGCCACTTTGGAAAACAGTGTGGAGGTGCCTCAGAAAATTAAAAATAGAGCTACCCTATGACCCAGCCATTGCACTCCTGGGTATTTACCCCAAAGACACAGATGTAGTGAAAAGAAGGGCCATATGCACCCCGATGTTCATAGCAGCAATGTCCGCAATAGCCAAACTGCGGAAAGAGCTGAGATGCCCTTCAAGAGATGAATGGATAAAGAAGATGTGGTCCATACATACAATGGACTATTACTCAGCCATCAGAAAGGATGAATACCCAACTTTTACATCAACATGGATAGGACTGGAGGAGATTATGCTAAGTGAAAGAAGTCAAGCAGAGAAAGTCAATTATCATATGGCTTCACTTATTTGTGGAACATAAGGACATCAGGAGAAGGAAGGGAAAAATGAAGGGGGGGGAAATCGGAGGGAGAGATGAACCATGAGAGACTATGGACTCTGAGAAACAAACAGGGTTTTAGGGGGGAGCGTGGTGGGGGGATGGGTGAGCCCGGTGATGGGTATTAAAGAGGGCACGTACTGCATGGAGCACTGGGTGTTATACGAAAACAATGGATCGTTGATCACATCAAAAACTAATGATGTATTGTATGGTGACTAACATAATAAAAAAAAATAATATTCTGTGCTTCATGATATCTTTATCATCAGGTCCTTAATTAAGAAAACTATGTCTTTTTATTTTTATTTTTTTTAAAGATTTTATTTATTTATTTGACAGAGAGAGAGATAGCGAGAGAGGGAACACAAATGGGGAGTGGGAGAGGGAGAAGCAGGCTTCCTGCTGAGCAGGGAGCCCGATGCGGGGCTCGATCCCAGGACCCTGGGATCATGACCTGAGCTGAAGGCAGACACTTAACGACTGAGCCACCCAGGCGCCCCAAGAAAACTATGTCTTTTTAATATTAAAAAAGCTGATTTTGGGATGCCTGGGTGGCTCAGTCAGTTAATCGTCTGCCTTAGACTCAGGTTATGATCCTGGGGTCCTAGGATTGAGTCCCGCATTGGGCTCCTTGCTTGGTGGGGAGCCTGCTCCCCTCTGCCTGCAGCTCCCCCTGCTTGTGCTCGCTTTCTCTCTCCCTAGCTCTCTGACAAATAAATGAATACAAACTTTAAAAAAAAAAAGCTAAATTTTACTCACAATTATGACAATTATGTAACCTTTTGTATTTGCGTGTGAAGTCTTTGTCACTTTGGTTAAACAGAGAACTAAGTATCATTTCAGAGCCACCTATTATCCTATTAGTCAAGTGTCCAAAACAAACGTTTTGAAAGTTTTGATAAACTTCCCCAAATCAAATTTTAAAATGAAGTCTTTTGACCAGGAATTAATTTTGAAATTTCCAGAGGGTCACTGGAACATTTCAAGGGATTGTTCTTTCTCATTATAAAAAGGGAGAGGCTAAATTCATTAGGCTCATTTGGCATGTTATATTATATGGGAAGCATTGCCAATTAGGTGATGCTAAATCTTATATTGTATTGGTAAATATTACTAATATGTGTACTGGAAATTGTGTGTGTAAAATATCTAAAATTGTGGTGTGTCCTGATTTAATATTATCAGTCATAATTCTATTTATTATCTTACAGTGATATATGTCACAAGAATGACCAAATTTCTTTGTCACTTGCATTGTAATGAGCTCTAATCAGACCTTTCTGCCATATTTAAGTCTTTTATCATTTACAGACAGTTATTGTTTTACACAGAAGTTTTTACATGGGAATAAAAATGTTTTATCTTCAAAGAAATTCATAAAAAGGAATCTAATAAATACTCTAATATACAGATTTCTGACAACTTCAGCTCATAAAACTGAACTGGGTAAAAATTTCCAAAACTACTGGAAAAACTGGATTCAAAAAGAACAAAAATTAGGAATAGGGAACTAAACGAATTGAAGAAGATAATTTTAATTTTTAGGACTTGTTTAAAACATTGATGATTCTCTAACGTTTTGTTTTTCCAGACTCTGGAAAATGTTTTCTCTTTTCTCTTAAGCTTATCAACAATTTGGTAAGATACACCTGTGTGAACAAAGGTGAAACATTTACTTTTTCTCCCTACCTGATTTCTCCAAAATTCAAAACCTCTTGAGTATCCTTTTTGGTAAGGTAATTAGTTGTTTTACATAAATTCACTGAGAATCTGTTCTCCTCATAACAGGACAGTGATTATATCACCAAAACTCTGAGTGGAATATCATATTCAAAAGAGATGTGCATAAACTCGAACATGTCACAGACAGACCCCAGGACCTGGCCTTTACTGCCCACCTGCTTAGACTCACTAACCTTTGTCTTACATTTTCACGTAAGCTCTTCTTTCCAGCTTTCCTCTTGACTCAGGTAAAAGAAACTGGAAACTACCCCCCAGGTGATGGCGACTGCCCTGACAAGTCCTCCTGCCCCAGACCATCCAGAACCTTTGAGCTAAGCCTGACTCATGCCTGTGCAGATGGACCACGGAGGGACACCTGGAATGATCTACAATTACCTTTACTTCATCATTCTACTAAAAGCTCTGCCGAAGGAGGAGCCTCAGCCTCATTTACACAACATACAATGTATATATAGGAGTGTTTCCTTAAGGTGCACGTGTAACCTTATGTCTTGCCTCTACATAGGATGGCAAGGCTTCCCTATCTAAATATTCATCCTAAACAGAAGGAACCCATTCACCCTCTCTCTGGAAGTCATGGCTTTGGAAGCCATTCCCGTGATCTCATTATTTGCTGCAAATAAAAATTTTCTTTGTGTGACAACTCAACTTGGTGCACTTTCTTTTTTTTTTTTTAAGATTTTATTTATTTATTTGACAGAGAGAGAGAGACAGTTAGAGAGGGAGAAGTAGACCTCCCGCGGAGCAGGGCGCCCGATGGGGGCTCGATTCCAGCACCCTGGGCTCATGACCTGAACCGAAGGCAGACGCTTAACGATTGAGCCACCCAGGCACCCCTTGGTCAACTTTCTGACTCACCATGGAGTGAACTCATGTTGGTTTGGTTACAATCAACCAGTTTTAGGAACTAAAGATGAGTTTACTGAGCTAATAAAGCCCCTTGAAAAAAAAAAAATCGACCTAGTACCCTGGCTTAAAAGGTTCCAGTAAATCAGTTAAAAACAAAACAAAACCAAAAATTCATATAGTCAATCACTATTCTTATTGTACTTATATAATTAATCAGGCCAAATTTAATACAAATTAGTTTTATTATTAAAAATGAGGGTCATTTTAAAGAAAATAAATTATCCCCACATCTTTTATATTAGATTCTAATCCTATTAATTGTCTTTGAGGTTTTGTTATACAACTCTAAATTGGACTTGATCCTGAATTCTAGTTTTCTAAAAAATCTGGCTACAACTCTCCAAACTAATGTTTCCAATTTTCTCCCACCCTTCTCATTTGGAACTGCTACAAACAAGACATCCCTTGAATCTCCTTGGAAGGGACTATACCAGGGCTTCTTCACTACCCAGATGGCAGCCAAACGTCAGGGACTTAAACCTTGGATATGCATCTCATAGCTGGAAAATAGTCCACATGACATCTGGTCCTATACAAGAAGTGGAGCCCTTCAAATCAAACTGACTAGGAACAGACATTGAGGTGAACTGCTTCTGCCCAAGAGCCTGGATCAAATTAACGCAAAACCCTTTCTCTTCTTTCTTTGTTTTACTCTGACACTGGTCTGGGAAGATAATGTCATTATCTGTATCTCCCAGGCCATTCAAAGTGGGGGTGGGGGAAACTTTGTCTTTCAGACTGCTTGATTTGTCATTCTTAACAAGACAAAAAAACAGGGGCGCCTGGGTGGCTCAGTGGGTTTGGGTCTGCCTTAGGCTCAGGTCTTGACTGAGCCCCATATTAGGCTCCCTGCTCAGCAGGGAGTCGGCTTTTCCCTCTGCGCCTCCCTCTCCCCCTGCTGGTGCTCTTTCTCGTGGTGTCACTCTCTTGCTCTCAAATAAATAAATAAAATCTTGGGGCGCCTGGGTGGCTCAGTCGTTAAGCATCAGCCCTCGGCTCAGGTCATGATCCCAGGGTCCTGGGATCGAGCCCCCCCACTGGGTACCTGCTCCGCGGGAAGCCTGCTTCTCCCTCTCCCACTCCCCCTGCTTGTGTTTCCTCTCTTGCTAAAAGGACAAAACACCTTATCAGTCAGCTAACAGTGCCACCTATTGGAAGTAGTTTGTCTTTGCAGCGGTTATCATTCTCGGGTCCATAAACGCCCAGACAGCCGTCAAACAGCCGGTGGTACCTCTCAGCTTATCTAACTGTGCTGCTAAGTTTTTACACGTGAAATAAGAGATCTCATTGGTCAGCTCCCCTGGATTCACATCATCAAGTTAGAAGAGACCTACCAGCAGCCTCAAGATTTGCTCCCTTGGCAGGACCAAACTTCCTGGTTAGGACTGAACGTGAGAATACAATTTTTAAAAGACAAAAAAAAAAAAAACAACCCCTCCTTAATTCTTAAAGACATTGCAGAATCTGCTGCGCCGACAATGGTCCTTAGACTCTGGCCAAAGTTGTTCTTGATTAATAGAGCAGCTCTCACTGTCTTTAGCTGAGCAAGGCGGTGTCCGCGCTGTGGCCACCACCGTCTGTTGACTTGGATGACGCTTTCTAGGGAAACTGAAGCTCAATTACCTAAGATCACAGAACAAGCAACTTGGCTTTAAAAAGTGACTTATTCCACAGGTCTTTCTTTGACTTGTTTTATTTTGGTTATTTGAGCCTCGGAGACCATGGCTCCATAGTGCACTACAAATATTGGGAGTTTTCTTGCTTATCATAATCATTAAAATATCCCTGTGCATTATAGTCTCTCAAAAGCTTTAAATGCATGTTTGTAACTGATGAGGGAACGGAAGGCAAGCTGAGGACAAAGCAGAACACCACCCCCCATGGGATATATGTGACATTCCTCATGCACTCCTGGCTTCCCTAAAGCTAAGAAAAAAAATAGCTAATTTATAGAGATCGTAAGCTCCCTCCGTTTACAAACGTTTTAGCAATCCACAAGAACAAAGCACTTCTATCAATAACCTAGCTTCCCAAAGGAAATGTAGATACAGTTAAATGTCCTTATAACCTGCAGCCCATTGACAGATACTTGAAGTCAGCAGAGTGTAACATTCCTCCAGGAAGCTCCCAACTATCTTAATGTTAATGGTTTGCTAAGAGGGAAAAACAACCTTAACTTGACAATGGCAAGGCCTCAGCTATCCTGTGAGTCTTCTTTAACATAGGAAAATCCTTTTGAAACCTCCCTTTTCCTTACCTCCCCTAATCCCTTAGTATATAATCAGCCACCCCTCACAACCCCGGCGCAGCAGCTCTTTCTGCCCACAGGTCCTGTCCCCGTGCTTTAATAAGCCACCATTCTGCACCAAAGACGTCTTAAGAATTCTTTCTTGGTCATAAATGTCGGCTCCAGACCTCACCCCACCGAACCTCACTTATATTCCAAACCCCATCATAGCCACTAGCCACCAACCAAATTATCTCCCCAAGACTCAAACGTCAGGAAAAGAAAAATTAAAAAAAAGAGGATGATGACTTAAAAATTGTGAACCTGAAGTAACCCGTGAATATCAAAGAACTTAAAAATGACCTCATGACCTGTGAATATCACACAAAGGATCAATAAAAGCGGTGAGAACTAGAGTGCTATCTGAGAGGCACTAATGCCTTAAATTTTGATCACATCTCTCAGTTAAGCTAAGAGACTGATCAAAAGGAAGGAATTGTAAAAATTAAACAAAAAAACCCCACACTGGTGGGGTTTTGGAATATAAGTAAGGTTCGGTGGGGTGAGGTCCAGAGCCAGACAACCAAGAAAGAATTCTTAAGACGTCTTTGGTGCAAAATGGTGGCTTATTAAAGCACGGGGACAGGACCTGTGGGCAGAAAGAGCTGCTGCCCCGGGGTTGTGAGGGGTGGCTGATTATATACTATGGGGTTAGGGGAGGTAAGAAAAAGGGAAGTTTCAAAAGGATTTTCTTATGTTAAAGAAGACTCACAGGATAGCTGAGGCCTTGCCATTGTCAAGTTAAGGTTGTTTTTCCCTCTAGCAAGGCATTAACATTAAGATAGTTGGGAGCTTCCTGGAAGAATGTCACACATGTCCCACCTAGGAGTGGAGGGTGGGGGGAGGTTGCAGGGTGTCCCCTAATGCTTTGTCCTCAGCTTGTCTTCTGTTCCCTCATCACAAACCACAGGCCCAAAAAAGGCCCCATGTCCATAAAGCAACATTTAACACCTAACCTAACTATTGTTTCAACCCTTCAGCAAGTAACCTATAGCTAGCCACACAGATTTCCTGGTCAACACTAGGAGGCAATCCCCTGAGAGACTCTTTCTTTCCCCCTTAGGAAGGTGACCTTGCCTACATACATTCTTTGCTAGTAAATTTCCTTTTTAAAGTGCATTTCCCCTGCCTTTAAAAACATTTCTTTTTCTGCAGCTCAGCAGAGTTCCCAACTGCTTGCTGGAATGAATGCTGCCGAATTCATGAAACATTTCATAAAGCCAATTTGATCTTGAAATGTACTTTTTAACACTACATTGATGAGGGAGCAGAAGGCAAACTAAAGGCAAAGCACAAGCTGACACTCCACAACCTACCCCCCCCCCAAAAAAAAACGACTCCAGGGTGGGCTATGTGTAACATTCCCCAGGCACTCCTGGTTGCCCTAAAACTAAGGAAAGGGAAAAACAAATGGCTAATTGATAAAGGTCACAGTCCTGCAGGACAGGAGTCTCCATCAGTTTACAAATGTCTTAGTGATTTACAAGAAAAAAAGCAATCTTATCAATAGCCTAACTTCCAGAGACCCATAGACTCAATTTCCTGGAGCCCCTCCACAGTGAGATGGGAAACAAAGGCAGAAGGGAATGTAGATAAAACATAACCTGCAGCCCTTTGAAAAATACTTGAGATAGGCGGAGTATAACTTTCCTCCAGGAAACTCCCAACTGCCTTAATATTAATGCCTTGCTAGAGGGAAAAACATTAGCCTGGCAATGGTAGGCCTTCAGTATCCTGAGTCTTCTTTAGAAATGAAAGTCCTTTTGGACACCTCCCTTTGTCCTTACCTCCCCCAACCCCTAGGTATATAATTAGCCATTCTTCACAGCCCCAGTGCAGCTTTTTCTGCCCACGGGTCCCTGTGCTTTAATGAAACCACCTTTTTGCACCAAAGACATCTCAAGAATTCTTTCTTGGCCATCGGTTCTGAACCCCAACACTCCAAACCACATCAATATGATCCGGCGATTTCACTTCTGGAATATATCCAAAGGAAACCAAAACTCTAACTTGAAAGGATATCTGCACCCCCATGTTCATCACAGCATTTTTATAACAGCCAAGACATGGAAATAATCTAAGTATCCATCAACGCACAAAGGGATAAAGAAGTTGTGATATACACACATACATATATATATGTGTATATATATATATATATACATATCTTTATATACACACATACACAACGGGATATTATTACAACAAGGAAAACTTGCCATTTGTGACAACATGGATTGATCTTGAGGCCATTACACTAAATGAGGTAAGTCAGTGTAGGGGAACAAAATTTGCCACCCCAAAATATGTCTCTTTTGGGATGCCTGGCTGGCTCAGTTGGTAAAGCATGATGCGACTCTTGATCTCAGGGTCATGAATTCAAGACCCACACTGGTGTAGAGTTTACTTAAAAAAAAAATGTGTCTTCTGCATAAGGACAATTTTAGGTTGATTATTTTTTAAGAAACTGCAAACATAGGAAAAGCTCTGAAAACCAAGTAGAAGTTATTCTTTTGTAAGAGACATTTACAAGGGAAAATACGTAAATCATATTTATAAGGGGAGTTTCTATTTGTAAGGGTGTCCCCCGGCTACCAGAAAGAAGGGGATGATTCCAAATCTCTAGAAATTCTTATCAATGAATAAGATGACTTAAATCTGCATCACAACCTTATCTTTACTGTGCTTTTCCTGATAACCTCCCGTAACTGACTTCCCACCCCCAACATACAATTTTGTCTTTGCCTGACAGTGGTATTTACGGGGATGGCTTTGGCCATTTCAGAGTTTCTCGGTTTTCCTGGTCTCTCCCATGTATAGATGTTACTAAACTTTTGTTTCTCTCCTGTTAATCTGTTTTTTTTTTTTATCAATTTAATTATTAGGCCAGCCCAAAAAACTAAAAGGGAAGAAGAAACACTTTTTTGCCCTTACGTCAGAAAAAGATAAATACTGTATGTTTTTATTTATAAATGGAATCTTAAAAAAAAATCACAGAAAAAAGAAATCAGATTTGTGGTTACCGGAGGCTGGCGGAGGGGGAATTGGAGGAAGGTGGTTAAAAAGCACAAACTTCCAGTTGTAAGATATAAGTACTTAGGGATGTACAACAAGAGGACTATACCAACACTGCTGTGTGGTACATACGAAAGTTGTTAAGAGTAAATCCTGAGTTCTCATCACAAGAGAAAAATTTGCTTTTTAAAACTATATCTACGTGAGAAGATGGATGCTAACTACACTGTGATAATAATTTCACAATATGCTGTACACCTTAAACTTATGCAGACAATATATGTCAATTATATCTCAATAAAAGTGGGGGAAAGGCTTATTCTAGAAAATATTCAAGTAAACCTCACTGCAAGTTATAACCACAAGGCAAGCTCTGATCAGAAGAGTAAAGGAGTAAGTACACTTTTGAGGAAACAAGTGGTCACCTGGCTAAGTGTGGGAATATCACTTCTTCCCCTTCCCTTGCTGTTGCCCTCAAGCCTCCCTCCCCCCTCGGTGCCCAGGGCAATGGTACCCGAACTGGAAACAAATTATTAGCGTATCTTGTGCAAACAGACCAATCTCCCCACCCTCTCAACTAAACCACATGTCACAAACTCATGTCCTCTCTTGCAGGAAAAAGCTGTTTTTCCCCTTTCCTTTCCTTTCCTTCTTCTTTTTTTTTTTTTTTTTAAAGCTTTGGGTTTTGGTTTCTGTTAAAATGCAGAGCATCTGGGTCAGGTTAATAGCACTCAGTTCTTCACAGTGAGAGGAATGAGAATTTGCTCTTCTCTTGAAAATGAGATTTGATGGGAAAACTCAGTGAGACTGGCTTTGAGCTCTGGAGGAGAAAATACAGATAAAGGAAGACAGGAATTGGGGTGATAAGAAGAGGACTAAAGGTTGAAAGCTAATGATAAACTTCCACCTAAGACCTGTTCCCCAAACCAATAAAACAAGGGATTTTCTGCAATCTTTTATTAGGTATGGAAAGCAGAGGAGGAAAAGCAATGGAGAAGGCCTGAAATTTTATCCATAATTATGTCGACCTTTCTTATTTTATCAAAAATCCTGAGGCGCCTGGGTGGCTCTGTCGTTGGGCGCCTGCCTTGGGCTCAGGTCATGATCTCCGGGTCCTGGGATCGAGCCCCGCATGGGGCTCCCTGCTTAGCGGGGAGTCTGCTTCTCCCTCTCCCTCTGCCACAACTTGTGCTCTAATAAATAAAATCTTAAAAAAACAACAAAATAGATACAATAGGGATGCCTGGGTGGCTCTGTCGTTGGGCGTCTGCCTTGGGCTCAGGTCATGATCCCGGGGTCCTGGGATCGAGCCCCGCATCGGGCTCCCTGCTCTGCGGGAGGCCTGCTTCTCCCTCTCCAACTCCCCCTGCTTGTGTTCCCTCTCTCTGTCAAATAAATAAATAAAATCTTAAAAAAAAAAAAAAAAGATTGTGTGGTTTCTGTTTCCTGGGTGTAAAATTCTATACTTATAATTTATCAGTTTCAACTTTTCAGTTTTATTAAAATCTTTTACGGGCGCCTGGGTGGCTCAGTCGTTAAGCGTCTGCCTTCGGCTCAGGTCATGATCCCAGGGTCCTGGGATCGAGCCCCGCATCGGGCTCCCTGCTCAGCCGGGGGCCTGCTTCTCCCTCTCCCACTCCCCCTACTTGTGTTCCCTCCCTCGCTGTGTCTCTCTCTGTCAAATAAATAAATAAAATCTTTAAAAAAAAATGCAGATTTCCCCCCACATTTTATTTTATTTATTTTATTTTTTTTTAAGATTTTATTTATTTGAAAGAGAGAGGGTATGAGTGGGGGAAGGGGCAGACAGACGGGGAGAAGCAGACTCCCCACTGAGCAGGGAACCCAACAGGGGTGATCCCAGGACCCCGAGATCATGACCTGAGCCGAAGGCAGATGCTTAACCGATTGGTTCCCGAAAGGGGAACCTTCTTATACTGTTGGAGGGAATACAAACGTGCAGCCGTGGTGGAAAACAATATGGAGCTTCCTCAAAAAGTTAAAACTAGGGGTGCCTGGGTGGCTCAGTCGTTAAGCGTCTGCCTTCAGCTCAGGTCATGATCCCAGGGTCCTGGGATCGAGCCCTGCATCAGCTCCCTGCTCAGCCGGGGGCCTGCTTCTCCCTCTCCCACTCCCCCTGCTTGTGTTCCCTCCCTCGCTGTGTCTCTCTCTGTCAAATAAATAAAATCTTAAAAAAAATTCTAAACTGACTCAGTCCTCTCACTGAGCGGCAACTCTCTTCACGGTGATCCCGGCCCACCGGTGGGGTGGGCGGGAGCGGAACGAGGCGGCGTGAGTCTCTTTCCCGTCAGCTCTACCGCTTCCTTTGAAAAGAAAGATGGGAACCGAGGGGCTGAGGGAAGCCGGGGAGGCCTGCAGGCGGGAGCGAGCGCAGGAGGGGCCTCTGGCCAACCTGGATGAAGGAGCAGGTTCGCTCAGGACACCCGGACAACAGGTGACCTTAAAACCGAGGACGCGACACCAACCCAACGACTTCTGCCCCACGGAGCCCCGCAGGCGTCCGGGGAATCCCGGAAGGGACAGACCACTCAGACAAGGGCCGTGAGTCCCACTTCGGGCTGAACACGTTCGCCCCTCTTTCGCCTCAATACGAGGCGGACCCTGGAGAAACACAGCAGCGGCTCTCCTTTAACCAACCCTTCGCTCGCCCCGTATCCCTCAACACGCGGAGGGTCGGGGACCCACGCTCCCCTGCCCTGAGGCTGACGGGCTCGGCCCACGGAGCGGGCCCGGACTCTGCGCCCAGCGCGGGCCGGCAGACACAGGAACCGACCGCTCGCCCTCTCCGGACGCCCCGCGGGGCAAGCCCTGGCGGGGGAGTCGGCGGAGGCCGGAAGGTGCGAGCGCGGGGCCGAGCGGGCTGCGCACGTGAGAACGCGCGGCGCGGGAAGGCGCGCAGGGCCCACCCCTTCCTCTCACCTGCGAACAGCGGGGTGAGGGCCAGGCTGCAGGCCAGGAGGAGGCTGCTTGGCGCTGCCGGGCTCATGGCTGAGGCCACGCTCCGTCCTCTGTGGAGACAGGAGGCAGTCAGCCAAGGCCCGCGGAAAGGGACGCCCGGGCCACCCAGGCTCGCCCTCACCCCCCGGGGGCCGCTTGCGAGCCCCTCCCAGCCCCTTCGAGCCAGGCGGGCGGCCTGATCGGGCTTTCGAGGCACCTGCGACTCGGAACGGCCCACGCCTGCAAGCCTGAGGCAGACTGCCGCCGGCCTGCTGCTTGCCGCCAACACAGGTGGGCGGTGCGGCCCGGCGAGCCAGCAGACGAGGAGCCCGCAGCCGCGCCTGGTGCCGCGATCCCGGACACAGCTCTTCCGGGGGCGAACCAAAGGGCACTGCACGTGCGCGGGAGGCCCATCCCCATTGGTCCCTCCTGTTCTTCCCGCCCCCCCAGAGTCCTGGCCAATGAGATGCGGGCGCCGCACGTCCCACGTGACAGGAAAAAGCCTGGTGGACTGTTTCCACCGTTCAGACAATTGGGAAAACGCCAGAAAGCCGCGTACACGTTTTCCTGGTTCTGTGCTGTTCACCCAGCGCACCCCGACCAATCATAGAGGTCTCACCGTGACTGATCCTCTTTCCTATGTACTGTCAAAAACTCTGAGGAGAGGGTACCTAAATGCTTAACTCTCCGGCCAGGGCTGCCACGCTCGCTCCGGGTGGTCAGTGCACTCAGAGTGGGCACCTCAGAGCGTGTTGTGACACGCGCTTCGCCTCCTTGACAGAGAAGGCCTGGACCGAGCGCTTGGAGAGTCAGGGATCCTGTGCGCGAGCATGATCCCGTGTATGCCCAGTCCCTAGCGCTGTGTCAGCATGTGTTCCCTAAATGAAGGATCCCTCTACCTCGGAGCGCAAAAGTGTTAGAATTCTTCGTGTCCTCCCATAGGTGTTTTCAGACCTTGCTTTTGCAATACCTGTAAAAACCGTGCTTCTTTGGGGGAAGCAACCTAATTGCCCCGTGAAGGATGAAAGGATAAGCAAAATTTGGTATATACACATAACAGTATTATTCAGCCTTAAAAGAGAAAGAAATCCTGTTGTAAGCGACAACATGCATGACCCTGAGGACGTTATGCTTAGTGAAATAAACCAGTCACAAAAAGATAATTACAGCTTGATATGAGGTATCTGAAATGGCCAGACTTTTAGAACAAAGTAGAATGGTGACTGCCAGGGGCTAGGAGGGAGGGGGAAAGAGGAGTTATTCAATAGAAATAGAGTTTCAGTTTTGAAAGATAAAAAAAGTTCTGGAGATCTGTTGCGTAATGATGTGCATACAGTGAACAGGACTATATTACATATTTAAAAATGATTAAGATGGAAAATTTTGTTATGTGTTTTTTTGTTTGTTTTGCTACAATTAAAAAAACCAACATACTCCTTTGACATTTGCCTCTACTGCCTTCATTCTTTGTGACAGATTCACCAACTCCTGGGTTATTTCTTTTTTTAAAGATTTTTTTTAAAAATTTATTTATCTGAGAGAGAGAATGGGAGACAGAGAGCACGAGAGGGAAGAGGGTCAGAGGGAGAAGCAGACCCCCCGCCGAGCAGGGAGCCCGATGCGGGACTCGATCCCGGGACTCCAGGATCATGACCTGAGCCGAAGGCAGTTGCTTAACCGACTGAGCCACCCAGGTGCCCTCCTGGGTTATTTCTGACCATTCATCAAGTGTTATATATATTTCTTCAGTGATGAAGAAATATATATTTGTGCCAATACATATTGTAATGGGTTGAACTGTGGCCCCAAAGATATGTCCAAATCCAAATCCCCAGAACCTGTGACTACTACTTAATATGGCAAAATATGTGATTCAGTTAAAGATCTCAAAGAGGAATTTAGCCAAGATTATCTGGGTGGGACCTAAATGCAATCACATGTATCTATGAGAGAAGCAGAGAGAGTTTTGAGACAAACAGAGAAGACACAGAAAAGAGGAGGCTATGAGACCATGGAGCCAGAAGTTGTAGTAATATAGCCACAAACCACTAGAAACTGGAAGAGGCAAGGAACAGATTCTCCACTTAAGCCTCAGAGTGAATGTTGCCCTGCCAACATCTGATTTCAGACTTCTGGCCCCAGACCTGTGAGAGTACATTTCTGTTGTTTTAAGTAATTCGGTCGGTGGTAGTTTGTTACAGCAGCCCTAGGAAAATAATACAAGTAATCCATTTGGTTCTTGAAGTAATTGCACACTTGGAATGTGGTTAGATTGGGGAATGGAAAACTTAATTGTAATAAATTTATTTATTTATTTATTTATTCATTCATTCATTCATTCATTCATTCATTCATTCATTCATTATATTATGTTAGTCACCATACAGTACTTCATTAGTTTTTGATGTAGTGTTCCATGATTCATTGTTTGTGTATAACACCCAGTGCTCAGTTTAAACTTAAATAGTCCAAACCCTGGAGCTATCATATTGAGTTGCTCTACTGTGCCCGTCGCTACACTCTACTCTCACACAGTCACACAATAAGATTTCTAACTCCCAGACAACTGTCCCTGAACAGGACCTGCCATTACTAATGCTCTAACTCTTACTCCAAGTCTCTTCAACATTCTCACTCCTGTTCCCACCAGAGTATGTTTGAGCGTATGGACTCCTTCTGGTTTCTTCCCTCTAGGGAAGGAGAACTTTTAATTTTGTTTTCAAAAAATGTTAAGAGTGACCCTACATAAAGTGTTAAGTGAAGAGGTAGCATACCACCTTACAAGGGAGAAAATATAAAATGTCTAAGGTAAATGTCTCATTGGACTTTTGGTAATCTAGACCAGCACTGTCTGATAGAAATGCAATGTGAACCACATTTGTATTTTAAAATTTTCTAGTAGCTTCACTAGGAAAAGTAAAAAGAAACAAGTGAAATTAACATTAGTAATATATTTTATTTAACCCTGTATATCCAAAATATTATTTCAACATGTAATCAAATAAAAATGTTAATGAAATAGTTTACATTTTCTTTCTTTTTGTCTTCAAAATGGAGTATTTTACACTCAGAGAACATTTCAATCTTCATGGGAACATTTAATTTTCAGGAGAAATTCTTAATCTGTATTTTGATCTTATAAAATTTATAGTTGAGGGGCATCTGTGTGCTCAATTGGTTAAGTGTCCAACTCTTGATTTTGGCTCAGGTCATGATCTCAGGGTAGTGAGACCGAGTACCACACTGTGCTCCATGCTCAGTGGGAGTCTGCTGGAGATTCTCTCTCTCTTTCTCTCCCTCTCCCCTTCCCCCCTTCACACGGCTGCTCTCTCTCTCTCAAATAATAAATATTAAAAAATAAATAACATAAAATTTATGGTTGAAAGGAGATTCAGATGCCCAAGATACTTCAAGCATACTAAAAATTTTCCCAATTACTGAGTAAAGTATTAGTTTTTAAATTTAAAGTAATTAAAAGAAAATAAAAAATCAGGTCCTCAAAAACAGTTACATATGGCTAATAGCTACTGTATTGAAAAGAGCCTCCCTAGATTAACATTCTGTGACTAGAAACTCTCTATGTAATAAATGAAGAGAGGAAATACAAACATTTCAGGTGAGCCTACGTAGTAAGACTGGAATTAAATGATTTATTGAGATTAACAGGTCACACATAAGGTAATGGGGGCACAGGAGGGTCAGTGCCAGTCCAGCCTCCAACTCCAGTAGGAGCCTGCTGGATTCATCTTCATATCAAGAGACAAGGCACTGCCTCATTCCAGCTTGGTATCTGAGCATTACATTGACTATAGTTGAAGAGTATGATGACTGGCTCTACTTGTCCCAGTGGTTGTGTCTTCTCTTGACTCTGTCATCCTAACTTCTATTCCTAATCCCCCAACAAATCTGAGATGAACTCTAAACTGGATTTTAGTGTCTAGGATCTCCATACCTCACCATAGGTCTGGCTTTAACTCAGATAATCCACCAGGTGATGGCTGGCACTCTGGGCACAGTTCTCCAATACACAGGTAATAAAATAGAAAATTGCCCCTCTGTCAGGTTATTAGGGGGAAAACACTGGAAGGAAAAAACACAGCTTTTGAAAATGGACTGCACTCTGACTTGCAATGCAGATACACTGTGTGAAAACATGTGAAAACATGACTATCAGATCATATCCAAGCTCAAGGTCTTTTAACACCACTTAGTTCAGATCCATATATTTCAAGATAACACAAACAGATTTAACAGTAACTGTACACAGGTCTTCTAAAGATATGACTATTTATTGTTGCAGCAATTCTCTGTTTTCTAAACTCTGATCAGTGTTGGCCAGTACTGTCCTATGACTAACTCCTATGAATAACTCTATTAATATTCCATCCTTAATCCATCCTTTTTGAGACTTCCCATGGTCCCTTATGGTGACTGTTTTCCTGGTTGCAGAAAGTAATAAATAAACCTTATTGGCTACAGATGTGTTCCCGGTGATGTTTGTCTGATAAGCGTCAAAGCAGATTTCCAACATTTGTCATGTTCTCCTTGAAATGCTCATCTGTATTATTTGTTTCAGGGGTAAAGTTCTGTGATTCAACAGTCTTACACAATTCACAGCACTCACCAGAGCACATACCCTCCCCAGTGTCTATCACCCAGCCACCCCATCCCTCCCATCCCCCACCACTCCAGCAACCCTCAGTTTGTTTCCTGAGATTAAGGATTCCTCATATCAGTGAGGTCATATGATACATATCTTTCTCTGATTGACTCCGCATAATACCCTCCAGTTCCATCCACATCGTTGCACTTTCTCTTTGTCTCGGAGACTCCTAAGTTTTAGTATTAGATGTCGGGGTGTTGACCTAATTTTATTGATTTTGAGAGGGGTTCTCTGTGCCTCCTGGATTTTGATGCCTGTTTCCTTCCCCAAATTATGGAAGTTCTCTGCTATAATTTGCTCCAATATACCTTCTGCCCCTCTCTCTTTTTCTTCTTCTTCTGGGATCCCAATTATTCTAATATTGTTTCGTCTTATGTTCTCACTTATCTCTTGAATTCTATCCTTGTGCTCCAGTACTTGTTCATCACTCAATTTCTCAGCTTCTTTTATTTTCCATCATTTGGTCTTCTATATCACTAATTCTCTCTTCTGCTTCATTTATCCTAGCATTTAGAGCGTCCATTTTTTATTGCCCCTCATTAATAGCCTTTTTATTTTGACTTGGTTCGATTTTAGTTCTTTTATTTCTCCAGAACAGGTTTCGGTAATATCTTCTATGCTTTTTTCAAGCCCAGCTAGTATCTTTAAAATCGTCATTCTGAACTCTAGTTCTGACATCTTACTAATGTCCGTATTGATTAGGTCCCTCTCAGTTGGTATTGTCTCTTGTTCTTTTTTTTTTTTTGAGGTTATTTTTTCCATCTTGTCATTTTGTCCAGAGGAGAATAGATGAATGAGAGAACAAAATGCTAACAGGGTAAAAATGACCCCAGAAAAATATACACTAAACAAATCAGAAGAGACCTGAAACCAGAGGGAAAAGAAAGGGAAAGAAAGCAAAAAGTAAAGAATATGATCAAATATGATCAGAGTGGTGAATAGATCAATGCCACACACTAGATTTTGGGTGTATTTTGGTCTGTTAGAAGAAAGTGCCTCCCAAAATTTTAAGGAAAGAAAAACTTATATATGTACAAAATAAGGGTAAATACGATGAAGGGATGGAATATGACTGTAAAGATGAAAAGTATAAAATATTTTTTAAAAGGGGATTGATAAGATGTTGGTTGAAAAAGGGAAAAAGAAAAAAATTCAAAAAAAAAAAAAGAAAAAGAAAAAGAAAATTTAAAAAATTAACTTTGAAAGACTAAAGAATTATGGGAAAATAGCCATGAATTCTATGTGTAGTATTCCCCTAGTGCTAGAGTTCTGTCATTCTCATTGATCAGTGAACTTGGTCTTGGCTGGCTGTTCTTGCTGATCTTCTGGGGGAGGCGCCTGTTGCCATGTTTCTCAAATGTATTTGCCAGAGGCAGAATTGTACCGCCCTTGCTGGGTCCGGGCTATGTAATCTGCTCGGGTTTGCTCTTGGGAGCTTTTGTTCCCTGCAAGCTTTCCATACAGCTTTGGAAGATGAGAGTGAAAATGGCGGCCTCCCAATCTTTGCCCCAGAGGTGCCAAGAACTTGGGGCCCCACTAATCAGTGAGCCCTCAAAGAAAAGCAGTCAATCACTCCTGTCTCCCTGGTCTCTGGCCACACTCCATGCTCACCTGGCCTGTGACTGAGCGTTTCTATCTCTGGCACACGACCCCATTTGGAGTCTCCAAACCCAGCAGATTCCTGTGGTGCACACCTGCTCCACTCCTCCTGGGGGAGGAAGGGGAGTCTCCCCGGATCTGCCGCTTGTTGGGTTCCTGCTGGAAGAGCAGTGGCTGGACTGAGCCACAAATCATGGTTTATGGCAACCCAGAGCTGAGAGACCACTCCTCGGCTTTGTCTCTACAGCTGGCTTCCCTCTCCAATCCCTGGGAGCTCTGCCTTACTCAGTCACCCCCAGTCTTTCTGTGACCCCGAGGGTCCTGAGACCACACTGTCCCCATGAGTGTTCCACCCCCCGCTTAGCCACTGGAGCGACGTCCCTCAGCAGAGCTGATTTCTAAAAGTTCTGATTTTGTGCTCTGCTGCTCTATTACTTGCCAGAAGCGGCTGATGGAGGCCCCCTCCCCGCCATCGATCTTCCTGAATATTGCCTCGGATTCACTTCTCCACACATCCTACCTTCCAGAAAGTGGTCACTTTTCTGTTCAGAGAGTTGCTGCTATTCTTTTCTTCGATCTCCTGTTGAGTTCGTAGGTGCTCAGAATGGTTTGATCCCTATCTAGCTGAATTCCTGGGACCAGACGAAATTTAGGTCTCCTCCTCTTCCACCATCTTGTTCCTCCGCTCCTTCTCTATTGTTAATTAGCCCTTCTCATTTGCTGGCTTCTACCTCTTGTATAAGCTGTCTGCAAGAGCTCTGGTTGTCATGACTATGTGTCAGCCAATAAGAAAGAGTGGTGAAGATTGTGATTCTGCCTTGACGTCTAAGGACACTGCTGGAAGGCACACACATTTATGCTTATGGTCTGCTGGCCACACTTTAGGTATGTTACCATACCTAACTGCATTGGTGATTGGGAAATATATTTTTAGGCAGTATCTGCTCAGTTAAAACTGGGTATATTTTTAAAGAAGGTAAAACTGGATATTAGGGGACAACTTGCTCCCTGTATCACAGGAAGGGATGAACAGACAGATTATCTCCTACCTGTCATTTTTCAAAGCTTGCCCACCTGTTTAATAGGCATGAGGTCAGATGCATTACTAATTGTGAATGATGGCTTTCTTCTTTATTTGGGTAAGTGTTAAGGAGTCAAAGGATGTGTAAGGGTCATGCTTATGGAGTATGAGGTGGGGGACTGTAGTGGTGAAAGAATCCTGTTTTGGAATCAGATGCTGGGCATGTACTTATAAGATTTTGACCACATAGCCCCTTGGAATAGAATTCACTCTTCCCTGAGTAAATTCTTTCTTTGGAGAGAGAATGTGGTGGAACTGTTTGGGTGAGAATGCAATTCCCTATGCTGTTCTTGATTTTTATGAAGAGTCAATTTAGAGAAAATTAATCCAGCTTCAGTAAAAAGATGCAGATTGAACTTTAAGGATGACTTTTGGCCTTTGAAGACTTTTAGGGATGTCTTAAGAAAACAGAAAGTGATTTTGGCATCTCTTATGATGGTTGCCTTCTATAATCAAAGACTCGAGATGATAAATTATGGTCTAACTTGGAGGTACTAGACTGCAATCAGGGACTGTTCTTTCCTCCCTCCCTGCCTCCCTGCTGCCTTCTATGTTAGATGGTGATATATGTAAGAGCAATAAGAAATGTTAAGGGGATTTAAGGGGAAATTAATGAGTGGAGTTGGTGGCATGTGATTACATTTGTGTTTGGAGACACATCCTGGAAAAAAAACTGTGGTTGTGTATGTGGGGTAGGGTGAGAAAGAGGGCAGAGAACACTGTTTGGAAATTCCTGCATCATCCAAGTAAAGAATGACTGTGTCTTTGGACTACGATGGTGATAGTTGCAACCCCAAGGATTGCATCTCATGGAAAGGTAAGGAGCGAAGGTCAAATGGACAGGATTTAGTGAGGGACTAGATATGGGTGGTGACAGAAACCTGCTGACCTGGTGAAGCATTCACTCAGTTACCAGACCTGAAGGGGATATCATGACTTTGTTTGTTGGCATGATGAATTTGAGATGACTCTGGAACATCCAGTGTGGGTATTGAGGTGGAGCTGGGTGGTGAAGAGCTTGGAGGAGACATGTTGTGGCCTATAATATGTATGACAGACTTTGGTATTAGGTAGTAACTTGAAACCATGGTCTTGAATGAGAGTGACTTGAGAGACCATAGACTGAGAAAAGAAGGGTCTAGCACCAGGTTATCACTTAATGTGAAGGAGTGAGCCAGAGTAGGAGAAAAACCAGAAATGTGGTGTCACCACCAAAGGAAGAAAGATTTTCAAGGAAACTAACAACAGTGACAATGCTGTTGGAATTATGTAAGAAATCTTCGGGCTTGTCCATTCATTCAACAAATATTTATTGATGAGGATACAATACTAAAAGTCAAAGCCTCAAATCCCCTGAATTGCACATTCTAAAGGGAAAAAGAAAAATAGAATACACAAATTAAATTAGAAAGAGATGGTGGACTGGGGTAAGGATACCATTTTGGACAGGGTGGCTAGTGCAGGCATCTCTGATATAATCACATTTGAAAGTTCCTAAATCTAGTGCAGAAGAAAGCCATGCAAAAATGTGGAGGAAAGCACCCAGGCATCAGGAACCCTGTGTTGAAGGACCACAAGCTAGAATTGTGCTTAGATATTCTGATCAACAACAAGAGGGCCAGTGCAGCTGGAAGAGGGGGATGAAGGAGAAATTTGGGGAAATAGCCATAGATGAAGGACTTTGGGGGCCCTTTGGAGAGAGGAGATGTCCTTGGACATTTAGTGACACAGAGATGATGACTGATTGCTAAAAGTAGCAAGGGATGTCTGGAACAGAAGCCAGACTGGAGTTTGTTGAGGTGGAGGAGGGGAGTGAGAAGTGGAAACTGACAACCTGGACAACTCTCTGAAGGGGATGGCAGCAGCTGGGAGGGAAGGAGGGGCAGCCTCTTTTACTTCCCTTCATGTGGATTTGGGACTCTTGACTTCTCATCTCAGAAGAAAATCCTAGAATGGGCTCCTGGAGCCACAGGGACATCCTGGAGGAGGAGGACCCCCTCTCCTGAGTCTTAAGCAGTCCTCCCCACCCCACACTTCCCTATGACCTTCTTCATTGCTCCCGTCACTTCCTTCTTCCTGAGACTGTAGATGACAGGGTTCAGCATGGGTGTGAGGACTGTATAAAAGATGGACACTACATCATCCTGGCCAGGAGAGTGGTAAGATGCAGGTAACATATAGGTATACATGAGGGGCCCATAGAAGAGGTTGACAACTGTTAAGTGGGAAGAGCAGGTGGCTAGGGCCTTCTGACGCCCCTCCACGGAGTGCATCCCAAGCACTGCTGCCAGAATGAGGGCATAGGAGGTGGTGATGAAGACAATGGGCACCAGAAGGACCACAACACCTGTCACAAAGAGCAATCGCTCATAGGCAGCTGTGTCAGCACAGGCTAGCCTCAGCAGTGAAGGCACCTCGCAGAAAAAGTGTGTAATCCTCCTTGAGCCACAATAGGGGAACTGCAGGGTCAGTGCTGTCTGGATGGAGGCATTGATGGACCCTCCCAGCCAGGAGGCAGCCACCATGAGCAGACAGGTCTGATGGCTCATGAGTGACGGGTAGTGCAGAGGGTTGCAGATGGCCACATAGCGGTCATAGGCCATGAGGGCCAGCAAGAGGCACTCGGCAGCCCCAAGGAACATGAAGAAAAACATTTGTGCCCCACAGCCCACAAATGAGATGCTAGTCCAGCCAAAGAGGAAGCCTGCTATCATCTTGGGGACGGTGACTGAGGTGAAGAAGATGTCTAGGAAGGACAGTTGGCTGAGGAGGAAATACATGGGTGTGTGGAGCTGGGCATCCGCCCAGATCAGGAAGACCATGGCAGTGTTGCCAACCATGGCTAGTGTGTAGATTATCACAACCATGCTGAAGAGAAACAGGTCCATCGGGCTCTCATTAAAAAGGCTTGTGAGGATAAAACCGACAGTGGAGGAGTGGTTCCAGGGCCCTCTGCCTGCCTCCTGCCAAGCCTCACTGTGGGGAGGAAGAAAACCAACTCACCAAGGGCTCAGAAGTCTACTCTGACTTAGGGAGAGGGTGATGGGTGAAAACAGAAAAGGTCAACAATTAAGTAAGCTGGCACAGGGGCTGTGGGAGGTCTTGCAAATTTTTATAGGGTTGGCATTTTTCTTGATGAAAAACTACTATAAAAGACTTGGCAAGCAGCCAAAGCAGTCAGTGCTCAGAGGGGAACTTATAACACAAAATATATGTGTTAAAAAAAAAAAGAGGAAAGACTGAAAACTAATGATCAAAGTTTCCATCTTAAAAAGCTAGAAAATAACCACAATGTATTAGAACACCCCATGTTTTGAGAAATATACACATTTAGCAATGTTTCCAATAATAAACACATAAGTAAATATTCACACAAAACAAATTTTTTAAAACAAACACTTTCATGCCAAATCTAAGAACTAGATCCACAAATATGTGAATTATATGGTTCAAAATTCTCATTGTAGATACACGAGGATCCATGTGATGAATTTTTCTTAGAAATAGCTGAGGGCCCATGACTGTGGCTGACAGGGTGCATTTTATCAGCTAGTGCAGCTGTGCAGTACCATCTTGACCTTGTCATCCTGACCCCCGGGAGTCCTAAAACATGCCCTTTGTGCTCAGAAGCAGTAATTGCTCTTAAGCAGATTTCTGGCAGTATGTTGTCCTTATCCTTATAATATTACCTCATTTCAATGGATTTGCTATAGCAGTCTTTTTACCTTAGTAAGAAGATCCCTTATGAACTTTTTTGATAGAGACTAGGCCTCATTATAAGTATAAACCTGTGAACTTCATAATAGGAGTAGGTAAACCAGTTTCAGTAGTTTCCCTTGGAAGTATCTGGGGTCCTTAAAGTTCTCCTTTCTCGAATTACTTTTGTTCAGGTAAAGTCAGTTTCAATGAATGTCAAGTTAAGCTATGATGAGAAAGAAGTCACCCAAAGGCAGTTTTAGAAGGTATGGATGAGGGACAAGCTCAGACCAAACACACAACTGCAAGAGAGCCAGAGAGATCTGCCCACCAGGCAAATTCCCAGAATTTGTGGCCTGCTGGCTTCCTTGGTTCTAGGATCCCAAATCCTAGGGAATATTTTGAATTCTAGCTTATATTTCTGTGCTTGAGATAGCAAATGACTTAGATGGAGAGAATGAAGATAAAATGAATTTCCCAATATTCTCTAATGAGTTGAGAATATGAGAGAAGGTTGGAGCTGGTTGACACCGTTGGGTCACTGGGACAGGACTAGAGGGTCATCAAAGTGTTGTGGATGTGCGGCATGTCAGAGATGTGACAGACTGTGGCCCTAATCTGCATGTCCTTCAGAATCACCAGCAGAGTTGTGCAATCTATGGGTGATCTGTGTTTCCGGTTTCCCTGAATCTAATTCCTGGGAGTGGGCCCTTGAGCACCTGTGCTTCTTAAGGCTTCCAGGCTAGTCTGACATGTGGTCTGAATTGAGATCCACTGCCCATAGTTTTTGGTAAAGGTATGAAGGAGCTTAGAATTCAGGGCTTGTCCTAGGTCCTACAGGTCTGTGTCAGGGAGCTATGCCAAGAAAGTATTTTCCTCATTGCTCATGCTGGCATTTCTTGCTATGCCAAGGGACCCATCTTATCTATGGCCATTTCCAGGATGCTCACGCCAGGTTTTACAGATCCCTTAACGATGAATCAAATGTGTTCAGAGTATAGCAGTGCCCATCCCAAAGCTTCTCTCTGGAGCTGAGCATAAGAAGTCTACACTGTTAAACTGAAACATTCAAGATGAGCTTTTAGTGAAGATATGATATATTGCATCTATTTTCTATATTTTATGATGCTTTGACATCTTGAGGCCTTGGAGACCCGGGAAGGGACTGTCCCTCTTAGGTTTGCTAATTCATAAAGATGGTGAAAAACTTGCAGGGAATAATGTCTTTGGTGTGAAAACCAACCAATCCTGAGTCCATACCCCCATCTTCCTCCCTATATCAGTCTGGAACAATATCCCTCTGCCATAATCACCCCAGGGACAGGTTTCAGACAACTAGAGACCACCCCTATAGCTCAAAGCCCACAAAAATTCTTACTATCCAATCCTAAACCTGATCAGCTGTGCCTTACCCAATCTTTCCCACAAAAATTATAGTAAAAGCTTTTGCCTATGCTTTCTTCTCATTCATTCTGCCTTCTGACCAACCCTGATGCTTCCTTCCCCGTGTGGCCTTGCATGGTGTGGCATGCCCCCTCCTCTTGGGAGCTGTAGAAAATTACCTTTTTAATGAAAATCATCTCCTGATCTGTTCACTTCACCATAACCTGACATAAAATGAGACTCCAGGTGCATTTGAAAACATTCCCTTGAAGAGAATTTTTTCATGTTTTCCCTGTTTTGTCATCTTGTAGACAGAGCTTGTGTTGTTTGGTGTCTCAAAAGTCTTATGAGACTAGATTTTACAACTGGAGGAAACCTAGTCCATCATCCCAATTTTATCCATAAGCAACAATGAGCCTTGGTCAACAATTTTTGAATTTCCAGGCCAGATCCAAAAATCCTCCTAACTGTTCTAGAGCAGGCTTTTCTCTTAGAACGATTGGCATTTTACTATGGATAAGTATTTGCTATAAGAGGCTATCCTGTGCACTGCTGTACATTTAGCAGCATCTCTGGACTCTCCCATTAGATGCCAACAGCATTCCCTCTCTGTAACAAACAAAATTGTCTGCAGAAATTGCTAAATGTTCCCTGCTGGGAAAAATCACCCCTGATTGGAGACCTCTTTCCTAGAGCTCTATTATCAGTTACCTTTCTTTCCTTTCCTTTCTTTTCCACAAAGGCAAATGAAAGAAAGAACTCACATGTTTAGAATCTGTAATAATTTGATCCAGAGTTTTCTGAATGTCCTTTGCAGATTTTACCAAGTTTAGACCATTGCAATTAAGGACCTAGTCTCTGGAGTTAAGTTGCTTGGGTTTAAGACCTGGCTTCACTACCTCTGCAACTTAGGTTACTCAGCTTCAGTCTCCTTGTCTCAGAATTGTTGGATCTGTTGGGAGCATTAAGTGGTTAATACCTGTAGAGTGCTTGGGGTACAGTCAGGCAGGAGGAATATACTGGTTTTCAGCTGCTATTAACACCACAGCTCTTGCCACTTTTATAACACAGCCTCTGCTTATCTCTCTATATAAAATGGGGTCATGATACTTGCTTCTCAGTGTTCTTGTAAGTACTGAATTAGAAAAATGTTGAGGTTGTGCCTTTTGCATAATAAGTATTCGGTAAATATTAGAATACTTCCCTTCCTCAATTAAGCAAATTAGTTTTGCAAAATCATACAATCAATAATTATACCCACCTGCAAGGAGCTCCTAGTCCCTCCTACTTGGAGATTTCCCTTCTACAAATTTTGTTCTCAAAAACCTTGAAAGGGGTTGTGTTTTTGTGATGGGGAGGGCTCCTCCACTGAACACCTAGGCTGAGTATTACTTATGACTAAGGACTCTGTCCATTCCTTGTTTTATATTTCTCCACAGAAAGCAGTTTGCATGGACCCTGGTCAATGCTTATGGGATGTGTGTGGTGACTAGATGAAACAAACACAAACTTGCCCACGTAAACACTATTACCTCTGTGGCTATCTTTCAGTATCGCCAGCTGAATTCAATACCCCTTTTGTGGGGCTGTGCATAAGCCACTGTTCCTAGAAATTACTGATTTTCCTGACACCACTGATTTTTCTTTTCATGGCAGTTTCTCACTATTAACACACACACACCTGCATTGCAATGTATGAAGTACATGTGTGTCCATGTCTCAGAATAATTATTTAGGGTGATTCCTTTTCTTTCAGACTGTTCCCAGAAGGAAAAGGATAGGTTTTTCTATTCCTGCCATCTCTAGCTTGTGTAGATCTGAACTAGTACGCAGTAGGCATTGAAAAACCACTAGAATGAAAAATGTAAACAACACATTTGAGTTGTCAGGTATTTCTAGGCCTACTCTTTCTTCTTTCTCCTATGATTTATCTGTACTGGTATGATTTTTTCTATCTGCCTACAGTTTAACTATTTTTTTTTTCTTTTTAAAATAAAGCTCAGCATTGGTTTTTACAATTCAAGATATCTCATTTATGGTGAAATATAGTGTTGAAAAACAAAAAACAAAAATTAAACAACTCTCACATTGTCAGAGATTTTAAATGGTGGAAAATTTGACAGAAGTTGTGGAATTGCCCATTGTCAAATGTGGGGCTGCATGAATGGGGGGTGAGGGTTTTAAATTACTTCCCTATCTCTCGACCTCCCATCTTTCCCTCACTCACCTCACGTTGTCCCAGTGTGCAGTCTCCATCAGGAGGCTCAGTCTCTTGACTTTTCTCCTTCTTCCTTGTCCTTCCAGGGCTCCAGGTTGTGGCTCAGAAACTGAAACACTCCCTTGGGGAGTCCACATGGAAGGCTGTGAAAGCTGAGGCCATACATCCATCTCCTTACAACAAGGCACCTCTGAAAGTTTCCCATTTTCCCATTAGAGCTCTGTTTTCCACAGCATGCCTTATCCACCTTTACCGCAAATAGGGTGAGCTGCAGTCTGTTCCTAGCACTCCTTAATCCACAAAAGCATTTGCCCTATTTTCTTACCCACAGAGACTAAGATTGCAGTTCTTCATAGATCAGTGCTCATGATGTAACTGTGTTTTTTGAGACTTACAGGATATGTGTGCTGGGATGACATGTTACTTAGCCCCCAAATCAGATCCCAGATGAGGTAATGGCATTTATATTTGGTCCCCAAATCTGCACATCAGAATTATCTGAGGGGCTTCAGAAATTATTAATGTATGTGCCTCATTTAATTGGTCTGTGTTATGGCCAGGTCTTTGGAAGGCTTAGAAGGTTTCCAGGTGATTCTAATCTGCAGGCAAATCTGGAAACACTGAATAGGGATTTCATAGACAGAGGAATAACGGATATGCCAACTTTTTACACCCAGATCTCCTTAGACCAGAATGTGGTTGCTAGATCAGTAGCATTAGCCAATTCTTCAAAATGCAAATTCTCAGGCCCCACACAGACCTATCAAATCAGAAACACTGGGTGGTGGCTCAGAACTGTTTTAACAAGGCCTCCAGTTGGTCCAATGTTTGCTAAAGTTTGAGAACCACTCCAGCACAGAGATTGTCAACCAGGAGTGATTTTTGCCTCCTCATCCCCAGGACATTTGTCAATGGCTGAAGACATTTTTGGTTGTCATAACTCAGAAGAAGGGATGGCTTTTGTGGGAAGAAGCCAGGGATTCTGCTAAACATCTTACAGTTCACAGGATATCCTCCGAACAGAACATTAACCAGCCCCCAAATGTCCATAGTGCCAAGATTGGCACTATGTTGTTGAATGATTAATTGAATTAACACAACTCATGATAGAAGTGAAGGGAAAGACCAAAGCTCATGAAGTTCACTAAAAGAGATGCTTTCAAAGTAGTGAAAATTCACATCTACTTAGAGCATCAAAACAAGTCTGGGTCTTATAGAATCCAAACACAGTCAGGTGTTTCCTAAGCAATGGACAGCTTGGCACAAACAGGCAATTCTTCTGGCGAGCATTTAGGTTTGTGAGATGTACATAGAAGCACTGGCAGGTATATTTCTTTTATAACACAAGGGTGCTGGTGGGCTCTCATGGATGTGGCTCAGATGTTCTGTAGCCATGGGCAAAATCTGAACTCAGTGCCAGGGTGTCTGACCTGTGAGCTGTTCAGGAGAGGAAAGAATCTCTTCGTTCCATGACTTAACATGGTGTTGGGATTTCAATTGGATACACAAATGGCTTTAATATTTTTACCCACTAGCTTTCTATGTGCCGGGACTGTGCTGGGTGTGCTAATTGCATGTGTTCTATGTAGTATTATTATCTGCATTTTATAGAGTAAAAAGCCAAGTTTTAGAGATAGCACATACAAGAGTGGAGGGTTCAAATCCAGTCTGACCAGAAGCCACTACGTATTGTACAATGTCATTTTGTTTTGACAACATTCTGACAGCTCTCTAAAATGTCACCTCTTCAAAACTGGTGCGCAAATGGCCACCAAAAGCCAGTGTAACTCAATTGATTAATTGTAGAAATGCCAGTTAGTAGACCTACTTTAACTACAAGCCAAGTAATTTGTAGACTGTGCTCAAATAAAACCTAGATGGAAACATCTAAAGAAAATTCTTCATAAGAAGAAAAGAAGACAGAGGGCAATTAACCAGACTCCTTAGTTCCCCTGTACTAGCACTTTAACAAAGTCCCTATGATTAATGGATATAAAATGAGAAGTCCTGGCGGAGAAGTTTTCTTCTAAAATAGCTGATTGAAGAAGACTGTGGCTCCTCGTCCTTTAGGATTCTATACAAATAGGGGAGCAAGTTCCTTACCTGTGCAGTCACCTGAGGCCCTGAAGTTGGACAGGATGTTTTCCCAAACCGAGAGCCAGTGATTTTCTCCTTGCTATCTCCTAAGTATTGCCTAAGTTTTTCTGTGCAGGCCAAGTAGCTTCAGAAAGGGGACATGATAAGGATTGAAAAGAATTCTAAATAAACACAAGTGTCAAGGTCTGAGGTAAAGTCCATAGTTTCTGGACAAGTGGTGGCTCCTATGGAAAAACACACGAATACTTCCTCAGCCATAATTCAGTGTCTACAGGGGCTCTAGGGCCCCCACTTTAGTGTTTCAAAGCTCTATATACACAGGGTATTTGTTGTCAGGCTTAGATACCATTGGTTAGATCAACATAGCGTCATCTCTGTGTCTGGGGGAAACTGCTCCCCAGTCAGCAGTTAGAGATGCAGAGAAACATCCTTCCTCCCTCCCTCCCTCCCTCCCGTCAATATTTCTATCTCTTTTCTTCCCTCCTATCTTCCCTTCCTTCAAAATATCTACTGAAGTTGATTTTATTTATAGCTTTTTTTGGGTCATATTGCCCTAATGGGTATTTATTACTCAATTCTAAAAGTAGAGTGGGAAGTAAACTAATATTTCTTTATCTCCCATTTTGTATTAAACACTTAATACATTATCTCAATTTATCATCATACTAATATAATGAAAATGATAATATAGATCATTATTTTACAGATGAAAGAACAAATTCAGAAGGTTAACTAGCTCAGTGTTCAAGGTTGTCTTGGGATGTGATCCCAGGTCAAACAACAAATGAAATTCTCTCTCTGAATAGTATAAAAAAGATTATAAAATATGGTCTGCATCCAATATCCCTTTCCTTGATTACTTCATTTTTTCTTTAGGCCTTTTTGCATCAGAGAGTCAAGTGTTTGCTGCTGATATTGAATACGCACAGATCTCAGAGATAAGATTGTTGTGCTCTCAGAGTTTATAAAATCAATTGATATAACAGAGTGAGGTGAATGCTATTTTCCCATTTTGCAGAGATGGAAATTGAGACTCCAAAAGAAAAGTATCTTGCCCAGGAGCACTGAGTTTGGGATCAGTAATGGCTCCCACATCTGCCAACTTTTTCATATTTTAACCAGATCTAAACCTATTTTGTTGATGAAGAATTTTCATTCATTCTTGTTTTTATTCACTCAAAATATATTTATTTACCACTGATCATAACCTGATGTAATGTTGGTCTTCTGGCTCCTAGAGTTGGAAGTTACTTATGGAACATTCTACTTTTGATCCTATGAAATCTAACAGAAACCACTGCATTTGTCTTTTAACATTTTTATATTGAGATCTTGCCTGTCCCAAGGTTCCAAGTGGACAAATAGTCCTGGAGAGCAGAAGTCCCTGGAGAAAGAATCCTTTCTCTTCACCATAGGCCTCACCAGGCTACTTTCTGTGGTTCATAGACCAGTGCTCTACTATTCTATTAGAAAAGGTATAGCCAGCAATTGAGGTATCTATGCACACTGATGTCACCATGGATTTTAAGTGGGAAATGAAATGAGTTTATTTTCCAAAAGTGCATGACCTTTTTGTTCAGGCTTATTGTCAAATTTTCCTTTATACTTAAAGGGCTATGGGCATTACCATAGTTTTTTTCTTTGCTATGCTTTCTATATGACCTCATTTTTCTTTGCTATGCTTTCTCTATTCCCTCATTTTTCTTCTTACTTTATTGTGGTTCTTCTATCCTTAGCTTCAGCTAAGGACTTACTCCATCATTGTGAACTAACTCAAGATCCAAGAACAGTTAATGAGATAAAAATCATTAACAGGCTTCATGCATGTGTTCTCTACCCACTGAATAATACCCCTGAATAACCCACCTGTACATACCTTATGTGTAAATCTAGTCGATGACTAAAGTCAGGGAAATCCCTGTTTATGGCTTTGTACTTGTTTCTCCCTGGTATCTCTGCTCTTCACATATGAGCTTACTCTTTGTGTATCCAACAATGCTTATTAACTGTCTCCAAGAGTGGGCTTGTATTTTGAGTCATGGATTACATGCTTGAGCTGTTCTAGTCTGTTAGGAATCATAAGAAAAATATGCCACAAGATCATATGATCCAGTTCTCTGCACAAAATGGGGTGAAAACAAATGCCTAGCTCTAGGGAAATAGGAAAATAAATTTTAAGTTCATCCCATGGAGTATCAATCCTTTGAAAATGACATTTACTTAAAATGTGTAGCAACATCAAAGGAATCTTTTGAAAATAATGCAGTCATAAAGTAGAATATAAACTATAATTGCAATGATAGAACTATATATTTTATACAGAAAAGAAATGGAAGAGGGATTTACATCTTGAGACGATGTGTGATGTGTAATTCTTTTACATTTTATTTTCATTTTTATAACCATAATACTTATTAAGTAGTAAATACAGTAATATAAACTGATTATCTTCAGTCAATCAACCATTAATAATATTTAAGATGTCAGGCTGTTTAGCTGGACTTAACTACACTTATAATTTGTCAGAAAAGGTGTTTTTGCTTTAGCTCATCCCTAAAGAATTGAAGAGAGCTTAAAGCTAGTTTTCATACTCTCTTACATTGGAGAGAGCTCAGATAGTTATTTTTATTTGTATGAAATTGCTCTCCAGACTTTGAATTAATGGTGGGGAAGACCAAACCCCAGAAAGGTGAAACAATTTTCCATGGTGATTCAGGCTGTGTCTACAGAGAACTGAGAGAATCTGTCATTTCTGTCTGGTCTTTTATAACCTGAATGAAGGAAGATGAACCCATGGACATATCCAACTGTTCTGAACTGTGTGTTTTTTGGACAAGTCATGAGATGGCTTCTGAGCACTCCCTCCCACCCCATACTGTCAGACCACACCTCGTGGGTAGCTCTAAGTGACAGAAACATTTCCTGGGCAGACAACACAAATTCAAGATAATCAGCTCTCACTGAGAATCATGGTGTGGAGGGCATTATTAGAGCAGACCTCTGGGACCCCACCACCTGAGGACCTGGGGGACTTGAACACAGAGTTCCAAGGCCCTTCAGGGGCATCTGTTTAATCAGAGAACTCACTACATGTTGATGCTTTCATATGGATAATTAAGTAATTTTTTTAAAAAAATGAAGTATAATTAACATATAGTCATATTATTCTCAGGTGTACAATATAATGTTTCAACAATTCTGTAAATTTCTTAGTGCTCATCTATTTCACCCCGTCCATCTCCCCTCTACAACCACCAGTTTGTTCTCTATATTTAAGAGTCTGGATTGTTTTCCCTCTTTTTGAATTTTTAAAGTTGTTTTGTTTCTTAAATTCCACCTATGAGTGAAATCACATGGTATTTGTCTTTTTCTGGCTGACTTACTTCACTTAGCATAATAACCTCTAGGTGTCCATGTTGTTGCAGATGGCAAGATTTCATTCTTTTATACGACTAAGTAATAGTGTGTGTGTGTGTGTGTGTGTAAGTGTATATATATAGCTCACATCTTTTTCCATTCATCTATTGAAGGACACTTGAATTGTTCCAGATTTTGTCTATTGTAAATAACGCTGCAAAAAATAAACAGGTGCATATATTTTTTGGATTAATGTTTACATTTTTGGGGGGTAATTATCCACTAATGGAATTACTGGATCATATGAGAGTTCTATTTTTAAATTTTAAGGAAACTCTCTACTGTTTTCCTCAGTACAGACCAGGTTATATTTCCACCAAAGTGCACAAGAGTTCCTTTTTCTGCACATTCTCACCAACACTTATTTCTTTTTCTAAATGAATATTTAATTTTTTGTTATTGTCTCTCTTTATTAGTATATAAACATCACACAGAGAACTCATCTCTCTTATTATGTTCTTTTTAAATTTAAATTCAATTAGCCAACATATAGTACACCATTTGTTTTTGATTTAATGTTCAGTGATACACTAGTTGCATAAAACACCCAGTGCTCATCAAATCACATGCCCAAATTTATGCCCATCACCCAGTTACTCCGTCTACCTATGCTCTTCGCTATCTGCAACCCTCAGTTTGTTTCCCTGAGTCCATAGTCTCTCATGGTTTGTCTCCCTCTCTTATTTCTTCCCATTCGTTATTCCTCCATTCCTCTATTGTCCTCTGCACTATTTCTTATATTCTAGATTTGAGTGAAACCATATGACAATTTTCTTTCCCTGCTTGACTTATTTCACTGAGCATAATACCATCCAATTCCATCCATGTTGGTGCAAATATTGGGTATTCATCCTTTCAATGGCTATTCCATTGTATATATGGACCGCATCTTCCTAATCCATTCATTTATTGAAGGACATCTTGGCTCCTTCCACAGTTTGGCTATTGTGGACATCATTGCTGCTATGAACATTGGTGTACCCCTTCTTTTTACTACATCTGTATATTTGGGATAAATACCTAGTAGTGCAATTGCTGGTCATAGGGGAGGTCTAATTTTAACTTATTGAGGAACCTCCATACCGTTTTCCAGAGTGGCTCTACCAGCCTGCATTCCCACCAACAGTGTAGGAGGGTTCCCCTTTCTCCACATCCTTGCCAACATTTGTTGTTTGCTGTGTTGTTAATTTTAGTCATTCTAACCAGAGATAGGTGGTATCTCATTGTGGTTTTGATTTGTATTTCCCTGATGGCAAGTGATGCGGAGAATGTTTTCTTTGGAGAAGCCATTTGTCTGTCTTCTTTGGAGAAGTGTCTGTTCATGTCTTCTTCCCACTTCTTGACTGGATTATTTGTTTTTTGGTGTTTTTTGATAAGTAAGTTCTTTATAAGTTTGGATACTAGCCTTTTATCTGATAAGACATTTGCAAATATCTTCTCCCATTCCATAATTTGCCTTTTAATTTTGTTGGCTGTTTCCTTTACTGTGAAAAAATTTGTATTCTGATGAAATCCCAATAATTCATTTTTACTTTTGTTTCCCTTGCCTTTGGAGATGTGTCTAGCAAGAGGTTGCTATGACCAGGTCAAAGAGATTCCTGCCTGTATTCTCCTCTAGGATTTTGATGTGTTCCTGTCTCAAATTTAGGTCTTTCCTCCATTTTGAGTTTATCTCTGTGCATGGTATAAGAAAGTGGTCCAATTTCATTCTTCTTCATGGGGCTACCCAATTTTCCCAACACCATTTGTTGGAGACTTTTTTCCATCAGCTGTTCTTTCCTGCCTTTTTGAAGAATAGTTGACAATAGAATTGAGGGTCCATGTCCAGGTTCTCTATTCTGTACCATTGATCTATGTGTCTGTTATTGTGCCAGTATCATATTGTCTTTCTTCTTGAAGGAGGCCTGCATAGCTGTAAATTTTTCTCTTAAGAACACTAGCTGCATCCCAAAGATTTTGGACAATTGTATTTGCATTTTCATTTGTTTCCGTGTGTGTGTGTGTGTATGTGTGTGTGTGGTTTTTAAAAATTTTTTCTTTGACTTCCTGGTTGATCCATTCATTCTTTAATAGAATGTTATTTAACCTCCATGTATTTGTGGTCTCTCCAAATTTTTTTCTTGTGGTTGAATTCAAGTTTGATAGTGTTGTGGCCAGAAAATATCATGATATAATCTCAATTTTATTGTACTTGTTGAGGGCTGATTTGTGACCCAGCATTGATCTATTTTGGAGAATGCCCTATGTACACTTGAAAAGAATGTGTACTCTACTACTTTAGGATGGAATGTTCTGAATATGTCTGTTAAGTGTCTCTGGTCCAGTATGTCATTCAAAGCCATTGTGTCCTTGTTCATTTTCTGTAAAAATGATTAGCCCATTGATATAAATGGTGTGGTAAAGTCCCCTACTAGCACTGTGTTATTGTCAATGAGTTCCTTTATGTTTGTTATTAATTGTGTAACATATGTGGGTGCCCCCATGTTGGGGGCATGAATATTTACAATTATTAGATCTTCTTGTTGGAGAGTCCACTTATTATGATATAATGTCCTTCTTCATCTCTTTTCACATTCTTGTTTAAAGTCTAGTTTGACTCATGAAAGAAATTGAAGAAGACACAAAAAGATGAAAAACATTGCATGCTCATGGATCAGAAGAATAAACACTGTTAAAATGTCCATGCTATCCAGAGAAATCTCTACCTTGAATGCCATCCCGATCAAAATTCTAATGACATTTTTCAAAGTGCTGGAACAAACAATCCTAAAATTTGTATGGAATCACAAAAGACCCTGAATCAGCAAGGAAATGTTGAAAAAGGAAAACAAAGTTGGGGGCATCACGTTGCCCAATTTCAAGCTATTTTACAAAGCAGTGATAACAAAGACAGCATGGTACTGGCACAGAAACAGACCTGTAGACCAATGGAACAGAATAGAGAGCCCAGATATGGACCCTCAACTCAACCTTTGACAAAGCAGGAAAAAATATGCAATGGAAAAAAGACAGTCTCTTCAATAAATGGTGGTGGGAATATTGGACAGCCACATTAAGAAGAATGAAATTTGACATTCTCTAACACCATACACAAAGATAAACTCAAAATGGATGAAAGGCCTCAATGTGAGACAGGAATCCATCAAAATCTTAGAGGAGAACATAGGCAGTAACGTCTTCGACATCAGCCACAGCAACTTCTTTCAAGATACATCCCCAGGGGCCCATGGGTGGCTCAGTTGGTTAAGCGACTGCCTTCCGCTCAGGTCATGATCCTGGAGTCCTGGGTTCGAGTCCGGCATTGGGCTCCCTGCTCAGTAGGGAGTTTGCTTCTCCCTCTGACCCTCCTCCTTCTCATGTACTCATTCTTTGTCTCTCAAATAAATAAATAAATAAATAAATAAAATCTTAAAAAAAATACATCTCCAGAGGCTAGTGAAATAAAGCAGAAATGAACTCCTGGGACTTCATCAAGATAAAAACTTCTGCACAGCAAAGGAAACAGTCAAAAAAACAGAGGCAACCCACAGAATGGGAGAAGACACTACAGATAAATGGCTGCTATCCAAGATCTATACAGAACTTCTCAAACTCAACACCCAGAAAACAAATAATCAAGTTAAAAAAATGGGCAGAAGACATGAACAGACACTTCTCCAAAGAACACACCTTACAGCAGTTAGAATGGCAAAAATTACCAAGGCAAGAAATAACAAATGTTGGAAAGGTTGTGGAGAAAATGGAACCCTATTACACTTGGTGGGAATGCAAGTTGGTACAGCCACTTTGGAAAACACTGTGGATTTCCCCCCCTTCATTCTTCACCTCCTGCTATCTTCTCTTTTTTTTCTTAACATATATTGCATTATTTATTTCAGAGGTACAGATCTAAGATTCAACAGTCTTGCACAATTCACAGCGCTTACCAGAGCATATACCCTCCCCTGTGGAGGTGTCCCAAAAAATTAGAAATAGAGTTACACTATGACACAGGAATTGCCCTCCTGGGTATTTACCCCAAAGACACAGATGTAGTGAAAAGAAGGGCCATATGCACCCCAATATTCATAGCAGCAATGTCCACAATAGTCAAACTGTGGGAAAGAGCTGAGATGCCCTTCAACAGATGAATGGGTAAAGAAGATGTGGTCTGTATATACAATGGAATATTACTCAGCTATTAGAAAGGATGGATACCCAACGTTTCATCAACATGTGGGACTGGAGGATGTTATGTTAAGTGAAACAAGACAAGCAGAAAAGTCAATTATCATATGTTTTCACTTATTTGTGGAGCAAAGGAATAGCATGGAGGCCATTAGGAGAAGGAAGGGAAAAATGAAGGGGGGGGAGGGATTGGAGGGGTAGATGAACCATGAGTGTCCATGGACTCTCAGAAAAAATATTAGGGTTTTAGAGGGGATGGTGGTGGGGGGAAGGGCTAGCCCAGTGATGGGTATTAAGGAGGGCATGTATTGCATGGAGCACTGGGTGTTATATGAAAACAATGAATCGTGGATCACTACATCAAAAACTAATGATGTATTCTATGGTGACTAACATAATAAAAGAAAATTAAAAAAAAAAAAAACACATTTAGCAACCCAGAAAAATAAATAAAGTCTAGTTTGCCTGATAGAAGTATTGCTATTCCAGTTTTATTTTGACCTCCATTTGTAAGAAAAATGGTTCTCCATCCCTCCCTTTCAATCTGCAGGTGTCTTTGGGCCTAGAATGAACTCTTGTAGGCAGCATATAGATAGGTCTTGGGTGTGTGGTTTTTTTATGTTATGTTAACCAGCATACCTTATATCATTAGTTTTTGGTGTAGTGTTCCATGATTCATTGCTTGCGTATAACACCCAGTGCTCCATGCAGTACGTGCCCTCTTTAATACCCATCACCAGGCTAACCCATCCTCCCACCCCCCTCCCCTCCTGAACCCTCAGTTTGTTTTTCAGAGTGCACCATCTCTCATGGTTTGTCTCCCCCTCCGATTTCCCCCCCTTCATTCTTCACCTCCTGCTATCTTCTCTTTTTTTTCTTAACATATATTGCATTATTTATTTCAGAGGTACAGATCTAAGATTCAACAGTCTTGCACAATTCACAGCGCTTACCAGAGCACATACCCTCCCCAGTGTCTATTACCCAGTCACCTCATCCCTCCCACCCCACCCCCACTCCAGCAACCCTCAGTTTGTTTCCTGAGATTAAGAATTCCTCATATCAGTGAGGGGTCATATGATACATGTCTTCCTGTGTTTGACTTATTTCGCTCAGCATAATACCCTCTAGTTCCATCCACGTTGTTGCAAATGACAAGATCTCATTCCTTTTGATGGCTGCCTAATATTCCATTGTATATATATACCACCTCTTCTTTATCCATTCATCTGTCGATGGACATCTTGGCTCTTTCCACAGTTTGGCTATTGTGGACATTGCTGCTATAAACATCGGGGTGCATGTACCCCTTTGGACCCCTACATTTGTATCTTTGGGGTAAATACCCAGTAGTGCAATTGCTGGATCATATGGTAACTCTATTTTCAACTTTTTGAGGAACCTCCATGCTGTTTTCCAGAGTGGCTGCACCAGCTTGCATTCCCACCAACAGTGTAGGAGGGTTCCCCTTTCTCTGCATCCCCACCAACACCTGTCATTTCCTGACCTGTTAATTTTAGCCATTCTGACTGGTGTGAGGTGGTATCTCATTGAGGTTTTGATTTGGGTTTCCCTGATGCCAAGTGATGCTGAGCACTTTTTCATGTTTCTGTTGGCCATTTGGATGTCTTTTTTGGAAAAATGTCTGTTCATGTCTTCTGCCCATTTCTTGATTGGATTCTTTGTTCTTTGGGTGTTGAGTTTGATGAGTTCTTTATAGATTTTGGATACTAGCCCTTTATCTGATATGTCATTTGCAAATATCTTCTCCTATTCTGTCAGTTGTCTTTTGGTTTTGTGGACTGTTTCCTTTGCTGTGCAAAAGCTTTTTATCTTGATGAAATCCCAAGAGTTCATTTTTGCCCTAGCTTCCTTTGCCTTTGGTGATGTTTCTAGGAAGAAGTTGCTGCGGCTGAGGTCGAAGAGATTGGTGCCTATGTTCTCCTTTAGGATTTTGATGGACTCCTGTCTCACATTGAGATCTTTCAACCATTTGGAGTCTATTTTTGTGTGTGGTGTAAGGAAATGGTTTAGTTTCCTTCTTCTGCATGTGGCTGTCCAATTTTCCCAACACCATTTGTTGAAGAGACTGTCTTTTTATCCATTGGACATTCTTCCTGCTTTGTCAAAGATGAGTTGACCATAGAGTTGAGGGTCCATTTCTGGGCTCTCTATTCTATTCCATTGATCTATGTGTCTGTTTTTGTGCCTGTACCATGCTGATTGATGATGACAGCTTTGTAATAGAGCTTGAAGTCCGGAATTGTGTTGCCACCAGCTTTGCTTTTCTTTTTCAACATTCCTCTGGCTATTCGGGGTCTTTTCTGGTTCCATACAAATTTTAGGACTATTTGTTCCATTTCTTTGAAAAAAGTGGATGGTTTTTGATGGGGATTGCACTGAATGTGTAGATTGCTCTAGGTAGCATTGACATCTTCACAATATTTGTTCTTCCAATCCATGAGCATGGAATGTTTTTCCATTTCTTTGTGTCTTCCTCAATTTCTTTCATAAGTATTTTATAGTTTTCTGAGTACAGATCCTTTTCCTCTTTGGTTAGATTGATTCTTAGAGTTTGACTGCTTCTTTGCCAATTTGGATGCCTTTTATTTCTTTTTGTTGTCTGATTGCTGTGGCTAGGACTTCTAATACTATGTTGAATAGCAGTGGTGATAGTGGACATCCCTGCCACGTTCCTGACCTTAGGAGGAAAGCTCTCAGTTTTTCCTAATTGAGAATGATATTCGCTGTAGGTTTTCCATAGATGGCTTTTATGATATTGAGGTATGTCCCCTCTATCCCTATACTCTGAAGAGTTTTGATCAAGAAAGGATGCTGTACTTTGTCAAATGCTTTTTCTGCATCTATTGAGAGGATCATATGATTCTTGTTCTTTCTTTTGTTAATGTATTCTATCACGTTGATTGATTTGCGGATGTTGAACCAACCTTGCAGCCCAGGGATAAATCCCACTTGGTCGTGGTGAATAATTCTTTTAATGTACTGTTCGATCCTAGGGCTAGTATTTTGGTGAGAATTTTTGCATCCATGTTCATCAGGGATATTGGTCTGTAATTCTCCTTTTTGATGGGGTCTTTGTCTGGTTTTGGGATCAAGATAATGGTGGCCTCATAAAATGAGTTTGGAAATTTTCCTTCCATTTCTATTTTTTGGAACAGTTTCAGAAGGATATATATTAATTCTTCTTGAAATGTTTGGTAGAATTCCCCTGGGAAGCCATCTGGCCCTGGGCTTCTGTTTGTTGGGAGATTTTTGATGACTGCTCCAATTTCCTTAGTGGTTTGGGTCTGTTCAGGTTTTCTATTTCTTCCTGGTTCAGTTTTAGTAGTTGATACATCTCTAGGAATGCATCTATTTCTTCCAGATTATCTAATTTGCTGGCCTAGAGTTGCTCATAATATGTTCTTATAGTTGTTTGTATTTCTTTGGTGTTGGTTGTGATCTCTCCTCTTTCATTCATGATTTTGTTGATTATGGTCATTTCTCTTTTCTTTTTGATAAGTCTGGCCAGGGGTTTATCAATCTCGTTAATTCTTTCAAAGAACCAGCTCCTAGTTTCGTTGATCTGTTCTACTGTTCTTTTAGTTTCTATTTCATTGATTTCTGCTCTGATCTTTATTATTTCTCTTCTCCTGCTGGATTTAGGCTTTATTTGCTGTTCTTTCTCCAGCTCCTTTAGGTGTAGGGTTAGGTTGTGTACTTGAGACCTTTCTTGTTTCTTGAGAAGGCTTGTATTGCTATATACTTTCCTCTTAGGACTGCCTTTGCTGCATCCCCAAAATTTTGAACAGCTGTGTTTTCATTTTCATTGGTTTCGATGAATTTTTAAAATTCTTCTTTAATTTCCTGGTTGACTCATTCATTCATTAGTAGGATGCTCTTTAGCCTCCTTGTATTTGAGTTCTTTCTGACTTTCCTCTTGTAATTGAGTTCTAGTTTCAAAGCATTGTGGTCTGAAAATAGGCAGGGAATGATCCCAATCTTTTGGTACTGTTTGAGACCTGATTTATGACCTAGTATGTGATCAATTCTGGAGAATGCTCCATGGGCACTAGAGAAGAATGTGTATTCCGTTGCTTTGGGATGGAATGTTCTGAATAGGTCTGTGAAGTCCATTTGGTTCAGTGTGTCATTTAAAGTCTTTATTTCCTTGTTGATCTTTTGCTTAGATGATCTGTCCATTTCAGTGAGGGGTGTGTTAAAGTCCCCCACTATTATTGTATTGTTGTCGATGTGTTTCTTTGCTTTTGTTATTAATTGGCTTATATAATTGGCTGCTCCCATGTTAGGGGCATAGATATTTACAATTGTTGGAACTTCTTGTTGGATAGACCTTTTAAGTAGGATATAGTGTCCTTCCTCATCTCTTATTACAGTCTTGGTTTAAAATCTAATTTGTCTGATATAAGGATTGCCACCCCAGCTTTCTTTTGGTGTCCATTAGTATGGTAAATGGTTTTCCACCCCCTCACTTTCAATCTGGGGGTGTCTTTGGGTCTAAAATGAGTCTCTTGCAGACAGCATATCAATGGGTCTTGATTTTTTATCGAATCTGATAGCCTGTGTCTTTTGATTGGGGCATTTAGCCCATTTACATTCAGGGTAACTATTGAAAGATAGGAATTTAGTGCCATTGTATTGCTTGTAAGGTGACTGTTACCGTATATTGTCTGTGTTCCTTTCTGGTCTATGTTGCTTTTAGGCTCTCCCTTTGCTTAGAGGACCCCTTTCAAGATTTCTTGTAGGGCTGGTTTTGTGTTTGCAAATTCCTTTAGTTTTTGTTTGTCCTGGAAGCTTTTTATGTCTCCTTCAATTTTCAATGACAGCCTAGTTGGGTATAGTATTCTTGGCTGCATATTTTTCTCATTTAGTGCTCTGAATATATCCTGCCAGTCCTTTCTGGCCTGCCAGGTCTCTGTGGATAGGTCTGTTGCCAATCTAATGTTTCTACCCTTGTAGGTTACATATCTCTTCTCCTGAGCTGCTTTCAGGATTTTCTCTTTGTCTCTGAGACTTGTAAGTTTGACTATTAGATGTCAGGGTGTTGACCTATTTTTATTGATTTTGAGAGGGGTTCTCTGTGCTTCCTGGATTTTGATGCCTGTTTCCTTCCCCAAATTAGGGAAGTTCTCTGCTCTAATTCGCTCCAATATACCTTCTGCCCCTCTGTCTCTTTCTTCTTCTTCTGGGATCCCAATTATTCTAATGTTGTTTGTCTTATGGTATCGCTTAACTCTCGAATTCTGCCCTCATGATCCAGTAGTTGTTTATCTCTCTTTTTCTCAGCTTCTTTGTTTTCCATCAGTTGGTCTTGTATATCAGTGGTTCTCTCTTCTGCCTCATTTATCCTAGCAGTTAGTGCCCCCATATTTGATTGTACCTCATTAATAGCCTTTTTGATTTCAACTTGGTTAGATTGTAGTTCTTTTATTTCTCCAGAAAGTGTTTCTCTAATAACTTCTATGCTTTTTTCAAGCCCAGCTAGTATCTTTAAAGTCATTATTCTGAACTCTAGTTCTGACATCATACTAATGTCCATATTGAGTAGGTCCCTGGCAGTCGGTACTACCTCTTCTTCTTTTTGTTGAGGTGATTTTTTTCCTTCTTGTCATTTTGTCCAGAGGAGAATAGATGACTGAGAGAACAAAATGCTAACAGGGTAACAACATCCCCAGAAAATATACACTAAACAAATCAAAAAAGACCTGAAACTGGGGGAAAAGAAAGGGAAAGAAAGAAAAAAGAAAAAGAAAAGAAAAAGAAAAATATAAAAACAAACAAACAAAAACAAAACAAAACAAAAAAACAGAATATGATCAGATATGATCAGGCTGGTGCTTAGATCAGTGACACACACTAGATTGGTGTATTTTGGTCTGTTAGAAGAAAGTGCTTCCCAAAATTTTACAGAAAGAAAAACTTATATATGTACAAAAATAAAGGTTAATATGATGAAGGGATGGAATATGACTGTTAGATGAAAATTATAAAAGATTTTATAAAAGGAATTGATAAGAAGTTGGTTGAAAAAAGAAAGAAGAGGATTAAAAAAAAAGTGGGGTAAGAATGTGATCAGGCAGGAGACTAGAACAAAGCCATACACTAGAGACTTAGGGTATATTTTGATCTGTTAGAAAAACTGTATCCCAAAATTTTAAAGAGAGAACAACTTATCTATATATACCAAAAATAAGGGTAACTAATATGAAGGGATTGAATATGACTCTAAAAATGAAAAATAAAAAATATTTTTTAGGATTGATAAGATGTTGGTTGAAAAATGGAAAAAGAAATGTTCAAAAAAAAGACAGTTAAAAGAAATTAACTTTGAAAGACTAAAGAATCATGGGAAAAAAGCCTTTAATTTTATATGCAGTATTCCCCTAGTGCTGGAGTTCTGTCGTTCTCATTGATCAGTAAACTTGGTTTTGGCTGGCTGTTCTTGCTGAAATTCTGGGGGAGGGGCCTGTTGCCGGTTCCCAAATGTCTTTGCAGGAGGCAGAATGGCCCCGCCCTCGTGGCCGTTTGGCTAAGTAATCTGCTTGGGTTTGCTCTCTGGAGCTTTTGTTCCTGCAAGCTTTCCATACAGCTTTGGAGGATGAGAGTGGAAATGTGGGCCTCCCAATCTCTGCCCTGGAGGAGCCAAGATCTCAGGGCCCCACTCCTCAGTGAGCCCCCAGAGAAAAGCAGTCAATCACTCCCATCTCCCTGGTCTCCAGCCACTCTCTGTGCTCACCTGGCCTGTAACCAAGCATTTCTATCTCTGGCATCCTGTTTGGAATCTCCAAACCCAGCCAATTCCTGCAGTGCACTCCCACGTCACTCCTCCCAGGGGAGGAAGGGGAGTCTCCCCAGATCTGCTGCTTGTTGGGTCCCTGATGGAAGAGCAGTGGCCCGACTGTGCCACGGATCATGGTTTATGGCAACCCCGAGCTCAGAGCCCACTCCTCGGCTCTGTCTCTGCAGTCAGCGTCCCTGCTCCAATACCTGGGAGTTCTGCCTTACTCAGGCATCCCCGGTCTTTCTGTGACCCCGAGGGTCCTGAGACCACACTGTCTCAGCGAGGGTTCCACCCCCCACTTAGGCATTGGAGTGACGTCCCTCAGTGGAGCTGACTTCTTAAAAGTTCCGATTTTGTGCTCTGCTGCTCTATCACTTGCCAGAAGCAGCTGATTGAGGCCCCCTCCCCTGCCATCTATCCTCCCGTATATCACCTTGGATTCACTTCTCTGCATGTCCTACCTTCCAGAAAGTGGTAACTTTTCTGTTCAGAGAGTTGTTGCTATTCTTTTCTTTGATCTCCTATTGAGTTCGTAGGTGTTCACAATGGTTTGATCCCTATCCAGCTGAATTCCTGGGACCAGATGAAATCCAGGTCTCCTACTCCTCTGCCATCTTGCTCCTCCCCTCTATTTTCATAGATTCTGAGTTGTTTTTCCCTGGCCTCCTCTTTTCCTTTTTTATCTATTAAATTGTCTTCCAGGTCACTGATTCGTTTTTCTGCCTCACTTACCCTAGTTGTTAGATTATCTAGATTAGATTGGATCTCATTGATAGCATTTTTAAGTTCTGCCAATTCAGCTTTCATTTCTGCCCTTAGAGACTCTATGTTGCCATTAATAGATTTCTCCATTGTAGCCATTGTCTTCACAATTGCTAGCCTGAATTCCATCTCCAACATCTTGGTTATATCTGAATCCATTTGTAAATCTGCAATGTAAGTCATAATCTCTGAGTCTTTCCTATTTTGGGAGTTCTTCCTCTTAGTAATTCTGTTGATGGGTGGTTAGGGAATGTATAGAGTCCAAATTATTAACCACAATCCAAGCAAGATACACCTGTTTTCTAGGGATCTTAGGGTTGCTGGCCTCTTTTTTTCCCAGCCTGTCTTCTGGGGGAGGGGCCTGCCACGTGGGTACTCAGGCAACCCTGTTTGGGCAGAGTTTCCCTGCTCCCTGTGGTGGGGGATGGACTCAGTGGAAACCGGTGTTTGGGGGCTTTTATTCTCTGGTGGCTTTCCTTGGAGGCTTTTTGCATCTCTTCCAAGAATCAGAGCAGAAAAGACCATTTCCAACCCTCTGCCTCAGAGCAGAGTGATCACAGTCTGTTCTTCAGTGAGCTCTCCAGGCCACACTCTCTGTTTCTGTCTGTACTGCTATAAACTGCAGTGTTCTGGGTTGTGTGCCCTTCAGCAGTGCTCCCAGTCCTTGCCTCCAGGTCCAGGCATGTCTCTGCCCTTCATGCTTCTAAAACCACCGGCTGCCCCTGGTTCGCATGCGTGGCTCCGCTGCTCTGGTTTCCCTCACTGGGGCTGCCCTAAAGTCCTTTCCACTGGTACCGGTCTACAAGTCTGTGCCCCATCCCCAGTGTGGGAGGCTAGTTCTCACTGGCACTGTAATGTCCCCATGGCCAGGCTCCCTCCCACTGCCATTTATCCTCCAATATCTGCCAGCAGATACACAGCTCCCTGCTTCATACCTCAAAACCAACCGCCTGCAATATTGTGTTTGTAGAGATCCAGATCTATCTTCTTACATCCCGGGCTGATTTTGTGGGTGTTCAGAGTGGTCTGGTAGATATCCAGCTCAATTCCGGGGACTGGTTGGAATAGGGTCCCCTACTCCTCTGTCATCTTCCCCCTCTGAAACTGAGGGTTTTAGAGGGGAGGGGTTGGGGCGATTGGTTAGCCCAGTGATGGGTATTAAGGAGGGCACATACTCCATGGAGCACTGGGTGTTATACAAAAACAATGAACCATGGATCACTGCATCAAAAACTAATGATGTATTGTGTGGTGGCTAATATAACATAATAAAATTAAATTAAAAAAATAAAACTACTCTGTCTCTGAAAAGAAAAATGAAATGAACATATCAGAAACAAAACAATAGAAGAAATCAATGAAACTAGGAGCTCATTCTTTGAAACACCTACAAAATTGATGAACTATTAGCCAGACTCATCAGAAACAAAAAGAAATAAAAAGAGACAGGTCACAAATAAATCAGAAATGAAAGAGGAGAAATGACAGTGAACACCACACAAATACAAAGATTATAAGAAGGTAGTATGAAAAATTATATGCCAATTAGTTAGAGAATCTAACAGAAATGGATAAATTCCTATTAACATACATCCTCCCAAAATTAAATAAGGAAGAAATCAAAAATTTGAGAGGACCCATTACCACAAATGAAATTGAATCAGTGATAAAAATATTCCCAGCAAACAGAAATCCAGAGCCAGATGATTTTAATGGTGATTTGACCAGGCATCTGGAAGGCTCAGTCAGTTAAGTGTCTGACTCTTCCTTTAGGCTCAGGTCATGATCTTAAGGTTGTGAGATCAAGCCCTGCAATGGGTCCACACTGAGTGGAGATTTTCTCTCTCCCTCTACCACTGACCCTCTCCCAGCTCATGTTCTCTAAATAAACAAAAAGCAAACAAACAAATGAATGAACAAACAAATCTTAGTGGTGAATTCTCCAAACATTTAAGGAAGTTAATACCTATTCTTCTCAAACAATTAAAAAAAAATAGAATAAAGAGAGTTTCAATTCATTCTATGAGTCCAGCATTACTCAGATACCAACCCAGATAAAACATTACAAAAATAAAAAGAAATAGTGGCCAGTATCCCTGAAGAACATAGATGTAAAAAGTCTCTAGAAAAAGGTGGTTCAATATTTTCAAATCAATCAATGTGATACATCAATCAACAAGAGAGAGGGTAAAAAAACATGATTATTTCCATTGATACAGAAAAAGAATTTTACAAAGTACAATCATGATAACATCCCTCATCCATCATGATAACATCCCTCAACAAAATAATTTAGAGGGAACATATCTCAACATAATAAAAACGATATATGAAAAACCCACAGCTAATGTAGTGCTTAATGATGCAGAATGGAGAACTTTTTCTCTAGGATCTGGGACAAGTTAAGAAGTTCATTCTTACCACTTCTATTCAGTCTACTACTGGAAGCCCCAGCCACAGCAATCTGACAAAAGAAATAAAAGGCATCCAGATAAAAGGAAGATGGGAAAATTCACTATTTGCAGATGACATGAGACTATATATTGAAAACTCTGAAGACACCGCCAAAGAAACTACTAGAACTGATAAATAAACTCTGTAAGGTCATAGGATACAAAACCAAATGCGGAAACCTGTTGATTTCCATAAACTGTTACTGAGGTAACAAAAAGATGAATTAAGAAAACAATCCCATTTAAAATAGCTCCAAAAATAACAAAATACCTAAGAATAAACTTAACCAAAGAGGTTGACACATCATTTAGTTTTTGAGCTCAGAGTCTGCATCAGTGAAAGACAAGAGAACTATATCAATACCTCATGCAATACTCTTGAAATTAAGTTGGGATAGATACACACAATATAAGAAAAATATTTTATAATATGGAAAAGGCTGAGGCCACATAAACCTGACATCTATTTCACAGATAAGATTTTATTGATGATGGTGAAATTTGAGATCACTCTTAATATTGGCTAAGATTTCCAGTTAATAATAAGAAAAGATTTTAAAAAGACATGAGGAGAGAGCCAGAACAGTGCAACATAGATACCTATTACCTTTTGTTGTTGTTGTTGTTGTTGTTAGGTCTCTTAATTGCATTCTTCTTCAAATTCCCAGAAGGAATTTATCAATAGCAAACCTCATCAACTCTAGGATGATGTCACTGTCTTGTTTATCTTTATACTTTTAACCACAGCCACACTCCATTACTCAGATGGATAAGAGCTGCAGCATCATCTGATGCTGAGTTCAATGATATAGAAAGCACTGCAGGAGCAAAAGGGTAATTATTGTTTTCAACTTGTTCTCCTCTTGATATATGCTATTAATTCTTGACCATACTTCCTCATTTTTTCTCTATCTATTTTTATGAAGAAAACAAATATGATTTTTTAATTCAAATATAATTAACATACAGTGTTATATTAATTTCAGTCATACAATATATTCGACAATTCTATACATTTCTCAGTGCTCATAAAGATAAGTGTACTCTCAATCACCTTTTTATGATTAAATCTTTCATGTAACAATAACTTACTGCAACGTATTAGGAAATGGGTTTTTATTTCCATTATGTATGGGCAAAAGAATACATATTTCTCCTATATTATTGGTTGATGTGTTTGTTTTCTTGAGGTTGAAATTTTACAAAAGAAATGAAGCTGATTTTACTTTGGGTGGGAATTATTTCTGATAGTTAGAAAAGTGAAACAAATGTCTCAATTATCTTCATGTTTTTTAGATGAAACTGCCAGTGAGGGGTTATACCCAAATTGTAGACTGTGGAAGGAAGATAGTGCTTTAGAGAGCTAAGACAGCATTAGGAGCTCTGGGCCCCAACATCTGAATTGAGACATAAGTCCTTTCCCAGGTAAATTATGTGATGTTAAGAAAATGACCTGGGAATCTGAATTATTTAATTTGTAAAAGGAGAAAACAAGAAGAGTAAGATAACTATTAGGGAAGATAAAATATGGTAAAGCAATAGAACAAAATCTGCTGTCAGCTTCAAATAAAGATTGATGTTATCACACCACCACTATTAATAAGTCCCCAAATTAAGTAGTGCACTGTTCTGTTTATATTAAACTCAAGTAATTGGATACAGAAAAATAGAAATGAACACTGAAGTCAAATACCTTCCATGGTACAGGCAGCATTCTATTGTCTGTCTGGTGTGCCAGGTGGGCTGTTCAGTGTGGCTTGATCACAGTCATGCTCATTCCCAAATTGCAATAAAGATTTGCTTCATTTTGATTACAAATATTGACTCAGAAAGCAGTATGCTTTCCTCTTATTGGGTTGTCTTAATTTTGCACAGAAGTCAGCTTTCATCTACCAGTAGGTGTGGAATTTGACAGATTATATCTTTTGTGTACCACATTTGTTGGATATTTACTTTAAGGTATTAAATTAATTTTCAATGTTGTCTACTGCTTTAGCACCCCAGAACTAGGGACTCTTAATAAGTTGAATATTATAATTAGTCTTTGGAATCCTTACAAGAGCATAGAATGTTTTGAAAGTTAGAGATTATTACTGAAATATCCCTGGATCATAACCATTTCTAAACTCTTCCTAGAGAGAATAGCCAATATTTCTTTTTATGTCAGTAAGGACTTTAAAAATTTAACATTTCAGAAACTGCAAAGTTGCAAATCTTTAACATTCATAAGAGAAAATGTAAAAGTTATTACTGATTCTTTTCAGGAAGGACAGATATATTTTACTTCTACTGTTCTTTCTTATTTTGAGTTATTTTAAAACTATACTTTAAATTGCACACACACACATACACACACACTATTTTTGCCTGAATAAACAGACTGTGACCTCCTTCAGTGTAACAATTTCAATTTTGTTTTATTTATCTTTAGCACTTAACACAGATGTAGGCTTTGAGTAGCCAGATACAAGAAAGGGAATTTAATTGGAGACAGAAACAATTCAGTGTCGTTCAGTTTTTCTCTCTGCATCTCAGTTTCCATGAAAAATTGGTTGTTACAGACAATAAAGTAGATGATGCTTGTGAAAATTTATTCTAAATTTAAGGAGGGAGAGCTAGCATTTAGAAGATCATTTTCATTTACAGGACAAGTCTCTAAATGCTAGCTCTCCCTCCTTAAATTTAGAATAAATGGTGGAAGCTTTATGTAAATGAATTTGGAGAAGCTATACCAGACAAAATTAAGGTAGGATTCCCCTTAAAGATCTGTTTAAACAGAATATATATATGTATATATACTACAGAAATTATCAAATCCAAATCCTTATGTGTATGAATAGAGACTAAAACTAGCAAACAGGAGTAATTCATCTTATATCATAAAACGAAAGTGGTAACAGCCATCTCTTACACAAAATCTGTACAATAATTATTGTAGATCTTAACTCTTTAACAATATATGTACTTACTCATCTGTAACTGATAATGTCTAAGCATTTTTATTATTTTACATAATTTAATACTGAACATACTTGAGATTTAGCTTTACTTTTTATGTAAAGTGGACAAAAGAATGATGGGTAGAGGATAATCTGAACCCACAGTCACAGTCCAGACTCAAAGTATGGACTCCTAAATTGATGTTCCTAGGATATCTAAGGTGCTGGCCATTGGTGAAGAACTCATCTGTTCTGTGGATGCATGGCTTACTCCACACAAACACAGAACATCACAAAGGAGATTCAAACTTTTGGTATGATTACTCCCCAAATCATGTTTCAGTTACTTTCTAAATCTTTTGTACCTGGAATATATCTCTAACAGTTTTTAAGGTCCAGTTGGATCCTTAAACCAGGGAGGTTGATTCCGTTTTGACTTCCATAACAAAAAACTATAGAAATAAGGGGTTTTATTCTTTTTTAAATGATTCACTTTTTATGTTTTCAAATGGTAGTGATTGTGCAATATTCCATACTCATTGATAAACAACACTATCATCAGAAATTCTCAAAACCTTGAACTGTGGAAATATTATAAGTTACCAATATCCTTTTTTAATTTAAATTCAATTAGCCAACATACAGTACATCATTAGTTTCAGATGCAGTGTTCAATAATTTATAAGTTGCATATAACACCCAGTTCTTATACCATCATGTGCCCTCCATAATGCCCATCACACAAGTACCCCATCCCCCACCCACCTCCCTTCCAGCAACCCTCAGTTTGTTTCCTATAGTTAAGAGTCTCTCATGGTTTGTCTCCCTCTCTGATGATTTCCCATTCAGTTTTCCCTCCCTTCCCCTGTGATCCTCTGTGCTGTTTCTTATATTGCTCATATGAGTGAGACCATATGATAACTGTGTTTCCCTGACTGACTTATTTTGCTCAGCATAATAATACCCTCCAGTCCCATCCATGTCAAAGTAAATAGTAAGTATTCATCCTTTCTGATGAATATTCCATCAGATCTAATATTCCATTGTATATATGTACCACATCTACTTTATCAATTCGTCTGTTGACATACATCTCAGCTCTTTCCACTGTTTAGCTATTATGGGCACTGCTGCTATGAACATTGTGGTGCAGGTGCCCCTTTGGATCACTACATTTGTATATTTGGGGTAAATACCTAGTAGTGCAATTGCTGGGTCTTAGGGTGCCTCTATTTTTAAATTTTAAAGAACCTCCACACTGTTCTCCAGAGTGGCTGCACCAATTTGCATTCCCACCAACAGTTTAAGAGGATTCCTCTTTCTCTTCTTCCTCCCCAACATCTGTATTTCCTGGGTTATTAATTTTAGCCATTCTGACTGGTGTGAGGTGGTATCTCATCGTGGTTTTGATTTGGATTTCCCTGATGGCTAGTGATGTGGAGCAATTTTTCATGTGTCTGTTGGCCATTTATATGTCTTCTTTGTCTGTTCATGTCTTCTGCCCACTTCTTTACTGGATTATTTGTTTTTTGGGTGTTGAGTTTGAGAAGTTCTTTATAGATCTTGGAAACTAGCCTTTTATCTGATATGTCACTGGCAATATCTTCTCCTATTCCATAGGTTGCCTTTTAATTTTGTTGACTGTTTTCTTTGCTGTGCAGAAGTTCTTATATTGGTGAAGTCCCAATAGTTCATTTTTGCTTTTGTTTCTCTCGCCTTTGGAGATGTGTCTAGGAAGAAGTTGCTGTGGCTGAGGTCGAAGTGGTTGCTGCCTGTGTTCTTCTCTAGGATTTTGATGAATTCTCGTCTCACATTAGGTCTTCCATCCATTTTGAGTTTATCTTTATCTATGTTGTAAGAAAATGGTGCAGTTTCATTCTTCTGCATGTGGCTGTCCAATTTTCCAGGCACTGTTTATTGAATATTGATTTTCTCTTTATCTCTGAAATTTGCAAGCTTAAGTATTATATGTAGGGGTATTGATCTGTTTTTGTTTATTTTACGGGTGTTCTCTCTACCTCTTGGACATGAATGCTTATTTCCTTCCCCAGATTAGGGAAGTTCTCAGCTATGATTTGCTCAAGTATACCTTCTATCTTTCTCTCTCTTTGTTCTTTCTCTGGGACTCCAATAATTCCAATATTGTTTATCTTTATGGTATCAGTGATATCTTGAAGTCTCCTCTCCTGGTCCATTAGTTGTTGCTCAGGGCTTTTGTTCCCTAAGGCTTTCTTTGCCTCTTTAGAGGATGAAAATAAAAGTGGCCAGACTGATCTCCAGCCCCAGAGCTGAAAGATGGCAGCCCCCTCTTTCCAGTAAATCCCCAGGGATAAGCAGTCTTGACTTTTGTGTGTGCTAAGTGTGTGTCTGCACCAATACTCCTGGGGGAAGGTGGAGGGTCCCGACATTTCTGTCCTTCGCAGGGCCCCCACATGGAGAGCAGTCACCCAATTGTGCTGCGGTTTGTGGTTTATGGCAAATAGAGCTGAGATCCCCCTCCCAGTCTTGCTGACCATAGCCTGTTTCCCCGCTCAAATGCTTGGGACCTCTGCTGACTCAGGCACCCCCCTTCTTTCTGTGATCCTGGGTTTCCTGAAACCAGACACTCCCACCTAAGATTCTTCACTGCTTCACCACCAGAGCACATTTCAGGCAGGGATGTCTCTTACTGGAGAAGACTTCTGAAAGTTCTGATTTTGCACTCTGGGGCTATATCACTTTCTGGTAGCTGGCTTATGGAGGCTCCCTCCCCCGACAGTTTATCATCCAAATATCACCTCAAATTCACTTCTCCACACCTCCTAACTTACAACAAGTGGTCTCTTTGCTACTTGTAGAATTCCAGCAATTCCTTTCTTAAATATCTCCGGCTGAAATCATAGGTGTTCAGAATGGTTGATAGTTATCTAGCTAAATTCAAGGGACCAGATGAAATGAGATCCTCTACTCTTCTGCCATCTTGCCTCCCTCCCACTACCAATATCCTTTTAAAAATGTTTTTATTTGAATACACTTGATAGTGTTCCATTAGTTTTGTTTACAACATAGTGATTCACAAGTTTAAGTTATTATGTGCTCACAACAAATGTAGCTACCATCTGTCATGAAACATTATCAGGGTGATGGAGAGTGGGCAAAATGGGTGAAGGGGAGGAGATACAGGCCCCAAATAATGGAATGATAAGTCACAGGAATAAAAAGGAGAACATAAGAAATATGGTCAATGATATTATAATAGTAATATAATGGGACAGATGGTAGCTGTGTTTGTGATGAACATAGCATAGTGTATAAACTTGTTAATGGAACATTGTAAACTATACTCAAATTTTAAAAAAATAATGAAATAAATAAAAATGAATAAAAGAAATAAATACAAAAATAAAACAAAAGATACAACTTAATGGACTATATTCCTTATGCTGAGCCTTTTATTCCTGTGACTTATTTATTCCATAACAGTATCTCCCATTCTTTTTCACCCATTTTGTCACTGCTCTTCCACTTTCTTCTCTGGCAACCATCAGTTTCTTCTCTGTATTTACAGATCTGGTTCTGCTTTTCATTTATTCATTCATTTCTGTTTTTACATTCCACATATGGGAGTGAGGTCATGTGATATTTGTTTTTCTCAGTCCGACTTACTTAACATAATACCTTCCAAGCCCATCCATGTTGCCACAAAGGGCACAATGTTATGGAATTTATGGCTGCATAATATTCCATTGTTTGTATGGAATATACAAACACACATACATACCACTCCTTCCTTATACATTCATCTATTGATGGACAGCTGGAATGTTTCTGTATCTTGACAATTGTGAATAATGTTGTGATAAGAATAAGGGTGCATATATAAATATATGAGTGAATGCAATCTTGCCTTTTGCATTGTCATGGATGGAGCTAGAGAGTATAATGCTAAGCAAAATAAGTCAATCAGAGAAAGACAAATGCCATATGATCTCACTTATATGTGGAACTTAATAAACAAAACAAACAAGCAAAGGGGGAAAAAAGAGAGAGAGACAACTAAAGAGAAGAAACTGATGGTTACCAAAGAGATGGGGGAGGGGGATGGATTAAATAGGTAATGGGGATTAAGGAGTTCACATATTATGATAGGCACCAGGTGTTTTATGGAAGTGTTGAATCACTGTATTGTGTACCTGAAACCAATATTACACTGTATGTTAACTAACTGAAATTTAAATAAAAACTTTAAAAAAGTCAGATGAAGATTTGATAAAAAATTGAAATAAACACAAATGTCCACATATTAGTGTTTTTGCTTTATTTGGGGAAATGCATACCCAGTAGTGGAATCATTAAGGTACCAATATTTTTTTAAAGATTTATTTATATTTTTGCAGAGAGAGAAAGAGAGCAAGGAAGAGGTGCGGAGGGAGAGGGAGAAAGAGAATCTCAAGCAGACTCCCTGCTGAGTGTTGATCCTAGTGTAGGGCTCAGTCTCAGACCCTGAGATCATGCCCTGGTCAAGAGTTGGAGGCTTCCTGGACTGAGCCACAGAGGTGTCCCTAAGGTACCAATATTTTTTCTTGTGTGAATTCCTAAATTTCTAGTACCTTTGTTCAATTTCAGGTAATTTATAATCCTACAATTTACAGGTCCTTGGAATTTCCCTTTATTAGCACATGGGGTTGCTGTGTATAAACATGAACATACACACACAAGCTCACTAAAATTTTATTTCAGGTGGTATCCCATGAGTGATCTATTAACTCCACAACTCTCCTTGGTGATCCAGGTGAAATCCAATGGATAATACCACTTGGGTGGCAAACCATACTGGACGATCAGATTTTGTCCTAGTGGGACTCTTCAGTCAATCCAAGCACCCAACTCTTCTTTGTGTGGTCATTTTCATGGTTTTCCTAATGGCCTTGTCTGGAAACACCATCCTGATCCTTCTGATCCACTGTGATGCTCACCTTCATAACCCCATGTACTTTTTTATCACCCAGTTGTCTCTCATGGATGTGATGTACATTTCTGTCACTGTGCCCAAGATGCTCATGGACCAGGTCATGGGTGTGAAACAGATCTCAGCCCCTGAGTGTGGGATGCAGATGTTTCTCTATCTGACACTAGGAGGTTCAGAAGTTTTCCTTCTTGCTGCCATGGCCTATGACCGCTATGTGGCCATCTGCCATCCACTCCGTTATTCTATCCTCATGAACCATAGGGTGTGTCTCCTCTTGGTGTCTTCCTCCTGGCTTCTGGGATCTGTGGATGGATTTATGCTCACACCTGTCACGATGACCTTCCCCTTCTGCAGATCCCGGGTGATCCACCATTTCTTCTGTGAGGTCCCTGCTGTAATGAAGCTTTCCTGCTCAGACACTTCCCTCTATGAGACACTCATGTACCTGTGTTGTGTCCTCATGCTCCTTATCCCTGTGACAGTCATTTCAAGCTCCTACTCTTTCATCCTCTTCACCATCCACAGGATGAATTCAGCAGAGGGATGGAAGAAGGCCTTTGCCACTTGTTCTTCCCACATGATGGTGGTCATCCTCTTCTATGGTGCTTCCATCTATACCTACATGCTTCCCACCTCCTACCACACCCCTGAGAAGGACATGATTGTATCTGTCTTTTATACTATACTCACTCCTGTTCTAAACCCTTTAATTTATAGTCTTAGAAATAAGGATGTCACAAAGGCTCTAAAAAAAATGTTGAATGTGGGATCTGTCTTACAGGAAAGTATAAAGTAGAAAAAAAATTGTACTGTTTCTTTTCCTTCACTCTACAAATTAAAACTTTAGGATCCCATGCCAATGTATTTCTTCAGATTCTCATACCATGTGTCATCACCTATTACTCCCTTTTGGTGGAAATTTTTCCTTGTACTGGAAAGCTATTCATTTTTACATTTCTTCATTCAAAATATTTGTACAATTGTATTCTGCCCATGTTACATATTTCTGAAGTTTATAACTGCACTATAATTCTGTGAGAAAATACTTGTATTCATAAGAAATACATAACAAGGTATTTAGAAACAGAGATCATAAGGTGTGCAACTGATAAGAGACAGAGAGATGGAGAGATGATAAATCAAATGGGGTATAATGTTAATACATGAATCTAGGCAAAAGGCATATTAATTCTTTATTGTACTATTATTAATATTCATACTAATTCTACTATTCATACTAATTTTCTGTAAACTTGAAATCATTTAGGAATAAAACATTAAGTATCAAAATTTGGCTATTTTAAAAATTTGTCCTTGCTTCATGGTAGCAGTGTGAGTGACAAACCTTGGAAATCATTCACATGTTAACATGGCTGATCATTACTACAACAATCCAGTTGTTGTTCTGTGTTTAATTAGGGCAATTTTGTTCTTTAGGTTCTAAACCTGAAGACATCCAGTGGCTGTTACCTCTCTTAAATCATTAGTACATTGTGGTAGAAAGTACTGTGGGAAAAACATTAACCCCAAGAAGGAGGGCTTAGGGAAGCTTTCCAGAATAAGGTGGTATCAGAGCTGAGATTTGAAGGATGTCACTTATTATACAAAGAAGCAGAGGAAGACCATTAAACATTCAGTCCTTCATTTATTCAAAAAAACATGTATTATGCTACATTATAATAAAAAATAATAACTAATAGCTAACTGAATTTAACATAAATAACAAATGTCTACTGCCCCTAAGGAATTTGATCTGTAGGTGTAGTTTGTGCAAATAGTTGTGATAAAATGCATAAATTATTTTGAGGCTCATGTGGAAAGGGTGCAGCTCATAAGGACACACCAGTTCTACCTGAAAGAGCAGAGACATGCAAATTCAGCCAAAGAGGCTGAAAGGAGATCCTAGATCTCAGTGTTGAATGGTGACTAGATGCTACCTTCCTATGAGTACAGGAGGCTATGACCAGGGCTCTTGCTCAAGGGGCAAGGACATGATGCCACAGAAAAGGAACACCATGAACAATGTTCAGGTGGTTGACCAAGCAGGAGAGAAATGTTCCAATAGCACCTCCTTCCTGGTTCACTTTATAGCCTCATTTCTTGCCCTTTTGTGACCTAGGTATTTACAAATGATAATAAAATGACCACACTTGGATTGTAGAAAAGTTAAATCAGTGGAAATCAATTGCAGAAGAGCAACAATTGGTTGGAGACCAGGTGAGCGAGGATGATAAGCTGGATAGTGTTGATCTAAGTGGAATGGACCATTCCAAGTGGAATTATGGGCTTTTGGGGTGTAAGCTGGGCCTTGTTGAGTCTGTTCCATAAAACCACAAACTTAGTTGCATGTTTACCAGTTTCCAATTAGCTGTGACAACTTGTGAATTATCAGGTTTCAAAAGGAGACATTTCCTTTTTTTTCTTGACACACTCGATTCTTTCATGACTAGAAAATAAGGATCTTGCATTATTTTGGAAAACAATGTTGGAAAATTAGTTTACAATATTTTTGTTGCAGTCAAATGAAATACATAAGATATGTACACTTTTTAACTTCCAAAATATTTGAGTAGTGTGTATATCACCTCTCAATTTGTTGGACCATCATGACACACACATTTGATGATTCCATTTAAAATACTGTACGCATGGGAAACAAAATGGAGCAAAACAAAACAAAATGTTTTATGGATCCGTATTTTTTCAAAGATGAATTTTTAACTCTATCTCAGGAAAAAAGCTGAGATAAAATGTTTTAGAATGTTGAATTATTTTTTAAATAAAGTGTTCAAAATACAATTTTCCATAGCTTATACTAATAAAGATCTATGAGAACTCTTCAGCTGGAAAATCTTCATCAACTTATATTTATTATATTATATATAGTACATGATCCTCAGAATTAGTAGACATAGAGGAACATTTGGTGCTCCCATTTTTTTTAAATCTAGAATGTAAAAATGGAAGAGTTTCTGTCACTCACATGCACTTGCTTACAGTGTTACATAAGTAGCTGTGCACTGAAGTAGTTAAAATGTACAAACTTCAAAATATGTTCAGGTGTTTGTTCTCATGATTCAACCAGCATTTGGCCAGAGCAGTAATTTTTAACCAATGAAAACAAGCCCTCAGTGTTCCTACATCAAAGGACATGAAGGACTATGATTGAAATTATTACCTAATTGGGGCACCTGCATGGCTCATTCAGTTAAGCATCTGCCTTTGATTCCAGGGTCCTGGGATCAAGTCCCATGTTGGGCTCTCTGCTCCGTGGGGAGCCTGCTTCTCTCTCTTTCCTCTGCCTGCTGCCCCACCCACTTTTGCTCTCTCTCTGTCAAATAAATAAATAAAATCTTAAAAAATAATAAAGAAATTGCCAAATCTAGGAATAAACCAGCATGGGTTAGGTGGAGAAGGTTGCATTGTTATTCACAAATACACTGTTTTTTTATTGAATATTTTATTTATTTGTTTATTTATTTTACATTATATGTCAGTCACTGTTTTAATGATGTTATATATATTAACTTATTCAAACTTATTAAACTCTTTGAAGCAGATATTATTTTTGTTGTTGTAGTGGTTGTTGTTGTTAAATTTATTTAATTGTGGTAAGAACACTTATTATGAGATCAACCTCTTAGCAATTTTTTAGTGTACACCATAGTATTCTTGACTATAGGGCAGGTATTCATATTATCTCATTTTACAGAGAAAGAAACTAAGGCACCAACAGGTTAGATAATTTGTTTGAGGACACTAGGTGGTAATGTCCAAATGGATATTTGCTAATAAGTGTGAACTCTGAGTTGGTTGAGTGATGGCCTTTCCACAGAGAAAACCAGTTTATTATACTACTATTTAACTGACTGACACTATACATTTTCAGAGAGAAGATAGAAGATGCTACATATTGTTTTCAAATAATTTCCCAATATGAGGAATTATACTTCAATTACTTTCCCAAGTGTGAGTAATTATACTTCAATTACTTATAATTTTGTAACGCTATAAATATAGATGCAATATAAAAGCTAAAGCATTATTGGTATCAAATCATAACCACAGCATTTGTTTTCCATAATTTTAGAAGGATTGAATATTCCTTCTGTACAGAAGTTAGTCTCCAAGAAAGGTCTAGTTGCTTGGTACAGCAATTCATTGGTAGGTTAATTTTCAAATTTGAGTTATGAAAATATGGCTACTACATATGTGCATGCTAGAGTTAATGATAAATACCAGTTAACATCTTTTTTTGGATGGATATAACACTTTCTTTTTATAATTTAAATTCAATTAGCCAACATATAGTACATCATTAGTTTTTGATGTAGTGTTCAACGATTCATTAACTGAATGTAACACCAAGTGCTCTCAATTGCTTTTAATCAGTCTATTCAGAATTTCTATTCCTTCCTGATTCAGTAATGGAAGATTGTATGTTTCTAGCAATTTATCCATTTCTTATAGGTTGTCCACTTTGTTGGCATATATTTTTTCATAGTATGATTTTATAATACTTTGTATTTCATGATATCAGTTGTTATTTCTCCTCATCTCTGATGTTATGTATTTGGGTCCTTGTTTTGTAGTTGTCTTGATGAGTCTGGTAAAGTGTATCAATGTTGTTTATCTTTCTATAGAACCTACTGTTGATTTCAATGATTTTTTTTCTATTTTGTTTTTAGTCTCTACATTATTTATTTTTGCTCTGATCCTCATTATTCCATTCTACTACTCAACGTGGGCTTTGTTTGTTCTTTTTCTATTTCCTTTAGCTGTAAGATTAGATTCTTTATTTGATATTTTTGTTTGTTGTTTGCTTTTTTGGGGTAGGTCAAAGATTTTGGAATGTTGTGTTTTCACTTTAATTTTTTTTTTCTAATTTCTTTACCTCTTTTTTTCTTATTATATTGTGTTAATCACCATACACTACATCATTAGTTTTTAATGTAGTATTCCATGATTCATTGCTTGCATATAAAAGCCAGTACTCCATTCAGTACGTGCCCTCTTTAATACCCATCACCAGGCTAACCCATCCTCCTACTCCCCTCCCCCTCAGAACCCTCAGTTTGGTTCTGAGAGTCCATAGTCTCTTATGGTTCGCCTCCCCCTCCGATTCCTCCCCTTCATTCTTCTGTTCCTCCTATCTTCTTCTTCTTTTTTTTTTTTTAACATATAATGAATTATTTGTTTCAGAGGTAGGGCTACGATTCAACAGCCTTACACAATTCACAGCAATCACCATAGCACATACGCTCCTCAATGTCTATCATCCAGCCACCCCTACCCTCCCAACCCCCACCACTCAGCAACCTCAGTTTGTTTCCTGAGATTAAGAATTCCCCATATCAGTGAGGTCATATGATATATGTCTTTCTCCAATTGACTTATTTCACTCATCATAATATGAACCAGTTCCATCCACGTCGTTGCAAATGGCAACATTTCATTCCTTTTGATGGCTGCATAATATTCCATTGTATATATCACAGGTTCTTTTATAGCCCCCTTTTAAATATTTATTTATTTATTTATTTTTAAAGATTTTATTTATTTATTTGAGAGAGAGAGAATGAGAGAGAGCACATGAGAGGGGGGAAGGTCAGAGGGAGAAGCAGACTCCCTGCCGAGCAGGGAGCCCAGTGTGGGACTCGATCCAGGGACTCCAGGATCATGACCTGAGCCGAAGGCAGTCGCTTAACCAACTGAGCCACCCAGGCGCCCCTTTATTTATTTATTTTTTAAATATTATTATGTTATGTTAATCAACATACAATACATCATTGGTTTTTGATGCGGTGATCCATGATCCATCGTTTTCGTATAACACCCAGTGCTCCATGGAGTACGTGTCCTTCTTAATATCCATCACCGGGCTAACCCATCTCCCCTCCCCCATTCCCTCTAAAACCCTGTTTGTTCCTCAGAGTCCATAGTCTCTCATGGTTCATCTCTCCCTCCAATTCCCCCCCCCGCCATTTTTCCCTTCCTTCTCTTAATTACCTCCATGCTATTCCATATGATCCACAAATAAGTGAAACCATATGATAATTGACTTTCTCTGCTTGACTTATTTCACTTAGCATAATCTCCTCCAGTCCCATCCATGTTGATGTAAAAGTTGGGTATTCATCTTTTCTGTTGGCTCAGTAATATTCCATTGTATATACGGACCACATCTTCTTTATCCATTCATCTCTTGGATGCATCTCTTTATCCATTCATCTCGGCTCTTTCCACAGTTTGGCTATTGCGGACATTGATATTATGAACATTGGGGTGCATATGGCGCTTCTTTTCACTACATCTGTGTCTTTGGGGTAAATACCCAGGAGTGCAATTGCTAGGTCATAGGGTAGCTCTATTTTTGAATTTTTGAGGAACCGCCACACTGTTTTCCAAAGTGGCTGTACCAACTTGCATTCCCACCAACAGTGTAAGAGGGTTCCCCTTTCTCCACAACTTCTCCAACATTTGTTGTTTCTAGCCCTGTCCATTTTGGCCATTCTAACTGGTGTAAGGCAGTATCTCAATGTGGTTTTGATTTTAATTTCCCTGATGGCTAATGATGATGAACATTTTTCCATGTGTCTGTTAGCCATCTGTGTGTCTTCAGAGAAGTGTCTTTTCATATCTTCTGCCCACTTTTTCACTTGATTATTTGTTTTTTGGGTGTTGAGTTTGAGAAGTTTGTTATAGATCTTGGATACCAGCCCTTTATCTGCAGTGTCATTTGCAAATATCTTCTCCCATTCTGTGGGTTGCCTCTTCGTTTTGTTGACTGTTTCCTTTGCTGTGCAGAAGCTTTTTATCTTGATGAAGTCCCAAAAGTTCATTTTTGTTTTGTTTCACTAGCTTTTGGAGATGTATCTTCAAAGAAGTTGCTGTGGGCGATGTCAAAGAGGTTACTGCCTTTGTTCTCTTCTAAGATTTTGATGGATTCCTGTCTCACATTGAGATCTTTCATCCACTTTGAGTTTATCTTGGTGAATGGTGTTAGAGAATGGTCGAGTTTCATTCTTCTCCATGTGGCTGTCTATTATTACCCAGCACCATTTATTGAAGAGACTGTCTTTTTTCCATTGCATGTTTTTTTCTGCTTTGTCAAAGATTATTTGATCATAGAATTGAGGGTCCATATCTGGATTCTCTATTCTGTTCCATTGGTCTGTATGTCTGTTTTTGTGCCAGTACCATGCTGTCTTGGTGATCACAGCTTTGTAATATAGCTTGAAATTGGGCAACGTGATGCCCCCAGCTTTGTTTTTCTTTTTCAGTATTTCCTTGGCAATTCAGGGTCTTTTCTGATTCCATACAAATTTTAAGATTGTTTGTTCCAGCACTTTAAAAATGGCATTGGAATTTTGATAGGGATGGCATTGAAGGTATAGATTGCTCTGGGTAGCATAGACATTTTAACAATGTTTATTCTTCCGATCCATGAGCATGGAACATTTTTCTATCTTTTTGTGTCTTCTTCAATTTCTTTCATGAGTGTTCTATAGTTCCTAGAGTATAGATCCTTTACCTCTTTGGTTAGGTTTATTCCGAGGTATCTTATGGTTTTTGGTGCTATTGTAAATGGAATCATTTCTCTAATTTCTCTTTCTACAGTTGCATTGTTAGTGTATAAGAAAGCAACTGATTTCTGTGCATTGATTTTGTATCCTGCCACATTACTGAATTGCTGTATGTGTTCTAGTAATTTAGGGGTGGAGTCTTTTGGGTTTTCCACATAAAGTATCATGTGTCTGCAAAAAGAAAGAGTTTGACTTCTTCTTTGCCAATTTGAATAATTTTTATTTATTTTCTTGTTTGATTGCTGTTGCTAGGACTTCTAGTACTATGTTGAACCATAGGGGCAAGAGTAGGCACCCGTGACGTGTTCCTAATCTTAAGGGAAAGGCTCTCAGCTTTTCCCCATTGAGGATGTTATTCGCTGTGGGTTTTTCATACATGGATTTTATGAACTTGAGGAATGTTCCCTCTATCCCTATACTCTGAAGAGTTTTAATCAGGAAAGGATGTTGTATTTTGTCAAATGCTTTTTCTGCATCCATTGAGAGGACCATATGGTTCTTCTCCCTCCTCTTATTAATGTGTTCTATCACATTGATTGATTTGCGAATGCTGAACCACCCTTGCATCCCAGGGATAAATCCCACTTGGTCGTGGTGGATGATCCTTTTAATGTGTTGGATCCTTTTAGCTAGGATTTTGTTGAGGATTTTGGAATCCATATTCATGAGGGATATCGGTCTGAAATTCTCCTTTTTGATGGGGTCTTTGCCTGGTTTGGGGATTAAGGTAATGCTGGCCTCATAGAATGAGTTTGGAAGTTTTCCTTCTGTTTCCATTTTTTTGAAATAGCTTCAGTAGAATAGGTATTATTTCTTCTTGAATGTTTGCTAGAATTGCCCAGGGAATCCATCAGGCCCTGGACTCTTGTTTTCTGGGAGGTTTTTGATCACTGCCTCAATCTCCTTACTGGTTATTGGCCTATTCAGATTGTCAATTTCTTCCTGTTTCAGTCTTGGGAGTTAATAGGTTTCCAGAAGGGCCTCCATTTCATCCAGATTGCTCAGTTTATTGGCATATAGTTGTTGATAATAATTTCTAATAATTGTTTCTATTTCCTTGGTGTTAGTCGTGATCTCTCCCCTTTCACTCATAATTTTATTAATTTGGGTCCTTTCTCTTTTCTTTTGGACAAGTCTGGCCAGTGGTTTATTGATCTTATTATTTCTTTCAAAGAACCAACTTCTAGTTTCGTTGATCTGATCTACTGTGTTTCTGGTTTCTAATTCATTGATTGCTGTTCTAATTTTAATTATTTATCTTCTAATGTGTGGCTTCAGCATCATTTGTTGCTTTTTCTCTAGTTTTTTAAGGTGTGGAGTTAGTTGGTGAATTTGGGATTTTTCTATTTTTTTTGAGTGAGGCTTGGATGGCTGTGTATTTCCCCCTTAGGACCGCCTTTGCAATATCCCATAGGTTTTGGACCGATGTGTTTTCGTTCTCATTGATTTCCATGAATTAAGTTCTTCTTTGATTTCCTGGTTGACCCAAACATTCTTGAGCAGAGTGGTCTTTAGCTTCCAAGTGTTTGAATTTCTGCCAATTTTTTCTTGTGATTGAGTCCCAGTTTTAAAGCATTATGGTCTGAGAATATGCAGGGAATAATCTCAATATTTTGGTATCATTTGAGACCTGCCTGTGACCCAGTATATGGTCTATTCTGGAGAAAGTTCCATGTGCGCTTGAGAAGAATGAGTATTCTGTTGTTTTAGGGTGGAATGTTCTGCAAATATCTATGAGGTCCATCTGGTCCAATGTATTATTCAAAGCTCTTGTTTCTTTGTTGATTTTCTGCTTAGATGATCTGTCCATTGCTGAGAGTGGAGTAATGAGGTCTCCTACCATTAATGTATTGTTATCAAGATGACTATTTATTTTGGTTAACAGTGGACTTATGTAGATGGCTGCTCCCATGTTGGGGGAATAGATATTTACAATTGTTAGATCTTCTTTTTGGATAGACCCTTTAAGAATGATATAGTGTCCTTCTGTGTCTCTTATTACAGATTTTAGTTTAAAATCTAATTTGTCTGATATAAGAATTGCTACCCGAGCTTTCTTTTGAGGTCCGCTGGCATGGAAGATGGATCTCCATCCCTTCACTTTCAGTCTGGATATATCTTTAGGTTCAAAATGAGTCTCTTGTAGACAGCATATGGATGGGTCCTGTCTTTTTATCCAATCTGCAACCCTGTGCTGTTTTATGGGAGTGTTTAGGCCATTCACGTTGAGAGTGATTATTGAAAGATATGAATTAATTGTCATCATGTTGCCTGTGAAGACATTGTTTTTATAGATTGTTCCTCTAAATTTCTTGTATATCACTCTTGGGGTCTTTCTCCTTTTATAGAACCACCCTTAATATTTCTTGCAGGGCCAGCTAAGTGGTCTCATATTCTTTCAGTTTCTCCTGGTCGTGAAAGGTTTGCATCTCTCCATCCATTCTAAATGAAAGCCTTGCCAGATAAAGTATTCTTGGCTGCATGTTCTTCTCATTTAGTACTCTGAATATGTCTTGCCAGGCCTTTCTGGCTTGCCAGGTCTCTGTGGATAGGTCTGACGTTATTCTGATGTTCCTCCCTCAGTACGTAAGGAATCTCTTCCCCCTAACTGCCCTTAAGATGGTTTCCTTGGTTCTAAGATTTGCACGTTTTACTATTACATGCTGGGCTGTTGGTCTGTTTTCCTTGATCTTAGGAGGGGTCCTCTCTGCCTCTAGGACTCGAATGTTTGTTTCATTCCCCAGTTTAAGGAAGTTCTCAGTTATGATTTGCTCAAATACATCTTCTAGTCCTCTCTCTCCACACCCTCTGGGATTCCAATTATTCTGACATTGGAACTCTTCATGGTGTCTCTTATTTCTCTGATTCTATTTTCATGGATTCTGAGTTGTTTTTCCCTGGCCTCCTCTTTTCCCTTTTTATATATTATATTGTCTTCCAGGTAGCTTATTCGCTCTTCTGCCTCAGTTACACTAGCTCTTAGATTATCTAGATTGGATTGGATCTCATTGATAACAATTTTAAGTTCTGCCAATTCACCTTTTATTTCTGCCCTTAGAGACTCTATGTTGCCATTAATTGATTTCTCCATTCTAGCCATTGTCTTCACAATTGCTAGCCTGAATTCCATCTCCAACATCTTGGTTATATCTACATCCATTTGTAAATCTGTGGCATAAGTCATAATCTGAGTCTTTTCTATTTTGGGGGTTCCTTCTCCTAGTCATTCTGTTGATGGGTGTTTGAAGGAATGTATAGAATCCAAATTATTGACCACAACCCAAGCAAGATGCACCTGTTTTCTTGGGATCTTAGGGTTGCCGGCCTCTTGTTTTCCCAGCCTGTCTTCTGGGGGAGGGCCTGCCATGCTGTTACTCAGGCAACCCTGTTTGGACGGTGTTGCCCTGCCTCCCTGTGGTGGGGGATGGGCTCAGTGGGAATCAGTCTTTGGGGCTTTTGTTCTCTGGCCACTTTCCCTGGCAGCTTTCCATGTCTTTCCCGAGAGTCAGAGCAGAAGAGTCCATTTCCAACCCTCTGCCTCAGAGCAGAGATCACAGTCTGTTCTTCAGTGAGCTCTCCAGGCCACACTCACACCAGCTTCATTCCCACCAACAGTGTAAGAGGGTTCTGCTTTCTCCACATCCTCAACAATATTTGTTTCCTGTCCTTTTTTTTTTTTATCATGTTATGTTAATCACCATACATTACATCATTAATTTTTGGTGTAGTGTTCCATGATTCATTAATTGCATGTAATACATACTGCTCCATGCAGAACATGCCCTCTTTAATACCCATCACCAGGCTAAGCCATCCTCCCAGGCCCCTCCCCAGTAGAACCCTCAGTTTGTTTTTCAGACTCCATCGTCTCTCATGGTTCATCTCCCCCTCTGATTTCCACCCCTTCATTCTTCCCCTCCTGCTATCTTCTTCTTCTTTCTTTTTTTTTCTTTTGAAATATAATGTATTATTTGTTTCAGAGGTACAGATCTGTGATTCCACAGTCTTGCACATACCCACCCCAGTGTCTATCTACAGCCGCCCCATCCCTCACCCCCCACCACTCCAGCAACCCTCAGTTTGTTTCCTGAGATTAAGAATTCCTCATATCAGTGAAATCATATAATACATGTCTTTCTCTGATTAACTTATTTTGCTCAGCATAACACCCTCCAGTTCTGTCCATGTCATTGCAAATGGCAAGATTTCATTCCTTTTAATGGCTGCATAATAATCCATTGTATATATATATATATATATATATATATATATATATATATATATATATATATATATATATACCATTCTTCTTTATCCATTCATCTGTTGATGGACATCCTGGCTCTTTCCATAGTTTGGCTATTGTGCACATTGCTGCTATAAACATTGGGGTGCACGTTCCCCTTCGGATCCCTACATTTGTATCTTTGGGGTAAATACCCAGTAGTGCAATTGCTGGATCATACGGTAGCTCTATTTTCAACTTTTTGAGGAAACTCCATACTGTTTTCCAGAGTGGCTGCACCACTTGCATTCCCACCAACAGTGTAGAAGGGTTCCCCTCTCTCCACATCCCCACCAACATCTGTCGTTACTTGTTAATTTTAGCCATTCTGACTGGTGGGAGGTGATATCTCATTGAGGTTTTGATTTGGATTTCCCTGATGCCGAGCGATGTGGAGCACTTTTTCATGTGTCTGTTGGCCATTTGGATGTCTTCTTTGGAAAAATGTCTGTTCATGTCTTCTGCCCATTTCTTGATTGGATCATTTGTTCTTTGGGTGTTGAATTTGATAAGTTCTTTATAGACTTTGGATACTAGCCCTTTATCTGATATGTCATTTGCAAATATCTTCTCCCATTCTGTCGGTAGTCTTTTAGTTTTGTTGACTGTTTTTTTTTGCTGTGCAAAAGCTTTTTATCTTGATAAAGTCCAAATAGTTCATTTTTACCCTTGCTTCTCTTGCCTTTGGCAATGTTTCTAGGAAGAAGTTGCTGTGGCTGAGATTGAAGAGGTTGCTGCCTATGTTCTTTTGATTTTCATGGACTCCTGTTTCACATTGAGGTCTTTCAACCATTTTGAGTCTATTTTTGTGTGTGGTGTAAGGAAATGGTCCAGTTTCATTCTTCTGCATGTGGCTGTCCAATTTTCCCAACACCATTTGTTGAAGACACTTTTTTCCATTGGACATTCTTTCCTGCTTTGTCGAAGATTAGTTGACTGTAGAGTTCAGGGTCCATTTCTGGGCTCTCTATTCTGTTCCATTGATCTATGTGCCTGTGTTTGTGCCCGTACCATTCTGTCTTGATGATGACAGCTTTGTAATAGAGCTTGAAGTCCGGAATTGTAATGCCACCAACTTTGCTTTTCTTTTTCAACATTCCTCTGGCTATTCGGGGTCTGTTCAGCTTCCATAGAAATTTTAGGATTATTTGATCCATTTCCTTGAAAAAAGTGGATGGTATTTTGATAGGGATTGCATTGAATGTGTAGATTGCTCTAGGTAGCATTGACATCTTCACAATATTTGTTCTTCAATCCATGACCATGGAACATTTTTCCATTTCTTTGTGTCTTCCTCAATTTCTTTCATGAGTATTTTATAGTTTTCCGAGTACAGATTCTTTGCCTCTTTGGTTAGATTGATTCCTAGGTATTGTATGGTTTTGGGTGCAATTGTAAATGGAATCGACTCCTTAATTTCTCTTTCTTCTGTCTTCTTGTTGGTGTAGAGGAATGCCACTGATTTCTGTGCATTGATTTTATATCCTGCCACTTGACTGAATTCCTGTATGAGTTCTAGCAGTTTTGGAGTGGAGTCCTTTGGGTTTTCCACATAAAGTATTATATCAACTGCAAAGAGTGAGAGTTTGACTTGTCCTTGGCCAATTCGGATGCCTTTTATTTCTTTTTGTTGTCTGATTGCTGTGGCTAGGACTGCTAATACTATGTTGAATAGCAGTGGTGATAGTAGACATCTCTGCCATGTTCCTGACCTTAGGGGGAAAGCTCTCAGTTTTTTCCCATTGAGAATGATATTCGCTGTAGGTTTTTCATAGATGGCTTTTATGATATTGAGGTATGTACCCTCGATCCGTATACTCTGAAGAGTTTTGATCAAGAAAGGATGCTGTACTTTGTCAAAAGCTTTTTCTGCATCTACTGAGAGGATCATATGCTTCTTTTTCTTACTTTTATTAATGTATTGTATCACATTGATTGATTTGCAGATGTTAAAAAACCTTATAGCCCAGGGATAAATCCCACTTGGTTGTGGTGAATAATCCTTTTAATGTACTGTTGGATCCTATTGGCTAGTATTTTAGTGAAAATTTTTGTATTCATGTTCATCAAGGATATTGGTCTGTAATTCTCCTTTTTCATGGGGTCTTTGGTTTGGGGATCAAGGTAATAGTGGCCTCATAAAATGAGTTTGGAAGTTTTCCTTCCATTTCTATTTTTTGGAACAGTTTCAGAAGAATAGGTATTAATTCTTCTTGAAATGTTTGGTAGAATTCCCCTGGGAAGCCATCTGGCCCTGGGCTTTTGTTTGTTGGGAGATTTTTCATTACTGCTTCTATTTCCTTAGCGGTTATAGGTCTGCTCAGGTTTTCTATTTCTTCCTGGTTCAGTTTTGGTAGTTGATACATCTTTTCGAATGCATCCACTTCTTCCAGATTACCTAATATGCTGGCATATGGTTGCTCATAATACGTTCTTAGAATTGTTTGTATTTCTTTGGTGTTGGTTGTGAGCTCTCCTCTTTCATTCATGATTTTATTTGGGTCATTTCTCTTTTCTTTTTGATAAGTCTGGCCAGGGGTTTATCAATCTTGTTAGTTCTTTCAAAGAACCAACTGCCAGTTTCGTTGATGTGTTCTACTGTTCTTTTGGTTTCTATTTCATTGATTTCTGCTCTGATCTTTATTATTTCTCTTCTCCTGCTGGGTTTAGGCTTTATTTGCTGTTCTTTCTCCAGCTCCTTTAGGTGTATGGTTAGATTGTGTACTTGAGACCTTTCTTATTTCTGAGAAAGACTTGTATTGCTATATACTTTCCTCTTAGGACTGCCTTTGCTGCATCCCAAAGATTTTCAACAGTTGTGTATTCATTTTCATTGGTTTCCATGCATTATTTTAATTCTTCTTTAACATCCTGGTTGACCCATTCATTCTTTAGTAGGATGCTCTTTACCCTCCATGTAGTTCAGTTCTTTACAACTTTCTTCTTGGATTGAGTTCTAGTTTCAAAGCATTGTGGTCTGAAAATACGCTGGGAATGATCCCAATATTTTGGTACTGGTTGAGATCTGATTTGTGACCTAGGATGTGATCTATTCTGGAGAATGTTCCATGGGCACTAGAGAAGAATGTATATTCTGTTGCTTGGGGATGGAATGTTGTGAATAGATCTGTGAAGTCCATTTGCTCCAGTGTGTCATTAAAAGTCTTTATTTCCTCATTGATCTTTTGCTTAGATGATCTGTCCATTTCAGTGAGGGGGGTGTTAAAGTCCCCCATTATTATTGTATAGTTGTCGATGTGTTTCTTTGCTTTTGTTATTAATTGGCTTATACAATTGGCTGCTCCCATGTTAGGGGCATAAATATTTACAATTGTTAGATCTTTTTGTTGGATAGACACTTTAAGTAGGATTTAGTGTCCTTTCTCATCTCTTATTATAGTCTTTGGTTTGAAATCTAATTTGTCTGATAGGGATTGCCACCCCAGCTTTCTTTTGGTGTCCATTAGCATGGGAAATGGTTTTCCACCCCCTCACTTTCCATCTGGGGGTATCTTTGGGTCTAAAATGAGTCTCTTTCAGACAGCATATCAATGGGTCTTGATTTTTTATCGAATCTGATAGCCTGTGTCTTTTGATTGGGGCATTGAGCCCATTTACATTCAGGGTAACTATTGAAAGATAGGAATTTAGTGCCATTGTATTGCCTGTAAGGTGACTGTTACTGTATATTGTCTGTGTTCCTTTCTGGTCTATGTTACTTTTAAGCTCTCTCTTTGCTTAGAGGACCCCTTTCAAGATTTCTTGTAGGGCTGGTTTTGTGTTTGCAAATTCTTTTAGTTTTTGTTTGTCCTGGAAGCTTTTCATCTCTCCTTCTATTTTCAATGACAGCCTAGCTGGATAGAGTATTCTTGGCTGCATATTTTTCTCATTTAGTGCTCTGAATATATCATGCCAGTGCTTTCTGGCCTGCCAGGTCTCTGTGGATAGGTCTGTTGCCAATCTAATGTTTCTATCATTGTAGGTTACAGATCTCATTTTCCGAGCTGTTTTCAGGATTTTCTCTTTGTCTTTGAGACTCGTAAGTTTTACTGTTAGAGGTCGGGGTGTTGACCTATTTTTATTTATTTTGACAGGGTTCTTTGTGCCTCCTGGATTTTGATGCCTGTTTCCTTCCCCAAATTAGGGAAGTTCTCTGCTATAATTTGCTCCAATATACCTTCTGCCACTCTGTCTTTCTTCTTCTTCTGGGATCCCAATTATTCTAATGTTGTTTCGTCATATGGTATCGCTTATCTCTCGAATTCTGCTCTTGTGATCCAGTAGTTGTTTATCTCTCTTTTTCTCAGCTTCTTTATTTTCCATCATTTTGTCCTCTATACCACTAATTCTCTCTTCTGTCTCATTTGTCCTAGTAGTTAGAGCTTCCATTTTGTTTGCCCCTCATTAATAGCCTTTTTTATTTCAACTTGGTTAGATTTTAGTTCTTTTATTTCTCCAGAAAGAATTTCTCTAATAACTTACATGTTTTTTTTCAGGCCCAGCTAGTATCTTTAGAATCATCATTCTGAACTCTAGTTCCGACATCGTACTAATGTCTGTATTGAGTAGGTCCCTGGCAGTCAGTACTGCCTCTTGTTCTTTTTGTTGAGGTGATTTTTTCCATCTTGTCACTTTCTCCAGAGGAGAATAGATAAATGAGAGAACAAAATGCTAACAGGGTAACAATGTCCCCAGAAAATATACACTAATCAAATCAGAAAAGACCTGAAACCGGGGGAAAAGAAAGGGAAAGAAAGAAAAAAGAAAAAAAGAAGAAGATAAAAACAAACAAACAAAAACAAAACAAAACAAAAAAGAACATAATATGATCAAATATGATCAGGCTGGTGCATAGATCATTGCCACACACTAGATTGTGGTGTATTTTGGTCTGTTAGAAGAAAGTGCCTCCCAAAATTTTAAAGAAAGAAAATATTATGTATGTACAAAAATAAGGGTTAATACGATGTAGGGATGTAATATGACTGTAAAGATGAAAATTATAAAAGATTTTATAAACGGAATTGATAAGAAGTTGTTTGAAAAAAGAAAGAAGAGGATTTAAAAAAAAAAAGGAGATAATGTGATCAGGAAGGAGACTAGAGCAAAGCCATACACTAGAGATTCAGGGTATATTTTGATCTGTTAGAAGAAACTGTATCTCAAATTTTTAGAGAACAACATATATATATATATATATATATACCAAAAATAAGGGTAACTACTATGAAGGGGTAGAATATGACTCTAAAATTGAAAAATAAAAAGATTTTTTTAAAAAAGGGATTGATAAGATGTTGGTTGAAAAAGGAAAAAGAAAAATTAAAAAAAAAAAAGAAAAGACAGTTAAAAAAATAACTTTGAAAGGCTAAAGAATCATGGGAAAAAAGCCATGAATTCTATTTGCAGTATTCCCCTAGTGCTGGACTTCTGCTGTTCTCATTGATCACTATACTTGGTCTTGGCTGGCTGTTCTCACTGATCTTCTGGGGGAGGGGCCTGTTGCTGTGGTTCCCAAATGTCTTTGCTGGAGGCGGAATTGCCATGCCCTTGCCAGCGTCTGGCTAAGTAATCTGCTCGGGTTTGCTCTTGGGAGCTTTTGTTCCCTGAAAGCTTTCTGTACAGCTTTGGTGGCCTCCCAATCTCTGCCCTGGAGGATCCGAGAACTCTGGGCCCTGCCCAATGCGCCCCCAGAGAAAAGCAGTCACTCCCATTTTCCCGGTCTCTGGCCCCACTCTGTACTCACCCGGCCTGTGACTGAACGTTTCTATCTCTAGCACTGGACCGTGTGGAGTCTCCAAACCCAGGAGATCCCTGCGGTGTGCTCCCGTGCCCCTCCTCCCGGGGGAGGAAGGGGAGTCTCTCTTGATCTGCTGCTTGTTGGGTCCCTGCTGGAGGAGCAGTGGCCCGACTGTGCTACCGATCATGGTTTATGACAACCCCGAGCTGAAAGCCCACACCTTGGCTCTGTCTCTGCAGCCAGCTTCCCCTGCTCCAATACCTGGGAGCTCTGCCACACTCAGGCACCCCTGGTCTTTCTGTGACCCTGAGGGTCCTGTGACCACACTGTCCCAGTGAGGGTTCCACCCCCCACTTAGCCACTGGAGTGACGTCCCTCAGCAGAGTCGACTTCTAAAAGTTCCAATTTTGTGCTCCGCAGCTCTATCACTTGCCAGAAGCTGCCGATGGAGGCCCCTCCCCCACCGTCTCTCCTCCCGAATATCGCCTCGGATTCACTTCTCCGCAAGTCCTACCTTCCAGAAAGTGGTCACTTTTCTGTTCAGAGGGTTGCTGCTATTCTTTTCTTTGATCTCCTGTTGAGTTCATAGGTGTTCAGAATGATTTCATCCCTATCCAGCTGAATTCCTGGGACCAGAGGAAATCCAGGTCTCCTACTCCTCTGCCATCTTGCTCTGCCCCCTGTCATTTCCTGTCTTATTAAATTTTGCCATTCTAACTGGTGTAACATGTTATCTCATTGTGGTTTTGATTTGTATTTCCCTAAGGCTAGTGATGTTGAACATTTTTTCATGCGTCTGTCAGCCATTTGTATGTCTTCTTTTGAGAAGTGTCTGTTCATGGCTTCTGTCCATTTTCTGACTTGATTATTTGTTTTTTGGGTGTTGAATTTGAGAAGTTCTTTATAGATCTTGGATACCAGCCCTTTATCTGTAGTGTCATTAGTAGTGTCTTCTCCCATTCTGTGGGTTGCCTCTTTGTTTTGTTGACTGTTTCCTTTGCTGTGCACAAGCTTTTTATCTTGATGAAGTCCCAAAAGTTCATTTTTGCTTTTGTTTCACTAGCCTTTGGAGATGTATCTTGAAAGAAGTTGCTGTGACTGATGTCCAAAAGATTCCTTCGTATGATCTCCTCTAGGATTTTGATGGATTCCTGTCTCACATTGAGTTCTTTCATCCATTTTGAGTTTATCTTTGTGTATGGTGCAATGGTCCAGTTTCATTCTTCTACATGTGGCTGTCCAGTTTGCCCAACACCATTTATTGAAAAGACTGTCTTTTTTCCATTGGAAGTTCATATATAAACATTCTTATATCTTGGCATTCAAATAACACTCACAGTAGTGAAAAGGGGCTGGCTGTGGATTGGGATTTCCATGGTGCAAATTAGTTCTCCATTAAACATATTCGAAGATTAGAACCTATGAAACCTACCAGGAATTTTTAAAGATTAATAACTGGGGACGGGAGGTAGAGAAGTTAAATTGTTGTGTAAGGTCTGCAGAGTTCTTCAGTGAAACCACAGGATACTTTAGAATTTTTCCATGTTGGAAAAATGGGATATGTTGGGATAATGTCTCATCTTTTAAGCTCCCACATTGACTATACAATGCATGTATACTGAGGAAGTGAGGGTTATCTTAGGTGAAGCAGCTCTTGTGATCAAACGTTAATTCCCTAGAGTCTACATTGGACTGATAACTGAAGTCCATGTACTGGCAGCATTTCCAAGCACCGGAGGAACAAATCCATCATTTTTCCAAGAATATATTCATTGTATGTCACTTGTATTGTGTCGCTTGGACCTAATGTATAATTACTGGGAGAAACTCTTTACTAACAGAATAGTGCTATGGAATAGTATGTAGCATAAAACTAATAAACATAATGATTAATATCTCTTCTAAGACAAGTTACAGGATACAACTGGGCTCTTTTCTCTAGAAGAACTTTAAAAGTAAGGTTAATTGAACAACCAGATGTTGACTCTACAAGCAATGGACAAATGATTTACCTGGTAATGTAACTTAGACTTTTATTCCTTTGCCTAATACACTTGTCCTCTTACTATTTAAAATTGGACAAGGATGTACCAAGAGATATCTAAATGTATTACTTGGGTAACAAAGTGTATTCTTCCCCATCCTTTCTGTTTAACAGTAGCTCTGACATCTCGTACTGACAAGGTCAGTTACCCCAACCAGGATGGTGACATCTTTCTTTGTTTTTTACTTAGCATGATAAGCTCAAAGTTCTTAGAGGATAGTAATATCTTAAGATACAACTTTTGTAGTTCCCCATGGTGGCATTATTCACCCTTTGGGAAAAAGAAACTCTCATCCAGCTAAGATGAAGAGTTGCGGGAGGCGTAAGCACAAATTTTCCCAGTTATCACTAGTTACAATGTTAAGATTTGTCACACTTACCTCTGTGTCTTGATAATTAGCCCTATATATTCCACCAAAGAAATATACAGAATCCTCTAATTTTCACTTATTTAGAATAATACATTCTGGAAAAGGACCCCCTGTGCACCCAGGGTGTCATCTCTAACAATCTAATGTGTCACCTCAATGGTGCCTTCAACAAGCTGTTTCAATGCACGCTCAGACTGGAAGGTTTTGGGTAGTGCAGTGCGTGATGCAACAGTGAACCCATAGTCGAGTGCCCATGGCTACACCTCCTGTGCATTCATTTGAGTTTTTTGATCTGGTGAAGTGTTACATAGTATCCAATGTCAGTGGATAAAACATACTGCCAGCCCTCAGTTGTTGTGCTTAATGCCCTGGGGGCAAGAAAAAACTCTATGTCTGTAGTATTTATTTGCCTATTTAAATCAAAATGAATTTATACCATGAACACATGACCAATCAAAATAAATTTATACCATGAACATGTGAGCTAAAATAGTTATTCTGGCATCAATTGATCAATGGTGCCTTCCTGGGATGCTGCCTCATCAGGGCTCAGCTTTTGTCTTTGTCACTGACTAGTTGGAAATTTGGCAGTGATGGTATCTAGATCAACACTGGTGAGTAGGAGTCCATGATATGGGACCTATTCACAAATTCCACCTTTGCAAGCATGACTACTACTGCATTATTATGTTTATTTACCAGAAATACCAAAGGTTAATGGATTTCAACTAGCAGAATCTTTTCCCCCCTATTTTGTTGAGTACTTTACCTATAGTGGATGTTCCCTTAGGAGTGTTTTCATGAAATACCAAGATATTCTCATTTCATGGCCACTCCCATGTACCCATTCACATACCACAAGCACTCCCTGTTTCCAACTTTTCAGTTATGCTACATCCATATTTTTAGGCAATCTGCCAAGTCATTTGCCACTGCACAAGACTATTAGAGTTATTCTAACTTTGAAGCATTTCTCTTTCCACAAATAGTGAATGATCAGGTGCATAAGAAAAGTTCCAACTATTGGACCTATTTCTCCATCACTATTGTCTTTCAAAGCCATAACATAAAAAACTACATCAACTATCATTCAAGTTTGAATATTTTTCCTTCTCTATCTGCTAATTATTATTGAATCCCTTATTGTGCCATAAGTATGAGCTGATGAAAAGACATGAATACATTAGTGGCACATGGGGATCTACTTGTATAAATTATGTTGGTTCAGGTGTTTCTCATGCCCAATTTGGATTAATCAATTTCATCTTATAACAAATCATTCTGGGGGCGCCTGGGTGGCTCAGTTGGTTAGGCGACTGCCTTTGGCTCAGGTCATGATCCTGGAGTCCCAGGATCGAGTCCCGCATCGGGTTCCCTGCTCAGCGGGGAGTCTGCTTCTCCCTCTGACCCTCCTCCCTCTCATGCTCTCTGTCTCTCATTCTCTCTCTCACAAATAAATAAAATCTTAAAACAAAAAACAAAAAACAAAAAAAACCCAAATCATTCTGGAACAAACTCAATCTTGTTATTTGATGGACCTGAGGGAACCCAAGTTATGGGGTCTGACTCCTACTCACTTGATGATATGGTCAGATACTCTTTTTTTTTAAAGTGTTAATTTAAATTCCAGTTAGTCAATGTAAAGTGTAAGATTATTGTCAGATGTACAATATAGCGATCCAATACTTCCATACAACACCCTGTGCTCATCAGAAGTGCACTCTTTAAATCCCATCACCTATTTAACCCACCATCACACCCACCTACCGTCTGGTAACCATCAGTTTGTTCTGTACAGATTTCTTGGTTTTTCTCTCTCCCCCCCCCTTTATTCATTTGTTTTGTTTCTTAAATTCCACACATGAGTGAAATCATATGGTATTTGTGTTTCTCTAACTTCTTTCACTTAATGCAATACTCTCTGCTCCATCCACATCGATGCAAATGGTAAGATTTTGTTATTTTATAGCTGAATAACATTCCATTGTGTATATATACCACTTCTGTATCCATTCATCAGTTGATGGACACTTGGGCTGCTTAGATAATTTGGCTAGTATAGATAATGCTGTTATAAACTTCGGTGTGCATATATCACTTTTGATTAGTATTTTTGTATTCTCTGGGTAAATACCTAGAAGTGCAATTGCTGGATCATAGAGTAGTTCTATTTTTAACTTTTTGAGGAACCTCCATACTGTTTTCCAGAGTGGCTGAATCAGTTTGCATTTCCACCAAAAATGCAAGAGGGTTGCCCTTTTCCCACATTCTCACCAACACCCGTTTTTTCTTCTGTTATTGAATTTAGCCATTCTGACTGCTGTGAGGTGGTATCTCATTGTAGTTTTGACTTGTATTTCCCTGATAGTGAGTAGTGTTGAGCATCTTTTCATGTGTCTGTTAGCCACCTGGAAGTCTTCTTTGGAGAAATGTCTGTTCATGACTTCTGCCTATTTCTTAACTGGATTAGTTATATTTTGGATGTTGAGTTTGATAAGTTCTTTATAGATTTTGGATACTAATCCTTTATCATATATGTCATTTGCAAATATCTTCTCCCATTCCATAGGCTGCCTTTTAGTTTTGTTGATGGTTTTCTTTGCTGTAAAGAAGGTTTTTATCTGGATGAAGTCCCTATAGTTTGTTTTTGCTTTTGCTTTTGGCGACATGTTTATCAAGAAGAAAATATGGCTGAGGTCAAAGAGGTTACTGCCTTTGTTCTCCTCTAGGATTTTGATGATTTCCTTTCTCATATTTAGGTCTTTCATCCATATTAAATTTATTTTTGTGTATGGTGTAAGATAGTGTCCAGTTTCATTCTTCTGCATGTGGCTGTCCAATTTTCCCAACACCATTTGTTGAAGAGACTGACTTTTTTTCTTGCTTTGTTGAAGATTAGTTGGCCATATTGCTGTGGGTCCATTTCTGGGTTCTCTATTTTGTTCCATTGATCTATGTGTCTGTTTTTTTGCCAGTACCATACTGTGTTGATGATTACAGCTTTGTAATACAGCTTAAAGTCCAGAATTGTGATGCCTCCAGCTTTGGTTTCTCTTTCAACATTATTTTAGCTATTCAGGGTCTTTTCTGGTTCCATACAAATTTTAGAACCTTACTCTTCATACACTCCATGCCAGCACCTATACAACTTAATGTTGGAGGAAAAATCTGATGGTGACTCTTTCTATAATCATATTCACTAGAGTCAGGTATGCCTTCCACACTTCCCAGGAATGATACTATATTCCCAGTTATAACACCTGTTCCAGTTTTTTTTATTTGTACTGAATTATCTGTTCTTATTCTTTTTTTTTTTTTAAGATTTTATTTATTTGAGACAGAGAGAATGAGAGACAGAGAGCATGAGAGGGAGGAGGGTCAGAGGGAGAAGCAGACCCCCCGCCAAGCAGGGAGCCCAATGTGGGACTCGATCCTGGGATCGAGGATCATGACCTGAGCCGAAGGCAGTCGCCTAACCAAATGAACCACCCAGGCGCCCTATCTGTTCTTATTCTTGCAAGACAATCTTCCCTATCTTCTTTTGGAGCTTTTGAATGCAAATCCTAATTCTCTGAAAAAATGTGTGAAGTTCTCTAAGAATTTCAAACAAATTTCCTCTTATCCACCATTTGCATCCGTGTCTATGTATTCTATTATTATTATTTATTTTTTACTATAGAAGATTGCTTGGGCTTTTGTCAGAGTGACAACCCTACACTCGTGCACTATGTTGAATTCTGGTCTAAACAACAAGCACCTCACTTCATTGATACTCATTTCTCTCTTCACTATCATATTTTCTACCTTAAGTGAAAAATTCTTGTTAGACTGGAGATATTCTGTTTTCTTCTCTTCTCTTTCCTCCCTTCACATTATTTGCCAGGCATCTATAGTCTGGTAATTCTCAGTTACAAATATTTCTAATAAAGATATCATCCCTAAAGAACTCATGTATACAACTGCCTACTTAATATTGACACTGGGTGTCTGAATAGTTTCTTAAACAGTGCAAAACAATATTCAGCTATCTCCATCTATCCAAAAATAAATACTTTCTGTTGCTGAAATTGTTTTCATATCTTAAAAAGTTTAAAGGAAAAAGTTGAAATCATTTCTGGCTCCTTAGTTTTTACACTTCCCACCCATCAGCAAATCTTGTTGGCTCAAATATACTGAAATTTGATTCTCATTAACTTCAGAGTTTTGGGATAGAGAGTACATACCTCAATATTGTAAAAGCCATCTATGAAAAACCCCCAGCGAATATCATTCTCAATAGGAAAAAACTGAGAGCTTTCCCCCTAAGGCCAGGAACAAGGCAGGGATGCCCACTATCACCACTGCTATTCAACATAGTATTAGAAGTCCTAGCCACAGCAATCAGACAACAACAACAACAAAAAAATAAAATGAATCCAAATCAGCAAAGAAGAAATTAAACTCTCACTCTTTGCAGATGATATGATACTTTATGTGGAAAACCCTAAAGACTCCACCCCAAAACTGCTAGAACTCAGACAGGAATTCGGTAAAGTGGCAGGATATAAAATCAATGCACAGAAATCAGTGGCATTCTTATACACCAACAACAAGACAGAAGAAAGAGAAATGAAGGAGTCGATCCCATTTACAATTGCACCCAAAACCATACAATACCTAGGAATCAATCGAACCAAAGAGGCAAAGAATCTGTACTCAGAAAACTATAAAATACTCACGAAAGAAATTGAGGAAGACACAAAGAAATGGAAAAACGTTCCATGCTCATGGATTGGAAGAACAAATATTGTGAAGATGTCAAGACTACCTAGAGCAATCTACACATTCAGTGCAATCCCTATCAAAATACCATCCACTGTTTTCAAAGAATTGAACAAATAATCCTAAAACTTGTATGGAACCAGAAAAGACCTGAATAGCCAGAGGAAGTTGAAAAAGCAAAGCAAAGCTGGTGGCATCACAATTCCAGACTGAAAACAGTGGATGGTATTTTGATAGGGATTGCACTGAATGTGTAGATTGCTCTAGGTAGTCTTGACATCTTCACAATACACACACACACACACACACAATGGAATATTATGCAGCCATCAAAAGGAATGAGATCTTGCCATTTGCAACAACATGGATGGAACTGGATGGTGTTATGCTGAGCGAAATAAGTCAATCAGAGAAAGACATGTATCATATGACCTCACCAATATGTGGAATACTTAATCTCAGGAAACAAACTGAGGGTTGTTGGAGTGGTGTCGGGTGGGAGCGATGGGGTTGCTGGATGATAGACATTTGGGAGGGTATGTGCTATGGTGAGCACTGTGAATTGTATAAGACTGTTGAATCACAGACCTGTACCTCTGAATCAAATAATACATTATATTTTAAAAAAGAAGAAAAAGAAGAAGATAGGAAGAGGAGAAGAATGAAGGGGAGCAAATCGGAATGGGAGATGAACCATGGAGACTATGGACTGTGAGAAACAACCTGAGGGTTCTAGAGGGGAGGGAGATGAGGGGATGGGTTAGCCTGGTGATGGGTATTAAGGAGGGCACGTTCTGTATGGAGCACTGGGTGTTATATGCAAACAATGAATCGTGGAACACTACATCAAAAACTAATGATGTAATGTATGGTGATTAACATAACATAATAATAATAAAAAAAAAATGAGCAGAGGACATTAACAGACATTTTCCAAAGAAGACATACAGATGGCTAACATAAAGATGAAAAGATGTTCAACATCACTAATCATCAGGAAAATGCAAAACAAAGCCGCAGTATAACCTTACATTAGTCCAATTGGCTAATACCAAAAACCAAGGAATAAAAAGTGTTGGTAATGATGTGAAGAAACGGAACACTTATTCACTGTTGGTGGAAATGTAAATTGGTGAAACAGCTATGGAAACAGTATGAACATTTCTCAAAAAATTAAAAGTGGAAATACCATATGATCTGGTAATTCCACTACTGGATATTTAGCCAAAGAAAACTGAAACACTAATTTGAAACTGTATTTATTTACATGTTTCCTACAACATTATTAATGATAGCCAAGTTATGTAAGCAATCCAAGTGTCCATCAATAGATGAGTAGGAAAATAAAATATGATGCACACACACATAATATAGCATTACTCAGCCATGAAAGAAATTTTATGTAATCTTGTTATTCATGACAATATGGAGAGATCTCAACATGGATATGATGAATGGAATAAATATGACTAGAAAAGACAAATGCTGTATGATTTCGCTCATATGTGGAATCCTAAAAAATCAAAACAAAGAAACAGAAAAAAGAAACAAACCAGGAACGTTTATAAATATAGAAAACAAATTAGTGGTTGCCAGAGGGGAGGTGGTTGGGGGATGGGTGAAATAGGTGAATGGGATAAAGAGGTATAAACTTCCTGTTATAGGGGCACCTGGGTGGCTCAGTTGTTAAGTGTCTGCCTTCGGCTCAGGTCATGATCCCAGGGTCCTGAGTTCGAGCCCCACATCGGGCTCCCTGCTCCAGGAAGCCTGCTTCTCCCTCTACCACTCCCCCTGTTCGTGTTCCCTCTCTCACTGTGTCTCTCTCTGTCAAATAAATAAAATCTTTAAAAAAAAATAAACTTCCTGTTATAAAATAAGTATATTATGGGAGTGTAAAGTACAGCATAGGGGATATAGTTAATAATATTGTAATAACACTGTATGGTAACAGATGGTAACTACACATATCCTGGTGAGCATTGTGTAATGCATAGAATTTTTAAATCACTATGTATACACCTCAAAATAATGTAACATTGCATGTCAACTGTGCTTTAATAACAGCAATGAAAAGACAGGAAATTGGTTTTAAAAGCCTCCTCAAAATGGCTCAAATGGTAAATTTTATGTTATATATATTTTATCACTATAATAAAATATATTAATATAAAAACTGATTTACACCCCTCTTTGAAGAAAGACTCCTTACAATTTATTAATTTTTTAAATATATAATTCTTATAGAAATAATGACTATAATGGATAGATAATTATTCTATAAAAATGCATTTATTGTTTTTGTAAAAACTTCCAGAGTTCTTTCACATATTTACAAAAAAATAAAAATAAATAAAATGGAAGCATACTTCCAGACAAAATAAATAATACATTTTTTGTATTCTGATTCAATATAATCTTTAATTTTTTGAATGTATTTTCCTTCATGTGAATTTTTCTTAATTGCTTCCAAATCTCAATTTTCCTTTTCAATTTAATTCCTTTATTTATATAATAAATTCAGTTTTTCATTTCCCACTTCAAAATTTTTGTTGGAAGGATTAACATATGTAGTGATTGTTAATTAAACATTTAAAAAGCCTAGATACAGAAATTTAAATTGCACATGTTCTGTTTATTAAAATTTTATTGTGGGTATTTAGGTCAGTTGGATAGTAAGTTTGTTTGTTTTTTCAGATGAAGTGATCTCAGGACTATAATTCTCCATTGAATCTCTCCAAGTTTAATTGGTGGGTTGGGATCATAGTCCCTGTGGTGTAACCAGTATAAATAAGCCATACCTTAAATATAGGAATGTTATCCCTATAGGGAGACCCTTTTCTACTCCATTTCCTTTCATATTTTCTCATTGCTTTAGATTCAAAATGTAGAACTTATATCTTTCTGTTGGTTTTACTGTCCTGACTCCTAAATACAAAAAAGTAGGTGAAGAAGCCAAAGCTTTGCATATTATTAAGGGAGCATATGCTTCCATTTCTCTTTCCACTGGCATTTTACCTTACCTTTTCCAGGAATTTCCTTTTTTTTTTCTATTTGAATTATCCAAAATTTATAATTGGAATCACACAAAAATTCAAGCCAAAAGGGATCATCCAAGGAGAGGCTGGATCACGGATCAAAGAAGACGCTGGATCATATACCTGGATAATCAGGTATTCCAATATTTGCTCTATGAATTATAATTGTTTAAAGAAAAAAAAAACAGGATTCTGTATGTAACATTTACATACATTTCAACTATTAGAAATAACAATCACATTGAAATCTAGATGTGAACTTGCTGATTGATTGCCGCCAAAAATTATACTGGAATTTAAATATGTCCCTAAACCTGACTCATCTGCAATGCAAGTCAATCCATGTTCATGACCATGTCAGTTTTGAAGCATCAAAATGAAATTTTCTTTTCCAAATTTCCTCCAAGTGAAATGACTAGATGGGATCATGTCAAATAAATTGAGCCACTATAATCCCTTATTTTAAAGAGCAGACTTTGGTATACAGAAAGAAACTAGTATGATTTTATACCAATTGATCAATTTTACTGTATATAAATATTCTCTAAGAGCCACATAATGAAACACAATACAATAACCACTCCTTTTGTGCCCAATATGATTATGCTATAAGGCTTTTACATTATTCAGATAGTTATGATTATAGCAAAATATTTAAAGCTTCATTGTTTCCATGTCTAATTTTGATCATCACAGTGTCTCCATGCCTGGCACATGATGAATTTTTGCTGATTGTAGATCATGAGAAGGAATATAGTGATATAATTGTATAAGAGCTAAAATATGGGCAGAGGAGACTACTTTTGACATCAGAAGATTGGTATTCTTCTGAGTTCTGTCATTATGTTTACCTTTTTATACCACAGGATTAATCTGTAAAGCTAACTGGCTACAGACAAAGTGAAGTCTTCAATACATCTGGAGAATTTAAGACTCTTGAATAAAGACCCATGGCATCCTAGAATTCTTTCATTCATTCTTAGAACATGATTACCATTCAGCAGAGCTTTGCAATGAGTTCTAGATAAAGAGCGTCAAGCTTAAAGGACAAGCAGCTCTTGAATGGTAGGAAGAGATGAAGGGCTTTGAATGTTGGGAATTAGAAAGATTGTTGTTTTTTCAACTGTGGTTATCCAAATATTATTCCAAACAAATGACCCGGGCTTGACATCATACAAAACATAAAACTGATATAAATCAGAATGTTTATTTTTTGGAATTCCCCTTAAATCACAATTAAACATATACTCATGTTAAAGACAAAACAAAGTAAATGCAGCCATGAAATGAAGCAACACTCCACTTACCTGAACACAGACCTAATATAGGATTGACATAAAAATACACCTCCATATATTCAAAAGACATTACATAGAACTTCATGCAGGCTGTGTTTAAAACTGGAAAAAATAAACTTATAATTTAAGTCTTTCATTCTCAAGTTTCTTACTTTTATAAAAGTGTGTGTGTGTGTGTGTGTGTGTGTGTGTTAGACAGGGAGAGACAGAGTGAGAGATCTTGATTGGTGGTTGGAGTATGGGGCATTTCTGTTTAAAGCTAATACTTTATAAATGACAGGAGGTAGCAATAGAAGAAAAGGCCAAATGGCTGAGGACATTTTACACAATATTCATAGCCATAATTCCTTAACATAAAACGGAGGAATTATTTTACATCACTTTGTTAATAATATAGAGAATCGCTTACTATATTTGCTTCAAAATGCTTATTTGAAAATTTAAAGAAATGAAACACATAAGCCTTAGTTACCTGAGAAATTAATTTACATAGAAATTTGTTTCTAACTATATTGGGTAAATTGTTTTACTGCAGTACATTTTTTCAACTAGAATTGACAAACATTTTTTATGTTGATAGTTTTAAGTGCATCACTAAACTTCATACTCTTCTTTGTCATTCTAGCAGTAAGTACTCTGAGTCCTCAACTTTCTTGTTTGACCTGTTTCTCTCCTCCCAATAAAGAACTTTTCTCTTAGAACTGCTGTTGTGTCATTTCATAAATATTGGTATACTGTGTTTCTATTTTTATTTGTCTCAATTTTCTCCCTTTTGATTTTTTCTTTAACCAATTGGTTGTTCAGGAATGTGTTGTTTAAATATTCACATATTTGTAAATTTTACATTTTTCTTCCTCTTACTGAATTCTAGTTTCATTTTATTATAGTCAGAAATGGTACTTCGTGACTTCAATCTTCATAAATTAAGACTTGTTTTATGGCCTACCATAGGTTCTATAATGTAGAATGTTCTGTGTGTACTTAAGAAGATGTATACTGCTGCTGTTGATGGAATGTTCTGTTTATGTCTGCTGTTAGGTCCAATTGGTCTAAAGTATAGTTCAGGTCCTATGTTCTCATATTGATTTTCTATCTGGATGATCCATTCATTCTTGAAAGTGAGGTATTGAAGTCCCCTAGTATTATTGTATTTTGTCTATTACTCTCTTCAGTTCTGTTAGTATTTGCTTTATATATTTAGCTTCTCTGATGTTGGGTCTATATATTGACAATATAATGGTCAATTCATCCTCTCAATGAATTGCTCCCCTTTATCACTAATGAACTTCTTTGTCTCTGGTGAGTTATTGAAATAAGTATATTTTATCTCTTATTCATAACCACCTCTGCTATGTTTTTGGTTATTATTTACATGGAATATCTCTTTGCATACTTTCACTATCAGTTATATTTATATTTAAAGTTTAAAATAAGTCTCTTGTAGGAATTATATATTTTGATGTTGTTTGCTTATCCATTCAGACACTGTATATCTTTGATAGGAAAATTCAATCAATTTCTGTTTAAAGTGATTATTTATAGATGAAGAATTTCTATTTCCATCTTGTTAATTGTTTTGATTCTTGTAATTCTCTTCTTCCTTCTCTCTTATTTTTTTTGGTCATTTGATCACTTTTTGTGATGGCATGTTTTGATTCCTTTCATATATATAAACTGCAGATTTATCCTTTCTGATTGCAATGAGACTCCATAAAATATCATATAGTTTAACACCCTATTTTAAGCTGATTACATTTAAATTTGATCAAATACAAAAAGTCTATAATTTTACTTTTCCCTGCTTACATTTGATGTTATTGTTGCAATTTACATTTTTAATATTGTGTATTGATTATCAAATCATCATATATAGTTATTTTAATGTTTGTCTTTTAACTTTGGACTAAAGTTAATAGTTTATTACAATATTGGAAAATTCAGAATTTGACTACATATTTATGTTCACCAGTGAGTTTCATATGTTCATATGCTTTATGTTGTTAATTAGCATATTTTTATATTGTCTTGAAGAACTCTCTTCAGCATTTCTTACAGTGAAATTCTAGTGATAATTAATTCCCTCCACTTTCTTTTTAGTAAGGGTGGAGTTTTTAATCTCTTCTTCATTTATGAAGGGCAGTTTTCCAGGTAGAGTATTTTTTTAAATATATCATCCCATTATATCCTGGCCTACCAGGCCCCTGCTGAAAAATCTACTGATAGTTTTATGGGGGTTCCCTTGTATGTGATGAGTCTCTGTTCTTTTGTTTATTTCAAAATTTTATTTTTGTGTTGTCACATTTATTTTTATTATATTGTGCCTCAGTGAACATTAAATGTGACTTAAATCTCCTTGGGGATCTTTAAGCTTCTTATACCTGGATATTGATATCCTTACTCAAATTTGGGAGTTTTCAGTCATTTTTCTCCAAATAGAATTTTTCTTTTTTCCCTTTGAGACTCCTATTATATTCATATTGTGTACTTTGATGTAGAAACTTTCCACTTTTTTTTTTACTCCTCTGAATGGTTAATTTCAAATGACTTGTTTTCAAGTTAATAGTTTATTCTTCTAGATCAAGTCTTTTTTCGAAGCTTGCTATTCAATTTTCCAGTCAATCATTGTACTCTTTAGTTATAGGATTTCTTTTTGTTTTTGTTTATGCTCTCTTTTACTTTGTTAAACATCTCATTTTGTTCATTTACTACTATTTTCCAATTTCATTTAGTTGTCTATCTGGTTTTCTTTCATTGTACTGAACTTATTTAAAAGAATTATTCTGAATTCTTTATCATTCAGTTCATAGATCTCTCTTTCTTTAGGATGGGTTATTGAAGCTGTATTAGTTTCCATTAGTAGTGTCATGTTCCCCATTGTCTTCATGATCCTTGCATCTTTATGTTGGTGTCTGCACATTTGTGAAAGTAGTCATTTGTTACATTATTTACATGTTCACTTTGACAGAAAAAGATCTTTACCAATCATCTCAAACTGGTGTTCCAGCCAGGCTAGCTTATAGTTAGTATACATGGGGAGGTGGGGAATTCTGCCAAGGTCTCTGGTTGGGTGAGGTCAGTTCCTGAACTTTGAGGTTAGCTAAGATCTCTATCTAAATTACAGTTTGGCAGATCAGCTGGCTGAGCTCTGTGATCTTGCATTTCCACTACCTGGGCTTCTTGATTAGGCAGGGTCTATGGCTAGACCCTCTGGATGGGTGAGACCACTGGCTGGACTCTGTAGTACAGCATAGAAGTTGGCTGGGCTTTGCACATAAGTGGACCACTGACTGGGCTCCCTGGACAGACTGGGATGTATGCTGTGATTCTTGTCCAGGCAATGCCACTGGCTAGATTCTATAAGTTATTGTGATCTCAGGCTGAGCTCTGTGAAGAAGCAGTGTCACTGGCTAAATTCTGTGATCATACTGAGCCATAGCCTGGGCTTTGCAATCATCCATGCTCAGGCAGTACCACAGGTTGCACTCCCTTAATTGGTGGTGTCACTGGCTGGGCTGTTCTCAGAAAGGCTACATTTGAACATAGCTACAGAGGGACTACATGATCAGGTAGGTCCACTGGCTGTGATTGGCTGGTCAGGGTCACTGACTGCAGTCCCAGGTAAAATGGGATATCAGGCTATGCCCCACATTTGGGTGGGACTATAGACTAGAATATGTAGGGTTGCCCTCTCTGCTCTGCAGTCAAATGGGGTCACAGGTTTGGATCCACAGGTGGACAGGACCACTGACTAAGGACCTTATTCAGACAGAACTGCTGATTGTGCTCACTGACCATATATGGGATTGTAGTTCAGCTTCATTAGATGGTTGAAACTGCTGGCTGGGTTTTTTGGTAAGGTAAGCTTGCCAGCAGGGAGATGGTTTTATCACAAATATCTATGCACGGGTTGGTGAGTTTTACACCACCTCTTTTGCGGGGGGTGGTGCAAGTGTGATCCTAGATGATCTAACCCTTCCAATTTCCTCAGTGTTCTCCATGACATGAGAAAGAAATGGGACTCCTGGCAAAAGCTCCAGAATTCCAAGGAAACTTAATGTCTGCCTTGAAATCTCTTTTCCTGACTATAGACATCATAGGCCAAACGGATTCCTCTGTAGTGTGTTACTGGGGAGAAATGGCACAAAGTTAAACAACTTCTGCTCTGCTATCTAGTGTAGATGGTTTTGGTTTGTGTGCTTTAAGAAGGTGTTTCAGCCTAACTCCTGGACTTTGAGTTTTTTACAGGTGTTCTTGTCTGTGGATAGTTGCTAATCCATATTTCTGTAAGAGAGAATAAAGCCAGATATCAACTATGCCATCATCTTGCTGATGTCACTTCTAAATGATTTAGTATATTCCTTTAAAAATTATTTTTGAACATCTGCATTGGTGTGGGCATTGTGTCAAGGATTGGGGAGATACCAGTGATAATAATAGGTAAAATGTCACAATTCTTGTATTTCCATTTATTATGGAGAAGAAATAATAAAGTAATTGTAAAAATATGAGAAATTGTTAATGCTGTGACTAAAAGTAAAACAGGGAAAGGAGTATATGACAATTTAACATTAACTTATGAAATAAAACTTCTCTAATAATCAAATAATGGAGAAGAGACCTAAATGAATTGAAAAAAATAGGCCAAAATTTATCTGGCAAAAGAGATTGCCAGACAGAGAGAATAGTAATATTTTCCTCTTACTAAGTATGTTAAACCGAATGATACTTATTGACATATCCAATAAATTTATATTGTATTCTCTTGCATTTTATACTAATCTATATTATTTTTATCATTTTATTTTAAAGGTTTTTTTACCATGTGGTTTATTTCCATATAAACAGTTTTGTATATTTGTTCAGTTTTCATTTAACAACACATTCATAGAGTCTAAACTGTACTCTATAAAGAGTAACATACCCTTTGTTTTATTTCTCCTTATACAGTGTGTACTGGTTCCCTAATATAAGCAAGATAAAATATCTTTCAAATATTTTTCGCTTTTTTTACCATCCAGTCCTAGTTAATATTTCTTAGTGTTTATTATTCTATCTTTAAATATGCTTCATCTTTCACTACTTGATTTATTAACCTTAAACATTATTTTACTGCCACATACTAACCATGAAGCAATCATTCAGTTTAATCACCATTATTTTCTTCAAATTCTTTCCTGACTCAAGTCAGTTCCCATTTCACATTTTTCTGTTTTCTGACCATCACTTCTTCTTGACAAGTCATCAAATCTCTGAATCTTGTATTTCAGCCTCAAGATGTTTTCCCATTGTCAAATTACTTTATTAAGAAGTTTTTTCTTGTTGTAAATAAGGTTTCAGCATTGTGGTATGATTTAAACCTGGTTTATGGCAACAGATTTCAGATCAATTTATTTACTCTTCTAAAAAGTTTGCTCATCCCTCAACTCTATGGTCAAATAATCTTTGACAAAGCAGGAAAAAACATGCAATGGAAAAAAGACAGTCTCTTCAATAAATGGTGCTGGGAAAATTGGACAACCACATGGAGAAGAATGAAACTCAACCATTCTCTAACACCATACACAAAGATAAAATCAAATGGATGAAAGACCTCAATATGAGGCAGGAATCCATCAAAATCCTAAAGGAGAACATAGGCAATAACCTCTTTGACATCGGCCACCGCAGCTTCTTTCAAGATACATCTCCAAAAGCTAGTGAAACAAAAGCAAAAGTGAACTTTTGGGACTTCATCAAGATAAAAAGCTTGTGCACAGCAAAGGAAACAGTCAACAAAACAAAGAGGCAACCCACAGAATGGGAGAAGATATTTGCAAATGACACTGCAGATAAAGGGCTGGTATCCAAGATCTATAAAGAACTTCTCAAACTCAACACCCCAAAAACAAATAATCAAGTCAAAAAATGGGCAGAAGATATGAAAAGACACTTTTCTGAAGAAAACATACAAATGGCTAACAGACACATGAAAAAATGTTCATCATCATTAGCCATCAGGGAAATTCAAATCAAAAGCACATTGAGATACCACCTTACACCAGGTAGAATGGCAAAAATGAACAGGGAAAGAAACAACAAATGTTGGAGAGGTTGTGGAGAAAGGGGAACCCTCTTACACTGCTGGCGGGAATGCAAGTTGGTACAGCCACTTTGGAAAACAGTGTGGAGGTGCCTCAGAAAATTAAAAATAGAGCTACCCTATGACCTGGCAATTGCACTCCTGGGTATTTACCCCAAAGACACAGATGTAGTGAAAAGAAGGGTCATATGCACCCAAATGTTCATAGCAGCAATGTCTGCAATAGCCAAACTGTGGAAGGAGCCTAGATGCCTTTCAACAGATGAATGGATAAAGAAGATGTGGTCCATATATACAATGGAATATTATTCAGCCATCAGAAAAGATGAATACCCAACTTTTACATCCACATGGATGGGACTGGAGGAGATTATGCTAAGTGAAATAAATCAAGCAGAGAAAGTCAGTTATCATATGGTTTCACTTATTTGTGGAACATAAGGAATAGCATGGAGGACATTAAGGAGAAGGAAGGGAAAAATGGGGGGGTGGAATTGGAGGGAGAGATGAACCATGAGAGACTATGGACCTGAGAAACAAACAGGGTTTTGGTGGGGGGGATTGGTTAGCCCGGTGATGGGTATTGAGGAGGGCATGTACTGCATGGAGCACAGGGTGTTATATGAAAACAATGGATCATGGATCACTACATCAAAACCTAATGATGTATTGTATGGTGACTAACATAACATAATAAAATAAAATAAAAAACAAAAAAAACCTAATGATGTATTGTATGGTGACTAACATAACATAATAAAAATTTTTTTTTAAAGTTTGCTCATTATTTTTGTTGTTGTTTCCTTTTCTCTATTGTATTTTTGGTAAGAAAATGCATTTTCATATGTTATTATTTAAAGATTTAATTTGTTTTTACATGTATTACCGTTTCGATTCCATGAGGTTACAGGCATGGGGGAATCTTTCCACATTTCTCAAGCTCTCCTGCTTTGTTATATGCACTCCTACAATTTTCTCCATGTCTTACTTCTTTCTTTATTCTTGTTTTTAAATTTATGTGTAGTTTACACACTGAATTACATTAGTTTCAGGTGTACAACATAGTGATTCCACAAATTTATACAGTATGCTATGCTGACCACAAATATAACTACTACCAGTCACATTGCAATGCTATTACAATATCATTGACTATATTCCTTATGCTGTGACTTTTATTCTCATGACTTACTCATTTCACAACTGGAAAACTGTATCTCCCATTCTTCTTCACTCACTTTGCCAATTCCTTATGTCCTTGACCTCTGGTAACTATGTTTTTTTTTTTTTCTCTGTATTAAGAGGTCTGATTCTGCTTTTTGTTTATTAAATTATTGTTTATTAATTTCTTTTTAGATTCCACCCACATATGAATGAAATCATATGGTATTAGTCTTTCTCAGTCTGAGTTATTTCACTTACCATAATTCCCTCCAGGTCTATTCATGCTGTGGCAAATGACATGATTTCTTCTTTTTATGGCTGCATAATAGTCCCGTGTGTGTGTATGTGTGTGCCATATCATCCTTATCCATGTCTCTATCGATGGACACTTAGTATGCTTCTGTATCTTGGCTATTGGAAGTAATGTTGCAATAGGCATACCGTTTTCCATAGTGACTGTACCAATTTGCATTCCCACCAGTGGTGTACAATGATTCCTTTTACTCCACATCTTTACCAACTTTATTAAATAACACTAGCCATTTTGACTGTCTTGAGGTAATAGCTCATTGTGGTTTTGATTTGCATTTCCCAATGACTGTGATGTGGAGCATCTTTGCATGTGTCTATTGGCCATCTGTATGTCCTCTTTGGAAAAATGTCTATTGAGGATCTCTGCCCATTTTTTAATCAGATTGTTGTTTTGGTGTTGAGTTGTATAAGTTCTTTATATATTTTGGATATTAATCCCTTATGAGATATCCATTTGCAAATATCTTCTATCCAGTAGGTTGCCTTTTTGTTGTGTTGGTTTCCTTTGCTGTGCAAAAGCTTTTCATTTTGATGTCGTCTCACTAGTTTATTTTTGCTTTTATTTACCTTGCCTCAGGAGACATATCTAGAAAAATGTTGATATGGCCAATGTCAGAGAAATTACTCTTTCTTCTAGGATTTTTATGATTTCACATCTCACATTTAATCTATTCAGGTCTCACATATTTAATCCATTTTGAGGTTATTTTCTATGTATGGTGTTAGAAAATGGTCCAGTGTCATTATTTTGCATATATCTTTCCAGTTTTCCCAGCACTGTTTATTGAAGAGTCTTTTTCTGATTTTATATTCTTGTCTCCTTTGGTCATAGAATAACTAACTATATAATTGTGGCTTTGTTTCTGGGCTCTCTACTCTGTGCCACTGATCTATGAGTCTATTCTCATATTGTATTGATTACTATACCTTTGTAGTATATTCTGAATTGTGAACTTGTTATATTTCCAACTTTGTTTTTCTTCCTCAAGATTGTTTTGACTATTCATGGTTTCTTTTTGTTTCCATACAAATTTTAGTATTATTTGTTCTAGTTTCTGAAAAATGTTGGTATTTTGATAGGGATTACATTGAATCTGTACTTTGCTTTAGGCAACATAGAAATTTAAAAAATATTAATTCTTTCAATTTTTGAGCATGGGATTTCTTTCCATTTATTTGTGTCATATTTAATTTCTTTCATCAGTGTTTTATAGTTTTCAGAGTACAGGTCTTTCACTCTCTTGGTTAAGTTTATTTTGGGTATTCTATTATTTTTGGTGCAGTTATAAATGGAGTTGTTTTCTTAATTTCTCTTTCTGCTACTTTGATATTAGTGTATATTACCACTATCATTTTCTGGGTATTAATTTTGTATCCTGCAACTTTACTGAATTCATTTGTTATTTCTAGTAACTGGGTTTTGTTTTTTTTTAAGATTTTATTTATTTATTTGACAGAGAGAGAGAGATAGCGAACACAAGCATGGGGAGTGGGAGAGGGAGAAGAAGGCCTCCTGCAGAGCAAGGAGCCCGATGCGGGACTCGATCCCAAGATCCTGGGGTCATGACCTGAGCCGAAGGCAGATGCTTAATGACTGAGCCACCCAGGCATCCTTGGGTTTTTTTTTTTTTTAAGATTTTTCTATATATAATATCATATCATCTGCAAATAGTGAGAGTTTAACTTTTTCTTTACTAATATGGATATCTCTAATTTTTTTCTTGCTTGATTGCTGTGCCTAAAACTTCCAGTATTATGTTGAATAAAAGTCATTCTTCACTTCGTGTTACCTTATTATTCCCGGCCATGACTGGTATGGTGATCTCAGTTTAGACAATGCTGCCTCTTAACTCCACCACCTCCTGCCAAGGCTCTGGCTAATTTTTTAAAAATTTTTATTTATTTGACAGAGAGAGGGTTAGTGAGTGAGTGAGAGAGAGAGAGTGCACAAGCAGGGGATGAGGGAGAAGCAGACTCTCCACTGAGCAGAGAGCCTGACATGGGGCTCAATTGTCTGGATAACTCTTTGTCTCTCCTTCTAATCTGAATGATATCCTTGCTGGATAGAGTACTCTTGGATGCAGATTTTTCCCATTCTGCACTTTGAATATATGATGCCACTCTCTTATGGCTTGCCAAGCTTCTGTTGAGAAATCTCCAGCTGGACTTATGGGCCTTCCCTTGAAAGTAAAGGACTTCTTTTTTCTTGTTGCTTTTAAGTCTTTTTCTTTAGCGCTATATTTTGCAAATTTAATTACAATATGTCTTGGTGTTGGCCTGGTTTTGTTTGTTTTGATGGGAGTTCTCTATGCCTCTTGGATCTGGAAGTCTGTTTCCTTCCCCAGAATAAGGAAGTTTTCAGCTCTTTTTTCTTTAAACACATTTTCTGCCCCTTTTCTCTCTCTTCTTCTTCTTCTGGGACTCCTATAATATGAGTGTTACTATGTTTGATGGAGTCACTGAGTTCCTTAAGTCTATTCTTATGTTGCATAATTCCTCTGTCTCTTTTGTTCATCTTCATTATTTTCCATTTTGTCTTCTATATCACTAATTCATTCCTCTTTTTCCAGCTTGCTGTTCATTGCATGAAGCCTGTTTCCAAGAGAAGATATTGTGATGGTGTTTGGATTAGTGCTGTTCTTATTTGAAAGAGTGAAATGTGCTCAAGGAAACAGAAGTAGGAGGCATTTTCTGTCAAATAATACACATTGAGAAAAGTGCTCTCAGTCTTTACAATATGACTGAATGTTATGAAAGGGAGATAATTATATTAGATTAACACCACAGTTTACCATTGTTCACCTTATCATTTTCTTTCTCCAGAATATTAATCCTTTTATAAATTGAAGTCTGCAGGACAATGGAGGAAAGCAACAACAGTTCTGAAAAGGGATTTCTTCTCCTGGGATTTGCAGATGAACCCCAACTAGAAAGGATCCTTTTTGTCATAATTTTGCTTTTCTACATCTTGAACATCATGGGGAACACTGCCATCATTTTCGTGTCTTGTTTAGCCACCAAACTCCACACTCCAATGTACTTTTTCCTCAGCAATCTCTCTTGTGTGGACATCTGCTTTACCACCAGTGTTGCCCCACAGTTGCTGGTTACCATGAGTAAGAAAGAAAAAAACATGAGCTACGGTGGATGTGTGGCCCAACTCTATGTGGCCATGGGGTTGGGCTCCTCTGAGTGTATTCTCCTTGCAGTCATGGCTTATGACCGATATGCTGCTGTCTGCTGGCCTCTGCAGTACACAACTATAATGCATCCTCAGCTCTGTGCATCCCTGGCCAGCGTAGCCTGGTTCAGTGGACTCATCACCTCCTTAATTCAGTGTTCCCTTACTGTGCAGCTGCCCCTTTGTGGTCATCGCAAACTGGACCATATCTTCTGTGAGGTTCCTGTGCTCATTAAACTGGCCTGCGTGGACACAACTTTCAATGAAGTAGAACTCTTTGTGGCTAGTGTTATTTTTCTAATTGTCCCTATGTCACTCATCTTAGTCTCCTATGGCTTTATAACAAAAGCTGTGCTGAGGATAAAATCAGCAGTAGGACGCCAGAAGGCTTTTGGGACTTGTTCTTCCCACCTGATTGTGGTCATTATTTTCTATGGAACCATCATCTTTATGTACCTTCAACCACCCAAAAGTGGCTCAAAAAAACAGGGAAAATTTGTCTCTCTTTTCTACACGATAGTCACCCCAGTCTTAAACCCCATTATCTATACTCTGAGAAACAAAGATGTGAAAGGGGCCTTAAGAACACTGGTAATGAGAAATGTTCTTTTTTCAGAAAATAAATGATTTGTTGGTATTATGTTCCTGGGCTATTCTTAGCTCATGGATTATTTGTTCTAAGTTCTGGGTTGTTTTTAGACAATGCCATAAGGAATAGTAAAAGACACAGAATTCTGTAAGAAGCTAACATAGTCCAGTCACAGTTTTTAATTCTTCCCAAACATCCTTTGCAAGAATCCAAGTTCTTATGTTTTATCTACTTTGCTCTTCTGCAACCATGCCATCAACTTTCACGCACAAATTGTTTCACTCTGGAGTCCATGTTTATCTTGTAAACCTCTACTTTTTTCCTTAAAGCTCATCTGAAATGTTACCTGCACTCCCTAGCTTTCTTGAAATATCATTCATCTCACCTCTGTGAAAAAATTGTGTCACAATATGTTCCCAAGAAACATGAAATGTACTTTATTCCTACATTTTCACACACACTCTGTGTATGTACATACACATATAATATATGTTATATATCATGTTGTGTATATATATATATTACCAGGTTTATAACATATTATATGTATATATAATATACAATATATAACCATTTCCCCATTAGTTTAAACCAGAGAATGGACAGGTTTCACTATATTGGCTTATTTATATTATGAAAAACACAAACTTAATTCAGAATTGTAGTAAAATTATTACATTTGTAATGTAAATTATGACTTTATTATTAAAATAATGAAATGAGTAAGCTTTATTAAGTTGATCAATTCACAAATTATTTATTCCCCATCTCTTAAAGGATTTAGAAGTTAAGTGAAAGAAAAGTGTGCATCATGCTTTCTGTCTCTCTGTCCAAAGAGAGTGAAATGTGTCAATGTGTCAATTTCAAGTATTTTAACAGAACAGTACAGCTGTGGCCGATGTCAAAGAGGTTACTGCCCATGTTCTCCTCTAGGATTTTGATGGATTCCTGTCTCACATTGAGGTCTTTCACCATTTTGAGTTTATCTTTGTGTATGGTGTTAGAGAATGGTCGAGTTTCATTCTTCTGCATGTGGTTGTCCAATTTTCCCAGCAGAGATTTTTTTCCATTACATATTTTTTCCTGCTTTGTCGAAGATTATTTGACCATAGAGCTGAGGGTCCATATCTGGGCTCTCTATTCTGTTCCATTGGTCTATATATCTGTTTTTGTGCCAGTACCATGCTGTCTTGGTGATCACAGCTTTGTAATACAGCTTGAAATCAGGCAACGTGATGCCCCCAGCTTTGTTTTTCTTTTTCAACATTTCCTTGGCGATTCAGGGTCCTTTCTGATTCCATAAAATTTTAGGATTGTTTGTTCCAGCACTTTGAAAAATGTCATTGGCATTTTGATCAGGATGGCATTGAAGGTATAGATTGCTCTGGGTAGCATAGACATTTTAACAATGTTTATTCTTCCGATCCATGAGCATGCAATGTTTTTCCATCTTTCTGTGTCTTCTTCAATTTCTTTCATTAGTGTTCTTTTTTTTATTTATTTATTTTTAAAGATTTTATTTATTTATTTGACAGAGAGAGACACAGTGAGAGAGGGAACACAAGCAGGGGGACTGGGAGAGTGAGAAGCAGACATCCCAAAGAGCAGGGAGCCCGATGTGGGGCTCAATCCCAGGACCCTGGGATCATGACCTGAGCCGAAGGCAGACACTTAACAACTGAGCCACCCAGGTGCCCCTCATTAGTGTTCTGTAGTTCCTAGAGTATAGATCATTTACCTCTTTGGTTAGGTTTATTCTGAGGACTCTTATGGTTTTTGATGCTATTGTAAATGGAATCGTTTCTTTTCTCTTTCTACAGTTGCATTGTTAGTGTATAAGAAAGTAACTGATTTCTGTGCATTGATTTTGTATCCTGCCACATTACTGAATTGCTGTTTGAGTTCTAGTAATTTGGGGGTGGAGTCTTTTGGATTTTCCACATAAAGTATCATGTCATCTGCAAAGAGAGAGAGTTCGACTTCTTCTTTGTCAATTTGAATACCTTTGATTTCTTTTTGTTGTCTGATTGTTGTTGCTAAGACTTCTAGTACTATTTTGAAAAATAGCAGTGAGAGTGGGCATCCTTGACATGTTCCTGATCTCAAGGGAAAGGCTCTCAACTTTTCCCCATTGAGGATGTTATTTGCTGTGGGTTTTTCTTAAATGGATTTTATGAAATTGAAGGATGTTCCCTCTATCCCTATACCCTGAAGAGTTTTAATCAGGAAAGGATGCTGTATTTTGTCAAATGCTGTTTCTGTATCAATTGAGAGAACCACATGGCTCTTCTCTCTCCTCTTATTAATGTGTTCTATCACATTGATTGATTTGCAAATGTTGAACCACCATTGCATCCCGGGGATAAATCCCACTTGGTCGTGGTGGATGATCCTTTTAATGTATTTGGATCCTATTAGCTAGGATTTTGTTGAGGATTTTGGAATCCATATTCATCAGGGATATCTGTCTGAAATTCTCCTTTTGATGGGGTCTTTCCCTGGTTTGGGGATTAAGGTAATGCCAGCCTCATAATGAGTCTGGAAGCTTTCCTTCTGTTGCTATTTTTTGAAATAGCTTCAGTAGAATAGGTATTATTTCTTCTTTGAATGTTCGGTACAATTCCCCAGGCCCCGGACTCTTGTTTTTTGGGGTGTTTTTGATCACTGCTTCCATCTCCTTACTGGTTATTGGCCTATTCAGGTTGTCAATTTCTTCCTGTTTCAGTCTTGGCAGCTTATGGGTTTCCAGGAAGGCATTGATTTCATCCAGATTGCTCAGTTTATTGACATATAGTTGTTGATAATAATTTCTAATAATTGTTTCTATTTCCTTGGTGTTAGTCGTGATCTCTCCCCTTTCACTCATAATTTTATTAATTTGGGTCCTTTCTCTTTTCTTTTCGATAAGTCTGGCCAGTGGTTTATTGATCTTATTAATTCTTTCAAAGAACCAACTTCTAGTTTTGTTGATCTGATCTACTGTGTTTCTGGTTTCTAATTCATTGATTTTTGCTCTAATTTTAATGATTTCTCTTTTAACGCATGGCTTAGGCATCGTTTTTGCTTTTCCTAGTCCTTTAAGGTATAGAGTTAGTTGGTGAATTTGGGATTTTTTTATTTTTTTGAGTGAGTCTTGGATGGCTATGTATTTCCCCCTTAGGACCACCTTGCAGTATCCCCTAGGTTTTGGACCAGTGTTTTCATTTCCATGCATTAAGTTCTTTGATTTCCTGGTTGAGCCAAACATTCTTGAGCAGAGTGGTCTTTAGCTTCCAAGTGTTTGAATTTCTGCCAAATTTTTTCTTGTGATTGCGTTCCAGTTTTAAAGCATGTGGTCTGAGAATATGCAGGGAATAATCTCAGTCTTTTGGTATAAGTTGAGACCTGATTTGTGACCCAGTACGTGGTCTATTTGGGAGAAAGTTCTATGTGCACTCAAGAAGAATGAGTATTCTGTTGTTTTAGGGTGGAATATTCTGTATATATTCTCTGAGGTCCATCTGGTACAGTGTGTGATTCAAAGCTCTTGTTTCTTTGTTGATTTTCTGCTTAGATGATCTGTCTATTGCTGAGAGTGGAGTATTGAGGTTTCCTGCAAATAATGTATTGTTATCAATATGACTATTTTGGTTAACATTTGGCTTATGTAAATGGCTTCTCATGTTTGGGGGCATAGATATTTACAATTGTTAGATCTACCTGTTGGATAGACACTTTAAGAATGCTATAGTGTCCTTCTGTGTCTCTAACTACAGTCTTTAGTTTAAAATCTAATTTGTCTGATACAAGAATCACTACCCCATCTTTCTTTTGAGGTCCGCTGACATGGAAGATGGATCTCCATCCCTTCACTTTCAGTCTGGATGTATCTTTAGTTTCAAAATGAGTCTGTTGTAGACAGCATATGGATGGGTCCTGTCTTTATCCAATCTGCAACCCTGTACCGTTTTATGGGAGCATTTAGGCTATTCATGTTGAGAGTGATTATTGAACAATATGAATTAATTGTCATCATGTTGCCTGTGAAGACCTTGTTTTTATAGATTGTCTCTGTAAATTTCTGTTGTATACCACTCTTGGGGTCTTTCTCCTTTTATAAAACCCCCCTTAATATTTCTTGCAGGGCTGGCTTAGTGGTCACATATTCTTACAGTTTCTGCCAGTCTTGGAAGCTCTGCATCTCTCTGTCCATTCTAAATGACAGCCTTGTTGGATAAAGTATTCCTGGCTGCATGTTCTTTTTGTTTAGTACCCTGAATATGTCCTGCCAGGCCTTTCTGGCTTGCCAGGTCTCTGTGGATAGGTCTGACGTTATTCTGATGTTCCTCCCTCTGTATGTAAGGAACCTCTTCCCCCTAACTGCCCTTAAGATGGCTTCCTTGGTTCTAAGATTTGCATGTTTTACTATTACATGCCGTGGTGTTGGCCTGTTTTCCTTGATCTTGGGAGGGGTCCTCTCTGCCTCTAGGACACGAATGTTAGTTTCATTCCCCAGATTAGGGAAGTTTTCAGCTATGATTTGCTCAAATATATCTTCTAGTCCTCTCTCTCTCTCTCTCCATTCCCTCCGGGATTCCAATAATTCTGACATTGGAATGCTTCATGATGTCACTTATTTCTCTGATTCTATTTTCATGGAGTCTGAGTTGTTTTTCCCTGGCCTCCTCTTTTCCCCTTTTATCTATTATATTGTCTTCCAGGTCCCTTATTCGTTCTTCTGCCTCACTTACCCTAGCTGTTAGATTATCTAGATTGGTTTCATCCCATTGATAGCACTTTTAAGTTCTGCCCATTCAGCTTTCATTTCTGCCCTTAGAGACTCTATGTTGCTATTAATTGATTTCTCCATTCTAGCTATTGTCCTCAAAGTTGTTATCGTGAATTCCATCTCTGACATCTTGGTTATATCTGCATCCATTTGTAAATCTGTGGCATAAGTCATAATCTCTGAGTCTTTTCTATTGAAAGTCATTCTGTTGAGGGATGGTTGAGGGAATGTATAGAGTTCAAATTATTGACCACATCCCAAGCAAGATGCACTTGTTTTCTAAGGACCTTAGGGTTGCTGACCTCTTGTTTTCCCAACCTGTCTTCTGGGGGACAGGCCTGCCCCACTGTTACTCAGGCAACATTGTTTGGGCAGAGTTGCCCTGCTCCTCTGTGGCTGTGGATGGGCTCATTGGGAACCGTTTTTTTGAGGCTTTTGTTCTCTGGTCACTTTCCCCAGTGGCTTTCTGCATCTCTTCTGAGAGTCAGAGCAGAAAAGAACGTTTCCAACCCTCTGCCTCAGAGCAGAGAGATCGAAATCTGTTTTTCAGTGAGCTCTCCAGGCCACACTATCTCCATTTCTGTGTGCTGCTATAAACTTCAGTGTCTCGGTTGTGCACCCCTCCACAGTGCTCCCAGTCTTGCCTCCAGGTCGGGGCACGTCTCTGCCCTTTTTGCTTCTAAAACCACCAGCCACCCCCAGTTCATACACACGACCCCACTGCTCAGGTTTCCGTCTAAAGTCCTTTTCCTGCCACTACACATTTGCGAGTTTGTGCCTTGTTCATAGCATGGGAGGTTATCGCTCACTGGTGGTGTAGGATCCCCATGGCCAGGCTCCCTCTCGCTGCCATTTATCATCAAATATCTGCCCACAGAAACACAGCTGCCCGCTTTGTACCTCCAAAACAACCACCTGCGATATTCTGTTTGTAGAGATCCAGATCTTCTTAGATCTCAGGCTGATTTTGTGGGTGCTCAGAGTGGTCTGGTAGATATCCAGCTCAATTCTGGGACCAGCTGGAATAGGGTCTCCTACTCCTCTGCCATCTTTTCCAAATCCCCACTACTGATAAGTTTTAACAATTTTCTCTATTTCGTTGGTATTAGTCGTGATCCCTCCCCTTTCATTAATGATTTTATTAATTTGGGTCCTTTCTCTTTTCTTTTGGATAAGTCTGGCCAGATGTTCATCAATCTTCTTAATATTTTCAAAGAACCAGTTTCTAGATCTGTTGATCTGTTCTACTGTTTTCTGGTTTCCATTTCTTTGATTTGTGCTCTAATCTTGATTATTTCTCTTCTCCTGCTTGGTTTAAGCCTTATTTGATATTCTTTCTACAGGTCCCTTAGGTGTAAGTTTAAATTGAGCATTTTGGATTTTTCTATTTTTTTGAGAGAGGCTTGGATAGTTATGTTCTTCCCTCTTAGGACTGCCTTTGCAGTGTCCCATAAGATTTGAACCCATGTCTTTTCATTCTCATTAGTTTTGATGAATTGTTTAAGTTCTTTACTATTCTGGTTGACCCATTCATTCTTTAGCAGGATGCTCTTTAGCCTCCATGTATTTGAGTTCCTTCCAAATTTTTTCTTAGGCTTGAGTTCCAGTTTCAAAGCATTGTGGTCTGAAAATATGCAAGGAATAATCTCAGTTGAGACCTGATTTTTGACCCAGTATGTGGTCTATTCTGGAAAAGTTCCATTTGCATTCCAGAAGAATGAATATTGTGTTGTTTTAGGATAGAATGTCTGTATATATCTATGAGGTCCTTCTGGTCCAATGTGTCCTGCAAAGCTCTCGATACTTTGTTGATCTTCAGCTTAGATGATCTCTCCATTGCTGTGAGTGGGGTGTTGAAGTCTCCTACTATTAATGTATTACTATTGATATGTTTCTTTATTTTGGTTATTAATTGGTTTATATAATTGGCTGCTCCCATGTTGGGGGCATAGATAATTACACTTGTTAGATCTTGTTGGATGGACCCTTGAAGTGTGATATAGTGTCCCTCTACATCTCTTATTGCAGGCTTTGGTGTTAAACTAATTTTTCTGATATGAGGATTACTACCCCATCTTTCTTTTGAGGTTCCATTAACATGCTTAATGGTTCTTCACTCCCTTACTTTCAGTCTGGAGTGTCTTTAGGTCTCAAATGAGTCTCTTGTCAACAGCATATGGATGGGTCCTGCTTTTTTATCCAATCTGATACCCTGTGTCTTTTGATTGGAGAATTTATCCCATTTACATTCAGAATAACTATTGAGAGATATGAATTTGGTGCCATTGTATTGCCTGTAAAGTCTCTGTTTCTGTAGATTGTCTCTGTTACTTTTTTGCCCATATTACTCCTGGGGTCTCTCTTTGCTTACAGAATCCCCCTTAATATTTCTTGCAGGACTGGGTTGGTGGTAACATATTCTTTCAGTTTCTGCCTGTCCTGGAAGCTCTTTATCTCTCCACCTGTTCTGAATGACAGTCTTTTGGATGAAGTAGTCTTAGCTGCATGTTATATTCATTTAGTGCTCTATGTCTTGTCTGCCCTTTCTGGTCTGCCAGGTTTCTGTGGGTAGTTCTGATGTTATTCTCATGTTCCTCCTTCCATACATAAGGAACCTCCTCTTTGGCTCTAAGTTTTGCAAGCTTCACTATTATATTTTAGGGTTTTGATCTATTTTTATTGATTTTGGGAGTGGTCCTCTCTGCCCCTTGGACACGAATGTTTATTTCCTTTCCCAGATTAGGGAAGTTCTCAGCTATGATTTGCTCAAATATACCTTCAAACCCTCTCTCTCTCACTCTCTCCAACTCTTCTTGGATCCCGATGATCCTAATATTCACAGAGCTGGAATAAATAATCCTAAAATTTATATAGAACTAGAAAAGACCCTGATTCACCAGGGGAATGTTGAAAAGAAAACCAAAGCTGGGGGCATCACAATGGCAGACTTCAAGCTATATTACAAAGCTGTGATCATCAAGACAGCATGATACTGGCACAAAAAATGGACACATAGATCAATGGAACAGAACAGAATGCCCAGATATGGATGCTCAACTCTATGGTCAAATAATCTTTGATAAAGCAGGAAAGAATATCCAATGGAAAAAAGAGTCTCTTCAATAAGTGGTGCTGGGAAAATTGGTCTGCCACATGCAGAAGAATGAAACTGGACCATTCTCTTATACCATACACAAAGATAAACTCAAAACAGATGAAAGACCTAAAGGTGAGGCAGAAATCCACCAAAATCCTGGAAGAGAACACAGGCAGTAACCTCTTCAACCTTGGACAAAGCAACTTTTGCAAGACAAGTCCCTAAAGGCAAAGGAAACAAAAGCAAAAATGAACTATTCAGACTTCATCAAGATAAAAACTTGTGCACAGCAAAGGAGATAATCAACAAAACTAAGAGGCAACCCACAAAATGGGAGAAGATATTTGCAAATGACACTACAGATAAAGGGCTCGTATCCAAGATCTATGAAGAACTTCTCAAACTCAATACCCAATAAACAAATAATCCAGTCAAGAAATGGGCAGAAGACATGAACAGACACTTCTCCAAAGAAGACATACAAATGGCCAATGGACACATGAAAAAATGTTCAACAGCACTAGCCATCAGGGAAATACAAATCAAAACCACAGTGAGTTACCACCAGTGGTCAGAACAGCTAAAAATAATGAAGCAAGGAATAACAAATGTTGGCAAGGATTTGGAGAAAAGGGAAGCCTCTTACACTGTTGGTGGGAATTCAAGCTGGTACAGCCACTTTGGAAAATATGATGGAGTTTCCTCAAGATGTTAAAAATAGTGCTACCTTGGAGAGGGGAAAGATGGCGGAGGAGTAGGGGACCCTATTTCAACTGGTCCCCAGAATTGACCTGGATAACTACCAGACCACTCTGAGCACCCACAAAATCAGCCTGAGATGTAAGAAGATCTACAAACAGAATATCACAGGCAGTTGGTTTTGAGGTACGAAGCAGAGAGCCGTAATACTGCGGGCAGATATTGGAGGATAAACGGTGGCGGGAGGGTGCCTGGCCATGGGGATCCTGCACCGCCGGTGAGTGACAGCCTCATGCGCTGCAGATGGGGCACAGACTCGCAGACCAGTAGCATCGGGAAAGGACTTTAGGGCAGCCCTGGGGTGGAAAACCAGAGCCACGGGGTCGCACGCACGCGAACTGCAGCCGCCCTCCAACAGAAACCGGAGCAACAGTCCTGCGCATGTGAACTGCAGTCCCCCCGGAAGAAACCTGAGAGACGGTCGTGCGCACATGAACTGCAGCCTCCGAAACGGAAACCCGGTGTGCCAGGGTCATGCCAGTGAACTGCAACCCCCGGGGGTGGAAACCCCAAGTGGCAGAGTCGTGCACGCACAAATTGGGAGTGGCTGGTGGTTTTAGAAGCACAAAAGGCAGAGACATGCCCCGACCTGGAGGCAGGACTGAGAGCGCTGCGGAGGGACGCACAACCCAGGACGCTGCAGTTTATAGCAGCATGGACAGAAACGGAGACAGTGTGGCCTGGAGAGCTCACTGAAGAACAGACTGCGGTCTCTCTGCTGTGAGGCAGAGGGTTGGAAACGGTCTCTTCTGCTCTGACTCATGGAAGAGACGCGGAAAGCCACCAGGGAAAGGCCCCAAAGAACAAAAGCCCCAAAGACTGATTCCCACTGAGCCCATCCCCCACCACAGGGGCGCAGGGCAACTCTGCCCATACAGGGTTGCCTGAGTAACAGTGCGGCAGGCCCCTCCTGCAGAAGACAGGCTGGGAAAACAAGAGGCCAGCAACCCTAAGGTCCCAAGGAAACAGGTGCATCTTGCTTGGGTTCTGGTCAATAATTTGGACTCTATACATTCCCTCAAACACCCATCAACAGAATGACTAGGAGGAGGAACCCCCAAAACAGAAAAGACTCAGAGATTATGATTTATGCTGCAGATTTACAAATGGATGCAGATATAACCAAGATGTCAGAGATGGAATTCAGGCTAGCAACTGTGAAGACAATGGCTAGAATGGAGAAATCAATTAATGGCAACATAGAGTCTCTAAGGGCAGAAATAAAAGCTGAATGGGCAGAACTTAAAAATGCTATCAATGAGATCCAATCCAATCTAGATAATCTAAAAGCTAGGGTACCTGAGACAGAAGGGAGAATAAGAGATCTGGAAGACAGTATAATAGATAAAAAGGGAAAAGAGGAGGCCAGGGAAAAACAACTCAGAATCTGTGAAAATAGAATCAGAGAAATAAGTGACACCATGAGACGTTCCAATGTCAGAATAACTGGAATCCCGGAGGGAGTGGAGAGAGAGAGGGCTAGAAGATGTATTTGAGCAAATCGTAGCTGAGAAATTCCCTAATCTGGGGAATGAAACAAACATTCAAGTCCTAGAGGCAGAGAGGACCCCTCCCAAGATCAAGGAAAACAGGCCAACACCCAGGCATGTAATAGTAAAACTTGCAAATCTTAGAACCAAGGAAACCATCTTAGGGGCAGTTAGGGGGAAGACATTCCTTACGTACAGAGGGAGGAATATCAGAAGAATGTCAGTCCTACCCACAGCGACCTGGCAAGCCAGAAAGGCCTGGGAAGACATATTCAGAGTACTGAAGAGAAGAACATGCAGCCAAGAATACTTTATCCGGCAAGGCTTTCATTTAGAATGGATGGAGAGATGCAGAGCTTCCATGACCGGCAGAAGTTGAAACAATATGTGACCACTAAGCCGGCCCTGCAAGAAATATTAAGGGGGGGTTCAATAAAAGGAGAAAGACCCCAAGAGTGATATACAACAGAAATTTACAGGGACAATCTATAAAAACAACATCTTCACAGGCAACATGATGACAATTAATTCATATCTTTCAATAATTACTCTCAACGTGAATGGCCTAAACGCTCCCATAAAACGGCACAGGGTTGCAGATTGGATAAAAAGACAGGACCCATCCATATGCTGTCTACAAGAGACTCGTTTTGAACCTAAAGATACATCCAGACTGAAAGTGAAGGGATGGAGATCCATCTTCCATGCCAGCGGACCTCAAAAGAAAGCTTGGGTAGCAACTCTTATATCAGACAAATTAGATTTTAAACTAAAGAGTCTAGTTAGAGACACAGAAGGACACTATATCATTCTTAAAGGGTCTATCCAACAAGAAGATCTAGCAATTGTAAATATCTATGCCCCCAACAAGGGAGCAGCCATCTACATAAGCCCACTGTTAACCAAAATAAAGAGTCATATTGATAACAATATGTTAATTGTAGGGGACCTCAATACTCCACTCTCAGCAATGGACAGATCATCTAAACAGAAAATCAACAAAGAAACAAGAGCTTTGAATGATACACTGGACCGGATGGACCTCATAGATATATACAGAACATTCCACCCTAAAACAACAGAATACTCATTCTTCTCGAGCGCACATGGAACTTTCTCCAGAATAGACCATATACTGGGTCACAAATCAGGTCTCAACCGACACCAAAAGATTGAGATTATTCCCTGCATATTTTCAGACCACAATGCTCTAAAACTGGAACTCAATCACAAGACAAAATTTGGCAGAAATTCAAACACTTGGAAGCTAAAGACCACTCTGCTCAAGAATGTTTGGATCAACCAAGAAATCAAAGAAGAACTTAAACAATTCATGGACATCAATGAGAACGAAAACACATGGGTCCAAAACCTATGGGATACTGCAAAGGCGGTCCTAAGGGGGAAATACATAGCCACCAAAGACTCACTCAAAAAAATAGAAAAATCCCGAATTCACCAACTAACTCTGCACCTTAAAGAACTAGAGAAAAAGTAACAAACGACACCTAACCATGCATTAGAAGAGAAATTATTAAAATTAGAGCAAATCAATGAATTAGAAACCAGAAACAGAGTAGATCAGATCAACGAAACTCGAAGTTGGTTCTTTGAAAGAATTAATAAGATTGATAAACCACTGGCCAGACTTATCCAAAAGAAGAGAGAAAGGACCCAAATTAATAAAATTATGAATGAAAGGGGAGAGATCACGACTAACACCAAGGAAATAGAAACAATTATTAGAAATTATTGTCAACAAGTATATGTCAATAAACTGAGCAATCTGGATGAAATGGAGGCCTTCCTGGAAACCTATAAGCTGCCAAGACTGAAACAGGAAGAAATTGACAACCTGAATAGGCCAATAACCAGTAAGGAGATAGAAGCAGTGATCAAAAACCTCCCAAAAAACAAGAGTCCAGGGCCTGATGGATTCCCTGGGCAATTCTACCAAACATTCAAAGAAGAAATAATACCTATTCTATTGAAGCTGTTTCAAAAAATAGAAACAGAAGGAAAACTTCCAAACTCATTCTATGAAGCCAGCATTACCTTAATCCCCAAACCAGGCAAAGACTCCATCAAAAGGAGAATTTCAGACCGATATCCTTGATGAATATGGATTCCAAAATCCTCAACAAAATCCTAGCTAATAGGATCCAACAATACATTGAAAGGATCATCCAACACGACCAAGTGGGATTTATCCCCGGGATGCAAGGGTGGTTCAACATTTGCAAATCAATCAATGTGATAGAACACATTAATAAGAGGAGGGAGAAGAACCATATGGTCCTCTCAATGCATGCAGAAAAAGCATTTGACAACATACAGCATCCTTTCCTGATTAAAACTCTCCAGAATATAGGGATAGAGGGTACATTCCTCAAGCTCATAAAATCCATCTATGAAAACCCACAGCAAATATCATCCTCAATGGGGAAAAGCTGAGAGCCTTTCCCTTAAGATCAGGAACACGTCAAGGGTGCCCACTCTCACCATTGTTGTTCAACATAGTACTAGAAGTCCTAGGAACAACAATCAGACAACAAAAAGAAATAAAAATCATTCCAATTGGCAAAGAAGAAGTCAAATTGTCTTTGCACAGATGACATGATACTTTATGTGGAAAACCCAAAAGACTCCACCCCTAAATTACTAGAACTCATCCAGCAATTCAGTAATGTGGCAGGATACAAAATCAATGCACAGAAATCAGTTGCTTTCTTATATACTAACAACACAAGACAATTTACAGGGACAATCTGTCCCTGTAACAACACAAGTGTAGAAAGAGAAATTAAAGAAACGATTCCATTTACAATAGCACCAAAAACCATAAGATACCTCGGAATAAACCTAACCAAAGAGGTAAAGGATCTATACTCTAGGAAATACAAAACCCTCATGAAAGAAATTGAAGAAGACACAAAACGATGGAAAAATATTCCATGCTCATGGATCGGAAGAAAAACATTGTTAAAATGTCTATGCTACCGAGAGCAATCTATACCTTCAATGCCATCCCTATCAAAATTCCAATGATATTTTTCAAAGTGCTGGAACAAACAATCCTAAAATTTGTATGGAATCAGAAAAGACCCCGAATTGCCAAGGAGATGTTGAAAAAGAAAAACAAAGCTGGGGGCATCACGTTGCCCGATTTCAAGCTATATTACAAAGCTGTGATCACCAAGACAGCATGGTACTGGCACAAAAACAGACATACAGACCAATGGAACAGAATAGAGAACCCAGATATGGACCCTCAACTCTATGGTCAAATAATCTTTGACAAAGCAGGAAAAAACATGCAATGGAAAAAAGACAGTCTCTTCAATAAATGGTGCTAGGAAAATTGGACAGCCACATGCAGAAGAATGAAACTCGACCATTCTCTAACACCATACACAAAGATAAACTCAAGGTGGATGAAAGACCTCAATGTGAGACAGGAATCCATCAAAATCCTAGAGGAGAACATAGGTAGTAACCTCTTTGACATCGGCCACAGCAACTTCTTTCAAGATACATCTCCAAAGGCTAGTGAAACAAAAGCAAAAATGAACTTTTGGGACTTCATCAAGATAAAAAGCTTCTGCACAGCAAAGGAAACAGTGAACAGAACAAAGAGGCAACCCACAGAATGGGAGAAGAGATTTGCAAATGACACTACAGGTAAAGGGCTGGTATCCAAGATCTATAAAGACCTCAAACTCAACACACAAAAAACACATAATCAAGTCAAAAAGTGGGCAGAAGAGATGAACAGACACTTCTCTGAAGAAGACATACAAATTGCTAACAGACAAATGAAAAAATGTTCATCATTATTAGCCATCAGGGAAATCCAAATCAAAACCACACTGAGATACCACCTTACACCAGTTAGAATGGCCAAAATGGACAGGGAAAGAAACAACAAATGTTGGAGAGGTTGTGGAGAAAGGGGAACCCTCTTACACTGTTGGTGGGAATGCAAGTTGGTACAACCACTTTGGAAAACAGTGTGGAGGTTCCTCAAAAATTTAAAAGTAGAGCTACCCTATAACCCAGCAATTGCACTTCTGGGTATTTACCCCAAAGACACAGATGTAGTGAAAAGAAGCACCATATGCACACCAATGTTCATAGCAGCAATGTCCGCAATAGCCAAACTGTGGAAAGCGCCGAGATGCCCTTCAACAGATGAATGGATAAAGAAGACGTGGTCCATATATACAATGGAATATTACTCAGCCATCAGGAAAGATGAATACCCAACTTTTACATCAACATGGATGGACTGGAGATTATGCTAAGTGAAATAAGTCAAGCACAGAATGTCAATTATCATATGGTTTCACTTATTTGTGGAACATAAGGAATAACATGGAGGACATTAGGAGAAGGAAAGGAAAAATGGGGGGGTGGAATTGGAGGGACAGATGAACTATGAGAGACTATGGACCTGAGAAACAAACAGAGTTGTAGAGGCGAGGGGGAAGGGGGGATTTGTTAGCCCGGTGATGGGTATTAAGGAGGGCACGTACTGCATGGAGCACTGGGTGTTATACGAAAACAATGGATCGTGGATGACTACATCAAAAACTAATGATGCATTGTATGGTGACTAGCATAATATAATAAAATTAAAAACTACAAAAAAATAAAAATAAAAAAATAAAAGACAGAAAATCGGAGATTATCCATTCAGAAGAGATTTTTTTTTTAAAAAGTAAAAAGAGTCAAGAAAGCATATGTGATATATAATGTAACACTGAAAGAAATAATCCTCATATTATAAGTAGACAAGTGGAAGAAGGGGATTAAAAGTTTATCTTAAAAGCTTATTTAAAGGAATAATTCATGCAAATTCTAAAATGTGAGGAATGATTTGGACATCTCAATTCACAAAACTCATAAATCTTCAAAAAATAAATGGGGGTTCATTACCACTAGAGTTATCTTACAAGAAGTACTGAAAGGAATTTTTCATACTGAAATGAAAATATATTAGGACGAATTAGTTTGAAAATATACAAAATATAAAACACTCTGGTAAAGGTAAATACATTGTCAGATTTTGAAAACTCTAATTATATAATTTGATGGTGTATTAACTAATATGAAAATGTTGGGTTTTGGACCAAATGGCCAAGAATGAAGTCTTGATATGTCTTTGGGGCAAAAAGGTGGTTTTATTTAAGCACGGGAACAGGACCCATGGGCATTAAGAGCTGCACTGGGGTTGTAACAGGTGACTATACACTTTCAAGTTGGGAGAGGTTTAGGTATACATAAGTCTCTAAGGAATTTTGAAAACAAGCTTTCCACGACCTTGAGAGCCTAGCTGTTGTTAGGAAAAGTCATCTATTACTGTCTAATAAAATATGGAGGTTTCTGACTTCCTCGGACATGTCTAGTGTGTAGTTTGCTTGGGTCATGGTTGATATTTTTGATAGTGTTCAGTTATTCATCCATTCCTCTGGCAAAATGACTAGAAGGAGGAATTCACAACAAAAGAAAGAACCAGAGGTAAGACTCTCTGCTACAGATCTAATTGTTATGGATATAAGTAAAATGTTGGAGATGAAATTCAGGATAACGATTATAAAGTTACTAGTGGGGCTTGAAAAAAGCATAAAAAACACAAGAGAATCTCTTAGTGCTGAAATAAAATCTAATCAGGCCAAAATTAAAAAGGCTCTGAGATGTAGTCTAAAATGGATCCTCTACGAGCTAAGGTAAAAGGGTCAGAATAGATTCAGTGACATAAAGAAAAAATGATGGAAAAGAAGAAGCTGAGGAAAAGAGAGAAAAACAACTAATGGACCATGGGGGGGGGGATTCAAGAAATCAGTGATACTATAAAACAAAACAATATCAGAATTATTGGAGTGCCTGAGGGAGAAGAAAAAGAGACAGGGCCAGAAGGTGTATTTGAACAAATCATAGCTGAAAACTTCCCTAATCTAGGGAAGGAAATAGGCATTCATGTCCAAGAGAGGACCCCTCCCAAAATTAATAAAAATAAATCAACACTCTGACATATAAGAGTGAAGCTGGCAAACTTCAGTGATAAGGAGAAAATCTTGAAAGCCGCTCAAGACAACAGGTTCCTTATCTACAGGGGTAGGAACATTAGACTGGCAGCAGATGTAACCACAGAGACCTGGCAGGCCGGAAAGGGCTGGCATGATATATTGAGGGTACTAAATGAGAAAAATATGCAGTCAAGAATACTTTATCCAGCAAAGTTCTCACTCAGAATAGAAGGAGAGATAAAGGGCTTCCAGGACCAGCAGAAATTGAAAGGATATGTAACCACCAAGCTAGACCTGCAAGAAATATTAAGGGGGGTACTGTAAGTGAAGAGAGAACCCATGAGTAAGAAGGACCAGAAAAGAATAGAGACAATCTACAGAAACAGGGACTTTACAAGTAAAAAAAATGGCATTAAATTCATATCTTTCAATAGTTATTCTGAATGTAAATGGGCTAAATGCTCCAACCAAAAGACACAGTGTAACAGAATGGATAAAAAAGCAGGATGCATCCATATGCTGTCTAAAAGAGACACATTTGAGACCTAAACACACCTCCAGACTGAGAGTAAGGGGGTGGAGAACCATCTACCATGCTAATAGACATCAAAAGAAAGATGGACTAGCCATACTTATATCAGAAAAACTAGATATTAAAGCAGAGACAGTAATAAGACATGAAGAAGGACACTATATCATAATAAAGGGGAAAATCCAACAAGAAGATTTAACAATTATAAATATTTATTCTCCCAACTTGGGAACAGAGAAGTATATAAATCAATTAATAGCAAACTTAAAGAAATTCATTGATAATGATACAAAAATAGTAGAGGACTTTAACACCCCACTCACAACAATGGACAGATCATGTAAGTAGAAGATCAACAAGGAAACAATGAATGACACACTGGACTGGAAGGATTAAACAGATATACTCAGTGGATTTCATCCTAAAAGAGCAGAATACACATTCTTTTCAAATGCACATGGAACATTCTCCAGAACAGATCACATATTGCATCACAAATCAGGCCTCAACTGGTACAAAATGATTGAGATCATACCATGCATATTTTCATAACACAATGCTCCAAAACATGAAGTCAATCACAAGAAAAAAATTGGAAAGACCACAAACACATGGAGGTTAAAGAATATCTTATAAAGAATGAATGGGTTAACCAGAAAATTAAAGAAGAATTTTAAAAAAACATGAAAGCAAAGGAAAAGGAAAACATGACAGTCCAAAACTTTTAGGATGCAACAAATGTGGTCCTAGGAGGGAAATATATAGCAATACAGGCCTTCCTCAAGAAGCAAGAAAATTCTCAAATACACAACCTAATTTTACACCTAAAGGAGCTGGAAAAGAATGGCAAATAAAGCCTAAAATCAACAGAAGAAGGGAAATAATTAAGATTAGAACAGAAACCAATGATATATAGAAATCAAGAAAAAAAACAGAATAGACCAAAGAAACTAGAAGCTGGTTCTCTGAAAGAATTAACAAATTTATAACCCTCTAGCCAGACTTATCAAAAAGAAAAGAGAAAGGATCCAAATATACAAAATCATGAATGAAAGAGTAGAGATCACAAGCAACACCACAGAAATACAAATGATTATGAGAATATTTTGAGAATATTATGAATATTATATGCCAACAAATTAGGCAATCTGGAGGAAATAGATAAAGTCCTAGAAACATATAAACTACCCAAACTGAAACAGGAGAAATATAAAACTTGAACCAACCCACAACCAGGAAAGAAATTGAATCAGTAATCAAAAATCTCCCAAAAAGCAAAAGTCCAGGGTTGGATGGCTGCTCAGGGGAATTCTAGCAAACATTTAAGGAAGAGATAATACCTATTCTTCTGAAGCTACCAGCATGACCTTGATCCCAAAACCAGACAAAGACCCCACTAAAAGAGAGAATTATGGACCTATATCCCTGATGAACATGGATGCAAAAATTCTCAAGAAGATACTAAGTAATCGAATCCACTAGTACATTAAAAGGATTATTTCTAGTCTACAGGGGTGGTTCAATATCCACAAATTAATGTGATACATCACATTAATAAAAGAAAGGATAAGAAACATAAGGTCCTCACAATAGATGCAGAAAAAACATTTGACAAAATACAGCATCTATTCTTGATAAAAACAATCGAGAAAGTAGGGATAGAAGGAACATACCTCACAAGAATAAAGGTCATCTACCAAAACCCACAGATAATGTCATTCTCAATGGGGAAAAACTGAGAGATTTTCCTCTAAGGTCAGAAACACAACAGGGATATCAATTATCACCACCGCTATTAAACATAGTACTGGAAGACCTAGCCTCAGCAATCAGACAACAAAAAGAAATAAAAGGTATCCAAATTAGCAAGAAAGAAGTTAAATTTTCACTTTTTGCAATTAACATGATACTCTATGCAGAAAACCTGAGAGACTCCACCAAAAAATTGCTAGAACTAATACATGAATTCAGAAAAGCCACAGAATACAAACTTAACATACAGAAATTTGTTGCATTTCTATACACCAATATGTAGAAAACCTGAAAGATTCCACCAAAAAATTGCTAGAACTGATACATGAATTCAGAAAAGTCACAGTATACAAAATCAATATATAGAAATTTGTTACATTTCTATACACCAATAATGAAGCAGCAAAAAAAAGAAATAAAGGAGAAATCAATCCCATTTACAATTGAACTAAAAAAATAAGTTACCTAGGAATCAACCTAACCAAAGATGTAAAAGATCTGAACATTGAAAATTATAGAATACTTATGAAAGAAATCGAAGATGACACAAACAAGGGGGAAAGCATTCCATGCTCATGGATGGGAAAAAACAATATTATTAAAATGTTTATTCTTCCTCCAGCAATCTACACATTCAATGCAGTCCCGATCAAAATAACACCAGCATTTTTCACAGAACTAGAACAAATAATGTTAAAATTTGTATGGAACCAAAAAAGACCCCAAGAGCCAAAGCAATCTTAAAAAATCAAAGGAAAGCAGGAGACATTACAATCCCAGACTTTAAGCTGTAAAATCCAAAAGACTCCACCCCCAAACTACCAGAACTCATATAGTAGAATATGAAGTCAATGCACAGAAATCAGTTGCTTTCTCATACACTAACAGTGCAACTGTAGAAAGAGAAATTACAGAAATGATTCCATTTACTATAGCACCAAAAACCATAAGATACCTCGGAATAAGCCTAACCAAAGAGGTAAACGATCTATACTCTGGGAGCTACAGAATACTCATGAAAGAAATTGAAGAAGACACAAAAAGATGGAAACATATTCCATGCTCATGGATCGGAAGAATAAACATTGTTAAAATGTTTATGCTACCCAGAGCAAAGGGTATACTTCCATGCCATCCCGATCAAAATTCCAATGACATTTTTCAAACTGCTAGAACAAAACAATTTGTATGGAATTAGAAAAGACCCCGAATCACTAAGGAAATGTTGAAAAAGATAAAGCTGGGGGCATCACATTGCCCGATTTCAAGCTATTTAACAAAGCAGTGATCACCAAGACAGCATGGTACTGGCACAAAAACAGACATACAGACCAATGGAACAGAATAGAGAGCCCAGCTATGGACCCTCAACTCTATGGTCAAATAATCTTTGACAAAGCAGGAAAAAACATGCAATGGAAAAAAGTCTCTTCAATAAATGTTGCTGGGAAAATTGGACAGCCACATGCAGAAGAATGAAACTTGACCATTCTCTAACACCATACACAAAGATAAACTCAAGGTGGATGAAAGACCTCAATGTGAGACAGGAATTCATCAAAATCCTAGAGGAGAACATGGGCAGTAACCTCTTTGACATCGGCCACAGCAGCTTCTTCCAAGATACCTCTCCAAAGCCTAGTGAAACAAAAGCAAAAATGAACTTTTGGGACTTCATCAAGATAAAAGCTTCTGCACAGCAAAGGAAACAGTCAACAAAACAAAGAGGCAACCCACAGAATGGGAGAAGAGATTTGCAAATGACACTACAGATAAAGGGCTGGTATCCAAATTTTATAAAGAACTTCTCAAACTCAACACCCAAAAAACAAGTAAGTCAGAAAATGGGCAGAAGACATGAACAGACACTTCTCCAAAAAAAAAAAAAAACCATACAAATGACTAACAGACACATGAAAGAATGTTCATCATCATTATCCATCAGGGAAATTCAAATCAAAACCACACTGAGATACCACCTTACACCAGTTAGAATGGCAAAAATTGACAAGGCAAGAAACCAAAAATGTTGGAGAGGTTGTGGAGAAAGGGGAACCCTCTTACACTGTTGATGGGAATGCAAGTTGGTACAGTCAATTTGGAAAACAGTGTGGAGGTTCCTCAAAAAATTAAAAATAGAGCTACCCTATGACCCAGCAATTGCACTTCTGGGTATTTACCCCAAAGACACAGATGTAGTGAAAAGAAAGGCCATATACACCCCAATGTTCATATCAACAATGTCCGCAATAGCCAAACTGTGGAAAGAGCCAAGATGCCCTTAAACAGATGAATGGATAAAGATGTAGTCCATAAATTCTGTGGAATATTACTCAACTATCAGAAAAGATGAATACCCAAGTTTTACATCAACATGGATGGGACTGGAGGAGATTATGCTAAGTGAAATAAGTCAAGCAGAGAAAGTCAATTATCATATGGTTCCCCTTATTTGTAGAACAGAAGGAATAGCATGGAGGACATTAGGAGAAGAAAGGGAAAATGGGGCAGGGGGAATCAGAGGGAGAGATGAACCGTGAGAGACTCTGGACTCTGAGAAACAAACTGAGGGTTTTAGAGGGGAGGGGGTTGCGGGATGGGTTAGCCCAGTGATGGGTATTAAGGAGGGCACGTACTTCATGGAGCACTGGGTCTTATATGAAAACAATGAATCGTGGATCACTACATCAAAAACTGATGATGTATTGTATGGAGACTAACATAACATAATTCAATTAAATTTTTTAAAAAGCTGTTATCATCAAGACAATATGGTATGGCACAAAAAAGGCCCATAGATCAATGGAATAGAACAGAGAACCCAGAAATAGACCCTCAACCCTACATTCAACTAATCTTCAACAAAGCAGGAAAGAATGTACAATGGAAAAACCCAGTCTCTTTAAAAAATGTTGTTGGGAAAACTGGACAGAACCTGCGGAAGAATGAAAATGGACCACTTTCTTACACCATACACAGAAATAAATTGAACCTGGATGAAAGACCTAAATGTAAGGCAGGAAATCCTCAAAATCCTAGAGGAGAAACACAAACCGCAAACGCTTTGACCTCGGCCATAGCAACTTCTTATAGACACATTGCTGGAGGCAAGGGGAAAAAAAGCAAAAATGAGCTATTGGGACCTCCTCAAGATAAAAATCTTCTGCACAATGAAGGAAATAAAATAAAACTAAAAGGTAACCAATGGAATGGGAGAAGATATTTGTAAATGACATATCTGATAAAGGGCTAGTATTTTGAATCTATAAAGAACTCATCAAGATGAACACCCAGAAAATAAATAACCCAGTTAATAATAGGCAAAACACATGAACAGACATTTCTCCAAAGAAGGCATACATGAAAAAAATGTTCAGCATCTCTCATCATCAGTGTAATACAAATGAAAAACACCACAAGATACCACCTCACAACTGTCAGAATGGTTAAAATCAACAACTCAGGAAAAAACAGATGTTGGTGAGGATTCAGAGAAAGGTAAACCTTCTTAAGCTGTTGGTGGGAATTCAAACTGGTGCAGCAACTCTGGAGAACAGTACAGAGGTTCCTCAAAAAGTTAAAAATAGAACTACCCTTTGATCCAGCAATTGCACTACTAGGTATTTACCCAAAGGATATAAAACTGCTGATCAAAAGGGGCACATGCACCCCAATGTTTATAGCAGCACTATCAGCAATATCCAAATTATGGAAAGAGACAAGATGTCCATTAACTGATGAATGGATAAAGAAGACATGGTGAATATATACAATGGAATATTACTCAGCCATTTAAAAAAAAGAAATCTTGCCATTTACAACAACGTGGATGGATCTAGAGTGTATTTTAAGTGAAACCAGTCAGTCAGAGAAAGACAAGTACCATATGATTTCAGTCATATATGGAATTTAAGAACAAAACAGATGAGCATGGGGGAAGGGAAGGAAAAATAAAATAAGATTAAAAACAGAGAGGGAGGCAAACCATAAGAGACTCTTAACTGTAAGGGGAGAGTACAAATTGAGGGTTGCTGGAGGGGAGGCAGGTGGGGGATGCACTAAACGGGTGATGGGCAATAAGGAAGGCACTTGTTGGGATAAGCACTGGGTGTTACATGAAAGTATTGAATCACTAAATTCTCCTGAAATCAATACTGCACTATATGTTAACTAACTTGAATTTGAATTAAAAAAAAAGAAAATTTCCTTTATCATCATCTACTTCTTGGCATTTATCCAATAATATTTTGTCTATTACTACAACAAAGGAATACAGAGAGGTATGAAAATTTGCAATAAAATATGTGGAAAATGTAGAGAGACTCAATATTCATGTAAAGAGCTTGACATTTTAAATGATAATCTAACAAATACTTTAATGCTTAATTAATTCCTTCTCTAAGCTTATTTTAATCACCATCAAAATATAAGACCTTTATCTCAGCATATATTAGCCAAAATATATTTAGATAATAAGTACTAGCTAGGATATCATTTAGATAATTATTTCTCTCCACAGCCTTCAAAGAACACTAGCAGTAGTGAAGAAAGTACCTGCTTGACATTGAGATCTCCCTGTTGTAGTTTGGGTTTCCAAAGTGCAGATTCAGATATTAGAGTCAAAGAAATATATCAAGAAATTAAGATTAACATCTGTAAGGGAAAGATCAAAGATAGACTAGTAATAAGGAGAAGTTGGACTGCAAAGTTTACACTGCAAAGCCCTTCACTGGACTCAGAAAGGGCTCTGAAATTGTGGTGACCCTTTAACAGTGTTACATGTTTGGGTGATTGGCTTAGGTTTTATACTCCACATTGGCCATATAATGCACACTGCATCCATGAAGAATGGGTGATCTTTGATGAAGCAATTATGTACATCTCATGTCAATTTTATATAAAGCAGGTCATAAGTTAAAGGCTAGGGCTTGCAGCATTCTTAAGAACTGAGGAAATTGATCATCAGTTTTCCTGTGCATATGTGTGGCATGTCATAATTGTATTACTTTCATACACTGATTTTGTAATTTATGAAAAATATTTCTTGTAACAATAGTAATTATAGAAGAGAATATCGTAAAATATTGATTAATATTCTTCAGCAAGTTCAGAATTCAACTTCCTTAGAAAAAGTTGAAAGGCATATTAATGGAACAACTTGATATTGCCTCTACCATCAATGGAAAGATAGTATGACAAGTAGTGGGACTTAGAATCTTATTACCATTCCTGTTACAATTCTCTATTTACTGTCACAACTGGGCTCGGGAGTAATAAGGGATACCGAAATCGATAATCTGTGTACCCAACAAATTTCTCCCTCTCTCTTTCATATAATAGTAGCCTTAAAGCCTACAAAATTAGGTACCCCAACCAGAATGGTGACTTTTCCCTTGGTCTGCTTGCTACATAGTATGAGGGACCCAAGATTACCAGGGGGGCAGCCATAGCTTAAAATTCAATGGAAATTTGTAGTTCACTCTTATAGAACAGCTCACTATTAGGAAAACAGATTTCTTAACCAGCCGAGCCCAAGAGTGGAAGGAATAATATGTATGCATTCTCATCAACAATACAGGAGACAGGGGCGCCTGGGTGGCTCAGTCGTTAAGCGTCTGCCTTTGGCTCAGGTCATGGTCCCAGGGTCTTGGGATTCAGCCCTGCATTGGGCTCCCTGCTCAGCTGGAAGCCTGCTTCTCTCTCTCCCACTCCCCCTGCTTGTGTTCCCTCTCTCGCTATGTCTCTGTAAAATAAATAAAATCTTTAAAAAAACCCACAAAACTATAAAAAAAAATACAGGAAACTACAGGTGTTGGTGAGGATTTGGAGAAAGAGGAACTCTCCTGCACTGTTGGAGGGAATGCAAACTGGTGAACTACTGTGGAAAACAGTGTGGAAGTTCCTCAAAAAGTTAAAAATAGAACTACCCTATGATCCAGCAATTGCACTACTAATCCATAAAAAATAAAGAAATCATCCCACTTGCAATGACATGGATGGAACTACAGAATATAATGCTAAGGAAAGTCAGTCAGAGAAAGACAAATACCATATGATTTCACTCATATGTGGAATTTAAGAAACAAAACAAATGAACATAGGGGAAAAAGAGAGTGAGGCAAACCAAAAAACAGACTCTTAACTATAGAGAAAAAACTGATGGTTACCAGAGGGGAATGGGTTAACTAGGTAATGGGGATTAAGGAGTGCAATTGTTGTGACGAGCACTGGATCTTTATGTAAATTTTGAATCACCTAATTTTATACCTGAAACTAATATTACACTGTATGCCTACTAAATGTAATTTAAATAAAAATATTTTTTAAAAATTATATATTCCTCAAGTGGAAAACTAGGAATAACATTAAATTTGTCATACCTACTTTGATATCTTAATAACTAAATCAGTGTATTCTACCAAATAAGTATTCAGAATCCTATGGTTTTCAGCAATTTAGAGTAGATAATGTATCCTAGAGGATGAAATTCTACCATCCTATGGTGTCTTCTTTAATCTATCACCTCAACTACATCTTTAACAAGCTGTTTCATTGCACATTAAGAGAGATTTTGGATAGTGCACTGCACAGTAAAAATAGTGGATCCCATTGTTATTTATCCACTGCTAAACTTCCTGTGCTGTAATGTGGGTCAACTATACTGATTGATGATATGTGGATCAAATACACTAAAAGTGCTCAGTAGTGTTGGTTAACACCTTAAGAGGAGGAAATAAAATCCCATTTTTGGAATATATGTCTACTTCAGTCAAAATTAATCACTTCCAGGGGTGCCTGGGTGGCTCAGTTGTTAAGCATCTACCTTCAGCTCAGGTCATGATCCAAGGGTCCTGGGATCAAGCCCCACATTGGGCTCCCTGCTGAACAGGAAACCTGATTCTCCATCACCCACTACCCTGCTTGTGTTCCTGCTCTCGCTGTCTCTCTCTCTGTCAAATAAATAAGTAAAATCTTTAAAAAAATAAAAAAAAATAATCACTCCAAGACGGAATTGGACCAATATAATCAGCTTTGCACTAAAAGGCACAGTAGATTTTCTAGAGATGTCTCCTTATCATAGTAGCATCAGTCTCTGCCACTGAAAGTTGAAGACTTGGCAGTGACTACATTCAGCTCAATCTTGGTGAGTAGGAGCCTATGAGATGGGGACCATGCACACACATCTACCCTGATATGTGGCTACTACATTAATATGCACATATTGCCAACCAATAACAGAGTCTAAAGGATATCACCTGGCAGAAAATGTGGGTGATGGGTATTAAGGAGGGCACGTGTTGTGATGAGCACTGAGTTTTAAACACTACTAATGAATAGTTGAACACTACATCAAAAACTAATGATGAACTATATGTTGGTTAATTGAACATAATAATAAAACATAAATTGAAAAAAAAATGTTGATTGATAGATTGTTTAGTACTTCATCTGTAGTAGATGTTTTCCTATTGGGGTATACAACACACTACCCTTAAATTCTCTTCCCACCAATATATATTTAAAGAGTATTTATAACCCTACATCCTTTCCTTGTCTCAGTTTTTTGGATGGCTGCCATGTCTTTCCTCAGCCCAGAAGAAGTCTGTGGTTTTATTTCCAGGAGAGGTCTCTAAACTACAAAATCCCAGGAACATATCCTAACCCTATATCTGAGAAAGTGGCTTCCTGAACACACAATAAGAAAAGTTGAGAAGAGGCCTGGTTATCCTGGAGAAGATCCCAAACATTCAAGAATTGGGTCCTATTGAATATCTATTTAAAGAGTAGTTAGAGCCCCTAATCCCTTCCTTGCCTCAGCTCAGTAGATGGCTGCCATGTCTGTTCTCACCCCAGCAGAAATGTGGGGTTTTATTCTCTGGAAAGGTCTCTGAACTGCAAAACAACACGCCTATACCCTAACACTAAACATCCCCCCCCCCAAAAAAACCGCTTCTCACCATTGGCATCCCCAATAACAAGTAGTCTGCTGGATACTGCCACAAACATTAAGATCAACAGCATTTCAGCCAAGATATATTGTAGAGAAATTTCCTTGCCTGGTGTCATTATACCTTCTACTTTCTGTGACACATTGGTTATTGACTAGAGAAATAGTCCCAGTTGTGGGAAATGATGCCTCTAAGCCAGGGTTCTGTGAGGTATTTTCCCTCCCTCTTTGTATTTAGAAGTGCAATAAAGAATCATCTTTCCCTTGTTCTAGAAGGACTATCTTAGAATAGCCTGGGATATTGTTCTTTTTTTTTTTTTTTTTTTTTTTTTTGCCGATGAAGTCAGCCACTGAATCTCAAGGGTAAATATCACATTATCTGAACCTATCTAGGACACCTATTACACAAAATTTTTTCTCATCTATTGTGATTAGCATGATTCACAGATTTAGCCATCATAATTATCTATGGGTTGTCCGCATAGTTCAGCTTAAGAAAAGTATTTAATGGGGAACTTGAGATACTGTTACTCTAAGGTAAAAGTATATATGTAGAAAGATGGTGGAGGAGTAGGGGACCCTATTCCAACTGGTCTACAGAGTAGAGCTGGATATCTACCAGACCACTCTGAACATCCACAAAATCAACCTGAGATGTAAGAAGATAGATCTGGAACTTCACAAACAGAATATTGCAGGCGGTTGGTTTTGAGGTACAAACTGGGGAGCCATGATTCCATGGACAGATATTGGAGGATAAATGGAAGGTGGAGGGAGCCATCAGGATCCTACACCACCAGTGAGCAATAGCCTCCCATGCTGAAGATGGGGCTTAGGCTCACAGACCAGTAGCGATGGGGAAAGGACTTTAGGGCAGCCACCCAGACAGAAACACAGAGCTGGGGCCATGCGTGTGAATTGTGGGCAGCTGGTGGTTTCAGAAGCATAAAGGGCAGACACCTGCCCTAACCTGGAGGCAAGAACTGGAAGTGCTGCTGAGGGACGCACAACCCAGGACTGCAGTTTATAGCAGCAGAGACAGAAACAGAGATAGTGTGGCCTGGAGAGCTCACTGAAGAACAGACTGCAATCTCTATGCTCTGAAGGAAAGGGTTGGAAACGATATTTTCGGCTCTAACTCTTGGAAGAGTCGCAGAAAGCCACCAGGGAAAGCCATGAGAGAAAAAAAACCCTGCCAAAAATGGTTTACACTGAGCCCATCCCCCACCACAGGGGGCAGGGCAACTCTGCCCAAACAGGGTTGCCTGAGTAACAGTGGGGCAGGCCCCTCCCCCAGAAGATAGGCTGGGAAAACAAGAGGTTCCTATAAAGCAGGTGCATCTTGCTTGGGTTGTAGTGAATAATTTGGACTGTATATATTCCCTCAACCACCCATCAACAGAATGACTAGGAGGAGGAACCCCCAAAATAGGAAAGACTCAGAGATTATGACTTATGCCACAGATTTACAAAAGGATTCAGATATAACCAAGATGTCAGAGATGGAATTCAGGCTAGCAATTGTGAAGACAATAGCTAGAATGCAGAAATCAATTAATGGCAACATAGAGTCTCTATGGGCAGAAATGAAAGATGAACTGGCAGAACTTAAAAATGCTATCAATGAGATCCATCTAATTTAGATAATCTAACAGCTAGGGTAAGCAAGGCTGAAGAACAAATGAGTGACTAGAAGACCAAATAATAGAGAAAAAGGGAAAAGAGGCCAGGGAAAAACAACTCAGAATTCAAGAAAAAAGGGGCGCCTGGGTGGCTCAGTCATTAAGTGTCTGGCTCAGTTGTTAAGCGTCATGGTCCCAGGGTCCTGGGATCGAGCCCCACATCGGGCTCCCTGCCAGGTAGGAAGCCTCTTTCTCCCTCGTGCTTGTGTTCCATCTCTTGCTGTGTCTCTCTCTATAAAATAAATAAAATCTTAAAAAATAGAAGAATACAAGAAAAGAGAATCAGAGAAATAATTAACACCATGAAACCTTCCAATGTCAGAATTATTAGGATCCCTGAAGAGGTGGAGAGAGAGAGAGGACTAGAACATATAATTGAGCAAATCATAGCTGAGAACTTCGCTAATCTGGGGAATGAAATAAACATTCATGTCCTAGGGACAGAGAGGACCTGTTCTAAGATAAAGGGAAACAGACCAATGCCCTGGCATGTAATAGTAAAACCCACAAATCTTAGAACAAAGGAAACCATCTTAAGGGCAGTTAGGGGGAAGAGATTCCTTACATACAGAGGAAGGAACATCAGAATAATGTCAGACCTATCCACAGAGACCTGGCAAGACAGAAAGGGCTGCCAAAACATATTTAGGGTACTAAAGAGAAGAACATGAAGCTAAGAATACTGTATTCAGCAAGGCTGTCATTTAGAATGGATGGAGAAATGCAGAGCTTCTAAGACTGGCAAAAACTGAAACAATATGTGACCACTAAGCCAGCCGTGCAAGAAATATTAAGGGGGGTTCTATAAAAGGGCAAAGACCCCAAGAGTGATATACAACCGTAATTTACAGAGACAATTTATAGGAACAAGGTCTTCACAGGCAACATGATGACTATTAATTCATATCTTTCTATAATCACTCTCAATGTGAACAGCTTAAATGCTCCCATAAAATGGCACAGGGTTTCAGATTGGATAAAAAGACAGGACCCATCTATATGCTGTCTACAAGAGACTCATTCTGGTTTTTTTTTTTGTTGTTGTTGTTTTTAAAGATTTTATTTATTTGACAGAGAGAGACACAGCGAGAGAGGGAACACAAGCAGGGAAAGTGGGAGAGGGAGAAGCAGGCTTCCCGCAGAGCAGGGAGCCCAATGTGGGGCTCAATCCCAGGACCCTGGGATCATGACCTGAGCCGAAGGCAGACGCTTAACCACTGAGCCACCTAGGTGCCTTATATACTGTCTACAAGAGACTCATTTTCAACCTAAAGATACATCCAGACTGAAAGGGATGGGATGGAGATGCATCTTCCATTCCAAGGACCTCAAAGGAAAGCTGGGGTAACAATTCTTATATCAGACAAATTAAATTTTAAACTAAAGACTCAAGTTAGAGACACAGAAGGACACTATATCATTCTTTTTTTTTTTTTAAAGATTTTATTTATTTATTTGAGACAGAGAGAATGAGAGACAGAGAGCATGAGAGGGAGGAGGGTCAGAGGGAGAAGCAGACTCCCTGCCGAGCAGGGAGCCCGATGTGGGACTCGATCTTGGGACTCCAGGATCATGACCTGAGCCGAAGGCAGTCGCTTAACCAACTGAGCCACTCAGGCGCCCCGACACTATATCATTCTTAAAGGGTCTATCCAACAAGAAGATCTAACAATTGTAAATATCCACACCCCAAACATGGGAGTAGCCAACGACATAAGCCAACTGTTAACCAAAATAAAGAGTCATCCTGATAATACGTTAATTGTAGGAGACCTCAATACTCCACTCTCAGCAATAGACAGATCATCTAAGCAGAAAACCAACAAAGAAACAAGAGCTTTAAATGACATACTGGACCAGATGGACCTCATAGGTATATACAAAATATCCCACCCTAAAACAACAGAATACTCATTCTCCTCAAGAGCACATGGAACTTTCTCCAGAATAGACCACATACTGGATCACAAATCAGGTCTCAATCTATACCAAAAGATTGAGATTATTCCCTGCATATTCTCAAACCATAAGGCTTTGAAACTGGAATTCAATCACAAGAAAAAATTTGGCAGAAATTCAAACACAAGGAAGTTAAAGACTACTCTGCTCAAGAATGTTTGGGTCAACCAAGAAATCAAAGAAGAACTTAAACAATTCATGGAAACCAATGAGAATGAAAACACATCGGTCCAGAACCTATGGGATACTGCAAAAACGGTCTTAAGGGGGAATACATAGCTATTCAAGCCTCCTTCAAAAAAATAGAAAAATCCCAAATTCACCAACTAACACTTTAAAAAACTAGAGAAAAAGCAACAAACGATGCCTAAGCCATGTATTGGAAAAGAAATAATTAAAATTAGAGCAGAGATCAATGAATTAGAAACAAGAAACACAGTAGATCAGATCAGCGAAACTAGAAGCTGGTTCTTTGAAAGAATTAGTAAGATCGACTTATCCAAAAGAAAAGAGAAAGGGGGCGCCTGGGTGGCTCAGTTGGTTAAGCGACTGCCTTCAGCTCAGGTCATGATCCTGGAGTCCCAGCCGAGCCCAAGAGTGGAAAGAATAATATGTATGCATTCTCATCAACAATACAGGAGACAGGGGCGCCTGGGTGGCTCAGTCGTTAAGCGTCTGCCTTTGGCTCAGGTCATGGTCCCAGGGTCTTGGGATTGAGCCCTGCATTGGGCTCCCTGCTCAGCAGGGAGTCTGCTTCTCCCTCTCCTGCTCCCCCCTCTTGTGCTCTTTCTCTCTCTCACTCTCTCTCTCAAATAAATAAATAAAATCTTTAAAAAAAAGAAAACAGAAAGGAACCAACTTAATAAAATTATGAATGAAAGGGGAGAGATCACGACTAATACCAAGGAATTAGAAATAATTATTAGAAATTGTTATCAAAGGGATGCCTGTGTGGCTCAGTCGGTTAAGCATCTGCCTTTGGCTCGGGTCGTGATCCCAGGGTCCTGGGATTGAGTCCTACATCGGGCTCCCTGCTCTGTGGGTAGCCTGCTTCGCCCTCTGCCTCTGCCTCTCTCTCTCTCTCTCTCTCTCTCTCTGTCTCTCATGAGTAAATAAATAAAATCTTAAAAAAAAAAAAAGAAAAAGAAATTATTATCAAAAGCTATATGCCAATAATCTAAGCAACCTGGATGAAATGGATGCCTTCCTGGAAACCTATAAACTGCCAAGACTGAAACAGGAAGAAATTGACAACCTGAATAGGCCAATAACCAGTAAAGAGATAGAAGCAGTGATCCAAAACCTCCCAAAAAGAAGAATGAAGGGGGAGAAATTGGAGAGGGAGACGAACCATGAGATACAATGGACTCTGAAAAACAAACAGGGCTCTAGAGGGGAGGGGAGTGGGAGGATGGGTTAGCCTGGTGATGGGTATTAAAGAGGACATGCTCTGCATGGAGCACTGGGGTGTTATACACAATGAATCATGGAACACTACATCAAAAACTAATTATGTAATGTATGGTGTTTAACATAACAATAAAAATTTTTTAAAAAAATTCCCAAAAAACAAGAGTCCAGGACCTGATGGATTCCCTGGGGAATTCTACAAAATATTCAAGGAAGAAATAATACCTATTCTCCTGAAACTGTTTCAGAAAATAGAAACAGAAAGAAAGCTTCCAGACTCATTCTATGAGGCCAGCATTACCTTAATCCCCAAACCAGGCAAAGACCTCATCAAAAGGAGAATTTCATACCGATATCCTTGATGAATATGGATTACAAAATCCTAAACGAAATCCTAGCTAATAGAATCCAACAATACATTAAAAGGATCATCCACCAAGACCAAGTGGGTTTTATCCCCTGGATGCAAGTGTGGTTCAACATTCGCAAATCAATCAATGTGATAGAACACATTAATAAGAGGAGAGAGAAGAACCATATCACAATGCAGAAACAGCGTTTGGCAAAATACAGCATCCTTTCCTGATTAAAACTCTTCAGAGTATAGGGATAGAGGGAACATTCTTCAAGTTCATAAAATACATCTATGAAAAACCTATAGCAAATATCTTTCTCAGTTGGGAAAGTCTGAGACCCTTTCCCTTAAGTTCAGGAACACGTCAAGGATGCCCACTCTAACCAATATTGTTTAACATAGTACTAGAAGTCCTAGCAACAGCAATCAGACAACAAAAAGAAATAAAAGCTATTCAAGTTGGCAAAGAAGAAGTCAAACTCTCTCTTTTCAGAGATATGAAACTTTATGGGGAAAACCCAAATGACTCCAGGCCCAAATTACTAGAACTCATAGAGCAATTCAGTAAGGTGGCAAGATACAAAATCACTGCACAGAAATCAGTTGCTTTCTTATACGTTAATAATGTAACTGTAGAAAGAGAAAGAAGATAAATGATTCCATTTACAATAGCACCAAAAACCATTAGATACCTCGGAATAAACCTAACCAAAGAGGTAAAGGATCTATACTCTAGGAACTACAGAACACTCATGAAAGCAGTTGAAGAAGACACAAAGAGGTGGAAAAACTTTCCATGCTCATCAATCAGAAGAACAAACATTGTTAAAATGTCTATGCTACCCAAAGCAATCTATACCTTCAATGCCATCCCAATCAAAATTCCAATGACATATTTCAAAGTGTGGGAGCAAACAATCCTAAAATTTGTATGGAATCAGAAAAGACCCTGAATCGCCAAGGAAATGTTGAAAAAAAAAAAACAAATCTGGGGCATCATGTTGCCTGATTTCAAGCTATATTAGAAAGGAGTGATCACCAAGACAGCATGGTACTGGCACAAAAATAGACATACAGACCAATGGAACAGAATAGAGAGCCCAGATATGGACCCTCAACTCTATGGTCAAATAATCTTCGACAAAGCAGGAAAAAAGATGCAATGGAAAAAAGACAGTCTCTTCAATAAATGGTGCTGGGGAAATTGGACAGCTATATACAGAAGAATGAAACTCGACCATTCTCTAACACCATACACAAAGATAAACTCAAAATGGATGAAAGACCTCAATGTGAGACAGGAATCCATCAAAATCCTAGAGGAGTACATAGGCAATAACCTCTTTGACATCAGTTACAGCTACTTCTTTCAAGATACATCTCTAAAGGCTAGTGAAACAAAAGCAAAAATGAACTTCTGGGACTTCATCAAAATAAAAAGCTTCTGCACAGTGAAGGAAATAGTCAAAAAACCAAAGAAGCAACCCAAAGAATGGGAGAAGATATTTGCAAATGACACTACAGATAAAGGGCTGGTATCCAAGACCTATAAAGAAGTTCTCAAACTCAACACCCAAAAAACACATAATCAAGTCAAAAAATGGGCAGAAGACAGGAACAGAAACTATTCCAAAGAAGATATACAAGTGGCTATTAGACACATGAAAGAATGTTCATCATTAGCCATCATTGAAATTCAAATCAAAATCACATTGAGATACCACCTTATACCAGTTAGAATGGCAAAAATTGACAAGGCAAGAAACAACCGACGTTGCAGTGGTGGTGGAGAAAAGGGAATCCTCTTACGCTGTTGGTGAGAATGCAAGCTGGTACAGCCACTCTGGAAAACAGTGTGGAGGTGCCTCAGAAAATTAAAAATAGAGCTTGCCTATGACCCAGCAATTGCTCTACTGAGTAGTTACCCCATAGAAAAATGTAGTGAAAAGAAGGGCCATATGCACCCCAATGTTCATAACAGCAATGTCCACAATCGCCAAACTGTGGAAAGAGCAGAGATGCCCTTCAACACATGAAAGGATAAATAAGATGTAGTCTGAGGTTTTTGAGGAAGATGGCAGAGGAGTAGGAGACCAAAGTTTCGTCTGGTCCCAGGAATTTGGTAGATAGGGATCAAACCATTCTGAATACCTATGAGCTCAACAGGAGATCGAAGAAAAGAATTGCAGAACAAAAAAACAACTACTTTCTGGAGGGTAGGATGTGCAGAGAAGTGAATCTGAGGTGATATTCAGGAAGACAGATGGCAGGTGGAGGGAGCCTCCAACAGCCCCTATCGGCAATTGATAGAGCAGTGGAGCACAAAATCAGAACTTCTAGAAGTGTGCTCCGAGGGACGTCGCTCCAGTGGTTAAGCATTGGGTGGAACCCTCGCTGGGGCTGTGTGGTCTCAGGACCCTTGGGGTCACAGCAAGAATGGGGGTGCCTGAGTGCAGCAGAGCTCCCAGGTGTCAGAGCAGGGAAGCCAGCTGCAAAGACAGAGACAAGGAACGGGATCTCAGCTCGGGGTTGCAATAAACTGTAACCTGCGGCACAGTCGGGCCACGGCCCTTCCAGCAGGGACCCAACAAGCGGCAGATCCGGGGAGACTCCCCCCTCCCCCCAGAAGGAGCAGCGCAGGTGCCTATGGCAGGAATCTACTGGGTTTGGAGACTCCACATGGGGTCGTGAGCTAGAGATAGAAATGCTCTGTCACAGGCTGGGTGAGCATTGAGTGCTACTGGAGACCGGGGAGATGGGAGTGATTGATTTTTACTGGGGGCTCACTGAGAAGTGGGGCCCCGAGTTCTCGGCTCTGCAGGGGCAGAGAGTGGGAGGCCACCATTTTCACTCTCATCTTCAAAAGCTGTATGGAATGCTTGCAGGGAACAAAAGCTACAGAGAACAAACCCGAGCAGATTACTTAGCACGACCCTGGCAAGGGCAGGGCAATTCCAACTCCAGCAAAGACATCTGAGAACAATTGCGACAGGCCCCTCCCCCAGAAGATCAGCAAGAACAGCCAGGCAAGACCAAGTTTACCAATCAATGAGAACAGCAGAACTCCAGCGCTAGGGGAATACTGCACATAGAATTCATCGATTTTTTCCTATGATTCTTTAGTCTTTCGAAGTTAATTTTTTTTACTTTCTTTTTTTTTTGAAATTTTCTTTTTCTCTTTTTCAACCAACATCTTATCAATCCCTTTTTAAAAAAATCTTTTATTTTTCATTTATAGAGTCATATTCTATCCTTTCATAGCAGTTAACCTTATTTTTGGTATATATATATATGTTTTTCTCTCCTTAAAATTTTGCAATATATGTTAAGAAAAAAAAAGAAGAAGAAGAAGGTAGTGGGAGGGGAAGAATGAAGCAGGGGAAATCGGAGGGGTAGACAAACCATGAGAGACGATGGACTCTGAAAAACAAACAGGGTTCTAGAGGGGAGGGGGGTGGGAGGATGGGTTAGCCTGGTGGTGGGTATTGAGGAGGGCACATTCTGCATGGAGGACTGGGTGTTATGCACAAACAATGAATCATGGAACACTTCATCTAAAACTAATGATGTAATGTATGGGGATTAACATAAGAATAAAAAAAAATTTGGGATAGATTTTATTCTAAAAGGCCAAAATATAACCTAAACCTCTAGTGTATGTCTTTGTTCTAGTCTCCTGCCTGATCACATTCTCTCCCCATTTTTTTTAATCCCTTCTTTCATTTTTCAACAAACATCTTATCAATTCCCTTTATAAAATCTTACATAATTTTCATCTTTACAGCCATATTCCATCCCATCATCATATTTACCCTTATTTTTGTATATATATAAGTTTTTCTTTCTTTAAAATTTTGGGAGGCACTTTCTTCTAATCAATGAAAATATGCCCAAAATCTAGGTGTGGCATGGATCTATGCACCAGCCTGATCATATTTGATCATATTCTGTTTTTTTGATTTTTTAATTTTTTAATTTTTATCTTTTTCTTTTTTCTTTTTTTGTTTCTTTCCATTTATTTTCCCCCAGTTTCAGGCCTCTTCTCATTTTTTTTACTGTATAGTTTTCTGGGGTCCTTGTTACCCTGTTAGCATTTTGTTCTCTCATTCATCTATTCTCCTCTGGACAAAATGACAAGATGGAAAATTCACCTCAAAAAAATAAGAACAAGATGCAGTACCGACTGCCAGGGACCTAATCAATATGGACATTAGTATGATGTCGAAACTAGAGTTCAGATTGACAATTTAAAAACTCTAGCTGGGCTTCAAAAAAGCATTGAAGATATTAGAGAGACCCTTTCTAGAGAAATAAAAGAACTAAAATCTAATCAATTCAAAATCAAAAAGGCTATTAATGAGGTGCAATTAAAAATAGAGGCTCTAACTCCTAGGATAAATGAGCAGAGCAGAGAACTATTGATATAGAAGACTAAAGGATGGAAAATAAAGAAGCTGAGAAAAAAAGAGATAAACAACTAAAGGATCATGAGGGCAGAATTCGAGAGATAAGTGATACCATAAGATGAAAAAATATTAGAATAATTGGGATCCCAGAAGAAGAAAAAAAGAGAGAGAGGAAGATGGTATATTGGAGCAAACTACAGCAGAGATTAAAAATAGGTCAACACCCCAACATCTAATAGTAAAACTTACGAGTCTCAGAAACAAAGAGAAAATCCTGAAAGCAGCTCGGGAGATCTGTAACCTACAATGGTAGAAACTGGCGTGATATCTTCAGAGCCCTAATTGAGAAAAATATGCAGTCAAGAATACTATACCCAGCTAAGCTGTCATTGAAAATAGAAGGAGTGATAAAAAGCTTCCAGGATAAACAAAAAATAAAGGAATTTGTGAACACGAAACCAGCCCTACAAGAAGTATTGAAAGGGGTCTTCTAAGCAAAGAGAGAGCCTAAAAGTAACATAGACCAGAAAGGAACACAGACAATATACAGTAACCTTACAGGCAATACAATGGCACTAAATTCTTATCTTTCAATGGTTACCCCAAATGTAAATGGTCTAAATGCCCCAATCAAAAGACAGAGGCTATGAGATTGCATAAAAAAGAAGACCCATCAATATGCTGTCTGCAAAAGACTCATTTTAGACCCAAAGATACCCCCAGATTGAAAAAGAGGGTGTGGAAAACCATTTACCATGCTAATGGACACCAAAAGAAAGCTGGGGTGGCAATCCTTATATCAGACAAATTATATTTTAAACTAAAGACTATAATAAGAGATGAGGAAGGACACTATATCCTACTTAAAGGGTCTATCCAACAAGAAGATCTAACAATTGTAAATATCTATGCCCCTAACATGGGAGCAGCCAATTATATAAGCCAGGTAATAACAAAAGCAAGGAAACACATCGAAAACAATACAATAATAGTGGGGGACTTTAACACCCCCCTCACTGAAATGGACAGATCATCTAAGCAAAAGATCAACAAGGAAATAAAGAGTTTAAATGACACACTGGACCAAATGGACTTCACAGACCTATTAGAACATTCCATCCCAAAGCAACGGAATACACATTCTTCTCTAGTGCCCATGGAACATTCTCCAGAATAGATAACATCCTAGGTCACAAATCAGGTCTCAAATGGTACCAAAAGATTGGGATCATTCCCTGCATATTTTCAGACCACAATGCTTTGAAACTAGAAAATCACAAGCGGAAAGTAGGAAAGAACTCAAATACATGGAGGCTAAAGAACATCCTACTGAAGAATGAATGGGTCAACCAGGAAATTAAAAGAGAATTAAAAAAATTCATGGAAAGTGGTGAAAATGAAAACACAACTTTTCAGAATCTTTGGGATCTCAGGATACAAGAAAGGTCTCAAATACAGAATCTAACCCTACACCTAAAGGAGCTGGAGAGAGAACAGCAAATAAAGCCTAAACCCACCAAAAGAAGAGAAATAATAAAGAGCAGAACAGAAATCAATGATAAAGAAACCAAAAGAACAGTCGATCAGATCAATGGAACTAGGAGCTGCTTCTTTGAAATAATTAATAAGATTAATAAACCAGACTTATCAGAAAGAAAAGAGAAATGACCCAAATAAATAAAATCATGAATGAAAGAGGAGAGATCACAACCAACACCAAAGAAATACAAACAATTTTAAGAACATATTATGAGCAACTCTATGCCAGCAAATTAGATAACCTGGAAGAAGTGGATGCATTCAAAGAGATGTATCAACTACCAAAACTGAACCAGGAAGAAGTAGAAAACCTGAAAAAACCTATAACCACTAAGGAAATTGAAGCAGTAATCAAAAATCTCCAAACAAACAAAAGCCCAGGTCCAGATGGCTTCCCAGGGGAATTCTACCAAACATTTAAAGAAGAATTAATATGTATCTTTCTGAAAATGTTCCAAAAAATAGAAATGGAACTAATACCTATTCTTCTGAAAGCTGCCATCATCAAAACAGGATGATACTGACACAAAAACAGACACATAGATCAATGGAACAGAATAGAGAGCCCAGAAATGGACCCTCAACTCTGGTCAACTCATCTTCGACAAAGCAGGAAAAAATGTCCCATGGAAAAAAGACAGTCTCTTCAACAAATGGTGTTGGGAAAATTCATGCAGAAGAATGAAACTGGACCATTTCCTTACACCACACACAAAAATAGACTCAAAATGGTTGTAAGGCCTAAATATGACACAGGAGTCCTTCAAAATCCTAAAGGAGCACACAGGCAGCAACCTCTTTGACCTCAGCCAAAGCAACTTCTTCCTAGAAAATTGCCAAGGGCAAGGGAAGCGGGGGCAAAAATGAACTATTGGGACTTCATCATGATAAAAAGCTTTTGCACAGCAAAAGAAACAGTCAACAAAACCAAAACACAACCAACAGAATGGGAGAAGATATTTGCAAATGACATATCAGATAAAGGGCTAGTATCCAAAATCTATAAAGATCTTCTTAAACTCAACACCCAAGGAACAAATAATCCTATCATGAAATGGGCAGAAGACATGAACAGACATTTTTCCAAAGAAGACATCCAAATGGCAACAGACACATGAAAAAGTGCTCAACATTGCTCGGCATCAGGGAAATCCAAATCAAAACCTCAATGAGTTACCACCTCACACGAGTCAGAATGGCTAAAATTAACAAGTCAGGAAATGATAGATGTTGGCGGCAATGCGGAGAAAGGGGAACCTTCCTCCACTGTTGGTGGGAATGTAAGCTGGTGCAGCCACTCTGGAAAACAGTATGGAGGTTCCTCAAAAAGTTGAAAATAGAGCTACCATATGACCCAGCAATTGCACTACTTGGTAGTTACCCCAAAGATACAAATGTAGGGATTGGAAGGGATCGGAAGCAGCAATGTCCACAATAGCCAAACTATGGAAAGAGCCAAGATGTCCATCGACAGATGAATGGATAAAGAAGAGGTGGTGTATATATATATATATATATATATATATATATATATATATATATATATATATATATACACAGTGGAATATTATGCAGCCATCAAAAGGAATGAAATCTTGCCATTGGCATTGATGTGGATGGAAATGGAGGGTATGATGCTGAGCGAAATAAGTCAATCAGAGAAAGACTTCTGTCATATGATCTCACTGATATGAAGAATTCCTAATCTCAGGAAACAAACTGAGGGTTGCTGGAGTGGTGGTGGGTGGGAGGAATGTGGTGCTGGGTGATAGACATTGGGGAGGGTATGTGCTATGGTTAGCACTGTGAATTGTGAGACTGTTGAATCACGGACTACCTCTGAAACAAATAATACATTATATGTTATAAAAAAGAGAAGATAGTAGGAAGGGAAAAAGGAAGGGGATGGGAATCGGAGGGGGAGACGAACCATGAGAGACTATGGACTCTGAGAAACAAACTGAAAGTTTTAGAGGGGAGGGGGGTAGGGGGATGGGTTAGCCTGGTGATGGGTATTAAAGAAGGCACGTACTGAATGGAGCATTGGGTGTTATACACAAACAAGGAATCATGGAACACTACATCAAAATGTAATGATGTAATGTATGGTGATTAACATAACATAATAAAATAAAAAAATAAGAAGCTGTGGTCATATATACAAAGGAATGTTACTCAGCCATGAGGAAGGATGAATACCCAACTTTTTCATCAACATGGATGGGACTGGAGGAGATTATGCTAAGTGAAATAAGTCAAGCAGAGAAAGTCAATGATGATATGGTTTCACTTATTTGTGGAATATAAGGAATAGCATGAAGGAAATTAGTAGAAGGAAGAGAAAAATGAAGGGGGGAATCAGAGGTGGATATGAGCCATGAGAGTCAATGGACTCCAATAAACAAACAGTGTTTTAGAGGGGAGGTGCGTGGGGGGTGGGTTAGTCCAGTGATGGGTAATAAGGAGGGCATGTGTTCCTTGGAGCACTGGGTGTTATACGAAAACAATGAATCATGGAACACTACATCAAAAACTAATGATGTACTGTATGGTGACTAACATAATAAAAATAAATTAAATTAAAAAAAAACTAAGAACCAGCTCCAAGTTTCATTGATCTGTTCTGTAGTTCTTTTAGTTTCTATTTCATTGATTTCTGCTCTAATCTTATTTCTCTTGTCCTGCTGGGTTTAGGCTTTATTTGCTGTTCTTTTTCCAGCGTCTCTAGGTATAAGATTAAATGTATTTTTAACTTTTCATGTTTTTTTGAGAAAGGCCTGTATTGTTATATACTTCCCTCGTAGGACAGCCTTGGTTGCATCACAAAGGTTCTGAACTGATTATTTAACATATAGTGTTTCTTCAAATGCAATTCTGCCTACAGAGGGATGACAAAATTGTATTGTTGATGGGGAAAATAAAGAAATGCCTTATGCTGCCATCATGCTAATACCACTCCTGCATTTGCTGTTCCTTCTTGTCATACGTAACATATTCTCCTATTTTTACTTTTGATATACTATGTTGTCTAATTTGAAATATTTTATATTTTAATATGTTTCTATTCTTAAATATTGATGTATTTTATTCAGGAATTGGTTTTGAAGTATATTTAAAGACTTTCAGATCTTTTGCACATGTTACACATTTCCTAGAACAATAAACTATCAAACAGTCCTATATATACTTATGCTACCTATCATTACATGTCTGAAATAAAACTTGCTTCTTTTTCTTCCATTTTTTCCTTAAGTGCCAAATCTTTATTTTTATGAATTATTTTCTCTTGTGTAAACCTTTGGATTTTTCAATCTCCGTGGACTATTTTTAGCTAATACCATGCACAATTTAAGACTGAAAAAGCATATTGTTTTTATTCTTTCTGATTTTCTTTCATCCCTACTATGTCTCCAGTGGCTAGCATATGGATGGGCACAGAACAGACACAAAAAATTTTTGGAGTCAATAAGTAAACCAATGACGTCTTAAACTTTTTAACGTATATAATAAGTGACTTGTTTAATTATGTTAATGGATAATCAGTTAAACTGTTAACTGAAAACAGCTAAATGGTAGGTCATTTCGTTCACTGAAAACAAGGAAGTAGGGGTGCCTGGATAGCTCAGTTGGTGAAGCGTCTCCTTTGGCTTAGGTCGTAATTCCAAGGTCCTCGGATCGAGTCCCGCATCAGGCTCCCTGCTCAGCTGAGTCTGCTTCTCCCTCTGTCCCTCATCGCACTCATGCTCTCTCCCTCTCTCAAATAAATAAATAAAATCTAAAAAAAAAAGAAAACAAGGAAGTATTTTTGTTGTCATTCTTTAGGTTTTTACAGCAGTTTGGACTAGAAGCTAATTACCTGTAAAAATAGAACCTCCAGGGACCTCCAAGAAACCCCTTTCCATTTGTATTCCTTTTGTTCTATCCTTCAGTTGAAATAAAATTGCTCACATCTTCTTTGTCATCTCCTAATAACTACGTTGTTATACACTTAACTGGAGAGTTACTTGGAGTGGGCAAGTCTGAGGAAACCTCAATGAATGGATGTTATATAGATGGCTCCTGGGCAGGCTATATTTTTCCCATTCAGCCACTGACCTGTTTTCCTACACAGGTAAGCTACTTAAATTTTGAGGTGGAATGGTTAGAAAACGAAGAAGAAAGGTAAGTTATGCTCAGATCTGTGGAACTTAGTTGAACAAGCTATACTTGAAAATGCACAAATTGTTATTGTGTTCTATTTAGCCCCAAAGATCCTGTGTTGTAAATGTATGTATAAAATTTATGATAAAAATCACAAACACACAAACTTAATTCTGGTTTTTGACTGTGTTGTTGCCAAAATTTTACGGCACACTATTTTATTTTTCATATCACAGCAGTGTATTTTTAAAACCCTCATACCTCATATTAAAAGGTATAAAAAGTTAGGCATTGGATTAATTTGTTAAATATTGTTTTACAATAAACCTTAGAGTTAAATGATTTGACATCTTCAGAACTTTTGTGTTAATATGAAACAGGGGCAGCCTTAAGGAAGCTATAGCCTATTTAGAACTAAAATAAACATATTTATTTATTAAATCTACTATTTTTTTTAAAGATTTTATTTATTTATTCATGAGAGACAGAGAGAGAGACAGAGGCAGAGGGAGAAGCAGGCTCCCCACGGAGCAGGGAGCCTGATGCGGGACTCGATCCCAGGACCCTGGGATCATGACCTGAGCTGAAGGCAGACGCTTAACCGACTGAGCCACCCAGGCGTCCCTAAATCTACTATTTTCTTGATGAAAATAAATCATCATATAGAACCTGGGGATTTTTTTTTTTACACAGATAATTTTCTCAGTATTGTTTTAGTTTAGTAAAAGTGTTAAAGAATATTACATTTAGGGGTGCCTGGGTGGCTCAGTCGTTAAGCATCTGCCTTCAGCTCAGGTCCTGATCCCAGCGTCCTGGGATCAAGCACCCCATCGGGCTCCCTGCTTTGCGGGAAACCTGCTTCTCCCTCTCCCCCTCCCCCTGCTTGTGTTCCCTCTCTCACTGGGTCTCTCTCTGTCGAGTAAATAAATTTAAAAAATCTTTAAAAAAATAATATTACATTTAAAATATAAAATTGTTATGGGAATTATTTTAGTAAGGTAAAATAATAGGGATCTTTAAATTATGTTCATAAGAATTATATTTTTAAGTATTTAAAGAAAGGGGAATATATATACAATTACAAGATTTAGGGAAATATAGAACTATACATAGCATAATTCTATTATATATCTGATATATTTTATATATCTATATCTACCTGTATGCATTATTTATTCAAATATATATTGAAAAGAATAGATGAAACTTTTACAGTAAATATCATATTTAGTGTTGGGATTGGATATGCCTCTATTTTTCTTTTGTTCCATATCTGTTAAAATTATCTATAGTGTTAATAATACAATTATGAAGTGAAAATATTTTAAAACAATTCAGATTAAACTTGAATTTTTTTTCTTTCCATAATGAAAAACTGAACCAATGATGTAATTTCAAAACAAAGCCAGATGAACAATGTGAATATTCTTCTCCAAATGCCACAGTTTAATACAGTATTGTATTCTGAGCCAACTGAAGGTAAGCCCATGAAAAATCTTAACACTAAGAAAACTATAGAAAAAACACGAGGAGAACAGAATGGACTTGTGTGGTTAAATCAGAATGTCCTATAAGTGGAAAAAAATTAGATCAGCTCACTTCAAGATCATAGAATAGAAAAGCTGAATTTGGCTATCATATCTGGCCACATCCCTTGCAGACAGCTCTGAATTTCCCAGGCAGCTGAACTTCTTGGAGCTTGCGTATGTCCTCAGAATCAGACATTTTGCTCTTCTTTTTCCCCCTGTGTAAAACAATCTTCTTCTGCTTCTTACAACCTCCATTGTTGTCTTCAATTACAATACACTATTTCTTTTTCATTTTTTTAAAAAATTTATCATTGAAATAATTAAATCCTCATGATTTACTTGCTTATTTCTTTACTTGCTATATCTGTCTCCCACAGGGCTTGGAGCACTATATGAACATGGATTCAATTTCTCTTGTTCAAATTTTTTCCACATCATAGCCCAGGGCCTTAATAGCAGTGAATAAATACCTATGAGGTTGTTTCTGAATAGAAGCAGACCTCTGTAATGTTCCCCCTATTTCTGTGTTGACTACTTGCAAAATTTAATTTTCAGAATATAATAACTCAGGTTCCTTCACTTGACAGCATTTTTTTTTTGTATACTCTCCATCTCATATTTTTTTATCCTCTGAACTATTCCACAGTTGCTGGGAGACAGAAAATTAATATCCAGGACAGTGTTCCCAAAATCCAATATCCTACCTTAGTATTTCATAGCTAACACCTCTGCACTCTCTTTGCCTTTTGCACATGAAGTAAAGATTTAAAATAATCATATATTTCATAATTTTGTTACTATAATATAATTCTATTTTATAATTATTGTTTCTGATTGAAATATATTTAGTCTGATAATTGACTAGAACAATAATGACTTTTGAGGCAAAAATTATACAGCATATGTAATGCTTTCTTTTCACTACTTTAATCATGTTTAGAATTTTGTGCTTAAAAGTAGAAGGTTGTCATTTCTATAATATTGACCCTAATCCACTGATGTTTGAATTGTTATAGTCATTTCTTTGATAACAATATTGACTGAAGATTTTTAAGTTGTTTACCTAAAGAAATTTTAATTACTTAAGGTAAAACGTTAATTAATACCATGTATTCAACATAGATTTTCCTCCCTTAAAAACTGGTATTTCTCTTATGCCAAGGTGGTTCTTAAGGCACGCAGAGAATCGGCAAGATGGCGGAGGAGTAGGAGACCTGGATTTCGTCTCCTCTCAGAAATTCAGCTGGATAGGGATCAAAACCATTCTGAACACCTACAAACTCAATAGGAGATCGAAGAAAAGAATAGCAGCAACTCTCTCAACAGAAAAGCGACCACCTTCTGGAAGGTAGGACGTGCAGAGAAGTGAATCTGAGGCGATACTTGGGAGGATAGACGGCGGGGGAGGGGCCTCCGATGGCCGCTTCTGGCAAGTGATAGAGCAGCCGAGCACAAAATCGGAACTTTTAAAAGTCTGCTCCGCCGAGGGACATCACTCTGGTGGCCAAGCGGGGGGTGAAACCCTCCGGGACAGTGTGGTCTCAGGACCCTCGGGGTCACAGAAAGACCGGGGGTGCCCGAGTATGGCAGAGCTCCCAGGTAACGGACCAGGGAAGCCGGCTGCAGAGGCGGAGCCCAGGCGCGGGCTCTCAGCTCGGGGTGGCCATAGACGGTGATCCGCGGCACAGTCGGGCCCCTGCTCCTCCAGCAGGGACCCAACAAGCGGCAGATCCGGGGAGACTCACCTTCCTCCCCCGGGAGGAGCCGCGCAGGAGTGCACCGCAGGGATCTGCTGGGTTTGGTGACTCCATACGGGGTCGGGTGCCAGAGATACAAACACGCGGTCACAGGCCGGGAAAGCACGGAGTGCAGCTAGAGACCAGGGAGACGGGAGTGACTGACGGCTTTTCTCTGGGGGCTCACTGAGGAGCGGGGCCCCGAGTTCTCAGCTCCTCCGGGGCGGAGATTGGGAGGCCGCCATTTTCACTCTCCGCCTCCAAAGCTGTACGGAAAGTTCGCAGGGAACAAAAGCCCCGGAGAGCAAACCCGAGCAGATTACTTAGCCGGGAGGGGGCAAGGGCGGGGCAATTCCGCCTCCAGCAGAGACATTTGGAAACCACGGCAACAGGCCCCTCCCCAGAAGATCAGCGAGAACAGCCAGCCAAGACCAAGTTTACTGATCAATGAGAACGGCTGAACTCCAGCGCTAGGGGACTACTGCACATAGAATTCATGGCTTTTTTACCATGATTCTTCAGTCTTTCAAGGCTAATTTTTTTTTAACTATCTTTTTTTCTTTTTTTTTCATTTTGAATTTTTCTTTTTCCCTTTTTCAACCAACATCTTATTAATCCCATTTTTAAAAAAAAACATTTTTATTTTTCATTTTTAGAGTCATATTCTATCCATTCATAGTAGTTACCCATATTATTGGCTTATATATATAAGTTGTTCTCTCTTTAAAATTTTGAGATAGTTTCTTCTAACAGATTAAAATATACCCTAAATCTCTAGTATATGGTGTTTTCTGTTCCCCTGCCTGATCACATCCTCTCCCTTTTTTTTCTTTTTCTTTTTTCTTTTTTTAAATCCTCTTCTTTCTTTTTTCAAACAACTTCTTTTCAATTCCTTTTATAAAATTTTTTATAATTTCCATTTTTACAGTCATATTCCATCCCTTCATCATATCAACCCTTATTTTTGTATATATATAAGATTTTCTTTCTTTAAATTTTTGGGAGGCACTGTCTTCTAAAAGACCAAAATACACCCCAAATCTAGTGTGTGGCACTGATCTATATACCAGCCTGATCATATTTGATCACATTCTGGTTTTTTTTTGTTGTTGTTGTTGTTCTTTTGTTTTGTTCGTTTTTGTTTTTATCTTTATCTTTATCTTTTTCTTTTTTTTCTTTTTCTTTTTTCTCTCTTTCCCTTTCTTTTCCCACTGCTTCAGGTATTTTCTGATTTGTTTAGAGTATATTTTCTGGGGACATGGTTACTCTGCTAGCATTTTGTTCTCTCATTAATCTATTCTCCTCTGCACAAAATGACAAGACGGAAAAAATCACCTCAACAAAAAGAACACGAGGTAGTACCGACAGCCAGGACCTACTCAATACGGACATTAGTACGATGTCAGATCTAGAGTTCAGAATCATCACTTTAAAGATACTAGCTGGGCTTGAAAAAAATATGGAAGTTATTAGAGAAACCCTTTCTGGAGAAGTAAAAGAACTAAAATCCAACCAAGTAGAAATCAAAAAGGCTATTAATGAGGTGCAATCAAAAATGGGGGCGCTAAGTGCTAGATTAAATGAGGCAGAAGAGAGAATCGGTAATATAGAAGATGAAATGATGGAAAATAAAGAAGCTGAGAAAAAGAGAGATAAACAACTACTGGATCATGAGGGCAGAATTCGAGAGATAAGCGATACCATAAGATGAAACAACATTAGAATAATTGGGATCCCAGAAGAAGAAGAAAGAGAGAGGGGGGCAGAAGGTATATTGGAGCAAATTATAGCAGAGAACTTCCCTAATTTGGGGAAAGAAACAGGCATGAAAATCCAGGAAGCACAGAGAACCCCTCTCAAAATCAATAAAAATAGGTCAACACACCAACACCCCAACAACACCCCAACACCCCAACAACAACACCCCAACTTTGTCTCTGAGACTTACGAGTCTCAGAGACAAAGAGAAAATCCTGAAAGCAGCTCAGGAGAAGAGATAGGTAACCTACAAGGGTAGAAACATTAGATTGGCAACAGACCTATCCACAGAGACCTGGCAGGCCAGAAAGGACTGGCAGGATATATTCAGAGCACTAAATGAGAAAAATATGCAGCCAAGAACACTCTATCCAGCTAGGCTGTCATTGAAAATTGAAGGAGAGATAAAAAGCTTCCAGGACAAACAAAACTAAAGGAATTTGCAAACACAAAAGCAGCCCTACAGGAAATCTTGAAAGGGGTCCTCTAAGCAAAGAGAGACCCTAAAAGCAACATAGAACAGAAAGGAACACAGACAATATACGGTAACAGTCACCTTACAGGCAATACAATGGCACTAAATTGCTATCTTTCAATAGTTAACCTGAATGTAAATGGGCTAAATGCCCCAATGAAAAGACACAGGCTATCAGACTGGATTAAAAAACAAGACCCATCGATATGCTGTCTGCAAGAGACTCATTTTAGAACGAAAGACACCCCCAGATTGAAAGTGAGGGGGTGGAAAACCATTTACCATGCTAATGGACACCAAAAGAAAGCTGGGGTGGCAATCCTTATATCAGATAAATTAGATTTTAAACCAAAGACTGTAATAAGAGATGAGGAAGGACATTATATCCTACTTAAAGGATCTATCCAACAAGAAGATCTAACAATTGTAAATATCTATGCCCCTAACATGGGAGCAGCCAATTATATCAGGCAATTAATAACAAAAGCAAAGAAACACATCAACAACAATACAATAATAGTGGGGACTTTAACACCCCCCTCACTGAAATGGACAGATTGTCTAAGCAAAAGATCAACAAGGAAATAAAGACTTTAAATGACACACTGGACCAAATGGACTTCACAGACATATTCAGAACAGTCCACCCCAAAGCAATGGAATACACATTCTTCTCTAGTCCGCATGGAACATTCTCCAGAATAGATCACATCCTAGGTCATAAATCAGGTCTCAACCGGTACCAAAAGATTGGGATCATTCCCTGCCTATTTTCAGACCACAATGCTTTGAAACTAGAACTCAATCCCAAGAGGAAAGTCAGAAAGAACTCAAATACATGGAGGCTAAAGAGCATCCTACTAAAGAATGAATGGGTCAACCTTGAAATTAAAGAAGAATTAAAAAATTACATGGAAACCAATGAAAATGAAAACACAACTATTCAAAATCTTTGGGATGCAGCAAAGGCAGTCCTAAGAGGAAAGTATATAGCAATACAAGCCTTTTTCAAGAAACAAGAAAGGTCTCAAGTACACAACCTAACCCTACACCTAAAGGAGCTGGAGAAAGAACAGCAAAGAAAGCCTAAACCCAGCAGGAGAAGAGAAATCATAAAGATCAGAGCAGAAATCAATGAAATAGAAACTAAAAGAACAGTAGAACAGATCAACGAAACTAGGAGCTGGTTCTTTGAAAGAATTAACAAGATTGATAAACCCCTGGCCAGACTTATCAAAAAGAAAAGAGAAATGACCATAATCAACAAAATCATGAATGAAAGAGGAGAGATCACAACCAACACCAAGGAATTACAAACAATTATAAGAACATATTATGAATAACTCTATGCCAGCAAATTAGATAACCTGGAAGAAATGGATGCATTCCTAGAGATGTATCAACTACCAAAACTGAACCAGGATGAAATAGAAAACCTGAACAGACCTATAACCACTAAGGAAATTGAAGCAGTCATCAAAAATCTCCCAACAAACAAAAGCCCAGGGCCAGATGGCTTCCCAGGGGAATTCTACCAAACATTTCAAGAAGAATTAATACCTATTCTTCTGAAACTGTTCCAAAAAATAGAAATGGAAGGAAAACTTCCAAACTCATTTTATGAGGCCAGCATTACCTTGATCCCAAAACCAGACAAAGACCCCATCAAAAAGGAGAATTACAGACCAATATCCCTGATGAACATGGATGCAAAAATTCTCACCAAAATACTAGCCAATAGGATCCAACAGTACATTAAAAGGATTATTCACCACGACCAAGTGGGATTTATCCCTGGGCTGCAAGATTGGTTCAACATCCGGAAATCAATCAATGTGATACAATACATTAACAAAAGAAAGAACAAGAATCATATGATCCTCTCAATAGATGCAGAAAAAGCATTTGACAAAGTACAGCATCCTTTCTTGATCAAAACTCTTCAGAGTATAGGGATAGAGGGTACATACATCAATATCATAAAAGTGATCTATGGAAAACCTACAGCGAATATCATTCTCAATTAGGAAAAACTGAGAGCTTTCCCCCTAAGGTCAGGAACGTGGCAGAGATGTCCACTATCACCACTGCTATTCAACATAGTATTGGAAGTCCTAGCCACAGCAATCAGACAACAAAAAGAAATCAAAGGCATCCAAATCGGCAAAGAAGTAGTCAAACTGTCACTGTTTGCAGATGATATGATACTTTATGTGGAAAACCCCAAAGACTCCACCCCAAAACTGCTAGAACTCATACAGGAATTCAGTCAAGTGGCAGGATATAAAATCAATGCACAGAAGTCAGTGGCATTCCTATACACCAACAACAAGACAGAAGAAAGAGAAATTAAGGAGTCAATCCCATTTACAATCGCACCCAAAACCATAAGATACCTAGGAATAAATCTAACCAAAGAGACAAAGGATCTGTACTCAGAAAAGTATAAAATACTCATGAAAGAAATTGAGGAAGACACAAAGAAATGGAAAAACGTTCCATGCTCATGGATCAGAAGAACAAATATTGTGAAGATGTCAATTGTACCTAGAGCAATCTACACATTAAATGCAATCCCCATCAAAATACCATCCACTTTTTTCAAAGAAATGGAACAAATCATCCTAAAATTTGTATGGCACCAGAAAAGACCCCGCATAGCCAGAGGAATGTTGAAAAAGAAAAGCAAAGTTGGCGGCATCACAATTCCGGACTTCCAGCTCTATTACAAAGCTGTCATCATCAAGACAGCATGGTACTGGCACAAAAACAGACACATAGATCAATGGAACAGAATAGAGAGCCCAGAAATGGACCCTCAACTCTATGGTCAACTCATCTTTGACAAAGCAGGAAAGAATGTCCAATGGAACAAAGGCAGTCTCTTCAACAAATGGTGTTGGGAAAATTGGATAGCCACATGCAGAAGAATGAAACTGGACCATTTATTACAGCACACACAAAAATAGACTCCAAATGGTTGAAAGACCTCATTGTGAGACAGGAGTCCATCAAAATCCTAAAGGAGAACACAGGGAGCAACCTCTTCAACCTCAGCCGAAGCAACTTCTTCCTAGAAACATCACCAAAGGCAAGGGAAGCAAGGGCAAAAATGAACTATTGGGACTTCATCAAGATAAAAAGCTTTTGCAAAGCAAAGGAAACAGTCAACAAAACCAAAAGACAACCGACAGAATGGGAGAAGATATTTGCAAATGACATATCAGATAAAGGGCTAGTATCCAAAATCTATAAAGAACTCATCAAACTCAACACCCAAAGAACAAAGAATCCAATCAAGAAATGGGCAGAAGACATGAACAGACATTTTTCCAAAGAAGACATCCAAATGGCCAACAGACACATGAAAAAGTGCTCAATATCGCTCGGCATCAGGGAAATCCAAATCAAAACCTCAATGAGATACCACCTCACACTAGACAGAATGGCTAAAATTAACAAGTCAGGAAATGACAGATGTTGGCGGGGATGCGGAGAAAGGGGAACCCTCCCACACTGTTCGTGGGAATGCAAGCTGGTGCAGCCACTCTGGAAAACTGTATGGAAGTTCCTCAAAAAGTTGAAAATAGAGCTACCATATGATCCAGCAATTGCACTACTAGGTATTTACCCCAAAGATACAAAAGAAGGGGTACGTGCACCCCAATGTTTATAGCAGCAATGTCCACAATAGCCAAACTGTGGAAAGAGCCAAGATGTCCATCGACAGATGAATGGATAAAGAAGAGGTGGTATATATATACAATGGAATATTATGCAGCCATCAAAAGGAATGAGATCTTGCCATTTGCAATGACGTGGATGGAACTGGAGGGTATTATGTTGAATGAAATAAGTCAAACAGAGAAAGACATGTATCATATGATCTCACTGATATGAGGAATTCTTAATCTCAGGAAACAAACTGAGGGTTGCTGGAGTGGGGGGTGGGGTGGGAGGGATGAGGTGACTGGGTGATAGACACTGGGGAGGGTATGTGCTCTGGTAAGCGCTGTGAATTGTGCAAGACTGTTGAATCTCAGATCTGTACCTCTGAAACAAATAATGCAATATATGTTAAGAAAAAACAAAGAAGTTAGCGGGAGGGGAAGAATGAAGCGGGGGAAATCGGAGGGGTATACGAACCATGAGAGTCGATGGACTCTGAAAAACAAACAGGGTTGTAGAGGGGAAGGGGGTGGGAGGATGGGTTAGCCTGGTGGTGGGTACTGAGGAGGGCACATTCTGCATGGAGCACTGGGTGTTATGCACAAACAATGAATCATGGAACACTTCATCTAAAACTAATGATGTAATGTATGGGGATTAACATAAGAATAAAAAAAATAGAAAAAAAAAGGCACTCAGAGAATCAAGGTTAAGGTCTCATTGTTTAAAGTCTACATTGATAACAGAAAGATCTTGTTTCTGGGATAATCTCCATTTCCTGTGTTTCTATAAATATCACTGAACAATGCAAAGAACACCACAATACATAGAGGTACTACATATTTGAAAAATACAACTTTGTTTTGAACGTGTCATTCCAAATATTTTAGAGAGATTCTACATATATAGCTGAAAGAACAATCTAGAAGAAACATGCACATAATCTAAAGCAATTGTATCAGGGTGTTTACAGAGAATGTTGTGATTTCAGATTTTGTGATAATTCTACAGGGTAATATTTTACAAATACCTCTTTTGTATAAAAACAACAGAAGTTTATCTTGCTGGTCTAGTATAATAGAAAACACACATATGTCTCCCTTCCTAAGATCCACTGGAAAACTAGTAATACTCGCCTCCTCTGAAAAAAATGACAGAATAACTTTCAAAAATCAATTAATGATGTTTTTGTTAAAATTATATTCAGATTCCAATGCCAAAAGCACCAATGATGCTTTTGGATGCCTTTTATTTCTTTTTGTTGTCTGACTGCTGAGGCTAGGACTTCCAGTACTATGTTAAACAATGTGTTGAGAGTGGAAATCCCTGTCATGGTCCCGACATTAGGGGAAAAGTTTGAGTGTTTCCCCATTGAGGATGATATGAATTGTGGATCTTTCGTATATGACATTTATGATGTAGTATGTTACTGGTTTCCCTACTTTCTTATAGGTTTTTTTTTTTTTTATCAAGAATGGATGCCCTATTTTGTCAAATGCATTTTCTGCATCTATTGAGGGGTTCATATCATTCTTTTCCTTTCTTTTATTCATATGGTGTATCATGTTGATTTGCAGATATTGAACCACACCAGGAGTCCAGGAATAAATCCCAATTGATCATTGTGAATAATTCCTTTAAGGTGCTGTTGAATTCCATTTGCTAGTATTTTATTGAGATTTTTTGCATCCATGTTCATCCGGGATATTGGTCTGTAATTCTCCTTTTTAATGGGATCTTTGCCTGGTTTTGGAATCAAGGTAATGCTGGCCTCATAGAATGAGTTTGGAAGTTTTCCTTCCATTTCTATTTTTTGGAACAGTTTCAGAAGAACAGGTATTAACTCATCTTTAAATGTTTGGTGGAATTTCCCTGGGAAGCCATCTAACCCTGGACTCTTGTTTTTTGGGAGATTTTTTATTACTGATTCAATTTCTTTGCTGATTATAGGACTGTTCAAATATTCGATTTCTTCCTGTTTCAGTTTTGATAATTTATATGTTTCCAGGAATTTATCATTTCATCCAGATCGCCCAATGATTTGACATATACTTACTCATAATATTTTCTTACAATTGTATGTATTTCTGTGGTGTTGGTTGTGATATCTCCTCTTTCATTCAGGATTTTAATCATTTGTGTTCTTTTTCTTTTCTCTTTGATATCTCTGGTTAGAGGATTATGAATGTCATTAATTCTTTCAAATAACCAGATTCAACAAGGCCCTGCTTACATCCCAAAAGCCCATAATTCCACTTGTAATGGTCCATTCTCCTTAGATCAACACTATCCAGCTCCTCACCCTCACTCACCTGATCTCCATACCTCCAGTGTTGCTCTTCTCCAATTGATTCCCACAGATTTAACTTTTCTATAATCCAAGTGTGGTCATTTTATTATCATTTGTAAATACCTGGGTCACAAAAAGGCAAGAAATGAGGCTAAAGTGAAGCAGGAAGGAGGTGCTATTAGGACATTTCTCTCCTGCTTGGTCAACCACCTGAACTTTGCTCATGGTGTTCCTTTTCTGTGGCATCATGTCCCTGCTCCTTGAGGAAGAGTCATGATCTCAGCCTCCAGTACTCATATGAAGGTAACATCTAGTCACCATTCAACACTGTGATCTAGGGTCTCCATTTAGCCTCTTTGTTTGGCTGAACTCACTGTAATAGATAGAACTGATGTGTCCTGATCAGTTGCACCCTTTCCACATGAGCCTCAAAGCAATTTATGTATTTTATTATAACTCTTTGCACAAACTACACCTACAGATTATATTCCTTAGGGACAGTAGATTTGTTATTTATATGTTAAATTCACTTAGCTATTAGTTATTTTTTAATTATAGCATAAGACATGTTTTTTGAGTAAATGAAGGACTGAAAGTTTGATGTTCTTCCTCTGCTTGTTTGTACAATAAGTTACATACTTCAATTTCAGCTCCAATACCACCTTATGCTGGAAAGCTTCCCTAAGCCCTCCTTCTTGGGGTTGTTTTTCCCACAGAACTTTCTACCACAATGGGCTAATTATTTCAGAGAAGGTAACAGCCACTGGATGTCTTCGGGTTTGGTATCTAAAGAACAAAATCACCTTAATTAAACACAGGCCAACACCTGGATTGTCGCAGTAATGATCAGCCATGTTAACTTGTGTACAATTTCCAAAATTTGTCACTTACACTGCCACCATGCAGCCAGGACTCATTTTTAAAATAGACAAAAGTCTGATCCTTTATGTTTTATTCTTAAGTAATTTCAAATTTATCTAAAGTTAGTATGAATAATAATAGTACAATTAACACTCATATATCTTTGCCTAGATTCTCCTATAAGTTTATACCCCATTTGGTTTATCACCTCTCTCTCCATCTCTCTTTCATCAGTTACACAGCTTATGATCTTTGTTTCCAAATATTTCATTATGTATTTTTTAAGAATATGAATATTCAGAAAAATGTAACATGGCTACAATACAATTATACAAATATTCTGAATGCAAAAGTGTAAAAAGGAAGAGCCTTCCAGTTCAGGGACACAATTCCTTCAAAAGGGACAAATACGTGATGGCACATCATGTTATAAGAATCTGAAGAAAAACGTTGGTATAAGGTCCTAAAGTTTTAATTTGTAGAGTGAAGAAAAAAAAAACAGTACAAATATTGCCTACTTCATAGTTTCCTGTAAAACAGATCCCAAATTCAACATTTTTTTGGAGCCCTTGTGACATCCTTATTCCTAAGACTATAAATTAAAGGACTTAGATCAGGAGTGAGTATGGTATAAAAGAGAGATACAATCATGTCCTTCTCAGGGGTGTGGTAGGAGGTGGGAAGCATGTAGGTATAGATGGAAGCACCATAGAAGAGGATGACCACCATCATGTGGGAAGAACAAGTGGCAAAGACCTTCTTCCATCCCTCTGCTGAGTTCATCCTATGGATGCTGAAGAGGATGAAAGAGTAGGAGCTTGAAATGACTGTCACAGGGATGAGGAGCATGAGGACACAACACAGGTACATAAGTGTCTCATAGAGGGAAGTGTCTGAGCAGGAAAGCTTCATTACAGCAGGGACCTCACAGAAGAAATGGTGGATCACCCGGGATCTGCAGAAGGGAAAGGTCATGGTGACGGGTGTGAGCTTAAATCCATCCACAGATCCCAGAAGCCAGGAGGAAGACACCAAGAGGAGACACACCCTATGGTTCATGAGGATAGAATAACGGAGTGGATGGCAGATGGCCACATAGCGGTCATAGGCCATGGCAGCTAGAAGGAAAACTTCTGAACCTCCTAGTGTCAAATAGAGAAACATCTGCATCCCACACTCAGGGGCTGAGATCTGTTTCACACCCATGACCTGGTCCATGAGCATCTTGGGCACAGTGACAGAAATGTACATCACATCCATGAGAGACAACTGGGTGATAAAAAAGTACATGGGGTTATGAAGGTGAGCATCACAGTGGATCAGAAGGATCAGGATGGTGTTTCCAGACAAGGCCATCAGGAAAACCACAAAAATTATCATAAAAAGAAGAGTTGGGTGTTTGGATTGACTGAAGAGTCCCACTAGGTCAAAATCTGATCGTCCAGTATGGTTTGCCACCCAAGTGGTATTATCCATTGGATTTCACCTGGATCACCAAGGAGAGTTGTGGAGTTAATAGATCACTCATGGGATATGACCACCTGAAAAAAAAAGTTTAGTGAACTTGTGTGTGTGTGTGTTGTCATGTTTATACACAGCAACCATGTGTGTTAATACAGGGAAATTCCAAGGACCTGTAAATTGTAGGATTATGTTACCTGTAATTGAACAAATTTACTAGAAATCTAGGAATTCACATAGTCAGTCAAAAATGTTGGTACCTTAGGGCACCTGGGTGGCTCAGTTGGTTAAGCCTCCAACTCTTGACCAGGGCATGATCTCAGGGTCATGAGATCCAGCCCCGTGCTAGGATCAACACTCAGCAGGGAGTCTGCATGAGATTCTTTTTCTCCCTCTCCCTCTGCCCCTCCCCCCTGTTCCCTTTCTCTCTCTGTAAAAAAAATAAATAAATCTTTAAAAAAATATTGGTACCTTAATAATTCCACTACTGGGTATGCATTTCCCCAAATAAAACAAAAAACTAATATATGGACTTCTGTTTATTTTTTTTTTTCAAACTTCATGTGATCTCTTAAAGTTTTTATTTAAACTCCAGTTATTTGACATACAGTGTAATATTGGTTTCAGGTACACAATATAGTGATTCAACACTTCCAAACAATACCTAGTGCATACCAGAACATGTGCACCCTTTAATTCCCATCACCTATTTAACCCATTCCCCTTCCATGTCCCTTTGGTAACCATCAGTTTGCTCTATTTTACTTCTCTCTCTCTTTTTTCCCTTTGCTTTTTTGTTTAGCTTATTAAATTCCACATAGAAGTGAAATCATATGTCATTTGTCTTTCTCTGATTGACTTATTTTGCTTAGCATTATACTGTCTAACTTCATCCATGACCATGCAAATGGCAAGATTTCATTCTTTCTTATGGCTAATATTTCATTGTATATTTATATATGCACCTCTATTCTTATCACAGCATTATTCACAATAATCAAGATATGGAAACAATCTAATTGCCCATTGATAGATGAATGGATTAGAAAAAAGTGGTGTGTGTGTGTATATTCCATACAGACAGTGAAATATCATGCAGCCATAAAATCCATAACATTGTGCCCATTGTTACAACACAATCGGCATAGATGGTATTATGCTAAATGAAATAAGTCAGACTTAGAAAGACAAATACCACATGACCTCACTCCCATATGTGGAATGTAAAAAGAGAAATGAGTGGGAAAAAAAAAAAAGCAGAATCAGATCTGTAAATACAGAGAAGTAACTGATGGTTACCACTGAGGTGGGTGGGGGTATGCAGTAACTGGATGATGGGTCTTAAGGAGGGCATGTGATGTGATGTGCACAGGGTGTTATATGTAACTTACAAATTATTGAACACTGCATCTGAAACTAATGATGTACTATATGTTGGCTAATTGAATTTAAATTAGAAAAGGATATTGGTAACATAATATTTCCACAGTTCAAGGTTTTGAGAATTCCTGATGATAGTGTTGTTTATCAATGAGTATGGAATATTGCACAATCACTGCCATTTGAAAACATAGAAAGTGAATCATTTAAAAAAAGGATAAAACCCTTTATTTCTATAGTTTTTTGTTATGGAAGTCAAAACAGAATCAACCTCCCTGGTTTAAGGATCCAACTGGACCTTAAAACTGTTAGAGATATATTCCAGGTACAAACGATTTAGAAAGTAACTGAAACATGATTTGGGGGATAATCATACCAAAAGTTTGAATCTCCTTTGTGATGCTCTGTGTTTGTGTGGAGTAAGCCACGCATCCACGGGAACAGATGTGGTTCTCACCAATGATCAGCACCTTAGATATCCTGGGAACATCAATTTAGGAGTCCATACTTTGAGTCTGGACTATGACTGTGGGTCCAGGTTATCCTCTATCCACCATTCTTTTGACCACTTTACATAAAAAGAGGATAATAAAGTTAGGTCTAAATTATGTTCAGTATTAAATTATGTAAAATAATAAAAGTGTTTAAACATTATCAGTTACAGATGAGCAAGTACATATATTGTTAAAGAGTTAAGATCTACAATAATTATTGTACAGATTCTGTGTAGGAGATGGCTGTTACCACCTTTGTTTTATGATATAAGATGAATTAGTCCTGTTTGCCAGTTTTAGTATCTATTCATACACATAAGGATTTGGATTTGATAATTTCTGTAGTCACAGAATATATAATATAATATAATATAATATAATATAATATAATATAATATAATATAATATAATATAATATATATGTGTATATAATATAATAATAATAATAAATCTTATTTTATATATCTATATCTATATATCTATCTCTATCTTATTTTAACTCTATTTAAACAGATCTTTAAGGAGAATCATACCTTAATTTTGTCTATATAGCATCTCCAACTACTACCATTTATTCTAAATTTAAGGGGAGAGAGCTAGCATTTAGAAGATCATTTTCATTTACAAGACAAGTCTTTAGTTGTTTTCACAAGCATCATCTACTTTATTGTCTGTAGTAACCAATTTTTCATGGAAACTGAGAGCAGAGAGAAAAACTGAACAACAATGAATTGTTTCTGACTCAAACTCAATTCCCCTTCCTGTGTCTAGCCACTCAAAGCTTACATGTGTGTTAAGTGCTAAAGACAAATAAAATAAATTTGAAATTGGTTACAGTGAAAGAGGTCACAGTCTGTGTATTCAAGCAAAATAGTGTGTGTGTGTGTGATTTAAAGTATAATTTTAAAATAGCTCAAAATAAGAAAGAACAATAGAAAAATACATCTGTCCTTTCTGAAAAGAATCAGTAATAACTTCTTTTACTTTTTCTCTTATAGATATTAAAGTTTTACAACTTTTCGGTTTCTAAAAATGGAGATCCAGGGTGCCTGGGTGGCTCAGTTGGTTAAGCGACTGCCTTCGGCTCAGGTCATGATCCTGGAGTCCCGGGATCGAGTCCCGCATCGGGCTCCCTGTTCGGCGGGGAGTCTGCTTCTCCCTCTCCCACTACCCCCTCTTGTGCTTTCTCTCTCTAACTCTATCTCTCAAATAAATAAAAAAAATCTTTAAAAATGGAGATCCAAACTAATCTAGATAATCTAACAGCTAGAGTAAGTGAGGCAGAAGAACAAACCAGTGACCTGGAAGACAATATAATAGACAAAAAGGGAAAAGAGGAGGCCAGGGAAAAACAAGTCAGGATCCATGAAAATAGAATCAGAGAAATAAGTGACACCATGAAGCATTCCAGTGTCAGAATTATTGGAATCCCGGAGGGGGTGGAGAGAGAGAGGACTAGAAGATATATTTGAGCAAACTCTAGCTGTGAACTTCCTTAATCTGGGGAATGAAACAAACATTCACATCCTAGAGGCAGAGAGGACCCCCCCAAAGATCAAGGAAAACAGGCCAATACCCAGGCATGTAATAGTAAAACTTGCAAATCTTAGAACCAAGGAAACCATCTTAAGGGCAGTTAGGGGGAAGACATTCCTTACGTACAGAGGAAGGAACATCAGAATAACGTCAGACCTATCCACAGAGACCTGGCAAGCCAGAAAGCCATGGCAAGACATATTCAGGGTACTAAATGAGAAGAACATGCAGTCAAGAATACTTTATCCAGCAAGGCTGTCATTTAGAATGGATAGAGAGATGCAGAGCTTCCAAGACCGGCAGAAATTGAAAGAATATGTGACCACTTAGCCGGCCCTGCAAGAAATATTAAAAGGGGTTCAATAAAAGAAGAAAGATTCCCAAGAGTGATATACAACAGAAATTTACAGAGACAATCTAATAAAAACAACGTCTTCACAGGCAGCATGATGACAATTAATTCATATCTTTCAATAATCACTCTCAACTTGAATGGCCTAAATGCTCCCATAAAATGGCACAGGGTTGCAGATTGGATAAAAAGACAGGACCCATCCATATGCTGTCTACAAGAGACTCATTTTCAACCTAAAGATACATCCAGACTGAAAGTGAAGGGATGGAGATTCATCTTCCATGACAGCAGACCTCAAAAGAAAGCTGGGGTAGCAATTCTTGTATCACACAAATTAGATTTTAAACTAAAGTCTGTAGTTAGAGACACAGAAGGACACTATATCATTCTTAAAGGGTCTATCCAACAAGAAGATCTAACAATTGTAAATATCTATGCCCCCAACATGGGAGCAGCCATCTAGATGAGCCAACTGTTAAACAAAATAAAGAATCATAGTGATAAAAATACGTTAATTTTAAGAGACCTCATTACTCTACTCTCAACAATAGATCATCTAAGCTGAAAATCAATAAGGAAACAAGAGCTTTGAATGATACACTGGATGAGATGGACCTTATAGATATATATAGAACATTCCACCCTAAAACAACAGAATACTCATTCTTCTTGAGCGCGCATGGAACTTTCTCCAGAATAGACCACATACTGGGTCACAAATCAGGTCTCAACTGATACCAAAAGATTAAGATTATTCCCTGCATGTTGTCAGACCACAATGCTTTAAAACTGGAATTCAATCACAAGAAAAAACTTGGCAGAAATTCAAACACTTGGAAGCTAAAGACCACTCTGCTCAAGAGTGTTTGGGGCAACCAGGAAATCAAAGAACTTAAACAATTCATGGAAATCAATGAGAACGAAAACACATTGATCCAAAACCTATGGGATACTGCAAAGGCGGTCCTAAGGGGGAAATACATAGCCATTCAAGCCTCACTCAAAAAAACCAGAAAAATCCTGAATTCACCAACTAACTCTATACCTTGAAGAACTAGAGAAAAAGCACCAAATTATGCCTAAGCCACCCACACATTAGAAGAGAAATAATTAAGGGTAGAGCAGAGATCAGGGCACCTGAGTGGCTCAATCAGTTAAGCAGCTGCCTTCGGCTCAGGTCATGATCCCAGAGTCCTGGGATCGAGCCCCGCATTGGGCTCCCTGCTCAGCGGGAGAGCCTGCTTCTCCATCTCCCTTAGCCTGCTCTGCCTACTGTGCTCTCTATCTCTCTGTCAAATAAATAAATAAAAACTTAAAAAAAAAGACTACAGCAGAGATCAATGACTTGGAAAACAGAAACACAGTAGATCAGATCAACAAAACAAGAAGTTGGTTCTTTGAAAGAATTAATAAGGTTGATAAACCACTGGCCAGACTTATCCAAAATAAAAGAGAAAGGACCCAAATTAATAAAATTATGAATGAAAGGGGAGAGATCACGACTAACACCGAGGAAATAGAAACAATTATTAGAAATTATTATCAACAACTATATGCCAAGAAACTGAGCAATCTGGATGAAATGGAGGCCTTCCTCAAAACCTATAAGCTGCCAAGATTGAAACAGGAAGAAATTGACAACCTGAATAGGCCAATAACCAGTAACGAGATGGAAGCAGTGATGAAAAACCTCACAAGAGTCCAGGGCCTGATGGATTCCCTGGGGAATTCTACCAAACATTCAAAGAAGAAATAATACCTATTCTACTGAAGCTGTTTCAAAAAATAGAAACAGAAGGAAAACTTCCAAACTCATTCTATGAGGCCAACATTACCTTAATCCCCAAACCAGCAAAGACCCCATCAAAAAGGAGAATTTCAGACCGATATCCCTGATGAATATGGATTCCAAAATCCTAGCTAATAGGGTCCAAAAATACATTAAAAGGCTTATCCACCACGACCAAGTGGGATTTATCCCCAGGATACAAGGGTGGTTCAACATTTGCAAATCAATCAATGTGATAGAATATATTAATAAGAGGAGAGAGAAGAGCCATATGGTCCTCTCAATGGATGCAGAAAAAGCATTTGACAAAATACAGCATCCTTTCCTGTTTAAAACTCTCCAGAGTATAGGGATAGAGGGAACATTCCTCAAGTTCATAAAATCCATCTGAAAAACCCACAGCGAATATCATCCTCAAAGGGGAAAACTGAGAGCCTTTCCCTTACGATTAGGAATATGTCAAGGATGTCCACTCTTGCCACTATTGTTTAACATAGTACTAGAAGTCCTAGCAACAGCAATCAGACAACAAAAAGAAATAAAAGGTATTCAAATTGGCAAAGAATAAGTGAAACTCTCTCTTTTCACAGATGACATGATACTTTATGTGGAAAACCCGAAAGACTCCACCCCCAAATTTACTAGAACTCATCCAGCAAATCAGTAATGTGGCAGTATACAAAATCCATGCACAGAAATCAGTGCAACTGTAGAAAGAGAAAGAGAAAGAGAAAGAGATTTACAACAGCACCAAAAACCATAAGATACTTCAGAATAAACCTAACCAAAGAGGTAAAGGATCTATACTCTAGGAACTACAGAACACTCATGAAAGAAATTGAAGAAGACACAAAACGATGGAAAAATATTCCATGCTCATGGATCAGAAGAATAAACATTGTTAAAATGTCTATGCTACCCAGAGCAATCTATACCTTCAATGCCATCCTAATCAAAATTCCAATGACATTTTTCAAAGTGCTGGAACAAACAATCCTAAAATTTGTATGGAATTAGAAAAGACCCTGAATTACCAAGGAAATGTTGAAAAAGAAAAACAAAGCTGGGGGCATCACATTGCCTGATTTCAAGCTGTATTACAAAGCTGTGATCACCCAAGACAGCATGGTACTGGCACAAAAACAGACATATAGACCAATGGAACAGAATAGAGAACCCAGATATGGACCCTCAACTCTATTGTCAAATAATGTTCGACAAAGCAGGAAAAAACATGCAATGGAAAAAAGACAGTCTCTTCAATAAATGTTGCTGGGAAAATTGGACAGCCACATGCAGAAGAATGAAACTCGACCATTCTCTAACACCATACACAGAGATAAACTCAAAATGGATGAAATATCTAAATGTGAGACAGGAATCCATCCAAATCCTAGAGGAGAACATAGGCAATAACCTGTCTGACATTAGCCACAGCAACTTCTTTCAAGATACATCTCCAAAAGCTAGTGAAACAAAAGCAAAAATGAACTTTTGGGACTTCATCAAGATAAAAAGCTTTTGCACAGCAAAGGAAACAGTCAACAAAACAAAGAGGCAACCCACAGAATGGGAGAAGATATTTGCAACTGACACTACACATAAAGGGCTGATATCCAAGGTCTATAAAGAATTTCTCAAACTCAACACCCAAAAAACAAATAATCAAGTCAAAAAATGGGCAGAAGACACGAACAGACACTTCTCTGAAGAAGACATACAAATGGCTAACAGACACATGAAAAAATGTTCATCATCTTTAATCATCAGGGAAATTTCAATCGAAACCACATTGAGATACCACCTTACACCAGGTAGAATGGCCAAAATGGACAGGGAAAGAAACAACAAATGTTGGAGAGGTTGTGGAGAAAGGGGAACCCTCTTACACTGTTGGTGGGAATGCAAGTTGGTACAGCCACTTTGGAAAGCAGTGCAAGGTTCCTCAAAAATTTAAAAATGGAGCTACCCAATGACCCAGCAATTGCACTCCTGGGTATTTACCCCAAAGACACAGATGTACTGAAAGGAAGGGCCATATGCACCCCAATGTTCATAGCAGCTTTGTGCACAATAGCCAAACTGTGGAAAGAGCTAAGATGCCCTTCAACAGAGGAATGGATAAAGAAGATGTGGTCCATATATACAATGGAATATTACTCAGCCATCAGAAAGGATGAATACCCAACTTTTACATCCACATGGATGGGACTGGAGGAGATTATGCTAAGTGAAATAAGTCAAGCAGAGAAAGTCAATTATCCTAGATGGTTTCACTTATTTGTGGAACATAAGGAATAGTATGGAGGACATTAGGAGAAGGAATGGAAAAATGAAGGGGGGTGGAATCGGAGGGAGAGATGAACCATGAGAGACAATAGACTCTGAGAAACAAACAGGGTTTTAGACGGGAGTGGGGAGGGGGGATGGTTTAGCCTGGTGATGGGTATTAAGGAGGGCATGTACTGCATGGAGCACTCTTTGTTATATGAAAACAATGGATCATGGATCACCACATCAAAAACTAGTGATGTATTTTATGGTGACAAACATAACATAATAAAATTTTAAAAAATTAAAAAAATATCTTTATTTATTTGACAGAGAAAGGGAGAGAATAAGCACTGGGAGTGGCAGCCAGAGGGAGAGGGAAAAGTAGGCTCCCCAATGAATAGGGAGACTGACTCGGGGCTTGATCCCAGGACCCCGAGATCATAACCTGAATTGAAGGCAGGTGTTTAACCAACTGAGCCATCCAGGCATCCCTTGAATTTACCTTTAATGTCATCTGGCTCTGGATTTCTGTTTGCTGGGAGTATTTTGATCACTGAGTCAATTTCATTGCCGGTAGTGGGTCTACTCAAATTTTTTATTTCTTCCTTATTTAATTTGGGAGGATGTATGTTTATAGGAATTTATCCATTTCTGTTAGATTCTCTAACTCATTGGCATATAATTTTTCATACTACCCTCCTATAATACTTTGTATTTGCATGGTGTTGGTTGTCATTTCTCCTTTGATTTCTGATTTATCTGTGTCCTGTCTCTTTATCTTTCTTTTTTGTTTCTGATGAGTCTAATAGTTCATCAATTTTGCAGGTCTTTCAAACAATGAGTTCCTAATTTCCTGGATTTCTTCTATTGTTTTGTTTCTAACGTGTTCATTTCAGATCTAATCTTTGTATGTCCTTCCTTGTACTAGTTCTAGGTTTTATTTGCTTTTCTTTTTTTAGGTTAATTTTGTAAGGTTAGGTTGTTCATTTGAGGCTTTTCTTGCTTTTTGATAGGGCTTTATTGCTCTAAATTCCCACTTAGAAGAGTTTTGCTACATCCCAAAAACTTTGGGCTGTTGTGTTATTTTCATTTGTATTCAAATATTTTCATTATTTCATCTTTGTTTTCGTTGTTTAGGAGAATATTATTTAACCTCCATATTTTTGTGATCTTTTAGATATTTTTGTGGTTGATATCCAATTTCACAACAGTGTGGTTAGAAATGATGCATGGTATGACTTTAGTATTTTGGGGATTGTTGTTCTTGTTTTGTGGCCTAACAAGTGATCTATTCTGGAGAATGTCTTGTGCGTACTTGAAAAGAATGTGTATTCTGCTGTTTGAGGATAGAAAGTTCTGAATCTATCTGTTAGTTCCATCTGTTCCAATTTGTCATTCACAGCCACTGTTTTCTTGTGTATTTTCTATTTGGATGAACTATTCATTGATGTACGTAAGTATTAAAGTCTCCTACTATTGTTGCTTTTTTGGTAAGTTTTTATTTAAATTCCAGTTAGTTGACATACAGTGCAAATTAGATTCACGTATACAATATGGTGATTCAAAACTTCCATACAACACCCAGTGCTTATCATAAGTGTATTCCTTAATCCCCATTACTTATTTAACCCATTCCCCAACCGCTTCCCCTCTGGTAACAATCAGTTCCATCTTTAAAGTTAGGAATCAGTTTCATGGTTTGCCTCTCTTTTTTTCCTTTTTCTCTGTTTTGTTATTTTAATTCCACATATGTGAAATCATACGGTATTTGTCTTTTTCTAACTGACTTATTTTGCTTACATGAATACTCATTAGCTCCAGCCATGTAGTTGCAAATGACAAGATTTCATTCATTTTTATGGCTGAGTAATATTCTATTGAATATACATATACTACTTCTTCATCCATGCATCAGTTGATGGACACTTGAGCTGTTTCCATAATTTGGCTATAGTAGATAATGCTGCTATAAACATTGGGATGCATGTGCCCCTTGGATTAGAATTCTTGTATTCTTTGGGTAAAACCTAGTAGTGCAATTGCTGGATCACACAGTAGGTCTATTTTTAACTTTTTGAGGAAACTCGATACTCTTTTCCAGGTTGGATGCACCGTTTGCATTCCCACCAACATGTTAAGAGTTTTCCTCTTTCTCCACATCTTCCCCAGCATCTGTTGCTTCTTGTGTTGTTGTTGTTTTCTTTTATTTTTTATTGTTATGTTAATCACCATACATTACATCATTAGTTTTTGATGTAGTGTTCCATGATTCATTGTTTGTGCATAACACCCAGTGCTCCATGCAGAACGTGCTCTCTTTAACCAATCACCAGGCTAACCCATCCTCCCCCCCCCGAACCCTCAATTTGTTTTTGAGAGTCCATCATCTCTCATGGTTCATCTCCCCCTCCGATTTTCCCCCCTTCATTCTTCCCCTCCTGCTATCTTCTTCTTTTTTTTTTCTTAACATATAATGTATTATTTCTTTCAGAGATACAGATCTGTGATTCAACAGTCTTGCACAATTCACAGTGCTCACCATAGCACATACCCTCCCCAGTGTCTATCACCCAGCCACCCCATCCCTCCCACCCCAACCCCCACTCCAGCAACCCTCAGTTTGTTTCCTGAGATTAAGAATTCCTCATATCAGTGAGGTCATATGATACATGTCTTTTTCTGATTGACCTATTTCGCTCATCATCACACCCTCCAGTTCCATCCACGTTGTTGCAAATGGCAAGATCTCATTCCTTTTGATGGCTGCATAATATTCCATTGTATACCACATCTTCTTTATCCATTCATCTGTCGATGGACATCTTCACTCTTCCACAGTTTGGCTATTGTGGACACTGCTGCTATAAACATCGGGGTGCACGTACCCCTTTGGATCCCTACTTTTGTATCTTTGGGGTAAACACCCAGTAGTGCAATTGCTGGATCATATGGTAGCTCTATCTTCAACTTTTTGAGGAACCTCCATACTGTTTTCCAGAGTGGTTGCACCAGCTTGCATTCCCACAAACAGTGTAGGAGGGTTTCCCTTTCTCCACATCCCCGCCAACATCTTGTTCCCTGACTTGTTAATTTTAGCCATTCTGACTGGTGTGAGGTGATATCTCATTGTGGTTTTGATTTGGATTTCCCTGATACCGAGCGATGTGGAGCACTTTTTCATGTGTCTGTTGGCCATTTGCATGTCTTCTTTGGAAAAATGTCTGTTCATGTCTTGTGCCCATTTCTTGATTGGATTGTTTGTTCCTTTGGTGTTGAGTTTAAGAAGATCTTTATAGATTTTGGATACTAGTTATTTGGAGTCTTTTCTGGTTCCATACAAATTTTAGGATTATTTGTTCCATTTCTTTGAAAAAAGTGGATGGTATTTTGATGGGGATTGCATTGAATGTGTAGATTACTCTAGGTAGCATTGACATCTTCACAATATTTGTTCTTCCAATCCATGAGCATGGAACATTTTTCCATTTCTTTGTGTCTTCCTCAATTTCTTTCATGAGTATTTTATACTTTTCTGAGTACAGATCCTTTGCCTCTTTGGTTAGATTGATTCCTAGATATCTTATGATTTTGGGTGCAATTGTAAATGGTATCCACTCCTTCATTTCTCTTTCTTCTGTCTTGTTGTTGGTGAATAGGAATGCCACTGATTTCTGTGCATTGATTTTATATCCTGCCACTTGACTGAATTCCTGTATGAGTTCTAGCAGTTTTGTGGTGGAGTCTTTTGGGTTTTCCACATAAAGTATCATATCATCTGCAAACAGTGATAGTTTGACTGCTTCTTTGATGATTCGGATGCCTTTTATTTCTTTTTGTTGTCTGATCGCTGTGGCTAGGACTTCTAATACTATGTTGAATAGCAGTGGTGATAGTGGACATCCCTGCCGTGTTCCTGACCTTAGGGGGAAAGCTCTCAGTTTTTCCCCATTGAGAATGATATTTGCTGTAGATTTTTCATAGATGGCTTTTATGATATTGAGGTATGAACCCTCGATCCCTATACTCTGAAGAGTTTTGATCAAGAAAGGATGGTGTATTTTGTCAAAAGCTTTTTCTGCATCTATTGAGAGGATCATATGATTCTTGTTCTTTCTTTTGTTAATGTATTGTATCATGTTGATTGATTTGTGGATGTTGAACCAACCTTGCAGGCCAGGGATAAATCCCACTTGGTCATGGTGAATAATCTTTTTAATGTACTGTTGGATCCTATTGGCTAGTATTTTGGCGAGAATTTTTGCATCCGTGTTCATCAAGGATATTGGTCTGTAATTCTCCTTTTTGATGGGGTCTTTGTCTGGTTTTGGGATCAAGGTAATGCTGGCCTCATAAAATGAGTTTGGAAGTTTTCCTTCCATTTCTATTTTTTGGAACAGTTTCAGAAGAATAGATATTAATTCTTCTTGAAATGTTTGGTAGAATTCCCCTGGGAAGCCATCTGGCCCTGGGCTTTAGTTTGTTGGGAGATTTTTGATGACTGCTTCAATTTCCTTAGTGGTTATAGGTCTGTTTAGGTTTTCTATTTCTTCCTGGTTTAGTTTTGGTAGTTGATACATCTCTAGGAATGCATCCATTTCTTCCAGGTAATCTAATTTGCTGGCATAGAGTTGCTCCTAATATGTTCTTAGAATTGTTTGTATTTCTTTGGTGTTGGTTGTGATCTCTCCTCTTTCATTCATGATTTTGTTGATTTGGGTCATTTCTCTTTTTGATAAGTCTGTCCAGGGGTTTATCAATCTTGTTAATTCTTTCAAAGAACCAGCTCCTAGTTTCGTTGATCTGTTCTACTGTTCTTTTAGTTTCTATTTCATTGATTTCTGCTCTGATTTTTATTATTTCTCTTCTCCTGCTGGGTTTAGGCTTTATTTGCTGTTCTTTCTCCAGCTCCTTTAGGTGTAGGGTTAGGTTGTGTACTTGAGACCTTTCTTGTTTCTTGAGAAAGGCTTGTATTGCTATATACTTTCCTCTTAGGACTGCCTTTGCTGCATCCCAAAGATTTTGAATAGTTGTGTTTTCATTTTCATTGGTTTCCATGTATTTTTTTAATTCTTCTTTAATTTCCTGGTTGACGCATTCATTCTTCAGTAGGATGCTCTTTAGCCTCCATGTATTTGAGTTCTTTCTGACTTTCCTCTTGGGATTGAGTTCTAGTTTCAAAGCTTTGTGGTCTGAAAATAGGCAGGGAATGATCCCAATCTTTTGGTACCGGTTGAGACCTGATTTATGACCTAGGATGTGATCTATTCTGGAGAATGTTCCATGGGCACTAGAGAAGAATGTGTATTCCGTTGCTTTGGGGTGGACTGTTCTGAATATGTCTGTGAAGTCCATTTGGTCCAGTGTGTCATTTAAAGTCTTTATTTCCTTGTTGATCTTTTGCTTAGACGAGCTGTCCATTTCAGTGAGGGGGGTGTTAAAGTCCCCCACTATTATTGTATTGTTGTCGATGTGTTTCTTTGCTTTTGTTATTAATTGCCTGATATAATTGGCTGCTCCCATGTTAGGGGCATAGATATTTACAATTGTTAGATCTTCTTGTTGGATAGATCCTTTAAGTAGGATATAATGTCCTTCCTCATCTCTTATTACAGTCTTTGGTTTAAAATCTAATTTGTCTGATATAAGGATTGCCACCCCAGCTTTCTTTTGGTGTCCATTAGCATGGTAAATGGTTGTCCACCCCCTCACTTTCAATCTGGGGGTGTCTTTCGTTCTAAAATGAGTCTCTTGCAGACAGCATATTGATGGGTCTTGTTTTTAATCCAGTCTGTTAGCCTGTGTCTTTTGATTGGGGCATTGAGCCCATTTACATTCAGGGTAACTATTGAAAGATAGGAATTTAGTGCCATTGTATTGCCTGTAAGGTGACTGTTACCGTATATTGTCTGTGTTCCTTTCTGGTCTATGTTGCTTTCAGGCTCTCTCTTTGCTTAGTGGACCCCTTTCAAGATTTCCTGTAGGGCTGGTTTTGTGTTTGCAAATTCCTTTAGTTTTTGTTTGTCCTGGAAGCTTTTTATCTCTCCTTCAATTTTCAATGACAGCCTAGCTGGATAGAGTATTCTTGGCTGCATATTTTTCTCATTTAGTGCTCTGAATATATCCTGCCAGTCCTTTCTGGCCTGCCAGGTCTCTGTGGATAGGACTGTTGCCAATCTAATGTTTCTACCCTTGTAGGTTACATATCTCTTCTTCCGAGCTGCTTTCAGGATTTTCTCTTTGTCTATGAGACTCGTAAGTTTTACTATTAGATGTCGGCGTGTTGACCTATTTTTATTGATTTTGAGAGGGGTTCTCTGTGCTTCCTGGATTTTCATGCCTGCTTCTTTCCCCAAATTAGGGAAGTTCTCTGCTATAATTTGCTCCATTATACCTTCTGCCCCTCTCTCTCTTTCTTCTTCTTCTGGGAACCCAATTATTCTAATGTTGTTTCGTCTTATGGTATCGCTTATCTCTCGAATTCTGCCGTCATGATCCAGTAGTTTTTTATCTCTCTTTTTCTCAGCTTCTTTATTTTCCATCATTTCATCTTCTATATTACTGATTCTCTCTTCTGCCTCATTTATTCTAGCACTTAGCAGCCCCATTTTTGATTGCACCTCATTAATAGCCTTTTTGATTTCTACTTGGTTGGATTTTAGCTTTTACTTCTCCAGAAAGGGTTTCTCTAATAACTTCCATATTTTTTTCAAGCCCAGCTAGTATCTTTAAAGTGATGATTCTGAACTCTAGATCTGACTTCGTACTAATATTCGTATTGAGTAGGTCCCTGGCAGTCGGTACTACCTCTTGTTCTTTTTGTTGAGGTGATTTTTTCCGTCTTGTCATTTTGTGCAGAGGAGAATAGATTAATGAGAGAACAAAATGCTAGCAGAGTAACCACGTCCCCAGAAAATATACTCTAAACAAATCAGAAAAGACCTGAAGCAGTGGGATAAGAAAGGGAAAGAGAGAAAAAAGAAAAAGAAAAAGAAAAAAAGAAAAAGAAAAAGATAAAGATAAAAACAAAAACAAACAAAACAAAACAACAACAGCAACAAAAAAACCAGAATGTGATCAAATATGATCAGGCTGGTATATAGATCAGTGCCACACACTAGATTTGGGGTGTATTTTGGTCTTTTAGAAGAAAGTGCCTCCCAAAATTTTAAAGAAAGTAAATCTTATATATGTACAAAAATAAGGGTTGATATGATGAAGGGATGGAATATGACTGTAAAGATGGAAATTATAAAAAATTTTATGAGGAATTGATAAGAAATTGTTTGAAAAAAGAAAGAAGAGGATTTAAAAAAAGAAAAAAGAAAAAGAAAAAAAAGGGAGAGGATGTGATCAGGCAGGGGAATAGAAAACACCATATACTAGAGATTTAGGGTATATTTTAATCTGTTAGAAGAAACTATCTCAAAATTTTAAAGAGAGAACAACTTATATATATAAGCCAAAAATATGGGTAACTACTATGAAGGGATAGAATATGACTCTAAAAATGAAGAATAAAAATGTTTTTTTTAAAAAAAAGCGATTGTTAAGATGTTAGTTGAAAAAGGGAAAAAGAAAAATTCAAAAGAAATAAAAAGACAGTTAAAAAAAAATTAACTTTGAAAGACTAAAGAATCATGGTTAAAAAGCCATGAATTCTATGTGCAGTAGTCCCCTAGCGCTGGAGTTCTGCCATTCTCATTGATCAGTAAACTTGGTCTTGGCTGGCTGTTCTCGCTGATCTTCTGGGGAGGGGTCTGTTGCCGTGTTTTCCAAATGTCTCTGCCGGAGGCGGAATTGCCCCGCCCTTGCCCCCTCCCCGCTACGTAATCTGCTCGGGTTTACTCTCTGGAGTTTTTGTTCCCTGCGAGCTTTCTGTACAGCTTTGGAGGCGGAGAGTGAAAATGGCGGCCTCCCAATCTCCGCCTCGGAGGAGCCGAGAACTCGGGGCCCCCCTCCTCAGTGCACCCCCAGAGAAAAGCCGTCAGTCACTCCCATCTCCCCGGTCTCCGGCCGCACTCCGTGCTTTCCCGGCCTGTGACCGCGTGTTTGTATCTCTGGCACCCGACCCCATATGGAGTCACCAAACCCAGCAGATCCCTGCGGTGCACTCCCGCGTGGCTCCTCCCGGGGGAGGAAGGTGAGTCTCCCCGGATCTGCCGCTTGTTGGGTCCCTGCTGGAGGAGCAGTGGCCCGACTGTACCGCGGATCACGGTGTATGGCCACCCCGAGCTGAGAGCCCTCGCCTCAGCTCTGCCTCTGCAGCCAGCTTCCCTGCTCCGATACCTGGGAGCTCTGCCACACTCAGGCACCCCCGGTCTTTCTGTGACCCTGAGGGTCCTGAGACCTCACTGTCCTGGAGGGTTCCACCCTCCGCTTAGCCACCAGAGTGACGTCCCTCAGCGGAGCAGACTTTTAAACGTTCCGATTTTGTGCTCCCTGGCTCTATCACTTGCCAGAAGCGGCCGACGGAGGCCCCTCCCCCGCCACCTATCCTCCCGAATATCGCCTCGGATTCACTTCTCCGAACGTCCTACCTTCCAGAAAGTGGTCGCTTTTCTGATGAGAGAGTTGTTGCTCTTCTTTTCTTCAATCTCCTGTTGAGTTTGTAGGTGTTCAGAATGGTTTGATCCCTATCCAGCTGAATTCCTGAGAGGAGACGAAATCCAGGTCTCCTACTCCTCCGCCATCTTGCTCCTTCCAATACTATTCTTTTTAAAACATGTACTTATTTATTTGCGAGAGAGAGAGAGCAGTGAAGGGCAGAGGGAGAGGGAAACTCAAGCATACCCTGGGCTGAGCATGGAGCCTAATGTGGGGCTCAATCTCATGACCCTAAGATCATGACCTGAGCTGAAACAAGGAATTGGATGCTTAACCAACTGAACCACCTAGGTGCCCCTAAACACTATTCTTTAGTATTTCCTGTAAACCTCATGACCTAAGAACAATTTTCTATGTGCAATAATGCAAGCATAGAAATCAATTTTAATGGTTCATTTTCTTCATCAACTTGATTGGATCATGGGTGCCCAGATTAAATATTATTTTTTGAATTTTTCTGAGAATGTGTTTCTAAATGAGATTAGCATTTGAACTGCTGGACTGGGGAAAACGTGCCACCTTCTCTGATGGGGATGGGCATCATCCAACCCATTCAGGACCTGAATAGAATTAAAAGTCAGAGGAAGAAAGAATTAACTTTCTGCCTGACTGATCTAGGATGTTGGTCTTCTCTTGCATTCCAGGCAGGGCTTTCACCATCAGCTCTCTTAGGCCTTTAGCTTGTAGATGAGAGATCATGAGTCTTCTCAGCAGCCTCCATAAACATGGAAGGCAATTCCTTACAATTTTTTCTTTACTTTCTCTCTCTCTCCCCCCCAAAAGTTAGATAGATGACAGATAGATAGCATATCTTATATATAGAATACATATATACAGACCATCTCTATAAATATATTGTATTTTTATATCTCTATCTCTATCCATCTATTAATTGATCAGTTAATCTAATGATCTATCAATCTATCATCTACCTCCTATTGGTATTGTTCTCTGGAAAACTCTAGTAAACTAATATATAAATGGTTTGAATGCTTTCATAAACCCTCAAAATGTCCATTACTAACAGACAGATCGAATATTACAAAGTAGATCCTGAGATTCAAGAATATTTTCTATTAATGTTAGAACACATATGTCATGATAACTTTTTTTTTTAATATTTAGGTGAGTATGACTTAAAATCACTGGTTCTCCAACATTTGCAAAGATTAAGTGCCTTCCCTTAAATTTCTGTAATTTCTCAGATGATTTTGCCTAATGTTATAACCTCTTATCTCTTGCTTTCCCTAAAATGGTATAGATTTAATTTAATATAAATATTCTGTTCCTATTTTTCCCCCAACAATTTTAGAGCAGGATTCCTTTTCTTGGTCTAAGTCAGCTGTGTGAGCTCCTGACATCATGTTTGCATCCCAATCAGCTAGAATGAGAAAGTAAAGATACACACAGCCACATTTTTCAATGCTATATATATATATAATTTTATATAACATTTAATATAAATTTTAATTATATATATACACATTAGCATTCATGTTATCAGTAAATTTTTGGTAATAGAGTGCATCCTAGGAAATAGCTACTGTTATCTTTCTGCTTTAGTATGTCTTACCCTTATTCCACATGAATTATACCAGTTTTTACCAATGGATCCTAATATGACATTTACTTCTTTCATTGAGGCACATACACATGTACACAAACTTGCATACTTCAGTTAGGCAAGATTATTTACTAAGATATCAAATACTCAATAAAGATTTCTTCCTTTCATATAAAATTTTTACTGAAATACAAAATACTGAAATATCCACAAATGTCGGTTATACATATAAATTAACAAAAAGTATATATATTCATTTATTCACTACCTGAATCAAGAAAGGGATTATTACCAGCACCCAGAAACTTCCCTCATGTATCCATTCAGTCACCACAAATAATCACAATTTGACTTCTAATTTGGCTATCTAAGTAGTACATTTTTGTATATTCTCCTGACACCTCTCTTAGGTGCCATGGAGCCTGCATGTGTACCTCACAGGCCCCTTACCCCATTCCCACTTTCTGCAGTTCTTCTGCAGGATGCCAGTGGTGGTGACTGTCTCTGTGGATCGTTTTCTCAAAGTCTGGTTCTCAGCTAAGGCATAGTCCCATCCCAGACTACTGGCTTTTCTAATATTAAGAGCATAAAACTTGGGGATATTGATACTTTTTTACCAAATTCTCTGCATATTCATCATTGGCAAATTACTTTGCAATCTTCAAAGTTCATATCATTGATATAAAAATCTTAGTGACAGTTTAATAAGATATTTTGCTGTTATGCAGTGGGATAGTGTACATTCATTTAAAATTATAAGTAATGTTTAAAAGTGCCTTAAATATATATGTTAGAATGGAAAACACATAAAAATATGGACTGGTTAAGGAAAAATTTATAGAAAACAGCTACAAATAAATATGCCCAACAAAGAATTTCTTCCCCAATGTAGAGGCACTTTGGATAACTATCTTCTTTTTAGTTATAAAAAATAAAGAGACAGAATATTTTAAAACCAGGGACTGATGGAGGGGATAGCTGCACACATAACTATAATGGGTTAATAACAGTTTACACCTCACAACTGTTACAGAGAACAACTAAAAACATAAGTGCTCCAACAAATCCTTTCCCCATTGAATGAAGTGGATATCATGATCAGCTAATTATTTCTATGAGTTCAAGCACCTGGAAATGGTAAACTGTTCATACCCCATTAGACTCATACTCAGATTTCTGACTCTAGAGCTTGAGCTCTTGATCCAGAAGGTACATTGGGTGCTGGATCAATAATAATGATGGTCGGCGCCTGGGTGGCTCAGTCGTTAAGCATCTGCCTTCGGCTCAGGTCATGATCCCAGGGTCCTGGGATCGAGTCCCACATCGGGCTCCCTGCTCGGCGGGAAGCCTGCCTCTCCCTCTCCCACTCCCCCTGCTTGTGTTCCTGCTCTAGCTATCTCTCTCTCTGTCAAATAAATAAATAAAATCTTAAAAAAAAATAATAATGATAGTGCTAATGATAAAAACTAAAATAAGAACCATAAGCAAAGAAACAGCTCCACTTCAAAATGCTAATGAAAATAAAGACATTGAGTCACCAAAAAGTTGAGTGATTTACCCAAGTCTGTAAGTGATGGGGTTGGGGTTGAGACCCAGCTCATCTGAACTTTTATTTTTTTATTATTTTTTTAAGATTTTATTTATTTATTTGAGAGAGAGAATGAGAAAGAGAGAGGGAGCACATGAGAGGGGGTAGGGTCAGAGGGAGAAGCAGACTCCCTGCTGAGCAGGGAGCCCGATGCGGGACTCGATCCTGGGACTCCAGAATCATGACCTGAGCTGAAGGCAGTCACTTAACCAACTGAGCCACCCAGGAGCCCTCATCTGAACTTTTAAAAAGAGAATACTGCCTCTAATATTGATGATGATGTCAAATAAAATTCTGCTCAATGCAGAAAATACTTCATGACAGAAACAAAAACAAATCAACATCAATTTTTCAAAAATACCCTTAATACATCACGTGCGTGAGCACTGGGTGTTATACACAACTGATGAATTATTGAAAACTACATCAGAAACTAATGATGTACTGTATATTGACTAATTGAATTTACTTTTTCTTTCTTCTTTCTTTCTTTCTTTCTTTCTTTCTTTCTTTCTTTCTTTCTTTCTTTCTTTCTTTCTTTCTTTCTTCTTTCTTTCTTTCTTTTCTTTCTTTTCCCTCCCTCCTCCTATGGTCCTCCATGCATTCCTTATATTCCACCTATGAGTGAACCCTGATATTTGTCTTTCTCTGATTGAATTATTTCACTTAGCATAATCCCCTCCAGTTCCATCATGTCAATGCAAATGGCAGGTATTCAGCATTGTTGATGGCTGAGTAATATTCCATTGTAGATATGACCACATCTTCTTTATTCATTCATCTGTTGAAGGACATCTCAGCTTTCCACAGTTTGGCTATTGTGGACATTGCTACTATGAACCTTGGGGTGCAGGTGCCCCTTCTTTTCACTATGTTTGTATCTTAGGAGAAACACCCAGTAGTGCAACTTCCGGGTCCTATAGTAGCTCTATTTTTAACTTCTTGAAGACACTCCAAACTGTTTTCCAGAGTGGCTGTACGAGCTTGATTTCCCACCAAGAGTGTAAAAGGGTTCCCCTTTCTCTGCATTCTTGCCAGCATTTGTTGTTTTATTGTCTTGTTAATTTTAGCCATTCTAAGTGGTCTAAGGTGGTATCTCATTGTAGTTTTGATTTGTATTTCCTTGATGGCAAGTGATGTGGAGCATTTTTTCATGTATCTGTTAGCCATTTGTATGTGTTCTTTGGAGAAGTGTCTGTTCATGTCTTCTACCCATTTCTTGACTGGATTATTTGTTTTTTCAGTGTTAGGTTTGAGAAGCTCTTTATAATCTTAGATACCAGCCCTTTATCTATAATGTCATTTGCAAATATCATCTCCCATTTTGTAGCTTGTCTTTTAGGTTTTTTTTACTGTTTCCTTTGCTGTGCAGTAGCCTTTTATCTTGATGAATTCCCAAAAGTTCATTTTTGCTTTTGTTTCCCTTGCCTTTAGAGACATGTCTTGAAAGAAGTCGCTGTGACCAAGGTCAAAGAGGTTACTGTCTTTGGTCTCCTCTAGGATATTGATGGATTCCTCTCACATTAGGTATTTCAACCATTTTGGGTTTATTATTGTGTATGGTGTAAGAGAATGGTCGAGTTTCATTATTTTGCATTTGGCTGTCCAATTTTTCCAACACTATTTATTGAAGAGACTGTCTTTTTTCCATTGGATATTCTTTCCTGCTTCATCAAAGATTACTTGACCATAGAGTTGAGGGTCCATTCCTTGACTCTCTATTCTGTTCCATTGATATATGTGTCTTTTTTGTGCCAGTATCATGCTGTCATGGTGATCACAGCTTTATAATACAGCTTGAAGTCAGGCATTGTGAAACCCCCAGGTTTGATTTTTTCTTTTTTCAACATTCCCCAGGGAATTAGGGATCTTTATGGTTCCATACAAATTTTAGGATCGTTTGTTCCAGCACTTTGAAAAAAAAAACAAAAACAAAACAGTGGTATTTTAATAGGGATCGCATTGAAAGTGTAGATTTCTCTGGGCAGCATAGACATTTTCACAATGTTTATTATTCCAATCCATGAGCTTGGAATGTTTTTCCATCTCTTTCTGTCTTCCTCAATTTCTTTCATAAGTATTCTGTAGTTTTTAGAGCATAGATCCCTTACCTCTTTGGTTAGGGTTATTCCTAGATATCATGGTTTTTGGTGCTATTATAAATGGAATCAATTCTTGAATTCTCCTTCTACAGTTATGTTGTTAGTGTATAGAAAACCAACTGATTTCTGTGCATTGATTTTGTATCCTGCCACATTGCTGAATTGCTTTAGGAGTTCTAGTAATTTGGTGGTGGAGTCTTTTGAGTTTTCCACATAAAGTATCATGTCATCTACAAAGAGAGTTTGATATCTTCTTTGCCAATTTGACTGCCTTTTATTTCTTTTTGTTGTCTGATTGTTGAGGCTAGGATTTCTAGTACTATGCTGAACAAAAGTGGTGAAAGTGGGCATCCCTGGCTTGTTCCTGACCTTAAGGGAAAAGCTCTTAGTATTTCCCCATTGAGAATGATATTTGCTGTGGTCTGTTCATAGTTGGTTTTTATGATATTGAGGAATGTTCCCTCTACCTACACTCTGACAAATTTTAATCAGGAAAGGATGCTGTATTTTGTCAAATGCTATTTCTGTATCAATTGAGAGGATCATATGGTTCTTGTCTTTTCTTTTGATAGTGTGCTCTATCATGTTGATTTGCAAATGTTAATCCACCCTTGCATCCCAGGAATAAATCCTACCTGGTCATGATGGATAGTCCTTTTAATGTACTGTTGGATCCTATTGGCTAGGATCTTGTTGATTATTTTGACATCCATGTTCATCAGGGATTTTGGTCTGTAATTCTCCTTTTCGACAGGGTCTTTGCCTGGTTTTGGGATCAGGGTAATGCTAGCCTCATAGAATGAGTTTTGAAGTTTTCCTTCTGTTTCTCTTTGTTGAAACAGCTTCAGTAGAATAGGTATGATTTCTTCTTTAAATGTTTGGTAGAATTCCCCTGGGAAGCCATCTGGCCCTGGACTAATCTAGGAGATCATAGGATCCTGCTCCTACCCGGCCGTTGCTTTCAACAGCCTGAGAACAGGAACACTGATGATGTTTTAGCTGCTTCCACAGTCACTCCTTACGGTTTACAATATATTTCCTAAGAATCCATTTTTGATTACTGCTTCAATTTTGTTACTGGTTATTAGTCTATTCAGATTGTCTATTTCTTCTTTTTTACTCTTGGTAGTTTATAAGTTTCCAGGAATGCATACTTTTCTTCCAGGTTGCTTGTTTTTGACATATACTTGCTGGTAATAATTGTTTCTATTTCCTTGGTGTTAGTTGTGACCTCTCCCCTTTCATTCATGATTTTTTTTTTTTTTACTTTGGGTCCTTTCTCTTTTCTTTTGGATAATTCTGGCCAGAGGTTTATTGATCTTATTAATTTTATCAAAGAACCAGCTTCTAGTTTCATTGATCTGTTCTACTGTATTTCTGGTTTCTATTTCATTGATTTTTGCTCTAATCTTTATTATTTCTCTTCTCCTGCTTGGTTTAGGTTTTATTTGCTGTTCTTTTTCCAGTTCCTTTAGATTTAAGTTTACGTTGTGCATTTGGGATTTTTCTAAATTTTTGAGAGAGGTTTGGATGGCTATGTATTTCCCCCTTAGAACTGCCTTTGCAGTATCCCATAGATTTTTGACCAATGTGTTTTCATTCTCATTAGTTTCCATGAACTGTTTAAGTTCTTCTTTAATTTCCTTGTTGACCCAATCATTCTTTAGCAGGATGTGTTTTAACTTCCACGTGTTTGAATTCCTTCCAAATTTTTTCTTGTGACTGAGTTCCAGTTTCAAAGCATTTTGGTCTGATAACATGCAGAAAATAATCTCAATCTTTTGGTATCAGGGGAGACCTGATTTGTGATCCAGTGTGTGGTCTATCCTGGCGAAGGTTCCATGTGCACTTGAGAAGATTGAGTATTCTGTTGTTTTAGGGTGGAATGTTCTGTATATATCTTTGTAGTCCATCTTGTCCAATGTGTCATTCAAAGCTCTTGTTTCTTTGTTGATCTTCTGCCTAGATGATCTGTCCATTGCTGAGAGTGGAGTGTTATGCTCTCCTACTATTAATGTATTTTTTTTTAAAGATTTTATTTACTTATTTGACAGAGAGAGACACAGCGGAAGAGGGAACACAAGCAGAGGGAGTGGGAGAAGGAGAAGCAGGCTTCCCGTGGAGCAGGGAGCCCAATGCGGGGCTCGATCCCAGAACCCTGGGATCATGACCTGAGCCAAAGGCAGACGCTTAATGACTGAGCCAGTCAGGCGCCCCTATTAATGTATTTTTATCAATATGTTTCTTTACTTTGATTATTAATTGGCTTATATAATTTGCTGCCCCCATGTTGGGGGCATTGATATTTACAATTGTAAGATCTTCTTGTTGGATAGACCCTTTAAGTATGTTATAGTGTACATATACATATCTTACTATAGTCTTTGGTTTAAAATCTAATTTGATATGAGAACTGCTACCCCAGCTTTCTTTTGAGGTCCGTTGTCATGATAAATGGTTCTCCATCCTGTCACTTTCAGTCTGGTGGTGTCTTTAGGTTTACAGTGAGTCTCCTGTAGACAGCATATGGATGTTTTTTTTTTTAAATCCAATATGATAACATCTGTCTTTTGATTGGAACATTTAACCCATTTACTTTCAGAGTAAGTATTGAAAGATATGAATTTAGTTCCAATGTATTGCCTGTAAAGTCCCTGTTTCTGTAGATTGTATCTGTTATTTTCTGGTCTGTGTTACTCTTGGCATCTCTCTTTTCTTCAATATCCCCATTAACATTTCTTACAGGGTTGGTGTCATCGTGCACTGAAATAAAGTTCTCACTCACTAGTCTGAGTGGCTGTGCCTGGCTGCCTCTGCAAGGGAGAGCAGCAGCAGCTAAATCCTGCACATAGCTTTTATTTTGTTTTTAATCAAAAAAGCAAGGACAGATGCCTCTAAGCATGGGAAAGGAGTACAAAGGGATGGCAAATACCTTAAAGCAGATTTGCATTTTCCCTTTGCCTAGGCATGCAGGGAGTTAGGGGATAAGGGAGGAGTGGGATGTTTGGGTTAGCAATCACCAGGTGCAGAAAGGGGAGACTGAGGGTTATATTTATTCATAACTCATAACTTATGCCCTGCCCCTGGGGATCATGGGATTCTGCTCCTACCACGCCATTGCATTTAATAGCCCAAGAACAGAAACGCTGTTGATGTTTCAGCTGCTTCTGCAGTCACCCCTCAGGGCTTAAAATATACTTTCTAAGACTAACCCAGGAGATCATGGGATCCTGCTCCTACAGGCCATTGCTTTCAACAGCCTGAGAACAGGAACACTGATGACGTTTCAGTTGCTTCCACAGTCACTCCTTAGGGTTTACAATATATTTCCTAAGAATAACTCCATAGGCTGGTTTGATTGTCACATATTCTTTCAGTTTCTTCCAGTCCTGGAAGCTCTTTGTCTCTCCATCTATTATGAATGACAGTCTTGCTGGATAAAGTATTCTTGGCTGCATGTTCTTCTCATTTAGTAACCTGAATATACCTTGTCAGTCCTTTCTGGCCTGCCAGGTGCCTGTGGATAGTTCTGATGATATTCTTTCTGTATGTAAGGAACCTCCTCTCCCTAGCTGCTCTCAGGATAGCTTCTTTGGCTATAAGATTTGCAAGGTTCATGATTATACGTCAGTGTGTTGATCTGTTTTTATTGATTTGGGGAAGGGTCCTCTCTGTCTGTTGGACATGAATACTTGTTTCCTTCCCCAGATTAGGGAAGTTCTCAGCCATGATTTGCTCAAATATACCTTCTAGCCCCCCTTCTCTCTCCACCCCTTCTGGGATCCCGATAAAATGGGCATTGATTCATTTCAAGGCATCAGTAAATTCTCAAAGCCTTTCTTCATGAGCTGTTAATTGCCTTTCTCCCCTTTCCTCAAGTTCCTTCATTTCCATCAGCCTGTCCTCTAGATCACTTATTCTCTCTTCTGCCTCATTGACCCTAGCTGTTAGAGCATCCAATTTAGACTGCATCTCATTCATAGCTTTTTGAGTTCGGCCTGATTAGATCTCATTTCTGCCCTTAGAGGTTCTGTGTTGTCATTTATGCTTTCTTCAAAGCTAGCTATTAATTTTGTAATTGCTATTCTGAATTCCATCTCTGACATCTTACTTATATCCATATTGTATAGCTCTGTGGCAGAGAACATTTCCTCTGTTTCTTTCCTTTGTCGTGAGTTCCTCTTTCTAGTCATTCTGCCTAGGGAAGGATCTGTAAATGAACAAATTGACTCCAAAATATTAACCATGACCCATGCAAAATCCATCCTAGAAAAAAATCTGAAGTGGTTGGAAGCCACCACGGAAAAGCAAAAAAAGCCAAAATGTAACAAGACAATAATAATAATAATAATAGATGGGGGGGGAGATGGCAGAGGAGTAGGGGACCCTATTCCAAATGGTCCCTAGAATTGAGCTGGATATCTACCAGACCACTATGCGCACCCACAAAATCAGCCTGAGATGTAAGAAAATAGATCTGGGGCTCTACAAACAAAATATGGTGGGTGGTTGGTTTCGAGGTACGAAACAGGGAGCCGTGATTCCACGGGCAGATATCAGAGGATAAATGGCAGTGGGAGGGAGCCTGGCTGTGGGGATCCTACACCGCTGGTGAGTGACAGCCTCGCGTGCTGGGGACAGGCCACAGACTCACAGACTGGTAGCAGCAGGGAAAGGACTTTAGGGCAGCCCCCAGGACAGAAACCTGGAGTGGCAGGGCCATGTGTGTGAACTGGGGGTGGCTGGCAGTTTTAGAAGCACAAAGGGCAGAGACGAGCCCTGACTTGGAGGCAGGACTGGCGGCACTGTGGAAGGGTGCAAAACCCAGGACGCTGCAGTTTATAGCAGCACAGACAGAAATGGAGATAGTGTGGCCTGGAGAGCTCACTGAAGAACAGACTGCAATCTCTGCTCTGAGGCAGAGGGTTGGAAATGGTCTTTTCTGCTCTGACTCCCGGAAGAGATGTGGAAAGCCACCAGGGAAAGCCACCAGAGAACAAAAGCCCCAAAAAACTGGTTCCCACTGAGCCCATCCTCTGCAAGAGGGGAGCAGGGCAACTCTGCCCAAACAGGGTTGCCTGAGTAACAGCGTGGCAGGCCCCTCCCCCAGAGGACAGGCTGGAAAAACAAGAGGCCAGCAACCCTAAGGTCCCTAGAAAACAGGTACATCTTCCTTGAGTTCTGGTCAATAATTTGGACTCTATACATTCCCTTAACCACCCATCAACAGAATGACTAGGTTGAGGAACCCCCAAAATAGGAAAGACTCAGAGATTATGACTTATGCCACAGATTTACAAATGGATGCAGATATAACCAATTTGTCGGAGATGGAATTCAGGCTAACAATTGTGAAGGTGATAGCTAGAATGCAGAAATCAATTAATGGCAACATAGAGTCTCTAAGGGCAGAAATGAAAGGTGAACTGGCAGAACTTAAAAATGCTATCAATGAGATCCAATCTAATCTAGATAATCTAACAGCTAGGGTAAGTGAGGCAGAAAATGAATAAGTGACCTGGAAGACAATTTAATGGATAAAAAGGGAAAAGAGGAGGCCAGGGAAAAACAACTCAGAATCCATGAAAATAGAATCAGAGAAATAAGTGACACCATGAAGCATTCCAATGTCAGAATTATTGGAATCCTGGAGGGAGTGGAGAGAGAGAGCGGACTAGAAGATATATTTGAGCAAATCGTAGCTGAGAACTTCCCTAATCTGGGGAATGAAACAAACATTCGTGTCCTAGAGGCAGAGAGGACCCCTCCCAAGATCAAGGAAATCAGGCCAACACCCCAGCATGAAATAGTAAAACTCGCAAATCTTAGAACCAAGGAAACCATCTTAAGGGCAGTTAGGGGGAAGAGATTCCTTACGTACAGAGGGAGAAACATCAGAATAACGTCAGACCTATCCACAGAGACCTGGCAAGCCAGAAAGCCATGGCAAGACATATTCAGGTTACTAAATGAGAAGAACATGCAGCCAAGAATACTTTATCTGGCAAGGCTGCCATTTAGAATGGATGGAGAGATGCAGAGCTTCCAAGACCAGCAGATCCATCCATATGCTGTCTACAAGAGACTCATTTTGAACCTAAAGATACATCCAGACTGAAAGTGAAGGGATGGAAATCCATCTTCCATGCCAGTGGACCTCAAAAGAAAGCTGGGGTAGCAATTCTTATATCAGACAAATTAGATTTTAAACTAAAGTCTGGCATTAGAGACACAGAAGGACACTATATCATTCTTAAAGGGTCTTTCCAACAAGAAGATCTAACAATTGTAAATATCTATGCCCCCAACGTGGGAGCAGCCATCTACATAAGCCAACTGTTAACCAAAATAAAGAGTCATATTGATAACAATACGTTAATTGTAGGAGATCTCACAGTAGATCACATCAACGAAAGTAGAAGTTGATTCTTTGAAAGAATTAATAAGATCGATAAACCACTGGCCAGACTTATCCAAGAGAAAAGAGAAAGGACCCAAATTAAGAAAATTATGAATGAAAGGGGAGAGATCATGACTAACACCAAAGAAATAGAAACAATTATTAGAAATTATTATCAACAACTATATGCCAATAAACAGAGCAATCTGGATGAAATGGAGGCCTTCCTGGAAACCTATGAACTCCCAAGACTGAAACAGGAAGAAATTGACAACCTGAATAGGCCAATAACCAGTAACGAGATTGAAGCAGGGATCCAAAACCTCCCAAAAAACAAGAGTCCAGGGCCTGACGGATTCTCTGGGGAATTCTACTGAACATTCAAAGAAGAAATAATACCTATTCTTCTGAAGCTGTTTCAAAAAATAGAAACAGAAGGAAAACTTCCAAACTCATTCTATGAGGCCAGCATTACCTTAATCCCCAAACCAGGCAAAGACCCCATCAAAAAGGAGAATTTCAGACTGATATACCTGATAAATAGGATTCCAAAATCCTCAACAAAATCCTAGCTAATAGGATCCAACAATACATTAAAAGGATCATCCACCACGACCAACGGGGATTTATCCCTGGGATGCAAGGGTGGTTCAACATTTGCAAATCAGTCAGTGTGATAGAACACATTAATAAGAGGAGGGAGCAGAACCATATGGCCCTCTCAATTGATGCAGAAAAAGCATTTGACAAAATACAACATCCTTTCTTGATTAAAACTCTTCAGAGTATAGGGATAGAGGGAACATTCCTCAAGTTCATAAAATCCATCTATGAAAAACCCACAGCAAATATCCTCAATGGGGAAAGCTGAGAGCCTTTCCCTTAAGATCAGGAACATGTCAAGGATGCCCACTCTCACCATATTGTTCAACATAGTACTAGAAGTCCTAGCAACAGCAATCAGACAACAAAAAGAAATAAAAGGCATCTGAATAAAAGGTACATGGGTGTACCTAATTGCTACTATGCTAAGTGAAATAAATCAGAAGAAGAAAACCAAATCAAATGAAGAAAACCAAATGTGTTATTTCACTTACATGTGGAATGTAAAAATAAAAACAAAAAGCTTCTGCACAGCAAAGGAAACAGGCAACAAAACAAAGAGGCAACCCACGAAATGGGAGATGTTATTTGCAAATGACACTACAGATAAAGGGCTGGTATCCAAGATCTATAAAGAACTCAAACTCAACACACAAAAAACACATAATCAAGTCAATAAGTGGGCAGAAAACATGAGAAGACACTTCTCTGAAGTAGACATACAAATGGCTAACAGACACATGAAAAAATGTTCATCATCTTTAGCCATCAGGGAAATACAAACTAAAACCACATTGAGATACCACCTTACACAAGTTAGAATGGCAAAAATGGACAGGGAAAGAACCTACAAATGTTGGAGAGGTTGTGGAGAAGGGGCAACCTTCTTACACTGTTGGTGGGAATGCAAGTTGGTACAGCCACTTTGGAAAACAGTGTGGCATTTCCTTAAAAATTTAAAAATAAAGCTATCGTATAACCCAGCAATTGCACTCCTGGGTATTTACCCCAAAGACACAGATGTAGTGAAAAGAAGCGCCATATGCACTCCATGTTCATAGCAGCAATGTCCGCAATAGCCAAACTGTGGAAAAAGCCGAGATGCCCTTCAACAGATGAATGGATAAAGAGGATGTGGTCCATATATACAATGGAATATTACTCAGACATCAGAAAGGATGAATACCCAACTTTTACAGCCACATGGATGGGACTGAAGGAGATTATGCTAAGTGAAATAAGTCAAGCAGAGAAAGTCAATTATCCTATGGTTTCACTTATTTGTGGAACATAAGGAATAGCATGGAGGATATTAGGTGAAGGAAGGGAACAATGAAGGGGTGGAAATCGGAAGGAGAGATGAACCATGAGAAACTATGTTCTCTGAGAAACAAACAGCGTTTGAGAGGGGAGGGAGGAGGGAGGATTTGTTAGCCTGGTGATGGGTATTAAGGAGGGCACGTACTGCATGGAGCACTGGGTGTTATATGAAAACAATGGATCGTGGATCACCACATCAAAAATTAATTATGTATTGTATGGTGACTAACATAATATAAAAAATTTAAAAATTAAAAAAAAAATAAGTGGTGGGGGAGAGAGACTATAATCTCACAGGGTGGACAAAGCAAGGTGACTTGCTTGTTCCTGTGTGAATTTTGGCCTGGGTGTTAGAAGACACTATATCCCCAAATTGCAAAGAAACAACACTTATATTTATACAAAAATAAAATTGAATGGAGGGCAAAAAGGACTAGAATGAACAATATATCTTTAAAATGTAGATGTGAGAAAAGTAAAAGTTAAAAAGTGACTTAAAAGCATAAGTTGGTAAAATAAGAATTTAATTGAAATGGAAAAAGGTAAAGAGAAAAAAAAAGAAATGGAAAATTTTAGACTGAAGGATAAATGAGTTGTGGTGAAACACCTGGAGCTCAATATACTATTTTCCCGTGATCCTGGAGTTTTACAGTCTCGTGGGATCCATAAGCTTGTCATTCACTTGTTCTTCCAGTCTGTTGTCTGGGGGAAGGGCCTGATTTGCTTCTTCTCAGGTGTCTTTTCCTGGGTGGAGTCGCTCCACCCCTTGTCAGGGGTATGAGCTTAATGTAAGCTGGTCCTCTGTGTGACCTTTTTTGCTTGGCAGTTTTCCATGCCTCTTCAGAGGGGCAGAGCAAAAATGGCCATGCCTGGATCTCTTGCCCAGAGGGGCAAGATCATGGTCCCCCCTATTCAATAAACCCTCCAGGTCAAACAGAATTCACTTCTGTGTGTGCCAAAGTCTGCAGACTTCCACAGTTCATGCCCACTGCAATCCTCCTGGGGGGAGTACCAGGTAGTTGTGAGCATCACTGAGCTTTGTGTCTTTGTGACTGCAAGCATTTGTGGGCTTGCTTGTACCCTATTCTGCTTCTCCCAGGTCATGGCTGGGTGACACCCTACTGTCCTTTCTGGAGCTGTTGGCATCCTGAGAGCTGCTGCCCAGTCATGGGAACAGCTGTTTCATCCCTCCCAGGGGATGGTAAGCAGCTACACGTTTTGGTCCTTTTCCAGGTGCTCAGGCAGAGTGGTCTCCTTACCAGCCCAGCTCCTGGTTTAATGCAACCAGAGCTGAGAGTCCTTCCTGGATCCCTGGCCATAACCAGTTTCCCTGCTACACTGCTTGGTCACTCTATATGTTCAGACACCTCTGTTCTTTCTGTGTCTCCTGGGATCCTGAGACCACAATGACCCACCTTGAATTCTGTACTTTTAATCCCCTGAACCCCTTTCAGAAAGGGATGTCTCTCACTGGAGATTACTAAGAGTTCCAATTTTCTACTCCAGGGTTATATCACTTTCTGAAAGCCAGCTTATGTAGGCTCTCTCTCCCCTCCATTTATCTTCTGATATTTCCCCACAGATTCACAACTGCACACCTCTTATCCTGCAAAAAGCAGTTGCTTTTCTGCTTGTAGAATTCCAGAAATATTTTCTTACATCTCAGGCTGATTTTGTAGGTGTTCAGAAAGGTTTAATAGATAGTCAGCTAAATTTGAGGTACCAGATGAAACGAAGTCCCCTACTCCATTGCTGTCTTGCCTCCAGCTGGCTAATTGAGTTTAAACAAAAAATACCCTTAATATCATTTTGTAGTTACTTTTTTTCAAAAATTTTTTGTTTTATTTTCCTAACCATACATAGTTTTTTAAAAAATTTTTTATTCTTATGTTAATCCCCATACATCATTAGTTTTAGATGTAGTGTTCCATGATTCATTGTTTGGGCATAACACCCAGTGCTCCATGCAGAATGTGCCCTCCTCAATACCCATCACCAGGCTAACCCATCCTCCCACCCCCCTCCCCTCTAGAACCCTCAGTTTGTTTTTCAGAGTCCATCGTCTTTCATGGTTCGTCTACCCCTCCGATATCCCCCCCTTCTTTCTTCCCCTCCTGCTACCTTCTTCTTCTTCTTCTTCTTCTTTTTTCTTATCATATATTGCATTATTTGTTTCAGAGGTACAGATCTGAGATTCAACAGTCTTGCACAATTCACAGCGCTTACCAGAGCACATACCCTCCCCAGTGTCTATCACCCAGTCACCCCCTCTCTCCCACTCCACCCCCCACTCCAGCAACCCTCCGTTTGTTTCCTGCGATTAAGAATTCCTCATATCAGTGAGGTCATATGATGCATGTCTTTTTCTGTTTGACGTATTTCGCTCAACATAATACCCTCCAGTTCCATCCATGTCATTGCAAATGGCAAGATCTCATTCCTTTTGATGGCTGCATAATATTCCATTGTATATATATACCACATCTTCTTTATCCATTCATCTGTCGATGGACATCTTGGCTCTTTCCACAGTTTGGCTATTGTGGACATTGCTGCTATAAACTCTCACTCTTTGCAGATGATATGATACTTTATGTGGAAAACCCCGAAGACTCCACCCCAAAACTGCTAGAACTCATACAGGAATTCAGTGAAGTGGCAGGATACGAAATCAATGCACAGAAGTCAGTGGCATTCCTATATACCAACAAGACAGAAGAAAGAGAAATTAAGCAGTCAATCCCATTTACAATTGCACCCAAAACCATAAGATACCTAGGAATCAATCTAACCAAAGAGGCAAAGGATCTGTACTCAGAAAACTATAAAATACTCATGAAAAAAATTGAGGAAGACACAAAGAAATGGAAAAACGTTCCATGCTCATGGATCAGAAGAACAAATATGGTGAAGATGTCAATGCTACCTAGAGCAATCTACACATTCAATGCAATCCCCATCAAAATACCATCCACTTTTTTCAAAGAAATGGAATAAATAATCCTAAAATTTGTATGGAACCAGAAAAGCCCCCGCATAGCCAGAGGAATGTTGAAAATGAAAAGAAAAGCTGGCGGCATCACAATTCCGGACTTCCAGCTCTATTACAAAGCTGTCATCATCAAGACAGTATGGTACTGGCACAAAAATAGGCACATAGATCAATGGAACAGAATAGAGAGCCCAGAAATGGACCCTCAACTCTATGGTCAACTCACATTTGACAAAGCAGGAAAGAATGTCCAATGGAAAAAAGACAGTCTCTTTGACAAATGGTGTTGGGAAAATTGGATAGCCACATGCAGAAGAATGAAACTGGACCATTTATTACAGCACACACAAAAATAGACTCCAAATGGTTGAAAGACCTCATTGTGAGACAGGAGTCCATCAAAATCCTAAAGGAGAACACAGGCAGCAACCTGTTCAACCTCAGCCGCAGTAACTTCTTCCTAGAAACATTGCCAAAGGCAAGGGAAGCAAGGGCAAAAATGAACTATTGGGACTTCATCAAGATAAAAAACTTTTGCAAAGCAAAGGAAACAGTCATCAAAACCAAAAGACAACTGACAGAATGGGAGAAGATATTTGCAAATGACATATCAGATAAAGGGCTAGTATCCAAAATCTATAAAGAACTTCTTAAACTCAACACCCAAAGAACAAAGAATCCAATCAAGAAATGGGCAGAAGACATGAACAGACATTTTTCCAAAGAAGACATCCAAATGGCCAATAGACACATGAAAATGTGCTCAATATCGCTCGGCATCAGGGAAATCCAAATCAAAACCTCAATGAGATACCACCTCACACCAGTGAGAATGGCTAAAATTAACAAGTCAGGAAACGACAGATGTTGGCGGGGATGCGGAGAAAGGGGAACCCTCCCACAGTGTTGGTGGGAATGCAAGCTGGTGCAGCCACTCTGGAAAACAGTATGGAGGTTCCTCAAAAAGTTGAAAATAGAGCTACCATATGATCCAGCAATTGCACTACTGGGTATTTACCCCAAAGATACAAAAGTAGGGATCCGAAAGGATACGTGCACCCCGATTTTATAGCACCATACATAGTTTTTTAAGGAACACACCAAGGACATACATTGTAGTTTTAGAATAATGTCGTGTTAATTGTCCACAGGGTGGCAGATGGATGATGCTAATTTGGTCCCTTAGTAATACCTATTGGAAGGCTAGATAGAATCTAAAAAAAATCCTCTAGGGATTTTATCAAATTTATGGATTTCTTCTCCCTGTAAGGGATAAAGGGGAGAAGTATAAATGTCCCAGATACAATTACAAATGATTGAATTTGGTATTTAAAATATAAATTATTTAATGAATCAGGAGGGACTGCTGGTGAGAACTGTGCCTTGAGAACACACAGGAAAATGCTAAGTGACCATATGATAAAAGTAGAACTACCTTTGTCTCAAGAAGCAAGAGTCACAGACTCAGATAATCTCTATTGTTAGAACCCTTTCCCCATTTCTTGATTTTTAACAGGGAATCCTTCTTTAAGACAGGAAAATTTCGTACAGAGTGGTTAAGTAACACGTTAAAGGATACACAGCACAGAAATTAAAAAGTCAAGATTCAAACACCAGTGAGTTTAAGTAAAAGCCTGTGATCTTAACATCATTCATTTGCACCTGAAATTGGCATATGGGTTGGAAGTAATTTAAAACATTTAAATTTGAATAGGAAAAAATAAAATAAAATCAGTTCAAAAGCTTAAGAATCAGTTATTGGGCAAATGCAAAGGTAGAAGTCTGAACATTTTAATAAAACCTATTTGGAACAGAAAGATTGTTCACTGAGGACATTAGATAATCCAACTTGTCACCAGAGAAGACATCACAAAGACCAGTTTAAAGACTGGTTGTACTGGAGGGTGTCTTTAACTCATAAACTTAAATAATTAGTATGTTGAGGAGACAGTATGTTACCTTATGATTCCAAATTATATCATGTTATACAATAAGCTCCACATGGGCAAGCATGTTGGTTAAAAAAATCTTTAATTTCACAAAAAGATCAATTCACTGAAATAAACAACTATATTATAATCAACCCCAAGATTACTCTGCAATCCTAATATCTATAATTTATTCATTTATTCAACTGATCTCCAAAATATTTTTCTTCTTGTCTCAAATTTTTAACAATCATTCCTGTCCTTCACAAGTAGAAGCTCTCCTTGATTCTACTTGCATTGCGAAATAGAAGAAATCAGAGGAGAACTTACTTGTATAGCCTATGCTCTGCTTTACTTCCTGCTATAGTAAATGGACTAGCCATGCAAACTCAAATAAATCAACCTCTTTTCTTCTAAATTTTCTCTGCTCTCTGTCTCTATCAAAGGTCATCTTCTGGAAGAAGTTTCCCATTTTGTATCCATTATCAATTTATGCTTTGTGTAAATTATTCCCTTTATCATATCTGCAATATCCTACAACAAAAAACATTGATATCATACCCTTTTCTAGCCACTGCTCCATTTATCTGCTCTTATTAAAAATTGTACTTACACTCTAGTCATCTTGTCCACTTTCTCCCCTTCTATTTACTCTGAATCCTCTTGGAGAGCACAACTTCATTGGAATTGCTTTTATTAAGGTCATAATTGATCTTTGTGTTGACAAATACAGTGGCCAATCAAAACTCTCATTGTAATCTGACAAGAAACAGCATCTAGTGCATTTGATTACACTCCAGTTTTGAAGTTTCCTCACTTCTGAGATGTTACTTCTTACATCATCAATCACTGTCTCTTATCACACTTTCTTTCCAGCTGAACAGCCTCCTTAGTCTTAAATCTTTACTCTTACCTAAGTTTCAACTAATCCTATGCTTTTAAGTATTCTTTCTACTCTGAAGACTACCAAATTTAAAACTTCAGCCCTTACCTCCAACCTGAACCCCAATTGGCTTCATATATCTAATAGAAATTTCAAAAGTTTCTTAACAACTAAATTCTTGATTTCTCCTACTCAATCCTGCCATTCTGAAAGTTTTCAAATCTCAGAAATCTTAGTTTCCTTTCCCTTGAGGTCAATCGACTTATCTTTCATTTCACTTTCTTTCCTAATAGTCATCCTTCCCACGAGCTAAATCCTCTTGTGCAACTACCTGACTCAATCCTTCTTTCTTCTCATTTGAAGATTCCTAAATTGTTTTCCTGCATACAATCTAGTTCCCTGTTCTATATACCACACTATAGACATAGGGTGGAAGTGTGCATAAAATAGTGCATATAAAAATGTACAACTTATCAAGTTATGTCTATACAGAAAATTCTTCAAAAGCTTTCCATCTCACTCCAAACAACCCTGAACTACATCCAAGTCCTGTTGGTGAATCACAGAATTGGGCAATGTAAATTTTCTTCCCATAGATGTCACCTTTCCTAGAATTCTGCTATTAAAATAACATGGAAAAAGGCACAGCAGTTCTCTTTGATGTTAAATATTAGAGTCTATCCCTTTTGAGTAGGTATGCAATGCTTGGACATTCAATATTCAGTCAGTTTAGCTCACTCACTATTTACTGTGGCCTAGTATTTGACAGTCACTATTTTTAGAATAAGTGCTATGAAAATGATCATAGAGGTTAAAATCCTCTGAGGCAAAGCCAATAGAGATCTGATTAAAACTGTGTGATTTCTATCCTTTGTCACTTGTGATTGGTATTATGTTACTTTATTGATACAAAAATAATCACATTGGCAACAAAATTTGTTAGCTTTGAAAGGTGTTCCTGGGTTAAGTGTGAAAAGGAATCAGCAAAGATTTCCTGTGAACTCTAAGATACACTTTTTTCCCCTTTATTTAGTCTGAGAGACAAGAACCAGCATCAGATGAATTCTTTAACCTATGTAATAATATCTTATTGTTGATAGGTAGCCAAAATGTATCTGCATAACTAATGAAAAATCTTTGGTTCTCACCCCTGGTAACAAGAAACCAGGCATGGTAAATCCTTTTAATTGCCAATTTTAAGTAATCTTTGACAGCTGACTAAATAGTCACCTTTGAAACAGGACAATAGACAATGTTCTTAGGAAGATCTATTGTCAGTTTATTGAATCCTTAAGCATCACTTGTGGATACTTTTTGAGCAGATGAGTATTGTGAAAATACCTTCTTAAATGCTCCCATGACATCCTTGTTTCTGAGACTGTAGATAAGAGGATTGAGCATGGGTGTGACAATGGTATAGAAGGCTGACACTACCTTGTCCTGCTCAGGAGTGTGAAAAGACTGGGGCAGAACATAAGTGTAGAAGGCAGCCCCATAGAAAATGCTGACTACAGTCAAGTGGGAAGAACAAGTGGTAAAGGCTTTCTTCCAGCCTTCAGCAGAGTGCATTCGGTGGACAGTTAACAAGATGAGAGAATAGGAGGTTGAGATGATAGAGATAGGGATGAGCAACATAAGTACACAACAGATGTACATTAGGGTTTCATACAAGGAGGTGTCAGCACAGGCTAGTCTGAGAACTGCAGGGATCTCACAGAAAAAATGGTTGATACTTCGGGAGCCACAGTAGGGGACATTCATGGTGATGGGGGTGAGCAGAAAGCCATCCAGGGACCCACCAAACCAGGCACCAGCAGCCAGCAGGAGACACACCCTGCGGTTCATCAGGACTGGATACCTAAGAGGGTTACAGACAGCCACATAGCGGTCATAGGCCATGAGGCCCAAGAGGAAGAACTCTGAGCCAATCATGGTCAAGTAGAGGAAGATCTGGATGCCACAACCTACAAAGGAAATGGTCTTCTCTTTAGAAACCATGTCGACCAGAAGTTTTGGGACAGTTGTACAAATGAAAAGGGTGTCCATGATGGACAGCTGACTAAGCAGGAAATACATAGGAGTATGGAGATGGGAGTCCACCTGAATCAAGAATATCATGACCAAATTTGCAGTTACAGCCACCACAAAAATAGCAAAAATAATAGCAAAGACAATCCCTGTAGCTTTATTGTTCACCAGAAGCCCCAGGAGGATAAAGTCAGAGGATAAAGTTATATTCTTCATTGACATTGCTGATGGCAGCTCCAGCAGAGCAGAAAGCCACAAAGACCAGGAAGGAAAAGGAGAGAAGACTCTTTCAGTATGGATGAAACTTATAATGGAGATGACACCTCAGAGAGTACTGATTGGGCTGAAATTTTCCAAGGCAAAATGCTAGAGAAAAATGAACAGACCAAGAGACACATCTTAAGTTAGAAACTGTAGATCTATTTCTCTTTGTTGGAGAACAATACATTTTATATTGTATTTATGTTCATGCAACAATACATAGATTATGCTAACTGCATAAAAAAGCTGGTATTTGCTATACATGGGTTAGAGTTTAACTATATCTTTCCTATTCACTCTCTGCATTTCTGGCATCCAGAACATTGTCCAGTCTATGGTAGAGCTAAGTCAATACTGGTTGGGGTAAAGTCTCTTTGATTCACTGATTATTTGAATGGCCAAATGTGAGCAAAAGGAATAACTTAGGAAGTGTAGAATGTAAAGAAAAAAACAAAAACAAAAAACAACAACAAAAAAACACCTTCTATGAGTCTCCTCTATTCTCATTATTTTACCTCTGACACTTTTGGTCACCAAATTTGTGAGGGTTTATTCCCCATAATAAGCAATGTCCAACTCTCCAGACAACCAGCTAGGTATCCTACAATATAATACAGTACTTATACTACCTACATAGAGATAGCTTAATATCTCACTGGTTAAGGGCTTAGTTCCACAAGACTGCTCCCCAAATCAGATACCAATTGCCAAATAGAGCTTATCACTTGGGTGATCTGAACCACTGGCTATAAACAGAAGGTTTTCATGACTCCATCCCTGGGTTCAATTAATTTTCTAGAGTGGAAAATATTTTAATTACTAAATTGACTAGTATATAACTAAGGAACAACCAGGTAGAGGAGATATATAAGTTAAGATGTTCAGGAAAAGCTCAGGAGGTTCATTGTCCTCTCTGGATGTACCATCCTCTTGGCAATTCCATATGTTCAGAAGCTCTCTGAACCCCATCCTTTTAGATTTTTATGGATGCTTGATTATTTTGGCATGTTTGATTAAATCATTGGCCATCAGTGACTAATGAAACCTCTAGATCCTCTCCTTGGAGATCTGAAAGGTAGAGGTTTAAAAACTGCAAATCTTTAATTATGGTTAGTTTCCTGGCAACCAGCTCTGATTCTTAGGAGATTTCAATAAGTCACCTCATTAGCATAAACTCAGGTGTGGTAGGAGGGCCTTTTTATGAATAACACAAGATATCTGCATAGCTATTTCCATTTAGGAAATTCAGAGGGTTTTAGGACCTCTATGCCAGGAATATGAAAAAAAAAAACTTAGTTATGCATCACAACATCACAAAGGGTTAGGACATTGGGGCGCCTGGGTGGCTTAGTTGGTTAAGCCACTGCCTTCGTCTCAGGTCATGATCCTGGAGTCCCGGGATCGAGTCCCGCATCAGACTCCCTGCCAGCGGGGAGTCTGCTTCTCCCTCTGACCCTCCCCCCCTCATGCTCTCTCTCTCTATCTAATTCTCTCTCTCTCAAATAAATAAATAAAAAATCTTATTAAACAACAACAACAACAACAACAACAACAAAGGGTTAGGACATTTGTTTGTATTTCATAAATGAAATGTTCCAGCCATATTTAATCCAGGTTATTCTGGTAGCTTTCCTGCTATCTCCCTGCTCTTTCTTTTTTGTCTATTTTTAATCTAACCTCAGCAGAGTATAGTGATCTTAAAAATCTATATCAGAGGAGCACCTGGGTGGTTCAGTTGGTTAAGCATCTGCCCTCTGCTCAGGTCATGATCCCAGGGTCCTGGGAGTGAGCCCTGCATCAGGCTCCCTGCCCAGCAGGAAACCTGCTTCTCCCTTTCCCTCTGCCAATTCCCCTGCTTGTGTGTGCTCTCTCTCTGTTAAATAAATAAATAAAATCATTAAAAAAATCTGTATCAAAGCAGGTCAACTCCTGCTCAAAGCTCTATTATGAAACTTCATATTTCACTTCAAGGCCCACCAAATTGTAACACTTTAATCCTTTGAAATCATTTTCTGCTGCCTCCAGTGCATTTGCCCTGGTACTGTAAATCCCATATGGCTTCCCCTCTAATCCTTTGTCCCCACTCCGGGTGTGCCTCCAGTCTACAGCTTTTGTCTCTGCTGTGACCCAGGCCTGGGTTTCCTGCCCACATCTGTGACTGACACCCTCACATCATTCAGGGCTTTGCTTCAAGCCCACAGTCTCAGAGGGGCCTATTCTTATAGGTCTTGGTGACTATTGTTCTTATATTCCTTCACACCACTTAACATATATATTTATTTCATTTTGTGTTAGTCTCCTGTCACTGACAGAGTCTCAATATGAGTAAAGCAATTTGCCTATTTTGTTTACTATGTGCTTCCAGAATATAAAAGAATGCCTGGAACATGGTAAATACTTATTGAATATTTAAATAAATTATTGTTAAACATATATTGTTTACTAAAACGCAAATTGCTTTTTCTTTTTGCTCTTTAAGTGATTCATTTCTTGTAGAATGTCTTTAAAATCCACATGAATATGATCTATAAAATATGCTAAAGGAAAATTGAAAAAAATTAAATGCCAGGCCCTTGTGTTTATCTTCAAAACAAAATGAAATTCCCATAAGATTGGATTTACCCACATTTTCTAATACTTAGTTCTAGGAAACAAAAATATTTCACAAGTTTCCAGGATAAAACAACAATACTAATCTTAATCATTGAGATTTCACATATACAAATTTGAGATAATCACTGTCATTGACTTAAAATCAATATACTAATTTGGACACAGTCAGATGTCAGTATAAATTTTCAGCACACAAGGGACTCACCACTTTCTCTCCTTTCTGAATCTGCCCATATTGTATTGGCACTTCATTCATTGTGTCTCAATTATTGTGTAAAAAATAACTGTATCTGCAGATGTTATTATCCATCTGGAGATTGTATTGTGGGTGTTAATAACATAATTTGAACTTACCCTAGATCACACAGGCAAAAGGACAAAAATCATTGTGAATGTTTTTTCTTATCAGTAAGTTACATCTGTCTTCTATTATCAGGAAAAAAATGTGTCTTAAAACATGTTTCTATAAATTTTGTATTTTATTAAACTTAACAAAGCTATGATATATTTAAATTAGTGATAAATAAAACCAATTGTACTAAGCAGAATAATGTCCTCACCCCACTCAAGGATGCCTATGTCCTAATTCCAAGACGATGAATATGTTCCCTTATTTGGCAAAACAGATTTTGCAGATGTGATTAAGAGGAGATTATTCTGGAGGTGCCTGGTTGGCTCAGTAGGTTAAGCATTCAACTCTTGATATCAGCTCAGGTCTTGATCTCAGGGTGGTGAATTCAACCCCTGTATTGGGCTCCACACTGGGCGTGGAGCCTACTTAAAAAGAGAGAGAGAGATATTATTCTGGAATGTCCTGTTGTGCTCAATGTAAATACAAGGGTCCTTATAAGAGGGAGGCAGAGATCAGAGGAGATGTGTTATTATGAACAGAAATCCAAGTGATTCAAACACTGGCTTTGAAGATGAAGAGGACCATGATGCAAGGAATTGAGTGGTCTCTTGAATCTGAAAAATGGTAAAAAAAAAAAAAAAAGGTTTCTCCTCCAAGGCCTTCAGAAATGAGTACAACCGTCCTTGATTTTAGCTTATTATGACCACTTTTTGACTTGTGACCTCCAGAATTGAAAGATAATAAATTTGTGTCATTTAAAGTTAGTGGTAATTTGATACAGCAGCCACACCAATAAAGAATTTTATTAGCTTTTTAACAAGTATAATTGAGGCATGTTGCTAATAACAAATTAGCCAGTACCCATGCAGTGCTTACACTGTGCAGTCATCTCTCCACGTGCTCTAGTGTTTTGATGTAGTCAATTTTTACAGCACCTCTATGGGATCAGTTACTATAATTATCACTATTTTTCAGTTGAAGAAACTGAGGCACAGGGAGGGCAAGTGGCAGATCTGGGCCTGGTTCAAGAAGCAGGACTTTGTTTTTCATACTCTCCAGTTACACTCAAGTGACCCTAAATGTACAATATCCTTTTAATCATCTGTTAAATTTACAGTTGTCCAAGACAAGTCATATTAATACAAGCTGCAAAACCATAATCACATTAAAAAGGTTTTGGATTTCTGGTCAAAGTTTTCAACAAAGTTACAAAGTAAGAAATGAAGTTTATTATTTCCCAAAATACAAAGTGCTCTCTAACTCCTGGGCAATCTCTAAGAATCACATGTTTGCCTATAGATGTCTGATTTCCTATTTTGACATCCACCAGAGGGTGGGGGGGAGGGAAAAAAAGAAAAAGCAAAAAAAGCCCTCACCGAATGTAACCTGGGAACGATCCTCCAAACACCAGACTCACAATTCTTACTGCTGAATATTCACTGCTGAGGGCAACTCCTTATCTCCAAGCAGACATAATAATGTCCATCCAATAGTCCCACTCCCAGTCCATCCCCAGTATAACCATCATTACATATGCAGCTCTGTAAAAATGACACTATATTTCCTTTTGAAGATCCACATTTGAAAGAAATCCTCCATAATGTGAGTCAGGGGAAAGTGGCAGAGTTAACTCCTAAATAAATGACTTATGAGGACAAGAAAATTAAAATTAAATGAAGAATAAACAACAAAAACATTTCAAAAATTACATGAAAGTGTGAACCCAAATTAACTCATTGTGGCATATACTGAAATGTTACTAGAGAAATCTTATTGATGATTTACAAATCTAAAACCATGAGTTAAATTATCAAGTTTTTAAAACATAATTTCCTTCTTCTACTGTACATATATATATATTTTTAGATACAGATCTTCCGAAATTGGGAGGATAATTTTTTAAAACATTCACCTTGGTCTTGTTTGCAATAGTGGGAAAGCAAAAGAAATATAAACATCTGCAATTGGACACATAAAAAATAATTTATATTTTAATATTAGAGTTCATAATAGAATTTCAAGCAACCATTGGGATGTAAGGTGGATCTATAATCATGAGCATGGTATGACAGTTTTGTTGTATTTTTTAAAATTTTATTATGTTATGTTAATCACCATACATTATATCATTAGTTTTTGATGTAGTGTTCCATTATTCATTGTTTGCATATAACACCCAGTGCTCCATTCAATATGTGCCCTCTTTAATACCCATTACCGGGCTAAATCATCCTCCCACCCCCCCCTCTAGAACTCTCAGTTTGTTTCTCAGAGTCCATCGTCTCTCATGGTTCGTCTCCCCCTCTGATTTCTCCCACTTCTTTTTATCCTTCCTACTATTTTCTTTTTTTTTTTTTTAACATATAATGTATTATTTGTTTCAGAGATACAGTGAAAAAGGTGGCACATTACAATTTCCTTATCATATATATGTATATATATCAATAATATATATGTGATAAGTAGATACATATTTATATATACATAGATAGTTTAATATATATATATACACATGCATATATGGAATTATGAAATAAATCCAAGTTTTCACTGATGGTGGAGATTCAAGTGACATCTGTTTCTTCTGGATGATATTGTTTGTCTTCCTACAAGTATAGATGATATGTGTAAAAAGAAATTACTTTAAGTCAAAGGATAAGCTTCTTATTCAAAACTTGACAATTAACTACTGGGTATTTACCCCAAAGATACAAAAGTAGGGATCCGAAAGGGTACGTGCACCCCGATGTTTATAGCAGCAATGTCCACAATAGCCAAACTGTGGAAAGAGCCAAGATGTCCATCGACAGATGAATGGATAAAGAAGAGGTGGTATATATATACAATGGAATATTATGCAGCCATCAAAAGGAATGAGATCTTGCCATTTGCAACGACGTGGATGGAACTGGAGGGTATTATGTTGAGCGAAATAAGTCAAACAGAGAAAGACATGTATCATATGATCTCACTGATATGAGGAATTCTTAATCTCAGGAAACAAACTGAGGGTTGCTGGAGTGGGGGATGGGGTGGGAGGGATGGGGTGACTGGGTGATAGACACTGGGGAGAGTATGTGCTCTGGTAAGCGCTGTGAATTGTGCAAGACTGTTGACTCTCAGATCTGTACCTCTGAAACAAATAATGCAATATATGTTAAGAAAAAAGAGAAGAAGAAGAAGAAGGTAGCGGGAGGGGAAGAATGAAGCGGGGGAAATCGGAGGGGTAGACGAACCATGAGAGATGATGGACTCTGAAAAACAAACTGAGGGTTCTAGAGGGGAGGGGGGTGGGAGGATGGGTTAGCCTGGTGATGGGTATTGAGGAGGGCACATTCTGCATGGAGCACTGGGTGTTATGCACAAACAATGAATCATGGAACACTACGTCTAAAACGAATGATGTAATGTATGGGGATTAACATAAGAATAAAAAAATAAAAATAAAATAAAATAAAAACTTGGGCAATTAATACATATAATTTTCCATATCTCTCAGTCTTTAACTATTAGGGGATGACTGAGCTGGCATGAACCTACACCAGAACCCTGCCTGCATCTGCTCCCAAATTTGAAAACAAAATTCATCAAATTCCTCCCAACTGTTAAACCTTCTACTATAAGACGCCACCTGAAATAAATCTTATGGTCTTAAAATATGCATGTTAGTCATTGTAAGCTAAATTCAGAGGGACTTACTAACATACACACATCAAAAAGTCAGAAAATATAAAGTTTTAAATAAATAAAGTATTAGAAAATTTAAAAATTATCAAAGAAAGGAGAGATACAAAAGAATGCCACAAAATAATTGAGACTTAGCATTGGTATAAACAACAGCAATTTGCTAGTTTAAATTCCCCAGTTTTCTAAAATCACTTCAAACTTTAAGATGTCACCTTATCCATTACTTCTGATGCAGTTTAATCTGATCCTTAGACAAAATCTGTATGTCAATGGCCTGGGTGAAAATCCAGGGTCTGCCCCTTAGTAGCCATATGACACCAGGGAAGTCACTCTTCAAGTTCCTCACCGCCCAAAAGGGCATCAGAGTAGCCCCTGTCCTCAGGATTATTGTGGAGTCTGTGTAAGGCTCTTATAACAGTACTGGGCACCTAATAATGCTATCAAAGTATTGATTATAAAATTGTAGGATATCCCCTTACTAAATCAAATAACTCTCTAGTTTGGCAATTGTGGTGAGAGAACAGGCCTCAGAGTAAGAAAACAATGTTAATTTCTGAATTTTAAAATTGCCAGTATATAACCTTGTTTTCATCACTTAAATCACTTTACTCTAATTTTCCCTATATTTAAGGCAAACATGATAGTAAAAGTGATTGTAAATTATATAAATTTTAGATTATAAATTTAAGATTATAAGACCATTTTATTATTTATTTATTTATAATATTCATTTAGCCAACATATAGTACATCATTAGTTTTTGATGTAGTAATGAATCATTAAACGCTACATCAAGAGCATTTATTTTTAATAAAACAATAGCATTAGACCAGTTATCTCTCTTGATACTGGTCTTGCCACTTAATATATACACAGCATATAATCTTATTCTTACAAATACTCACACATTTTTACAATCATATGCAGGCAGCTCTGAGCTTGGTTAAATATATATATAAATATATATTTTAATCTTAATTTTTTTTTCTCATGAAAGAAGTTTCCCCCACTATTTATCTCTGGAGGCAAAAAAGTGGCTGTCTCTACTGCTGTTTCATCAACTCTGCAGAAGCTAATTTCCAGAGACATAGATTTCAAATATGTTTCCTGATTTTATCTTTCTAAGTTTATTGGATATTTATTAAAATCACCACTCATTTCAGTTAAACACTGGAAATTCAGGAGAAGAACAATTTTGATATCAGCTGAAATATGTAATCCTAAACCTCATTTTAACATCAAAGTTTTCAATTAATATGGAAGGAAGCATCTTTTTGTCTCCACAACTGAGCAAATGCCTACCTATGACACATACCTCCTGTTTGCTCAAAAGGAAAATGATTATCTGTGACAAATATAGCAAAAGTCAGCTATGTTTTCTTTGCAGGAGCTACAACTTTAAAGTATTTAAACAGAAATGACATCAAAATTGATGATGTTGGAAAGAATTTAGGTATGAATCTTTTGCTTCCACCTTCATCCTTGACATGTAATTAAATGTGAACTTATAAAACACACCTAATTCCATTGATCTACAGTTTCTACTACAACTCTTCAAGCTTGAGATTCCCAGGAGAAAGGGAAAAATTACAAAAAAAAGTTTTATTTTTTTTAAATTTTTATTTAAGCAATCTCTGCACTCAATGTGGGGCTCAAACTCATGACCCTGAGATCAAGAGTCACATGCTCTTCCAACTGAGTCAGCCAGGTGACCCTAAACCCAAGTATTTTTGAGTACTAATCATTCTGAAATAAAACAGTGTTCATTTATTCAACTATTTTTAGCACATTTTCTGTATCAGGGATACTTCTTGGAGCTTGGGGTACATCATAGATCAAAATGAAGATCCTTGCCCTTTCTTATGTAATGAATAAAATTGATATAATAGAATAAACTTAAAATCTAATCAAAGAAAATTAAATAAAGCAATGCAGGATAACCAAAAGTTGATGCTATAGGTATGGATTTATCACCTTTATGTCCTTAATTAACTGTGGAAACCAAGGAGATCTAGTAGAATGGAAACCTTAAATATTTTCTTAAAAATTAAGTCTTTGGGATTTTGAAAGGAAAAATCCCAAGATGTTTGCTAAATATTTGGCAAGACCATGGTAGGTATGTGGTATGCAGGTTTAACACAATTTATACTTAACACAATACCAACTGAAAAAATACTAGCTGTATATTATGAATCAGCATTTTGTTTTAGTCAAATGACATTTCAAGGCTATGAAATTATCCATCACATTTGTCCTGCCTCATGAAAATAACTTCTGTATAGTCAGTATCTGAAGTTTTGAACATCTATTTCACACTGTCATCAGACCTATTAGCAGGACTTTTTCCAAAGTGAAGAATCTGACTTGGCAAGGATGTACTGTCACTTTCTAGGCAAAAGACATCTATATTCATTTCTTCACATTAAATAATTTCTAAATATTTTTAGTTTTTCTTACCACTCCTTTATGTCTAAAAGCTTCCTGGGTATCTAATAAAACATTTAATAATTAAATTTTATACCACCTATTATTTCAATTTTTACATTATATGAATATACATTTTAAATTTTGTATAAGTAAAATAAATATATGGAAGCAAGAGTTCAATTAATTTTATGTTCGTATCTCTCACCTGTAGAAAGACACCAGAGTGGGCATGACTGCCCTTCAACATGCATCACCAGGTCTTTGGTAGACCAGCCTAGCTGGTATCCAGCAGAAAATAAACATGGGTTTTATCAACATGTCACTCTCAGAGGAATTTTTTTCCCAGTTTATCACTAGGATTAATAAGCTGGAAGCTGCTCATTGTACCACATGCTTCTCTTCTTTGGAAATTGTTTCTCAATTAATGACAAGATTTGGCATAAAAACACAAGAAAAAACTCAGAGAACATGGTTCTGAGGCTCCCATCTGACCCTTGCTAGTGAGAGGCAATACTTTCTTTGCTCTGAACATCAGCTTCCCCAACTCACATGGGACTAATCACTTCTGTAAATACCAGTAGAACTTTGGGCAAATCAGAATCAAAACCAGATAATACATTTAAATATGATTTGGAAATTGGAGAATTTTTCCTTCACTTTTAACACATAATATAAAACAATATCTGGTTTGTGCAAGTATACAGTTGGTAATTTAAAAATCAGTTTAAACTTATTATAATATATAATTTTATTTCCCTAGTTAATAGAATGTTTTTAATAAAGAGGAAAATTTAGTTACCATAAATTATCTAATATAGGAATTTGTTAACATTACTGGGGAACATCCTTGGGCCTCCCTTTTAAGTGAGGGAAAGGATATCCACCATATGTCTAAAGTGATTTTTAAATTATTATATTAAAATATACAACAGAAAATTACAAAAATTAGAAGAGGCATGATTGACAAATCATCACAGAGTAAACACAGAAATGTGTCACCATTTAGGTGGGGCTGTAGCCTCAGGAAAGGTCCAGTACATCATTTAAGAAAATAAACCTTATTAGACTCATTGAAGTGAAAAGGCAGTAAAGACTAGAAGTGTCTAGTACTTCAAATGTGAAGATGTTACATGTAGACATCAAGAAACATAAAGATTCATGGAATCATCATACTACAATAAGAACATAATAGTTTTTTAGTACAACTTCACAGAAATGGAGATCCCTGATTTATCCAATAAATAATTCAAAATAGTTCTTATAAAGTCTCCTTGAGTCAAAAGAAACACAGAAAAATGATTCAATAAAATCAGGAAAACAATACACAAACAAAATGAGTTCTTCAGAAATAGAAGTTATAGAAAAGAACCAAAAAAAATTTGTAGATCTGAAGAATACAAATGAATGAAATTAAAAATTCAAAAGGGAATATTAATAGCAGACTTGATCAAACAGAGAACTTATGAGCCAAAGACAGATTATTTGAAATTATCCAGCTAGAATAGAAAAAAAAAAAAAGAATGACAAAAAGTGAAGACATCCTATGTGAATTATAAGAAATCATCAACTGACAAAAAAATCTATGCAGTCTTTTGAGTTCCAGAATGAAAATAAAGATAGAGGGGCAGGAAACTTAACCCAAGTTCATGAAGCTCATGAGTCCCCAAGCTTATTATTTAGTAACTTAAATAATAAATTATTACTTAACTTATAATAAAACTGTTAAAATCAAACACAGAGTAAATTTTAAAAGCTGTAAGAGAAAAAAAAATACACATACAAGGAATCCTCATCAGTGTATATTTTAGCAGAAAACTTGCAGGCCAGATAAAGTAATATATCCAAAGTGCTGAAAGGAAAAAAATAAACCAAACCAAACCAAAACAAAACAACTGCTAACCAAGAATACTTTAACAACCAAATGTGTTTTTCAAAAATGACTGAGAGATAAAGACTTAACAAGATAAAAAAAATAAGTTCAGGGAGTTCTTTATCACTAGCCCTGCCTTACAAGAAAAGCTGGAAAGGACATCTTCAAGTTTAAATAAAAGAACACTAATAAGAAACTTGAAAACATTTGGAAAAATAAAAGTCAGTTTTAAAGATAATTGCAGGGGCTCCTGGGTGGCTCAGTTGTTTGGGTGACCAACTCTTGGTTTCAGCTCAGGTCATGATCTCAGGGTCATGATCTCAGGGTCAGGAGATTGGCTTGTACTGGGCTTCGTGCTCAGTGGGAAGTCTGCTTGAGGGTCTCTTCCTCTCCCTCTCCCTCTCCCTCTGCCCCTCCCCAACTCATGCATGTGTGCTCTCTCTCTCTCAAATAAATAAATAAATTAAAAAAAAATAAAGATAATTCTATATTCAAAGTATTCTAATATTGTAATATAATGGTGTGTTATTAAGTCTACTATAAAAGTTAAAGAAAAATATTTAAAAATAAATAAAACTACTATAACTTGATAACAAATACATAACATAAAAAGGTACATTGTGATATCAAATGCATAATATATGGCAAACGAGAATAAGGTAAAGTATTTCTATGCAATCCAAGATAAGTTGTTATTACCTTAACATAGACTGATATAACTATAGGATGTTTATGTAAGTCTCAAGGTAAACACAAAGCAAAAATTTATAGTTGATGAACAAAAACAAAAAAAAGTGAACCAAAGCAAACCACTATGGAGAATCATCCTTCACAAAGATGGAAAGAGAAGAAAGTACAAAGAAAACACAAATCAGGAGAAAGCAATTAATAAGATAACATTAATAAGACTTTATCTATAAACAATCATTTTATTTTATTTTTTTAAGATTTTGTTTTATTTATTTGACAGAGAGAGACACAGCAAAAGAGGGAACACAAGCAGGGGGAGTGGGAGAGGGAGAAGCAGGCTTCCTCCTGAGCAGGGAGCCCGATGTGGGGCTCGATCCCAGGACCCTGGGATCATGACCTGAGCCGAAGGCAGACGCTTAACAACTGAGCCACCCAGGCACCCTATAAATAATTATTTTAAGTATAAATGGACAAAATTGTCTGATAAGCATGGAGTGGCTAAATGGACAAGAAAAATAGATTAAGCAATATTGTGCCTACAAAAGACTCACTTCAGCTTTAAGAAAACATGTTGGTTCACAGTGAAGGGAAAGAAAAAGTTATTCCATGCAAATGGAAACCAAAAGAGAGCAGGGGAAGCTATAATCATATTAGTCAAAATAGATTCTAAGTCAAAACTGTATAAAGACACACAAAAGGTCAATGTAAAATATACAGGAAATAATGCATCAATACTATATAACAATGGTAAAGATATATACACCCAACATTGGAGTAACCAAATATATTAAGTAAGTTCTAAGAGATAAAGAGAGAAATAGACAGGGGCGCCTGGGTGGCTCAGTCGTTGGGCGTCTGCCTTCGGCTCAGGTCATGATCCCGGGATCCTGGGATCGAGTCCCACGTCGGGCTCCCTGCTCGGCGGGAAGCCTGCTTCTCCCTCTCCCATTCCCCCTGCTTGTGTTCCTGCTCTCCCTATCTCTCTGTCAAATAAATAAATAAAATCTAAAAAAAAAAAAAAAAAAAAAAAAAAAAAAAAGAGAGAAATAGACAATAATACAATAATAGTAATAGACTTCAATAGAAACATTGTCAAGACAGAAAATCACTATGGAAATACTGGGCTTAAACTATGCTGTAGAACAAAATAACTCAGCAGACAAATCTATCACAATCCATCCACAGTAGCAGAATACACATTCTTCTCAAACACATGCAAAACATTTTCCAGTTTGTATCATATATTAATTCACAAGCATGTCTTACCAAATTTAAGAAGATTAAAATCATAACAAGTATTACTTCTGACCACTATGGTATGAAAATAGAAATCAGCAATATTAAGAAAGCTGGAAAATCTACAAATATGTGAAAACTAAACAACATGCTAACAAAAATCAAGGGACAAAAGAAGAAATCACAAATAAGTGAAACCATACGATAATTGACTTTTTCTGCTTGACTTATTTCACTTAGCATAATCTCCTCCAGTCCCACCCATGTTGATGTAAAAGTTGGGTATTCATCCTTTCTGATGGCTGAGTAATATTCCATTGTATATATGGACCACATCCTCTTTATCCATTCATCTGTTGAAGGGCATCTCGGCTCTCTCCACAGTTTGGCTATTGCGGACATTGCTGCTATGAACATTGGGGTGCATATGGACCTTCTTTTCAGTACATCTGTGTCTTTGGGGTAAATACCCAGGAGTGCAATTGCTGGGTCATAGGGTAGCTCTATTTTTAATTTTCTGAAGCACCCCCTCACTGTTTTCCAAAGTGACTGTACCAACTTGCAGTCCCACCAAAACTGTAAGAGGGTTCCCCTTTCTCCACAACCTCTCCAACATTTGTTGTTTCTTGCCTTGTCAATTTTTGCCATTCTAACTGGTGTTAGGTGGTATCCCAATATGGTTTTGATTTGAATTTCCCTGATGGCTAATGATGATGAACATTTTTTCATGTGTCTGCTAGCCATTTGTATGTCTTCTTTGGAGAAGTGTCTGTTCATGTCTTCTGCCCAATTATTGATTATGTGTTTTTTGGGTGTTGAGTTTGAGAAGTTCTTCATAGATCTTAGATACCAGCCCTTTATCTGTAGTGTCATTTGCAAATATCTTCTCCCATTCTGTGGGTTGCTTCTTTGTTTTGTTGACTATTTCCTTTGCTGTACAGAAGCTTTTTATCTTGGTGAAGTCCCAAAAGTTCATTTTTGCTTTTGATTCACTTGCCTTTGGAGATGTATCTTGTCAAAGAGGTTACTGCCTATCTTCTCCTCTAGGATTCTGATGGATTCCTGTCTCACATTGAGGTCTTTCATCCATTTTGAGCTTATCTTTTTGTACGGTATTAGAGAACGGTCGAGTTTCATTCTTCTGCATGTGGCTGTCCAATTTTCCCAGCACCATTTATTGAAGAGACTGTCTTTTTCCATTGCATATTTTTTCCTGCTTTGTTGAAAATTATTTGACCATAGAGTTGAGGGTCCATATCTAGGTTCTCTATTCTGTTCCATTGGTCTATGTGTCTGTTTTTGTGCCAGTACCATGCTGTCTTGGTGATCACTGCTTTGTAATATAGCATGAAATGGGCAACGTGATGGCCCCAGCTTTGTTTTTCTTTTTCAACATTTCCTTGGTGATTCAGGGTCTTTTTTGATTCCATACAAATTTTAGGATTGTTTGTTCCAGCACTTTGAAAAATGTCATTGGACTTTTGAATGAGATGGCATTGAAGGTATAGATTGCTCTGGGTAACATAGACGTTTTAACAATGTTTATTCTTCTGATCCATGAGCATGGAATGTTTTTCCATCTTCTTGTGTCTTCTTCAATTTATTTCATGAGTGTCCTGTAGTTCCTAGAATATAGATCCTTTACCTCTTTGGTTAGGTTTATTCCGAGAGATCTTATGGTTTTTGGTGCTATTGTAAATAGAATCGTTTCTCTAATTTCTCTTTCTACAGTGGCATTATTAGTGTATAAAAAGCAACTGATTTCTGTGCATTGATTTTGTATCCTGCCACATTTGTGGAACATAAGGAATAGCATGGAGGACATTAGGAGACAGAAAGGAAAGATGAAGGGGGAGAAATCGGAGAAAGAGATGAACCATGAGAGACTATGGACTCTGAGAAACAAACTGAGGGCTTTAGAGGGGAGGGGCATGGGGGGGTAGGTTAGCCTGGTGATGGGTATTAAGGAGGACATGTACTGCATGGAGCACTGTGTGTTATATGAAAACAATGAATCATGGATCACTACATCAAAAAATAATGATGTATTGTATGGTGACTAACATAACATAATAAAATAAAATTATTTAAAAAAGAAATAAAATGTGAAATCAAAGAATATCTCAAAACAAGTGAAAGTGGAAATACGACATACCCAAACCCATGGGACCTTTCAAAAGAAACATAAGGGACATTTATAGCAATAAATTCATATATTAAGATGTTATAGAGAGCGATGTAACTAAGATGGCAACACAAGTTATTTCCAATTTGCTTCTTTTCACAAGAACAAGGAAAAACTATTCATGGGGAAGACACCACTGAGAAAATCTTACAACATGGGAGAGAAGCTAAAGTATCCCCCTGTACCGCAGAGACAGGGGAAAACTACATTAGAAGGGTAGGAGAAGCAGCTACATTCTGACTGCATTGCTCCTCACCCAGGTCAGTACAGTACTTCACTGAGAGCTCCCCTGAATCTATTGTCCTCCAGTAGGAAAAGAGAGTGAAGGACTGACACCCAGCTCTCCAGTCTTGTAGGTCGTTTTTGGGGATCTTTCACACTGGTCTTGCACCACAGGGATTGCAGGGGAAACTATGGGGCTTGATTACTGGAAATCTGATTGTGATGGAGAAGCATGGAGGACTAACAACAACCAGTACTCAGGTACTAGCACACCAATTCTTACCTGCTATGCTCAAGTAGAAGTCCCAACCACCAGTTATGTTCATCTGGAGAGACAAGATGGTGGTACAGCCTAACCAGGGAACTAACTGGGGTACAGGTCTACCTGATTCAGGACCTCAAATAATAGCCTTTCTCGATCTGGGGCCTGGTCTGACCCCACCAAAGCCAATTAGCTGAGTCACAGCCTGGCCCATTTCTGAGTATAGCTCCTGGGCCTGCCTGACCAGAAAGCCTGGCTGGAACACCTTAAAACTGCATAGCTCAGCAACATTCAAGCAGAGAGTATGGTAGGTAGAACTGATATTCACAGAGTAAAGCCAGTGGCACCATTCAACCAAGGAACTTGGAGAGTGATTTGGCTTGAGTCAAGACCACAAACAAAGAGTCTTTGGGATCCATAAGTCATTTCTCTCACCCTGTCCAGTGAGGAGAAGTAATTTATAGCCTCACCCATTGCTGAGTATAGCCCTATACACCTCCAGACTAGAAAGCCTGAGTGGGAACATTTAGGAAGCCACTTAGACCTGGTCTTCCCATGCTGCTCTTGCAGAGGAACTAAATTTAGTCTCACCCACCAATGAATGTAGCTCCAGTCTTCACCCAAGCAGAAAGATAGGCTAGAACATCTGAAAAACTGTGTAACCCAAAATATTTGAGCAGAGAGTATAATAGGGAGAGATGATTATCCTGACAACAGATTCAGTGGTCCCACTTGGCCAGGGTATTTGGAGGGATGTATCACCTTTAGTCAAGACAACAAAGAGCCTTGGCAGCCTTGGAGGCAGTTTTCATGCTCTACCTGTTTAGGAATTTGATTTAAAGCCCAACCCACTTCTGAAAATAGCCTGCAGTACACCTGACCAGGGAACTTAAGGAAAGTACATGGAAAGTTACTTAGCCCATCCAACATCCTTGCTTAGAAGGCAAATTGAACTCAGAACAGAGCCTGTGGCTTTTACTATCTTCAAGACAAAACCCTAAGTTCTACCTGCCAGGAATTTTGTTGTACAGTCTTGATTTACTTACATCTCCATACAACAGCCATGTAGGCCTTGGGTTCCATTTCAGTGTTCCACCAGCTAGTCATAGCCCTGACTATTGGTGAATATAGAACCAAGTTCCCAAGTCCAGTAATGCTGACCAGAAAACAAGACCACCACTGAACCCATTCTACAGCCTTGCTAGATGGGGATCCAATAAGCAATCCTATCCATCTGTTCTCAACAGCAACACCCGACCACTGTTCTTAAAGTGCAGGAAGCAGCCTTTCCCCAGAATAGACCCTGATAGCAAGCCCTACCCACCCAAGAATGTTACTAGCAGAATTGTCCAAAAATCCAAACTGAGTTGACTGCAGAAAAACTGTCTCTGCCAAAGTGAATCTGCAAAGTCTGGAAAAAGAGACTACTTAATTACATGCAGATATTAACATCAGAAATCAAGTGTCATAAAAAATCAACAATCATGAAAAATCAGGTAATTATGACATCACCAAAAACCAAAACAAAACAAAACAAAAATCATGGGCGCCTGGGTGGCTCAGTTGGTTAAGCAACTGCCTTCGGCTCAGGTCATGATCCTGGAGTCCCAGGATCGAGTCCCGCATTGGGCTACCTGCTCAGCAGGGAGTCTGCTTCTCCTTCTCCCGCTCCCCCCTCTTGTGTTCTCTCTCTCACTCTCTCTCTCAAATAAATAAATAAAATATTTTAAAAAAGGAATAAAAAAAGACAAGAATAATAAAAAAAGATAAAGCCTAAAGAACTTATGAGACACAGTCAAAAGAAATAATATCAACATTATGGGAATTCCAGTAGGAAAAGAGTAATAGAAAGAAATAGAAAGTATATTTAAATCAACAATGGCTGAAAATTTCCAAAATCTAAGGAGATAAATGGACACCCAGATCCATGGGGCCAAAGAAGTTGAACACAAAGATGGCAACACCAAGACAGAAATAAACAAAATGGAAAGCAGAAAAACAATAGAAAAGATGAGCAAAACTAAGAGTTGATTCTTTGAGTAGATAAGCAAAATTGACAAATCTTTAGCTAGATTAATCAAGGAAATAAAAGAAATGACCCAGATCAACACAATTATAAATTGAAGCAGAGACTTTACAACTAATTCCACAGAAATGCAAAAGATCATAAGGATCATAGGTGAAGGGAGGGAAAAATGAATAGGAAGAAATTATAGAGGGAGACGAACCATGAGAGACTCTTGACCCAGGAAACAAACTAAGAGTTGTGGAAAGGGAAGTGGCAGGGGGATGGGGTAACAGGGTGATGGGCATTATGGAGGGCACATGATGTGATGAGCATTGAGTGTTATACACAACTAATGAATCATTAAACACTACATCAAAACCTAATGATGTACTATATGTTGCCTAAGTGAATTTAAATAAAAAAATAAATAAAATGAATCAACAACAACAAAAAAGATAGTAAGAATCTACCATGAACAGCTATACACCAACAAATAGGATAACCTAGAGGGAATTGAAAATGTATTAGAAACATACAAAATATCAAGGCTTAATCATAAAGAAATAGAAATTGTGAATGTTAAAATTACTAGTAAGGAGATTAAATTTGTGATAAAATATTTCCAGTGAAAAAAATTCCAGGACCAGATAGTTTCATAGGTGAATTTTACTAAATATTTAAAGAAGAATTCATGCTAATCCTTCTCAAACTTTTCCAAAAAAATTGAAGAGGAAGGAACACACCCAAAATTATTTTATGAGGCTAGCATTACCCTGATACGAAAGTCAGAAAAGAATATTATCAGAAAAGAACTACAGGCCAATATCCCTGATATATATAAATGCAAAATTTGTCAATAAAATACAGCAAGCAGAATTCAAAAACTCATTAAAAAATATCTACCATGATCAAGTGGGATTTATAACTGGTATGCAAGGATAGTGCAGCATATACAAATCAATAAATGTGATACATCACACTCATAGAATGAAAAAAATTTATATGATCATCTCAATAGACTCAGAAAAATTATATGACAAAATTTATCATCCATTTATAATAAAAACTCTCAACAAATTAGATTTAAGAGAAATATATTTCAACATAATAATGGCCACATATGGCAAACCCAAACCTAACATCACAAACAATGGTGAAAGATTGAAAACTTTTCTTCTAATGAGGAAGAAGAAAAGATGTCTGTTTTCCTTACTATTATAGTACTGGAGTCCTACCCAGTGCAATCAGTTAATAAAAAGATATAAAAGCTATCACAATCGGAAAAGAAGTAAAATGGCCTCTATTTGCAGGTAACATGAGTTTATATATAGAAAACCAGTAAGTCTCCACAGAAAACGTTTAGATCTAATCAATAAATTCAGTAAAGTTGAAAGATAAAAAATTAATATAAAAATCAGAAGGGTTTCTATACACTAATAAACTATATGAAAATGAAAAAAGAAAACAATTCCATTCTCAACAGCATCAGCAACAATAAAGCACTTAAAAATAAATTTAACCAAAGAGGTGAAATATCTCTACAATGAAAAATACAAGACTTTGATTGAAAAAATTGAAGAAGACACAAATAAATGGAAAGGTATCCAGTATTTATGAATTGGAAGAATTAATATTGTTAAAATGTCCCTACTACTCAAACGTATCAAAATATTCACTTTCATCCTTAATCACAATTTCAATGGTAATTTTTATAAAAGTACATAAAATTATCATAAAATTTGTGTGGAACCAGAAAATACCCCAAATAACCAAAGCAATTCTGAGAACAAAGTAGAGGGGCACCTGGGTAGCCCAGTTGGTTAAGCATCTGACTCTTGGTTTCACCTCAGGTCGTGATCTCATGGGTCATGGGATAGAGCCGGGGTCAGGAGTCACACTCGGTGGGGAGTCTACTTGGAGATTCTCTCCCTTTGCCCCTGCCCCCACTCAGGTGCTCTCTCTCTCTCTCTCTCATCAATCAATCAATCAATCAATCAATCTTTTAAAAAAGACCAAAGTGTGAACTACCACACTTACTGATTTCAAGATGTGTTATAAAGCTATAGGCTCTGGATCAAGATGGCAACATGGAAAAATCCTGAACTCACCTCCTCCCATGGACATGCTAAGTATATAGTTACATATGGAACAATTTCTCCTGAAAAATACTTAGAGACTGGTTGAGTGATGACTACACATTGGACAAATGAAAAGAAAACAACACCAAAGTGTATAGGAGAGGTTGGAACAGAGTCCCATAAACCTTATCCCTAATGCAGCATTCCACAACTGGAAGGAACTCAAAACACAGAGCTTCTCCCCAAAGAGCAAATGGTTCAAATCCCATATCAAACATTCAAAGATTTTAGAAATAAACTTGAGATACAAGCCCCAAAACATCTAACTTTGAAAATTAATGGGTCTGTGTCCCCCAAACTACAAGACTGTAGAAATCTGAAAAACCACTTTTTGTTTTGTTTTGTTTTTACTTTCTGATTCTTTAGAAAATATTAATTGTAGAACTGCTGTATTACAAAGGACCTTAAAGATAAAATAAGCCAACATCATTCATTCAATACATAAATGCCTTTTTACTCATTCTTCATGTGACATAAAAATGAATTGCTCTAACAAAATCAAGTTGGAATTCTTAATTGAATGACAGTAGTATGAATAATTCCAAAGAAGCAAGGAATTTTACTACCAATGCATTGACGCGTTTATAAAGCTAGCAAAACATTGTCTGTTGTCTGTAACATTTCTCAGGTTAAATTGGAGAAAACCCACTTAGCAATAGAATGAACATTTAACACTTTCATCTCAGATAATGAACTGGCTAAAGAATTTGGTGGCAGGTTATTAAATAATTTATATTCACCAGTAGAATACAGCAGTACAGTGGCAAAAATCCATCTGACTTAAATGTGATGCATTTGCTAACAAAGAGTGATTGTGTAATTTAAAAGCAAGTCTAGAAATTAGTAGGTTAGCCCTATGCCTTTTTCAGCATTTTGATGGATGCAACATAGTTTTTAAGGAAAGACCCTAAAACCTTGTCTTCTCTACAGCTTTTTTTTCTAAGAGCAGGTGATTAAATCATGACAATGTTTCTGTGAATGGACGTCACATATAAGATTTAATATTTACCAACTGAAAGTGTGTAATTTTCAAGTACATCTGGGAATTACAGAAACAAACAACACTAGATGGTGTCAATTCAGAAAACCATGTTTTTGAACAATGTTTTGTCTGCACATTTGGGTTTTCTGCCTACCTAACTTTCCTTTCTTGTCTTTATTTTTTTTTCTAATTTTTAAAATTTTATTATGTTCAGTTAGCCAGCATGCAGTACATCATTAGTTTTTGATGTAGTGTTCCATGATTCATTATTTGCATATAACACCCAGTGCTCATTACAACACGTGCACTCCTTAATAACCACTTTAAAAAAAAATGTTTATTTAAACTCAGTCAACATATAGTACTTCATTAGTTTCAGATCTGTGTTCAATAATTCATCAGTTGCATATAACACCCAGTGCTCATCACATCACATGCCCTACTTAATTCCCATCACCCAATTACCCCATCCCCCCCCCACCTCCTTCCAGCAACCCTCAGTTTGTTTTCTCCCTCTCTGAAGACTTCCCATTCAGTTTTCCCTCCCTTCCCATATGATCCTCTGCGTTGTTTCTCATATTCCACATATGAGTGAAACCATATTATAATTGTCTTTCTCTGTTTGACTTATGTCGCTCAGCATAATACCCTCCAGGTCATCCATGTCGTTTTAAATGGTAGGTATTTATCCATTCTGATGGCCAAGTAAATTCCAATGTGTGTGTTTGTGTGTGTGTGTGTATCACATCTTCTTTTTTTTAAATTTTATTTTATTATGTTATGTTAGTCACCGTACATTGCATCACTGGTTTTTGATGTGGTGATCCACGATCCATTGCTTTCATATAACACCCAGTGCTCCATGCCGTACATGCCCTCCTTAATACCCATCATTGAGCTAACACATCCTCCCCTCTAAAACCCTCAGATTGTTTCTCAGAGTCCATAGTCTTTCATGGTTCATCTCTCCCTCCAATTTCTACCCCCTTCATTTTTCCCTTCCTTCTCCTAATGTCCTCCATGCTATTCCTTATGTTCCACAAATAAGTGAAACCATATGAAAATTGACTTTCTCTCTTGACTTATTTCACTTAGCATAATCTCACATCTTCTTTATCCACTTATCTGTCGATGGACATCTTGGCTCTTTCCACACTTTGGCTCTACTGGACATTGCTGCTATGAACATTGGGGTGCAGGTGTTCCTTGGGATCAATACATTTGTATCTTTGGGGTAAATATCTAGTAGTGCAATTGCTGGGTCATAGGGTAGCTCTATTTTGAACTTCTTGAGGAACCTCCATACCATTTTCCAGAGTGGCTGTACCAGATTACATTCCCATCAATAGTGTAAGAGGGTTCTCCATTCTCTGCATCCTCGACAACATTTGTTGTTTCCCGACTCATTAATTTTAGCCATTCTGACTGGTGTGAGGTGGTATCTCATTGTGGTTTCAATTTGTATTTCCCTGATCACAAGTAATGTGGAGCATTTTTTCACGTGTGTGTTGGTCATTTGTATGTGTTCTTTGGAGAAGTGTCTGTTCATGTCTTCTGCCCACTTCTTGATTGGATTATTTGTTTTTGGGGGGTTGAGTTTGAGAAGTTCTTTATACGTCTTGGATACTAGCCCTTTATCTGATATATTATTGGCAAATAACTTCTCCCATTCCATGGGTTGCCTTTTAGTTTTGTTGATTGTTTCCTTTGCTGTGCAGAAGCTTTTATCTTGGTGAAGTCCCAATAGTTCATTTTTGCTTTTGTGGTCCCTTGCCTTTGGAGACGTGTCTAACAAGAAGTTGCTGTGGCCAAGGTCATAGTGGTTTCTGCCTGTGTTCTCCTATAGGATTGATGGATTCCTGTCTATTATTAATTTGAGTCCTTTCTCTTTTCTTTTTGATAAGTCTGGCTAGGGGTTTATCGACCTTATTAATTCTTTCAAAGAATCAGCTTCTAGTTTCATTGATCTATTCTACTGTTCTTCTGGTTTCTATTTTACTGATTTCTGCCCTAATCTTTATTTTTTTTCTCCTGCTGGTTTAGGCTTTATTTGCTCTTCATTCTTCAGATCCTTTATGTATAAGGTTAGCTTGTGTATTTGAGACTTTCTAATTTTTTTGAGAGACTTGTATTGCTATCTACTTCCTTCTTAGCACTGCCTTTGGATATCCCAATGGTTTTGAAAAGTTTTGTTTTTATTTTCATCTTATTTCAATGAATTTTTTTAACTTCTTATTTAATTTCCTAGTTGACCCATTCATTCTTTAGTAGGATGTTCTTTAACCTCCTTATGTTTGAGTTCCTTCCAAATTTCCTCTTTTGATTGTGTTCCAGTTTCAAAGCATTGTGGTCTGAGAAGATGCAGGGAATAATCCCAGTCTTTTTGTATATTTTGATACCTGATTTGTGACCTATTCTGGAGAACAATATGATATATTCTGCAGAAAGTTCCATGTACACTTGAAAAGAATGTGCTTTCTGTTGCTTTGGGATGGAATGCTCTGTTTATGTCTGTGAAATCCAACTGGTCCAATGTGTCATTCAAAGCCCTTGTTTCCTTGTTGATCTTCTACTTAGATGATCTTTTCATTGCTGTGAGTGGGGTGTTAAAGTCCCCTACTCTTATTGTATTATTATCAATGTGTTTCTTTAATTTGGTTATTAATTTGTTTATATAATTGCCTGCTTCCAAGTTAGGAGCATAAATATCTGTAATTGCTAGATCTTCTTTTTGGAAAGACCCTTAAATTATGATATAGTGTCCCTAGACAAAATCTAATTTGTCTGATATGAGGATTGCTACCCCAGCTTTCTTTTGATGTCCATTAGCATGATACATTGTTCTCCAACCCCTCTCTTTCAATGTGGAGGTATCTTTAGGTCTAAAATGAGTCTCTTGTAGACAGCATGTGGATGGGTCTTGCTTTTTTATCCAATCTGAATCCCTGTGTCTTTTTTTTTTTTAAGTTTTCATCTTTAATGAAATGACCTTGGAAATAATGTACATTTCCATGACACCAATACTACAGTTTTCGGAGTCACAATAAGATACACAGAATTACATCTGTAATTAATATGAATGCCAACATTTCAAGCAGTAATTTCTGTTACATGGCAAACAAAATCAAGAAAGCAACCATCAAACAAAAGAGACCCATACCTTCAGACAAGGCAAATCCCAGGATAGCATATGAGAACAGCTGCTGCTTCAGCATAGGGTTTCTAGCATAACCAATTATAAGGCTGCCAGAGACTGTTCCAATACCAGCACCAGAACCAGCCACTCCCACTGTTGCAGCACCTGCACCAATAAATTTGGCAGCAGTATCAATGTTTCTGCTGATGGCACTGGTCTGAAACTCCCTTTGGATTAGATGAGACACACCATTCTGGGCCCCATTAAATACTGTAGAGCCCTCTCCAGTCCTAGCCTCTGGTCGAGATAACACTGATGCAGAAATTGGTTCATAGGCAACTCTGGATCCAGGTTGGATCAGAGCATGGCAGGCGAGCTTGGCATAGGTGAACATCTTACACTCTTGGGGCAGTGCAGCTGGAGGACCTGGGTGACAGGGGACGTGGGCTCCACTGCCACTTCCCTTCTTCCCTGGAGGTGGCAGCGGCAGCAGTCAAAGGAGTGGCCACCCTGTGTCTTTTGATTGGAGCAGTTAGCCCATTCACATTCAGAGTAACTATTGAAAGATGTGAATTTAGTGCCATTGTATTACCTGTAAAGTCACTGTTTCTGTATATTGTCTCTGTTTCTTTCTGGTATGTTTTTTAACATTTAATATTTCTTGCAGGGCTGGTTTAGTGGTCACATATTCTTTGTATCTGTTTATCCTGGAAGCTCTTTCTCTCCTTCTATTCTGAATGACAGCCTTGCTGGATAAAGTATTCTTGGCTGCATGTTTTTCTCATTTTGTACCCTGAATATATCATGCCAGCCCTTCTGGCCCACCAGGTCTCTGTGGATACATCTGTGGCTAGCCTAATGTTTCTACCCCTGTAGGTTAAGAACCTCTTATGTTGAGCTGCTTTTAGAATTTTCTGTTTATCTCTGAAATTTGCAAGCCTCACTATTATATGTTAGGGTGTTGATCTATTTTTATTGATTTTGGGAGGGGTCCTCTCTACCTCTTGAACATGAATACGTGTTTCTTTCCCCAGATGAGGGAAGACCTCAACTATGATTTGCTCAAATATATTTTCTGTCCCTCTCTCTCTTTCTTCTTCCTCGGGGACCCCAATAATTCTAATATTATTTCATTTTACAATATCACTGATTTCACAAAGACTCCCTTCATGGTCCATTAGTAATTTTTCTTTTTTTTCTTCACCTTCCTTCCTTTCCATCACCTTGTCTTCTATGTCACTCACTCTCTCTTCTGCCTCATTTAGCCTTGCTGTTAGAGCATCCAATTTAGAGTGCATCTCAGGTAAAGCATTTTTAATTTTGGCCTTATTAGAATTTATTTATGCATTAAGAGATTCTCTAGTGTCTTTTATGCTTTTTTCAAGCCCAGCTAGTAACTTTATAATCATTATCCTGAGTCCACCTCTGATATTATACTTATATCTGTATCGATTAGATCTGCAGCAGAGTATTAACTCTGGTTCTTTCTTTCATTGTGTATTCTTCCTTCTAGTCATTTTGTTCAGAGAAGAATGGATGAATAAGAGAATAAAATCAATAATAACAACCACAACCCAAGCGAAATTATACTAAACAAATCCAAAGAGGTCAGAAACCAAAAGATAAAGGGGGAAAAAAAAAAGAGAGGGGAGAGAATATTATCTCCCATGTGGACAAAACAAAGTGATCCACCTGGTCATGAGTGTATTTTGGTCTGTGTGTTAGAATACACTAAATCCCTGTAAGGAAAAGAAAAACAAAAAAACAAATATATATATATATAATATTTGATTACAGTGAAAGGAAGTCATAAATGAAGAATATATCTATAAAACATAAACATAAAAATGAAGATAAAAAGGACTTAAAAACAAAGAGTTGATAAAATAAGAAACCAGTTGAAAAGGAAAAAAGAAAAGGGAAAATTAAAACTGAAAGATAAACGAATCATGAATGAAAAAAAAAACCCTTCAAATTCTATATACTATTTTCCCCTAGTGCTGGAGTTTTGCAGTCCTGTGTGCTCCATAAACATGGTATTCCCTGTTCTTCCAGCTAGTCTTCTGGGGAAGGGGCCTCCTGCATTTGTTCTCAGGTGTCTTTGTCTGGGTGGAGTTGTACCACCCCTTGCCAGGGGGCCTGGCTCAATGTAAGCTGCTTCTGGTTGTTCTATGTGGATTTTATTCCCTGAAGGCTTTCCTTGACTCTTTAGAGGATGAAAATAAAAATGGCTGCCTCCTGATCTCCAGCCCCGGAGCTTAAAAATCACAGTACCCTTTCTTCAGTAAACCCTCAGGGATAAGCGGTCTTCACTTTTGTGTGCGCCAAACTCTGCAAACTCCTGCAGTGTGCACACACACTGATCCTCCTGGGGAAGGAAGAGGCACCCCCTTTTCTGTCCTGCGAAGGACCCCTGTACTGAGAGCTGCTGACTGATCATTCTGCTGTTCATGGTTCATGATGTACCAAACTGAGATCCCCCTCCTGGGTTCACTGACTGTACCAGTTTCCCCACTCCAATGCTTGGGAACTCTGCTGGCTCATGCACCCCTGTTCTTTCTGTGACTGTGGGGATCCTGAGACCACATTGTCCCACCTAGGATTCTGCCCTGCTTCAGTACCTGAGCACCTGTCAGGCTGAGACATCTCTCACTGGAGCAGATTTCTAAAGGTTCTGATTCTGTGTTCTGGAGCTATATCACCTTCCAGTAGCCCACTTACAGAGGCTCCCTCCCCTCACTGTTTATCTTCCAATATATCCCCTCAGTTTCATTTCTCCACACTCCTACTTTGCAAAAAGTGGTCGCTTTTCTATTTGTAGAATTCCAGCAATTCTTTTCTAACATCTCAAGTGTTCAGTATAATTTGATAGTTATCTAGCTAATTTCAGTGGACCAGATGAAACGAGGTTCCCTACTCTTCTGTCATCTTGCCACTCCCCCCACACCCTTTTATTTTGAAGCATTATATATATGTAATATAATATGTAATATGAACACACACACACACACACACATATATCTACAAATCTATATAATATGACCAGATTTGTGGTAATCAGTTTCAGGGGGTGGTGAGGGAGAATTGGAGAAAAGTGTTCAAAAGATACTCCAATTATAAGATAAATAAGTACTGAGAATATAAAATACAACATGATGCCTATGCTTAATACTGCTGAATTGTAGATGTGAAGTTGTTAAAGTTGTTTTGTTTCCCTTGCCTTTAGAAACATGTCTTGAAAAAAGTTGCTGTGGCCAGTGTTGAAGAGATTATTGCCTATGTTCTACTCTGAGATTTTGATGGATTCCTGTCTCAAATTGAGGTCTTTCATCCCTTTTCAGTTTATCTTTGTGTATGCTGTAAGAAAATGGTCCGGCTTCATTCTTCTGCATGTGGCTGTCCAATTTTCCCAGCATCATTTACTAAAGAGACTGTCTTTTCCATTGGATATTTTTTTCCTGATTTGTCGAAGATTAGCTTACCACAGAGTTGAGGGTCCATTTCTGGGGTGTTTATTCTGTTCCATTGATTTATGTGTCTGTCTTTGTGCCAATACCATGCTGTTTTGATGATCACAGCTTTTTAATAGAGTGTGAAGTCACACATTGTGATGCCCCCAGCTTTGGTTTTCTGTTTCAACATTCCCCTGGCTATTTGGAATCTTTTCTGGTTCCACAGAAATTTTAGGATTGTTTGTTCCAGCTCCTTGAAAAACGTTGATGGAATTTTAATAGGGATTGCATTGAAAGTGTAGATTACCCTGGGCAGCATAGACATTTTCACAGTTTATTCTTCCAATCCATGAGCATGGAATGTTTTTTGTGTCTTTGTGTCTTCCTCAATTTCTTTCATAAGTGTTCTTTAGTTTTAGAGTATAGATCCTTTACCTTTTTGGTTAAGTTTATTCCGAGGTATCTTATGGTTTTTGGTGCTGTTGTAAATGGAATCAATTCCTGAATTTCTCTTTCTTCAGTTACATAATTAGTGTATAGAAATGCAACTAATTTCTGTGCATTGATTTTGTATCCTGCCACATTACTAAACTGCTGTATAAGTTATAGTAATTTTGTGGTGGAGTCTTTTGGGTTGTCCACATAAAGTATCATGTCATCTGCCGAGAGAGAGAGTTTGACATCTTCTTTACCAATTTGAATGCCTTTTATTTCTTTTTTCTTGTCTGATTGCTGAGGCTAGGACTTCTACTACTATGCTGAACAATAGTGGTGAGAGTGGGCATCCCTGTCATGTTCCTGACCTTAAGGGAATGGCTCTCAGATTTTCCCCATTGAGAATGATATTCACTGTGGTGTTTTCATAGATGGCTTTTATGATATTGAAGTATGTTCCCTCTATCCTTATACTCTGAAGAGTTTTAATCAGGAAAGAATGCTGTATTTTGTCAAATGCTTTTTCTGCATCAATTGAGAGGATCATATGGTTCTTGTTTTTTATTAATGTGCTCTATCACGTTGATTGATTTGTAAATGTTGAACCACCCTTGCATCCTAGGAATAAATCCCACCTGGTTGTGATGGATAATCCTTTTAATATACCTATGGATCCTATTGGCTCGGATTGTGTTGAGTATTTGGCATCCATGTTCATCAGGGACATTGGTCTATAATCCTCCTTTTTGATGGGGTCTTTGTCTGGTATGGGGATCAAGGTAATGTTGGCCTCATAGAATGAGTTTGGAAATATTCCTTCCAAACTATTTTTTGAAATGGCTTCTGAAGAATAGGTATGATTTATTCTTTGTTTGATAGAATTCCCCTGGGAAGCCATCTGGTCTCAGACTCTTATTTTTTGGGAAGTTTTTGATTACTGCTTCTATCTTGTTACTAGTTATTGGACTGTTCAGATTTTCTTCCTCTTCCCATTTCAGTCTTGGTAGTTTATCAGTTTCCAGGAATGTATCCATTTCTTCCAGATTGCCTAATATGTTGACATATAGTTGCTCATAATATATTTCTACAATTATCTATATTACATTGGTATTGGTTGTACTCTCTCCCCCTTCATTCATGATTTTATTAATCTGGGCCCTTTTTGTTTTCTTTTGGATAAGTCTGGCCAGAGGTTTATCGATCTTATTAATTTTTTCAAAGAACCAGCTTCTAGTTTTGTTCATCTGTTCTACTGTTCTTCTAGTTTCTATTTCATTGATTTCTGCTCTGATCTTCATTATTTATCTTCCAAGCTTTCTTTGCTGTTCTTTTTCCCAGTATTTAGGTGTAAGGTTGTGTATTTGGGATTTTTCTAATTTTTTTGAGAGAAGCTTGGATGGCTACGTTTTTCCCCCTTAGGACAGCCTTTGCAGTATCCCATAGGTCTTGGACCAATGTGTTTTCATTCTCATTGGTTTCCATGAATTGTTTAATTTCTTCTTTAATTTCCTGGTTGACCCAATCATTCTTTAGCAGGATGCATTTTAACTTCCAAGTGTTTGAATTCCTTCTATATTTTTTCCTGTGATTGAGTTCCAGTATCAAAGCACTGTGGTCTGATAACATGCAGGGAATAATATCAATCTTTTGGTTTCAGTGGAGACCTGATTTATGACCCAGTATGTGGTCTATTCTGGAGAAAGTTTCATGTGTATTTGAGAAGAATGAGTATTTTGTTTTTTAAGAGGTAATGTTCTGTACGTATCTACAAAGTCCATCTAGTCCAATGTGTCCTTCAAAGTTCTTGTTTCTTTGTTGATCTTCTGCTTAGATGATCTGTCCGTTGCTGTGATTGGAGTGTTGAGGTCTTCTACTATTAATATATTAATGTCAATATGTTTCTTTTTGGTTATTAATTGGTTTATATAATTGGCTGCTCCCATGTTGGGGGCATAGATATTTACAATTATTAGGTCTTCTTGTTTGATGGACCCTTTAAGTATAATATAGTGTCCCTCTTCATCTCTTATTACAGTCTTTTGTTAAAATCGAATTTGTGTGATAAGAGAATTGCTACCCCAGCTTTCTTTTGATGTCCATTAGCATGGTAAATGTTTCTCCATCTCCTCACTTTCAATCTGGAGGTGTCTTTAGGTTCAAAATGAGTCTCTTGTAGACAGCATATGGATGGGTCCTGCTTTTTTTATCCATTCTGCAATCCTGTTTCTTTTGATCAGAGCATTCAGCCCATTTACATTTAGAGTAACTATTGAAAGGTATGAGTTTAGGGTTATTGTATTGTATATAAAGTCCCTGTTTCTATAGATTTTCTGTTTCTTTCTGGTCTATGTGACTCCTGGGGTTTCTCTTGGTTTACAGAATCCCCCTGAAAGTTTCTTGCCCTGCTGGGTTGTGGTCACCTATTCTTTCAGTTTCTTCCTGTCCTGAAAGCTCTTTATCTCTCCATCCATTCTGAATGACAGCCTTGCTGGATAAAGTATCCTTGCATGCATGATCTTCTATTTAGTACCCTGAATATATCTTGCCAGCCCTTTCTGGCTTGCTAGGTCTCTGTGGACAGGTCTGATGTTATTCTGATGTTCCTCCCTCTGTACAAGAGAAATCTCTTCCCTCTTGCTGCTTTCAAGATTGTTTCCTTGGATCTAAGATTTCCAAATTGTACTATTATATGTCATGGTGTGAGTCTGTTCTCATTGATCTTGGGGCCTCTCTGTCTCTTGGATATGAATGCTTGTTTCCTTCTCCAGATTAGGGATGTTCTCAGCTATGATTTGTTCAAATATACCTTCTAGCCCTCTCTCTCTCTCCACCCCCTTAAGCACCCTAATAATTCTGACATTGGAATGTTTCATGACATCATTAATCTCTGCAATCCTTTTTCTCATGTGCTACTATTGACCTATCTCTGTTTTCCTCCCCTTCCTTCTTTTCCATCAGCTTGTCTTCTAGATCACTATTCTCTTTTCTGCCTCTGTTACCCTGGCTGTTTGAGTATCTAATTTAGACAGCATCTCATTCAAAACATTTTTTAGTTCAGTCTGATTAGATATCATTTCTGCTCTTAGAGATTCTATATTGTTATTAATGCTTTTTTCAAGTCTAGCTATTGACTTTATGATTGCTATCCTGAAGTCTATCTCTGACATTTTGCTTGAATCCATATCCATTAGTTCTGTGGCAGAGAACATTGACTCTGTTGCTTTTCTTCCTTGAGAGTTCCTGGTCATTCTGTTGAGGGATAGTTGAGTGAATGAGCAGAGTCGAAAATATCAACCATGACCAAAGCAACATGTACCTTAACAAAATCTGAAGCAGTTAGAATCCACCACTGAAAAAAAAAAGTCAAAATGAAACATAATAAAATTATTAAAGTAAAAAATTTTTAAAAAGAGGGCGATGAGAAGGGAGGCTATAATCTCTGTGTGGACAAAGCAGGGTGTTTCAGTTGTTCCTGGGTGTATGTTGGTTTGTGTGTGGGAGGACACTACTTCCCAAAATTACAAGGAAAGTAAAACTTGTATAAGGTAAAATTTAATAATGAAAAAAGGACTACAATAAAACATATATATTTGAAAAAATACAAGTTAAAAAGCTAATATAAAATGTAAGTTGATATAATAAACATCTATTTGAAATGAGAAAAATGTAAAAAGAAAAAACAGAGAACAAGCATAAGGGAAAGAAAAAAGAGAGTTTTATCTGAAAAAATAAGCCATTAGGCAATGCCTGGATCTCAATATACTATTTTCCCCTGGTACTGGTATTTTACAGTCTTTTCTGGTCCATAGGGTTGTTGTCTTCTTGTTCTTCCAGCCTGTCTTCTGGGGGAGAGGCCTGCTGTACTGTTTCTCTGATAACTCTGCTTGGGCAGAGTTGCCCTGCCCCCTGTTAAGGGGATGGGCTTGGTGGAAACCCATCTTCTGTGCTTTTGTTCCCTGGTGGCTTTCAATGCCTCTTCTGAGGGTCAGAGCAAAAATGGCTGCACCCACACCTCTAGCCCAGAGCAGAGAAATTGCAGTCTGCTCTCTCCACTAAACCCTTCAGGACAAACAGTCTCCATTTCTTTTTGCATTGCCAAAAAACACAGCCTCCCATGATGCACACCCACAATGACTCTCAGAGATCATCCCAGGGGGCTGGAAGTGTCCCTGCCCTTTGTGTTTCTAAAACAATATCCAAACTATGGTTTTGTTAACTGTTTCCTTTGCTGTGCAAAAGCTTTTTATCTTGATGAGGTCCCAATAGTTCATTTTGCTCTTGCTTCCTTTGCCTTTGGTGATGTTTCTAGGAAGAAGTTGCTGTGTCTGAGATCAAAGAGGTTGCTGCCTGAGTTCTCCTCTAAGATTTTGATGGACTCCAGGCTCACATTTATGTGTATATGTCTATTTACATACATGCTTAATAAATTGCATATATGTTTGTGTAAAAAGAAAAAAAAAAAACCAATATCCAAACTATGGAGGGAGCCCAAGTGTCCACTGACTGGTGAATGGATAAAAAAAGAAGTGAATATGTATATATATATACACACACCTGGTTGCATTTCCTTAAAGACACAAATGTTTTCCTTTTCTTCCTGGTTAATTACACCTCATCTTGGTTCGTTGATTTTAATTTGCTTCTCTGCCATGTGTATATATTTCCTCTTGATAAACATTCTCTGGAAATTTTGATAATGCTGTTGTACACATTGGGGTGCATGTATCCTTTTGAATCTGTATTTTTGTATCCTTTGGGTAAATACCTAGTAGTGCAATTGCTAGTTTATAAGGTAGTTCTATTTTTAACATTTTGTGGAACCTCCATACTGTTCTCTGAAGGGGTTGCACCAGTTTGCTTTCTCACCAGCAGTGCAAAAATGTTCCCTTTTCTCTGCATCCTTGCCAACATCTGTTGTTCCTTTTTTGTTAATTTTAGCCATCCTGACAGGTGTGAGAAGATATCTCATAATGATCTTGATTTGTATTTCCCTCATGATGAGTGATGATAAGCATCTTTTCATGTGTCTGTTAGCTCTCTGGATGTCCTTTTTGGAAAAGTGTCTATTCATGTCTTTGTGTCTTTAAGGAAATGCAACAGTGATCATTAATATATATTATATATTTATATATAATCTAATATATATATTCTAATATATATATTAGAATATTACTCAACCATCAAAAAGAATGAAATCTTGCTTAATTCTAATATATATATAAGAATATATATATTAGATTATTACTCAGCCATCAAAAAGAATGAAATCTTGCCATTTATAATGATGTACGTGTAGCTAGAGTGTATTATGCTAAGTGAAATAAGACAGTCAGAGAAAGACAAATACCACAAGATCTCATTCATATGTGGACTTTAAGAAACAAAACACATGAACATATGGGAAGAGGGATAAGAAAAAAAGGGAGAGGGAAACAAATCATAAAAGTCTCTTAATGATAGGGAACAAACTGAGGGTTGATGTATGGAGGTGGGTGAGGAATGAGCTAGATGGGTGATGGGGATTAAGAAGGGCACTTGTTATCATGAATACTGGGTATTATATATAAATGATGAATCACTGAATTCCATTCCTGTAACCAATATTGCCCAGTTAAGTACTGAAAATTTAAATTAAAAAATAATTAATTTAAAAAATGCAGAAAGCTAAGGAGGAAATCAGGGAAGTTCAGAAGCAAGTTAAAGAATGTTGGGAGAACACCACTAACAGCTTGAATTTGGAGTAACCAGGTATCTCTAAACACTACTGGTAGAACTGAAACAGAGGTTTGGATAGAAATCTTTTAGCTTCCAAATCCCCTTATTCACATCATCAGTTCACAACTGCTCCATCCCTACCTGGCACAACCCTAGAACTTTACTTAATGGTGATGTGAAAACCAAGGGATCTGGACTTGGAAAAAATAAGTATGATATAGCTGAATAAGTGGAAAGTTGAGATGCTGAGTTATGAGAACCTCCATCCCCTTTGCTCTATTTAGTTCACAAATGCTGGAAGCCCTCAGAGGGACTCCTCCCAGAAGAAACAAACCACTGCATAACAAACAAATAAATAAGCAAAACCTAGATATACTGACATTTGGGGTTTCACAGATCAATGCATCATTGAGATCATAGTTTAATGAAGTTTGCCAGTTATTAAGACTTGCTCTGGCCCAGAGACCTTTGCATCAGCAGAGAACCAGTGATCACTAGTCTTTTTGAGGAGAGCTTCTAAAAACAAAACAAAGAAAAAAACCAAATAAACAAAAAAATCAAAACATATAAGTAGAGAGAAAAAAGAACATAGAATATGCAGTGAACAAAATAATTCAAAATAAGTTAAAAGAAGAACTGTGATTAATCTGTTCAGAAAGATGAGAACAAGGGCACCTGGGTGGCTCAGTTGGTTGGGCGGCTGCCTTGGGCTCAGGTTGTGATCCTGAAGTCCCGGTGTCGATTCCCACATTGGGCTCCCTGCTTGGTGGGGAGTCTGCTTCTCCCTCTGACCCTCCCCCCTCTCATGCTCTCTCTCTCTATCTCAAAAAAAAAAAAAAAAGATGAGAACAGGTGTTAGCTAGAACATCATGTTATAAAAACAGCATTAGAGAAATAAGTGAGTATAAAATATAATAAATAATATTTAAATTATGACAGTAGAGACAATGTAGAACTAAAAGGCAAATATGAAAAGGTGGAAATAAGAAATAAAATTTGAGGTTCAATTTAAGAAAACAAAAAGGTAAATAATAGGAATTCCAAAAGGAAAGAATAGAAAAAAATGCTCCTCTAAAATGAGGGAAAATCAAGAAAGAGGAAAGCATGGGTTAAAGAGAAGAAGGAGAGCAGGGATGGGGTTTGGTGGTGAGGAGACTGCAAGAGCTGTCTCTTCAGGTAAGCCTCACCCAAGCGGTGTGAGTGGGACCAGGAAGACAGAGGTTGTAGAAGGGGTGCCATAGAAAGAAGAAATTGGGAGAATTCTGAAGTATTCACAATTTCTAGAGAATATTTATCAAGAGAAAGTATATACACATGGCAGGGAAGCAAATTAAAATCAGCTAACCAAGATGAGATGTAATTAACCAGGAAGAAAAGAAAAAACATTTGTGCATTTAAGGAAATGCAACCACAGTGCTAATGACTGTTGTCAACATGTATACCATCTTAATAATACAAAGATTGAATTTTACTTTGACAAATTCAGTGGAGCTATAACTTCCTTAGGATAATGGGAGAATATTTTCATATGTGTGTAAAGGCCAGGAGAAGGGAAAGGATCACTGGTAGTCAAACATACCATTTACATCACTATGGATTCTCAAAAGAATGCTACATAACCAGATGACAAAGGTAGGGCTTCCTTTAACTCAAGGAGAAAAACTCACAGACTGCAACCAGACTACATTATAAGCCATGTGAAGGAAAAGGCTTCTTTCCTTCCACCATGCTATAATCTAGCCCCTAGTACAGCACATGATATCTGTGTATGTGCACCTGACAGACCTCATCTCCACCCCCTGTAGTTCCTCAGAAGGATGCCAATGGTAACTAACATTTTGCTTAAGTAAAACATATTAATCTGTGGCAAAATTATTTTTAATTTTGAATGTTCTTATTATAAGAGAAATACCTTAATGACAGCTTAGAGAAAATGTCTGTCATGGAACAAGATAATATGCATCCATTTTTAAGTTATAAGGACTGTTCAATGATGTCCTAAATGTGCTAGAATGGTAAACAGAGGAAAACATATTAAGCATTAAAAGAAAATTTTATAGAAAATAACAACAAGTTAATGTACCAAACAATTTCTTCGTCTATGCTGTAAAACTTTGGATAACCAACTTCCTTTTAGTTTTACAAAATGAAAGGAGGGAAATTGCCTTAGAAAGATATTTAAAGCAATAAACTACTATTAAATTGGTAATTACAGAAATATATGTGGAGAAAATAAGAAAGAAAACATTTTATTGTATCTTCCTAATTGTTTTTATAGTAGTATGGTGTACAAATGAGACAGGACAGGTAAGTCCAGTGCCTGGTGATGAGAGCAGCTGCAAACATCACTGCAATGGGTTAATGATAGTTCACACCTCAGGACTATTACTGAGAGGTAACTAAGAATATCAGTGTTCCCATCAAACCTTCCTCCATCCAATGAGGCAGGCATAATGATGAACCACTTTTTATCTATGAAAAGTCCAGGGACCTGAAAATGGTAAAATGCCCTTATCTCATAAGTCTCACATTTATGTACCTGACTCTCAAGACAGCCCTTGATCCAGAATGTATCCTGGGTGCCGGGGATGATAATGATGGTTAAAGTGCTGATGATAATAACTAACACAAAGACTAGGAGCCAAGAAAGAGCTCCACTCATATTAACTTACTTGATGTCCACACAAATAAAGACAATGAGGCACAAAGAGGTTAAGTAATTTGCCAAATGCTGTCGGTGGTGACGGGGGTTGTAGCTCAGATCATCTTGTGCTCTTAAACATAAAATGCCTCTGATAATGATGATGATGATAACCAAACACCTGCTCAAGGAAGATAATGTTTAATGACAAAAAGAAAAAGAAAATCAACATTAATCCATCAAAGTCACCTATAATATAATTCTGTTGTTTTTCATGTTTTTTTAAATTTTATTTTATTTCCCTAGTGATTAAGGAATACACCAAGGACATATAGTGTTGTGTGAGGATAATGTATTGTCATTAATTAACCCACAAGGTGGCAAAAGAATGATGCCAAGTTGGTCCATAGCAATACCTATTGGATACCTAGATAGATTTGAAAATAATCCTGTGGGGATTTTTATTTACTTATAGATTTCTTCTGACTGTGGAAACAGGTCAGCAAGCTAAGGCATAAAGGGGAGAAATATAAAAGTGTCAAATACCATCATAAATGGCTATGAGTTTAGTCTCTAAGTTATAAGCTACTTAATGAGTCAAGAGAGAGTCATGATGAGATCTGTTCCTTGAGAACACACAGAAGAAAGCTAAGTAGACATAGGACAGAGGCCCAACTTCCTTTACCTCAAGAAGCAGCAGTAAAAGACAGAAAATCTCCTAAAAATTCTTTCCCCCTCCTTGACTTTTGATTAACTTGTTCCTCTTTTTGAAACTGGAACTGAGAAGTTAGGAAACATAATGAAGGTCACTCAGACCATATATAACAAAAACATGATTAAAACTTCAATTGGGAAAAAAGATGGCAGAGGAGTAGGGGACCCTATTCCAACTGGTCCCCAGAACTGAGCTGAATATCTACTAGCTGAACACCTATGAAATCAGCCTGAGATGTAAGAAGATAATCTTGGATCTCTACAAACAGAATATCACAGGCGGTTGGTTTTGAGGTACCAAGCGGGGAGCCGTGATTCCGCAGGCAGATATTGGAGGATAAACGGCAGTGGGAGGGAGCCTGGCCGTGGGGATTCTACACAGCTGGTGAATGATAGCCTCCAACGCTGGGGACTGGGCACAGACTCACAGACCAGTAGTGGTGGGGAAAGGACTTTAGGGCAGTCCCCTGGACAGAAACCTGGAGCAGCAGCAAGGTCACACAAGCAAACTAGGGGCAGCTGGTGGTTTTAGAAGCAAAAGGGGCAGAGACATGCCCCGACCTGGAGGCAAGGACTGGGAGCCTTGCTGAGGAGCCCACAACCCAGGACTCTGCAGTTTATAACAGCACGGAAAGAAACGGAGATACTGTGGCTTGCAGAGCTCACTGACAAAGAGACTGTGATCTCTGTGCTCTGAGGCAGAGGGTTGGAAATGGTGTCTTCTGCTCTGACTCTTGGAAGAGATGCAGAAATCCACCAGGGAAAAAAAGCCTCAAAAAACCAGTTTCCACTGAGCCCATCCCCCACCACAGGGGGGCAGGGCAACTCTGCCCAAACAAGGTTGCCTGAGTAACAGCACGACAGGCCCCTCCCCCAGAAGACAGGCTGGGAAAACAAGAGGCCAGCAACCCTGAGGTCCCGAGAAAACAGGTGCATCTTGCTTGGGTTCTGGTCAATAATTTGGACTCTATACATACCCTCAACCGACCATCAACAAAATGACTAGAAGGAGGAACCCCCAACATAGAAAAGGCTCAGAGATTATGACTTATGCTGCAGATTTACAAATGGATGCAGATATAACCAAGATGTTGGAGATGGAATTCAGGCTAGCAATTGTGAAGACAATGGCTAGAATGGAGAAATCAATTAATGGCAACATAGAGTCTCTAAGGGCAGAAATGAAAGCTGAATTGGCAGAATTTAAAAATGCTATCAATGAGATCCAATCTAATCTAGATAATCTAACAGCTAGGGTAAGTGAGGCAAAAGAATGAATAAGTGACCTGGAAGAAAATTTAATAGATAAAAAGGGAAAAGAGGAGGCCAAGGAAAAACAACTCAGAATCCATGAAAACAGAATCAGAGAAATAAGTGACACCATGAAGCATTCCAATGTCAGAATTATTGGAATCCCGGAAAGAGTGGAGAGAGAGAGAGGAATAGAAGATATATTTGAGCAAATCATAGATGAGAACTTCCCTAATCTGGGGAATGAAACAAACATTCACATCCTAGAGGCAGAGAGGACCCCTCCCAAGATAAAGGAAGACAGGCCAACACCCTGGCATGTAATAGTAAAACTCACAAGTCTTAGAACCAAGGAAACCATCTTAAGGGCAGTTAGGGGGAAGACATTCCTTACGTACAGAGGGAGGAACATCAGAATAATATCAGACCTATCCACAGAGACTGGCAAGACAGAAAGGCCTGGCAAGACATATTCAGGGTACTAAAAAAGAAGAACATGCAGCCAAGAATACTTTACCTGGCAAGGCTGTCATTTAGAATGGATGGAGAGATGCAGCGCTTCCAAGACCGGCAGAAACTGAAAGAATATGTGGCCACTAAACCAGCCCTGCAAGAAATATTAAGGGGGGGTTCTATAAAAGGAGAAAGACCCCAAGAGTGATATACAACAGAAATTTACAGAGACAATCTAATAAAAACAACGTCTTCACAGGCAGCACGATGACAATTAATTCATATCTTTCAATAATCACTCTCAACGTGAATGGCCTAAATGCTCCCATAAAATGGCACAGGGTTGCAGATTGGATAAAAAGACAGGACCAAACCATATGCTGTCTTCAAGAGACTCATTTTGAACCAGACTGAAAGTGAAGGGATGGAGATTCATCTTCCACGCCAGCGAACCTCAAAAGAAAGCTGGGGTAGCAATTCTTATATCAGACAAATTAGATTTTAAAATAAAGTCTGTAGTTAGAAACACAGAAGGACACTATATCATTCTTAAAGGGTCTATCCAACAAGAAGATCTAACAATTGTAAATATCTACGCCCCTAACATGGGAGCAGCCATCTACAAAAGCCAACTGTTAACCAAAATAAAGTCATATTGTTAACAATACGTTAATTGTAGGAGACCTCAATACTCCACTCTCAGCAATAGACAGATCATCTAAGCAGACAATCAACAAAGAAACAAGAGCTTTGAATGATACACTGGACCAGATGGACCTCATAGGTATATACAGAACATTCCACCATAAAACAACATAATACTCATTCTTCTCGAGCACATATGGAACTTTCTCCCAAATAGACCACATACTGGGTCACAAATCAGGTCTCAACCGATACCAAAAGATTGAGATTATTTGCTGCATATTCTCAGACCACAATGCTTTAAAACTGGGACTCAATCATAAGAAAAAATTTCGCAAAAATTTAAACACTTGGAAGCTAAAGACCACTCTGCTCAAGAATGTTTGGGTCAACCAGGAAATCAAAGAAGAACTTAAACAATTCATGGAAACCAATGAGAATGAAAAGGCATCAGTCCAAAACCTATGGGATACTGCAAAGGCGGTCCTAAGGGGGAAAAACATAGCCATCCAAGACTCACTCAAAAAAATAGAAAAATTCTGAAATCAGCAACAAACTACACCTTAAAGAACTAGAAAAAAAGCAACAAACGATGCCTAAGCCATGCATTAGAAGAGAAATAATTAAGATTGGAGCACGATCAATGAATTAGAAACCAGAAACACAGTAGATCAGATCAATAAAACTAGAAGTTGGTCCTTTGAAAGAATTAGTAAGATCAATAAACCACTGGCCAGACTTATCGAAAAGAAAAGAGAAAATACCCAAATTAAGAAAATTATGAATGAAAGGGGAGAGGTCACGACTAACACCAAGGAAATGGAAACAATTATTAGAAATTATTATCAACAACTATGCCAATAAACTGAGCAATCTGGATGAAATGGAGGCCTTCCTGGAAAGCTATAAGCTGCCAAGACTGAAACAGGAAGAAATTGATAACCTGAATAGGCCAATAACCAGTAATGAGATTGAAGCAGTGATCCAAAACCTCCCAAAACACAAGAGTCCAGGGCCTGATGGATTCCCTGGGGAATTCTACCAAACATTCAAACAAGAAATAATACCTATTCTACTGAAGCTGTTTCAAAAAATAGAAACAGAAGGAAAGCTTCCAAACTCATTCTATGAGACCAGCACTACCTTAATCCCCAAACCAGGCAAAGACCCCATCAAAAAGGAGAATTTCAGACTGATATCCCTGATGAATATGGATTCCAAAATCCTCAACAAAATCCTAGCTAACAGGATCCAACAATACATTAAGAGAATCATCCTCCATGAACAAGTGGGATTTATCCCCCGTATGCAAGCGTGGTTCAACATTCTCAAATCAATCAATGTGGTAGAACATATTAATAAGAGGATGGAGAAGAACGATATGGTCCTCTCAATTGATGCAGAAAAAGCACTTCACAAAATACAACATCCTTTCCTGATTAAAACTCTTCAGAGTATGGGGATAGAAGGAACATTCCTCAAGTTCATAAAATCCATCTATGAAAAACCCACAGTGAATATCATCCTCAATGGGGAAAAGCTGAGAGCCTTTCCCTTAAGATCAGGAGCACGTCAAGGATGCCCACTCTTTTTTTTTTTTTAAGATTTTATTTATTTATTTGACAGAGAGAGACACAGTGAGAGCAGGAACACAAGCAGGGGGAGTGGGAGAGGGAGAAGCAGGCTTCCCGCGGAGCAGGGAGCCCGACACGGGGCCTGATCCCAGGACCCTGGGATCATGACCTGAGCCGAAGACAGACGCCTAACGACTGAGCCACCCAGGCGCCCCAAGGATGCCCACTCTTGCCCCTATTGTTCAACATAGTACTGGAAGTCCTGGCAAGAGCAATCAGACAACAAAAAGAAATAAAAGGTATTCAAATTGGCAAAGAAGAAGTCAAACTCTCTCTTTTTGCAGATGACATGATACTTTATGTGGAAAACACAAAAGACTCTACCCCCAAATTACTAGAACTCATCCAGCAATTCAGTAATGTGGCAGGATACAAAATCCATGCACAGAAATCAATGCAACTGTAGAAAGAGAAATTAGAGGCACGATTCCATTTACAACAGCACCAAAAACCATAAGATACCTCAGAATAAACCTAACCAAAGAGGTAAAGGATCTATACTCTAGGAACTACAGAACACTCATGAAAGAAATTGAAGAAGACACAAAAAGATGGACAAATATTCCATGCTCATGGATCGGAAGAATAAACATTGTTAAAATGTCTATGCTACCCAGAGCAATCTATACCTTCAATGCCATCCCTATCAAAATTCCAATGACATTTTTCAAAGTGCTGGAACAAACAATCCTAAAATTTGTATGGAATCAAAAAAGACCCTGAATCATGTTGAAAATGTTGAAAAAGAAAAACAAAGCTGGGGGCATCATGCTGCCTGATTTCAAGCTATATTACAAAGCAGTGATCACCAAGACAGCATGGTACTGGCACAAAAACAGACATGTAGATCAAAGAAGCAGAATAGAGAACCCAGATATGGACCCTCAACTCTATTGTCAAATAATCTTCAACAAAGCAGGAAAAAACATGCAATGGAAAAAAGACAGTCTCTTCAATAAATGGTGCTGGGATAATTGGACAGCCACATGCAGAAGAATGAAACTCGACCATTCTCTAACACCATTCACAAAGATAAACTCAAAATGTATGAAAGACCTCAACGTGAGACAGGAATCCATCCAAATCCTAGAGGAGAACATAGGCAGTAACCTCTTTGACATCGGCCACAGCAACTCCTTTCAAGATACATCTCCAAAGGCTAGTGAAACAAAAGCAAAAATGAACTTTTGGGACTTCATCAAGATAAAAAGCTTCTGCACAGCAAAGGAAACAGTCAACAAAATGAAGAGGCAACCCACAGAATGGGAGAAGATCTTTGCAAATGGCACTATAGATAAAGGGCTGGTATTCAAGATCTATAAAGAACTTCTCAAACTCAACACCCAAAAACAAATAATCAAGTAAAAAATGGGCAGGAAATATGAACAGACACTTCTCTGAAGAAGACATACAAATGGCTAACAGACACATGAAAAAATGTTCATCACCATTAGCCATCAGGGAAATTCAAATCAAAACCACATTGAGATACCACCTTATACAAGTTAGAATGGCAAAAATGGACAAGCCAAGAAACAACAAATGTTGGAGAGGTTGTGGAGAAAGGGGAACCCTCTTACACTGTTGGTGGGACTGCAAGTTGGTACAGCCACTTTGAAAAACAGTGTGGAGGTTCCTCACATATTTAAAAATAGAGCTTCCCTGTGACCCAGCAATTGCACTCCTGGGTATTTACCCCAAAGACACAGATGTAGTGAAAAGAAGGGCCATATGCACCCCAATGTTCATAACAGCAATGTCCGCAATAGCCAAACTGTGGAGAGAGCCGAGATGCCCTTCAACAGATGAATGGATGAAGAAGACGTGGTCCATATATACAATGGAATTTTACTCAGCCATCAGAAAGGATGAATACCCAACTTTTACATCCACATGGATGGGACTGGAGGAGATTACGCTAAGTGCAGTAAGTCAAGCAGAGAAAGTCAATTATCATATGGTTTCACTTATTTCTGGAACATAAGGAATAGCATGGAGGACATTAGGAGAAGGAAGGGAAAAATGAAGGGGGGGGATTTTGGAGGGAGAGATGAACCATGAGAGACTATGGACGCTGAGAAACAAACAGGGATTTTTTTGGGGGGCGGGGGATTGGTTAGCCCGGTGATGGGTATTAAGGACAGCACATACTGCATGGAGCACTGGGTGTTATACGAAAACAATGGATCATGGATCACCACATCCAAAACTAATGATATAGGGACTCTTGGGTGCCTCAGAATGTTAAGTATCTGCCTTCAGCTCATGTCATGATCCCGGGTCCTGGGATCGAGCCCCACATCTGGCTCTGCTCAGTGGGGAGCCTCCCTCTCCCTCTGCCTGCCTGTCTGCCTACTTGTGATCGCTCTCTCTGTCAAATAAATGAATAAAATCTTAAAAAAACTATATATATATGTATATATATATATGTATTTACTCTGATTTTCTTTTGACAACCATTAGCATGATAGATGGTTCTCCATCCCCTCAATTTCAATCTGCAGGAGTCTTTATTTATTTATTTATTTTTATTATTTATTTATTTATTTATTTGACAGAGAGAGAGAGAGAGAAACAGCATGAGAGGGGATAGGGTCAGAGGGAGAAGCAGGCGCTGGGAGCCCGATGTGAGACTCGATCCCAGGACTCCGGGATCATGACCTGAGCCGAAGGCAGACGCTTAACCAACTGAGCCACCCAGGCGCCCTGCAGGAGTCTTTAGGTCTAAAATGAGTCTTTTGTAGGCAGCATATAGATGGATCTTATTTTTTTTTTCAATTCGGATACCCTCTTTTTTACTGGAGCATTTAATCCATTTATACTCAGAGTGATTATTGAAATATATGAATTTAGTGCCATTTTGTTACCTGTAGAGTTGGTGTTTCTGCTGATGCTCTCTGGACCTTTCTAGTCTTTGTTGTTCTTGGTCTTTTTTCCTCCAAAGTGTCCCCCTTAAAATTTCTTTCAGGGCTGGCTTAGTGATTATGAACTCCTTTAGTTTCTAATTATCTGGGAAATTCTTTATCTTTCCTTCTATTTGGAATGATATTCTTGCTCGATAGAGTGATCTTGGCTGCAGATTTTTCCCAGTCATCATTTTGAAAATATCATGCTACTCCCTTCTGGCTTACCAATATTCTGTTGAGAAATCTCCAGCTAGTCTTATGGGTTTTCCCAGGTACTTTTAGATATCCTTTCCTTTAGTGTTTTTAAGATTTGTTTTTTTATCACTATATTTTTCACACTTAATTACAAAATGTCTTGGTGTTACTTGCTTTTGTTGATTTTGATGGAAGTTCTCTATGACTCATGGATCTGGATGTCTTTTTTGTTTTCCAAATTAGGGTCATTTTTAGCTATTATTTCCTTAAAAAATTCTGTACCTTTTCTCTCATCTTTCTGGGACTACTATGTTATGATGTTATTACGTTTGATGGACATACTGAATTTCCTAAGTCGATTTTCCTATTTTATGGTTCTTTCTCTTTTGTTCAGCTTCATTGCTTCCATTACTTTGTCTTCCAGGTCATTCATTCTTCTGCTTCTTCCAGCTTGCTGTCCATTGCATCACATGTGTTTTTGCTCTTGTTTCCTCCATTGTTTATCTTTGAATCTTTTTAAAGCATTTTTGTCTTTGTAGTAATGGTAACACTGATGGCTTCAATTCTTTTCTCAAGCCCAGTGAATACCTTTATCATTGTTGCTCTAAATTTCCCATCAGGCATATTAGCTATTTCTGTTTTGCTTAGACCTCTGGCTGTGGTCTTATCTTCTTCTTTAATTTGGGTAAATCCTCTCTTCTCATTTTGTCTATTCTCTGCCTTCTTCTTCTGCCTAATAGAAAAACCAGTTATGTTTCTTGCTCATGAAAGTAATGACTTTATGAAGAAGATGTCATGTCATGCCCAGGGCCTGGAACTTAAGGAAGTGTTTCCATTGTGTGTTGCATGTGCTCTGCTATTGTGTTCTGCCTGCACTATTCTTCAAGCCAGTTATCTTCAGAGGTTCTCCTTGCATGAAGTGGTCAGTGTTTGATCTCAGACCTGCATGTGGCAAGCTTTGCCTAGGTGTGCTTTTGTATGCTTGTGAAATGTGTCCTGTCACCACCTCCACCACTACTGAGGTACTGAAAAACTCGGAGATGTATTGTGGGTAGGAGTTTTTGCTGGTCTTTTGGATGAGTGGCCTGCCTCCCAGGGACTGTGGCAAAATTGAGTGAGAAGGTGTGAGGCTTAGTGTAAGCAAGTTAAGCATCCAGGGTATCCACTATACTGCTTCGAACAGGTGGCTCTGTGTTTATCCTGAGGGTTGGGGATGGAAAATGGTGCTAACCAGCTCTCCTGTCCCTGGAGAGGCACCACTGTCTCTCAGGCAGGCATTTCAAGAAGGGTAAATAATCTTCCTGCTGCATGTCCCAGGTATTTTTTTTCAGATTTCTATTTCTACACTGTCAGCCTCCAGGTTGTTTGCCTGTCTTCTCCCCAGGAGCAGCACAGAGCCCTCTGGGTTCTATCCTAGCCAAACATGCTAAGTTTTAAAACTCCAGGCTTTAGGGTCATGGTGTGGGCAGGGACTTGCCCTGTTCTTCTGTGGAGGGGGCCCACCATGCTGGGACTGAGATGAGCTTCACCAAGAAGGGCAGAGCTCAATATTTTGGGACATGGTATAAGTGGTTAGGCACCCAGTGTTGGAACTGAGCTGCTATCTGCAGGTTGCTCTGTGTTTATAATAAGAGATGGGTGGGGGTGCTAATGGTGCCTGCTGGTGCATCCTTTGTCCCCTTAAATGTTTCTCCCTGGATCTTGCCTCTTAGTGACATGTTCGAAGAAGAGCAAATAATCTCCCCTCTGTATGCCCCAAGTATTCTTCAGATCACTGTTTCCACACTGTCTTCCCAGGTTTGTTTGCCTGCCTTCCCTACAAGAGTGGGGCAACACCCTCAGGGCTCTATCCCAGCCAAGACAGGGAACCCTTAAAACTCCAGTCTTTAAGCCCCACTGGTTGCATGAACTCATGAAAATCAGTCCCTATTACTTCCCAACCAATGGCTTTGGGGAAATGTTCTCCTTGTGTGTTTTCCTGTGTGTTCCTCTCTCTTGTCTTCCTCTGCAACCATAGCTCCCTCCCCTCCACAGCAACTGTGATCTGTTCTCCCCCAAACCATGTCTCTGTACTTTCTATCTTCTTCAATGTGGCTTCTTCTCTTCCTTAAGTTGTGGAGTTTGTTCTGTCTGTATTCAGGTCGATTTCTGGGGTATTTAGGATGACTTGATAATTATCTAGTTATGTTCAGAGGATGACACAAACCGAAGTCCTCCTACTCAGCCACCATTTTAGCTCATTGAAACCTCTCTGTCAAGGACATAAAAAAAAAATATTAGTTTCCCTACTCAGGTGATCAACTTTTTGTTTCAAATTTAATTAAATTATATCCAGTATTTCACATTGTAGACTCTTCCTTTCTATGAGAAAGACTGTCTCTTCTAGGTTTCTATCACACCACACTGCCCTGGGTGTTCTACATCTTTTCTATCCCTTTATTGTCACCTACTCCTTTCATGGCTTGGCATTTATGCATTGAAATATTTTGACCTATTCTTTAGTTTTTTCTTTTTTAAATATGCAGTCCCCCAACTAGGGTTGATCTCCTAATGTAATCTCCTGTGGTTACATAAAATATGCTTATAAATGACTCCTAAAATCTATCTTCACACTTAACAACTCAAATGATATACAAACTGAAATATCTAGCTTCTTATCTGACACTTGAACATATATTCAATAGACATTTCAAACTTAATATTTCAATTTCACTGTCCCATCTTCTGAACATATCTTCCCCATTTCAAGACATAGACACCTGCTATTCTTCCTACCTGGAAGCCTCTCTACTTTCTTGCCCAATTAGAGTCTCCTCAGAAAGTCCTTCCTTGAACATGGTAGATAGAGTAGCCTTCACTGATCTCCATTATCCCACTGTGTTAATGTATTTCTTGTATACACTTCATTATATCATGTTATATTTTCCTAGTTTTAAGATAAAATTGACATACAACATTGCATTAGTTTAATGAGCTAGAAACTTACACCTGTTAGAATGGTTGTCATTAAAAAGATAAGAGATAACAAGTGTTGTCAAGGGAACCCTCGTGCACTGTTTGTGAGAATGTAAATTAGTGCAGCCATTTTGGAAAACAGTATGAAAGTTCCTCCAAAAATAAAAACAATAGTACTACCATATAATTCAACAATTACACTTCTGGAAATATATCTGAAGGAAACAAAATCACTATGTGGAGGGATATCTGCATACCCATGTTTATTGCATCATTGGTCACAATAGTCAAGACATGGAAGCAACTTAAGCAGCTATTGATGAATGAATGGATAAAGAAAATGTGATATATATCTGAGTTATATTTTAACTTTTTATTGAAGCAAAATAAACATACAAAAATATTAGACATACAGGGCGCCTGGGTGGCTCAGTTGGTTAAGCGACTGCCTTCGGCTCAGGTCATGATCCTGGAGTCCCGGGATCGAGTCCCGCATCGGGCTCCCTGCTCGGCAGGGAGCCTGCTTCTCCCTCTGACCCTCCCCCCTCTCATGTGCTCTCTCTCTCTCATTCTCTCTGTCTCAAATAAATAAATAAAATCTTTAAAAAAAATATTAGACATACAAAAAGTTTGAACTTGATAAATTTTCTCACACTGAACACTGGGTGTGTAATCAGAATCCACATGAAGAAACAGAAAACTACCAGCACCCCAGAACACACCTACATACTCTTTCAGCCACTCATCTTCCAAGCATAGGCTAGTTTATATAAATGTATTGTTTTGTAACTTTCTTCTTCAGTTCGACATGTTTCTGAGATTAATCTATATCATTGTAAGTAGTATTAGTAGAATGTCTATTCTTATTGTATGACAATGTCACAATTTATTTATCCATGTCACCACCAGTGAGCTTTTGAGCAGCTTCTTATTTTTTTCTATTATTACATATATTTTGGTAAAGACTGTGTATACATATTTGTTAGAAATTGACCCCAGTATGTTTCTTCTGGGGCACAGAGAACAGATATGTTCAGCTTTAGTCGCTGTTACTATATACAATGTTGTGGGGATATAAATTGACTGCTTTTTTTTTTTCTTTTCATTGCCTTTCCCCCCGTTAGAATGTAAACTTTTTGAGTGTAGGTGCTTTTCCTATCTTGCTCACAGCTATGATGAATAAATGAATACATGAATGAATGAATGAGGAAGCTGTATCTGAAAGATAAAGTATTCAATCAATCACATTCCTTGAAATTTTGCAGCTTAATGAACTAATTTTAAATATTACCTTACAGAAGTCCCTTACTTCCTTGACCCCCACTGCTTTCAGCTGTTCAGTTAAAGCTGATAATATGTGGTTTATTTGTTACAAGGTTGTTAGAGCATGATGAACCTTACAAAGTATGTGAATAGTTAAGTTTTAGACAGATTGACTAATATCATTGATCAATATTATTAATAATTTAATAAAGTGACCCCTATGATACCTGGGTAAACTCCTTATATAATCAAATGCAACATTGAACATGATTTGCCACATGCTTATTGTCCTCAATTCCTGGATCAGTGGGGAGTATGAATATGGAATATGAGCAAACTCCTATTATCTGGCTGGTATATGATTAACCCTGATGACTCTGTGATATATTTGAAAAATAATTTTAGTATCCTCTCAGCCCATATCCTTGTGTGTTTCTCTGACATTTAGTAAACTTTTAAGTATATGATACCCTAATGTTGTCTTTTCTGGGCAATGTCCTTTGTTCTCAGCCATCAATTTTAACTTATCTGACAAATAATTTTCACTTATGTGTTACAAACAAACAAAAAGTTAAATACTGTATTGCTACTTAAAGTAAAACACACATAATTATTTCAGGGAGTGCAACGGCTAATTGAGAAAACTGTATTCAGTGACTCTTCTGACCAACTGACAAATTGGAACACATAGGTAGCTACACAATGGTCTTCCTAAAAGGCTGGGTCAGGTATAGTCTTCAAAATAAAGAACATATTTTTCTTATTTTTAGATGGTACCTAGAGTTATACAGCAGTGTCATACATACCAAAAGTACCAACTTCCCTCCTGCACTCCTCGACATAGTTCATGCCATTTAAAATTGCATGCAATTTATGTCATCTCCAAAAGGTGAAACTGCAAAGCAAAAAATTTTATTTTCAATTCCTTAAAAACACTGGGCATTTATTTTGAATACATGTGAACAGGATAGAATAAAGGGAAGACATAAGAAAGGAAAGAAGAGATGAAGAAATGAAGATCAAGAGGATGCATTTTTATATTGATTTTTTTTCCTTTTTTTCCCTGCACAATTGAACCTACTCTCCAGTTTAATCTTTTGTTGAGAACATGGCCACTTTGTTCACAAAGGCTCCCATTTGATAGTCACATAAAAGATGCCACTATCAAAACACTTCTCCTGACACTCTTTGTGTACCCTTGAACCTGCCTAGTGCCCTCTTCAGAGCTCCAGTCATGTCCTTGTTCCTCAGACTGTAGATGAGCAGATTTAGCATTGGTGTAAGGATTGTGTAGAACACAGAAAACACTTTGTCCCGGGCTGGCCTGTGGTAAGAGTGTGGAAGCATATAAGTGTACATGGCAGCCCCATAGAACAAGGTCACCACTGTCATGTGAGATGAACAGGTGGCAAATGCTTTCTTCCTCCCCTCCACTGAACTCATGTGGTAGACTGTGGTCAGGATTCAGGCATAGGACGCGATCACCACAGAGAAAGGAATCAGCAGCATCAGAACACAGCACACATACATTACTGTCTCATAGAGGGCTGTGTCTGCACATGCCAACCACAGGACTGCAGGTGCCTCACAGAAGAAATGGTTAATTTCCCGGGAGTTGCAGAAAGGAAAGCTCATGGTAATGGGAGTTAGAAGGAAGCCATCCAAAGAGCCCCTAAACCAGGAACCTGCTATGATCATCCAACAGACCCGTCAGCTCATAAGGACAGGATAGCGAAGGGGGTTGCAGATGGCTACATAGTGATCATAGGCCATGAGGCCCAACAGGAAGAACTCAGCTCCCACGAGGGTGAGGTAGAGGAAATGCTGGGCTGTGCATCCCATAAAGGAGATGTTTCTTGACCCAGCAGGTAATCAACCAGCATCTTGGGCACAATGGTAGAGCTGTACATCATATCAATGAAGGAGAGGTGGCTAAGCAGGAAGTACATGGGAGTGTGAAGTCGTGAATCAGTGCGGATCAAGAAAATCATGACCCCATTGGCCATCAATGCAGTGAAAAAGATGGTAGAGATAATGGCAAAAAGAAGGCCTGAGATGTCCTTCTTGTTGAACAGTCCTATGAAGGTAAAGTCTGCAGAGGATGTGTTGTACACTTCCATTGATCCCATGACGGTGCTGCTGTGACTTAGAATCTTCCAAATAAAATGAAAATATTCTCAGAGAATTAACATAACAACATATGGGTTGACTCAGGCAATGAACTTCTAAAAGCTGGAGGAAAACATTTAAAAATATTTTCTTACAACTTTGGCATAGATATCTAGCAACTAAACTATTCTAGAATGTTTTTTACATAAAATTGATCACCTTGAATCAGTAGTTCTTTACATTGGACAAGACGATGTCAACAGATGCTATTGTACTACAGTGATACATTTAACAACACATAAGGGTGTAAACCATGTTATTCAGTTAAACATACCCTGGTCTGGTGTGTGTGTGTACATACTACCTTAGATGTGTTTAAATTGATATCCTTATTAAATGAATCTTTATTATAATCAACATTACCACCATCTTAAAAACATCTCAGTACTGACAGTAAATAGTCTTTCTCTGCCATTTAGGTACAAATGAGTGATCTGCTATATGCGTTGTGAGAATTACGAGTATCCTCTTGGTGTCAGTTCATCTGTGTTGCAGATGAAATTGTATGGGAGAAAATAAAGTGGGAAATGGAAACTGCTCTTGCAAACTCAGAAAAAAAAAAGGCAAGTCACTCTTGTAGAATTACTTTTGTTTATTTTTAAGAAAGAAATTTAATTTTAGGATGATGAATTGGCATTAAGATTATGTATTAGCATCAGCATTAGTCAGCTATCAGCATTAACATTAGCAATTAAGATTCAGAGGAAATAGCACAGGGACACACATGGTAAGCTATAAACCACCTATTATTTTTGGAAATTGAAAATTTTTTTCATAGTGACTAGTAATTAAGAAAAACTGATTGACTGTTTTATGTAATTTCAGGTGATGATACATCTACAGTTGTGAAACTCTCCAACAAAGTTTTTTGAAGTTGAGGATGATTTTTTGTGTGCTTTAACATTAAATATGTCAAGGCAAGATATATTTTACCAATATGTTTTTGAGGTAGATTGACCAAACTAATCTATGTTCCTATAAATATTCTAAAAATATGAGCATTTGAGTCAACTGCACAGAAAACAAAAAGCTAATAAGAATAATTGTGAAGGGACGCCTGGGTAGCTCATTAGGTTAAGCATCTGCCTTCGGCTCAGGTCATGATCCCAGGATCCTGGGCTCCTTGCTCAGCGGGGAGCCTGCTTCTCCCTCTGCCTGCCGCTCCCCCTGCTTGTGCTCTCTCTCTCTCTCCCTCTCTCTCTGACAAATAAATAAATAAAATCTTTAAAAAAGTGAATAATTGTGAAGAGTTTACTTTGTGCCAAGTGCTTCATATCTTTTGACTTGTTGAGTTTCACAGTAAACCTAAGAATAGAAGAACTATAATCCCCTTTCTCACTGATGGCAGAATTATGAATAATGTTCTAATGGTCACATATGCTTTAGTGGCAGAGATGTTTGGACCAGGCAGTCTCAAATCACTGTGTTCTTACCTGTATTCTAAAAAACCTAGACATTTACATTAGTTGTCAAATTAAATGTGCCAACAATGTGAATCTGTTAAATTTTAACTATATGTAATCATTAATGTGACTAATAAAAATGTCATAATTGAAAATACATCACATAAATTATAATCACGACTGCTGATTTTTAACAGAATAAGCTTTGTTTTTCCTATTTATCTTCTTCTTTTGGTGCTAATTTCAAAATATTTGAGCCAAATTTCATAAATTTCCCTGACACCATGTACCATTTCATTATTTCCAATCTGCCTCATTTTTCTTCTTTCTAATTTTCCTTAATGGAGCCCATTCACATATGTGTCTATAGGGAAAATGTTGTCAAGTTTATGGAATAGCTTAAATATTAGTTGAATTCTGTTTCCACACCTCCCACATTTTGGGTTTAACTCTTATCATGCCCTAAGATCCCAGTAACAGAGAGAAGATTAAGTATTGCTTTCCAAGGTCAAATATCTATGTCAAGGTCAAGTTCACCATTCACAGGCATTCCAAAATCTTTTATAAAAATATTCTGCCCCTCTAGTTTTTTCTTTCTTTCTTTCTTTTTTCTATCTCATCCTATCATACTAGCAGTAACAAAGGCAAACTCTAAAGGCAAACTCTAAAGTCTTCTCTAGCTTTCAGCTGGCTGGCCTTACTCTCTTTTTTGCATATAAAAAGATCTAATTGGCTATTGTGGACATTGCTGCTATAAACATTGGGGAGCATGTATCCCTTTGAATAACTATGTTTGTATCCTTTGGATAAATACCTAGCAGTGCCAAACTATGGAAAGAGCTCACATGTCCATCGATAGATGAATGGATAAATAAGTTGTGTCATATATATATATATATATATTACTCAGCCATCAAAATAAGGAAATCTTGCCATTTGTAACAATGTGGATGGATCTAGAGGGTATTATGCTAAGCGAAATAAATCAGTCAGAGAAAGGCAATACCATATGATTTCACTCATATGTGGAATCTAAGAAACAAAACAGATGAACATTAGAGGGAAGGGAAGGAAAAATAAAATAAGATGAAAATTGAGTGGGAGGCAAACCATAAGAGATCTTAACTCTAGGAAACAAACAGGGTTGCTGAGGGATAATTGGGTGATGACATTAAGGAGGGCACTTGATGTATTAAGCACTGGGTGTTATTTGCGACGGATGAATCACTAAATTCTACCTCTGAAGCTAAAACAACACCAACAACACAAGTTCTAATTGGTCAGAGAACAAGCCCCATTTGGTTAAATTTATCATCTGCTATCTTACTATGAGGAGGCATAATGAGAAGGACCTGTATTTGTTGAATTTCTGCTGACCACAGATTGTATTGCTTTGTTATGGTTAGAATTATTATGTAACTTCATACAGAAATTTTTTCTGAAATGATGTAGCAGACATAGAGTAAAGCAAAATTTAGAATCAGATGAAGCGAGTTCTTTTCCTGACATTAATGAATTCTGTTACCTTGGATTCTCAAACTTTGAGCCTCAGTTTCCATTTATATTAAATTTAGATAATATAACATACAGGGTTGCTCTATGGATCAAATGAGAAATTCTTAGGTGATATATTTTATAAAATGAAAAGCAAAATGCCAATGTTTTACCCACATATGTTAGTCATCATTATGTATGTTATCAAAACTATTGATAAGTATGTGAGAATCTCGAATTTCTTTGTAAGCAATATACACATTCAACTAAAATCCATGAATTTGAATTGTAAAATACTCTTGAACTTCAGTTCAATGGACTCTGGCAATCTTAGCAAAACTACTTCAGCAGTTAAATTCTATATATTTTTTCTCTAATTGTCTCTTCACTTGAAGGAAATGGCCTTTAGAATAAATTCTCAGAAATACATGCATCACATTTAAGCCTGAAGAGAATCCAAATATCTATGAGAAGTATATACATGCTTGGACCGAAAATTATGAGAACACAAGAAAAAAAATTATCAAATAAAATTGGCTTGACTTTATTGGATGAAATTCATTTCAAAACTTACTTAAATTACTATTTGTTACACTATATCACAAATTGAAAAAACAAACAAACAATGCATTTATTCCATCCTGACATTTACAAATATTCTCTCTTATTTTGTAAGGGATACACATTTGGTTGAGTGGGGATATTTGAAGTTACTTCTCCCACCTAACTTGAAGTTAGGATATGATTTGTGCTCAGGCCTGGGATGATCACTAAGCCCATCTTTTGAATCAAGTTCCACTAGAATCTTTCTGCCAAATGAAAGAGCATACTCCTTGTTTTTTCAGTGCAACAGCCCCATTGCTAGGAAGCTCTGTGCTCACCTGGATTAAAAAGTGCCTCACAGAACCTCCTTCTTCCCTCTAGATCTGCTCAAACACAGCTTCTTTCCTTTTTAACTCCCAGCCTCTCATAATGTGAATATGGTTAGGCTTTCTTCATGCTTCTCTGTGTCAAGCCATGCTTCCTGATTCTTGTATGCATTCATGAAGACCTTGCCAAAATGCTCAAGTTCCAGGTAATAACTTGAGATGATCTTTGGCAATGTCATTTTAAAATGCAACATCTCATTTTCAGGTGAAGTTTATTCAGTACAGAATACACTAGAAATACTACTTTTCTCTGTTCTTATATAAATATATCACACTTTTGGCACATTATGTGTAATTAAAAGTCTTCTGTTGAATTTTTACATAAGAGTTTCTTAAGCCAGGACAATTCATAGTTGTGCAGTTTTGAAACTAAATACAAAACCTTAACATTTATTCCTAAATCTCTGTGTTCCTAAATTTGACATAGTATCTCAAAAAGTTGTAATCATTAATAATAAAATCAAATTGAAATAAGAATCATAGAATTATTAGACAATGAAATGTCAATGTAATTAGACAATTTCACCAAGTGTCTGTTGCTTTTTAGAACATCACTCCAAGGAGTTACTTACAACCACATTCCTTTGTCAAACATATACCCCTTCTGCCAGAATCCCTAAAGAGATCACATACCTGGATAAGCACAACTACAGAGACCCACTGTTTCTTTTTTTTAAAAAATTTTATTATGTTATGTTAGTCACCATACAATACATCATTGGTTTTTGATGTGGTGATCTACGATCCATTGTTTTCATATAACACCCAGTGCTCCATGCAGTACGAGACCCACTGTTTCTGATTGAAGTTTATTCTATGGTATGGTGGGCATTTAAAAAAAAAAAATGCCTGTAAACCACTTCCAGAGTGGAATTGAAGAATACAGGCATTTGTACAACCTTTAAGAACATTATGGAAATGTGATATGTAAAATGTTTGCATCACTGACAACAAGGCCAGAGCTCTGGGCTTAAAGTCGGAAGGCCTATGTGTCATTAAGGCATGCACCTCCACTTCCCAAACTTCAGTATCCTCTTCTGTAAAAAGAGGGCAAGGATACGAAGGCAATCATGACAGTGGTGGTGGTGGGGAACCCCAGCAGGGAAATAAGAAGGCTTGTGTAATTGGTGCCCTATAAACTGAGACTAAGTGCAAGTTTTTCATTTAACCTCTCTGTGTATTTAAAGTAGTATTGTCCCTATCCTGTCTAATTCACAAGGTCAATTTCTGCTTAAATCATTAGAAAAAGAAAAAAAAAGAGAGAAGGAAAGATTTTGCTAAGATCATGTACACACAGACAAGGTATTTTATAGAAAAGAAGATTCTTTGCACTATTCTACTCAATAGCACCATTACAACTGGATATTTGCCATGCACACTCTAGGTAAATTCCAGAAATAATTAAACAGGCCATCTTCTTCTCAATGTAGTTGGGGTGGGGGACGTGGAGGAGTCATTACCTCACCAAGCTCGCACATGAGATTTGCAGGCCATGAGTTGTAGACAATCCTGCCTCCATTTCCTTATATTTAACTTGCATAATCTTATTTATATCATATAAAGAGAGTTGATTCATTCAGACCTCTATGGAATACTGAGGAAGCTCAGTAATTTCCTTATTCACCAAATATTTAAAGTCTCCTTTGAAGAGCCAGGCTAGGTGCTCATCAGGATTTGATCTGTCACCTGTGATCTTCCTGAACAATTTTATTGACCTGGGTTTTCATTAAGGTAATAGGAAATGAAGAATACACAGAGTTGGTCTAGATGATCTAGAATCCTAAATGATTCACTGAATTGCTTAAATTTGATCAAGAATTTTGCATTGTTTAGAAAAACTTCCAACTATTAAATTCAATAATTTAATTTACAGAAAGCTTCAAATGATTTATTCATTTGCCCAATATCCTCCCATGTTTAACCTCATCACCCCACATTCCTCAATGCTTTTCTCAACCATGCAATCTGAATGCTATGTATTAAAAGCAGCTTTCTATACACATTTCTTGGTATGCATAAATTAAGAAGGTAATGCAGCAAAGGGGTTGAGGGGCAGAGCAAGATGGCGGAGGAGTAGGAAACCTGGATTTGGTCTCCTCTCAGGAATTCAGCTGGATAGGGATCAAACCATTCTGAACACCTACAAACTCAACAGGAGAGCGAAGAAAAGAAGAGCAACAACTCTCTCATCAGAAAAGTGACCACTTTCTGGAAGGTAGGATGTGCGGAGAAGTGAATCCGAGGCGATATTCGGGAGGATAGATGGCGGGGGAGGGGCCTCCGACGGCCGCTTGTGGCAAGTGATAGAGCCGCAGAGCACAAAATCGGAACTTTTAAAAGTCTGCCCCGCCGAGGGATGTCACTCTGGTGGCTAAGCGGGGGGTGGGACCCTCCGGGACAGTGTGGTCTCAGGACCCTCGGGGTCACAGAAAGACCGGGGGTGCCTGAGTGTGGCAGAGCTCCCAGGTAATGGAGCAGGGAAGCCGACTGCAGAGGCGGAGCCCAGGCGCGGGCCCTCAGCTCGGGGTCGCCATAAACCGTGATCCGCGGCACAGTCAGGCCACTGCTCCTCCAGCAGGGACCCAACAAGCGGCAGATCTGGGGAGACTCACCTTCCTCCCCCATGAGGAGCCGCGCGGGAGTGCACCACAGGGATCTGCTGGGTTTGGAGACTCCACACGGGGCCGGGTGCCAGAGATAGAGGAGCGCGGTCACAGGCCGGGTGAGCACGGAGTGCGGCCGGAGACCAGGGAGACGGGAGTGACTGACGGCTTTTCTCTGGGGGCTCACTGAGGAGCGGAGATTGGGAGGCCGCCATTTTCACTCTCCGCCTCCAAAGCTGTACGGAAAGCTCGCAGGGAACAAAAGCCCCGGAGAGCAAACCCGAGCAGATTACTTAGCCGGGAGGGGGCAAGGGCGGGGCAATTCTGCCTCCGGCAAAGACATTTGGAAAACACGGCAACAGGCCCCTCCCCAGAAGATCAGCGAGAACAGCCAGGTAAGACCAAGTTTTCTGATCAATGAGAACGGCAGAACTCCAGCGCTAGGGGAATACTACACATAGAATTCATGGCTTTTTTACCATGATTCTTTAGTCTTTCAAAGTTAATTTTTTTTAAACTGTCTTTTTGTCTTTTTATTTCTTTTTGAATTTTTCTTTTTCCCTTTTTCAACCAACATCTTATCAATCCCTTTTTTTAAAAAAAAACATTTTTATTTTTCATTTTTAGAGTCATATTCTATCCCTTCATAGTAGTTACCCATATTTTTGGCATGTATAAGTTGTTCTCTCTTTAAAATTTTGAGATAGTTTCTTCTAACAGATTAAAATATACCCTAAATCTCTAGTATATGGTGTTTTCTATTCCCCTGCCTGATCACATCCTCTCCCTTTTTTTTCTTTTTCTTTTTTCTTTTTTAAAATCCTCTTCTTTCTTTTTTTCAAACAACTTCTTATCAAGTCCTTTTATAAAATTTTTTATAATTTCCATCTTTACAGTCATATTCCATCCCTTCATCATATCAACCCTTATTTTTGTACATATATAAGTTTTTTTTCTTTAAAATTTTGGGAGGCACTTTCTCCTAAAAGACCAAAATACGCCCCAAATCTAGTGTGTGGCACTGATCTATATACCAGCCTGATCATATTTGATCACATTCTGGTTTTTTTTTCTTGTTGTTGTTGTTGTTGTTTTGTTTTGTTTTTGTTTTTATCTTTATCTTTTTCTTTTTCTTTTTTTTTCTTTTTCTTTTTTCTCTCTACCCCTTTCTTTTCCCACTGCTTCAGGTCTTTTCTGATTTGTTTATATTTTCTGGGGACGTTATTACTCAGCTAGCATTTTGTTCTCTCATTAATCTATTCTCCTCTGCACAAAATGACAAGACGGAAAAAAATCACCTCAAAAAAAGAACAAGAGCTAGTACCGACTGCCAGGGACCTACTCAATACGGACATTAGTACGATGTCAGATCTAGAGTTCAGAATCATCACTTTAAAGATACTAGCTGGGCTTGAAAAAAATATGGAAGTTATTAGAGAAACCCTTTCTGGAGAAGTAAAAGAACTAAAATCCAACCAAGTAGAAATCAAAAAGGCTATTAATGAGGTACAATAAAAAATGGGGGCGCTAACTGCTAGAATAAATGAGGCAGAAGAGAGAATCAGTAATATAGAAGATGAAATGATGGAAAATAAGGAAGCTGAGAAAAAAGAGAGATAAACAACTACTGGATCACGAGGGCAGAATTCAAGAGATAAGCGATACCAGAAGATGAAACAACATTAGAATAATTGGGATCCCAGAAGAAGAAGAAAGAGAGAGAGGGGCAGAAGGTATAATGGAGCAAATTATAGCAGAGAACTTCCTTAATTTGGGAAAGGAAACAGGCATGAAAATCCAGGAAGCACAGAGAACCCCTCTCAAAATCAATAAAAATAGGTCAACACCCGACATCTAATAGTAAAACTTATGAGTCTCATAGACAAAGAGAAAATCCTGAAAGCAGCTCAGGAGAAGAGATATATAACCTACAAGGGTAGAAACATTAGATTGGCAACAGACCTATCCACAGAGACCTGGCAGGCCAGAAAGGACTGGCAGGATATATTCAGAGCACTAAATGAGAAAAATATGCAGCCAAGAATACTCTATCCAGCTAGGCTGTCATTGAAAATTGAAGGAGAGATAAAAAGCTTCCAGGACAAACAAAAACTAAAGGAATTTGCAAACACAAAACCAGCCCTACAGGAAATCTTGAAAGGGGTCCTCTAAGCAAAGAGAGAGCCTAAAAGCAACATAGACCAGAAAGGAACACAGACAATATACAATAACAGTCACCTTACAGGCCAAACAATGGCACTAAATTCCTATCTTTCAATAGTTACCCTGAATGTAAATGGGCTCAATGCCCCAATCAAAAGACACAGGCTATCAGACTGGATTAAAAAACAAGACCCATCGATATGCTGTCTGCAAGAGACTCATTTTAGACCCAAAGACACCCCCAGATTGAAAGTGAGGGGGTGGAAAACAATTTACCATGCTAATGGACACCAAAAGAAAGCTGGGGTGGCAATCCTTATATCAGACTACTTAGACTTTAAACCAAAGACTGTAATAAGAGATGAGGAAGGACACTATATCATATTTAAAGGATCTATCCAACAAGGAGATCTAACAATTGTAAGTATCTATGCCCCTAACATGGGAGCAGCCAATTATATAAGGCAATTAATAACAAAAGCAAAGAAACACATGGACAACAATACAATAATAGGGGGGACTTTAACACCCCCCTCACTGAAATGGACAAATCGTCTAAGCAAAAGATCAACAAGGAAATAAAGACTTTAAATGACACACTGGACCAAATGGACTTCACCCCAAAGCAATGGAATACACATTCTTCTCTAGTGCCCATGGAACATTCTCCAGAATCAATCACATCCTAGGTCATAAATCAGGTCTCAACCAGTACCAAAAGATTGGGATCACTCCCTGCCTATTTTCAGACCACAATGCTTTGAAACTAGAACTCAATCACAAGAGGAAAGTCGGAAAGAACTCAAATACATGGAGGCTAAAGAGCATCCTACTGAAGAATGAATGGGTGAACCAGGAAATTAAAGAAGAATTAAAAAAATACATGGAAACCAATGAAAATGAAAACACAACTATTCAAAATCTTTGGGATGCAGCAAAGGCAGTCCTAAGAGGAAAGTATATAGCAATACAAGCCTTTCTCAAGAAACACAGAAAGGTCTCAAATACACAACCTAACCCTACACCTAAAGGAGCTGGAGAAAGAACAGCAAATAAAGCCTAAACCCAGCAGGAGAAGAGAAATAATAAAGATCGGAGCAGAAATCAATGAAATAGAAACTAAAAGAACAGTAGAACAGATCAACAAAACTAGGAGCTGGTTCTTTGAAAGAATTAACAAGATTGATAAACCCCTGGCCAGACTTAACAAAAGAAAAGAGAAATGACCCAAATTAACAAAATCATGAATGAAAGAGGAGAGATCACAACTAACACCAAAGAAATACAAACAATTATAAGAACATATTATGAGCAACTCTATGCCAGCAAATTAGATAACCTGGAAGAAATGGATGCATTTGTAGAGATGTATCAACTACCAAAACTGAACCAGGAAGAAATAGAAAACCTGAACAGACCTATAACCACTAAGGAAATTGAAGCAGTCATCACAAATCTCCCAACAAACAAAAGCCCAGGGCCAGATGGCTTCCCAGGGGAATTCTACCAAACATTTCAAGAAGAATTAATACCTATTCTTCTGAAACTGTTCCAAAAAATAGAAATGGAAGGAAAACTTCCAAACTCCTTTTATGAGGCCAGCGTTACCTTGATCCCAAAACCAGACAAAGACCCCATCAAAAAGGAGAATTACAGACCAATATCCCTGATGAACATGGATGCAAAAATTCTCACCAAAATACTAGCCAATAGGATCCAACAGTACATTAAAAGATTCTTCACCACGACCAAGTGGGATTTATCCCTGGGCTGCAAGGTTGCTTCAACATCCACAAATCAATCAATGTGATTCAATACATTAACAAAAGAAAGAACAAGAATCATATGATCCTCTCAATAGATGCAGAAAAAGCTTTTGACAAAGTACAGCATCCTTTCTTGATCAAAACTCTTCAGAGTATAGGGATCGAGGGTACATACCTCAATATCATAAAAGCCATCTATGAAAAACCTACAGCAAATATCATTCTCAATGGGGAAAAACTGAGAGCTTTCCCCCTAAGGTCAGGAACGCGGCAGGGATGTCCACTATCACCACTGCTATTCAACATAGTATTGGAAGTCCTAGCCATAGCAATCAGACAACAAAAAGAAATCAAAGGCATCCAAATTGGCAAAGAAGAAGTCAAACTCTCACTCTTTGCAGATGATATGACACTTTATGTGGAAAACCCCAAAGACTCCACCCTAAAACTGCTAGAACTCATATAGGAATTCAGTAAAGTGGCAGGATATAAAATCAATGCACAGAAGTCAGTGGCATTCCTATACACCAACTACAAGACAGAAGAAAGAGAAATTAAGGAGTGGATCCCATTTACAATTGCACCCAAAACCATAAGATACCTAGGAATCAGTCTAACCAAAGAGACAAAGGATCTGTACTCAGAAAACTATAAAATACTCATGAAAGAAATTGAGGAAGACACAAAGAAATGGAAAAACGTTCCATGCTCATGGATTGGAAGAACAAATATTGTGAAGATGTCAATGCTACCTAGAGCAATCTACACATTCAATGCAATCCCCATCAAAATACCATCCACTTTTTTCAAAGAAATGGAACAAATCATCCTAAAATTTGTATGGAACCAGAAAAGACCCCGCATAGCCAGAGGAATGTTGAAAAAGAAAAGCAAAGCTGGCGGCATCACAATCCGGACTTAAAGCTCTATTACAAAGCTGTCATCATCAAGACAGCATGGTACTGGCACAAAAACAGACACATAGATCAATGGAACAGAATAGAGAGCCCAGAAATGGACCCTCAACTCTATGGTCAACTAATCTTCTACAAAGCAGGAAAGAATGTCCAATGGAACAAAGATAGTCTCTTCAACAAATGGTGTGGGAAAATTGGATAGCCACATGCAGAAGAATGAAACTGGACCATTTCCTTACACCACACACAAAAATAGACTCCAAATGGTTGAAAGACCTCAATGTGAGACAGGAGTCCATCAAAATCCTAAAGGAGAACACAGGCAGCAACCTCTTCAACCTCAGCCGAAGCAACTTCTTCCTAGAGACATCGCCAAAGGCAAGGGAAGCAAGGGCAAAAAGGAACTATTGGGACTTCATCAAGATAAAAACTTTTGCAAAGCAAAGGAAACAGTCAACAAAACCAAAAGACAACCGACAGAATGGGAGAAGATATTTGCAAATGACATATCAGATAAAGGCTAGTATCCAAAATCTATAAAGAACTCATCAAACTCAACACCCAAAGAACAAAGAATCCAATCAAGAAATGGGCAGAAGACATGAACAGACATTTTTCCAAAGAAGACATCCAAATGGCCAACAGACACATGAAAAAGTGCTCCACATCGCTCGGCATCAGGGAAATCCAAATCAAAACCTCAAGAGATACCACCTCACACCAGTCAGAATGGCTAAAATTAACAAGTCAGGAAACAACAGATGTTGGCGGGGATGCGGAGAAAGGGGAACCCTCCTACACTGTTGGTGGGAATGCAAGCTGGTGCAGCCACTCCGGAAAACAGTATGGAGGTTCCTCAAAAAGTTGAAAATAGAGCTACCATATGATCCAGCAATTGCACTACTGGGTATTTACCCCAAAGATACAAAAGTAGGGATCCGAAGGGGTACGTGCATCCCGATGTTTATAGCAGCAATGTCCACAATAGCCAAACTGTGGAAAGAGCCAAGATGTCCATCGACAGATGAATGGATAAAGAAGAGGTGGTATATATATGCAATGGAATATTATGCAGCCATCAAAAGGAATGAGATCTTGTCATTTGCAACGACGTGGCTGGAACTGGAGGGTATTATGTTGAGTGAAATAAGTCAAACAGAGAAAGACATGTATCGTACGATCTCACTGATACGAGGAATTCTTAATTGCAGGTAACAAACTGAGGGTTGCTGGAGTGGGGGGTGGGGTGGGAGGGATGGGGTGACTGCGTGATAGACACTGGGGAGGGTATGTGCTCTGGTAAGCGCTGTGAATTGTGCAAGACTATTGAATCTCAGATCTGTACCTCTGAAACAAATAATGCAATATATGTTAAGAAAAAACAAAGAAGAAGAAGGTAGCAGGAGGGGAAGAATGAAGCGGGGGAAATCAGAGGGTTAGACGAACCATGAGAGACGATGGACTCTGTAAAACAAACAGGTTTCTAGAGGGGAGGGGGGTGGGAGGATGGGTTAGCCTGGTGGTGGGTATTGAGGAGGGCACATTCTGCATGGAGCACTGGGCGTTATGCACAAACAATGAATCATGGAACACTTCATCTAAAACTAATGATGTAATGTATGGGGATTAACATAGGAATAAAAAAAATAAAAAATATATAAAAAAATAAAAAATAAAAAAAATAAAAGCAAAGGGGTTAAAAAAAATTAAGAAGGTAATGCACATCATCAATATAAAAAAATCACCCTATGCCTAATTTTATACTAAACAGAGGTCCGACTAAAGATGATCGCCCCTGTCACTTACCAGATAGCCATTCAGAGTAGGGTGCATTGTTCAAAGGTATAGATGGTCATATAAAATTTAGTAAACAACAACAACAACAGTAACGACAAAAATAACAAGAACTCATCAGGAAACTGTAAGAATTTATGTAGTTAAGGGGTGCCTGGATGGCTCAGTCGTTAAGTGTCTGCCTTCGGCTCAGGTCATGATCCCAGGGTCCTGGGATCGAGCCCCGAATTGGGCTCCCTGCTTGGCAGGGAGTCTGCTTCTCCCTCTCCCACTCCCCCTGCTTGTGTTCCCTCTCTCGCCATGTCTCTTTCTGTCAAATAAATAAATAAAATCTTAAAAAAAAAAAAAGAATTTATGTAGTGAAGTAAGGAATGAGGAGTGAACAAAGACTTCAGAAAAGAGAAGGTGATCTGTTACTAGAAGAGAAATGATTAAGATTAGTGGATTTAATTTATCTTCTAGTTTATGCTGAGAAAGAAAAACACAAAGTTATTCACAGTCATGGGTAACCACAATGGGAAAACTTTCAAGATCTGGTCAATCTGTACGTCCAGGTGTCCTCTGCATGAAAATGCAGCACACAGAGGGTTTTGTTTGTTTGTTTGTTTGTTTTTAATTTGGATTTATGATCTTGAATTTCCTGAACTATAGTCTAGAAGTATCCTTAGCAACTGATGATGGAATTAGCACAAAGAGAGATGTGCAGCAATTTATTAAGAACTATTTTGCAATATAACTCTGCAGAAGGAAGTATGATTAAAAAAAAGTCATCCTAAAATCCCTGAAACATTTTAAATTGCAAGGAAAAATCATACAAATTTTCCAGCCTTCTACAAAAGTGTGTTAATTCTTGCTTCCTATCTTTACAAGACAATATCTAGAAACCAAAGAGAGACAACTGTGAAACACTAAGAAGGCAGAAAGAAAGCTTCAGACCATTAAAGGATGCTGAATCCTCTCTGGGTGTTCTCTGTTTGGATTCCTGGGTGCCAAGGGGAGCACCCAGGGTGAGAAGAGGCAAGAGCTTAAATAGTTTTGTGAGTAGGCCATGAAATGAAGTGCTCTTGGAAAGAGTAGGTCTCTTCCCTGTGGATTGCAGTGGACACTAAGAGATTTGTCACAGCTAATTAGAAGTGTTTCATGGGGTGGAAGAGAGTGAGCCCTAGAGTCATATGGGCTTTGAGAAAACTGTTTCCATCACTGGGCTCACAAAGGCAAGTTCCTGATTTTCTGAGCATTTCATCAGAAATTTCCTCCAGCAGCTTTTCCTCCTAGAGAAATGTGTGGACTAATGTGAAAAGACATAAAAAGATGAAAAATAGCCCAATTCATGTTATTTATTTTAGCATTTTATTGATATTCTAATAATTATTATATCTGTGTATTAAGGCAATACATGCACTGAGGAAAATAAGAAAATGTTTAAAAATCTAGAAGGTCCCCCCAAAATTTATAAGCTCCCTTAATATCCAGAGATAGTTGATAAAAACATACCATATGGAACGTCATCATGACAAAATTGCATTTCCACTGTGTGTATGGACACATAATAAGTATTATATATATATATATATATACACACACATATATAACATTTACATACAAACATATATGCATAGGTATATGTATGTATTTCATATAATTTGGTAATTTACATTGTTCACAAACTACTTCATAAGAAGTATCTCTGATGTGAAATATTCTTCCAAAGGTAGTGTTCAATGTTCACAGGGTATTCTACATGGATATGCTCCATTATATTTAACCAATGCCTTATTTTTGATACATATATTGCTTTAATTGTGGCAGTAATAAATTATGCAATGATAAATATCCTTATACTTAATTTTGAGTGTGGATTTTTGGGTGTTTTTTCTCACATTTTCTTCATTCAGAATTATTTAGTCAGTTTGTTTAAATATATTTAAAGTTTTGATTTCATTTTTTAAATTGTATCTTATTTTATTGTGTTATGTTAGTCACCATACAGTACATCATTAGTTTTTGATGTAGTGTTCGATGACTCATTGTGCATAATACCCAGTGCTCCATGCAATATGTGCCCTTCTTAATACCCATCACTGGGCTAACCCGTCCCACCACTCTCCTCCCTCTAAAACCCTCAGATTGTTTCTCAGAGTCCATAGTCTCTCATGGTTCATCTCCCCCTCCAATTTCCCCCCACCCTTCATCTTTCCCTTCCTTCCCCTAATGTCCTCCATGCTATTCCTTATGTTCCACAAATAAGTGAAACCATAGGATAATTGACTTTCTCTGCTTGACTTATTTCTCTTAGCATAATCTCCTCCAGTCCCATCCATGTGGATGTAAAAGTTGGGTATTCATCCTTTCTGATGGCTGAGTAATATTCCATTGTATATATGAACCACATCTTTATCCATTCATCTGTTGAAGGGCATCTTGGCTCTTTCCACAGTTTGGCTATTGTGGACATTGCTGCTATGAACATTGGGGTGCATATGGCCCTTCTTTTCACTACATCTGTGTCTTTGAGGTAAATACCCAGGAGCGCAATTGCTGGGTCACAGGGAAGCTCTATTTTTAAATTTGTGAGGAACCTCCACACTGTTTTCCAAAGTGGCTGTACCAACTTGCATTCCCACCAACAGTGTAAGAGGGTTCCCCTTTCTCCACAACCTCTCCAACATTTGTTGTTTCTTTCCCTGTCCATTTTTGCCATTCTAACTGGTGTAAGGTGGTATCTCAATGTGCTTTTGATTTGATTTCCCTGATGGCTAATGATGATGAACATTTTTCATGTGTCTGTTAGCCACTTGTATGTCTTCTTTGCAGAAGGTCTGTTCATGTCTTCTGCCCATTTTTTTTTACTTGATTATTTGTTTTTTGGGTGTTGAGTTTGAGAAGTTCTTTATAGATCAGCCCTTTATCTGTAGTGTCATTTGCAAATATCTTCTTCCATTCTGTGGGTTACCTCTTTGTTGACTGTTTCCTTTGCTATGCAGAAGATTTTTATCTTGATGAAGTCCCAAAAGTTCATTTTTGGTTTTCTTTCACTTGCCTTGGAGATGTATCTTGAAAGAAGTTGCTGTGGCTGATGTCAAAGAGGTTATTGTCTATGTTCTCCTCTAGGATTTTGATGGATTCCAATCTCGCACTGAGGTCTTTCATCCATTTTGAGTTTATTGTTGTGTTTGGAGTTAGAGAATGGTTGAGTTTCATTCTTCTGTATATAGCTGTCCAATTTTCCTAGCACAATTTATTGAAGAGGCTGTCTTTTTTCTATTGGATATTTTTTCCTGTTTTGTGGAAGATTACTTGACCATAGAGTTGAGGGCCCATATCTGGGCTCTCTATTCTGTTCTGTTGGTCTATGTCCATTTTTGTGTCAGTACCATGCTATCTTGGTGATCACGGCTTTGTAATATAGCTTGAAATCAGGCAACGTGATGCCCCCAGCTTTGTTTTTCTTTTTCAATATTTCTTTTTTTAGTTGCATTTTACATCATCAGTTTACTTTCCTATTGGTTGCTAGTTCCTATTTCCCCGACATCCTCACAATGGTCTCTAAAGAGAAGTAAATAGGAACACACATTTACATTTCTGGTAATATTGACCCTAGATGACTGAATTTAATTATTATTTAAAAAAATTAGTGAGGTTGAAACTTCTTGAATGTGTTAATATTTATTATCTTAAAAATTATCTCCAATATTATTTCTTTTATTTATTAGAAGTGTTATTTTAGGGCGCCTGGGTGGCTCAGTTGGTTAAGCCACTGCCTTTGGCTCAGGTCATGATCCTGGAGTCCCGGGATCGAGTCCCGCATCGGGCTCCCTGCTCGGCGGGGGGTCTGCTTCTCCCTCTGACCCTCTTCCCTCTTGTGCTCTCTGTCTCTCATTCTCTCTCTCAAATAAATAAATAAAATCTTTAAAAAAAAAGAAGTGTTATTTTAAAAACTTATTTAACCTCTTTGCATATTAAGTATGACTATGTGTCTGCCAATATGTTTCAAATACTGTTTGCATTTTCTTATTTTTTTTCTATTTTTTCATTATTGTTCATGGCTTTTTTGTTAAATAATATTTTTTTAAGTTATGAAGTAAAAATCATCAACATTACTTCTGTAGTTTCTTCTACTAATTCTATGATTAGAAAATGTCTAAATAGCTTCAAACTTGAGCAATATTTTTTAACTTTTATTAGTTTTCTTGTCTGTGTTTGTTTTTTACACTTAATTCTTTGAAGCTGGAATTTTGTGATATGATTTTGAAGGAGAGATTTACTGTATTCTCTCTGAATAACTATGTATTTATCCTAAAACCAATTATTGAGAAACTATTCCTTTATATGATGAGTTTCAATATCGGTTTTCTTTTTTCATATACTACATTTTTACATTTTTCATGGACTAACTTTCTAACTCTTCAAACTGTACCTCACCATTTGGATTATTTTAAGATGTTATTTGTTCTCTGTACTATATGTGTTAAATATAATGGTCTTTTTCTTCCTTTTTCAATTTTATGATTATTTGACCATTTATTTAAGAAAGGAAAACAACTCTAGAACTTCATTGTTATGTTTCAAAACAACAACAAAAACCTTTTATCTTTTTAAAATTTTTTAAAAGATTATTTATTTCAATAAAAATAAATAAATCTTTAATAAAAGATATTTATTTAAAAAATTATCTTTAGTAAAATAAATAAAAAATAAAAAGATAAATAAAATAAAATAAAAATATAATTTTTATCTTATTTAAATAAAAATAAATTTATTTAAATAAAAATAAAAAATAAAAAATAAAAATTTTATTTATTTATTTGACAGAGAAAGAGAGAGCAGAAGCAAGTGGAGTGGCAGGCAGAGGGAGAGGGAGGAGCAGGTTACCTGCTGAACAGGGAGTCTGATGTGGGGCTCGATCCCAGGACCCTGGGATCATGACCTGAGCTGAAGGGAGATGCTTAACAGACTGAGCCACCCATGTGCCCCAACAAAACCTTTTATAGTTCTTATTGGAGTAACACTAGACTTACCATTCATTTGAAGAATATAGATATCTTTATAAAGTTTCTTCTCTCAACTAGGAGTGTATTAGACTCTGCTTTAGTTGGGTATTCAGTTACCTTCCTTTGTGAAGAGTTAAATTTGTATGTGGTATGTGGATATTTGTGTGTTTGTTTGTGTGCATGCTATGTATATTTTTCCATATTTTACATTATATTAATTCTGTATATTTCTCATTAAATTCACTCATAAGTAGCTCATTTGCTATTGTTTTTGTAATTTTTGATATTTGCCAATGTTTATTGCTGGGAAAGTGAGGGACTTCTGGTTTTTAAATATTAATGTATATTTTTAAGATTTATTTTTTTATTTTGAGAAAGAGAGTAAGAGTGTGTGTGAGTGGGGGGGGGCAGAGGGAGAGAGAGAATCTCAAGCAGACTCCCCATTGGGCATGGAGCCCAACGTGGGGCTCCATCTAACAACCCTGAGATCATGACCTGAGCTGACACCAAGAGTTGGATGCTTAGCTGGCTGTGCCACCCAGGTGCCCCAAATATTAATGTATTTTTAAATTTTGCTCTCCTACATATAACATCTAATTAGTAAACAGTTTTGTAGAGGGTCACATTGTGTTTACTTTGCACAGTCATCAAATGCAAAAAATAAAGATTTGATTTTCTTTATTCTAAAACAGAGGGACTTATTTTTTATCTTTATTATATTGCTTAAGATTTCCAAAACTATGTCAATCAATCAACATGGTGAAAATGGACTTTCTTGTGTGTATGTATGTATGAATGTATTTATTTATTTATTTATTTTCAAAGATTTATTTATTTATTTGTGTGTGTGTGAGAGAGAGAGAGGGAGGGAGAGGAACAGAGGGAGAGGAAAAGAGAACCCTAATCAGTCTCCATGCTCAGCACAGAGCCTGCTGCAAGGCTTGATCTCACCACCTGAGATCATGACCTGAGCCAAAATCAACAGTTGCACACTTAACCAACTGAATGTCCCAGGTGCCCTTTCTTGTCTTTATTTTTAATTTATTAATAATGGGTATATTGCTTTACCATTATACCTGGATCTTTTCTTAGTTTAAGGCAAGTATAGTGTATCATGGTAAGGAATTATACTTCCACATTTTTTTTTGTAATCCTCCAAAATTTTTCTATCAGCAGTGATTTCTGAATTTAACCTCTTGGAGGCCATCTCTTTTTTTTTTTCTAAAGAGTTTTTATTCAGATTCCACTAGTTAACATACAGTATAATATTAGGTTCAGGTGTACAATATAGTGATTCCACACCTCCATACATCACCCTGTGACCATAAAAGTGCTCTCCTTAATCCCCATCACAAACTTAACCCACCCACCCACCCACCTCCGCTCTGGTAACCATGAGATTTATCTCTATAGTTAAGAGTCTGTTTCTTGGTTTGCCTCTCTCTTTCTCCTTTTTTTTTGTTTTGTTTTGTTTTGTTTTGTTTTGTTTTGTTTCTTAAATTCCACATAGGAGTGAAATTATATGGTATTTTTATTTCTCTAACTGACTTATTTCGCTTAGCACAATGCTCTCTAGCTCCATCCACATCCTCGCATATGGCAAGATTTCACTCCTTTTTTAAGGCTGAATAATAGTCCATTGTATGTCTACACCACATCTTCTTTATCCATGCATCAGTCAATGGACACTTGGGCTATTTCCATAATTTGGCTATTGTGTATGTATCCCTTTGAATTAGTATTTTTGTATTTTGGAAGTAAATAGTAGTATGATTGTTGGATCATAGGGTAGTTCTATTTTTAACTTCTTGAGAAAACTCTATACTGTTTTCCAGAATGGTGAGAACAGTTTGCATTCCCACCAACAGTGCAAGAAGGTTCCCCTTTCTCCACATCCTCTCTAACACCTGTTTTTGTGTTCTCGATTTTAGCCATTCTGACCAGTGTGAAATGATATCTCATTATAGTTCTGATTTGTATTTCCTTGATGATGAGTGATGCTGAGCATCTTTTCATGTGTTTGTTGGTCAACTGGATGTCCTCTTTGGAAAAATGTCTATTCATGTCTTCTGCCCATTTTTAATTGGATTATTAATTTTTTGGTTTTTGAGTTTTATAATTTCTTTATATATTTTGGATACTAACCCTTTTTTCAGATGTGTCATTTGCAAATATCTTCTTCCATTCATAGGTTGCCTTTTAGTTTTGTTGATTGTTTCCTTTGCTGTACAGAAGCTTTTTATTTTGATGAGGTCCCAATAGTTTATTTTTGCTTTTGTTTCTCTTGCCTCAGGAGACATACCTAGAATGTTGCTAAGGCTGATGTCAAAGAGGTTACTGCCTGTGTTCTCCTCTAAGCGTTTTATGGTTTCAGGTCTCACATTTAGGTCTTTAATTCAGTTTGTGTGTGTGTGTGTGTGTGTATGGTGAAAGAAAGTGGTCCAAGTTCATTCTTCTGCATGTTGCTCTCCAGTTTTCCCAACACCATTTGTTGACAAGATGGTCTTTCCCCCCTTAGTTAGTCTTTCCTGCTTTGTTCCAGATTAATTGACCATATAATTGTGGGTTCATTTCTGTCTTCTATTCTATTCCATTGATCTATTTGTCTGTTTTTGTGCCAGAACCATACTGCCTTGAGGACCACAGCTTTGTAACATAACTTAGTCTGGAATTGTGGTGCCTCCAGCTTTTCTTTTCTTTTTCAGTATTGCTTTGGCTATTTCGGGTTTTTGTGGTTCCATACAAATTTTAAGATGGTTTGTTCTGGCTCAGTGAAAAAGCTGATGATATTGTGGTAAGGATTGCATTAAATGTGTAGATTGCTTTGGGTAGTATAGAGACTTTATCAATGTGTTTTCTTCAATTCATGACTATGGAATATCTTTCCATTTCTTTGTGTCATCTTCAATTTATTTCATCAGCGTTCTATAGTTTTCAGAGAACAGGTCTTTTACCTCTTTGCTTAGGTTTATTTCTAAGTATTTTGTAATTTTTGGTGCAATTGTAAATGGGATTGATTCCTTAATTTCTCTTTCTGCAGCTTCATTATTGTATAGAAATGCAACAGAGTTCTGTATGCTTATTTTGTATCCTGCAACTTTACTAAATTTGTTTATTAGTTCTAGCATTTTTGGTGGCATGTTTTGGGTTTCCTATATAGAGTATAATGTCATCTGCAAAAACTGAAAATTTTACTTCTTCCTTGTCTTGGCAACCATTTTTTACAAAGTGTGTGTGTGTGTGCATGCATTTGTGCTCCTTCATCTCATAGACACATTACACTTTTTGTCAACAGTTGTTGCATTTGCTCATCAGCAAAAATAGGTCTGTAGATAAACACATTTGAAGCAAGAGATCTGAATTTTGTGCCAGTGCTGCTGTTGACAGCAAATTGTGTAACCTAATACAGCTTGCTGTACTCTGCTTCCTTACCTCTGTAATGATCAGTTTGAACAAGATCAGTAATCACAAATACAGGGCATTTGTACTTGGTACCTAAACCGTGGGACTCATTCCCCAGGATCTAGCCTATGTCCATCCTGGTTAATGAGATTGCATCACTCTTCTTACAAAGCTTAACTCTAGCCTTTTTTTTTGACAAAATCCTCAACACAGAAATCTAGGAAGCCAAGAGCAGTCATTGAAATTGGCACATGACATGAACCCATTTATCAGTCATTGACAAGATTTCCTCTAGAATTACTTAGTCTCTTGAATTTTTCTCCTGTATGAAGGATTCCCCACATTTCCTTTGGGCATCATTTACAGAGTGCTAATTGATTGTCAGGCCCTTGGGCAGATCCTGGAAGACCAGTGGCTCCCTTGTCCCACCATAGTCCTCAATCGGTTCACCCTCCCTCCTTTCCATGGATGATCCTGTGCTTCTTAGAGACACCAATTAATGACAAAAATCACTATATCTGCTATATATAAGTACATATTTTTAGCAAAACATGTTCATGGTATTCTAAATATCAGAATAGAAACCAAAATTTAAGAACTTTCGTCATGTTTTTCCTGTAGTTGCTGCAAGGGTCTGTGCACTACTCATTGTTGTCAAGGTAATTTCTTTCTGAAGGAATCAGCAATTATATCTGCAAGAATATTGCTCATTCATTTATGGAGAAACTGAGGCTGAAGAAGCAGAGTCATCTAAGTGACAGAGTGAATGACTAGCAGAACTGAGAGCCAAACGAACCACTCTTTCAGTCATTACTAATTATTTAATGAACACAAGTTACACCTTTTGCTTGTGGGTTTCTATCAGAGGGAACACAAAGTTCTGAGACATTTTCCATAGGTTCCAACACTGATGCTAAACCTGATTTTTCTGAACCTATGGCTGGATGGCTCACAAGTGGAGGAATGGCTTCACATTTCTTTAAAGGACTTCAAAATTTTCTACTATCTTTGCACAGCTATGATTGTCTAAAATACATAACACTTTTAGTGCTTGAGACTTATAATGAATGACAAAATATACTCTGAGAAGAAAACCATGCCACACACTCTAATGAGGGATTTCTCCTGCAGTAGCAGCTTTCTTTTGAAATATTATTCTCTCCTAGTGTGGAGAAGAATACAGAGCACAGGGAAATATAGACCATTTATTTATCCTCTACACACAGATTGTGCATTACCAGTACCTTCTTACATATTGAGGAGGAGAAAGGATCCTGACCTGGAATGCAGAGTTCCAAGGAAATGCTACCATTAGCACAAGTGAAACAAAATAGGATTTGGTTCATATTATGCTAATTAACTTTTATTTCCAAAATATATTAGCCTTGTTGTTCCCCATCCCCCAAATGCTCACGGCCAAATCCTAAAAAAAAGGCTAATAAGATTAATGAGATTTTATCATCTAATGCTCAACTCCACCTTATTTCTACAAGCTCTACTATATTTTGGTGACAGCTTCTAAGGATTTCTTTTCTTTTAAGGGCTTTATTTATTTATTTGAGAGAGAGAGAGAGAGCACATGCACAGGCAGGGGGTGAGGGGCAAGGGGAAATGGACAAGCAGACTCCCTGCTGAGGAGGGAGTCCAATGTGGTGCTGGATCCCAGGACCCTGAAATCATGACCTGAGCTGAAGGCAGATGCTTAACTGACTGAGCCACCCAGGTGCCCCTGATTTCTTCAGTGAAGTACAGTATCAGAGGGTTATATGGTTTGTAAGAAGTTTTTTTTATTAGTAAAATGATATTCTGGTTTTTTTGGTTTACTGAAAGTTTAGCAGATGGTACAGAGAATTGCTGTATATTCTTTCCCTTTCCCCTATTATTAACAACTTGTATTAGTGTGGTACATTTGTTACAACTAAAGAACTAATTTCATACATTATTATTAACTATAGCCTATTGTTTACATTAGGATTCACTCAGTCTATTCTATGTATTTTGACAAATGCATAAGGTCTTGTAACTCCCACTACAGCATCATACTGAATAGATTCAGTGCCCTAAAACCCTTTGTGTTCTGACTATTCATCCTTTCCTCTCCATTAGCCCCTGGCAATCATTAATCTTTTATTTTTTCCATAGTTTTTCCTTTTCCAGAATGTCATATAGCTGGAATCATATAGCATGTAGCTTTTTCAGACTATTTTCTTTCACTTAGTACTAAACATTGAAAACTCCTTCCTGTATTTTCATGGCTTAATAGCTCAGTTTTTTATTGCTGTATAATACTCCATTGTTTAAGGCATCAAAATCCAGGAGGCACAGAGAACCCCTCTCAAAATCAATAAAAATAAGTCAACACCCCAATATCTAATAGTAAAACTTATGAGTCTCAGAGACAAAAAGAAAATCTTGAAAGCAGCTCAGGAAAAGAGATTTGTAACCTACAATGTTAGAAATATTAGATTGGCAGCAGACCTATCCACAGAGACCTGGCAGGCCAGAAAGGACTGGCAGGATATATTCAGAGCACTAAATGAGAAAAATATGCAGCCAAGAATACTCTATCCAGCTAGGCTGTCATTGAAAATAGAAGGAGAGATAAAAAGCTTCAGGGCAAACAAAAAATAAAGGAATTTGCAAACATGAAACCAGCCTTACAAGAGATACTGAAAGGGGTCCTCTAAACAAAGAGAGAGCCTAAAAGTAACATAGACCGAAAGGAACACAAAAAATATACAGTAACAATCACCTTAGAGGCAATACAGTGGCACTAAATTCATAACTTTCAATAGTTACCCTGCATGTAAATGGGCTAAATGCCTCAATCAAAGACACAAGTTATCAGATTGGATAAAAAAACAAGACCCATTGATATGCTGTCGGCAAGAGACTCATTTTAGACCCAAAGACACCCCCAGATTGAAAGTGAGGGGGTGGAAAACAATTTACCATGCTAATGGACACCAAAAGAAAGCTGGGGTGGCAATCCTTATATCAGACAAATTAGATTTTAAACCAAAGACTGTAATAAGAGATGAAGAAGGACACTATATCCTACTTAAAGGGTCTACCAACAAGAAGATCTAACAATTGTAAATATCTATGCCCCTAACATGGGAGCAGCCAATTATATAAGGCAATTAATAACAAAAGCAAAGAAACACATTGACAACAATACAATAATAGTGGAGGACTTTAACACCCCCCTCACTGAAATGGACAGATCATCTAAGCAAAAGATCAACAAGGAAATAAAGACTTTAAATGACACACTGGACCAAATGAACTTCACAGATCTATTCACAACATTCCATCCCCAAACAACAGAATACACATTCTTCTCTAGTGCCCATGGAACATTCTCCAGAATAGATCACATCCTAGGTCACAAATCAGGCCTCAACCAGTACCAAAAGATTGGGATCATTCCCTGCCTATTTTCAGACCACAATGCTTTGAAACTAGAACTCAATCACAAGAGGAAAGTCAGAAAGAACTCAAATACATGGAGGCTAAAGAGCATCCTACTAAAGAATGAATGGGTCAACCAAGAAATTAAAGAGAATTAAAAACATTCATGGAAACCATTGAAAATGAAAACACAACTGTTCAGAATCTTTGGGATGCAGCAAAGTCAGTCCTAAGAGGAAAGTATATAGCAATACAAGCCTTTCTCAAGAAACACAGAAAGGTCTCAAATACACAACCTAACCCTACACCTAAAGGAGCTGGAGAAAGAACAGCAAATAAAGCCTAAACCCAGCAGGAGAAGAGAAATAATAAAGATCGGAGCAGAAATCAATGAAATAGAAACTAAAAGAACAGTAGAACAGATCAAACAAACTAGGAGCTGGTTCTTTAAACGAATTCACAAGATTGATAAAGTCCTGGCCAGACTTATCAAAAAGAAAAGAGAAATGACCCAAATCAACAAAATCATGAATGAAAAAGGAGAGATCACAACCAACACCAAAGAAATACAAACAATTCTAAGAACATATTATGAGGAACTCTAGGCCAGCAAATTAGATAATCTGGAAGAAATGGATGCATTCCTAGAGATCTATCAACTACCAAAACTGAACCAGGGAGAAATAGAGAACCTGAACATACCTATAACCACTAAGGAAATTGAAGCAGTCTTCACAAATCTCCCAACAAACAAAAGCCCAGGGCCAGATGGCTTCCCAGGGGAATTCTACCAAACCTTTAAAGAAGAATTAATACCTATTCGTCTGAAACTGTTGCAAAAAATAGAAATGGAAGGAAAAGTTCCAAACTCGCTTTATGAGGCCAGCATTACCTTGATCCCCAAACCAGACAGACCCCATCAAAAAGGAGAATTGCAGACCAATATCCTTGATGAACATGGATGCAAAAATTCTCACCAAAATACTAGCCAGTAGGATCCAACAGTACATTAAAAGGATTATTCACCACGACCAAGTGGGATTTATCCCTGGGCTGCAAGGTTAGTTCAACATCCTCAAATCAATCAACGTGATACAATACATTAATAAAAGAAAGAACAAGAACCATATGATCCTCTCAATAGATGCAGAAAAAGCATTCGACAAAGTACAGCATCCTTTCTTAATCAAAACTCTTCAGAGTATAGGGATAGAGGGTACATACATCAATATCATAAAAGCCATCTATGAAAAACCCACAGCAAATATTCTCAATGGGGAAAAATTGAGAGCTCTCCCCCTAAGATCAGGAACATGGCAGGGATGTCCACTATCACCACTGCTATTCAACATAGTATTAGAAGTCGTAGCCACAGCAATCAGACAACAAAAAGAAATAAAAGGCATCTGAATCGGCAAAGAAGAAGTCAAACTCTCACTGTTTGCCAATGATATGATACTTTATGTGGAAAACCCAAAAGACTCCACCCCAAAACTCCTAGAACTCATACAGGAATTCAGTCAAGTGGCAGGATATAAAATCAATGCACAGAAATCAGTGGCATTCCTATAACCAACAGCAAGACAGAAGAAAGAGAAATTGAGGAGTCAATCCCATTTACAACTGTACCCAAAACCATAAGATACCTAGGAAATAATCTAACCAAAGAGGCAAAGAATCTGTACTCAGAAAACTATAAAATACTCATGTAAGAAATTGAGGAAGACACAAAGAAATGCAAAAACATTCCATGCTCATGGATTGGAAGAACAAATATTGTGAAGATGTCAATGCTACTTAGAGCAATCTATACATTTAATACAATCCCTATCAAAATACCAACCACTTTTTTCAAAGAAATGGAACAAAAAATCCTAAAATTTGTATGGAACCAGAAAAGACCCCGCATAGCCAGAGGAATGTTGATAAAGAAAAGCAAAGCTGGTAGCATCAGAATTCCAGACTTCAAGCTCTATTACAAAGCTGTCATCATCAAGACACTATGGTACTGGCTGAAAAACGGCCACATAGATCAATGGAACAGAATAGAGAGCCCAGAAATGGACCCTCAACTGTATGGTCAACTAATCTTTGACAAAGCTGAAGAATGTCCAATGGAAGAAAGACAGTCTCTTCAACAATGGTGTTGGGAAAATTGGACAGCCATATGCAGAAGAATGAAACTGGACCATTTCATTACACTACACGCAAAAGTAGACTCAAAATGACCTCAATGTGAGACTGGAGTCCATCAAAATCCTACAGGAGAACACAGGCAGCAACCTCTTTGACCTCAGTTGCAGCAATTTCTTCCTAGAATCATTGCCAAAGTCAAGAGAAGCAAGGGCAAAAATGAGCTATTGGGACTTCATCAAGATAAAAAGCTTTTGCACAGCAAAAGAAACAGTCAACAAAACCAAAAGACAACCGACAGAATGGGAGAAGATATTTGCAAATGATATATCAGATAAAGGGCTAGTATCCAAAATCTATAAAGAACTTATTAAACTCCACATCCAAAGAACATATGATCCAATCAAGAAATGGGCAGAAGACGTGAACAGACATTTTTCCAAAGAAGACATCCAAATGGCCAACAGACACATGAAAGTGCTCAACATTGCTCAGCATCAGAGAAATCCAAATCAAAACCTCAATGAGATACCACCTCACACCAGTCAGAATGGCTAAAATTAACAAGTCAGGAAATGACAGATGTTGGCGGGGATGTGGAGAAAGGGGAACCCTCCTACACTGTTGGTGGGAATGCAAGCTGGTGCAGCCACTCTGGAAAACAGTATGGAGGTTCCTCAAAAAGTTGAAAATAGAGCTACCCTGTGACCCAGCAATTGCACTACTGGGTGTTTACCTCAAAGATACAAATGTAGGCATCTGAAGGGGTACATGCAGCAATGTCCACAATAGCTAAACTGTTGAAAGAGTCGACATGTCCATCAACAGATGAATGGAGAAAGAAGATGTGGTATATATATACAATGGAATGTTATGCAGTCTTCAAAAGGAATGAAATCTTGCCATTTGCAATGACGTGGATGGAACTGGAGGGTATTATGCTGAGTAAAATAAGTCAATCAGAGAAAGACATGTATCATATGACCTCACTGATATGAGGAATTCTTAATCTCAGGAAACAAACTGAGGGTTGCTGGAGTGGTGGGGGGTAGGAAGGATGGGGCGGCTGGGTGATAGACATTGGGGAGGGTATGTGCAATGGTGAACACTGTGAATTGTGTAAGACTGTTGAATCACAGACCTGTACCTCTGAAACAAACAATACATTATATGTTTTTTAAAAAAGAAGATAGTAGGAAGGGAAAAATGAAGGGGTGGAATCAGAGGGGGAGACAAACCATGAGAGAGTATGACTCTGAGAAACAAACTGAGGGTTCTAGAGGGGAGAGGGGTGGGGGGATGGGTTAGCCTGGTGATGGGTATTAAAGAGGGCACGTACTGAATGGAACACTGGGTGTTATATGCAAAGAATGAATCATGGAACACTACATCAAAAACTAATGATGTAATATATGGTGATTAACATAACATAATAAAAAAAAGAAAAAATATTTCATTGTGTAAATGTACTGTAGTTTGTCCATTCACCTACTAAAGATATTTTTATTAATTCTAAGTTTTTGGTGATTATGAAAAAAGCTGCTATAAACATTCACTTGCAGGTTTTTGTGTAAACTTAAGTTTCCAAATTAGTTGGATAAATCATGAGAAATACAATTGCCAGATTGTATGGTAAGGCTCTGTTTAGTTTTGTAACAAACCACCAAACTGTCTTTTCAAGTAGATGTACTATTTTGCATTCCCACCAGCAATGAATGACAGTTATTGTATCTCACCAGTTTTTGGCATTGTCAGTATTTTGGATTATAGCCATTCTAATAGGTGTGTAGTGCTATATCCTTATTGTTTTAATTGCTACATTTTGAAAGTATGCCCATTTATCCTTTTTCTAATTGCCCTAGTAAAATTTATTTTCAATTCTTGTAGTTGGAATATTAATTTTACCCATTATCAGTCTTTTGTACCTTAGCATACTTAACAAGGGAGTGTGCTTATATATGTGAAGAATAGAAAATGGAATCTGGGGTAAGTAAAAGAGAAAAGGCACAGATATAATGAAGATGAAAAGCAATTACATTTGTTAAGAATAGCTAAAATAATACTAGAATTTGTTACATTTTTCATATTTAATCTTTAAAATCTTACAAAGAAAAACGTATATTAGCTCAAATTTCACAGAAACAGAAATTGGGTGTCTTGACATTAAATGATGGACAGAATTTCTTGAAAAAATGGAGCTGAACTATGGATAACATCCTTAATGACTTAATTCTTTGAAGTTTGGCCATTTTCCATGATTACACTGTAGCAATAGTCTAAACTCAAACCGAGGCGGCACCAGAAACTCAAGGCCACAAGCTTCCCAGTCAGTTCTCAATAACGAACTGTCACTAGAAGCCCTCAATGGCAACCCACTTGGGACCCCTCTCACTCTAGAGAGCTTCTTCTTTCCTTTCTGCTCTCACCTTCACTTAATAAACTTTCACTTCACTTCAAAAGAAAGAAAGAAAGAAAGAAAGAAAGAAAGAAAGAAAGAAAGAAAGAAAGAAAGAAAGAAAGAAAGGAAGAAGAAAAGAAAAAGAAAAAAAATGGAGCTGAAATAAATGCCCAGTTTTCAGGATCAGTTCACTCCCCATTATGGAGGTTCCTCAGGAAGTTATAAATAGAGCTACTCTACAACCCAACAATTGCACTACTAGGTATTTACCCCAAAGATACAGATATAGTGAAAAGAAGGGGCACATGCACCCCAATATTCATAACAGCAATGTCCACAATAGCCAAACTGTCAAAGGAGCTGAGATGCCCTTCAACAGATGAATATATAAAAAAGATGTGGTTCATACATACAATGGAATACTACTGGGCCATCAGAAAGGATGGATACCCACCATTTGCATCTACATGGATGGAACTAGAGGGTATTTTGTTAAGTGAAATAAGTCAAGCAGAGAAAGACAATTATCATCTGGTTTCACTCATATGTGGAATATAAGGATCAGCGTGGAGAACAAATAAGGGAAGGGAGGGAAAACTGAATGGGAAGAAATCAGAGATGGAGACCAACCATGAGAGACTCTGGATTCTGGGAAACAAACTGAGGATTATAGAAGGGAGAGGGTGGTGGGGATGGGGTAAATGTCTGGTGGGCATTAAGGAGGAGACTTGATGTGATGAGCACTGGGTGTTATACACAACCGATGAATTATTGAACACTACATCTGAAACTAATGATGTACTATTGGTTGACTAATTGAATTTAAATTAAAAAATAAAGTTAAATGAGAAAAACAGTATTAAAATAATCTTGGGGCACCTGGGTGGCTCAGTCGTTTGGCATCTGCCTTCAGCTCAGGTCGTGATCTCAGGGTCCTGGGATCGAGCCCCTCATCGGGCTCCCTGCTCTGTGGGAAGCCTGCTTCTCCCTCTCCCACTCCCCCTGCTTGTGTTCCCTCTCTCTCTGTGTCAAATAAATAAAATCTTTTAAAAAAAATCTTAGTGAATTGAAGACTTAAAAAGGATTACTGAATTTATGAATTAATGGAGCACTTTTTTTCTCTCCCATCTCTCAGTGTCTTCTGATGTAATAACTATTTACCATTTAACAAATATAACACCATAAAATTGACCTATAGAGGATTAATCTGCATTTCTGCAAAAGTGCACGGTTTATTTTCTCCAGCTCCAAATTTACCTAAAGGAAGAATGTTTTCAGTTGCTATTCAAAGAGAGGATGTTTGGATTTTCTAAATATCTGAGCCTATTTAAGTATTCCCTTTGAAGTGTTTTGATATTTTAGTATCTTTTAAATATCTTTCAAATGTATGCACACCTAACCCTTCTATAAACTCCACCAGTGGACCATTTAAACAGCGTAATAAAAATCACTAATTCTTGTGAGAACACTGAAAGTGAGCAGAGTATATAATATTAACCAGACATTTGGGATCAAATATACATTAATTACAATCAGAGAAATAGTATGAGATAATAACTGGAATTGTAACCAACATAAAGGGTCACTCCAGGTGGTATGTAAAGTTATTTCTATAAGATGTTTTTCAGGAACCCAACTCAGAAGAACCACATGAAAAGGCAAAGCACCAACACCTTTATAAGAGGACATGACATGCACAGATATGAAATCTAACACAAAACCAGTTTGAAACAGGTCAGAGTTGAAGCATGTGCAGAAGCCCCCTGAGACTGCTCTACAGTTAACTTTAGTGCATTATAATACTAAAATCTCCTCTCAGGGTTAGAGCTTAGGCCATTATTTGAACTTGTGGTATATGCTAAGCATGCACAGTAAAACTAGAATGCCTAAGTAATAGGATATATGTAAGTTCCCTAGTGTATATGCGATCTTCTGGACTCTGACTCCTCTGCATACTGAATAAAAGCTAACTGCACTATCCCCAGGAGAGACACTGCTTTAGGAAATATCTCCAGTGTTCTGCTTGCTTACTGTAAGTAAACAAAAGCTTCCACACCAGACTGAGTGTAAGCCTTGGATGTACAATTGGCTTACACTCACTGAGGAAAGGTACCCACTGAGTCCAGTAACAGAATGGGTGGACACAAAGAAGGAATAAACATCAACGGTATTTAGGCATTTTGGCATTATTCATGTGTGAATGTTACAATTGGTTTCACATTTTTGATGAAAGTAGTGCTGATGCATCTTTCAACGTAATTGGCATTGGCAGTTGCTGAATGCATTTTTCATATTACCCACGGTATAACCCGGAATAACAGCACCCATGTACCCCTGAGCAGATGTGGATGACTTAGACTTTCAGAATCCTTCCCTTGACACACCAGGATCCCTTTGACATCTTGCCAAAACCCTTTTAAAGGCCCCGGTTACATCTGTGTTCCTCAAGCTGTAGATGAGAGGATTTAACAAAGGAGTGAGAATGGTGTAAAAGGCAGAGAAGACCTTGTCTTTGATCGGTGTGTGGTAGGGTTGGGGAAGCATATATGTGTATAGGGCAGCCCCGTAAAACACCACCACCACCATTATGTGTGATGAGCAGGTGGCAAAGGCCTTCTTCTTCCCTTCTGCTGACTTCATCTGGTGCACTCTGATGAGAATCTGGGCATAGGAAGCAATCACCACAGAGAAGGGGATCAACAGCATCACGACACAGCATATGTACATGATCATTTCATAGGCAGCTTTGTCACCACAGGCCAGCCTCAGCATGGTGGGCGCTTCACAGAAGAAATGATTGATCTTTTGGGAACTGCAGAATGGGAGACTCATGGTGATAGGGGTGAGAAAGAAGCTGTCCAAAGCACCACCAAACCAAGAGCTGGCCACGATCACCCAACAGACCCGGTGGCTCATAAGGACAGGATAGCGAAGGGGGTTGCAGATGGCCACATAGCGGTCATAAGCCATGAGTCCCAGCAGGAAAAATTCAGCCCCCACAAAGCCCATGTAGAGAAAGTACTGGGCTGTACAGGCAATGAAGGAAATGGTCCCCTTGCCCACAAGATAATCGACCAACATCTTGGGCACAATGGTAGAGATGTACATCATGTCAATAAAGGAGAGGTGGCTGAGCAGGAAGTACATAGGGGTGTGGAGGTGAGGGTCTATGTGAATCAGGAAGATCATGACCCCATTAGCTATCATGGCCATGAAGAAGATGACACAGATGATGCTGAAAAGGAAGGCTGAGGCTGCACTTTGAGTGAAGAGCCCTGTGAGGGTGAAGTCACTTGAAAAGGTTTTATTGTCTCCACCCATGGTGTTGAGTTGGACCTGGGGGTATAAGGAAATAAGTGGGGTGTTAATGAAAGTTCCAGTATATAATATGTCTTATTATAGAAGCATTATTAAATTAAAATTATTTACATAACTAATATTAAGCCTTTAGTATGTGTGTATATGTTGTAGGGTATATTTGCAACTTTTTCGTTCTTGGATATTTCTTCTTGTTGAAGAATAATTCGAAAGTTGAGTCTCCGTGGCATGAAGATGAATGAACATTTGGCAACTGATGATTGGTTTAAGGGAGTTTAGTTATTACTGCAGAACATGTGAGCCCCAGAGAGTCTTCTTCATCTGGAGTTGACTTCCTTTATCTGAAACATGGATATGACTGCAAAACAATCGAGTTAGTTCAAATAACCAAACAATTTATTAAGATGTTTTATTGAGTTGAGAATTTTTGTCACAACTATAAAAGTGATCAGCCTCATCTAGAAATAACTATTAAGTTGTTGATACAGCTGAAAATTATGAGCTATAGTAAATTGGATTACAACATTGTCCATCTGATCATTAATCAACATTATTTGTTTCTTCACTCATTTGTTGATTTTTTTAATCATTCACACTCCAACCTTTATTTATGGAGAGTTTCCTGTGTTCCACACACTATGGATACTATTATAAACAAAAGAGGAGGTGTCTCATGTGACTTATGGCTCTAGTTGTAAGATAAAGAGAGTAAGCAAATAAAGGACAATGATGATTCTGGATAATGCTCATCAATACTATGAGGAAAAGTTTAACATAAGCAATGAAGTGTAGCAAAGGAGAATCCATGTGAAGATTTGGGGGAAAGGTGTTTCTGCAGAATGAATATCAATTTAAAATCCCTAAGGCAGAAATGAGCTAATGTTCAGGATAGTTCAAGCAGAGCCTTGTGATTGAGAGGGCAGTGAGTTGCCAGAGGTCAGATTTTAAGGCATGTATGCCAAGGTAAGGAAGTCAAATTATTTTCTAAATATTATCAGCAGAATTGAGGTTAGTTGACAACTTGTAATATTTTTTGAGAATTTAAACAAACGTTCACTCTGTTGTTTTTGTTTGTTTCCCTTTTGTATATCTGAGCTAATGATTTTTTTCCACTTGATTTTGCATTTTTGTGGACTTGGTAAGATTTACAAGAGGGGAACTCCCATCCAGGTAATTCTGGGGCAGTCTTGGTTGTGCCTCCTGTCCCAGGATCCCAGTTGTTTTAGCATGTGTTCCTCCCCTTTTGCTTTACTCTCAAGAGCATCCTGATATGGTCAGTCATAAGCCTTAGGCATGATACCCGAAAAAAGGGTACATGAAGTACTACATAGGTTAAAGGGCAACAGGATATCCTGCAAGGTCTCAGAGAGTATAAGGACTGGTAGTATCTTTGCATCTTTTATATAGAATGAAAATAAGAGAATCCTCCTACTGGTAGTATATTTGCATCTTTTATATAGAATGAAAATAAGAGAATCCTCCTACTGGTAGTATATTTGCATCTTTTATATAGAATGAAAATAAGAGAATCCTCCCCAAAATTCTTCACTAGTTTTGCCATTCTTCCAAGGCCAAATATAATTTTTCAATTATTGGAAAATTATTTTACCCATTGCATGTACTGAGCTATTGTACCGTGGAAAGAGGCAGGTGATGCAGCTATATGTGTGTGGAATTAGGAGGCAGTGTCCTGGGCCAGGAACAGCAGTTTGGAGTAAGGGGTCTTTATGGTGTCAGTTCTACTATCCTTATTAAAGGTTATCACAGGGGCGCCTGGGTGGCTTAGTCGTTAAGCGTCTGCCTTCGGCTCAGGTCATGATCCCAGGGTCCTGGAATCGAGCCCCGCATCGGGCTCCCTGCTCCGCGGGAAGCCTGCTTCTCCCTCTCCCATTCCACCTCTTGTATTCCCTCTCTCGCTGTGTCTCTCTCTCAAATAAATAAATAAAATCTTTAAAAAAAAAAGGTCATCACAGAAACCCTATGTGTTGCTGTAATGATTAAATATCATATTATTTATGCAAATGTTAATATATATTTAATTATATATTAATTATATTTAATTATATAGTTAAATATATTTAATTGCTAATCTAGCATAAGCTACTATGGTAGGGGGATTATTCTGGTGTTATGAATACTCACAATTTGTTGCTGTGGGAACATTTCATTTCTTAGTTACAACCCATGGAACACATACTACCCAATCCTTCCATGCACTGTCTTCCAAATTACTTAAAATGATAGACTTTCAGAACATTCTTCTTGATCACACTAATGATTGTCATTTGTGGGAATTCTCAGTGAGAGGTTGGGACTTGTGCAAACTAGTTTCTGGAAAAACTCATTCCAGAAAGATTATCATTTCTAAATTTCACTTTCAGATTAATCACTGAGGAATAAGACACTAGGTAATAATTACCATTGCATGAACAACCAGAATATTTAAAAAAATAATTTGAAGGTGTCTGCAAACTCCCCACATAGCCTGGCTCAAATTTACTTTTTTTTCTTTCTATTTACTTTTATTGAGGTTTTTTTTTTAAATTTTAATTCCAGTTAGTTAATATACTTTGAAGCTGAAAAAATAATTCCCTCTCAACAATGTTGACAAATAAAAAGATGGACACTAGTCATTACCTGGTTTGGAAAGATCTGTCCAGTTTTGCCCACCAAATTACAGGAGGCTGACAAGTAATGATCCACTCAAAGGACTGGCTGCCTCTCTCTGAGTCATTATCTACTCTGGGGTAGATTCTGCTTTCCCATCTTCATCCCCACACCCCAGAAATAATTTCCTCATGTAATTATTTAGAAGAGGAGTAGAGTTTTGCCAAAATGCCTACAAGAGAGGTGCTTAGAGGAACAGTCTCAACAGAGTGAATTGGAGACCTGACTCAGGAAAGTGGGAAACATGTACAAATGATGGAAAATACAAGTAAGCTAACTAGAAATCTAATATTTTCTCTAACTTTTTCCTAATCTTTCAACAAAAATTAAAACATGATTGTACAGTTTTGCTTGTTAATTTTAGACAGGCTGAATGGATTGTGTGTTGAGGAGTGGGGAGGAGATGGTTTTTTATTTGGCTTCTGTATGTCCAGAGCACAGGAGTGAGTATGGTGTAAAAGACAGATACCATCATGTCCTTCTCAGGTGTATGGTAGGAGTTGGGGAGCATGTAAGTATAAATGGCAGCCCCATAGAAGAGGATGACCACAGTCATGTGGGAAGAACAAGTGGCAAAGTTCTTCTTCTGGCCTTCTGCTGAGTTCATCCTATGGACGGTGATGAGGATAAAGTAGTAAGAGCCTAAAATGACTGTCACAGGAATGAGAAGCATGAGGACACAGCACAGGTAAATGAAAATTTCATAGATAGAAGTGTCTGAACAAGAGAGTTTCAATACAGCAGGGACTTCACAGAAAAAATGATGGATTTCCCGAGATCTGCAGAAGGGGAAGGTCATGATGATGGGAGTGAATAAGAAGCCATCCACTGAGCCCAGGAACCAGCAGCCAGATGCTAGGAGGAGCAACACCCGATGGTTCATGAAGACAGGGTAATGGAGAGGATGGCAGATGGCCACATAGTGGTCATAGGCCATGGAGGCTAGAAGAAAAAATTCTGAACCTCCTAGTGTCACATAGAGAAACATTTGTATCCCACATTCTGTGGCTGAGATCTTGTTCATACCCATGACTTGGTCCATAAGCATCTTGGGTACAGTAACAGAAATGTACATCATGTCCAAGAGAGATAGCTTGCTGATGAAAAAGTACATGGGAGTGTGGAGGTGGGTATCAGAATGTATCAGTAGAATCAGGATGGTGTTTCCAGACAAGGCCATTAGGAAAACCACAAAAATGACCAAACAAAGGAGAGCTGGGTGTTTGATTCACTGAAGATTCCCACCAGGATGAAATCTGATCTCCCAGTGTAGTTAGCCAGCCAGTAGGTGTTCTCCATGATATTTCACTGGGGCAACCTAGGAAAGCTTTGGGATTAATGATTCAATCATGAAACACCACCCCTTGAAATGAATGTGTTGAGAGAGAAAGAGAGAAAGAGAACCCAGTTATGCTAGCAGGAAAAAAATCCATGGTCCTGTAGATTTAGAGATTACAAATTACCTATAATTCTATAAATTTACCATATAGTGATGTTACATTGTTCATTGCATTGTGAGCTTACCTTTTGCTATAGTATCCTTTACCAATAAGCATGTAAATTTGTTTAGTTTAGCAGTTGCCTTAAGCAAACACAAAAAATGAATCAAAATGCAAAAAAAAATTATATATGTATATACCCTTCTAGAATCTTTGTTGTAGATATCCAAATATCATTAACCTCTCTGGTCTAAGAATCCAACTGAGATTTTAAAAACTCTTCAAGGTATATTCTATTTCAGAAAAAATAATTTCACAGTGCACAAAAATATCAAATCATTACCTTCTACCACTGAAACTAGTAGAATGTTATATGTCAGTAATACCCCAGAAAAAGAGAACAATCTAATGAATCATTGAACATTATAATCAAAAACTAATGATGTACTCTGTGTTCACTAATTGAATTTAAATAATAATAAAAAAAAAGACTTCTAGTACTATGTTGGACAATAGTGGCAAGAGTGGTCATCCTTGATGTGTTCGTGATCTTAAGGGAAAGGCTCTCAGCTTTTCCCCATTGAGGATGATATTTGCTGTGGGTTTTTCATAAATGGATTTTATGAACTTGAGGAATGTTCCCTCTATCCCTATACTCTGAAGAGTTTTAATCAGGAAAGGATGCTATATTTTGTCAAATGCTTTTTCTGCATCCATTGAGAGGACCATATAGTTCTTCTCCCTCCTCTTATTAATGTGTTCTATCACATTGTTTGATTTGTGAATGTTGAACCACCCTTGCATCCCAGGGATAAATCCCACTTGGTCGTGGTGGATGAGCCTTTTAATGTATTTTTGGATGCTATTAGCTAGGATTTTGTTGAGGATTTTGGAATCCATATTCATCAGGGATATCGGTCTGAAATACTCCTTTTTGTTGGGGTCTTTGCCTGGTTTGGGGATTAAGGTAATGCTGGCCTCATAGAATGAGTCTGGAAGCTTTCCTTCTGTTTCTATTTTTTGAAACAGTTTCAGTAGAATAGGTATTATTTCTTCTTTGACTGTTTGGTAGAATTCCCCAGGGAATCGATCAGGCCCTGGTACTAGAAGTCTTAGCAACAGCAATCAGACAACAACAACAACAACAACAAAATAAAAGGTATTCAGTTTGGCAAAAAAGAAGTCAAACTCTCTCTTTTCTCAGTTGACATGATACTTTATGTGGAAAATCCAAAAGACTCCACCCCCAAATTACTAGAACTCATACAGCAATTCAGTAATGTTGCAAAATACAAAATCAATGCACAGAAATCAGTTGCTTTCTTATACACTAACAATGCAACTGCAGAAAGAGAAATTAGAGAAACGATTCCATTTACAATAGCACCAAAAACCATTAGGTACCTTGGAATAAACCTAACCAAAGAGGTAAAGGGTCTATACTCTAGGAACTACAGAACACTCATGAAAGAAATTGAAGAAGACACAAAAAGATGGAAAAACATTCCATGTTCATGGATAGGAAGAATAAACATTGTTAAAATGTCTATGCTATCATCATCCTGCAATGCCATCCTGATCAAAATTTCAATGACATTTTTCAAAGTGCTGGAACAAACAATCCTAAAATTTGTATGGAATCAGAAAAGACCCCGAATGCCCAAGGAAATATTGAAAAAGAAAAAAACAAATCATGGGGCATCACATTGCCTGATTTCAAGCTATATTACAAAGCTGTGATCACCAACAGAGCATGGTACTGGCACAAAAACAGACACATAGACCAATGGAACAGAATAGAGAGCCCAGATATGGACCCTCAACTCTATGGTCAAGTAATCTTCGACAAAGCAGGAAAAGACTTGCAATGGAAAAGACAGTCTCTTCAACAAATGGTGCTAGGAAAATTGGACAGCCACATGCAGAAGAATGAAACTCGACCATTCTCTAACACCATACACAAAGATAAACTCAAAATGGATGAAAGACCTCAATGTGAGACAGGAATTCATCAAAATCCTAGAGGAGAACATAGGCAGTATCGGCCACAGCAACTTCTTTCAAGATACCTCTCCAAAAGCTAGTGAAACAAAAGGAAAAACGAACTTTTGGAACTTCATCAAGATAAAAAGCTTCTGGACAACAAAGGAAACAGTCAACAAAACAAAGAGGCAACCCACAGAATGGGAGAAGATATTTGCACATGACACTACAGATAAAGGGCTGGTATCCAAGATCTATAAAGAACTTCTCAAACTCAACACCCAAAAAACAAATAATCAAATAAAAAAATGGGCGGAAGATATGAACACACAATTCTCTGAAGAAGACATACAAATGGCTAACAGACACATGAAAAAATGTTCATCATCATTAGCCATCAGGGAAACAAATCAAAACCACATTGAGATACCACCTTACACCAGTTAGAATGGCAAAAATTGACAAGGCAAGAAACAACAAATGTTGGAGAGGTTGTGGAGAAAGGGGATCCCTCTTACACTGTTGGTGGGAATGCAAGTTGGTACAGCCACTTTGGAAAAGTGTGCAGGTTCCTCAAAAATTTAAAAGTAGAGCTACCCTATGACCCAGGAATTGCACTCCTGGGTATTTACCCCAAAGACACAGATGTAGTGAAAAGAAGGGCCATATGCACCCCAATGTTCATAGCAGCAATGTCCACAATAGCCAAATTGTGGAAAGAGCTGAGATGCCCTTCAATAGATGAATAGATAAGGAAGATGTGGTCCATATATACAATGGAATATTACTTAGCCATCAGAAAGGATGAATACCCAACTTTTACATCCACATGGATGGGACTGGAGGAGATTATGCTAAGTGAAATAAGTCAAGCAGAGAAAGTTAATTATCCTATGGTTTCACTTATTTGTGGAACATAAGGAATAGCCTGGAGGACATAGGAGAAGGAAGGGAAATCAGAGGGAGAGATGAACCCATGAGAGACTATGGACTCTGAGAAACAAAATGAGGGTTTTAGAGGGGAGGGTGGTGGTGGGATGGGTTAGCCCAGTGATGGGTATTAAGGACAGCACATACTGCATGGAGCACTGGGTGTTATACGAAAACAATGAATCGTGGATGAATACATAAAAAAATAATGATGTATGGTGATTAACATAACATAATACAATAAAATTTAAAAAAGAAAAATAAAATAAATAAAAAGTAACTTCAACACAATTTGGGGAAAATCTATATGAAATGCTTGAACCTCCTTTTTCTCATAAGATTAAGTCACATTGTGAGGCACTGTGATTGTATGGAGTAAGCCACAAATCCCCCAAAACAAGATTATGGTCCTCACCAATGACCAAACCCTTGGATAGCTAGGGGCATCATTTTGGAACCCAGACTTTGAAGCCATACTGGCTGTGGGTCCAGCTTATCCTCTACACACTATTTCTTCATTTGCTCTACATACATAAAAAAAGAGGTAAGGATAATGTCTTGTCTTACAATATATGTGTATATGTATTATATATACTTATTATATACATATATAATTATTCTATAAAAATATATAAACTTTAAGTAATATATATATACATGTATATGTATATTTCTTATTTTAACCCTGATTAAGCAGAGCTTTTTGTAGAAATCTATCTAATTTGTATCCAGTACATGTTTTTCCAATTTGAAATTCATCTCCTTAAAGTTTCTACTATCTGCTTTATATTTCAGAGGATAGGAAGTAGTATTTAAGAGGGTCTTTGCCATTTATCATAGAAAGCTTTAGTTGTTTTCCCAAATGTTACCTGCTTTAATGAACATAGCAATTAATTGTTCATGGAACTGAGATGCAGAGAGGAAAACTGAACAGCGCTAAGATATTTCTGACTCCAATTTACTGTTTACTACTTTATCTTGCTGTTCACAGCCAGCATCTTTATCAGATATTAAAGATGAATCAAAACAAAATTAAACCTAATTACAATTAATGAGGTCACAGTCAGTCTATTCAGAGACAAAAATAGAAATGTGATTTAAAGCAGAATTCTAAAATAGCTACAAAATAAATAAGAACAATAAACACAAAATGCATCTGACCTTTCTTAAGAGAATAACAGCTTCTACATTTTTTGTTTTGAAGCTTAAACCTTTGCAAACTTTCAATTTCTGACATGTTAAAAGTCAAAATTCAAAAGTCCTTACTAAGAGGAAGGAAATATTGACTCCTCTTTCTGGGAAGAGATTAGAGGCAATTATCATATCTGGATATTTTGGGAAGAATTTCCAAATCTCAAATATGTTTTATACTTTTAAAAATATATTTTATACTTTTGAAATAATTCTAAGACTAATTAAAACATCAAATTAATAATATTCCCAAGTTGATAAAGCAGATAAAACTTTTAGCATGTTGAGAACACTTGAAATGATTTTGAATTCTTAATATATTTATTCAACAAATTTTTGACACATCGCATCAAAAACTATAGCCTTTCTATCACATCCCACCCTCACTGACAGATAAAATCTGAGCCCTGTGAAAACTGAAAACAACAACCTGATAAATTACAAAACACACCTGATGACAAAGTCTATATTTGTGGTCAAAGTAAAGTAAGGACCAGCACAGTGAGCAACAAATGCGAAGACCTTGCTGAGTGAACAAAGGGAGAACAGAAGGGCACTTGGGGGGTACTGGGAAATCTCTGCTGTACTTTTGTGAATATGGGTCACTGCCATTAAGCTACACTGAACAGTCCACCTGGTTACCAGACACACAAGTGAACACTGTCTGTTTTATGCACAGCAACTGGTCCCTCTGTTCACCGTTACTCTTCTTTAATATAATTCCTTGAGTTTCATATAAACCACTTGGTGCATATTTAACATGGAAATTCATTGATAGTGGTGGTGGATTAATGTTAAACCTTTATTTGAAGCTGACAGCATCCTAAGAATTGTTCTAATGCTTTATCATATTTTATTTTTCCCAAGATCCTATGACGTACATATTCATCCTATTTTCTCCTTTTACACATTAAGGAATTCAGATTCTTATGGTCTGCTTAACACCACACAACTACATTGAGTTGAGCCCATGGCTGTAAATATGCCTCAGAATTTTGGGGGACAAGTTCTTCCCTCCATAGTAGATAATTTGGGTATTAGGTCACCCATTGTCAGTTTCATTAGAAAATATAAATATGATTGAGATATTTGTTTCTAACCCTCAAAAATTATCCCCACTTTAAGTAAAATCAATATATCTTCAGTAAAATTTCTATCTCAGGAAAACAGATACATTATCCAATTATATAGGAAATGTGTATATTCTTCCATCCACAAATAACTAGAAAGCAAAAATACATTTTTAATGTGCTATACAAAGAGATTCAAGAGAAAAGGTAAATTTGTTTTTCCACTTACAAATAGGTAAAAAGAAAATTAAGGACGTATTTTCAACAACTATAATGGAAAATATCAGAAGCAGAACAAGTAAAGATAGAAAATAATCACCCTTTTGTTCTTGCAGTTCTGTCTGCTTGTCTGGTTGAATGCAACATCAAATGATATAGCTATTCTCATCCAGATGGGCTAATGGAGTGTGACCAGGTTAAGTGTACAGAGAGAAGTAGGAGGGCTTTACTATGCCCATTAAGTGAGTGGATGAAGGTTTTTTGTCAACAAATCCCCTCTGACACTATAAAGAGGAATGCAATTATAAGAGCTAAAGAAGCTAATAGATATCCCTGTTGCACTGTTCTGTATTTTGCTCACCTTTTAAAAAATCTTTTATTGTTAATGTCAATATGTATCAAAATCTTAACCAAGATTGACAATATTCATACATCACATCACTAATGAATTTTTGGCTATGAAATATATGAGTTAGTTTTATATGTAGCCTTTTCATTTTACAAAATGCATATTTCATATAGGTGTGAATATATATCTTTTTCTTATTTTAAGATTAAAGAAAACATTTGAAATATAATTTTTCTATTTTTCTTTTTACTTTTTACTGATGTACAATCTGAAATTCATAGTTCAATCAATTTTTCAAAGCTAATACCATTAATTAGTCCTATGGTTGAAATTAAAATTGAGATACTCTCTTTCACATTTTTTATCTAGAGCTCAATTCATTAGATTGCTGATTATATACTTTCTGCTGTTATTCACATGGAATCTACATTACCTTAATGTTGCATTTATTTATTATTTCATTTTTTTCCATTTTTTATTTTTAATAAAAATTTATTAGTGGAATGAGTCATAGGAATAAAAAGCAGAGCATAAAGAATTACAGTCAATGATACTGTGATGTATGGAATGCTGTGTCAAACACAGCATAATGTATAAACTTGTCAAATCACTAAGTTGTACACTTGAAACTGATGTAACATTGTGTGTCAACTATACTCAGTTTTTTTTGAGAGTTTGTGTTTCTTTTTTTCAATGTTCAACTAGCCAACATATAGGACATCATTAATTTTTTATGTAGTGTTCAGTGTGGCAGGATACAAAATTAATGCACAGAAATCAGTTGCATTTATATACATTAACAATGTAACTAAAGAAACAGAAATTAAGGAATTAATTCCATTTACAATAGCACCAAAAACCACAAGATACCTAGGAATAAACCTAATCAAAGAGGTAAAGGATCTATAATCTAGAAACTGCAGAACACTTATGAAGAAAATTGAGGGAGACACAAAGAGATGGAAAGACATTCCATGCCCATGGATTGGAAGAATAAACATTATGAAAATGTCTATGCTTCCCAAAGCAATTCACACTTTCCCAAAGCAATCCCTATCAAAATACCATTGGCATTTTTAACAGAGCTGGAAAGAACAATCCTAAAATTTGTATGGAACCAGAAAAGACCCTGAATCACCAGGGTATTGTTGAAAAAGAACACCAAAGCTGGGGGCATCACAATGCCTGACTTCATGTTATATTACAAAGCTGTGACCATCAAGACATTTTATTGACACAGAAACAGGCCCAAAGATCAATGGAACAGAATAGAAAGCCTAGAAATGGACCCTCAACTATATGGTCAACTAATCTTCAACAAATCAGGAAAAAATATCCAATGAAGAAACGACAGTCTCTTCAATAAATGGTGCTGGGAAACTGGACAGCCACATGCAGAAGAATGAAACTAGACCATTCTCTTACACCATACACAAAGATAAGCTCAAAATGGATGAAAGACCTCAATGTGAGACAGGATAAAGGGCTAATATCCAAAATCTATAAAGAACTTCTCAAACTCAACACCCAGAAAACAAATAATCAAGTTAAGAAATGGGCAGAATACATGAACCAGACACTTCTCCAAAGAAGACATTCAGATGGCTAACAGATACATGAGAAAATGTTCAACATCAATAGCCATCAGAGAAATACAAATCACAACCACAATGAGATACCACCTTACACCAGTTAGAATGGCAAAAATTAACTAGGCAGGAAATAACAAGTGTTGGTGGGGTTGTAGAGAAGTGGGAACCCTCTTACATTGTTGGTGGGAATGCAAGTTGGTACAGCCACTCTGGAAAACAGTAGGGAGGTTCCTCAAGACGTTAAAAATAGAGCTACCCTATGACCCAGCAATTTCACTACTGGGCATTTACTGCAAAGGTACAGATGTAGTGAAAAGAAGGGCACATGCACCCCAATGTTCACAGCAGCAATGTCCACAATAGCCAAACTGTGGAAGGAGCTGAGATGCCCTTCAAGAGATGAATGGATAAAGAAGATGTGGTACAGGGCGCCTGGGTGGCTCAGTTGGTTAAGCGACTGCCTTCAGCTCAGGTCATGATCCTGGAGTCCCGGGATCGAGTCCCGCATCAGGCTCCTTGTTCAGCGAGGAGTCTGCTTCTCCCTCTGACCCTCCCCGCCTCATGCTCTCTCTCTCTCTCTCATTCTCTCTCTCTCAAATAAATAAATAAAATCTTAAAAAAAAAAGAAGATGTGGTACATATATACAATGGGATATTACTCAGCCATCAGAAAGGATGAATACCTATCATTAGCACTGACATGCATGGAACTGGAGAGGATTATGCTAAGTGAAATAAACCAAGCAGAGAAGGAGAATTACCATATGGTTTCAATCATATGTGGAACATAAGGAATAGAGCAGATGACCACAGGGGAAGGGAGGGAAAACTGAGTCCCTGAGTAATGGGAAGAAATCAGATAGTGAGACAAACCATGAGAACTCTGGACTCCAGGAAACAAACTGAGGGTTGCAGAGGGGAGGGGTGGGGGGATGGGGTGACCACGTGATGGGTATTGAGGAGGGCATGTGCTGGGATGAGCACTGGGTGCTATAGGCAACTAATGAATTATTGAACACTACAACAAAAACCTATGATGTACTACTATATGTTGGCTAACTGAACATAATGAAAAAATTTAAGAAAATAATAATAAAATAAAAAGATAAAGCAAAAAAGATAACTCATTGTTTTAGAATATTAAAAAAAATTTCTGGTTTAAGACACATTAAAAATAAAGTCATGATTCATAGAAAGTTGTTCTACTTCACATCATGTTTCTCTTCATTATATTTTGTCTTCCATTTCTAGGGTGTTACAAAAGGAAGCATCAAATGTGTTTATGATATAGTCTAGAATATTGGAGAGGAGATGCATTATCTTCAATTCTTTTTGAAAGTTAAAGAATGCATTATTTTTGGGGTGGCTGGGTGATAGACATTGGGGAGGGTATGTGCTATGGTGAGCGCTGTGAATTGTGCAAGAGTGTTGAATCACTGATCTGTACCTCTGAAACAAATAATGCAATATATGTTAAGAAAAAAAAAAAAGAAGATAGTAGGAGGGGAAGAATGAAGGAGGGGAAATTGGAGGGGGAGATGAGCCATGAGAGACAATGGACTCTGAAAAACAAACTGAGGGTTCTAGAGGGGAGGGGGGTGGGGGGATGGGTTAGCCTGGTGATGGGTATTGAAGAGGGCACGTTCTGCATGGAGCACTGGGTGTTATATGCAAACAATGAATCATGGAACACTGCATCAAAAACTAATGATGTAATATATGGTGATTAACATAACAATAAAAAAGTAAAAAAAAAGAATGCATTATTTTATTCATTCAGTTTGAAGCAAAAATATTGGAAATTGGTTTTCCAATTTGCAATCTCAAATACTGCAAGATCCTTATTTTACAGTGATACAATAATTGAGTGTCTCTCAAAGCAAAATAGAATGTATATGTTTGAAACAAGCTGACAATTCTCAATTTGAAGAATTTGGACACAGCCAGTTGAAAAATGCTTGACATAAAACCATGTCTGTGGTTTTATGGTACAAGTTCAACAGGGTTATATTTACCCCAAATATCTTTCCTCTAGTGCCTCCTGATGTTAAAGCATGGTTCATTCCAGTTAGATTAACACTATTTTGTTCACCATTCTTACTTACCTGGACTTCTTGCCTTCAGGCTTGTACTGTTCCAATTGGTGAGCACTGATTTAACATTTCCAAAATATAAGTCAAATAACTTCATTGCTTTTTGTAAAACTCTGAGTTAAGGAAAGGCGAGAAATGAGTATCTAAACTAAAGATAAAAAAGGAGGTTCCACTGGAATATTTACTGCTCCTATTTGGTCAACCATCTCCTTTGCTCATTCTGTGCCTTTTATGAGACATCTTGTCCCTGAGTAAATCCCTTCAACCCAAAACCCAGTACTTATCTGAGGGTAACATCTAGTCACCATTCAAAAATCAACTCCAACTTCTTCTCTCAGTCCTCTTGGCTTGAATGAACTCACACATCACAGTATAACTGATGTGTCCTTATGAGTTGTGCCCTTTCCAAATCAACATCAAAGCATATCATATAATTTTTACCACTTATTGAAATATACAACTACAACTACTAGTTCAAATTTCTTAGAGATAGCACTCAAATATTATTTATATTTTAATAACCTTTAACTATATCTTTATTATAATATATCATAAAATATTTATTGAATAAATGAAAGGCTATCTGGTGCCCTATCTATTTGTTTAATAAATTACATAGTTTAAAACTTTCAATTCAAATGTCACCTCATGCAAAGAACCTTCCCTAAATTTTCATTCCACCGTGGGGTTTCCATTTCCCCCACAATCCCCTATGCAATTCTGAATCCTAAATTTACCACATTGTGGTGACTATTAACTTCCACTATATGTCTTTAGGAATGGATCATGTAGAACAAGATAGTTTCAAATAAATGTGAACCAATGATTCGATCACCTCAGTGATGAAAAGCCAAACTGAAATGAGTGAGTGTTTTCTAGGATATCATGTTATTTACACAACCACAAAGCAGATAATCAATTCTTTTAAAGTTGGGGGAGAGAAAGATGTTTCAATTCTTTATTTGGGGTTAATTTCAGATTTGTATAAATGTAGTACAAATAAGAAGGTACAAAGAACACCCATATACTCTTTGCCTACTGTTAAAATTGTACCCATTTGCTTCATAATTTCTCTGTCAGTCTTTCTTTCTCTCTCAAATAGGTAATATTGTACCTATTCCTTCATTCTGTCAAACTCTGTTTCTCTCTTTTTATCTATCTTATTAAAGACAAATACAAAAAATAAAGACAATTTAATACTACCTCATAACCTTTACTGCCCTATATTCTTATAATGTATTTTCTAAAAGTATGAATATTCTCCTACAGAATAAGTGTGTAATAATCAATGTCAGTAAATGTAATGCCAGTACAATATGATAGTAAAATTCATTTTGAATGGACAAATATTATGTAATCAAAGAGCTCTGTAATACACAGAAGTAATTCTCAAAAGAGGTATGCAAATGATAGGAGGCATTATGAGATGAAAATCTATGGAATAATATTGGCATAAGATTCTGAAGTTATAATATTTGTGTTTTTTTTAAAAGATTTTATTTATTTATTCATGAGAGACAGAGAGAGAGAGAGAGAGAGGCAGAGGGAGAAGCAGGCTCCCAAGGAGCAGGGAGCCCGATGTGGGACTCGATCCCAGGACCCTGGGATCATGACCTGAGCCGAAGGCAGACGCTTAACCATCTGAGCCACCCAGGCGCCCTGAAGTTATAATATTTGGAGAAAAAGAATAAAAGCATTAATATAAAAATGTCCTATTTTATAGTTTCTTGAAAGGCAGGTCCCACATTCAATATTTTCTTCAGAGCTCCTATGACATCCTTATTCCTGAGACTATAGATTAAAGGGTTTAACACAGGAGTGAGGATGGTATAAAAGACAAATACAACCATGTCCTTCTCAGGGGTGTGATAGGAGTTGGGGAGCATGTATGTATAGACAGCGGCCCCATAGAAGAGGATGACCACAGTCATGTGGGAAGAACAAGTGGCAAAGACCTTCTTCCGTCCCTCTACTGAGTTCAACCTGTGGATGGTGAAGAGGATGAAAGAATAGGAGCTTGAAATGACTGTCACAGGGGTGAGGAGCATGAGGACAGCACAGATACATGAGTGTCTCATAGAGGGAAGTGTCTGAGCAGGAAAGCTTCATTACAGCAGGGACTTCACAGAAGAAATGATGGATCTCCCGGGATCTGCAGAAAGGGACTGTCATAGTGATGGGTGTGAGCATGAATCCATCCACAGATCCTAGAAACCAGCAGCCAGATGCTAGGAGAAGACATACTTTATGGGTCATGAGGACAGGGTAGTGAAGAGGGTAACAGATGGCCACATAGCGGTCATAGGCCATGGCAGCTAGAAAGAAAAATTCTGAACCTGCTAGTGTCACATAGAGGAACATTTGCATTCCACACTCAGGGGCTGAGATCTTATTTATACCGATGACCTGGTCTATGAGCATCTTGGGCATGGTGACAGAAATGTACATTATGTCCATGAACGACAACTGGCTGATGAAAAAGTACATGGGGCTGTGGAGGTGGGCATCAGAATGTATCAGAAGAATCAGGACACCATTCCCAGTTAAAGCCATCAAGAAAACTACAAAAATGACCACACACAGGAGAGCTGGGTGATTTGATTGACTGAAGATTCCCACCAGAATGAAATCGGACTGTCCAGTGTAATTAGCCACCCAGTTCATGTTTTTCATAAGGTTTCACTTACACCACTGAGAAGAGCTTTGGGATTAATGGTCAGTCACGGGATTCTTCTACCTGAAATGAATAAATAAATATTTACTGACAGTGTGCATGTATGTGTTTGTTTTTGCCAACCTCATTGTGTTAATCAGAGAAAGTTTCATGGTGTGTAGAAATGAGGATGATTAATTACTTAAAATTTAGAATTTAATAGAAAATAAGGAATTAAGAACTATGGCTAAAAATATTTGGCAACTTCTACTATCTATCCTAATGATAGATATTGGCATCCATCAACATATATTGGGCATTTGCAGACATGATAACTTAAACACAAAAAGTGAATTATTGAAAGAAAAGATAAATGAAACCCCATTTTTAGGAATTTTGTTATACAAATCTATCTCTCTGCTTTTAGAACCCAAATGGAATCTTACAAAATTCTGGAATGCATATTTTATGTAAGAGGGATTTAATACAAACACAATTTGGGGGAAAATCTATACCAATTTTTTAATTCCCCCCCTTCCCATAGAATAGGGAAACTCAGTGAGGCTATACTGGGTGGAGTGAGCTATACATTCCTAGGAGCAGGTCAGGATTCTTACACATGACTGACACTTTAGAGACCTGAGTGGCATAGGGTAGGGATCTCAGAATCTCATCTAACCATAGTTATAAACCTAGATTTTCCTCTATCCACTATTCCATTGTCCACTCTATATAAAAACAGGATAAAATAGTAATTTTTGACATCAGGTGTGGTTAGGATTAAGTAAGGTAAAATAATGAAAGTGCTTAGAACATTACCAGTTATAGAAGAATAGGCACACATACTGTTAAAGAGTTAATAACTACAGTATCATATTTGCAGAATCAATTTTGCAGAATTGTAAGAAATGGCTGTTATTACTATTTTCTTATTATGTGAGATACCTCAGTTTTCCAATTTCAGCATCTGTCCATACATTTAAGCATTTGAATTTGATAATTTCTATAGTTCCAAACACGTGTGTATACTAATTTTACATGAATATATATAATTTAAATAAATATAAAATGGATATATAAATAAAATATAAACATAGATACAAATATTTCTTATTATAACCCTGGTTCAGATCTCTATGGAGAATCTCATCTTGTTTCTGTCTAGTACATGCTTCTCCAAGTTGAAATTAATCTCGTAATAACTCCAAGTGTGAAGGAGAAACTTGGATTTAGATGGTCACTGCTATTTAGCAGACAAAGCTTTAATTATTTCCCCAAATATCATCTGCTTTATGCACATAGTAATTAATTTTTTATGGAAACTAATATGTGTAGAGAAAAACTGCACACCCCTGAGATGTCACTGACTGAAACTCACTGTTGACTCCTCTGTCTTGTTGCTGATAGCCTGAGTCTCTGTTAGACTCTGAAGAAAAATCAAAGTGAAATCAAATCAGTTACACTTAAGGAAGTAACAGTTACCTACTCTGGGACAAATGTTATATAATGTGATTTAAACCACAATTTAAAAATAGATACAGAATAAATAAGAAAGATATCTCTGGCCATTATGAAAACAATCAGTAATAGCATCTTCCATGTCTCCTTTTATGGATTTAACCTTTATAAATTTTTAAAATTTCTGGCATATTAAATGTTACATTTAAAGAGCTCTTGCAAATGGGAAGGAAATAATTGGACTCTTTCTGGGAAAAGCTTACAGGTCTTTATGATGCAAGGATATTTCAAGAAGAATTTTCAAGTTTCAAATATATTTTATATTTTTGTGATAATTCAAAGGTTAATTATAATATTTGACTTATTACAATCCTATCTTCTGGGGTGCTGAAATGGTAGACGACACTGCAAATGATTCTGAAGCCTTAAAGAATATCTAACAAGTCTAGAACACAATGCAAAAAATTAATAATCTTTCTATTAAATTTTACCCTTACTGGCAGATGAAAGCTGAGCTCTGTGTATCATTTAAAAACAGTCCAATGAGGTGCAAAAAAAGAAACACCCACTGACCTAGTCTATATTTGTGATCAGAGTGAAGCAAGGATCAGCACAGTTACTAAGATATTGAGGACTTTGAAGCTGTTCGCTGAGTGGATGGAGGGAGATGTGGGTGCTTGGGGGTGCTGGGATAATCACTGATTCATTCTGATAAATAGGGATGCCTATGATCAAGCCACACTGAACAGCCCAACTAAGACACCTGACAGACAAGGGGATGCTGTCAGTACCATACAAGACAGCTAGCCTCCGTGTTTATGCTTACCTTTCTTTATTCAATTGCTTGAGATTAATGTAAACAGCTTTGTGCATCATTGATAGTGACGGCAGAATAATATTGAATCTGTATTTGAAGCATCAAAGCGAATATTTAATGCTGCACCACATTTAATCTTCTCCAAGATTCTATGACATACTTATTTTCTCCTTTTACAGATTAAAGAAATTGAAGTTCTTGTGGTAAGTGCCTGATATAACAAACTAATCTGAGGGAGAACTCTACCTCAGCAGAACTGGGACCAACATTCTCTAACTCTGACTTATATTGGTTGGGGACATAGTCCTCTCTCCACAGTTTACAATTTGGATTTTAGGTCACACACTGTAAGTTTAAACAAAGAAACATAAATATGATTAAGACATTTCAGTGTTCTAACTACCCAAAGTAATCTCCCTCAAGTTAAATAAAGTCACTCTTCCTCTGCAAAATCTCAGCCTCACAAATACAAACACATTATCCAATAATATAGAAATAATGTTCATTATTTTATTCCATCAGTAATTGGAAATTGATGATCCATTTCTAAGTGTGTAAAAGCAAATATGCATTATATAAAGAGCTTCAAAGGTAATAGTGCATTTCCTTTTTTTCAATAAAAATAGATGATAGGAAAAATAATTGCAGAAATAGTGTCAAGAACTAATAGCATGGTCAGAAGCAAAACAAGTCAAAAACAATAATTACCTTTTGCTCCTCCACTTTTATCTACTTGTCTGGTTGAATCTACCATCAGATGATACCGTAAGGTTCATCCAGATGGACAAATGAAGTGTGGCCATGTAAAGTTCATATAAGAGAGGCAGAAAAATGACTTCATTCCTGGTTTTAAAATGCCTCTTAGAGGAGAGGATAAGGTGTGTCTGATGATAAATCCCCTTGAGATTTTAAGAAACATGCAGTTAAAATACTTAAAAAAGTTAATCAATATTTTAGTTGCACTATTCTGATTTTCTCCTCATGCCTTTTAAATTATCTCCTTTCATTATTAAATGAAATATGCATCAGAATATTTTTTAAAGATTTTATCCATTTATTTGAGAGTGAGAGAGAGAGGGAGCACAGAGGGAGAGTGAGAGGGAGAAGCAGACTCCCCACTGAGCAGAGAACCCCATGTAGGGCTTGATCCCAGGACCCTGAGATGATGACGTGAGCTGATGGCAGATGCTTAACCAACTGAGCCACCCAGGTACTCCAATATGCATCAAAATCTTAACCAATATTTAAAATAATCTCAAATCTCACCATTGTTAATTATTTTCTGTGAAGTATATTAATTTTTGTAGCCTTTTTGTTTTATAAAATGTATTTTTATATGTGATATATATGTGTATATATATATGAGATATATATAGTATTTTTTACATGTCATATATGTGTGTATATATGTGATATATATGTGTGATATATATAATCCTTTAATCCTCAAAAATTGGTGAAATATTTTTCTTTTATCTTTACAACTTTCACAGATACAGAATCTGACTCTGTGAGATCAGTTACTGAGGTGGAGATTAAAAATGAGGTTGCGGGGTGCCTGGGTGGCTCAGTGGTTAAGCGTCTGCCTTCGGCTCAGGTCATGATCCCAGAGTCCTGGGATCGAGCCCCACATCGGGCTCCCTGCTCAGCTGGGAGCCTGCTTCTCCCTCTCCCACTCCCCCTGCTTGTGTTCCCTCTCTCGCTGTGTCTCTCTCTGTCAAATAAATAAATAAAATCTTTAAAAAAAAATTAAAAAAAAAATAAAAATGAGGTTGCTTTCCTTCACATCTTTTTCTCCATCACTCTTTACGAGTTTATGGATTGTACTTTTTTCTATCATTAACTTACAACTTATGCTACTTTAATGTGCATTTAATTTTTCCATTTTCCATTTTTATGTTTATATATATATAATAAAATATGTAATCTCAACCAGTTTTAAGCATACAGTTTGATGACACTGAAGTATATTCATTTTGTTGTGCAACCATCAACACCATCTCCAGAACTCTTTTGACTCATAAAATTGCAACTCAATACCCATTAAAAAATAACTGCTTATTCCTCCTTTCCCCCATCCCTTGGCAACCATTATACCTTATATCTTTATGATTATGAATACTCTTATTGCTTTGTATAAGTGAAATCATACAGGATTTGTATTTTTGTGATGGACTCGTTTCACTTAGCATTATGTTGTCAAAGTTCACCCATGCTTCAGCATATTACAGAAATTCCTTCATTTTAAGGTTAATATTCCATTGGATGTACACACATTTTGCTTATCCATTTATCTATCAAAGTACACTTGTATTGTATCCACATTTTATCTATTATATATAATGCTGCTATAAATATAAGTATGTAAATACCTCTTCAAGACCCTGCTTTCAATATAGTACGGTATTTAGCTACAGGTGGAATGTAGCACCATATTGTAATTCCATGTTTAATTTGGGGGGATCTCCTATACTCTGTTCCACAACAGCTATACCATTTTGCATTTCCACCAACAGTGCATAGGGTTCCAATTTCTCCACATCCTCATCAACTCTAGTTATTATATGTGTCATTGACAGTATCTATTCCATTGGCTTTGGGTTTTGTCTAATTTAATTTTAGTCTATTTTTCCCAACGGCTAGTGATTTTGTGCTCTTGCTCATTTGCATATCTTTGGAGAAATATCCATGCAAGTCTTTGCCTATTTTTTTTTTGTCTTGGTTTTTTTTTTTTTAATTCTTATGTTAATCCCCATACATTACATCATTAGTTTTAGATGTAGTGTTCCATGATTCATTGTTTGTGCATAACTCCATACAGAACGTGCCCTCCTCAATACCCATCACCAGGCTAACCCATCCTCCCACCACCCTCCCCTCCAGAACCCTCAGTCTGTTTTTCAGAGTCCATTGTCTCTCATGGTTCGTCTACCCATCCTATTTCCCCCACTTCATTCTTCCCCTCCTGCTACCTTCTTCTTCTTCTTCTTTTATTTTTCTTAACATATATTACATTATTTGTTTCAGAGGTACAGATCTGGGATTCAACAGTCTTGCACAATTCACAGCACTTACCAGAGCACATACCCTCCCCAGTGTCTATCACCCAGTCACCCCATCCCTCCCACCCCACCCCCCACTCCAGCAACCCTCAGTTTGTTTCCTGTGATTAAGAATTCCTCATATCAGTGAGATCATATAATACATGTCTTTCTATGTTTGACGTATTTCGCTCAACATAATACCCTCCACTTGCATCCACGTTGTTGCAAATGGCAAGATCTCATTCCTTTTGATGGCTGCATAATATTCCATTGTATATATATACCACCTCTTCTTTATCCATTCATCTGTCGATGGACATCTTGGCTCTTACCACAGTTTGGCTATTGTGGACATTGCTGCTATAAACATCGGGATGCACGTACCCTTTCGGATCCCTACTTTTGTATCTTTGGGGTAAATACCCAGTAGTGCAATTGCTGGATGATATGGTAGCTCTATTTTCAACTTTTTGAGGAAGCTCCATACTGTTTTCCAGAGTGGCTGCACCAGCTTGCATTCCCACCGACAGTGTAGGAGGGTTTCCCTTTCTCCGCATCCCCGCCAACATCTGTTGTTTCCTGACTTGTTAATTTTAGCCATTCTGACTGGTGTGAGGTGGTATCTCATTGAGGTTTTGATTTGGATTTCCCTGATGCCGAGCGATGTTGAGCACTTTTTCATGTGTCTGTTGGCCATTTGGGTGTCTTCTTTGGAAAAATGTCTGTTCATGTCTTCTGCCCATTTCTTGATTGGATTCTTTGTTCTTTGGGTGTTGAGTTTGATGAGTTCTTTATAGATTTTGGATACTAGCCTTTATCTGATATGTCATTTGCAAATATCTTCTCCCATTCTGTCGGTTGTCTTTTGGTTTTGTTGACTGTTTCCTTTGCTTTGCAAAAGCTTTTTATTTTGATGAAGTCCCAATAGTTCATTTTTGCCCTTGCTTCCCTTGCCTTTGGCAATGTTTCTAGGAACAAGTTGCTTCAGCTGAGGTCAAAGAGGTTGCTGCCTGTGTTCCCCTTTAGGATCTTGATGGACTCCTCTCTCACATTGAGGTCTTTCAACCATTTGGAGTCTATTTCTGTGTGTGGTGAAAGGAAATGGTCCAGTTTCATTCTTCTGCATGTGGCTATCCAATTTTCCTAACAGCATTTGTTGAAGAGACTGTCTTTGTTCCATTGGACATTCTTTCCTGCTTTGTCGAAGATAAGTTGACCATAGAGTTGAGGGTCCATTTCTGGGCTCTCTATTCTGTTCCATTGATCTATGTGTCTGTTTTTGTGCCAGTACCATACTGTCTTGATGATGAAAGCTTTGTAATAGAGCTGGAAGTCCGGAATTGTGATGCCACCAGCTTTGTTTTTCTTTTTCAACATCCCTTTGGCTGTGCGGGGTCTTTTCTGATTCCATACAAATTTTAGGATGATTTGGTCCATTTCTTTGAAAAAAGTGGATGGTATTTTGATGGGGATTGCATTGAATGTGTAGATTGCTCTAGGTAGCATTGATATCTTCACCATATTTGTTCTTCCAATCCATGAGCATGGAACATTTTTCCATTTCTTTGTGTCTTCCTCAATTTCTTTCATGAGTATTTTATAGTTTTCTGAGTACAGATCCTTTGTCTCCTTGGTTAGATTTATTCCTAGGTATCTTATGGTTTTGGGTGCAATTGAAAATGGGATCGACTCCTTAATTTCTCTTTCTTCTGTCTTGTTGGTGTATAGGAATGCCACTGACTTCTGTGCATTGATTTTATATCCTGCCACTTGACTGATTCCTGTATGAGTTCTAGCAGTTTTGGGGTGGAGTCTTTGGGGTTTTCCACATAAAGTATCATATCATCTGCAAAGAGTGAGAGTTTGACTTCTTCTTTGCCGATTTGGATGCCTTTGATTTCTTTTTGTTGTCTGATTGCTGTGGCTAGGACTTCTAATACTATGTTGAATAGCAGTGGTGATAGTGGACATCCCTGCCATGTTCCTGACCTTAGGGGGAAAGCTCTCAGTTTTTCCCCATTGAGAATGATATTCGCTGTAGGTTTTTCATAGATGGCTTTTATGATATTGAGGTATGTACCCTCTATGCCTATACTCTGAAGAGTTTTGATCAAGAAAAGATGCTGAACTTTGTCAAAAGCTTTTTCTGCATCTATTGAGAGGATCATATGATTCTTGTTCTTTCTTTTGTTAATGTATCACATTGATTGATTTGCGGATGTTGAACCAACCTTGCAGCCCAGAGATAAATCTCACTTGGTCGTGGTGAATAATCCTTTAAATGTACTGTTGGATCCTATTGGCTAGTATTTTGGTGAGAATTTTTGCATCCATGTTCATCAGGGATATTGGTCTGTAATTCTCCTTTTTGTTGGGGTCTTTGTCTGGTTTTGGGATCAGGGTAATGCTGGCCTCATAAAGTGAGTTTGGAAGTTTTCCTTCCATTTCTATTTTTTGGAACAGTTTCAGAAGAATAGGTATTATTCTTCTTGAAATGTTTGGTAGAATTCCCCTGGGAAGTCATCTGGCCCTGGGCTCTTGTTTTTTGGGAGATTTTTGATGACTGCTTCAATTTCCTTAGTGGTTATAGGTCTGTTCAGGTTTTCTATTTCTTCCTGGTTCCGTTTTGGTAGTTGATACATCTCTAGGAATGCATCCATTTCTTCCAGGTTATCTAATTTGCTGGCATAGATTTGCTCATACTATGTTCTTAGAATTGTTTGTATTTCTTTGGTGTTGGTTGTGATCTCTCCTCTTTCATTCATGATTTTGTTGATTTGGGTCATTTCTCTTTTCTTTTTGCTAAGTCTGGCCAGGGGTTTATCAATCTTGTTAATTCTTTCAAAGAACCAGCTCCTAGTTTTGTTGATCTGTTCTACTGTTCTTTTGGCTTCTATTTCATTGATTTCTGCTCTGATCTTTATTATTTCTCTTCTCCTGCTGGGTTTAGGCTTTATTTGCTGTTCTTTCTCCAGCTCCTTTAGGTGTAGGGTTAGGTTGTGTACTTGAGACCTTTCTTGTTTCTTGAGAAAGGCTTGTATTGCTATATACTTTCCTCTTAGGACTGCTTTTGCTGCATTCCAAAGATTTTGAATAGTTGTGTTTTCATTTTCATTGGTTTCCATGTATTTTTTTAATTCTTCTTTAATTTCCTGGTTCACCCATTCATTCTTCAGTAGGATGCTCTTTAGCCTCCATGTATTTGAGTTCTTTCCGACTTTCCTCTTGTGATTGAGTTCTAGTTTCAAAGCATTGTGGTCTGAAAATAGGCAGGGAATGATCCCAATCTTTTGGTACTGGTTGAGACCTGATTTATGACCTAGGATGTGATTGATTCTGGAGAATGTTCCATGGGCACTAGAAAAGAATGTGTATTCCATTGCTTTGGGATGGATTGTTCTGAATAGGTCTGTGAAGTCCATTTGGTCCAGTGTGTCATTTAAAGTCTTTATTTCCTTGTTGATCTTTGCTTAGACGATCTGTCTATTTCAGTGAGGGGGGTCTTAATGTCCCCCACTATTATTGTATTGTTGTCGATGTGTTTCTTTGCTTTTGTTATTAATTGCCTTATATAATTGGCTGCTCCCATGTTAGGGGCATAGATATTTACAATTGTTAGATCTTGTTGGATAGATCCTTTAAGAAGGATATAATGTCCTTCCTCATCTCTTATTACAGTCTTTGGTTTAAAATCCAATTTGTCTGATTTAAGGATTGCCACCCCAGCTTTCTTTTGGTGTCCATTAGCATGGTAAATCGTTTTCCATCCCCTCACTTTCAATCTGAGGGTGTCTTTGGGTCTAAAATGAGTCTCTTGTGGACATGATATCGATGGGTCTTGTTTTTTAATCCAATCTGATAGCCTGTGTCTTTTGATTGGGGCATTTAACCCATTTACATTCAAGGTAGCTATTGAAAGATAGGAATTTAGTGCCATTGTATTGCCTGTAAGGTGACTGTTACCGTATATTGTCTGTGTTCCTTTCTGGTCTATGTTGTTTTTAGGGTCTCTTTTTGCTTAGAGGACCCCTTTCAAGATTTCTTGTAGGGCTGGTTTCGTGTTTGAAATTCCTTTAGTTTTTGTTTGTCCTGGAAGCTTTTTATCTCTCCTTCAATTTTCAATGACAGCCTAGCTGGATAGAGTATTCTTGGCTGCATATTTTTCTCATTTAGTGCTCTGAATATATCCTGCCAGTCCTTTCTGGCCTGCCAGGTCTCTGTGGATAGGTCTGTTGCCAATATAATGTTTCTACCCTTGTAGGTTACATATCTCTTCTCCCGAGCTGCTTTCAGGATTTTCTCTTTGTCTCTGAGACTCCTAAGTTTTACTATTAGATGTTGGGGTGTTGACCTATTTTTATTGATTTTGAGAGGGGTTCTCTGTGCTTCCTGGATTTTCATGCCTGTTTCCTTCCCCAAATTAGGGATGTTCTCTGCTATAATTTGCTCCATTATACCTTCTGCCCCTCTCTCTCTTTCTTCTTCTGGGATCCCAATTATTCTAAGATTGTTTCGTCTTATGGTATCGCTTATCTCTAGAACTCTGCCCTCGTGATCCAGTAGTCGTTTATCTCTCTTTTTCTCAGCTTCTTTATTTTCCATCATTTGGTCTTCTATATTACTGATTCTCTCTTCTGCCTCATTTATCCTTGCAGTTAGCGCCCCCATTTTTTATTGTACCTCATTAATAGCCTTTTTGCTTTCTACTTGGTTAGATTTTAGTTCTTTTACTTCTCCAGAAAGGGTTTTTCTAATATCTTCCATGTTTTTTTCAAGCCCAGCTAGTATCTTTAAAGTGATGATTCTGAACTCTAGATCTGACATCATACTAATGTCCGTATTGAGTAGGTCCCTGGCAGTCGGTACTACCTCTTGTTCTTTTTGTTGAGGTGATTTTTTTCCATCTTGTCATTTTGTGCAGAGGAGAATAGATTAATGAGAGTACAGAATGCTAGCAGAGTAACAACGTCCCCAGAAAATATACTCTAAACCAATCAGAAAAGACCTGAAGCAGTGGAAAAAGAAACGGAGAGAAAAAAGAAAAAGAAAAAAAAGGAAAAGAAAAAGATAAAGATAAAAACAAACAAAACAAAGCAACAACAAAAAAACCCAGAATGTGATAAAATATGATCAGGCTGGTATATAGATCAGTGCCACACACTAGATTTGGGGTGTATTTTGGTCTTTTAGAAGAAAGTGCCTCCCAAAATTTTAAAGAAAGAAAAACTTATGTTTTCTTAGAAAAATAAGGGTTGATATGATGAAGGGATGGAATATGACTGTAAAGATGGAAATTATAAAAAAATTTTATAAAAGGACTTGATAAGAAGTTGTTTGAAAAAAGAAAGAGAGGATTTAAAAAAAGAGAAAATGAAAAAAGAAAAAAAAAGGGAGAAAATGTGATCAGGCAGGGGAGTAGAAAAAACCATATACTAGAGATTTAGGGTATATTTTAATCTGTTAGAAGAAACTATCTCAAAATTTTAAGAGGAGAACAACTTATATATACATGCCAACAATACAGGTAACTACTATGAAGGGATAGAATATGACTCTAAAAATGAAAAATAAAAATGTTTTTTTAAAAAAGGGATTGATAAGATGTTGGTTGAAAAAGGGAAAAAGAAAAATTCAAAAAGAAAAAAAAGAAAAAAGACAGTTAAAAAAATTAACTTTGAAAGACTAAAGAATCATGGTAAAAAAAGCCATGAATTCTATGTGCAGTATTCCCCTAGTGCTGGAGTTCTGCCGTTCTCATTGATCGGTAAACTTGGTCTTGGCTGGCTGGTCTCGCTGATCTTCTGGGGAGGGGCCTGTTGCCGTGGTTTCCAAATGTCTTTGCCAGGGGTGGAATTGCCCCGCCATTGCCCCCTCCCGGCTAAGTAATCTGCTTGGGTTTGCTCTCCGGAGCTTTTGTTCCCTGCGAGCTTTCTGTACAGCTTTGGAGGCAGAGAGTGAAAATGGCGGCCTCCCAATCTCTGCCCCGGAGGAGCCGAGAACTCGGGGCCCCACTCCTCAGTGAGCCCCCAGAGAAAAGCCGTCAGTCACTCCCGTGTCCCCGGTCTTCGGCCACACTCCGTGCTCACCTGGCCTGTGACCGCGCGTTTCTATCTCTGGCACCCGACCCCGGGGTGGAGTCTCCAAACCCAGCAGATCCCTGCGGTGCACTCCTGTGCGGCTCCTCCCAGGGGAGGAAGGTGAGTCTCCCCGGATCTGCCGCTTGTTGGGTCCCTGCTGGAGGAGCAGTGGCCCGACTGTGCCACGGATCACAGTTTATGGCAACCCCGAGCTGAGAATCTGCGCCTGGGCTCCGCCTCTGCAGCTGGCTTCCCTGCTCTGTTACCTGGGAGTTCTGCCACACTCAGGCACCCCCGGTCTTTCTGTGACCCCGAGGGTCCTGAGACCACACTGTCCCGGAGGGTCCCACCCCCCGCTTAGCCACCAGAGTGATGTCCCTCAGCGGAGCAGACTTTTAAAAGTTCCGATTTTGTGCTCTGGTTCTATCACTTGCCAGAAGCAGCCGACGGAGGCCCCTCCCCCGCCATCTATCCTCCCGAATATCACCTCGGATTCACTTCTCTGCACGTCCTACCTTCCAGAAAGTGGTCGCTTTTCTGATGAGAGAGTTGTTGCTATACTTTTCTTCGCTCTCCTGTTGAGTTTGTAGGTGTTCAGAATGGTTTGATCCCTATCCAGCTGAATTCCTGAGAGGAGATGAAATCCAGGTCTCCTACTCCTCTGCCATCTTGCTCTGCCCCTTAGTCTTTGCCTATTTTTAAAAATCATGTTATTGGGGCACCTGGGTCGCTCAGTCAGTTAAGTGTCTGCCTGTGGCTCAGGTCATGATCCCAGAGTCCTGCGATTGAGCCCGCTTCTCCCTTTCCTTCCCACTTGTGCTCTCTCTCACTACCTCTGTCACTATCTCTATCATTTTTTAAAATTTTATTGTTATGTTAATCACCATACATTACATCATTAGTTTTCGATGTAGTGTTCCATGATTCACTGTTTGAGCATAACACCCAGTGCTCCATGCAGAACATGCCCTCCTCAATACCCACCACCAGGCTAACCCATCCTCCCACCCTCCTCCCCTCTAGAACCCTCAGTTTGTTTTTCAAAGTCCATCGTCTCTCCTGGTTCATCTCCCTCTCCGATTTCTCCCCCTTCATTCTTCCCCTCCTGCGATCTTCTTTTTTTTTTTCTTAACATATATTGCATTATTTGTTTCAGAGGCACAGATCTGTGATTCAACAGTCTTGCACAATTCACAGTGCTCACATAGCACATACCCTCCCCAACGTTTATCACCCAGCCACCACATCCCTCCAACCCCCCCACTCTAGCAACCCTCAGTTTGTTTCCTGAGATTAAGAATTCCTCATATCAGTGAGGTGATATTATACATGTCTTTCTCTGATTAACTTATTTCGCTCAGCAAAACACCCTCCAGTTCCATTCACGTTGTTGCAAATGGCAAATTCTCATTCCTTTTGATGGCTGCATACTATTCCATTGCATGTGTGTATATATATATATATATATATATAAATATCTCACATCTTCTTTATCCATTCATCTGTCGATGGACATCTTCACTCTTTCCACAGTTTGGCTATTGTGGACATTGCTGCTATAAACACTGGGATGCATATATCCCTTAGGATCCCTACATTTGTATCTTTGGGTTAAATACTCAGTAGTGCAATTGCTGGGCCATGGGGTAGCTCTATTTTCAACTTTTTGAAGAACCTCCATACTGTTTTCCAGAGTGGCTGCACCAGCTTGCATTCCCACCAACAGTGTAGGAGGGTTCCCCTTTCTCCGCATTGCCGCCAACATCTGTCGTTTCCTGACTTACTGGTTTATCCATTCTGACTGGTGTGAGGTGATACCTCATTGAGGTTTTGATTTGGATTTCCCTGATGCTGAATGATGTTGAGCACTTTTTCATGTGTCTGTTGGCCATTTGGATGTCTTCTTTGGAAAAATGTCTGTTCATGTCTTCTGCCCATTTCTTGATTGGATCATTTGTTCTATGAGTCCTGAGTTTAAGATGTTCTTCATAGATCTTGGATACTAGCCCTTTATCTGATATGTCATTTGCAAATATCTTCTACCATTCTGTCGGTTGTCTTTTGGTTTTGTTGACTGTGTCTTTTGCTGGGCAAAAGCTTTTTATCTTGATGAGGTCCCAGTAGTTCTTTTTTGTCCTTGTTTCCCCTGACTTTGGTGATGTTTCTAGGAAGAAGCTGCTGCAGGTGAGGTCGAAGAGGTTGCTGCCTGTGTTCTCCTTTAAGATTTTGATGGACTCCTGTCTCACATTGAGGTCTTTCAACCATTTTGAGTCTATTTCTGTGTGTGGTGTAAGGAAATGGTCCACTTTCATTCTTCTGCATGTGGCTGTCCAATTTTCCCAACACCATTTGTTGAAGAGACTGTCTTTGTTCCATTGGACATTCTTTCCTGCTTTGTCGAAGATGAGTTGACCATAGAGTTGAGGGTCCATTTCTGGGCTCTCTATTCTGTTCCATTGATCTATGTGTCTGTTTTGTGCCAGTACCATGCTGTCTTGATGATGACAGCTTTGTAATACAGCTTGAAGTCTGGAATTGTGATGCCATCAGCTTTGCTTTTCTTTTTCCTCATTCCCCTATTTGGAGTCTTTTCTGGTTCCATACAAATTTTAGGATGATTTGTTCCTTTTCATAGAAAAAAGTGGGTGGTATTTTGATGGGGATTGCATTGAATGTGTAGATTGCTCTAGGTAGCATTGACGTCTTCACAATATTTGTTCTCCCAATCCATGAGCATGAAATGTTTCTCCATTTTTTTGTGTCTTCCTCAATTTCTTTCATGAGTATTTTATAGTTTTCTGAGTACAGGTCCTTTGTCTCTTTGGTTAGATTGATTCCTAGGTATCTTATGGTTTTGGGTGCAATTGTAAATGGGATCCACTCCTTAATTTCTATCTCTTCTGTCTTGTTGTTGGTGTATAGGAATGCCACTGATGTCTGTGCATTGATTTTATATCCTGCCACTTTACTGAATTCCTGTATGAGTTCTATCAGTTTGGGGGTGGAGTCTTTTGGGTTTTCCACATAAAGTATCATATCATCTGTAAAGAGTGAGAGTTTAACTTCTTTGCTGATTTAAATCCTTTTATTTCTTTTTGCTGTCTGATTCTTGTGGCTAGGACTTCTAATACTATGTTGATTAGCAGTGGTGATAGTGGACATCCCTGCTGAGTTCCCGACCTTAGGAGGAAGGATCTCAGTTTTTCCCCATTGAGAATGATATTTGCTGTAGGTTTTTCATAGATGGCTTTTATGATATTGAGGTATATACCCTCTATGCCTATACTCTGAAGAGTTTTGATCAAGAAAGGATGCTGTACTTTATCAAATGCTTTTTCTGCATCTACTGAGAGGATCATATGGTTCTTGTTCTTTCTTGTATTAATGTATTGTATCACATTGATTGATTTGCAGATGTTGAACCAACGTTGCAGCCCAGGAATAAATCCCACTTGGTCGTGATGGATAATCCTTTTAATGTACAATTGGATCCTATTGGCTAGTATTTTGGTGAGAATTTTTGCATCCATGTTCATCAAGGATATTGGTCTGTAATTCTCCTTTTTCACGGGGACTTTGGTTTGGATATCATGGTAATGGTGGCCTCATAAAACGAGTTTGGAAGTTTTCCTTCCATTTCTATTTTTTTGAAACAGTTTCAGAAGAATAGGTATTAATTCTTCTTTCCATGTTTGGTAGAATTCCCCTGGGAAGCCATCTGGGCCTGGGCTGTTGTTTGGTGGGAAATTTTTGATGACTGCTTCTATTTCCTTAGTGATTATAGGTCTGTTCAGGTTTTCTATTCCTGGTTCAGTTTTGGTAGTTGATATATCTCTAGGAATGCATCCATTTCTTTCAGATTATCTAATTCACTGGCATATAGTTTCTCATAATATGTTCTTATAATTGTTTATATTTCTTTGGTGTTGGTTATGGTCTCTCCTATTTCATTCATGATTTTGTTGATTTGGGTCATTTCTCTTTTCTTTTTGCTAAGTCTGGCCAGGGGTTTATCAATCTTGTTAATTCTTTCAAAGAACCAGTTCCTAGTTTCATTGATCTGTTCTACTGTTCTTTTGGTTTCTATTTCAGTGATTTCTGCTCTGATCTTTTTTATTTCTCTTCTCCTGCTGGGTGTAGGTTTTATTTGATGTTCTTTCTCCAACTCCTTTAGGTGTAGTGTTATGTAGTGTATTTGAGACCTTTCTTGTTTTTTGAGAAAGGCTTGAATTGCTATATACTTTCCTCTTAGGATGGCATTTGCTGTATCCCCAAGATTCTGAACAGTTGTGTTTTCATTTTCATTGGTTTCCATGAATGTTTTGAATTCTTCTTTAATTTCCATGTTGCCCCATTCATTCTTTAGTAGGATGTTCTTTAGCTTCCATGTGCTTGAATTCTTTCTGACTTTCCTCTTGTGATTGAGTTCTAGTTTCAAAGCATTGTGGTCTGAAAATATGCTGGGAATGATCCCAATCTTTTGGTACTGGTTGAGATCTGATTTGTGACCTAGGATGTGATCTATTCTGGAGAATGTTCCATGGGCACTAAAGAAGAATGTATATTCTGTTGTTTGGGATGGAATGTTTTGAATAGGTCTGTGATGTCCATTTCGTCCAGTGTGTCATTTAAAGTCTTTATTTCCTTGTTGATCTTTTGCTTGGATTATCTGTCCATTTCAGTGAGGGGGGTCTTAAAGTCCCCACTATTATTGTATTGTTGTCAATGTTTTTCTTTGCTTTTGTTATTAATTGCCTTATATAATTGGCTGCTCCCATGTTAGGGGCATAGATATTTACAATTGTTAGATCTTCTTGTTGGATAGACCCTTTAAATGTGATATAGTGTCCTTCCTCATCTCCTATTATACTCTTTGGTTTAATATCTAATTTGTCTGATATTAGGATTGCCACCCCAGCTTTCTTTTGGTGTCCGTTAGCATGGTAAATGGTTTTCCACCCTGACACTTTCACTCTGGGGTGTCTTTGTGTGTAAAATGAATCTCTTGCAGGCAGCATATCAATGGGTCTTGTTTTTTAATCCAATCTGATAACCTGTGTCTTTTGATGGGGGCATTTAGTCCATTTAAATTCGGGGTAACTATTGAAAGTTATGAATTTAGTGCCATTGTATTGCCTGTAAGGTGAATGTTACTGTATATTGTCTGTGTTCCTTTCTGGTCTATGTTACTTTTAGGCTCTCTCTTTGCTTAGAGGACCCCTTTCAATATTTCTTGTAGGGCTGGTTTTGTGTTTGCAAATTCCTTTATTTTTGTTTGTCCTGGAAGCTTTTTATCTCTCCCTCTATTTTCAATGACAGCCTAGCTGGATATAGTATTCTTGGTGCATATTTTTCTCATTTAATGGTCTGAATATATCATGCCAATTCTTTCTCGCCTGCCAGGTCTCTACGGATAGGTCTGTTGCCACTCTAATATTTTTACATTGTAGGTTACATATCTCTTCTCCTGAGCTGCTTTCAGGATTTTCTCTTTGTCTCTGAGACTCATAAGTTTTACTATTAGATGTCGGGGTGTTGAGCTATTTTTATTGATTTTGAGAAGGGTTCTCTGTGCTTCCTGGATTTGATGCCTGTTTCCTTCCCCAAATTAGGGAAGTTCTCTGCTATAATTTGCTCTAATATACTTTCTGCCAATTCAGCTTTCTTCTTCTGGGATCCCAATTATTCTAATGTTGTTTCATTTTATGGTATCACTTATCTCCAAATTCTGCCCTCGTGATCCAATAGTTGTTTTCATTCTTTTACTCAGCTTCTTTATTTTCCTTCATTTGGTCTTCTATATGACTAATTCTCTCTTCTGCCTCATTTATCCAAGCAATTAGAGTCTCCGTTATTTTTTAATTTTTTAAATTTTTTAAAAAAATTTCATTATGTTATGTTAGTCACCATACATTACATCATTAGTTTTTGATGTGGTGATCCACAATCCATTGTTTTCATATAACACCCAGTGCTCCATGCAGTATGTGCCCTCCTTAATACCCATCACCAGACTAACCAGTCCCCCCTCCCCTCGCCCCTCTAAAATCCTGTTTGTTTCTTAAAGGCCATAGTCTCTCATGGTTCATCTCTCCCTCTGAATTCCACCCCCCGCCGTTCATTTTTCCATTCCTTCTCCTAATGTCCTCCATGCTATTCCTTATGTTCCACAAATAAGTGAAACCATATGATAATTGACTTTCTCTGCTTGACTTATTTGACTTAGCATAATCTCTTCCAGTCCCATTCATGTTGATGTAAAAGTTGGGTATTCATCCTTTCTTATGGCTAAGTAATATTCCATTGTATATATGGACAACATCTTCTTTATCCATTCATCTGTTGAAGGGCATCTTGGCTCTATCCACAGTTGGGCTACTGTGGACATTGCTGCTATGAACATTGGGGTGCATATGGCCCTTCTTTTCAGTACATCTGTGTCTTTGTGGTAAATACCCAGGAGTGCAATTTCTGGGTTATACGGTAGTTCCAATTTTAAATTTTTGAGGAATTTCCACACTGTTTTCCAGAGTGCCTGTACCAACTTGCAACCCACCAACAGTGTAAGAGGGATCCCCTTCTCCACAACCTCTCCAACATTTGTTTTTTCTTTCCCTGTCCATTTTTGCCATTCTAACGGGTGTAAGGTGGTATCTCAATGTGGTTTTGATTTGAATTTCCCTGATGGCTAATGATGATGAACATTTTTTCATGTGTCTGTTAGCCATTTGTTTGTTGTCTTCAGAGAAGTGTCTTTTCATGTCTTCTGCCCATTTTTTTATTTGATTATTTGCTTTTTGTGTGTTGAGTTTGAGAAGTCTTTATAGATCTTGGATACCAGCCCTTTATCTGTAGTGTCATTTGCAAATATTTTCTCCCATTCTGTGGGTTGCCTTTTTGTTTTGTTGACTGTTTCCTTTGCTGTCCAGAAGTTTTTTATCTTGAAGTTCCAAAAGTTCATTTTTGCTTTTGTTTCACTAGCTTTTGGAGATGTATCTTGAAAGACGTTGCTGTGGGTGGTGTCAAAGAGGTTACTGCCTATGTTATCCTCTAGGATTTGCATGGATTCCTGCCTCACACTGAGGTCTTTCATCCATTTTGAGTTCATCTTTGTGTATGGTGTTAGAGAATGGTCGAGTTTCATCTTCTGCATGTGGCTGTCAATTTTCCCAGCACCATTTATTGAAGAGACTGTCTTTTTTCCATTGCATGTTTTTTCCTGCTTTGTCAAAGATTATTTGACCATAGAGTTGAGGGTCCATATCTGGCTTCTCTATTCCGTTCCATCGGTCTACATGTCTGTTTGTGCCAGTACCATGCTGTCTTGGTGATCACAGCTTTGTAATATAGCTTGAAATTGGGCAACGTGATGCCCCCAGCTTTGTTTTTCTTTGTCAATATTTCCTTGGCGATTTGGGGTCTTTTCTGATTCCACACAAATTTTAGGATTATTTGTTCCAGGACGTTGAAAAATGTCATTGGAAGTTTGATTGGGATGGCATTGCAGGTATAGATTGCTCTGGGTAGCATAGACATTTTAACAATGTTTATTCTTCTGATCTCTGAGCATGGAATATTTTTCCATGTTTTTGTGTTCTTCAATTTCTTTTTTTATTTTATTTATTTATTATTTATTTATTTATTTATTTATTTATTTATTTGAGACAGAGAGAACGATAGAGAGAGCACATGAGAGGGGCGAGGGTCACAGGCAGAAGCAGGCTCCCTGCCGAGCAGGGAGCCCGATGCGGGACTCGATCCAGGGACTCCAGAATCATGACCTGAGCCGAAGGCAGTCGCTTAACCGACTGAGCCACCCAGGCACCCTGTTCTTCAATTTCTTTTATGAGTGTTCTGTAGTTCCTAGAGTATAGATACTTTACCTCTTTGGTTAGGTTTATTCCAAGTTATCTTATGGTTTTTGGTGCTATTATAATAGAATCATTTCTCTAATATCTCTTTCTACAGTTGCGTTGTTAGTGTGTAAGAAAGCAACTGATTTCCGTGCATTGATTTTTTATCCTGCCACATTACTGAATTGTTGGATGAGTTCTAGTAATTTGGGGGTGGAGTCTTTTGGGTTTTCCACTTAAATGATCATGTCATCTTTGAAAAGAGAAAGTTTGACTTCTTCTTTGCCAATTTGAATACCTTTTATTTCTTTTTGTTGTCTGACTGCTGTTCCAGGACTTCTAGTATTATGTTAAACAATAGTGGCGAGAGTGAGCATCCTTGACGTTTTCCTGTACTTAAGGGAAAGGCTCTCAGCTTTTCCCCATTGAGGATGATATTCGCTGTGGGTTTTTCATAAATGGATTTTATGAACTTGAGGAATGTTCCCTCTATCCCTATACCCTGAAGAGTTTTAATCAGGAAAGGATGATGTATTTTGTCAAATGCTTTTTCTGCAGCAATTGAGAGGATCATATGGTTCTTCTCTCTCCTTTTATTAATGTGTTCTATCACACTGGTTGATTTGCAAGTGTTGAACCATGCTTGCATCCCAGGGATAAAACCTACTTGGTCATGGTGGATGATCCTTTTAATGTATTGTTGGATCCTATTATCTAGGATTTTGTTGAGGATTTTGGAATCCATATTCATCAGGGATATTGGTCTGAAATTCTCCTTTTTGTTGGGGTCTTTGTCTGGTTTGGGGATTAAGGTAATGGCTGATTTGGGAATTAAGGTAATGCTGGCCTCATAGAATGAGTCTGTAAGCTTTCCTTCTGTTTCTATTTTTTGAAACAGCTTCAGTAGAATAGGTATTATTTCTTCTTTGACTGTTTGGTAGAATTCCCCAGGGAATCAATCAGGCCCTGGTACTAGAAGTCTTAGCAACAGCAATCAGACAACAACAACAACAAAATAAAAGGTATTCAGTTTGGCAAAGAAGAATCAAACTCTCTCTTTTCGCAGATGACATGATACTTTATGTGGGAATCGATCAGGCCCTGGACTCTTGTTTTTTGGGAGGTTTTGGATCCCTGCTTCAATCTCGTTACTGGTTATTGGCCTATTCAGGTTGTCAATTTCTTCCTGTTTCAGTCTTGGGAGTTCATAGGTTTCCAGGAAGGCCTCCATTTCATCCAGATTGCTCAGTTTATTGGCAGTTATTGATAATAATTTCTGATAATTGTTTCTATTTCCTTGGTGTTAGTCGTGATCTCTCCCCTTTCATTCCTAATTTTATTAATTTGGGTCCTTTCTCTTTTGTTTTGGATAAGTCTGGCCATTTTTTATCAATCTTATTAATTCTTTCAAAGAACCAACTTCTGATTTCATTGATCTGATCTACTGTTTTTCTGGTTTCTTATTCATTGATCTCTGCTTTAATCTTATTATTTCTCTTCTAATGCATGGCTTAGGCATCGTTTGTTGCTTTTTCTCTAGTTCTATTTTTCACTTACCCTAGCTGTTAGATTATCTAGATTAGATTGGATCTCATTGATAGCATTTTTAAGTTCTGCCAATTCAGCTTTCATTTCTGCCCTTAGAGACTCTATGTTGCCATTAATTGATTTCTCCATTGCTAGCCTGATTTCCATCTCTGACATCTTGGTTATATCTGCATCCATTTTAAATCTGCAGCATAAGTCATAATCTTTGAGTCTTTTCTGTTTTGGGTGTTCCTCCTCCTAGTCATTCTGTTGATGGGTGGTTGAGGGAATGCATAGAGTCCAAATTTTTGACCAGAACCCAAGCAAGATGCACCTGTTTTCTAGGGACCTTAGGGGTGCTGGCCTCTTGTTCTCCCAGCCTGTCTTCTGGGGGAGGCGCCTGCCACGCTGTTACTCAGGCAACCCTGTTTGGGCAGATTTGCCCTGCTCCCCTGTGGTGGGGGATGGGCTCAGCAGGAATCAGTTTTGGGTCTTTTGTTCTGTGGCGGCTTTCCCTGGTGGCTTTCCACAACTCTTCCAAGAGTCAGAGCAGAAGAGACCGTTTCCAACCCTCTGCCTCAGTGCAGAGAGATCACAGTGTGTTCTTTAGTGAGCTCTCCAGACCACACTGTCTCCATTTTTGTCTGTGCTGCTATAAACTGCAGCTTCCAGGGTTGTGTGCCCTCTGCAGAGTTCCCAGTCTTGCCTCCAGGTTGGGGGCTGTCTCTGCCCTTTGTGCTTCTAAAACCACCAGCCACTCCCAGCTCACATGCGCGACCATGCTGCTCTGGGTTTCTGCCCCTGGGGGCTGCCCTAAAGTCCTTTCCGCGCCACTACCTGTTTGCGAGTCTGTGCCCAGTCCTCAGCAAGTGAGGTTGTCGCTCACTGGTGGTGTAGGATCCCCATGGCCAGGCTCCCTCCCGCTGCCATTTATCCTCTGATATCTGCCCATGGAATCACGGCTCCCTGCTTCATACCTCGAAACCAACCGCCTGTGATATTCTGTTTGTAGAGAACCAGATCTTCTTACATCTCAGGCTGATTTCATGGGTGCTCAGAGTGGTCTGGTAGGTATCCAGCTCAATTCCGGGGACCATTTGAAATAGGGTCCCCTATTCCTCCACCATCTTTCCTCTATACCTAGAGCCTCCATTTTTTATTGCACCTCATTAATAGCCTTTTTTATTTCGATTTGGCTAGATTTTAGTTCTTTTATTTCTCCAGAAAGTGTTTCTCTAATAACTTCCATGCCTTTCTCAAGCCCAGCTAGTATATTTAAAATCATCATTCTGAACTCTAGTTCTGACATCTTAAATGTCCGTATTGATTAGGTCCTGGCCTTTGGTACTACCTCTTGTTCTTTTTGTTGAGGTGATGTTTTCCATCTTGTCATTTTGTCCAGAGGAGAATAGATGAATGAGAGAACAAAATGCTAACAGGGTAACAACGTCCCCAGAAAATATACACTAAACAAATCAGAGAAGACCTGAAACCAGCAGAAAGAAAAGGAAAGAAAGAAAAAAGAAAAATAATAAAATAAGGAAAAAGAAAAAGATAAAAACAAGGAAAAACAAAACAACAGAAAACAAAAAAACAGGATATGATCAAATATGATCAGGCTGGTGCATAGATCAGTGCCACACACTAGTTTTTGGGTGTATATTGGTCTGTTAGAAGAAAGTGTCTCCCAAAATTTTAAAGAAAGAAAAAGTTATATATGTACAAAAATAAGGGTTAATATGATGAAGGGATGGGATATGACTGTAAAGGTGAAAATTATAAATGATATTATAAAAGGAATTGATAAGATACGAAGTTGGTTGAAAAAAGAAAGAAGATAAAAAAAAAAGGGAGAGAATGTGATCAGGCAGAAGACTAGAACAAGGCCATACAGTAGAGACTTAGAGTATATTTTGATGTGTCAGAAGAAACTGTATCTCAAAATTTTAAAGAGGGAACAACTTATATATATATATATATATATAAAATAAGGGTACTATGAAGGGATAGAATATGACTCTAAAAATGAAAAATAAAAAAAGATTAAAGAAGGGATTGATAAGATGTTGGTTGAAAAAGGGAAAAAGAAAAGTTAAGGAAAAAGAAAATAAAGTTAAAAAAATTAACTTTGAAAGAGTAAAGAATCATGGGGAAAAAGCCATGAATTCTATGTGCAATATTCCCCTAGCGCTGGAGTTCTCATTGACTGGTAAACTTGGTCTTGGCTAGATATTCTTGGTGATCTTCTGGAGGAAGGGCCTGTTGCAGTGGTTCTCAGATGTCTTTGCTGGAGGCAGAATTGTCCCCCACCCTTGCTGGAGCCAGGCAGCAGCTCGAGTTTGCTCTTGGGAGCTTTTGTTCCCCACAAGCTTTCCATACAGCTTTGAAGAATCAGAGTGAAAATGGCAGCCTCCCAATCTCCACCCAGAGGAGCTGAGAACTCAGTGCCCCACTCCTCAGTAAGCCCCCAGAGAGAAAAGCAGTCAATCACTCCCATCTCCCCCGACTCCGGCCGCACTCCGTTCTCATCGGACTGTGACCCAGTGTTTCTATCTCTGGCACATGACCCCGTTTGGAGTCTCCAAACCCAGCAGATTCCTGCACTCCCATGCGCTCCTCCCAGGGGAGGAAGGGGAATCTCTCCGGATCTGCTGCTTGTTGGGTCCCTGCTGGAAGAGCAGTGGCCTGACTGTCCCGCAGATCACGGTTTATGGCAACCTCGAGCTGAGAGCCCACTGCTCAGCTCTGTCTCTGTAGCTGGCTTTCCTGCTCCAATACCTGGGAGCTCTGCCACACTCAGGCACCCCTGGTCTTTCTATGACCCTGAGGGTCCTGAGACCACACTGTCCCAGTGAGGGTTCCACCCCCCACTTAGTCACTGGAGCGAAGTCCCTCTGCAGAGCAGACTTCTAAAATTTCTGATTTTGTGTTCCACTGCTCTATCACTTGCCAGTAGCGGCAGATGGAGGTCCCCTCCCCTGCCATCTATCCTCCTGAATATTGCCTCGGATTAACTTCTCCACATGTCCTACCTTTCAGAAAGTGGTCACTTTTCTGTTCAGAGAGTTGTTGCTATTCTTTTCTTCAATCTCCTGTTGAGTTTGTAGGTGTTCGGAATGGCTTGATCCCTATCCAGCTGAGTTTTTTGAACCAGGCGAAATCCAGGTCTCCTACTCCTCTGCCATCTTGCTCCGCCCCCCATCTTCCATTTCTTTGTGTTATTTACTCCAGACTGTATGTTATTGCGAGCAGGAACAAAGATCCTGACTTTTCTAGTTTTGATATGTTCTTCTGGTGTTTAACACCAGTTAAAGCAGTGATATCCAATTTTTCATCAACTGTTATGAGTTGCATGTCCCGAGCTTGGTCCTGTGCCAGCCTCCATGTTGAAGTGCTTAATGACCTGATAGGAACCCTGGAAACAGAAATGACAGCTATTGCCACTGCTCTTTTCCCCCACAACATTTTCCTCAGAGCCTCTGACATTGTAACCACTGCCATCTTGCTGCAGGCAAACGCCCATCCAATATCTTTTGAATGGAGTGTCTAGTCCATTTACTTTCAGAGTAATTATTATATATATGTATTTACTGCCAGTTTGTTACTTGTTTTGTTGTTTCTGGAGATTTTCTCTGTTCCTTTCTTGTCTTTGTCACTTTTGGTCTTTCCTTTCCACTCAAAGTGTGCCCTTCATTATTATCTGCAGGGCTGGTTTAGTGGTGACAAACTCCTTTATTTTTCTGTTTGTCTGGGCAACTCTTCATATCTCTTTCCATTCTGAATGATAGCCTTGCTGGATAGAGTATTCTTGGCTGCAGGTTTTTCTCATTCAGCCCATTGAATATATCTGCCTCTCCTTCTGCCTTGACAACATTTTATTGAGGGACCTGCAGCTAGCCGTATGGGTATTCCCTAGTAAGTTAGGGACTTCTTCTGTCTTTATTCTTTAAGATTTTTTTCTTTATCTCTGTATTTTGCAAATTTAATTTCAATAAGTCAATGTTGACCTAATTTTGTTTATTGTGATGGGGGTTCTCTGTACATCCTGGATCTGGATGTCTGTTTCCTTCCCCAGATTATGGAAATTTTCAGCTATTACTTTCTCAAATAAATTTTTGTCCCCCTTTTCTCTCTTCTTCTGATACTCCTGTAAAACAAATGTTATTGTGTTTGATGGAATCACTGAGTTCCCAGTGTCTGGGAACTCTTTTGTTCAGCTTTATTATTTTCCATGATTTCATCTTCCATATCACTTACTTGTTCTTTTGCTGTTCTTTTGCTTTTTCCATCTTTGTTTTCTTTGCTTCAAGTCTGTTTCAAATCTCAGTTATTGCATTTTTCATTTCTGATTGGTTCTTTTCTCTTTGAATCTAAAAAAATATTTTTTATCCTTTTAAGATACATTTGGGTTAAAAATTTAGTGAACATATATAATATAAAACATACTTAAATTTCAACTATCTTAAAAAACATTAACAATCACTATAAGGAAAACTCTATGGTTTTTTTTCTTTGTATCTTTTTTTAATTAAGTATAGTTAACACACAATGATACATTAATTACAGGTGTACAACATAGTGATTCAACAACTCTATACATTATGCTATGCTTACAAGTGTAGCAATCATCTGTCACCATACAGTGCTTTTAAAATATCATTGACTATATTCTGTATGCTGTACTTTTCATCCCCATGAGTTATTCCTTCCATAACCGGAAGCCTTACTTCCCACTCCTCTTCACCCAGTTTGTCCATCCCCTGACCCTCCTCCCCTCTGGCAAACATAAGTTTGTTCTTTGTATTTATGGGTCTGTTTCTGTTTTTGTTTGTTTGTTGACTTGTTCATTTGCTTTGTTTTTAAGATTCCACATATAAGTAAAATCATACATTATTTGTCTTTTTCTATCTGACTTATTTCACTTAGGATAATACCCTCTAGTTCCAACCAGGTTATCACAGTTAGCAAGATCTCATTCCTTTTGTATGGCTGAGTAATATTCCATTATATATATATATATATATATATATATATATATATATATATATATATATATATATATGTCATCTTCTTTATCCATTCATCTATCAATGAACACTTAGGTTGCTTCCATATCTTGGCTATCATAAATAATTCTGCAATAAACATGAGGGTGCCTATATCTTTTTGAATTAGTGTTTTCACTTTCTTTGGGTAAATACCCAGGCATGGAATTATTAGATCCTATGGTTTTCCTATTTTTAATTTTTTGAGAACTCTCCATAGTGTTTTTCACAGTAGTTGCACCAATTTGCATTCTTACCAATGGTACATGAGGGTTACTTTTTCTCCACATCCTTGCCCACACTTGTTATTTCTTACCTTTTTAACATTAACCATTCTGACTAGTGTAAGGTAATATCTCATTGTGGCTTTGATTTGCCTTTACCTGATGATTACTGATATTCATATGTCTGTTTGCCATCTGTAAGTCTTCTTTTTCCAATCCATTTCCTTAGTTTTTAACCTAAATAGTAATTGCATTTAGAAAGAATTAAGAAATATCTTGTAAATGAAAAAATAAAAGTCTCAAATGAAAAAACAATGTTTTAAACTTAGATGGTGCTATTAAAATGTTCACTATTGATCTCTTAAAAACTGTTATAATGTTGCTAAGCTGACATGTAGAAAACTATTGCATGCACAAAAAGCCCATTATCTTCCTTGAGAGATGATGGTCAAAATAGTAATGATATGAACTTGGCCAAGACACGTGTGAATGAAACCTGGTCATCCCAAATAGGAGTTCTTTTTTTTTCTAAGCTTTTATAATAATCCATTTTAATTATACACATGAAATTGCAGGAAAATGTAATAACAGCAATTAAAAGATTCCATTTAGAAAGGCATGAGAGAGACATTGTAGAATCTATTAATTATAAATTCTAGTCATGCTATTGGAAAAATGGAAGGGAAGTCAAGATTCTTCTCAAATATGACTTTTATCTCCCTTGATAGTTGCTCTATAAAAATATTTTTATTAATTTTTTATTATATTCAGTTAGCCACCATATACTACATCATTAGTTTTTTTTCTTTTTTTATGTTATGTTAATCAGCATACATTACATCATTAGTTTTTGATGTAGTGTTCAAAGATTCAATAGTTGCATATAGCACCCAGTGCTCATAACAACATATGCCCTCCTTAATACCCATTACCTGATTACCCCACCACCCACCCCTCCCCTCTGAAACCATCAGTTTGCTTCCCAGAGTCCATAGTCTCTCATAGTTTGTCTCTCTCTGATTTCCCCCTTCAGTTTTCCCTCCCTTCCACTATAGTCTTCCAAGCTATTCCTTATGTTCCACATATGAGTGAAATCATATGATAATTGTCTTTCTCTGTTTGACTTATTTCACTTAGCAAAATCCCTTCCAGTTCCATCCATGTCAATGCAAATTGTTGCTATTCATCTTTTCTGAAGGCTGAGTAATATTCCATTATAAATATGAACCACATCTTCTTTATCCATTCATCTGTTGAACATCTCAGCTCCTTCCATAGTTTGGCTATTGTGGACATTGCTGCTATGAGCTTTGGGTTCATGTTTCATTTCATTACATCTGTATCTTTGGGGTAAGTACTTAGTAGTACAATTGCTGGGTTGTAGGGTAGCTCTATTTTTAACGTCTTGAGGAACCTCCATGTTTCCCATAGTGGCTGTACCAGCTTGCATTCCCACCAACAGTGTAAGAAGGTTCCCTTTCTCCACATCCTCACCAAAATTTGATGTGTCCTGCCTTCTTAATTTTAGTCATTCTAACTGGTGTGAGGTGGTATCTCATTGTGGTTTTGACTTGAATTTCCCTGATGGCTAGTGATGTTGAGCATTTTTTCATGTGTCTGATAGCCATTTGGATGTCTTCTTTGGAGAAGTGTCTGTTCATGTCTTCTGCCCATTTCTTGACTGGATTTTTTTTTTTATTGAGTGTTGAGTTTCATAAGTTCTTTATAGATCTTGGATACCAGCCCTTTATCCACAATGTTATTTCCAAATATCTTCTCCCATTCTGTGTGTTGTCTCTTTGTTTTGTTGACTGTTTCCCTTGCTGTGCAGAAGCTTTTTATCTTGATGAAGTCTCAAAAGTTTATTTTTGCTTTTGTTTCCCTTGCCTTGAGAGACATGTCTTGAAAAAGTTGCTGAGACTGATGTTGAAGAGGTTACTGCCTATTTTCTCCTCAAGGATTTTGATTGATTCCTTTCTCACATTTAGGTCTTTCATCAATTTTGAGTTTATCTTTGTGTATGGTGTGTGTATGTAAGTTTGTGTATGGTATAAGAGAATGGTCCAGTTTCAGTCTTCTGGTTGTGGCTTTCCAATTTTTCTAGCACTATTTATTGAAGAGACTGTCTTTGCTCCATTGGATGTTCTTTCCTGCTTTATCAAAGTTTTGTTGACCATAGAGTTGAGGGTCCATTTCTGGGCTCTCTATTCTGTTCCTTTTATCTATGTGTCTGTATTTGTGCCAGTACCATGCTGTTTTCATGATCACAGCTTTGTAATATGGCTTGAAGTCAGGCATTGTGATGTCCCCAGCTTTGGTGTTCTTTTCCAACATTACCCTGGATATTTGGGGTCTTTTCTGGTCCCATACACATTTTAGGATTGTTTGTTCCAGCTCTGTGAAAAATTTCAATTGTATTTTGATAGAGATGGCTTTGAAAATGTAGATTGCTCTGGACAGCATAGACATTTTACCAATGTTATTTTTCCAATTCATGATCATGGAATGCTTTTCCATCACTTGTATCTTCCTCAATTTTTTTCATAAGTGTTCTGTAGTTTCTAGAGTATAGATCCTTTACCACTTTGGTTAGGTTTCCTCCTATGAATCTTATGGTTTTCAGTGCTTTTGTACATAGGATTGATTCCTTAATTTCTCTTTCTTCAGTCACATTGTTAGTGTATAGAAAAGCAACTGATTTCTGTGCATTGATTTTGTATCCTCCCACATTGCTGAATTGCTGTATGAGTTCTGGGATTTTGGGGGTGGAAACTTTTGGGTTTTCCACATAAATTATTATGCCATCTGTGAAGAGAGAGAGTTTGATGTCTTCTTTCCAATTTGAATGCCTTATATTTATTTTTGTTGTGTAATTGCTGAGGCTAGGACTTCTAGTACTATGTTGAACAAGAATGGTGAGAGTGGGCATCCTTGTCATGTTCTGACCTTAAGGGAAAAACTCTCAGTCTTTCCCCATTGAGAGTGATATTCTCTGTGTGCTTTTCAGATGGCTTTTATGATATTAAGGTATGTTCACTCTATCCCTATACTTTGAGGAGATTTAATCAGGAAAGGATTCTGTTTTTTGTCAGATGCTTTTTCTGCATCAATTGAGAGGATCATGTTTCTTGTTTCTTCCTTTGTTAATGTGCAAATCACGTTGATTGATATGTGTATGTTGAACCAATGTTGCATCCAGGAATATATCCCACCTGGTCCTGGTGAATCATCCTTTTAATGTATTGTTGGATCCTATTGGGTAGAATCTTGGTTAGTATTTTAGCATCCATGTTCACCAGGGATATTGGTCTGTAATTCTCCTTTTTGATGGGGTCGTTCTCTGGTTTTGGGATCAGGGTAATGTTGGCCTCATAGAACAAGTTTGGAAGTTTTCCTTCCATTTATATTTTTTGAGACAGCTTCAGTTGAATAAGTATTATTTATTTTTTAAATGTTTGGTAGAATTACCCTGGGAAGCCATCTGGCCCTGGAGTTATGTTTTTTGGGGAGGTTTTTATTACTGTTTTAATTTCCTTATTGGTTATTAGTCCTTTCAGATTTTTCTATCTCTTCCTGTTTCAGTTTTGTTAGTTTATGAGTTTCCAGGAATGCATCCATTTCTTCCAGATTGCTTAGTTTGTTGGCACATAACGGTTGGTAATAAGTTATAGTAATTGTCTCTATTTCTTTGGTATTGTTTGTGATCTTTCCCCTTTCATTCATGATTTTATAAATTTGGGTCCTTTCTTTTTTCTTTTGGATAAGTCTGGCCAGAGGTTTATCAATCTTATTAATTATTTCAAAGAACCAACTTCTAGTTTCATTCATCTGTTCTACTGTTCTTCTGGTTTCTTTATCATTGGTTTCTGCTCTAATCTTTGTTATTTCTGTTCTCCTGCTGGGTTTAGGCTTTACTTGCTGTTCTTTCTCTAGGTCATTTAGGTGTAAGATTAGCTTGTGCATTTATATTTTTCTAGTTTTTTTGAGAAAGGCTTGGATGGCTATGTGCTTCCATCTTAAGACTGTCTTTGCAGTATCCCATAGGTTTTGAACTGATGTGTTTTCATTTTCATTGGTTTGCATGAATTGTTTGAGTTCTTCATTAATTTCCTTGTTGACCCATTTGTTCTTTAGCAGGATGGTCTTTAACCTCCAAGTGTTTGAGTTCCTTCCAAATTTCTTCTTAAGGTTGAGTTCCAATTTCAAAGCATTGTGTTCTGAAAGTATGCAGGGGATAATTTCAATCTTTTTATATCAGTTGAGAACTGATTTGTGACCCAGTATGTGGTCTATTCTGGAGAAAGTTCCATGTGCACTCGAGAAGAATGAATATTCTGTTGTTTTAAGATGAAATGTTCTGTATACATCTATGAAGTCCATCTGGTTCAATGTGTCCTTCAAAGCTCTTGTTTCTTTGTTGATCTTCTGCTTAGAAGATCTGAAGATCTGTTACTGTGCATGGAGTGGAAGTCTCCTAATATTAATGTATTATTATCAATATGTTTCTTTATTTTGGTTATTAATTGTTTCATATAATTGGCTGCTCCCATGTTGAGGGCATAGATATTTACAACTGTTAGATATTCTTGTTGGATAGGCCCTTTAAGTATGATACAGTTCTCCCTCTACATCTCTTTCCACAATCTTTGGTTTAAAATCTGATTTGTCTGGTGTGAGGTTTGCTACCTCAGCTTTCTTTTGAGGTCTATTGGCATGGTAAATTGATGTTCCTGCCCTCACTTTCAATCTGGTGATATCTTTAGATTCAAAATAAGTCTCTTGTAGACAGCATATAGATGAGTCCTACTTTTTTATCCAATCTGAAATCCTGTGTCTTTTTGTTGGAACATTTAGCCCATTTACATTCAGAGTAGTATTGAAAGATATGAATTTAGTGCCATTCTGTTGTTTGTAAAGTCTCTGTTTCTGTAGATTGTCTCTGTTTCTTTTTGGTCTATGTTGCTCTTGGGGTCTCTCTTCGCTTACAGTATCCCCCTTAATATTTCTTTCAGGGCTGGCTTGGTGGTCACATATTCTTTCAGTTTCTGTCTGTCTGGAAGCTCTTTATCTCTCCATCCATTCTGAATGACAGCCTTGCTGGATAAAGTATTCTTGGCTGCATGCTCTTCTCATTTAGTACCCTGAATATGCCTTGCCAGCCCTTTCTGGCCTGCCAGGTTTCTGTGGCTAGGTCTGATGTTATTCTGATATTACTCCCTGTATATGAAAGGAACCTCCACTCCTTAACTACTCTCAGGATATTTTCTTTGGTGGTAAGATTTGCAAGCTTCACTATTATATGTCCGGTTGTTGATATTTTTATTGATTTTTGGAGGGGTCCTCTCTGTCTCTTGGACACAAATGCTTGTGTCCTTCCCCAGGCTAGGGAAGTTCTCACATATGATTTGCTCAAATATACCTTCTAGCCCTCTCTCTTTCTCCATCCCCACCACGATCCCAATAATTCTGACATTGGAACATTTCATGGCATCATCAATCTCTCCAAGCCTTTTTTTATGGGCTTCTAGCTGCCTATCTCTGTTTTCCTCAACTTACTTCCTTTCCATCAGCTTATCTTCTAGATCACTTATTCTCCCTTCTGTCTCATTTACCCTGGATGTTAGAGTATCCATTTTAGACTGCATCTTATTCATAGCATTTTTCCCCCCAAAGAGCAATATTTATTTAGATTCAATAGAAGATACAGATTCCAAGGGCTAAGTTCTGCCTGATTATATCTCATTTCTGCCCTTAGAGATTCTATTTTGTCACTAATGTTTTTTTTTCAAGCCTAGCTATTGACTTTATGATTGCTATCCTTAATTCTATCTGGTATCTAGCTATAGCCATAGCCATTAGTTCTGTGGCAGAGGACATTGTCTCTGGTTCTTTTCTTTGTTGGGAGTTCTTCTTTCTAGTCTCTCTGTTGAGGGCAGGTTGAGTGAATGAATAGTGTCTAAAATATCAACCACGACCTAAGCAAAATCCACAGTGGTTGGAAATCACCATTGATAAAGAAAGCCACACTGAAACAGAAGAATAAAATTTAAAAGAATAGAAAAAGAAAAGAAAAGAAAAAAGGGGGAAGGGAAGTGGGACTATAATCTCTCAATGTGGACAAAGCAGGGTGTTCCACTTGTTGCTGGGTTAATTCTGGTCTCTGTATTAGAGGGCATTACCTGCTTTCAGTGTTCCTTTCCTTAGAAAACAATTACAAAATTGTATAAAAATTAAACTATTTTCATATTAGCAATACACCTCAATCACCCATGGATTCAACAGACTTCAAAATAGAAACACAAAAAGGTTACTAACTGATTAAAGGAAAAAAAATAAAACCTATTAAACTTAGGAAGTCTAGCTTAAATAGTACCTACAGGATTATCTCACCTCAAAATATACTTGAAGGAGTGAACACATCTCCATACTACAGTGAATCATTTAAAAATAAGTCACTGGTAAGGACTATATATGTATAATGTTCATAACATTTCTTTCATGTTGTGATTTTTTTTAAAGATTTTATTTATTTATTTGAGAGAGAGAATGAGATAGAGAGAGCATGAGAGGGGGGAGGGCCAGAGGGAGAAGCAGACTCACTGCCGAGCAGGGAGCCCGATGCGGGACTCGATCCCGGGACTCCAGGATCATGACCTGAGCCGAAGGCAGTCACTTAACCAACTGAGCCACCCAGGCGCCCCTCATGTTGTGATATTTTGTCAGTGTGTAATGTGCTGTGGAATTCAGCTTGCTAATAATTTTAGAGGAATTTTACATTTGTGATCTTCAGGAATGTAGGCCTGTAATTTTAATTTTCTTTTAGAATCCTCTGGCTTTGGTATCACATCAACATTTTTCTCATAAAATAAGTTTGGAAACATTCCCTGCTCTTCATTTTCTTTTTTAGAAGAGTTTGAGAAGGATACTTATTAAGTCTTTATTAAATGTTTGGTAGAGTTCACTAGTGATGTCATCTGCTCCTGCAATTCCTGTGTTGTAAGGTTTTGGTTACTGATACAATCCCTTACTTGTCAATGGTCTGCTTAGATTTTCCATTTCTTCGTCATTCAATCTTGGTAGATTGTATATTTACAGAAATGTATCTTTTTCTTCTAGGTTAGCCAATTTCTAGGCATATAATTGTTCATAGATGCTTCTTATGACTATTTGTCATTCTTTTGTATCAGTTGCAATATCTCTTTCATTGATGATAATTTCATTAATTTTAGTCCTTTCTCTTTTTCTCAGTCTAGCTAAAGGTTTGCCAATTCTGTTTATCTTTTCAAAAGACAATTCTTTATTATGTTGGTTTTTATTTTGTTTTTGTGGTCTCTATTCCATTTCTAGCTATTATAATAATAGCTCATATAAGTGAGATCATTTCGTATTTGACTTTCTCCATCTTATTTCACTTAGCATGATGCTCTCTAGGTCCATTCATGTTGTCTTGAGTGACAAGATTTTATATCATATGTATCTCTGCATCTATCATTGAACACTTACATTACTTCCATATCTTGGTTATTGTTAATAATACTGCCAAAAACATGGAGTGCATATATCTTTTTTTAATTATATAGAGATAGTATCTTAAAAATTCAAAATAACTAATACCAAAAAGATCTGAAATAACAGATGTGGATGAGGATGAGTAGAAAAGGAGCCCTCAAGCCCTTTTGGAGGGAATGTAAATTGGTGCAGACACTTTGGAAAACAGTGTGGAGGTTCCTTATAAAATTAAAAATAGAAATATAATATAAACTAGTAATTCTAATGCTGGGTATTTACCTGAATAAAATGTCAGCTGTTCCTTTATTGATTTTCTGTCTTGATGACCTACTCTACATTCAAAGTGGGGTGTTGCCTCCTATTATTGAATTTCTATTTTTTTCTTCGGTTCTGTTTATATTTCTTTATATATCTTAGTATTTTGATGTGTGGTGCATATATATTTACAATTCTTCTATCAACTTGATAAATTGTCCCCTTGCCCATTATTTAATTATCTTCTTTGTTTCTTTTGACAGTTCTTGATTTAAAGTCTATTTTGTGTGAAATAAGTATTGCTTTTTTACTATTTTGGTTACCATTTACATGACATTTCTTTTTTCACCCTTTCTCCCTTTTAACCTATGTATACTCTTAAAGCAAAAATAAGCCCCTTATAGGTAAAATACAATTGGATATTTTTAAAATTTTTACCAGTTTATGTCTATTTATTAGAGAATTTAATCCATTTATATATAAAGTAATTATTTTTTATTTTATTTTTTTTAAAGATTTTATTTATTTATTGTGAGAGAGAGACACACAGCGAGAGAGGGAACACAAGCAGGGGGAGTGGGAGAGGGAGAAGCAGGCTCCCCGCAGAGCAGGGAGCCCGATGTGGGACTCGATCCCAGGACCCTGGGATCATGACCTGAGCCGAAGGCAGTCACTCAACCGACTGAGCCACCCAGGTGCCCTATAAAGTAATTATTAAAAGGTAAATACTTTCCACTGTCATTTTTATTTTCTTCCCCTGTGCTTTGAAGTTTCTTTGCCTCTTTCTTTCTCCTGCTGTCTTTCTTTTTGATCATGTGTGTGTGTGAAAACTTTGATTACTTTATCCTAATCTTTTGTGTATCTAAATAGGTATTTTCTTATTAATCACTATAAGGCATATATATATATATATATATATATATATATATATATATATATATATCATGTTATAATAAAGCAATCTATTTTTACCTGATAACAACTTAACTTAATTGCATGCAAAAATATATTTTACATTTTATTTATCTATATTTTGTGTTATTAATGTCACTATTTATGACTTTTTATAATGTTTAAACATCAATGAATATTGTAGCTATAGTTCTCTTAATACTTTTTGTGTTTTAACTTTTGCAGTCATGTTAAAAGTGATTTGTGCATTAACATTATAGCTCCAGAGTATTCTGAATTTTAATATATACACTTTTTACAGCTATATTGCATACTTTCATAGGTTTTCTTTTTTCCTTTTTTTATGGATTTTATTTATTTATTTGATAGAGAGAGCAAGAGAGCACAAGCAGGGGGAAGAGTAGAGGGAGAGGGAGAATCATGACCTGAACCAAAGGCAGATGCTTAACCATCTGAGCCACCCAGGCACCCCTCATATGTTTTCATGTTGCTATTTAGCATACTTTTGTTCCAACTTGAAGAACTCCATTTAGCACTTCCTGTAGGGCAAACCTAGTGGTCATAAACTCTCTGTTATTGTTTGTCTGGTAATGTATCTTTTATTTATTTCTGATATACAGTACTGTCAGGTAAAGTATTCTTGGTTGGAAAGTTTGCTCCTTCTGGGCCTTCCATAATACTTGTACTATTTCATTCAATGATATGCCATAATTCCCATTGAGTCTTTTTGTTTGTTTCTCTGACTAGGCAATTTTAAGATCTCGGTCTTTGAATTCAGTTATTCTTTTTTTTCTGTTTGATTATATTAGTTGCAGAATTTCTCTACTTAGCCTTTGGTTCACTCCAAAATTTGGTTTTTGTTTTTAATAGTTTCAATATCTTTATTGAACTTTACATTTTGGTCATGCATTTTTTCCTGATTATGTTTAGTTGTCTATGTTCTTTTAAGATAATTATTTTGAATTTTGTGTCAGGCAATTCATAAATCTTTATTTTCTTGAGGACAGCCACTGAGAGATTATTTTGTCACTTTTATGGGCTTATGTTTTCATATTTCATGATCCTTAAAGTCTTGAATTACTGTTTAACATTTAAAGAATTTTTTTTCCTTCTCCAGTCCTTGATGAGTGGCTTGAGGATAGAAAGATATTTACCTGTCAGTCTTGTTAGAGAAAAGGTCTCTCAGTTATTTTCTACAGATGAACCCATCTCACTCCTTTTTTTTTATTATTGGGAGAAAGTCAGGGATTGTGTGCCTTCTTTCACTCTCACATATCAAACTTGGGTGTTGGAATATTTTCATTTATTTTTCCCAGGGCAGTAGAGTTCAAGATTGCATATTTTCTCTCAATTGCACAGAGTCAAGCTGGTTACTGACATCCTTTTGCCATCTGAGCTGGTTTGTATGCTATCTGTTGAAGTGCATACACACCATATGTGGAAGTTAACACGCATCATCATGGAGGTGTGTCCACATGTTTGGAGCATGTATTACCCCATTGGAAGGGCTACAAGTGAGTCACCCCTCAAAGTTCATAGGCGGAGTCCCCAAGGCAGTTAGCAGAATCTGCTGCTGGTTTTTGAGGTCTATGTGGTGGTTGCTGTGAGGCCCCCTGCAACCTTTCCTCTATTCTTAGCACCTCCAGACTATTCATCTATACCTACCATCTCAGTAATCTGGTAAGACAAGACATATATGAACCTCTTGGGCAATATCCTGTGAGACAGGGGAATCCACATCCTCACTTTGTTCTTATTTTCTCCCATGGGATAGATTGTAAGCCAAGTATGTCTCTTCATTCTAAGTGATATGCCCTTATGGGAAAGCGTCATAAATAAAATGCAATTATTCTTCTTACCCTTCTCCACGAGTCTATTCTTGGATTCTTTGCTTGATTAATGCCCTGGAATTTTTCCTCTGGGCTCCTGTGTTCCCTCAAAAGCATTGCCATTTATGGATAGTTGTGAGAATTATTGTATCCATAAATTTATTAGAGCTGGAATCTATTTAGTCATCTTGTTTCAAATCCCCTTTTTTATATTATATACCATACACAAAGATAAACTCAAAATGGATGAAAGACCTCAATGTGAGACAGGAATCCATCAAAATCCTAGAACAGAACATAGGCAGTAACCTCTTTGACATCGCCCACAGCAACTTCTTTCAAGATACATCTCCAAAGGCTAGTGAAACAAAAGTAAAAATGAATTTTTGGGACTTCATCAAGATAAAAAGCTTCTGTACAGCAAAGAAAATAGTCAACAAAACAAAGAGGGAACCCACAGAATGGGAGAAGATATTTGCAAATGACACTACAGATAAAGGACTGGTATCCAAGATCTATAAAGAACTTCTCAAACTCAACACCCAAAAAACAAATAATCAAGTCAAAAAATAGGCAGAAGACATGAACAGACACTTCTCTGAAGAAGACATACAAATGGCTAACAGACACATGAAAAAATGTTCATCATCATTAGCCATCAGGGAAATTCAAATGAAAACCACATTGGGATACCACCTTACACCAGTTAGAATGGCAAAAATTGACAAGGTAAGAAACAACAAATGTTGGAGAGGTTTGGAGAAAGGGAAACCCTCTTACACTGTTTGTGGGAATAAAAGTTGGTACAGCCACTTTGGAAAACAGTGTGAAGGTTCCTCAGAAAATTAAAAATAGAGATATGCTATGACCCAGCAATTGCACTCTTGGGTATTTACCCCAAAGGCACAGATGTAGTGAAAAGAAGGGCCATATGCACCCCAATGTTCATAGCAGTAATGTCCACAATAGCCAAACTGTGGAAAGAGCCAAGATGCCCTTCAATAGATGAATGGATAAAGAAGATGTGGTCCATATATACAATAGAATATTACTCGGCCATCAGAAAGGATGAATACCCAACTTTTACATCAACATGAATGGGACTGGAGGAAATTATGCTAAGTGAAATAAGTCAAGCAGAGAAAGTCAATTATCATATGGTTTCACTTATTTGTGGAACATAAGGAATAGCATGGAGGACATTAGGAGAATGAAGGGAAAAATGAAGGGGGGGGGAATCAGAGGGAAGGTGAACCATGAGAGACTATGGACTCTGAGAAACAAACTGGGGTTTTAGGGGGTAGGTGGGTGGGGAGATTGGTTAGCCCAGTGATGGGTATTAAGGAGGGCATGTACTGCATGGAGCACTGGGTGTTATATGAAAACAATGAATCATGGATCACTACATCAAAAACTAATGATGTAATGTATGGTGACTAACAAAACATAATAAAATAAAATTAAAAAATATATATTCAAATAGACATCAATGAAACAAATTTATAACCATAATATTATTTTTATTGCTAATTTTTTAAAAGATCATTGAAGGTTTAGGCCTTCTTTATATACTCATTAAATACATTTTTTTAACCCAAATCATCTATGAATGACCTTTAGTTTTGCAATAGTTTTATTCTTGAAGCACCATATCAAGGGCTTAGGATATCATTTAAGTCTTGACTTTTTCTTTATATAAAAATTATCATAGTACTAATATTAAATTCGTTATTTTTTTAGTGAAAGACCTATTTCAAAATTTCCTCTACTGCCTAACTGCTAATATATAAGTTAATATAATATTATATATAATATATATATATTATATATATAGGCTTTCTTTTATTTAAATAAATAAATTAAAAGTGTATTATGGATATTATTTTATTGATTTCACCAATTTCTTTCATATCTATTTACTTGGAAGAGAATCCTGGAAGTGCAGTATTTGTATAATAGTCTTTTACAACTGAAAATTGAAAAGATATGGAATATAGCATCCATAATTGCTTATGAGATTGACAATGCTATGTCTTTTCTATTCATTGTGTTAAATGTTACATTTATAATAAATAGAAGACCCATTATATGTGCTTTGGGCAAATTATAAGACTATAATACAGTTACCTAAATTTTCTGTCAGTTTGTTAAGCAGAAATATTTTAAAAATTAAATAATTTCTAAAAATGGACTTAATCCAGTCAAACGTTTAGGCATTACCAAGTTTTTCTCACATTACTGATAGAATCAATAACTGAAATTTTATTTTTATGTCTTTTGTGAACATGACTCTGTAAATAACCTGGATGGGTCTCACAGAAAAATCCTAAACCATCTCCATGTTCTCCATTCCCTGGTGTTATTCTCATGATTATGTTATACTTTAAAATAAGAGTAAATTGTGCAGCTATAATTAAGATCACAAATCAATAGATTTTAAGAATTCAAAGATGGTTTATCTTTGATTGGCTTTTCTTACCTGGTTGACATTTTCCATAGGAGGACTTAGGTCTTCCCTGAAATCACAGAATTTCTCATGCTGGCTTTGAAAAAATAAGCAGACATATGTTATTCAGCTTCATAGAAATGATTCACTTCAACAACCACATGATCTTAGAATGTGACCAGATAAAACTGCAGCCCCAGCCAACACCTGGATTTCTACTTTGTGATAGGAAACGCTGACCTATATAAACTGTGATGTAATAAATGGTTGCTATATGCAGCTGTTAAATTTGTGTTAATTTGTTATACAGTGGGGATGTTGTAATACAATTTTAACAGAACAGTTCATACTCATATTAGGGCATAAAGGTTTTTCCTCTTTAGCCACAAGAGTCTCTAGAATTATATGTCTATGTCATCTATATCTGTATCTATGTTGATACTTATATAGAGTTAGATACACATGAATATCATTATAAAAATAAATTTGGAGTTCTCCTACTTGAGATTTGAGAATATGCAGCTTACAGAAAACCAAAACTTCCTCATTAAACGAAATACATTATGTTTTTATACAATTACAGTACACAATCCATATAAGGATCAAGATATCCAAGGATGAGAAATCCAGGCTTTAGCATTCATTTTCACATTTTAGTTTCCCATGTATGAGACTGGTATTTATAGAAAAAAGGAAATAAATGAGAACACCCCAGTAATCCACCATCCTGAAGAAGGACAATGTCCAGGACAATTAAAGCTCAATATGCCTATGTCTTCACATAATACCTCTCTTTTTTCCATCCAGTTATGATAAATTCATTTTCATAATGATCCTACATTCATTCCCACATCTTGGTATATAAAGAGATTGGTCATTCAATTTTATTTTTAAGTGATCACTCCAAATTAAGACATTGTATTTTCCAGAATTCATTTTTTTTTTGCTAAGATTCAGTTTATGACATGTTAAAAAACACAATAAACTTAATCAACACAATCAATCGGATGTTATCATGGGCAATAGTCTGTATTTGTAAACTGAGAGTATAAAAAAATGAATAAATTGTGGGTCTTGTCTTGCAACAAATATTTCCTTATAGCCATTGCTTGAACTTACCATATAAATGTAAAATATTTGAAGAAAAAAATGCAGTCTTTCAATTTCTAAAACTTATGTTGTTGCTTATAGATCTACAAAGATCAACAAATATTAGTTAATTGTATTGATTGAATCCATATATTTGAGCATAAATCAAATATAGGAGAAAAACAAACAAAGCATAAAGATTATCAGGCAATTTGTTCTCCAGACTTACCCTTCCCCAACACCTTCATGAATGCTCTGGCCACTTCCTTGTTGTGAAGGCTGTAGATGAGGGGATTCAGCATGGGAGTAAGGATGGTGTAGAAGGCTGACACCATCTTTTCCTGGGTGGGGAATGATCAGAAACAGGCCGCATGTATATGAACATGGCTGCTCCATAATACATTCCCACCACAATGAGGTGAGAGGAGCAGATGGCAAAAGCTTTTTGGCGGCCTTCCCCAGACCCCATGTGAATGACAGCCACAATAACACAAACATAGGAAGCAATGATTACTGCTACAGGGAAAAGAAGCATAATAACACAACAGATAAATATCCTTTCAAATAACAATGTGTTGGTTCATGAGAGAGTGAGAAGGGCAGGGACATCAAAGGAAAAATGGGGTATTTCCAGGGCTCCACAATATGAGAATGATAATGCAACTGCAACTTCAATTATACCATCAAGGGAGCCAAGAATCCATGAAGAAGCTGCCATGAGGCCATAGATTTTCTGGTTCATGAGAACTGAGTATTGTAATGGGTGACAAATGGCAACATAACAGTCATAGGCCATTGGAAACATTCTGCTCCAACCAGGGACACATATAAGAATATCTGGGCTCCACAACCAGCCAGAGAGATGGACTTCCTGCCAGACAAGTAGTTGAAGGCCATCTTGGGTACAGTGGTGCAGATGAGCATGAGGTCCATGAGGGACAGTTGGCTGAGGAGGAAGTACATGGGTGTGTGAAGCTGGGTGTCCAGGTAGATGAGGAGAATCATGACAGTGTTTCCAATGAAGGCCACTGTGAAGACACCCAAAACCAGAGAGAAGAGGAAGATGTGGGTGGGCTTGTGATTGAAGATTCCCAGTAGGATGAAGCCTGAATTGAAGGTCTGATTTTCCCATGCCATGATAAATATGTTGACTGCATGGAACAGAAGAAGTGAAACATGGCTGGGATTGTGTTATAGAAATATTAAGCATTTCCTTCCTAAGTCACCCTTCTACCAAATTGCCTAAGCAAGAGAAAATTGGTTCTCTGGTCATAATTATTTTTTTCATTTTTAGACTAGGTATATTAAAGCATAATTTTAGCTTGATATGATTTTTAATACAACTTGCTTTGTTCATAGACATAATAAATTACATGGTAAAAATATGAGAGTTTTCTCAAGTCATATAATCAGGTTAGGGTAACTAGTCAACTCCTAGATTATCCATTCACTTAAAAAAAAAACAACATTATGATCATGAAAGACATACATTTCTGAGAAGTTGATGAGATTTTCTTTCTGTTTCTTTATATTTTCCATGAGACTTAGCGTAACAATTCTACTGAAGAGTAGAGAGAATCATGTATCGATGGAAATGAGACAAGGTTAATCAAATGACAGGTAAACAGAAGACATCGAGAAGTCAGCAATCAGATGTCCATCAAGTAATATTCATTCTAATTAAGGTGAATGGTAGTGGAAATATCTCCTCGTAAATATACCATTTCCTCACTCATCTCTAAAAACGATGTGTGTCGGGAGCACCTGGGTAGCTCATTTGGTTAAGCATCTGCCTTTGGCTCAGGTCATGATCTCAGGGTCCTGGGATCAAGCTCCATGATGGGCTCCCTGCTCAGTGGGGAGTTTTCTTCTCCCTTTCCCTCTGTCCCTCTCCTCTGCTCCTGCTCTCTCCCTCTAAATAAATAAATAAATAAATAAATAAATAAATAAATAAATAAATAAAATTTTATATATATAAAATTCTCTATTTTTACATTCATTTCTTTTCCTTTTTTACCTCCATTTTCAAAAGACAAAACATTCTTTTATTTTCTTCCCTAGCAGTCCCTGAACAAATTGAAAATACATGCTGTCTCTACCACTTTGTGTCCTCCTAAGCTTTTTATCTCTGTATCTCTGTAGTATTCACCAATTCTGTGTATGTAATATTTCAATTATAATTCAGGTGTTCAATACATCCTAAATTCCTAATCAGTTATAAATTCTCTTAGATATATTTCTTACATTTATAATGCTTATCAAGAAACTCACTTTTTACATTTATAATGCTTGTCAAGAAACACTGTGTAAATAAGTATAGTTCATGCTACTTAAATTTTCAGGGTTTTTTTTTTCCACTCTTCATACACACAATTGTTAATTAAATGTTTCTAACACAATCTTTTAGCCATCTTCAAACTTGTCATTATGCGTATTATAGAAAAACCTTCAAACATTCCTATTGAAAAATGCACATGAGTTTTTAAGCTTCTTATTAAAATGTATTTCCCAACAGAAAATTACCACATCACTTGAATCAGTAGAATTTCAGTTCTTCTAACAAGCAGTATGTCCTTTCTATTTCACTGTTTAGTTTTTGTGTCTTTATTAAGAGGGGGAGCATTGACATTATGCAGCCTTGTAGGTTCAGTTATCCTAATATGCATTCAACTAAACTCTCCTGTCCCACTTTTCTCCCCCTTATTCACTATCTCTCTCAGGTTTCTCTTTAACTCATTTTTTCTTTAATATACATACGATCTTTCCATGTTCAGCTGGTATCAACTGTATTTAGTCAATATTACTCCTTTGCTCTGCTCTTCCTACCCTAATCTCTTAAATCCTCTTTTCTCAGAATACATTTATTGAAGCTGATGAGTATAACAAAAATAATTGGTGATGCCTTTGGGAAAGGCCCATCAGTATTTCTAAAAAGCCCATCTTACATTAAAGAGGGTATGTGATATGATGAGCACTGGGTGATATACTCAACTAATGAATCATTGAATATTATAGCAAAAACTAATATGTACAATACTTTGACCAAATTTAAATTAAAAAAGCCCATCTTATTTGCATCATACCTCAATATTACAAATAAAACGAACTTTCTATTCTTTTCTTCACCCAATACTAGTTTTGGATTTTCCCTAAGAATAACTGTATTGTGTCACTCCTCTTAAAACTTCAATTCTCAAATGGCTCAAATTGTCTGTAGAGCAGATTCTCATCCCCTTGCTGATCTTGTTTTGAGATATTGTAGAAAGTCATTCAAGACTCAAATGTCCAAACAGATATCTCCAAGATATCTGCTCTCCATTTCCCAATACCAACTTCATACATTACTACTTACAGATCTCAAAGATACAATACATAAATCTGAGCTTAAGTCTCTTTTTAGGAATGTCTGCTCTTCCACAATCCTTCCTTTATAAATCACATCTCCCTTCAAATTCCAACACAGGACTATATTTCTCCATGCCTCTTTCTTCATTCTATAGCTAGCAAGCTCTACATATACTAAACTTACAGGAGATGTATGACCTCTACCTCTTTTCTATATAAAAGGCAGATATTATGGATCAGAGAAACCTGAGCTTACAATCTTGCTCTACCACCAACTTGTATGTCAACAGGCAGGTTAACTGATGTCTCTGAGATTATGCTTTGAATTCCCTCTATCCCTCACAGGGTTGTTATAAAGTAGAATGAGTTAATTCTTTAAAGTTCCTCATCAAAATATGTGTATCATACCTTGAATTCATCATATGAACATTACCATAATTATATCCTGTCACATCCCCCCCAATTTGCAATAATCTTCACTGTTATTCCCCTTGATTATTTAAAAAAATATTCTATTTTTCTTACTAGATTGTTGGTTCCTGACTGGTAAACTCTATGCTTATTTTATATGTGTTTAATCCAGCTAAAATGGTTCGCAGAAAAATGAAGGCCATAAGATCCTCACAGGTGATTGGTAACAAGAACAAATAGACTACATGCACTGGAGAGTCTTGCAGTGATTTTCAACTTAGCATTTATAACACTGTTCTAAATAATGCCTTACATTATTTAACATCTTCACAGGTATTATTTAATTTAATCTTCAAAAATACCTGGGACAAATATAAGAAACACATTAATCTTACAGAGAATATAAAGGGGAAATTTGCAGATGGACATGAAATAGTGTCTCCCTATTTAAATGATTTTAAAATATCAAAATGTCTAATAATATAGCTTTTGAATAAAATTTGGTTCTATTTGGTTGAACTCCAAAATGCCATAGATATTTTGCAATATACAGTCTTCCTCAGTCTTACCTTCTAAGTGTTTTCAAGAAGATACTATTTGCTGAGTAACTGAAAAACCTTTAAATTTCCAGAGGAAACCTATGCAAAATAATTTTACTAAGTCATCAGTAATTTAATTTTACAATCCCTCCAGGGAATTCAGTCCCTGATCTTCAATTATAGTATTTTATGTTAACATCCACTTTTTCTCTTAGGGCCTCAAACATAATCAGTTTCCAACTTTAAAATATGAGTCTTATTGATATATAAGATCATATCAAAAGTTCTGTCACCTAGATTGGTAATTTTGTTATCCTGTTTCCTGGTTCCTTCATATATTAATTATAACACTATCACTCTTTTTTAAATCTCTCATATTTTCTTTCTTTTTTTTAAAATTACTACACCCCATGTGGGGCTTGAATTCACAACCCCAAGATCAAGAGTCACATACTCTACTGACTGAACCAGCCAGGCACCCCAATCTCTCTTATCTTTAAACTCTTAATCAACTCTACAAGATTAAAGAAAAAACAGGCAGTTGAATTTCTATTTTTAAATAAAATAAATAAATTTCTCATTGTGGTTTGACCTTAGTTAACTCTAAAGAGAGTTCTGCTAAATTTCACCAGTATTTTCAAACTGATGAATCAAGTGATCTTATTCTCATCATTCAACTTAAGATTCCTATATTTGAGATATCAGCACTGTTTCAAATGATTCTTTTTTTGAAAGCTGCTATTGGTGATTGCTCTTTTCTGATTCTATTACTAGTTGTCTTATCACTATCCTCAAATACACTGGGTTAATTTTCTCTTCATAAAATATTTTGATATCCTAAGACTTTTTGTTTGCTTGTTTCAAGTTTTTATTTAAATTCCAGTTAGTTAACATATAGTGTAATATTGTTTCAGTAGAATTTAGTGATTCATCATTAACATCCAACACTGTGCTCATCACAAGTCACTCTTTAATATGAGCACACATTTAGTGCATCCTCCCTGCCCTTCTCCCTCCATCAACCCTCAGTTTGTTCTCTATAGTTAAGAGCCTGTTTTATGGTTTGCCTCTCCCTGCCATATCCATCTGTTTTGTTTCTTAAATTACACATGAGTGAAATCATATGGCATTTGTCTTTCTCTGACTGACTTACTTCCCTTAATATAATATAAAAAAAGAATGAAGTCTTGCAGTTGCAACTATGTGGATAGAACTAGATTTCCTAAGACTTTTGGACATGCCTTTCTGTTTCTCATATGTTCACACCTATGAAGTCTGTATCTGTATATTATCAACCAAAATATTTTTTTTCTGAATTACAGATGTTACCAAAAGCCAACAATTTATATTTACTTTGATATTACTTTCTTGCCTCATACTCACTATACCATATTCTGAACTTCTTTTTTTTTTATTCTTATGTTAATCCCCATACATTACATCATTAGTTTTAGATGTAGTGTTCCATGATTCATTGTTTGTGCATAACAGCCAGTGCTCCATGCAGAATGTGCCCTCCTCAATACCCACCACCAGGCTAACCCATCCTCCCACCCCTCCCCTCTAGAACCCTCAGTTTGTTTTTCAGAGTCCATCGAATCTTATGGTTCGTCTACCCCTCCGATTTCCCCCGCTTCATTCTTCCCCTCCTGCTACCTTCTTCTTCTTTTTCTTTTTTTCTTAACATATATTGCATTATTTGTTTCAGAGGTACAGATCTGAGATTCAACAGTCTTGCACAATTCACAGTGCTTACCAGAGCACATACCCTCCCCAGTGTCTATCACCCAGTCACCCCATCCCTCCCACCTCACCCCCCACTCCAGCAACCCTCAGTTTGTTTCCTGTGATTAAGAATTCCTCATATCAGTGAGATCATATGATACATGTCTTTCTCTGACTTATTTCCCTCAACATAATACCCTCCAGTTCCATCCAGGTCATTGCAAATGGCAAGATCTCATTCCTTTTGATGGCTGCATAATATTCCATTGTATATATATACCACCTCTTCTTTATCCATTCATCTGTCGATGGACATCTTGGCTCCTTCCACAGTTTGGCTATTGTGGACATTGCTGCTATAAACATCGGGATGCACGTACCCTTTCGGATCCCAACTTTTGTATCTTTGGGGTAAATACCCAGTAGTGCAATTGCTGGATCATATAGTAGCTCTATTTTCAACTTTTTGAGGAACCTCCATACTGTTTTCCAGAGTGGCTGCACCAGCTTGCATTCCCACCGACAGTGTAGGAGGGTTCCCCTTTCTCCGCATCCCCGCCAACATCTGTCGTTTCCTGACTTGTTAATTTTAGCCATTCTGACTGGTGTGAGGTGGTATCTCATTGAGGTTTTGATTTGGATTTCCCTGATGCTGAGCGATATTGAGCACTTTTTCATGTGTCTGTTGGCCATTTGGATGTCTTCTTTGGAAAAATGTCTGTTCATGTCTTCTGCCCATTTCTTGATTGGATTCTTTGTTCTTTGGGTGTTGAGTTTGATGAGTTCTTTATAGATTTTGGATACTAGCCCTTTATGTGATATGTCATTTGCAAATATCTTCTCCCATTCTGTCGGTTGTCTTTTGGTTTTGTTGACTGTTTCTTTTGCTTTGCAAAAGCTTTTTATCTTGATGAAGTCCCAATAGTTCATTTTTGCCCTTGCTTCCCTTGCCTTTGGCAATGTTTCTAGGAAGAAGTTGCTTCGGCTGAGGTCAAAGAGGTTGATGCCTGTGTTCTCCTTTAGGATTTTGATGGACTCGTGTCTCACATTGAGGTCTTTCAACCATTTGGAGTCTATTTTTGTGTGTGGTGTAAGGAAATGGTCCAGTTTCATTCTTCTGCATGTGGCTATCCAATTCTCCCAATACCATTTGTTGAAGAGACTGTCTTTTTTCCAGGGACATTCTTTCCTGCTTTGTCAAAGATTAGTTGACCATAGAGTTGAGGGTCCATTTCTGGGCTCTCTATTCTGTTCCATTGATCTATGTGTCTGTTTTTGTGCCAGTACCATGCTGTATTGAAGATGACAGCTTTGAAATAGAGCTGGAAGTCCGGAATTGTGATGCCACCAGCTTTGCTTTTCTTTTTCAACATTCCTCTGGCTATGCGGGGTCTTTTCTGGTTCCATACAATTTTAGGATGATTTGTTCCATTTCTTTGAAAAAAGTGGATGGTATTTTGATGGGGATTGCATTGAATGTGTAGATTGCTCTAGGTAGCATTGACATCTTCACCATATTTGTTCTTCCAATCCATGAGCATGGAACGTTTTTCCATTTCTTTGTGTCTTCCTCAATTTCTTTCGTGAGTATTTTATAGTTTTCTGAGTACAGATCCTTTGTCTCCTTGGATAGATTTATCTGTAGGTATCTTATGGTTTTGGGTGCAATTGTAAATGGGATCGACTCCTTAATTTCTCTTTCTTCTGTCTTGGTGGTGGTGTATAGGAATGCCACTGACTTCTGTGCATTGATTTTATATCCTGCCACTTGACTGAATTCCTGTATGAGTTCTAGCAGTTTTGGGGTGTAGTCTTTGGGGTTTTCCACAAAAAGTATCATATCATCTGCAAAGAGTGAGAGTTTGACTTCTTCTTTGCCAATTTGGATGCCTTTTATTTCTTTTTGTTGTCTGATTGCTGTGGCTAGGACTTCTAATACTATGTTGAATAGCAGTGGTGATAGTGGACATCCCTGCCATGTTCCTGACCTTAGGGGGAAAGCTCTCAGTTTTTCCCCATTGAGAATGATATTTGCTGTGGGTTTTTCATAGATGGCTTTCATGATATTGAGGTATGTACACTGTATGCCTATACTCTGAAGAGTTTTGATCAAGAAAGGATGCTGTACTTAGTCAAAAGCTTTTTCTGCATCTATTGAGAGGATCATATGATTCTTGTTCTTTCTTTTATTAATGTATTGTATCACGTTGATTGATTTGCGGATGTTGAACCAACCTTGCAGCCCACGGATAAATCTCACTTGGTTGTGGTGAATAATCCTTTTAATGTACTTTTGGATCCTATTGGCTAGTATTTTGGTGAGAATTTTTGCATCCATGTTCATCAGGGATATTGGTCTGTAATTCTCCTTTTTGATGGGGTCTTTGTCTGGTTTTGGGATCAAGGTGATGCTGGCCTCATAAAATGAGTTTGGAAGTTTTCCTTCCATTTCTATTTTTTGGAACAGTTTCAGAAGAATAGGTATTAATTCTTCTTGAAATGTTTGGTAGAATTCCCCTGGGAAGCCATCTGGCCCTTGGCTCTTGTTTTTTGGGAAATTTTTGATGACTGCTTCAATTTCCTTAGTGGTTATAGGTCTGTTCCGCTTTTCTATTTCTTCCTGTTTTAGTTTTGGTAGTTGATACATCTCTAGGAATGCATCCATTTCTTCCAGGTTATCTAATTTGCTGGCATAGAGTTGCTCCTAATAGGTTCTTAGAATTGTTTGTATTTCTTTGGTGTTGGTTGTGATCTCTCCTCTTTCATTCATGATTTTGTTGATTTGGGTCATTTCTCTTTTCTTTTTGATAACTCTGGCCAGGGATTTATCAATCTTGTTAATTCTTTCAAAGAACCAGCTCCTAGTTTCATTGATCTGTTCTACTGTTCTTTTGGTTTCTATTTCATTGATTTCTGCTCGGATCTTTATTATTTCTCTTCTCCTGCTGGGTTTAGGCTTTCTTTGCTGTTCTTTCTCCAGCTCCTTTAGGTGTAGGGTTAGGTTGTGTACTTGAGACCTTTCTTGTTTCTTGAGAAAGGCTTGTATTGCTATATACTTTCCTCTTAGGACTGCCTTTGCTGCATCCAAAGATTTTGAATAGTTGTGTTTTCATTTTCATTGGTTTCCATGTATTTTTTTAATTTTTCTTTAATTTCCTGGTTGACCCATTCATTCTTCAGTAGGATGCTCTTTAGCCTCCATGTATTTGAGTTCTTTCCGACTTTCCTCTTGTGATTGAGTTCTAGTTTCAAAGCACTGTGGTCTGAAAATAGGCAGGGAATGATCCCAATCTTTTGGTAGTGGTTGAGACCTGATTTATGACCTAGGATGTGATCTATTCTGGAGAATGTTCTATGGGGACTAGAGAAGAATATGTATTCCATTGCTTTGGGGTGTAATGTTCTGAATAGGTCTGTGAAGTCCATTTGGTCCAGTGTGTCATTTAAAGTCTTTATTTCCTTGTTGATCTTTTGCTTAGACGATCTGTCCATTTCAGTGAGGGGGGTGTTAAAGTCCCCCACTATTATTGTATTGTTGTTGATGTGTTTCTTTGCTTTTGTTATTAATTGCCTTATATAATTGGCTGCTCCCATGTTAGGGGCATAGATATTTACAATTGTTAGATCTTCTTTTGGATAGACCCTTTAAGTAGGATATAATGTCCTTCCTCATCTCTTATTACAGTCTTTGGTTTAAAATCTAATTTGTCTGATATAAGGATTGCCACCCCAGCTTCCCTTTGGTGTCCATTAGCATGGTAAATGGTTTTCCACCCCCTCACTTTCAATCTGGGGGTGTCTTTGGTTCTAAAATGAGTCTCTTGCAGACAGCATATTGATGGGTCTTGTTTTTAATCCAGTCAGATAGCCCGTGTCTTTTGATTGGGGCATTTAGCCCATTTACATTCAGGGTAACTATTGAAAGATAGGAATTTAGTGCCATTGTATTGCCTGTAAGGTGACTGTTACTGTATATTGTCTGTTTTCCTTTCTGGTCTCTTTGCTTAGAGGACCCCTTTCAAGATTTCCTGTAGGGCTCGTTTTGTGTTTGCAAATTCCTTTAGTTTTTGTTTGTCCTGGAAGCTTTTTATCTCTCCTTCAATTTTCAATGACAGCCTAGCTGGATAGAGTATTCTTGGCTGCATATTTTTCTCATTTAGTTCTCTGAATATATCTTGCCAGTCCTTTCTGGCCTGCCAGGTCTCTGTGGATAGGTCTGTTGCCAATCTAGTGTTTCTACCATTGTAGGTTACATATCTCTTCTCCCGAGCTGCTTTCAGGATTTTCTCTCTGTCTATGAGACTCGTAAGTTTTACTATTAGATGTCGGGGTGTTGACCTATTTTTATTGATTTTGAGAGGGGTTCTCTGTGCTTCCTGGATTTTCATGCCTGTTTCCTTTCCCAAATTAGGGATGTTCTCTGCTATAATTTGCTCCATTATAACTTCTGCCCCTCTCTCTCTTTCCTCTTCTTCTGGAATCCCAATTATTCTAATGTTGTTTCGTCTTATGGTATCGCTTTTCTCTCGAATTCTGCCCTCGTGATCCAATAGTTGTTTATCTCTCTTTTTCTCAGCTTCTTTATTTTCCATCATTTGGTCTTCTATATTACTGATTCTCTCTTCTGCCTCATTTATCCTAGCAGCTAGCGCCCCCATTTTTTATTGTACCTCATTAATAGCCTTTTTGATTTCTACTTGGTTAGATTTTAGTTCTTTTACTTCTCCAGAAAGGGTTTCTCTAATAACTTCCATATTTTTTTCAAGCCCAGCTAGTATCTTTAAAGTGATGATTCTGAACTCTAGATCTGACATCGTACTAATGTCCGTATTGAGTAGGTCCCTGGCAGTCGGTACTACCTCTTGTTCTTTTTGTTGAGGTGATTTTTTCCGTCTTGTCATTTTGTGCAGAGGAGAATAGATTAATGAGAGAACAGAATGCTAGCAGAGTAACAACGTCCCCAGAAATTATACTCTAAACCAATCAGAAAAGACCTGAAGCAGTGGAAAAAGAAACGGAAAGAGAGAAAAAAGAAAAAGACAAAGATAAAGATAAAAGCAAACAAAACAAAACAACAAGAACCAAAAAAACCAGATTGTGATCAAATATGATCAGGCTGGTGTATAGATCAGTTTCACACACTAGATTTGGGGTGTATTTTGGTCTTTTAGAAGAAAGTGCCTCCCAAAATTTTAAAGAAAGAAAACTGATATATGTACAAAAATAAGGGTTGATATGATGAAGGGATGGAATATGACTGTAAAGATGGGAATTATAAAAAAATTTATAAAAGGACTTGATAAGAAGTTGTTTGAAAAAAGAAAGAAGAGGATTTAAAAAAAGAAAAAAGAAAAAAAAAGGGAGAGAATGTGATCAGGCAGGGGAGTACAAATAACCATATACTAGAGATTTAGGGTATATTTTAATCTGTTAGAAGAGACTATCTCAAAATTTTAAAGAGAGAACAACTTATATATACATGCCAAAAATACGGGTAACTATTATGAAGGCATAGAATATGACTCTAAAAATGAAAAACAAAAATGTTTTTTTAAAAAAGGGATTGATAAGATGTCGTTTGAAAAAGGGAAAAAGAAAAATTCAAAAAAAAAAATAAAAGACAGTTAAAAAAATTAACTTTGAAAGACTAAAGAATCATGGTAAAAAAGCCATGGATTCTTATGTGCAGTATTCCCCTAGCGCTGGAGTTCTGCCGTCTCATTGATCAGTAAACTTGGTCTTGGCTGGCTGTTCTCGCTGATCTTCTGGGTAAGGGGCCTGTTACAGTGGTTTCCAAATGTCTTTGCCGGAGGCAGAATTGCCCCGCCCTTGCCCCCTCCCGCCTAAGTAATCTGCTCGGGTTTGCTCTCCGGGGCTTTTGTTCCCTGAGAGCTTTCCATACAGCTTTGTAGGCAGAGAGTGAAAATGGCGGCCTCCCAATCTGCCTTGAGGACCCGAGAACTCGGGGCCCCGCTCCTCAGTGCGCCCCCAGAGAAAAGCCGTCAGTCACTCCTGTCTCCCCCGTCTCCGGCCGCACTCCATGCTCACCCGGCCTGTGACCGCGTGTTTCTAACTCCGGCGCCCGACCCCGTGTGGAGTCTCCAAACCCAGCAGATCCCTGTGGTGCACTCCCGCGTGGCTCCTCCCGGGCAAGGAAGGTGAGTCTCCCTGGATCTGCCGTTTGTTGGGTCCATGCTGGAGAAGCAATGGCCCGACTGTGCTGCGGATCATGGTTCATGGCAACCCTGAGCTGAGAGTCCACGCCTGGGCTCCGCCTCTGCAGCCAGCTTCCCTGCTCCCATACCTGGGAGCTCTGCCACACTCAGGCACCCCCGGTCTTTCTGTGACCCCGAGGGTCCTGAGACCACACTGTCCCGGAGGGTTCCACCCCTCAGTTAGCCACCAGAGTGACGTCCCTCAGCGGAGCAGACTTTTAAAAGTTCCGATTTTGTGTTCCGTGGCTCTATCAGTTGCCAGAAGCGTCCGACAGAGGCCCCTCCCCCGCCATCTATCCTCCGGAATATCACCTCGGATTCACTTCTCCACACGTCCTACTTTCCAGAAAGTGGTCGCTTTTCTGATGAGAGAGTTCTTGTTATTCTCTTCTTCGATCTCCTGTTGAGTTTGTAGGTGTTCAGAATGGTTTGATCCCTATCCAACTGAATCCGTGAGAGGAGATGAAATCCAGGTCTCCTACTCCTCCGCCATCTTGCTCTGCCCCCCCATATTCTGAACTTTTATCTTTCAGTGAATTTACTGCTTTCTAAAAAGCTATTTGAGCTTGTAAGTCATCTCCATAATTTTAAAGGCATTCCTTCTTAATTGCTATGTAGGAACAATATTTTAGAAGGGAAATGTCTGTGTTTTCATGATCCTCCTAATTGTGTGTAAGAATTAATGGACTATTTTATGTACTCAATAGCTATGTAAATAGAAAGTGCAATTTATTTCATCATGTTCTCAAAATCATTTCATATTGCTTGATTTAAAAATAAAAAACCTTTGTAAAGTCAATCAGAGAAAGACAATTACCTTACAGATTCATTCATATGTGGAATATAAGGAATAGCACAGAGGCTCATAGGGGAAGGGAGGGAAACTAAATGGGAAGAGGGAGACAAACCATGAGAGACTCTTGACTCTGGGAAACAAACTGAGGGTTGTGGGAGGGGAGGTGGGTGGAGGGTTGGGATAACTGGGAGATGGGCCTTAAGGAGGGCATGTGATGTGATGAGAACAGGGTGTTATATAAGACTGATGAATCATTCAACACTACATCTGAAACTAATGATGGCCTAATTGAATTTAAATTAAAAAAACTAACAAAAAACACTTGTAAACCTATTTCATGAGAAATGGTTCCTCACTCTTACATTGACAGGCATTTTCTTTACTGATTTGTGTAGTTGTCTCATGTATTTAGTATTTATTGGTATTTATATTTCCTTTTCAAGGAATTTCATTTAAAAATAAATTATTAATTAGAAAAAAGATAATAGAAATATAATTTCACTTTTTTATACATACGACCAATTTTTATAGAATCATATCTTGGGTAGTATCATCTTTCTAAATTTTTAAAATTTGTTTTTATTTAAGATTATTTATATATTTATTATTTATTTGAGATAGAGAGGGAAAGAGAGAGAGAGATCACAAGCAGAGGGGAAGGGTAGAAGGAGAAGTAGACTCACAGCTAGGCAGGGAGCCCAATGTGGGACTCAATCCCAGGACCCTGGGATCATGACCTGATCCAAAACAGACGCTTAATTGACTGAGCCACCCAAGTGCCCTTTTTAATTTTTTTTTTTTAATTAAAGTTTTGGGTTTTATTCCTATGGTTAAAAACATTATGTCACTGATTATTTCATCCTTTGCCATTATTCTTTCTAAAGTTTTATTAAATATGATTGTACTTTATTTTCCATATTAATCTTAGAATTAGTTAATTTTTTCCCTCAAAACTGTTGTGGTTTATTTTATTTATTTATTTTTTAAATAATTTTTTATTTATTTGACAGAGAGAGACACAGTGAGAGAGGGAACACAAGCTGGGGGAGTGGGAGAGGGAGAGGGAGAATCAGGCTTCCTGCTGAGCAGGGAGCCCTATGTGGGGTTTGATCCTAGGACCCTGATATCATGACCTGAGCTCAAGATAGACGCTTAACTACTGAGCCACCCGGGTGCCCCCAAATTGTGGTTTATGTTACAATTGCAGTATATGTGGGTTCCTGAAGACTTGGAACAACCCCATGTTATCTTCAAACTGCTTAAACCCAGGAGTGCCTGGGTGGCTCAGTCAGTTAAGTGTCTGCCTTCAGCTCAGTTCATAATCTCAGTGTCCTGGGATTGAGTCTCACATCAGGCTCTCTACTCAGTGGGGAGTCTGCTTTTCCCTGTCCCTCTCCCTCTGTGTTCTCTTTCTCTCTCTCTTAAATAAATAAAATCTTAAAAAAAAAAAAACCAAGAAAACTTCCTGTAGTTTGAGACCCTTGGTAATTTAAAATTATCGATAAATCATATTTAATGAGTGCTGTGCCAAGGTTATAAATCAACTAAATCTACATAATTCCTCCCTGATTCATACTTAAGTAAACAGTATGACCAATTAAAATGTATACTAATTTAGTAAATTGAATTAAGCTATAAGGGATTTTGTCCTTAGATTTTATAGGATAACTATAGATAGTTGTAAGAATTTGAGAGAAGTCCCATGACCTTGCTTTAGAGATCAGCTAAAGCTCCCTGAATCTCACATACTAGATCTGAAATTGTTAAGTGGAGGAAGCCTTTACTTTGAGGGTGGGCTTGGTCAGAGTTTGTCATTTTAGGGGAGAATAAATGGATAGAATGCATTTGGGATATATTTGTTAAGAATGATAAGTTTCATACCATATTTAGTTACACTATAAAGTATAAATATTAATTTACCTAATATTACTTGTGGTTATTAGTCCCACCATTAGTTCTTTAGAAGAGCAAATTCTGCTTTCCCTTGTCCATTGTATTTCCTTCTTTTTTAAGATTTATTTTTATTTAGTTATATATTTTATTTATTTATATTATTATTGATATATTTTATTCATTTAGAGAGAAAGTGTGCATGGGGGAGGAGCAGAGGGTGAAGGAGAGAGAGAATCTCAAGCAGACTCCTTAGTGAGCATGGAGCCCAATGTTGGGCTGGATCTCAACACCCTAATATCATGACCTGAGCTGAAATGAAGAGTCAGACACTTAATTGACTAAGTCACACAGGTGTCCCTTTGTATTTCTTTCTAATAAATTTTATATTCTGTATTTTTATGTTTTATTTTACCATATGCTACCCTGTTTCATTAGTCTACCTTAGAATCTCTATTTAATTTTTTTTTAATCAAGAGTTTATGTTTATTTATTTATTTATTTTATTATGTTATGTTAGTCACCATACAATACATCATTAGTGTTTGATGTGGTGATCCATGATCCATTGTTTTCGGATAACACCCAGGGCTCCATGTAGTACGTGCCCTCCTTAATACCCAACACCAGGCTAACCAATCCCTCCTCCCCCCCTCCCCTCTCAAACCCTGTTTGTTTCTCAGAGTCCATAGTCTCTCATTGTTCATCTGTCCTTCCTATTTACCCCCCTTCATTTTTCCCTTCCTTCTCCTAATGTCCTCTGTGCTAGTCCTTATGTTCCAGAAATAAGTGAAACCATAGGATAATTGACTTTCTCTACTTGACTTATTTCAGTTAGCATAATCTCCTCCAGTCCCACCCATGCGGATGTAATAGTTGGGTATTCATCCTTTCTGATGGCTAAGTAATATTCCATTGTATATATGGACAACATCTTCTTTATCCATTCATCTGTTGAAGGGCATCTCGGCTCTCCACAGTTCAGCTATTGCGGACATTGTTGCTATGTACATTGGGGTGCATATGGCCCTTCTTTTCAGTACATCTGTGTCTTTGAGGTAAATACCCAGGAGTGCAATTGCTGGGTCATAGGGTAGCTCTATTTTTAATTTTCTGAGGAACATCCACACTGTTTTCCAAAGTGGCTGTCCCAACTTGCATTCCCACCAACAATATAAGAGGGTTCCCCTTTCTCGACAGCCTCTCCAACATTTGTTGTTTCTTTCCCAGTCCGTTTTTGCTATTCTAACTGGGGTAAGGTGGTATCCCAATATGGTTTTGATTTGAATTTCCCTGATGGCTAATGATGATGAACATTTTTTCATGTGTCTGTTAGCCATTTGTATGTCTTCTTCAGAGAAGTGTCTTTTCATATCTTCTACCCATTTTTTGACTTGATTCTTTGTTTTTTGGGTGTTGAGTTTATCTGTAGTGTCATTTGCAAATATCTTCTCCCATTCTGTGGGTTGCCTCTTTGTTTTGTTGACTGTTTCCTTTGCTGTGCAGAAGCTTTTTATCTTGATGAAGTCCAAAAGTTCATTTTTTCTTTTGTTCCACTAGCTTTTGGAGATGTATCTTGAAAGAACTTGCTGTGGGCGATGTCAAAGCCTATGTTCTCCTCAAGGATTTGGATGGATTCCTGTCTCACATTGAGGTCTTTCATCCATTTTGAATTTATCTTTGTGTATGGTGTTAGAGAATGATCGAGTTTATTTCTTCTGCATGTGTATGTCAAATTTGCCCAGCACCATTTATTGAAGAGATGGTCTTTTTTCCATTGCATATTTTTTCCTGCTTTGTCAAAGACTATTTGACCATAGGGTTGAGGGTCCATATCGGGGTTCTCTATTCTGCTCCATTGGTCTATATGTCTGTTTTTGTGCCAGTACCATGCTCTGTTGGTGATCACAGCTTTGTAATATAGCTTGAAATTGGGCAACGTGATGTCCCCAGCTTTGTTTTTCTTTTTCAACATTTCCTTGGTGATTCAGGGTCTTTTCTGATCCCATACAAATTTTAGGATTGTTTGTTCCAGCACTTTGAAAAATGTCTTTGGAATTTTGATCAGGATGGCATTGAAGGTATAGATTGCTCTGGGTAGCATAGACATTTTAACAATGTTTATTCTTCTGATCCATGAACATGGAATGTTTTTCCATCTTTTTGAGTCTTCTTCAATTTCTTTCATGAGTGTTCTGTAGTTCCTAGAGTATAGATCCTTTACCTCTTTTGTTAGGTTTATGCTGAGGTATCTTATGTTTTTTTTGGTGTTATTGTAAATGGAATCGTTTGTCTAATTTCTCTTTCTACAGTTGCATTGTTGGTGTATAAGAAAGCAACTGATTTCTGTGCATTGATTTTGTATCCTGCAACATTACTGAATTGCTGTATGAGTTCTAGTAATTTGGGGGTGGAGTCTTTTGGGTTTTCCACATAAATTATCATGTCATCTTCAAAAAGAGAGAGTTTGACTTCTTTTTGCCAATTTGAATACCGTTTATTTCTTTTTGTTGTCTGATTGCTGTTCCAGGACTTCTAGTATTATGTTGAACAATAGTGGCGAGAGTGGGCATTCTTGATGTGTTCCTGTACTTAAGGGAAAGGCTCTCAGCTTTTCCACATTGAGGATGATATTCACTGTGGGTTTTTCATAGATGGATTTTATGAACTTGAGGAATGTTCCCTCTATCCCTATACTCTGAGGAGTTTTAATCAGGAAAGGATGATGTATTTTGTCAAATGCTTTTTCTGCATCAATTGAGAGGACCATATGGTTCTTCTCCCTCCTCTTATTAATGTGTTCTATACATTGATTGATTTGCAAATGTTGAACCACCCTTGCATCCCAGGGATAAATCCCACTTGGTCATGGTGGATGATCCTTTTAATATATTATTGGATCCTATTAGCTAGGATTTTATTGAGGATTTTGGAATCCATATTCATCAGGGATAGCAGTCTGAAATACTCCTTTTTGAAGGGGTCTTTGCCTGGTTTGGGTATTAAGGTAATTCTGGCCTCATAGAATGAGTTTGGAAGTTTTCCTTCTGTTTCTATTTTTTGAAACAGCTTCAGTAGAATAGGTATTATTTCCTCTTTGACTGTTTGGTAGAATTCCCCAGGGAATCCATCAGGCCCTGGACTCTTGTTTTTTGGGAGGTTTTTGATCACTGCTTCCATCTCCTTACTGGTTATTGGCCTATTCAGGTTGTCAATTTCTTCCTGTTTCAGTCTTGGCAGCTTATAGGTTTCCAGGAAGACCTCCATTTCATCCAGATTGCTCAGTTTATTGGCATATAGTTGTTGATAATAATTTCTAATTATTGTTTCTATATCCTTGGTGTTAGTCGTGATCTCTCCCCTTTCATTCATAATTTTATTAATTTGGGTCCTTTCTCTTTTCTTTTGGATAAGTCTGGCCAGTGTTTTATCAATCTGATTAATTCTTTCAAAGAACCAACTTCTAGTTTCATTGATCTGATCTACTGTGTTTCTGGTTTCCTATTCATTGATCTCTGCTCTAATCTTAATTATTTCTCTTCTAATGTGTGGCTTAGACATCGTTTGTTTCCTTTTGTATAATTCTTTAAGGTGTAGAATTAGTTTGTGAATTTGGGATTTTTCTATTTTTTTTTGAGTGAGGCTTGGTTGGCTATGTATTTCCCCTTTAGGACCACCTTTGCAGTATCCCATAGGTTTTGGACTGATGTGTTTTCATTCTCATTGATTTCCATGAATTGTTTAAGTTCTTCTTTGATTTCCTGGTTGACCCAAACATTCTTGAGCAGAATGGTCTTTAGCTTCCAAGTGTTTGAATTTCTGCCAAATTTTTTCTTGTGATTGAGTTCCAGTTGTAAAGCACTGTGGTCTGAGAATATGCACGGAATAATCTCAGTCTTTTGGTATTGGTTGAGACCTGTTTTGTGACCCGGTATGTGATCTATTCTGGAGAAAGTTCCATGTGCACTTGAGAAGAATGAGTATTCTGTTGTTTTAAGGTGGAATGTTCTGTATATATCTATGAGGTCCATATGGTCCAGTGTATCATTCAAAACTCTTTGTTTCTTTGTTGATTTTCTGCTTAGATGATCTGTCCATTGCTGAGAGTGGAGTATTGAGGTCTCCTACAATTAACGTATTGTTATCAATATAACTCTTCATTTTAGTTAACAGTTGGCTTATATGCAGATGGCTGCTCCCATGTTGGGGGCATAGATATTTACAATTGTTATATCTTCCTGTTGGATAGACCCTTTAAGAATGATATAGTGTCCTTCTGTGTCTCTAACTACAGACTTTAGTTTAAAGTCTAATTTGTCTAAGAATTGCTACCCCAGCTTTCTTTTGAGGTCCGCTGGCATGGAAGATAGATCTCCATCCCTTCACTTTCTGTCTGGATGTATCTTTAGGTTCAAAATGAGTCTCTTGTAAACAGCATATGGATGGATCCTGTCTTTTTATCCAATCTGCAACCCTGTGCCATTTTATGGGAGCATTTAGGCTATTCACATTGAGCGTGATTATTGAAAAATATGAATTAATTGTCAGCGTGTTGCCTGTGAAGATCTTGTTTTTATAGATTGTCCCTCTAAATTTCTGTTGTATATCACTCTTGGTGTCTTTCTCCTCTTATAGAACCCCCCTTAATATTTCTTGCAGGGCCGGGCTTAGTGGTCACATATTCTTTCAGTTTCTGCTGGTCTTGGAAGCTCTGAATCTCTCCATCCATTCTAAATGACAGCCTTACCGAATACAGCATTCTTGGCTGCATGTGAATATGTCTTGCCAGGCTTTTCTGGCTTGCCAGGTCTATATGGATAGGTCTGACGTTATTCTGATGTTCCTCCCTCTGTCCGTAAAGAATCTCTTCCCCTTAACTGCCCTTAAGATGGTTTCCTTGGTTCTAAGATTTGCGAATTTTACTATTACACGGGTGTTGGCCTGTTTTCCTTGATCTTGGAGGGGTCTTCTCTGCCTCTAGGACAGTAATGTTTGTTTCATTCCACAGATTAGGGAAGTTCTCAGCTATGATTTGTTCAAATGTATCTTCTAGTCCTCTCTCTCTCTCCACTCCCTCTGGGATTCCAAGAATTCTGACATTGGAACACTTCATGGTGTCACTTATTTCTCTGATTCTATTTTCATGGATTCTGAGTTTTTCCCTGGCCTCCTCTTTTCCTTTTTTATCTATTAAATTGTCTTCAAGGTCACTGATTCATTCTTCTGCCTCAGTTACCCTAGCTGTTAGATTATCTAGATTAGATTGGATCTCATTGATAGCATTTTTAAGTTCTGCCAATTCAGCTTTCATTTCTGCTCTTAGACACTCTATGTTGCATTGATTGATTTCTCCATTCTACCTATTGTCTTCACAATTGCTAGCCTGAATTCCATCTTCGACATCTTGGTTATATCTGCATCCATTTGTAAATCTTCAGCATAAGTCATAATCTCTGAGTCTTTCCTATTTTGGGGGTTCCTCCTCTTAGTCATTCTATTGATGGGTGCTTGAGGGAATGTATAGAGTCCAAATTATTGACCACAACCCAAGCAAGATGCACCTGTTTTCTAGGCACCTTAAGGTTGCTGGCCTCTTGTTCTCCCAGCCTGTCTTCTGGGGGAGGGGCTTGCTGCACTGTTGTGTAGGCAACCCTGTTTGGGCAGATTTGTCCTGCCCCCCTGTGGTGGGGGATGGGGTCAGTGGGAACCAGTTTTTGGGGGCTTTTGTTCTCTGTCGGCTTTCCCTGGCTGCTTTCTGTGTCTCTTTCAAGAGTCAGAGCAGAAAAGACTGTTTCCAATCCTCTTCCTCAGAGTAGAGAGGTCACAGTCTGTTTTTCAGTGAGCTCTCTAGGCCACACTATCTCCATCTCTGTCTGTGCTGCTTTTAACTGCAGGGTCCTGGGTTGTGGGCCCCTCCACAGTGCTCCCAGTCCTCACCTCCAGGTCGGGGCACGTCTCTGCCCTTTGTGCTTCTAAAACTGCCAGCTGCTCCTGCCGCTCCAGGTTTCAGTCCTGGGGGCTGCCCTAAAGTTCTCTCCCCACTGCTACCTGTCTGCGGTCTGTGCCTGTCCCTGGTGTGGGAGGCTATTGCTCACCAGTGGTGTAAGATCCCCAGGCCAGGCTCCCTCCTGCTGCCATTTATCCTCCTATATCTGCCCACAGAATCAGGGCTCCCCACTTCATACCTGGAAACCAACTGTCTGTGATATTCTGTTTGTAGAGATCCAGATTTTCTTACATATCAGGCTTATTTCATGGGTGCTCAGAGTGGTCTGGTAGATATCCAGCTCAATTCTGGGGACCAGTTGGAATAGGGTCCCCTACTCCTCTGCCATCTTTTCCCCAATCCCCGAATCTATACTTAATTAAGAGCTGCACCACCATCAACTATTTCTGAGACTTTATCAAGCATATGGGTAAGAGGAACTTCAAAAAAGAACTCTTCCTTTTCATTTTCCACACCATCTACATTTCAGTCCTTTAATATAAGATTATGGTCTTAATACCTTCCATATTATTTGAGTAGAGGCAATTCATGAGTAAAGCTATAACTAGGTTTGTCATGTGTAGAATTGAGCAGAAAACAATTTTTAAAATTGTATTTTAAAGTCTAATGATTGTTTCACTGAAAGCTTTGCATTTATATCATATATGAAATGAGTGTTTTAAGCCACTATTATTTTTCAAATATCAAATACTCAATAAACAATTTAGAGCTTCTTTTCTGGCCAAGATATAAAGATCAGCTCACAGTCATTGATTTTGAACGACTAACAATTTTGATAAGGTAAAAACCCACATTCAATGACTAAGAATAGGATTAGGTAACTAAGCATACCATGATTGTTGGCATTTTTTTAAATTGTGAAAATAAAACATGAAAATATATTATGGTGCTAAGTGTTACATATTTTTTTTCATGATAGACCTGTAAAGTAGATAAGAGGGTTGTTATTATTATTTCATTATCCTAATTATACAGTTGAGATAATAAGAGGTAAATAATTTAATTGCATATGCAAGGTCAAGTTTTCATATAGATCTTTCCTCTCTTAGTTGCATAACACAGAAGAATGCACTTACATCCTAAAGTCAATTTTTCTTAATCCTATACCAACACCTTATATATTTCTGTTTTTTTATATGCTCTTTTTTGGGGGGGTGCAGTATCGACTTTATTTTTTTAATTTAATTTAAATTTATTTTATTATGTTAGTCACCATACAGTACATCATTAGCTTTTGATGTGTTTTTGTATATACTCTAAAGTCTTTATGCTTCTGAGGCAATTATATATATAATATACACATAAATATATTATATATAATGAGCTTATACATATATGTATAGCTTTTAATCAAAGTTCTTCCATGTAATATTGATCTTCAACAGTGTAATAGACATTTTTTTCCTTAATTTGTGACCCTTTTTAATCTTCTCATTATTTTTCACAATGTTTTCTAAATTTAAACAACTGACCTTAAATTTTAACCTGAAGCTTATTGTATTTTCAGCTACATATTTTAAGCAGTTTTTTCTTTTGTGCCTACCAAAATTCAAACATGATTCGTCTGAAAATAAAGTCATTACGTTCTTCACTTTGTCTCTATATGGAGCTCCAAGATTAGCCTCTATCAATTCCTCCTCTATTTCCTCCTCATTCTCTCCTTCCTCCTCCTAATTCTTCCTTTCTCCTTTTAAAAAAGTTAGTTTCAGAAGTAGAATTTAGTGATTCATCAGTTGCATATAACACCTAGTGTTCATTACATCAAGTGTCCTCCTTAATCCCATCACCCAATTATCCCTTCCCCCAACTCACCCCCCTCCAGCAACCCTCAGTTTGTTTCCTAGAGTCCCTTTCAATTTACATCTTATTTTATTTTTCTTTCCCTTCTCCTATGTTCATCTGTTTTGTTTTTTAAATTCTACATATGAGTGAAATCATATTTTTTGTCTTTCTCTGACTGACTTATTTTGCTTAACATAATACCTTCTAGTTCCATCCAAATCATCGCAGATGACAAGATTTCATTCTTTTTGATGGCTGAGAAATATTCTATTACATATTTGTAATGAGAAACATTCCATTACATACAATATTCCATTACATATACCACTGCTTCTTTATCCATTCATCTGTCGATGGACATCTGAGTTCTTTCCATGTTTTGACTTTTGCAGACATTGCTGCTTTAAACAGGTGCTTCAATTCATTATGTTTGTATCCTTTGGATAAATACCTAGTAGTGCAGTTGCTGGGTTGTAGAGTAGTTCTATTTTTAACTTTTTGAGGAACCTCCATATTGTTTTCCAGAGTGGCTGCCCCAGCTTGCATTCCCACCAACAATGTAGGAGGATTCCACTTTCTCCACATCCTTGTCAACATCTATCAACATAAGTTGTTCATTTTAGCTATTCTGACTAGTGTGAAGTGGTATCTCATTGTGGTTTTGATTTTTATTTCTCTGATGCCAAGTGATGTTGAACATTTTTTTCATGTGTCTGTTGGCCATTTGTATGTTTTCTTTGAAGAAATGTCTGTTCATGTCTTTTGCCCATTTCTTGACTGTATTTTTTGTTTTTTGGGGGTTGAGTTTGATAAATTCTTTATAGATTTTAGCCTCTTATCTGATAAGATATTTGCAAATATCTGCCCACATTCCATAGGTTGTCTACATTTACTAAGATGTTCATATGCTCCTTTTTATTTTAATTTCTCTCACCAACTAAATACAGCTGTCTTTTACATCCAGAATGTATGCCAACTCTAGACAATGTATCTCTTGAAAATCACCAGTAAACTCTTTTTGTATCACTTACCTCCATGCATCATTGCCTGACTGAAAGCCTCCAATAAGCAGTTACAGAATTGATATAAAAAAGGGTGAGGGAAGGAAAAAGGGAGCAAATGAAGTAAGAAAACCAATCACCATAAGAAATCATTTCAGCGGACATAGAATTAAAGGAAGTCATTGATATTTAAATCATTTAGTTAATATATATGTTCAATGATGAGAAAAGATATTTTACCCAGTATACAAAAGTGATTTTCTAACAAAACCAAAGTATGGAAATCATTAGAAGCAATATGGTGTGGTCCAACCATATTTTTACTTCCCAAATATCTGTAAGTGAAAAAAGTGGGTAGGTCATCCCATTTATTGACAAGGGCTTTGGGGAAATAGTACCTAAATATCTAGTAATGACTGAAATAGCCATGAAGAATTGTAATATTTCTGTATTTATTTATTTTATTTTTTTAAAGATTTATATTTATTTGACAGAGAAAGTAAGAGAGCACAAGCAGGGGGAGCAGCAGAGGGAGAGGGAGAAGTAGACTCCCCACTGAGCAGGGAGCCTGATGTGGGGCTCAGTCCCAGGACCCTGAGATCATGGCCTGAACTGAAGGCAGACGCTTAACCAACTGAACCACCCAGGCACCCCAAGATTTCTGTATTTTTTAATTGGAAAAAGAGTCAAAACCAATTACTGCCAGATGCACAGATTTTATTATTTAGGAATTATGAGTTACACAATGTAAATATGAAATTGATGATAAAGGTAGATGTTTATGTAGTATTTCTTTAACCCTTCTATAATTGATCATATATATTCTTTAAACTTTTTCTCCTTTCTTTACTTGTGTATCAATATTTGACTGCTGATTATTAAAGATAACATTTTAACTTGGAACATATTTGTTCAAAGCTACATAAAATTATACATCTAGATGAGTAAGGTTAAAGTGCCTTCATGAAAGAATAAAGCAACTCACAGTTCCACCAAGGAACAAAAAACACTTACCTTTCCACAATACTGCATACACATTTTACAAGAAAAACTAAGGCATAAAAATGTTACCTTTAAACTCTGTGTAAATTAGAAATCTACATGATGCTCATGAGGATTTTACTGTAATGGAAACCTCCAACTCATATCCCTACCAAACTTTGTAGGGTTAGTCTGAATACACAAAATTTTATTTATTTACTTTTTTAGTCTTAGGAGAATGTATGGTTATAGATCGTATTATATTCTTCCTAGTAGCCTTGTTTGTATTTTTTAATTTTAATTTAATTTTTATTATGTTCAATTAGCCAACATATAATACATCATTAGTTTTTGATGCAGTGTTCAACAATTCATTAGTTGCCTTGTTTTTAAATAAAAATAAATAAAACATTAGTGGGAAAAATGAAGTGATAAATGGTACTCTGGATAATCACCCTTAATATCTTCCCAATTTACAGTAGATAGAGTACCCCTTTCCTGCCCTATCTTCAACTAACTCCCAAATCAGTTAATGATATGTGATGTGAAATATTTCCTTAATAATAGCAAATGTGTATTTGAGGGAAATGTATATACCTAACACATTAAAGAGAAAAAGCTGCCCTCCTCACTACAGACTTGATGCACAGCCAATGCATTGCAGACTAGTGGGAGTTGCAGTCAAGGACTCAGGACTCATTGGCTGGTCATGCTCTTATATATTTCCTTTCCTAGCTGTGGTGGCACTTTAATTGCTAATTCTATTTATCAGAGGTCCTCTTCAGGTGGCTCTTCCAAGACCTCCTTACAGCAGGGAAAAGGGGAAAAACTTTAAGACACTTTTCCCTACTCTGACTCAACACCAGGTACTTTTCCATTCTTAGCCTTTTATTCTTACCACACACACCCCTACCCTGGACTCCATAAAAGAATTACTAAAAGTTAAATAATTTGGTCAATCATTAGGACACAATCAAAGTTCTCACATCACTGACAGGAAGAGTTATTGTAACTACCTTATTTTGCCTTTTATAAATAAGAGTGAAAGTTTTGTGCGTGTGTGTGGTAGACAGAATCCTAAACTTTCCCCATGATTTATTTCTCCTGGCATTGCCCCTATGATTACGTTATTCTATAAGGAGAGAGTGAAGTGAGTGTACCAATGTAAGTAAGATCCCAAATCAAATGACTTCAAGTTATCTAAGGTAGCTTATCTTGAGTTGCTTGTCTTAACCAGTTGGTAGACCTTTAAAAGAGGACTTAGGCTTTTCCTTAGGTGACAGACTCTCCTGCTGGCCTTGAAGAAGTAAGATAATGAGTTTTTCACGTGCAGAGAAATGAATTATTTCAACAGCCGTATGAGCTTGAAAGATGACCCTGAGCCTTAGATGTAACTGCAGCCTCAGCCAACACCTGGATTGCCACCTTGTGGTACCTTAAGCAGAATACTCAGGTTAGCCATGCCAGAATTCCTACCTATATATATTGGGACTTTATAAACAGTTATTATTTAGAGCTGCTGAGTTTGTGTTCATTTGTTATGCACAAGGAAAAGTAATTCAGTTTCAAAACAACAGAGTTTGAAGAAAAGAGTTAAAATTCAGATAGTGGCTGTTGCTCATAAAACAAAAAGAATCCCCAGAATTCTGCTACATTTCATATCAATATAATTATTACACTATCTATAGTGATGTCACACATGACACATGATTTATAAAAAACTATCCAGACTTCAGAAAACCTAAACTTTTATATTTATAAAATTGATCACTTTTCCATATAATTATAGTACACACCCTTATAATGATCAAGACATTTAAGCATGAAAAGATCAGACTTTGAGGAATCACATTTCAGTCTCCCATGTAAAAGGCTGATGTCTACGGAAAAGTAGGAGTTCCCTAATCCTCTGATATCCTGAAGGAGGACAATGTCCATTACAAGATAGACTCAATATGCCTAATGATCAATCTGATGATCTTTTCTCTATCTAGATAAAGTATATTAATTTTTATAATAATCTTATAAATCTATAACTTGGTATATAATTAAGTTAGTGTTTCACTTTAACAAACTGATCTAAACAAGGTATGATATTGGACTCTGGAGAATGTTTTGATTGGCCAAATGTAAAACTACCATATATTTAAAAAAGTTTATCAGTGCCCTGTTTGTATTATGTGGTATTGTGACTGGAAATATCTCTCTGTTGTTAACTGGTATTGCAAAAGACAGACTATACATTGTGCATATTATCTTACAGCAAATATTTACTTATAGCCAAACTTTGAAGTTTCCATAACAAAAGAAATATAATATTTGAACAAAAAAGCATGCTGACAGTTTTTCCCTTTCTAAATCTTGTGTACGTCTTTATAAAACTTTTGATACAAGGATAGGTAAACATTGGGAGCTGAACTGTACCAGCTGAATAGATCAATTTCAGCATAAAGCAAAGAAGACAGAAAAAAGTTATTAGGCAATTTGCTCTCCAGACTTGCTCTTCCCCAACACCTTCACGAATGCTCTGGCCACTTCCTTGTTGCGGAGGCTGTAGATGAGGGGATTCAGCATGGGAGTAAGGATGGTATAGAAGGCTGACACCATCTTGTCCTGGGTGGGGGAACGATCAGAAACAGGCCGCATGTATACAAACATGGCTGCTCCATAGTACATTCCTACCACCATGAGGTGGGAAGAACAGGTGGCAAAAGCTTTTTGGCAACCCTCCCCAGACCCCATGTGAATGACAGCCACAATAACACAAACATAGGAAGCAATGATTACTGCTACAGGAAAGAGAAGCATAATTACACAGCAAATAAACATTAACCTTTCAAATAGCAATGTATTAGTGCATGAGAGAGTGAGAAGGGCAGGGACATCACAGAAAAAGTGGGGTATTTCTCGGGCACCACAATATGGGAAAGACAGTGCAACTGCAATGACAATTATACCATCAAGAAAGCCAACAATCCAGGAAGAAACAATCATAACACAACAGATTTTCTGGTTCATGAAAACTGAGTATCGTAATGGGTGACAAATGGCAACATAACGGTCATAGGCCATTGTAGCCAACAGGAAACATTCTGCTCCAAGCAGGGACACATATAAGAATATCTGGGCTCCACAACCAGCCAGAGAGATGGACTTCCTGCCAGATAAGTAATTGAAAGCCATCTTGGGTACAGTGGTGCAGATGAGCATGAGGTCCATGAGGGACAGTTGGCTGAGGAGGAAGTACATGGCTGTGTGAAGCTGGGTGTCCAGGTAGATGAGGAGAATCATGACAGTGTTTCCAATGAAGGCCACCGTGAAGACACCCAAGACCAGAGAGAAGAGGAAGATGTGGGTGAGGCTGTGATTGAAGATTCCCAGTAGGATGAAGTCTGAGTTGAAGGTCTGATTCTCCCATGCCATGATAAATGAATTCACTGTAGAGAATATAACATGTGAACAGTGGTCAAGACTGTGTCATGGAAATATCAAGGACTTCTAGCTTAAATCACCACACTTACATGTCTACATATGGAAAAAGTATTTCTCTGAGCATATATTTTTATTTATAAACTAGAAATATTAAAGTTTATTGTTGGCTTGATGTGATTTTAAAAAAATAAATGTAGATAACACACATAGTACATTTTATCATTAGAACATAAGAGGTTTCCCAAGACACATATAATCTAATTTTAGCAGCTAGTCAACTCAACTGTGTAATGTGGCTTATCACTTCAGAAATACACTAAGAGTCACAAGAAGGCTCATGAATTGCTGGGAATTCAATGAGATTTTCCACTGAACATAACATATCACCCTATGATACTAATACAGATTATGTCTACCAAGGTGTAGAAGGAATCATGTACTAGTGGAAATGAGATTATTCAAACACCAAGTAAACAGAAGACATTGAGAAATCATCAGTTAGAAGTACCTTAAGTAATACTTATTGCTAATAATGGTAAGTTGTAGTGGAAATAGTACCTCACCAATATGCCCATCTCTTACTCCCTCTCTTGGAATCTGATGTACCCATGAGATATTCTGGTATGGGTCGTTTTACTGGAGAAGTAGGTGAGGGTATAGTGAAAATGCCTACTTCAAAAGGCTCAAACATTATTTTTTTGTGTAATCTTAGATAATTAATTTCTCCAAGCCTCATTTTCCACTCTGTAAATTTTAGTATTTGTGAATATTAACATTGCAGGGTGGTATTAAGACAAATGAGATCACATTTATAATGTACAAACATAATTTTGGATATACTTTGTAACACATTTTAAAAATAAATACTATTGAAGAAAAGAGGGTTGGCTCCTCCTTTATCTTTAGACTATTTTCCTATGTATAAAATTAATCTCTCTCATTTCCTTAGCAAGAGTCTTGCAAGGGATTTCTTCACCTACACAGCAGCATATTTTTGATTTCCTACTTTCACAATCATTTTTTTTTTATTCTCTTGTTACTCTCTTCAATGATCAAGGCACTGGCTTCCTTTCTTTCTATTTGCATGGGCCTTCCCACCTCTGAGAGTCATTTAGAGAAGTGTGCTTGATGTTTCAGTTTGAGGTTTTGGAAAATGAAAAATGTCCATGTGGTTCTGCCAAATTTACTAAAAGTTTATATTTTGACAAAACCTGTAATTTAAAACATGATTTTACTATCATTTTTACTATTTACATATTTACTATTTACAATTTTACTATTTAGAATTTTACTATTGTTTTATCTGTTTTGTAATTTTTTTAACGATAAGTAAAACTTTAATAACTTGGGGTGTGGTTTAGGACTTAAGGTTTAATGGTCCTTTATTTTTTTAAAGATTTTATTTATTTGTTTATTTGAGAGAAAGAGACAGAGATAGTGAGAGAGAGCATGAGCAGGGAGGAGAGGGAGAAGCAGGCTGCCTGCTGAGCAAGGAGCCCTAAGCAGGCCTGATCCCAGGATCCTGGAATTGTGACCTGTGCCTAAGGGGGACGCTTAACCAACTGAGCCACTCAGGCGCCCCTAAAAGGGCCTTTTTGGTTTTAAAATATGTTAAGTAGTAATGAATATGTTATCATGCAAATAACTGTGAAAAATGTTTGAAATTAAGATCATTTATTTTTCAATGCACTCAAAACTATTTTAACCAATGTATATATACTTCTCTAACATGGAAGGAATGTATACATTATATATATAATATTGTATGTTACATAAAATATTGTATGTTACATCTGATTACAACATATTCCATGCAGCTAAATTATTTTTTTGCTTTGTTTTGCTTTTTGCTGCTAAATTATTCATGAAAACTTGTCCTACCATTATTTTTATGGATGAACAAATTATATAAAATGTTTTAAGTGAATTACTAATGAAATAAATGTCTATGGCATAATATTGCTGCATACTTACTTTTCATCTTTTTAAAAATTTTTATTGTTATGTTAATCCCCATACATTACATCATTAGTTTTTGATGTAGTGTTCCATGACTCATTGTTTGTGTTAAAGAGGGCACGTTCTGCATGGAGCACTGGGTGTTATATTTTTCATCTTTTAACATCATCAGTAAATAGATGGATTAATTTTGTGAGGGATGGCTTAGATATAATATGGCAGTATTATGCTGTTGTCTCCTTGTATTTGTACAAGCTTCTTATGGAAGTGCAACATATGTGTAGAAAGGAGAGTTGACTGAATTCATCTTAAGTATAGCATGGATGAAATTTGATACATGTTTGAATATGTGGCTACCACTCAGCTAAAAATATGGACTTTTTCCAAAAGATTTCCTATAACGTTTCATAGTCCATCACCCCCCACATGCAACATATAGTTTAATAACTCTCTCTAAAGCTTATGTTTTGCCTGATCTTTTGCCTTGACTTCACATAAATAATAGAGCATGTTATCTTTCGTGTATTCAAAATGGAACCTATCACACTCCTTCATCCCCTGTTCCTACCAACTCTTTGGCTCGCTTACCACCAGCCACACTGGCCTCCTCATTTCTGGAACACACTTGGCATGCTCAAACCCAGTGTGTTTGTACTGACTGTTCCTCAGACCATTCTCTATTCCTTAGATCAATCGCTCACTACTTTCAGGCTCTTACCTAAGTGCTTTCTGCTCCATAAATGGCCTCTTGCTAAATATTGTTTTGTTTTTATTCTCCTTAGCATTTCCCCCATCTGACACCAAACTAATTTATCTGATTTTTGTCTGTCTTTCTTCATTAGGATGTCAATTAAATGAAGGCAGAGATTTAATGAGTCATATTCAATAGATACTTAGTGAATCGAGACATATTTTTATAGGAAATGATTGTGATTTTTATTTTGGGGTTTAAACATCTTCCTTTCCGCTCTAGCCCTCCCTCTCCTGCAAAGGGGATGGTTGGTTTAGGAGTCCTGTATTGTGTGCTGGTCTGGATGATTTATTAAACTTTGTTGTTACTGTGTAAATGGATTGCTGATCTGGGGGGGACAAGCATCAAAAGGACAAAAGCTTTCTCGGGTTGCTTATATTAATCCTAGAAGACTTAGCGCCCCCCCCCCCCAGTAGCCTGATTAATTTAATTCTAACAGATCTCTGGTCATTTTTTTTCCTACAAGGTAATGATTTTAAGTAGTTGGGCTGCATCCTTGAATTATACACAGAATGTCAGATTCATTGGCTCTTTCAAGTTGGACCAGAATTATATAATTAACAAGTCTTTAAATTAGGAGATTAGGAGTGCCAAGAAAGCTACAGAGCCTGAGAAACTCCATGGGCCAGGTGCCTTTTTTTTTTTTTACCTGTATCTAATTGTTTTCTTATTTATCTTTCTGCTTTATTAGGGCCATATACTGCTGTTAAGCCCCAATCCTACTTACACAGCTGGGATCATTGCAGGAACTGAAATGTGCTGCCATCCTGCAGTTTATTCTATGTTCAAACCCAGAAATCAAATTTCTTTGCAGTAGCTTATAAAAGAGAAGTTGCTGGGGCACCTGGGTGGCTCAGTTGTTAAGCGTCTGCCTTCGGCTGAGGTCATGATCCCCAGGTCCTGGAATCGAGCCCCACATCGGGCTCCCTGCTCCACAGAAGTCTGCTTCTCCCTCTCCCACTCCCCCTGCTTGTGTTTCCTCTCTCACTGTGTCTCTCTCTGTCAAATAAATAAATAAAATCTTAAAAAAAAAAAAAAAAGAAGAAGAAGAAGAAAAAGTCCCTGCCTTCAAGAACTTCCTATTTGCGGGGCACCTGGGTGGCTCAGTTGGTTAAGCTGCTGCCTTTGGCTCAGGTCATGATCCAAGGGTCCTGGGATCGAGCCCCGCATCGGTCTCCCTGCTCCATGGGAAGCCTGCTTCTCCCTCTCCCACTCCCCCTGCTTGTGTTTCCTCTCTCACTGTGTCTCTCTCTGTCAAATAAATAAATAAAATCTTAAAAAAAGAGAGAAGTTGCTTAAGGAAGTGTTGTAATCATTTAGCACTGTCCCCCCCTTGCCTCCATTATTAATAAATGACAGGAACTGGCTCTATAATTAGGTCTCACTTGCCATCCCAGTTTCTGCTCATAACTCTATTTTACAGTCCATGTGCACTAACAAAATCTGGTGTGTTTTAATTCTACACCTCTCACAGTCCTTTCACATAAGCAAAATCATCTTTTTGTTTAGTCCATATCAGAGTTGAAGCATAGCAGTGTGGGCACAGTAGGACTGATCAAGACTAGGTGGTCTCTATTTGTGAGACACAGTTTTGAATTGTTATTTATCAACAGAGCAATGCAGTATTTAAGTTTATTAAGTGGAGAAATAGAGCCTGTATAGCCCTTTAATGGTTCCATGTTTTTCTTAATTGCTTCAAGCTGAACATTAATGAAAGGACACAGGAATATTATGTGTTATTATGTTATATTGCATTACCTCATATTTTGTCTAAACCACACCACAAACTCTCATTTACTTTATGGCCCCCTTACAGGAAACTAGAGAGAACAACGTTTTATGGTTGTTTAGGCACTTATTTCCAAACAGTAAACTCAGACTTCTCCAGTTGAAACTTACATTAGCAAAGCCTTAGTTATAGGATATTCAGAAGAATACATTCTCCTTTATATATATATAATATATTATGTTTTGGTATAGATTGTAGAGGTATGCACTGAAGGATAAATGCACATTATTTCACTATATGTATAGTATAATAATTTCCTCACAAATTTATTAACATCTTGAATTATCAAATCCTCATGTTTTGGAATAAAAAGTCATTGTTTGCCACAAATATCTTGAAAAATATACAACACAACTGTAGCTAAACAGTTTTTTATACTTATACTGACAAGTTTTTTTTATACTTATACTTACAGGTTAAAAGGGAAATTCAAGGGAGTGGGGTGGACAGAAGAGGGGGGAGTCATGTTAGCTAAGTAAAAACAGTGCACAACAACAGAATACTGAAAGGCAGTGAATAATAAAGGGAAAAAAATCTTGGACTGAAGAGAAACTGAGAGGAACAAGGGAGAAAAAAAAAGGCAAGATCTTGTTGACTGAATGCAGATCAGGGTCACTGAGCCCATTTCTGGGCTAGATGTGCCTCATTCAATGAATGATCATTATGATCCCACCACCAGACACAAGAACTAGGCACTTTGTTATACATAAAACAACAAGCAAAAACTGCCCTTGCCTCCTGGTAGAAGAGGAAAACACTTTTCACAAAAAGGATTGCTGATGCCTTTTGAAAAAGTTCATCAATACTTCAGAAGAAAAAAAATCTTATTTGCATCTGCACCCACTGACATTATGCATAAATCTGATTTTCTATTTTTCAGTCATTTGACACAGTCCTTTTGGGTTTTCCCCAAAGCACCATTGGATTATATCATTCTTTTTCTCAAAAGCATTAAATGGCTCAAATTTTCTGCAGAACAGACTTTCATCTCCTTATTGATCTTGTTTGTGGGGTATCGCAGAAAGTCTTTCAAGCCTTTATTTCAAGTCATGTGTTCTCCATTTCCCAATGTCAACTCCGCACATTTCTACTTACAGATCCCAAAGATACAACACATAAATCTGAAGGTAGGTCCCTACTCAGGAGTTTTCTTTTACTCAGAATGTCTTTCCTCTGGGCTCGTGGGTGGCTCAGTGGTTTAAGTGTCTGCCTTCGGCTCAGGTCATGATCCTAGCGTCCTGGGATCCAGTCCCGCATCAGGCTCCCTGCTCATTGGGGAGTCTGCTTCTCCCTCTACCCTTCCCCCCTTCTCGTGATCTGTCTCTCTCTCAAATAAATCAATAAAAAATTTTAAAAATCTTAAAAAAGAAGAATGTCTTTCCTCTTCCACAATCCTTTGCCTTTGTAAATCATATATTTGTCCTTCCAAGTTTCAATTCACATGCATCTTTATGTTTCTTCCTTCATTCTGTAGACAGCAAGTTCTGCATATGTTAAATTTACAGAAGATGTGTGGCATCTACCTCTGTTCTATATAAAAAGCTAATATTGTGGACCTTAAGATCAAACATGAGTTTGCAATCCTGCTCTACCACTAACTCCTGTGTCACCAGGCAAGTTAATTAACTTCTCTGAGATTGTTTTATCCTCCTGTCCACATCAGAGTTGTCGTAAGATAGAATGTACTACTTTTTATGAATTACTCATCAAAGTGTCATTTAGTGTATGTTCATTAGATCAGAATTACCTTTATTGCACACATCTTATCACACTTTTTTATACTTGCAATAAGTTCCACTGTTACTCACTTGCAATTATTATTTTTTTAATATTCTGTCTTCCTTACTAGGTTGTTGGTTCTTGATTGGCAAACTACATATTTAATTTTTTGTGGAATGAGTAAACAATAGATGCTTGCATATAAGTGGAATAATAAGTGATTGAAAACACGAATAGAGTAGAGCCACTGGAGTCTTGCAAAGGTCCATAAGTAGCATATATTTTATTGCTCTAAATAATGTCTTACATTTACTTTGCATCATCATTGTTATTATTTAACTTAATATTCACAATTCCCTGTATTAAATATAAGAAATACGTTACTCTAATTTTACAGATAATATAAACATACAAGTTGCAGGTCAACATGGAAAATTACCTCTCTATCTGGAGGACTTCAAAGTAACAAAACTTCTAATATGTAGCTTTTGAAGGACATGTAGTTCCAGTTACTGAACTTCAGAAGGACAGTTCGAAATATATACCATCTTCCTTGGACTTACCTTCTGATGTTTCTAGGGAGAATTGTAACTACTTATTAAGCAACTGAAAATATTTAAATTTCTAGAGAAAACCTGGAAAACCTAGTAACACATTTTGCTAAGCCATCTGTGATTTCAAGTTGTAATCCCTGCAGGTTATCCAGTCCCTAGTCTTTAATTATAGTAATGTATGTTATTACCTACTTTTTCTCCTAAGGCCTCATACAAAATTAGTTATTTTGAAAATGTGAATCTTATTAATATTTGAGATCAAACTAAAATGCAGTTACTATCTAGATTAATAGTATAATCCTCCTATTTGTGCCCCCGTATCACTTGGCTCATTCACATATTAATGACTCCATTTGCAATCTCCTTTTAAAATTATTTTCATAATTTCAAAGTATTCCACTACTAACTCCACAAGATTAAGTGACAAACAGGCAGTTGATTTCCTGATTCTAAAATAAAATGAATAGAGATACTTATTGAGATTTGGGCTTTATTACCTCTAAATAGAACTCTTAAAATTCATTATTTCCAAATTGATTATTCAAGTGGTTTCAGTTGGGGGGTCATTTGACTTGAGATTTCTACACTGGAGATTTCAACACAATTTTAATTTCTTTTCCTTTTCTTATTTGAACACTTGCTATTTGTGTTTACTCTATTTGGATTCTAGTACTGGTTATCTTGTCATTAGCTCCAAATCTTATGTGCTTGGTTAATTTTTCCTCCATGGATAATTAGACTCCCCAAATTTTCAAATTGTCCTCATTTTCTTTGGTTCATGTTTATGATCACTGCATCTATATATCTTCATTTAATTTTTTTTCTAAATTCCAGATGCTACCAAATGCCTGCCATTTATATTGTTTTAACATTCCCTCTGCATCTCATATTTACCATGTCCAGTTCTGAACCATTACTTCCATATGAATCTACTGCTCATTTAATATTGACTTCAGCTTCTAAGTAACCCTTCATTTGTTAATGATGTTCTCCACCTAGGAGTTATGTAGGATAGAAACAATATTCTAGAAGGGAAACATCTGGGTTTTCAAAAACCCCATCCAATTGTATGCAAGAAAATTTGGTAGGATTTTATATTTTCACTAGCAATGCAAACAGAAAGAGGCTTTTCTTTCATTACATTGTCAAAAGTATCTGTTACTTTTTTTTTTTTTAACTTTTATGAACCTAGAGGTGCCTGGGTGGCTCAGTTGATTAAGTGGCCAGCTCTTGATTTTGGCTCAGGTCATGATCTCAGGGTCCAGGGACTGAGCCCCACATCAGGCTCCTTGCTCAATGGGGAGTCTACTTGAGATTCTTGCTCTCTTTCTGCCCCTGCCCCCATTCATGCTCTCTTTCTCTCTGTCTAAAATAAATAAAATAAATCTTAAAAACAAAACAAAACTTTAGTGAACCTATTTGTGAGAAATGGTTTCTCATTCTTACATTAATATGCATTTTGTTTTTACTGATAAGTACATTTGTCTCATATATTTACTAGCCATTCTGATATCCTCCTCAATGAATTGCCTTAAAAGTCATTAATGTGTCAATTATGAAAGCAAAATAATAGTATAATTTCATATTTTTATATAGATTTTCCAATTTTAACAGAATTATGTCTTGCATTGGACCCTCTTTTACAGTAATTTATAATTCCATTTAATATTTATCACATTTCCATAATGAAAGTAACTATTTGAAGTCATTATTTAAATTAATTTATTTATTACAGTATTACCTGGGTTTTTATTTCTATGGCTTGAAAACAATTCTTGATGCCATTGAAGATGTCATCTCTTGTTTATTTTATTTAATCTAAGATTTATTAAGAAATGCTTATATTTTATCTTCCATCACAAACTGCTTAAATCTAGGCATTTTTACTAAAAAAATAAATAATTCTGTGGCTAATCACATACTTGGGGGAACCTGTTACTCATAACTAGAAGCAAATTTGAAGTTATTAGCATTATTTTCATTATTCAGATATTTCTGAGAATTTATTTTTGTATAAATGACCATGAGCACAATTGCTGAATCTTAAATATAATTTAACTGATACCAGTAGATTGTATCCAAAGATGCCAACATCTAACTATGTTACAAGCAGGAATTTAGAAAAAAAATATATGCCCACATTCATTGCACCACTTAACATTATTCAGCCTCTGAAGTTTTGCTATTCTATTTAACAGAGTGGTACTTTATTGTCATCTAAATTTTATTTCCTCGATTTTTAGTTAAACTGAGGTCTCTTCAATGATTTGTAGAAATTTCTTAAGCATTTTAGATTCTATTGTTTTGTTTAAGGCATGTAGATTATCTTCTTTCAGTCTGTATCATTGTGTTAACTTTGGGCATGATGTCTTATACTAGATATTCATAATTTTAATGTAATTAAATACTATTTCCTTAATCTGTTTTTGAAGAAATCTGTCCATTTCTTTATAAGAAGAAGATTAGGTTGTGTTCAAATAATTCTATAACATAACATTCCTTATTAAAGTCTTTAATCAATGGGGGTCAATTTTCTGTATATATTTAAATAGGACTCTAAATTTATTTTTCTCTGTTTACTGAGCAAGTTTTCTGTACACAAGGTAATAGTAATTTTTGTCCTTTAAATATATAATTATTTGCTCTATATGCTCTATGCTCTAATTTGGGTTTTGAGATCGATAGTGTCCCAATGGATTCTTTGTATATTGTTATGATTTAACACTAAGTAATATTAAATCTGTAAAATAAATATTAAAAATATATATCAAATTGACATTGCTATAATATTGTGATGCCATCCTTGAACACAGAATACCTATTTCTTCTAATCATTTTGCATGTCCTTTATTTTATCCATATAGGATATTTTGTGTATTGTAAGTTATATTGAAATGTCTATTTTGTATTTTCTTTTTATTGTAAATAGTATTTTATTTTCCCTAAATCACCATTGCTGGGGTAGAGGAAATGCTAAGGAATTTTGAAGACTAATATTTATGAACTCTTTTTTAGGTTACTAAAAGGATCTGTTGATGTTGGTTTTTCTAGTTAGATGATTATTTCTTTGAAAAACAGGAGGTTTTTCTGCTCTCTGAATTAAATCTCATATTTCTTTTATTTTGCTCATCTTAACAAACATGTTCCTGAATGCCCATCACCCATCTAACCCATCCCCTGCCCTCTTCCCTCCATCAACCCTCAGTTTCTTCTCTATAGTTGAGTCTCTTATGGTTTATTTCCCTCTCTCTCGCTTTTTCCCCCTCCCATATGTTCAACGGTTTTGTTTCTTAAATTTCACCTATGAGTGAAATCATATGGCTTTTGTCTTTCCGTGACAGAGTTATTTCACTTAGCATAATACGCTGTAGCTCAATACACGTCATTGAGAATGGTTCCATAGAAATTTTAGGATTGCTTATTCTATCTCCATGAAAAATATTCACGGCATTTTGATGGGCATTGCATTAAATGTGTAGATTGCACTCCATGATATAAACATTTTAACAATATTTGTTCTTCTAATCCATGAGCCTTTAATGGTTTTTTACATTTCTTTTGTCATTTTCAATTACTTTCATCAGTGTTACAGCTTTCAGAGTACAGATATCTTACCTTTTTGTTTACGTCTATTCCTACGTGTCTCATGGTTTTTGGTGCAATTATGGATGGGATTGATTCCTTGATTTCTCTTTTGGCAGCTTCATTATTGGTGTATAGAAATTGAACAGATTTCTGTATGTTGATTTTATATACTGCAACTCTAGAATTCATGTATCAGTTTTAGCAATTTTTTTTGTGGAGTATTTTGGGTTTTCTATATAGAGTATCGTGTCTTCTACAAATGGTGAAAGTTTGACCTCTTCTTTCCAATTTGGATGCCTTTTATTTCTTTGTGGTTTCTGACTGTTGTGGTTACAATTGCCAGTATTATGTTAAATAGCTTTGGTGAGAATGGACATCCCTGTACTGTTCCTGACCATAAGGGAAAAGCTAAAAGCTCTCATGTGCTCCCATTGATGATGATATCAGCAGTGGGTTTTTTTGTATATGGACTTTATTATATTGATGTACATTCCCTCTAATACTCCTTTTTGAATGTTTTTATTATGAATGAGTGGTGTACTTTGTCAAATGCTTTTTCTGCATCTACTAAAAGTATCATATTGTTCTTATCCTTTCTTTCATTAATCTGGTGTATGAAATTGATTGACTTGCAAATATTGAACCACCCTTGCATCCTAGGAATAAATCCCATTTGATCATGATGAATGATTCTTTTAATGTTCTGTTGGATTCAGTTTGTTAGTATTTTTTTGAGAATTTTTACATCCATGTTCATCAGGGCTATTGGCCTGTTGTTCTGTTTTTCAGTGGAGTCTTTGTCTGGTTTTGGTATCAGGGAAATGCAGGCCTCATAGAATGAGTTTGGAGGTTTTCTTTTGATTTCTATTTTTTGAAATAATCAGAGAAGAATTTGTATTAACGCTTTTTTAAATGTTTGGTAGAATTCATTTGTGAAGCCATCCAGCCCTGGACTTTTGTTTGTTGGGAAATTTTTGATTACTGATTCAATTTCTTTACTGGTTATCAGTCTGTTCATGCTTTCTAAGTTTTCCTGTTTCAGAAAACCTGTGAATTTTTAAAGATTTTTTTTTTTTCTGGCCAGCATGGACTAAAGGAAACTATTCAGTAATGGATTAGCCTTCCTTAAAGGAATGTTTGCCCTTTGCCCTCAGCTCCTGTATTGTAATTTATAAGCCCTTCAAATGTCTTGCCTCATAAGTTTATTTGTTTTTCTGGGTCTTTGGGCCACTTGAGATATTGTATCCCTTGGCTAATTTGGATCTATATCCCTTTTGCTGTAATAAAACATAACCATTGGCTAAAGGCTTTTCTGAATTCTGTGAGTATTTCTAGCAAATTATTGAAACTAAAATGGTTTGTGGGACCCTCAAACTTTCAGTTGACATCAGAAGTGAAGATGGTCTTGAGAAGTTCATATACCAAGCAGGAACAGACATTTTATACAACAACAACAACAACAACAACAACAACAACCACAATAGGCTTTTAGATTACTTGCATTTTGTGAAACAGACTGAAGAGTATACTTTGTTCCAAAGTCAGTTTATTTATTCCAAAAGAAGTAGAGAAAAAACCCAAGGACTCAGAGAGTGAAGTCCTGAGCTGTTAAGAAGTATTCCCAGGTCATGATATCAAGTTCTAATAGATAAACTGTACAGAGAATCAATAAGTAAATCAATAACATGAACATGACCATCACTATAGATTAAATCTACTTAATGATCATATATAGAACATTCTGCCCAATAGCAGCAGAATATACTTTTTTTTTCAAACACACATGCAAATTCTCCAAGGTAGATCATATGTTAGGTCAAAGAACAAGTTTTAACAAATTTGAGAACATTGAAATCACACAAAATATATTTTTCAACCACAATGAAATAAAACTAGAAATTAATAACAAAGGGAATATTGGAAAAGAGTCAATATTTGACAATGAAACAACACACTCTTTTACAACCAATAGGACAAAAATAAAATTAAATTTGAAATCAGTAAAATCTTGTAAAAACAAAAATGTAAGACAACATAGCAAAACTTATGTGACTCAACAAAAGCAGTATTTAGAGGAAGTTTATAGTATTAATTCTGTCTATGTCAAATGACCAAAGTTTAGGACTCAAGGACCATTTTTTTAAGTACAAACTGAGCCCAAAGTGGGAGGAAAACCATAGAAATGAAAGCATAAATAAATACAATAGAAAATAGGCAAACTCATATATTTCTGAACCAGGGCACTCATCTCTAAAATGTGGGAACATTATTCAGTTACATGAGGTTATTGAAGAGTTGATAAGATAATGCATTAAAAGGCTTTGTATAATTCATGCCACTTTATGTTACAGTTATTATGCTTTGAAAATTTTTCTTATGATGTGATAGCTTAGAATATGTAGTGATCATTATGCTAATAATAACTGCATGGACAACAAGCTTTCAGAATCTCACATTTCATCCTTTCAGTCAGGAGATATAGATTATTTCTAGTACTTAATGGTATTATTGTTCATTTCCCCATTTTTTTTATTATGTTATGCTAATCCCCATACATTACATCATTAGTTTTTGATGTAGTGTTCCATGATTCATTGTTTGCGTATAACACCCAGTGCTCCATGCAGAACGTGCCCTCTTTAATACCCATCACCAGGCTAACTCATCCTCTCACCCTCCTCCCCTCTAGAACCCTCAGTTTATTTTTCAGAGTCCATAGTCTCTCATGGTTCATCTCCCCTTCTGATTTCCCCCCATCATCCTTCCCCTCCTGCTATCTTCTTCTTTTTTTTAAACATATAATGTATTATTTGCTTCAGTGATACAGATCTGTGATTTAACAGTCTTGCACACTTCACAGTGCTCACCATAGCACATACCCTCCCCAATGTCTATCACCCAGCCACCCCATCCCTCCCACCCCTCACCACCCTAGCAACCCTGAGATTAAGAATTCCTCATATCAGTGAGGTCATATGATACATGTCTTTCTCTGATTGACTTATTTCACTCAGCATAATACCCTCCGGTTCCATCCACATCATTGCAAATGGCAACATTTCATTCTTTTTGATGGCTGCATAATAATCCATTGTATATATATACCACATCTTCTTTATCCATTCATCTGTCGATGGCCATAATGGCTCTTTCCACAGTTCGGCTATTGTGGACTTGCTGCTATAAAGATCAGGGTGCACGTACCCCTTCGGATCCCTTGATTTGTATCTTTGGGGTAAATACCCAGTAGTGCAATTCCTGGATCGTACGGTAGCTCTATTTTCAACTTTTTGAGGAACTTCCATACTGTTTTCCAGAGTGGCTGCACCAGCTTGTATTCCCACCAAGAGTGTAGGAGGGTTCCCCTTTCTCCGCATCCCTGCCAACATCTGTGGTTTCCTGACTTGTTAATTTTAGCCATTCTGACTGGTGTGAGGTGGTATCTCATTGAGGTTTTGATTTCGATTTCCCTCATGCCAAACAATGTTGAGCACTTTTTCATGTCTGTTGGCCATTTGGATGTCTTCTTTGGAAAAATGTCTGTTCATGTCTTCTGCCCTTTTCTTGATTGGATCATTTGTTCTTTGGGTGTTGAGTTTAAGAAGTTCTTTATAGATTTTGGATACTAGCCCTTAATCTGATATGTCATTTGCAAATATCTTCTCCCATTCTGTTGGTTGTCTTTTGGTATTGTTGTTTCTTTTGGTGTGCAATAGCTTTTTATCTTGATGAGGTCCCAATAGTTCATTTTTGCCCTTGCTTCCCTTGCCTTTGGCGATGTTTCTAGGAAGAAGTTGCTGCAGCTGAAGTCAAAGAGGTTGCTGCCTGCATTCTCCTTTAGGATTTTGATGGACTCCTGTCTCACATTGAGGTCTTTCAACCATTTGGAGTCTATTTCTGTGTGTGGTGTAAGGAAATGGTCCAGTTTCATTCTTCTGCATGTGGCTGTCCAATTTTCCCAACACCATTTGTTGAAGAGACTGTCTTTTTTCCATTGGACATTCTTTCCTGCTTTGTCAAAGATGAGTTGACCATAGAGTTGAGGGTCGATTTCTGGGCTCTCTATTCTGTTCCATTGATCTATGTGTCTGTTTTTGTGCCCGTACCATATGGTCTTGATGATGACAGCTTTGTTTTTTTTGTTTGTTTGTTTTGTTTTTAAGATTTTATTTATTTATTTGAGAGAGAATGAGAGAGAGCACATGAGAGGGGGGAGGGTCAGAGGGAGAAGCAGACTCCCTGCCAAGCAGGGAGCCTGATGCGGGACTCGATCCAGGGACTCCGGGATCATGACCTGAGCTGAAGGCAGTCGCTTAACCAACTGAGCCACCCAGGCGCCCGATGACAGCTTTGTAATAGAGTTTGAAGTCAGGAATTGTGATGTCGCCGGCTTTGCTTTTCTTTTTCAACATTCCTCTGGCTATTCGAGGTCTTTTCTAGTTCCATACACATTTTAGGATTGTTGGTTCCATTTCTTTGAAAAAAATGGATGGTATTTTGATGGGGATTGCATTGAATGTGTAGATTGCTCTAGGTAGCATTGACATCTTCACAATATTTGTTCTTCCAATCCATGAGCATGGAACGTTTTTCCATTTCTTTGTGCCTTCCTCAATTTCTTTCAAGAGTATTTTATAGTTTTCTGAGTACAGATTCTTTGCCTCTTTGGTTAGATTTATTCCTAAGTATCTTATGGTTTGGGGTGCGATTGTGAATGGGAACGACTCCAAAATTTCTCTTTCTACTGTCTTGTTGTTGGTGTGTATGAATGTCACTGATGTCTGTGCATTGATTTTATATCCTGCCACTTGCCTGAATTCCTGTATGAGTTCTAGCAGTTTTGGGGTGGAGTCTTTTGGGTTTTCCACATAAAGTATCATATCATCTGCAAAGAGTGAGAGTTTGACTTCTTCTTTGTTGATTCAGATGCCTTTTATTTCTTTTTGTTGTCTGATTGCTGTGGCTAGGACTTCTAATCCTATGTTGAATAGCAGTGGTGATAGAGGACATCCCTGCTGTGTTCCTGACCTTAGGGGGAAAACTCTCAGTTTTTCCCCATTGAGAATAATATTCGCTGTGGGTTTTTCATAGATGGCTTTTATGATATCGAGGTATGTACCCTCTATCCCTATACTCTGAAGAGTTTTGATCAAGAAAGGATGCTCTACCTTGTCAAATGCTTTTTCTGCATCTATAGAGAGGATCATATGGTTCTTGCTCTTTCTTTTGTTAATGTATTGTATCACATTGATTGATTTGCAGATGTTGAACCAACCTTGCAGCCCAGGGATAAATCCTGCTTGGTTGTGGTGAATAATCCTTTCAATGTACTGTTGGATCCTATTAGCTAGAATCTTGGTGAGAATTTTTCCATCCATGTTCATCTGGGATATTGGTCTGTAATTCTCCTTTGTGATGGGGTCTTTCTCTGGTTTTGGGATCAAAGTAATGCTGGCCACATAGAATGAGTATGGAAGTTTTCCTTCCATTTCTATTTTATGAAACAGCTTCAGTAGAATAAGTATTATTTCTTCTTTTTTAAATTTTTTTTCTTTTCTTTTCTTTTTTTTTTAAGATTTTATTTATTTATTTGACAGAGAGAGACACAGCGAGAGAGGGAACACAAGCAGGGGGAGAGGGAGAGGGAGAAGCAGGCTCCCCGCAGAGCAGGGAGCCCGATGCGGGACTTGATCCCAGGACCCTGGGACCATGGCCTGAGCCGAAGGCAGTCGCTTAACCAACTGAGCCACCCAGGCGCCCCTCTTCTTTTCTTTTAAAAAAAAAATATTATGTTATGTTAGTCACCATACAATACATCATTAGTGTTTGATGTGGTGATCCACAATCCATTATTTTCGTATAACACCCAGTGCTCCATGCAGTACATGCCCTCCTTAATACCATCACCCTGCTAACCAATCCCCCCAACCCCCTTCCCTCTAAAACCCTGTTTGTCTCTCGGAGTCCATAGTCTCTCATGGTTCATCTCCCTCCAATTCCAGCTCCCTGATTTTTTCCCTTCCTTCTCCTAATGTCCTCCATGCTATTCCTTATGTTCCATAAATAAGTGAAACCATAGGATAATTGACTTTCTCTGTTTGACTTATTTCACTTAGCATAATCTCCTCCAGTCCCATCCATGTGGATGTAAAAGTTGGGTATTCATCCTTTCTGATGGTTGAGTAATAGTCCATTGTATATATGGACACATCTTCTTTAGCCATTCATCTGTTGAAGGACATCTTGGCTCTCTCCACAGTTTGGCTATTGGAGACATTGCTGCTATGACCATTGGGGTGCATATGGCCCTTCTTTTCACTACATCTGTGTCTTTGGGGTAAATACCCAGGAATGCAATTGCTGGGTCGTAGGGTAGCTCTATTTTTAATTTTCTGAGGAACGTCCACACTGTTTTCCAAAGTGGCTGTACCAACTTGCATTCCCACCAACAGTATAAGAGGGTTCCCCTTTCTCCACAACCTCTCCAACATTTGTTGTTTCTTTCCCTGTCCATTTTTGCCATTCTAACTGGTGTAAGGTCGTATCTCAATGTGGTTTTGATTTGAATTTCCCTGATGGCTAATGATGATGAACATTTTTTCAAGTGTCTGTTAGCCATTTGTATGTCTTCTTCAGAGAAGTGTCTGTTCATGTCTTCTGCCCATTTTTTGACTGGATTATTTGTTTTTTGGGTGTTGAGTTTGAGAAGTTCTTTATAGATCTTGAATACCAGCCCTTAAACTGTAGTCATTTGCAAATATCTTCTCCCATTCTGTGGGTTGCCTCTTTGTTTTGTTGACTGTTTCCTTTGCTGTGCAGAAGCTTTTTATCTTGATGAAGTCCCAAAAGTTCATTTTTACTTTTGTTTCACTAGCTTTTGAAGATGTATCTTGAAAGAAGTTGCTGTGGCTAATGTCAAAGAGGTTACTGCCTATGTTCTCCTCTAGGATTTTGATGGATTCCTGACTCACATTGAGGCCTTTCGTCCATTTTGAGGTTATCTTCGTGTATGGTGTTAGAGAATGGTCGAGTTTCATCCTTCTGCATGTGGCTGTCCAATTATCCCAGCACCATTTATTGAAGAGACTGTCTTTTTTCCATTGCATGTTTTTTCCTGCTTTGTCAAAGATTATTTGACCATAGAGTTGAGGGTCCATATCTGGCTTCTCTATTCTGTTCCATTGGTCTATATGTCTGTTTTTGTGCCAGTACCATGCTGTCTTGATGATCACAGCTTTGTAATATAGCTTGAAATCAGGCAACAAGATACCCCCAGCTTTGTTTTTCTTTTTCAACATTTCCTTGGTGATTCGGGGTGTTTTCTGATTCCATACAAATTTTAGGATTGTTTATTCCAGCACTTTGAAAAATGTCATTGGAATTTTGATAGGGATGGCATTGAAGGTATAGATTCCTTGGGTGGCATAGACATTTTAACAATGTTTATTCTTCCAATCCATGAGCATGGAATATCTTTCCATCTTTTTGTGTCTTCTTCAATTTCTTTCATGAGTGTTGTGTAGTTCGTAGAGAATAGATCCTTTACCTCTTTGGTTAGGTTTATTACGAGGTATCTTATGGTTTTTGGTGTTATTGTAAATGGAATCGTTTCTCTAATTTCTCTTTCTACAGTTGCATTGTTGGTGTATAAGAAAGCAACTGATTTCGGTGCATTGATTTTGTATTCTGCCACATTACTGAATTGCTGGATGAGTTCTAGTAATTTGGGGGTGGAGTCTTGGGTTCTCCACATAAAGTATCATGTCATCTACGAAAAGAGAGAGTTTGACTTCTTCTTTGCCAATTTGAATACGTTTTATTTCTTTTTGTTGTCTGATTGTTGTTGCTAGGACTTCTAGTACTATGTTGAACAAGAGTGGTGAGAGTGGGCATCCTTGACGTGTTCCTGATCTTAAGGGAAAGGCTCTCAGCTTTTCCCCATTGAGGATGATATTTGCTGTGGGTTTTTCATAGATGGATTTTATGAACTTGAGGAATGTTCCCTCTATCCCTATACTGTGAGCAGTTTTAATCAGGAAAGGATGCTGTATTTTGTCAAATGCTTTTTCTGCTTCAGTTGAGAGGATTATATGGTTCTTCCTTCTCCTCTTACTAATGTGTTCTATCACACTGATTGTTGAATCACCCTTGCATCCCGGGGATAATTCCCACTTGGTCATGGTGGATGATCCTTTTAATGTATTGTTGGATCCTATTAGCTAGGATTTTGTTGAGGATTTTGGAATCCATATTCATCAGGGATATCAGTCTGAAATTCTCCTTTTTGATGGGGTCTTTGCCTGGTTTTGGGATTAAGGTAATGCTGGCCTCATAGAATGAGTTTGGAAGTTTTCCTTCTGTTTCTATTTTTTGAAACAGCTTCAGTAGAATAGGTATTATTTCTTCTTTGAAAGTTTGGTAGAATTCCCCAGGGAATCCATCAATCCCTGGACTCTTGTTTTTTGGGGTGTTTTTGATCACTGCTTCCATCTCCTTACTGGTTATTGGTCTATTCAGGTGGTCAATTTCTTCCTGTTTCAGTCTTGGCAGCTTATAGGTTTCCAGGAAGGCCTCCATTTCATCCAGATTGCTCAGTTTATTGGCATATAGTTGTTGATAATAATTTCTAATAATTGTTTCTATTTCCTTGGTGTTAGTCTTGATCTCTCCCCTTTCATTCACCATTTTATTAATTTGGGTCCTTTCTCTTTTCTTTTGGGTAAGTCTGGCCAGTGGTTTATTGATCTTATTAATTCTTTCAAAGAACCAACTTCTAGTTTAATTTATCTGATCTACTGTGTTTCTGGTTTCTAATTCATTGATCTGCTCTAATTTTAATTATTTCTCTTCTAATGTGTGGCTTAGGCATCATTTGTTGCTTTTTCTCTAGTTCTTTAAGGTGTAGAGTTAGTTGGTGAATTCGGGATTTTTCTATTTTTTTTGAGTGAGGCTTGGATGGCTATGTATTTCCCCCTTAGGACTGCCTTTGCAGTATCCCATAGGTTTTGGACTGATGTGTTTTCATTCTCATTGATTTCCATGAATTGTTTAGGTTCTTCTTTGATTTCCTGGTTGATCGAAATATTCTTGAGCAGTGGTTTTTAGTTTCCAAGTGTTTGAATTTCTGCCAAGATTTTTCTTGTGATTGTGTTCCAGTTTTAAAGCATGTGGTCTGAGAATATGCAGGGAATAATCTGTCTTTTGGTATTGGTTGAGACATGATTTGTGACCCAGTATGTGGTCTATTCTGGAGAAAGTTCCATGTGCGCTTGAGAAGAATGAGTATTCTGTTGTTTTAGGGTGGAATGTTCTGTATATAACTATGAGGTCCATTTGGTCCAGTGTATTATTCAAGGCTCTTCTTTCCTTGTTGATTTTCTGCTTAGATGATCTGTCCATTGCTGAGAGTGGAGTATTGAGGTCTCCTACAATTAACGTATTGTTATCAATATGACTTTTTATTTTGGTTAACAGTTGGTTTATGTAGATGGCTGCTCCCATGTTGGGGGCATAGATATTTACAATTGTTAGATCTTCTTGTTGGATAGACCCTTTAAGAATGATATAGTGTCCTTCTATTTCTCTAACTACAGACTTTAGTTTAAAATCTAATTTGTCTGATATAAGAATTTTTACCCCAGCTTTCTTTTGAGGTCCGCTGGTATGGAAGATGGATCTCCATCCCTTCACTTTCAGTCTGGATGTATCTTTAGGTTCAAAATGAATCTCTGTAAACAGCATATGAATGTATCCTATCTTTTTTTTTTTTTTGAATCCACATTTTTTTTTATTCTTATGTTAATCCCCAACATTACATCATTAGTTTTAGATGAAGTGTTCCATGATTCATTGTTTGTGCACAACACCCAGTGCTCCATGCAGAATGTGCCCTCCTCAATACCCACCACCAGGCTAACCCATCCTCCCACCCCCCTCCCCTCTAGAACCCTGTTTGTTTTTCAGAGTCCATCGTCTCTCATGGTTTGTCTACCCCTCCGATTTCCCCCGCTTCATTCTTCCCCTCCCGCTACCTTCTTCTTCTTCTTCTTTTTTTTTTTCTTAACTTATATTGCATTATTTGTTTCAGAGGTACAGATCTGAGATTCAATAGTCTTGCACAATTCACAGCGCTTACCAGAGCACATACCCTCCCCAGTGTCTATCACCCAGTCACCCCATCCCTCCCACCCCACCCCCCACTCCAACAACCCTCAGTTTGATTCCTGCGATTAAGAATTCCTCATATCAGTGAGGTCATATGATACATGTCTTTCTCTTTTTGACTTATTTCACTCAACATAATACCCTCCAGTTCCATCCACGTCGTTGCAAATGGCAAGATCTCATTCCTTTTGATGGCTGCATAATATTCCATTGTATATATATACCACATCTTCTTTATCCATTCATCTGTCGATGGACATCTTGGCTCTTTCCACACTTTGGCTATTGTGGACATTGCTGCTATAAACATCGGGGTGCACGTACCCCTTCGGATCCCTACTTTTGTATCTTTGGGGTAAATACCCAGTAGTGGATCCTATCTTTTTATCCAATCTACAACCCTGTGCCATTTTATGGGAACATTTAGGCCATTCATGTTGAGAGTGATTATTGAAAGATATGAATTAATTGTCATCATGTTGCCTGTGAAGACGTTGTTTTTATAGATTGTCCCTGTAAATTTCTGTTGTTTATCATCTTGGGGTCTTTCTCCTTTTATAGAACCCCCCTTAATATTTCTTGCAAGGCCGGCTTAGTGGTCACATATTCTTTCAGTTTCTGCCAGTCTTGGAAGCTCTGCATCTCTCCATCCATTCTAAATGACAGCCTTGCTGGATAAAGTATTCTTGGCTGCACGTTCTTCTCATTTAGTACCCTGAATATGTCTTGCCAGGCCTTTCTGGCTTGCCAGGTCTCTGTGGATAGGTCTGACATTATTCTGATGTTCCTCCCTCTGTACGTAAGGAATCTCTTCCCCCTGACTGCCCTTAAGATGGTTTCCTTGGTTGTGAGATTTGCGAGTTTTACTATTACATGCCAGGGTGTTGTCCTGTTTTCCTTGATCTTGGGAGGGGTCCTCTCTGCCTCTAGGGCATGAATGTTTGTTTCATTCCCAAGATTAAGGAAGTTCTCAGCTACGATTTGCTCAAATACATCTTCTAGTCCTCTCTCTCTCTCTCTCGACTCCCTCTGGGATTCCAATAATTCTGACATTGGAACACTTCATGGTGTCCCTTATTTCTCTAATTCTGTTTTCATGGATTGTGAGTTGTTTTTCCCTGGCCTCCTCTTTTCCCTCTTTATCTATTAAATTGTCCTCCAGGTCACTGATTCGTTTTCTTCCTCACTTACCCTAGCTGTTAGATTATCTAGATTAGATTGGATCTCATTGATAGCATTTTTAAGGTCTGCCAATTCAGCTTTCATTTCTGCCCTTAGAGACTCCATGTTGCCATTAATCGATTTCTCCATTCTAGCTATTGCCTTCACAATTGCTAACCTGAATTCCATCTCCGACATCTTGGTTATACCTTCATCCATTTGTAAATCTTCAGCATAAGTCCTAATCTCTGAGTCTTTCGTATTTTGGGGGTTCCTCCTCCTAGTCATTCTGTTGATGCGTGGTTGAGGGAATGTATAGAGTCCAAATTATTGACCACAACCCACGCAAGTTGCACCTCGTTTCTAGGGACCTTGGGCTGCTGCCCTCTTGTTCTGCCAGCTTGTCTTCTCTCCATTAATTAGTATTCTGACCTCTGCAAAATCCATACAGCTCCTGAAACTCAAGAAAATTAAGTCCTTATAGCAGATGTGGTATGTTTGGTACGGTATATTGACATAGTCTTATGCACCCAAGACTATTTTAATCTTCTTGCCTTCCATTGTCATATAGTTGAATGATGTCCAAATTGTCTTATGATCACACAAAAAATAATTAATCCACGCAATTGTTGGCAAAATGCTTATTGGACTGGTGAGCAAGGAATGTTCAGTGTATTAGAGACCTTACAGGGCACTTGCCTCAAATGGTTAGGAGTTAAACCCTATCATGTTTCAGATTCTTTTGGAAACAAATTAAAGGTTTCAGAGGTTAAGGGGGTGGGGGGATGGGGTAGCTCGGTGATGGGTATTAAGGAGGTTATGTGTACTGGGTGTTATACAAAACTAATGAATTATTGAACACTACATCAAAAACTAATGATGTACTGTATGGTGGCTAACATAATTTAACATAGTTAAAAAAAAAAAAAAAGCTTTAGAGTCAACCAGAGTCGAAGATGGCAGAGGAGTAGGAGACCTTAGTTTTGTCTGGTCCCAGGAATTCAGCTAGATAGCTATCAAATCATTCTGAATACCTATAAACTTACCTGGAGATCTAAGAAAAGAATAGCTGTGATTCTGTAAATAGAAAAGTGACCACTTTCTACAAGGTAGGAGGTGTACAGAAGTGAATTTAAGGGGATATATTGGAAGATAAACCATGCGAAGAGGGTGCCTCCATAAGCCAGCTACCTGAAAGTGATATAGCAGCGGAGAACAAAATCAGAACTTTTAGAAGTCTGCTCTGGTGAGGGGACATACCTGCCTGAAACGAGCTCAAGTGGGGAAGTTGGGTGGAATCCTAAGGCACATAGTATGTTCTCAGGATCCCCAGGGTCACAGAATGAACAGAGGTGCCTGAGTGTGGAAGAGTTCCCAGGCACTGGAGCAGGGTGAGGTGACCACTCTCCAAACAGGGGTCCAGCAAGCAGCAGAACCTCCTAGAGACCTCCCTCTCTCCCCCAGGAGAAGCAGCATGGGTGTTTGCTGCAGGAATCTGCAAGGTTTGGATATTCTAAGCTGAGCGAGTGCCTGAGATGAAAACACTCCATCAAAGGCTGAGTGAACATAGAGTGCAGATGGAGACCAGGGAGACTGAGTGATTAACTCCTTTTCCCTGAGGGTGCACTGAGGAGTGGGGGCCACAAGCTTTTGACTCTGGGGCTGAGGTTGGGAGGCTGCCATTTTCTGTTTTTCTTTTTGTGTGTGTGTGTGTTATAATAACTTTATTTCATTTTATTTATTATTTTTCTATTTTTTATTTTATTTCATTAGCCACTGTATAGTACATCATTAGTTTTTGATGTAGTGTTCCATGATTCATTGGTTGCATATGACACCCAGTGCTCATCACAACACATGCCCTCCTTAATACCCATCACCCAGTTACCCCATCACCCAACTCTATCCCCTCTGAAGCCCTCAGTTTGTTTCCTAGGGTCCATAGGCTCTCGTGGTTTGTCTCCCTCTCTGATTTCCCCCCCTTCAGAATTCCCTCCCTTCCCCTATGGTCCTCCATGCTGTTGCTTATGTTCCACATATGAGTGAAACCAATTGATAATTGTCTTTTGCTTGACTTATTACACTTAGCATAATCCCCTCCAGGTCCATCCATGTCAATGCAAATGGTGGGTAATCATCCTTTCTGATGGCTGAGTAATATTTCATTGAATATATACCATATCTTCTTTATCCATGCATTTGTTGAAGGACATCTAGGTTCCTTTCACAGTTCAGAAATTGTGGACATTGCTGCTATGAACGTTGGGGTGCATGTGCCACTTTTTTTCACTGTATCTGTATCTTTGGGGTAAATACCCAGTAGTGCAATTGCTGGGTTTTACAGTAGCTCTATTTTTAATGTCTTGAGGAACCTCCATACTGTTTTCCAGAGTGGCTGTACCAGCTTGCATTCCCACCAACAGTGTAAGAGGGTTCCCCTTTCTCCACATCCTCACCAACATTTGTTTTTTCCTGTTTTGTTAATTTTTGCCATTCTAACTGGTGTAAGGTGGTATCTCAGTGTGGTTTTGATTTGTGTTTCCCTGATGGCTTGTGATGTTGAACATTTTTTCATGTGTTAGACATTTGTATGTCTTCTTTGGAGGAGTGTCTGTTCATGTCTTCTGCCCATTTTTTGACTGGATTATTTGTTTTTTGAGTGTTGAGTTTGAGGTGTTCTTTATAGATCTTGGATAACAGCCCATCTGTAATGTCATTTGCAAATATCTTCTCCCATTCCATGGGTTCCCTCTTTGTTTTGTTGACTGTTTTTTTGCTGTGCAGAAGCTTTTTATCTTGATGAAGTCCCCAAATTTCATTTTTGCTTTTGTTTCCCATGCCTTAGGAGACGTGTCTTGAAAGAAGTTTCTGTGGCCAATGTTGAAGAGGTTACTGCTTATTTTCTCTTCTAGGATTTTGATGGATTCCTACTCACATTGAGGTCTTTCATCCATTTTTAGTTGATCTGTGTGTATGGTGTAAGATAATGGTCCAGTTTCATTCTTCTATATTGTAGCTGTCCATCTTTCCCAGCATGATCTTTTGAAGAGACTGTCTTTTTTCCGTTGGATATTTTTTTCTGATTTGTCAAAGATTATTGACCATAGAGTCGAGGGCCCATTTCTGGGGTCTCTATTCTGTTTCACTGATGTATGTGTCTGTTTTTGTGGCAATACCATGCTGTCTTGGTGATCACAGATTTGTAATATAGCTTTAAGTCAGGCAGTGTGATGCCCCCAGCTTTGTTTTTCTTTTTCAAACTTTCCCTTTGCAATTCAGGGTCTTTTCTGGTTCCATACAAATATTAGGATTGATAGTTCAAGCTCCTTGAAAAATGCCAGTGGTATTTTAATAGGGATAGCATTGAAAGTGTATGTTGCTCTGGGCAGGGTAGACATTTTAACAAAGTATATTCTTCTAATCAATGAGCACGGAATGTTTTTCCATCTTTTTGTGTCTTCCTCCATTTCTTTCATAAGTGTTCTGTAGTTTCCAAAGTATCGATACTTTACCTCTTTAGTTAGGTTTATTCTTAGGTATCTTATGGTTTTTGGTGCAATTGTAAATGGAAGTGTTTCCTTCATTTTTATCCACTAAAGTGTCACAGCAAGCTTTCAGGGAACAAAAAACACCTAGAACAATCCAGAGCCACTTACATAGCCTGGCCCCATGGAAAGAATGGTGTAGTTCCACATGGGGCAAAGACATCTGAGAATCAGAGCATCAGGCCCCTCCCCCAGAAGATCAGCAAGAACATCTGGCTAAGATCAATTTTACTTATCATACAAAGCTGCAGAACTCCAGTGCTTGGGGAAAATAGTATATACAATTCATTTTTTTCTCATAATTCTTTTGTCTTTCATTTTTAGTTTTTTTCCTCTTTCCTTTTCAACCAATTTCTTATTTTATCAAATCTTTTTTTAAAGTCTTCTAATTTTAGTTTTTACAGTTACCCTTTATCCTTTCATTTTATTTATTTATTTATTTATTGTCAAGTAAAAATAGTCTTTATTCAAATTTAATGGAAACAAGGCTCATCATATTCTGTAAGATGGAGAAAAATAAAATTAAAAATCTTTTTTTTAATATAAAGCTATGTAATCACAACACCAGAATATGGAACTCTGCAGTTTATTTCCTATGGGTTATGGCAGTTATCAATTTTTCTCAACTGTGTTATTCACAACTTTGTTAAGTCCAAATGTATGAAACCAACATGGTAGGAAAATTAAGACTTTGCATTTTCACTAAATGGCAAACATCAAGTGGCATCAATTCGAGGGCAAAATGGCTGAACTCACCATAGATATCTATGTCAACATTCCAGCCTGAAAGACATCCAGGTATTGAGTGCCCCGTGGGAAAGGCCAGGCTGGGAGCCATGGTGGTTTGGATGAAAAAGTAGAATTACTGTGGGCCATGAGTAAAGGGGGTTTTCAAAAAGATTGTTTTCAGTTGAGCAGGAAGGCCTGGTGCCAGGAAGCTTTACAGAAATGAAGCACTTAGATTTGACAATTGTAGACACACTACTAGGGGAGTTCAAAATGTCAAGCAGTGTCATATGTTCTACTTGGATCACTTATGCTACAGCTACCAAACATGCAAAAAAGACTTCTTGGGGAGTTCCAGCAGTTGTCACAGCGAGTTAAGACTTTGAGTGGGACCTGGATCTAGACCGAGAGGGTGATCTGGACACAGACATGGATCTGGACTTGGACTGAGACTGGTTTTTTGAAGAGGATTTTGATCTGGAGTGTGATTCTATTAGAAGGTTGGGCTTGGATTTGTAATTGAACCTTGACCTGGACTGGGTGTCCTGATTGGTGCCGGCATCCACACTCTCCCCTTGGCACTCCCTCTGGCCAAACTTGGCTTTGGCATGATCCCACTCCTTGGTATGGAGCTGGACCATGACCTGGACTGGGAGTACTTGGTGCTCTCCTCCTACTTCTTCCTTTCATTGCATTTAATTTTATTTTTGTACATATATGTTTTTCTTTCTTTACAATATTGGGATGCAATTAATTCTAACAAATAGACCAAAATACACATAGGATCCAGTGTATTGCTCTATTCTGTTTGCTTGTCTAATTATATTTTATAATTTAATTTTAATTTATTTTATTTTGGTTTGGAGCATCTTCTGGTTTGTTTAGTGTATACTTCTCTGGGGGCATTGTTCCCATTTGACTATTTTGCTCTGTCATTCATCTATTCTTCTCTGGACACAATGACAAGATGGAATGACTCACCTCAAAAACGGAAAAAGAGTCAGTAATGACTAACAAGGACCTAATCAGTACAGCAATAAGTAAGATATCACAACTAGAATTCAGAATAATGATTACAAATATACTAGCTAGGCTTGAAAAAAGCATAGAAGACCCTAGAGAATCCCTTTCTGGAGAAATAAAATAAATAAAATCTAATCAAGTCAGAATTGAAAAGGGTATTAATGAGATGCAATAAAAACTGGAAGCTCTAAATACTAGGATAAATGAGGCAGAAGAGAGAATTAGTGATATAGAAGACCAAATGTTAGACAATAAAGGAGCTGAGAAAAAGAGAGATAAACAACTATTGGATGACAAGGGGAGAATTTGAAAGATAAGTGATATCATAAAGTGAAACACTATTAGAATAATTGAAATCCCAGAAGAAAAGGACACACACACACACAGAGAGTGGCAGAAGGAATATTGGAGAAAATTATAGCTGAGAACTTTCCTACTCTGGGGAAGGAAACAGGCATTCAAGTCCAGGAGGCACAGAGAATTGCTCTCAAAATCAATAAAAATAGCTCAACACCACAACATGTAATAGTGAAGCTTGAAAATCTCAGAGACAAAGAAAATCCTGAAAGTAGCTCGGGACAAGAGGTCCAGAAGCTACAATGGCAGAAACATTAGACTTCCAGCAGACCTATCCACAGAGACCTGGAAGGATAGAAAGCATTGCCATGATATATTCAGAGTAGTAAATGAGAAAAATATGCAGCCAAGAATACTTTATCCAGCAACACTGTCATTCAAAATAGAAAGAGAGATGAAATTTTCCAGGACAAACAGAAAATTAAAGAACTTGTGATCACTAAACCAGCCCTACAAGAAATGTTAATGGGGGATCCTTTAAAAGGAGAAATAGCCCAAAAGTAACATAATGACTTTATAGCTAATACAACAGCATTAAATTCGTAACTTTCGACAGTTACTCTGAATGTAAATGGGCTAAATGCTCCATTCAAAAAACACAGCGTATCAGATTGGATAAAAAAGCAAGACCAAACAACATACTGTCTGCAAGAGATACGTTTTAGATGAAAAGACACCTCCAGATTGATAGTGAGGGGGTGGAAAACAATTTATCATGCTAATGGACATCAAAAGAAAGATGGGTTAGCAATCCTTATATCAGACAAATTATATTTTAAACCAAAGACTGTAGTAAGGAATGAAGAGGGACACTATATTATACTGAAGGTGTCCATCCAACAAGATCTAACAATTGTTAATATTTATGCCCCTAACATGGGAGCAGCAGACTATATAACCCAATTAATAAAAAATTTAAAGAAACACATTGATAAAAATACAATAATAGTAGGGGATGTTAACTCACTGCAATGGACACATAAGCTAAGCAGAAGATCAATAAGGAAACAAGGGCTTTGAATGATATACAGGACCAGATGGACTTCACAAATATATTCAGAGCATTCCATCCTGAAGCAACAGAATATACATTCTTCTCATGTGTGCATGGAACATTCTCCAGAATAGATCACATAATGGGTCACAAATCAGGTTTCAACTGGTACCAAAAAATTGGGATTATCCCCTGCATATTTTCAGACCATAATGCTTTGAAACTCGAACTCAATCACAAGAGGAAATTTGGAAAGAACTCAAATACATGGAGGTTAAAGATCCTATTAAAGAATGAATGGGTCAACAGGGAAATTAAAGAAGAATTTTAAAAATTTATGGAAACTAATGAAAATGAAAACACCAGTTATCAAAATCACTGGGATACAACAAAGGTGGTCCTAAGGGGGAAGTATATAGCAATTCAAGCCTTTCTCAAGAAACAAGAAAGGTCTCAAATACACAAACTAAACTTACACCTTAAAGATCTGGAGAAAGAAAAGCAAATATAGACGAAACCCAGCAGAAGGAAAATAATAAAGATTAGATTAGACGTCAATGAAATATAAACAAAAAGATTGGTAGAACAGATCAAGGAAACTAGGAGGTCGTTCTTTGAAAGAATTAATAAGATCAATAAACCCTTGACCAGACTTATCAAAAAGAAAAGAAAGGGACTGAAATAAATAAAATCATGAATGAAAGGGGAGAGATCACAACCAACACAGAAGAAATACAAACAATTTTAAGAACATATTATGAGCAACTATATGCCAACAAATTAGGCAATCTGGAAGAAATGGATGCATTCCTAGAAACTCATAAACTAACAAAACTGAGACAGGAAGAAATAGAAAACCTGAAAAGACCCATAACCAGCAAGGAAATTGAAGTAGTAATCAAAAATCTCCCAACAAACAAGAATCCAGGGTCAGATGTCTTCCCAGGGGAATTCTACCAACCTTTTAAAGAAGAAATAATACCTATTCCACTGAAACTGTTTCAAAAAGTAGAAATGAAAGGAAAATTTCCAAACTCATTCTATGAGGCCAGGATTACCTTAATCCCAAAACCAGACAAAGACCTGACCAAAAAGGAGAATTACAAACCAATATCCCTGATGAACATGGTGCCAAAATTCTCACCAAGATCTTAGCCATTGGGATCCAACAGTACATTAAAAGGATTTATTCCTGGGCTGCAAGGATGCCTCAACGTTCACAAATCAATTATGTGATATACCACATTAATAAAAGAAAAGACAGGCATTTGATCCTCTCAATTGATGCAGAACAAGCATTTGACAAAGTACAGCATCTTTTCTTGATTAAAACGCTCCATAGTCTAGGATTAGAGGGAACATACATCAATATCATAAAAACCATCTATGAAAAGCCCACAGCAAATATCATTCTCAATGGGGAAAACCTGAGAGCATTTCCCCTAAGATCAGAACACGATAAGAATGTCCACTCTCACCACCATTGTTCGACATAGTACTAGAAGTCCTAGCTTCAACAATCAGACAAAAATAAATAAATAAATAAATAAATAAATAGATAGATAGATAGATAGATAGATAAATAAAATTCAGCAAGTAAATGAAACTCTCACTCTTCACAGATGACACTATATGTGGAAAACACAAAAGACTCCACCCCAATATTGCTAGAATTCATACAGCAATTCAGCAAACTAGCAGGGTATAGAATCAATATATAAAGATCGGTTGGATTTCTTTTTATTTTTTTAAGATTTAATTTATTTATGAAAGAGAAAGAGAGCACAAGCAGAGAGGAAGGGCAGAGGGAGAAGGAGACTCCTCATCAAGCAGGGAGCCTGACATGGGCCTTGATCCCAGGATCCTGGGATTATGACCTGAGTTGAAGGCAGACAATCAACCGACTGAGCCACAGAAGTGCCTGGTTGCATTTCTATATGCTAACAATGAGACAGAAGAAAGAGAAATTAAGGAGTTGATCCCATTTACAACTGCCCCTAAAACCACAATCTACCTAGGAATAAACCTAACCAAAGAGACAAAGGATCTGTAGATCACCCATGAAAGAATTTGAGGCAGACACAAAGAAATAGGAAAACGTTCCATACTCATGGATTAGAAGACCAATGTTGTTAAAATATCTATGCTACCAGGAAAGAGGAAAGATAGTGGAAGAGTGGGGACCTCATTTCATCTGGTCCTATGAATTTAGCTGGACAACTATCAAATCAATCTGAACAACCAAGAATTCAACCTGAGATGTAAGAAAAGAATTGCTGGAACTCTACAAGTAGAAAAGTGAACACTTTTCCAATGTAGAAGGTGTGGAGATGTGAATATGAAGGGATATATCAGACGATAATCAGCAGGGGGTGGGAGGCCTGGTAAGCCAGCTACCGGGTAGTGATATACCCCAGAACACAATATCAGAACCTTTAGAAAACCTGCTCCAGTAAGAGATGTCCCTGCCTGAAAGGTACTCAGGTGATGAAGCATGCCAGAATCCTAGGTGAGAAAGTGAGGTCTCAGGATCCCTGGGATCACAGAAAGGACAGGGGTGCCTGAGCCAGTACAGTTCCCAAGCATTGGAGCAGGGAACCTGGTGAGAGTCAGTGAGCCTGGGAGGGGGCTCTCGGCTCAGTTCACCATAAACCATGAGCTGTGGCCCGACTGGGTGACCGCTGTCTGTGCTGGGTCCCTGCAAAGTGCAGAAAGGTGGGACCCTCTGCCTTCTCCAGGGAGGATCAGTGAGGGGACATACTATATGATCTGCAGATTTTGGCCCACACAAAAGTGAAGACCACTTATCTCTGAGGGTTTACTGAAAAGAGGGAACAACAATCATTCAGCTCTGGGGCTGGCGATCAGGCCTCAGTCGTATTTATTTTAATCCTCTAAAGAGGGGCAGAAAGCCTTCAGGAAACAAAAGCCACACAGAGCAATCAGAAGTAGCTTACACTGAGCCCGGCCCCCTGGCAAGGGGCAATGCAACTCTGCCAAAGCAAACAGACCTAAGAAGCATTGCAGCAGGCCCCTTCCCCAGAAAACAGACTGGAAGAACAGGTGAACAGCTAGATTATAGACCACATAAGACTATAAAACTCCAGTGCTAGGAGAAAATAGTATATAAAATCAAGGTTTTTTTCTCATGATTCATTTATTTTTCAGTTTAAAATTTTTCATTTCTTTTTTTTTCTTTTTTCCCTTTTCAACTAGTTTCTTATTTTATCAACTCCTTTTTAAAGTCTTTTTCTAACTTTCATTTTTTTAAAAGATTTTATTTACTCAGAGTGAGAGAGAGACAGAACACACAAGCAGGGGGAGAGGCAGAGGCAGAGGGAGAGGGCAAAGCAGGCTCCCAGCTGAGCCAGCCTGGAGCCTAATGTGAGGCTCAATCTCAGGACCTGGAGATCATGACCTGAGCTGAAGGCAGATGCTTAACCATCTGAGCCAACCAGGTGCCCCCTTTCATTTTTTATATTTACATTTTATAGATATAGTCTTCATTTTTGGTTTCTTTTCACTCTATTCAATTTTATTTTTGTACATACATGTTTTGCTTTCTTTACAATTTTGGGACTTAGCGTCTTCTAACACAGAGACCAAAATACACTCAGGACCAAGTAGATCACACTGTTTTGTCCACTCTATGAGATTATATTCTCTCTTACCATCCCCCTTTTTTTCTTCCCTTTTCTTTTTCTTTTACTATTTATTTTATTTTATTTTTTTGGTTTCTGACCTATTCAGATTTCACTAGTGTGTATTTGTCTTGGGTCATGGTTGATATTTTGATTTTGTTCACTTGTTCATCCATTCTTCTCAGGTCAAAAAGACAAGAAGGAGGAATTCACAAAAAAAGAAAGAACCCGAGGTATTACTCTCTGCCACAGATATGAGTGATATGGATATAAGTAAAATGTCAGAGCTGGAATTCAGGAAAACAATTATAAAGTTAATAGAGGGGCTTGAAAAAATAATAAAAGACACTAGAGAATCTCTTAGTGCAGAAATGAGATCTAATCAGGCCAAAATTAAAAATGCTCTAACTGAGATGAAGTCCAAATTGGATGCTCTAACAGCTAGGGTAAATGTGGCAAAAGAGAAAGTAAATGACATAGAAGAAAAGTAGATGGAAAGGAAGGAAGTTGATGAAAAGAGGAAAAAACAACTAATAGACCATGAGAGGAAATCAGCAATGCCATAAAATGAAACATAATCAGAATTATTGGGGTACTCAAGGAAGAGGAAATAGAGAGGGGGGCAGAAGGAATATTTCCTCAAATCATAGCTGAGAACTTCCTTAATCTGGGGAAGGAAATAGGCATTCATGACCAAGAGGTAAAGAGGATCCCTCTCAAAATCAATAAAATGAGAATAACACCATGACATATAATAGTGAAGCTTGCAAATCTTAGAGCCAAATAAGCTATCCCGAGAGCAGCCAGGGAGAGGAAATTCCTTAGGTATGGAGGGAGGAACATCAGAATAACATGAGACTTATCCACAAAATCCTGGCAGGCCAGAAAGGGCTGGCAAGATATATTCAGGGTACTAAATGACAAGGACATGCAACCAAGAATACTTTATCCAGCAATGCTGTCATTCAGAATGGAAGGAGAGATCAAGAGTTTTGAGGTCAGACAGAAATTGAAAGAATATGTGACCACTGAGCCAGCCCTGAAAGAAATATTAAGGGGGATACAGTAAGCAAAGAGAGACTCCAAGAGTAACATAGACAAGAAAGTAACAGAGACAATATACAGAAACAAGGACTTTGCAGGCAATACAATGGCACTAAAGGCATATCTTTCAATAGATACTCTGAATGTAAATGGACTAAATATTCCAATCAAAAGACACAGGTATCAAATTGGATAAAAAAAAAAGCAGGACTCATCCATATGCTGTCTAGAACAACCTCATTTTGTACCTAAAGACACCCCCAGACTGAAAGTGAGAGAATGGAGAACTATTTACCATGCTAATGGACCTCAAAAGGAAGCTGGGGTAGCAATACTTACATCAGACAAATTAGATTTTAAACCAAAGACTGTAGTAAGAGATGTGGAGGGACACTGTATCCTACTTAAAGGATTTATCCAACAAGAAAATCTAACAATTGTAAATAGGTATGCCCCCAAATGTGGGATCAGCCAATTATATAAACCAATTAATAAGCAACAAAAAGAAACATATTGGTAATAATCCATTACTACTAAGAGAGTATAGCACTCCACTCACAGCAATGGACAGATCATCTAAGCAGAAGATGAACAAAGAAACAAGAGCTTTGAGGGACACATTGGACCAGATGGACTTCGTAGATGTATTTAGAACATTCCATCCTAAAACAACAAAATACTCAATCTTCACTAGGGCACACGGAACTTTCTCTAAAATAGATCACATATTGGGTCACAAATCAGGTCTCAACCAATACCAAAAGATTGAGATTATTCCCTGCATATTTTCAGATTACAGTGTTTTGGAACTCAATCACAAGAAGAAATTTGGAAGGAACTCAAACACTTGGAGGTTAAAGAGCATCCTGCTAATGAATGAGTGGGTCAACCAGGAAATTAAAGAAGAACTTACACAATTCATTAAAACTAATGAGAATAAAAACACATTGGTTCAAAACCTCTGGAATACAGCAAAAAAAGTCCTAGAGGGAAGTACATAGCAATACAAGACTCTCTCAAAAAGGTAGAAAAATCCCAAATGCACAAGCTAATCTTACATCTAAAGGACCTGGAAAAAGAACAGCAAATAAAGCCTAAACCAAGCAGGAGAAGATAAATAATAAAGATTAGAGCAGAAATCAATGAAATAGAAACTAGAACAGTAAAACAGATCAACAAAACTAGAAGCTGGTTCTTTGAAAGAATTAATACGATTGATAAACCTCTGGCCAGACTTATCCAAAAGAAAAGAGGAAGACAGCAAAATAAGAGTCCAGGGCCAGATGACTTCCCAGGGGAATTCTAACATACAAAGAAGAAATAATACCTATTTTACCAAAGTTGTTTCAAAAAATAGAAATGGAAGGAAAACTTCCAAACTCATTCTATGAGGCCAGGATTACCTTGATCCCTAAATCAGACAAAGACCCCATCAAAAAGGAGAATTACAGACCAATGTCCTGATGAACATAGATGTCAAAATACTCACCAAGATCTTAGCCAATAGGATCCAAGAGTACCTTAAAAGGATTATTCACCATGGCCAGATGGAATTTATTCCTGGGATGAAGGGTGGTTCAACATTCTCAGATCAATCAATGTGATAGAACACATTAAAAAAAAAAGACAAGAACCATATCATTCTTTCAATGGATGCAGAAAAAGCACTTCACAAGGTACAGCATTCTTTCACTCTTCAAAGTATAGGGATAGAGGGAATATATCTCAATATAAAGGGCATCTATGAAAAGCCCACAGTGAATATCATTCTCAATGGGGAAAAAGTGAGAGCTTTTCCCTTAAGGTCAGGAACATGACTCTCACCACTCTTGTTCAACATAGAACTAGAAGTCCTAGACTCAGAAATCAGACAACAAAAAGAAATAAAAGGCATTCAAATGGCAAAGAAGAAGTCAAACTATCTTCACAGATGACATGAAACTTTATGTGGAAAACCCAAAGGATTCCACCCCCAAATTACTAGAACTCATACAGCAATTCAGCAACATGGCAGGATACAAAATCAATGCACAGAAATAAGTTGCATTTCTATACACTAACAATGTGACTGAAGAAAGAGAAATTAGGGAATTGATTCCATTTACAATTGCACCAAAAACCATAAGATTCTTAGGAGGAAACAACCAAAGAGGTAAAGATCTATACTCTAGGAACTATGGAACACTTATGAAAGAAATTAAAGATACAAAGAGTTGGAAAAAACATTCCATGCTCAGGGATTGGATGAAAAAAATTGTTAAAATATCTATGCTGCCTAGAGCAATCTACACATTCAATGCAATCTCTATCAAAATAACATTGACATTTTTCACAGAGCTGGAACAAACAATCCTAAAATTTGTATGGAATCAGAAAAGACCCCAAATAGTAAGAGGAATTTTGAAATAGAAAATCAAAGCTGGAGGCATCACAGTGTCTGAATTCAAACTATATTACAAAGCTGTGATCATCAAGACAGCATGGTATTGGCACAAAAACAGACACATACATCAATGAAACAGAAATAGACCCTCAACATCTATGGTCAACTAATCTTTGACAAAGCAGGAAAGAACAAACAATGAAAAAAAGACAGTCTCTTCAATAAGTGATGCTGGGAAAACTGGACAGCTAAATGCAGAAGAGAGAAACTGGACCATTCTCTCACACCATATACAAAGATAAACTCAAAATGGATGAAAGACCTCAATTTGAGACAGGAATCCATCAAAATCCTAGAGGTGAACATAGGCAGTAACCTCTTTGACTTCGGCCATAGCAACTTCTTTCAAGACACTTCTCTAAAGGCAAGGGAAACAAAAGCAAAAATAAACTTTTGGGACTTCATCAAGATAAAAAGCTTCGGCAAGGCAAAGGAAACAGTCAACAAAACTAAGAGATAGTCCACGGAATGGGAGAAGATATTTGCAAATGACAATAGAGATAAAGGGCTGTTATCCAAGATCTATAAAGAACTTGTGAAACTCAACACTCAATAAACAAATAACCCAGTCACAAAATGGGCAGAAGACATGAATAGACATTTCTCCAAAAAAAGATGTATAAATTGCCTACAGACAAATGAAAAAAATGCTCCACATCACTAGCCATCAGGGAAATCCAAATCAAAACCACATTGAAATACCACCTTACACCAGTTAGAATGGCAAAAATTAACAAAACAGGAAACAACAAATGTTGGCAAGGATGCAACAAAGGGGAACCCTATGACACTGTTGGTGGGAATGAAAGTTGGTACATCCACTCTGGGGAAAAGTATGGAGGTTCCTCAGGATGTTAAAAATAGAGCTACCCTATGACCCAGCAATACTGGGTATTTCCCCCAATGATACAGTTGTAGTGGAAAGAAGGGGCATATGCACCCCAGTGTTCATAGCAGCAATGTCCACAATAACCAAATTGTGGGAGGAGCTGAGATGTCCTTCAATAAATGAATGGATAAAGAAGATGTGGCTCATATATACAATGGAATATTACTCAACCATCAGAAAGGATGAATACCTACCATTTGCATCGACATGGATGAAACTGGAGGGGATTATGCTGAGTGAAATAAGTCAAGCAGAGAAAGACAATTTTCATATGGTTTCACTCATATGTGCAATATAAGGAATACTGCAGAGGACCATAGAGGGAGGGAGAGAAAACTGAATGGGAAGAAATTAGAGAGGAATACAAACCATGAGAGATTCTGGACTCTGGAAAACAAACTGAGAATTGCAGAAGGGAGGGGCGAGGGGGAATGGGATATTTGGGTGATGAATGTTAAGGAGGGCATGTGATGTGATGAGCACTGGGTGTTACATGCAACTAATCAATAATTGAACACCACATGAAAAACTAATGATGTACTTTAATTGAACTTAATTAAAAGAAAGAAAAAAATACTATAGGAAGATGACCCTGTCATATGCTGTAACATGGATGAAACTTGAAGACATTATTATGCTAAGTAAAATAAGCCAGTCACAAAAACAAATACTGTATGATTCTACTTATGTGAGATATCTAAGCTAGTCAAATTTATAGAAACAAAAAAGTGTAATTGTAGTTATCAGGTGCTGGGGAAAGGGGAAAAGTAGTTATGGTTTAATGGATATAGAGTTTCAGTTTTTCAATAAGAAAAATTTCTGGAGTTCTATTTAACAAAAATATGAATATACTTAACATTACTGGAACTTAAAATACACTTTGCACGTCCCCTCTGTTCTCTTCTTTTTTTTAGTTACAGTTGTCACCTTCTATTATAGTATTTATTTACTTACTCAATTTATAGCTTAAGTCCCTCCTCAACCACAATAGAATTTAAAGTTTCATTTTAGAGAGGTTTTTTTTTGTTTTATTTCTTTACAGTTTTTAAAATAGTAAACAATAAATATTAGGTACTCAATAAAAGTTGGTTGAATGGTGGTATGGCCACCAAGTGAGTAATATGTAATATATGTACAGTAAAAAGACTTGCCATTCCTCTAATGTAAAGCCCATCCACATTGTGCTATCCTACATGAGCTGACTTTATGAGAACCATGTTCAAGTCAGAATCACCATATCCACTCCCTTCCTATGGTGAGTCATTTTTTCAGTAGCCACTTATACGAATCTTTTATCATAGCTACATAAATGTGTGCTTCCTATCTTGAGTACACGTACTACTATCTCTTTTCTGTACAGCAGAGCTTCTAGAGGAGAAGGTTGAGACATTAGCTATGTGTCCAATTTGCTGGTGAGGCAGTTTTCTGACTTTTGCCACAGAGCTCTTTCTAGACCCCCAAATCTGAGTAACATCTATGTTCTTCAGTTTCAAACCTTCTGAACTATGAGATAACCAGGGCTTCCATAATTTCCTACTACAGTGAATAGTGAAAAGCTAGTAATCTGAGTCTATAAGATTCACGTGTATTAGTATTTCCAGGTATACAATGTCAGTGTCCAGACATGTAATTTAACTGAACCAAATTCATTTACTTTCAAGACACAATGTTCTCCTGAGTTCCTCCTCGGATTCTGTTGATCTGTAGATATTTAAGCTCACAATCCCAAAAGACTTGCTCAGAATGAAGTAGCAATTGCTACATACTTTTATAAACATGAATTGGATAACCATAATTAGACCACAGAATTCCTGTCAAAGTTTTTAAATGAAGTAACACTCATGTTTTTGTCTGGACTTTGAAAAATTGCTTCAGCTACATTCAATCACCTTTTCTGAGAGAAATTATCATAAAAGGAATTGCTCTTCTCCAAGTATAGACATAATGAGCATATTATTATTATTATTATTAATTATTATCTTATCTGGATGAATTAGAGGTGAAAACAATATTGTCTATAGGTGTTGACGTAACCTATCTAGTTTAACATTTCAGTGAAAAGTCAAACTAATCATAAAACTGAATACATATAAAGCTAAGCACAAATTAAATATATATTTCATATTTAAATTAAAAAACCTAAAATAAAACAATAGTTTATTCAATGTAAAGAAAAAGTTTACCTTGTAGCCTCAATCAAGAACAAATCAATAAACCAATGATCTGAATGTTACTACCATTCCTATCATTTCAAAGTTCAGGTGGGTTAGTGTCAAAAAAAAAAAAAAAGTAGTGTGCTCTGCAGTACTTAACAACTGAAAATGCAAAAAAACCACAATTATTTATTGAGTCTTTCCAAACTGCTGAGCAATATGAGGAGTGAATGTGCCTATGATTGTCTTGGAAAGCAAAGTTATCATTTAAGAGAAAGATAAAAGAATATATATCTAATATAAAGTATATAAAAAAAAACAAAAAAATTATCCTTAGAAGTATTTTATATTAAGCTTCTGTTTTGTATTTATTCACAATTTAAGTATTTAAAAACCTAGTATTAAACAGTAGTATAGGAGAAATAGTCACAATCATTCAAAAATAAATATGAAAAATATAATTTCTTCTTAATACTATGATATATGAATGCAGTGTAGCTATGAAAAGAGAAGTGAATTTGGGGGCGTATGGAGTCATGTATGAGAAGATCAGAAATATTTTACACAACTTGCTCATATGGCAAGGGAAATATAGATACATTATACTTGTCATCAGACCAAAATTTTTCTAAAAATATTTTCAAGTGGCTTGGGGATACATTTACTTGCTTATGCTTTAAACATTATTTGCTAGATTAATTAAGGAATGTACAAATTTTCTCTCCCCTCTTACCATCACATGCTTCTCCATACATCCATTAAGACCACTGAGAAGTTAAAATAATGCCATTTTGCTTTCTTATAGTGTCTTCTAAAATATTTATATTTTTTGTCAATAATGTCAGTCAATGTATGCAAGAATTAGCAACCTCAAAATTTTAGTAGCTTAATAGAACAAAGGTTTATTTCTAGCTCATAGCATATGCTAAATGGCAGCCATCAGGGACCTCTCTGAATTGAAAGCATTTGACAAAGCCATTGAAAATAAGAACTCAGTCACATTGGAATATGAGTTTTAAGCATTTACTTTAAAAAATGCAAATAAAGGGGTGCCTGGGTGGCTCAGTCGTTAAGCGTCTGCCTTCGGCTCAGGTCATGATCCCAGGGTCCTGGGATCGAGCCCCGCATTGGGCTCCCTGATCCGTGGGAAGCCTGCTTCTCCCTCTTCCACTCCCCCTGCTTGTGTTCCCTCTCTCCCTATCTCTCTGTCAAATAAATAAATAAAATCTTAAAAAAAAAAAAGAAAAAAATGCAAATAAAAAAGTGGGAGCATTCTCCAATCAGAAGCCAAGTGACTACTGCTGACCTGAAAATACCAGCTTTGTGGGTCCCTACATAAATATGGATATAATTTAACATAGCTGCTTGACACCTTCCAGGAGGATTTTGATATCCACAGTGGAGAACCTTGAACTCTCAAGGAGACAAACATATATAAAATATATTACAAAGAAATCCAAGTATGCATTTTGAAAACAGGTTTTAAAAGTAAACAATGTAAGCTATATATTGGAAAAGTGATTCAAATATATATTTTGAAATTAAGGAGAATCACAATACAAAAGACATGGCATTCATGTGAAAAGAAATTTTGATATACATATGAAAACAAAGAGTCATGGCAGAATTTTTACTGTTTTAAAATAACAAAATAATTTTGAGTATGGGAAAACAGAATACCATAGTCAAGACTCAGTCACAGAGAGGAAGAAAATGTAGAAAAGTGTACACCAGTAGTTCTCTATGTCTCTATCAGTCATTTCTGCTCACATTTAATTGGCCAAATAAGTCACATGGCCACAATTGCTGTCAAAGGGAGAGATGGGCAACCTATTCACGCTTTAAGAAGGGGAAATGAGCAATAATGCCATTAAGTACTAGAAATGATCTATATGTCCTGACTGAAAGGATGAAATTTGAGATTCTGAATGCCTGTTGTCCATGCAGTTATTATTAGCATTATGATCACTATATATATTCTAAACCATCACATCATAACAAAAATTTTCAGAGCATAATAAGTGTAACATAAAGTGACATGAATTGTACAAAGCCTTTTAATGCATTATCTTATCAACTCTTCAATAACTTCATGTAACTGATAATAATGTTCTTACATTTTACAGATGAATGCTCTGGTTTAGAAATATAAAGTTTGTTTATTTTTTATTGTATTTATTTATGATTTCATTTCTATGGTTTTCCTTCTACTTTGAGCTCACATTGTACTTAAAAAAATAATAATTGGTCTTGAGTCTTAAATTTAGGTCATTTGGTATAGACAGAGTTAATAATATAAAGTTCCCTCTAAATACTGCTTTTGTTGAGTCACATAAGTTTTGCTATGTTGTCTTACATTTTTGTTTTTACAAGATTTTACTGATTTCAAATTTAACTTTATTTTTGTCCTATTGGTTGTAAAAGAGTGTGCTGTTTCACTGCCAAATATTGACACTTTTCAATTTTTCCTTCTGTTATTAATTTCTAGTTTTATTTGTGGTTGAAAAATATATTTTGTGTGATTTCAATGTTCTCAAATTTGTTAAAACTTTTTCTTTGACCTAATATATGATCTACCTTGGAGAATGTTGCATGTGTGTTTGAGAAAAATGTATAATCTGCTGCTATTGTGCGGAATGTTCTATATATGATCATTAAGTACATTTAGTCTATAGTGATGTTCATGTTCATATTACTGATTTACTTATTGATTCTCTGTATAGTTTATCTATTGGAACTTGATATCATGTCCTGGGAATACTTCTTAACAGCACAAGACATCAGTCTCTGAGTCCTTGGGTTTTCTCTCTACTTCCTTTGGAATAAACAAACTGACTTTGGAACAGAGTATACTTTTAAGCCTGAGATTCACAAAATTCAAGTAATCTAAAAGCCTTTTTGTTGTTGTTGTTGTTGTGGTTGTTGTATAAAATGTCTGTTCCTGCATGGTGTATGAACTTGTTAAGACCATCTTCACTTCTGATGCCAAGTGAAAGTTTGAGGGTCCCACAAGCCATTCTCAGTTTCAATAATTTGCTAGAAATACTCACAGAATTCAGAAAGGCCTTTAGCCAATGGTTATGTTTTATTACAGCAAAAGAGATACGGATCCAAATTAGCCAAGGGATACAATAACTCAAGTGGCCCAAAGACCCAGAAAAACAAATAAATTTATGAAGTAGGACATTTAAAGGGCTTATAAGTTACAATACAGGAGCTGAGGGCAAAGGGCAAACAATCCTTTAAGAAAGGCTAATCCATTACTGAATGGTTCTCATTAGGCCACACTGACAAGACAAAAATTCTTTAAAAATTCACAGCTTTTCTGGAACAGGAAAACATAGAAAACTTGAACAGACTGATAACCAGTAAAGGAATTGAATCAGTAATCAAAAATTTCCCAACAAACAAGAGTCCAAGGCTGGATGGCTTCATAAACAAATTTTACCAAACATTTAAAAAAGCTTTAATAGATGTAGTGAAAAGAAGGGCCATATGCACCCCAATGTTCATAGCAGCAATGTCTGCAATAGCCAAACTATGGAAAGAGCCCAGATGCCCTTCAACAGACAAATGGATAAAGAAGATGTGGTCCATATATACAGTGGAATATTACTCAGCCATCAGAAAGGATGAATACCAAAATTTTCCATCAACATGCATGGGACTGGAGGAGATTATGCTAAATGAAATAAGTCAACCAGTTAAAGTCAATTATCCTATGGCTTCACTTAATAATGGAACATAATGAATAGCATGGAGGACATTAGGAAGAGGAATGGAAAAATGAAGGGGGGAATCAGAGGGGCAGATGAACCATGAGAAACTATGGACTCTGAGAAACAAACTGAGGGTTTTAGAGGGGAGGGGGGTGGGAGATGGGTTTGCCTGGTGATGGGTATTAAGGAAGGCACATAATGGATGGAACATGGGGTGTTATAAGAAAACAATGAAACATGGATCACTACATCAAAAACTAATGATATATTGCATGGTGACTAACATAATAAAATTAAATGAAACTAAAAAAATAAAAATATAAAAATAAAAAGATTAATACAGATTCTTCTGACTTTTCCAAAAAAATAGAATTCAAAAGAAAACTTGCAAACTCATTCTATGAGACCAGCATTACCCTGATAGTAAAACCAGGCAAAGACTCTACTGAAAAACAGAACTACAGGCCAATAACCCTGATGAACATGGATGCAAAAATTCTCAACATACTATTAGCAAATCGCATCCTCAGAGGGGAAGAAGAACCATGAGAGACTATGGACTCTGAGAAACAAACTGAGGGTTTTAGAGGGGAGAGCGTGGGGGGATGGGTTAGCCTGGTGATGGGTATTAAGAAGGGCACATATTGCATGGAGCACTGGATGTTATATGCAAACAATGAATCATGGAATACTACATCAAAAACTAATGATGTAGTGTATGGTAACTAAAATAACATTAAAATAAAATAACATAAAATAAAAAAAATAAAATAAAAAACAATCATTCAACATGTTAAATGGGCTTTATTCCTGGGATGCAAAGGTGGTTCAATATTTGCAAATCAATCAATGTGATTCGCCACATTAATAAAAGAAAGGATAAAAACCATACAATACTTTTCATAGATGTAGCAAAAGCATTTGACAAAGTACAACACTCATTCATGATAAAAAGCATTCAAAAAGGAGTGTTAGAGGGAATGTATTCAACATAATGAAGTCCATATACAAAAAATCCACAGCTGGAGGAGGAGCAAGATGGTGGTGGAGTAGGAGACCTAAATTTCGTCTGGTCCCAGGAATTCAGCTAGATAGGGATCAAACCATTCTGTTGAGTTCCTAGGAGCTTAACAGGAGATTGAAGAAAAGAATAGCAGCAATTTCCTGAACAGAAAAGTGACCACTTTCTGGAAGGTAGGACGTGCAGAGAAGTGAATCTGAGGTGATATTAGGGAAGATAGACGACAGTGGAGGGGGCCTCTGTCAGCCGCGACTGGCAAGTGATAGAGCAGCAGAGCACAAAATTGGAAATTTTAGAAGTCGACTCTGCTGAGATCCAGTGGCTAAGCGGGGGTGGAACAGTTGGGACAGTGTGGTCTCAGGACCTTCGGGGTCACAGAAAGACCGGGGGTGCCTGAGTGTGGCAGAGCTCCCAGGTATTGGAGCAGAGACAGAGCTGAGGAGTGGGCTCTCAACTCAGGGTTGCCGTAAACCATGATCCACGGCACAGTTGGGCCACTGCTCTTCCAAAAGGGACCCAACAAACAGCAGATTTGGGGAGACTCCCCTTCCTCCCCCAGGAGGAGCAGTATGGGACTGTATCGCAGGAATGGGCTGGGTTTGGAGACTCCAAATGGGGTCATGTGCCAGAGATAGAAATGCTCAGTCACAGGCCAGGTGAGCAGAGAGTGCGGCCGGAGACCCAGGGAGAAAAGGGAATGGCTGCATTTCTCTGGGGGCTCACTGAGGAGTGGGGCCCCGAGTTCTTGGCTCCTCTGGGGCAGAGATTGGGAGGCCACCATTTTCACTCTCATCCACCAAAGCTGTACCAAAAGCTTGCAGGGAACAAAATCTCCCGAGAGCAAACCCAGCAGATTACTTAGCCCAGACCGGGCAAGGGCGGGGCAATTCCGCCTCCAGCAAAGACATTTGGGAACCACTGTGACAGGCCCCTCCCCCAGAAGATCAGCAAGAACAGCCAGCCAAGACCAAATTTTCCAATCAATAAGAACAGCAGAACTCCAGCGCTAGGGGAATACTGCACATAGAATTCATGGCTTTCCCCCCATGATTCTTTAGTCTTTCAAAGCTAATTTTTTTTAACTTTATCTTTTTTTAAAATTTTTCTTTTTCCCTTTCTTCAACCAACATCTTATCAATCCTTTTTTTAAAAAATCTTTTTATTTTTCATTTTTAGAGTTATATTCTATCCCTTCATAGTAGTTAACCTTATTTTTGGTATATATATACAATTTGTATATATATATATAAGTTGTCTTCTCTTTAAAATTTTGGGATACAGTTTCTTCTAACAGACCAAAATATACCCTAAATCTCTAGTGTATGGCTTTGTTCTAGTCTCCTGCCTGATAATTCTCCCCCAACCTTTTTTTTAAATCCTCTTCTTTCTTTTTTCAACCAACTTCTTATCAGTTCCTTTTATAAAATCTTTTATAATTTTCATCTTTACAGTCATATTCCATCCCTAAATTGTATTTACCCTTATTTTTGTATATATATAAGTTTCTCTTTCTTTAAAATTTTGGGAGGCACTTTCTTCTAACAGACCAAAACACACCCAAAATTTAGTGTGTAGCACTGATCTATGCACCAGACAATCATATGTGATCATATTCGTTTTTTGTTTGTTTTTAACTTTTTTCTTTCTCTCTTTTTTTTTCTTTTTTTTTTCTTTCCCTTTCTTGTCCCCCAGTTTCAGGTCTCTTCTGATTTGTTTAGTGTATAATTTCTTGGGTCGTTGTTACCCTGTTACCATTTTCTTCTCTCATTCATCTATTGTCTTCTGGAAAAAATCACCTCAAAAAAAAGAACAAGAGGCAGTACTGATGGCCAGGGACCAACTCAGTACAGACATTAGTACAATGTCAGAACTAGAGTTCAGAATGATGATTTTAAAGATACTAGCTGGGCTTGAAAAAAGCATGGAAGATATTAGAGAAACCCTTCCCGGAGAAATAAAAGAACGAAAATCTAACCAAGGCCAAATCAAAAAGGCTATTAATGAAGTGCAATCAACAATGGATGCTCTAACTGCTAGGATAAATGAGGAAGAAGAGAGAATTAGTGATATAGAAGACCAAATGATGGAAAATAAGGAAGCTGAAAAAAGAGAGATAAACTACTACTGGATCACGAGGGAAGAATTCGAGAGATAAGTGATACCATAGCCAATGGTATAATAGCCAATTATATAAGCCAATTAATAACAAAAGCAAAGAAACACATCAACAACAATACAGTAATAGTAGGGGACTTTAACATCCCCCTCACTGAAATGGACAGATCGTCTAAGCAAAAGATCAACAAGGAAATAAAGTCTTAAAATGAAACACTGGACCAAATGGACTTCACAGACCTATTAGAACATTCCATCCCCAAGCAACAGAATACACATTGTTCTCTAGTCCCCATGGAACATTCTCCAGAATAGATCACATCGTAGGTCACAAATCAGGTCTCAACTGGTAAAAGATTTGGATCATTCCCTGCATATTTTTGGACCACAATACTTTGAAACTAGAACTCAATCACAAGAGGAAAGTTGGAAAGAACCTAAATACATGGAGGCTAAAGAGCATCCTACTAAAGAATGAATGGGTCAACCAGGAAATTAAAGAAGAATTTAAAAAATTCATGGAAACCAATGAAAATGAAAACACAACTGTTCAAAAATTTGGGATGCAGAGAAGACAGTCCTAAGAGGAAAGTATATAGCAATTCAAACCTTTCTCAAGAAACAAGAATAGTTTCAAATACATAACCTAACCCTACACCTAAAAAAGCTGGAGAATGAACAACAAATAAAGCCTAAACCGAGCAGGAGAAGAGAAATAATAAAGATCAGAGCAGAAATCAATGAAATAGAAAGCAAAAGAACAGTAGAACAAATGAATGAAACTAGGAGCTGGCTCTTTGAAAGAATTAAGAAGATTGATAAACCCCTGGCCAGACCTATCAAAAAGAAAAGAGAATTGACCCAAAGAAGTAAAATCGTGAATGAAAGAGGAGAGATCACAACCAACACCAAAGAAATACAAACAATTCTAAGAACAAATTATGAACAACTATATGTCAGCAAATTAGATAACCTGGAAGAAATGGATGCATTCCTAGAGATGTATCAACTACTAAAACTGAACCAGGAAGAAATAGAAAACTTGAACAGACCTATAGCCACTAGGGAAATTGAAGCAGTCATCGAAAATCTCCCAACAAACAAAACTCAGGGCCAGATGGCTTCCCAGGGAAATTCTACCAAATATTTAAAAAAGAATTAATACCTATTCTTTGAAAGTGTTCCAAAAATTAGCAATGGAAGGAAAAGTTCCAAACTCGTTTTATGAGACCACCATTATCTTGATCCCCAAACCAGACAAAGACCCCATGAAAAAGGAGAACTACAGACGAATATCCTTAATGAACATGGATGCAAAAATTCTCACCAAAATCCAGGATCCAACAGTACATTAAAAGGCTTATTCACCACGACCAAGTCGGATTTATCCCTGGGATGCAAGGTTGGTTCAACATCAGTAAATCAATCAATGTGATACAATACATTAATAAAAGAAAGAACAAGAACCATATGATCCTCTCAATAGATGCACAAAAAGCATTTGACACAGTACAGCATTCTTTCTTGATCAAAACTCTTCAGATTATAAGGATAGAGGATACATACCTCAATATCATAAAAGCCAACTATGAAAAACCCACAGCGAATATCATTCTCAATGGGGAAAAACTGAGAGCTTTCCCCCTAAGGTCAGGAACACGGCAAGGACTGCTATTCAACATAGTATTAGAAGTCCTAGCCACAGCAATCAGACAACAAAATGAAATCAAAGGCATCTGAATTGGCAAGGAAAAAGTCAAACTCTCACTCTTTGCAGATGATATGATACTTTATGTGGAAAACCCCAAAGACTCCACCCGAAAACTGCTAGAACTCATACAGGAATTCAGTCAAGTGGCAGGATATAAAATCAATGCACAGAAATCAGTGGCATTTCTATACACCAACAACAAGCCAGAAGAAAGAGAAATTAAGGAGTCGATCCCATTTACAATTGCACCCAAAACTATAAGATAACTAGGAAAAAAATCTAACGAAATGGGCAAAGAATCTGTACTCAGAAAACCAAAAGAAATTGAGGAAGACACAAAGAAATGGGAAAACTTTCCATGTTCATGGATTGGAAGAACAAATATTGTGAAGATGTCAATGCTACCTTAGAGCAATCTACACATTCAATGCAATCCCCATCAAAATACCATCCACTTTTTTCAAAGAAATGGAACAAATAATCCTAAACTTTGTATGGCACCAGAAAAGACCCTGAATAGCCAGAGGAATGTTGAAAAAGAAAAGCAAGCCTGGTGGCATCACAATTCCAGACTTCAAGCTCTATTACAAAGCTGTCATCATCAAGACATTATGGAACTGGCACAAAAACAAACACATAGATCAATGGAACAGAATAGAGAGCCCAGAAATGGACCCTCAACTCTATGGTCATATAATATTTGACAAAGCAAGAAAGAATGTCCAATGGAACAAAGACAGTCTCTTCAACAAATGGTGTTGGGAAAACTGGACAGCCACATGCAGAAGAATTAAACTGGACTATTTCCTTACACCACACACAGAAATAGACTCCAAATGGTTGAAAGACCTCAATGTGAGACAGGAGTCCATCAATATCCTAAAGGAGAACACAGGCAGCAACCTCTTTGACCTCAGCCGCAGCAACTTCTTCCTAGACACATCGCCAAAGGCAAGGGAAGCAAGGGCAAAAATGAACTATTGGGACTTTATCAAGATAAAAAGCTTTTGCACAGCAAAAGAAACAGTCAACAAACCAAGAGACAACCGACAGAATGGGAGAAGATATTTGCAAATGATGTATCAGATAAAGGGCTAGTATCCAAAATCTATAAAGAACTTATGAAACTCAACACACAAAGAAGAAATGATCCAATCAAGAAATGGGCAGAAGACATGAACAGACATTTTTTCAAAGAAGACATCCAAATGGCCAACAGATGCATGAAAAAGTGCTCAACATATCTCGGCGTGAGGGAAAACCAAATCAAAACCTCAATGAGACACCACCTCACAGCAGTCAGAATGGTTAAAATTAATTAGCCAGGAAATGACAGATGTTGGCAGGGATTCAGAGAAGGGGGACCCTCCTACATTGGTGGGAATGCAAGCTGTTGCAGCCATTCTGGAAAACAGTATGGAGGTTCCTCAAAAAGTTGAAAATAGAGCTACCATACAACTCAGTATTTGCACTACTTGGTATTTACCCCAAAGATACAAATGTAGGGATCCGAAGGGTTATGTGCACTCCGATGTTTATAGCAGCAATGATCACAATAGCCAAACTATGGATAGAGCCAAGATGTCCATCGACAGATGAATGGTCAAGAAGATGTGGTATATATATATATAATGGAATATTATGCAGCCTTCAAAAGGAATGAGGTCTTGCCATTTGCAATTACGTGGATGGAACTGAAGGGTATTATGTTGAGCAAAATAAGCCTATCAGAGAAAGACATGTATCATATGATCTCACTGATATGAGGAATTCTTAATCTCAGGAAACAAACTGAGTGTTGTTGGAGTGTTAGGGAGTAGGAGGGATGGGGTGGCTGGGTAATAGACATTGGGGAGGCTATGTTCTATGGTGAGTGCTGTGAATTATGCACGACTGTTGAATCACAGACCTGTACCTCTGAAACAAATAGCACATTATATGTTAAAAAACAGAAGAAAAGATAGCAGGAGGGTTAAAATGAAGGGGGGGAGTCGGAGGGGGAGACAAACCATGAGGGACTATGGACTCTGAGAAACAACCTGATGGTTCTAGAGGGGAGGGGGTGGGAGGATGGGTTAGCCTGGTGTTGGGTATTAAAGAGGGTACGTACTGAATGGAGCACTGGGTTTTATATGCATACAATGAATCATGGAACACTACATCAAAAACTAATGATGTAATGTATGGTGATTAACATAACATAATAAAATAAAAAAAATAAAATAAAAATCCACAGCTGATAACATCCTCAATGGGGAATGAATGAAAGCTTTTCACTTTTCCTTTATGGTCAGGAACAAGACAGAGATGTCCAGTCTCACCAAAGCTATTTAAAATAATAATGGAAATTGTAAGCCCAACAGTCAGAAACCACAAAGAAATAAAAGGCATCCAAATTGGAAAGAAGTCAAACTTTCACCATTTGTAGATGACACGATACTCTATATAGAAAACCCAAAATAGTCCACCAAAAAATTGCTAGAACTGATACATGAATTCTAGAGTTGCAGTATATAAAATCAACATACAGAAAACTGTTCATTTTCTATACACCAATAATGAAACCACCAAAAGAGAAATCAAGGAATCAATCCCATCCACAATTGCACCAAAAACCATAAGATACTTAGGAATAAACCTAACCAAATAGATAGAATATCTGTACTCTGAAAGCTGTAACACTGATGAAAGTAAGTGAAGATTACAAAAGAAATGGAAAAACCCATTAAAGTCTCATGGATTAGAAGAACAAATATTGTTAAAATGTTTATATTATGGAGTGCAATCTACACATTTAATGCAATGCCCATCAAAATTCCATGAACATTTTTCGGAGATAGAAGAAGCAATTCTGAAAATTTCTATGGAACTATCAAAGACCCTGAATAGCCAAAACAATCTTGAAAAAAAAATATCAAAGCTAGAGGCATCACATTTTCAGCTTCAAGTTATATCACAAAGCTGTAGTGATAAAGACAGTATGGTAATGGCACAAAATAGAAAAAGAGATAAATAGAACAGAATAGAAAACCTGGAAATGATCCCACTACTGTATGGTCAACTATTCTTTGACAAAGCACGAAAGAATATCCAATGGAAAAAAGTCTCTTCAATAAATGTTGGTGGGAAAAGTGGACAGCCACATGCAGAAGAATGAAACTGGACCACTTTCTTACACCACACACAAAAATAAATTCAAAATGGATGAAAGATCTAAATGTGAGACAGGAATCCATCAAAATCCTAGAAGAGAGCACAGGCAGCAACTTCTTTGACATCTGCCATAGCAACTTCTTTCTAGATATGTCTCCTGAACAAGGGAAACAAAAGCAAAAATACGCTATTAGGACTTTATCAAAATAAAAATCTTCTGCACAGCAAAGGAAACAATCAACAAAACTAAATGACAACCTATAGAATGGGAGATATTTGCAAATAACATATCTGATAAAGGGTTAGGATCCTATATATATATATAATTCAACACCCCCAAAACAGATAAGCCAGTTAAAAATGGGCAGAAGACATGAGTAGACATTTTTTCAAAGAAGACATCCAGATGGCTAACAGACACAAGAAAAGCTGCTCCATATTGCTCATCATCAAGGCAATACAAATCAAAACTGCAATGAGATATCACTTCATGCCAGTCAGAATATCTAAAATTGGCAACACAGGAAACAACAGGTGTTCACAAGGATGTGGAGAAATGGGAACCCTCTTACACTGTTGGTGGAAATGCAAACTGGTGCAGCCACTCTGGAAAACAGTATGGAAGTTGTTCAGAAAGTTGAAAATACAACTTCTTTTTGATCCAGCAATTGAACTACTAGGTATGTGACCAAAGAATACAAAAATACTAATTTGAAGGGATACATGAACCTCAATGTTTACAGCAGTATTGTCAACAATAGCCAAATTATGGGAAAAAAAACAAATGTACATTGAGTGATGAATGGGTAAAGAAGGTGTGGTATATAGACACAATGAAATATTTTTTTTAAAGATTTTATTTATTTATTTGAGAGAAAGAGATAGAGAGCATGAGAGGGGGGAGGGTCAGAGAGAGAGAGGCAGACTCCCTGCTGAGCAGGGAGCCTGACGTGGGACTCGATCCCGGGACTCCAGGATCATGACCTGAGCCGAAGGCAGTCGCTTAACCAACTGAGCCACCCAGGCGCCCGACACAATGAAATACTACTCAACCATCAAAAAAATGAAATTTGCCATTCACAGGGACATGTGTTGAGCTAGAGTGTATTATGTTAAGTGAAATAACTGTCATGGAAAGACAAAAGCCATATGATTTCACTCATAGGTGAAATTTAAGAAACAAAACCGATGAACATATGGGAGGGGGGAAAAGCAAAGAGAGGGAAATAAACCATAAGAGACTCTTAACTATAGAGAAGAAAATGAGGGTTGATGGAGGGAAGAGGGTAGGGGATGGGCTAGATGGGTGATGGGTGATGGGTATTCAGGAACATATTTGTTAAGATGAGCAAAATGAAAAGAAATATGAGATTTAAGATTCAGATAGAGCAAAAAACCCTCCTGTTTTTCAAAGAAATAATCATCTAACTAGAAAAACCAACATCAACACATCCTTTTAATAACTTAAAAAGAGAGTTCATAAAGATCAGTCTTTATGTGTATTTCTTATACACTAACAGTGCAACTGTAGAAAGAGAAATTAGAGAAACAATTCCATTTACAATAGCTCCAAAAACCATAAGATACCTCATAATAAACCTAACCAAAGAGGTAAAGGATCTATACTCTAGGAACTACAGAACACTCATGAAAGAAATTGAAGAAGACACAAAAAGATGGAAAAATATTCCATGCTCATAGATCAGAAGAATAAATATTGTTAAAATGTCTATGCTACCGAGAGCAATCTATACCTGCAATGCCATCCCGATCAAAATTCCAATGACATTTTTCAAAGTGCTGGAGCAAACAATTCTAAAATTTGTATGGAATCAGAAAAGACCCCGAATCGCCAAGGAAATGTTAAAAGAAAGACAAAGCTGGGGGCATCATGTTGCCTGATTTCAAGCTATATTACAAAGCTGTGATCACCAAGACAGTGTGGTATTGGCAAAAAACAGACACATAGACCAATGGAACAGAATAGAGACTCCAGAAATGGACCCTCAACTCTATGGTCAAATAATCTTCAACAAAGCAGGGAAAAGCAGTCTCTTCAATAAATGGTGCTCAGAAAATTGGACAGCTATATACAGAAGGATGAAACTCGACCATTCTCTTACACCATACACACAGATAAACTCAAAATTGATGGAAGACCTCAATGTGAGACAGGAATACAAAAAAAACCTAGAAGAGAACATAGGGAGTAACCTCTTTGACATCGACAACAGCAACATCTTTCAAGACATGTTTCCAAAGGCTAGTGAAACAAAAGCAAAAATGAACTTTTGGGACTTCATCAAGATAAAAAGCTTCTGCACAGCAAAGGAAACAGTCAACAAAACAAAGAGGCAACCCACAGAATGGGAGAAGATATTTGCAAATGACACCACGGACAAAGGGCTGGTATCCAAGATCTATAAAGAACTTCTCAAACTCAACACCCAAAATACAAATAATCAAGTCCAAAAATGGGCAGAAGACACAAACAGGCACTTCTCCAAAGAAGACATACAAATGGCTAACAGACACATGAAAAAATGTTCATCATCATTAGCCATCAGGGAAATTCAAATCAAAACCACATTGAGATACCACCTTACACCAGTTAGAATGGCAAAAATTGACAAGGCACGAATGTTGGAGAGGTTGTGGAGAAAGGGGATCCCTCTTACACTGTTGGTGGGAATGCAAGTTGGTACAGCCACTCTGGAAAACAGTGTGGAGGTTCCTCAAAAATTTAAAAATAGAGCTACCGTATAACCCAGCAATTGCACTCTTGGATATTTACCCCAAAGACACAGATGTAGTGAAAAGAAGGGCCATATGCACCCCAATGTTCATAGCAGCAATGTCCACAATAGCCAAACTGTGGAAAGAGCCCAGAAACCCTTCAACAGACGAATGGATAAAGAAGATGTGGTCCATACATACAATGGAATATTACTCAGCCATCAGAAAGGATGAATACCCAACTTTTGCATCAACATAGAAGGGACTGGAGCAGATTATGCTAAGTGAAATAAGTCAAGCAGAGAAAGTCAATTATCCTATGGTTTCACTTATTTGTGGAACATAGGAATAGCATGGAGGACATTAGGAGGAGGAAGGGAAAAATGAAGGGGGGGGGAATCAGAAGGAGAGATGAACCATGAGAAACTATGGGCTCCAAGAAACAAACTGAGGGTTTTAGAGGGGAGGGCGGTGGGCAAATGGGTTTGCCTGGTGATGGGTATTAAGGAAGACACATATTACATGGAGCACACGGAGTTATACGCAAATAATGAATCATGGATCACTACATTAAAAATTAATGATGTAATGTATGATGACTAACATAACATTAAAAAAAAGAATGTTATGTTTTAGAATTATTTGAACATAACATAAAATAATCTTCTCATAAAGGAATGGATAGATTTCTTCAATAAAAGATTAAGGAAATAGTATTTAATTACATTAAAATTACGAATATTTATCTAGTAAAAGACATCATGGCCAAAGTTAACACAATGATACAGACTGAAAAAAGATAATCTACATGCCTAAAATAATCAAAATAATAGAATCTAAAATGTTTAAGAAATTTCTACATATCATTGAAGAGACCTCAATTTAACTAAAAATCAGGGAAATAAAATTTAGATAACAATAAAGTACCACTTTGTTAAATAAAATAGCAAAACTTTAGAGGCTGAATAATGTTAAGTGGTGCAATGAATGTGGGCATATAGAATTTTTCTAAATTGCTGCTCGTAACATATTGGATGTTGGCATCTTTGGGTACAATCTACTGGTATCAGTTAATTTATATTTAAGATTCAGCAATTGTGCTCATGGTCATTTATACAAAAATAAATTATCAGAAAAATCTGAATAATGAAAACAATTGTAGTAACTTCAAATCTGCTTCTAGTTATGAATAACAATTTCCCCAAAGTATGTGATTTAACCCAAAATTATTTATTTTTTAATAAAAGTGCCTAGATTTAAGCAGTTTGTGATGGAAGATAAAATTTAAGCATTTCTTAGTAAATCTTAGATTAAATTAAAATAACAAAAGATGACATCTTCAATGGCATCAAAAATTGTTTTCAAGCCATAGAAATAAAAACCAGGTAATACAGTAATAAATAAATTAATTTAAGTAACAACTTCAAATAGGTGCTTTCATGTATGGGAATGTGATAAATATTAAATGGCATTATAAATCACTGTAGAAAGAGGGTCCAAAGCAAGATATAATTTTGTGAAAATTGGAAAACCTATATAAAATATGAAAATAGACTATTATTTTGCTTTCACAAGAGATACATTAATGACTTTTAAGGCAATTCTTTGAAAAGGATATCTGAATGGCCAGTAAATATATGGCACAACTACCCATGTCAGTAAAAACAAAAATTTATTATTAATGTAAGAATGAAAAACCGTTTCTCACAAATAAGTCCACAAAAGTTTTTATTTTTTTTAAGATTTATTTTATTTATTTTAGAGACAGAGAAAGAGAGCATGAGTGGGGGCAGGAGCAGAGGGGGAGGGAGAATCTCAAGCAGACTCCCCATTGAGGAAGGAGCCTGATGTGGAGCTCAATCTCTGGACCCTGAGGTCATGACCTGAGCCATAATTAAGAGCCAGCTGCTTAATCAACTGAGCCACCCAGACCCCTCTATATTCATAAAAGTTTTAAAAAAAAAAACTAACAAATGATTTGACAATGTAGTGAAAGAAAATGCTCTCTCTGTTTTCATCACTAGTGAAAATATAAAATCCTACCAAATTTTCTTGCATACAATGGGATGGTGTTTTTGAAAACCCAGATATTGTCCATCTAGGATATTGTTTCTATCCTATATAACTCCTAGGTGGAGAACATCATTAACAAAATGAATGGTTACTTAGATGCTGAAGTCAATATTATTATTTTTTTTTAATTTTTTTAAAAGATTTTCTTTATTTATTTGACAGAGAGATAGTGAGAGAGCACAAGTAGGCAGAGCAGCAGGCAGAGGGAGAGGGAGAAGCAGGCTCTCTGCTGAGCGGGAGCCAGATGCAGGACTTGATCCCAGGACCCTGGGATCATGACCTGAGCAGAAGGCAGACACTTAAGTGACTGAGCCACCCAGGCACCCTGAAGTCAATATTAAATGAGCAGTAGATTCATATGGAAGTAATGGTTCAGAACTGGACATGGTAAATATGAGATGCAGAAGGAATGTTAAAACAATATAAATAGCAGGCATCTGGTAGCATCTGGAATTTAGAAAAAAAATATTAAATGAAGATATATAGATGCAGTGATCATAAACATGAATCAAAGAAAATGAGAAGGACAATTTGAAAATTTGGGGAGTCTAATTATCCATGGAGGAAAAATTAACCAAGCACATAAGATTTGGAGATAATGACAAGATAACCAGTACTAGAATCCAAATAGAGTAAACACAAATAGCAAGTGTTCAAATAAGAAAAGGAAAAGAAATTAAAATTGTGTTGAAATCTCCAGTGTAGAAATCTCAAGTCAAATGACTCCCCAACTGAAATCACTTTAATTATCAATTTGGAAATAATGAATTTAAAAAAAAATTTTTTTTAAGATTTTATTTATTTATTTGAGACAGAGAGAATGAGATAGAGAGAGCATGAGAGGGAGGAGGGTCAGAGGGAGAAGCAGACTCCCTGCCGAGCAGGGAGCCAGAGGAAATAATGAATTTTAAGAGTTCTATTTAGAGGTAATAAAGCCCAAATCTCAATGAGCATATCTATTCATTTTATTTTAGAAACAGGAAACCAGCTGCCTGTTTGTCACTTAGTCTTGTGGAGTTAGTAGTGAAATACTTTGAAATTATGAAAATAATTTTAAAAGGAGATTGCAAATAGAGTCATTAATATGTGAATGAGCCAAGTGATACGGGGGCACAAATAGGAGGGTTATACTATTAATCTAGAAAGTAACTGCATTTTAGTTTGATCTCAAATATTAATAAGATTCACATTTTCAAAATAACTAATTTTATATGAGGCCTTAGGAGAAAAAGTAGGTAATAACATACATTACTATAACTAAAGACTAGGGACTGGATAACCTGCAGGGATTACAACTTGAAATCACAGATGGCTTAGCAAAATGTGTTACTAGGTTTTCCAGGTTTTCTCTAGAAATTTAAATATTTTCAGTTGCTTAATAAGTAGTTACAATTCTCCCTAGAAACATCAGAAGGTAAGTCCAAGGAAGATGGTATATATTTCGAACTGTCCTTCTGAAGTTCAGTAACTGGAACTACATGTCCTTCAAAAGCTACATATTAGAAGTTTTGTTACTTTGAAGTCCTCCAGATAGAGAGGTAATTTTCCATGTTGACCTGCAACTTGTATGTTTATATTATCTGTAAAATTAGAGTAACGTATTTCTTATATTTAATACAGGGAATTGTGAATATTAAGTTAAATAATAACAATGATGATGCAAAGTAAATGTAAGACATTATTTAGAGCAATAAAATATATGCTACTTATGGACCTTTGCAAGACTCCAGTGGCTCTACTCTATTCGTGTTTTCAATCACTTATGGGAATCTTATGGATTCCACCTATATGCAAACATCTATTGTTTACTCATTCCATAAAAAATTTAAATATATAGTTTATCCAATCAAAAACCAACAAACTAGTAAGGAAGACAATATTTAAAAAAATAATTGCAAGTGAGTAACAGTGGAACTTACTGCAAGTATAAAAAAAGTGTGATAAGATGTGTGCAATAAAGGTAATTCTGATCTAATGAACATACACTGAATGACACATTGATGAGGAATTCATAAAAAGTAATACATTCTATTTTACAACAATTCTGATGTGCATAGGAGGATAAAACAATCTCAGAGAAGTTAATTAACTTGCCTGATGACACAGGAGTTAGTGGTAGAGCAGGATTGCAAACTCATGTTTGATCTTAAGGTCCACAATATTAGCTTTTTATATAGAACAGAGGTAGATGCCACACATCTTCTGTAAATTTAACATATGCAGAACTTGCTGTCTACAGAATGAAGGAAGAAACATATAGAAAGATGCATGTGATTGAAACTTGAAGGACATATAAGATATGATTTACAAAGGCAAAGGATTGTGGAAGAGGAAAGACATTCTTCTTTTTTAAGATTTTTAATTTTTTTTATTGATTTATTTGGAGAGAGAGAGAGTGAGAGAGAGGTCACAAGCAGGGGGGAAGGGTAGAGGGAGAAGCAGACTCCCCAATGAGCAGGGAGCCTATGTGGGACTGGATCCAGGTTCATGACCTGAGCCAAAGGCAGACACTTAACCCACTGAGCCACCCACGAGCCCAGAGGAAAGACATTCTGAGTAAAAGAAAACTCCTGAGTAGGGACCTACCTTCAGATTTATGTGTTGTATCTTTGGGATCTGTAAGTAGAAATGTGTGGAGTTGACATTGGGAAATGGAGAACACATGACTTGAAATAAAGGCTTGAAAGACTTTCTGCGATACCCCACAAACAAGATCAATAAGGAGATGAAAGTCTGTTCTGCAGAAAATTTGAGCCATTTAATGCTTTTGAGAAAAAGAATGATATAATCCAATGGTGCTTTGGGGAAAACCCAAAAGGACTGTGTCAAATGACTGAAAAATAGAAAATCAGATTTATGCATAATGTCAGTGGGTGCAGATGCAAATAAGATTTTTTTTTCTTCTGAAGTATTGATGAACTTTTTCAAAAGGCATCAGCAATCCTTTTTGTGAAAAGTGTTTTCCTCTTCTACCAGGAGGCAAGGGCAGTTTTTGCTTGTTGTTTTATGTATAACAAAGTGCCTAGTTCTTGTCTGGTGGTGGGATCATAATGATCATTCATTGAATGAGGCACATCTAGCCCAGAAACGGGTTCAGTGACCCTGATCTGCATTCAGTCAACAAGATCTTGCCTTTTTTTTCTCCCTTGTTCCTCTCAGTTTCTCTTCAGTCCAAGATTTTTTTCCCTTTATTATTCACTGCCTTTCAGTATTCTGTTGTTGTGCACTGTTTTTACTTAGCTAACATGACTCCCCCCTCTTCTGTCCACCCCACTCCCTTGAATTTCCTGTTTAACCTGTAAGTATAAGTATAAAAAAACTTGTCAGTATAAGTATAAAAAACTGTTTAGCTACAGTTGTGTTGTATATTTTTCAAGATATTTGTGGCAAACAATGACTTTTTATCCCAAAACATGAGGATTTGATAATTCAAGATGTTAATAAATTTGTGAGGAAATTATTATACTATACATATAGTGAAATAATGTGCATTTATCCTTAAGTGCATACCTCTACAATCTATACCAAAACATAATATATTATATATATATATAAAGGATAATGTATTCTTCTGAATATCCTATAACTAAGGCTTTGCTAATGTAAGTTTCAACTGGAGAAGTCTGAGTTTACTGTTTGGAAATAAGTGCCTAAACAACCATAAAACGTTGTTCTCTCTAGTTTCCTGTGAGGGAGCCATAAAGTAAATGAGAGTTTGTGGTGTGGTTTAGACAAAATATGAGGTAATGCAATATAACATAATAACACATAATATTCCTGTGTCCTTTCATTAATGTTCAGCTTGAAGCAATTAAAAAAAAAAAAAACATGGAACCATTAAAGGGCTATACAGTCTCTATTTCTCCACTTAATAAACTTAAATACTGCATTGCTCTGTTGATAAATAACAATTCAAAACTGTGTCTCATAAATAGAGACCACCTAGTCTTGATCAGTCCTACTGTGCCCACACTGCTATGCTTCAACTCTGATATGGACTAAACAAAAAGATGATTTTGCTTATGTGAAAGGACTGTGAGAGGTGTAGAATTAAAACACACCAGAATTTGTTAGTGCACATGGACTGTAAAATAGAGTTATGAGCAGAAACTGGGATGGCAAGTGAGACCTAATTATAGAGCCAGTTCCTGTCATTTATTAATAATGGAGGCAAGGGGGGCGCCTGGGTGGCTCAGTCGTTAAGCATCTGCCTTCGGCTCAGGTCGTGATCCCAGGATCCTGGGATCGAGCCCCGTGTCGGTCTCCCTGCTCCACGGGAAGCCTGCTTCTCCCTCTTCCACTCCCCCTGCTTGTGTTCCCTCTCTCGCTGTGTCTCTCTCTGTCAAATAAATAAATAAAATCTTAAAAAAAAATAATGGAGGCAAGGGCAGCACAGTGTTAAATGATTACAACACTTCCTTAAGCAATTTCTCTTTCATAAGCTACTCCAAAGAAATTTGATTTCTGGGTTTGAACATAGAATAAACTGCAGGATGGCAGCACATTTCAGTTCCTGCAATGATCCCAGCTGTGTAAGTAGGATTGGGGCTTAACAGCAGTATATGGCCCTAATAAAGCAGAAAGATAAATAAGAAAACAATTAGATACAGGTAAAAAAAAAAAAAGAAAAGGCACCTGGCCCATGGAGTTTCTCAGGCTCTGTAGGTTTCTTGGCACTCCTAATCTCCTAATTTAAAGACTCGTTAATTATATAATTCTGGTCCAACTTGAAAGAGCCAATGAATCTGACATTCTGTGTATAATTCAAGGATGCAGCTCAGTTGCTTAAAATCGTACCTTGTAGGAAAAAAAATGACCAGAGATCTCTTAGAATTAAATTAATCAGATTACTGCAGGGGGTGGGGTGCTAAGGCTTCTAGGATTAATATAAGCAGCCGGAGAAAGCTTTTCTCCTTTTGATGCTTGTCCTCCGCAGAGCAGCAATCCATTTACACAGTCACAACAAAGTTTAATAAATCATCCAGGCCAGCACACAACACAGGACTCCTAAACCAACCACCCCCTTTGCAGGAGAGGGAGGGCTAGAGCGGAAAGGAAGATGTCTGACCCCAAAATAAAAATCACAATCATTTCCTATAAAAATGTGCCTCGATTCACTAAGTGTCTATTGAATATGACTCATTAAATCTCTGCCTTCATTTAATTGACATCCTAATGAAGAAAGACAGACAAAAATCAGATAAATTAGTTTGGTGTCAGATGGGGGAAATGCTAAGGAGAATAAAAACAAAACAATATTTAGCAAGAGGCCATTTATGGAGCAGAAAGCACTTAGGTAAGAGCCTGAAAGTAGTGAGCAATTGATCTAAGGAATAGAGAATGGTCTGAGGAACAGTCAGTACAAACACACTGGGTTTGAGCATGCCAAGTGTGTTCCAGAAATGAGGAGGCCAGTGTGGCTGGTGGTAAGCGAGCCAAAGAGTTGGTAGGAACAGGGGATGAAGGAGTGTGATAGGTTCCATTTTGAATACACGAAAGATAACATGCTCTATTATTTATGTGAAGTCAAGGCAAAAGATCAGGCAAAACATAAGCTTTAGAGAGAGTTATTAAACTATATGTTGCATGTGGGGGGTGATGGACTATGAAACGTTATAGGAAATCTTTTGGAAAAAGTCCATATTTTTAGCTGAGTGGTAGCCACATATTCAAACATGTATCAAATTTCATCCATGCTATACTTAAGATGAATTCAGTCAACTCTCCTTTCTACACATATGTTGCACTTCCATAAGAAGCTTGTACAAATACAAGGAGACAACAGCATAATACTGCCATATTATATCTAAGCCATCCCTCACAAAATTAATCCATCTATTTACTGATGATGTTAAAAGATGAAAAATATAACACCCAGTGCTCCATGCAGAACGTGCCCTCTTTAACACAAACAATGAGTCATGGAACACTACATCAAAAACTAATGATGTAATGTATGGGGATTAACATAACAATAAAAATTTTTAAAAAGATGAAAAGTAAGTATGTAGCAATATTATGCCATAGACATTTATTTCATTAGTAATTCACTTAAAACATTTTATATAATTTGTTCATCCATAAAAGTTATGGTAGGACAAGTTTTCATGAATAATTTAGCAGCAAAAAGCAAAACAAAGCAAAAAAATAATTTAGCCGCATGGAATATGTTGTAATCAGAAGTAACATACAATATTTTATGTAATGTACAATATTATATATATAATGTGTACATTCCTTCTCTGTTAGAGAAGTATATATACATTTTCCAAAACCTCAAACTGAAACATCAAGCACACTTCTCTAAATGACTCTCAGAGGTGGGAAGGCCCATGCAAATAGAAAGAAAGGAAGCCAGTGCCTTGATCATTGAAGAGAGCAACAAGAGAATAAAAAAAATGATTGTGAAAGTAGGAAATCAAAATATGCTACTGTGTAGGTGAAGAAATCCCCTGCAAGACTCTTGCTAAGGAAATGAGAGAGATTAATTTTATACATAGGAAAATAGTCTAAAGATAAAGGAGGAGCCATCTCTCTTTTCTTCAATAGTATTTATTTTTAAAATGTTACAAAGTATATCCAAAATTATGTTTGTACATTATAAATGTGATCTCATTTGTCTTAATACCACCCTGCAATGTTAATATTCACAAATACTAAAATTTACAGAGTGGAAAATGAGGCTTGGAGAAATTATCTAAGATTACACAGAAAAATAATGTTTGAGCCTTTTGAAGTAGGCATTTTCACTATACCCTCACCTACTTCTCCAGTAAAAAGACCCATACCAGAATATCTCATGGGTACATCAGATTCCAAGAGAGGGAGTAAGAGATGGGCATATTGGTGAGGTACTATTTCCACTACAACTTACCATTATTAGCAATAAGTATTACTTAAGGTGCTTCTAACTGATGATTTCTCAATGTCTTCTGTTTGCTTGGTGTTTGAATAATCTCATTTCCACTAGTACATGATTCCTTCTACACCTTGGTAGACAAAATTTGTATTAGTATCATAGGGTGATATGCTGCATTCAGTGGAAAATCTCATTGAATTCCCAGCATTTCATGAGCCTTCTTGTGACTCGTAGTGTATTTCTGAAGTGATAAGCCACATTACACAGTTGAGTTGACTAGCTGCTAAAATTAGATTATATGTGTCTTGGGAAACCTCTTATGTTCTAATGATAAAATGTACTATGTGTGTTATCTACATTTATTTTTTTTTAATCACATCAAGCTAACAATAAACTTTAATATTCCTGGTTTATAAAAACTTTTTCCCTATGTAGACATGTAGGTGTGGTGATTTAAGCTAGAAGTCCTTGATATTTCCATGACACAGTCTTGACCACTCTTCACATGTTATATTCTCTACAGTGAATACATTTATCATGGCATGGGAGAATCAGACCTTCAACTCAGACTTCATCCTACTGGGAATCTTCAATCACAGCCTCACCCACATCTTCCTCTTCTCTCTGGTCTTGGGCATCTTCACGGTGGCCTTCATTGGAAACACTGTCATGATTCTCATCTTCCTGGACACCCAGCTTCACACACTCATGTACTTCCTCCTCAGCCAACTGTCCCTCATGGACCTCATGCTCATCTGCACCACTGTACCCAAGATGGCTTTCAATTACTTGTCTGGCAGGAAGTCCATCTCTCTGGCTGGTTGTGGAGCCCAGATATTCTTATATGTGTCCCTGCTTGGAGCAGAATGTTTCCTGTTGGCTACAATGGCTTATGACCTTTATGTTGCCATTTGTCACCCATTACAATACTCAGTTTTCATGAACCAGAAAATCTATTGTGTTATGGTTGTTTCTTCCTGGATTGTTGGCTTTCTTGATGGTATAATTGTCATTGCAGTTGCACTGTCTTTCCCATATTGTGGTGCCTGAGAGATACCCCACTTTTTCTGTGATGTCCCTGCCCTTCTCACTCTTTCATGCACTAATACATTGCTATTTGAAAGGTTAATGTTTATTTGCTGTGTAATTATACTTCTCTTTCCTGTAGCAGTAATCATTGTTTCCTATGTTCATGTTATTGTGGCCGTCATTCACATGGGGTCTGGGAAGGGCCCCTGAAAAGGTTTTGCCACCTGTTCTTCCCACCTCATGGTGGTAGGAATGTACTATGGAGCAACCATGTTTATATACATGTGGCCTGTTTCTGATCGTTCCCCCACCCAGGACAAGATGGTGTCAGCCTTCTATACCATCCTTACTCCCATGCTGAATCTCCTCATCTACAGCCTTCACAACAAGGAAGTGGCCAGAGCATTCATGAAGGTGTTGGGGAAGAGCAAGTCTGGAGAGCAAATTTTCAATTAACTTTTTTCTATCTTCTTTGCTTTATGCTGACATTGATCTATTCAACTGGTACAGTTCAGCACCCAATATTTACCTAACTTTGTATCAAAACTTTTACAGAGAAGCACACAAGATTTAGAAAGTGAAAAACTGTCTGCATGCTTTTTTGTTCAAATATTATATTTCTTTGTTATGGAAACTTCAAAGTATGGCTACAAGTAAATATTTGCTGTAAGATAATATGCACAATGCATAGTCTGTCTTATGCAATACCAGTTAACAACAGAGAGATATTTGTGAATCACAATACCACATAATATTATAGTAAAATAGGGCACTGATAAACTATTTTTGTTCATTTCTATTCTTTATTTTTTTATTATGTTGTTAGCCAGCATAGAGTACATTATTTTTTGATGTAGAGTTCAATGATTCATGAGTTGCATATAAAACTCAGTGCTCATTACAAAACATGGCCTCCTTAATACGCATCACCCAGCTACCCCATCCCAACACACACCTCCCCTCTGAAATCCTCAGTTTGTCTCCTGGAGTCCATAGGCTCTCATGATTCATCTCCCTCTTTGATTTGCCACCCCCCCTTCAGTTTTCCCTTCCTTCCCCTATTGTCTGCAGTGCTATTCCTTATGTTCCACATATGAGTAAAACCATATGATAATTGTCTTTCTCTGTTTGACTTATTACATTTAGCATAATCCCTTCCAGTTCCATCCATGTTGATGCAAATTGTGGGTATTCAACCTTTCTGATGGCTGTGTAATATCTCGTTGTATATATGGACCACATCTTCTTTATCCATTCATCTGTTGTAGGGCATCTAAGCTCCTTCCACAGTTTGGTTATTATGGATATTGCTGCTATGAACATTGGGGTGCATGTGCCCCTTCTTTTCACTACGTCTGTATCTTTGGGGTAAATACCTAGTAGTTCAATTGCTGGGTCATAGGGTACCTCTATTTTTAATGTCTTGAGGAAACTCCATCCTGTTTTCCAAAGTGGCTGTACCAGCTTGCATTCCCACCAACAGTGTAAGAGTGTTCCCCTTTCTCTACAACTTCTCCAACATTTGTTGTTTCCTCTCTTGGTAATATTTGCCATTCTAACTAGTGTAAGGTGGTATCGCATTTTGGTTTTGATTTATATTTCCCTGATGGCTAGTGATATGGAGCATTTTATTATGTGTCTGTGGCAATTTGTATGTCTTCTTTGGAAAAGTGCCTGTTCATGTCTTTTGCCAATTTATTGACTGGATTAATTGTTTCTGGGTGTTAAGTTTCATAAGTTCTTTACAGATCTTAGATACCAGCCCTCTATCTGATATGTCATTGGTGAATATCATCTCCCATTCCGTAGGTTCCCTTTTATTTTTGTCGACTATTTCCCTTGCCATGCAGAAGATTTTTATTTTGATGAATTCACAATAGTTCATTTTGCTTTTGTTTCCCTTGCCTTTATAGACATGTCAAGAAGTTCCTGTGGCCAATGTTGAAGAATTTACTGCCTATATTCTCCTCTAGGATTTTGTTGGATTCCTATCTCACATTGAGGTCTTTCATCAATTTTGAGTTTATCTTTGTGTATGGTGTAAGAGAATGATCGAGTTACATTCTTCTGTATATAGCTGTCCAATTTTCCCAGCACCATTTATTGAAGAGACTGTCTTTTTTCCATTGTATGTTTTTCCCTGCTTTGTCAAAGAGTAGTTGACCAGAGACTTGAGGGTCCATTTCTGGAGATGCTATTCCATTCCATTGATCTATGTGTCTGTTTTTGTGACAGTACCATGCTGTCTTGTTGATCACAGCTTTGTAATATAGCTTTAAGTAAGGCAGTGTAATGCCCCCAGTTTTGTTTTCTTTTTCAAAATTCCTTTGGTGATTTACGGTCTTTTCTGGTTCCATACAAATTTTAGGATTGTTTGCTCCAGCTCCTTGAAAAATGCAAATGGCATTTTAATAAGATGGCACTGAAAGTGTAGATTGCTCTGGGCAGAATAGACATTTTAACGTTTATTCTTCTAATCCACGAGTATGGAATGTTTTTCCATCTTCTTGTGTCTTCCTCCATTTCTTTCATTAGTGTTCTGTAGATTCTAGAGTTTAGATCTTTACCTCTTTGGTTAGGTTTATTCCTAGTTGTCTTAGGTTTTTTGGTGCTATTGCTATTGAATCAATTCCTTAATTTCTCTTTCTACAGTTACATTGTTAGTGTATAGAAAAGAAAATGATTTCTGTGCATTGATTTTGTATCCTGCCACATTGCTGAAATGCTATATGAGTTCTAGTAATTTGCGGGTGGAGTCTATTAGGTTTTCCACATAAAGTATCATGTCATCTGTGAAGAGAGAGAGTTTGCCTTCTTCTTCGCCATTTTGAATGTCTTTTATTTCGTTTTGTTGTCTGATTGTTGGGGCTAGAACTTCTACTACTATGTTGAACACTAGTGGTGAAAGTGGGCAACCCTGTCGTGTTCTCAACCTGAAGGGAAAAGCTTTTAGCTTTTCCCCATTAAGACTGATATTCGCTGTGGGCTTTTCCTAGATGGCTTTTACGACATTGAGGAATATTCCACCTATCCCTATATTCTGAATAGTTTTAATGAGGAAAAGATGCTGTATTTTGTCAAATTCTTTTTCTGCATCAATTGAGAGGATCATATGATTCTTGTCTTTTCTTTTATCAATGTGCTCTATCACATTGATTGATTTGTGGTTGATGAACCACCTTGCATCCCAGGAATATATCCCACCTGGTTGTGATGGAAAATCCTTTTAATATACTTTTGGATTCTATTGGTTAGGATCTTGTTGAGTATTTTGGCATCCATGTTTATCAGGGATATTGGTCAGTAGTTCTCCTTTTTGGTGGGGTCTTTGCCTGGTTTTGGGATCAGGGTAATGCTAGCCTCGTAGAACAAGTTTGGAAGTTTTCCTTCTGTTTCTATTTTTTTTGAACAGCTTCAGAAGAATAGGTATGATTTTTTTTCTTTAAATCTTTAGTAGAATTCCCCTGGGAAGCCATTTGGCCCTAGACTCTTTTTTTTTTTTTTGGTAGGGGGGAGGTTTCTGATGACTGCTTCAATTTCCTTGCTGGTTATTGGTCTCTTCAGATTGTCTATTTCTTCCTGTTTCAGTCTTAGTTTATAAGTTTCCAGGAAGGCATCCATTTCTTCTAGGTTGCTTAATTTTTTGGCATATAGTTGTTGATAATAGTTTCTAATAATTGTTTCTATTTCCTTGGTGTTAGTCATGATCTCTCCCCTTTCATTCATGATTTTATTCATTTGGGTTCTTTCTCTTTTCCTTTGGATAACTCTTGCCAGTGGTTTATCGATCTTATTAATTCTTTCAAAGAACCACCTTCTAGTTTCATCTATCTGTTCTGCTGTTTTTCTGGTTTCTATTTCATTGATCTCTGCTCTAATCTTTATTATTTCTCTTCTCCTGCTTGGTTTAGGTTATACTTGCTGTTTTTTCTCCAGCTCCTTTACATATAAGGTTAGCTTGTGCATTCAGGATTTTTCTGCTTTTTTGAGTGACCCTTGGATGGCTATGTATTTCCTTGTTAGGACCACCTTTGCAGTATCCCATAGTTTTGGACCAAAGTGTTTTTTGTTCTCATTGGTTTCCATGAATTGTTTAAGTTGTTCTTTAATTTCCTGGTTGACCCAAATATTCTTTAGCAGGATGCTCTTTAACTTCCACGTGTTTGAATGACTTCCAATTTTTTTCTTGTTATTGATTTCCAGTTTCAAAGCATTGTGGTCTGAAAATATGCAGGGAACAATCTCAATCTTTTGGTATCGGTTGAGACCTGATTTGTGACCCATTATGTGATCTATTCTAGAGAAAGTTCCATGTGCATTCGAGAAGATTGAGAATTCTGTTGTTTTAGAATGGAATGTTCTATATATATCTATGAGGTCCGTCTGGTCCAGTGTGTCCTTCAAAGCTCTTGTTTCTTTGTTGATCTGCTTAGATGATCTGTTAATTGCTGTGAGTCAAATGTCGCAGTTTCTTAGTATTAATGCATTATTATCAGTATGTTACTTTATTTTCATTACCAGTTGGCTTATGTAGTTGGCTGCTCCCATGTTGGGGGCATAGATATTTACAATTGTTAGATCTTCTTGTTGGATAGACCCTTTAAGTATGAAATATTTTTCCCATACATTTCTTAGTACAATCTTTAGTTTAAAATCTAATTTGTCTGATCTGAGAATTACTACCCCATCTTTCTTTTGAGTTCCATTCGCATGATAAATTGTTCTCCATCCCCTCATATTCAATCTGGAGGTGTCTTTAGGTTCAAAATGAGTCTCTTTTAGACAGCATATGGATGGGTCCTGTCTTTTTATCTAATTTGCAACCCTGTCCTGTTTCATGGGAGCATTTAGTCCATTCATGTTGAGAGTGACTATTGAAAAATATGATTTTAGTGCCATTATATTGCTTGTGAAGTCCCTGTTTCTATAGATTGTCTCTGTAAATTTCTGGTCTATATTACTCTTGGGGTCTTTCCTCTTTTATAGAACCCCCCTTAATATTTCTTTCAGGGCCTGCTTGGTGGTCACATATTCTTTAAGTCTGTGCCCATCCTGGAAGCTCCTTGTCTCTCCACCCATTCTGAATGATAGCCTTGGTGGATAAAGTATTCTTGGCTGCATGTTCTTCTCATTTAGTACCCTGAATATGTCTTGCCAGGCCTTTCTGGCTTGCCAGGTCTCTGTGGATCGGTCTGATGTTATTCTGATGTTCCTTCCTCCATACATATGAAATCTCTTCCCCCTAGCTGCTCTCATGATAGCTTCCTTGGCTCTAAGATTTGCAAGTTTTACTATTATATGCTTGGGCATTGGTCTGCTTTTACTGATGTTGGGTGGGGTCCTCTCTGCCTCTTGGACACAAATGCTTGTTTCCTTCCCCAGATTAGGGAAGTTCTCAGCTATGCTTTGCTCAATTATACCATTTAGTCCTCTCTCTCTCTCTACCCTCTCAGTGATCCCAATGATCCTGACATTGGAACATTTCATGACATCATTGATCTCTCTAAGTCGGTTCTCATTGGCTTCTAGCTGTTTATCCCAGTCCTCCTCAGCTTTCTTCTTTTTTATCATCTTATCTTCTAGCTCACTAATTCTTTTTTTTTTTGCCTCATTTACCCTGGCTGTTAGGGTATCCAGTTTAAACTGCTTCTCATTCATAGCATTTTAAGTTGGCCTGATTAGGTCTCATTTCTGCCCTTAGAGATTCTCTATTTTTGCTAATGGTTTTCTCAAATGAATGGATAAAGAAAATGTGATATATATCCCCCTGAAGCACAGCCTGGGGGGATAGTTCAAGTGATTCTTCATTAGGGAGTATCATTTCAGGGTAGTAAGATTTAGAAAAATGGAGTTAAGCAGGAAAGGAGAGACAACATGTGGTTATGTTACCAAATGGGTATCTGTTAAATATAACTGATGGTTCAACTTCACAGAGCCATCTTCTGAAATCCATAAAATTGTCCAGTATCACTTGTTGGATTCTGTCTTCCATTTTTCAGCATGTTTCCCTGTTGGAAATAATCTACCAACATTCTCAGGCATTGTGATTTTTGATACATTAGCCCTGTGGAAGAAGAAGAATCAGAGACACAGGGCACAAGCAGAATGTGCACTGGATCTGGTCAGTACAATGGCTGGCTGGCTGGAAGCACACAATCAAAGGTTCTGGTAACCCATGTTTTGAGATGCTCATAGGGTGGAGCATTATAGGGCTTGATTCTTCAACCTCTTATCAACTCATACTTGGCCTTACAACATCAACATCCACATAACAAGTACCAGGTAAATGTTGATCTGTTCCGGTAAAAAGTATTCTAGTCAGCAAGTCAACTACAATTGAGGCTACTCCTAATTTAAATTTTCACCAATATAATTCCATCCATGAGGATAAATTGAGCTTGAGGAGTGGCTATTCTAAATAAGACTATGATGGCATAGAACATCCCTATATTCTTTTTTTTTTTTTTAAGATTTTTAAAAAAATTTATTCATTTGAGACACAGAGATACAGAGAGAGAGAAAGAGAGCATGAGCAGGGGGAGAGGCAGAGGGGAGGGGGAAGCAGGCTCCCCACTGAGGAGGGAGCCCAGTATGGGGCTCGATCTCAGGACCCTGGGATCATGACCTGAGCCAAAGGCAGACACTGAACCATCTGAGCCACCCAGGTGCCCTGAACATCCCCATATTCTTGATGACCATGTTCATCTTGATATTCCTTCAATTTCTTCTTCTTACCAGAATGACCCTAACTTCACAACTCAGGTATCAATGGAAGGACACTGCCAATTTTAAGTATTTCTATCCCCATTTTACTTTTGGTCACGTGGAAAAGAACCACTGGCACAGTGGAGATGGATTAGAGCCAACACTTAATTTATCATTGGTCTCCACAAATTCCATTCTAACTAGAGGACAATGATAGTGTTGCAAGTCTCTTGTATGGATGGCAGCTCAGACATTCTACCTAGTAATATGCAGTAAGTTTAGATGCTCCTGTTTCCCTAGTACAATAACTCTAAAAATAGTTACACAAAATTTGGTTTCAAAGACTTTTGGAGAATGAGTTGAGACATGTTTACTGTGTATTTGGGAGAGTCACAGTGCTTCCTAGAAAGAATCTTTAAATAATGCACTCTGAAATGTGAACTGCCTTAGATAGCTAAATTTGGCAAGGAAGTCAAACTTTCACTATTCACAGACAACATTATACTTTATATAGAAAACCCAAAAGACTCCATCAAAAAAAAAAAAAAGCTGGAACTGACACACAAATTTATCAAAGTCCCAGGATATAAAATCAATATACCAATACCTGTTGCATTTCTATATACCAATAATGAAGCAACATAAAGTGAAATCAGGAAATTGACCCTATTTACAATTGCACCAAAAACCATAAGTTACCTAGGAATACACCTAAGCAAGAGTTAAAAGATCATATTCTGAAAACTATAGAATACTTATGAAATACATTGAAGATGACACAAAGAAATGGAAAAACATTCCATGCTTATGGATTGGAAGAACTAATATTTGTTAAAATGCCTATACTATCCAAACAATCTAAACATTAAATGGAATCTCTATCAAAATATCAACAGCATTTTTCACAGAGCTAGAACAAGCAATCTTAAAATTTGCTTGGAACCACAAAGGACCCAGAATAGCCAAAATAATCCTGAAAAAGCAAAACAAAGCTGGAGGCACCACAATCCCAGACTTCAAGCTGTATTACAAAGCTGTAATCATCAAAACAGTATGTTTTGGCACAAACACAGACACATAGATCAAGGGAACAGATAGAAAACCCAGAAATGGACCCACAACTATATGGTCCACTAATCTTCAACAAAGCAGGAAAGAATATCCAATGTAAAAAAGACAGTCTTTTCAACAAATTGTGTTAAGAAAACTGGGCAGTCACATGCAGAAGAATGAAACTGGACTACTTTCTTACAACATACACAAAAATAAATTCAAAATGGATGAACTACCTAAATATGAGACAGGAAGCCATCAAAATCCTAGAGGATAATACAGGAAGTAACCCCTATGACCTTAGCTGGGGCAAGTTCTTTTAAACGGGTCTTTGGAGGCAAGGGAAACAAAAGCAAAAATGAACTATTGGGACTTCATCAAGATAAAAAGCTTCTGCACATTAAAGGAAATAATCAACAAAACTAAAAAGCAGCCTACGAAGTGGATGAAGATATTTGCAAATGACATATCTGATAAAGGGTTAATATCCAAAATCTATAAAGAACTTATCAAACTCAACCTCCCCAAAACAAATAACTCAGTAAAGAAATGGGCAGAAGGGCCACCTGGATGGCTTTGTTGGCTAAGCATCTGCCTTTGGCTCAGGTCATGATCCCAGGGTCCTGGGATCGAGTCCCACATCAGGCTCCTTGCTCTGCGGGGAGCCTGTTCTCACTCTGCCTCTGCCTCTCTGTCTCTCATGAATAAATAAATAAAATCTTTAAAAAAAGAAATGGGCAGAAGACATGAACAGACATTTTTTCCAAGGAAGACATCCAGATGGCCAACAGACACATGAGAAGTGGCTCAACATCACTCTTCATCAGGGAAATGCAAATCAAAACCACAATGACATAGCACCTCACACCTGTCAGAATGGCTAATATTAACAGCACACACAAAAAAACAAACACAGATACTGGTGAAGATTTGGAGAAGTGGAGGCCCTCTTACACTGTTGGTGGGAATGCAAACTGGAGAAGCCACTCTGGAAAACAATATGGAGGTTCCTCAAAAAGTATAAAATATAACTACCCTATCACCCAACAATTGACCTACTAGGTCTTTACTCAAAGGATACAAAAATACTGATTTGAAGGGGCAAATGCACTGCTTATAGCAACATTATCAACATTAACCAAATTATGGAAAGACCCCGGATATCTGTCAACTGATGAATTGATAAAGAGGTTGTGATAAGGAGGAGGCAAGATGGTGGAGGAGTAGGGGACCCCTGAATTTAGCTGAATATATCTATCAAACCATTTTGAACACCCACGAAATCAACCAGGGATGTAAGAATATATATCTCGATCTCTACAATCAGAAAAGCAGCAGCATATGGCAAGGTAGGAAGGGCAGAATCGTGAATCTGTGGGGAGATACTGGAAGATAAACAAAAGGGGGAGGGAACCACCATAAGCTGACACCTGGAAAGAGATAGAACACTGGAGCACAAAATCAGAGCCCTTAGAAATCTGATCTAGTAAGAGACATCCCTCCCTGGGGGGGCTTTGGAAATGAAAAGGCAGAATTCTAGGTAGGGCACTGTGGTCTCAGGATACAGGGGACCAAAGAGCAAAAGGAAATTCCTGAAATGGTGGAGGGCCTGAGCATTGGAGCCAGGAAGCAAGTTGTGGTCAGGAAGAGTGGGAAGGGACTCGCAACTAGGATTACCAGAAACCACAAACTGGGCAGGTCAAAAGCCACACTTCCCTTGTACAGCCTGAAAAAATCTGGGAAAAGTGCCCAGGACAGGGCAAAAACTCGCAGAGCAGTAGCAGCTGGGAAGGGGCTTTAGGGCGGAACTGGACCTGATTCTGGAGCCTCGGGTGCATTGGGTGAGCCCCACACCCTCTCCTGGTTTTAAAAGCACAAAGGGCAGAGTTACTCCCAGGCCCCTGAAAACACTTCTGAGAGTAGCGGTGGGAGCGCACCGCTGGAGGTTGCAGTTTTCAGTGGAACAAACAGAAGTGGAGACTGTTTGTCCTGCAGAGTTTATTAAAGAGGACAGACTGAATTTTCTGCCCTGGGCCAGAGGTTTGACTGTGGCCATTTTTGCTCTGATCCTCTGAAGAGGCCTGGAAAGGCCCCAGAGTACAAAAGACACCCCCAAATCCAGTTTCCACTGAGCCCATCACCCAGACAGGGCGTGGGGCAACTCTGCACAGGCAGGATTACCTGAGAAATAGAGCGTTGCCCCTCCCCTAAAAGACAGGCTGAAATAACAGGTGGATGACAATCTCTTGGATCCTATAAGACTGTAAAATCCCAACACAAGGAGAAAAGTGTATATTGAGCTCCAGGTGGGGCCTCACAACTTATTTACTTTTCAGATATAATTTTCCTTTCCTTTCCTTTCTTTCTTTCTTTTTTTTTTTTTCCTTTTCTCATGCCATATTCTCATGCCATGCTGAATACTTCCTTACACCTTCTCCTCATTTCCACTAGATGTCTATTATACCAGTTCATTTTTTTATAGGCGCTTTTTAACTTGTATTTTTACACACCTATATTTTTTATAGATATATGTTTTATTTTAGCTTGTTTTTCACTCTACTCAGTTTTACCTTTTTATATATACAGGTTTTACTTTCCTAGTGATTTTGGGACATAGTGTCCTCTAACACAGACCAAAATACACCCAGGAACAACTGAAACACCCTGTCTTGTTCACACTGAGAGATTATAGCCCACTTTCCCTCCTCCCATTTATTATTATTTTATTTTATTTATATTATATTTTATATTATATGTGTATATATATTTGTATATGTTTGTATATATTTTTATTAGTTTTTTAATTGATTTTTTCATTTTATTCTTGTGTTTCATTTTGGCTTTTTTGTTGTTGTTGTTGGTAGCATCTGACCGCTCCAAATTTTGCTAGGGTGCATCTTCCTTGGGTCATGGTTGATATTTTGGACTCTGTCAATTCGTTCAACCATCCATCAACAGAATGACTATGTTCTTCTCAACAAAGAAAAGAACCAGATACAATGTTTTCTGCCATGGAACTAATGGATATGGATATAAGCCAGTTGTCAGAGAAAGACTTCAGGATAGCAATCATAAGGTCAACAGTGGGGCTTGAAAAAAGCATTAGTGACAATATAGAGCAGAAGTGAGGTCTAATCAGGCCAAACCAAAAAGTGCTGTGAATGAAATGCAGTCTAAACTAGATACTCTAACAGCCAGGGTAAATGAGGCAGAAGAATGAATTAGGAATGTAGAAGATAAGCTGATAGAAAGAAAGGAAACTGAAAATTATAGGCAATTAGTGGCACATGAGATTAGACTTACAGATATCAACAACTGCATGAAACACTTTAATGTCAGAATTAATGGAATCCACGAGGGGATGGAAAGAGAGAGGAATAGAAGGTATATTTGAGCAAATCATAGCTAAGAACTTCCCTAATCTGGAGAAGGAAATAAGTATTCAAGTCCAGAAGCAGAGAGGACCCCTCCTAAAATCAATAAAAATAGATCAACACCCCAACATGTAATAGTGAGGCTTGGAAATCTTAGAGCCGAGGAAGCTATTCTTAGAGCAACAGGGCGGAAGAGATTTCTTATTAAAGGAGGGAGGAATATCAGAATAACATCAGACCTGTTCACAGAGACCTGGCAAGCCAGATAGGGCTGGCAAGACATATTCACAGTACTAAATGAAAAGAGCATGCAGCAAAGAATACTTTACCCAGCAAGACTGTCTGTCATACAGAATGGATAGAGACATAAAGATCTTTCAGGACCAGCAGAAACTGAAAGAATATGGGACCACCAGGCCAGCCCTGCAAGGAATATTAAAGGGGATTCTGTAAATGAAGAGAAACCCAAGAGTCACACAGAACAGAAAGAAACAGAAAACCTTAAGAAACAGGGACCTTACAGGCAATACAATGGCACTAAATTTATATCTTGCAATAGTTGCTCTCAACATGAACTGGCTGAATGCTCCCATAAAGAGACACAGGGTTTCAGATTGTATAAAAAAGCAGGACCCATCCATATGCTGTCTACAAGAGACTCATTCTGAACCTAAAGATACATCCAGACTGAAAGTGAAGGGATGGAGAACAATCTTCCATGGCAATGGACCTCAAAAGAAAGCTGGGGTACCAATTCTCATATCAGACAAATTAGATTTTAAGCTAAAGACTGTAGTTAGAGACACAGAAGGACACTATATCATTCTTAAAGGGTCTATCCAACAAGAAGATCTAACAATTGTAAATATTTATGCCCCCAACATGGGAGTAGTCAACTACATAAGCCAATTGTTAACCAAAATAAAGAGACATATTGATAATAATATGTTAATAGTAGGAGACCTCAACACTCCACTCACAGAAATAGACAGATCATCTAAGCAGAAAATCAACAAAGAAACAAGAGCTTTGAATGACACACTGGACCAGATGGACCTCATAGATATATACAGAACATTCCACCCTAAAACAACAGAATACTCATTCTTCTGTATTTCAAAATGGATGAAAGACCTCAATGTGTGTTTCAATGCAATATCTATCAAAATACCACTGACACTTTTCACAGAGCTGGAACAAACAATCCTAAAATTTATATGGAACCAGAAAAGACCCTGAATTCCCAGGGGAATGTTGAAAAAGAAAACCAAAGCTGGGGGCAACACAATGCCTGACTTCAAACTATATTACGAAGCCGTAGTCATCAGGACAGTATGGTATTGCAAAAAAACAGACACATAGATCAATGGAACAGAATAGAGAACCCAGAAATGGACCCTCAACTCTGTGGTCAACTAATCTTTGACAAAGCAGGAAAGAACATCCAATGGAAAAAAGACAGTCTTTTTAATAAATTGTGCTGGGAAAACTGGACAGCCACATGCAGAAGAATGAAACTAGACCATTCTCTTACACCATACACAAAGATAAACTCAAAATGGATGAAAGACCTCAATGTGAGACAGGAATCCATCAAAATCCTAGACAAGAACATAGGCAGTATCATCTTTGACATGGGCCACAGCAACTTCTTGCTAGACACATCTCTAAAGGCAAGGGATTCAAAGGCAAAAATGAAATTTTTGGACTTCATCAAGATAAAAAGCTTCTGCACAGCAAAGGAAACACTCAACAAAAGTAAGGCAATCCATGGAGTAGGAGAAGGTATTTGCAAATGACATTACAGATAAAGGGCTGATTTCCAAGATATATAAAGAGCTTCTCAAACTCAACACCCAAAAAACAAATAATCCAGTCAAGAAATGGGCAGAAGACATGAACAGATCCTTCTCCAAAGAAGACATCCAAATGGTTACCAGACACATGAAAAATGTTCAACATCACTAGCCATCAGAGAAATACAAATCAAAACCACAATGAGATACCACCCTACACCAGTTAGAATGGCAAATATTAGCAATACAGGAAACTATAATTCTTGGTGAGGATGTGGAGAGAGAGGAACCCTCTTCCATTGTTGGTGGAAATGCATGCTGGTACAGCCACTCTGGAAGCAGGATGGGGGTTCCTCAAGATGTTAAAAATAGAGCTTCCCTATGACCCAGCAATTGCATTCCTAGGTATTTACCCCAAAGATACAGATGTAGTGAAAAGAAGGGACACATGCACCCCAATGTTCATAACATCAATGTCCACGATAGCCAAACTGTGGAAGGAGCTGAGATGCACTTCAACAGATGAATGGATAAAGAAGATGTGGTCCATATATATAATGGAATATTAGTCAGCCATCAGAAAGATGAGTACCCACCATTTACATCAACATGGTTGGAACTGGAGGGGATTAGGCTTAGTGAAATAAGTCAAGCAGAGAAAGACAATTATCATATGGTTTCACTCATACTTGGAATATAAGGGATAGTGTGGAGGACCCCAGGGGAAGAGAGGGAAAGCTGAATGGGAAGAAATCAGAGAGAGAAAAACCATGAGAGACTCTGGACTCCAGGAAACAAACTGAGGGTTACAGAATGGCGGGGGGTGATGGGTAGCCAGGTAATGGGTATTAAGGAGGGCATGTGTTGTGATGACCACTGGATGTTATAGGCAACTAATGAATCACTGAACACTACATCAAAAACTAATGATGTACTATATGATGGCTAACTGAACATAATAAAAAAAAGGAAATGGAACTAAATATATCTCTACTTATATCTGATAAAACTCTAAACTACTTAAAAATAAATCTAACTAGAAAACTGTAGGACTTACATGAAGAAAAGTATTAGTAATTTATTAACAGGAAAAAGTATCTCAATAAACAGAAAAAAAAAGTGGTATAAAAAGACAGTATTAGTCAGCCTTCAAAAATAATGAGATCTTGCCATTTTCAATGACATGGATGGAAGTAAGGTGTATTATACCAAGCAAAATAAGTCAGTCAGATTAAGATAAATGTGATATGATTTCACTCTTTTGTGCAATTTAAGGAACAAAACATGTACATAGAGGAAGGGGAAAAAAAGAGAGAAGCAATACATAAGAGACACTTAACTATAGGGAAGAAACTGAGGGTTGATTTAGTGGTGATGGGTGGAGCATAGGCTGAATGGGTGATGAGTATTAAGGAAGGTACTTATGATGATGATGACTGGGTGTTATACGTAAATGATGAATTACTAAATTCTACTCCTGGAACCAGTATTACATTATATGTTAACTAACTAGAATTTAAATAAAAATTTGGAACAAAAAATATATATATACTGGGCAAGGGACTGTGATTTTCAACTTTGGCTTATGTTACCCTTTCATGGGATAGATATATATGTTTGTTTTCTTGTTTATTTGTTTTTTTTTTTTCAATTATTTATTTGCTATTCTTACCAAGTCACACCTTGGGCTGCCCATCTATCTTGCTCTTATGAAGACTGTGGTCTATTTTTTTCACTACAGTTTCTTGTAGGCCTGGATTTCCCAGTTATCATTCAGTACTTAATTCTCATTATGCTAATCATACCTACATTCCCGTTGCCAAATACTCTGGCATCCTAGAATACCATCATTCCTACAGACACAATGGCAACCCCTCCCACTTTTAACTCTGCTTGCAGAAAACAGTTACAACAAATTTTTCAAAGATGGATCATCTTTTCACTAGAGTCTACGTTAAGGTCATAGTGAAGAGGGGGACCCTCTGGACTCTCCTAAGATACACAGTCAACTGTGGGTGCTTGGGCATCAGATCACTTATCTGATTTAATGTTCCCAACAACCTGAGGTTTCTGAGCCTCCCTTAGTGCACTCCTACAGCATTTCTGGCATCTCTGATGTTTACACTGGCTACATTTATCTCCAAGCTTCTATTACCTTCCAGGTTCACACCAAAATTTTATATCCTGAGTCAAGATGAGTGTTTCTATAGTAAATAATTGTCCCCTAAACAGACATTTAATATGGTTCCCCCCAGGCCAACACATTCAAGAAATAATCTCATATGTGGAACACAGGTTTTGGATATCATAGTCTATCCAGATTTAGATACCTCCCCTCAGAGCAGATATTGGATTCTGATCCCGCCTGTCAGTCTAGACCTATGAGGAATAACAGGGAGAGATCTTCAGAGAAAGTTATCAGTGTTTGAAACACCGGTTTCAGGTTAGGTATTAGATAAGCCTCCAAGCGAAAAAAAAAATGTTTTTCATTTGGAGAAGGTGGTGGGACTCCCCTGATGTTTTGGACATTTCAAAAAAAACCAACTTTTTTTTTTATTCTTATGTTAATCCCCATACATTACATCATTAGTTTTAGATGTAGTGTTCCATGATTCATTGTTTGTGCATAACACCCAGTGCTCCATGCAGAACGTGCCCTCCTCAATACCCACCACCAGGCTAACCCATCCTCCCACCCCCCTCCCCTCCAGAACCCTCAGTCTGTTTTTCAGAGTCCATCGTCTCTCATGGTTAGTCTACCCCTCCGATTTCCCCCGTTTCATTCTTCCCCTCCTGCTACCTTCTTCTTCTTTTTTTTTTTCTTAACATATATTGCATTACTTGTTTCAGAGGTACAGATCTGAGATTCAACAGTCTTGCACAATTCACAGCGCTTACCAGAGCACATACCCTCCCCAGTGTCTATCACCCAGTCACCCCATCCCTCCCACCCCACCCCCCACTCCAGCAACACTCAGTTTGTTTCCTGCAATTAAGAATTCCTCATATCAGTGAGATCATATGATACATGTCTTTCTCTGTTTGACTTATTTCGCTCAACATAATACCCTCCAGTTCCATCCACATCGGTGCAAATGGCAAGATCTCATTCCTTTTGATGGCTGCATAATATTCCATTGTATATATATACGACCTCTTCTTTATCCATTCATCTGTCGATGGACATCTTGGCTCTTTCCACAGTTTGGCTATTGTGGACATTGCTGCTATAAACATCGGGGTGCACGTACCCTTTAGGATCCCTACTTTTGTATCTTTGGGGTAAATACCCAGTAGTGCAATTGCTGCATCATATGGTAGCTCTATTTTCAACTTTTTGAGGAACCTCCATACTGTTTTCCAGAGTGGCTGTACCAGCTTGCATTCCCACTAACAGTGTAGGAAGGATCCCCTTTCTCCGCGTCCCCACCAACATCTGTCGTTTCCTGACCTACTAGTTTAGCCATTCTGACTGGTGTGAGGTGGTATCTCATTGAGGTTTTGATTTGGATTTCCCTGATGCCGAGCGATATTGAGCATTTTTTCATATGTCTGTTGGCCATTTGGATATCTTCTTTGGAAAAATGTCTGTTCATGTCTTCTGCCCATTTCTTGATTGGATTCTTTGTTCTTTGGGTGTTGAGTTTGATGAGTTCTTTATAGATTTTGGATACTAGCCCTTTATCTGATATGTCATTTGCAAATATCTTCTCCCATTCTGTCGGTTGTCTTTTGGTTTTGTGGACTGTTTCCTTTGCTGTGCAAAAGCTTTTTATCTTGATGAAGTCCCAATAGTTCATTCTTGCCCTTGCTTCCCTTGCCTTTGGCGATGTTTCTAGGAAGAAGTTGCTTTGACTGAGGTCAAAGAGGTTGCTGCCTGTGTTCTCCTTTAGGATTTTGATGGACTCCTGTCTCACATTGAGGTCTTTCAACCATTTGGAGTCTATTTTTGTGTGTGGTGTAAGGAAATGGTCCAGTTTCATTCTTCTGCATGTGGCTGTCCAATTTTCCCAACACCATTTGTTGAAGAGACTGTCTTTTTTCCATTGGACATTCTTTCCTGCTTTGTTAAAGATGAGTTGACCAGAGTTGAGGGTCCATTTCTGGGCTCTCTATTCTGTTCCATTGATCTATGTGTCTGTTTTTGTGCCAGTACCATGCTGTCTTGATGATGACAGCTTTGTAATAGAGCTGGAAGTCCAGAATTGTGATGCCACTGGCTTTGCTTTTCTTTTTTAACATTCCTCTGGTTATGCGGGGTCTTTTCTGGTTCCATACAAATTTTAGGATGATTTGTTTCATTTCTTTGAAAAAAGTGGATGGTATTTTGATGGGGATTGCATTGAATGTGTAGATTGATCTAGGTAGCATTGACATCTTCACAATATTTGTTCTTCTGATCCATGAGCATGGAACGTTTTTCCATTTCTTTGTGTCTTCCTCAATTTCTTTCATGAGTATTTTATAGTTTTCTGAGTACAGATCCTTTGTCTCTTTGGTTAGACTGATTCCTAGGTATCTTATGGTTTTGGGTGCAATTGTAAATGGGATTGACTCCTTAATTTCTCTTTCTTCTGTCTTGTTGTTGGTGTATAGGAATGCCTTTGATTTCTGTGCATTGATTTTATATCCTGCCACTTGACTGAATTCCTGTATGAGTTCTAGCAGTTTTGGGGTGGAGTCTTTTGGGTTTTCCACATAAAGTATCATATCATCTGCAAAGAGTGAGAGTTTGACTTCTTCTTTGCCGATTTGGATGCCTTTGATTTCTTTTTGTTGTCTGATTGTTGTGGCTAGGACTTCTAATACTATGTTGAATAGCAGTGGTGACAGTGGACATCCCTGCCGCATTCCTGACCTTCGGGGGAAAGCTCTCAGTTTTTCCCCATTGAGAATGATATTCGCTGCAGGTTTTTCATGGATGGCTTTTATGATATTGAGGTATGTACACTCTATGCCTATACTCTGAAGAGTTTTGATCAAGAAAGGATGCTGTACTTTGTCAAAAGCTTTTTCTGCATCTATTGAGAGGATCCTATGATTCTTGTTCTTTCTTTTGTTAATGTGTTGTATCACATTGATTGATTTGCGGATGTTGAACCAACCTTGCAGGCCAGGGATAAATCCCACTTGGTCGTGGTGAATAATCCTTTAAATGTACTGTTGGATCCTATTGGCTAGTATTTTGGTGAGAATTTTTGCATCCATGTTCATCAGGGATATTGGTCTGTAATTCTCCTTTTTGATGGGGTCTTTGTCTGGTTTTGGGATCAAGGTAATGCTGGCCTCATAAAATGAGTTTGGAAGTTTTCCTTCCATTTCTATTTTTTGGAACAGTTTCAGAAGAATAGGTATTAATTCTTCTTGAAATGTTTGGTAGAATTCCCCTGGGAAGCCATCTGGCCCTGGGCTTTTGTTTCTTGGGAGATTTTTTTTTTTTTTTTAAAGATTTTATTTATTTATTTGAGAGAGAGAGAATGAGATAGAGCATGAGAGGGGGGAGGGTCAGAGGGAGAAGCAGACTCCCTGCCGAGCAGGGAGCCCGATGCGGGACTCGATCCCGGGACTCCAGGATCACGACCTGAGCCGAAGGCAGTCGCTTAACCAACTGAGCCACCCAGGCGCCCTCTTGGGAGATTTTTGATGACTGCTTCAATTTCCTTAGTGGTTATAGGTCTGTTCAGGTTTACTGTTTCTTCCTGGTTCAGTTTTGGTAGTTGATACATCTCTAGGAATGCATCCATCTCTTCCAGGTTATCTAATTTGCTGGCATAGAGTTGCTCCTAATATGTTCTTAGAATTGTTTGTATTTCTTTGGTGTTGGTTGTGGTCTCTCCTCTTTCATTCATGATTTTGTTGATTTGGGTCATTTCTCTTTTCTTTTTGATAACTCTGGCCAGGGGTTTATCAATCTTGTTAATTCTTTCAAAGAACCAGCTCCTAGTTTCCTTGATCTGTTCTACTATTCTTTTGCTTTCTATTTCATTGATTTCTGCTCTGATCTTTATGATTTCTCTTCTCCTGCTGGGTTTAGGCTTTATTTGCTGTTCTTTCTCCAGCTCCTTTAGGTGTAGGGTTAGGTTGTGTACTTGAGACCTTTCTTGTTTCTTGAGAAAGGCTTGAATTGCTATATACTTTCCTCTTAGGACTGCCTTTGCTGCATCCCAAAGATTTTGAATAGTTGTGTTTTCATTTTCATTGGTTTCCATGTATTTTTTAAATTCTTCTTTAATTTCCTGGTTGACCCACTCATTCTTCAGTAGGATGCTCTTTAGCATCCATGTATTTGAGTTCTTTCCGACTTTCCTCTTGTGATTCAGTTCTAGTTTCAAAGCATTGTGGTCTAAAAATAGGCAGGGAATGATCCCAATCTTTTGGTACCGGTTGAGACCTGATTTATGACCTAGGATGTGATCGATTCTGGAGAATGTTCCATGGGGACTAGAGAAGAATGTGTATTCCTTTGCTTTGGGATGGAATGTTCTGAATATGTCCGTGAAGTCCATTTGGTCCAGTGTGTCATTTAACGTCTTTATTTCCTTGTTGATCTTTTGCTTAGACAGTCTGTCCATTTTAGTGAGGGGGGTGTTAAAGTCCCCCACTATTATTGTATTGTTGTCGATGTGTTTCTTTGCTTTTGTTATTAATTGCCTTATATAATTGGCTGCTCCCATGTTAGGGGCATAGATATTTACAATTGTTAGATCTTCTTGTTGGATAGACCCTTTAAGTAGGATATAATATCCTTCCTCATCTCTTATTACAGTCTTTCATTTAAAATCTAATTTGTCTGATATAAGGATTGCCACCCCAGCTTCCCTTTGGTGTCCATTAGCATGGTAAATGGTTTTCCACCCCCTCACTTTCAATCTGGGGGTGTCTTTGGTTCTAAAATGAGTCTCTTGCAGACAGCATATTGATGGGTCTTGTTTTTTAATCCAGTCTGATAGCCTGTGTCTTTAGATTGGGGCATTAAACCCATTTACATTCAGGGTAACTATTGAAAGATAGGAATTTAGTGCCATTGTATTGCCTGTAAGGTGACTGTTACCATATATTGTCTGTGTTCCTTTCTGGTCTATGTTGCTTTTAGGGTCTCTCTTTGCTTAGAGGACCCCTTTCAAGATTTCCTGTAGGGCTGGTTTTGTGTTTGCAAATTCCTTTAGTTTTTGTTTGTCCTGGAAGCTTTTTATCTCTCCTTCAATTTTCAATGACAGTCTAGCTGGATAGAGTATTCTTGGCTGCATATTTTTCTCATTTAGTGCTCTGAATATATCCTGCCAGTCCTTTCTGGCCTTCCAGGTCTCTGTGGATAGATTTGTTGCCAATGTAATGTTTCTACCATTGTAGGTTACATATCTCTTCTCCCGAGCTGCTTTCAGGATTTTCTCTTTGTCTATGAGACTCGTAAGTTTTACTATTAGATGGCAGGGTGTTGACCTATTTTTATTGATTTTTATGGGGCTTCTCTGTGCCACCTGGATTTTGATGCCTGTTTCCTTCCCCAAATTAGGGACGTTCTCTGCTATAATCTGCTCCATTATACCTTCTGCCTCTCTCTCTCTTTCTTCTTCTTCTGGGATCCCAATTACTCTAATGTTGTTTCATCTTATGGTATCACTTATCTCTCGAATTCTGCCCTCGTGATCCAGTAGTTGTTTATCTTTCTTTTTCTCAGCTTCTTTATTTTCCATCATTTGGTCTTCTATATTACTGATTCTCTCTTCTGCCTCATTTATCCTAGAAGTTAGCACCCCCATTTTTTATTGCACCTCATTAACAGCCTTTTTGATTTCTACTTGGTTAGATTTTAGTTCTTTTACTTCTCCAGAAAGGGTTTCTCTAATATCTTCCATGTTTTTTTCAAGCCCAGCTAGTAAATTAAAGTGATGATTCTGAACTCTAGATCTGACATCGTACTAATGTCCGTATTGAGTAGGTCCCTGGCAGTCGGTACTACCTCTTGTTCTTTTTGTTGAGGTGATTTTTTCCATCTTGTCTTTTTGTGTAGAGGAGAATAGGTTAATGGGTGAACAAAATGGTAGCAGAGTAACAACGTCCCCAGAAGATATACTCTAAACAAATCAGAAAAGACCTGAGGCAGTGGAAAAAGAAAGCGAAAGAGAGAAAAAAGAAAAAAAAAAGACAAGGATAAAGATAAAAACAAACAAAAACAAACAAAATCTCAAAATTTTAAAGAGAGAACAACTTATATATATATATGCCAAAAATACGGGTAACTACTATGAAGGGGTAGAATATGACTCTAAAAATGAAAAATAAAAATGTTTTTTAAAAAAAGTGATTGATAAGATGTTGGTTGAAAAAGGGAAAAGGAAAAATTCAAAAAAAAAAAAGAAAAAAGAAAAAAAGACAGTTAAAAAAATTAACTTTGAAAGACTAAAGAATCATGGTAAAAAAGCCATGACTTCTATGTGCAGTATTCCCCTAGCGCTGGAGTTCTACCGTTCTCATTGATCGGTAAACTTGGTCTTGGCTGGCTGGTCTCGCTGATCTTCTGGGGAGGTGCCTGTTGCCGTGGTTTCCAAATGTCTTTGCCGGAGGTGGAATTGCCCCGCCCTGCTCCCTCCTGGCTAAGTAATCTGCTCGGGTTTGCTCTCCGGAGCTTTTGTTCCCTGCGAGCTTTCTGTACAGCTTTGGAGGCAGAGAGTGAAAATGGTGGCCTCCCAATCTCTGGAGGAGCCGAGAACTCGGGGCCCCGCTCCTCAGTGAGCCCCCAGAGAAAAGCCATCAGTCACTCCCGTCTCCCCGGTCTCTGGCCGCACTCCGTGCTCACATGGCCTGTGACCACACGTTTCTATCCCTGGCACCTGACCCCGTGTGGAGTCTCCAAACCCAGCAGATCCCTGCGGTGCACTCCCACGAGGCTCCTCCCAGGGGAGGAAGGTGAGTCTCCCTGGATCTACTGCTTGTTGGGTCCCTGCTGAAGGAGCAGGGGCCCGACTGGGCCACGGATCACAGTTTATGGCAACCCCGAGCTGAGAGCCCGTGCCTGGGCTCCGCCTCTGCAGCCGGCTTCCCTGCTCCATTATCTTGGAGTTCTGCCACACTCAGGCACCCTTGGTCTTTCTGTGACCCCGAGGGTCCTGAGACCACACTGTCCCGGAGGGTTCCACCCCTCAGTTAGCCACCAGAGTGACATCCCTCAGTGGAGCAGACTTTTAAAAGTTCCGATTTTGTGCTCTGTGGCTCTATCACTTGCCAGAAGCGGCCGACAGAGGCCCCTCCCCCGCCGTCTATCCTCCCGAATATCGCCTCGGATTCACTTCTCCGCACGTCCTACCTTCCAGAAAGTGGTCGCTTTTCTGATGAGAGAGTTGTTGCTATTCTTTTCTTCGATCTCATGTTGCGTTTGTAGGTGTTCAGAATGGTTTTATCCCTATCCAGCTGAATTCCTGAGAGGAGACGAAATCCAGGTCTCCTACTCCTCTGCCATCTTGCTCCGCCCCCACACCTTTTTTTAAATTTAATTTTATTATGTTATTCTAGTCACCATACAATACATCATTTGTTTTTGATGTAGTGATCCACGATTCATTGTTTTCATATAACACCGAGTGATCCATGCAGTACGTGCCCTCCTTAATAACCATCATTGGGCTAACCCATCCCCCCACTCCTCTAAAACCCTCAGTTTGTTCCTTGGAGTCTATAGTCTCTCATGGTTCATCTCCCCCTCCGATTCTACCCCCCCATTTTTCCCTTCCTTCTCCTAATGTCCTCCATGCTATTCCTTATGTTCCACAAATAAGTGAAACCATATGATAATTGACTTTCTCTGCTTGACTTATTTCATTTAGCATAATCTCCTCCAGTCCCACCCATGTTGATGCAAAAGTTGGATATTCATCCATTCTGATGGCTGAGTAATATTCCATTGTATATATGGACCACATCTTCTTTATCCATTCATCTGTTGAAGGGCATCTCAGCCCATTCCACAGTTTGGCTATTGTGGACATTGCTGCTATGAACATAGGGGTACATATGGCCCTTCTTTTCACTACATCTGTGTCTTTGGGGTAAATACCCAGGAGTGCAATTGCTGGGTCAATGGGTAGCTCTATTTTTAATTTTTTGAGGAAACTCCACAGTGTTTTTCAAAGTGGCTGTACCAACCTCCATTCCCACCAACAGTGTAAGAGTTTTCCCCTTTCTCCACAACCTCTCCAACATTTGTTGTTTCTTACCTTGTCAATATTTGCCCTTCTAACTGGTGTCAGGTGATATCTCAATGTGGTTTTGATTTGAATTTCCCTGATGGCTAATGATGATGAACATTTTTTCATGTGTCTGTTAGCCATTTGTATGTCTTCTTTGGAGAAGGGTCTGTTCATGTCTTCTGCCCATTTTTGGACTTGATGCTTGGTTTTTGGGTGTTGAGTTTGAGAAGTTCTTTATACATCTTGGAAATCAAACCTCTGTCTGTAGTGTCATTTGCAAATATCTTCTCCCATTCTGTGGGTTGCCTCTTTGTTTTGTTGACTTTCCTTTGCTGTGCAGAAGCTTTTTATCTTGATGAAGTCCCAAAAGTTCATCATTGCTTTTGTTTCCCTTGCCTTTATAGACATGTCTTGAAAGAAGTTGCTGTGGCCGATGTCAAAGAGGTTACTACCTATGTTCTCCTCTAGGATATGGATGGATTCCTGTCTCACATTGAGGTCTTTCATCCATTTTGAGTGTATGTATGGTGTTAGAGAGTATGGTGTTAGAGAATGGTCAAGTTTCATTCTTCTGTATATAGCTGTCCAATTTTCCCAGCACCATTTGTTGAAGAGACTGTCTTCTTTTCATTGCATATTTTTCCCTGTTTTGTCGAAGATTATTTGACTATAGAATTGAGGGTCCATATCTGGGCTCTCTATTCTGTTCCATTGGTCTATGTGTCTGTTTTTGTTCCAGTACCATGCTGTCTTGGTGATCACTGCTTTTAATATAGCTTGAAATCAGGCAACGTGATGCCCCCAGCTTTGTTTTTCTTTAGAGGCTTCATGCTTGTCTCCTTCAGTGGTACTGATGTGGGACACAGGTCTTGTTTTCCACCAGGATTGCAGTTTTGACATAGGAGACCAGTTGAGAACATAAATCCAGCATCCAGTGAAGTTCTTCATCCTTATAATTTAATCTTGCACTTGATTTTTGTCATATTTTACCTTTTGCTTGATGATGAGGATCTCTCCACAGCTGACACAGTCATGCTCTGCCTTTTTAAGAATGCCTTAAATTGGCAATTGGATGTTTTGAACATCACATTTTCTCTTTTCAATACTCAATCATTTTTAACAAGAGCCAAGTTACTACAAAATTCTTATAATTTTTATTGCCCCATCTCATTCAAGTGCAAAAAATACCACATATCCAAATTTCTGACATTTCAGCTATGTCTCATCTAGTTTAGCTAGGGTAATTGTTCGTTCATTCCATGGACATTGGCACCCAACTCCTCACCAACAATGATGTCCTTATCCCATCTCAGGAGTCTTCATTCAGGGTCAGTCTTTCTAAAAATTCCCTTGTTCCAGAATCCCCACAAAACAAAGCCTGAGGAGAAGCCTTGTATCCTACTATTTCCTTCGGAACAATCATCCTAGGACTCAATAGCAAAAGGAGAAGAGGAATGAGGCAAGAATGAAAGGGGCACCAGTAAGGATATACATTCCCAGACAGCTACCACCAGCTGTCATTAATGATTTGATTTCATAGGATACTTCCTCCAAATCCAGAGAAAGTTCATATAGGAGAGTCTTTCTGGAAAGATAAAAGAGGAGTTATCCATAGAATTTCATCTCTTGATTCCATATTTCAGTTTTGCATATGCACAGGCTCCAAGCTTGTTCTGTGATATTTGTGACTTTAGTATAAAGAAGAAAGCTTGAGGAAGGTAGCAACAGGAGTACAGTCCAACTATGTGGTGAGGCAATATTGGGTTGATCCTGCATGAAAATTTATTCTTCCAAATACATAGGTAACTTTGACAAATCAATAAGGTAAAAACAAATTATAGAATAAAAGTAAAATTCCTTTAACAAACATTTCTCAAATTGGAAATTAAAATGTCAGATAAAGAGCTGAAAAGTTTTTCAACCTCAGAAATCAGAGAAATAAATATTGAAGTCACAATGAGATACCACAAAAGAAAATAAATTGGTAGTAGAAGTGTAACATGTAAAAAACATGTAAAAGGCTCACGGTACCATGAGTTATCTGTGAATAAGCAAAGTTTTATAATGGATGGCAGATGTCTAAATTCATACAACTTTGTTTTAGGAGACAACAATATAGTAAAATTGAATTAATGAATAATCTGAGCTAATAACTCCACATCTGGCTATAACCAATAATAAATCTCATACACATTGATTGCATAAAAAATACATGAGGCTCTTCTTGGGATCATTGTTTATAATAACTTCAGTCTGGAAAAGACAACCCTTCTACACATTACTCTATAGTCATGTTGGTTTATTATACAGAGAGAGTGTTATGTAAATGCAATAAGAAGTGAGCAAGATGTTGCCAATTCTCCTCTGATGTTCCCTACAAAGGCCCTAAACTATAGCTATTTATAATCCTACATGTAAATGGACAAGCATTTATAAGAACTACAATAAAAAAATAAGGAAATACTGGTCTTGAAGATAGCTTAGAACTCAGTTCTCCTCTGATTTTGCATTTTAACAAAAAGGAAGATCAAGTAGATTGGCTCACTTAAAGAAATAAGTTTGGTCAAGAATGTAAACGATAGATCTTTAGATATGTAAGGGAAAGCAGTTAAATTCTTTCAATGTCATCTGTGCCCTTTTAGCTAATGTTTCCAAATGATGAGAATTATCAGTGCAGAAGATAAGCCAGGGTATTTTCTTTCAGGAAATTGCTTGCTTGAGAATGCATGAGGTAGCTAGATATTTATGATTAATGTATTGCTACAGGAAGAAATACATTTCGCTTTGCCTCATATCCTAGAACAAGATTACATGGTATATTTGCATAGATGTTTCCTCATATTTTGTATTCTATCATGAGTATAAAATACAGCTGTGACATGATAAATTGATTTAATGACTCAACTAATGTTTGATATCCAAGTTTCAAAAAAAGAAAAAAATCATTTTAATTTTTATGGAAAGACTTTCCTTTACTTTCTTTTAGTGTCTGTGTGCCCTCCTGGGGTCATGTTTTTTTTTTTTTTTTTCACTCTCAGAGGGGAATCTATAAAATTTCAAGTTTGCCAGTGAATTTAGGTAGAAAGGAAATGGATGAAACTCAGGATGATTAAAGCAACTACACAGTCAGGTTTAGCTCTTCAAGCAACTAATTGGATATTGGAAAATAAAAACAACCCCCCCAAATCATATTAGTTATAAAGGTCTTTTTGCCTAGCATTGAGCATGGTGTCTATTTCTATCAGAGAGGTCATCTATGTGAGTAGCTATGGAGAATCAAAGAGGGAAGTCCTTGGATCCCCATTTCATGACTTAAACAAATCTGCAATGCCTTAACACTTTGATGGCTATCATTGGAAGTGAATATATAAGTAATATAGTACAGCATCTAAGAAATGGAAAGGATCTCAGAAGTCAACTGGTTTGATAACCTTTCTTTCTTTCTTTCTTTCTTTCTTTCTTTCTTTCTTTTCTTTCTTCCTTTCTTTCTTTCTTCTTCTTTCTTTCTTCCTTTCTTTCTCTCTTTCTTTTTTTCTTTCCAAATACAGTACAACTGAATTAAATGATTCACTAAGATTGTCTGAGAGATTCTTGTTTCATTTCTTTAAAGTTCACATGTTAAATGATTAAGAAGCAAAGCATACTAATAGCATTTCTCCAACATTCTAGATTTGGGAGATTGCCAAAGAAGCCCTCTTAATCACTATTGGGTTTATTGGACCTATAATATAATCTATTACACATGTGTGATTTTACTTAGGTACATTTTAAATGTGTTGAGAGGGATTGTGGCGTATTCTTCTACTCAATATATCTTTAATGAAATTGGTAAACAGAAGTTTAAGAGCATTTCCAACGTCCTGGAAATCTAGACAAATTATAAGAATTTTTGACTTTTAAAAAAATCTCTTACATTGGTGGGGATGGGATGTTCACTAACAAAGAAAACAAAGCATTAATCATAGGCACTTATGTGCTCTAAGCATGGAAGAGAAAGGCCTTAATTGAAAGAACACTGTTCAGGGGATTATTAAATCAGACCTCTAGGATTGAGGTGAAAAACTTTTAATGAGTTTGGCCGATCTGAGCACCCACAGAGCCTTGTTAAATAACCTCCCAATTAGCAAGAGTTAAAACTTTATATTTTCCCCCTTAGAAATTGTGGTTAATTGGATCTTTGATTTATTAGGGGAATTGAGGATAATTCTCTGGGATCTGTGGGAACCCTTTATTGGCAAATTCATCAGACAAAGCTGTGTGGTTGCCATGGTAACACTTGCAAAGGAATAAGTCTCATAGTAACAAAGTATCTTCTCTCTGATTTGTACACCAATCCAGTTAACTGTAACCAGCCTCTGCTTGATGCAAAATAGTTACCAGTTACATGATAAGCTTTTAACAGTATAGCACTCTATCCTGCTATCTGAATATAAAAACATGAAGCCCAAGTGGGTTCATTCAACCTCACAAATGAAAATTAGATTGATTTATCAGTATTAAATAAAAGCCCAAATTTCTACTTCAAAATATAATCACTATATCATTCATTGTAACTAAGCTGGTATATGTATAAAGAAAATATCATTAAAAATGTGCTTCCTAACAGCATAAGGAAAATTTTTACAAATCTGCTTCATATAAATATGGTGAGAGAATGTACTTCATATCATATTTCATATCCATGAAATGATAGTGGATTAGTTTCTGTCTGTGAAGAGAGATGTCTTCCAAATAGTCTTTAAGATTACTAAAGATTGAACTAGATAATTATACCCAAGTTTATAGCATCTTATCAATCTTATCAGTAGAAACAGGTATATGTTTCAAATTCAGAATGCTTTAATGAAAGAAATAATGATTAATATAATTTGGAATATTTTATATATACAGATAATGCTAGGAAAATACACATTTAGAAACCTAGCACCTAGGTTAATCTCACTTAAAAATTTGTATTCGTTTATGATACTTTTAAAAATATATAGATAGAAATATAGATGCAAATGAAGACCAGTGGTGCTCTTCCTAATCTTTTCATTGTTTTTAAGTTCATTCTAATGGTATTACAATAACCAGAAGTAGAAAATCAGTATTAGTCAACCCTATGTGTGGTAAATACTAGAGATTTTATTTTTTTTGAGTTATTTATTTATTTTTGTTTTTTAATACATATATTTTTATTTATTTTATTTATTTATTTTTATTATTATGTTCAAATGGCCAGCATACATTACATTATTAGTTTTTGATGTAGTGATCAACCATTCATGAGTTGCATATAAAAATATCAGTCTTCATCACAACACATGCCCTCCTTAATACCCATCATCTGGTTAACCCATCCCCCACTGCCCTCCCTTCTATATACCTCAGTTTATTTCCCCACAATCCAGAGTCTCTCCTGGTTTGTCTACCTCTCGGATTTCTTCCCATTTGGTTTTCTCTCCCTTCCCCTGTGTTCTTCTGTGCTATTCCTTATGTTCTACATATGAGTGAAACCATATGATAATTGTCTTTCTCTGCTTGACTTATTTCACTTAGCATAATCCCCTCCAGTTCCATCCATGTCAGTGTGAATGGTGGGTAGTCATCCTTTCTGATGACTGAGTAATATTCCATTGTATGTGTGTACCACATCTTCTTTATCCATTCATCTTTTGAAAGACTTCTTGGTTCTTTCTACAGTTTGGGTATTGTGGACACTGCTGCTATGATCATTGGGGTGCATGTGCCCCTTCTTTTCACTACATCTGTATCTTTGGAGTAATACCTAGTAGTGCAACTGCTGGGCCATAAGGTAGCTCTACTTTTAATGTCTTGAGGAATCTCCATCCTGTTTTCCAGAGTGGCTGTACCAGCTTGCATTCCCACCAAAAGTGTAAGACTGTTCCCCTTTGTTGCATCCTCACCAATATTTGTTGTTTAGTGCCTTGTTAATTTTTGCCATTCTAGCTGGTGTAAGGTAGTATCTCATTGTGGTTTTGATTTCAATTTCCCTGATGGCTAATGATGATGAACATTTTTTCATGTGTCTGTTAGCTATTTGTATGTCTTCTTTGGAGAAGGGTCTGTTCATGTCTTCTGCCCATTTCTTGACTGGATTATTTGTTTTTTGGGTGTTGAGTTTGAGAAGTTCTTTATAGATCTTGGATACCAGTCCTTTATCTGTAATGGCATTTGCAAATATGTTTTCCCATTCCGTGGATTGTCTCTTAGTTTTGTTGACTGTTTCCTTTCTTGTGCAAAAGTTCTTTATCTTAAGTCCCAAAAGTTTATTTTTGCTTTTGTTTTCCATGCCTTTAGAAACATATCTTATTTTAAAATTTTTATTTTATTATGTTATATTAGTCACCATACAATACATCATTAGTTTTTGATGTAGTGATCCATGATTCATTGTTTTCGTATAACACCCAGTGCTCCATGCAGTATGTGCCCTCCTTAATACCCATCACCAGGCTAACCAATCCCCCCACCCCCCTCCCCTCTAAAACCTTCAGTTTGTTTCTCAGAGTCCATAGTCTCTAATGGTTCATCTCTCCTTCCGATTCCCCCCCATTCATTTTTCCCTTCCTTCTCCTAATGTCCTCCATGCTATTCCTTATGTTCCACAAATAAGTGAAACCATATGATAATTGACTTTCTCTGCTTGACTTCTTTCACTTAGCATAATCTCTTCCAGTCCCATCTATGTTGATGTAAAAGTTGGGTATTTATCCTTTCTGATGGCTAATATTCCATTGTATATATGGACCATATCTTTATACATTCATCTTTTGAAGGGCATCTCAGCCCATTCCACAGTTTGGCCATTGTGGACATTACTGCTATGAACATTGGGGTGCATATGGCCCTTCTTTTCAGTACATCTGTGTCTTTGGGGTAAATACCCAGGAGTGCAATTGCTGGGTCATAGAGTAGGTCTATTTTTAATTTTTTGAGACACCTCCACACTGTTTTCTGCACAGCAAAGGAAACAATCAACAAAACAAAGAGGCAACCCACAGAATGGGAGAAGATATTTGCAAATGACACTACAGATAAAGGGCTGGTATCCAATATCTATAAAGAACTTCTCAAATTCAACACCCAAAAAACAAATAATCCAGTCAAGAAATGGGCAGAAGACATGAACAGACACTTCTCTGAAGAAGACATACAAATGGCTAATAGAAACATATCTTAAAAGAAGTCACTATAGCTGATGTCAAAGAGGTTACTGCCTCTGTTCCTTGAACTCATACAGCAATTCAGCAACTTGGCAGGATACAAAATCAATGCACAGATTTCAGTTGTATTTCTATACACTAACAATGTAATTGAAGAAAGAGAAATTAAGGAATTGATTCAATTTACAATAGCACCAAAAAACATAGGATACCTAGGAATAAACTTAACCAAAGAGGTAAAGGATCTATACTCTAGAAACGACAGACACTTACAAAAGAAATGAAAGAAGAACACAAAGAGTGGGAAATACATTCCATATTCATGGATTAGAAGAAAAACATCATTAAAATGTCTATGCTGCCCACTTTCACTACACTTTCAATGAAATCCCTATCAAAATACCATTGACATTATTCACAGAGCTGGAACAAACAATCCTAAAATTTTTATGGAACCAGAAAAGACCCTGAATTCCCAGGGGAATGTTGAAAAAGAAAAACAAAGCTGGGGGCATCACAATGCCTGACTTCAAGCTATATGGCAAAGCTGTGATCCTGAAAACAGCATGGTATTGGCACGAAAACAGACACATAGATCAATGGAACTGAAAAGAGAGTCCAGAAATGGATCCTCAATTCTATGGTGAAGTAATCTTCAACTAAGCAGGAAAGAACATCCAATGGAAAAAAGACAGTCTCTTCAATAAATGGTGCTGGGAAAACTGGACAGCCACATGCAGAAAAATGAAACTGGACCATTCTCTTGCAACATACACAAAGATAAACTCAAAATATATGAAAGAACGAAATGGGAGACAGGAATCCATCAAAATCCTAGAGGAGAACATAGGCAGTAACCTCTTCGACATCGGCTACAGCGACTTCTTTCAAGATATGTTTCTAAAGGCAAGGGAAACAAAAGCAAAAATAAACTTTTGGGACTTAATCAAGATAAAGAGCTTTTGCACAAGAAAGGAAACAGTCAACAAAACTAAGAGGCAATCCACGGAATGGGAAAACATATCTGCAAGTGCCATTACAGATAAAGGACTGGTATCCAAGATAAAGAACTTCTCAAACTCAACACCCAAAAAACAAATAATCCAGTCAAGAAATGGGCAGAAGACATGAACAGACCCTTCTCTAAAGAAGACACCCAAATGGCAGACACCCCAATATTTGCACCCCAATATTTGCAGCAGCATTATCAACAATAGCCAGATAATGGAAGCAGCCCAAATGTCCATCAACTGATGAAAAGATAAAGAAGTGGTATGTATACACAATGAGGTATTACCCAGCCATCAGAAAGAATTAAATGTTGCCATATGCAGTGACATGAATGGAGGTGGAGAGTATTATGCTACAGAAAACAAGTCAGTCAGAGAAATACAAATACCATATGATTTCACTCATATTTGGAATTTAAGAAACAAAACAAACAAGCTAAGGAAAAAAAATAGTGACAAATCAAGAAATAGAATCTTAGCTGTAGAGAACAAACTGAAGTTTACCAGAGACAAGGTGGTTGGGGGGATGGGTTAAATAGATGATGGAGATTAAGGAGTACTCTTGTGATGAGCACCTGGTGTTGTATGGATGTGTTAAATCACTGTATTGCACACTTGAAACTAACATTACAATGTATGTTAACTAACCAGAATTTAAATTAAAACTTTAAAAAAGAATATATGAATTCAGTAAATTTACAAGATACACAATGCACAGAAATCAGTTCAGTTCTATACACTAATAAAGAAGTAGGAAAAAGATAAATTAAGGAAACAATTCAATGTATAACTGCATCAACAAGGAATACCTAGGAATAGACTGAACCAAGGAGTGAAAGGCATACACTCTGAAAACTATAAAACATTGATGAAATAAATTAAAGATAACATAAACAAATGGGAAGATTGTCCATGCTAATGGACCAGAAAAATTAATATTGTTAAAGTGTTCATACTACCCAGTGCAATGTATTGGTTCAGTATAATCCCCATGAAAACACCAATAGCACTTTACACAGTAGTATAACAAATAATTTTAAATTTTCATGGAACCACACAAAACTTCGAATATAAAGCAAACTTGAGAAAGAAGTTATTAGAATCCCAGATTTCAAGATATACTACAAAATGATAATAAAACAGCAAACTACTGGCACAAAAATGGACACATAGATTAATGGAACAGAATACAGATCCCAGAAATAAATCCATGCTGATACAACCAATTAATTTATGACAAAGGAAGCAACAATAAACAATAAAGACAGTCTCTTCAGTAAATGGTATCCAAAATTCTGGGCATCTACATGAAAAATTATGTAACTGGACCATATTTTTTATCATACACAAACATCAACTCAAAATGGATCAAAGATGTAAGTTTTAGAACTAATTCCATAATACAGAAAAAAACATAGTAATCTCTCTTTTTTTTTTTTTTGGCGACTCCGCAAACATAATAATCTCTTTAAACTCAGTCTTAGCAATATTTTTTTTTTAGGTATGTCTTTTCAGGCAAAAGAAACAAAGGCAAAAATAAACTATTGGGACTACACCAGAATAAAAAGCTTTTGAAAATCAAAGGAAATCATCATTGAAAATAAAAGGTGACTTACAGAATGAGAGAAGACATTTGTGAGTAATATAGCCAATAAGAAGTTAGTACATAAAATATGTAATAAAGTTATACAACTCAACACTAAAAAAACAAAAAAAAAAACCCACAAAAAAACAAAAAAACCTAACCAATTAAAATAAGGCAGAGGTCCTGAATAGCCTCTGGTTTTTTTGTTTGTTTGTTTGTTTTGTTTCGTTTTCCCAAAGGAGACCTACAGGCCAATAGACACATGAAAAGATTCTCAAAATCACTTATCATCAGTGATATTCAAATCACAATCATAATGAGATACCACCTTAACATCTTAGATTGGCAATCATCAAGAAGAAAAGAGATAATTAGTGTTGTTGAGAATTGAAAAAAGTAGGAATTTTTTCACTAGGTAAGTTGGTACAGCTACTGTGGAAAAGTATGGATGTTCCTCAAAAAACTAAAAAAATACCTTAAGATCCAGTAATTCCACTCTCGGGTATTTACCCAAAGAAAACAAAACCACTAATCAAAAAAAAAAAAAAAAAAAAAAAAGCACACCTCTATGTAATGTGACATTATTTACAATACCGAGATTTGAAGCAACCGAAGTGCCCACCAATAGATAAATGGACAAAGAAGATATGGTATGGAGATACAATGGGATATCATTTAGCTATAGAAAGGATGACATTTTGCCATCTGTAACAATATGAGTGGACCAAAAGCATATTGTGCTAAGTGAAATTTCAGACAAAAAAAAGAAAAATACCATACAATTTCACTTATATTTGAAATCTAAAAACAAAACAAAGAAACAAAGCAGAAATAGACCCACAAATACAGAGAGCAACCTGGTTGTTGCTGGAAAGAAGGGGAGTGGAGGATGGGTAAAAAGGAGGGAAGGGGAATGAGATACTGGTTTCCAAATTGTGGAATAAATAAGAGGGAAGATGAACCATGGGAGACTATGGACTCCAGGAAACAATGTGAGGGTTTCAGAGGGGAGGGAGGTTGGGAGATGGGGTAGCACAGTGATGGGAATTAAGGAAGGCACATGTTGTAACGAGCACTGGGTGTTGCAAGCAAATAATGAATCATTGAACACTACATCAAAAACTAATTATGTACTGTATGGTGACTAACATAACATAATAATAAAAAAAAGACAGTGATGAAAGCTACAGCACAGGAAATAGAGTCAATGGTATTATAATGACACTGTAGATTGACAGATGATAGCTACACTTGTAAGCATAACAAAACATGCATATTTGTCAAATCACTATGTTGTATACCTGAAACTAATGTAACATTGTGTGTCAAGTACACTTCTATACAAATATAATAGTAAGAAGAAAGAGATCAAAGAAACCCCATTCTCTGTCCCCAAAATGCAAGATTAAGGAGATAAGTATTTTCAGAAAATATTTTGAAAATATGTATAAAATTATAAAAGAAAAATATCTCCATACTAAGTAGGATATAGATGTATTTCTAACCTTTATAAATTGGCATAAATGTGGTGAGATATGTTTTATTAATAAATCAGGAGTCAACATAGTAATTTCTTATTCCACATATTTTTATTCAAATTGTATGTGATCACACTCAAAATCCAAAATATTTGGAGGAAATTTTTAGAATTCATTTTTTCTAACAATTATGGGTAAAATCAATGGCCAAGAATAACAAAGACATCCTTCAAGGTGCAATTGTTTTGAATGTAAAATTAATATTCAATAAGCAAGTTCTGGTCATATGAAGAAAAAAGAGCAAGGCACTGATGTTAATGGTAGGTAATGGCCCCTACATATATGAAATCATCATTTTGTCTTAAATCTTAATTATATATAATTTTTATTTCTCAATTATACCTCAATAAAACTGGGGGAGATAAACACAAGCATGTCTATTGACCTAGAACTTCCAATTCTGCATTAGTTCCAACAGCTATTCTTCCAAATACTCTCCAGAAGACATGTTCAAACATATTGAATGAAGTAGCATTTGTAATCATTAAACAATATTTGGGCTAGGGAGCAAGATGGCAGAGGACTAGGAGACCTAAATGTCATCTGGTCCCAGGAATTCAGTTAGAGAGGGATCAAACCATTCTGAACACCTACAAAATCAATAGGAAATTGAAGAAAAGAATAGCAGCAACTCTGAACAGAAAAGCGACCACTTTCTGGAAGGTAGGACATGTAGAGAAGTGAATCTGAGGCGATATTTGGAAGACAGGCAGTGGGGGAGGGGGTCTCTGGCAGCTGCTACTGGCAAGTGATAGAGCAGCAGAGCACAAAATTAGAAATTTTAGAAGTCATCTGTGCTGAGCTCCAGTGGCTAAGCAGGGGGTGGAATCCTCACTGGGACAGTGTGGTCTCAGGATCCTCGGGGTCACAGAAAGACCGGCGTTGCCTGAGTGCGGCAGAGCTCCCAGGTATCAGAGCAAGGAAGCTGGCCGCAGAAACAGAGCCGAGGAGTGGGCTTGCAGTTCGGGGTTGCCATAAAGCGTGATCCACGCTTCTCCAGCAGGGACCCAAGAAGCAGCGGATCCAGAGAGACTCCCCTTCCTCCCCCAGGAGGAGCAGTGGGCGAGCGCACCACAGGAATCTGTGGGGTTTGGAGACTCCAAATGGGGTCATGTGCCAGAGATAGAAATGCTCAGTCACAGGCCAGGTGAGCACAAAGGGCAGCTGGAGACCAGGGAGAGGGGAGTGATTGACTGCTTTTCTTTGGGGGTGAACTAAAGAGTGGGCCCCCTGTTCTCAGCTCCTCTGGGGCGGAGATTGGGTGGCCGCCATTTTCACTCTCCTCCTCAAACGCTGTATGGAAAGCTTGCAGAGAACAAAAACTCCAGAGAGCAAACCCAAGCAGATTATTTAGCCTGCCCCTGGCAAGGGTGGGGCAATTCACCTCCACCAAAGACATTTGAGAAACACTGCAACAGGCCCCTCCCCCAGAAGATCAGCAAGAACAGCCTGCCAAAACCAAGTTTACTGATCAATGAGAACAGCAGAACTCCAGCACTAGGGGAATACTGCACATAGAATCCATGGCTTTTTTCCCATGATTCTTTAGTCTTTTAAAGTTATTTTTTTTAATTTTCTTTTCTTTTTTTTTGAATTTTTCTTTTTCCCTTTTTCAACCAACATCTTATCAATTCCTTTTTTAAAAAATCTTTTTTATTTTTCATTTTAAGAGTCATATCCTAACCCTTCATAATAGTTAACATTATTTTTAGTATATATATATAAGTTGTTCTCTCTTTAAAATTTTGGGATAAAGTTTCTTCTAACAGACCAAAATATACCTTAAATCTCTAGTGTGTGGCTTTGTTCTAGTCTCCTGTCTGATCACATTCTCTCCTTTTTTTTTTCTTTAAATCCTCTTCTTTCTTTTTTCAACCAACTTTTTATCAGTTCCTTTTATAAAATCTCTTATAACTTTCATCTTTACAGTCATATTCCGTCCCTTCATCGTATTTACCCTTATTTTTGTACATATATAAGTTTTACTTTCTTTAAAATTTTGGGAGGCACTTTCTTCTAAAGGACCAAAATACACCCAAAATCTAGTGTGTGGCACTGATCTATGCACTAGACTGATCATATTTGATCATATTCCATTCTTTTTCTTTTTCTTTTCTTTTTCTTTTTTCTTTCTTTCCCTTTCTTCTCCCCCGGTTTTAGGTTTCCTCTGATTTGTTCAGTATATATTTTTCTGGTGTCGTTGTTACCCTGTTAGAATTTTGTTCTCTCATTCATCTATTCTGCTCTGGACAAAATGACAGGATGGAAAAAGTCACCACAAAAAAAAAACCACACACACACACACAAAAACCAAGAGGCAGTACTGACTACCAGGGACATAATCAATACGGACACTAGTAAGATCTCAGAACTAGAGTTCAGAATGACGATTTTAAAGATACTAGCTGGGCTTGAAAAAAGCATGGCAGATATTAGAGAAACCCTTCCCAGAGAAATAAAAGAACTAAAATCTAACCAAGTTGAAATCAAAAAGGCTATTAATAAGGTGCAATAAAAAATGGAGGCTCTAACTGCTAGGATAAATGAGGCAGAAGAGAGAATTAGTGATATAGAAGAACAAATGATGGAAAATAAAGAAGCTGAGAAAAAGAGAGATAAATAACTACTGGATCATGAGGGCAGAATTTGAGAGATAAGTGATACCATAAGACAAAACAATATTAGAATAATTGGGATCCGAAAAGAAAAAGAAAAAGAGAGAGGGGCAGAAGGTATATTGGAGCAGATTATAGCAGAGAACTTCCCTAATTTGGGGAAGGAAAAGGCATCAAAATCCAGGAGGCACAGAGAAACCCCCTCAAAATCAATAAAAATAGGTTAATTTCTGATATCTAATAGTAAACCTTACAAGTCTCAGAGACAAAGAGAAAATCATGAAAATAGCTCAGGACAAGAGATCTGTAACCTACAATGGTAGAAATATTAGACTGGCAACAGACCTATCCAAAGAGACCAGCAGGTCAGAAAGGACTGGCATGATATATTTAGAGCACTAAATGAGAAAAATATGCAGCCAAGAATACTCTATCCAGCTAGGCTGTCATTGAAAATAGAAGGAGAGATAAAAAGCTTCCAGGACAAACAAAAACTAAAGGAATTTGCAGACGCAAAACCAGCCCTACAGGAAATATTGAAAGGGGTCCTCTAAGCAAAGAAAGAGACTAAATGTAACATAGACTAGAAAGGAACACAGACAATATACAGTAACAGTCACCTTACAGGCAATACAATGGCACTAAATTCATATCTTTCAATAGTTATCCTGAATGTAAATTAGCTAAATGCCCCAATCAAAAGACACAGGCTATCAGACTGGATAAAAAAAACAGGACCCATCCATATGCTGTCTGCAAGAGGCTCATTTTAGACCCAAAGACACCCCCAGATTGAAAGTGAGGGGGTGGAAAACCATTTACCATGCTAATGGACATCAAAAGAAAGCTGGGGTGGCAATCCTTATATCAGACAAATTAGATTTTATACCAAAGACTATAATAAGAGATGAGGAAAGATGCAATATCATACTTAAAATGCCTATCCAACAAGAAGTTCTAACAATTGTAGATATCTATGTCCCTAACAAGGGAGCAGCCAATTATATAAGCCAATTAACAAGAAAAGCAAAGAAACACATCAACAACAATCCAATAATAGTAGGGAACTTTAACAGCCCCTTCACTGAAATGGACAGATCATCTAAGCAAAAGATCAACAAAGAAATAAAGACTTTAAATGACACAGTGGACCAAATGGACTTCACAGACATATTCAGAACATTCCACCCAAAGCAACAGGATACACATTCTTCTCTTGTGCCCGTGGAACATTCTCCAGAATAGATCACATCCTAGGTCACAAATCAGGTCTCAACCGGTACCAAAAGAATGGGATCATTCCCTGCCTATTTTCAGACCACAATGCTTTGAAACTAGAACTCAATCACAAGAGGAAAGTCAGAAAGAACTCAAATACATGGAGGCTAAAGAGCATCCTACTGAAGAATGAATGGGTCGACCAGGAAATTAAAGAAGAATTTTAAAAATTCATGGAAACCAATGGAAATGAAAACACAACTGTTCAAAATCTTTGGGATGCAGCAAAGGCAGTCCTAAGAGGAAAGCATATAGCAAAACAAGCCTTTCTCAAGAAACAAGAAAGGTCTCAAATACACAACCTTACCCTACACCTAAAGAAGCTGGAGAAAGAACAGCAAATAAAGCTTAAACCCAGCAGGAGAACAGAAATAATAAAGATCAGAGCAGAAATCAATGAAATAGAAACCAAGGAACAGTAGAATAGATTAATGAAACTAGGAGCTAGTTCTTTGAAAGAATGAACAAAATTGATAAACCCCTGGCCAGACTTATCAGAAAGAAAAGAGAACTCACCCAAATAAATAAAATAATGAATGAAAGGGGAGAGATCACAACCAAGACCAAAGAAATACAAACAATTCTAAGAACATATTATGAGCAACTATATGCCAGCAAATTAGATAAACTGGAAGAAATGGATGCATTCCTAGAGATTTTATAAACTACCAAAACTGACAGGAAGAAATAGAAAATCTGAGTAGACCTATAACCACTAAGGAAATTGAGGCAGTAATCAAAAATCCCCCAACAGGGGCGTCTGGGTTCCTCAGTGGTTAAGCATCTGCCCTTGGCTCAGGTCATGATCCCAGGGTCCTGGGATTGAGCCCCGCATTGGGATCCAAGCTCCACAGGAAGCATGCTTCTCCCTTGCCCACTCCCCCTGCTTGTGTTTCCTCACTCTCTGTGTCTCTTTCTCAAATAAATAAATAAAATCTTAAAAAAAAAAAAAATCTCCCAACAAACAAAAGCCCAGGGCCACTTTGCATCCCAGGGGAATTCTACCAAATGTTTAAAGAAGAATTAATACCTATTCTTCTGAAACTGTTCCAAAAAATAGAAACAGAAGGAAAACTTCCAAACTCATTTTATGAGGCCACCATTACCTTGATCTCCAAACCCGACAAAGACCCCATCAAAAAGGAGAATTACACACCAACATCTTTGATGAACATGGATGCAAAAATTCTCACCAAAATACTAGCCAATAGGATCCAACAGTACATTAAAAGGATTATTCACCATGACCAAGTGGGATTTATCCATGGGCTGCAATGTTGGTTCACCATCTGCAAATCAATCAATATGATACAACATTAATGAAAGAAAGAACAAGAACTGTATGATCCTCTCAAAGGATGCAGAGAAAGTACAGCATTCTTTCTTGATCAAAACTCTTCAGAGTATAGGGATGGAGGGTACATACCTCAATATCATAAAAGCCATCTATGAAAAACCTACAGCGAATACCATTCTCAAAGGTGAAAAACTGAGAACTTTCCCCCTAAGGTCAAGAACACGGTAGGGATGTCCACTATCACCACTGCTATTCAACATAGGATTAGAAGTCCTAGCCACAGCAATCAGACAACAAAAAGAAATAAAAGGCATCCGAATCAACAAAGAAGGAGTCAAACTTTCACTCTTTGCAGATGATTTGATACTTCATGTGGAAAACCCAAAAGACTCCACCCCAAACTGCTAGAACTCATAGAGGAATTCAGTGAAGTGACAGGATATAAAATCAATGCACAGAAATCAAAGGCATTCCTATACACCAACAACAAGACAGAGGAAAGAGAAATTAAGGAGTTGATCCCATTTACAATTGCACCCAAAACTATAAGATACCTAGGAATAAATCTAATCAAAGAGGCAAAGAATCTGTACTCAGAAAACTATGAAATACTCATGAAAGAAATTGAGGAAGACACAAAGAAAGGGAAAAACTTTCCATGCTCATGGATTGGGAGAACAAATATTGTGAAGACGTCAATGCTACCTAGAACAATCTACACATTTAATGCGATTCTTATCAAAATACCATCCACTTTTTTCAAAGAAATGGAACAAATCATCCTAAAATTTGTATGGAACCAGAAAAGACCCTGATTAGTTGGAGGAATGTTGAAAAAGAAAAGCAAAGCTGGTGGCATCACAGTTCCAGACTTCAAGCTCTACTACAAAGCTGTCATCATCAAGACAGTATGGAACTGGCACAAAAACAGACACATAGATCAATGGAACAGAATAGAGAGCCCAGAAATGGACCCTCAACTCTATGGTCAACTTATCTTCAACAAGCAGGAAGGAATGTCCAATGGAAAAAAGACAGTCTCTTCAACAAATGGTGTTGGGAAAATTGGACAGCCACATGCAGAAGAATGAAACGGGATGATTTACTTACACCACACACAAAAATAGACTCAAAATGGTTGGAAGACCTCAATGTGAGACAGGAGTCCACCAAAAACCTAAAGGAGAACACAGGCAGCAACCTCTTCGACCTCAGCCGCAGCAACTTCTTCCTAGAAACATCACCAAAGACAAGGTAAGCAAGGGCAAAAATGAACTATTGGGACTTCATCAAGATAAGAAGCTTTTGCACAGCAAAAGAAACAGTCAACAAAACCAAAAGACAACCAATAGAATGGGAGCAGATATTTGCACATGACATATTAGATAAAAGGCTAGTATCCAAAATCTATAAAGAACTTATCAAACTCAACATGCAAAGAACAAGTGATCCAATCAAGAAATGGGCAGAAGATATGAACAGACATTTTTCCAAAGACAACATCCAAATGGCCAACAGACACATGAAAAAGTGCTCAACATCGTTCAGCATCAGGGGAATCCAAATCAAAACCTCAATGAGATACCACCTCACACCAGTCAGAATGGCCAAAATTAACAAGTCAGGAAATGACAGATGTTGGCAGGGATGCGGAGAAAGGGGAACCCTCCTACAATGTTGTTGGGAATGCAAGCTGGTGCAGCTACTCTGGAAAACAGTATGGAGGCTCCTCAAAAAGTTGAAAATTGAGCTACCCCATGACCCAGCAATTGCACTACTGGGTATTTACCCCAAAGATACAAATGTAGGGATCCAAAGGGATATGTGCACCTCAATGTTTATAGCAGCAGTGTCCACAATACCCAAACTATGGAAAGAGCCAAGATGTTCATTGACAGATGAATGGATAAAGAGGATGTGGTATTTATATATAATGGAATATTATGCAGCAATGAAGAGGAAATGAAATCTTGCCATTTGCACCAATGTGGATGGAACTGGAGGGTATTATGCTGAGTGAGATAAGTCAATCAGTGAAAGACATGTATCTTATGACTTCACTGATATGAGGAATTCTTAATCTCAGGAAACAAACTGAGGGTTGCTGGAGTGGTGGGGGGTCGGAGGGATGGGGTGGCTGGGTCATAGATTTTGGGGAGAGTGTGTATTATGATGAGCACTGTGAATTATGTAAAACTGTTGAATCACAGACTTGTACCTCTGAAACAATAATACATTATATGTTAAAAAAAAAAAAAAAGAAGATAGCAAGAAAGGAAAAATGAAGGGGGGGGGAATAGGAGGGGGAGATGATCCATGAGAGACTATGGACTCTGAGAAACAAACTGAGAGTTCTAGAGGGAGGCGGTTTGGGGGAGGGGTAGCCTGGTGATGGGTATTAAAGAGGGCATGTACTGAATGGAGCACTGGGTGTTATATGCAAACAATGAATCATGGAACACTACATCAAAAACTAATGATGTAATGTATGGTGATTAACATAACATAATAAAATAAAGAAAACCCACTACAATATTTACATAAGCTCATTAACAAAATTGGGTTAGTAAATAGATGATAGTTACACAATGGAGTGTTCAATAGTAATGTGAATTAATGATCTACAAATACATAAAAAGCTAGAATGAACTTAACAGCAATAAGGTGAAGGAAAGAAGCCAGACACAGAAAGGAGAATAGTCTAAAATTAGAATAAATGACAAAATCTATGTTGTCAGAAGTGGTAAAAAGTGCTACTTTGGGGATGATAGACAATAAAAGCACAAAGTGGCTTTGGAGGTACTGGTCATGTCTACTACCCAATCAATGTGCCAGCTGCAGTGTTTTTATTTATTTATTTTTATTTTAATTTTTTTATTATTAACATATAATGTATTATTTGTTTCAGGAGTATGGGTCTATGATGCATCAGTCTTACACAATACAGAGCGCTCACCACAACACATACCCTTCCCGATGTCTGTCACCAAGCCACCCCATCCATCCCACCCCCCTCTGCTCCAGGAACCCTCAGTTTGTTTCCTGAGATTAAGAATTCCTCATATCAGTGAGGTCATATGATACATGTGTTTCTCTGATTGACTAAGTCCACTTAGCATAATACCTTCTAGTTCCATCCACATCATTGCAAATGGCAAGATTTCATTTTTTTTATGACTGCATAATCTTCCATTGTATATATATACCACATTTTGTCTATAAATTCATCTGTCGATGGACATCTGGGCTCTTCCCATAGTTTGGCTATTGTGGACATTGCTGCTATAAACATTGGGGTTCAGGTGCCCCTTTGGATCACTACATTTGTATCTTTGGAGTAAATACCCAGTAGTACAATTGCTGGTTGTATGGCAGCTCTATTTTCAACATTTTGAGGAAACTCCATACTGTTTTCCCAGAATGACTGCACCAGCTTGCATTCCTGCCAACAGTGCAGGAGGGTTCACCTTTCTCTGCATCTTTATCAACACCTGTCGTTTCCTGACTTGTTAATTTTAGCCATTCTGACTGATGTGAGGGGGTATCTCATTGTGGTTTTGATTTGTATTTCCCTGATGCCAAGTCATGTTGAGCACTTTTTCATGTGTCTGTTGGTCACTTGGATGTCTTCTTTGCAGAAATAGCTGTCCATTTCTTCTGCCCACTTCTTAATTGGATTATTTGTTCTTTGGGTGGTGAGTTTGATAAGTTCTTTATAGATTTTGGATACTAGCCCTTTTTCTGATATGTCATTTTCAAATATCTTCTCCCATTCTCTCAGTTGTCTTTTGGTTTTGTTGACTGTTTCTTTTGCTGTGCAAAAGCTTCTTATCTTGATGAAGTCCCAATAATTCATTTTTGCCTTTGTTTCCCTTGCCTTTGGAGATGTGTCTAGGAAGAAGTAGCTGCAGCTGAGGTTGAAGAGCTTGCTGCCTGTGTTCTCCTCCAGGATTTTGATGGATTCCTGTCTCACATTTAGGTCTTTCATCCATTTTGAGTCTATTTTTGTGTGTGGTGTAAGGAAATGGTCCAGTTTCATTCTTCTGCATGTGGCCGTCTAATTTTCCCAATACCATTTGTTGAAGAGAACGTCTTTTTTTTTTTTTTAAAGATTTTTTTCACTTATTTGACAGAGAGAGAGAGAGCACAAGCAGGGGGAGCAGCAGAGGGAGAGAGAGAAGCAGGCTTTTTGCTTAACAGAGAGCCCAATATGGGGCTTGATACCAGGGCCCCAGGATCATGACCCGAGCTGAAGGCAGATGCTTAACCAACTGAGCCACCCAGGAGTCCTGAAGAGACTGTCTCTTTTCCATTGGATAGTCTTTCCTGCTTTGTCAGAGATGAGTTGACCATAGAGTTGAGGGTCCATTTCTGGGCTCTCTATTCTGTTCCATTGATGGATGTGTCTGTTTTTGTGCCAGTACCATACTGTCTTGATGATGACAGCTTTGTAATAGAGCTGGAAGTCTGGAATTGTGATGCTGTGAGCTTTGCTTTTCTTTTTCAACATTCCTCTGGCAATTCGGGGTATTTTCTGGTTCCATACAAATTTTAGGATTATTTGTTCCATTTCTTTGAAAAAAGTTGATGGTATTTTGATAGGAGTTGCATTAAATGTGTAGATTGCTCTAAGTAGCATAGACATTTACACAATATTTGTTCTTCTAATCCATGCGCATGGGGCGTTTTTTCCATTTCTTTGTGTCTTCCTCAATTTCTTTCATGAGTATTCTACAGTTTTCTGAGTACAGATCCTTTGCCTCTTTGGTTAGATTTATTCTTGTGTATCTTACAGTTTTGGGTGCAATTGCAAATGGGATAGACTCCTTAATTTCTGTTTTTTCTATCTTGTTGTTGGTATATAGAAATGCAACTGATTTCTGTGCATTGGTTTTATATCCTGCCACTTTACTGAATTCCTGAATGAGTTCTGACAGTTTTGGCGTGGAGTCTTTTGGGTTTTCCAAGTAAAGTATCATATCATCTGCAAAGAGTGAGCATTTGACTTCTTTGCTGATTCAGATGCTTTTTATTTCTTTTTATTTGATTGCTGAGGCTAAGATTTCTAGTACTATGTTGAACAGCAATGGTGATAGTGGACATCCCTGCCATGTTCCTGACCTTAGGGGAAAAGTTCTCAGTTTTTCCCCATTGAGAATAATATTCACTGTGGGTTTTTTCCTAGATGGCTTTTATGATATTGAGGTATGTACCCTCTATCCCTATACTATAAAGAGTTTTAATCAAGAAAGAATGCTCTATTTTGTCAAATAATTTTTCTGCATGAATTGAGAGTATCACATGATTCTTGTCTTTTCTTTTATTCATACAGTGAAAATCTATCAAGTGTTTAGATATCACATATCAATAGCATTTTTTAAAAGTGAAAAATGCAAACAGTAATTGTCCATGGAGTGATTAAAAAAATATGATAATATTATGATGATGACATGCTTTATTAGTAGGTATACTGAAATTTGTGAGAACAGAGAGGAAGGATATAGCTTCCTTATGTAAATGACACCAGAGCTCAAACTTGAAAACAGTGTAAATTATGAATTATTCCATCAAAGAACTTTATGTGAGAATAGTGGATCATAAATTGAACATACAGGCAATTGTGTACTTGATATAATTGTGTTGTTTAAACTTCTTCATAGAACTGCATTTTATTTAATGTGAAGATAACAAAGTTAGATAGTAGTTGTGCTGTATGATCCTGCAGATGTAGGGATGTACCAGATAAAGGACATAATTGCTTATCATACTAAGGAAAGTAACATCATCAATATGTATCTTAGTTAGATAACTCAAGAGCATTTTCAAGTCATTCTAGATTTAAAGAGAGATTGAGGGCACCTGGGTGGCTCAGTTGCTTAAGTGACTGCCTTCAGCTCAGGTCAAGATCCTGGAGTCCCAGGATCAAGTCCTGCATCAGGCTCCCTGCTCAGCAGGGAATCTGCTTCTCCCTCTGACCCTCCCCCCTCTCATGCTCTCTCTCTCTCTCAAGTAAATAAATAAATCTTTTAAAAAGAGAGAGAGAGAGAGATTGAGGAGAAACAGAGACTTGGGCTGGGAGACTACAGCTAACACGATGACCTTCAGATTCCCATAACTTGTGAGAATAAATGAGAATGACTAGTTAGGATCCTCTCCAGGAAGCCAGTGTTTTAGAAAATTTGAAAAATGTCTTTTAAAAGACAAAGAAAACAAAAGAATGCCTTTTGTGCATTGTTGCCCCCACAGTATCTTTATTATGGAATTGCAGAGTTGGCCTTTCTACACAGCTCTTGGCCACATTATATAATCAGTCACTAATGTTTGTACATTGATTTTACAAAACTTATGATAGTCCTTCTCATTCTCTCTCTCTGTCTCTCTCTCTCCCCACTTCCTTTCACTGTGTCTATCGTGTTTTTGTGATTTAATAAGATCACAAAGACCAAGTATTTTCTACTTTTTTCATATATCATGTCTATTTTCCCAGACATTGTACTTAAAACAAATTTATCACATATTCCTATATCTCACACATAATGGCTCCTGTAAGTAGATAAAGGTTCTTCCAGGTTAAACATAAAGTTTCCAACCTATTTATCATTATTTTCTGTGTGGACTGTCTTTGACATTCCTTTGAGAACAAACATTTCAATATCTGTGGTAGAACTCAAATGTTTACTTCTGTGTCTGACTTATAGCTATGGCCAAAACATATATCTATACTTTGCATTAGATTCTTTATTTGCAGCTTTATCTTAGGAATGGGCCATGGAGAAACAACAACAAAAACAAAACAAAACAAAACAAAAAAACCAGAGCAAATACACATCTAAATGAACATGATTCCATAGAAATAAATTCTTGAACTTTTCAGGGGGATCCATCACATGGTTCTGAGGCTGTAAATTGCACCCAGTAGGGGCAATGGTGGTATCTTCACAGGACTCATTCTCAGGCTGTTGTTGGACATTTTTTATGGTTGTAGAGTTTCAGATATTATTCACTTCCATATATGGAGATTCTGTAAGTCTTTAAAGCATTTTTAGTGATACGTTATCAGTTAAAATTGGACTAAATTCATGTCTTTCTCCAGTTAAGAACTCTAGCTGATAATATAACATTCCAAATTCCATTTTGATTCAGTAGGAAAATCTTTTTTTTTTAATATTTTATTTTATTTATTTGAGACAGAGAGAATGAGAGAGAGAGAGCACATGAGAGGGGGGAGGGTCAGAGGCAGAAGCAGGCTCCCTGCCGAGAAGGGAGCCTGATGCGGGACTTGATCCAGGGACTCCAGGATAATGACCCAAGCCGAAGGCAGCCGCCTAACCAACTGAGCCACCCAGGCGCCCTAGTAGGAAAATCTTGTTAGAACATACTCCAGGGGTGCCTGGGTGGCTCAGTCATTAAGCGTCTGCCTTCGGCTCAGGTCATGATCCCAGAGTCCTGGGATCAAGCCCCGCATTGGGCTCCCTGCTCAGTGGGGAGCCTGCTTCTCCCTCTCCCACTCCCCCTGCTTGTGTTCCCTCTCTCACTGTGTCTCTCTCTGTCAAATAAATAAATAAAATCTTAAAAAAAAAAGAACATACTCCATTAAAGAGAGCTTGAGGACCTGAAGTAAGGCAATGGTTACAGTGATTGAAAAAGATTATAAATTACTTGAGTAGAAAAAAATTGAGGAAATTGTTTAGTTGATTATTTTATTGCAATGAAAGAACAAAATGCTTATGTTCACTTGTAATTGTCTTATTGGCTCACCATTTTGAATGAAATGTGTCTGTGTGTTCCTCACAATGTATGAAGTCCTTGGTAGGTATTTGGTCATTGTGGAGCATTTGTCTTTTTATGCTTTTAATTTTTTTTTTACATTTTTTTCAGATTCTTTCAAATTTTGTAGTCCTGTAACCAAATTAAAGAGATGAGTTAAATCTTTCAACAGGAAGCAACTATTATGTTTTCCCACACAATTGGGACATTATCATTCAGTTACTTGTGTTGAAAAATTTCCACTTAATTTAAATTTGGAGAGATTTGAGTTATAACCAACTATCATTCTATAAGCCAAGTTTTTAATCTGCTAAATGATTAATTGCCATAGTGATAAAAATGTCCAAATTTACATGATCTTTTTAAGTCTCTCCCATTGTTGATGGGATGTAAACTGGCACAGTCATTATGGGAAACAGTATGGATGTTCTCAAAAAATTAAAAATAGAACTACCATATGATCTAACACTTTCCTTTCTGTGTATATTTCAAAGAAAATGAAATCACTATCTCAAAGAAGTATCTGCACTCCCATGTATATTGCAACATTATTCACAATAACCAAGACATAGGAACAACCTAAGTATCCATCAGTGGATGAATGGACTTACAAGAGTCATAAATACATATACACTGGAATATCATTTAGGCTTGGATAAAAACAAAACAAAACAAAAACTTCGTCACTGTGACAACATGGATGAATCTAAAGAACATCATGTTTAGTGATATAAGCCAGAAACAGAAAGAGAAGTATTGCATGATCTCACTTATATGTGAAAGAAATAAAACTCTTAATAGAAGACAGTATAATGTTGTTTACCAGGGTCTAGTTGGTCGGTAAATAGGGAAATTTTACTCAAATAAAGCAAAGTTTCAGATATGCAGGATTAAAAAATTCTGGAGCCTTAATATACAATAAAAGTGTCTATAGTTAACAGTGTTCTATCACATACTTGAAGTTTGCTAACAAAAAAGTTCTTAACTCTTCTCACACACAACTTACTATGTAGGGTGATAGATATGTTCATTAACTAAATTTTGTGATGTTTTCACAATGTATATCAAATTATGACATCCTACTCCATAAAATATACAACTTTGTCAATGATGTCAATATAGTTTAAAAAGTATAAATTATTATGCAAATATATAAAGTATTTGTTTCCAATTTGTTAGGTTCATCCTAAATTATTTATTGTTCTTAGGTCCTAATTTACTAATATTGGTAAAAAAAAAAAGAAAAAATATTGTAGAAAAAAATATTATAGAACTTGTATGATGCATGATACCATTGATTTAGTCAGTTTTTATTTTCCATTTTACATGTTAGTAAAATATTTTTGCACACAAGTTAGTGGAAAATGCATTCCCTTTATACAGATGGAGAAAAAAGGATCATAAAGAAAAAACATAATTCCTTAGACTATAAAATTATTATAGGAAACCTCAATTTATTCAATTTTCTATATTAATTTCAGTTCTTTCCCTGTAGGCATATAATATTTTTCTTCACAATGGTGTACAGCTAAATGGACATGTAACTGAAGCTTTAGAACTAAAGTATATTGTCTACATTATCACAGATTGGATTCTCTGAAAGAATCATCTCAGAGCCCCCATCACCTCCTTGTTTCTTGGGCTGTAGATGATGGGGTTGAGCATTGGGGTCAGGGTAGTGTAGAAGACAGCCAGAATCTTATCCTCTGTTGGTGATCAGAGGGATCTAGAGCATAGATAAATATAAACAAAGGTTGCACAGTAGACAGTCACCACAGTGAGGTGGGTGCTGCAGGTTGAATAGGCCTTCTTCCTCCCTTCTACTGATTTCATGCATCAGTTTGCTTGGAGAACTCAGCCATAGGAACATACAATAACAATGAAAGGAAACATAAGGAAGAGGGCGGAGCTTACAAACAGTGTACTCATAGATCCAGGTGTCCACACAGGACAGAGTTAACCTGGCCATAACATCACAGAAGAAATAGTTGATGGCTCTGGACTGGCTAAGGGATATGGAGAATATATGTTGTGGGAGCATAGGAGTTGATCAAGCTCATTATCCTGTTATTATCAACACACATACTCTTTTGCTCATACAAATGACATAGTGGAGAGGAAAGCAAATAGCCACATAATGATCATAGGCCATAGTGGCCAATAGTAATCCTTCTCCACCAGCTAAAGCCATAAAGAAGAAACGCTGAACTGCACACCTGACTAAAGAAATAGACTTGTTTCCAGAGAAATAATCAGAAACCATCTTGAGGACAATGGTGGAGATGTAGTTCAGGTCCATGAGGGAGAGCTGACTAAGTAGAAAATGCATGGGTGTGTGAAGAGGGGTATCCAGGAGGATGAGGACGATCATGCACAGGTTGCCAAACAGAAGGATTAGGAAAACGCGAACAATGAAAATGAAGAAAAACAGGCCAATTCTTGAAGGTGGGAATAACCCCAATAAGATGAAATCAGTAGAAGTTTGATTTTAATTTTCCATGTGGCATTAATTTTTTCCTAAAAACAGACACAACAGTAAATTAATATAGAACAGAATGCTATTTTTATTTCATTATTTCATTCATACAGTGATTTACTCATTGAATATTGCAGCTTCTAAATGAAGAACAAACTTAACTATTTTGAAACAAAATCCTCAGTTTTTGCTTCATAGGTAAAATCTTCATGAGGCAAACATCTGTGGCCAAAATATTCTCTACAAATCTGTGAATTTGTAAGAATAATATATTTCTCAGGGCGACTCAGTTGAGCATCTGATTCTTGATTTTGGCTCAGGTGATGATCTCAGGGTTGTGAGATTTAGCCCCACATTAGTCTCTCCAGTCAGTGGGAAGTCTGATGGAGGTTCTCTCTCTTCCTCTCCCTCTTCTTTTTCCTCTGCCTTTCCACACTCTATCAAATACATAAATACATCATATATATATATTTATATATATATTATATATACATATATCGTATATATAAATTTCTCTAATAACATCATTAGGATATAAACATTTTATTTTTCTACATAAATTCAGTTATCTTCAAAGACAGAACTTATAAGTTAAATGTATGCATAGTTAATCAATGTAAATGCATAAATTATAGACCCATATTTGAGTAAATTTTGTTTACCCTTAGAGGATTCTTTTTATCTTTTATATTTAAACACTAACATTTCAGAAACTGCAGTAGTCTATGAGGTCATGTGCAGATCTGCATTCTCTTTTTGTGTTCTCCTCCAAAAGATTGGCACAACAGCTCCTTAGATATCAATTGTTGTTATTTGCTTCTTTGTTTCAGAAATCTATAACAAATCTTTATTGCCAAATACCATTTATGTAAAGCCATTTTCTTCTTAAAAATAAAAGATTTTATTTATTTATTTGATAGAGAGAGTGCACACGCAAGCAGGTGGAAAGGCAAGCAGAGGGAGAGGGAGAAGCAGGCTCCCCACTGAACAGAGAGCTTGACATGGGGCTAGTCCCAGGATCTTGAGATCATGACCTGAGCCAAAGGCAGATACTTAACTGACTGAACCACCCAGGTGCCTCAAAGCCATTTTCTTCTGCCTCCTTACCCAACTTTAGAATGCTCTCATTAAAATAGGCCCCTTCTCTGAGAATCTATAATCCAATTTCATTTTTCTTTCCATGTAAGCTCAAGCTCTCTTGAAAGATGTATGTTCAGTCCATCTGTTTCTCAATACTTACATAACATTACACATTGCTTTATGGCACCTTTTTGTACTTATTCTTTTTTTTCTATCTTTTTGTTTTTATGCATTTAAAATTCTTTCCATCTTATTCCATAGATAAGTGTGGGAGTATAAGCACATATATTTATCACTGCTCTGTCATAAACCCCAACTGACATGATAATAAAGAGATACACTCTTCTTGTATCATGATTCAAAGGGGCACATGCAACCCAAAGTTTATAGCAGTGATGTTCACAATAGCCAAAATATGGGAAGAGCTCAGATATCCATTGACAGATGAATGGATAAAGAAGAACTGGTATATATGGAACATTATTCAGCCATCAAAAAGAATGAAATCTTGCAATTTGCAACAATATAGATAGGATCAGAGGATGTTATGCTAAGCAAAATAAGTCTGTCAGAGAAAGACAAATATCATATAATTTCACTTATATGTGTAATTTAAGAAACAAAACAGATGAACATAGGGGAAGGGAGGGAAAAATAAAATACGATTTAAACAGAGAGGGAGGCAAACCATAAGAGACTCTTAACTCTAGGAAACAAACTGAGGATTGCTGGAGGGGAGGTGGGTGGGGGAATGGTGTAATTAGGTAATGGGCATAAAGAAAGTCACCTGATGTAATGGTCACTGAATGTTACATGCAACTGATGAATCACTAAATTCTACCCTGAAACTAATAACACATTATATATTAACTAAATTAAATTTAAATTAAATTAAAAAGGAAAAAATACATTATTAATTTAAGGAAAACTGGAGAAGAAAATGGTGTGGAGCGATAAGAGAAGAAAAAGTTCAGGACCCTTTGGAAAATGAAATTTTAAGAAACAGTTCTTCATTTAAAAGGAGAAAGAGAGAGTGGGTTGCCTGGTGGCAAGATCAGTTAAGCATCTGACTCTTCATTTTGGCTCAGGTCCTGATCCCTGGGTCCTGGGATTGAGCCCTGCATCTGGCTCCCAACTCAGTGTGGAGTCTGCTTGAGATTCCTTTCTCCCTCTGCCCCTCCCCCCATGAATTCTCTCACTCTTTCTTTCTAAAACAAACAAATAAATAAAATCTTTAAACAAAAAGGAGAAGGAGAAATGTCATTCTGAGAGTCTTATTCATGGGAATGAGTGGAAGCATTCTCCTGTAGAGGGAATACTATCAGCAAGAAAACTCAGCATACCATTAGAAGTTGTTAAATCTACAGAACAAATATTATATATTATATAAAAGGAAGTGTCAGATAATAATAAAAGATTTCTGGAAATTAAAAATATAATAATTAATATAATAAATTCATTAAAAGTTTCAAAAGATAAACTGGAGAAAATTGACTAGAAAGAAAGCAAGAACAAAAAGAAAACATAAAAAGTTTGACATTAAAAAAAAAAATGCCTGGGCAGCTCAGTTGGCTGAGCATAAGCCTCTTGATTTCAGCTCAGGTGATTATCTCAGGGTGCTGGGATTGAGTACCATGTCTTGACTCCTGCTTAGCTGAGAGTCTGCTTCTCTCCTTCTCCCTCTTCCTCTGCCCCTGCCCCCGCTGGTACTCTAAATCAATCAATCAATCTTTTTAAAAATAAAATAAAATAATTTTTAAAAAGATAGAGAATTAATATAATTCAATTTATACATATGGGTATTCTTAAAAATGCAAATGGCCTAATAATTAAGGAGTGAATATTATCAACAAGAATTTTTCTCAGAACTGTTATACTTGAGGTATAATATTTAAATACAATGCAAAGAACACAGAAGCACAAATGATGTTATTTATTAAAAGATTTTTTTGGAAACTTCTATCTTCTTATAAACAATTTCTTGACAATTCTTAATATCAGCCAAAAATTTATATTACTACGCTTCTTTAGAGAAATTATAATGATACAATTAGAAGACATATATTCAGTGATAACTAATAAAATAGTATCAGGTTTTGCAGTATGTTATATTTTCATATAAAACCAGTAATTTCCAGAAAATGAAACAATTCCATCAATGCATGCCCCAGAACATAAAGTGGGATGTAGCTGTGATAGAGCATGGGAGGAGAGAAAGAGGGTGAAGGTGGTGATGTAGAGAGGAAGCAGCATCTCACTCACAGTGGCCTCATTTAGAAACCACAGTCTGGTATTTGGGATTTAAAAATCAAGCATGAGAAGATAAACATATTGTCTAAAATATCAGGAGAGTATTGGAACAAATTACAAAATAATTTGAGCATTTACTTTGGGTGTCAGGAGGAGTGGGTTATAGGACCATCATTTTACCTTATGGTTTGTTGATGCCATGTCCATGCATTATTTGAATAAATTATTAAAGTCATATACAAATTATTTCACAGTTAATAATTTTCAGTTACTCAAATTATTACATATGTGAATCTCCAGATACATTGTAAAATACTGGATCTATGTGGAACAATTGACTTTAAAATTTTGTGTGGAGTTTGACAACTTACAGGGGAAAATCTAGGAGAGCTATTTTATTTTCCTAAAATGGCATTTAGTTTAATTATGAGACCAGAATATTAGGTTGATATCATTGGATATAGTTTATATTCATAACATCAATTATTGACAAGATTGAAAATGTAATATTTATAACTACCAATGGAATCAACATTGCTAGTATTCTTATCATTTGCAGTATATATAAAGCTGATATGACAAAGATTTCATTAGGTAGTTAATATTATCCCAGAATAATTCTGAGAAAAACAACACATAACCAAAGTAATAAAAGGAAAGTCAAATTTCTTCTTTAATTCCATTGTCGCATGACTGCTAATGCAGAATAATTTTGAATTATCTATGTCCCCCTATTGTATACACTAATAAACTATATGTGATATTATTTAAAGAAATGTTGCATCTGAAAGGGAAGCAACATCAGCCATTGAATATCTGTTTCAAGGTCTAAAGTAATAATACTGTTTTTCTTTTATAAAAATAAATTAGATGTTTCCCCTTTCATTTTGCTTTAGTCCAATGAAATACAATGAATAATGTATTTACAAACCATTTACAAAAGATTTTCACGTTTTGTTTTTTTTAGTTCTGTTAAGTATACGCAGGTGAAAATCAATCAGGTGGTTTTTTATTAACTTGGAGAAACAAGTCTTGAACCTGACAAGGCCTATACACAGAGAATACAGAACTATCAACTTTTATTGGCCATTTCCACTGGGTGGAATCAGACTTGTGTTAATATTTGTGCCATAATTAAATTTTATTTAACCCTGAACAATGGCTCTTGAAGTTGATGTAACCTAAAAATTTTATAGATGATAAACCAAGATTCAGGTTTTAAGTGACTTTTTCTGCTTCCACTGCTACTAATTTAGCTTCTAGATTGATAGATATAGATATTTACATGCTAAGAATGTATTTAAATTGATAAATGGTCTTATCCTTCAAAAGGCAATTCTGACATTAGTGGATATTGTTTTCACTTGTTAAAACTAAAAAAATATATATAGTCTTCTCATTTAGTGCCCTGAATATGTCTTGCCAGGCCTTTCTGGCTTGGCAGGTCTCTGTGGATAGGTCTGACGTTATTCTGATGTTCTTCCCTCTGTACATAAGGAACCTCTTCCCCCTAACTGCCTTTAAGATGGTTTCCTTGGTTCTAGGATTTGCCAGTTTTACTATTACATGCCAGGGTGTTGGCCTGTTTTCCTTGATCTTGGGAGGGGTCCTCTCTGCCTCTAGGACACGAATGTTTGTTTCATTCCCCAGATTAGGGAAGTTCTCAGCTATGATATGCTCAAATATATCTTCTAGTCCTCTCTCTCTCTCCACCCACTCTGGGATTCCAATAATTCTGACATTGGAACGCTTCGTGGTGTCACTTATTTCTCTGATTCTTTTATCATGGATTCTGAGTTGTTTTTCTCTGGCTTCCTCTTTTCCCTTTTTGTCTATTAATTGGTCTTCTAAATCACTAATTCATTCTTCTGTCTTGCTTACCCAGGCTGTTAAGTTATCTAGATTAGACTGGATCTCATTGATAGCATTTTTAAGTTCTGCCAATTCAGCTTTCATTTCTGCCCTCAAAGACTCTATGTTGTCATTAATTGATTTCTCCATTCTAGCTATCATCTTCACAATTGCTACCCTGAATTCCATTTCTGACATCTTGGTTATATCTGAATCCATTTGTAAATCCATGGCATAAGTCATAGTCTCTGAATTTTTCCTATTTTGGGGGTCCCTCCTCCTAGTCATTCCATTGAGGGGTGCTTGAGGGAATGTATAGAGTCCAAGTTATTGACCACAACCCAAGCAAGATGCACCTGTTTTTTAGGGAGCTTAGGGGTGCTGACCTCTTATTTTCCCAGCCTATCTTCTGAGGGAGGGGCCTGCTGTGCTGTTACTCAGGCAACCCTGTTTGGGCAGAGTTGCCCTGCCCCCTGTGGCAAGGGATGTGCTCAGTGAAAACTGGTTTTGGGGGGCTTTTGTTCTCTGATGGCCTTCCCTGGTGGCTTTCCATATCTCTTCTGAGAGTCAGAGCAGAAGAGATTGTTTCCAACCCTCTGCCTCAGAGCAGAGAGATTGCAGTCTGTTCTTCAGTGAGGTCTCCAGGCCACACTATCTCCCTTTCTGTCTGTGCTGCTATAAACTGCAGGAATGTTCACAATAGCTAAACTGTGGAAAGAGCTGAGATGCCCTCAACAGATGAATGGATAAAGAAAATGTGGTCCATATATACAATGGAATATTACTCAGCCATCAGAAAGGATGAATACCCAACTTTTACATCCACATGGATGGGACTAGAGGAGATTATGCTAAATGAAATAAGTTAAGCAGAGAAAGTCAATTATCATATGGTTTCACTTATTTGTGGAACGTAAGGAATAGCATGGAGGACATTAGGAGAAGGAAGGGAAAAATGAAGGGGGGGACATCAGAGAATGAGATGAACCATGAGAGACTATGGACTCTGAGAAACAAACTGACGGTTTTAGAGGGGAGACGGTGGGGGATGGGTTAGCCCGGTGATGGGTATTAAGGAGGGCTCGTACTGCATGGAGAACTGGGTGTTATATGAAAACAATGAATCGTGGATCACTACATCAAAAACTAATGATGTATTCTATGGTGACTAACATAACATAATAAAATTAAATAAAAAAAAACTATATAAATAAATAAATATGAAAAAATGAATGATCTTAAAATAGAAATTCTGTATAGATAAAAGAGGGTCATGAATATGTATGACCTTTATGCCCAAATAAACTGATTTAGTTTTTTTTAAGATTTCATTTATTTATTTGACAGAGAAAGAGAGAGCACAAGTAGGGGTGAGCAGCAGGCACAGGCAGAGGGAGAAGCAGTCTCCCTGCAGAGCAAGGAGCCCAGTGCAGGACTCAATCCCAGGATCCTGGGATCATGAGCTACCCAGATGTCCCCAAAATGGATTTAGTTTTTAATTTTTACTCATTTTACAATCTCCTGTTTCCTCTTCTGTTATGGTTATCACATTGTCACTTTTTCCTTACAAATATCCAGCTCTAATGAATGGCATAGTAAATGCAGACATCACTTCCAAATCCTCCAAATGAATTGCAATTCATACCTTGTCCCCAATACCAAAGTGTCCTAGGTGATTTTGATTACCAAAAACACAAGAACAAAAAACAAAAAAAGTACCCATATTATCTCCTCTGTAAATCAAGTTGTAAATGTGCATATTCAAGACACAGTCAGTTTATTCCTACATCATGGTGAAGAAAACTTCCCAATTACTGCCTGAGTTTTAAAGTGATAGGCAATTACCATCACTTGAATTCAATAGCCATTATATTGCTTGCATAGATATACTTTTGTATGCTTGTATTTAGTTAAAAACAAAAACTGAAAAAAGCTTCACATTAGTGCTTTATACATTTACAGAAGAAATATATTTTTTGAATAGCCTCATTATAAAGATGAAAAAATGATTCCTATAAAGTGAATTATTTAAGACTATGTAGTGATACAATGACAGATCTGGTTGGGTGACCTCTAGAAGCTAGATGATGCAGAGTTTTCCCCTGAATCTTTTTTTTTTTTTTCTGCACCACCTTGTCTTTGATCAAAATCAATTCCAAAGAAAGATCTTACTGGTCACTAAATAAGTTTGGTCACATTTGGTCTGATCATTTAAATTGGTACAACAAGAATGTAAAGTTACTAAAGAAGCCTTAAGTTGGATTTCTTGGAAGTTTTATTAGATTAGACTTTTAAAATCATCTAACTGTAAAAACTCTCCATTAGATTTCACATCAATTTGGGTCACTCCTTCTCTTCTCAAGATCCTTGAGATAGTGTAAAGTGCTTAAATTTCCCAAAAGGGAACTTTCTCATTCACCAGTAAGGGAGGAATCCTATAAAACAGGTACCAGGTCAGATTTCCAGGAGAACTTTGAATTCATTGGCTTAATAATGTTTACCTCATTTCTTTGAAATGTCTCATCATACTTGTATTTGCATATCCCTAGATAATAATTATTTTGCATTGACATCAGTCACATAGAATTTACAGCATTGTGAGATGGCTTTCGGAGATTCCAAATCAGATAACCGAAAAGAGTGTCCTCTGGGGTGTTGGCAAGCATATAGTTCTACACAATATCCTTCTGTAGAATCTTACATAAGATTACACATTCTTTTAAGTGTTTCCACTAGATTCTACTATAAAAAAAGATAAAGAATATATAGTTTGTGTACTTTAGTTACTTAGAATTAGTAATCGTAAGGGCGCCTGGGTGGCTCGGTCATTAAGTGTCTGCCTTCAGCTCAGGTCATGATCCCAGAGTCCTGGGATCGAGCCCCGCATCGGGCTCCCTGCTCCTCAGGAAGCCTGCTTCTCCCTCTCCCACTCCCACTGCTTGTGTTCCCTCTCTCGCTGTATCTCTCTCTGTCAAATAAATAAAATCTTTAAAAAAAAAAGAATTAGTAATCGTATTACATATTTAAGAAAGGTGTGATTTAATTGTTTAAAAAGTTATACAGCTTCATATGTTAATGAACCATAAAGAGATCTAAAATACATAGTATTGGTACATGCATATATTTGTGTACCTCTAAATTATATGCTTTTATGAAATCTCATATAATGAATCAGCATTAATGGTAAATAAATAGAAAAATAGGTAGACATATTTTGAGAGATGAAAATAATTAATACTCAATATACTTTGAGTTTGGATTCAGACTGAAGATGTGTCTGTTCTGTTTTATTGCACAAGCAAGTTACAGATAGTTTGGAGTCCAAACCATATCTAGCTCTAGTTTTGAAACTTAGCAATATAAACTTGGATTAGTAAATTTAACTCTATGAGTCTCATCTATAAATGAGCAAATCAAAACCACAATGAGATATCCACTGACACCTGCTAAAGTGGCTATTATCGAAAAGATAATAAGTGTTGGCCAGGATGTAGAGAAAAGGGAATCCTTTGGCAGTGTTCTTGGGAATGTAAATTGGTATAGTCACTATGTAAAAGTATATGGGAGTTCTTCAAATAATTAAAAATACCATATGATCCTACAGTCCCACTTCTAGGTGTATATCCAAAGGAAGTAAAATCTGTATCTTGAAGCAATATCTGCACTCTGAGTTTTTCAGCATTATTTTTAAAAGTTAAGATATGTAAAACACACACACACACACAACTAAGTGTTCATCAACAAATGAATGGATAAAGAAAGTGTGGAATATGTATTCAACCCAAAAGAATCCACCAAACAATGGCTAGAACTGATAAATAAATTCAGTAAAGTCTCAGGATACAAAAGCAAAGCACAGAAATCTGTTGCATTTCTATACACCAATAATGAAGCACCAGAAAAAGAAATTAAGGAATCTGTCCCATTTACAATTCACTCAAAACAATAAGATACCTAGAAATAAACCTAACCAAAGAGGTGAAAGACCTGTACTCTGAAAATTATAAAATTCTGATGAAAGAAATTGAAGAGGACAAAAAGAAATGGAAAGACAGTCCATGCGTGGATTGGAAGAACAAATATTGTTAAAATATCTATACTACTCAAAGCAGTCTACACATTTAATTCAATCCCTATCAAACTACCAATAGTATTTTTCACAGAGCTAGAACAAATAACCAAAGCAACCTTGAAAAAGAAATATAAAGCTGGAGGGATCACAATTCCAGACATCAAACTGTATTACAAAACTGTAGTGTTTAAGACAGTATGGTACTGACACAAAAATGGACACATAGATGAACATAACAAAATAGAAACCCCACAAATGAACCCACAACTCTATGGTCAACTCATCTTCAACAAAGCAGGAAAGAATATCCAATGGAAAAAAGACGGTCTCTTCAACAAATGGTGTTGGGAGAACTGGACAGTAACAAGCAAGAGAATCATACCACCTTGAAAATGGAAATATTTCCATTTGCAACAACGTGTCAGTAGGATAAAGACTGCTCAATTACACTTGTTTGTGGAATCTAAAATGGTCAAACTCTTAGAATTAGAAAGTTAAATGACTGTCATTAAATCTGAGGGGAGGGAGAATTTGGGGAGACTTGGGTCAAAGGCTGTAAAATTTCCATTATGCAAGATGAGTAAGTACTGGAGATCTCATGCACAGCAATTTGAATATGATTAACAATACTGTACTTTATAGTTGAAATATCTAGGAGCATTAATCTTAAGTGGTCTCACTAGCAAAGGAAAAAGAAAGAAAAAAGAAAGAAACTGTAAGTTGATGGACACATCAATTGGCTTGATTATGGTGATTATTTCACAATGTGTACATACACTAAAACATCAAGTTGTACATTTTAAATATATAAAATTTGTATTTAGCAAAAATACTTTAGGAAGAAAAAAAACAAGGGTAATTATAAGGTCGTATAAGATAATGTAAATGGCTTACTTAAAACGTGCTTTGCACAAGTTATCACTGAGCAATAGCTGTGGCATTTACTCTTTATTATCACCATCCAGCAACATCAAGGAAGGTACCATCAAATTATTTTCATCTAACGCTTGATATGACTAGATTCATCATCAGTATAATTCCCAAATCATTTCTGTGTGTCATTTCCATCTGATTTTCACAAAGTATCCTCAATTTCTAATGTAGATATTATTTCACTTGAAGTTCAGTTATACATACACAAGGTTAAAAGATAAAACACCAAACGTAAACACAGAAATCAGTAAAAAAAAAAAAAAAAAAAAACAAAAAACTAATACACCAACTATTTCTATGAATACTTGAATTATTTCTAGGTGTCCTTTAAATTTAGAAAATATATAATTGTCCCAGAAACAAATTTTGCTTTTACTATTTTGCCTTTCTTATGGTTTAATTTTATATTTTTGAATAAAGTTGAGACAAGGAATCATTTAATTAGAAATAACAGATTCTTATAAATTAAAACAGTGTGTAACAATAATAAGTTTGCCCTGGCAACCATGTAACTACTGTGCTGATCGGCAAAATGTCCTCAGAAAAAACAGGAGAGGGAGACACAGGCTTCCAGTTATGAAATGAATAAATCACAGGAATAAAAGCACAGCATAAAAATATAGTCAATGATATTGTAATAGTGTTGTATGGTGTTAGATTGTATCTACACTAAAAGTAAATGTAGCATATGTAAAAACTTGCCATATCACTATGTTGTACACCTGAAACTAATGCAACACTGTGTGTCAACCATATGCAAATAAAAAATGTAAAAAAAACCCAAACCAACGAACCACACACACACACACACACACACACACATCAAAGAAAGGAAATTCTACTTTCTACTATTGTTATTGAGGATTTGTACTCTTACATGTTAGTTTTGTTCATCAAATTTTATGTAAACCCATCTAAAACTATGCCAATAAGACTCAATCCCATATTTTACACAGACCTTCATATCCTTTCCCATTCAGACACCATATTTATGAACTAACCCCAAAATCACTTCCTATTATTAAAAATACAGCCATTCCTGCTCAAACTCTACTTAAAATCTTCTACCTCTGGTCTTGACCAACCCTTACATAGATCAATTCACTAATTTTAAACAGATCACCTTAAAATTATAATGATTTTAATCTAGACAGTAATCCAAACTGCCAGAATTAATGCAATGGCATCAACATTAAACAGTCTTTTTTTTTTTTTTAAAGATTTTATTTATTTATTCATGAGAGACAGAAAGAGAGAGAGAGAAGCAGGCTCCCAAGGAGCAGGGAGCCCGATGTGGGACTCGATCCCAGGACCCTGGGATCATGACCTGAGCCAAAGGCAGACACTTAACCATCTGAGCCACCCAGGTGCCCAATGGCATCAACATTAATATGAGCACATCACATGCCTGCATGAAAATAGTTCTACTTTTAGAGAGTATAATTCATGTTACACATACCATATTAAGCACTCTACACTTAGTTAAAATTTTTCCCATCTCCAGAAGATTCATCACAGGCTCTGGGGACAATGCATTTCCCCTTTCTTGATAAATATGATTTATATTTCAAATACAATTGTTTCTCAAAATATGTTGGTTCAATTATGAGACAAATAAATTCTTCTCACATTTGAAGTTTCTTTTGTATCCATATAAACATTTAGTATACATTTTGTGACACAGAATTATTATTATTCTTAAAGTGACCATATTTTCATGAACATGGCAGTATTTAGTATAGACCTTAATCTTGTTCAGCATAAATCCGGGAAAGAAGTTCATAGATAATATCAACCATTGACTATATTATCAATTTTACTGTTTCACTGCTAATTTACAATAGATTTTTAGGATAAACACCAATTCTTTCCAAGATCCTCACACACACAATCTTTTAAATCCATTTCCACTAAGTGAAATTTTCTTTTTGAGATCCCCTGGTTGTGAAATACCTTAATGTATCAATTGCTTATTTTGGTGGTTTAAAAACAGCAGCTCTTAATTAATTCTAATCAAATTCTTCTAAGCACTTGTAGAGGGGTCTCATCTCTTATGTAATAAATTAAAATAAAAAAATTATGACATGTACTCTTTGTTATCTCCCAATTTTACATCATCACTGGATTGAATAGCTGACAGAGGTCCTACTGTATTCATATGAACAAAGTCATTTTTCTGAACAGACTTTTTTGAATACTTTTCAAACAAATGTATATATTCATCTCTTATCCCTGCACTTGGCATCTTAGATATTTCAGGAAGACTCAGCAGCAATCATTATTCAAGTTCTTTACCTAGAGATTAAAGAAAAGAACCCTTTTCTGTGTGTGTGTGTGTGTGTTCGCTGGGAAAGCCCACTGAGACTTGAGTGATATAATTTAAGTCACTAATAACTCAAGATGGCCTCAGGCCAAGATTGGAAAGGAGTTCTTATAATTTATTTACATGTTTTCAAAGATGTGTTAAGGGTCAATTCAGTGGGGAAACAAATATACTTATTCAGATTCTTCCAGTGCTATTATTTCTCTAAAGTTTTATGGAGTCAGAAATTTTATATATTGTTATTCAGTAATTGCACAAGAATAATGTGTAAACATATTAATTTGTTTGGCAGTTTGTAGAACATCGGCTTACAAATTAGATACATTATAATGGAACATGATAAATTTTATATAAACATGCAGGCAGAAATTCTTAAATTACTACAAAATTTGGATATAATCTTTAATTTAGTGTAGATATTTATTTTTGAATTATTCTCATTAAGTTAGAGATTATCATTAAGTTATAAAGCATGTTTTACATTTTAAAACAGGTAACAAAATGATAGTACAACTTTGATGGACTACTATTTAGATAATATAAAAATGCATTTTTTATTACAGATAACCCCTTAAATGTTCTTAGATTTTGTATGGTCTCTAGTATTTGCATCAGTGATACATTTCTCTTGGGAAGGGGTACAAGTCTGGTTCAAAGGGTTATTATCTAACTTATGATAAAATATATATTACAAAATTGACAATTTTAACCATCTTTGTGCAATTCAGTGACATATGTGCATTCATATTTTTGTTCAATCATCATTATCAATCTCTAGAATATTTTCAGCATACCAAACAGAAGCTTCTCACCTTATAAACAATAATTCCCCATCATCCCACCCTATAGTCCTACTAACAATCTTTTCTGTCTCAATAAATTTGTCTATTCTAAGTACCTCATAAAAGTGTAACCATACAATATTTTCCTTTTCTGTTTGGTTTACTTAGACAAATTTTCTCAAGATTCATCCATGTTGTAGGATGTATCAGAATTTCACTCATTTTAAGTGCAAATAATAATCCATTGTGTATATACAGCACTTTTCATTTCTGCATTCCTCCTCCTGTAGGCATTTTTTTTTTTTTTACCTCTTTGGCTATTGTGAATTATGCTGCTATAAGCATTTGTGCACAAATATTTGCTCAAGCTCTTGATTTAATTATTTTTTGTATATATTTAGAAGGATAACTACTAAATCATATGATAATTCAATGATAAATTTTCAGAGAATTGCCATACTGTTTTTCACAGCATCTGACCATTTTACATTCCCATCCAGGATGCACTAAGAGAAAAAGAAAGAATGCACTAAGATTCCAATTTCTCCACATTCTTGCCAGCACTTGTTATTACTATTATTTAATGTTTATTAGTATCTTTCATAATGGGTGAAAGGACTATTTCATTGTGGTTTTTATTTGCATTTCCCTAATGACTAATAATGTTGACTGTATTGTCATATGTTTATCAGGCATTTGTATATATTCTTTGGAGAAATGTGTATTTAAATCCTTCACCCATGTTTTAATATGTTTATTGTTGAGTTTTATGAGTTATTTATGTACTCTAGATGCTTATTCTTTTTTTTTTAAAGATTTTATTTATTTGAGAGAGAGAGAATGAGAGACAGAGAACATGAGAGGGAGGAGGGTCAGAGGGAGAAGCAGACTCCCTGCCGAGCAGGGAGCCCGATGCGGGACTCGATCCCGGGACTCCAGGATCATGACCTGAGCCGAAGGCAGTTGCTTAACCAACTGAGCCACCCAGGCGCCCGATGCTTATTCTTTATATGATATATTTGTTTCAATTACATGAGCTATCTTTTCACTTTATTAAAGGATGGTTACTAGAGGGGATGTGGGTGGGGGGTGGGTTAAATAGGTGAGGGGAATAAGGAGGGCACTTGTGATGAGCACTGGGCATTGTATGTAAGTGTTGAATCACTAAATTCTACACCTGAAACGGATATTACACTGTACGTTAATTAGCTGGAATTTAAATCAAAACTTGAAAAAAAATAAAGTCAAGAATAATTTTAAAATAATATAAAATAATTATTATACATAAAAAAGATCCAAAATATATAGCTGTGTCTGTATTTCAAAGTAAAATAGTAACAGTTATAGATATAATGCATATATAACTATTCCCTAGGAACTTTCACACAATTCCTTTTGTATAACCTTGAAATTCGGGGGAAATCAATGTAATCTTACACTGACCCCATGCACTTTCTCAGGGCTCCCTTGACATCACTGTTCCTCAGACTGTAGATGATGGGGTTCAACAAAGGAGTGAAGATAGTATAGAACACTGACACTATTTTATCATGATTAACTGACCTGTAGGATTTGGGTCTCATGTAGATAAAAGTGGCAGCTCCATAAAAGAGTCCCACCACAGAGAGATGTGAGGAGCAGGTGGCAAAAGTCTTCTTGCGGGCCTCTCTAGAATGCATCTTGAGAACTGCAGCAAAGATGAGACTATAGGAAACCAGGATGAGAGAAAATGGGACCAGGAGCATTAATACACAGCAGATGTACATGACATTTTCAAAGACTGATGTATCAGCACAAGCCAAACGCACCAGAGTAGGGGCCTCACAGAAGAAATGATTGATCTCATGTGCATCGCAAAATGGGAAGCTCAGGGTAGCAGCAGCCTGCATGAGCCCATCAGCTGCCCCCAGGAACCAAGAACCTACAGTCATTCTCAGGCATAATTGCCAGCTCATGAGAAAGGGGTATCTCAGTGGGTGGCAAATAGCCACATAGCGGTCATAGGACATGGATGCTAAGAGGAAGCACTCGCCCCCTTCCAAAGTGATGAAGAAGAAGATCTGCAACCCACAGCCAGCAGGGGAGATGGACTTCTGGCCAGTCAAGTAGTCAGCTGCCATTTTGGGCACAACGGTGGAGACCAGCATCATGTCCATGAGGGGGAGTTGGCTCAGTAGGAAGTACATGGGCATGTGGAGCCGAGCATCCTGGTGAATTAGGAAAATCATGAGGGCATTGCCCACTAGGGAGGTGAAGGCAATTGTCAGAACCATCACAAAGAGAAATAGGTGGGCTGCTGTGTGGTTAAAGAGTCCTAGGAGAATGAAATCTGAGGTGGTGTTCCAGATTTTCATGTTTCAAACAGGAGTGACACTGCAAATGAAGAAATAGATGATAGAGTTTTCATCATTTACAATGTTCTATCTCAATTACATTTTTCATGAAAACTATTTGTGTCAAGGGTGCCTGGGTGGCTCAGTTGGTTAAGCGACTGCCTTCGACGCAGGTCATGATCCCGGAGTCCCGGGATCGAGTCCCGCATCGGGCTCCCTGCTCAGTGGGGAGCCTGCTTCTCCCTCTGACCCTCCCCCACTCATGTACTCTCTCTCTCTCTCTCTCATTCTCGCTCTCTCAAAATAAATAAATGAATCTTTAAAAAAAAAAAAAGAAAACTATTTGTGTCAAAATGTTAAAAAAAAAAAACGATTCCAAATCCTTCACCTGTGATTTGCAGTCTTTTTAACTGGACATAATGTTAATTTCCCTTTTTTTTTTTTCATTTTATTTATAAGTACTTCTCAGGTTTAGTTTGCTTAATAGATATAATGAATACAATTTCTTGATGAGTTGAAAATACTTTGTAAGCATGTCTTTGTGCTACCTGATGTCAACATAATGGACAAGGAGTAAAATATTCAGTTTGTTATTTATATTTGTGCTTGCTCTTATCATGCATAGTCAACATCCTTACACGCTGAATTAAATCAATGTGTTCAGCAATAAAAAGCTAGGTTCTTGTTAATGAGGGTTATACATATCTAACATACCACAATTTATTCAAACTTACAAAAATATGATAGCTTTTCCTGACATTGATTAATCTAGGAAGACATTTTTACTTTCCAAAGAAGAGAAGTTATATTTTCAGGTGTAGGAACTGGAAGGAATTAGTCTGTAGATAGAACCATAACTTAATTTGGAATTGTTAGTGTATTTGGTTTGACTTTATCAAGTTATACACTGAATAAAATAATTACTTTCTTCGAATATGTTCCTCCATGCAAGACTATAATACTAAATGCAACATTTAATTAACTGTACATAAAGGGATTTTGTGTAATGATGTTTTCACATAAAGTCACAGAGACACAATCTTCTTTGGATAAATAAGAGAAAATAAACTTGTTAGTACTCAATATAGAGATAAGTTCATTTCTTCTTCCTGCACAAGAGAATCTAAATCTCTAAAGGCATTCTCTTCACTGATCTGCTATTACTGAAACTGCTCTAGCTTGTTGAATGAATAAGATCATATTTGAAGAGATGAAGATGCCAATTCAGCCTCAAAGATGTGGTCTAATTCAATGAAAGGGCATGACAGGAAACCACCTGTTCCATGATCATTTGATTTGCTCCCAATTTACATATGCTTCCTGTACTGGAATGCTAATCAAGACAGAGAAAGCGCAAAAAGCTCAATCAATCCCCAACTCCATTGCTTCAGCATCATCATTGTACTGACAGCATTCTACTTCAGGGTTTTAGTTGGTTGTTTCTAAGTTAAACACAGAAACACACTTCTCATAGATATACATTGCATTTCCCAAAACTTTGTTATCTGCACACCCTCAAATCTGTAACATTTGCACTCTGCACACCTAGGAACGATATGAATTCCCTAATTATGGGTCTCTCTAGTGCCTTCCTAAAGGATCTCAAAACCCTCCTAACTCATTTATTTGACTTGAAGACTTCTTATTTTCATTATCCTAAGCTCTCTCATTCTTTTTTTTTTTAAGATTTTATTTATTTATTTGAGAGAGAGAATGAGAGAAAGCACATGAGAGGGGGTAGGGTCAGAGGGAGAAGCAGACTCCCTGTTGAGCAGGGAGCCCAATGTGGGACTCGATCCAGGGACTCCAGGATCATGACCTGAGCCAAAGGCAGTCGCTTAACCAACTGAGCCACCCAGGCGCCCTAAGCTCTCTCATTCTTGAAAAATGATAAAATTTAAAATTTGCTTAAAGGTCAATCTGTAATATAGTTACTGCAGGGTGTTGAGTAAATTTCTTAAAATACCTTTTGCTATCATCTTACCCATTTTTAAATGTACTGTTACCACAGTGGCATTATGTATATTCACATTATTCTGCAACTATGACTGATATATAATCCCGGAACTCTTCATAATCTCTAACAGAAACTCTGTACCCATTAAACAATGATTTTCTGTTTCTTCCTATCCCTGGGAACTGGCAATCACAATTCTGCTATTCTGGCTCTATGAATTTGACTACTATAGGATCTTTAGTTTAGTGTGATTACACAGAATTTGTCTTTTTATGATTGGCTTATTTCACTTAACATCATGTCGTCAACATTCATTCATGCTGTAACATGTCAGAATTTCCTTCCTTTCTAAGTTGAATAGTATCCTTTGTATGTATATACAACATTTTCTTTATTAATTCATTCCATCTATGGACATTTGGGCAGCTATCATTCACTTCAGTTGTATATTAAAGGATAAGTTTAATGGGATTTTTATATTTTTTAAAAAATTTTATAATGTGAACAGATATAGCTCAATAATATAGCAATTTGAGCTATCTTTTTTCCTTTACATGTATGCAAGAGAGATGTATGTGTTTTTAGAGACTCATTACAGCAACTAAAATTATTATTACATTTAGTAAATATTGTTTCTTGTGAAGTTTATATATTGTTTTTAAGATTTGATTTATTTATTTGACAGAGAGAGAGATAGCAAGAGCAGGAACACAAGCAGGGGGAGTGGGAGAGGGAGAAGAAGGTTTCCAACCGGGCAGGGAGCCTGATGCGGGGCTCGATCCCAGGACCCTGGGGTCATGACCTGAGCCGAAGGCAGACACTTAATGACTGAGCCACCCAGGCACCCCTTCTTGTTCTTTTTTAATTTGGAATTATTAGTGATTAACTTTTGAATGGAGATAGGGATGTATCTAGGTATTATTTTAAGGTGAAATATATGTATAAAAACAATCCATCATCACAGATCTAATTATCTTTTCAATATATTATTTTGTTTATAGTATTTACTAGTAAGACCAACTAACGTTGTCAATTAAATAATGTCACTGAAAGAAAATTATATTTTTCCAAGAATCACAATGTTAAATTATGTATTGTATCAAAATTCCTAAATATATTTTCATATTATACAAGAGACACAATTGTGTTCACTAATTAAAATGTTAGAAAACTTACACAAAGAAGATTCAGGATAATTCTTAATTGACTATGCATACAAAGTGGTTGAAAATCCAAATGAGAAATTAACTTATCCTGCAAATAAAAGATCTAAAATGGCATTAAGTAGAAGAATGAAATTTCAACACTGACTAGTGTAGGATTGAAAATTTATTATTCTGATTTTTTTTCCCTCTAGTTTAAAAGAGAGATCATTCCTTATGTTTTCAGTCTTTTGCTTAGAATGGTGTTGAAATTGAGGTATCTTTACTTGAATCATAAAATAATATCTTTTTCAATGATAATAGAAGGTATATAAAGTATATACTTTTTTTTTCTCATGGTGTATTCACAGTATATACTTTTTTTCTCATAGTGTATTCACAGAAAATTTAAAGGATGCTGATAATTTTCCTTCTGTATTTTTCTGATCCTCGTTGCCATAATTTAACCTAAAAACTGTAATTTGTTTCCCTCAGAATACCAGTGTGATTAATCAATATGTTCTGTTAAAAATAAAATAATAACAGCTAAATCATTTACTTGACTGAGTTGACAAGTTACTGCAAGAGATTTAACCTGATGATTACATCAGCTATCATACATTTTAGTTTCTCACATAGTGGGATAGATAAACAAAGAATTTTATCTGTAAAACTACATAGAGAAAGCAATGTGACTTTGGATTTTCTGGAGTTCAGAACAGATAAACGAATTATTAAATATTAGAGATAACTGTGACCTACTCACATAGATAAAAATGATAACTTCAACAAGCTGTATCTCTATCTCCTCTGAGCAGAATCATCCTAATGTATCTCTTTGGGAGGAAGAAGGATCTTATAGTCTGGCAGCATCAAACTCACTCATATCATAGTGTCTAGAGTGTTCTATTAAGGGGTGTGACCTATTGACATCTTTTGCTAAAATCTTATTAGTATAGCAGACCTGCATGAGTCTGAATCTTGGGGTGACAAAACTGTTTAATTTTCAAAGATTTTAAAGATTCACAGATTCTATATTCTTTCAGAAAGCTGTGATTCATTGAAGTTAAAATAAGAGAATCATCTATAATCAAAATTAAAATGTAAATAAGTGTCCATAAAAAAGGATGATTTAAAAGTACATTAGGAGAGGGGTGCCTGGGTGGCTCAGTCAGTTAAGCATCTGTCTTTAGCCCATCTCATGATCCTGGGATCCTGGGATCCAGCCTCAAAACAGGCTCCCTGCTCAGTGGGGAGTCACTACTCCTTCTGCCCATCCCTCTGTTCCTGCTCTCTCTCTCTCTCTCAATCTCTCTCTTTCAAATTAATAAATAAAATCTTTAAAACAAATAAAAGTACATTAGGAGTGAATTAATGTAAAGCTTGCACTACTTGTTAAAACTTTGGTGGAGCAGATTACAGAATGCATTATTGAGAGATAGCTTTTGTCAAAGATAGTAATTAAAATGATAAAGCCCATGTAGAATTTAGCTATTTTTTCTCATTAAACTTAATTTGATTGCTTTGTTATAAGCTTGTTAGCTTGTATCTTTACGATTTTATTTTACTATTTTTTTTATTTGATTTGATATTTATAGGTAAGTTATAAAATCTATGATAATAGAAATAACAGAGCAGAATGCATTTATTTTGTCAAGCACTTTGTTGTTTGATTCAATACAGGTTCTTTTCAAAGATTTTGTTATTGTTTGTACTATGTATTTTTAGTTTCCAAACAAACCTTGGTTCTTGGCAACATTTCTACTGCTCCATTTATCTTGGCTTGTCTAAGAATATATTTATAAATAGGTGATGGGGATTAAGGAGGGCACTTGTGATGAGGACCAGGTGTTGTATGGAAGTGTAGAATCACTACATTGTACACCTGAAACTAATATTACTATATGTTAACTAACTGGAATTAAAAAAAAAAAAAAACACCTTAAACATCTTCATCATTAGCCATCAGGGAAATTCAAATCAAAACCACATTGAGATACCACCTTACACCAGTTAGAATGGCAAAAATGGACAGGGCTAGAAACAACAAATGTTGGAGAAGTTGTGGAGAAAGGGAAACCCTCTTACACTGTTAGTGACAATGCAAGTTGGTATAGCCACTTTGGAAAACAGTGTGGAGGTGCCTCAAAAAATTAAAAATAGAGCTACCCTATTAACTGTCAATTGCACTCCTGGGTATTTACCCCCAAAACACAGATGTAGTGAAAAGAAGGGCTATATGCACCCCAATGTTCATAGCAGCAATGTCCACAATAGCCAAACTGTGGAAAGAGCCAAGATGCCCTTCAACAGATGAATGGATAAAAATGTGGTTCATATACACAATGGAATATTACTCAGCCATCAGAAAGGATGAATACCCAACTTTTTCATCAACATAGATGCGACTGGAGGAGATTTATGCTAAGTGAAGTAAGTCAAGCAGAGAAAGTCAATTATCCTATGGTTTCACTTATTTGTGGAACATAAGGAATAGCATGGAGGACATTAGGAGAAGGAAGGGAAAAATGAAGGGTGGGAAATCAGAGGGAGAGATGAACCATGAGAGACTATGGACTCTGAGAAAGAAACTGAGAGTTCTAGAGGGGTGGGGGGTGGGGGGATGGGTTAACCTGCTGATGGGTATTAAAGAGGGCATGTATTGAATGGAGCACTGGGTGTTATATGCAAACAATGAATCATGGAACACTACATCAAAAACTAATGATGTACTATATGATGACTAACATAACATAATAAAATAAAAAAGTATAATGCAAGTAGAATTAGGATTATACTTAAAATATATATATATATAAGGATGACGTTCCACAATTGTAAAATTAAAAAAAAAAAAGCTCTCTTGAATGGAATGATTGATGGAAAACACTGCCTCTGTACAAATGTGAGATAATACAATTCTTAATCCATGTGAACTATAAGAATTGTCATTTGTTTAGGAGGTAAGCACGTTGTAGATTTTAGTTAAATTTCTGTCTTTGGATGTTGAATCTTATCAAAATGGCAAATCCTACTCTGATTTAGAACATTGCTGACCACCTGAGTGAAATCTACATTAAGTCAAGCTATATCATTTTCTGGACAAAACTACAGGCTCCTATCTAAATCTGAAAAGTACTTTATAGACAGGTAGTATATTAAGTTACAAGTAAGAGTTGCAGCAAGAGTGGAAATATAATTTTCAATAAATATTCATATTTTTCTGTTTTGAACTCTGCAGTGCCTCAGGACAAAGGGTTGTCAGCAATGCTTTAGTAAAACAGGGTGCCACTGTCCGATAGGGCAAATAGACTGTTTGCTATGTAAATCAAATGCTCTGCAGATTCCCAGGGGAGAGAAGAATGAGGAACAGATAAGCTTCATGTCAGAGAAGGAAATCCACAAACCACTTAGAACTCTGTAAGAAAATTACAATGAACTTAAAATGAACCTGGGGGTCAAAATTGAGATTAATTTAGGACTATTTATAAACGTGCAAGCCTAATTTGGGGAAACCAGAAAGAAGTTGTAACAGACCTCCCTTTTAGCAAGAGAAAGTTTTGCCACCACTCTCCCCCTGTAAGCATGCAGGGATGGTGTAGATTCCAGACTACACATAGGCTGTGTGGAAAGCACTGTATAACAGGTGCCAAACAGCAGATACAGGATGCCACAAATAGAAGGAAGGAAGCAAAAGAAAGAAACATCACTCTTTTTTTTTTTTAACCAATCCCAAGAGGCACACTTGGAAGAATGATATTGGCATGCAGGAAGTTCATTGGGGAGTATTCTAAGGATTAACACCCATGCAATAAAGGAAGCAAAATTGGGCACAGGGAGATGTTGAACTGAGAGGTGGACCCAGCCAAGTTCTCAACTACACTGGGTGGAGTTCTGAGATGGCCCTTCCATGTGTTCCTGCAATAGGGCCCCACAGAAGTCCTCATTGAATGGGGCCTGCCACCAGGAAGGGATCATGAGCTTAGGCTATGCAGTTTTCCTCAACCGAGATCAATGCTTGCACTCCTGATAGCTGGAACAACAGTTACTTCAGTCCTGTAAGGATAAGTGGAGTATAGGAGCACACAATCATGCAAGGTACACTCTATGAAATAAACTCCATCAGAAGTCAGAGAGAAGGGGACTCTTGGATGCCATTCACACAGGTTGGCTTCCTGTAGCACAGTGTATGCAGATCATGTGATGGAGTGCACAGGAAACATTTAGCAGGAATGACCAGTTCAAAAAATAGGTAGTTTCCTTCCAGTATAAAGATACAGAGAAGTTTGGACATTTGCCCACAAGGAACATGCTGGCATGAGGAGCTCAAAACATCTTCTGGCAGGTCTAGTTTTTGGTTTAGAATAACTGTTAATATGTCTCTGATGAAAGCATCATTCCTGAACTGGGAACCTGGAACTCTATCCAAAAAGCAAAGATAAATGTAATGGATAGCACGTATTTCCCATATGGTTCAAGTGTAAAGAGAAGAGTACTCAGTTATAAAAGAGCGTCCCCTTGTTTCAGCTCAGACTCTGCAACAAACAGCTCTCCGAAGATCTCAGGATTTTTATTTCCCTAGTGTGCCCTTGCTCTAAACTATAGATTCAACTGTGTTCCCCCAAATTGCTAGGATCTGTACTCTAAACCCAAATATGATGGCACTTAGAGATTAGGTCTTTACAGAATTCATTGTTTGTTTTTTTATTTATATATATTCTTATTTTTATTCAATTATGTATTCATTAATTACTGTTTTTAAATGTGAGTGTAATTGACACTCTATGTGATTAGTTTCAGGTTTACAACATAGTGATTTCACTAGTTATACAGTATGCTGTATTCCCACAAGTGTAGCTACAATTGGTCCTATTACCTACCTATTAAATTATCGTTTACTGTATTCCTCATGCCATGCATTTTATTCTGTAATGCCTTCATTCCATAGTTGAAGGCCTGTATCTCAAACTCTTCTTCAGTCATTTTGCCAAATCCCCACCCACTTTCCCTCTGACAACCATCAGTGTCTTCTCTGCATTTATAGTCCTTATTCTGGAATTATTTTTATTTATTTATTTTTATTCATTTTTTCTAGATTCCACTTATGAGTGGAATTATATGGTAATTGTCTTTCTCAGTCTGATCTGTTTCACTTAGCATAATACCCTCTACAGCCATCCATGTTGTCTCAAATGGCATGATCATGATCTCATCCTCTTCTCAGGTCTGAATAATATTCTATTGTGTGTGTGTATGCATGTTTTGTGTACACATCCTTTTTAGCCTTCTGTCTATTGATGGACCTTTATTTTTTTATATTTTATTGTGTTATGTTACTCACCATACAATACACCATTAGTTTTTGGTCGAGTTTCATTCTTCTGCATGTGGCTGTCCAATTTTCCCAGCACCATTTTTTTTTTCCATTGCATGTTTTTTCTTGCTTTGTTGAAGATTATTTGACCATAGAGTTGAGGGTCCATATCTGGGCTCTCTATTCTGTTCCATTGGTCTGTATGTCTGTTTTTGTGCCAGTACCATGCTCTGTTGGTGATCACAGCTTTGTAATATAGCTTGAAATCGGGAATCATGATGCTCCCAGCTTTGTTTTTCTTTTTCAACATTTCCTTGGCAATTCAGGGTCTTTTCTGAATCCATACAAATTTTAAGATTGTTTGTTCCAGCACTTTGAAAAATGTCATTGGAATTTTGATCGGGATGGCATTGAAGGTATAGATTGCTCTGGGTAGCATAGACATTTTAACAATGTTTGTTCTTCTGATCCATGAGCATGGAATATTTTTCATCTTTTTGTATCTTCTTCAATTCTTTCATGAGTGTTCTGTAGTTCCTAGAGTATAGATCCTTTACCTCTTTGGTTAGGTTTATTCCGTGATATCTTATGGTTTTTGGTGCTATTGTAAATGGAATCATTTCTCTAATTTCACTTTCTACAGTTGCATTGTTAGTGTATAAGAAAGCAACTGATTTCTGTGCATTGATTTTATATCCTGCCACATTACTGAATTGCTGTATGAGGTCTAGTAATTTGAGGGTGGAGTCTTTTGGATTTTCCACATAAAGTATCATATCATCTGCAAAAAGAGAGAGTTTGACTTCTTCTTTGCCAATTTGAATAGCTTTTATTACTTTTTGTTGTCTCATTCCTATTGCTAGAAATTCTAGTACTATGTTGAACAATAGTGGTGAGAGCGGGCATCCGTGACTTGTTCCTGATCTTAAGGGAAAGGCTCTCAGCTTTTCCCCATTGAGGAGGATATTCACTGTGGGTTTTTCATAGATGGATTTTATGAACTTGAGGAATGTTCCCTCTATCCCTATACTCTGAAGAGTTTTAATCAGGAAAGGATGTTGTATTTTGTCAAATGCTTTTTCTGCAACAATTGAGAGGATCATATGGTTCTTCTCCCTCCTCCTATTAATCTGTTCTATCACATTGATTGATTTGTGAATGTTGAACCACCCTTGCATCCTGGGGATAAATCCCACTTGGTCGTGGTGGATGATCCTTTTAATGTATTGTTGGATCTTATTAGCTAGGATTTTGTTGAGGATTTTGGAATCCATATTCATCAGGGATATCGGTCTGAAATTCTCCTTTTTGATGGGGTCTTTGCCTGGTTTGGGGATTAAGGTAATGCTGGCCTCATAGAATGAGTTTGGAAGTTTTCCTTCTGTTTCTATTTTTTGAAACAGCTTCAATAGAATAGGTATTATTTCTTCTTTGAATGTTTGGTAGAATTCCCCAGGGAATCCATCAGGCCCTGGACTCTTGTTTTTTGGGAGGTTTTTGATCACTGCTTCCATCTTGTTACTGGTTATTGGCCTATTCATGTTGTCAATTTCTTCCTGTTTCAGTCTTGGCAGCTTATAGGTTTCCAGGAAGGCCTCCATTTCATCCAGATTGCTCAGTTTATTGGCATAGTTGTTGATAATAATTTCTAATAATTGTTTCTATTTCCTTGGTGTTAGTAGTGATCGCTCCCCTTTCATTCATAATTTTATTAATTTATTAATAAATCAATAAATTAATGAATTAAAATATATATCAACAAATTTATAAATTAATTATTAATTAATTATATAATTATACAATAATTATATAATAAATTAATTTATTATATATAATAAATTAATTATATAATGGATTAATTAATTAATTAATTAAGGTGTAGAGTTAGTTGATGAATTTGGGATTTTTCTATTTTTTTTTTGAGTGATGCTTGGATGGTTATGTATTTCCCCCTTAGGACTGCCTTTGCAGTATCCCATAGGTTTTGGACTGATGTGTTTTCATTCTCAATGATTTCCATGAATTGTTTAAGTTCTTCTTTGATTTACTGGTTGACCCAAATATTCTTGAGCAGTGGTCTTTAACTTCCAAGTGTTTGAATTTCTTCCAAGTTTTTTCTTGTGATTGAGTTCCAGTTTTAAAACATTGTGGTCTGAGAATATGCAGGGAATAATCTCAATCTTTTGGTGTCGGTTGAGACCTGATATTTGACCCCATACGTGGTCTATTCTGGAGAAAGTTCCATGTGCGCTCGAGAAGAATGCATATTCTGTTGTTTTAGGGAACAATGTTCTGTATATATCCATGAGGTCCATCTGGTCCAGTGTGTCATTCAAAGCTCTTGTTTCTTTGTTGATTTTCTGATTAGATGATCTGTCCATTGCTGAGAATGGAGTATTGAGGTCTCCTATAATTAATGTATTGTTATCAAGATGACTCTTTATTTTGGTTAACAGTTGGCTTATGTAGAGGGCTGCTCCCATGTTGGGGGCATAGATATTTATAATTGTTAGAGCTTCTTGTTGGATAGACACTTTAAGAATGATATAGTGTCCTTCTGTGTCTCTAACTACAGAATTTAATTTAAAATCTAATTTGTCTGATATAAGAATTGCTACCCCAGCTTTCTTTTGAGGTCTGCTGGCATGGAAGATGGATCTCCATCTTTCACTTTCTGTCTGGATGTATTTTTAGGTTCAAAATGAGTCTTTTGTAGATAGCATATGGATGGGTCCTGTCTTTTTATCTAATCTGCAACCCTGTGCTGTTTTATGGGAGCATTTAGGCCATTCATGTTGAGAGTGATTATTGAAAGATATGAATTAATGTCATCATGTTGCCTGTGAAGACGTTGTTTTTATAGATTGTCCCTGTAAATTTCTGCTGAATATCACTCTTGGGGTCTTTTTCCTTTTATAGAACCCCCTTAATATTTCTTGCAGGGCTGGCTTAGTGGTCCCATATTCTTTCAGTTTCTGCCAGTCTTGGAAGCTCTGTATCTCTCCATCCACTCTAAATGACAGCCTTGCTGAATAAAGTATTCTTGGCTGCATGTTCTTCTCATTTAGTACCCTGAATATGTCCTGCCAGGCCTTTCTGGCTTCCCAGGTCCCTGTGGATTGGTCTGACGTTATTCTGATATTCCTCCCCCTGAACGTAAGGAATCTCTTCCCCCTACCTGCCCTTAAGATGGTTTCCTTAGTTCTGAAATTTGCGAGTTTTACAATTACATGCTGGGGTGTTGGCCTGATTTCCTTGATCTTGAGAGGGGTCCTCTCTGCCACTATGACACGAATGTTTATTTCATTCCCCAGATTAGGGAAGTTCTCAGCTACGATTTGCTCAAATATATCTTCTAGCCCTCTCTCTCCACTCCCTTCAGGATTCCAATAATTCTGACACTGGAACACTTTATGGTGTCACTTATTTCTCTAATTCTATTTTCATGGATTCTGAGTTGTTTTTCCCTGGCCTCCTCTTTTCCCTTTTTATCTATTAAATTGCCTTCTAGGTCACTTATTTGTTCTTCTGCCTCACTTACCCTAGCTATTAGATTATCTAGATTAGATTGGATCTCATTGATAGCATTTTTAAGTTCTGTCAGTTCAACTTTCATTTTTGCCCTTAGAGATTCTTTTGCCATTAATTGATTTCTCCATTCTAGCCATTGTCTTCACGATTGCTAGCCTGAATTCCATCTCCGACATCTTGGTTATATCTGCATCCATTTGTAAATCTGTGGTATAAATCAAAATCTCTTTCCTATTTTGGGGGTTATCCCTCCTAGTCATTCTGTTGATGGGTGGTTGAGGGAATGTATAGAGTCCAAATTACTGACCACAACCCAAGCAAGATGCACCTGTTTTCTAGGGATCTTAGGGTTGCTGGCCTCTTGTTCTCCCAGCCTATCTTCTAGGGGAGGGGTCTGCCGTGCTGTTACTCAGGCAACCCTGTTTGGGCAGAGTTGCCCTGCCCCCCTGTGGTGAGGGATGAGCTCAGTGGGACCCAGTTTGGAAACTTTTGTTCTCTGGCAGCTTTCCCTGGTGGCTTTCTGCGTCTCTTCTAAAAGTCAGAGCAGAAGAGTCCATTTCCAATGCTCTGCCTCAGAGCAGAGAGATCGAAGTCTGTTTTTCCGTGAGATCTCCAGGCCACAGTCTCTCCATTTCTGTCTGTGCTGCTATAAACTGCAGCGTCCTGGTTTGTGTGCCCCTCTGAAGCACTCCCAGTCCTGCCTCCAGGTCGGGCGCGTCTCTGCCCTTTGTGCTTCTAAAACCGCCTGCTGCTCCCAGTTCTCACATGTGACCCTGCTGCTCCAGGTTCCCATGTCCCAGAGGGCTGTCCTAAAGTCCTTTCCGTGCTGCTACTGGTCTGCAAGTCTGTGCCCCGTGCCCAGCGTGGGAGGCTATCACTCACTGGCATTGCAAGATCGCCGCGGCCGGCCTCCCTCCCACTGCCGTTTACCGTCTGATATCTGCCTGCAGAATCATGGCTCCCCACTTCCTACCTCAAAACCAACCGCCTGTGATCTTTTGTTTGTAGAGATCCAGATCTTCTTACATCTCAGGTTGATTTCTTGGGTGCTCAGAGTGGTCTGGTAGATATCCAGCTCAATTCCGGGGACCAGTTAGAATAGGGTCCCCTACTCTTCCTCCATCTTTTTTTCTCTGGCCTTTATTTTTTTTAAAGATATTTGTCAGAGAGAGAGAGAGAGCGAGAGAGAGCACAAGCATGGGGAGTGGCAGGCAGAGAGAGAAGCAGGCTCCCCACTGAGCAAGGAGCACAATGCAGGACTTGATCCCAGGACCCTGGCCTTAGGACCTGAGCCAAAAGCAGATGCTTAACCAGCTGAGCCACCCAGGCATCCCTTGATGGACCTTTAGATTGCATCCACATCTTGCCTGTTGTAAATAATGCTGCAATAAACATCATGATTCATATTTCTGTGTTTTCACAATGTTTTCATTTTCATTGGGTAAATGCCTAATATTGGAATTATTGAATCATATGAAATTTCTATTTTTAATTTTTTGAGGAACATCCATTGCATTTTCCATAGTGGCTGCACCAATTTCCAGTCTTTCCAACAGTGTGCAAGACTTCCTTTCTCTCCACATCCTTGCTAACACTTACTATTTTCATCTTTTTGATTCTAGCCATTCTGACAAGTGTAAGATGACATCCATTGTGTTTTTGATTTCCACATCCCGGATAATAATACTGAGCATGTTTTCTTATATCTGTTGGACCTCTGTATGATCTGTGTGTCTTGCTTGGAAAAATGTTTATTCAGGTCCTCTGCCCATTTTTAATTAGATTATTTATTTATTTTTTGGTGTCAAGTTCTATGAATTTTTATTTATTTTGAATATTAGCCCCTTAATGCATATATCACTTGGAAATATCTTCTCCCATTCAGTTGGTTGTCTTTTTGTTTTGTTTCCCCAAAATGTTTATTTTTGTGTAATTCCAATAGTATATTTTTGTTTCTATTTCCCATTCCTGAAAAATATTCCTATGCTGATTTCAAAAACCTTACAACCTATATTATCTTCTGGGATTTTTATCATTTCATGTCTCACAATTAACTCCTTAATCCATTTTGACTTCATTTTTGTTTATTGTGTATAAAAGTTGTCCAGTTCCATTCTTTTCAATGTAGCTGTCCAAGTTTTCAAGCATCAGCTCTTAAAGAGACTGTCTTTCCCCCATTGTATATTTTTGCCTCCTATGTCATAGACAAGCATGGGTTTATTTTGGGGATCTCTATTATGGCCCATTGATTTATGTGTCTAATTGTGTACTAGTTTAATACTCCTGATTACTACAGATTTGTAGTATATCTTAAAATCTGGGATTGTGATGTATCCAGCTCTGTTCTTCTTTCTCAAGATTGCTTTGGCTACTCAAGGTTATTGTGTTTCCTTATGAATTTTCAAATTATTTGTTATGGTTCTGTGAAAATGCTATTGGTATTTTCTTAGGGATTATATGAAGTCTATAGATTCCATTGGGTAGTAGTATCTTCTCATTATTTGTGTCTTCTTTAATTTCTTTCACCAATGTTTTATAGTTTTCAGAGTATAGGTCTTTCATCTCCTTGGTTAAATTTATCCTAGGTATTTTATCCTCTTTGGGGCAATTGTAAATAGAATAGTTTTCTTAATTTCTCTTTCTGCTATTTCTTTATTAGTGTACAGAAACACAACTGATTACTCTGTATTAATTAGTCTGTATTAATTAATGAATTCATTTATCACTTCTAATAGTGTTTTGTTCAAGTCTTTAGTGTTTTCTATGTATAGTACTGTGATGTCTGCAATTGATGGCAGTTTAACTCCTTCCTTCCCAATCTGGATAACTTTTGTTTCTTTTTCTTTTTTGATTGCTGTGGCTAGGACTTCTAGCACTACATTGGTAAAGAAGTGGCATAGTGGATGTTCATGTCTTGTTCCAGATTTTTGAGAAAAAGCTCAGTATTTCACAATTGAGTATGATTCTGTTTTGTTGTTGTTGTCAGTGTTCACTTGTTTATTTTGGTTTTGTTCAGCTTTGTTTTTTGTATATAGCATTTGCTCTGTTGGGGTGTTTCCTCTAAGCCCAGTTTTTATCATGAATGCATGTTTTTATTATGAATGAGTTTTATAAAATGCTTTTTCTGTACCTATTGAGATGATCATATGATTTTTATTCTTTGTTTTCTTGATATGGTATATCACATTAATTGAATTGCAAATATTGAACAATTCTTCCATCTCTGCTAAGATTCCACTTGGTTGTGGTGAATGATCATGTTATTTTATTTTTTAAATTTTATTTTATTATGTTAGTCACCATATATTACATCATTAGTTTTTGATGTAATGTTCTATGATTCCTTGTTTGCGTATAACACCCAGTGCTCCATTCAATATGTGTCCTCCTTAATACCAATCACTGGGCTAACCCATCCCCCCACCCCCTCCCCTCTAGAACCCTGTTTGTTTTTTAGAGTCCACAGTATCTCATGGTTCATCTCCCCCTCTGATTCCCCCCTTCACTTTTCCCTTCCTACTACCTTCTTTTTTTTTTTTTAACATATATTATTTGTTTCAGAGGTACAGGTCTGTGATTCATCATTCTTACACAATTCATAGCGCTCACCATAGCACATACCCTCCCCAGTGTCCATCACCCAGCCACCCCATCCCTCCCACCTCCCACTACTCTAGCAACCCTCAGTTTGTTTCCTGAGATTAAGAATTCCTCCTATCAGTGAGATCATGTGATACTTGTCTTTTTCTGACTAACTTATTTTGCTTAGCATAATACCCTCTAGTTCCATCCATGTTGTTGCAAATGGCAAGATTTTGTGGTTTTTGATGGCTGCATAATATTCCATTGTGAAGATATCTATATCTATATCATCTATATCTATATCTATATCTATATCTATATCTATATATCACATCTTCTTTATCCATTCATCTGTTGATGGACATCTTGGCTCTTTCTATAGTTTGGCTATCATGGACATTGCTGCTATAAACATTGGGGTGCACATACCCCTTCAGATCACTACAGTTGTATCTTTGGGGTAAATACCCAGTAGTGCAATTGCTGGGTTGTAGGGTAGCTCTATTTTCATCTTTTTGAGGAACCTCCATACTGTTTTCCAGAGTGGCTACACCAGCTTGCATTTGCACCAACAGTGTAAGAGGGTTCCCCTTTCTCCACATCCTTGCCAACATCTGTCATTTCCTGGCTTGTTAATTTTAGCCATTCTGACTGGTGTGAGGTGGTAACTCATTGAGGTTTTGATTTCAATTTCCCTGATGCTGAATGATGTTGAGTACTTTTTCATGTGTCTGTTGGCCATTTGGATGCCTTCTTTGGAAAAATGTCTGTTCAGGACCTCTGCCCATTTCTTGATTGGATTCTTTGTTCTTTGGGTATTGAGTTTGATAAGTTCTTTATACATTTTGGATACTAGCCCTTTAACTGATATGTCATTTGCAGATATCTTCTCCCAGTGAATGATCATTTTAATGCATTGTTAAATGTGATTTGTTAATATTTTATTGAGGATTTTTGCATCTATGTTCATCAGGGATATCAGCTTATAGTTTTCTTTTTTTGTAATGCCTTTGTCATGTTATGGTACCAAGGTAATGTTGGCCTGATTGAATGACTTTGGATGGTTTACTTCCTCTTCTGTTTTTTGAAATTGTTAAAATAGGTATTAACTCTTCTCTAAATGTTTGGTAGAATTCACCTGTGAATCTAGTTAGTCTTGGGATTTCATTTGGAGGTTTTGTTTTTTTCAATTTATTCATTGTTAATTTTTTTAAGTAGAGTTGGCACACAATGTTACACTAGTTTTAAGTGTACACCATAGTGATTTAACTATTTTATATATTATGTTATGCTCCCCAAAAGTGTAGCTATCAACTGTCCCCATACATCACTGTAATAATATCATTGACTATACTCCTTATGTTGTGTCTTTTATTCCCATAACTGGAAGCCTATACATCCCATTCCCATTCATTGATATAACCCAATCTCCTGTCCCCCCATCTTAAAAATGGAAATATTATATGATCAAATAATTCCAATATTGGCTATTTAGCCAAAGAAAACAAAAATACTAATTTGAAAAGATATATGCACTCTTGTATTTATTGCAGCATTATTAAAATAGCCAAGATATGGAAGCAATCTAAGCAATCTTAGATTGGTATATATATCACATCAGTTAACAGAGATGTGGTATATATATATACACAATGTCCAGAGGGGTTTTTTTGGTTACTAATACAATTAAATTACCACTAATTAATCACTTCAAATTTTCTATTTCTTTCTAATTCAGTTTTAGAAGATTGTTTTGGGAATTTATCCATTTCTTTTAGGTTGTCCAATTTATTTCCATATGTTATTGCCTTGTATTCTCTTATAATTCTTTGTATTTCTGTGGTGTTGATTGTTATTTCCTTTCTTTAGTTTCTGATTTTATTCATCTCTGTCCTCTCTGTCTCTCTCATTTGATGAGTCTGAATAAAGTATTAACAATTTAGTTTATCTTTTCACAGGACAAGCTTTTGGTTTCATTGAATTGATATCTATAAATAAATTATATATATAGTGACATATATATATATAATTTATTTCTACTCTGATATTTATTTCCTTCCTTATACTCACCTTGAGTTTTTTTTTTCTTCTAGTTCCTTTAGATTAAGGTTATATTGTTTATTTGAGATTTTTCTTATTTCTTGAGGTAGGGCTGTATCACTATAAATTTCCTTCTTAGAACTGCTTATGCTCTAACTCCACAATTTTGACCACCTCTTTTGCATTTTCATACATCTCCATTTCTCTTTTTTAAAATTTTTCTTTGCTTTCTTTATTGAGCCAATGGCTGTTTAGTAACTTGTTGTTTACCATCCATGTGTTTTTGTGTTTATTCATTTTTTTGCCTTGTGATTGATTTCTAGTTTCATACCTTTGCAGTCAGAAAAAATGCACAATATGATTTCAAACTTTTAAAAGTTTATTCAGGCTTGTTTTGTAGCCAAAAATGTGGTCTATCCTTGGGACTGTTTCATGTGCTCTTGAAAGGAAAGTGTGTTCTGTTGTTTTTGGAGGGAATGTTCTGTATATATTTGTTGTTTATCTGGTCTAATGTGTCCTTCAATGACACTCTTTCCTTATCTATTTTCTGCCTAGAGGATCCATCCATTGATGTGAGTGGGGTGTTACAGTCACCTCCTATTATTGTATTACTATCAATTTCTCCTTTTATGTCTGTTAACATTTGCTTTATGTATTGAGGAGCTCCAATGTGAGTTCATAGATATTTATAACTTTAATATCCTTTGGTTGGATTGACCACTTTACCATAATGTATGTCATTCTTTGTCTACTGTTAGTCTTTTCTTAAGTCAATTTTGTCTAATACAAGTATTACTACCATGTCTTTTTTTTCACTTCTATTTACATGATATATATTTTTTTCCATTCTTTCACTTTCCATCTGTATGTTTCCTTAGATCTAAAATGTGTTTCTTGTAGTTAGATATAGATGGGTCTTGTTTTTTTTTTATCAATTCTGCCATCTTACGTCTTTTGATTACATTATACAGACTACATTTAAAATAAGTATTGCTAAATATGTACTTACTGAAATTTCGGGGTCTTTTGTGTAGTTGTTTTTGTAGTTCTCTTCCTTTATTTCTTTTTCCTTTTTTTTTTTTTTTTGGTAGGCTCCATTGCAGGGCTTGAGCTGCCAACCCTGAGATCAAGATCTGAGCTGAGATCAAGAGTTGGATGCTTAACCAACTAAGCCACCCAGGCACCCCCTCTCTGTTCCTTTCTTCCTCTTTTGCTTTTTTAGTCCATTGATTAGATTATGTAGTATTATGTTTGCATAACTTCCTATATTTTTTTGTATCTTTTATATGTTTGGAGTTCTGGGTTATCATGAGGTTTATACATATACATATATGATCTTAAGTATACAGCATTCCATATTAATTGGACAGTCATTTAAGTTTGAACACATTGTAAAAGAATATCTCATATGTTTTATGTATATATTGTCATATTTTACATCTAAGAAGATGATAAAAATTCATCATCTTTTTACTTCTAAATATGGCCTTAAATTTTCTGCTTCAAGAAGTTCCTTTCCCATTTCTTGTACGGCCAGTTTTTTGGTATTGACTCCTTTAACTTTTTAGAAATTAGTTTCTAAAAGGAGTTATATATATATATATATATATATATTTATATATATATATATATATATATATATATATATATATATATATACTCTAACTCCTCAAAACCCAATATATGCTCAATATATATATATATATACATTGCTGGGTAGAATATTCTTTGTTGTAGGGTTTTTGTTTTGTTTTGTTTTCTTCCCGTCATTTATTTGTTATATCATGCCACTCTCTTCTGGCTTGCAAAGTTTCTGTGGAAAAATAAGCTGTTAGCCTAATGGTGTTTCCCTTATACTTTGCTTTGCTCTTTCTGCTTTTAAAATTCTCTCTTTAACTTTGACGTCTTAATTATTTTGTGTTGTTTTGTTGTAAACCTCCTACGGTTCATCGTGTTTAGAATTCTCTGTGCTTTCTGAAGATGAGTATCTATTTCCCTTTCCTGGTTATGGAATTTTTAATCTATTATTCCTTTAATATCTTTTTTCATTTTTGGGTGTGTGTGTTATGTTAATCACCATACATTACATCATTAGTTTTTGATGTAGTGTTCCATGATTCATTGTTTGCATATAACACCCAGTGCTCCATTCAGTACATGCCTGATTTAATACCCATTACCAGGCTAACACATCCCCCCACCCCCCTCCCCTCTAGAACCCTCAGTCTGTTTCTCAGAGTCCATAGTCTGTCATGGTTTGTCGCCCCTCCAATTTCCCCCCCTTCATTTTTCCCTTTTTGCTATCTTCTTCTTCTTCTTCTTTTTTTTTTTTTAACATATAATGTATTATTTGTTTCAGAGGTACAGGTCTGTGATTCAACAGTCTTACACAATTCACAGTGTTCATTATACCACATACCCTCCCCAGTGTCTGTCACCCAGCCACCCCATCCCACCCACCCCCCCACACTCCGGCAACCCTCAGTTTGTTTCCTGAGATTAAGAAAGCCTCATATCAGTGAGGTCATATGATACATGTCTTTCACTGATTGACTTATTTCGCTCAGCATAATACCCTTCAGTTCCATCCACATCGTTGCAAATGACAAGATCTCATTCCTTTGGATGGCTGCGTAATATTCCATTGTATATATATATATATATACACACCACATCTTCTTTATCCATTCATCTGCCGATGGACATCTTGGCTCTTTCCACAGTTTGGCTATTGTGGACAATGCTGCCATAAACATCAGGGTGTACATACCCCTTCAGATCCCTACATATTTATCTTTGGGGTAAATACGCAGTAGTGCAATTGCTGGGTAATAGGGGTAGGTCTATTTTCAACTTTTTGAGAAACCTCCATACTGTTTTCCAGAGTGGCTGCACCAGCTTGCATTCCCACCAACAGTGCAGGAGGGTTCCCCTTTCTCTGCATCCCCACTAAAATCTGTGGTTTCCTGAATTGTTAATTTTAGCCATTCTGACTGGTGTGAGGTAGTATGTCATTGGGGTTTTGATTTGAAGTTCCATGATGCCGAGTGATGTTGAGCACTTTTTCATGTGTCTGTTGGCCATTTGGAGGTCTTTTTTGGAAAACTGTCTGTTCATGTCTTCTGCCCATTTCTTGATTGGATCATTTGTTCTTTGGGTGTTGAGTTTGATAAGTTCTTTATACATTTTGGATACTAGCCCTTTATCTGATATGTCATTTGCAAATATCTTCTCCCATTCTGTCGGTAGTCTTTTGGTTTTGTTCACAGTTTCTTTTGCTATGCAAAAGCTTTTTATCTTGATGAAGTCCCAAGAGTTCATTTTTACCCTTGCTTCCCTTGCCTTTGGCGATGTTTCTAGGAAAAAGTTGCTGTGGCTGAGGATGAAAAGGTTACTGCCTGTGTTCTCCTTTAGGATTTTGATGGACTCCTGTCTCACATTGAGGTCTTTCAACCATTTGGAGTCTATTTTTGTGTGTGGTGTAAAGAAATGGTCCAGTTTCATTCTTCTGCATGTGGCTGTCCGATTTTCCCAATACCATTTGTTGAAGAGACTGTCTTTTTTTCCTTGGACATTCTTTCCTGCTTTTTCAAAGATTAGTTGACCATAGAGTTGGGGGTCCATTTCTGGGCTCCCTATTCTGTTCCATTAAGCTATGTGTCTGTTTTTGTGTCAGTACCATACTGTCTTGATGATGACAGCTTTGTAATACAGCTTGAAGTCTGGAATTGTGATGCCACCGGCTTTGCTTTTCTTTTTCAATATTCCTCTGGCTATTTGGGGTCTTTTCTGGTTCCATACAAATTTTAGGATTATTTGTTCCATTTCTTTGAAAAAAGTGGATGGTATTTTAATGGGGATTTCATTGAATGTGTGGATTGCTCTAGGTAGCATTGACATCTTCACCATATTTGTTCTTCCAATCCATGAGCATGGAACGTTTTTCCATTTCTTTCTACCTTCCTCAATTTCTTTCATAAGTATTTTATAGTTTTCTGAGTAGAGATTCTTTGCCTCTTTGGTTAGATTTATTCCTAGGTATCTTATGGTTTTGGGTGCGATGTAAATGGGATCAACTCCTTAATTTCTCTTTCTTCTGTCTTGTTGTTGGTGTATAGGAATGTCACTGATTTCTGTGCATTGATTTTATATCCTGCCACTTGACTGAATTCCTCTATGAGTTCTAGCAGTTTTGGGGTGGAGTCTTTTGGGTTTTCCACAAAAGTATCATATCATCTGCAAACAGTGAGAGTTTGACTTCTTCTTTGCTGATTTGGATGCCTTTTATTTCTTTGTCTGATTGCTGTGACTAGGACTTCCAGTACTATGTTGAATAGCAGTGGTGATAGTGGACATCCCTGCTGCGTTCCTGACCTTAGGGGGAAAGTTCTCAGCTTTTCCCCATTGAGAATGATATTCGCTGTGGGTTTTTCATAGATGGCTTTTATGATATTGAGGTACATACCCTGTATCCCTATACTCTGAAGGGCTTTGATCAAGAAAGGATGCTCTACTTTGTCAATTGCTTTTTCTGCATCTATTGAGAGGATCATATGGTTCTTGTTCTTTCTTTCATTAATGTATTGTATCACATTGATTGATTTGCAGATGTTGAACCAACCTTGCAACCCCGGGATAAATCCCACTTGGTCATGGTGAATAACCCTTTTAATGTATGCTGGATCCTATTGGTTAGACTTTGGTGGGAATTTTTGCATCCATGTTCATCAAGGATATTGGTCTCTAATTCTCCTTTTTGATGGGGTCTTTGGTTTGGGGATCAAGGTAATTGTGCCTCATAAAAAGAGTTCGGAAGTTTTCTTCTGTTTCTATTTTTTGGAACAGTTTCAGAAGAATAGGTATTGATTCTTCTTGAAATGTTTGGTAGAATTCCCCTGGGAAGCCATCTGGCCCTGGGCTTTTGTTTGTTGGGAGATTTTTGATGACTGCTTCAATTTCCTTAGTGGTTATAGGTCTGTTCAGGTTTTCTATTTCTTCCTGGTTCAGTTTTGGTAGTTGATACATCTTGGAATGCATCTATTTCTTCCAGTTTATCTAATTTGCTGGCATAGAGTTGCTCATAATATGTTCTTAGAATTGTTTGTATTTCTCTGGTGTTGGTTCTGATCTCCCCTCTTTCATTCATGATTTTGTTGTTTGGGTCTTTTCTCTTTTCTTTTTGATAAGTTTGGCCAAGGTTTTATTGATCTTGTTAATCCTTTCAAAGAACCAGCTCCTAGTTTCATTGATCTGTTCTACTGTTCATTTGGTTTTTAGTTCATTGATTTCTGCTCTGATATTTATTATTTCTTTTCTCCTGTGGGGTTTAGGCTTTATTTGCTGTTCTTTCTCCAGCTCCTTTAGGTGTACGGTTAGGTTTCATATTTGAGACCGTTCTTGTTTCTTGAGAAAGGCTTGGATTGCTATATACTTTCCTCTTAGGACTGCCTTTGCTGTATCCCAAAGATTTTGAACAGTGTGCTTTCATTTTCATTGGTTTCCATGAATTTTTTAAATTCTTCTTTAATTTCCTGGTTCACCCATTCATTCTTTAGTTGGATGCTCTTTAGCCTCCATATATTTGAGTTCTTTCTGACTTTCCTCTTGTGATTGAGTTCTAGTTTCAAAGCATTGTGGTCTGAAAATAGGCAGGGAATGATCCCAATCTTTTGGTACCAGTTGAGACGTGATTTGTGACATAAGATGTGATCTATTCTGGAGAATGTTCCTTGGGCACTATAGAAGAATGTGTATTCTGTTGCTTTGGGATGGAATGTTGTGAATAGATCTGTGAAGTCCATTTGCTCCAGTGTGTCATTTAAAGTCTTTATGTCCTTGTTGATCTTTTGCTTAGACGATCTGTCCATTTCAGTGAGGGGGGTGTTAAAGTCCCCACTATTATTGTATTGTTGTCGATGTGTTTCTTTGCTTTTGTTGTTAATTGGCTTATATAATTGGCTGCTCCATGTTAGGGGCATAGATATTTACAATTGTTAGATCTTCTTGTTGGATAGACCCTTTAAGTAGGATATAGTGTTCTTCCTCATCTCTTATTACAGTCTTTTGTTTAAATTAAAATCTAATATGTCTGATATAAGGATTGCCACCCCAGCTTTCTTTTGGTGTCCATTAGCATGGTAATTGGTTTTCCACCCCCTCACTTTCAATCTGGGGGTGTCTTTGGGTCTAAAATGAGTCTCTTGCAGACAGCATGTCGATGGGTCTTGTTTTTTAATCCAATCTGATAGCCTGTGTCTTTTAATTGGGGCATTGAGCCCATTACATTCAGGGTAACTATTGAAAGATAGGAATTTAGTGCCATTGTATTGCCTGTAAAGTGACTATTACTGCATATTGTCTGTGTTCCTTTCTGGTTTATGTTGCTTTTAGGCTCTCTCTTTGCTTAGAGGACCCCTTTCAATATTTCTTGTAGGGCTGGTTTCATGTTTGCAAATTCCTCTAGTTTTTGTGTGTCCTGGAAGCTTTTTATCTCTCCTTCTATTTTCAATGACAGCTTAGCTGGATATAGTATTCTTGGCTGCATATTTTTCTCGTTTAGTGCTCTGAATATATCATGTCAGTCCTTTCTGGCCTGCCAAGACTCTGTGATAGGTGTGTTGCCAATCTAATGTTTCTACCATTTTAGGTTACAGATCTCTTGTCATGAGCTGCTTTCAAGGTTTTCTCTTTGTCTCTGAGACTTGTAAGCTTTACTATTAGATGGCAGGGTGTTGACCTATTTTTATTGATTTTTAGGGGGCTTCTCTGTGCCACCTGGATTTTGATGCCTGTTTCCTTCCCCAAATTAGGGACGTTCTCTGCTATAATCTGCTCCATTGTACCTCTGCCCCTCTCTCTCTTTCTTCTTCTTCTGGGATCCCAATTATTCTAATGTTGTTTTGTCGTATGGTATCACTTATCTCTCGAATTCTGCCCTCGTGATCCAGTAGTTGTTTATCTCTCTTTTTCTCAGCTTCTTTATTTTCCATCATTTGGTCTTCTATATCACTTACTCTCTCTTCTTCCTCATTTATCCTTGCAGTTAGCGCCCCCATTTTTTATTGTACCTCATTAATAGCTTTTTTTATTTCAACTTGGTTAGATTTTAGTTCTTTTCTTTCTTCAGACAGGGTTTCTCTAATATCTTCCATGCTTTTTTCAAGCCCAGTTAGTATCTTTAAAATCAAAATTCTGAACTCTAGTTCTGACATCTTACTAATGTCCATATTGATTAGGTCTTTGGCAGTCGGTACTGCCTCCTGTTCTTTTTTTTTTTTTTTTGAGGTGATTTTTTTCCACCCTGACATTTTTTTCAAGAGGAGAATAGATGAATGAGAAAACAAAATGCTAATGAGTAACAACGACCCCAGAAAAATATACACTAAACACGTTAGAAAACACCAAAAACTGGGGGAAAAGAAAGAGAAAGAAAGAAAAAAGAAAAAGGAAAAGATAAAAACAAACAAGTAAAGTAACAAACAAATAAAATAGAATATGATCTAATATGATCAGGCTGGTGCATAGATCAGTGCCACAAACTAGATTTTGGGTGTATTTTGGTCTGTTAGAAGAAAGTGCCTCCCAAAATTTTAAAGAAAGAGAAACTTACATATGTACAAAAATAAGGATAAATATGATCAAGGGATGGAATATGACTGTAAAAGTGAGAAGTATAAAAGACTTTATAAAAGGAATTGATAAGATAAGACGTTGGTTGAAAAAAGAAAGAAGAGGATTTAAAGAAAAAAAAAGGGAGAGAATGTGATCAGGCAGGAGACTAGAACAAAGCCATACACAAGAGATTTAGTGTATATTTTGGTCTATTAGAAGAAACTGTATCCCAAAATTTTTAAGAGAGAAAAACTTATATGTATATAACAAAAATAAGGTTAACTACTATGAAGGGTTAGAATATGACTCTAAAAATGAAAAATAAAAAAGATTTTTTAAAATAGGGATTGATAAGACGTTGGTGGAAAAAGGGAAAAAGAAAAATTAAAAAAAAAAGTTAAAAAAAATTTACTTTGAAAGACTAAAGAATCTTGGGGAAAAAGCCATGAATTCTATGTGCAGTATTCCCCTAGTGCTGGCATTGTGCTGTTCTCATTGATCAGTAAACTTGGTCTTGGCTGGCTGTTCTTGCTGATCTTCTAGGTGAGGGGCCTGTTGCAGTGATTCTCAAATGTCTTTGCCCTAGTAGGGTTTTCCCTGCCCTTGCCGGGGTGGGCTAAGTAATCTGCTCAGTTTTGCTCTCAGGAGATTTTGTTCCCTGTAAGCTTTTGGTACAGCTTTGGAAGGTGAGAGTGAAAATGGCGGCCTCCCAATCTATACCTTGGAGGAACTGAGAACTCGGGGCCCCACTCTTCCGTGCGTCCCCAGAGAAAAGCAATCACTCCTGTCTCCCTGGTCTCTGGTCCCACTCTGTGCTCACCCAGCCTGTGACCGAACATTTCTCTTTCTGGCACACAACCCTGTGTGGAGTCTCCAAAGGCAAGAGAGTCCTGTGGAGCAGTCCCACACTGCTTCTTCCGGGGAGGAAAGGAAGTCTCCTCGGATCTTTCACTTTTTGGGTCCCTGCTGGAAGAGCAGTGGCCCGACCCTGCCATGGATCACAGTTTATAGCAACCCCAAGCTGAGAGCCCACTCCTCAATATTCTTAGACAGATACCTACTACCAAAACTGAAACCAGAAGAAATAGAAAATTTGAACAGACCCTTTACCAGCAAAAATTTTGAGACAGTAATCAAAAATTTCCCAAGAACAACAACAACAACAAGAACAAAAGAAAATATCCCAACAAACAAAAGTCCAGGGCCAGATGACATCCCAGGGAAATTCTACAAAATATTTAAAGAACACTTAATACCTATTCTTTCTAGCAGTTCCAAAAAGTAGCAATGGAAAGAAATTTCCAAACTCATTCTATGAGACCAGTATTACCTTGATTTCAAAAGCAGACAAATACCTCACTAAGAAAGAGAATTGTAGGGGCAACTGGGTGGTTCAGTCATCAAGCATCTGCCTTTGGCTCAAGTCATGATCCCAGGATCCTGTGATTGAGCCCCACATCAGGCTCCCTGCTCAGTGGGAAGCCTGCTTCTCCCTCCCACTCCCCCTGCTTGTTTTCCCTCTATCCTGTCTCTCTCTCTGTCAAACAAATAAATAAAATATTTAATAAAAAGAAGGGGAGTTATAGGCCAATATCCTTAATGAATATGGATGCAAAATTTCTCAAAAAAAATTAAAACAAACAAACAAAAAACCCTATTAAATCAATTCCAACAGTACATTAAAAAACATATTGACCATGATCAAGGGAGATTTATTCCTAGGCTCCAGGGGTAGTACAATATTTGAAAATAAATGAACATGATACAACACAACACTAAAGAAAGATAAAAACCGTATTATACTATCAATGGATGCAGAAAAAAGCATTTGAAAAAATACAGCATCAGTTCTTGACAAAAAAAAAAAAAAACAAAACACCAACAAAGTAGGTATAGAGGGAATATACCTCAAAATCATAAAGGCCATATATGAAAGATCCACAGCTGGTATTATCCCAATGGAGAAAACCTGAAGGCTTTTCCTCTATGGTCAGAAACAAGAAAGGAGTGTCCACTATCACCATTACTATTTAACATAGTCCTGGAAAACTTAGCATTAACAATCAGAAAACAAAAAGAAAGAAAAGGCATCCAAATTCAGAAGGAATAAGTCAAACTTCCACTACTTGCAGATGACATGATACTCTAGGTAGACAATGTGAAAGACTCCTCTAATAATTTGCTAGAACTAATACATGAATTCACCCACATTGCAAGATATAAAATCAATGTACAGAAATCTGTTGCATTTCTATATACCAATAATGAAGCACCAGAAAAAGAAATAAAGGGACGATCCCACTTGCAATTGCACCCAAAACAATAGGATACCTAGGGATAAACCTAACTAAAGAGGTAAAATATCTGTACTCAAAAAACTATAGAACACTTATGAAGGAAGTTGTATAGGACACAAAGAAATGGAAAACATTCCATGCACATAGATCAGAAGAACACATGTTGTTAAAATGTCTATACTACCCAAGAAATCAACACATTTAATGCAATCCCTTTCAAAATACCAGCAGCATTTTCCACAGAGCTAGAACAAACAATTCTATAATTTTTATGGAACCAGAAAAGACCCCAAATAGCCAAAGCAATGTTGAGAAAGAAAAGCAAAGATGGAGGCATTGCAATTCCGGATCAAGCTGTATTAGAAAGATATAGTCAAGACAGCATAGTACTGGCATAGAAAAGGACACATAGATCAATGGAACAAAACAGAAAACTCAGAAATGGACCCTCAACTATATGGTTATATATAAATACATATATATATGTGTATGTATATATATATATATATAAATACATAAGTTTATCACAATTATATAAGTAATTTTCGACAAAACAGGGAAAACTTATCCAATAGAAAGAAGACAGTCAATTCAACATATGGTGCCAGGAAAACAGGACAGCAACATGCAAAAAACCAAAAATGAACCATTTTCTTACACCATCCACAAATATAAATTCAAAATGGATGAAAGACTTAAATGTAAGACAAGAAACCACCATGATCTTGAGGGACAGCACAGGCAGTAACCTCTTTGACATCAGCCATAGCAACTGCTTACTAGATCTTTCTCCTCAAGCAGGGAAACAAAAGCAAAAATAAACTATTGGGACTTCATCAAGATAAAAATGTTTGGCACAGTGATGGAAACTATCAACAAACGTAAAAGGCAACCTACAGAATGGGGGAAGTTATTTGTAAATGGAATATCTGATAAAGGGTTAATATCCAAAATCTACCAAAATCTATAAAGAATTTACCAAAGTCAGCACCACCCCCAGGAAAAAAAATCTAGTTAATAAAGAAGCAGAATACATGATTAGATATATTTCCAAAGAGGATATATAGAGATCTGATAGACACATGAAAAGACACAATCACTCATCATCACAGAAATACAAATCAAAACTACAATGACTTATCACCTCACAACTATCAGAAGGATTGAAATTAACAATACAGGAAACAACAGATATTGGTGAGGATGTGGAGAAAGAGAAAACTGTTACGGTGTTAGTGGGCATGCAAGCTGATGCAGCCACACAGGAAAACAGTATGAAGGTTCTGCAAAAAGTTAAAAATGGAACTGCCCTACAACCCAGCAATTGCACGACTCAGAATTTACCAAAATAATACAAAAATACTGATTCAAAGAGATACATGAACCCCAAAGTTTATAACAATATTATCAACAATATTCAAATTACAGAATCAGCTCAAAAGTCCATCAATTCAAGAATGGATAAAGAAGAGGTAGAATACTCCTCAGCCATAAAAAGAATGAAATCTTGCCATTTGGAAGAATGTGGATTGACCTAGAGAGTATTATGCAAAGGAAAGTATGTCAGTCAGAGAAAGACAAATACCATATGATTTCAATCTTAAGGGGAATTTAAGAAACAAAATAGAAAGGAAAAAAAAAATGAAACAGAGGCAAACCAGGGAACATACTCATAACTACACAGAACAACCTGAAGGTAACTGGATGGGAAGTTGGGGGCAGATGGGTTAAATAGTTGGTGCAGATTGACCAGTGCACTTGTGATGAACACTGAATGTTCAATGTCAGTTTTGAATCACTAAGCACTACACCTGACAGTAGTATTTCACCGTATGTTATCTAACTTGAATTTAAATAAAACCTTGATAAAAATAAAAAAAATTTAAAATACAGTAAAATTATTATACATGAAAGAATGTGAAATAAACAGTTGTATCTGTTTTCCAAAGGAAAATGGTAACACTGACAGATATAATGCATATATAACTTTTCTCTAGGAAATCTCCCACAATCAGTTTTCTACAAGCTTGCAATTTGGGGCAAATCAATGTAATCTTAGTCATGACTTAAGGTAGCACACTGACTCATACACTTTCTCAGGGCTCCCTTCACTTCACTGTTTCTCAGACCGTAGATAATGGGGTTCAACACTGGGGTGAAGATAGTATAGAACACTGATACTATTTTATCATGATTAGCTGACCTATAGGATTTGGGTCTCATGTAGATAAAAACAGCAGCTCCATATAAGAGTCCCACCACAAAGAGATGTGAGGAACAGGTGGCAAAAGCCTTCTTGCAGGCCTCTCTAGAACACATCTCAAGAACTGCAGCAAGGATGAGACTATAGGAAATCAGGACGAGAGAAAATGGGACCAGGAGCATTAATACACAGCAGATGTACATCACATACTCAAAAACAACTGTGTCAGCACAAGCTAAATGCACCAGAGTAGGGGCCTCACAGAAGAAATGATTGATCTCATGTGTATTGCAAAATGGGAAGCTCAGGGTAGCAGCAGCCTGCATGAGCCCATCAGCTGCCCCCAGGAACCAAGACCCCACAGCCATTCTCAGGCATAATTGCCAGCTCATGAGAAAGGGGTATCTCAGTGGGTGGCAAACAGCCACATAGCGGTCATAGGACATGGCTGCTAAGAGGAAGCATTCACCCCCTCCCAAAGTGAGGAAGATAAAGATCTGCAACCCACAGCCAGCAGGGGAGATGGACTTCTGGCCAGTCAAGTAGTCAGCTGCCATTTTGGGCACAACGGTGGAGACCAGCATCATGTCCATGAGGGAGAGTTGACTCAATAAGAAGTACATAGGTGTGTGGAGCCGGGCATCCTGGTGAATCAGGAGGATCATGAGGGCATTCCCTACTAGAGAGCTGAAGGCAATTGTCAGAACCATCACAAAGAGAAATAGGTGGGCTCCTGTGTGGTTAAAGAGTCCCAGGAGAATGAAATTTGAGGTGGCATTCCAAATGTTCATGATTTCAAACAAGAGTGACACTGCAAATGAAGAAACAGATGACAGAGTTTTCATCATTTACAAGGCTCTATTTCAATTACACTTTCATGAAAATAATTTGTGAGAAAATGGTGAAATGTATTCCAAATGCTTCCTTTGAGATTTGCAAAGTTTTGTAACTTGGGCATAAAATTAATTTCAACTTTTTTTCTTTAAATTTTCAGTATAAGCACTTCTTGGCTTTAGTTTGATTAATTGGCATAATGAATAAAATTTCTTGATAAACTGAAGGAAGTTGTCAGCTGGTCTTGTGCTATCTGATACCAAAATAATGGAGAAGTAAAATATTCAGTTTGTCATTTACATTTGTGTTTGCTTTTATCATGGGTAATCAACATTCTTAGCAGCTGAATTAAATCAATGTGTTCAGCAATATAAAATGAATGTACTTATTAATGAGGGTTATGCATTTCTCATACATCATAATGTTTTGAAACCAACCAGAATTGGATAATTTTTCTGATATTGATTAATCTGGGAAGGCATTTTTACTTTCCAAAGAAGAGCATTTATATTCTAAGGTGTAGGGACTAGAAGGAATTAATCTGTAGATAGAAACATAATTTGGAATTGTTAGTGTATTTAGTTTGACTTTATCAAATTATAAACTGAATAAAAGATTACCTTCTTAGAATATGTTCCCCAATGCAAGACTATGTATTAAATGTGACATTTCATTAACTATATAAAGGGATTTTGTGTAATGATACTGTTTCTCCTGAAAATCACAGAGACGTGATTTTTTGGGGGGAAATGAGAACATAAAACTTATTAGTCCCAATACAGAGATATTTTCATCCCTCTTCTGCTACTACAGAAGCTGTTGTAGCTTGTTGAACGATTAGGATCATACTTGAAGAGATGAAGGTGCTAATTCAATATCGAGGATACATTCTAATTCAATGAAACGGCATGGCAAGAGTCAGCCTCTTCTATGGTCATTCTATTTGCCCACAATTTACATATGCTTTCAGAACTGGAATGCCAATCAAGACAGAGAAGACAGTGCAAAAAACTCACTCAATCCCTAACTCCATCCCTTGAGCATCATCATTGTACTGGCAGTATTCTACTTCAGGGTTGTAGTTGGTTGTTTCAAAATTATACATTATAGAAACACTCTTTCTCCTCACTGCATTTCCCAAAACTTTGTTATCTGTACACCCTCCTATCTGTAACACTTGCACTCTGCCCACCTAGTAACTGTATGAACTCCATAATTATGGATCTCTCTATTGCTTTCCTGAAGGACATCAAAACCCTCCTAACTTATTTCCCTGACTTGAAGAATTCTTATTTCCGTTATTCCAAACTCTCATTCTTGAAAAATGATAAAACTTAAAACTTGTTACAAGTCAATCTGTAATTTGATAAATACCCAGTGTTGGGTAAGTTTCTTAAAATAACTTTTGCTATCATATTACCTATTTTTAAATAACTGTCACTACAGTGGCATTATGTATGTTCACATTATTCTGCACCATGATCAATATATAACTCCAGGACCCTTCACAATCTATAACAAAAACTCTGTACCCATTAAAAAATGATTTTCTGTTTCTCCGTCCCTGGGAACTAGCAACCACCATTCTGCTATTCTGGCTCTATACATGTGACTACTATAGGATCTTTAGATTAGTGGGATTACACAGAAATTATTTTTTTGTGATTGGCTTCTTTCACTTAAATTCATGTTGTCAACAGTCATTCATAGTGTAATATGTGTCAGAATATCCTTCTGTTCTAGGTTGTATCTATATATATTTCCTTTATTAACTCAATCCATCAATGGACACTTAGGCTGCTATCAGTCATTTCAATTGTATATTTAAAGATAATTTTAAGGGGATTATTGATGTTTTTTTAAATTTTTATATTGTGAATACATATAGCTTAATATTATAGCAATTTGAGCTAGTTTTTTCCCCTTTACAACATTCAAGAGAGATTCATTTAGAGACTCATTATAAAAGTTAAATTTATTATTACATTTAGCAAATACTTTTTCTTATGATACTTTTTCTTGTGAAGTTTATAATTTTGGGTTTCTTTTTAATTTTAAATTAATAGTGTTTAACTTTTGAATGGAGATAGGTTATATATCTATGTATTCTTTTAAGGTGAAATATATGTATAAAAAATCATCATCAAGGATCTAATTGTCTATTCAACATGTTGTTTAGAGTATTTACTAGTAAAATCAACTAAAGGTGTCAGTTAAATAAGATCAGTGGTAGTAAATTATATTTTTTTCCAAGTAATAAAAATGTTAAGCTATTTGCTGTATTAAAATCCCTAACTATTATTTCAATATTATACAAAGACACAATTTTCACACATTAAAATGTTAGTAAAGTTACACAAAGATACTTCATGATAATTCTAACTAATTGACTATGCCTACAAAGGGTTTCAGAATTCTGATGAGGAATTAACTCATCCTGCAAATAAAATATTTAAAATGTCATTAAGTGGAAGAAAGTGAGTTAAACACTAAGTAACGTAGGAATTGCAAAGTGTAGTATTCTGAAAATAATGTTATTTCTCTATGGTTTAAAACAGCTATCATTCTTCTGTTTTCAGTCTTTTACTTAGAATGGTGCTGGAATTTGATATCTTTAAGTTATAAAATAATCCGTTTTCAATGATAATAGAGTATAAATACTCCCCTTTACCGTCAGTGTAATTACAGAAAATTTAGAGCACACTGATAATATTCCTGATGTATTTTTCTGATCCTTTTTTGACCAAACTTAATTAAAAGCTATATTTTTCCCCCTCAGAATATTGGGATGATCAATCTGTTCTGTTAAAAATAATATAATAACAGCTATATCATTTATGTGACTGAATTTATAATTTACTGCAAGGATTTTACCTGATGCTTGCATCAGCTAGCATAAGTTTTATTTTTTCATATTGTGGGATAGATAAATAATTTGATTTGTAAAACTACATAATGTAAATTTGGATTTTGTGGAGTTCAGACTGATAAATAAATTACTAAATATTAAAGATGACTATGACCTACTCACATAGATAAAAATGATGACTTCCACAGGCTGGAACTGTATCCCCTCTGAGCAGGGTCATCCTAATGTATTTTGGGAGAAGGAAAGATCTTATAGTCTGGCAGCATCAAACTCACTCACATCAGTGTCTAGAGTGCCCTCTGAAGGGGTGTGGCCTATTGACATCTTTTGCTAAAATTACTATCTTATTAGAATAGCAGACCTGTGTAAGTCTGAATCTTTGGATGACAAAAAATATTTAATTTTCAAAGATTTTAAAGAATCCCAGATTCCTACATTCTTTCAGAAACTACTGATTCATTAAAATCAAAATAAGAGAAGGGCATCTGGGTGGTGCAGTCAGATAAGCCTCAGACTCTGGTTTTGGCTCAGGTCATGATCTCAGGGTCATGGGATCAGGACCCACCTTGGGCTCCACACTCAATGCAGAGTCTGCTGGAGATTCTCTCTCCCTCTCCCTTTGTCTGTCCCCTGATCACTCACTCTCTCACTCTGAAATGAATAAATAAATCTTTAAAGAAAAAATAAATAAGAGATAATCACCTGCAAGCAAATGTAAAATGTAAATAGTTTCCATGAAAAGGAATGATTTAAAAATACATAAAGTAGTGAATTAAAGTGATACTTGCACTACTTGTTAAAACGTTGATGGAGGAGATTACAGAGTGCAATATTGGAAGATTAACTTTTGTCAAAGACGGTAATTAAAATAAAGAAGCCCGTGATAGGATTTAGCTATTTTTTCTAATTAAACATAATTCAATTGCTGTACTGTAAGTTGTTAGCTTGTATCTTTATGATTTCACTTTCTTTTATGTTTCCAGGTAAGTTACAAAATCTATGATAATAGCACCAAGAAACCAGAATGCATTAATTGTGTCAAGCACTCTGCAGTTTGATTCCATATGGATTGTTTTCAAATAATTTGTTATTGTTTGTACTATATATTTTAGGTTTCCAAGCAAAACTTGGTACTTGGTTACATTTTTACCCTGCTATTTGCCTTGGCTTGCCTAAGAATATGTACATAAGAATAGGTGATGGGGCAGAAGGAGGCACTTGTGATGAGCACCAGGTGTTGTATGGAGGTGTTAAATCATGTTACTGTGCACATGAAACTAATACTACACTGTATGTTAACTAACTGGAATTTAAATAACTTTCAGAAACAATATATATATAAGGATCACATTCCATAATTATAAAATTAAAAAAAATCTCATGGAATTGTCCATGGAAAATGCTGCCTCTACCAAATGTGAAAATGATTTAATTGCTTAATCCATGTGAGATGCAAGAAGTGTCATTTATTTGTTAGGAGGGAAGCACATTGTAGATTTTAGTTATACTTCTGCCTTTGGATGTTGACTCTTATCAAAGTGACAAATCCTACTCTCATTTAGAATATTATTGTCCACACGAGTGAACTCTACATTAAGTCAAGCTATACTATTTTCTGGGAAAAACTACAGTCTCCTAGCTAAGTCTGAGAAGTACATTATAACACATAGTATATTAAGTTTCAAGTAAGACTTTCTATGAGAGTGAAAAAATACTTTTCAGTAAATATTCGTATTTTTTGTTTTGACCTCAGGCCAAAGGGCTGTCAACAGTGTTCTAGTAAAACAGGGTGCCACTGTCCAATGGGGCAAATAGACTGTGTGCTATGTAGATCAAATGTGCTGCAGATTCCCAGGGGACAGGAGAATGAGGAACAGATAAGCTTCATGTCAGAGGAGGAAAGGCACATACCACTCAAAACTCTAAAAGAAAATTACAGTGAAATTACAATGCACCTGGGCATCTAAATTGAGCATAATTTAGGACTATTTATAAGTGTGTGAGCATAATCGTGGGAAACCATGAGGTTATAACAGACCTCCATTTTAGCAAGAGCAAGTTTTGCCACCACAATTCCTGAAAGCCTTCAGGGATAGAGAAGATTCTAGACTACCCCTAGACAGGCTGTGTGGAAAATACCTTACAACAGGTGCTTTGACCCAGCCAAACAGCAGATTCAGGAAGCCACAAACCAGCAGGAAGGAAGCAAAAGAAAGAAATATCACACTTTTTTAACCAACCCCAAGAGGCACAGTTGGAAGAATGATACTGGCATGCAGGAAGTTCATTGAGGAGTATTCTAAGGATCAACACCCATACAATAAAGGAAGCAGAATTGGGCACAGGGAGATGTTGAACTGGGAGGCACACCTAACCAAGTTCTCAGCCACCCTGGGTGGAGTTCTGAGATGGCCCTTCCATTTGTTCCTGCAATAGGGTCCCCACAGGAGTCCTCATTGAATGGGGCCTGCCACCAGGAAGGGATCATGACTTCAGGCTAGGCAATTTTCCTCAACCAAGATCAATGCTTGCACTCCCTGATTGCTAGAACAACATGTACTTCAGTCCTGTAAAGAAAAGGGGATAAGAGCACACAATCATGTAAAGTATACTCCATGAGCTACACTCCATCAGAAGTCAGAGTGAAAGGGACTCTTAGATGCCATTCACACAGGTTGGCCCCCTGTAGCACAGTGTGTGTGGATCATGTGGTGGAGTGCACAGGAAATATCTAGCAAGAATGACCAGTTCAAAAAATATGTAGTGTCCTTCCAGTATATATATACAGAGAAGTTTGACATTTGCCCACAAGCAACGTGCTGGCATGAGGAGCTTAAAACATTTACTGGCAGGTCTAGTTTTTGGTTTAGAGGAACTGTTAGTATTTCTCTGATGAAAGCATTAATCCTGAACAGGGAACCTGGAGGTCTATCCAAAAAGCAAAGGTAAATGTGATGGGTAGCACATATTTCCCATATGGTTCGAATGTAAAGAGAAGGATACTTCATTATAAAATAGTGTCCCCTTGTCTCAGCTCAGACTCTGCAACCAACAGCTCTCAAAAGATCTCAGGATTTTGATTTCCCTAGTGTGCTCTTGCTCTAAACTATGGATTCAACTGTGTTGCCCCAAGTTGCTAGGATCTGTACTCTAAACCCAAATGTGATGGTTTAGAGAATAGGTCTTATCAGAAGTCATTATGTTTCTTATTTATATATACTCTTTTATTAATTAATTAATCTATTAATTTATTTATTATTGTTTTTACATTTGAATAAAATTGACATACTATGTTACATTAGCTTCTGGTACACAACATAGTGATTTGACTCTTTATACATTATGTTATTTTCACCACAATTGTAGCTACAAGTGTTTCCATTACAAACATATAAAAAAAAATCACTGACTGCATTCCTTATGCTGTACCTTTTATTCTGTGATGTCTTCATTCCATGGTTGGAAGCCTATGTCTTCCACTCTTCATCACTCATTTTGCCCACCCCCCCCACCCCCTTACACCCTGGCAAGCATCAGTGTCTTTTCTGCATTTATAAGTCTTATTCTTGATTTATTTTTATTCATTTTTTCTAGATTCCACTTATGAGTGGAATGATAGGGTATTTGCCTTTCTCAGTCTGATTTGTTTCAGTTAGCATAACACCCTCTATATCTATCCATATTGTCTCAAATGGCATGAACTCATCCTTGTGTTATGTCTGAGTAATATTCCATTATGTACATGTGTGATTTGTGTGTACCACATCCACTTTAGCCATCTGTGTATTGATGGACACTTAGGTTGTGTCCATGTCTTCTCTTATAAATAATGCTGCGATCAGCACCATGGTCACTATATCTTTCTAATTAATTATTTTTTTCTTTTCTAAATTATGTTCAGTTAGCCAGTTTTTGATGCAGTGTTCAACGTTTCATTAGTTGCGTATAACACCCAATGCTCATCACATGTGCCCTCCTTAATACCCCACACATGGTTATGCCATCCCCCACCCCCTCCCTTCTGTACCCCTCAGTTTGGTTCCCGGAGCCCAGAGTCTTTCATAGTTTGTCTCCCTCTCTGATTTCTTCCCATTGAGTTTTCCCTCCCTTCCCCTGTGGTCCTCTGTGCTATTCCTTATGTTCCACAAATAAGTGAAACCATATGATAATTGTCTTTCTCTGCTTGACTTATTTCACTTAGCATAATCCCCTCCAGTTCCATCCATGTTGATGCAAATGATGGGTTTTCATACTTTCTGATGGCTGAATAATATTGATTGTATATATGGAGCACATCTTCTTTATCCATTCATCTGTTGAAGGGCATCTTGGCTCCTTCCACAGTTTGGCTATTGTGGACATTGCTTCTATGAACACTGTGGTGCATGTGCCCCTTCTTTTCTCTACATCTGTTTCTTTTAAATACTTAGTAGTTCAATTCCTGGATCATAGGCTAGCTGTATTTTTAGCATCTTGAGGAACCTCCACACTGTTTTCCAGAGTGACTGTACCAGTTTGCATTCCCACCAACAATGAAAGAAGGTTCCCCTTTCTCCATATCCTTGCCAACACTTGTTGTTTCCTGTCTTGTTAATTTTTGACATTCTAACTGGTATAAGGTGGTATCACAATGTGGTTTTGATTTGAATTCCCCTGATGCCTAATGATGTTGAACATTTTTTCATGAGTCTGTTGGCCATTTGTATGTCTTCTTTGGAAAAGTTTCTGTTCATGTCTTCTGCCCATTTCTTGCCTAGGTTATTTTGAGTGTTGCGTTTGACAAGTTTTTTTTTGTAGATCTTGCATACCAGACTTTTATGTAAATGCCATTTGTAAATTATCTTCTCCCATTCTGTGGGTTGCCCTTTAGTTTTGTTGACTGTTTCCTTTGCTGTGCAGGTTTTAATTTTGATGAAGTGCCAGTAGTTCAATTTTGCTTCTGTTTCCCTTGCCTCTAGAGACGTGTCTTGCAAGAAGTTGCTGTGGTCTATGTCAAAGAGGTTATTGCTTGCCTTCTCCTCTAAGATTTTAATGGAGTCCTCTCTCACCTTTAACTCTTTCTTCCACTTTGAGTTTATCTTTGTGCATGGTGTAAGAGAATTTTCCAGTTTCATTCTTCTGCACGTGGCTGTCCAAATTTCCCAACACCATTTACTGAAGGGACTCTTGCTTTTCCATTGGATATTTTTTCCTTCTTTGTTGAAGATTAGTTGACCATAGAGTTTACGGTCCATTTCTGGGTGTCTATTCTGTTCCATCGATGTATGTGTCTGTTTTTGTGCCAGGACCATGCTGTCTTGTTGATCACAGCTTCCTAACAACTTAACGTCAGGTGTTGTGAAGCCTCCAGCTTTGGTTTTCTTTTTCAATATTGCTCTGGCAATTCAGGGTCTTTTCTGCTTCCATACAAGTTTTAGGATTGTTTGTTACAGAGACAAATTATCTGTACGTTAGATACCACAGAACACTTATGAAAGAAATTGAAAAAGACAGAAAGAGTTGGAAAAGCAATCCATCTTCATGGATTGGAAGAATAAGGAATGTTGAAATGTCTTTGCTTCCTAGAGCAATCTACACATTCAGTGCAATTTCAACCAAAATATGACATTTTTCACAGATCTGGCTTGCAAGTTTCTGTTGAAAAAATCAGCTGGGGGGTGGAGCAAGATGGCGGAGGAGTAGGAGACCTGGATTTCGTCTCCTCTCAGGAATTCAGCTGGATAGGGATCAAACCATTCTGAACACCTACAAACCCAACAGGAGATCGAAGAAAGGAATAGCAACAACTCTCTGAACAGAAAAGCGACCACTTTCTGGAAGGTAGGATGTGCAGAGAAGTGAATCGGAGGCGATATTCGGGAGGATAGACGGCGGGGGAGGGGCCTCCGTCGGCCGCTTCTGGCAAGTGATAGAGCCACAGAGCACAAAATCGGAACTTTTAAAAGTCTGCTCCGCCGAGGGACTTCACTCTGGTGGCTAAGCGGGGGGTGGAACCCTCCGGGACAATGTGGTCTCAGGACCCTCGGGGTCACAGAAAGACCGGGGGTGCCTGAGTGTGGCAGAGCTCCCAGGTAACAGAGCAGGGAAGCTGGCTGCAGAGGCGGAGCCCAGGCGCGGGCTCTCAGCTCGGGGTTGCCATAAACCGTGATCCACTGCACAGTCGGGCCACTGCTCCTCCAGCAGGGACCCAACAAGCGGAAGATCCAGGGAGACTCACCTTCCTCCCCCGGGAGGAGCCGCGCGGGAGTGCACTGCGGGGATCTGCTGGGTTTGGAGACTCCACACGGGGTCGGGTGCCAGAGATAGAAATGCGCAGTCACAGGCTGGGTGAGCACGGAGTGCGGCCGGAGACCGGGGAGACGGGAGTGACTGACGGCTTTTCTCTGGGAGCTCACTGAGGAGTGGGGCCCTGAGTTCTCGGCTCCTCCGGGCGGAGATTGGGAGGCCACAATTTCACTCTCCGCCTCCAAAGCTGTACGGAAAGCTCGCAGGGAACAAAAGCCCTGGAGAGCAAACCTGAGCAGATTACTTAGACGGGAGGGGGCAAGGGCGGGGCAATTCCGCCTCCAGCAGACACATTTGGAAACCACGGCAACAGGCCCCTCCCCAGAAGATCAGTGACAACAGCCAGCCAAGACCAAGTTTACCGATCAATGAGAACGGCAGAACTCCAGCGCTAGGGGAATACTGCACATAGAATTCAGGGCTTTTTTACCATGATTCTTTAGTCCTTCAAAGTTAATTTTTTTTAACTGTCTTTTTTCTTTTTTTTCTCTTTGAATTTTTCTTTTTCCCTTTTTCAACCAACATCTTATCAATCCCTTTTTAAAAAAAAAAACATTTTTATTTTTCATTTTTAGAGTCATATTGTAACCCTTCATAGAAGTTACCCGTATTTTTGACTTATATATATAAGTTGTTCTCTCTTTAAAATTTTGAGATAGTTTTTTCTAACAGATTAAAATATACCCTAAATCTCTAGTAAATGGTGTTTTCTATTCCCCTGCCTGATCACATCCTCTCCCTTTTTTTTCTTTTTTCTTTTTTTAAATCCTCTTCTTTCTTTTTTCAAACAAATTCTTATCAATTCCTTTTATAAAATTTTTTATAATTTCCATCTTTACAGTCATATTCCATCCCTTCATCATATCAACCCTTATTTTTGTACATATATAAGTTTTTCTTTCTTTAAAAATTTGGGAGGCACTTTCTTCTAAAAGACCAAAATACACCCTAAATCTAGTGTGTGGCACTGATCTATATACCAGCCTGATCATATTTGATCACATTCTCTTCTTTTTGTTGTTGTTGTTTTGTTTTGTTTGTTTTTGTTTTTATCTTTATCCTTTTCTTTTTCTTTTTTTTTCTTTCTCATTTTTCTCTCTTTCCCTTTCTTTTCCCACTGCTTCCAGTCTTTTCTGATTTGTTTAGAGTATATTTTCTGGGGACGTTGTTACTCTGCTAGCATTTTGTTCTCTCATTAATCTATTCTCCTCTGCACAAAATGACAAGACGGAAAAAATCACCTCAACAAAAAGAACAAGAGGTAGTACCGACTGCCAGGGACCTACTCAATATGGACATTAGTACGATGTCAGATCTAGAGTTCAGAATCATCACTTTAAAGATACTAGCTGGGCTTGAAAAAAATATGGAAGTTATTAGAGAAACCCTTTCTGGAGAAGTAAAAGAACTAAAATCCAACCAAGTAGAAATCAAAAAGGCTATTAATGAGGTGCAATCAAAAATGGGGGTGCTAACTGCTAGAATAAATGAGGCAGAAGAGAGAATCAGTAATATAGAATATGAAATGATGGAAAATAAAGAAGCTGAGAAAAAGAGAGAAACAACTACTGGATCACGAGGGCAGAATTCGAGAGATAAGTGATAACATAAGACGAAACAACATTAGAATAATTGGGATCCCAGAAGAAGAAGAAAGAGAGAGAGGGGCAGAAGGTATACTGGAGCAAATTATAGCAGAGAACTTCCCTAATTTGGGGAAGGAAACAGGCATCAAAATCCAGGAAGCACAGAGAACCCCTCTCAAAATCAATAAAAATAGGTCAACACCCCGACATCTAATAGTAAAACTTACGAGTCTCATAGGCAAAGAGAAAATCCTGAAAGCAACTCGGGAGAAGAGATCTGTAACCCTCAATGGTACAAACATTAGATTGGCAACAGACCTATCCACAGAGAACTGGCAGGCCAGAAAGGACTGGCAGGATATATTCAGAGCACTAAATGAGAAAAATATGCAGCCAAGAATACTCTATCCAGATAGACTGTCATTGAAAATAGAAGGAGAGATAAAAAACTTCCAGGACAAACAAAAACTAAAGGAATTTGCAAACACAAAACCAGCCCTACAGGAAATCTTGAAAGGGGTCCTCTAAGCAAAGAGAGAGCCTAAAAGCAACATAGACCAGAAAGGAACACAGACAATATACAGTAACAGTCACCTTACAGGCAATACAATGGCACTAAATTCCTATCTTTCAATAGTTACCCTGAATGTAAATGGGCTCAATGCCCCAATCAAAAGACACAGGCTATCAGACTGGATTAAAAAACCAGACCCAACGATATGCTGTCTGCAAGAGACTCATTTTAGAACCAAACACCCCCAGATTGAAAGTGAGGGGGTGGAAAACCATTTACCATGCTAATGGACACCAAAAGAAAGTCGAGGTGGCAATCCTTATATCAGACAAATTAGATTATAAACCAAAGACGGTAATAAGAGATGAGGAAGGACATTATATCCTACTTAAAGGATCTATCCAACAAGAAGATCTAACAATTGTAAATATCTATGCCCCTAATATGGGAGCAGCCAATTATATAAGGCAATTAATAACAAAAGGAAAGAAACACATGGACAACAATACAATAATAGTGGGGGACTTTAACACCCCCCTCACTGAAATGGACAGATCATCTAAGCAAAAGATCAACAAGGAAATAAAGACTTTAAATGACATACTGGACCAAATGGACTTCACAGACATATTCAGAACATTCCCCCCAAAGCAACGGAATACAAATTCTTCTCTAGTGCCCATGGAACATTCTCCAGAATAGATCACATCCTAGGTCATAAATCAGGTCTCAACCGGTACCAAAAGATTGGGATCATTCCCTGCCTATTTTCAGACCACAATGCTTTAAAACTAGAACTCAATCACAAGAGGAAAGTCGGAAAGAACTCAAATACATGGAGACTAAACAGCATCCTACTAAAGAATGGATGGGTCAACCAGGAAATTAAAGAAGAATTAAAAAAATACATGGAAACCAATGAAAATGAAAATACAACTATTCAAAATCTTTGGGATGCAGCAAAGGCAGTCCTAAGAGGAAAGTATATAGCAATACAAGCCTTTCTCAAGAAACAAGAAAGGTCTCAAGTACACATCCTAACCCTACCCCTAAAGGAGCTGGAGAAAGAACAGCAAATAAAGCCTAAATCCAGCAGGAGAAGAGAAATCATAAAGATCAGAGCAGAAATCAATGAAATAGAAACTAAAAGAACAGTAGAACAGATCAACGAAACTAGGAGCTGGTTCTTTGAAAGAAATAACAAGATTGATAAACCCATGGCCAGACTTATCAAAAAGAAAAGAGAAATGACCCAAATCAACAAAATCATGAATGAAAGAGGGGAGATCACAACCAACACCAAAGAAATACAAACAATTATAAGAACATATAATGAGCAACTCTATGCCAGCAAATTAGATAACCTGGAAGAAATGGAGGCATTCCTAGAGATGTATCAACTACCAAAACTGAACCAGGATGAAATAGAAAACCTGAACAGACCTATAACCACTAAGGAAACTGAAGCAGTCATCAAAAATCTCCCAACAAACAAAAGCCCAGGGCCAGATGGCTTCCCAGGGGAATTCTACCAAACCTTTCAAGAAGAATTAATACCTATTCTTCTGAAACTGTTCCAAAAAATAGAAATGGAAGGAAAACTTCCAAACTCCTTTTATGAGGCCAGCATTACCTTGATCCCAAAACCAGACAAAGACGCCATCAAAAAGGAGAATTACAGACCAATATCCCTGATGAACATGGATGCAAATATTCTCACCAAAATACTAGCCAATAGGATCCAACAGCACATTAAAAGGATTATTCACCACGACCAAGTGGGATTTATCCCTGGCCTGCAAGGTTGGTTCAACATCCGCAAATCAATCAATGTGATACAATACATTAACAAAAGAAAGAACAAGAATCATATGATCCTCTCAATAGATGCAGAAAAAGCTTTTGACAAAGTACAGCATCCTTTCTTGTTCAAAACTCTTCAGAGTATAGGGATAGAGGGTACATACCTCAATATCATAAAAGTCATCTATGAAAAACCTACAGCGAATATCATTCTCAATGGGGAAAACCTGAGAGCTTTCCCCCTAAGGTCAGGAACGCAGCAGGGATGTCCACTATCACCACTGCTATTCAACATAGTATTGGAAGTCCTAGCCACAGCAATCAGACAACAAAACGAAATCAAAGGCATGCAAATTGGCAAAGAAGAAGTCAAACTCTCACTCTTTGCAGATGATATGATACTTTATGTGGAAAATCCAAAAGACTCCACCCCAAAATTGCTAGAACTCATACAGGATTTCAGTCAAGTGGCAGGATATAAAATCAATGCACAAAAGTCAGTGGCATTCCTATACACCAACAACAAGACAGAAGAAAGAGAAATTAAGGAGTCGATCCCATTTACAATTGCACCCAAAACCATAAGATACCTAGGAATAAATCTAACCAAAGAGACAAAGGATCTGTACTCAGAAAACTATAAAATACTCATGAAAGAAATTGAGGAAGACACAAAGAAATGGAAAAACGTTCCATGCTCATGGATTGGAAGAACAAATATTGTGAAGATGTCAATGCTACCTAGAGCAATCTACACATTCAATGCAATCCCCATCAAAATACCATCCACTTTTTTCAAAGAAATGGAACAAATCATCCTAAAATTTGTATGGAACCAGAAAAGACCCCACATAGCCAGAGGAATGTTGAAAAAGAAAAGCAAATCCGGCGGCATCACAATTCCTGACTTCAAGCTCTATTACAAAGCTGTCATCATCAAGACAGCATGGTACTGGCACAAAAACGGACACATAGATCAATGGCACAGAATAGAGAGCCCAGAAATGGATCCTCAACTCTATTGTCCACTAATCTTTGACAAAGCAGGAAAGATTGTCCAATGGAACAAAGACAGTCTCTTCAACAAATGGTGTTGGGAAAATGGGATAGCCACATGCAGAAGAATGAAACTGGACCATTTCCTTACACCACACACAGAAATAGACTCCAAATGGTTTAAAGACCTAAATGTGAGACAGGAGTCCATCCAAATCCTAAAGGAGAACACAGGCAGCAACCTCTTTGACCTCAGCCGAAGCAACCTCTTCCTAGAAACATCGCCAAAGGCAAGGGAAGCAAGGGCAAAAATGAACTATTGGGACTTCATCAAGATAAAAAGCTTTTGCACAGCAAAGGAAACAGTCAACAAAACCAAAAGACAACCGACAGAATGGGAGAAGATATTTGCAAATGACATATCAGATAAAGGGCTAGTATCCAAAATCTATAAAGAACTCATCAAACTCAACACCCAAAGAACAAAGAATCCAATCAAGAAATGGGCAGAAGACATGAACAGACATTTTTCCAAAGAAGACATCCAAATGGCCAACAGACACATGAAAAAGTGCTCAATATCGCTCCGCATCAGGGAAATCCAAATCAAAACCTCAATGAGATACCACCTCACACCAGTCAGAATGGCTAAAATTAACAAGTCAGGAAACGTCAGATGTTGGCGGGATGTGGAGAAAGCGGAACCCTCCTACACTGTTGGTGGGAATGCAAGCTGGTGCAGCCACTCTGGAAAACTGTATGGAGGTTCCTCAAAAAGTTGAAAATAGAGCTACCATATGATCCAGCAATTGCACTACTGAGTATTTACCCCAAAGATACAAAAGTAGGGATCCAAAGGGGTACGTGCACCCCAACGTTTATAGCAGCAATGTCCACAATAACCAAACTGTGGAAAGAGCCAAGATGTCTATCGACTGATGAATGGATAAAGAAGAGGTGGTATAGATATACAATGGAATATTATGCAGCCATCAAAAGGAATGAGATCTTGCCATTAGCAACGACGTGGATGGAACTGGAGGGTATTATGTTGAGTGAAATAAGTCAAACAGAGAAAGAGATGTATCATATGATCTCACTGATATGAGGAATTCTTAATCTCAGGAAACAAACTGAGGGTTGCTGTAGTGGGGTGTGGGGTGGGAGGGATGGGGTGACTGGGTGATAGACACTGGGGAGGGTATGTGCTCTGGTAAGCGCTGTGAATTGTGCAAGACTGTTGAATCTCAGATCTGTACCTCTGAAACAAATAATGCAATATATGTTAAGAAAAAGAAAAAGAAGAAGAAGAAGGTAGCGGGAGGGGAAGAATGAAGCGGGGGAAATCGGAGGGGTAGACGAACCATGAGAGACAATGGACTCTGAAAAACAAACAGGGTTCTAGAGGGGAGGGTGGTGGGAGGATGGGTTAGCCTGGTGATGGGTATTGAGGAGGGCACATTCTGCATGGAGCACTGGGTGTTATGCACAAACAATGAATCATGGAACACTTCATCTAAAACTAATGATGTAATGTATGGGGATTAACATAAGAATAAAAAAAAATCAGCTGATAGCCTTATGGAGGTTTGCTTTGTAGGTAACTTTTTGCATTTCTCTTGCTGGTTTTAAAATTCTCTCTTTATCTTTAACTTAGACATTTTAATTGTTTGTATTTGTTGTGGAAATCCTTGGATACATCATGTTTGGAATTCTCTGTGATTTCTGAAGATAGGTGTCTATCTCCCTTTCCTAGTTATGGAATGATTCACCTACCATTGCCTTAATAATATATTCTCTGGGGGGCGGAGCAAGATGGCAGAGGAGTAGGAGACCTGGATTTCATCTGGTCTCAGGAATTCAGCTGGACAGGGATGAAACCATTCTGAACACCTACAAACTCAACAGGAGTTCGAAGAATAGAATAGCAACAACTCTCTGAACAGAAAAGTGACCACTTTCTGGAAGGTAGGACGTGCGGAGAAGTGAATCCGAGGCGATATTTGGGAGGATAGAGAGTGGGGGAGGGGGTCTGCATCAGCCAATTCTGGCAAGTGATAGAGCTGTGGAGCACAAAATCGGAACTTTTAGAAGTCTGCTCCACTGAGGGACGTTGCTCCAGTGGCTAACCGGAGGGTGGAACTCTCGTGGGACAGTGTGGTCTCAGGACCCTCAGTGTCACAGAAATACCAGGGGTGCCTGAGTGTGGCAGAGCTCCCAGGGATCGGAGCAGGGAAGCCGGCTGCAGAGATGGAGCAAGGAGCGGGCTCTCAGCTCGGGGTTGCCATAAACCATGATCCATGGCACAGTCGGGCCACTGCTCCTCCAACAGGAACCCAACAATCGGCAGATCTGGGGAGACTCCCCTTCCTCCCCCGGGAGGAGCATCTCAGAAGCCCACCACAGGGATCAGCTGGATTTGGAGACTCCACACCGAGTCGGGTACCAGAGATAGAAACACTCGGTCACAGGCCGGGTGAGCACGGAGTGCGGCTGGAGACCAGGGAGATGGGAGTGACTGACTGCTTTTCTCTGGGGACACACTGAGGAGTGGGGCCCGAGTTCTGGGCTCCTCTGGGGTGGAAATTGGGAGGCCACGATTTCACTCTCCACCTCCAAAGCTGTACGGAAAGCTTGCAGGGAACAAAAGCTCCTGAGAGCAAACCTGAGCAGATTACTTAGCCTGGACCAGCAAGGGCAAGGCAGTTCCACCTCCGGCAAAGACATTTGGGAACCCCGGCAACAGGCCCCTCCCCCAGAAGATCAGCAAGAATAGCCCGCCAAGACCAAGTTTACCGATCAATGAGAACGGCAGAATTCCAGCGCTAGGGAAATAATGCATATAGAATTCATGGCTATTTTACCATGATTCTTTAGTCTTTCAAAGTTAATTTTTTAACTGTATTTTTTTTTTGAATTTTTCTTTTTCCCTTTTTCAACCAACATCTTATCAATCCCTTTTTTAAAAAACATTTTCATTTTTCATTTTTAGAGTCATATTCTATCCCTTCATAGTAGTTACCCTTATTTTTGGCGAATATATATATAAGTTGTTCTCTCTTTAAAATTTTGATAGTTTCTTCTAACACATCAAAATATACCCTAAATTACTAGTGTATGGTTTTGTTCTACTCTCCTGGCTGATCACATTCTCTCCCTTTTTTTTCTTTATTTTTTTAAATCCTCTTCTTTCTTTTTTCAAACAAATTCTTATCAATTCCTTTTATAAAATTTTTTATAAGTTTCACCTTTACAGTCATATTCCATTCCTTCATCATATCAACCCTATTTTTGTACATATATAAGTTTTTCTTTCTTTAAAATTTTGGGAGGCACTTTTTTCTAACAGACCAAAATACACCCCAAATCTAGTGTGTGGCACTATCTAAGCACCAGCCTGAGCATATTTGATCATATTCTGTTTTTTTGTTTGTTTGTTTGTTTTGTTCTGTTTTTGTTTGTTTGTATCTTTTTCTTATTCTTTTCTATTTCTTTTTTCTTTCTTTCCCTTTCTTTTCCCCTGGCTTCAGGTCTTTTCTGATTTGTTTAGAGGATATATTTTCTGGGGACCTTGTTACCCTGTTAGCATTTTGTTCTCTCATTCATCTATTCTCCTCTGCACAAAATGACAAGATGGAAAAAATCACCTCAACAAAAAGAACAAGAGGTAGTACCGACTGCCAGGGACCTACTCAATACGGACATTAGTCCGATGTTGGATCTAGAGTTCAGAATCATCACTTTAAAGATACTACTGGGCTTGATAAAAGCATGGAAGTTATTAGAGAAACACTTTCTGGAGAAATAAAAGAACTAAAATCTAACCAAGTCAAAATCAAAAAGGCGATTAATAAGGTGCAATTAAATATGGGGGTGCTAACTGCTAGGATAATGAGGCAGAAGAGAGAATCAGTGATATAGAAGACCAAATTATGGAAAATAAAGCTGAGAAAAAGAGAGATAAACAACTACTGGATCATGAGGGCAGAATTCAAGAGATAAGTGATACCATAAGACGAAACAACATCAGAATAATTGGGATCCCAGAAGAAGAAGAAAGAGAGAGAGAGGCAGAAGGTAATTGGAGCAAATTATAGCAGAGAACTTCCCTAATTTGGGGGAGGAAACAGGCATCAAAATCCAGGAAGCACAGAGAACCCCTCTCAAAATCAATAAAAATAGATCAACACTCCGACCTCTAGTAGTAAAACTTACGAGTCTCAGAGACAAAGAGAAAATCCTGAAAGCAGCTTGGGAGAAGAGATCTGTAATCTACAATGGTAGAAACATTAGATTGGCAATACACCTATCACAGAGACTTGGCAGGCCAGAAAAGACTGGCATGATATATTTAGAGCACTAAATGAGAAAAATATGCAGCCAAGAATACTCTATCCAGCTAGACTGTCATTGAAAATAGAAGGAGAGATAAAAAGCTTCGAGGACAAACAAAAACTAGAGGAATTTGCAAACATGAAACCAGCCCTACAAGAAATACTGAAAGGGGTCCTCTAAGCAAAGAGAGAGCCTAAAAGCAACATAGACCAGAAAAGAACACAGACAATATACGGTAACAGTCACCTTACAGGCAATATAATGGCACTAAATTCCTATCTTTCAATAGTTACCCTGAATGTAAATGGGCTAAATGCCCCAATCAAAAGACACAGGCTATCAGACTGGATTAAAAAACAAGACCCATTGATATGCTGTCTGCAAGAGACTCATTTTAGAACCAAAGACATCCCCAGGTTGAAAGTGAGGGGATGGAAAATGATTTACCATGCTAATGTCACCAAAAGAAAGCTGGGGTGGCAATCCTTATATCAGACAAATTAGATTTTAATTTAAACCAAAGAATATAACAGGAGACGAGGAAGGACACTATATCCTACTTAAAGGGTCCTTCCAATAAGAAGATCTAACAATTGTAAATATCTATGCCCCTAACATGGGAGCAGCCAATTATATAAGGCAATTAATAACAAAAGCAAAGAAACACATGGACAACAATACAATAATAGTGGGAGACTTTAACAGCCCCCTCACTGAAATGGACAGATATCTAAGCAAAAGATCAACAAGGAAATAAAGACTTTAAATGACACACTGGACCAAATGGACTTCACGGACATATTCAGAACATTCCATCCCAAAGCAGGGGAATACAGATTCTTCTCTATTGCCAATGGAACATTCTGCAGAATAGATCACATCTGAGGTCATAAATTAGGGCTCAACTGTTATCAAAAGATTGGGATCATTCCCTGCTTATTTTCAGACCACAATGCTTTGAAACTAGAATTCAATCACAAGAGAAAAGTTGGAAAGAACTCAAATACATGGAAGCTAAAGAGCATCCTACTAAAGAATGAATGGGGCAACCAGGAAATTAAAGAAGAATTTAAAAAACTCATGGAAATAAATGTAAATGAAAACACAACTGTTCAAAATCTTTGGGATGTAGCAAAGGCAGTCCTAAGAGGAAAGTATATAACAATACAAGCCTTTCTCAAAAAACCAGAAAAGTCTCAAATACACAACCTAACCCTACACTTAAAGGAGCTGGAGAAAGAACAGCAAATAAAGCCTAACCCCAGCAGGAGAAGAGAAATATTAAAGAACAGAGCAGAAATCAATGAAATAAAAACCAAAGGAACAGTAGAACAGAGCAATGAAACTAGGAGCTGGTTCTTTGAAAGAATTAACAAGATTGATAAACCCCTGGCCAGACTTATCAAAAAGAAAAGAGAAATGACCCAAATCAACAAGATCATGAATGAAAGAGGAGAGATCAGAACCAACACCAAAGAAATACAAACAATTCTAAGAACCTATTATGAGCAACTCTATGCCAGCAAATTCGATAACCTGGAAGAAATGGATGCTTTGCTAGAGATGTATCAACTACCAAAACTGAACCAGGAAGAAATAGAAAACCTGAACAGACCTATAAACACTAAGGAAATTGAAGCAGTCATCAAAAATCTCCCAAAAAACAAAAGCCCAGGGCCATATGGCTTCCCAGGGGAATTCTACCAATCATTTCAAGAAGAATTAATACCTATTCTTCTGAAACTGTTCCAAAAACTAGCAATGGAAGGAAAACTTCCAAACTCATTTTATGAGGCCAGCATTACCTTGATCCCAAAACCAGACAAGGACCCCATCAAAAAGGAGAATTACAGACCAATATCCTTGATGAACACGGATGCAAAAATTCTCACCAAAATACTAGCCAATAGGATCCAACAGCACATTAAAAGGATTCTTCACCACGACCAAGTGAGATTTATCCCTGGGCTGCAAGGTTGGTTCAACATCCTCAAATCAATCAACGTGATACATTAACAAAAGAAAGGAGAAGAATCCTATGATCCTCTCAATAGATGCAGAAAAAGCTTTTGACAAAGTACAGCATTCTTTCTTGATCAAAACTCTTCAGAGTATAGGCATGGAGGGTACATAACTCAATATCATAAAAACAATCTATGAAAAACCTACAGCGAATATCATTCTCAATGGGGAAAACCTGAGAGCTTTCCCTCTAAGGTCAGAAACGTGGCAGGGATGTCCACTATCACCACTGCTATTCAACATAGTATTGGAAGTCCTAGCCACAGCAATCAGACAACAAAACGAAATCAAACGCATCCAAACCGGCAAAGAAGAAGTCAAACTCTCACTCTTTGAAGATGATATGATACTTTATGTGGAAAACCCAAAAGACCCCACCCCAAAACTGCTAGAACTCATACAGGAATTCAGTCAAGTGGCAGGATATAAAATTAATGCACAGAAGTCAGTGGCATTCCTATACACCAACAACAAGACAGAAGAAAGAGAAATTAAGGAGTCAATCCCATTGCACCCAAAACCATAAGATACCTAGGAATAAATCTAACCAAAGAGGCAAAGGATCTGTCCTCAGAAAACTATAAAATACTCATGAAAGAAATTGAGGAAGACACAAAGAAATGGAAAAACGTTCCATGGTCATGGATTGGAAGAACAAATATTGTGAAGATGTCAATGCTACCTAGAGGAATCCACACATTCAATGAAATCCTTATCAAAATACCATCCACTTTTTTCAAAGAAATGGAACAAATCATCCTAAAATTTGTATGGAACCAGAAAAGACCCCGAATAGCCAGAGGAATGTTGAAAAAGAAAAGCAAAGCCGGTGGCATCACAATTCTGGTCTTCCAGCTCTATTACAAAGCTGTCATCATCAAGACAGCATGGTACTGGCACAAAAACGGACACATAGATCAATGGAACAGAATAGAGAGCCCAGAAATGGACCCTCAACTCTATTGTCAACTAATCTTTGACAAAGCAGGAAAGAATGTCCAATGGAACAAAGACAGTCTCTTCAACAAATGGTGTTGGGCAAATTGGACAGCCACATGCAGAAGAATGAAACTGGACCATTTCCTTACACCACACACAGAAATAGACTCCAAATGGTTGAAAGACCTCAATGTGAGACAGGAGTCCATCAAAATCCTAAAGGAGAACACAGGGAGCAACCTCTTCGACCTCAGCCACAGCAACTTCTTCCTAGAAACATCACCAAAGGCAAGGGAAGCAAGGGCAAAAATGAACTGTTGGGACTTCATCAAGATAAAAACCTTTTGCACAGCAAAAGAAACAGTCAACGAAACCAAAAGACAACTGACAGAATGGGAGAAGATATTTGCAAATGACATCTCAGATAAAGGGCTAGTATCCAAAATCTATAAAGAACTTATCAAACTCAACACCCAAAGAACAAATGATCCAATCAAGAAATGTGCAAAAGTTATGAACAAAAATTTTTCCAGAGAAGATATTCAAATGGCCAACAGACTCATGAAAAATTGCTCAACATCTCTCAGCATCAGGGAAATCCAAATCAAAACCTCAATGTTTTTTAGATTTCTGATCTATTTTTCTGTATCCCTAATATGCTATTGATTCCCTCTAAGTGTCTTTGTTTCAGTTATTGTATACTCCAACTCTGATTCTTTCTTTTTCTTTTTCTTTTTTTTTAATTTTTCCTATGTCTTTGTTGGAGTTCTTACTGAGTTGTAATCTTTTCTGTTTGATGAGAAACACAATTATTATTACTTAAAACTGTCAGGAATATTACTTACCTCTACTTAATTTAGTAATTTATCTGAGATTTTGTCTTTTTCTTTCATTTGGGGCATATTCTACCATTTTTCCATTTTGCTTGACTTTCTGTGTTTCTTTTTATGAATTTCACAGAACACCTACTTCTATTTTGAAAAAGTGGTCTTGTGTATGATAATCTCCATTGTAGACGCAGCGTGCCTGGGACTTTGGCTAGCTGGCTGGAATTTGGTCTGGGGGGATGTTCTGAGCTGGTGGCTATTGGCAAGGGCAGCCTCAGGGTTTTCTGGGCTGAGTATATTCTGGAAGCACAGCTGAAATTGAAGTGGGTGCAAGTCAGTGGGTCCCAAATTTCTTTGAGCAGTGGGCTTCCAGGCAGCATAGCTAAAACTGAAGTTGGTGGGGATGGGGTGATCCCTGGGTTCTCTGCACAGAGGGCCCTGGTGGGATGGTTGAAGCTGAACTGGGTCATATGACATGAGGTCCTTGATTGTTCCATGCATGAGTCCATGCCCCACCCTGTTGGGACAGCTAAAGCTGAGGTGTGGTATGGTTTGGTGGTCCTAGGGCTTTCTTCACAGGAGGCATCCTGGCAAGACTGCTGTATCTGATGTGGGCACATACATTGGCAGTCTCAGGCCTCTCTTCACAGAGGGCACCATGGGAAGATACCTGAATCTGTTGTGGGGCAAGCCTGAGAATCCCGGAGTCCTCAGTGTGTGTGTGAACTGGCAAGGTATTTGGGAGATAACGCTACCATTGCCAGGGTGTCCTGAACCTCTATGCACAGGGAGTGCTCTGGTGAGATAAAGAACCATGATGCTGTGTGTGCTTAACCCTTTACCATATACATGACTTTCAAATATTTCCTCCATTACTGTAAGTTGCGTTTTCCATTTGTTGAGTGTTTGTTTTGCTGTGTAGATGCCTTTTAGTTTGCTGTTTTCTTTCTTATTAACTTTTCCTTTATTGCTTGAGCCTTTGATGTGATAACCAAAGAGCAATGTCACGATGATTACTCCTATTTTTTCTTCTAGGTTTGTGTTCTCATGTTTAAGTCTTTAATCTATTTTGTGTTAATATTTTAAGTGGTATATGATAGGGGTCTGATTTTATTCTTCTGCATGTGTTTATCCAGTTTTCCCAGCACTCATTTGTTGAAGACACTACCCTTTCCCATTTGGAAACCCTTGGTTCTTTGTCTTATAGGTGGCTTTACATGTGGATGTTTATTTCTGAACTCTTGACCCTGTCCATTGGTCTACATGTATATTTTTATTCCAATACTATACTCTGTTGGTTATTATAACATTTGAGTGTAGTTTGAAAAAGATAAAATTGGATGCCTCCAAGTTGTGTATGTTTGTTTTTTTCTTCCAGTTTGCTTGGATATTCAGAGTCTTTGGTTCTACATAAATTTTAGTTGGATTTTTAAAAAATATTAATGAAAATTCCATTTGAATTTTAATAGGAATTTATTAATGGTTCAGATAATAGGTCTTTTTTTAAATGTTCACCTTTTGGTTCCAAGAACGTGGGATATCTTTGCATTTGGGTGTGTCTTCCTCTATTTAATCAAAGTTTTATAGTTTTGTTTGACCAGTTTTTTCCTTCTCCTTTTTAAAGTGATTCCTAAATATTTTATTTTATATTTCAAATGACATTGTTAATGGGATGTGTTTGTTTGTTTGTCTTTTACAGACATTGCATTGTTCCTGTTTAGAAACACACCTGATTTCTGCATTTTTATTTTATCCTGCAAGTTTAGTGAAATCATTAATTATTTCCAGCATTGACTCTTTAGGGTTTACTGTATATGCCATCATTTCACCAGTAAATTATTTACTTCTTACTTTACAATTTGGATGCCTTTGTTTCTTTGTCTTGCCTAAATCCTCTAACTAAGACTTCTCCTATATTGTTGAATACTAGTAGTAAGTATGGGCAAACTGCTTTTGTTCCTGATCTTAAAGGAGAATCTTTTTTTTTTTTTTTTTTTTTTTTACCATACAGTATGACGTTAGCTGTGGCTTTGTTGTATATTGCTTTTATTATGTTGATTCATTTCCTTCTACAACCACTTTGTTAAGGGTTTTTATGTAGAAAGGATTTTGCCTTTTTAAAAAATGCTTTTCTACATCCTTTGGGACGATTACATGATTTTATTTTTCTACTAATAAACATTATTATATATATATTGATTTGCCTATGTCAAACCATTTCAATTTCCATGATTAAATCCCTCTTGATCATGGTTATGATACCTTAATGTTCTTTGATTTGATTTGCTAGTGTTTTGTTGAGAATTTTTGCATCTATATCCATCAGGGATATTGGATTTTAGTTTTCTTTTTCTCTAGTGTTCCTGTCTAAATTTGGTATCAGTGGAATTCTGGCCTGCTAAAATGATTTTGAGAGTATCACCTCAGCTTCAAGTTTCTGAAGACCTATACAGGATTGGTGTTAATTCTTCCTTAAATTTTATAGAATTCGCCACTGAAATCAACTCTTCCTGGGTTTCCTGTTTGGGGAATTTTTGTTTTGTTTTGTTGTGTTTTTAATTAAAGATGTAATTTCCTTGTTATTAGACTGCTCTAATTCTTTTTCTTCACAATTTGTTATTATTGATTGTGTGTTTCTAGGAATGCATTTATTTCTTCTAAGATATCTAATTTTCTGGCATATTTTTCTAACAGTTGTTTCTAGTACTTTTTAATGATCACTTATATTTCAGTGGTATCAGTTTTAATGTCTCTTATTTCTTGATTTCTTTTTTTAAAAGATTTTATTTATTTATTTGACAGACAGAGAGGGAGCACAAGTAGGCAGAGTGGCAGGCAGAGGGAGAGGGAGAAGCAGGCTCTCCACCGAGCAGGGAGCTGGATGTGGGACTCAATCTCAGGACCCCAGGATCATGACCCAAGCAGAAGGCAGCCGCTTAACCGACTGAGCCACCCAGGTGCCCCAATGTCTCTTATTTCTGATATAATTTATTTGAGTCTTCTCACTTTCTTTGCAATTTGGTCTAGTTAAAAGTCTGTGAATGTTGTTTATCTGTTAAAAAAAACTCATAAATTCATTGATCTTTTCTATAGTCAGGCCGATCTCTATTTAATGTATTTCCTCTTATTTCTTTGTCATTTCCTGTATTTTACTAACTTTAGTTTAGTTTCTTCTTTTCCTTCAGATTCAACTAGGTGAAAGGTAAGTTTGTCATGTGAGATTTTTTTTTCCATAATGTAGGCATTTATCTGTATAAACTTCTCTCTTGGTACCTCTTAAACAACATCTCTTAAGTTGTGATATATTGTGTTTCCATTTCCATTTCTATCAGGATTTTTTATTATTTCTCTTTCATTTTCTCTCTGACCCATTAGTTGTGAGGAAATTTTTTTTAATCTCTACATATTTGTGAATTTGGGGGTTTTCCTCTTGTAATTGATAACTTATTTCATAGTGCTTTAGTTGAAAGAACTGCTTTGTATGAATTCAATCTACTTAACATTTTTGAGGAATTTTTGTGGCTAAATATATAGAATATCCTAGAGAATATAGCATGGGCACTTCAGAAGAATGTGTATTCTACTGTGTTGGATAGCTTGTTCTGTATATGTCTGTTTGGTTCACCTGGTAATGTGTGCTTTAATTTTAATGTTTCACTATTGGCTTTCTTTCTGCATGATGTGTTTATTGTTGAAAATTGAGTAATCAAGTTCCTTACTATTCTGTGTCCTTGTCTGTTTCTTCCTTCATTTCTGTTTGTACTATTGTACTATAGTATATTTATGTGTCCTGACATGGGTATATGATTTCACTTTACATATCCTATCTTTTTTTATTAAAAAATACTTTATTGCTAAAAAATGTTAACCATCTTCTGGGTTTTCAGTGAGTCATGATCTTTTTGCTAGTGGAGGGTCTTGCTTCTTTGTGCTGGCTGTTGACCCATCAAGGTGGTGGCTATTGACAGCTGGGGTGGCTCTGGCAGTTCCTTAAAATAAGACAATGGGGAACTTTGCATCATCGATTCACTCTGCCTCTCACGAATGATTTCTCTATAGCATGTGATGTTGTTTGATAGCATTTTATCCCCAGTAGGACTTCTTTCAAAACTGGAGTTAGTCCTCTCAAACCTTGCTGCTGCTTCATATCCTATCTTAACATATGAATCGTATTAAAAAAATACTAGTGGTTCCTTAAAGTCTGTAATTCATTTAAAACTATGTAATGGGGCACCTGGTTGGCTCAGTTGGTTAGGCCTCTGCCTTTGGTTCAGGTCATGATCCTGGGTTTTTGGGACTGAGCACAATGTTGTGCTTACTCCTCAGTGGGGGGCCTGCTTCTCCATCTCTCTCTGCTCCTGCTCTATCTCTCACTATCTCTGTCTCTTTCTCAGATAAATAAAATTTTTAAAAAATAAAATAAAACAAAACTATATAATTGAAATCTATAGATTTCTTAACTATATTTTCCATCATCAAATAACACTTCATCATTTCAGGTATAGTGCAGATTCCTTGCCACACATTACTATGTCCTTCTTTCCACACTTTTTTTGAATTTTCTTATTTCTTCATACTTTTTGTAGATAGCTCACATGATATACATGTCTTGCACATATTTTAATCACCTTAAAAATTTGTGTACACTCATTTCTTACTTGCATGCTTTCTGACAATATGTCTGCTATAAATTTTATCTTTGTTATTTAGTGGTATTAGATTTTTTTTTCCTGACTCTTTACAACATTTTCTTTGTTTTGCTTTTATGTCATTTGAATATATTAAGCCTACATGCCAATTTTTGGTATTTATCTTCCATTCTGTTTTCTGAGCTTCCAGGATGTCTGGTTTAGTGATTATCATTAATTTCAAAGAATGTCTGACCATTTCCTTCAATGATTTCTTCTGCTTCATTCTTTTCTTCTAGTATTGTCATTACGCACATGTCATAACTTTTGATATTGTCCTAGAGTTCTTAATTGTTCTCTCTCCTTTTTTAAAAAAAATTAGGAGTTTTTTTTTTCTTTAGCGTTACTGTTGGAAATTTTCTATTGCCATCACTTCAAGCTTACTGATTCTTCCCCCAACCTTGTTAAATCTAATGATGTACAAATCAGAGGCTATCTTCAGTTCCATGACAATATTTTTAATTTGAAGGAATTTTTTCACATTTTATAATTCCTTTTGATTCCTCCCATTTCATTACTTACATTGCTCAAATTTCTTGCAGCTTGTAATTTTATCTTGAAAGTGAGACATGATGTATTGGATAAGGGAAACAGAGTTTAATATCCTTTTGTGTAAGGTTTTATGGTAATCCAGTTAGGAGTTGAATGTTGTATAAAGTTTGGGATAGCTGTGTAGTCCAGGAATTTCACATTACTCCAGTGGCCATGTATTGGTCTTCCAATTTTTCACTGGCATTGCTTAGGAACTCCATCTTAATATAATCTGTATCTGGCACAATTTTCAGTTGTAATCCAGTGTTACTAGACTAGAGCTCTGTTGATGTAGTTGAAAGGCACACAAGTGGAATTACATCTTATAGTTTTACACTTTTATTTTTTTAAGATTTTATTTATTCATTTGAGAGAGAGAGAGAGAAGCAGAGAAAGAGAAAGAGAGCACAAGCAGGGGGGAGAGGCAGGGAGAGAGGGAGAGGCAGACGCCTCACTGACCTGGGAGCCTGACAATGGGCTCGAGCAATCCCAGGACCTGGAGCTCATGACCTGAGCCAAAAGCTTAGCCATCTGAGCCACCCAGGCACCCCAAATTTTATGATTCAATTTCAGTTTTTTGTTGGGTCTGTGTTCATGAGTCATGGCCTCCACAAGTGTTTTTGTAGCCTTTCTACTGTTAGATGAGGAAGAAATACAAAGAGGAGCTGGAGTTGGGAGGAAATCTTTCTCTCAGCTGAATTTCGGCTTGTAAAACATTTTCTCCTCAAAGATTTGGGCATTGGTGGAGAATGCTATTTCATAATGGTTATGCTTTTCCTGACAAAATCAGGTGGATAACTTTCTTTGCTTTCATTATGCACACCTGATGTGGAGTCAGTATGAAATGTGCTTCCCTCCACCAAACCAGCATTTTCTATCCTAAGGTTGAGGTTCTCAGGACTTTTCTATTTCCCAGGTGGTCTAAACTCCACCAATTTTCCAAAATTACTTTTTAAGTACCCATCCCAGTTTCTGGCTCTACAAGCTTCTCCTTCAGGTAAGAAGACCACAACTGTGATGTGTTAGATTATGTGTCTTCAAATATAGGGTATGGGCTTGTCCTGAGGACTCAGTTCTCTGATAGTTTAAAGCAAAGGCAATAATTTTCACTGTGTTTAGCATTGTTCCTCTAGTAAGCACTAGAGTGATCATTTTCAAAGCCTTTTCATGTGGAAGCTGTAAACAGACATTATTAATATTATTAATTATTAATACCTTATTAATTTTAAATATTTCCAAATCATTTATTTCTCAATCATCTACTAATATGTGTTAAAAATTATAATTCACATAAGTATCTGATCACAGATAACTTGACAATCAATATTCCCTGAGATAGATTCCACATATATATGTGACATACGTGTAACAATTTATTTCTTTGGAATCATGAAGAGCAGCACGATGGTTTTGCAGATTTAACCTAAGGGATCAGGGGTGTACACTAGTATCATCCTCTCTGAGGACTGCATGTGCAACAGTAAATTGTTGTTGAGTTATTGAAGGAATGATTTGAAGTTATTTAACCTTCTTTGTTCAGCAAGGCTGTAAGTTTTTGACATGGGAAGAAGGAAGAAATGTGTTGACAGAGTCTATAAGCAGCAGCAATTTTGATTATGTGAGTAAGTAGCAGCATTTTCTCACAAATTATTTTGAATAAATGAGTTACGATTTCTTGTGCTGTTAAAAATATGATGGTCCAAAAAAATATGATGATGTAAACGTGCATCCAGAGGAAAATTTCAAACACACATATCTATTTAATATAGTTTATACATCTGTAAAATATCACTTAATATTCTATTGAGTTAGAAAAACAGTGTTGTCTGATGGGACCTAGAGTTTATTTAATCATTTTATATAGTAAAGGAATTTTCCAAGCCTGGATGATAATCTATTTTTTTATTTTATTTGAAGAATTGCAATGCCACAACACCAGGATGGAGCACAACATTCAGATTTATGTAAGAATGGTATGTTAAATATTAAAATTTTCCAGGAATCTAACTTCAGTGTTTAAAGTTTTTCTTGAAAGGATCTTTGACACCTGAAAGCAGTAAAGATCAGTAGATACCTATAAACTCTTATTTTGGTGATATGGGAACATTATCTTAACTGTAATTATGTGCATCATTTATTTTTTCAAGATATATATGAAACAAATTATTTTGGTTGATTTTATTGTTTTTCATCTCCCTGCTGCAAAATGGGTAGAATTTTAGGTGATAACCGATAAACATTGCCTACAAGTTGATGTTTTCTTTTTCATTGCTTATATATTGGGTGACACATATGTATGATTTTATATATTCCAAGCTATTTATAACAATCATCAATTATTTATTTCTTTACATAATAAAGTATGAAGATCAGTTTTATAAAAGCTGGACTAGAACATTTTTGAAAAAAGGTCATTTAATTACCCTTCAATGTTTAGGAGAAAATTAATGAAGCAATATCTAGTGGGCAATCTCTGGAAACAGTAATAGATATTTTATTTTATTCTTTTAATTTAATTTTATTGTGTTATGTTAGTCACCATACAGTACATCATTAGTTTTTGATGTAGTGATCCACGATTCATTGTTTTTGTATAACACCCAGTGCTCCATGCAGTGCATGCCTTCTTTAATACCCGTCACTGGGCCAACCCATCCCCCCACACCCCTACCCTAGAAAACCCTGTTTGTTTCTCAGAGTCCATAGTCTCTCATGGTTCATCTCTCCCTCTGATTTCCCCCTCTTCATTTTTCCTTCCTTCTTCTAATGTCCTCCATGCTATTCCTTATATTCCACAAATATGTGAAACCATATGATAATTGCCTTTCTCGGCTAGACTCATTTCACTTAGCATAATCTCCTCCAGTCCCATCCAAGATGATGTAAAAGTTGGGTATTCATCCTTTCTGATGGCTGAGTAATATTCCATTGTATATATGGACCACATCCTCTTTATCCATTCATCAGTTGAAGGGCATCTTGGCTCTTTCCTTTATGGCTAAAATGGACATTGCCACTATGAACATTGGGGTGCATATGGCCCTTCTTTTCACTACATCTGTGTCTTTGGGGTAAATACCCAGGAGTGCAATTGCTGGGTCATAGGCTAGCTCTATTTTTAACTTTCTGAGACATTTCCACACTGTTTTGCAAAGTGGCTGTACCAACTTGCATTCCCACCAACAGTGTAAGAGGGTTCCCATTTCTCCACAACCTCTCCAACATTTGTTTTTCTTGCCTTGTCAATTTTTCCCATTCTAACTGGTGTAAGGTGGTATCTCAATGCAGTTTTGATTTGAATTTCCCTGATGGCTAATGATGAACATTTTTCCATGTATCTGTTAGCCATTTGTAGGTCTTCTTCAGAGAAGTGTCTGTTCATGTCTTCTGCCCATTTTTTGACTTGATTATGTGTTTTTGGGCTGTTGAGTTTGAGAAGTTCTTTATAGATCTTGGATACAAGCCTTTTGCATATAATCTCATATGCAAATATCTTCTCCCATTCTGTGGGTTGCCTCTTTGTATTGTTGACTGTTTCCTTTGTTGTGCAGTAGCTTTTTATCTTGATGAAGTCCCAAAAGATCATTTTTGCTTTTGTTTCACTAGCCTTTAGAGATGTATCTTGAAAGAAGTTGCTGCGGCCGATGTCAAAGAGTTTACTGCTTATGTTCTCCTCTAGGATTTTGGTGGATTCCTGTCTCACATTGTGGTCTTTCATCCATTTTGAGTTTATCTTTGTGAATGGTGTTAGAAAATGGTCGATTTTCATTCTTCTGTATGTGGCTGTCCAATTTTCCCAGCACCATTTATTGAAGAGACGGTCTTTTTTCCATTGCATATTTTTTCCTGCTTTGTTGAAGATTACTTGACCATAGAGTTGAGGGTCCATATCTGGGTTCTCTATTCTATTCCATTGGTCTGTATGTCTGTTTTTGTACCAGTACCATGCTGTCTTGGTGATCACTGCTTTGTAATATACTTGAAATCGGGCAACGTGATGCCCCAGCTTTGTTTTTCTTTGTCAACATTTCCTTGGAGATTCAGGATCTTTTCTGGTTTGATACAAATTTTAGGATTGTTTGTTCCAGCACTTTGAAAAATGTCATTGGAATTTTGATCGGGATGGCATTGATGGTATAGATTGCTCTGGGTAGCATAGACAATGTTTATTCTTCCGATCCATTAGCATGGAATATGTTTCCATCTTTTCGTGTCTTCTTCAATTTCTTTCATGAGTGTTCTGTAGTTCCTAGAGTATAGATCCTTTACCTCTTTGGTTAGGTTTATTCTGTGATATCTTATGGTTTTTGGAGCTATTGTAAATGGAATCGTTTCTCTAATTTCTCTTCCTACAGTTGCATTGTTAATGTACAAGAAAGCAACTGATTTCTGTGCATTGATTTTGTATCCTGCCATATTACTGAATTGCTGGATGAGTTCTAGTAATTTGGGGGTGGAGTCTTTTGGGTTTTCCACATAAAGTATCATGTCATGTGAAGACAGAGAGCTTGACTTCTTCTTTGCCAATTTGAATACCTTTTATTTGTTGTTGTTGTTGTTGTCTGATTGCTGTTGCTAGTACTATGTTGAACAATAGTGGCGAAAGTGGGCATCCTTGAGGTGTTCCTGATCTTAAGGGAAAGGCTCTCAGCTTTTCCCCATTGAGGAGGATATTCACTGTGGGTTTTTCATAGATGGATTTTATAAACTTGAGGAATGTTCCTTCTATCCCTATACTCTGAAGAGCTTTAATCAGGAAAGGATGTTGTATTTTGTCAAATGCTTTTTCTGCATCAATTGAGAGGACCATATGGTTCTCTCTTCTCTTATTCATGTGTTCTATCACATTAAAAAATTTGTGAAAGTTGAACCTCCCTTGCATCCCGGGGATAGATCCCACTTGGTCATGGTGGGTGGTCCTTTTAATGTATTGTTGGATCCTATTAGCTAGGATTTTGTTGAGGATTTTGGAATGCTTAATCTTCAGGGATATTGGTCTGAAATTCTCCTTTTTGATGGGGTCTTTGCCTGGTTTGGGGATTAAGGTAATGCTGGCCTCATAGAATGGGTCTGGCAGTTTTCCTTCTCTTTCTATTTTTTGAAACAGCTCCAGGAGACTAGGTATGATTTCTTCTTTGAATGTTTGGTAGAATTCCCCAGGGAATCCATCAGGCCCTGGACTCTTGTGTTTTGGGAGGTTTTGGATCACTGCTTCAATCTCGTTACTGGTCATTGCCCTATTCATGTTGTCAGTTTCTTCCTGTTTCAGTCTTGGCAGCTTATAGGTTTCCAGGAAGGTATCCATTTCATTCAGGTTGCTAAGCTTATTGGCATATAGTTGTTGATAATAATTTCTAATAATTGTTTCTATTTCATTGGTGTTTGTCATGATCTCTCCCCTTTCATTCATAATTTTATTAATTTGGGTCCTTTCTCTTTTGTTTTGGGTAAGTCTGGCCAGAGGTTTATCGATCTTATTAATTCTTTCAAAGAACCAGCATCTAGATTTTTTGATATGATCTACTGTGTTTCTTTTTTCTAATTTGTTGATCTCAGCTCTAATCTTAATTATTTCTCTTCTAATGTGTGGCTTAGACATCATTTGTTGCTTATTCTAGTTCTTTAAGGTGTAGAGTTACTTGGTGAAGTCGGGATTTTCCTATTTTTTGGAGTGATGAGTGGATGACTATGTACTTCCCCCTTAGGACTGCCTTTGTAGTATCCCATTGGTTTTGGACCAATGTGTATTTGTTCTCATTGGTCTCCATGAATTGTTTAAGTTCTTCTTTGAATTTCTGGTTGACCCAAACATTCTTGAGCAGATTGTTCTTTAACTTCCATGTGTTTGAATTTCTTCCAGTTTTTTTCTTATGATTGAGTTCCAGTTTTAAAGTATTATGGTCTGAGAATATGCAGGGAATAATCTCAGTCTTTTGGTATCAGTTGAGACCTGATTTGTGACCCAGTATGTGGTCTATTCTGGGGAGAGTTCCATGTGCACTCGAGAAGAATGAGTATTCTGTTGCTTTAGGGTGGAATGTTCTGTACATATCTATGAGGTCCATCTGGTCCAGTGTGTCATTCAAAGCTCTATTTCTTTGTTGATTTTCTGCTTAGATCATGTGTCTATTGCTGAGAGTGGAGTATTGAGGTCTCCTACAATTAACGGATTGTTATCAATATGATTATTTTGGTAAACATTTGGCTTATGTAGAGGGCTGCTGCCATGTTGGGGGCACAGATATTTACAATTGTTAGATCTTCTTGTTGGATAGACCCTTTAAGAATGATATAGTGTCCTGTGTCTCTTACTACTGTACTTAGTTTAAAATCTAATTTGTCTGATATAAGAATTGCTACTCCAGCTTTCTTTTGAGGTCCGTTGGTGTGGAAGATTGATCCTTATCCTTTCACTTTCAGTCTGGATGTATCTTCAAGTTCAAAATGAGTCTCTTGTAGACAGCATATGGATAGGTCCTGTCTTTTGATCCAAATTGCATCCCTGTGCCATTTTCTGGGAGCATTTAGGCCATTCATGTTGAGAGTGATTATTGAAAGATATGAATTAATTTTCATCATGTTGCCTGTAAAGACCTTGTTTTTATAGATTGTCCCTGTAAATTTCTGTTGTATATCACTCTTGGGTTCTTTCTCTTTTTATAGAACCCCACTTAATATTTCGTGGTGGCAGTGAAAACCGGTTTTTTGGGGCTTTTGTTCTCTGGCAGCTTTCCCTGGTGGCTTTCCACCTCTCTTCTGAGAGTCAGAGCAGAAGAGACCATTTCCAACCCTCTGCCTCTGAGCAGAGAGATTGCAATCTGTTCTTCAGTGAACTCTCCAGGCCACACTATCTCCATTTCTGTCTGTGCTGCTATAAAGTGCAGCATCCTGCATTGTGTGCCCCTCAAAAGTGCTCCCAGTCATTGCCTCCAGGTCGGGACACATCTCTGCTCTTTGTGCTTCTACAACCGCCAGCCACCCTCAGTTTGCATGCACATCTCTGCAGCTTTGGGTTTCTCTCTGGGGGTCTGCCCTAAAGTCCTTTTCTCTTCACTACTGGTCTGCAAGTCTGTGCCCTGTCCCCAATGTGGGAGGCTATCACTCACAGGCAGTGTAGTATCCCAATGGCTCACTCCTTCCCCCTTCCATTTATCCTCTGATATCTGCCCACAGAATCACGGCTCCCGGTTTTACACCTTGAAACTAACCACCTGCGATATTCTGTGTGTAGAGATCCAGATCTATCTTCTTACATCTCAGGCTGATATCATGCGTATTCAGAGTGGTATGGTATATATTAGCTCAATTCCAGGGACCGGTTGGAATAGAGTCCCCTACTACTCTGCTATCTTTCCCCCTCTCCAGTAATAGATATTTTAGAATAAGTAACATATTAAAATGCCCTGTAAAAATTTATTAGAATAAATCAACCAACTGCGTCAATGACTCTAATAAAAATATTTATTAGGTCACTCTGAAAAGTGAGATATAAATAAATATTATGTCCAGTTAGAAATAAAGGGTTAATTTTAGCGATCTTTCTAGTATTTTTGAAAATTCCAGAAATTAAGCAATTCTTGTTTTACTACACACTCTCTGTTGTTATCTTTGCCTAATGAGTTAAAGGGTTGAGAATACCAGGTGAATTTTAAGTGAGAATTAGTGTGGGGTAGTAGAAGATATATACCAGACACTTCACTCTGGTATATTTAATATTAGAAAAGTGATTTAAGTTTTCTAAGACTCCCTCTGCTATTTTATGTATGATGATATTCAAGTCTAGCTTATTCAGTCCAGGAACTATATGGAATCTATCCATGGATCCTGCAGTACATTCAATACCTCATTCAACCAGACTTGTCAGCTGATATGTATTTCAGTTTCTCTTCTATGAACCATGTAGTGAAAGGTAAATACAAAAAAAAAAATTCTTTTCCTACCACTATACATCCCAGAGTGTTGTAAATTCTGTGATGTATTCAAATCAAGGTAGTAAAGAAAGCTATCAAAGCTATCTACCTATACCTACAGAAGCTACTTATTTGTTTGTTTGGTTATTTCTTCTATTAAGTCAATGATCTATATTTTGATATCATTAAATAAAGTAATTTGGGAAACTAGGTATGGTTAGTATTTACAATAATATGGAATAGTATAAAATATACCCTTATAAAATATCTTGTGCATCCATTATTTAATGATTGTAAAATGCAGATTTTTTAGAAGATTTTATTTGTTTATTTGAGAGAGAGAGAGATACAGGCAGGCAGACTTCCTGCTGAGCAAGAGTCCCAACATGGGGCTCGATCTTAGAACCCTGGGATTATGATCTGAGCCAAGGACAGATGCTTAACCAAACTGAACTACTTGGGTGCCCCTAAAATGCTAATATTTTTATATTGACTTTCAAACTATCTCTTCTCTTGGAGGTGATGTGTAAGGAAGAAAAATACTATACTTTATGATAATTTATTTTTCTTCCACTTGCAATGCCACCAGAAGTAAAATTAGTTTGAAAGTCAATATAAAAATACCTTCAGTTTACAATCATTATATTATATTTTTTGATTCAAGCTTTTATTTAAATCCTAGTTAGTTAACAGGCAGTGTAATATGGTTTTAGGAGTAGAATTTAGTGATTCATCACTACATATAACACCCAAGGCTCATCACAGGTGTTCTCCCTAATGTGCGTCACCCACAATCGTTACATTTTTGATGCACAAAACACTTCTTATAAAAGTGTAATTTATACTATTCTACATTATTTTAGAAGTTCCTTTAAGTTAATGTTTTCAACAAGACCAAGTAGGAAAAGAAAGAGCAGGCGAAGTACAAAACAAAACAAAACAAAACAAAACAAAATCCTTTGTGGTTTTACTAGCAATACTCTTAGTTATTTTTGAGCTACCATCTGCATTACAATAATTCAGATTTCAACTCAAACATTAGAATTATATTTCTCTTGTGAAATCTGTTTATTCTTAATTGGCTCATATTAAGTAAGAACCTCTTTGAGAATCAGTTTGTAAACATATGAATTATGACATATGTAAGCAACTAGACTTCCATGTTCTTCCTAGGAGTGTACTTATTGAATGAGATTAATTAAAGGACAAATTAAACTAAAAAGTATCAATAAATATCACTTCCTTAATACTACTCATTATTTTTAAGTATTTGTCTGAATTATGAAAGTAATTGGACTATAGGCAAGAGATTTAATTGATGACAGATTTGTCTTTATTCTGATACTAACATATTTCCCCAATTTTTTCCATAATTGGCCTGTACAATTTATTGATAAAGTGGGTAAACAACCGATCCAGATAGTATTAATTCATTTAATTAATAATGCATTTTTATAGGCTTCAAGATCATTTGCTTCCATGAAAAAATTTTTAATTGTATGAAAATTTTATTTTCTGGCATATTTAATAACAAAAATTTTCAAACAATAATTGCACCCCTTTCCTTGATTTGGCTACTGTCAATTTTGGATAGTCCCTTAAGATTCCCTTATAATATCTCTGTTTATTTAATTTATTTTATTTTATTTATTTGTCAGAGAGAGAGCACAAACAGGGGGAGCAGCAGGCAGAGGGAGAAGCAGGTCCCCTGCTGAGCAAGGAGCCTGAAGCAGGACTCAATCCCAGGACCTGGGATCCTGACCTGACCAAAGGCAGGTGCTTAACTGACTGAGCCACCCAGGAGTCCCCTTAATAATATCTTAGGAAAAAAAAAAAAGACTTATTTATTTCTTTTAGAAAGAGAGAGAGAGAGTGTGTGTTCTGGGGGAGGTGCCGAGGGAAAAGGAGGAGAGAATTCCAAGCAGACTACCTGCTGAGGGTGGAGCCCATCCTGGGACTCAATACCATGATGCTGAGATCATGATGTGAGCTAAAATCAAAACTCGGACTCTTAACTACTAACCCACCCAGGGGCCCCTCCTTAATAAAATCTTTTGAAAGATAAATATATTTATTTGCTGCAACTGAAAGATGAAGAACTGGGATGAAAATGGACTTAACATGTTGGAATGTGGTGCATGATGTAATTAGGTATAATTATCAATAGACTGTGTTATGATGCTTTTGAAATTTTAAAGTTATAAATTAGGAACAAGACAAGAACATGGCATAACAACCAGAATTCACAGAGTGATTTTATTCTCTTGGACACATTTCAAGTCACTTAGGCTCCCTGGAACTTATTATTTTCCATGCTGGCAGTTCTCATGGCCCTGTTTGGCAACACCATGATAATCATCCTCATTCAGGCCCATCTTCTCCACAGGTCCATGTATTTTCTGCTCAGCCAGCTGTAACTTATGGATCTCTTGTACAACCCTACATTTCTGTTCAAAGCACTGAGATTTCTGTCTGGGCATCCCTGCATTTCTTTCATTGTTTGGGACATTCAGCTATTCCTCTTTGTTACCCAGTGGCAGCTGAGTGCTTATTACTAGTTGTCATGGTTTGTGACCATGATGTGGGCATTTGCAACCCACTACATTACCCCACCCTCATGCGCCCGATGGTGTGCATGCCTCTGGTGCTTGTGTCCTGGGTGGGTGCACTGCTCAATGACTTGATTCACATCACTTATACTCTGACTCTCTCTCACTGTACATCCAGAGAAACCCATCATTTGTGTGTGTGTATGAGATACCAGCTCTATTAAAACTTGTCTGTATTGGCACTTCAAAATAGGAAAAGCGTCTTGTCAATGGTGTGATTTCTCTCCCTCCCATCTCAATCATTCTGGCCTCCTATGAAAGCATACTGTCTACTGTACTAGGCATAGGATAGAGCCTGGGGTTCAGGAAAACCTTCACTACTTGCTGCTCTCACATGATTGTTGTGTCCCTATTCTATGGGACTCCAATCATCAAACACCTTCTACCAAGGTCTTACCACTCCCCTGAACAGGGGTAAGTGGTCTCTGTCTTATGTACCATTCTCACACCCATGCTCAACCTGTTCATATACATTCAGTGAAACAAGGATGTTGTAGGATGCTCAGGAGATCTATCAGAAAATGAAAAATGTGATTTCTTTAAAACGTGAGCCCAAAAGATAAAAAATTTTCATTAGAATGGAATAAACCTATATATGTACATAAATATACTCATATATGTTTATCTATAGAACCCAGATATGTTAAATATGGGATACAAAAACCGATATAGTCACATAACTAAGGACAAAAGATAAATTGATCATTTCCTTACTTTAAATCACTTGTATCTTTGAAAACAAAAATACCATAAGTGGTTACTTCTGGTTTAATAATATAATATATAAAATACACTTTTAATTCCTATGTGATAATTATATTTGTTCAGTTGTTGAAATGCTGAGATCTCCAAAGGGAGGAAACTTTAACTACTTATTTATTTATCTTTGGAAAAATGTATTTTATTTTATTTTTTTATTATGTAAATAATGCACTTAAAAATATTGTTATGTTAATCATCACGCATTACATCATTAGTTTTTGATGTAGTGTTCCATGATTCATTATTTGTGCATAACACCCAGTGCTCCATGCAGAACATGCCCAATTTAATACCCATCACCAGGCTAACCAATCCTCATACCCTCCTCGCCTCTAGAACCCTCAGTTTGTTTTTCAGAGTCCATCGTCTCTCATGCTTTGTCTCCCCCTCCGATTTCCCCCCCTTCATTCTTCCCCTCCTGCTATCTTCTGCTTTTTATTTCTTAACATATACTGCATTGTTTCAGAGGTCAGATCTGTGATTCAACAGTCTTGCACAATTCACAGCGCTTACCAGAGCACATACCCTCCCCAGTGTCTATCACCCAGTCACCCCATCCCTCCCACCCCACCCCCCACTCCAGCAACCCTCAGTTTGTTTCCTGCGATTAAGAATTCCTCATATCAGTGAGGTCATATGATACATGTCTTTCTCTGTTTGACTTATTTCACTCAACATGATACCCTCCAGTTCCATCCATGTCGTTGCAAATGGCAAGATCTCATTCCTTTTGATGGCTGCATTATATTCCATTGTATATATATACCACCTCTTCTTTATCCATTCATCTGTCGATGGACATCTTGGCTCTTTCCACAGTTTGGCTATTGTGGACATTGCTGCTATAAACATCGGGGTGCACATACCCCTTCGGATCCCTACTTTTGTATTTGGGGTAAATACCCAGTAGTGCAATTGCTGGATCATATGGTAGCTCTATTTTCAACTTTTTGAGGAAGCTCCATACTGTTTTCCAGAGTGGCTGCACCAGCTTGCATTCCCACCAACAGTGTAGGAGGGTTCCCCTTTCTCCGCATCCCCGCCAACATCTGTTATTTCCTGACTTGTTAATTTTAGCCATTCTGACTGATGTGAGGTGGTATCTCATTGAGGTTTTGATTAGGATTTCCCTGATGCCAAGCGATATTGAGCACTTTTTCATGTGTCTGTTGGCCATTTGGATGTCTTCTTTGGAAAAATGTCTGTTCATGTCTTCTGCCTATTCCTTTTTTCTTTTTTTTTAAAGATTTTATTTATTTATTTGAGAGAGAGAGAATGAGAGAGAGAGAACACATGAGAGGGGATAGGGTCAGAGGACAAAGCAGACTACCTGCCGAGCAGGGAGCCCGATGTGGGACTCGATCCCGGGACTCCAGGATCATGACCTGAGCCGAAGGCAGTCGCTTAAACAACTGAGCCACCTAGGCGCCCCTCTTCTGCCTATTTCTTGATTGGATTCTTTGTTCTTTGGGGGTTGAGTTTGATAAGTTCTTTATAGATTTTGGATACTAGCCCTTTATCTGATATGTCATTTGCAAATATCTTCTCCAATTCTGTCGGTTGTCTTTTGGTTTTGATGACAGTTTCTTTTGCTTTGCAAAAGTTTTTTATCTTGATGAAGTCCCAATAGTTCATTTTTGCCCTTGCTTCCCTTGCCTTTGGCGATGTTTCTAGGAAGAAGTTGCGGCTGAGGTCGAAGAGGTTGTTGCCTGTGTTCTCCTTTAGGATTTTGATGGACTCCTGTCTCACATTGAGGTCTTTCAACCATTTGGAGTCTATTTGTGTGTGTGCTGTGAGGAAATGGTCCAGTTTCATTCTTCTGCATGTGGCTATCCAATATTCACAACACCATTTGTTGAAGAGACTGTCTTTGTTCCATTGGACATTCTTTCCTGCTTTGTCGAAGATTAGTTGACCATAGAGTTGAGGGTCCATTTCTGGGCTCTCTATTCTGTTCCATTGATCTATGTGTCCGTTTTTGTGCCAGTACCATACTGTCTTGATGACAGCTTTGTAATAGAGCTGGAAGTCCAGAATTGTGATGCCGCCAGTTTTGCTTTTCTTTTTCAACATTCCTCTGGCTATTCGGGATCTTTTCTGGTTCCATACAAATTTTAGGATTGTTTGTTCCATTTCGTTGAAAAAAGTGGATGGTATTTTGATAGGAATTGCATTGAATGTGTAGATTGCTCTAGGTAGCATTGACATATTCTCAATATTTGTTCTTCTAATCCATGCACATGGGACGTTTTTTCCATTTCTTTGTGTCTTCCTCAATTTCTTTCATGAGTATTTTATAGTTTTCTGAGTACAGATCCTTTGTCTCTTTGGTTAGATTGATTCCTAGGTATCTTATGGTTTTGGGGGCAATTGTAAATGGGATCCACTCCTTAATTTCACTTTCTTCTGTCTTGTTGTTGGTGTATAGGAATGCCACTGACTTCTGTGCATTGATTTTATATCCTGCCACTTGACTGAATTCCTGTATGAGTTCTAGCAGTTTTGGGGTGGAGTCTTTGGGGTTTTCCACATAAAGTATCCTATCATCTGCAAAGAGTGAGAATTTGACTTCTTCTTTGCCGATTTGGATGACTTTGATTTCTTTTTGTTGTCTGATTGCTGTGGCTAGGACTTCCAATACTATGTTGAATAGCAGTGGTGATAGTGGACATCCCTGTCGCGTTCCTGACCTTAGGGGGAAAGCTCTCAGTTTTTCCCCATTGAGAATGATATTTGCTGTAGATTTTTCATAGATGGCTTTTATGATATTGAGGTATATACCCTCGATCCTTATACTCTGAAGAGTTTTGATCAAGAAAGGATGCTCTACTTTGTCAAAAGCTTTTTCTGCATCTATTGAGAGGATCATATGATTCTTGTTCTTTCTTTTGTTAATGTATTGTATCACGTTGATTGATTTGAGGATGTTGAACCAACCTTGCAGCGCAGGGATAAATCTCCCTTGGTCATGGTAAATAATCCTTTTAATGTACTGTTGGATCCTATTGGCTAGTATTATGGTGAGAATTTTGCATCCATGTTCATCAGGGATATTGGTCTGTAGTTCTCTTTTTAATGGGGTCTTTGTCTGGTTTTGGGATCAAGGCAAAGGTGGCTTCATAAAATGAGTTTGGAAGTTTTCCTTCCATTTCTATTTTTTGGAACAGTTTCAGAAGAATAGGTATTAATTCTTCTTGAAATGTTTGGTAGAATTCCCCTGGGAAGCCATCTGGCCCTAGGCTTTTGTTTCTTGGGAGATTTTTGATGACTGCTTCAATTTCCTTAGTGTTTATAGGTCTGTTCAGGTTTTCTATTTCTTCCTGGTTCAGTTTTGGTAGTTGATACATCTCTAGGAATGCATCCATCTCTTCCAGGTTATCTAATTTGCTGGCATAGAGTTGCTCATAATACGTTCTTAGAATTGTATTTCTTTGGTGTTGGTTGTGATCTCCCCGCTTTCATTCATGATTTTGTTGATTTGGGTCATTTCTCTTTTCTTTTTGATAAGTCTGTCCAGGGGTTTATCAATCTTGTTAATTCTTTCAAAGAACCAGCTCCTAGTTTCGTTGATCTGTTCTACTGTTCTTTTAGTTTCTATTTCATGGATTTCTGCTCTGATCTTTATTATTTCTCTTCTCCTGCTGGGTTTAGCCTTTATTTGCTGTTCTTTCTCCAGCTCCTTTAGGTGTAGAGTTAGGTTGTGTACTTGAGACCTTTCTTGTTTCTTGAGAAAGGCTTGTAACGCTATATACTTTCCTCTTAGGCCTGCGTTTGCTGCATCCCAAAGATTTTGAATATTTGTGCTTTCATTTTCATTGGTTTCCATGAATTTTTTTAATTCTTCTTAAATTTCCTGGTTGACGCATTCATTCTTTAGTAGGATGCTCTTTAGCCTCCATGTATTTGAATTCTTTCTGACTTTCCTCTTGTGATTGAGTTCTAGTTTCAAAGCACTGTGATCTGAAAATAGACAGGGAATGATCCCAGTCTTTTGGTACGGGTTGAGACCTGATTTATGACCTAGGATGTGATCTATTCTGGAGAATGTTCCATGGGCACTAGAGAAGAATGTGTATTCCCTTGCTTTGGGAGGGAATGATCTGAATATATTTGTGAAGTCCATTTGGTCCAGTGTGTCATTTAAAGTCTTTATTTCTTTGTTGATCTTTTGCTTAGATGATTTGTCCATTTCAGTGAGGGGGGTGTTAAAGTCCCCCCTATTATTGTATTGTTGTCGATGTGTTTCTTTGCTTTTGTTATTGCCTTATATAATTGGCTGCTCCCATGTTAGGGCCATAGATATTTACAATTGTTAGATCTTCTTGTTGGATAGATCCTTTAAGTAGGATATATTGTCCTTCCTTATCTCTTATTACAGTCTGTGGTTTAAAATCTAATTTGTCTGATATAAGGATTGCCACCCCAGCTTTCTTTTGGTGTCCATTAGCATGGTAAATGGTTTTCCACCCCTTCACTTTCAATCTGGGGATGTCTTTGGGTCTAAAATTAGTCTATTGCAGACAGCATATCGATGGGTCTTGTTTTTTAATCCAATCTGATAGCCTGTGTCTTTTGACTGGGGCATTTAGCCCATTTACATTCAGGGTAACTATTGAAAAATATGAATTTAATGCCATTGTATTGCCTGTAAGATGACTGTTACTGTATATTGTCTGTGTTCCTTTCTGGTCTATGTTGCTTTTAGGCTCTCTCTTTGCTTAGAGGACCCCTTTCAAGATTTCCTGTAGGACTGGTTTCGTGTTTGCAAATTCCTTTTGTTTTTGTTTGTCCTGGAAGCTTTTTATCTCTCCTTCTATTTTCAATGACAGCCTAGCTGGATATAGTATTTTTTCCTACATATTTTTCTCATTTAGTGCTCTGAATATATCCTGCCAGTCCTTTCTGGCCTGCCAGGTCTCTGTGGATAGGTCTGTTGCCAATATAATGTTTCTACCATTGTAGATTACATATCTCTTCTCCTGAGCTACTTTCAGGATTTTCTCTTTGTCTCTGAGACTCATAAGTTTTACTATTAGATGTCGGGGTGTTGACCTATTTTTGTTGAATTTGAGAGGGGTTCTCTGTGCCTCCTGGATTTTGATGCCTGTTTCCTTCCACAAATTAGGGAAGTTCTCTGCTATAATTTGCTCCAGTATACCTTCTGCCCCTCTCTCTCTTTCTTCTTCTTCTGGGATCCCAATTATTCTAATGTTGTTTCATCTTATGGTATCACTTATCTCTCGAATTCTGCCCTCGTGATCCAGTAGTTGTTTATCTCTCTTTTTCTCAGCTTCTTTATTTTCCATCATTTGGTCTTCTATATCGCTGATTCTCTGTTCTGCCTCATTTATCCTAGCAGTTAGCGCCCCCATATTTGATTGCACCTCATTAGTAGCCTTTCTGATTTCTACTTGGTTAGATTTTAGTTCTTTTATTTCTCCAGAAAGCGTTTCTCTAATAACTTCCATGCTTTTTTCAAGCCCAGTTAGTATCTTTAAAGTGATGATTCTGAACTCTAGATCTGACATCGTACTAATGTCCGTATTGAGTAGGTCCCTGGCAGTCGGTACTACCTCTTGTTCTTTTCGTTGAGGTGATTTTTTCCATCTTGTCATTTTGTGCAGAGGAGAATAGATTAATGAGAGAACAAAATGCTAACAGGGTAACAATGATCCCAGAAAATATATTCTAAACAAGTCAGAAAAGACCTGAAGCAGTGGGAAAAGAAAGGGAAAGAGAGAAAAAAGAAAAAGAAAAAGAAAAAGATAAAAATAAAAACAAACAGAAACAGGGCTCCTAGGTGGCTCAGTTGGTTAAGCGACTGCCTTCAGCTCAGGTCATGATCCTGGAGTCCCTGGATCGAGTCCCACGTCAGGCTCCCTGCTTGGCAGGGAGTCTGCTTCTCTCTCTGACCCTCCCCCCTCTCATGTGCTCTCTGTCTCTCTCATTCTCTGTCTCAAATAAATAAATAAAATCTTAAAAAAAAAAAACAGAAACAGAAGAAAACAAAAAAAAAAACCCAGAATGTGATCATATATGATCAGGCTGGTATATAGATCAGTGCCACACACTAGATTTTGGGTGTATTTTGGTCTGTTAGAAGAAAGTGCCTCCCAAAATTTTAAAGAAAGAAAAACTTATATATCTACAAAAATAAGGGTTGATATGATGAAGGGATGGAATATGATTGTAAAGATGGAAAGTATAAAAAATTTTATAAAAGGAATTGATAAGAAGTTGTTTGAAAAAAAGAAAGAAGAGGATTTAAAAAAAAGGAAAAAAAAAGGAGAGAATGTGATCAGGTAGGGGAGTAGAAAAAAAAACATACACTAGGGATTTAGAGTATATTTTGATCTGTTACAAGAAACTATCTCAAAATTTTAAATAGAGAACAACTTTTATATATATGCCAAAAATATGGATAACTACTATGAAGGGATAGAATATGACTCTAAAAATGAAAAATAAAAATGAAAATTAAAAATGTTTTTTTTTTTTAAAGGGATTGATAAGATGTTGGTTGGAAAAGGGAAAAAGAAAAATTCAAAAAAAAAAAAGACAGTTAAAAAAAAACCCTTAACTTTGAAAGACTACAGAATCATGGTAAAAAAAGCCGTGGATTCTATGTGCATTATTCCCCTAGCGCTGGAGTTCTGCCGTTCTCATTCATCGGTAAACGTGGTCTTGGCTGGCTGTTCTCGCTGATCTTCTGTGGGAGGGGCCTGTTGCCGTGGTTTCCAAAAGTCTTTGCCAGAGGCGTAATTGCCCCGCCCTTGCCCGGTCTGGGCTAAGTAATCTGCTCGGGTTTGCTCTCGGGAGCTTTTGCTCCCTGCAAGCTTTCCCTACAGCTTTGGAGGCCGAGAATGAAAATGGCGGCCTCCCAATCTCCGCCTCGGAGGAGCCAAGAACTCGGGCCCTGCTCCTCACTGTGCCCCAGAGATAGGCCGTCAGTCACTCCCATCTCCCCCATCTCCGGCCACACTCCGTGCTCACCTGGCCTGTGACCGCGCATTTCTATCTCTGGCACCCGACTCCGTGTGGAGTCTCCAAACTCAGCAGATCCCTGCGGTGCACTCCCGTGCCGCTCCTCCTGGGGAAAAGGGTGAGTCTCCCAGGATCTGCCACTTGTTGGGTCCCTGCTGGAGGAGCAGTGGCCCGACTGTGCTGCTGATCCTGGTTTATGGCCACCCCAGGCTGAGGGTCCATGCCTTGGCTCCGTCTTTGCAGCCGGCTTCCCCGCTCTGATACCTGGGAGCTCTGCCACACTCAGGCACCCCTGGTCTTTCTGTGACCCCAAGGATCCTGAGACCACACTGTCCCACGAGGGTTCCACCCCCCGCTTAGCCACCGGAGCGACGTCCCTCAGCAGAGGAGACTTCTAAAAGTTCCAATTTTGTGCTCTGCGGTTCTATCACTTGCCAGAAGCGGCCGACAGAGGCCTCTCCCCTGCCGTCTATCCTCCCGAATATTGCGTCGGATTCACTTCTCCGCATGTCCTACCTTCCAGAAAGTGGTCGCTTTTCTGTTCAGAGAGTTGTTGATCTTCTTTTCTTTGATCTCCTGTTGAGTTTGTAGGTGTTCAGAATGGTTTGCCCCTATCCAGCTGAATTCCTGAGAGGAGAGGAAATCCATGTCTCCTACTCTTCCGCTATCTTGCTCCACCCACCCCCTTCTATTTTCAATGACATCCTAGCTGGATATAGTATTCTTGGGTGCATATTTTTCTCATTTAGTGCTCTGAATATATCATGCCACTCCTTTTTGGCCTGCCAGGTCTCTGTGGATAGGTCTGCTGCCAATCTAATGTTTCTCCCATTTTAGGTTACTTATCTCTTCTCCGGAGCTGCTTTCAGGATTTTCTCTTTGTCTCTGAGACTCGTAAGTTTTACTATTAGATGCCGGGGTGTTGACCTATTTTTATTGATTTTGAGAGGGGTTCTCTGTGCTTCCTGGATTTTGAATCCTGTTTTCTCCCCCAAATTAGGGAAGTTCTCTGCTATAATTTGCTCCAATATACCTTCTGCCCCTCTCTCTCTTTCTTCTTCTTCTTCTGGGATCCCAAATATTCTAATGTTGTTTCGTCTTATGTTATCATTTATTTCTCAAATTCTGCCCTCGTGATCCAGCATTTGTTTATCTCTCTTTTTCTCAGTTTCTTTATTTTCCATCATTTGGTCTTCTGTATCACTGATTTTCTCTTCTGCCTCATTTATCCTAGCAGTTAGCGCCCCCATTTTTGTTTGCACCTCATTAATAGCCTTTTTGATTTCTACTTCGTTAGATTTTAGTTCTTTTATTTCTCCAGAATGGGTTTCTCTAATAACTTCCATGCTTTTTTCAAGCCCAGCTAGTATGTTTACAATCATGATTCTGAACTCCAGGTCCGATGTTGTACTAATCTCGGTATTGAGTAGGTCCCTGGAAGTCGGTACTAGCTCTTGTTCTTTTTGTTGAGGTGATTTTTTCCATCTTGTCATTTTGTCCAGAGGAGAATAGATGAATGAGAGAACAAAATGCTAACAGTGTAACAACATCCCCAGAAAATATACTCTAAACAAATCAGAAAAGACCTGAAGCGGAGGGAAAAGAAAGGGAAAGAAAGAAAAAAGAAAAAGAAAAAGAAAAGTAAAAGAAAAAGATAAAAAGAAACAAAAACAGAACATAACAAAAGAAACAGAATATGATCAAATATGATCAGGCTGGTGCATAGATCAGGGCCACACACTAGATTTTGGGTGTATTTTGGTCTGTTAGAAGAAAGTGCCTCCCAAAATTTTAAGGAATGAAAAACTTGTATATGTACAAAAGTAAGGGTTGATAACGATGAAGGGATGGAATATGACTATAAAGATGAAACTTATAAAAAATTTTATAAAAGGAATTGATAAGAAGTTGTTTGAAAGAAGGAAGAAGAGGATTTAAAAAAAAGAGGAAAAAAAAGGGAGAGAAGTTATCAGGCAGGAGACTAGAACAAAGTCATACAGTAGAGATTTAGGGTATATTTTGATCTGTTAGAAGAAACTGTATCTCAAAATTTTAAAGAGAGAACAACTTATATATATATATGCCAAAAATAAGGGTAACTACTATGAAGGGATAGACTATGACTCTACAAATGAAAAATAAAAATGTTTTTTAAAAAGGGGATTGATAAGATTTTGGTTGAAAAAGGGAAAAAAATTTAAAAAAGTAAAAAAGACAGTTAATAAAAAATTAACTTTGAAAGACTAAAGAATCATAGTAAAAATGCCATGGATTCTATGTGCAGTATTCCCCTAATGCTGGAGTTCTGCTGTTCTCATTGATTGGTAAACTAGGTCTCGGCTGGAGGTTCTTGCTGTTCTTCTCAGGGATTGGCCTGTTGCCATGGTTCCCAAATGTTTTTGCCAGAGGCGGAATTACCCACCCTTGCCTGGTCTGGGCTAAGTAATCTGCTCAGGTTTGGTCTCAGGAGATTTTGTTCCCTGCAAGCTTTCCCTACAGCTTTGGAGGCGGAGAGTGAAAATGACAGCCTCCCAATCTCCGCCTCGGAGGAGCTGAGAACTTGGGGCCCCGCTCCTCAGTGAGCCCCCCAAAAAAGCCGTCAGTCACTCCCGTCTCCCCAGTCTCTGGCTGCACTCCATGCTCACCCGGCCTGTGACCACGCGTTTCTATCTCTGGCACCCGACCCCGTGTGGAGTCTCCAAACCCAGCAGATCCGTGCGGTGTGCTCCCACACCACTCTTCCCGTGGGAGGAAGGGGAGTTTCCCCAGGTCTGCAGCTTGTTGGGTCCCTGCCGGAGAAGCAGTGGCCCGACTGTGCAGTGGAACACGGTTTATGACAACCCCGAGCTGAGAGCCTGTGCCTCGGCTCCATCTTTGCAGCCAGCTTCCCTGCTCCAATCCCTGGGAGCTCTGCCACACTCAGGCACCCCCGGTCTTTCTGTGACCCTGAGGGTCCTGAGACCATACTGTCCCATGAGGGTTCCACCCCCTGCTTAGCCACTGGAGCGACGTCCTTCAGCGGAGCCAACTTCTAAAAGTTCTGATTTTGTGCTCTGCGGCTTTATCACTTGCCAGAAGCGGCCAATGGAGGCCCTCTCCCCCACCATCTATCCTCCCGAATATCCCCTCGGATTCACTTCTCTGCACATCCTACCTTCCAGAAAGCAGTCGCTTTTCTGTTCAGAGAGTTGTTGCTCTTCTTTTCTTCAATCTCGTATTGAGTTTGTAGGTGTTCAGAATGGTTTGGTCGCTATGCAGCTGAATTCCTGGGTCAGATGAAATCCAGGTGTCCTAATCCTCTGCCATCTTGCTCCACCCCTATCTCCTTTAATATTTCTTGTAAGGTTGGTTTAGTGGTAATAAACTCATTATTGCTTATGAAACTCTTTATCTCTCCTTCATAGCTGAATGATAATATTAATGGCAGAGTAATTTTGTTTGTAGGTCTTTTTTTCTTTAGTACTTTGAATATATCATGCCACTTTCATCTGGCCTGCAAAGTTTCTACTGAAAAATCAGCTCATAGCCTTATAGGTTTTCCCCTATAGACTCCTTTTTGTTTCTCTCTTACTGCTTTTAAAAATGTATCTTTATAGCATTTTACATTTTAATTATTATGTATTATAATGTGGATCACCTAGGATTCATTTTGTTTGGAAGATGCTCTGTGCTTCTTGGACTTGGATGTCTATTTACTCCCTTAGATTATGAGTGTTTCCAGATATTATTAATTCAAATAAGTTTTATACCCCTCTCTCTCTGTCTTCTTCTTTTGAGATCCCTCTAATGTGATTGTTTGCTTAATATTTTCCAAAAGATCTCTTAATCTATCCTCACGTAAAAAATTAATTTCCCTTTTTGCTGTTCAACTTATGTTTGCATTGGTCTGATTTCCAGATCACTATGTTCTTTTACATCCTCAAATCTACTGTTAAATTTCTCTAGTGTGTTTATTTCTCTTATTGTATTATTCAATTCTGATTGCTTCTTTTTAATATTTTCTCTCTCTTTATTGAAATGCTCACTGGATTCTTTTATCTTCATTTCAGTGAATATCTTTATAATCATTACTTTAACTGCTTTATCAGACATATTGCTTATCCCGGTTTCATTTATTTCTTTTTCTGACGTTTATCCTTGTTCTTTCTTCAGGAGCATATTCCTCTCTCCCCGTTTTGCTTCATTTTGTTTCCATGGATTAGGTGGAACAGATCCTTCTAAGCTTGAAGGAGTGATGTTGTATATAGTGTTGCCTAGGTAGACTGTGTGTGCTTGGTGACTTTTGCTGGCTGGCTGGAACTGTGCGTGTTTAGGCTAGTTTCTCTTTATTTTTTAAAGATTTTATTTATTTATTTGATAGAGAGAGAGCACAAGCAGAGGGACACGCATGAGGAGAGGGAAAGGGAGAAGCAGACTCACTGCTGAGCACAGAAGTGGACGTGGGGTTTGATCCCAGGATGTTTGGATCAGGACTTGAGCTGAATTCAGATGTTCAACAGACTGAGTCACCCAGGCCTCCCGGCTAGTTACTCTTTTATACACTGGCTTTTTTACAGCTAGAAGATAATAATAATAATAATAATAATAATAATAATAATAATAATAATAATAATAGTAAAGAAAAAATAGTAAGAAAAGAAAAATATTAAAAAAGTAGAAAAGAAAAAAGAGAAAAAGGAGAAAAGAGAGAAAAAGAAGAAAAAGAAATACAAGGAAAAGAAAGAAAAGAAAAAGAACACAGGAATAGAAATAACAGCAAGACAAATTAAGTAAATAAAATTTAAAAATTAAAATTAAGGGGAACCTGGGTGGCTCAGTCGTTAAGCGTCTGCCTTCAGCTCAGGTCCTGGGATTGAGCCCCGCATCAGGCTCCGAGCTCGGCGGGAAGCCTGCTTTTCCTTCTCCCACTCTCCCTGCTTGTGTTCCCTCTCTTGCTGTGTCTCACTCTGTCAAATAAATAAAATCTTTAAAAAAAATTAAAATTAAAAAATGATTTTTTAAAAATGTGGCTTATTTTCTGTGCCCCAGCAGAAATTTCTATATTTCTGTGTCCCAGCACAAAGGTTCTTGTGGGTTTGCAGATCCTGGGCTTGCCGAGGTCACAAGTTCCCTGTGATGATGGAACCACCCATAATAGTATCCAGACCCTGCTCCAGTCTAGGCTTTTAAGGTAAGATAGGAGCATAAATCATGTTATTCTCCTGTCCCTCTAACCTGGAGAGTAATCCTGTGGCTCCTTCACTGCTTGGTGGAATCCTAGTGTTATCTCTTTTATGTGCTACCTTCACTTTTATACCATGGCATTTTTTTTCTGTGCCCAAGGACAAAGAAATCTATTTCCAGTCCTTTAGTTGAAGTCATTTGTAGTGTCAGGGATGGGGGTTCCCCTCACTACCATGTCGCCATCTCTCTGGCTTTTCTTTTGTCATTCTATTTTTGGTTGTTCAGAAGCTATTCATTCATCCCTCAGGTCTTCAAAATGAATTGTTCTATTAGTGGGCATAATTTGGTGTGTTCTGTAGAGGAGGTGAATTCAGGGACTTGCTACATTATCGTCTTCATCCAGAACTCTGCATTGTCTTCAGCTTCGTCACCAGCTGCATTAACTCCTAGCGATAGAGTCAGCATATTCTTTGACACTTTGAAGAAAGGCATTGACATCTCCTCTCTAGCTATGAAAGTCCTACATGGTATCTTCTTCCAATATAAGGCTGTTTTGTTTACATTGAAAACCTGTTCTTTATTGTAGCCACTTTCATTAATTATCTTAGGTAAAACTTTTGAAGAGCTTGCTTGCTGCAGCACTTGCTGCTTCACCTTGCACTTTGATGTTATGAAGATGGCTTCTTTCCTTAAATTTCATAAACTAGCCTCTGCTAGTTTGAAACATTTATTCTGAATCGTCCTCACCTCACTCAGCATTCATAGAATTGAAGAGAGTTAAGGCCTTGCTCTGGATTAGGCTTTGGCTTGAGGAAATGCTGTGGCTGGTTTGATCTTCTAAGTGGACCACCAGAAGTTTCTCCATATCAGCAATAAGGCTGTTTTAGTTTCTTATCCATGTGTTCCCTGGCATAGAACTTTTAATTTCCTTCAAGAACTTTTTGTTTGCATTTACAATTTGGTTGTTTGGTGCAAGAGGCCTAACTTTTGGCTTCTCTTGTCTTTCAATACTCCTTCCTCACTAAGCTTAATCATTTCAGGCTCTTGATTCAAAGTGAGAGACATGTGACTCTTCCTTTCACATGAACACTTAGTGGCCATTATAGGGTAATTAATTGGCCTAATTCCAGTATTGTTGTGTCTCAGGGAATAGGTAGGCTCAGAGAGAGAAAGATAGGGAATAGCTTGTTTTGGAGTAGTCAGAGCAAACACAACATTTATCAATTAAGTTCATTGTCTTATATAGGGGTCATTGATCATATACCAAAACAATTAAGGGGAACCCTCTTACACTGTTGGTGAGAATGCAAACTGGTACAACCACTTTGGAAAACAGTGTGGAGGTTCCTTATAAAGTTGAAAATAGAGCTACCTTATGACCTAGCATTTGCACTACTGGGCATTTACCCCAAAGATACAGATGTAGTGAAAAGAAGGGGCACATGCACCCCAATGTTCACAGCAGCAATGTCCACAATATCCAAACTGTGGAAAGAGCTGAGATGCCCTTCAACAGATGAATGGATAAAGAAGATGTTGTCCATATATATGATAGAATATTACTGAGCCATCAGAAACGATGAATACCCAACTTTTGCATCCATATGGATGGAAATGGAGGAGTATATGCTAAGTGAAATGAGTCAAGCAGAGAAAGTCAGTTATCCTATGGTTTCACTTATTTGTGGAACATAAGGAATAGCATGGAGGACATTAGAAGGAAGGAGAAAATGAAGGGGGTGGGAATCAGAGGGGGAGTTGAACCATGAGAGACTATGGACTCCAGGAAACAAACTGAGGGTTTTAGTGGGAAGAGACGTGAGGGGAGGGGTGAGCCCAGTGGTGGGTATTAAGGAGTGCATGCATTGCATGGAGCATGGGGTGTTATACGCCAACAATGAATCACGGAACACTACATCAAAAACTAATGATGTAATGTATGGTGACTAATACAACATAAAAAAAAAACTGCAATAGTAATACCAAAGATCATTAATAACAGATAAGCATGACAAATATAATAAAACAATTTTTGAAATACTGTGATAATTACCAAACTGTGACACAGAGATACAAAGTGAGGTAATACCGTTCGAAAAATGGTGCTGATAGACTTGCTTGATGCCAGATTTCCACAAACCTTCAATTTGTAGAAAATGCAATATGTGAAGTGCAACAAAGTTAAGTGCAATAAAACAAACTATCCTACAGTCCAAATGTCACTTAGGAAAGATAAACCAAGGAGAAAATAAGAGGTGGTCACCATGATTGTATTGCTATGCCTGATTTATGATGCACTTTAGTAAGTTAGGGATCTCAATTGCTTCCTATGTCTGTACTGAAATCTTCATTAGGTTTAGCTAGGCAAATATTTTCTGAATGTCTTTTATGTGCCAAGCATTGACCACATCTGAGGATACCATCATAATGAAGAGAAATCTGGTCACCACACTCAGGGAGATAGTATTCTAGGATTACATACAAAAAATAAGCAACTAAGCAAATGCATTATAGTGTGATAAGTACTATGAAGGAAAGAGTTGAAGTTTTCTGATAAAGAAATGTACTTGTTTTAGGTGAGGTGAGCATGAAATTCTTTCTTAGAAAGTATTTGAGCTGGAAGATAATTAAAGGAAGATAAGGAATGGATTGTGTTCCTATGTAGAGGCATGGTATTGTGTGATCCAGGCAGAAGAAAGAGCCAGCTCCATGGCCCCAGTGAAGATCCCATGTGGCTGGTGCCAAGTGAATGGAAGGAATCATATCATTGTTGGGTTTTACATCACTTTTCAGAAAAATTTAATTAACTTATTAGGCTTTTATGAAACTCATGTTTCCTCATCTGGGAAGTAAAAAAAATAACAAAAGTAATAATGGCTAACAGTACTAGACTCTGATCACATGCTAATGTTGTTCTCAATGTTTGACACTAAGTTTTCATTTATTATTCACATATTTTTCATTTTCCATGTTATTTAAAGAAAAGAAAAGCTTAAATGGTGTATATCACTTACCCAATGACATAGAGCTCTTAGCTACAGAGGTAGGATTTGAACACATGCAATTTGGCTCCAGGGCCCAATGTGCTAAACACTCCCCAGAATCTTGCCTCATACGTGTACTTCAAGACTAAATGAGGTAATGCATATAAAACACTTAGGACAGTGCCTGGCAATAGGTAAACATTCAGTAAATGTAAATAATTATTAATAAACAATACCCTCAATATTCTGTCAGTACCTGAGAAGTACATTGATATTAAACTTACTTCCATTTTGTTTGGACACTCAAAAAAATTATCACAAATCATGATACAGGCCCCATTCATGTTCCAATGCAATAACTTTTCTCTAGACTTCATGCACTGCCATGACTCAAGAAGAAATTCTAGCTTTCTTCTATCTCAGTGAGTCTCTACTTAGAACATTAAAGACTTGGATATTTCAAATTATCTTTTTCCCTGAGAATCTGAGATAACAACATAAAACCATGGCAGAACTTTCCTGCCATCTGGGTTCCACCTGTTCTTCTTAAAGAACCTCTCTCTTGAAGGTTACTCCAAGGCTTGGGATCATCATAACTTTAGTGTTAATCTAGAACTCAGTCCAACAATAGTATTAGAGAGGGACAGAACATGATGTATCAGGGTATAGTTGTCCATTCTGATGTGGTTGGACAGTAGAGCATGGTGGGTGGGATCAGATGTGGCCACAATATTGAAAGGGTTTGGGACCTTTTGGCAAACACAGGAAAGAGTTGGAAAAGTACATTAGGAGCCTATTATCCAGCAGGGCATCTTGAATCATGTAAAAATTGTTGGACATATATGCCTAGGTTACTTCACAGAAATTGGTTTATAAAGTCTAGGGAAACTAAATGTTTTTCTTACATTCAATTTAGGTAAAACTTTTAAATAGGAACTCCCCTGCCCCATTGTAATATAGTGCACATTACTAAAAATCTGAAAGGAACGAAATATAATTTTTGTAATGTGGGTTGAAAATTGAAATTCAGAGTTCATAATAGCATTAGCACTTTTCATAATAGCATTAGCATTAACTGGAAGACCAATAAAGAATCTGGGTGTTCTAAGGAACAAGTGACATCATCTGCTCTGCTTAAACATCAGCTTTTTTTCATAGAACCTTCCTCAGAGCTCCCAACATCTTGTTCCTCAGGCTGTAGATGAAGGGATTAAGCATGGGGATAATGATTACATCAAACACAGAGATGTTGGTGCACCTCTGAGGGGAGAGAAGAACCTGAAGTCATGTGGATAATCATGGCTGGACCAACATAGAAGTTCACCCCAGCAAGGTGGGACGAGCAGGTAGCTAGAGCTTTGTTTTTACCCTCAGGGGAATTTATGTGAAGGACAGTAAGTAGATGAGTATGTAGGATGTCAGAATAGGTCCAAAAAGGATGGGAAGGAAAACAGTGCTGGACAGTAACATTATTTTTTTCATAGGTTATTTTCTCACAAGAGAACTTCACAGAAGAAATGGTGAATTTTCCTGGAGCCACAAGCAGAGAAATGCATGGCAAAAATTGTGTACATTAAGGAGAGGAGTGCACTCCTAGCCTATGAACCAGTGGCCATTTGCTTAAAGACTCAGGGTATCATGATGGCCAGGTATCTGAGTGGGCTACAGATGCCCTGAGAGTGGTCAAAGAGCATGAGAGTCAGGAGAACACACTCAGCCACTCCTAGCTTCAAGTGAAGAAAGGTTTGGACTCTACAGCCAATGCAAGAGGTGTATCTATGTCCAGAGAAGTTGGTGGCCATCTTGGGGAGAGTGGGAAAGATTAGCATTAGGTCCATGAGGGAGAGATGGCTGAGCAGGAAGTACGTGGGAGTATGGAGGCAAGCATCACCCCAGATCACCAGGGCTTGGATTGAGTTTTCCATCCTGGTCACCCCAAGAATCACAAGAACAATGGAGATGAGGAGGCCAAGATGCTGGAAGTCAGAGACAAAGGCCAGGAGAATGAAATATGCGGCAAAAACTCATTTCCCTGCTCTATGTCTTAGTCTATTGGCTTGATCTGGAAGATCATGGAGAAAATACACAGAGTGTTACTGCTCTTCTCATATAAATGCACCACTGTTTCACATCTACTCATGAAACCTGCATATATACTGCAATATATTTGAATGTGGGAAAGATTAATGATTTGGTATCCATTGTTATTTAAATACAGTGTTTAGCAATCTATGTGGCAGGATAAGCAATGTTAATGGAGAATATTGATTTTGGTCACATTATATTACATCACTTGACACAGTGTTGCTATCATTTCTTGAGGATTGCAAATTTAATTTTTAGTTCATATGAAAATCTCCCTATGTCCTCGTAATGTGATATACACTCTTTCCAAAGTAAACATGGTTTCTATTGCACAACCACTGGAATCTCTGCATATTTGTTGCTTAGTTTAACCATCTATATCTAAATTTATCCTTAGCGGACTTACAGATCACAGTCATGGGTGAGGCATTTTATGGCTCTAGTCATTGGGACTGACCTAGAATGCCTTGAAAGTGACTTGGACTGGTTCTCATGGCCCTTGTGATTTATCAGTCAATATAGACTGATTAAAAGAGCATTATAATTGTTTTGTACATTTTATCTGTTATATTATTTTTCCTATACAGCAAATATTCCGATTTGTGCAAATTCTTCCATAAAATTCTGTGTCATCTCATCTAAAATGTTGGCTTTGTTCCTCTGCTATTGGCATTTTGTGTCATCTCCTATGATACGGTGAGGTGGATAGAACTTAAGGGAAAAAAAGTTATGGCCAAATACTGTCTTGATGTAGAATTGGGAAGGAATGGATTCTTAGAAACGTAACAGCAATTTCCAATTGTTTTGTTATTGTGTCTTTTTAAAACTATGACTCAACAGCATTTTTAACTGACAACACATTTGTACATCCTGGTACTAGAAAATAATCATGACAACGATAATATTGTTCATTCAAAATTCTGGATATTTTATTAACATGAGACCAAATGGATATAATATTATGTTCATCCAATCTTTAGCTCTCCCATGTGTTAGAGCTTCAGTTGTCAGCTTTTTCTGTGATCACACTGGAAGAGCATAACTGTGGAAGTTAGACACAAATATTTCAGAAAGCATTCTGCAAGACATTTTGCAAGATGTTTAGTGAAACATTGCTTACTCCATCTTACGCCAAGAAGCTTTTATTAGCATTTTAAGACCCGGAAAATGTTACATTAAAAAAGATATCTTTTCTTTTTTTTTTTAAACCAAATCTTCTGTACTTTGATACTGGACTTGTTTTACCTACCAATTATCCCTACTAATATTTTCTATATTCTTGGGTTTAGTGAAACACTAATTTAGAAATGTTGAGCTGGTCTTAAGGACATTAGCAATTAACAAGGTGTTATTTTTTTCCTAGAAATTCTAAATTCAATATTTTTTTTATTTTGGCATAATGTTTTTAATGTTCTTGCTAATTGACACAGTATTCTTTTACCCTTGAGAGGAAAAATCCACTTTCTCTAAGAACAATGAGGAATAAATAAACAGAACAATCAGCATTTTTTATAACTATTTTTGTTAGTGTAAAAACATTTTAACCGCTTTGCCTTAAAATATAAATAAGTACAATATATTGATATCTTGCTTTTAAAATAAATTATAAGAAACACAACAATTATTGAGTAAATAAATAATTTAGATTCCTATTGCTGCTAATTTATGTAGAAAGATGTAAAGGAGACGAGAAGGGAGCATTAAAAAGATAAGAAGGATATTTGGAAAAAGAGACATAGACTGGCTCTGCCATTCAAGTTCAGTAACGAATCCACTAATCAAATACACATTGCAAGCATTTTGCAAGGTATAGGACATACAGAAGGAGCCATTAGTGCTGGACAGAGATAACTATTGCCCAGTTATCCTGGTAGGGAACTGGGGAGGTTGCACAAGGTGAAAGGTATTGAATTGAGATCTGTGAAGGGAGTTCAGGCAACGAGTGGGGAGGCAAATGACTTTCTATGCAGAAGTAACAGCCTGTGTAAAGTGCACAGTTTGGAGAGAACATGACACCTGGAGATATTACAATCTGCTGGGCATTGCTGGACCTCAAGCAGATGTTGAAATTTGTTCGTAGACTCACAAAGATATGTCATACAAGACCTTGCTGTCATATAGGAGAATCTGTAATTTACTCCATAGGTTTTGGAAAGCCACTGATGAATGATGAGCCCCTGACCAGGGGAATGGGTGTCTGCACACAGACAAATCACCCTGGTAAGATGGTGGATAAACCATAATTAAGCAAAGGGCCAGGGCTGGAACATTTGTATGCAATTATTGCTAGAGATTAGGGAAAGAAATGGAGAGGGGATAAAAATATCCATGATCTTTGGGAGGTTAATGGACATGGTTTATTGTGTTACCAGATGGCCAAAAGTGATGATTGTTAGGAAGTGCTTATTTTTGCTTTATTCACTGGCTCAAAAACCTGGAATTAATGGACATTTGGAAGTTTGCTACTAATTAAATCTAAAGGGAGCTGTGGTCTCAGAAAAAGCTCTGTATTTTCTTCCCAAGCAAACTCCCATTTTTTTTTTATACCTTTTGCTACATCTAAAAGAAGGAAGAGGGATTTTCCATTCCAAGTGACACAAATGGAGCAAGATGAGGGGATTGGGTGAAAGCTCATATTCACACAGAGAATTGGTTGTGATTTAGACCTCTTAAAGATGATATAGTTGTTGTTTTCCTCTCTGCTCTGAGAATTCATTGGTTTTGTTATGTAAAACTGATGTTATCAGGAGATAAGGATAAGAGGAGAAGAAATGAGGACACAGAGAGTCCCATTGTTTCCTCAGACCCTGCTGCTTTCCAGGGATATTTGAACTCTGAAGTTTTCTGTCTAGTCATTGAAACATGGAAGCCTATTCTGAATGGCACACTTCCTCAGTACCTTCTTCATTGATCTCAAAACCTCCTTGTTCCTTAGACTGTAGATGAGAGGGTTCAGCATGGGAGTGAGGATGGTGTCAAACATAAAGAGAGCCTGGTTTAGGATGGGGGTGTGGGAAGATCCAGGCCTCAAGTATATCAGCATGGGTGGGCCATAGTAAAAGATGACCACAGTCAAATGGGAGGAGCAGGTAGCCAGGGCCTTGCTCCTTCCCTCACGGGAGTTTATTTGCAGGACCTGCAGGAAGATGAGTGTGTAGGAGGTCAGGATGAAGCTTATGGGGAGAAGAACCACAACAGTGCTGGTCACTACTACTCCCTTCTCATAGGCTGAGATGTCCTCACAAGATAGCTTCAAGATGGCCTTGACCTCACAGAAGAAGTCGTGAAGTTCCCGGGGGCCACAGAGGGGAAAATGCATGGTGTAGGCTGTGTGGGCCAAGGATGCCAGAGTCCCTCCCACCCAGGATCCAATGGCCATTTTCTGGGAGACCTGGTGGCTGATAATGATTGGGTACTTGAGAGGATTGCAGATGGCCACATAGCGGTCATAAGCCATGAGGGTCAAGAGTAGGCACTCAGCAATCCCCAGAGTCAGAGTGAAGAAGATCTGGGTCCCACAGCCAATCAGGGAAATCTTCCTGTTTCCTGAGAAAAAGTTAACCAGCACTTTTGGCACTATGCTAGAGATGAAAGCCAGGTCAATGAGAGAGAGTTGGCTAAGCAGGAAATACATGGAGGTGTGGAGGTGGGGATCCACCCAGATGAGGAGGATCAAAGTGGTGTTTCCTGTGATAGCAATGGTGTAGATGAGAAGGACAACAGAGACAAGGAGACTGGTATGTCTCATTCCAGGAAAAAGGCCCAGGAGAATGAAATCTGTGCTCAATGTCTCATTTTCTGTCTCCATGCTTTCTCCTTACCAGCTTCACCTGAAAGACAGTGGAGGCTTTCATAACACATGTATATGAAGCACGCCCATACAATATAGTAATTGATTGCATCATATGAGCTGTTTCTGGAGGGAACTGAAAACAGAATTTCCCAACTTCATAACAGTATTTAGGTCACAGGACAGGAATTAACCAGAGCATGGTTAGAAAATGACACAATATTTTTTTTTCCATCAATGCTCCAACCCATTCTATATTTACTTTTTTTATTTCACCTTTAATTCTCCTCTTTCAATAATCTAAAAAATTCTTAAATTCATACAGGTGTTTTTGTGTGTTTTGTTTGTTTTTTCATACTAATGGTTGCAGTCAAAACAATTTTGGCATAGCATAGAGATGCTTTAATAAAATATATATATATAGTTTTGATTCAGGTGATAAATATGTCACATGAAGTAAACTATATTTTGGGAAACCCCAATATCATTTATTTAATTTGTTGAAGTTCTTTCAGAACGTGGACCATTGAGTGCTCCAACACTCACTCAAGCCTCAATAACATCTGTTCAGTAGAATGGGTTTTGTTAGTCTCCCCTCACCATCTGTTTTCAGAGAATCAACAAGCAGCAAGCTTAAATTTGATGTCTTCAGGAATGGACACATCTTTTTTTCTACTGTTTAAATTGAATTATATTTAGTAGATGATGTTACTTTAGTTTAAGATGTACAACATATTTATTGGACAACTTGATAGGTTATGCTAGTCTCACCACAAGTGTAGCTATCATCTGTCATCATACAAAGCTATTTCAACATCATTGACTGCATTCCCTATGTTGTACCTGCGAGCTTATACCTCTCACTCCCCTTCACCCATTTTTGCCCATCCCTGCCACCCTCTCCTCGCCCCAGACATGACCAGTTTGTTCTATGTATTTATGGATCTGTTTCTACTTTTTTGTTTTGTTTTGTTTTTTCATTTGTTTTATTTTTTATATTCCACTTATAAGTGCTAGTATATGACATATGTCTTTCTCTGACTTATTTTACTTAGCATAATACCTTCTAGGTTCATCCATGTCACAAATGGCAATAAGACAAGGAAAATAAGTAAAAGGCATCCATATTGGTATAGAAAAAGTAAAACTGTTGCTATTTGCAGATGACATAATACTACACATTAAAAAAAAACAAAACTAAAGACTCCACCTGAAAACTTTTAGAAGTAATAAATGTATTCAGTAAAGTTGCAGAATACAAAATTAATAAACAGAAATCTTTTATCTCTCTGCACTAATAACAAAGCCACTGGAAAAGAAATTAAGAAAACAACTGCATTTAGAATTTCACCAAAAATAATAAAATACCAGGAGTAAATTTAACTAAGGAGTTGAAAGAACTACATGATAAAAAACTATAGAATATTGTTGAAAGAAATTGAAGAAGAAACAAAAAATGGAAAGATATTCCATACTCATGGACAGGAAGAATTAATATTGTTAAAAATGCCCATACTACACAAAGCGATTTAGAGATTCAGTGCAAGCCCTTTAGAAATACCAATAACATTTTTCACAAAACTAGAATAAATGATGCTAAAATTTGTAAGGAATTATAAAGGACCTCGAATAACCAAAGCAGTCTTGAGAAATGAGAAAGCTGAAGATATCACAACCCCATATTTCAAAATATTTGCAAAGATACAATAATCAAAACAATGTGGTACTAGCACAAAAATAGACAGATTAATGGAAAAGGATGGAGATGCCAGATATAAGCCCACACTTATATGGTCAATTAATCTATGAGAAAGGAGGTAGGGATATGCAATGGGGAAGAGACAGTTTATTGAATAAATGGTTCTAGAACAACTGGATAGCCAAATGAAAAAGAATGAAATTGAACCACTTTCTTACACTATACATGAAAGTAAACTAAAAATGAATTAAAGACTGAAATTAGTGACCCCAAACCATAAAACACCTAGAAGAAAACATAGGTAGTGAATTCATTGACATTGGCCTTAGCAACATTACTCTAGATGTATCTTCTCAGACAAAGGAAACAAAAGCAAAAATATACTTCTGAGACTACACCAAAATAAAAATATTTTGTATAGTGAAGAGAACCATTAATGAAACAAAAATGCAACCTAGGGAATGGGAAAAATATTTCCACATTATATGTCTGATAAGAGGTCAATACTTAAAATATATAAAGAACTTATACAACTCAACACGAGAACAAATAAATAAATAATCAAATAGGCCAACACCTCCACAGATCATAGTGAAACTTGCAAATCTCAGGACACTATATCATACTTGAAGGGTCTATCCAACAAGAAGATCTAACAATTGTAAATACTTATGCCCCTAATGTGGGAGCAGCTAATTATACAAACCAGTTACTAAAAAATTAAAGAAACACATTGATAATAATGCAATAATAGTAGGGGATTTAACACTCCACTCACAGCAATGGGCAGATAATCTAATCAGAAGATCAACAGTGAATGAAGGGCTTTGAATGACACACTGGACCAGATGGACATCACAGATATATCCAAAGCATTGTGTCCTAAAACAACAGAATACACATTCTTCTCACATGCAAATGGAACATTCTCCAGAATAGGTTACATCCTGGGTAAAAATCACGTCTCAAATGGTACAAAGATATTGGGATCATTCTGTGCCTATTTTCAGACCAAAATGCTTTGAAATTTGAACTCAATCACAAGAAGAAATTTGGAAAGAACTCAAATACATGGAGGTTAAAGAGCATCCTACTAAATAATGAATGGGCCAATGAGGAAATTAAAGAAGAATTTTTAAAAAATCATGGAAACAAATAAAAATGAAAATACAACTGTTTAAAACCTTTGGGATGCAGTAAAGGTGGTCCTAAGAGGGAAGTATATAGCAATACAAGTCTTTCTCTAGAAGCAAGAAAAGTCTCAAATACACAACCTAACCTTATACCTAGAGGAGCTGGAGAAAGAGCAGAAAATAAAGCCTAAACCAAGCAGGAGACAAAGAAAAGAAAGAAAGAAAGAAGAAAGAAAGAAAGAAAGAAGAAAGAAAGAAAGAAAGAAAGAAAGAAAGAAAGAAAGAAAGAAAGAAAGAAAGAAAGAGAAAAGAAAGAAAGAAAGAAAGAAAGAGAAAGAAAGAAAGAAAGAAAGAAAAATCAGAGCAGAAATCAATGAAATAGAAACCAAGGAACAGTAGAATAGATCGAGGAAACTAGGAGCTAGCTATTTGAAAGAATTAATAAGACTGATAAACACTTGGCCAGACTTATCAAAAAGAAAAAAGAAAGAAAGAAAGAAAAGACCCAATTTTTTTTACATTATTTTTTAATTTTTTTTATTCTTATGTTAATCCCCATACATTACATCATTAGTTCTAGATGAAGTGTTCCATGATTTATTGTTTGTGCATAACACCCAGTGCTCCATGCAGAACGTGCCCTCCTCAATACCCACCACCAGGCCAACCCATCCTCCCACACCCCTCCCATCTAGAACCCTCAGTTTGTTTTTCAGAGTCCATCATCTCTCATGGTTCGTCCACCCCTCCGATTTCCCCTGCTTCATTCTTCCCCTCCCGCTACCTTCTTCTTCTTTTTTTTTTTTCTTAACATATATTGCATTATTTGTTTCAGAGGTACAGATCTGAGATTCAACAGTCTTGCACAATTCACAGCGCTTACCAGAGCACATACCCTCCCCAGTGTCTATCACCCAGTCACCCCATCCCTCCCACCCCACCCCCCACTCCAGCAACCCTCAATTTGTTTCCTGTGATTAAGAATTCCTCATATCAGTGAGATCATATGATACATGTCTTTCTCTGTTTGACTTATTTCGTTCAGCATAATACCCTCCAGTTCCATCCACGTCGTTGCAAATGGCAAGATCTCATTCCTTTTGATGGCTGCATAATATTCCATTGTATATATATATACCACCTCTTCTTTATCCATTCATCTGTTGATGGACATCTTGGCTCTTTCCACAGTTTGGCTATTGTGGACATTGCTGCTATAAACATTGGGGTGCATGTACCCTTTCGGATCCCTACTTTTGTATCTTTGGTGTAAATACCCAGTAGTGCAATTGCTGGATCATATGGTAGCTCTATTTTCAACTTTTTGAGGAAGCTCCATACTGTTTTCCAGAGTGGCTGCACCAGCTTGCATTCCCACCAACAGTGTAGGAGGGTTCCCCTTTCTCCGCATCCCCGCCAACATCTGTCGTTTCCTGACTTGTTAATTTTAGCCATTCTGACTGGTGTGAGGTGGTATCTCATTGAGGTTTTGATTTGGATTTCCCTGATGCCGAGCGATGTTGAGCACTTTTTCATGTGTCTGTTGGCCATTTGGATGTCTTCTTTGGAAAAATGTCGGTTCATGTCTTCTGCCCATTTCTTGATTGGATTCTTTGTTCTTTGGGTGTTGAGTTTGATGAGTTCTTTATAGATTTTGGATACTAGCCCTTTATCTGATATGTCATTTGCAAATATCTTCTCCTATTCTGTCGGTTGTCTTTTGGTTTTGTGGACTGTTTCCTTTGCTGTGCAAAAGCTTTTTATCTTGATGAAGTCCCAAGAGTTCATTTTTGCCCTTGCTTCCCTTGCCTTTGGCGATGTTTCTAGGAAGAAGTTGCTGTGGCTGAGGTCGAAGAGGTTGCTGCCTGTGTTCTCCTTTAGGATTTGGATGGACTCCTGTCTCACACTGAGGTCTTTCAACCATTTGGAGTCTATTTTTGTGTGTGGTGTAAGGAAATGGTCCAGTTTCATTCTTCTGCATGTGGTATCCAATTTTCCCAACACCATTTGTTGAAGAGACTGTCTTTGTTAAATTGGACATTCTTTCCTGCTTTGTAAAAGATGAGTTGACCATAGAGTTGAGGGTCCATTTCTAGGCTCTCTAATCTGTTCCATTGATCTATGTGTCTGTTTTTGTGCCAGTACCATGCTGTCTTGATGATGACAGCTTTGTAATAGAGGTGTAAGTACGGAACTGTGATGCCACCAGCTTTGCTTTTCTTTTTCAACATTCCTCTGGCTATGCGGGGTCTTTTCTGGTTCCATACAAATTTTAGGATGCTTTGTTCCATTTCTTTGAAAAAAGTGGATGGTATTTTGATGGGGATTGCATTGAATGTGTAGATTGCTCTAGGTAGCATTGACATCTTCACCATATTTGTTCTTCCAATCCATGAGCATGGAACGTTTTTCCATTTCTTTGTGTCTTCCTCAATTTCTTTCATGAGTATTTTATAGTTTTCTGAGTACAGATCCTTTGTCTCTTTGGTTAGATTTATTCCTAGGTATCTTATGGTTTTGGGTGCAATTGTAAATGGGATCGACTCCTTAATTTCTCTTTCTTCTGAGAAAAGACCCAAATTAATAAAATCATGAAAGAGGAGAGATCACACACAATACCAAAAGTACAAACAATTATAAGAACATATTATGAGCAATCATATGCCAACAGATTAGGTAATCTGAAAGAAAAAGATGCATGCCTAGAAAGCTATAAACTACCAAAAGTGAAACAGGAAGAAATAGAAAACCTGAACAGACTCATAACCAGCAATGAAGTTGACACAGTAATCAAAAATCTCCCAACAAAGAAGAATCCCCTGGCTTCCCAGGGGAATTCTACCACACTTTTAAAGAAGCGTTAATACCTATTCATCTGAAGCTGTTTCAAAAAATAAAAATGGGAGGAAAACTTCCAAACTCATTCTATGAGGTCAGCATTCCCTTGATCCCAAAACCAGACAAAGACTCCATCAAGAAGGAGAATTTCAGACCAATTATCCCTAATGAACATGGATGCCAAAATTCTCACCAAGACACTAGCCAGTAGGATCCAACAGTACATAAGAAAGATTATTCACCACAATCAAGTAGGATTTATTCCTGGGCTGCAATGGTGGTTCAACATTCACAAATAAATCAATGTGATACACTACATTACTAAAAGAAAGGACAAGAACCATATGATCCTCTTAATTGATGCAGAAAAAGCATTGGACGAAATACAACATCCATTCTTGATTAAAATTCTTCAAAGCATAGGGATAGAGGGAGCATACCTTAATGTCATACAAGCCATCTATGAAAGCCCACAGTGAATATCATTCTTAATGGGGAAAAACTGAAAGCTTTTCCCCTAAGGTCAGGAACATGACAGGGATGCCTACTCTCACCACTATTGTTCTACATAGTACTAGAAGTCTTCGCCTCAGCAATCAGACAATAAAAAGAAATAAAAGACATCTGAATCAACAAAGAAGTCAAACTCTTACTCCCCAAAGACTCCACCCCAATATTGCTAGAACTCTACAGGAATTCAGCAAAATGGCAGGATATAAAATCAACGCACAGAAATCAGTTGCATTTCTATACACTAACAATGAGACAGTAGAAAGAGAAATTAAGGAGTTGATCCCATTTACAATTGCACCAAAACCCATAAGATAGCTAGGAGTAAACCTAACCAAATAGGTAAAGGATCTGTACTCAGAAACTATAAAACACTCATGAAGTAAATTGAGGAAGACACAAAGAAATGGGAAAAAAAAGTTCCTTGCTAAGGGGCGCCTGGGTGGCTCAGTCATGAAGTGGCTGCCTTTGGCTCAGGTCATTATCTCGGGGTCCTGGTTAGAGCCTTACATCGGGGTCCCCGCACAGCAGGAAGCTTGCTTCTCCCTCTCCCACTCCCCCTGCTTGTGTTCCCTCTCTCGCTGTGTCTCTCTCTGTCAAATAAATAAAATCTTAAAAAAAAATTCTCATGGATTAGAACAAACATTGTTAAAATGTCTTTGCTACCTATAGCAATCTATACATTCAATGCCATCTCTTTCAAAATATCATCAACTCTTTTCACAGAGCTGGAACAAATAATCTAAAATTTCTATGGAACAAGGAAAGACCCCAAATCTCCAGGGCAGTGATGAAAAAGAACAAAGCTAGGGGCATCATGATGTTTGACTTCAAGCTGTATTACAAGCTGTGATCATCAAGACAGCATGGTACTGGCACAAAAACAGACACATAGACCAATGGAACAGAATAGAGAACCCAGAAATGGACCCTCAACTCTATGGCCAACTATCTTTGACAAAGTAGGAAAGAATATCTTATGGAAAAAAGAAAGTCTCTTCAACAAATGGTGTTGGGAAAATTGGACAGCCACATGCAGAAGAATGAATGTGAGCACTATTCTTACACCATACACAAAAATAGACTCAACATGGATAAAATACCTAAATCTGAGACAGGAATCCATCAAAATCCTAGAGGAGAACACCAGGCAGCAAACTCTGTGACCTTGGCCGCAGTAAGTTCTTGCTAGATACATCTCCAAAGGCAAGGGAATAAAAGGCAAAAATGAACTCTTGGGACTTCATCAAGATAAAAAGCTTTTGCACAGCAAAGGAAATAGTCTGCAAAACCAAAAGACAACTGACAGAATGGGAGAAGGTATTTGCAAATGACATATCAGATAAAGGGCTAGTATCCAAAATCTATAAAGGCCTTATCAAATGCAACACTCAAAGAACAAGTAATCCAATTAAGAAATGACAGAGGACAGAAACAGATATTTCTGCAAAGAACAAATAGAAATGACCAACATACACTTGAAAAAATATTCAACATCACTGGGCATCAGATAACTACAAATCAAAACCACAATGAGATACTTCCTCACACTGATCATAATGGGAAAAAATTAACCAGTTCAGGAAATGACAGATATTGGTGAGTATGTGGAGAAGGAGGAACCCTCTTACACTGCTGCTGTGAATGCAAACTGGTGCGGCCACTCTGGGAAATAGTATGAGATTCCTCAAAAAGTTGAAAATAGAACTACACTATGACCCAGCAATTTCACTACTAGGTATTTCCCCCAAAGATACAAATGTAGTGATCTGAAGGGCACCTGCATCCCAATGTTTATAGCAGCAACGTCCACAATAGCCAAACTATGGAAAGAGATCAGAAGTCCATCAACAGATGAATGGATAAAAGATGTGATTAAAGATATATATATATATCTTTATCTATATATATATATAGATAAAGATATATATATATATGAATGGAATATATAATGGAATACTATATATATATAGTATTTATATTATATATAATGGAATACTAATCAGCCATCAGAAATGAAATCTTGTCATTTGGAATGACATGGATGGAACTAGAGGGTATTATGTTAAGCGAGATTAGTCAGTTATAGAAAGACAATTATCATATGATCTCACTCGTATGTGAAATTTAAGAAACAAAACGGAGGATCATATGGGAAGGGAAGGAAAAAAAAACAAGATGAAAGCAGAGAGGAATTATGAGAGACGATGGACTCTGAAAAACAAACTGAGGGTTCTAGAGGGGAGGTCGGTGGGAGGATGGCTTAGTCTGGTGATGGGTATTAAAGGGGCCACGTTCTGCATGGAGCACTGGGTGTTATATGCAAACAATGAATAATGGAACACTACATCAAAAACTAACTGGCGATTAACATAACATAATAATAATAAAATAAAATAAAATAAAAATAATAATAATAAATAAAATAATAATAATAATAAAATAATAATAATAATAAAAAAAAAGAAAGCAGAGAGGGGGACAAACCATGAGACTCCTAATCATAGGAACCAAACTGAGGGTTGCAGGAGGGGAGGGATTGGGGTGATGGGGTGACTGGATGATGGACTTTAAGGGGGGCACGTGATGTAATAAGCACTGGCATTATATAAGACTGATGAATCACTGAACTCTACCTCAGAAACTAATATATATTTTATGTTAATTAATTGAATTTAAATAAAAACAAACGTTAGGTAGAATTTGCCTGGGTAGAGAACCTGAATAGATACTTACCAAAGAAAATGTACATATGGCCAACAGATACATGAAAAGATGCTTATCATCCCTTATCATCAGGGAAAGGCAAATCAAAACCAAAATGACTTATCACCTTTCACCTGTCAGAATGCCTAGCATAAAAAAGACAAGAAATAACAAGTATTGGCAAGATTGTGAAGGAAAAGGAACCTTCATGCAGCATTGGCAGGAATGTAACTTGTTGGTGCAGCCACTGTGGAAGACAATATAAAGATCCCTCAATAAGTGAAAATAGGTAATCATAGTAATGGATTATTACTCACTGAATGAAATAGGAGTCCACACAGCCTATAATGTTATAAGTAAATAAGTGATTAAACGGAGACAGAGAGAATACAGTTTTTCTTTTCAGGAAAATGCTAACTAATAAGGTCAAAGGAACGATGGATTAGAAAATTACCGTTTGACACTCCAAGAAATACCAAAGAATGTTAAAACTGGAGGATGAAATTTGTGAGGAATGAGATATTCACAGCATCCCATTATACCTCTCTGTCTTTCCCATCCCATTATACCTCTCTGCCCTCCCCTTGGTTACAAAGCAGGAAAAGAATAACTACATGGAGAAGCCTGGCGGATGCTGTCTTATTCAAGTGATCAAATGGGACAAATCATAGTCATATGCCTCCTGCTAGGATGAGGTACAAAGGACACGTCACCACTACTGGGAGATTCTTGCTTAAATTTAATTTTGAGGACCCTTCAGACAAACCCAAATTAAAAATACTCTCCTAAATAACTCCAGAACTTCAAAAGTGACAAGGTCACAATTGTCAAGAGGCCAGCCAGGCAAGGAATTCTGCCTTGTCAGCAGCATTAACTCAGACCATCATGCCCAAAGCCTCTCTGTTCCTTTAGGTGTTTTGGTATTTCTGATCTATATGCCTGTGGCTGTTCTTCTGGATTTTTTTTTGACTGGTTATAATGTCTGTTGCTTCCCTCATGAGTTAAATAAAATATTTTAACATGGGTTCAAAAAAAAGTGAAAACAGAAATACCATGCAATCCACTAATCTCACTATGGAGTGTTACCAGAAAATGAAAACACCAAATTGAAAATATATGTGCACCCTTATTTTTATAGCAGCATTATTTACAATAGCCAAGATATGGAAGCAACCTAAATGTCCAACAATAGATACAAGGATAAAGAAGATGTGGTTACTCAGCCATCAAAAGAACACCTTTTAAAGTTGATTTACATCCTCACTGTATTTTAAAATCAACTTAGATTAAATTTTATTTCACTTACATAGAGAGAAATATAAAGAAATTGCATCAAGGATTTTATGGCTTCTATCCAATTCACCTTTGCATCTATGCCAGCTTAATCTACCAGAAAAAAGAATATGGGCATCGGAGAGAAGTATCTTCTGTCAGTTTTCGGAATATTTTATGCAGACAAAATTTTTATCAAGGCTCTGTGAACATCAGTAGCTTCTGCCCTGCAGTTAGAAGAGTCCCTCAGCCAGTAGGGGTCTTTCTACTGTCCTGTTCTACTCTTTCGACTTGGCTTCTTAAACTCCGTTGAGCTCTAATTCATGGCTCTCAGATGTTACTGTGCAGTAGAACCACATGGAATACTTGCTAAAATGCAGATTCCAGACCCCACATCCAGAAAATTGAGTGCTTAGGCCCAGGATGAGATACTGAAATCTGCGTCTCCAAGAAGAGCTCAAATGATTCTGATGTTCGTGACATGCACCACCCTATGAGAAGGCTGGGGCTGGCCAACTTATGGGACCCTTAGTCAGGAATGACATCTGTGCACTGTTTCATTCTTTTCTTAACCACACAGACGCATGCATTAATTGTCTTCCATACCTCTCTTAGTCATAACTAACCCAATTGACTGACACCTTTGGATAACTATAGAGCTCCGAATGTATGACTCCAGACAGTAGTGGAATAATTACCATTGTTCTGTGTCATGTCAAATTGATTAACTGAAGTCTATAAATCTGATAAAATACTTTATACATCCTGATGGACATACATTTAATAAATGCCAGGTGAATAAAGTGTTCTGCATTTTCTGTTTCAAATTAAACATTTATTATTTTCAATAGTATTTGATTCTCAGAGTTAAATTTAGCCATCAAAATCAATACCAGCTTGATTCCTTTGCATGAAAACTTAAGAAATGATCAATTCCAAAACAGCTGATTTCTTCACTGAGCTATCTTAATAAACTAAGGCACACTAGTTACTTGATATAATTCATTAGTTTTTCACAAATACAAACTTTCCAATCAATAGCGACGTTTCCTTATGGTATGAATTTTACTACTCCTTATAAATCTACCTCAGCCAACCACAGTGTGTGTGCATGTGTGTGTACTTGAAGATCACAGAAGTAGCCAATGATGTATTGAGGAGAGAAAGGGCTATGCTCTCACTAAAACTGGAACACAATTAAAAGAAAGCAAATTAGCAAGTTTCAGGAAAAAATCCACCAGTTCTACCAACATTTATTAACCAAATATGTATGAACAGGCAGGCTCACAAGAAACTTCATGGGACCTGATGTTTGAGCTCAATGAAATTATTATCCTCTTAGATGCTCTCACTACAACTTACATAAAAGACTCACTTTAGGAAAAAAAAAAATCAGTTGTGAAAGGCAGGCTCTGCTATCCAGAAAGCCAGCATTGGGCAAACAGAATCCAAAGCTTAAGGCTGGATATGGCCTGGCTGGGCAGTTTAGTTTAGACTCTTACATCTAAAGGCAAAGGATGGGTGCCCTCCTGCCTTTTGCCTGAGTGGAGGATGCAAACTTCAAAACATTTTTAAAGCTAATCCACATATTTGGGTTACATTGAACTTTACTTGTGGGAGTCAATTTCTGCTATTCACCATATTAAACAATAAGACAGTATTTTCACCGATAAAATCAAAACCGATTTTGTTATTCTTTAAATAGTGACTATCCATTGTTCCTTAAGCAAAACATTTAAGAATCACTAGATCTCCTCTAGTGAAATATTCTACAATCTTAAGATAATTCAGTGCCAAACCTAATTAATGAAATACTTTCACATTTCAGCTGGTAACCTTGTTGATTTTTTTTCTTTTTGTTCTAAGTTTATCACTATTTTGGTATTCTGACATCACATTTTTTCTTTTTTAGTTTTTTTAATTTAAATTAAATTAGTCAACATATAGTATATCCTTAGTTTCAGATGTAGTGTTCAATAATTTATCAGTTGCGTATAACACCCAGGGCTCATCACATCACGTTCCCTCCTTAATGCCCATCATCCAGTTACCCCATCCCCCACCCACTTCCCCTTCCACAATCCTCAGTTTGTTTCCTATAGTTAAGGGTCTCTCATGGTTTTTCTCCCTCTCTGATGACTTCCCATTTAGTTTTCCCTCCCTTATCCTATGATCCTCTGCATTGTTTCTTATATTCCACATATGAACGAAACCATGTGATAATAAAAGGAAAAACATTGAAATGTGATGTCAGACTGATGTATGAGATACCACCTTACACCAGTCTGACATCACATTTTAATGTTTTTTTTTTTTTTAACCGCCACATGAGTTTGTTGATAATGTAAATGAACTCTAACATGTCATACCTTGATTCTGATCCTTGGACACAGACTCTTCAGGAAAATCTCTCTCTTCCTTTTTAGATTCTGAACTGGATGGAGTGGCAAGATGAGGAACAACAATTCTAGTGTTATTGCTCAGGGAGCCACATGGATGGGGCATGAATATCCTTGGAATACTGGCTCGCTAGATCACATATGATACTTTCAGGAACAAGCGAAGGCATATTGCATGATGACTCTTCTCCAAGAGGCAGTAAAGAAGTGGGGATTCAGATATCTGCTCAGCTAAAGCTTTTGTTTGTAATTTATTTTGTTGGTCTATTAAAGTATAGTATAACTCATTCACTGGATGACAGTGTTTACACTCAATTTAATTGTACAGTGTAGTTGGCATAACAGGAAGGACATGCTTTAGTTCAAGGAGTGATTGATAGAGATCTATTTGGGAGAAATAAGCACATATCAGATGAGGCTTAGTCGATACATATAATTGAACATATATATAACCTGACAGTTTACAAACATTATCCAGTTGGATCAGCCATGCAACTCCTGGAATAAAGATAACAGATATTTTTCTCTTTATATTATAGATGCAGAAATTTACATACAAGAAATTAAGTGAGCTGATGGTCAAAAAGCAGATACTGGAATCTATTGAATCTTGGTCAAGTGTATCTTACTCTCAAGGTACAGTCACCTGGGTAAGCAAGATGATAGAACTACTGTTATTTTTATCCTCTATTGAAATAAAATATCTCTATAATTAACACCAAAAGTACCTCTCAATCCACAAAAGGACATTAAAGATCTTGGCAGATAAAGAGAATACCAATAAAGAACTTAGTGAGGGGGGGGCGGAGCAAGATGGCAGAGGAGTAGGAGACCTGGATTTCGTCTCCTCTCAGGAATTCAGCTGGATAGGGATCAAACCATTCTGAACACCTACAAACTCAACAGGAGATCGAAGAAAAGAAGAGCAACAACTCTCTCATCAGAGGGGCGACCACTTTCTGGAAGGTAGGACATGCGGAGAAGTGAATCCGCGGGGATATTCGGGAGGATAGACGGCGGGGGAGGGGCCTCCGACGGCCGCTTCTGTCAACTTATAGAGCCGCGGAGCAGAAAATCGGAACTTTTAAAAGTCTGCTCCGCCAAGGGACGTCACTCTGGTGGCTAAGCGGGGGGTTGAACCCTCCGGGACAGTGTGGTTTCAGGACCCTTGGGGTCACAGAAAGACTGGGGGTGCCTGAGTGTGGCAGAGCTCCCAGGTAACGGAGCAGGGAAGCCGGCTGCAGAGGCGGAGCCCAGGCGCGGGCTCTCAGCTCGGGGTCGCCATAAACCGGGATCCGCGGCACAGTCGGGCCCCTGCTCCTCCAGCAGGGACCCAACAAGCGGCAGATCTGGGGAGACTCACCTTCCTCCCCGGGAGGAGCCGCGCGGGAGCGCACTGCGGGGATCTGCTGGGTTTGGAGACTCCACCCGGTGTCGGGTGCCAGAGATAGAGGCACGCGGTCACAGGCCGGGTGAGCACGGAGTGCGGCCGGAGACCGGGGAGACGGGAGTAACTGACGGCTTTTCTCTGGGGGCTCACTGACGAGCGGGGCCCCGAGTTCTCGGCTCCTCGGGAGCGGAGATTGGGAGGCGGCCATTTTCACTCTCTGCCTCCAAAGCTGTACGGAAAGCTCGCAGGGAACAAAAGCCCCGGAGAGCAAACCCGAGCAGATGACTTAGCCGGGAGGGGGCAAGGGCGGGGCAATTCCGCCTCCAGCAGAGACATTTGGAAACCACGGCAACAGGCCCCTCCCCAGAAGATCAGAGAGAACAGCCAGCCAAGACCAAGTTTACTGATCAATGAGAACGGCAGAACTCCAGCGCTAGGGGACTACTGCACATAGAATTCACGGCTTTTTTACCATGATTCTTTAGTCTTTCAAAGTTAATTTTTTTAACTGTCTTTTTGTCTTTTTATTTCTTTTTGAATTTTTCTTTTTCCCTTTTTCAACCAACATCTTATCAATCCCTTTTTTAAAAAAAAAATTTTTTTTTTCATTTTTAGAGTCATATTCTATCCCTTCATAGTAGTTACCCATATTTTTGGCTTATATATATATGTTGTTCTCTCTTTAAAATTTTGAGATAGTTTCTTCTAACAGATTAAAATATACCCTAAATCTCTAGTATATGGTGTTTTCTATCCCCCTGCCTGATCACATCCTCTCCCTTTTTTTTTTCTTTTTCTTTTTTCTTTTTTTAAATCCTCTTCTTTCTTTTTTCAAACAACTTCTTATCAGTTCCTTTTATAAAATTTTCTATAATTTCCATTTTTACAGTCATATTCCATCCCTTCATCATATAAACCCTTATTTTTGTACATATATAAGTTTTTCTTTCTTTAAAATTTTGGGAGGCACTTTCTTCTAAAAGACCAAAATACACCCCAAATCTAGTGTGTGGCACTGATCTATATACCATATAGATCATATTTGATCACATTCTGGTTTTTCTTTTGTTGTTGTTGTTTTGTTTTGTTTGTTTTTGTTTTTATATTTATCTTTTTCTTTTTCTTTTTTCTCTCTTTCCCTTTCTTATCCCACTGCTTCAGGTCTTTTCTGATTTGTTTAAAGTATATTTTCTGGGGATGTGGTTACTCTGATAGCGTTTTGTTCTCTCATTAATCTATTCTCCTCTGCACAAAATTACGAGACGGAAAAAATCACCTCAACAAAAAGAACAAGAGGTAGTACCGACTGCCAGGGACCTACTCAATATGGACATTAGTATGATGTCAGATCTAGAGTTCAGAATCATCACTTTAAAGATACTAGCTGGGCTTGAAAAAAATATGGAAGTTATTAGAGAAACCCTTTCTGGAGAAGTAAAAGAGCTAAAATCCAACCAAGTAGAAATCAAAAAGGCTATTAATGAGGTGCAATCAAAAATGAGGGCGCTAAGTGCTAGAATAAATGAGGCAGAAGAGAGAATCAGTAATATAGAAGATGAAATGATGGAAAATAAAGAAGCTGAGAAAAAGAGAGATAAACAACTACTGGATCACGAGGGCAGAATTCGAGACATAAGCGATACCATAAGACGAAACAACATTAGAATAATTGGGATCCCAGAAGAAGAAGAAAGAGAGAGAGGGCCAGAGGTATAATGGAGCAAATTATAGCAGAGAACTTCCCTAATTTGGGGAAAGAAACAGGCATGAAAATCCAGGAAGCACAGAGAACCCCTCTCAAAATCAATAAAAATAGGTCAACTCCCCAACATCTAATAGTAAAACTTACGAGTCTCATAGACAAAGAGAAAATCCTGAAAGCAGCTCGGGAGAAGAGATATGTAACCTACAAGGGTAGAAACATTAGATTGGCAACAGACCTATCCACAGAAACCTGGCAGGCCAGAAAGGACTGGCAGGATATATTCAGAGCACTAAATGAGAAAAATATGCAGCCAAGAATACTCTATCCAGCTAGGCTGTCATTGAAAATTGAAGGAGAGATAAAAAGCTTCCAGGACAAACAAAAACTAAAGGAATTTGCAAACACAAAACCAGCCCTACAGGAAATCTTGAAAGGGGTCCTCTAAGCAAAGAGAGAGCCTAAAAGCAACATAGACCAGAAAGGAACACAGACGATATACGGTAACAGTAACCTTACAGGCAATACAATGGCACTAAATTCCTATCTTTCAATAGTTACCCTGAATGTAAATGGGCTAAATGCCCCAATCAAAAGACACAGGCTATCAGACTGGATTAAAAAACAAGACCCATTGATATGCTGTCTGCAAGAGACTCATTTTAGAACCAAAGACACCCCCAGATTGAAAGTGAGGGGTTGGAAAACCATTTACCATGCTAATGGACACCAAAAGAAAGCTGGGGTGGCAATCCTTATATCAGACAAATTAGATTTTAAACCAAAGACTGTAATAAGAGATGAGGAAGGACACTATATCATACTTAAAGGATCTATCCAACAAGAAGATGTAACAATTGTAAATATCTATGCCCCTAACATGGGAGCAGGCAATTATATAAGGCAATTAATAACAAAAGCAAAGAAACACATCGACAACAATACAATAATAGTGGGGGACTTTAACATCCCCCTCACTGAAATGGACAGATCGTCTAAGCAAAAGATCAACAAGGAAATAAAGACTTTAAATGACACACTGGACCAAATGGACTTCACAGTCATATTCAGAACATTCCACCCCAAAGCAACGGAATACACATTCTTCTCTAGTGCCCATGGAACATTCTCCAGAATAGATCACATCCTAGGTCATAAATCAGGTCTCAACCGGTACCAAAAGATTGGGATCATTCCCTGCCTATTTTCAGACCACAATGCTTTGAAACTAGAGCTCAATCACAAGAGGAAAGTCGGAAAGAACTCAAATACATGTAGGCTAAAGAGCATCTAACTGAAGAATGAATGGGTCAACCAGGAAATTAAAGAATTAAAAAAATACATGGAAACCAATGAAAATGAAAACACAACTGTTCAAAATCTTCGGGATGCAGCAAAGGCAGTCCTAAGAGGAAAGTATATAGCAACACAAGCCTTTCTCAAGAAACAAGAAAAGTCTCAAGTACACAACCTAACCCTACACCTAAAGGAGCTGGAGAAAGAACAGCAAATAAAGCCTAAACCCAGCAGGAGAAGAGAAATAATAAAGATCAGAGCAGAAATCAATGAAATAGAAACTAAAAGAACAGTAGAACAGATCAACGAAACTAGGAGCTGGTTCTTTGAAAGAATTAACAAGATTGATAAACCCCTGGCCAGACTTATCAAAAAGAGAAGAGAAATGACCCAAATCAACAAAATCATGAATGAAAGAGGAGAGATCACAACCAACACCAAAGAAATACAAACAAATATAAGAACATATTATGTGCAACTCTGTGGCAGCAAATTAGATAACCTGTAAGAGATGGATGCATTCCTAGAGATGTATCAACTACCAAAACTGAACCAGGATGAAAATGAAATCCTGAACAGACCTATAACCACTAAGGAAATTGAAGCAGTCATCAAAAATCTCCCAACAAACAAAAGCCCAGGGCCAGATGGCTTCCCAGGGGAATTCGACCAAACATTTCAAGAAGAATTAATACCTATTCTTCTGAAACTGTTCCAAAAAATAGAAACGGAAGGAAAACCTCCAAACTCGTTTTATGAGGCCACCATTACTTTGATTCCCAAACCAGACAAAGATCCCATCAAAAAGGAGAATTACAGACCAATATCCCTGATGAACGTGGATGCAAAAATTCTCACCAAAATACTAGCCAATAGGATCCAACAGTACATTAAAAGGATTATTCACCATGACCAAGTGGGATTTATCCCTGGGCTTCAAGGATGGTTCAACATCCGCAAATCAATCAATGTGATAGAATACATTAACAAAAGAAAGAACAAGAATCATATGATCCTCTCAATAGATGCAGAAAAAGATTTTGACAAAGTACAGCATCCTTTCTTGATCAAAACTCTTCAGAGTATAGGGATAGAGGGTACATACCTCAATATCATAAAAGCCATCTATGAAAAACCTACAGCAAATATTATTCTCAATGGGGAAAAACTGAGATCATTCCCCCTAAGGTCAGGAACGTGGCAGGGATGTCCACTCTCACCACTGCTATTCAACATAGTATTGGAAGTCCTAGCCACAGCAATCATACAACAGAAAGAAATCAAAGGCATCCAAATTGGCAAAGAAGAAGTCAAACTCTCACTCTTTGCAGATGATATGATACTTTATGTGGAAAACCCAAAAGACTCCACCCGAAAACTGCTAGAACTCATACAGGAATTCAGTAAAGTGGCAGGATATAAAATCAATGCACAGATGTCAGTGGCATTCCTATACACCAACAACAAGACAGAAGAAAGAGAAATTAAGGAGTCGATCCCATTTACAATTGCACCCAAAACCATAAGATACCTAGGAATAAATCTAACCAAAGAGACAAAGGATCTGTACTCAGAAAACTATAAAATACTCATGAAAGAAATTGAGGAAGACACAAAGAAATGGAAAAACGTTCCATGCTCATGGATTGGAAGAACAAATATGGTGAAGATGTCAATGCTACCTAGAGCAATCTACACATTCAATGCAATCCCCATCAAAATACCATCCACTTTTTTCAAAGAAATGGAACAAATCATCCTAAAATTTGTATGGAACCAGAAAAGACCCCGCATAGTCAGAGGAATATTGAAAAAGAAAAGGAAATCAGGCGGCATCACAATTCCGGACTTCCAGCTCTATTACAAAGCTGTCATCATCAAGACAGCATGGTACTGGCACAAAAACAGACCCATAGATCAATGGAACTGAATAGAGAGCCCAGAAATGGACCCTCAACTCTATGGTCAACTAATCTTTGACAAAGCAGGAAAGAATGTCCAATGGAACAAAGACAATCTCTTCAACAAATGGTGTTGGGAAAATTGGACAGCCACATGCAGAAGAATGAAACTGGACCATTTCCTTACACCACACACAAAAATAGACTCCAAATGGTTGAAAGACCTCAGTGTGAGACAGGAGTCCATCCAAATCCTAAAGGAGAACACAGGCAGCAACCTCTTTGACCTCAGCCGCAGCAACTTCTTCCTAGAAACAGTGCCAAAGGCAAGGGAAGCAAGGGCAAAAATGAACTCTTGGGACTTCATCAAGATAAAAAGCTTTTGCAAAACAAAGGAAACAGTCCACAAAACCAAAAGACAACCGACAGAATGGGAGAAGATATTTGCAAATGACATATCAGATAAAGGGCTAGTATCCAAAATCTAGAAAGAACTCATCAAACTCAACACCCAAAGAACAAAGAATCCAATCAAGAAATGGGCAGGAGACATGAACAGACATTTTTCCAAAGAAGACATCCAAATGGCCAACAGACACATGAAAAAGTGCTCAATATCGCTCAGCATCGGGGAAATCTAAATCAATACCTCAATGAGATACCACCTCACACCAGTCAGAATGGCTAAAATTAACAAGTCAGGAAACGAAAGATGTTGGCGAGGATGCGGAGAAAGGGGAACCCTCCTACACTGTTGGTGGGAATGCAAGGTGGTGCAGCCACTCTGGAAAACTGTATGGAGCTTCCTCAAAAAGTTGAAAATAGAGCTACCATTTGATCTAGCAATTGCACTACTGGGTATTTAACCCGAAGATACAAAAGTAGGGATCCGAAAGGGTACGTGCACCCCGATTTTTATAGCAGCAATGTCCACAATAGCCAAACTGTGGAAAGAGCCAAGATGTCCTTCGACAGATGAATGGATAAGAAGAGGTGGTATATATATACAATGGAATATTATACAGCCTTCAAAAGGAATGAGATCTTGCCATTTGCAACGACGTGGATGGAACTGGAGGGTATTATGTTGAGTGAAATAAGTCAAACAGAGAAAGACATGTATCATATGATCTCACTGATATGAGGAATTCTTAATCTCAGGAAACAAACTGAGTGTTGTTGGAGTGGGGGGTGGGGTGGAGGGATGGGGTGACTGGGTGATGGACACTGGGGAGGGTATGTGCTCTGGTAAGCGCTGTGAATTGTGCAAGACTGTTAAATCTCAGATCTGTACCTCTGAAACAAATAATGCGGTATATGTTAAGAAAAAAAAAAAGAAGAAGAAGAAGAAGGTAGCGGGAGGGGAAGAATGAAGCGGGGGAAATCGGAGGGGTAGACGAACGGGGAGAGACGATAGACTCTGAAAAACAAACTGAGGGTTCTAGAGGGGAGGGGGGTTGGAGAATGTGTTAGCCTGGTGGTGGGTATTGAGGAGGGCACATTCTGCATGGAGCAGTGGGTGTTGTGCACAAACAATGAATCATGGAACACTTCATCTAAAACTAATGATGTAATGTATGGGGATTAACATAAGAATAAAATAAAAAAAGAAAAAAAAAGAACTTAGTGAGAATTGGGAATAAAATTTTTATTCTTAATTCATTTCTAAACATGTGGTTTGGCATTACCTAAATGTTTTTAGTAGGACGCTGGTCAATGTAAGTGAAATTCCACAGTAAGGGTACAGTGTGAAAGGAGGCAAGGATGGCTTTTGTCCAAAGGTATCACAGCAGAATATATCTGTGAGCAATTAGTTAAATCTAGAGGACAGAGGTATGGTCATCCTGCACCTCACAAAGAAAGTATCTACAGATCATAGTCTTATTGAAAAAATAAGAATCAAAAACTCTTCCAGGGCAATGGAAATGTTGATGAAGGAAATGCAGAAGATAGGCTGGAAAGAAATCGCTAAGGAAAGCAAAGCAGGATATGGGATAGAAACAGCAGAGACGAGAAGGAATTAAGACCAAACATTCGGAATGTGTTTTGTTTGTGGGAATGTTTCACATAAGCAGGGGTTATATTCTTTAGATGACAGCAAAGTATGTATAAATGTATTTAAGGCATTGTTTTTTGAGTTGAAATTATTTAGAATTCCTTCTCTGGAAGTCTGTGTGTGTGTGTGTATGTGTGTGTAAACAGACATTTATATTTCAGATGATTCATGTACTTTAGATGGGCTTCCAAGCATTTATATTCCAGTAAGTTATTTGACACTGTTTAACAAAAAGAGAACAACAAAAATTTTGTATACCATGTTTGGCGAAATATAATGTTTTTCATTTATCATTGTAAAACCAAAGACAGTTTTTTTTTAAAAACCATTTTTGTACATAACACTTACATGTAGGGCATTCTGTCTTTAACTACAGAAGTACACTGATTCCTTTAAGGATGTTTAAACCTGGGCAAGCAAATTTGATTCTTACTAGATATGGAGTTATCTATTTCCTTGCATTTCAGGAATTTTTACTCTCTGTGGAAGAAGAGGGAGCATTCCAATTCTAGGAAAGGTAGATCAAAGGAACAAGTGTTATAAGCCCAGCTCCGGATGATATCAGTAAAAATTCTTTATGAAAAATGTATACAGGGAGACTATTTCTGTTCTCTATGGGTTATAGATGTAATACCATACTCAGTGAGATCAAAATAGAAAACCAAAAAGTTCTAATATTAGTATAAATTTTCAAGAAGTATCCTTACCAATACTGTCATTTGTGTTCAGTCTTGCCTGAAATCCTTAGGATTCTTTTACGGTGTTCATTGCAACTCTAGCCTTGGCATTTGGAGGCCTGGCTTGGCCTTCATGAAGATCACATATTTGACTTCTCCTTGAGACTAATCATTGCACTGTGACCCACCAAGATTAAATAATAAGATGCTGAATTAAACAGAGAACTGTGCTGCCAAATCCTTGTCAGAAACTGACAAAGAACCCAGCCTCTTAGAAGAAGGATCTAAAAAAGAACGAATTAGTGCCTTAATTATTTTGAACTCACAATTGAGAGTTGCTGTGCTGTCCCTCCCACAGCCAATGTTATGGGGTAAAAATAGCCCAGATTATTCCTATGGTTTATTTTCTGGACAAGTGTTTCCCCAGTCCAATTGTAAAAATAATCTGAAGATTATGAAAACACAGGAATCCCAGGACAACTGAATTTAAAATGCCAGGGATGGGTACATGTATTCCTTTGAATTACTGTTTTTGTATTTTTTGGGTAAATACCCAGTAGTTCAATTACTAGATTACCAGAATAACATTATTTATAATAGCCAAATTATGGAAGCAGCCCGAGAGTCCATTGTTTGATGAATGAATGAAGAATATGTGGTACACACACACACATACACACACACAGAGGAATATTTTTCAGCCATACAAAATAATGAGATCTTGCCATTTGTGACAACACGAAAGGAGCTAGAGAGTATATAGTGCAAAGTGAAATAAGTCAGTCAGAGAAAAACAAATACTGTATGATTTTCTTCATATGTGGAATTTAAGAAACAAGACAAATGAACAAAGAAAGAGAAAGAGAGGGAGAGAGAAACCAAGAAACACACTTAACTATAGAGATCAAACTGATGGTTACCAGAGGGCAAGTGAGTGGGAAGATGGGTTAAAGAGGTGATGGGGATTAAGGAGTGTGCTTGTCATGATGAGCATCGGGTGGTATATGGAAGTGTTGAGTCACTATATTGTACATCAGAAACTACTATAACATTGTATGCTAACTATACTGGAATTAAAATTTTATAACTTAATAAAAAATAAAATGCAAAGAATGGGTCAGGAATGTGTGTGTTTATCAAGGTCTCAGGTTTTTATCCTTACCCCCAGGCAAGTGTGGAAAACAATGACTAAAGAATTGTTTCATTGATCATCAAATGGTGGTAGCTGATGATAGGGCTCCTGGTGGTGGATCTTAATAATGGCTGCACGTGGAAATTATCTTCCTCATCCACGAACAGGGTGGTGTAACCTTGCCATCAGTAATTTAAGCTTTCTCCTCACCCTTGTTCTAATATGTACTTAATGTGGAGAAACACTGTTTCTCTTTGCCCCAAATAAATAATTAAATCTATTACAGGAATCAGGCAGGGCAAAAATAAGCAGAAGATCTCCAGGTATATGTCCATTATGCTGGAGGAGATATGGATACAGACAGAGCCTTTATACACAGTCTTACCTCTACAGGTGCTAAATAATCGTTGTTAACTTGGTATTCCCATTATCTCAGGGCTTGCAGGAACAGTATCTTTCAATATGGTTATTGAGCAGTCTCAGTCACCTCTGGGGACTGGATCAGCAGGTTCCAAATGTCAGATGCCCCAGACACAGTCTTAGATCCCAGTGGCACTGGCTCAGTCTTTTGAAATTTTCTTCTGGATTTTCCAGCTCGTGTATTAGATATTAGACTGAGTAAGCCAATAGGATGATGTCATCTGGAAACAGTCTTATTGGAGCTTTGTCTCATTTGTAATAAGAAAAGTAGATTGTTTGATTTCAAGGTGGAAATTTCATGAATTAATAAATCACAGTCACTCTGATCCTTAGTTTTTTTTTTTTTTCTCATACCTTTAGGACAATAATGACTCCATTAATGAGTTGCTATGAGAATTAATGTGAAAATGTTTATAAACCTGTAAACTTTTCTAGCTTTTTTGAAGTTTAATTGACAAATAAAAGTTTTAAATATTTAGGTTGTGCAATGTGGTGTTTTGATGTACATCTACTGTGGAATGACTACAAAATCAAGCTCATTAACATATCTATCATTGAACCCATGTCCTGTAGGGTTAATGAGGTTGAAACTAACCGAAAATTTAAAGCTTATTTCTCAGAAAACTGTTTACTCCTAATCATTTATTGTGTCTTTTCAGACTCCACTAACAAACTCACTAGCTGTCTCTAAAGAAACTTGGACTGAAGGTCATCCCACATGGTTTCAGCCTGTGAACAAGCTAAGCCCTTCATTCCTCCTAGAGATAACAAGCCTAAGAACCAATCCAGTTTATACCAGCTCAACAAGCCCATATCCCCTTCTCCTTGTCTTAAAATAACCTCCTGATATCAAGGGCTGAATTTTGCCTTGTTCTGGTGTTAAGCCTCCACCCTCAAGTGAACACGAAATGTATGCTAAGTACATTTTTACTCAATGCTTATGCACCATCTTTCCCCATAAATAGCCATAAGTTTCTCTGCCCTTTACATCAATATATACATAATCTCAACCCCTATGGTTATAAAAATATGTATTCTCTCCCCATTCAGGGAAGCAGATTTGAATCTTGCCCTCCTGCCCCTTTGTTTGGCTGCCTCTTGAATAAACTCTTTTCCTTCTGCATACCTTATTTCTCAGTGATCGGATTAGCTGTACATAGAGCAGATGGACTTGGGTTCAAATACATCACCTCAAATACATCACCTTGGGTTCAAATACATCACCTCATGGTAACTGACATTCTACTCTCCATTATTATATATTTGGTTTTTTTTTCTAGTTTTATTAAGATATAATTGATGTATACATACATAACATTGTATAAGTTTAAGATTACAACATGATCATTTAATATGTGTGTGTGTAGAGAAATGATTGTCATGATAAATTTAGTTAACACGTCCAATGACTTGAATAGTTACATTTTTTTGTTATGGTGAAAACTTTCAAGATTTATATTCTTAGTACCTTTCAAATATACAATACAGTATTATTAACTATAGTTACCATGGTGTACATTACAACTTATAACTAAAAATTTGTGCTCTGACTACCTACACACTTAACCCCCAACTCTCTTACCCACACCCCTGGCAATAACTAATCTGATCTTTCCAATTATGAGTTTTTTCATTTCATTTCACATATAAGCAAGATCATGCAAGATTTATCTTTCTCTGTCTGATTTATTTTGCTTAACCTAATTTCCTCAAAATTAATCTATGTGATACGGAATGGCAAGATTTCTTTTTTTCATGGTAGAAAAATGTTGCATATACATTTTCTTTTTAATTAAATTAATTTTTAATTGAAGTATAGTTGGCATACAATGTTACATTATGCATTATACATATACATTTCAGGTATACAACACAATGAATCAACAATTCTATATGTTATGCTATGCTAACCACATGTAGCTAACATCTGTCATCATGAAATGCTACTAACAATACCATTGACTGTATTTCATATACTGTACCTTGCATTCCCATGACTTAGTTGTTCCATAACTGAAAGCATATACCTCCCACACCCCTACAAACGTTTGCCCATAACTCTACCCCCAGCCCTCTGGCAACCACCATTTGTTCTCTGTATTTATGGATCTATTTCTGCTTTTTTTGCTTGTTTGTTTGCTCAATTGTTTTGTTTTTAAATTCCACATATAAGTGAAATCATATGATATTTGTCCTTAACTTATTTCACATAGTGTAATACTCTCCCGGTACATCCACATGGTTGCAAATGGCAAGATCTCATTCCTTTTTTATGGCTGAGTAATATTCCATTGGGGATGGATATATATATATATGTATGTATGGATGTATATATATATATACATATATATATGTGTATATATATATACTCAATGCTTATGCACCATATTTCCTCATAAATAGTCATAGGTATCTCTGCCCCTTTCATCAATATATACATATTATCAACCCCTATGATTATAAAAATATGTATTTTTATGTATAAAAATATATACACAAATATATAGAATATTGGATCATATATATATATATATATATATATATATATATATCTCCACATATTAATCCATTCATCTACTGATGAACACTTAGATTGCTTCTATTTCCTTGCTTAAATAGCCATTAGTGGAATTGTTTGATTATATAACATTTTTATTTTTTTGTTTGTTTTATTGCATTTTTTATTTAAATTCAATTAGCAAAGGTATAGTACATCATTAATTTCTGATATAGTGTTCAGTGATTCATCAGTTGCATATAACACCCAGTGCTCATCACATCACGTGCCCTCTTTAATGCCCAACACCCAGTTACCCCTTCCCCCCACCCACCTCCCTTTCTGCAGCCCTCAGTTTGTTTCCCGGAGTCAAGTCTCATTTGGTTTGTCTCCCTCTGTGATTTCTTACTATTCAGTTACCCCACCCTCATTTTCCTTTCCATTCCTTATGTTTCACATATGAGTGAAAATATATGGATAATTGTCTTTCTCTGATTGACTTATTTCATTTAGCATAATACACTCCAGTTCCATCCATGTCCATGTAAGTGGTATGTATTCATCCTTTCTGATGGCTGAGTAATAGTCCATTGTATATATGTAGCACATCTTCCTTATCCATTCATCTGTTGAAGGACATCTTGGCTCCTTCCACAGTTTGGCTATTGTGGACATTGCTGCTATGAACACTGGGGTACATGTGCTCCTTCTTTTCACTAAATCTGTATCATTGGGGTAAATACCCAATAGTGCAATTGCTGGGTCGTAGGGTAGCTCTATTTTTAACTTTTGGGGGAACCTCCATACTGTTTTCCAGAGTGGCTGTACCAGCTTGCATTCCCACCAAAAGTGTAAGAGGGTCCCCTTTTTACACATTCCTGCCAGCATTTGGTGTTCCCTGTCTTGTTAATTTTAGCCATTCTGACAGGTGTAAGATGGTATCTAATTGTGTTTTTGATCTTTATCTTCCTGATGGCAAGTGATGTGGAGCACTTTTTCATATGTCTAGAGGCCATTTATTTGTCTTCTTTGGAGAAGTGTCTGTTCATGTCTTCTGCCCAGTTCTTGACTGGATTATTTGTTTTTTGGGTGTGGAATTTGAGAAGTTCTTTATAGATCTTGGATACCAGCTCTTTATCTGTAATGTCATTTGCAAGTATTTTCTCCCATTCTGTAGTTTGCCTTTTTGTTTTGTTAATTGTTTCCTTTGTTGTGCAGCTTTTTATCTTGATGAAATCCCAATAGTTCATTTTTGCTTTTGCTTCCCTTGTCTTTAGAGAAGTGTCTTGAAAGAAGTTGCTGTGGCCGATGTCAAAGAGTAAGTTATGCCTATGTTCTCTAGGATTTTGATTGAAACTAAGGACAGAACTTGTGATAAGCACCAGGTGTTGTCTGGAAGTGTTGAATCACAAAATTGTACACCTCAAACTAATATTACACTGTATATTAACTGTAATTTAAATTAAAAAACAACTAGTTTTGTTTTGTTTTGTTTTGTTTGTTTTTTTGTCTTTAGCTCATGTCATCTACAAAGAGAATTAATTTTACTTCTTCTTTTCCAATTTGAAAGAATTTTAGTTATTTTCCTTAACTAATGGCTCTGGCTAGGATTTCCAATACTATGTTGAATGTAAATGTTTGAGTGTGGGCATCTCTATTTTATTCCTAACTTACAGAAAAACTTTTAGTCTTTCACCATTGAGTATGATGCTCCACTCTTGGATTTTCATATATGGTCTTTATTATTTGGATGTTGTTTCCTTTTATTCCTAGTTTGCTGAGTGTTTTTATCATGAAAGCTTGTTGAATTCTGTCAAATGATTTTTTTTCCTACATCTCCTGAGGTATTAATGTAATTACCTCCCCCCTTATTCTGTGGTGTATCACATTGATTGATATTTACATGTTGGACCATCCTTATGTTCAGGGAAAATCTCACTTGATCAAATTGTGTAATCCTCTTAATGTGCTATTCAATTTAGTTTGCTAGAATTTGTGGCGATAACAGTGATCCTCTTTCCATTTTCTTTTTCACAGAAAACTGAAAATTTGCTGAGGCCAAGAGAAAAGGAGGCAGTTTTACTCTTTGTTCCTCATGGAAAAAAAAATGCCAACTACTGGGTTGCAGGTATGCAAGCTTTTGACAACCTAAAAGCTGCCTTTTATAGTTCAAGGGAGATCAGATTATTTTAATGCCATAACCATTGAATGCAGCTGTTAAAGTTATGCTTCCTCAGCCAACCCTGAAATTCTGAATTCTCTCATTGTTCTTAGGATCAGGTCATACCTTCTTACTCTTAGACATGTTTAGGTAGATGAATACATTTGTCACTTGGGTATATATGAGCAAAAATGATGCTCTGTGTTATTTGGAAGAATTGGATCTTTGGGTGGTGCTCTGAAGACATCAGTAAGTTATTTTATATTTCACTTTATTTATTTTATTATTTTCACACAATAAGGGGATTGAAACAGATGACCTCTAGTATATCCATGATTCTCATAGCCAAACTTGTCAAGTCCTAAAGTGTCGTAAAACGATTCAAATAAATATGCTAACATATGGTTATAATTAGGTATGGCAACCTAGGTGGCTTTTCACCTTTTTCAGGAGGCATCTACTGAGCATTATACTCTTCATAGCTGCTATGACATCCTTGTTTCTCAGGCTATAGATGAGGGGGTTAAGCATAGGGGTAAGAATGGCATTAAACATAAAGAGGGACTGGTTTATTTTGGGGGTTTTAGAAGATCCTGGCCTCATGTAGACTAATATGGCAGGGCCAAAGTAGAGAGTGACCACACAGAGGTGGGAGAAACATGTGGCCAAGGCTTTGTTCTTGCCTTCAAGGGAGTTCATGCGGAAGACAGCAAAGAATATGTGGAAATAGGAAGCCAGGATGAGACTCAGAGGGATGAGGACCACCAGAAAGCTTGAGACCACCACTGACTTCACGTAGGTTGAAATGTCCTCACAGGTGAGCTTCAGGAGTGCCATGACCTCACACAAGAAGTGTGGGATCTCTCGAGGATGACAGATTGGTAAGTGCATGACATAGGCTGTATGAACTAGGGAAGTTATTGCCCCTCCTACCCAGGACCCAATGACCATCTGTTTACAGATGGTATGGCTCATCAAGACTGAATAACGCAGTGGATTGCAGATGGCAATGTAGCGGTCATAGGACATAAGGGTCAGTAGAAGGCACTCAGAAATTCCCAAGGCTAAGCTGAATAAGATCTGGGCTCCACAGCCTATCTGTGATATGGTTCTTTTCCCTGAGAAGAAGTTTGTGACCATTTTGGGGACAGTAGTTGAGATCAAGGCCACATCAATAAGGGAAAGCTGGCTGAGCAGGAAGTACATAGGAGAGTGGAGTCGAGAATCCAGCCAGATGAGGAGAATGAGAACAGCATTGCCCATTACAGCCATAAGGTAGACCAGAAGAATGAGGCAGATAAGGATCACAAGGTGGCTAAGCTCAGGCCAGAGCCCCAAGAGAATAAAATCTGTGGTGACAGTCTTATTGTTTCTCTCCATGGCTGAACATCATTGCCCAGAAAAGAATGATAAGAGCACTATTCCATCCAATTTGTTACTGTACATCTGGTCTACTTTTCTTACTCTCAGGACTCCTCTCTCAGCTTGTTGTTATCTCTTTAGCATTATAAATAACTTCTTGACATATAAAATTTTCATTAATTGTATCTCATGAATTTTTCAATAAACTACAATTTATAGACTGTAGCTACTGTTACAAACTGTAATCACTAATAGTAACCAAATAAGAACACAGGTACATTTAATGTTCTATCAACTAAAAGCTAATCAATTTGATGAAAATGTATCACGTGTATTTGTTAAAGCACTTACAAATGCATCTCCTTGAGGTCTTGTGCAGATATAACTTCAACAGAAGAGTTATGATCATTTTAGATTTATAAAAGTCAACATTTTCATTCAGTCTTGGGAGACTTCAGGGAAAATGAAGAAGATTCTCCTGAAGATGGGAAGAAAAGGTTTTGATAACCTGAGGACAGAAAAGCATTTTCAGAATTGAGCATTGTCTGTGCTTACCTTTTCTCTCCCACATAGGGAATTTTCCCATTTGCCCATGAGTCCTCTTTGCTCTAATCCCAACTCAAGTATCTCTTAAGTCAGGTAAACTAGAACAGAATTTCTAATCATGGCACCATTATTTAAGAAGAGACCTATTAAAAATGGTTGTTGCTAGTTTCACAGAAATTTTCCTATTCTGCGTGAAGTTTGTTTCTGTCATCAAGGTAATTCAAGGTACTAGTTGATGCTGTACAAAAGTAAGACAGAAGGTAATGATGGAGGAGATTAATAGGGTCCATCTTACAAGAAGTGCTTTATTTTAAAAGGTAGAATATCTATTTTAGCAAAGGTTTGGTTGGACATACAAACTGTAGAAGCAGAGGCAGTATTGTAGATCAGTTAAAAACACAGCCTCCAGAAGATCAGTACCAGAGTTTGAAGCTTCATCTAAATCACCATATTTACCTGCCTGATGGCCTTTGTGTAGTTGGATCATCCTTCTGTGTCTGTCTTCCTTCTTCTGTAAAATTGGACTGAAGCCTACCCGCACCACAGGAGTGACATACAGATTAAAAGAATTAGTGAGCCTAAAGATTCTAGAACATTGTCGGCCAACAGGTTTAAATGCCTGTATTAGGCATACTTTGAAGTTCAATTGACGTAAATAGCAGAATCAGTGCCCTCATGTCCCTTAGCAGTCCCAGAGATGTGCATATATGTAGAGTCAGTCAGAGTGATTCCACTGCTTCTTGCGGTTTTCACCTGTACCTGTAGGTACAATTAAAAATAATGCTAAGGGCAAGAATTTATAGCACATGTATGAGTGTGATGGGGCAAGGGTGGTGAACAATCCATAAGTTTGAGACATATATTTTTCAAAAACGAGTGAGCAGAGAAAAAGCAATTCAGTTTAATTTTAAGTGCTGAAGTGTATTAGCCACTTTCAAAGTCCTAGCTCAAATGCTCTCTTCTGTGGTTCTGAGACATGGCTTCACCTCTCCTCCTATCTTCTATATTCATCAGTCTCTCATGGTGTATATTGCATTCTGCCTTATACCATAGTTATTAATGGACAGATATCCTTTTCCTGAACCCTGTAGTTTGGTAATATTTTCAGAAGAGGCGTTCTGTTTTGTTTTTGTTTGTGTTTTTGTTTTCCTCCTTTGTAAATATTTTGAACACTCAAGCCTGCCTAGGCCTGTAACATGAAGACATAGGTTATCAATAATTGTGTGATAATAAACTTTGTTTGCATATTTTCTACTTTATAGCTTTTGAAAAGTTAATAATATAATATCTGATTTTTAGTTTCATGGGGCTTATGAAATAAAATATTTCCGTTACTTAAAGTTGCCTGATGAAAACATGCCTGTACCCTCCTCCAGACCTATTGAATCATATTCTACATGCAGTTCTTATAATTAGACCAGATAGAGGAATATGGATGTAGTCCAATGTTTATATTATATAAGCAAGGAAATGATACTCATTGAAATTAAGGGACTTGGCCAAATTGATGCAGTGTCATGTGATAATTGATAGTTCACAGAGTAAGACAAGTAAGACTTGAAATCCTATCAGATATATCTTTCAGCTACATTCAATACTGTATTGTAAATTATTTACAGAACCATAAAAATCTTATTTTTTCCATTTTTTCAGTGTACATCTGAGATTATACATTCCCATAAAATCATGTATTTCTCTGCTAGATTTAAATAATATTACATCAGAAACTAATGATGTACTGTATGGTGACTAACATAACATAACTAAAAATATAACAAAATAAATAAATAAATATTTATGCTAAAGTAAATGAATTGGAGATTTATGTATTGACAAATTTAAAACTTAATACCTCACTCTTTCTATAACTCATTTCACTGATTCACTCAGTTATTCTTTCACTCTACACATGTCTATTGAGTTCAGTATCTGTGCCGGGCAAATTCTAGACTATAAGGTTACAAAGATATATGAACATCACCTCTGGCATCAGCAAGTTGAAGGAAAGAGACCATTATTATAACAAAATGTGATATTGGTTTTAAAGGAAATTGTTCAAATGTTACAAAGAAATAAGGGAAGACTTTGTGCTGGAGATAATATTTTAATTACATCTTAAAAATGTGGAAGAGCTTTCCCATTTGAAAAAGGGCATTCCAGGTGTCAGAAACACCGTGCATAAAGAAGCAGGACGGCAGAGAATAACATGGAAAGTTCTTCAGGGCTATCGCTTAGACTTTCTGGATAAAAGTGAGAGGAAGTGAGATGTAATATTAGAAATAACTTGCAAATGGGAAAGGGAATATTGGGCATTTATATGATCATGATGGAGAGGAAATACAGTGGAAAGGTTAATGAATTCAATAATATTTTATTAAGCCAAACTTTGGCCAAATTCTGCAAATTGCAGATGCTCAGTGCTCAGTGCATGTTTCCTGAATGCTGGCTGTTTTAAGTGTCAGGAACCTTGATCATGTGTTGTGCTGCTTATAAGCATTCACAGTACTCTCTGTGGGTGTGTCATAATAAAGCACCCTACTTAGTTTGTCAGAGTCATATAAACAATGGTTCATATAGCATTTGGACAAAAAAAATCTAGTTGTTGCCCGGATCTTAGAACTGTTGTATTCTGTGTGGGAGAGCTGTAACATCTTTGCCATTTTCACCATACAGACTGGTTTGTAAGGATTATAGGGGATACAGGGAGGACAAGAACTCTTTTCATTTATGATGGTGTACATATATATATGAACCATGAGATCAATGCATTTTGCCTTTACCATAGTTATTTTCCTAACTTAAGCCAAATTATGAACAGGACTGTCACCTTCTCTACTTGAATCCTTTTTCCGATGGTTTCCCTGGCCCACTTCTTGTACTCAACATTCACAGGTCTTCTGATACTTTCAAGTATGTTCCCAGTAATTGATCTGCTGCATATATCGTTCCAATGTTTAATTTCTTTGGGTGATGGAGAGACTAAATTTTTAGCAGAGGAAAAAGCCTTAGGAAAAAGGAAGGATCTCTAATGCTGGAATGCCAAACATCATCAGAGCAATGGGGAAATGTGGGAGTCCTCTTGGCCCATGCCAGGTCAAGCTATATATAAGTAGCTGCCACTCCTCCCACCAATAAGAGTGATACCTTATGGTGTCCTTTTCTCTGCACTGTCCCCATATTGCTTTCTTAGTTTTTACCAATCCTCTTTTATCCACTTAATTTTCCACCTTCTTTTTTTTTTATCACTTTCACCCATACTATCATCTTTTCTTCTCATCCAAAAATTAAGCCTCCACAAAGCTTTATTTTTGCCCTATTATTCTCCTCTCTCTTACTTATAGGCCTGCTGTAGGTTCAGAGTCAAACAAGAAGAGTTACAGTATTTTTTCCTGAGATAGATTTCAGTCAAGCAATTGTTATTTACTTATAAATGCATTGTGCCCCTCAGAAGTGAGTATTATGATAGATGAATATGGGGACACAGTATATCTGTTGATGGATCTATTTCTACTCAATTCCTTTTTAAAGAGAATGAAGATTTGGGTTGCCTTTTGTGCTTAGTCAATGTAAATATATAAAAAATCAATATATAAGGAAACAAAGGTATCTTAGGAGTATTTAGTGAAGAAACAGAATCCATTTGTTTGTCACTAAAAACACCTTAGCTATAACACTTAGATTTACCACTTTGAATGTTCATTGACATTAAAACACATTTAGTACGACTCATCACCTTAACAACAATGATAATAATAATATAATAGTTTCTGATCACTCAACAAATACTAGTGCTTTACATGCATGGATATATAATTGAATTCTCTCAATAATCCATAAGATAAGAATTAATTAATATGAATTGAGGAATCTATTCTATTTACAATTGCACCAAAAGCAAGAAGATACCTAGGAATCAACCTAACCAAAGAGGTGAAAGACCTGTCCTCAGAAACTATAACATACTGATGAAAGAAGTTGAAGATGACACAAAGAAATTGAAAGACAATCCATGCTCATGGATTTAAAAGAAAAATAGTTAACATAGTTTGCTACCCAAAGCAATCTATGCATTTGATGCATTCCCTATCAAAATACCATCAGCATTTTTTGCAGAGATAGAACAAACAATGCTAACATATGAATGGAACCAATAAAGACCCTAAGTAGCGCAAACAACATTGAAAAAGAAAAGCAAAGCTGGAGGCATCAGAATTCTGGACTTCAAGTATTATTACAAAGTTGTAGTGATCAACACCGCATGGTACTGGCACCAAAATATACAAAGAGATCAATAGAACAGAATAGAAAACCCAGAAGGAAACCCACAACTATAGTCAATTAATCTTCAACAAAGTAGGAGTAAATACCCAATGGGAAAAAGATGGTGTTGGGAAAACTGGTCAGCATCCATGCAAAAGAATGAAACTGACTGCTTTCTTACACCATACACAAAAATAAATTCAAAATGGATGAAAGACCTAGATGTGAGTCATGAAACCATAAAAATCCTAGAAAAGAACACAGGCAGTAACCTCTTTGACACTGGCCATAGGAACTTCTTACTAGATATGTCTCTTCAGGCAAGGGAAACAAAAGCAAAAATAAACTATTCAGACTACAACAAAATAAGAATGTTTCTGCACAGTGAAGAAAACAATCAATAAAACTAAAAGGCAACCCATGGAATGGAAGAGGATATTAGCAAATGACATATCTGATAAAGGGTTAGTATATAAAATATATAAAGAACTTATAAAACTCAACAACCCAAAACTGAATAATCCAATTTAAAAATGGGCTGATGACATGAATAGACATTTTTCCAAAGAAGACATTCCAAAGATGGCCAACAGACACATGAAAAGATGCTTAACATCATAGGGGATAATCAGGGAAATATAAATTAAAATTGCAGTGCAGTATTACATCACACCTATCAGAATGGCTAAAATCAATAACACAAGAAACAACCGGCTTTGGCAAGGATGTGGAGAAAGGGCAACCCTCTTGTACTGTCGGTGAGAATGCAAACTGTTGCAGCCACTATGGAACACAGTACTGAGGTTCCTCAAAAAGTTAAAAATAGAACTACCATATAATCCAGCAATTGGAGTTCTAGGTAGTTACTTAAGAATATAAAAATACTAATTCAAAGGGATACATGCACCCCAATGTTTATAGCAGCATTACCTACATTAGCCAGAATTTTGAAACAGCCCAAGTGCCCATCGACTGATGAATGGATAAAGATATAACACACACACACATACACACACACACAATGGAAGATTACTCAACCATAAAAAATAATGAAATCTTGCCCTTTCCAAGGACATGGATGGATCAAGAGAGTACCATGCTAGGTCGAAAAGTCAGTCAGAGAAAGGCAAATACCATATGATTTCACTGATATGTGGAATTTAAGAAACAAAACAAATGAAAAAAGGAAAAATAAAAAAAGAGAGATATCTCCCCTGATTGTAGCGTCTCTCCCAGGGACCAAGCAGAACAGAGAGGGATTGGACACTCCACACCCTGGGTGGCTGTCTGGCTGTCCAGTTCTTACCTCTTTAGAGATAAGCTTTGCCTGTGTTAAGCTTCAGAGCAGTCCTGATAACCCTGAAACAGAGGTGTCATCCATGAGAACAAGTCCATCCCTCCCTCTGATGTCAAAACAGCTCACTAATTGGGGGGAATACTTGTCTGTAACTTCTCCTCACCTTGGATGAGAAAGAGACAGAAAGCAAATCAAATAAAATTATGACCTATCCATGATGGCTTTGGATTTAGCATGGCCTTCCACACATTTTCTGTCCAAAAAAAAAAAAAAAAAAAGAAAAGAAAAGAAAGAACAATTAGAATAGATAGTGTGAATTCTAAGGGACTGCCTGATATGGTGGTTCTTATATGACCATACATATACAAATCAACTCTTTAAAAAAATGTTGGATCATATGATGATTATCTACTTTGGTTTCTCTTTTAATATTAATGTATTTTTATTGGTTATAATTTTTAATTAATTCTATGTTTAATGTTTTCACATCAATGTGCTAAACCAGCCAAATGGACAACTAGGGAAAAAGTACAAGGAAGTTTTACAGATCCCACTGTGTCAATACATATTTTATTGACTAGAGAAAATAAATCATGAGCTTTTCTTTATTGAATACAAGTTATGCCAGGTAGTGTACTCAGCTATTCACATACTATACTGCATCCAGTCCCAATGATACCTCAGATTTGTGTGCTCTTGCTTTATCCAGTTTACTGGTTTCAAAGTTAAAGTGTGGAAACATTAAGTCTTTGCCCAAGACCACTGAGGCAGGTGGTGGGGCTGAACCTTTAACTCTATTCTTTTGGACCCCGGAGCCCAGGACCTTAATTGCCATCATTAATGTAAGATTTTATACCCAGGATACATTTGACCTTCTCTATTATCTAACTCATGAGGACAAATCATCCTAGAGATGAAAAATTAAAATAAAATCTGAACATTAAATAAAAACTCTTATAGGGAACAATAATGAATATGGACATTATTTATTAACCACTCATAGAGTTATGCTCTTATCTACATTCTCAAGATGATTTAACTATTTTACCTGCCTTGTCCATCAGAGTTAATATACACAAATGATACAAAATTATTTTTAATAGCCTACACTTATCATCATTAATGCAAATCAACTGTTACAGTATTAATATGCTTTTTATTTGAAATACATGAAAACTTCAGGCACCAGAGTAAATGTTAAAGTTGGCTACCTTACAATTTCTGTCATTCCTTTTGTGATTGCTGCCTGGACTCCCAGGTTTCTTTGGTGTTGTACTCTGGGTGAGAAGCAGTTGGTTCTCCTTTCCCATGTCTGAACTAAGACGAAGAATTGATTGAGGGTGTGGGTAGATAGAGGGTCATTTTATCTTCTCAGATCAGACTGGCTCAAATATTATGAGAAGGGACTATAAGTTAAGGTTCTGGTCAGAGACAGGACATATATTACATAATCCAGATCCTTTGCTAATTGAAGACCTCAAGAGGAAATGTCCTAGAAACATCCTGTCCCCAGACTTTAATTAGCATGAACTTGTATCATCAGGTCTGAATCTTTACAATTATTCTCTGAAGAAAAATAGCCACCATTCACAAGATGGCCAGTCAGGCCACCACAAATCTATCCAACATTTTTACTTAGCTATGCCTCTCCTCTACATCATCACTGGACTCATTGTAGCAAAGAATAGAGAGAGGCTGGGACAGGGTCTTTTCTGAAAGCTGAATTTACAATGCATTTAACAACAACAAAAAAGGACATAAAGATACAATAAAATAACTGAATCTGACATACATATACAGAACACTCTACCCCCAAAAAACAACATACACCTTCTTCTCAATTGCCCAGGGGATATTTTGCAGAACTGATTTTATCATCAGAGTCTGGTCAGAGTCTAAATTCTGGGAGCTTTATTTTATTATTATTTTTTTTATCATTAATAACAATGTTTGTTTGTTTGTTTGTTTATTTATTTATTATGTTATGTTAGTCACCATACAGTACCTCATTAGTTTTTGATGTAGTGTTCCATGATTCATTGTTTGAGTATAACACCCAGTGCCCCATGCAGTTCGTGCCCTCCTTTATACCCATCACTGGGCTAATGCATGCCCCCATTCCACTCCCCTCTAAAACCCTCAGTTTGTTTCCTGGAGTCCATAGTCTCTCATGGTTCATCTCCGCACCTGACTCACCCCCCTTCATTTTTCCCTTCCTTCTCCTAATGTCCTCCATGCTATTCCTTGTGTTCCATAAATAAGTGAAACCATATGATAATTGACTTTCTCTGCTTCTTGTCTTATATCACTTAACATAATCTCCTCCAGTCCCATCCAAGTTGATGTAAAAGATGGGTATTCATTCTTTCTGATGGCTGAGTAATATTCCATTGTATATATGGACCACATCTTCTGGAAACTTTAAACCTCAGTGAGGCTTAACTCTGGGAGCTTTAAAGGTCAGTGTGCTTAACTCCAAGAGAGCCAGAGGGCAATAGGAAAGAGTTCACACCCCTTAAGAGCCAGCATACTAAATGACTCAGTTGAGACAGAGCACAAAAACAACAGTTTGAGGGCGCCTGGGTGGCTCAGATGGTTAAGCGTCTGCCTTCGGCTCAGGTCATGTTCCCAGGGTCCTGGGATCGAGTCCCGCATTGGCTCCCTGCTCCCTGGGAGCCCGCTTCTCCCTCTGCTTCTCTCTCTCTCTCCCTCTCTGTCTCTGAAGAATAAATAAATAAAATCTAAAAAAAAAAACCAAAAACAACAGTTTGAAAAGTGCTTGGGGGTAGACATGAAGATTTATTGACTGTCTTAGAACATGTGCCAGAAGAACAGAGATCTGCAATAAATTTATCCAGAAACAAAAGTATTGGTGGGTATCATTTCTCTTCCACTCCTTCAGCCTAGATAAGAGAACACTTGAGGGCATCAGCACTAACACTCTCCATCTACCTTGCTAATGCCATGTGCCCCATTCCTCTATTCCCCATCCAATCTGAACAAGACAGGAATTCTCTCAAAGCAGCTCCTTCTCCACCACACCCTGCAGATAGCCCCAACCAGATCTGCACCACTCCACAGTGACTCCTGCCCTGGGGAGGGGGGAATAAATAAGCACAGTCATCAGCAGTACCAGCAGCGTGACCCCTTAGCTAGCTATGCAGGTAGCATGCCTTGTCCTTCACTCTGCCTGCAGGTGTGGCAGAGAGGTCAACTGCAGAGAGTTAGGCTAAATGTCTGTCCCACCCTCCAAGAAGCCTGCAGCAGCCTCAGAAAGACATCTCTATAGCAGAAGAACCAAACCCTGCCCAGTGTGCCCACAGCAGGCAAAGTGGATCTTTGCAGTTGGCTGGGCTGTAGGCAATCATTGCTCAGTCACAACAGGAGAGTGCACACAGCCCACACAGAGGACATCCCTGGAGCACCTGGTTTTGGTGACTGGGGGATCGTACTGTAGGGCATCACAGGACCTCTTCTGCACAAGGTCACTGATTTTAAGACCTGAGAGTAGCTGACCTACCTAATACATAGAAACAAACACAAAGAGTTATATAAAATGAGGAGAAAGATGAGTATGTCCTAAATGAAAGAATGAGACCAAATCACAGTAAAAAAGTTAAATAAAATGGAGATAAGCACTATGTGTGCTAAAGAATTCAAAGTAATTGTCATACATCCATTTCTGTATCAGTTAGGAAGGATGCTGGTTTTGAGGTTGGGGTTGAGAAGAATAATTACTGTAACTTTCAGTGTGTTGATGAGACCTTAGATGTGAGGCTTTCTGTTCAGGCATCTGTGATTTCATATTGTTAGAGCATTCGCTGTATTCCTGGGGGTTGCAGCTTTCTATGTTTGCTGTGGCTGAAACCAAGAAAGAATGCACATGCAGATTCCTTCAGAAATTATGACTCCAGGGGCGCCTGGTTGCCTCAGTCGGTTAAGCGTCTGACTTCGGCTCAGGTCATGATCCCAGGGTCCTGGGATCGAGCCCCACATCAGGCTCCCTGCTCCACGGGAAGCCTGCTTCTCCCTCTCACACTCCCCTTGCTTGTGTTCCCTCTCTCGCTGTGTCTCTCTCTGTTAAATAAATAAATAAATCTTAAAAAAAAGCTAAAAAAAAAAGAAATTATGACTCCATGAAAGATTTTTAAAAATTTTTTATTGTTATGTTAATCACCACACATTACATCATTAGTTTTAGATATAGTGTTATATGATTCATTGTTTGTGCATAACACCCAGTGCTCCATGAGGAATGTGCCCTCTTTAATACCCATCAACAGGCTAACCCATCCTCCCACCCCCCTCCCCTCTAGAACCCTCAGTTTGTTTTTCAGAGTCCATCGTCTCTCATGGTTCATCTCCCCCTCCAATTACCCCCCTTCATTCTTCCCTTCCTGCTATCTTCTTCTTCTTTTTTATTTTTCTTTTCTTAACATATATTGCATTATTTCTTTCAGAGGTACAGATCTGAGATTCAACAGTCTTGGACAATTCATAGCGCTAACCAGAGCACATACCCTCCCCAGTGTCTATCACCCAGTCACCCCATCCCTCCCACCCCACACTCCACTCCAGCAACCCTCAATTTGTTTCCTGAGATTAAGAATTCCTCATATCAGTGAGATCATATGATACATGTCTTTCTCTGTTTGACTTATTTTGCTCAACAGTTCCATCCCCTCCAGTTCCATCCACATCGTTGCAAATGGCAAGATCTCATTCCTTTTGATGGCTGCATAATATTCCATTGTATATCTATACCACCTCTTCTTTACCCATTCATCTGTTAATGGACATCTTGGCTCTTTCCACAGTTTGGCTATTGTGGACATTGCTGCTATAAACATCAGGATGCACGTACCCTTTCGGATCCCTACTTTTGTATCTTTGTGGTAAATACCCAGTAGTGCAATTGCTGCATCATATGGTAGCTCTATTTTCAAGTTTTTGAGGAACTTCCATACAGTTTTCCAGAGTGGCTGCACCAGCTTGCATTCCCACCAACAGTGTAGGAGGGTTCCCCTTTCTCCGCATCCCCGCCAACATCTGTCGTTTCCTGACTTGTTAATTTTAGCCATTCTGACTGGTGTGAGGTGGTATCTCATTGAGGTTTTGATTTGGATTTCCGTGATGCCGAGCAATGTTGAGCAGTTTTTCTTGTGTCTGTTGGCCATTTGGATGTCTTCTTTGGAAAAATGTCTGTCCATGTCTTCTGCCCATTTCTTGATTGGATTCTTTGTTCTTTGGGTGTTGAGTTTGATGAGTTCTTTCTAGATTTTGGATACTAGCCCTTTATCTGATATGTCATTTGCAAATATCTTCTCCCATTCTGTCGGTTGTCTTTTGGTTTTGTGGACTGTTTGCTTTGCTTTGCAAAAGCTTTTTATCTTGATGAAGTCCCAATAGTTCATTTTTGCCCTTGCTTCCCTTGCCTTTGGCGATGTTTCTAGGAAGAAGTTGCTGCGGCTGAGGTCAAAGAGGTTGCTGCCTGTGTTCTCCTTTAGGATTTGGATGGACTCCTGTCTCACATTGAGGTCTTTCAACCATTTGGAGTCTATTTTTGTGTGTGGTGTAAGGAAATGGTCCAGTTTCATTCTTCTGCATGTGGCTGTCCAATTTTCCCAACACCATTTGTTGAAGAGACTGTCCTTTTTCCATTGGACATTCTTTCCTGCTTTGTCGAAGATTAGTTGACCATAGAGTTGAGGGTCCATTTCTGGGCTCTCTATTCTGTTCCATTTATCTATGTGTTTGTTTTTGTGCCAGTACCATGCTGTCTTGATGATGACAGCTTTGTAATAGAGGTGGAAGTCTGGAATTGTGATGCCACCAGCTTTGCTTTTCTTTTTCAACATTCCTCTGGCTATGCGGGGTCTTTTCTGGTTCCATACAAATTTTAGGATTATTTGTTCCATTTCTTTGAAAAAAGTGGGTGGTATTTTGGTAGGGACTGCATTGAATGTATAGATTGCTCTAGATAGCCTTGACATCTTCACCATATTTGTTCTTCCAATCCATGAGCATGGAACGTTTTTCCATTTCTTTGTGTCTTCCTCAATTTCTCTCATGAATATTTTATAGTTTTCTGAGTACACGAGTTTGGGTGTTTTCCTTCCATTTCTATTTTTTGGAACATTTTCAGAAGAATAGGTAGGTATTAATTCTTCTTGAAATGTTTGGTAGAATTCCCCTGGGAAGCCATCTGGCCCTGGGCTGTTGTTTATTGGGAGATTTTTGATGACTGCTTCAATTTCCTTAGTGGTTATAGGTCTGTTCAGGTGTTCTATTTCTTCCTGGTTCAGTTTTCGTAGTTGAAACATCTCTAGGAATGCATCCATTTCTTCCAGGTTATCTAATTTGCTGGCAGAGAGTTGCTCATACTATGTTCTTAGAATAGTTTGTATTTCTTTGGTGTTGGTTGTGATCTCTCCTCTTTCACTCATGATTTTGTTGATTTGGGTCATTTCTCTTCTCTTTTTGATAAGTCTGGCCAGGGGTTTATCAATCTTGTTAATTCTCTCAAAGAACCAGCTCCTAGTTTCATTGCTCTCTTCTACTGTTCTTTTGGTTTCTATTTCATTGATTTCTGCTCTGATCTTTATTATTTCTCTTCTGCTTCGTTTAGGTTTTATTTGCTGTTCTTTCTCCAGCTCCTTTAGGTGTAGGGTTAGGTTGTGTACTTGAGACCTTTCTTGTTTCTTGAGAAAGGCTTGTATTGCTATATACTTTCCTCTTAGGACTGCCTTTGCTGCATCCCAAAGATTTTGAATTGTTGTGTTTTCATTTTCATTGGTTTCCATGAATTTTTTTAATTCTTCTTTAATTTCCTGGTTGCCCCATTCATTCTTTAGTTGGATGCTCTTTAGGCTCTATGTATTTGAGTTTTTTCTGACTTTCCTCTTGTGATTGAGTTCTAGTTTCAAAGCATTGTGGTCTGAAAATAGGCAGGGAATGATCCCAATCTTTTGGTACTGGTTGAGACGTGATTTGTGACCTAGGATGTGATCTATTCTGGAGAATGTTCCATGGGCACTAGAGAAGAATGTGTATTCCGTTGCTTTGGGATGGAATGTTCTGAATAGATCTGTGAAGTCCATTTGGTCCAGTGTGTCATTTAAAGTCTTTATTTCCTTGTTGATCTTTTGCTTAGATGATCTGTCCATTTCAGTGAGGGGGGTGTTAAAGTTCCCCACTATTATTGTATTGTTGTCAATGTGTTTCTTTGCTTTTGTTACTAATTGTCTTATATAACTGGCTGCTCCATGTTAGGGGCATAGATATTTACAATTGTTAGATCTTCTTGTTGGATGACCCTTTAAGTAGGATATAGTGTGCTTCCTCATCTCTTGTTACAGTCTTTGGTTTAAAATCTAATGTATCTGATATAAGGATTGCCACCCCAGCTTTCTTTTGGTGTCCATTAGAATGGTAAATGGTTTTCCGCCCCCTCACTTTCAATCTGGGGGTGTCTTTGGTTCTAAAATGAGTCTCTTGCAGACAGCATATCAATGGGTTCTGTTCTTTTATCCAATCTGATACTGTATGTCTTTTCATTGGGGCATTTAGCCCATTTACATTCACGGTAACTATTGAAAGATAGGAATTTAGTGCCATTGTATTGCCTGTAAGGTGACTGTTACCGTATATTGTCTGTGTTCCTTTCTGGTCTATGTTGCTTTTAGGGTCTCTCTTTGCTTAGAGGACCCCTTTCAAGATTTCTTGTAGGGCTGGTTGTGTTTGCAAATTCCTTTAGTTTTTGTTGGTCCTGGAACCTTTTTATCTCAACTTCAATTTTCGATGACAGCCTAGCTGCATATAATATTCTTGGCTTTACGTTTTTTCTCATTTAGTGCTCTGAATATATCCTGCCAGTCCTTTCTGGCCTACCAGGTCTCTGTGGATAGGTCTGTTGCCAGTCTAATGTTTCTACCATTGTAGGTTACATATCTCTTCTCCGGAGCTGCTTTCAGGATTTTTTCATTTTCTCTGAGACTTGTAAGTTTTACTATTAGATGTTGGGGTGTTGACCTATTTTTATTGATTTTGAGAGGGGTTCTCTGTGCCTCCTGTATTTTGATGCCTCTTCCCTTCCCCAAATTAGGGAAGTTCTCTGCTATAATTTGCTCCAATATACCTTCTGCCCCTCTCTCTCTTTCTTCTTCTTCTGGGATCTCAATTATTCTAATGTTGTTTCTTCTTATGGTATCACTTATCTCTCGAATTCTGCCCTCGTGATCCAGTATTTGTTTACTCTCTTTTTCTCAGTTTCTATATTTTCCATCATTTTTTCTTCTGAATCACTGATTCTCTGTTCTGCCTCATTTATCCTAGCAGCTAGAGCCCCCATTTTTTATTGCACCTTATTAATATCCTTTTTGATTTCAACTTGGTTAGATTTTAGTTCTTTTATTTCTCCAGAATGGATTTCTGTAATAACTTCTATGCTTTTTTCAAGCCCAGCTCGTATCTTTAAAATCATGATTCTGACGTCCAGCTCAGACATCATACTAATGTATGTATGGAGTAGGTCCCTGGAAGTCGGTAGTAGCTCTTGTTTTTTTTGTTGAGGTGATTTTTTTCCATCTTGTCATTTTGTCCAGAGGAGAATAGATGAATGAGAGAACAAAATGCTAACAGTGTAACAACATCCCCAGAAAATATACTCTAAACAAATCAGAAAAGACCTGAAGCCAAGGGAAAAGAAAGGGAAAGAAAAAAAAAGAAAAAGAAAAAGATAAAAAAACAAAACAAAACAGAACATAACAGAAGAAACAGAATATGATCAAATATGATCAGCCTGGTGCATAGATCAGTGCCACACACTAGATTTTAGGTGTGTTTTGGTCTGTTAGAAGAAAGTGTCTCCCAAAATTTTAAAGAAAGAAAAACTTGTATATGTACAAAAATAAGGGTTGATAACAATGAAGGGATGGAATATGACTGTAAAGATGAAAATTATAAAAAAATTTATGAAAGGTTTTGATAAGATAAGAAGTTGTTTGAAAGAAAAAGAAGAGGATTTAAAAAAAAAGATAAAAAGGGAGAGAAGTGATAAGGCAGGAGACTAAAACAAAGTCATACAGTAGAGATTTAGGGTATATTTTGATCTGTTAGAAGAAACTGTATCTCAAAATTTTAATGAGAGAACAACTAATATATAAATGCCCAAAATACAGATAACTACTATGAAGGGATAGAATATGACTCTAAAAATGAAAAATAAAAATGTTTTTTAAAAAAGGGATTGATAAGATGTTGGTTGAAAAAGGGGGAAAAAAAAGACAGTTAATAAAAAATTAACTTTGAAAGACTAAAGAATCATGGTAAAAAAGCCATGGATTCTATGTGCAGTATTCCCCTAATGCTAGAGTTCTGCCGTTCTCATTGACCAGTAAACTTGGTCTTGGCTGGAGGTTCTTGCTGTTCTTCTCGGGGATTGGCCTTTTGCCGTGGTTCCCAAATGTCTTTACCGGAGGCGGAATTGTCCTGCCCTTGCCAGCCTGGGCCAAGTAATCTGCTCGGGTTTACTCTCGGGAACTTTTGTTCCCTGCAAGCTTTCTGTCCATCTTTGGAGGTCGAGAGTGAAAATGGCGACCTCCCAATCTCTGTCCCAGAGGAGTGGAGAACTCAGGGGCCCTGCTCCTCAGTGAGCCCCAGAGAAAAGCAGTCAAACTCTCCCGTCTCCCTGGTCTCCAGTCGCACTCCGTGCTCACCCGGGCTGTGACTGAGCATTTCTATCTCTGTCACCCAACCCTGTGTGGAGTCTCCAAACCCAGCAGATCCCTGCAGTGCGCTCCCATGCTGCTCCTCCTGTGGGAGGATGGGGAGTCTCCCGTATCTGCCGCTTGTTGGGTCCCTGCTGGAGGAGCAGTGGCCCGACTGTGCCACGGATCATGGTTTATGACAACCCCGAGCTGAGAGCCAGTGCCTGGGCTCCATCTCTGCTGCCGGCTTCCTCGCTCTGATACCTGGGAGCTCTGCCACACTCAGGCACCCCCGGTGTTTCTGTGACCCCCGAGGGTCCTGAGAACACACTGTCCCGAGAGGGTTCCAACCCCCACTTAGCCACTGGAGCGACGTCCCTCAGTGGAGCCAACTTCGAAAAGTTCTGATTTTTGCTCTGCTGCTCTATCACTTGCCAGAAGCGGTGGACGGAGGCCCCCTCCCCAGCCATCTATTCCGAATATCGCCTCGGATTCACTTCTTCACACGTCCTACCTTTAAGAAAGCAGTCGCTTTTCTGTTCAGAGAGTTGTTGCTCTTCTTTTCTTCCATCTTGTATTGAGTTTGTAGGTGTTCAGAATGGTTTGATCCCTATCCAGCTGAATTCCTGAGACCAGATGAAATCCAGGTCTCCTAGTCCTTTGCCATCTTGCTCCGCCCCTATCTCCTTTAATATTTCTTGTAAGGTTGGTTTAGTGGTAATAAACTCATTATTGTTTATGAAAGTCTTTATCTCTCCTTCATAGCTGAATGATAATATTAATGGCAGAGTATTTTTGTTTGTAGGTCTTTTTTTCTTTAGTACTTTGAATATATCATGCCACTTTCATCTGGCCTGCAAAGTTTCTACTGAAAAATCAGCTCATAGCCTTATAGGTTTTCCCCTATAGACTCCTTTTTGTTTCTCTCTTACTGCTTTTAAAAATGTATCTTTATAGCATTTTACATTTTAATTATTATGTATTATAATGTGGATCACCTAGGATTCATTTTGTTTGGAAGATGCTCTGTGCTTCTTGGACTTGGATGTCTATTTACTCCCTTAGATTATGAGTGTTTCCAGATATTATTAATTCAAATAAGTTTTATACCCCTTTCTCTCTGTCTTCTTCTTTTGAGATCCCTCTAATGTGATTGTTTGCTTAATATTTTCCAAAAGATCTCTTAATCTATCCTCACGTAAAAAATTAATTTCCCTTTTTGCTGTTCAACTTATGTTTGCATTGGTCTGATTTCCAGATCTCTATGTTCTTTTACATCCTCAAATCTACTGTTAAATTTCTCTAGTGTGTTTATTTCTCTTATTGTATTATTCAATTCTGATTGCTTCTTTTTAATATTTTCTCTCTCTTTATTGAAATGCTCACTGGATTCTTTTATCTTCATTTCAGTGAATATCTTTATAATCATTACTTTAACTGCTTTATCAGACATATTGCTTATCCCGGTTTCATTTATTTCTTTTTCTGACGTTTATCCTTGTTCTTTCTTCAGGAGCATATTCCTCTCTCCCCGTTTTGCTTCATTTTGTTTCCATGGATTAGGTGGAACAGATCCTTCTAAGCTTGAAGGAGTGATGTTGTATATAGTGTTGCCTAGGTAGACTGTGTGTGTTTGGTGACTTTTGCTGGCTGGCTGGAACTGTGGGTGTTTAGGCTAGTTTCTCTTTAGTTTTTTAAGATTTTATTTATTCATTTGATAGAAAGAGAGAGAGCACAAGGAGAGGGACGGGCATGAGGAGAGGGAAAGGGAGAAGCAGACTCGCAACTGAGCACAGAAGTGGACATGGGGCTTGATCCCAGGATGTTTGGATCATGACTTGAGCAGAAGTCAGATGTTCAACAGACTGAGTCACCCAGGCCCCCCTGCTAGTTACTCTTTTCTACGCTGGCTTTTTTACAGCTAGAAGATACTACTACTACTACTACTACTACTACTAAAATAATAAAACAATAGTAAGAAAAGAAAATATAAAAAAGGAGAAAATAGAGAAAAAGAAGAAAAAGAAATACAAGGAAAAGAAAGAAAAGAAAAAAAAACAGGAATAGAAATAACAGCATGACAAATTAAATAAATAAAATTTAAAAATTAAAATTAAGGGGCACCTGGGTGGCTCAGTCGTTAAGCATCTGCCTTCAGCTCAGGTCATGATCCCAGGGTCCTGGGATCGAGCCCTGCATCAGGCTCCCTGCTCAGCGGGAAGCCTGCTTCTCCCTCTCACACTCTCCCTCCTTGTGTTCCCTCACTCGCTGTGTCTCTCTCTGTCAAATAAATAAAATCTTTAAAAAAAAATTAAAATTAAAAATGATTTTTTAAAAATGTGGCTTATTTTCTGTGCCCCAGCAGAAATTTCTATATTTTTGTGCCCCAGCACAAAGGCTGCTGTGGGCTTGCAGATCCTGGGCTTGCCGAAGTCACAAGTTCCCTGTGATGATGGAACCACCCATAATAGTATCCAGACCCTGCTCCAGTCTAGGCTTTTAAGGTAAGATAGGAGCATAAATCATGTTATTCTCCTGTCCCTCTGACCTGGAGAGTAATCCTGTGGCTCCTTCACTGCTTGGTGGAATCCTAGTGTTATCTCTTTTATGTGCTACCTTCACTTTTAAACCATGGCATTTTTTTTCTGTGCCCAAGGACAAAGAAATCTATTTCCAGTCCTTTAGTTGAAGTCATTTGTGGTGTCAGGGATGGGGGTTCCCCTCACTACCATGTCGCCATCTCTCTGGCTTTTCTTTTGTCATTCTATCTTTGGTTGTTCAGAAGCTATTCATTCATCCCTCAGTTCTTCAAAATGAATTGTTCTATTAGTAGGCATAATTTGGTGTGTTCTGTAGAGGAGGTGAATTCAGGGACTTGGTACATTATCATCTTCATCCAGAACTCTGCATTGGCTTTAGCTTCGTCACCAGCTGCATTAACTCCTAGCGATAGAGTCAGCATATTCTTTGACACTTTGAAGAAAGGCATTGACATCTCCTCTCTAGCTATGAAAGTCCTACATGGTATCTTCTTCCAATATAAGGCTGTTTTGTTTACATTGAAAACCTGTTCTTTATTGTAGCCACTTTCATTAATTATCTTAGGTAAAACTTTTGAAGAGCTTGCTTGCTGCAGCACTTGCTGCTTCACCTTGCACTTTGATGTTACGAAGATGGCTTCTTTCCTTAAATTTCATAAACTAGCCTCTGCTAGTTTGAAACATTTATTCTGAATCTTCCTCACCTCACTCAGCATTCATAGAATTGAAGAGAGTTAAGGCCTTGCTCTGGATTAGGCTATGGCTTGAGGAAATGCTGTGGCTGGTTTGATCTTCTAAGTGGACCACCAGAAGTTTCTCCATATCAGCAATAAGGCTGTTTTAGTTTCTTATCCATGTGTTCCCTGGCATAGAACTTTTAATTTCCTTCAAGAACTTTTTGTTTGCATTTACAATTTGGTTGTTTGGTGCAAGAGGCCTAACTTTTGGCTTCTCTTGTCTTTCAATACTCCTTCCTCACTAAGCTTAATCATTTCAGGCTCTTGATTTAAAGTGAGAGACATGTGACTCTTTCTTTCTCTTGAACACTTAGTGGCCATCATAGGGTAATTAATTGGCCTAATTTCAGTATTGTTGTGTCTCAGGGAATAGGTAGGCTCACAGAGAGAACGGTAGGGAATAGCTGGTTTTGGAGTAGTCAGAGCAAACACAACATTTATCAATTAAGTTCATTGTCTTATATAGGGGTCATTGATCATATACCAAAACAATTAAGGGGAACCCTCTTACACTGTTGGTGAGAATGCAAATTGGTACAACCACTTTGGAAAACAGTGTGGAGCTTCCTCATAAAGTTGAAAATAGAGCTACCTTATGACCCAGCATTTGCAGTACTGAGCATTTACCCCAAAGATACAGATGTAGTCAAAAGAAGGGGTGCATGTTCCCCAATGTTCATAGCAGCAATGTCCACAATATCCAAACTGTGGAAAGAGCTGAGATGCCCTTCAACAGATGAATGGATAAAGAAGATGCTGTCCATATATACGATAGAATATTACTGAGCCATCAGAAACGATGAATACCCAACTTTTGCATCCATATGGATGGAAATGGAGGAGATTATGCTAAGTGAAATGAGAAAGCAGAGAAAGTCAGTTATCCTATGGTTTCACTTATTTGTGAAACATAAGGAATAGCATGGACGACATTAGGAGAAGGAAGGGGAAAATGAAGGGGGTGGGAATCAGAGGGGGAGTTGAACCATGAGAGACTATGGACTCCAGGAAGCAAACTGAGGGTTTTAGTGGGAAGAGAGGAGAGGGGAGGGGTGAGCCCAGTGATGGGTATTAAGGAGGGCAAGCATTGCATGGAGCATGGGGTGTTATACGCCAACAATGAATCACGGAACACTACATCAAAAACTAATTACGTAATGTATGGTGACTAACACAACATAAAAAAAAAAAAAAAACTGCAATAGTAATACCAAAGATCATTAATAACAGATAAGCATGACAAATATAATAAAACAATTTTTGAAATACTGTGATAATTACCAAACTGTGACACAGAGATACAAAGTGAGGTAATACCATTCGAAAAATGGTGCTGATAGACTTGCTTGATGCCAGATTTCCACAAACCTTCAATTTGTAGAAAATGCAATATGTGAAGTGCAACAAAGTTAAGTGCAATAAAACAAAGTATCCTACAGCCCAAATGTCACTTAGGAAAGAAAAACCAAGGAGAAAATAAGAGATGGTCACCATGATTGTATTGCTATGCCTGATTTATGATGCACTTTAGTAAGCTAGGGATCTCAGGTGCTTCCTATGTCTGTACTGAAATCTTCATTAGGTGTAGCTAGGCAAATATTTTCTGAATGTCTTTTATGTACCAAGCATTGACCACATCTGAGGATACCACCATAATGAAGAGAAATCTGGTCCCCACACTCAGGGAGACAGTATTCTAGGATTACATACAAAATATAAGCAACTAAGTAAATGCATTATAGTGTGATAAGTACTATGAAGGAAAGAGTTGAAGTTTTCTGATAAAGAAATGTACTTGTTTTAGGTGAGGTGACCAGGAAATTCTTTCTTAGAAAGCATTTGAGCTGGAGGATAACCAAAGGAAGATAAGGAATGGATTGTGTTCCTATGTAGAGGCATGGTGTTGTGTGATCCAGGCAGAAGAAAGAGCCAGCTCCATGGCCCCAGTGAAGATCCCATGTGGCTGGTGCCAAGTGAATGGAAGGAATCATATCATTGTTGGGTTTTACATCACTTTTCAGAAATATTTAATTAACCTATTAGGCTTTTATGAAACTCATGTTTCCTCATCTGGGAAGTAAAAAAATAACAAAAGTAATAATGGCTAACAGTACTAGACTCTGATCACATGCTTATGTTGTTCTCAATGTTTGACACTAAGTTTTCATTTATTATTCACATATTTTTCATTTTCCATGTTATTTAAAGAAAAGAAAAGCTTAAATGGTGTATATCACTTACCCAATGACATAGAGCTCTTAGCTACAGAGGTAGGATTTGAACACATGCAATTTGGCTCCAGGGCCCAATGTGCTAAACACTCCCCAGAATCTTGCCTCATACGTGTACTTCAAGACTAAATGAGGTAATGCATATAAAACACTTAGGACAGTGCCTGACAATAGGTAAACATTCAGTAAATGTAAATAATTATTAATAAACAATACCCCCAATATTCTGTCAGTACCTGAGAAGTACATTGATATTAAACTTACTTCCACTCAAAAAAATTATCACACATCATGATACAGGCCCCATTCATGTTCCAATGCAATAACTTTTCTCTAGACTTCATGCACTGCCATGACTCAAGAAGAAATTCTAGCTTTCTTCTATCTCAGTGAGTCTCTACTTAGAACATTAAAGACTTGGATATTTCAAATTATCTTTTTCCCTGAGAATCTGAGATAACAACATAAAACCATGGCAGAACTTTCCTGCCATCTGGGTTCCACCTGTTCTTCTTAAAGAACCTCTCTCTTGAAGGTTACTCCAAGGCTTGGGATCATCATAACTTTAGTGTTAATCTAGAACTCAGTCCAACAATAGTATTAGAGAGGGACAGAACATGATGTATCAGGGTATAGTTGTCCATTCTGATGTGGTTGGACAGTAGAGCATGGTGGGTGGGATCAGATGTGGCCACAATATTGAAAGGGTTTGGGACCTTTTGGCAAACACAGGGAAGAGTTGGGAAAGTACATTAGGAGCCTATTATCCAGCAGGGCATCTTGAATCATGTAAAAATTGTTGGACATATATGCCTAGGTTACTTCACAGAAATTGGTTTATAAAGTCTAGGGAAACTAAATGTTTTTCTTACATTCAATTTAGGTAAAACTTTTAAATAGGAACTCCCCTGCCCCATTGTAATATAGTGCACATTACTAAAAATCTGAAAGGAACGAAGTATAATTTTTGTAATGTGGGTTGAAAATTGAAATTCAGAGTTCATAATAGCATTAGCACTTTTCATAATAGCATTAGCATTAACTGGAAGACCAATAAAGAATCTGGGTGTTCTAAGGAACAAGTGACATCATCTGCTCTGCTTAAACATCAGCTTTTTTCATAGAACCTTCCTCAGAGCTCCCAACATCTTGTTCCTCAGGCTATAGATGAGGGGATTAAGCATGGGGATAATGATTACATCAAACACAGAGATGTTGGTCCACCTCTGAGGGGAGAGAAGAACCTGAAGTCATGTGGATAATCATGGCTGGACCAACATAGAAGTTCACCCCAGCAAGGTGGGACGAGCAGGTAGCTAGAGCTTTGTTTTTGCCCTCAGGGGAATTTATGTGAAGGACAGTAAGTAGATGAGTATGTAGAATGTCAGAATGAGTCCAAAAAGGATGAGAAGGAAAACAGTGCTGGACAGTAACATTATTTTTTTCATAGGTTATTTTCTCAGAAGAGAACTTCACAGAAGAAAGGGTGAATTTTCCTGGAGCCACAAGCAGAGAAATGCATGGCAAAAATTGTGTACATTAAGGAGAGGAGCGCACTCCTAGCCTATGAACCGGTGGCCATTTGCTTAAAGACTCAGTGTATCATGATGGCCAGGTATCTGAGTGGGCTACAGATGCCCTGAGAGTGGTCAAAGAGCATGAGAGTCAGGAGAACACACTCAGCCACTCCTAGCTTCAAGTAAAGAAAGATTTGGATGCTACAGCCAATGCGAGAGATGTATCTATGTCGAGAGAAGTTGGTGGCCATCTTGGGGAGAGTGGTAAAGATTAGCATTAGGTCCATGAGGGAGAGATGGCTGAGCAGGAAGTACGTGGGAGTATGGAGGCAAGCATCACCCCAGATCAGCAGGGCTAGGATTGAGTTTTCCATCCTGGTCACCCCAAGAATCACAAGAACAATGGAGATGAGGAGGCCAAGATGCTGGAAGTCAGAGACAAAGGCCAGGAGAATGAAATATGCGGCAAAAACTCATTTCCCTGCTCTATGTCTTAGTCTACTGGCTTGATCTGGAAGATCATGGGAGAAAATACACAGAGTGTTACTGCTCTTCTCATATAAATGCACCACTGTTTCACATCTACTCATGAAACCTGCATATATATTGCAATATATTTGAATGTGGGAAAGATTAATGAGTTGGTATTCATTGCTATTTAAATACAGTGTTTAGCAATCTGTGTGGCAGGATAAGCAATGCTAATGGAGAATATTGATTTTGGTCACATTATATTACATCACTTGACACAGTGTTGCTATCATTTCTTGAGGATTGCAAGTTTAATTTTTAGTTCATATGAAAATCTCCCTATGTCCTCGTAATGTGATATACACTCTTTCCAAAGTAAACATGGTTTCTATTGCACAACCACTGGAATCTCTGCATATTTGTTGTTTAGTTTAACCATCTATATCTAAATTTATCCTTAGCGGACTTACAGATCACAGTCATGGGTGAGGCATTTTATGGCTCTAGTCATTGGGACTGACCTAGAATGCCTTGAAAGTGACTTGGACTGGTTCTCATGGCCCTTGTGATTTATCAGTCAATATAGAATAGACTGATTAAAAGAGCATTATAATTGTTTTGTACATTTTATCTGTTATATTATTTTTCCTATACAGCAAATATTCCGATTTGTGCAAATTCTTCCATAAAATTCTGTGTCATCTCATCTAAAATGTTGGCTTTGTTTCTCTGTTTTTGGCATTTTGTGTCACCTCCTATGATAGGGTGAGGTGGATAGAACTTAAGGGAAAAAGTTATGGCCAAATACTGTCTTGATGTAGAATTGGGAAGGAATGGATTCTCAGAAACGTAACAGCAATTTCTCATTGTTTTGTTATTGTGTCTTTTTAAAACTATGACTCAACAGCATTTTTAACTGACAACACATTTGTACATCCTGGTACTAGAAAATAATCATGACAACAATAATATTGTTCATTCAAAATTCTGGATATTTTATTAACATGAGACCAAATGGATATAATATTATGTTCATCCAATCTTTAGCTCTCCCATGTGTTAGAGCTTCAGTTGTCAGCTTTTTCTGTGATCACACTGGAAGAGCATAACTGTGGAAATTAGACACAAATATTTCAGAAAGCATTCTGCAAGACATTTTGCAAGATGTTTAGTGAAACATTGCTTACTCCATCTTATGCTAGGAAGCTCTTATTAACATTTTAAGACCCGGAAAATGTTACGTTAAAAAAGGTATCTTTTCTTTTTTTTTAAAAAACAAATCTTCTGTACTTTGATACTGGACTTGTTTTACCTACCAATTATCCCTACTAATATTTTCTATATTCTTGGGTTTAGTGAAACACTAATTTAGAAATGTTGAGCTGGTCTTAAGGACATTAGCAATTAACAAGGTGTTATTTTTTTCCTAGAAATTCTAAATTCAATATTTTTTTTATTTTGGCATAATGTTTTTAATATTCTTGCTAATTGACACAGTATTCTTTTATCCTTGAGAGGAAAAATCCACTTTCTGTGAGAACAATGAGGAATAAATAAACAGAACCATCAGCATTTTTTATAATTATTTTTGTTAGTATAAAAACATTTTAACCACGGGGGGAAGAGCAAGATGGCGGAGGAGTAGGAGACCTGGATTTCATCTCCTCTCAGGAATTCAGCTGGATAAGGATCAAACCATTCTGAACACCTACGAACTCAACAGGAGATCGAAGAAAAGAATAACAACAACTCTGTCATCAGGAAAGCGCCCACTTTTGGGAGGTAGTGAATCCGAGGCAATATTCTGGAGGATAGACGGTGGGGGAGGGGCCTCGGTCGGCCACTTCTAGCAAGTGATAGAGCCGCAGAGCTCAAAATCGGAACTTTTAAAAGTCTGCTCTGCTGAGGGACGTCACCCTGGTGGCTAAGGTGGAACCTTCCGGGACAGTGTGGTCTCAGGACCCATGGGGTCACAGAAAGACCGGGGGTGCCTGAGTGTGGCAGAGCTCCCAGGTATCAGAGCAGGGAAGCCGGCTGCAGAGACGGAGCCCAGGCGCAGGCTCTCAGCTCGGGGTTGCTATAAACTGTGATCCGCATCACAGTCAGGCCACTGCTCCTCCAGCAGGGACCCAACAAGCGGCAGATCCGGGGAGACTCTCCTTCCTCCCCCGGGAGGAGAGGTGTGGGAGTGCACCGCAGGGATCTGCTGGGTTTGGAGACTCCACACCGAGCCCGGTGCCAGAGACAGAAATGCTCGGTCACAGGCCAGATGAGCACGGAGTGCGGCTGGAGACAGGAATGACTGACTGCTTTTCTCTGGGGCTCACTGAGGAGCGGGGCCCCAAGTGCTCGGCTCCTCCGGGGCGGAGATCGGGAGGCCGCCATTTTCACTCTCCACCTCTAAAGATGTACGGAAAGCTTGCAGGGAACAAAATCTCCGGAGAGCAAACCAAGCAGATTACTTAGCCAGGAGGGGGCAGGGGCGGGGCAATTCTGCCTCTGGCAAAGACATTTGGAAACCACTGCAACAGGCCCCTCTCCCAGAAGATCAGCGAGAACAGCCAGCCAAGACCAAGTTTACCGATCAATGAAAATGGCAGAACTCCAGCGCTAGGGGAATACTGCACATAGAATCCATGGCTATTTTACCATGATTCTTTAGTCTTTCAAAGTTAATTTTTTTTTAACTGTCTTTTTTTCTTTTCTTTTTTTTTTTTTTGAATTTTTCTCTTTCCCTTTTTCAACCAACATCTTATCAATACCTTTTTTTAAAAAAACATTTTTATTTTTCATTTTTAGGGTCATATTCTACCCGTATTTTTGGCATATATATATAAGTTGTTCTCTCTTTAAAATTTTGAGATAGTTTCTCCTAACAGATCAAAATATACCCTAAATCTCTAGTGCATGGTTTTTTCTACTCCCCTGCCTGATCACATTCTCTCCCTTTTTTTTTCTTTTTTCTTTTTTTAAATCCTCTTCTTTCTTTTTTCAAAGAACTTCTTATCAGTTCCTTTTATAAAATTTTTTATAATTTCCATCTTTACACTCATATTCCATCCCTTTATCATATCAACCCTTATTTTTGTACATACATAAGTTTTACTTTCTTTAAAATTTTGGGAGGCACTTTCTTCTAACAGACCAAAATACACCCCACATCTAGTGTGTGGCACTGGTCTATATACCAGCCTGATCATATTTGATCACATTCTGGGTTTTTTTGTTGTTGTTGTTTTGTTTCGTTTGTTTTTGTTTGTTTTTATCTTTTTCTTTTTTCTCTCTTTCCGTTTCTTTTTCCACTGCTTCAGGTCTTTTCTGATTTGTTTAGAGTATATTTTCTGGGGACGTTGTTACTCTGCTAGCATTTTGTTCTCTCATTAATCTATTCTCCTCTGCACAAAATGACAAGATGGAAAAAAATCACCTCAACAAAAAGAACAAGAGCTAGTACCGACTGCCAGGGACCTACTCAATACGGACATTAATACGATGTCAGATCTAGAGTTCAGAATCATCACTTTAAAGATACTAGCTGGGCTTGAAAAAAATATGGAAGTTATTAGAGAAACCCTTTCTGGAGAAGTAAAAGAACTAAAATCTAACCAAGTAGAAATCAGAAAGGCTATTAATGAGGTGCAATAAAAAATGGGGGCGCTAACTGCAAGGATAAATGAGGCAGAAGAGAGAATTAGTAATATAGAAGACCAAATGATGGAAAATAATGAAGCTGAGAAAAATAGAGATAAAGAACTACTGGATCACGAGGGCAGAATTCGAGAGATAAGCGATACCATAAGATGAAACAACATTAGAATAATTGGGATCCCAGAAGAAGAAGAAAGAGAGAGGGGCAGAAGGTATAATGAAGCAAACTATAGCAGAGAACTTCCCTAACTTGGGGAAGGAAACAGGCATCAAAATCCAGGAAGCGCAGAGAACCCCTCTCAAAATCAATAAAAATAGATCAACACCCTGACATCTATTAGTAAAATTACGAGTCTCAGAGAAAATCCTGAAAGCAGCTTGGGGGAAGAGATATGTAACCTACAATGGTAGAAACATTAGATTGGCAACAGACCTATCCACAGAGACCTGGTAGGCCAAAAAGGACTGGCAGGATATATTCAGAGCACTAAATGAGAAAAATATGCAGCCAAGAATACTATATCCAGCTAGGTTGTCATCGAAAATTGAAGGAGAGATAAAAAGCTTCCAGGACAAACAAAAACTAAAGGAATTTGCAAACACAAAACCAGCCCTACAGGAAATCTTGAAAGGGGTCCTCTAAGCAAAGAGAGACCCTAAAAGCAACATAGACCAGAAAGGAACACAAACAATATGCAGTAACAGTCACCTTAAAGGCAATAAAATGGCACTAAATTCCTATCTTTCAATAGTTACCCTGAAAGTTAATGGGCTAAATGCCCCAATCAAAAGACACAGGCTATCAGACTGGATGGAAAAACAAGACCCATTGATATGCTGTCTGCAAGAGATTCATTTTAGAACCAAAAGCACCCCCAGATTGAAAATGAGGGGGTGGAAAACCATTTACCATGCTAATGGACACCAAAAGAAAGCTGGGGTGGCAATCCTTATATCAGACAAATTAGATTTCAAGCCAAAGACTGTAATAAGAGATGAGGAAGGACACTATATCCTACTTAAAGGGTCTACCCAAAAGAAGATCTAACAATTGTAAATATCTATGCCCCTAATATGGGAGCAGCCAATTATATAAGGCAATTAATAACAAAAGCAAAGAAACACATCGACAACTATACAATAACAGTGGGGGACTTTAACACCCCCTCACTGAAATGGACAGATAATCTAAGCAAAAGATCAACAAGGAAATAAAGACTTTAAATGACATACTGGACCAAATGGACTTCACAGATCTATTCAGAACATTCCATCCCAAAGCAACGGAATACATATTCTTCTCTAGTCCCCATGGAACATTCTCCAGAATCGATCACATCCTAGGTCATAAATCAGGTATCAACCAGTACCAAAAGAATGGGATCATTCCCTGCCTATTTTCAGACCACAATGTTTTAAAACTAGAACTCAATCACAAGAGGAAAGTCGGAAAGAACTCAAATACATGGAGGCTAAAGAGCATCCTACTTAAGAATGAATGGGTCAACCAGTAAATTAAAGAAGAGTTAAAAAAATACATGGAAACCAATGAAAATGAAAACACACCTATTCAAAATCTTTGGGATGCAGCAAAGGCAGTCCTAAGAGGAAAGTATATAGCAATTCAAGCCTTTCTCAAGAAACAAGAAAAGTCTCAAGTACACAACCTAACCCTACACCTAAAGGAGCTGGAGAAAGAACAGCAGATAAAGCCTAAACCCAGCAGGAGAAGAGAAATAATAAAGATCAGAGCAGAAATCAATGAAATAGAAACCATAAGAATAGTAGAACAGATCAAGGAAACTAGGAGCTGGTTCTTTGAAGGAATTAATAAGATTGATAAACCCCTGGCCAGACTTATCAAAAAGAGAAGAGAAATGACCCAAATCAACAAAATCATGAATGAAAGAGAAGAGATCACAACCAAACACCAAGGAAATACAAACAATTCTAAGAACATAGTATGAGGAACTGTATGCCAGCAAATTAGATAACCTGGAAGAAATGGATGCATTCCTAGAGATGTATCAACTACCAAAACTGAACCAGGAAGAAATAGAACACCTGAACAGACCAATAACCACTAAGGAAATTGAAGCAGTCATCAAAAATATCCCAAAAACAACAGCCCAGGGCCAGATGGCTTCCCAGGGGAATTCGACCAAACATTTCAAGAAGAATTAATACCTATTCTTCTGAAAATGTTCCAAAAAATAGAAATGGAAGGAAAACACCCAAACTCATTTTATGAGGCCAGCATTACCTTGATCCCAAAACCAGACAAAGACCCCATCAAAAAGGAGAATTACAGACCAATATCCCTGATGAGCATGGATGCAAAAATTCTCACCAAAATACTACCCAATAGGATCCAACAGTACATTGAAAGGATTATTCACCATGACCAAGTGGGATTTATCCCTGGGCTGCAAGGTTGGTTCAACATCCGCAAATCAATCAATGTGATACAATACATTAACAAAAGAAAGAACAAGAATCATATGATCCTCTCAATAGATGCAGAAAAAGCTTTTAACAAAGTACAGCATCCTTTCTTGATCAAAACTCTTCAGAGTATAGGGATAGAGGGTACATACCTCAATATCATAAAAGCCATCTATGAAAAACCTACAGCGAATATCATTCTCAATGGGGAAAAACTGAGAGCTTTCCCCCTAAGGTCAGGAACATGGCAGGGATGTTCACTATCACCACTGCTATTCAACATACTATTGGAAGTCCTAACCACAGCAATCAGACAACAAAAAGAAATCAAAGGCATCCAAATCGGCAAAGAAGTCAAACTCTCACTCTTTGCAGATGATATGATACTTTATGTGGAAAACCCCAAAGACTCCACCCCAAAACTGCTAGAACCCATACAGGAATTCAATCAAGTGGCAGGATATAAAATCAATGCACAGAAATCAGTGGCATTCCTATATACCAACAACAAGACAGAAGAAAGAGAAATTAAGGAGTCGATCCCATTTACAATTGCACCCAAAACCATAAGATACCTAGGAATAAATCTAACCAAAGAGACAAAGGATCTGTACTCAGAAAACTCTAAAATACTCATGAAAGAAATTGAGGAAGACACAAAGAAATGGAAAAACGTTCCATGCTCATGGATTGGAAGAACAAATATTGTGAAGGTGTCAATGCTACCTAGAGCAATCTACACACTCAATGCAATCCCCATCAAAATACCATCCACTTTTTTCAAAGAAATGGAACAAAGCATCCTAAAATTTGTATGGAACCAGAAAAGACCCCGCATAGCCAGAGGAATGTTGAAAAAGAAAAGCAAAGCTGGTGGCATCACAGTTCCGTACTTACACCTCTATTACAAAGCTGTCATCATCAAGATAGCATGGTACTGGCACAAAAAGAGACACATAGATCAATGGAACAGATTAGAGAGCCTAGAAATGGACCCTCAACTCTATGGTCAACTCATCTATGACAATGCAGGAAAGAATGTCCAATTTAGAAAGACAGTCTCTTCAACAAATGGTGTTGGGAAAATTGGATACCACATGCAGAAGAATGAAACTCGACCATTTCCTTACACCACACACAAAAATAGACTCCAAATGGTTGAAAAACCTCAATGTGAGACAGGAGTCCATCCAAATCCTAAAGGAGAACACAGGCAGCAACCTCTTCGACCTTAGCCGAAGCAACTTCTTCCTTGAATCATCACCAAAGGCAAGGGAAGCAAGGGCAAAAATGAACTATTGGGACTTCATCAAGATAAAAAGCTTTTGCACAGCAAAGGAAACAGTCCACAAAACCAAAAGACAACCGACAGAATAGGAGAAGATATTTGCAAATGACATATCAGATAAAGGGCTCGTATCCAAAACCTATAAAGAACTCATCGAACTTAACACCCAAAGAACAAAGAATCCAATCAAGAAATGGGCAGAAGACATGAACAGACATTTTTCCAAAGAAGACATCCAAATGGCCAACAGACACATGAAAAAGTGCTCAATATCGCTCGGCATCAGGGAAATCCAAATCAAAACCTCAATGAGATACCACCTCACACCAGTCAGAATGGCTAAAATTAACAAGTCAGGAAACGACAGATGTTGGCGGGGATGCGGAGAAAGGGGAACCCTCCTACACTGTCGGTGGGAATGCAAGCTGGTGCAGCCACTCTGGAAAACACTATGGAGCTTCCTCAAAAAGTTGAAAATAGAGGTACCATATGATCCAGCAATTGTACTACTGGGTATTTACTCCAAAGATACAAAAGTAGGGATCCGAAAGGGTACATGCACCCCGATGTTTATAGCAGCAATGTCCACAATAGCCAAACTGTGGAAAGAGCCAAGATGTCCATCGACAGATGAATGGATAAAGTAGAGGTGGTATATATATATAATGGAATATTATGCAGCCATCAAAACGAATGAGATCTTGCCATTAGCAACGACGTGGATGGAACTGGAGGGTATTATGTTGAGCGAAATAAGTCAAACAGAGAAAGACATGTATCATATGACCTCACTGATATGATGAATTCTTAATCACAGGAAACAAATTGAGGGTTGCTGGAGTGGGGGGTGGGGTGGGAGGGATGGGGTGACTGGTTGATAGACACTGGGGCGGGTATGTCCTCTGGTAAGTGCTGTGAATTGTGCAAGACTGTTGAATCTTAGATCTGTACCTTTGAAAGAAATAATGCAATATATGTTAAGAAAAAAAAAAAGAAGAAGAAGAAGGTAGCGGGAGGGGAAGAATGAAGGGGGGAAATCGGAGGGGTAGACGAACCATGAGAGACGATGGACTCTGAAAAAGAAACAGGGTTCTGGAGGGGAGGGGTATGGGAGAATGGGTTAGCCTGGTGGTGGGTACTGAGGAGCGCACATTCTGCATAGAGCAGTGGGTGTTATGCACAAACAATGAATCATGGAACTCTACATCTAAAGCTAATGTTGTAATGTATGGGGATTAATATAAGAATAAAAAAAAGAAAAAAAACATTTTAACCACTTTGCCTTAAAATATAAATAAGTACAATATATTGACATCTTGCTTTTAAAATAAATTATAAGAAACACAACAATTATTGAGTAAAATAAATAATTTAGATTCCTATTGCTGCTAATTTATGTAGAAAGATGTAAAGGAGACGAGAAGGGAGCATTAAAAAGGATAAGAATGAAATCTGGAAAAAGAGACAAAGACTGGCTCTGCCATTGAAGTTCAGTAACGAATCCACTAATCAAATACACATTGCAAGCATTTTGCAAGGTATAGGACATACAGAAGGAGCCATTAGTGCTGGACAGAGATAACTATTGCCCAGTTATCCTGGTAGGGAACTGGGGAGGTTGCACAAGATGAAAGGTATTGAATTGAGATCTGTGAAGGGAGTTCAGGCAACGAGTGGGGAGGCAAATAACTTTCTATGCAGAAGTAACAGTCTGTGTAAAGTGCAGAGTTTGGAGAGAACATGACACCTGGAGATATTACAATCTGCTGGGCATTGCTGGACCTCAAGCAGATGTTGAAATTTGTTCGTAGACTCACAAAGATATGTCATACAAGACCTTGCTGTCATATAGGAGAATCTGTAATTTACTCCATAGGTTTTGGAAAGCCACTGATGAATGATGAGCCCCTGACCAGGGGAATGGGTGTCTGCACACAGACAAATCACACTGGTAGGATGGTGGATAAACCATAATTAAGCAAAGGGCCAGGGCTGGAACATTTGTATGCAATTATTGCTAGAGATTAGGGAAAGAAATGGAGAGGGGATAAAAATATCCATGATCTTTGGGAGGTTAATGGACATGGTTTATTGTGTTACCAGATGGCCAAAAGTGATGATTGTTAGGAAGTGCTTATTTTTGCTTTATTCACTGGCTCAAAAACCTGGAATTAATGGACATTTGGAAGTTTGCTACTAATTAAATCTAAAGGGAGCTGTGGTCTCAGAAAAAGCTCTGTATTTTCTTTCCAAGCACACTCCAATTTTTTTTTATACCTTTTGCTACATCTAAAAGAAGGAAGAGGGGTTTTCCATTCCAAGTGACACAAATGGAACAAGATGAGGGGATTGGGTGAAAGCTCATATTCACACAGAGAATTGGTTGTGATTTAGACCTCTTAAAGATGATATAGTTGTTGTTTTCCTCTCTGCTCTGAGAATTCATTGGTTTTGTTATGTAAAACTGATGTTATCAGGAGATAAGGATAAGAGGAGAAGAAATGAGGACACAGAGAGTCCCATTGTTTCCTCAGACCCTGCTTCCTTCCAGGGATATTTGAACTCTGAGGTTTTCTGTCTAGTCATTGAAACATGGAAGCCTATTCTGAATGGCACACTTCCTCAGTACCTTCTTCATTGATCTCAAAACCTCCTTGTTCCTTAGACTGTAGATGAGAGGGTTCAGCATGGGAGTGAGGATGGTGTCAAACATAAAGAGAGCCTGGTTTAGGATGGGGGTGTGGGAAGATCCAGGCCTCAAGTATATCAGCATGGGTGGGCCATAGTAAAAGATGACCACAGTCAAATGGGAGGAGCAGGTAGCCAGGGCCTTGCTCCTTCCCTCACGGGAGTTTATTTGCAGGACCTGCAGGAAGATGAGTGTGTAGGAGGTCAGGATGAAGCTTATGGGGAGAAGAACCACAACAGTGCTGGTCACTACTACTCCCTTCTCATAGGCTGAGATGTCCTCACAAGATAGCTTCAAGATGGCCTTGACCTCACAGAAGAAGTCGTGAAGTTCCCGGGGGCCACAGAGGGGAAAATGCATGGTGTAGGCTGTGTGGGCCAAGGATGCCAGAGTCCCTCCCACCCAGGATCCAATGGCCATTTTCTGGGAGACCTGGTGGCTGATAATGATTGGGTACTTGAGAGGATTGCAGATGGCCACATAGCGGTCATAAGCCATGAGGGTCAAGAGTAGGCACTCAGCAATCCCCAGAGTCAGAGTGAAGAAGATCTGGGTCCCACAGCCAATCAGGGAAATCTTCCTGTTTCCTGAGAAAAAGTTAACCAGCACTTTTGGCACTATGCTAGAGATGAAAGCCAGGTCAATGAGAGAGAGTTGGCTAAGCAGGAAATACATGGAGGTGTGGAGGTGGGGATCCACCCAGATGAGGAGGATCAAAGTGGTGTTTCCTGTGATAGCAATGGTGTAGATGAGAAGGACAACAGAGACAAGGAGACTGGTATGTCTCATTCCAGGAAAAAGGCCCAGGAGAATGAAATCTGTGCTCAATGTCTCATTTTCTGTCTCCATGTTTTCTCCTTACCAGCTTCACCTGAAAGACAATGGAGGCTTTCATAACACATGTATATGAAGCAGGCCCATACAATATAGTAATTGATTTAATCATATGAGCTGTTAGAGCATGGTTAGAAAATGACACAATATTTTTTTTTCCATCAATGCTCCAACCCATTCTATATTTACTTTTTCTACTTCATCTTTAATTCTCCTCTTTCAATAATCTAAAAAATTCTTAAATTCATACAGGTGTTTTTGTGTGTTTTGTTTGTTTTTTCATATTAATGGTTGCAGTCAAAACAATTTTGTCATAGCATGGAGATGTTTTAATAAAATATATATATATTTTTTGATTCAGGTGATAAATATGTCACATGAAGTAAACTATATTTTGGGAAACCCCAATATCATTTATTTAATTTGTTGAAGTTCTTTCAGAACGTGGACCATTGAGTGCTCCAACACTCATTCAAGCCTCAATAACATCTGTTCAGTAGAATGGGTTTTGTTAGTCTCCCCTCACCATCTGTTTTCAGAGAATCAACAAGCAGCAAGCTTAAATTTGATGTCTTCAAGAATGGACACATCTCTTTTTCTACTGTTTAAATTGAATTATATTTAGTAGATGATATTATTTTAACTTAAGATGTACAATATATTTATTGGACAACTTATTTTTTTTTAAAGATTTTATTTATTTGACAGAGAGAGACACAGCGAGAGAGGTAACACAAGCAGGGGGAGTGGGAGAGGGAGAAGCAGGCTTCCCACCGAGCGGGGAACCCGATGCGGGGCTCGATCCCAGGAGCCTGGGATCATGACCTGAGCCGAAGGCAGATGCTTAATGACTGAGCCACCCAGGCTCCCCTATTGGACAACTTGATAGGTTATGCTAGTCTCACCACAAGTGTAGCTATCATCTGTCATTATACAAAGCTATTTCAATACCATTGACTGCATTCCCTATGTTGTACCTGTGAGCCTATACCTCCCACTCCACTTCACCCATTTTTGCCCATTCCTGCCACCCTCTCCCCGCCCCAGCCATGACCAGTTTGTTCTATGTATCTATGGATCTGTTTCTACTTTTTTGTTTTGTTTTTTCATTTGTTTTATTTTTTATATTCCACTTATAAGTGCTAGTATATGACATATGTCTTTCTCTGTCTGACTTATTTTACTTAGCATAATACCTTCTAGGTTCATCCATGTCACAAATGACAATAAGACAAGGAAAATAAGTAAAAGGCATCCATATAGGTACAGAAAAAGTAAAACTGTTGCTATTTGCAGATGACATAATACTACACATTAAAAAAAAAAAAAAACTAAACTAAAGACTCCACCAGAAAACTACTAGAAGTAATAAATGTACTCAGTAAAGTTGCAGAATACAAAATTAATAAACACAAATCTTTTATCTCTCTGCACTAATAACAAAGCAGCTGGAAAAGAAATTAAGAAAACAACTCCATTTAGAATTTCACCAAAAATAATAAAAGACCAGGAGTGAATTTAGCCAAGGAGTTGAAAGAACCACATGATAAAAAACTATAGAATATTGTTGAAAGAAATTGAAGAAGAAACAAAAAATGGAAAGATATTCCATACTCATGGACAGGAAGAATTAATTTTGTTAAAATGACCATACTACACAAAGCGATTTACAGATTCAGTGCAAGCCCTTTAGAAATACCAATAACATTTTTCACAGAACTAGAATAAGTAATGGTAAAACTTTTAAGGAATCATAAAAGATCTCAAATAACCAAAGCAATCCTGAGAAATGAGAAAGCTGAAGATATCACAACCCCCTATTTCAAAAGATATACAAAGATACAATAATCAAAACAATGTGGTACTAGCACAAAAACAGACACTTAGATTAATGGAAAAGGATGGAGATGCCAGATATAAGCCCACACTTATATGGTCAATTAATCTATGAGAAAGGAGGTAGGGATATGCAATGGGGAAGAGACAGTCTATTGGATAAATGGTTCTAGAACAACTGGATAGCCAAATGAAAAAGAATGAAATTGAACCACTTTCTTACACTATACATAAAAGTAAACTAAAAATGAATTAAAGACTGAAATTAGTGACCCCAAACCATAAAACACCTAGAAGAAAACATAGGTAGTGATTTCATTGACATTGGCCTTAGCAACATTACTCTAGATGTGTCTTCTCAGACAAAGGAAACAAAAGCAAAAATATACTTCTGAGACTACACCAAAATAAAAATATTTTGTATGGGGAAGAGAACCATTAATGAAACAAAAATGCAACCTAGGGAATGGGAAAAATATTTCCACATTATATGTCTGATAAGAGGTCAATACTTAAAATATATAAAGAACTTACACAACTCAACACGAGAACAAATAAATAAATAATCAAATAGGCCAACACCTCCACAGATCATAGTGAAAGTTGCAAATCTCAGGACACTATATCATACTTGAAGGGTCTATCCAACAAGAAGATCTAACAATTGTAAATATTTATGCCCCTAATGTGGGAGCAGCTAATTATACAAACCAGTTACTTAAAAATTAAAGAAACACATTGATAATAATGCAATAATAGTAGGGGATTTAACACTCCACTCACAGCAATGGGCAGATAATCTAATCAGAAGATCAACAATGAAAGAAGGGCTTTGAATGACACACTGGACCAGATGGACATCACAGATATATCCAAAGTATTGCATCCTAAAGCAACAGAATACACATTCTTCTCGTGTGCACATGGAACATTCTCCAGAATAGGTTACATTCTGGGTAAAAATCAGGTATCAAATGGTACAGACATTGGGATCATTCTGTGCATATTTTCAGACCAAAATTCTCTGAAATTTGAACTCAATCACAAGAAGAAATTTGGAAAGAGCTCAAATACATAGAGGTTAAAGAGCATCCTACTAAATAATGAATGGGTCAGTGAGGAAATTAAAGAAGAATTTTTTAAAAATCGTGGAAACAAAGGGCGTCTGGGTGGCTCAGTCGTTAAGCGTCTGCCTTCGGCTCAGGTCATGATCCCAGAGTCCTGGGATCGAGCCCCGCATCGGGCTCCCTGCTCCGTGGGAAGCCTGTTCTCCCTCTCCCTCTGCCCCTGCTTGTGTTCCCTCTCTCACTGTGTCTCTCTCTGTCAAATAAATAAAAATTTTAAAAAATCGTGGAAACAAATAAAAATGAAAATACAACTGTTTAAAACCTTTGGGATGCAGCAAAGGTGGTCCTAAGTGGGAAGTATATAGCAATACAAGTCTTTCTCTAGAAGCAAGAAAGGTCTCAAATACACAACCTAACCTTACACCTAGAGGAGCCAGAGAAAGAACAGAAAATAAAGCCTAAACCAAGCAGGAGACTAAAATAATTAATTAATTAATTTAATTAATTAATTAATTAAAAAATCAGAGCAGAAATCAATGAAATAGAAACCAAAAGAACAGTAGAATAGATCGAGGAAACTAGGAGCTAGCTATTTGAAAGAATTAATAAGACTCATAAACACTTGGCCAGACTTATCAAAAAGAAAAAAAATAAGAAAGAAAGAAAAGACCCAAATTAATAAAATCATGAAAGAGGAGAGATCACACACAATACCAAAAGTACAAACAATTATAAGAACATATTATGAGCAATCATATGCCAACAGATTAGGTAATCTGAAAGAAAAAGATGCATGCCTAGAAAGCTATAAACTACCAAAAGTGAAACAGGAAGAAATAGAAAACCTGAACAGACTCATAACCAGCAATGAAGTTGACACAGTAATCAAAAATCTCCCAACAAAGAAGAGTCCCTTGGCTTCCCAGGGGAATTCTACCACACTTTTAAAGAAGCGTTAATACCTATTCATCTGAAGCTGTTTCAAAAAATAAAAATGGGAGGAAAACTTCCAAACTCATTCTATGAGGTCAGCATTCCCTTGATCCCAAAACCAGACAAAGACTCCATCAAGAAGGAGAATTTCAGACCAATTATCCCTAATGAACATGGATGCCAAAATTCTCACCAAGACACTAGCCAGTAGGATCCAACAGTACATAAGAAGGATTATTCACCACAATCAAGTGGGATTTATTCCTGGGCTGCAATGGTGGTTCAACATTCACAAATAAATCAATGTGATACACTACATTACTAAAAGAAAGGACAAGAACCATATGATCCTCTTAATTGATGCAGAAAAAGCATTTGACCAAATACAACATCCATTCTTGATTAAAACTCTTCAAAGCATAGGGATAGAGGGAGGATACCTCAATGTCATAAAAACCATCTATGAAAAGCCCACAGTGAATATCATTCTTAATGGGGAAAAACTGAAAGCTTTTCCCCTAAGGTCAGGAACATGACAGGGATGCCTACTCTCACCACCATTGTTCTATATAGTACTAGAAGTCTTCGCCTCAGCAATCAGACAACAAAAAGAAAAAGACATCTGAATCAACAAAGAAGAAGTCAAACTCTTACTCTTTGCAGAAGACATGATACTCTATGTGGAAAACCCCAAAGACTCCACCCCAATATTGCTAGAACTCTACAGGAATTCAGCAAAATGGCAGGATATAAAATCAGTGCACAGAAATCAGTGGCATTTCTATACACTAAGAATGAGATAGTAGAAAGAGAAATTAAGGAGTTGATCCCATTTACAATTGCACCAAAACCCGTAAGATAGCTAGGAGTAAACCTAACCAAATAGGTAAAGGATCTGTACTCAGAAAACTATAAAACACTCATGAAGTAAATTGAGGAAGACACAAAGAAATGGGAAAAAAAAGTTCCTTGCTAAGGGGCGCCTGGGTGGCTCAGTCATTAAGTGGCTGCCTTCGGGTCAGGTCATTATCTCGCAGTCCTGGGATTGAGCCCTGCATCGGGCTCCCTGCTCGGCGGGAAGCCTGCTTCTTCCTCTCCCACTCCGCCTGCTTGTGTTCCCTCTCTCGCTGTGTCTTTCTCTGTCAAATAAATAAAATCTTAAAAAAAAAAATTCTCATGGATTAGAACAAACATTGTTAAACTGTCTATGCTACCTATAGCAATCTATACACTCAATGCCATCTCTACCAAAATATCAACTCTTTTCACAGAGCTGGAACAAATAATCTAAAATTTCTATGGAACGAGGAAAGACCCCAAATCTCCAGGGCAGTGATGAAAAAGAACAAAGCTAGGGGCATCATGATGCCTGACTTCAAGCTGTATTACAAGCTGTGATCATCAAGACAGCATGGTACTGGCACAAAAACAGACACATAGACCAATGGAACAGAATAGAGAACCCAGAAATGGACCCTCAACTCTATGGCCAACTATCTTTGACAGAGCAGGAAGGAATATCTTATGGAAAAAAGAAAGTCTCTTCAACAAATGGTGTTGGGAAAATTGGACAGCCACATGCAGAAGAATGGAACTGAGCACTATTCTTACACCATACACAAAAATAGACTCAACATGGATAAAATATCTAAATCTGAGACAGGAATCCATCAAAATCCTAGAGGAGAACACCAGGCAGCAACCTCTGTGACCTTGGCCGCAGTAAGTTCTTGCTAGATACATCTCCAAAGGCAAGGGAATAAAAGGCAAAAATGAACTCTTGGGACTTCATCAAGATAAAAAGCTTTTGCACAGCAAAGGAAATAGTCTGCAAAACCAAAAGACAACTGACAGAATGGGAGAAGGTATTTGCAAATGACATATCAGATAAAGGGCTAGTATCCAAAATCTATAAAGGCCTTATCAAATGCCACACTCAAAGAACAAGTAATCCAATTAAGAAATGGCAGAAGACAGAAACAGACATTTCTGCAAAGAACAAATAGAAATGACCAACATACACATGAAAATATGTTCAACATCACTGGGCATCAGATAACTACAAATCAAAACCACAATGAGATACTTCCTCACACTGATCATAATGGGAAAAAATTAACCAGTTCAGGAAATGACAGATATTGGTGAGTATGTGGAGAAGGAGGAACCCTCTTACACTGCTGCTGTGAATGCAAACTGGTGCGGCCACTCTGGGAAATAGTATGAGATTCCTCAAAAAGTTGAAAATAGAACTACACTATGACCCAGCAATTTCACTACTAGGTATTTCCCCCAAAGATACAAATGTAGTGATCTGAAGGGGCACCTGCACCCCAATGTTTATAGCAGCAATGTCCACAATAGCCAAACTATAGAAAGAGATCAGATGTCCATCAACAGATGAATGGATAAAAAAGATGTGATTAAAGATATATATATATATATGAATGGAATATATATAGTAGAATACTCTCTCTATATAATATTTATATTATATATAATGGAACACTAATCAGCCATCAGAAATGAAATCTTGCCATTTGGAATGACATGGATGGAACTAGAGGGTATTATATTAAGCAAAATAAGTCAATCAGAGAAAGACAATTATCATATGATCACTCATATGTGAAATTTAAGAAACAAAACAGAGGATCATATAGGAAGGGAAGGAAAAATAAACAAGATGAAAGCAGAGAGGGATTATGAGAGACGATGGACTCTGAAAAACAAACTGAGGGTTCTAGAGGGGAGGTCGGTGGGAGGATGGCTTAGTCTGGTGATGGGTATTAAAGAGGCCACGTTCTGCATGGAGCACTGGGTGTTATATGCAAACAATGAGTCATGGAACACTACATCAAAAACTAATGATGTAATGTATGCCGATTAACATAACATAATAATAAAAAAAAGAAAGCAGAGAGGGGGACAAACCATGAGACTCTTAATCATAGGAACCAAACTGAGGGTTGCAGGAGGGGAGGGATTGGGGTGATGGGGTGACTGGATGATGGACTTTAAGGGGGGCACGTGATGTAATAAGCACTGGCATTATATAAGACTGATGAATCACTGAACTCTACCTCAGAAACTAATATATATTTTATGTTAATTAATTGAATTTAAATAAAAACAAACGTTAGGTAGAATTTGCCTGGGTAGAGAACCTGAATAGATACTTACCAAAGAAAATGTACATATGGCCAACAGATACATGAAAAGATGCTTATCATCCCTTATCATCAGGGAAAGGCAAATCAAAACCAAAATGACTTATCACCTTTCACCTGTCAGAATGCCTAGCATAAAAAAGACAAGAAATAACAAGTATTGGCAAGATTGTGAAGGAAAAGGAACCTTCATGCAGCATTGGCAGGAATGTAACTTGTTGGTGCAGCCACTGTGGAAGACAATATAAAGATCCCTCAATAAGTGAAAATAGGTAATCATAGTAATGGATTATTACTCACTGAATGAAATAGGAGTCCACACAGCCTATAATGTTATAAGTAAATAAGTGATTAAACGGAGACAGAGAGAATACAGTTTTTCTTTTCAGGAAAATGGTAACTAATAAAGGTCAAAGGAATGATGGATTAGAAAATTACCATTTGACACTCCAAGAAATACCAAAGAATGTTAAAACTGGAGGATGAAATTTGTGAGGAATGAGATATTCACAGCATCCCATTATACCTCTCTGTCTTTCCCATCCCATTATACCTCTCTGCCCTCCCCTTGGTTACAAAGCAGGAAAAGAATAACTACATGGAGAAGCCTGGCGGATGCTGTCTTATTCAAGTGATCAAACGGGACAAATCATAGTCATATACCTCCTGCTAGGATGAGGTACAAAGGACACGTCACCACTACTGGGAGATTCTTGCTTAAATTTAATTTTGAGGACCCTTCAGACAAACCCAAATTAAAAATACTCTCCTAAATAACTCTCTAGAACTTCAAAAGTGACAAGGTCACAATTGTCAAGAGGCCAGCCAGGCAAGGAATTCTGCCTTGTCAGCAGCATTAACTCAGACCATCATGCCCAAAGCCTCTCTGTTCCTTTAGGTGTTTCGGTATTTCTGATCTATATGCCTGTGGCTGTTCTTCTGGATTTTTTTTTTGACTGGTTATAATGTCTGTTGCTTCCCTCACGAGTTAAATAAAATATTTTAACATGGGTTCAAAAAAAAGTGAAAACAGAAATACCATGCAATCCACTAATCTCACTATGGAGTGTTACCAGAAAATGAAAACACCAAATTGAAAATATATGTGCACCCTTATTTTTATAGCAGCATTATTTACAATAGCCAAGATATGGAAGCAACCTAAATGTCCAACAATAGATACAAGGATAAAGAAGATGTGGTTACTCAGCCATCAAAAGAACACCTTTTAAAGTTGATTTACATCCTCACTGTATTTTAAAATCAACTTAGATTAAATTTTATTTCACTTACATAGAGAGAAATATAAAGAAATTGCATCAAGGATTTTATGGCTTCTATCCAATTCACCTTTGCATCTATGCCAGCTTAATCTACCAGAAAAAAGAATATGGGCATCGGAGAGAAGTATCTTCTGTCAGTTTTCGGAATATTTTATGCAGACAAAATTTTTATCAAGGCTCTGTGAACATCAGTAGCTTCTGCCCTGCAGTTAGAAGAGTCCCTCAGCCAGTAGGGGTCTTTCTACTGTCCTGTTCTACTCTTTCGACTTGGCTTCTTAAACCCCGTTGAGCTCTAATTCATGGCTCTCAGATGTTACTGTGCAGTAGAACCACATGGAATACTTGCTAAAATGCAGATTCCAGACCCCACACCCAGAAAATTGAATGCTTAGGTCCAGGATGAGATACTGAAATCTGCGTCTCCAAGAAGAGCTCAAATGATTCTGATGTTCATGACATGCACCACACTATGAGAAGGCTGGGGCTGGCCAACTTATGGGACCCTTAGTCAGGAATGACATCTGTGCACTGTTTCATTCTTTTCTTAACCACACAGACGCATGCATTAATTGTCTTCCATACCTCTCTTAGTCATAACTAACCCAATTGACTGACACCTTTGGATAACTATAGAGCTCTGAATGTATGACTCCAGACAGTAGTGGAATAATTACCATTGTTCTGTGTCATGTCAAATTGATTAACTGAAGTCTATAAATCTGATAAAATACTTTATACATCCTGATGGACATACATTTAATAAATGCCAGGTGAATAAAGTGTTCTGCATTTTCTGTTTCAAATTAAACATTTATTATTTTCAATAGTATTTGATTCTCAGAGTTAAATTTAGCCATCAAAATCAATACCAGCTTGATTCCTTTGCATGAAAACTTAAGAAATGATCAATTCCAAAACAGCTGATTTCTTCATTGAGCTATCTTAATAAACTAAGGCACACTAGTTACTTGATATAATTCATTAGTTTTTCACAAATACAAACTTTCCAATCAATAGCGACGTTTCCTTATGGTATGAATTTTACTACTCCTTATAAATCTACCTCAGCCAACCACAGTGTGTGTGCATGTGTGTGTGACTTGAAGATCACAGAAGTAGCCAATGATGTATTGAGGAGAGAAAGGGCTATGCTCTCACTAAAACTGGAACACAATTAAAAGAAAGCAAGTTAGCAAGTTTCAGGAAAAAATCCACCAGTTCTACCAACATTTATTAACCAAATATGTATGAACAGGCAGGCTCACAAGAAACTTCATGGGACCTGATGTTTGAGCTCAATGAAATTATTATCCTCTTAGATGCTCTCACTACAACTTACATAAAAGACTCACTTTAGGAAAAAAAAAATCAGTTGTGAGAGGCAGGCTCTGCTATCCAGAAAGCCAGCATTGGGCAAACAGAATCCAAAGCTTAAGGCTGGATATGGCCTGGCTGGGCAGTTTAGTTTAGACTCTTACATCTAAAGGCAAAGGATGGGTGCCCTCCTGCCTTTTGCCTGAGTGGAGGATGCAAACTTCAAAACATTTTTAAAGCTAATCCACATATTTGGGTTACATTGAACTTTACTTGTGGGAGTCAATTTCTGCTATTCACCATATTAAACAATAAGACAGTATTTTCACCGATAAAATCAAAACCGATTTTGTTATTCTTTAAATAGTGACTATCCATTGTTCCTTAAGCAAAACATTTAAGAATCACTAGATCTCCTCTAGTGAAATATTCTACAATCTTAAGATAATTCAGTGCCAAACCTAATTAATGAAATACTTTCACATTTCAGCTGGTAACCTTGTTGATTTTTTTTCTTTTTGTTCTAAGTTTATCACTATTTTGGTATTCTGACATCACATTTTTTCTTTTTTAGTTTTTTTAATTTAAATTAAATTAGTCAACATATAGTACATCCTTAGTTTCAGATGTAGTGTTCAATAATTTATCAGTTGCGTATAACACCCAGGGCTCATCACATCACGTTCCCTCCTTAATGCCCATCATCCAGTTACCCCATCCCCCCACCCACTTCCCCTTCCACAATCCTCAGTTTGTTTCCTATAGTTAAGGGTCTCTCATGGTTTTTCTCCCTCTCTGATGACTTCCCATTTAGTTTTCCCTCCCTTATCCTATGATCCTCTGCATTGTTTCTTATATTCCACATATGAACGAAACCATGTGATAATAAAAGGAAAAACATTGAAATGTGATGTCAGACTGGTGTATGAGATACCACCTTACACCAGTCTGACATCACATTTTAATGTTTTTTTTTTTTTAACCGCCACATGAGTTTGTTGATAATGTAAATGAACTCTAACATGTCATACCTTGATTCTGATCCTTGGACACAGACTCTTCAGGAAAATCTCTCTCTTTCTTTTTAGATTCTGAACTGGATGGAGTGGCAAGATGAGGAACAACAATTCTAGTGTTATTGCTCAGGGAGCCACATGGATGGGGCATGAATATCCTTGGAATACTGGCTCGCTAGATCACATATGATACTTTCAGGAACAAGCGAAGGCATATTGCATGATGACTCTTCTCCAAGAGGCAGTAAAGAAGTGGGGATTCAGATATCTGCTCAGCTAAAGCTTTTGTTTGTAATTTATTTTGTTGGTCTATTAAAGTATAGTCCAACTCACTCACTGGATGACAGTGTTTACACTCAATTTAATTGTACAGTGTAGTTGGCATAACAGGAAGGACATGCTTTAGTTCAAGGAGTGATTGATAGAGATCTATTTGGGAGAAATAAGCACTTATCAGATGAGGCTTAGTTGATACATATAATTGAACATATATATAACCTGACAGTTTACAAACATTATCTAGTTGGATCAGCCATGCAACTCCTGGAATAAAGATAACAGATATTTTTCTCTTTACATTATAGATGCAGAAATTTATATACAAGAAATTAAGTGAGCTGATGGTCAAAAAGCAGATACTGGAATCTATTGAATCTTGGTCAAGTGTATCTTACTCTCAAGCTACAGTCACCTGGGCAGGCAAGATGATAGAACTACTGTTATTTTTATCCTCTATTGAAATAAAATATCTCTATAATTAACACCCAAAGTACCTCTCAATCCACAAAAGGACATTAAAGATCTTGGCAGATAAAGAGAATACCAATAAAGAACTTAGTGAGAATTGGGAATAAAATTTTTATTCTTAATTCATTTCTAAACATGTGGTTTGGCATTACATAAATCTTTGTAGTAGGAGGCTGGTGAATGTAAGTGAAATTCCACAGTAAGGGTACAGTGTGAAAAGGAGGGAAGGATGGCTTTTGTCCAAAGGTATTACAGCAGAATATATCTGTGAGCAATTAGTTAAATCTAGAGGACAGAGGTATGGTCATCCTGCACCTCACAAAGAAAGTATCTACAGATCATAGTCTTATTAAAAAAAATAAGAATCAAAAACTCTTCCAGGGCAATGGAAATGTTGATGAAGGAAATGCAGAAGATAGGCTGGAAAGAAATCGCTAAGGAAAGCAAAGCAGGATATGGGATAGAAAAAGCAGAGACGAGAAGGAATTAAGACCAAACATTCGGAATGTGTTTTGTTTGTGGGAATGTTTCACATAAGCAGGGGTTATATTCTTTAGATGACAGCAAAGTATGTATAAATGTATTTAAGGCATTGTTTTTTGAGTTGAAATTATTTAGAATTCCTTCTCTGGAAGTCTGTGTGTGTGTGTGTATGTGTGTGTAAACAGACATTTATATTTCAGATGATTCATGTACTTTAGATGGCCTTCCAAGCATTTATATTCCAGTAAGTTATTTGACACTGTTTAACAAAAAGAGAACAACAAAAATTTTGTATACCATGTTTGGCGAAATATAATGTTTTTCATTTATCATTGTAAAACCAAAGACAGTTTTTTTTTAAAAAACATTTTTGTACATAACACTTACATGTAGGGCATTCTGTCTTTAACTACAGAAGTACACTGATTCCTTTAAGGATGTTTAAACCTGGGCAAGCAAATTTGATTCTTACTAGATATGGAGTTATCTATTTCCTTGCATTTCAGGAATTTTTACTCTCTGTGGAAGAAGAGGGAGCATTCCAATTCTAGGAAAGGTAGATCAAAGGAACAAGTGTTATAAGCCCAGCTCCGGATGATATCAGTAAAAATTCTTTATGAAAAATGTATACAGGGAGACTATTTCTGTTCTCTATGGGTTATAGATGTAATACCATACTCAGTGAGATCAAAATAGAAAACCAAAAAGTTCTAATATTAGTATAAATTTTCAAGAAGTATCCTTACCAATACTGTCATTTGTGTTCAGTCTTGCCTGAAATCCTTAGGATTCTTTTACGGTGTTCATTGCAACTCTAGCCTTGGTGGCATTTGGATGCCTGGCTTGGCCTTCATGAAGATCACATATTTGACTTCTCCTTGAGACTAATCATTGCACTGTGACCCACCAAGATTAAATAATAAGATGCTGAATTAAACAGAGAACTGTGCTGCCAAATCCTTGTCAGAAACTGACAAAGAACCCAGCCTCTTAGAAGAAGGATCTAAAAAAGAACGAATTAGTGCCTTAATTATTTTGAACTCACAATTGAGAGTTGCTGTGCTGTCCCTCCCACAGCCAATGTTATGGGGTAAAAATAGCCCAGATTATTCCTATGGTTTATTTTCTGGACAAGTGTTTCCCCAGTCCAATTGTAAAAATAATCTGAAGATTATGAAAACACAGGAATCCCAGGACAACTGAATCTAAAATGCCAGGGATGGGTACATGTATTCCTTTGAATTACTGTTTTTGTATCTTTTGGGTAAATACCCAGTAGTTCAATTACTAGATTACCAGAATAACATTATTTATAATAGCCAAATTATGGAAGCAGCCCGAGAGTCCATTGTTTGATGAATGAATGAAGAATATGTGGTACACACACACACATACACACACACAGAGGAATATTTTTCAGCCATACAAAATAATGAGATCTTGCCATTTGTGACAACACGAATGGAGCTAGAGAGTATATAGTGCAAAGTGAAATAAGTCAGTCAGAGAAAAACAAATACTGTATGATTTCCTTCATATGTGGAATTTAAGAAACAAGACAAATGAACAAAGAAAGAGAAAGAGAGGGAGAGAGAAACCAAGAAACACACTTAACTATAGAGAACAAACTGATGGTTACCAGATGGCAAGTGCGTGGGAAGATGGGTTAAAGAGGTGATGGGGATTAAGGAGTGTGCTTGTCATGATGAGCATCGGGTGATATATGGAAGTGTTGAATCACTATATTGTACACCAGAAACTACTATAACATTGTATGCTAACTATACTGGAATTAAAATTTTAAAACTTAATAAAAAATAAAGTGCAAAGAATGGGTCAGGAATGTGTGTGTTTATCAAGGTCTCAGGTTTTTATCCTTACCCCCAGGCAAGTGTGGAAAACAATGACTAAAGAATTGTTTCATTGATCATCAAATGGTGGTAGCTGATGATAGGGCTCCTGGTGGTGGATCTTAATAATGGCTGCATGTAGAAATTATCTTCCTCATCCACGAACAGGGTGGTGTAACCTTGCCATCAGTAATTTAAGCTTTCTCCTCACCCTTGTTCTAATATGTACTTAATGTGGAGAAACACTGTTTCTCTTTGCCCCAAATAAATAATTAAATCTATTACAGGAATCAGGCAGGGCAAAAATAAGCAGAAGATCTCCAGGTATATGTCCATTATGCTGGAGGAGATATGGATACAGACAGAGCCTTTATACACAGTCTTACCTCTACAGGTGCTAAATAATCGTTGTTAACTTGGTATTCCCATTATCTCAGGGCTTGCAGGAACAGTATCTTTCAATATGGTTATTGAGCAGTCTCAATCACCTCTGGGGACTGGATCAGCAGGTTCCAAATGTCAGATGCCCCAGAAACAGTCTTAGATCCCAGTGGCACTGGCTCAGTCTTTTGAAATTTTCTTCTGGATTTTCCAGCTCGTGTATTAGATATTAGACTGAGTAAGCCAATAGGATGATGTCATCTGGAAACAGTCCTATTGGAGCTTTGTCTCATTTGTAATAAGAAAAGTAGATTGTTTGATTTCAAGATGGATATTTCACGAATTAATAAATCACAATCACTCTGATCCTTAGTTGTTTTTTTTTTTCCTCATACCTTTAGGACAATAATGACTCCATTAATGAGTTGCTATGAGAACTAATGTGAAAATGTTTATAAACCTGTAGACTTTTCTAGCTTTTTTGAAGTTTAATTGACAAATAAAAGTTTTAAATATTTAGGTTGTGCAATGTGGTGTTTTGATGTACATCTACTGTGGAATGACTACAAAATCAAGCTCATTAACATATCTATCATTGAACCCATGTCCTGTAGGGTTAATGAGGTTGAAACTAACCGAAAATTTAAAGCTTATTTCTCAGAAAACTGTTTACCCCTAATCATTTATTGTGTCTTTTCAGACTCCACTAACAAACTCACTAGCTGTCTCTAAAAGAAACTTGGACTGAAGGTCATCCCACATGGTTTCAGCCTGTGAACAAGCTAAGCCCTTCATTCCTCCTAGAGATAACAAGCCTAAGAACCAATCCAGTTTATACCAGCTCAACAAGCCCATATCCCCTTCTCCTTGTCTTAAAATAACCTCCTGATATCAAGGGCTGAATTTTGCCTTGTTCTGGTGTTAAGCCTCCACCCTCAAGTGAACATGGGATGTATGCTAAGTACATTTTTACTCAATGCTTATGCACCATCTTTCCCCATAAATAGCCATAAGTTTCTCTGCCCTTTTCATCAATATATACATAATCTCAACCCCTATGGTTATAAAAATATGTATTCTCTCCCCATTCAGGGAAGCAGATTTGAATCTTGCCCTCCTGTCCCTTTGTTTGGCTGCCTCTTGAATAAACTCTTTTCCTTCTGCATACCTTATTTCTCAGTGATCGGATTAGCTGTACATAGAGCAGATGGACTTGGGTTCAAATACATCACCTCAAATACATCACCTTGGGTTCAAATACATCACCTCATGGTAACTGACATTCTACTCTCCATTATTATATATTTGGTTTTTTTTTCTAGTTTTATTAAGATATAATTGATGTATACATACATAACATTGTATAAGTTTAAGATTACAACATGATCATTTAATATGTGTGTGTGTAGAGAAATGATTGTCATGATAAATTTAGTTAACACGTCCAATGACTTGAATAGTTACATTTTTTTGTTATGGTGAAAACTTTCAAGATTTATATTCTTAGTACCTTTCAAATATACAATACGGTATTATTAACTATAGTTACCATGGTGTACATTACAACTTATAACTAAAAATTTGCTCTCTGACTACCTACACACTTAACCCCCAACTCTCTTACCCACACCCCTGGCAATAACTAATCTGATCTTTCCAATTATGAGTTTTTTCATATCATTTCACATATAAGCAAGATCATGCAAGATTTATCTTTCTCTGTCTGATTTATTTTGCTTAACCTAATTTCCTCAACATTAATCTATGTGATACGGAATGGCAAGATTTCTTTTTTTCATGGTAGAAAAATGTTGCATATACATTTTCTTTTTAATTAAATTAATTTTTAATTGAAGTATAGTTGGCATACAATGTTACATTATGCATTATACATATACATTTCAGGTATACAGCACAATGAATCAATAATTCTATATGTTATGCTATGCTAACCACATGTAGCTAACATCTGTCATCATGAAATGCTACTAACAATACCATTGACTGTATTTCATATACTGTACCTTGCATTCCCATGACTTAGGTGTTCCATAACTGGAAACATATACCTCCCACACCCCTACAAACATTTGCCCATAACTCTACCCCCAGCCCTCTGGCAACCACCATTTGTTCTCTGTATTTATGGATCTATTTCTGCTTGTTTTGCTTGTTTGTTTGCTCAATTGTTTTGTTTTTAAATTCCACATATAAGTGAAATCATATGATATTTGTCCTTAACTTATTTCACATAGTGTAATACTCTCCCGGTACATCCACATTGTTGCAAATGGCAAGATCTCATTCCTTTTTTATGGCTGAGTAATATTCCATTGGGGATGGATATATATACATATATATATATATATGTATATATATATACTCAATGCTTATGCACCATATTTCCTCATAAATAGTCATAAGTTTCTCTGCCCCTTTCATCAAAATATACATAATATCAACCCCTATGATTATAAAAATATGTATTTTTATGTATAAAAATATATACATAAATATATAGAATATTGGATCATTATTTATATATATATATATAGCTCCACATATTAATCCATTCATCTACTGATGAACACTTAGATTGCTTCTATTTCCTTGCTTAAATAGCCATTAGTGGAATTGTTTGATTATATAACATTTCTATTTTTTTGTTTGTTTTATTGCATTTTTTATTTAAATTCAATTAGCAAAGGTATCATTAATTTTTAATATAATATTCAGTGATTCATCAGTTGCATATAACACCCAGTGCTCATCACATCATGTGCCCTCTTTAATGCCCATCACCCAGTTACCCCTTCCCCCCACCCACCTCCCTTTCTGCAGCCCTCAGTTTGTTTCCCGGAGTCAAGTCTCATTTGGTTTGTCTCCCTCTCTGATTTCTTACTATTCAGTTACCCCACCCTCATTTTCCTTTCCATTCCTTATGTTCCACATATGAGTGAAAATATATGGATAATTGTCTTTCTCTGATTGACTTATTTCATTTAGCATAATACACTCCAGTTCCATCCATGTCCATGTAAGTGGTATGTATTCATCCTTTCTGATGGCTGAGTAATAGTCCATTGTATATATGTAGCACATCTTCCTTATCCATTCATCTGTTGAAGGACATCTTGGCTCCTTCCACAGTTTGGCTATTGTGGACATTGCTGCTATGAACACTGGGGTACATGTGCTCCTTCTTTTCACTAAATCTGTATCATTGGGGTAAATACCCAATAGTGCAATTGCTGGGTCGTAGGGTAGCTCTATTTTTAACTTTTGGGGGAACCTCCATACTGTTTTCCAGAGTGGCTGTACCAGCTTGCATTCCCACCAAAAGTGTAAGAGGGTCCCCTTTTTACACATTCCTGCCAGCATTTGGTGTTCCCTGTCTTGTTAATTTTAGCCATTCTGACAGGTGTAAGATGGTATCTAATTGTGTTTTTGATCTTTATCTTCCTGATGGCAAGTGATGTGGAGCACTTTTTCATATGTCTAGAGGCCATTTATTTGTCTTCTTTGGAGAAGTGTCTGTTCATGTCTTCTGCCCAGTTCTTGACTGGATTATTTGTTTTTTGGGTGTGGAATTTGAGAAGTTCTTTATAGATCTTGGATACCAGCCCTTTATCTGTAATGTCATTTGCAAGTATTTTCTCCCATTCTGTAGTTTGCCTTTTTGTTTTGTTAATTGTTTCCTTTGTTGTGCAGCTTTTTATCTTGATGAAGTCCCAATAGTTCATTTTTGCTTTTGCTTCCCTTGTCTTTAGAGAAGTGTCTTGAAAGAAGTTGCTGTGGCCGATGTCAAAGAGTAAGTTATGCCTATGTTCTCTAGGATTTTGATTGAAACTAAGGACAGAACTTGTGATAAGCACCAGGTGTTGTCTGGAAGTGTTGAATCACAAAATTGTACACCTGAAACTAATATTACACTGTATGTTAACTGTAATTTAAATTAAAAAACAACTAGTTTTGTTTTGTTTTGTTTTGTTTGTTTTTTTGTCTTTAGCTCATGTCATCTACAAAGAGAATTAATTTTACTTCTTCTTTTCCAATTTGGAAGAATTTTAGTTATTTTCCTTAACTAATGGCTCTGGCTAGGATTTCCAATACTATGTTGAAAGTAAATGGTTGAGTGTGGGCATCTCTATTTTATTCCTAACTTACAGAAAAACTTTTAGTCTTTCACCATTGAGTATGATGCTCCACTCTTGGATTTTCATATATGGTCTTTATTATTTGGAGGTTGTTTCCTTTTATTCCTAGTTTGCTGAGTGTTTTTATCATGAAAGCTTGTTGAATTCTGTCAAATGATTTTTTTTCTACATCTCCTGAGGTATTAATATAATTACCTCCCCCCTTATTCTGTGGTGTATCACATTGATTGATATTTACATGTTGGACCATCCTTATGTTCAGGGAAAATCTCACTTGATCAAATTGTGTAATCCTCTTAATGTGCTATTCAATTTAGTTTGCTAGAATTTGTGGAGATAACAGTGATCCTCTTTCCATTTTCTTTTTCACAGAAAACTGAAAATTTGCTGAGGCCAAGAGAAAGGAGGCAGTTTTACTCTTTGTTCCTCATGGGGAAAAAAATGCCAACTACTGGGTTGCAGGTATGCAAGCTTTTGACAACCTAAAAGCTGCTTTTATAGTTCAAGGGAGATCAGATTATTTTAATGCCATAACCATTGAATGCAGCTGTTAAAGTTATGCTTCCTCAGCCAACCCTGAAATTCTGAATTCTCTCATTGTTCTTAGGAGCAGCTCATACCTTCTTACTCTTAGACATGTTTAGGTAGATGAATACATTTGTCACTTGGGTATATATGAGCAAAAATGATGCTTTGTGTTATTTAGAAAAGCACTGCAGTTTCAGGAATTTTTGTTGGAAGAATTGGATCTTTGGGTGGTGCTCTGAAGACATCAGTAAGTTATTTTATATTTCACTTTATTTATTTTATTATTTTCACACAATAAGGGGATTGAAACAGATGACCTCTAGTATATCCATGATTCTCATAACCAAACTTGTCAAGTCCTAAAGTGTCTTAAAATGATTCAAGGAAATATGCTAACATATGGTTATAATTAGGTATGGCAACCTAGGTGGCTTTTCACCTTTTTCAGGAGGCATCTACTGAGCATTATACTCTTCATAGCTGCTATGACATCCTTGTTTCTCAGGCTATAGATGAGGGGGTTAAGCATAGGGGTAAGAATGGCATTAAACATAAAGAGGGACTGGTTTATTTTGGGGGTTTTAGAAGATCCTGGCCTCATGTAGACTAATATGGCAGGGCCAAAGTAGAGAGTGACCACACAGAGGTGGGAGAAACATGTGGCCAAGGCTTTGTTCTTGCCTTCAAGGGAGTTCATGCGGAAGACAGCAAAGAATATGTGGAAATAGGAAGCCAGGATGAGACTCAGAGGGATGAGGACCACCAGAAAGCTTGAGACCACCACTGACTTCACGTAGGTTGAAATGTCCTCACAGGTGAGCTTCAGGAGTGCCATGACCTCACACAAGAAGTGTGGGATCTCTCGAGGATGACAGATTGGTAAGTGCATGACATAGGCTGTATGAACTAGGGAAGTTATTGCCCCTCCTACCCAGGACCCAATGACCATCTGTTTACAGATGGTATGGCTCATCAAGACTGAATAACGCAGTGGATTGCAGATGGCAATGTAGCGGTCATAGGACATAAGGGTCAGTAGAAGGCACTCAGAAATTCCCAAGGCTAAGCTGAATAAGATCTGGGCTCCACAGCCTATCTGTGATATGGTTCTTTTCCCTGAGAAGAAGTTTGTGACCATTTTGGGGACAGTAGTTGAGATCAAGGCCACATCAATAAGGGAAAGCTGGCTGAGCAGGAAGTACATAGGAGAGTGGAGTCGAGAATCCAGCCAGATGAGGAGAATGAGAACAGCATTGCCCATTACAGCCATAAGGTAGACCAGAAGAATGAGGCAGATAAGGATCACAAGGTGGCTAAGCTCAGGCCAGAGCCCCAAGAGAATAAAATCTGTGGTGACAGTCTTATTGTTTCTCTCCATGGCTGAACATCATTGCCCAGAAAAGAATGATAAGAGCACTATTCCATCCAATTTGTTACTGTACATCTGGTCTACTTTTCTTACTCTCAGGACTCCTCTCTCAGCTTGTTGTTATCTCTTTAGCATTATAAATAACTTCTTGACATATAAAATTTTCATTAATTGTATCTCATGAATTTTTCAATAAACTACAATTTATAGACTGTAGCTACTGTTACAAACTGTAATCACTAATAGTAACCAAATAAGAACACAGGTACATTTAATGTTCTATCAACTAAAAGCTAATCAATTTGATGAAAATGTATCACGTGTATTTGTTAAAGCACTTACAAATGCATCTCCTTGAGGTCTTGTGCAGATATAACTTCAACAGAAGAGTTATGATCATTTTAGATTTATAAAAGTCAACATTTTCATTCAGTCTTGGGAGACTTCAGGGAAAATGAAGAAGATTCTCCTGAAGATGGGAAGAAAAGGTTTTGATAACCTGAGGACAGAAAAGCATTTTCAGAATTGAGCATTGTCTGTGCTTACCTTTTCTCTCCCACATAGGGAATTTTCCCATTTGCCCATGAGTCCTCTTTGCTCTAATCCCAACTCAAGTATCTCTTAAGTCAGGTAAACTAGAACAGAATTTCTAATCATGGCACCATTATTTAAGAAGAGACCTATTAAAAATGGTTGTTGCTAGTTTCACAGAAATTTTCCTATTCTGCGTGAAGTTTGTTTCTGTCATCAAGGTAATTCAAGGTACTAGTTGATGCTGTACAAAAGTAAGACAGAAGGTAATGATGGAGGAGATTAATAGGGTCCATCTTACAAGAAGTGCTTTATTTTAAAAGGTAGAATATCTATTTTAGCAAAGGTTTGGTTGGACATACAAACTGTAGAAGCAGAGGCAGTATTGTAGATCAGTTAAAAACACAGCCTCCAGAAGATCAGTACCAGAGTTTGAAGCTTCATCTAAATCACCATATTTACCTGCCTGATGGCCTTTGTGTAGTTGGATCATCCTTCTGTGTCTGTCTTCCTTCTTCTGTAAAATTGGACTGAAGCCTACCCGCACCACAGGAGTGACATACAGATTAAAAGAATTAGTGAGCCTAAAGATTCTAGAACATTGTCGGCCAACAGGTTTAAATGCCTGTATTAGGCATACTTTGAAGTTCAATTGACGTAAATAGCAGAATCAGTGCCCTCATGTCCCTTAGCAGTCCCAGAGATGTGCATATATGTAGAGTCAGTCAGAGTGATTCCACTGCTTCTTGCGGTTTTCACCTGTACCTGTAGGTACAATTAAAAATAATGCTAAGGGCAAGAATTTATAGCACATGTATGAGTGTGATGGGGCAAGGGTGGTGAACAATCCATAAGTTTGAGACATATATTTTTCAAAAACGAGTGAGCAGAGAAAAAGCAATTCAGTTTAATTTTAAGTGCTGAAGTGTATTAGCCACTTTCAAAGTCCTAGCTCAAATGCTCTCTTCTGTGGTTCTGAGACATGGCTTCACCTCTCCTCCTATCTTCTATATTCATCAGTCTCTCATGGTGTATATTGCATTCTGCCTTATACCATAGTTATTAATGGACAGATATCCTTTTCCTGAACCCTGTAGTTTGGTAATATTTTCAGAAGAGGCGTTCTGTTTTGTTTTTGTTTGTGTTTTTGTTTTCCTCCTTTGTAAATATTTTGAACACTCAAGCCTGCCTAGGCCTGTAACATGAAGACATAGGTTATCAATAATTGTGTGATAATAAACTTTGTTTGCATATTTTCTACTTTATAGCTTTTGAAAAGTTAATAATATAATATCTGATTTTTAGTTTCATGGGGCTTATGAAATAAAATATTTCCGTTACTTAAAGTTGCCTGATGAAAACATGCCTGTACCCTCCTCCAGACCTATTGAATCATATTCTACATGCAGTTCTTATAATTAGACCAGATAGAGGAATATGGATGTAGTCCAATGTTTATATTATATAAGCAAGGAAATGATACTCATTGAAATTAAGGGACTTGGCCAAATTGATGCAGTGTCATGTGATAATTGATAGTTCACAGAGTAAGACAAGTAAGACTTGAAATCCTATCAGATATATCTTTCAGCTACATTCAATACTGTATTGTAAATTATTTACAGAACCATAAAAATCTTATTTTTTCCATTTTTTCAGTGTACATCTGAGATTATACATTCCCATAAAATCATGTATTTCTCTGCTAGATTTAAATAATATTACATCAGAAACTAATGATGTACTGTATGGTGACTAACATAACATAACTAAAAATATAACAAAATAAATAAATAAATATTTATGCTAAAGTAAATGAATTGGAGATTTATGTATTGACAAATTTAAAACTTAATACCTCACTCTTTCTATAACTCATTTCACTGATTCACTCAGTTATTCTTTCACTCTACACATGTCTATTGAGTTCAGTATCTGTGCCGGGCAAATTCTAGACTATAAGGTTACAAAGATATATGAACATCACCTCTGGCATCAGCAAGTTGAAGGAAAGAGACCATTATTATAACAAAATGTGATATTGGTTTTAAAGGAAATTGTTCAAATGTTACAAAGAAATAAGGGAAGACTTTGTGCTGGAGATAATATTTTATTACATCTTAAAAATGTGGAAGAGCTTTCCCATTTGAAAAAGGGCATTCCAGGTGTCAGAAACACCGTGCATAAAGAAGCAGGACAACAGAGAATAACATGGAAAGTTCTTCAGGGCTATGGCTTAGACTTTCTGGATAAAAGTGAGAGGAAGTGAGATGTAATAATAGAAGCAACTTGCAAATGGGAAGGGGAAAATTGGGCATTTATATGATCATGATGGAGAGGAAATACAGTGGAAAGGTTAATGAATTCAATAATATTTTATTAAGCCAAACTTTGGCCAAATTCTGGAAATTGCAGATGCTCAGTGCTCAATGCATGTTTCCTGAATGCTGGCTGTTTTAAGTGTCAGGAACCTTGATCATGTGTTGTGCTGCTTATAAGCATTCACTGTACTCTCTGTGGGTGTGTCATAATAAAGCACCCTACTTAGTTTGTCAGAGTCATATAAACAATGGTTCATATAGCATTTGGACAAAAAAAATCTAGTTGTTGCCGGATCTTAGAACTGTTGTATTCTGTGTGGGAGAGCTGTAACATCTTTGCCATTTTCACCATACAGACTGGTTTGTAAGGATTATAGGGGATACAGGGAGGACAAGAACTCTTTTCATTTATGATGGTGTACATATATATATGAACCATGAGATCAATACATTTTGCCTTTACCATAGTTATTTTCCTAACTTAAGCCAAATTATGAACAGGACTGTCACCTTCTCTACTTGAATCCTTTTTCCGATGGTTTCCCTGGCCCACTTCTTGTACTCAACATTCACATGTTTTCTGATATTTTCAAGAATGTTCCCAGTAATTGATATGCTACATATATTGTTCCAATGTTTAATCTCTTTGGGTGATGGGGAGATTAAATTTTTAGCAGAGGAAAAAGCCTTAGGAAAAAGGAAGGATCTCTAATGCTGGAATGCCAAACATCATCAGAGCAATGGGGAAATGTGGGAGTCCTCTTGGCCCATGCCAGGTCAAGCTATATATAAGTAGCTGCCCACTCGTCCCACCAATCAGAGTGATACCTTATGGTGTCCTTTTCTCTGCACTGTCCCCATATTGCTTTCTTAGTTTTTACCAATCCTCTTTTAGCCACTTAATTTCCCACCTTCCTTTTTTTTATCACTTTCACCCATACTATCATCTTTTCTTCTCATCCAAAAATTAAGCCTCCACAAAGCTTTACTTTTGCCCTATTATTCTCCTCTCTCTTACTTATAGGCCTGGTGTAGGTTCAGAGTCAAACAAGAAGAGTTACAGTATTTTTTCCTGAGATAGATTTCAGTCAAGCAATTGTTATTTACTTAAAAATGCATTTTGCCCCTCAGAAGTGAGTATTATGATAGATGAATATAGGGGACACAGTATATCTGTTGATGGATCTATTTTTACTCAATTCCTTTTTAAAGAGAATGAAGATTTGGGTTTACCTTTTGCGCTTAGTCAATGTAAATATATAAAAAATCAATATATAAGGAAACAAAGGTATCTTAGAAGTATTCAGTGAAGAAACAGAATCCATTTGTTTGGCACTAAAAACACCTTAGCTATAACACTTAGATTTACCACTTTGAATGTTCATTGACATTAAAACACATTTAGTACGACTCATCACCTTAACAACAATGATAATAATAATATAATAGTTTCTGATCACTCAACAAATACTAGTGCTTTACATGCATGGATATATAATTGAATTCTCTCAATAATCCATAAGATAAGAATTAATTAATATGAATTGAGGAATCTATTCTATTTACAATTGCACCAAAAGCAAGAAGATACCTAGGAATCAACCTAACCAAAGAGGTGAAAGACCTGTCCTCAGAAACTATAACATACTGATGAAAGTTGAAGATGACACAAAGAAATTGAAAGACAATCCATGCTCATGGATTTAAAAGAAAAATAGTTAACATAGTTTGCTACCCAAAGCAATCTATGCATTTGATGCATTCCCTATCAAAATACCATCAGCATTTTTTGCAGAGATAGAACAAACAATGCTAACATATGAATGGAACCACTAAAGACCCTAAATAGCCCAAACAACACTGAAAAAGAAAAGCAAAGCTGGAGGCATCAGAATTCTGGACTTCAAGTATCATTACAAAGTTGTAGTGATCAACACCGCATGGTACTGGCACCAAAATATACAAAGTGATCAATAGAACAGAATAGAAAACCCAGAAGGAAACCCACAACTATAGTCAATTAATTTTCAACAAAGTAGGAGTAAATACCCAATGGGAAAAAGATGGTGTTGGGAAAACTGGTCAGCATCCATGCAAAAGAATGAAACTGACTGCTTTCTTACACCATACACAAAAATAAATTCAAAATGGATGAAAGACCTAGATGTGAGTCATGAAACCATAAAAATCCTAGAAAAGAACACAGGCAGTAACCTCTTTGACACTGGCCATAGGAACTTCTTACTAAATATGTCTCTTCAGGCAAGGGAAACAAAAGCAAAAATAAACTATTCAGACTACAACAAAATAAGAATGTTTCTGCACAGTGAAGGAAACAATCAATAAAACTAAAAGGCAACCCATGGAATGGAAGAGGATATTAGCAAATGACATATCTGATAAAGGGTTAGTATATAAAATATATAAAGAACTTATAAAACTCAACAACCCAAAACTGAATAATCCAATTTAAAAATGGGCTGATGACATGAATAGACATTTTTCCAAAGAAGACATTCCAAAGATGGCCAACAGACACATGAAAAGATGCTTAACATTATAGGAGATAATCAGGGAAATATAAATTAAAATTGCAATGCAGTATTACATCACACCTATCAGAATGGCTAAAATCAATAACACAAGAAACAACCGGCTTTGGCAAGGATGTGTAGAAAGGGCAACCCTCTTGTACTGTCGGTGAGAATGCAAACTGTTGCAGCCACTATGGAAAACAGTACTGAGGTTCCTCAAAAAGTTAAAAATAGAACTACCATATAATCCAGCAATTGGAGTTCTAGGTAGTTACTTAAGAATATAAAAATACTAATTCAAAGGGATATATGCACCCCAATGTTTATAGCAGCATTACCTACATTAGCCAGAATTTTGAAACAGCCCAAGTGCCCATCGACTGATGAATGGATAAAGATGTTACACACACACACACACACACACACACGATGGAATATTATCAACCATAAAAAATAATGAAATCTTGCCCTTTCCAAGGACATGGATGGATCTAGAGAGTACTATGTTAAGTGGAAAAGTCAGTCAGAGAAAGGCAAATACCATATGATTTCACTCATATGTGGAATGTAAGAAACAAAACAAATGAAAAAAGGAAAAATAAAAAAGAGAGAGAGGCAAACCAGTAAACAGACTCAGCTATAGAGAACAAACTGATGGTTACCAGGGGGGATGGGTTAAATGGTGATGGGGATTAAAGAGTATACTTGCTGTGATGAGAACTGAGTTTTGTATGTAAGTGTTGAATCACTATACTGTACACCTGAAATTAATAGTGTATGTTAACTAACTGGACTTTATTTTTTTTAAGATTTTATTTATTTATCTGACAGAGAAAGAGAGAAAGCACAAGCAGGGGGAGCAGCAGAGGGAGAGGGAGAAGCAGGATCCCCACTGAGCAGAGAGCCCAATGGGGGGCTCGCTCCCAGGACCCTGGGATTATGACCTGAGCTGAAGGCAGACACTTAACCTACAGAGCCACCTAGGTGCCCATTGGACTCTAAATAAAAACTTAAAAACAAATGACGAATGAATTAATATGGAACACTACATCAAAAACTAATGATGTAATGTATGGATATTAACATAACATAAAAAAATTTAAAAAATATATGAATAATTGTACCTCTATTTTACCAATAAGAGCAGTGGAGCTGAGAAGGATTGGGTAATTTTCCAATGGCAGAGGAACCACGAGGTAACCCTGGCAATCTGATTCTAGAGCCTGCCCTTGATGTACCAAAGAATGTTTCTCAAAGTTATCTGCTCATAAGAATCAAAGAAGACTCCTATAAAAAATACAGATTTCTGGGGTGCCTGGGTGGCTCGGTTGGTTAAGCATCTACCTTCAGCTCTGGTCATGATCTCTTGGTCCTGGTATGGAGCCCAGAGTCAGGGTCCCTGCTCACCTGGGAGTCTGCTTATCCCACTCCCCCTGCCCCTCCCCCCGCTCATGCACTCTCTCTCTCTCCTCTCTCTCTCTCTCTCAAATGAATAAATAATGAAAATCTTAAAAAAAAAATCCACATAAAAATGAATTCCTGAACCACACCATACTGGAATGGGGCCTGGAATATTAACAGGAGCTTCATTTCAGTCTTAAAAAGCAGAAGAGTAGAAATTCTTCAGGAAACCAAAATGCTTCAATGGCATGTAACACAGATATGTTCTCAGAAAATATATTTACATCTTCAGTTACCACAGTCCATGCACTGAATTTTTCCTTTGTATTTGTGTTTTCTTCTAGGTGCTTGTCCCTTTCCTTGAGAGGATTAGATAAAAGAAACAGGTAGAATTAAGCACATCTGTGTTGTACCATCTGTCTTGGAATAAACAAACAACATGGCTTGGCAACTTTTAGCCCACCTGGAAATGAAGAGGTGTTTGTTATGGTGTCCAGTAACCCTCATAAGCTATCTCCCCTGATTGTAGCCTCTCTCCCAGGGACCAAGCAGAATAGAGAGGGATTGGACACTCCACACCCTGGGTGGCTGTCTGGCTGTCCAGTTCTTACCTCTTTAGAGATAAGCTTTGCCTGTGTTAAGCTTCAAAGCAGTCCTGATAACCCTGAAACAGAGGTGTCATCCATGAGAACAAGTCCATCCCTCTCTCTGATGTCAAAACAGCTCACTAATTGGGGGGAATACTTGTCTGTAACTTCTCCTCACCTTGGATGAGAAAGAGACAGAAAACAAATCAAATAAAATTATGACCTATCCATGATGGCTTTGGATTTAGCATGGCCTTCCACACGTTTTCTGTCAAAAAAAAAAAAAAAAAAAAAGAACAATTAGAATAGGTAGTGTGAATTCTAAGGGACTGCCTGATATGGTGATTCTTATATGACCATACATATACAAATCAACTCTTTAAAAAAATGTTGGATCATATGATGATTATCTACTTTGGTTTCTCTTTTAATATTAATGTATTTTTATTGGTTATAATTTTTAATTAATTCTATGTTTAATGTTTTCACATCAATGTGCTAAACCAGCCAAATGGACAACTAGGGAAAAAGTACAAGGAAGTTTTACAGATCCCACTGTGTCAATACATATTTTATTGACTAGAGAAAATAAATCATGAGCTTTTCTTTATTAAATACAAGTTATGTCAGGTAGCGTACTCAGCTATTCACATACTATACTGCATCCAGTCCCAATGATACCTCAGATTTGTGTGCTCTTGCTTTATCCAGTTTACTGGTTTCAAAGTTAAAGTGTGGAAATATTAAGTCTTTGCCCAAGACCACTGAGGCAGGTGGTGGGGCTGAACCTTTAACCCTATTCTTTTGGACCCTGGAGCCCAGGACCTTAATTGCCATCATTAATGTAAGATTTTATACCCAGGATACATTTGACCTTCTCTATTATCTAACTTATGAGGACAAATCATCCTAGAGATGAAAAATTAAAATAAAATCTGAACATTAAATAAAAACTCTTATAGGGAACAATAATGAATATGGACATTATTTATTAACCACTCATAGAGTTATGCTCTTATCTACATTCTCAAGATGATTTAACTATTTTACCTGCCTTGTCCATCAGAGTTAATATACACAAATGATACAAAATTATTTTTAATAGCCTACACTTATCATCATTAATGCAAATCAACTGTTACAGTATTAATATGCTTTTTATTTGAAATACATGAAAACTTCAGGCACCAGAGTAAATGTTAAAGTTGGCTACCTTACAATTTCTGTCATTCCTTTTGTGATTGCTGCCTGGACTCCCAGGTTTCTTTGTTGGTGTACTCTGGGTGAGAAGCAGTTGGTTCTCCTTTCCCATGTCTGAATTAAGACGAAGAATTGATTGAGGGTGTGGGTAGATAGAGGGTCATTTTATCTTCTCAGATCAGACTGGCTCAAATATTATGAGAAGGGACTATAAGTTAAGGTTCTGGTCAGAGACAGGACATATATTACATAATCCAGATCCTTTGCTAATTGAAGACCTCAAGAGGAAATGTCCTAGAAACATCCTGTCCCCAGACTTTAATTAGCATGAATTTGTATCATCAGGTCTGAATCTTTACAATTATTCTCTGAAGAAAAATAGCCACCATTCACAAGATGGCCAGTTAGGCCACCACAAATCTATCCAACAGTTTTACTTAGCTTTGCCTCTCCTCTACATCAACACTGGACTCATCATCGTAGCAAAGGATAGAGAGAGGCTGGGACAGGGTCTTTTCTGAAAGCTGAATTTACAATGCATTTAACAACAACAAAAAAAGACATAAAAATACAATAAAATAACTAAATCTGACATACATATACAGAACACTCTACCCAAAAACAACAACATACACCTTCTTCTCAATTGCCCAGGGGATATTTTGCAGAACTGATTTTATCATCAGAGTCTGGTCAGAGTCTAAATTTTGGGAGCTTTATTTTATTATTATTTTTTTATCATTAATAACAATGTTTGTTTGTTTGTTTATTTATTTATTTATTTATTTATTTATTTTATTATGTTATGTTAGTCACCATACATTACATCATTAGTTTTTGATGTCATGTTCCATGATTCATTGTTTGAGTATAACACCCAGCGCTCCATGCAGTTTGTGCCCTCCTTTATACCCATCACTGGGCTAATAATGCATGCCCCCATCCCGCTCCCCTCTAAAACCCTCAGTTTGTTTCCTGGAGTCCATAGTCTCTCATGGTTCGTCTCCCCACCTGACTCACCCCCCTTCATTTTTCCCTTCCTTCTCCTAATGTCCTCCATGCTATTCCTTATGTTCCATAAATAAGTGAAACCATATGATAATTGACTTTCTCTGCTTCTTGACTTATATCACTTAACATAATCTCCTCCAGTCCCATCCAAGTTGATGTAAAAGATGGGTATTCATCCTTTCTGATGGCTGAGTAATATTCCATTGTATATATAGACCACATCTTCTGGAAACTTTAAAACTCAGTGAGGCTTAACTCTGGGAGCTTTAAAGGTCAGTGTGCTTAACTCCAAGAGAGCCAGAGGGCAATAGGAAAGAGTTCACACCCCTTAAGAGCCAGCATACCAAAATACTCAGTTCAGACAGAGCACAAAAACAACAGTTTGAGAAGTGCTTGGGGTAGACATGAAGATTTATTGACTGTCTTAGAACATGTGCCAGAAGAACAGAGATCTGCAATAAATTTATCCAGAAACAAAAGTGTTGGTGGGTATCATTTCTCTTCCACTCCTTCAGCCTAGATAAGAGAACACTTGAGGGCATCAGCACTAACACTCTCCATTTACCTTGCTAATGCCATGTGCCCCATCCCTCTATTCCCCATGCAATCTGAACAAGACAGGAATTCTCTCAAAGCAGCTCCTTCTCCACCACACCCTGCAGATAGCCCCAACTAGATCTGCACCACTCCACAGTGACTCCTGCCCTGGGGAGGGGGGAATAAATAAACACAGTCATCAGCAGTTCCAGCAGCGTGACCCCTTAGCTAGCTGTGCAGGTAGCATGCCTTGTCCTTCATTCTGCCTGCAGGTGTGGCAGAGAGGTCAACTGCAGTTAGGCTAAATGTCTGTCCCGCTCTCCAAGAAGCCTGCAGCAGCCTCAGAAAGACATCTCTATAGCAGAAGAACCAAACCCTGCCCAGTGCACCCACAGCAGGCAAAGTGGATCTTTGCAGTTGGCTGGGCTGTAGGCAATCATTGCTCAGTCACAACAGGAGAGTGCACACAGCCCACACAGAGGACATCCCTGGAGCACCTGGTTTTGGTGACTGGGGGATCGTACTGTAGGGCATCACAGGACCTCTTCTGCACAAGGTCACTGATTTTAAGACCTGAGAGTAGCTGACCTACCTAATACATAGAAACAAACACAAAGAGTTATATAAAATGAGGAGAAAGATGAGTATGTCCTAAATGAAAGAATGAGACCAAATCACAGTAAAAAAGTTAAATAAAATGGAGATAAGCACTATGTGTGCTAAAGAATTCAAAGTAATTGTCATACATCCATTTCTGTATCAGTTAGGAAGGATGCTGGTTTTGAGGTTGGGGTTGAGAAGAATAATTACTGTAACTTTCAGTGTGTTGATGAGACCTTAGATGTGAGGCTTTCTGTTCAGGCATCTGTGATTTCATATTGTTAGAGCATTCGCTGTATTCCTGGGGGTTGCAGCTTTCTATGTTTGCTGTGGCTGAAACCAAGAAAGAATGCACATGCAGATTTCTACAGAAATTATGACTCCATGAAAGATTTTGAGGAGAGGAAGAGAGCTGGTATCTTTCAGAATGCAAAGTGATTTTGCAATGTTAAGAATTACTTTAGGTTGAGTTTCATGGAGAATTGCCACTGACCTGTGTTCCTGAACTATGAAACCTGAATATTTGGTTATGGAATAGTTTTTCTTGATAAATAGCTAACTAACAAATAATAAAAAATAAGGTCATTAAGATACTTACTGAAGAAGAATAAGTTGATAAACTCAGTAAGAACTTCAACAAAGAGATAGAAAATACAAAAAAAAGAGTCAGAGCTGAAAAATTCAATAACAGAAATTTAAAAAATGCACTGGAAGGAATAAAAAAACAGGTTAGAGGATGCTTCTGAACAAATAAGCAAACTTGAAGACAAGGTAATGGAAAGCAAATAAGCTGGACATCACAAAGAAGAAAAAAGGGATAATAAAAAATCGGAATAAGTTAAGGGAAGTCAGTGTAATGACATTCATATTATAGGGATCTCAGAAGGAGAGGCGAGAGGAGACAAAAACCTTATTTGAAATAAAAGCTGGCTGAGTAATACATCTTACCATTGCAACAACATGGATAGAACTAGAGGGTATTATGTTAAGCAAAATAAGTCAATCGTAGAAAGACAAATATTATATGATTCCACTTATATATGGGATTTAAGAAACAAAACAGATCATAAGAAAAGGGAGGTAAAAATAAAATAAGACAAAATCAGAGATGGAGACCAACCATAAGAGACTCTTAACTCTAGGAAACAAACTGAGGTTTGCTGGAGGGGAGGTCAGTGGGGGTATGGGGTAACTGGGTAATGAGCATTAAGGAGGGCACATGATGTAATGAGCACTGGATGTTATATGCAACTGATGAATCACTGAACTCTACCTCTGAAATTAATAATACACTATATATTAATTAATTGAATTTAAATAAAATAAAATTTTAAAAAAATTGAATAATAGCTGAAAATTTCCCTAATATAGGGAATAAGAGAGAACCCACGCCCAGAAAGAACAGAGAGTCCCTAAGATGAATCCAAAAAAGGTCTACACCAAAACACATAATATTTAAAATGTTAAAAATAATAATAAATAGAGAATCTTAAAAGTAACAAGAGGAAAGAAAACAGTTACATACAATGGAAGCATATAAGGATATCAGCTGAAACTTACTTCAAAAGAACCTTTATAGCCCAGAAGGGATTGGCATAATACATTCAAAGTGATGAAAGAAAAACCCTACAGCCAAGAATACTCTACCTGGCAAGGTTATCATTCAGAATAGAAACAGAGATAAATAGTTTCCCAGACAAACAAAAATTAATGGAATTTATCACCACTAAGCCAGTATTATAAGAAATGTTAAATTGATTTTTTTTTTAGTAGGAAGAAAAGACCTTAAGTAGAAGTAAGGATATTATGAAAAGGAAAAAAATCACAGGGAAAGCATAGTGCAATGGTAGGAGATTAACATTTATAAAGTCAGTAGAAAGGTTAAAATGCAAATGCGGTAAAATCAATTAAATATAGAAAAATTCGAGCCAAGATGTCCATCGACAGATGAATGGATAAAGAAGATGTGGTATATATATACAATGGAATATTATGCAGCCATCAAAAGGAATGAGATATTGCCATTTGCAACAACGTGGATGGAACTGGAGGGTATTATGTTGAGTGAAATAAGTCAAACAGAGAAAGACATGTATCATATGATCTCACTGATATGAGGAATTCTTAATCGCAGGAAACAAACTGAGTGTTGTTGGAGTGGGGGGTGGGGTGGGAGGGATGGGGTGACTGGGTGATAGACACTGGGGAGTGTATGTGCTCTGGTAAGCGCTGTGAATTGTGCAAGACTGTTGAATCTCAGATCTGTACCTCTGAAACAAATAATGCAATATATGTTAAGAAAAAAAAAAGAAGAAGAAGAAGAAGAAGGTAGCAGGAGGGGAAGAATGAAGCGGGGGAAATCGGAGGGGTAGACGAACCATGAGAGACGATGGACTCTGAAAAACAAACAGGGTTCTAGAGGGGAGGGGGGTGGGAGGATGGGTTAGCCTGGTGGTGGGTATTTAGGAGGGCACATTCTGCATGGAGCACTGGGTGTTGTGCACAAACAATGAATCATGGAACACTTCATCTAAAACTAATGTTGTAATGTAAGGGGATTAACATAAGAATAAAAAAATTAAAAAAAAAAATAAATAAATATAGAAAAATTCATCAAGACATATAGAAAATAAAATGAGGTAAACTATGACATCATATGTACAAAATGTGGAGTTGTCAGTAAAAATTTTGTGCTTTTAGAATGTCTTTGAACTTCAGCAACCAACTTAATATAGACTTCTATACACATAAGATGTTATATATGAACTCAAAGGCAACCACAAAACAAAATTAAAAAAAATACAAAACAAAACAAAAAACAAAACAAAACAAAACAAAAAAAACACCCTGTAATAGATACAGAAAGATTAAAGAGAAAGGAATCCAAGCATAATACTAAAGAAAGCCATGAAACCACAAGGAAGAGAGCAAGGATGAAAATATGATGTTCAGAAGTAGGGCAGGGTGTGGGAAACAACAGAGAGTAAAACAGCCAGGTACTAGCAGTGGTAACATAACCTCCCTTTATCTGGAGGGGATGGAGTCGTATGTACAGAACCAAGAGATCTGCCCAAAGGGGTTATGACCTTGGTGAAGGAATGCAGTCACTCCTCAAACCCAGTCTGGTTGAAGTAGGGCCATAAATACTCTTCCCTCTTCCCTCTGATCTTCAGGTGCCTCTCACAGATCAAATATAACAGGAAGCCAGAATACAAGGGACTTGGGGTGAGGCAGCCTGGGTAGTGGTCCACACAGTTCAGAAGAGTGTAGGGTCAAACACAGACTAACCAACACAGAACCCATGTCAGTGACCCACAGCATCTAGGTGCTTCTTCTCCCGAGGCCAGTGCAAGAGATCTGTCAATGAGTTGTGAAGCAGAAATAATACGTCTTCCTTTTGGGTCCAGAGAATTAAGACTGCTGTTCTTCCAGTTTTGCATGCCAAACCCTCAGAGCTGCCCTTGACTCCTCCATATCCTTCTCACAACCAATTCTTCAACAAATCATGCTGGCTTACCTTTGAGGTATGTCCAGAATTGGGCCACATCTCCTTACCAGATATTGCTTCAAGTTCAAACTTCCACCATTTCTCACTTGGAATATTGCAATATTTTTTTCTAATTGGCATAGATTACTTGCCCATGATTCTCTCTGACTGTGTCTTCTATCACTCCTTCAACCACACCAGCCTCATCAGCATCACTTGAACATGCTGTGCCCACTTCTATCCCCAAAGTCTTTCTGTTAACTTTCTTTTGTTTGAACAAAATTTCTCTGAATGTACTATTCCTCCTTTACTCATTAAGGTCTCTACTCAAATGCCCCCTAAGCAGATATACCTTCCCTGACCATACTACATAAAAATACATCTATTTCTATCTTTTCTCCCTGCTTCGTTTTTCTTCATATCACTTATCAACATGATACATATTGAGTATTTATTATTTCTTATGTTCCCCAAGTAGAATGTAAGCTCCATGAAAGCACTGATTTTCTTTTTTTCACTGCTTTAGCTCCAGTGCCTAAAACAGTGCCTGCCATATAGTAGGTTCTCAAAAAAAATTTCTTGAACAAATGAACAAACATGGTCTCTAGTGTCATATCCACTTGAATATGCAGGAAGAAACTCTGATGCTTTTTCATACCTCAACAAAAAATCATTGAATTGTCACCACAAAAACATTGTCTTCTGCCATGATTTTCTCTACTCGAACTTAGGGGTTAGTGAGGCCTGCTCTAAAACTATTGGAAAAAGCAAGACCTTGACCAATTGCTCATGTGCTATAGGGATTTTAGTTTTCAAGATATTTCATATGTAAATTTGTATGTCTTTGACTTTTTATGTGCAAGTTGTAGAATTGGTGATTACAATCTAAATGCTCTAATTTGTCAAAAAAAGTCTCAGCTAATTTCTTGTGGTGAGATGACTTCCATAGTTACTTTTATATCCTGCTGTCTCAAGTCCGAGAACCATCTGAAAAGTGTTTCTCTTCAAATATCTCCGGTCCCCTGTCTGCTCCATTTTAATGTCCATTTCCATTTGTAGCATCTCAGAGTCTCTGGACACCTGAAATCGTGGTTATCTTGTCTCTTCCATAAAAACTTCATTTTCCTACATCCTATTCCCATAGAGTTCTAGTTTCCATCTTAAAACAGTTTATTCAGTTACAAAATTTTATTTTCATAATGTATTTATTAATGTAGTTGACTTTTAAAAAAGATTTTATGTATTTATGTATTCATTTATTTATTAGAGAGAAAGAGAGAGAGCACAAGCACCAGTGAGGAAGGGGCAGAGAGAGAGGGAGAAACAGACTCCACACTGAGCAGGGAGCCAGACATGGGGCTTGATCCCAGGACCCTCCGATCATGACCTGAGCTAAGGGAGCCACTTAAATGACTGAACCATCCAGATGCCCCAATATGGTTGATTTTTAAAAAATATACTGGGTGTTGTACTCAATTGATGAATCATTGAACATTATATCAAAAACTAATGATGTACTATAACTTGGCTACTTGAATATAAATAAATAAATAAATAAATATTTTATTTATATATAGAAGACATTTAGGTTGTTCTACAACAAAATATATGCATGTTGGAGAGCTTTTAAATTAGAGGGAGGAAATTTAAAATCATGAATATGAGAATGGAAATAAATGAAAGAACCATGATTTATTTAGGAGTGCATCATAATTCTTCTGAATGATCATGTACTTAATTATTTTCTTTAATTATTTCCCCTAAAAGATTAAGTCATAGTATGCAATGGTGCTCCCCCAACAAATATGGGTCACAAACACGTAGTCTAAAGTCCAAGATGAGTGTCTTCCCAGTCCATCTGGAAATCTATTTGCTGTCAGTTTCACAGGGTGAAAATGTTCATTTCCATGAGTTACATATGAAAATAGAACTCTTTATTAAAACTGTCAAACATAAATAACATGCTTTGTGAACACATATTATTCAACAGAAACTCCTCAAGTAGACTATCTTCCTTCATTGAGTATTTCTCCCTTCTTTCCTAGTGTCATCTTCTAAACACAGTCTTATCTGAGGACTCCCTTTGGAGTACCAGCGTGTTATGACAACACCATCTGGGTAGTAACAGCCCATGATAGTATCCATTAAATGACATACTCCTTTTATTTGAGATGGCTTAGAGATAATTTTTATTCTTCAGTGAAGTGATATTTTGACTCGGTTTCAAGAATTCCCTCAGCCATTCCTCTAGGAATTCTGAAAGGACCATGTTTAATATTGTTGACACAGTTGAAATTTGACATAAAGATTTTAAGTTTTCCGGAACTCAGCTTTGTATCTCTGTAATACAATGTCAATTGATGGCTTCTGAGATATTTAAGGGAGAAGTTGTTAGAATGTTAGTGCTCCTTCTGAGGGTTTCCTTTTCACTGGAAAAACTGTTTTTATGTTATTTCAGTCATTTTTTAAAGATTTCATTTATCTGACAGAGAGAGAGAGAGAGAGAGAGCACAAGCAGGGGGAGCAGCAGGCTCCCCGCTGAGCAGGGAGCCTGATGTGGGGTTCAATCTCAGGACCCTGGGATCATGACCTGAGCCATGGTAGAAGCTTATCTACCTGAGCCACCCAGGCGCCCCTATTTCATTTTTTTAAAAGGAAACATGTAATAAGTTCCTAGTGTTCTAGTTATACAGAATATTTTCAATTTTTTTGAAATATATCAACATTTTGGAAACACCTATAATGTCTCCTGCTTTAAATTTTATTGTGTTATAAATATTTTCAATCATTCATATTTTTATATCACAAATCTGAGTCTTTTTTTCTTTATTTTTACTTTCTGTTTACTCTGTGTGCTCAAAATTTTTAAATTATGAAATATTCCAAACATCAAGTTATTTTCTACTATCTTAAAAATAACATTAATTTTTGCTAGCCACCTTAACACATTCTATTACATACATTATAAAGAGATCAGGAAACTTTAAGACTGGGAATTTATTTTGCAAGGCAGGTCTAGAATATTAGGTCAATAATTACATCGGGGGCTTACAATCCTTGGTAAACATGACAATCACTAAATGGCCTGATGGTCAGATTCTTGAGCCGAATTTAACAGATTCTAATTCTGCTAATCTGAGATGGTCACAAAAGTGGTATATTTTGTGAAGTCAACAAATGATTCTAATGCAAGTGATCAGAAAACCACTCTTTGGAAACACTGACATAGAGTGAAGACTATTTTTACAGGAGTAAGAGGAATTAATAGTCCTGTTAGATAGAACAAAACAACACTGGTAAATTTGTCTGATTCCTGATGATTTATCATCATGCCCATTGATTAATTTTATCAGGGAATTATCCTGAGGTATCTATGTGCTTGGTACTTTTTTTTTTTTCATTCTAGGGATGTAGACACTGACCTTTTTTCATGGAATCAACATGAAACTTTTGGAAATACTAAAGAGCACATTACCATCAAGTATGAATCATGAAGAGAATTGTACACAGTTCCTTGTCCTTCATCAGCACATCATCTAGGACAATCAAAAAGAAATTCTAAGATGAAGAAAGGAAAGGATAAACATTTTTTTTTTCCTGCAGATAAACTCAGTAAAGTGAGTTGACTTTTCCAGGATCTTGAAGGGGTTATTATTATTATTATTATTATTTTTTTTTTTTTTAACTGATAAAATGCCCCTTTGCTGGTGCATCTTTGTTTTGCCTATGGGTGATAATGGGATTTCTGCCATTTACCTGGAGGACTGACACCTCCCCCATTAACTTTTTCAGTGCACTTAGAACTTCCTTGTTCCTAAGACTGTAGGCAAGAGGATTTAGGAGTGGAGTGAGGACAGTTCCAAACAGAAAGAGACCCTCATTCAACTTTGGAGTCTTGGCAGAACCGGGTCTCATGTAGATGCACATACCTGGACCAAAATAGAGACCCACCACACAGAGATGAGAGGAGCAGGTGGCCAGAGCCTTGTTCCTGCCTTCTGGTGAGTTCATTCGGAGTACAGCAAGGAAGATGAGAACATAGAAAGACAAGATAAGAGATAAGGGCAGCAGCAGAACAACGATGCTTGTTATCACCACTGCCTTCTCATAGGCTGTGATATCCTCACAGACGATCTTAAGCATAGCCATGACTTCACAGAAGAAGAGGGGAATCTCTCTGGGGCTGCAGATATTAAAATGCAAGGTAAAAGCAGTGTGGCCCAGGGAAGTAAGTGCCCCTCCAGCCCAAGACATGGCAATCATCTGTAAGCAAACCTTAGGATTGATGATGACTGGGTATCGGAGAGGATCACATATAGCCATATAACGATCAAAGCACATGAGAGTTATAAGGATGCATTCTGCAATGGCTACAGTCAGGGAGAAGAAAATTTGAGTCCCACAAGCCATGAATGATAGCTCAGCCATCCAGAGAAGAAGTTGGCTGCCATCATGGGGACAATGCTAGAGGTCAAAGTCAAGTCCATTAAGGAGAGCTGACTGAGAAGGAAGTACATGGGGGTGTGGAGATGGGAATACAACCAAATGAGGAGGATCAGAAGAGTGTTGCCAGTGAAGGCAGCCACGTAGATCAGGAGAATGATGGAGGCCATGGCTGTGATGTGCTTAAATTCAGGGAAGAAGCCCAGGAGAATGAAATCTGTGGTTTCTGTCTCATTCCCACTCCTCATGGCTCTCTGTAATGATAACAGAAAGATAAGAGACTTATTAAAAATGTCATAGAAATTAAGCAGTTTCTTATTAAAGTTTAAGAACAATGGCCATCCATCATCCATAATCACTTGAATCAGTTCTATTTTTTCTATATTCCTTATCCATGATTTAATGTACTTTTAGAAACCAGAGTATACATATTAAAATGCATTCCATTACTTTATGTATTAGAGGTATTTTCATATATTAAAAGAAACTGGATAATTGTAGTTTTTTTTTTTTACAATTTTAAAATATGATGAAGAGTTAGTAAGTCACAGTTTCCAATTTCACATTGTCTGATTTTTTCACTATTTTAGAAAATTATGCTATTTCATTCTCATCTTTCTAGTGATTTCCTTAGTAATATTTTTGAGGAAAAATTTACACTTATTTCCAGGTCAGATATTATAGACTTTATTTGGTTATGAAAAAAATTGCTAATTTAATTTATAGAAAGATTTATTTTTGTAATTTTAAAACACTTCTACTTTACTCAAGACTTTTGGCTCTGGACATTATAATTTAAGGGAAAAATTGATCATTATGGTTATAGTTTGTGTTATATGCATTTATGATAATTTAAGGTTTTAATCTAATTAGCCTTATTTTCTATCCAGGGAAAACACTTACTGTATTTACATGGTCTATAGTAAATTCAGATTATCAATGAGGGAGAAAGTTTCCTTTCTACGTGATCTTGTAGGGTTCCTACTGTTGTAGAATTCATACTATTCTTAACTACTAGCTACAGCTATTTTGCCATTGATGGGTACAGGGAAAATCTTTAGGGTTCATTTCCCTCAAGATTTAATTTTTTTTTTCCTTTTTAGACTACCGTAGCTATATTTAGTATTCTTCCCTGATACCTATAAAATGCTTTAAATATCTGCACAATTCTTGATGAGTTTATTACAAGAGGGAACACACTCCTTTGTAGGAGACTCATATGACCTTGTTAAAAACCTAACGACAGTACAAGAAAGGGAAATTTTATTCATGAAAATAGTTTCCAAAATTATAAAGAAAAGAGCAAATTGACCCTAATGGTGTATTAAAAAAATATAATTACTTGAATTTAATGAAAGGCAAGACTAGCATCAGAATATTCCTAAAGTTTATTTGCCATTTAGAACAGATTAAAGAAAAAAAATATATGCCATTTGCATTAATTACAAAAGCTTGATAAAATTTATTATTAAATCATGTTTTAAAAACCATCCTAACAAAATGGTAGTAAAATAAAATACTCCAATATCTTATTCTATTATGTTCTTGAAAAACTGTGACATTCATTTGTTCATGAAATTCTTGAAAATATCATTTCTAAATTGTTAGGCTACTCCCCTCTTCTGAAACCTGTGTTTATGTGTATGTGTTACAACATTAACAGTGAGATATAAGTTTCCTTTGTTATTTACAGAAAGGACTAAAAAAACCTGTTGCCTATGTCCACCTAGTACCTTTTCCTTAGAAGCAGTGTGTACTAGGTCATAGATTAGTTTTCTAACACTTGTATAGATTGATTTCAACTCATTGTTTCCATGCAGATACTTGATTTTGATTTGTTCACCAAAAAAGAGTATCCACTTTTAAAGAAATTGTGATAACAAAAATATCCAAATCTGTTCTCCCTTTACTCATACTAAGAGCCTCAAACTTCTTGTGAAGAACGAGAAGGCCTCTGTGGGCTGGCACTGCCAGAAATAGGCATCTGTCTTTATATATCCAGCTTTTATTACAGCATTCTATGTTGATCGCCTTCAAACCAAGAGATCACATACTGATGTGATCACATACTATAATGTCCAGAGCCAAAAGGCTTGAGTGAAAGGCCTCCTGCCATTGGGTGTTAGATTGACTTGATGAGTTAGCCTGCCTTAGATATGAATGATATGCTCTGCCATCCAGAGAAGAAGTTGGCTGCCTATAGGCATGAGTTAGCCTGTCTTAGATGTGGAGTTTAAGATAATAATAATAATAATAATAATAATAATAATAATAATAAACAATAATAATAATAATAATGGCAAAATTAGCCAGCGTGCATCTCTCTTCCCTGCCTTAAAGTAAGTCTTGGTGCAGTCAGTGGGTTTTATGCCTGAACTAGAGTTATCAGATGGTGAGAAACAGATTTCAGAATGTCCAGATCTTTGAAAATTCTCTAACTTTTCAGAAAAGCAAAGCAGGGCCCTGTGATTTAAGTGCTATCTTACATAACGTCCGATTTCTAGATCAAGTGCTGTTTCCTGAGACTTTTGGGTATCCCCAGGCTTGGTTAGGTTCTATTATAAACTTTCCTTCCAAATTCTATTCATCACAGCCTGGATTGAAACCTAAATGTCATCTTTTTTTGTGTGACTATATGTTTTCATATATGTCTTGCCCCTTAAACCACAAGATTTATGATGGAAAGGACTGTCTTTGCTAAGTTCTACCTTTTCTTTTTAGATCTAGCATGTTGCTTTTGGTGAAAATATGAGTTAAATACATAATCAGCTCAGGGCTGGAATCTAGGCATTTGAACACTGGATTTTGTACCTGGACCAAACTAGATGCTTTTAGCACAATCGTTTTTCTACTGAAAGGTATTACTTTATTTTGACCTATGATCTTTTATGGGCTTCAAAGCACTTTCCAACATTTTATATTATAGGAATATATGGGGGGAGAGTCAGCATTATTATGTTTACTTGATAAATGATATACAGAAAGAATCAGGTCACAATCAAATAACACTTTCTTATTCCTTGGTAAATTATCTATTTACCAAGATTGAGCCTTACAGATACTATTGACAAATAACGATATAGTTAGCATAAATGGATTTTCACAATCTAGGAAAACTGGGTTACTTCCTTTATTAAGATGCTTACCTTGTAATTTGTGTTCAGTCTTTGAAATTTCTTAGAAAGTATAAAATATTCAAAATTCCTGCTGCCAATTAATTCTGAATATACTGTTAAAGAAGAAAACATAAACTATCTCAGTAGGAAAAACCAGGTAAGTGAGTAGGTCTTGATAAGCTGTCTCTTCTCAGCCTGCCCAGTTGTGAGCAGGGCTGAGATCTCCCTAATTCCCCAATGCCATGGGGGTTAGTATGGAATGCCTGGTCAGATCAAAGATTGCAGCTTCATGGCAGCCCCACCAGTTTCCCATTAAGGGTGAAGGCACCCAAGTATAGCGTCTTGGAGGAGTCCTCTCCCCAGGATATAATTAGAGTTTTTCAAAACTATCTACTAGTACATGCTTTGATTTTTTTTTGGGGGGGGGTCAGCACCACTATCATTTTCCCAGAGGTCCAATTTAGAATTTTCTTTGCCTTTTAGTCATTAATCCCATACAACCACAAAGCAAGTTATTGATTTTTCCTTTCTAAGATCTCTTATTTTCTCCTTCCCAGAAATCACACTTTATACCTGTATCCCCTGTCCAGAATTATCCCCTTTACTTTATCTTTTTAGCTAAATTTTCCCTTTTCTTCAAGGTCAGATGTCTCACCTCCACAGTAAAGTCTTCCTTTATGTCTATAGTGTATATCTACATAACTTTCCTAGTTAATTATGACATCTCTCTTCTGGTTTATTATCTTCATTGTACTGTTACCGATCTTTTAACACTCTCTAACAGTTAACAAGAAGATTTTAAACTATAAAAAGCCTAGGGCTTTGCCTTAGTGTTCCTTTTGTTTCCTTTTCCTGATAGATTATCCTATTCTTAGTAGGCACTGACTTAACACTACTAATTAAATTTCATGAAGATCAACAAATGGTATACTATATACTGAGAATTTGAAATGGAAAAAAATAAATTCACTAAAGCTTTTTAAAATGGGGGAAACTGATTTATGAAGAAAGAGATTATGGTATGGGAGATAAATACTGCAATAAAAGTAGGTAGATATAACTATAACAACAAACAAACAAAGGGTTTTGCTTGTCTAGATGAAAGATTGGTGGAAGATCAAAGAATGGTTTCATGGGACTAGTAACATCTGAGTTGGGTCTTAAAGGACAAGTAGCGATGAATGAAAATAAGGAATGATGGAAATTGTAGCATAAATAGCTGTATATGATGTCGATGCAAATGGACTGGCATGGCTTTTATGGGGAAAATTAGTCATCCATATTTCTTCTGGATACAGAAGCTGTGGGGATGGATGAGGAATGGTGTTGGAACATAGACAGAGGAAGGTCAAAATGTACAAGAAGTATAAGGGAGGGGAGTGTGATACAGGCAGTAATCCACTGCATCCCCAATCCCTACCCAGGAAAGAAGCTACTATAATTAATATAGATAGTGTGAAATAAAGTAATGGTATTAGAATAAGCAACATGTTTAACTGGCCACATTATTGAAGCCAGACTCAGCAAGGGCCTTGAAGAATTAGAGGAAATGTGAGGATATTTTGTATTTGGAGATAATTTATTTCTTTTTCAAACCCTCATTCTCTCTTCCTTCACCCTACAGTCACCTTTGCTGTTGCTAATAATGGCCATATTTGAGTTCTAATCAAGTACTTTTGGCCATCAGATCCTACCAGGCTCCTTTTTATTAAGTTTTCCTCTCACATATGGATCCAGATAGATCCCTGATTCAAAAGAATATCAAACTGCTTCATCAAACTAGATACTTTTAAAACGTTAGTATTATTTTAAAATAAACTTAGTTTTTGAACAGTTCCAGATTTATAAAGGAGTTGACATTTTGAACAGTTCCAGATTTATAGAGGAGTTGACAAATAGTACAAAATTCTCATAAGTCCTTCATTCAGTTTTCTCTATTGCTAACAACATACATTATTATGGAGCCAACACTGGTTCTTCTGTAAAACTAAGGAACCAATATCTATACATTAATAACTAAATTCTATACTTTATTCATATTTCACTCATTTTGCCTAATGTCCTTCTCCTCTTTCAGATTGCTTTTCAAGAGATCACATTATATTTAGCCAGCATGTCTCCTTAGACCCCTCTGGGCTGTGAGAATCATTCAGTCTTTGTTTTTAATGGCCTTGACAATCTTGAGGAGTGCTGACAGGTATTTTGTAGAATATCCCTCAATCTGTTTTTGTCTGATGTTTTTCTCCTCATTAGACTAAGGTTATAGGTTTGGGGAAAGAAGATTGCAGAGGTAAAGTGCCCTTATAATCATGTCTTGTTAAGGGTACGTGATATCTACGTGACTTATCACTGATGATGTTAATCTTGGTCACTTGGCTGAGGTAGTGTTTGCCAGATTTCTCTACTGTAAAGTTATTCCCCCCTCCCTTTTTATATGTCCTACTCTTTGGAAACAAGGCACTGAGTGCAGTTTACACTCAAGGTAGGAGGCAAGTTAATCTTTACCTTCTTGAGGGGTGGAGTATCTACATAAATTATTTGGAATTATCCTTTTTTTAATTTTTTTATTATGTTATGTTAGTCACCATACAATACACCATTAGTTTTTTTTAATTTAATTTTATTATGTTATGTGAGTCACCATACAATACATCATTAGTTTTTGATGTAGTGTTCCATGATTCATTGTTTGCATATAACACACAGTGCTCCATGCCTTACATGCCCTCCTTAATACCCATCACCAGGCTAACCCATCCCCCCACCCCCCTCCCCTCTGAAACCTTCAGTTTGTTTCCCAGAGTCCAGAGTCTCTCATGGTTCATCTCTCCCTCTGATTCTGCCCCGCCTTCATTTTTCCCTTCCTCCTCCTAATGTCCTCCATGCTATTCCTTATGTTCCACAAATAAGTGAAACCATGTGATAATTGTCTTTCTCTGTTTCATTTATTTCACTTAACATAATCTTGCAGGAACTTTTTTTTTCTCCCTCCCTCTCTCCCTTTCTCCTTTCTTCTCTCTCTCTCTTTTTTTCTTCTTTCTTTCTTTTTCATTCATTTATGTCAGTATGAAGTCACAGACTTTATACTTTGGAAAAATTAATCATATTTTGACTCTCCCTCCCCTGAAAACACCACGAGTGGTATGTGTAGCTCTCAAGTACCTTTTTTTAATTTTAAATTTTAAGATATAAATTTATATGCAGTAATGAGAAATAGCATAGAATGATCCCTTGTTTGCTTCCCACACTTTCCCCCAATTACAATCAGGAATTGATGTGAGCCACTGACCTTATTCACATTTCACCTGTGGTTTTTTTTTTTATATTTGCAATTTTTTCACATGTATAAATTTGTGTGACCACCAACACAGGTAAGATACAGAATGATTCCATCACAGGGATCCATCATATTATTTTTTATAGTAACAGCGATCTCATTTTTTACACCCCTTCCTTAGCCCCTTACCCACTAATCTGCTCTCCATCTCTGTAGTTTTGTTATTTTGATAATATTATATACATTGGATAATATATTATGTGGCCCTTTGATATTTGTTTTGTCTCTTTCAGTATAATTCCTTTGAGATCTATACAAGTTGTGCAATATACCAATCACTCATTTACTTTTATTGCTAAGTAATATTTCATGCTATGGTTGTATCAGAGTTTATTCACCTGTTGAAGGATATTTAGTTTATCTCTAGTTTTGGCCATCATGACTGAATTCACTGTGAGTATATATAGTTGCGTGTGTGTGTGTGTGTGTGTGTAAATATAAGTATTTATTCTCTAGGATACATGCCCAAGAGTACAATTGTGAGATGATATTTCCAGAATAGTGCAATTGTGAGATATTATTTCCAGAATGGCTATAATATCATTTTATATTCCCAAAACCAATGTATGAGATACCTGAATTCTCTGGAACATTTCCAGCTTTTGCTGTAATTATTGTTTCTTTTAGTTCTTCTGATAGGTGTGCAGTAATACCTTGTGATTTTAATTTGCATTTCTCTAATGGCTAAAGATGTTGAACACATTTTCATGTGTTTGTTTGCCATATACGTATCTTCTTCAGTAAAATGCCTCCTCATGTCTTTTATTTATTTTCTATTTAGCTGATTACTATTGAATTAAATGTCTATTATATATTTTGGTAGAGTCCTTGGTCAGATAGATAGTTTACACATATTTCATCCCAGTATGTAACTATGTTTTCACCCTCTTAAAAAGGTCTCTTTTATTGTAGTAAGAACATATAAGATCTACATTCTCAACAAATTTCTAACTGCAAAATACAGTATTGTTAACTATAGACATACTGTTGTATAGCAGATATCTAATTCATCTTGTGTAACTGAAACTTTATACCTGTTGAAGAGCAAACATATCCCCTATGGTTGTCAGCCACTGACAACCACAATTCTGCTGTTTCTATGAGTTTGACAATTTTAGATATTGCATATAATTGGAATTATAAAGTATTTGTTTTACTGTTAGTGGCTTATTTCACTTAGCATATGTCCTCCAGGTTCATGCATATTGTCACATATCAAAGAATTTCCTTAGTATTTAAAACTAATAATATTCTAATGTATGTATATGACGCATTTCCTTTTTCTATTCATCGGCTGAGGGACATTTAGGTTCTTTCTATTTCTTAGCTACTGTGAATAATGCCACCTCCCATGATTATGAGAGTGCATATATTTCTACCAGACCCTAATGTCAAGTTTTTTGGATAAATACCCAGAAGTGGGATGAGTAATCATACAGGAGTTCTTTTTTCTTTTTTAATTTTTTGAGGAACTTCCATAATGTTTTACATGACAACTGCACCATTTTGCATTCCAATCTACAGTGTACAAGGGTTTCAACTTATTCAAATCCTCACCAAGAGATTATTTCCTGTTGTTATTTTGGATACTGGCCACCTTAACAGGGATGAGGTGATAGTTTGTGGTTTTGATTTCCATTTCCCTGATGATTAGGGATGTTGAGCATCCTTTATATAATTGGTACAATGTCTTCTTGGAGAAATATTTATTCAATCCCTTGGCCATTTTTTAATTGGGTTATTTGTGTTTTTTTTATATTGAATGTGGGAGTGTTTTACATATTTACGTATTAATCTCATCAGGTATATCATCTGAACATATTTTCTCCCAATCTTTAGCTTGCCCTTTACTCTGTTGATTGTCTCCTTTTGGTGTAGAAGTTCTTATTTGATGTGATCTTGTCTATTATTATTATTATTAATTAATTAATTAATTTTATTTTTTGCTTAGTCATACACAAGAAATAATTTCCAAGACAAATGTTATGAAGATTTTCCTTATGTTTTCTTCTAGGGATTTGATATATTTGGGTCTTACAATTAAATCTTTAATCCATTTAGGGTTGACTTTTGTGTATGATGTGAAATAAGGGCCTAATCTCACTCTTTTCCAGTTTTTCCAACGCCATTTGTTGAAAATACTTTATTTCTACATTGTGTACCCTTGGGACTCTAGTCACAGATCAGATGACTCTACATGTGTGGGTGTATTTGTGGGCTCTATTCTGTTTCATTGGTCTATATGTTTGTTGGTTTTTCTATTTGTTTGTTTTGTGTTGTTTTGTTTGTTTTATATTTTGTGGGGTTTTTTGCCAGCACCATACTGTGATTTTAATTTACTCTAGTTTTGTAATATATTGCAAAATCAGAAAGTGTAAGTCTAGTTTTATTCTTCCTTCTTAAGTTTGCTTTGTCTATTCAGGGTCTTTTGTGATTTCATATGAATTTTAGCATTTTTTCTACTTTTGTAAAAAAAAATCATTAAGATTCTGATAGAGATTGCATTCAATATATGTTTGGCTTTGGGTAGTATGAACATTTGTATAATATTTTTCTTCAAATTCATAAACATGAACAATTTCCCATTTATTTCTTTTTCTAAATTCTTTCATTAATGTATAGTTTTCAGTGCATAAGACTTTCATCTCCTGGTTAAGTTTATTTCTATGTATTTTATTTTTGATGCTATTTTAAATGAGACTGTTTCTTAATTTCCTATTTGTATAGCTTGTTGTTAGTTTTAGAAATACAACTGATTTTTAAATTCTGATTTTTCATCCTGAAAATTTACTGAATTTGTTTATTACTTTTCATTATTTCAGTTGTCTTTGAAGTTTCCTACATATAATATCATGTCAGCTGCAAACAGAAATAACTTCTTTTCTGATTTGAATGACTATTATTTCTTTTCTTTCCAAACTGTTTGGTCTAAAACTTACATTGAATAGAAATAGTGAGAGTGAACATATTTGCTTAGTTCCTGATCATTTTTTTTCTTACGATTTATTTATCTATTTTAGAAGAGAGCATGAACAGGGGTGTGGGGCAGAGGGAGAAGGACAGAGGGAATCTCAAGCAGACTCACTGCTGAGTACAGAGCCCAACATGGGGCTCAATCCCAGGACCCTGAGACCATGACCTGAGCTGATATCAAGTGCCAGCTACTTAAATGACTGAGGCACCCATGTACCCTTGCTTAGTTTCTGATCTTAAAGGGAAACTTTTTCACCATTGAGTATGATATTAGCTGTGTTTTTTTTTTTTTACATGTGAGTTTTATTATGGTGAGGTAAATTCTTTCTATTCCTAGATTGTTGAGAGTTTTTATATGGAAGGGTGCTGAATTTTGTCAGATACTTTGTCTGCATCTATTGAGATGATCACATGGTTTTTATTCTTTATTTCGTTAACATAGTGTTTGATTTTGATTGCTAATTGGTTGAATTGATTCATTGATTTGTATATGTTGAACCACTCTTGCACCCCAGTAGTAAATATCTTAAGTGAGTTGTTCATAGTATATAATCCTTTTAATGTACTGTTAAATTTAGTTTACTAGTATTTTTTTGAGGATTTTTGTATCTATACTAATCAAGGATATTGGTCTGTAGTTTTCTTTTGTTATGGTGTCTTTGTTTGACTATGTTGAGTAATGCTGGCCTTTTAATAAAATTTTGGAAGTGTTCCCCCTTTTTTTTCTATTTCTTGGAAAAGTTTGAGAAATATTGGTGTTCATTCTTCTTTAAGTACTTGGTAAAATTGACCAGTGAAGCCATCTGGTTTTGGGCTTTATTTTGTTTGGAGATTTTAAAGTATCAAGTCAATCTTCTTAGCCATTATTGGTCTGCGCAGATTTTCCATTTTTTCATGATTCAGTCTTGGTAGATTTCATGTTTCTAGAAATTTATCTATTTTTTTTTAGATTATCTGATATGTTGGCATGAGATTGTTCATAGTAGTCTCTTAAAATTCTTGGTATCTGTTGCGGTGTTTCCTCTTTTACTTATAATTTTAATAATTTGAGTCTTATTTTTATAGCTAGTTTAAGTAAGGGCTTGCCAATTTCATTTATCTTTTCAAAAAGCCAACTTTAATTTCATTATTTTTTTCTATTGTATTTCAGTTTCCATTTTTGTTCATTTCTGCTTTAATCTGCATTATTATTCCCTTCCTGCTAGAACTTTGGCATTAATTTTGTTTTACTTTTCTAAACCTTTGAGGTATAAGGTTAGGTTATTTAAATATATTTTTTAATGTAAGGATTTATACTTATAAATCTCCATCTTTGTACTGCTATTGTTGCATCATATAACTTTTGGTGTGTTGTGGTTTTTTTTTTTTTTTTTTTGGTCTCAAGATATTTACTAACTTCAATTTTGATTTCTTTTTTGACTCAGTGTTGTTTAGAAATGTGTTATTTAACTCATGTATTTCCTTGTTTCCCATCTGTTATTAATATCTAGTTCAATTTCACTGTGACTGGAAAATACACTTGGTATGATTTCAATCCTTTCATATTTTTAAAGAATGTTTTTTGACTTAAAATGTGATCTACCCTTGAAACTGTTCCATGAGCATTTGTGAAAAATGTGTATTTTATTGCTGTTGGGAAGAATGTCTTGTATATATCTGCTAGGTTTATTTTTTTCTATAGTGTGTTAAAATCTGTTGTTTCCTTATTGATTTTTCTGTTGGTTATTCAATCCATTATTAGAATGAGACACTTCATTTTCCTATTATTTGTTTTGCTATTTATTTCTCTCTTCAAGTCTGTCAATGTTTACTGTATACAATTAGATGCTCCTATTTTAGGTGCAAACATATTTATAATTATTTATCTTCTTCATGAACTAATCATCATTAAATAATGACCTTCTTTATATCATGTGTCAATTTTTCAAATAATCTATTTTGTCTAACATAAATAAAGACATTCTTGCTCTACTTTGGTTATCTTTTGCCATCCCTTTATTTTCAGCCTATGTGTGCCCTGCAGACAACATAGAGTTGAATCATTTTTTTCTTTTAATATATTCATCCATTCTGTCTTTTAAGTGGAGAGTTTAATCAATTCAGTTGAAAATAATTTAAATAAAAAATATTATTAGTTATGAAATTGCTATTGTCATTTTGTTAAGTGTTTTCCATCTGTCTTTTAGACGGTTTATCTCTTTTTTCCTCTCTCACTGTCTTCTTTTATAATTTGTTGATTTTGTGTAATGATACACTTTGATTTTTTTTCTCATTCTTTTGTGTATCTTCTAAAGATAATTTCTTCATGGTTATAACGAAAATTAAGTGCCGCTTCAAACAGCTATAACAATCTGTTTTGATAACAATTTACTTTAATTACAAACAAAAACTCTACAGTTCTCCCTTTCACACTTTATGTTAATGATGTCACAAATTACATATTTTTATTGTATATCCAATAACATGGTTTCAGTTATTTTTGTTATTAATACATTTGTTACTCAACTTTACTAGTATTTTAAAGGTCAGCATGCTTGGCTGGAATAGAGCCCTGAGGGTGCTGCCCTACTCCTGGAGAGAAGGCAGGCAAACAACCCAGGGGCAGATGGCATGATCTGAACACCCAGGGCACACAGTAGAGAGATTATTCACTTTTCTTGGAGCACGTCCATGAGAGGTAGCATTCACGGAGACTCCTTTCAAGGGACAAAGGAGCCAACAGGTGCCATCCTCCCTCAGCATAAATGCAGAGCCACCTGCAAAGGGCAACTCCGTCCCCATGCTGGCTGCATAGCCTGCCTACTCCAAGTCCCATGCCTCTGCACTCTGGCAAGACTGCCCTTCCTGGTCAAACCTCCCTCAGTCCCATCACAATGAGAGTCTCCCCAGGGGATCTGCACAAAACCCTGCCTACACCACATCCTTAGAGCCTAGAGTTCTGAAAGTCAGCAGGTTTGGCTGGGAAAAAGCATGGAGAGTGCTGTGTTATTCCTGGAGAGAAGGCAGGTAAACAGCCCCAGAGACAGACAGCATGTAGTAGGTAAAAATCTGTAGGGCTTGCCTGAGACACATGGGGGTATTGTTTTCTCTACTTGGGGTCATTGCCTGAGAGCAGTATGCATGGAGACCTTGCTCCAGGAACAAACATATAGCTGAGAACATTTCCTTCCCCTATACCTCAGTATAAACACAAAACCACCTTGGTGCCACAATGTCAACACTGACTGCCTAACGTGCTTATACCAGGTCCAATACCCTTGCACTCCGCCAGTACTGTCCTTCATGGTGAAGTTTGCCTCAATCCCAGGGAGGCAGACCCCTTCCCCAGAAGACCAGCAGAAACCCCTCCCACACCAAGTCCAAGTCTTCTATATACAGAGTCTTGCAAGGCATCAGTTTTAGTAGAAGTAGCATCAAGTCTCATTTCACAAGCGAACCAGAGCTCACCTAGTTAAAACTCACCACACTCTAGCCAAGGACTAGACACTGCCCACTGTAGGCAAGGAGAGCGACTACAGATAACTGCCCTGAAGGATAGAGCAGCCAAAACACAGCAGCAGAGTGTACCTAGCACATTATCAGAGACTCTTCCTGAGGCACCAGGCCCAGAACAATATATGGCTTCTTCTTTGTCAAGCCATTACTTTCAGGAGCAGAAACATAGCAAGCTTGCTTAACACAGAGAAGAACACAGAGACATAACAAAATGCCAAGACAGAGGAATTCATCCCAAAAGAAAGAAAAAGAAATGGTCCCAGCCAGGGATCAAATAAAAAAAGGATATAAGTAACATGCCTGATGGATAACTTAAAGCAACAATCATAAAGATGCTATTAGCTTGAGAAAAGAATGGGGACTTCAAGGAGGCCCTTACCGTAGAGCTAAAGAGTTAAGGAGGGCATGTGTTGTGATGAGCACTGGGTGTTATACACAAATAACGAATCATTGAACACTACATCAAAACTAATGATGTACTATATGTTGGCTAACTGAACATAATAAAAATAAATAAATAAATAAATCAGTCAGAAATGAAAAATCCACTCGTCTGTTGTAGGGCATCTTTGCTCCTTCCACAGTTTGGCTATTTTGGACATTGCTGCTATGAACATTGGGGTGCATGTGCCCCTTCTTTTCACTACTTCTCTATCTTTGGAGTATATATCCAGTAGTGCAATTGCTGGGTCATAGAGTAGCTCTATTTTTAACTTTTTGAAGAACCTCCACACTGTTTTCCAAAGTGGCATACCAACTTGGATTCCCACCAACAGTGTAAGATGGTTCCCCTTTCTCCACAACCTCTCCAGCATTTGTTGTTTCCTGCCTTGTCAATGTTTGCCATTCTAACTGGTGTAGGATGGTATCTCAATGTGGTTTTGATTTGAATTTCCCTGATGGCTAATGATAAGGAAGGCATGTATTGCATGGAGCACTGGGTGTTAAACGTAAATAATGAATCATGAAACACTACATCAAAAACTAATGATGTACTGTATGGTAACTAACATAACATAATAATAAAAAAAGAAATGAAAAATAGAATAACATATTTGAAACTGACTGGATGCAATGAACACAAGGATGGAAGAGGCAGAGGAACAAATAAGTGATTTAGAAGATAAAATAATGAAATAACTAAGCTGAACAAAAGAGAGAAAAAAGAATAATGGAATATGAAAGTTGATTTAGGGAACTGAGTTAATCTATAAAACAGAATAACATTAATGTTACAGGAGTCCTGGAAGAAGAAGAGAGAAAGGGAGCAGGAAATTTATTGGAGAAAATGATAGCTAAAAAATTCCCTAATGTAGAGAAGGAAACAGACATCCAAATCCAGGAGACACAGAGAATTCCCATCAAAATCAACAAAATCAAACTGACATCAAGACATATTGTAGGGACGTCTGGGTGGCTCAGTCATTAAACGTCTGCCTTCAGCTCAGGTCATGATCCCAGGGTCCTGGGATCAAGCCACACATCAGGTTCCCTGCTCCACAGGAAGCCTGCTTCTCCCTCTCCCACTCCCCCTGCTTATGTTCCCTCTCTCTCGGTGTCTCTCTCTGTCAAATAAATAAATAAAATCTTAAAAAAAAGACATATTGTAATTAAATTTGCAAAATATGCCAATAAAGAAATCTTAAAAGTACAGATAAAAGAAATCCTTAATTTATAAGAAAAGACCTTACAATAAGACTAACTGGATATTTCTTAACAGAAACTTGGCAAGCCGGAAAAGAGTGGCATAATATAGGGGCGCCTGGGTGGCTCAGATGGTTAAGGATCTGCCTTCGGCTCAGGTCATGATCCCAGGGGCCTGGGATTGAGTCCCACATCAGGCTCCCTGCTCAGTGCAGAGCCTGCTTCTCCCTGTTCTTCTCCCATTCCCTCCCCTTGTGTTCTCTGGCTCTGTCAATCTCTCTATCAAATAAATAAAATCTTTAAAAAAGTGGCATAATATATCAATGTGCTGAATGGGAAAAATCTGCAGACAAGAATAATCTATCCAGCAAGGTTATCATTCAGAATAGGAGAGATAAAGAGGTTCCCAGACAAAACCTGAAGGAGTTGACTACTGAAACAGCCCTGTGTGAAATATTAAAGGGGATGCTTTGAGTGGAAAGGAAAGACCAAAAGTGACAAAGCAAGAAAAGAACAGAGAAAATCTCCAGGAAAATAAAAAAAGACAAAACAAGTATTAAAATGGCAATAAATATATATCTATCAATAATTACTCGACTGTAAATGGACTAAATGCTCCAATCCTAAGATATAGGATATGAGAAGGGATAAAAAGAGAGAGAGATCCATCTAAATGTGCCCTACAAGAGACTAATTTTATACTAAAAGTCATCTGAAGATTGAAAGTAAGAGGATGGAGAAATATTTATCATACAAATGGCCATCAAATGAAAGCCAGAGTAGCAATACTTAAACAGAAAAGATTTTAAACCAAATACTGTAACAAGAAATGTAGAAGGGCACTACATCATAATAAAGGGGACTATCCAACAATTGATGTAACAGCTGCAAACATTTATTCATTCAACATGGGAGCACCCAAATATATATATAAAAAAAAAATAAACACAAAAAGCTAAAATGATAATACAATAAAAGTAGGTGACATTAACACCCCACTTACATCAATGGGCAGATCATCTAAGCAGAAAATCAACAAGGAAACAATGAATGATACATTGGACCAGATGGACATAAAATATATATTCAGAATATTTCATCCTAAAGCAACAGAATAGACTTTCTTTTCAAGTGCACATGGGACATTCTCCAGAAAAGCTCACATACTAGATCACAAATTAGGTCTCAAAATGTACAAAAAAAAAATTGCATATTTTCTGACCACAACACTATGATACTTGAAGTGAACCATAAGAAAAAAATTTGAAAAGACCAAAAATATATGGAGGTTAAACAACATATTACTAAACAATGAATGTGTCATCCAGGAAATCAAAGAGGAAAAAAAAATGGGGACAAATGAAAATATAAACAAAATGGTCCAAAACCTTTGGGATGCAACAAAAACAATCCTAAGAGAAAAGTAAGAGTAATACAGGCCTAGCAAGAAGCAAAAAAATCTCAAATAAACAACATAACCTTACACCAAAGGAGCAAGAAAAAGAAAAGCAAATGAAGCCTAAAACCAGCAAATGTAGGGAAATAACAAAAATTTGAAGAGAAATAAATGTCATGGAAACAAACAAACAAACAATAAACAAAACAAATCAATGAAACCAGTAGCTGGTTCTTTGAAAATGTTAATAAAATTGATAAATCCCTGTCCAGACTTATCAAAAAGAAAAGAGAATAGACAAAAATGGATAATACCACAAATGAGAGAGGAGAAATGATAACTGACACTACAGAAATACAATTATCATTTCAAGAAAAGCTATATTCCAAAAAATAGATCACCTCCAAGAAATTACCAAAACTGTAATAAGAAGAAACAGAAAACTAGAACACACCAGTAACCTAAGAACTTGAATCAGTAATCAAAAACCTCCCAGCAAAGACCAGGACCACACGGTTTTGCAAGTAAATTGTACCAAACATTTAAAGAAGAGTTACTACCTATTCTAAAACTATTCTTAAAAATAGGAAAGGAAGGAAAATTTCCAATTTCCTTTGAGGCTAGCATTATCTTATACAACAACCAGACAAGGACTCCACAAAAAAGGGAACTGTAGTCCAATATCCCTGATGAACATGGATGCAAAAATTCTCAAAAAAAAAAAAAGTTAGCAAATCAAATCCAACAGTACATTAAAAGAATAATTCACCACAATCAAGTGGGATTTTCCTGGGCTGCAAGGATGGCTCATATTTGCAAATCAAACATGTGGCACATCACATTAATAAAATCTTTTTTTTAAAGATTTTATTTATTTATTTGACAGAGAGAGCGCGCGACAGCAGGAACACAAGCAGGGGGAGTGGGAGAGGGAGGAGCAGGCTTCCCTCTGAGCAGAGAGCCCGATGTGGGGCTTGATCCCAAGACCCCGGATCATGACCTGAGCCCAAGGCAGACGCTTAATGACTGAGCCACCCCGGCGCCCCGGCACATCACATTAATAAAAGAAAGGTTAAGAATCACATGATCCAGGGCGCCTGGGTGGCTCAGTCATTAAACCTCTGCCTTTGGCTCAGGTCATGATCCCAGGTCCTGGGATCAAGCCTGGCATCGGGCTCCCTGCTTGGTGGGGAGCCTCCTTCTCCCTCTCCCTTTACTGTTCCCTCTGCTTGTGCTCTCTTATTCTCTCTGTCAAATAAATAAAATCTTTAAAAAAAAGAACCACATGATACTTTGAATAGATGCAGAAAAATCATTTGACAAAGTACAACATCCTTTTTATGTAAACACTCTGAACAAAGTATTGTCAGAGGGAACATACCTCAATATATTAAGGCCATAGATAAAAAACCTACAGGAATATCATTTTCAATGGGGAAAACTGAGAGCTTTTCTTCCAAGGTCAGGAACAAGACAGGGATGTCCACTTTCACCCTTGTTATCTAACATAATGCTGGAAGTCCTAGCCACAGCAATCAGACAACACAAATAAGTAAAAGGCAGCCAGATTGGCAAAGAAAAAGTCAAACTTTCATTATTTGTAGATGACATGATACTGTATATAGAAAACTCAAAAGACTCCATGAAAATTTTGCCAGAACTGATACATGAATTCAATAAAGTCACAAGATACAAAATCAATGTACAGAAATCTGTTGGGATGCAACAAAAACAATCCTAAGAGAAAAGTAAGAGTAATTTCTATACACCAATAGTGAAGAGCTAGAAGGAGAAATCAAGCAATCAATTCCATTTATAATTGCACCAAAACCCATAAGATACCTAGGAATAAACCTAAGCAATGAAGTAAAAGTCACCTGTACCCTGAAAACTGTAAGACACTGATGAAAGAAAAAGAAATTTAAGAGGACACCAAAAATGGAAAATACTGCATGTTCATGAATCAGAATATTGCCAAAATATCTATACTACCAAAAGCCATCTACAAATTTAATGTAATTTCTATCAAAATACCAGCATTTTTCACAGAGCTAAAACAATCAAAACAAAGACAAAACAAAACAGTATTAACATTTGTATGGAACCACAGAAGACCCCAAATAATCTTGAAAAAGAAAAGCAAGATGGAGGCATCACTATTCCAGATTTCAAATTATATTACAAAGGTGTAGTAATCAAAAGAGCATGGTACTAGCACAAAAACAGACACATAGGTCAGTAGAACAGGGTAAGAAATGCAGAAATGATCCACAACTATATGGGCAATTAATATTCAACAAAGCAAGAAAGAATATCCAATGAAAAAAGACAATCTCTTCAACAAATGGTCTTGGGAAAACTGGACAGCAACATGCAAAAGAATGAAACTGGACCACTTTCTTACACCCTACCCAAAAATAAGTTCAAAATTATGAAAGACCTAGAGGTGCCTGGGTGGCTCAGATGGTTAAGCATCTGCCTTCGGCTCAGGTCATGATCCCAGAGTCCTTAGATCAAGCCCCACATTGGGCTCTTGCCTCAGTGGGAAGCCTGCTTCTCCCTCTCCCTCTGTCTCTCCCCCTGCTCATGCGCTCTCTCTCTCTCTCTGTATCTCTGTGTCTCAAATGAATAAATAAAATCTTTAAAAAAAATTATGAAAGACCTAAATGTGAGTCAGGAAACCATCAAAATCCTAGAGGAGAACACAGCCAGTAACCTCTTTGACATTGACCCTAGCATCTTATTCCTAGATATGTCTCCTGAGGTAAGGGAAACAAAAGCAACAATAAACTATGGGGACTTTATCAAAATAAAAATCTTCTTCATAGAAGGAAACAATGAACAGAACTAAAAGGCAACCCTGCAGAATGGGAGAAGATATTTTCAAATGACATATCTGATAAAGGCTTGGTATTCAAAATATATAAAGAACATATAAAATTCACACCAAAAACCCACAAACAATCCAGTTAAAAATAGGCAGAAGACATGAATAGACATTTTTCCAAAGAAATCACAAAGGTGGCCAACAGACACATGAAAAGATGTTCAACATCACTCAACATCAGGGAAATGTAGATTAAAATTACAATGAGGTAAAAAAAAAAATTACAATGAGGTATCACCTCACCCCTGTCAGAATGGCTAATATTAACAACACAGGAAACAATTGGGTTTGACAACATAGGAAACAATTGGGTTTGATAAGGGGAACATTCTTATACTGTTGATGGGAAGGCAAACTGGTGCAACTACTCTGGAAAACAGTATGGAGGTTCCACAAAACATTAAAAAACATTATTTCCATATTAACCAGCAATTGCACTACTAAGTATTTACTCAAAGGATAAGAAAACACTGATTCAAAAGAAACATTCACCCTGATGTTTTATAGCAGCATTATCAACAATAACCAAATTATGGAAGAAACAAAATGTCCATCGACTGATGAATGGATAGAGAAAAGGTGGTGTGTATACACACACACACACACACACACACAATGGACTATTAGCCATTAAAAAGAATGAAATCTTGCTATTTACAATGATTGGATGGAGCTAGAAGGAATTATGCTAAGTGAAATAAGTCAATAGAGAGAAAGACAAATACCATTAATTTCACTCATTGGTGGAATTTAAGAAATAAAACAAATAAACATGGAGGGGGGAGAGTAAACCAAGAAACAACTCCTAACTATAGAGAACAAACAATAGTTACTCCAGCAGAAGTGGATGGGATGGGATAGGTTTAATAAGTGATGGGAACTAAGGTGGGCACTTGTTGTGATGAGCACCAAGTGATGTATGTAAGTGATTAATCATTAAATTCTATACCTGAAACTAATATTGCACTGTATGTTAACTACTGGAATTTAAATTAAAACTTGAGAAATAATAAGGATGTGTTCTACATACACAATGAAATATTACTCAGCCATAAAAAAACCCCAAAATCTTGTCATTTGTGACAGTTTAGATGGACCTATAGGGTATTATGCTAAACCAAACAGAGAAAGAAAAATACTATGTAATTTTACTTATATCTGGAATCTAGAAAACAAAACAAATAAACAAAAAAAAAGAGACTCAGTAATACAGAGAACAAATTGAAGGCTATCAAGTGACGGAGGATGGGGAGGTAAGAAAAGTAGGTGAATGTGATTCAAAGGCACCCAATTTCAGTTAGGAATTAAATATGTCATAGGAATTAAGAGTCCAGTGCCAGGAGTATAGTCAATAATAATGTAATAACTTTGTAAGGTGACAGATTGCAGCTACACTTACAGTGTTGATCATTTTGTAAGTTATGTAATTGTCAAATTAATGTTGTATACCTTCATCTAATACAATAGCGTATGTCAACTTTATTTTATTTATTTATTTTTTTAAAGATATTATATGTTTATTTGAGAGAGAATGAGATAGAGAGAGAGCATGAGAAGGGGGAGGGTCAGAGGGAGAAGCAGACTCCCTGCCAAGCAGGGAGCCCGATGCGGGACTCGATCCCGGGACTCCAGGATCATGACCTGAGCCGAAGGCAGTCGCTTAACCAACTGAGCCACCCAGGTGTCCCAACTGAGCTACCCAGGCGTCCCTGTCAACTTTATTTCAATTAAAAAAGTAAGCAGCATTTAAAAACTAAAAATATATAAGTAAGTAAATAAAATGCTAATCTATAAATAATCACTTAAGGAAAAACAAAACAAAACAAAATAGAATGTCTTTTAGGCTTTATTATAATGAGCCAGGTCTACTCACAATGAACTCCCTTAAGTTTTGTTTTTCTGGGAAAGTCTTTGTCTCTTCTTCATTTTTTTTTTTAATATTTATTTGAGAGAGAGAGAGAGGGAACAAGTAAGGAGGAGTGACAGAGGAAGAGGGAGGGAGAGAATCTCAAGCAGACTTCTTGCTGAATGTGGAGCCTGACACAGAGCTTGATACCAGGACCCTGAGATCACAACCTGAGACAAAATCAAGAGTTGGACACTTAATTGACTGAGCCACCCAGGTGCTCCTCTTCTTCAATTTCTTAAGGACAATTTTGCCATGCATAGTATTCTTGGTTGCCAGATGTTTGTTTGTTTGTTTTTCTTTCAGCACTTTGAATATAGCATCCCTTTCCCTTCTGGCCTGTATGATTTTGTTGTTGTTGTTGTTGTTGTTATGTTCAGTTAGCCACCATTAGTTTTTGATGTAGCGTTCAACAATTCATTAGTTGCATATAACACCCAGTGCTCATCATAACACATGCCCTCCTTAATACCCATCACCCTCCTATCCCATCCCTCCACCCCCTCCTCTCTGAAATCCTCAGTTTGTTTCCCAGAGTCCATAATATCTCATGGTTTTTCTCCCTCTCTGATTTCCCTGCATGATTTTTGATGAGAAACCCATCAATAGTTACATAGAGATTCCCATGTATGTGACAAATTGCTTTTCTAATTCTCCTTTCAAAATTATCTTTGTCTATGAATTTTGACAATTTGATTTTGATACATGTTTTGGTGTAGTCTTTTTTGAGTGTATCATATTTGGGATCTTATAATTTTCATGAATTTGGATATCCATTTTCTTCCCATATTTTGGAAAATTTTCATTGATTATTTCTTTAAATTATTTTTTATTATTTTGAAAACATTTTATTTATTCATTTGAGAGAGATAGAGGCAGAGAGAGGGGGCACAAGCAGGAGGGAGAGGAAGAGAGAGAAGCAGACTCCCTGCTGAGCCAAGAGCCTGAGGTGGGGCTCGATCCCAGGACCTGGGGATCATGACCTGAGCCAAAGGCAGATGTTTAACCATCTGAGCCACCCAGGCACCCCATCTTTACATTATTTAAATAAGTTTTGTGTCCCACTCTTTCTTCAACTTCCTCTTCTTCCTCTTCTTCTCCTCCTCCTATTATGCATATATTGATTTTCTTGATGTTATACACATATGCTTTCTTCACTCTTTTTCATTCTGTTTTTCTTTTTTTACTTGTGACTGGATAATTTCAAATGACCTGTTTTTTTAGTTTACTCTTTGTTCTGTTTTTTCAAGTGTGCTGCTGAAACCTTGAATTGATTTTTTTTTTCAGTTCAGTTACTGTCTTCTTTATCTTCCAAATTTGTTTAGTTATTTTTTAGTTTCCATCTCTTTGTTGATAATCTCATTTTAGTCACACATTTTTTTTCTGATTTTGTTTAATTATCTGTATCATTTATAATTCACTAGCACTTCTTTAAGAGAACTATTTTGAATTATTTATTAGACATTTCAGTGATATCCACTTCTTTTAGCTCACTTTTTTTTTCATTTATTGAGTCTTTTTTTCCCTAATTCTTCATGTTACTTGCAGCTTTGCTTTGATGTCTAAACATTTAAAGAAATAATTATCTCTTAGAGTATTTATGAAGTGACAGTAAATCCAAAAGACCTTCAACAATCAGCCTAAGTAGAGATTCTGGCAGCCCTTAAACAGCAAACTTCTCTACTTTTCCTTTGTTCTTAGCTGCACCCACAAAACTGTGATTCATCAGCCAGTTCTCCTGGTGACATAAGTTAAAATCTGGTTTCTTGGGTCACATACAGAAAGGCTGGGATTTGGGAGGCACAGAGCACTCTTTTTCCTTCCTCCCTGGGGAGAAGCTTCAGGCTATGCAACTTCTCTGAATCTCACGGGGCTTTGCTGGGCTGCTAGAAATTTTTTGCCCCATTTCCCTTATTCTTGCATGTCTTAGTAGTGTGAAATGTGCTGATTCATCTGTGCTTTATGTGAGATGAAACAGAAAATGGTCCATGCGTCAGTGCATTCAAAATGCTAGGGATGCTAGATGGTTGGCCCAGGTTTCCCTTCTTGAAAGGAGACATCATGGGCTGAGAGTATACTTTCCAGGCTTCAGCTGTGCTGGCGTAAGGGTGGGGCTAATGCAGGAAACATAAAATTACTCTTTATACCTGTATCAATTCACTTTTCTCAATTCTATGCCCATTTGAGGTACTACAATTCCTTAACATTATTCTGAGCTTTTAATAAAAATACTTTGAACAATATATCATTGTTAAATTGATGTTTCTCTGAAGGAATAAGGGTTTCCTAATCATACATCTTGCAAATGTCACTCCGTAGGAATCTTTCAGGCAGCTCAGTGTATTTAAAGTGTGGCATCCTGAATTCCAGAGTCTTTGACGGTTTGTCTACTTCTCTGATTTCTTCCCATTCAGGTTTCACTCTCTTCTCCTGTGGTCCTCCACGCTATTCCTCATATTCCACATATGAGTGAAACCATATGATAATTGTCTGTCTCTGATTGACTTATTTCATTTACATAATCGCCTCCAGGAGCATCCATGTCAATGCAATTGGTGAGTATTCATCCTTTCTGATGGCTGAGTAATATTCCATTGTATATATGAACCACATCTTTATCCATTCATCTGTTGAAGGGCATCTTAGCTCCTTCCACAGTTTGGCTATTTTGGACATTGCTACTATGAATATTGGGGTGCATGTGCCCATTCTTTTCACTACATCTATATCTTAGGGATAAATACCTAGTAGGTCAATTGCTGGGTCATGGGGTACCTCTATTTTTAACATCTTGAGGAACCTCCACAATGTTTTTCTGAGTGGCTGTACCAGCTTGCATTTCCAGCAACACTGTAAGAGGGTTCACTTCTCTCCATATCCTTGCCAGTATTTGTTGTTTCCTCTCTTGTTAATTTTTGCTATTCTAATTTGTGTAAGGTGGCATCTCACTGTGGTTTTGATTTATATTTCCTTGACAGCCAGCCATGTTGAACATTTTTTCAGGTCTTTCATTTTGTTCATGTCTTCTGCCCATTTCTTGACTGGATTATTTGTTTTTTGGGTGTGGAGTTTGAGAAGTTCTTTATAGATCTTGGATACCAGCCCTTTATCTGAAATGTCATTTGCAAATATCTTCTCCCATTCTGTGGGTTGCCTTTTTGGTTTTTTGACTGTTTCCTTTGTTGTGCAGAAGCTTTTGATCTTGATGAAGTCCCAAAAGTTCATTTTTGCCTTTGTCTCCCTTGCCTTTAGAGACATGTCTTGAAAGAAGTTGCTGTGACCAGATTCGAAGAGGTTACTGCCTATGTTCTCCTCTAGGATTTTGAAGGATTCCTATCTCACATTGAGGTCTTTCATCCCTTTTGAGTTTATCTTTGTATATGGTGTAAGAGAATGTGCCAGTTTCATTCTTCTGTATGTAGCTGTCCAATTTTCCCAGCACCATTTATTGAAGAGACTTTTTCCCATTGGATATTCTTTCCTGCTTTGTTGAAGATTCATTGATCATAGAGGTCAGGGTCCACTTCTGGGTTCTCTACTCTGTTCCATTGATCTATGTGTCTGGTTTTGTACCAATACCATGCAGTCTTGATGATCACAGCTTTGTAATATAGCTTGAACTCAGGCATCATGATGCCCCCAGCTTTGGTTTTCTTTTTCAACATGCCCTTGGCAATTCAGGGTCTTTTTGGGTTCCATACAAGTTTTAGGTCTGTTTGTTCCACTTCTGTGAAAAATGTCAATGGTATTTTGATAGGGATTCCTTTGAAAGTGTTGATTGCTCTGGGCAGGATAGACATTTTATCAATGTTTATTCTTCCAATCCATGAGCATGGGATGTTTTTGATCTCATTGTGTCTTCCTCCATTTCTTTCCTAAGAAATGTTCTGTAGTTTCTAGAGTACAGATCTTTTACCTCTTTGGTTAGGTTTATTCCTAAGTATATTATTTTTTTTGGTGCTATTCAAAATGGAATTGATTCCTTAATTTCTGTTTCTTCAGTCACATTGTTAGTGTGTAGAAATGAAACTTATTTCTGTACATTGATTTTGTATCCTGCCACATTGCTGAATTGCTGTATGAGTCTAGTAACTTGGGGGTGGGGTCTTTTGGGTTTTCCACATAAAGAAATTATGTCATCTGTGAAGAGTGAGAATTTGGCTTCTTCCTTGTCAATTTGAATGTCTTTTATTTATTTATTTTTGTTGTTGTTGTCTGATCGTTGAGACTAGGACTTCTAGTACTATGTTGAACAAAAGTGGTGAGAGTGTCCCTGATCTTAAGGGAAAAGCTCTCAGGTATCCTCATTGAGAATTATATTCACTGTGGTTTTTTCTTAGATAGCTTTTATGATATTGAGGAATGTTCCCTCTTTCCCTATACTTTGAAGAGTTTTAATCAGGAAAAGATGCTGTATTTTTTCAAGTGTTTTTTTCTGCATCAATTGAGAGGATCACATGGTTCTTGTCTTTTATTAATGTGCTCTATCTCATTGATTAATTTGCTAATGTTGAACCACCAATGCATCCCAGGAATAAATCACACCTGGTGTTGATGGATAATCCTTTTAATGTCCTGTTGGATCCTATTGGCTCGGATCTTGGTGAGTATTTTGATATCCATGTCCATTAGGGATATTGGTCTCTAATTCTCCTTTTTGATGGGGTCTTTGATATTGGGATCAGGACAATGTGGGCCTCAAAGAACGAGTTTGGAAGTTTTCCTTCTATTTCTACTTTTTGGAACAGCTTCAGTGGAATAAATATGATGTCTTCTTTAAATGTTGGTAGAATTCTGGGAAGCCATCTGAACCTAGACTCTGGTTTTTTTGGGAGAATTTTTTTATTATTGCTTCAATTTCCTTGCTGGTTATTGGTCTGTTCATGTTTTCTATTCCAGTTTTAGTCTTGGTAGTTTATAAGTTTTGAGGAATGCATCCATTTCTTCTAGATTGTTTTGATTGTTGGCATATAGTTGCTGGTAATAATTTCTAATAATTGTTTCTTTTTCTCTGTTGTTAGTTGTGAACTCTCCCCTTTTATTCATGAGTTTATTAATTTGGGTCCTTTCCTTTTTCTTTTGGGTAAGTCTGGCCAGAAGTTTATCAAGCTTATTAATACTTTCAAAGAACCAGCTTCTAGTTTTGTTGATCTGTTCTACTCTTTTTCAGGTTTTTATTTCATGTTTTTTGCTCTAATCTTTTTTTTTTATTCTTATGTTAATCCCCATACATTACATCATTAGTTTTAGATGAAGTGTTCCATGATTCATTGTTTGTGCACAATACCCAGTGCTCCATGCAGAATGTGCCCTCCTCAATACCCACCACCAGGCTAACCCATCCTCCCACCCACCTCCCCTCTAGAACCCTCAGTTTGTTTTTCAGAGTCTATCGTCTCTCATGGTTCGTCTACCCCTCCGATTTCACCCACTTCATTCTTCCCCTCCCGCTACCACCTTCTTCTTCTTCTTTTTTTTTTCTTAACATATGTTGCATTATTTGTTTCAGAGGTACAGATCTGAGATTCAACAGTCTTGCACAATTCACAGCGCTTACCAGAGCACACAACCTCCCCAGTGTCCATCACCCAGTCACACCATCCCTCCCACCCCACCCCCCACTCCAACAACACTCAGTTTGTTTCCTGTGATTAAGAATTCCTCATATCAGTGAGATCATATGATACATGTCTTTCTCAGTTTGACTTATTTCACTCAACATAATACCCTCCAGTTCCATCCACGTCGTTGCAAATGGCAAGATCTCATTCCTTTTGATGGCTGCATAATATTCCATTGTATATATATACCACCTCTTCTTTATGCATTCATCTGTTGATGGACATCTTGGCTCTTTCCACAGTTTGGCTATTGTGGACATTGCTGCTATAAACATCGGGGTGCACGTAGCCCTTCGGATCCCTACTTTTGTATCTTTGGGGTAAATACCCAGTAGTGCAATTGCTGGATCATATGGTAGCTCTATTTTCAACTTTTTGAGGAACCTCCATACAGTTTTCCAGAGTGGCTGCACCAGCTTGCATTCCCACCAACAGTGTAGGAGGGTTCCCCTTTCTCCGCATCCCTGCCAACATCTGTCGTTTCCTGACTTGTTAATTTTAGCCATTCTGACTGGTGTGAGGTGGTATCTCATTGAGCTTTTGATTTGGATTTCCCTGATGCTGAGCGATATTGAACACTTTTTCATGTGTCTGTTGGCCATTTGGATGTCTTCTTTGGGTAAATGTCTGTTCATGTCTTCTGCCCATTTCTTGATTGGATTCTTTGTTCTTTGGGTGTTGAGTTTGATGAGTTCTTTATAGATATTGGATACTAGCCCTTTCTCTGATATGTCATTTGCAAATATCTTCTCCCATTCTGTCGGTTGTCTTTTGGTTTTGTGGACTGTTTCCTTTGTTTTGCAAAAGCTTTTTATCTTGATGAAGTCCCAACAGTTCATTTTTGCCCTTGCTTCCCTTGCCTTTGGCGATGTTTCTAGGAAGAAGTTGCTTCAGCTGAGGTCAAAAAGGTTGCTGCCTGTGTTCTCCTTTAGGATTTGGATGGACTCCTGTCTCACATTGAGGTCTTTCAACCATTTGGAGTCTATTTTTGTGTGTGGTGTAAGGAAATGGTCCAGTTTCATTCTTCTGCATGTGGCTATCCAATTTTCCCAACACCATTTGTTGAAGAGACTGTCTTTGTTCCATTGGACATTCTTTCCTGCTTTGTCGAAGATTAGTTGACCATAGAGTTGAGGGTCCATTTCTGGGCTCTCTATTCTGTTCCATTGATCTATGTGTCTGTTTTTGTGCCAGTACCATGCTGTCTTGATGATGACAGCTTTGTAATAGAGCTTGAAGTCCGAAATTGGGATGCCGCTGGTTTTGCTTTTCTTTTTCAACATTCCTCTGGCTATGCGGGGTCTTTTCTGGTTCCATACAAATTTTAGGATGATTTGTTCCATTTCTTTGAAAAAAGTGGATGGTATTTTGATGAGGATTGCATTGAATGTGTAGATTGCTCTAGGTAGCATTGATATCTTCACAATATTTGTTCTTCCAATCCATGAGCATGGAACGTTTTTCCATTTCTTTGTGTCTTCCTCAATTTCTTTCATGAGTATTTTATAGTTTTCTGAGGACAGATCCTTTGTCTCTTTGGTTAGATTTTTTCCTAGGTATCTTATGGTTTTGGGTGCAATTGTAAATGGGATCGACTCCTTAATTTCTCCTTCTTCTGTCTTGTTGTTGGTGTATAGGAATGCCACTGACTTCTGTGCATTGATTTAATATCCTGCCACTTTACTGAATTCCCGTATGAGTTCTAGCAGTTTTGGGGTGGAGTCTTTTGGGTTTTCCACATAAAGTATCATATCATCTGCAAAGAGTGAGAGTTTGACTTCTTCTTTGCCAATTTGGATGCCTTTGATTTCTTTTTGTTGTCTGATTGCTGTGGCTAGGACTTCCAATACTATGTTGAATAGCAGTGGTGAGAGTGGACATCCCTGCCGCATTCCTGACCTTAGGGGGAAAGCTCTCAGTTTTCCCCCATTGAGAATAATATTTGCTGTAGGTTTTTCATACATGGATTTGATGACATTGAGGTATGTACCCTCTATCCCTATACTCTGAAGAGTTTTGATCAAGAAAGGATGCTGTACTTTGTCAAAAGCTTTTTCTGCATCTATTGAGAGGATCATATGATTCTTGTTCTTTCTTTTGTTAATGTATTGTATCACATTGATTGATTTGCGGATGTTGAACCAACCTTGCAGCCCAGGGATCAATCCCACTTGGTCATGGTGAATAATCCTTTTAATGTACTGTTGGATCCTATTGGCTAGTATTTTGGTGAGAATTTTTGCATCCATGTTCATCAGGGATATTGGTCTGTAATTCTCCTTTATGATGGGGTCTTTGTCTGGTTTGGGGATCAAGGTAATGCTGGCCTCATAAAATGAGTTTGGAAGTTTTCCTTCCGTTTCTATTTTTTGGAACAGTTTCAGAAGAATAGGTATTAATTCTTCTTGAAATGTTTGGTAGAATTTCCCTGGGAAGCCATCTGGCCCTGGGCTTTTGTTTGTTGGGAGATTTTTGATGACTGCTTCCATTTCCTTAGTGGTTATAGGTCTGTTCAGGTTTTCTATTTCTTCCTGGTTCAGTTTTGGTAGTTGATATATCTCTAGGAATGCATCCATTTCTTCCAGGTTATCTAATTTGCTGGCATAGAGTTGCTCATAATATGTTCTTCGAATTGTTTGTATTTCTTTGGTGTTGGTTGTCATCTTTCCTCTTTCATTCATGATTTTGTTGAATTGGGTCATTTCTCTTTTCTTTTTGATAAGTCTGGCCAGGGGTTTATCAATCTTGTTAATTCTTTCAAAGAACCAGCTCCTAGTTTCGTTGATCTGTTCTACTGTTCTTTTAGTTTCTATTTCATTGATTTCTGCTCTGATCTTCATTATTTCTCTTCTCCTGCTGGGTTTAGGCTTTATTTGCTGTTCTTTCTCCAGCTCCTTTAGGTGGAGGGTTAGGTTGTGTACTTGAGACCTTTCTTGTTTCTTGAGAAAGGCTTGTATTGCTATATACTTTCCTCTTAGGCCTGCGTTTGCTGCATCCCAAAGATTTTGAGTAGTTGTGTTTTCATTTTCATTGGTTTCCATGTATTTTTTAACTCTTCTTTAATTTCCTGGTTGACCCATTCATTCTTCAGTAGGATGCTCTTTAGCCTCCATGTATTTGAGTTCTTTCCGACTTTCCTCTTGTGATTGAGTTCTAGTTTCAAAGCATTGTGGTCTGAAAATTGGCAGGGAATGATCCCAATCTTTTGGTTCCGGTTGAGACCTGATTTATGACCTAGGATGTGATCTATTCTGGAGAATGTTCCATGGGCACTAGAGAAGAATGTGTATTCCGTTGCTTTGGGGTGGAATGTTCTGAATATGTCTGTGAAGTCCATTTGGTCCAGTGTGTCATTTAAAGTCTTTATTTCCTTGTTGATCTTTTGCTTAGACGATCTGTCCATTTCAGTGAGGGGGGTGTTAAAGTCCCCCACTATTATTGTATTGCTGTCGATGTGTTTCTTTGCTTTTGTTATTAATTGCCTTATATAACTGGCTGCTCCCAAGTTAGGGGCATACATATTTACAATTGTTAGATCTTCTTGTTGGATAGATCCTTTAAGTAGGATATAGTGTCCTTCCTCATCTCTTATTACAGTCTTTGGTTTAAAATCTAATTTGTCTGATATAAGGATTGCCACCCCAGCTTTCTTTTGGTGTCCATTAGCATGGTAAATGGTTTTCCGCCCCCTCACTTTCAATCTGGGGGTGTCTTTGGGTCTAAAATGAGTCTCTTGCAGACAGCATATCGATGGGTCTTGTTTTTTAATCCAGTCTGTTAGCCTGTGTCTTTTGATTGGGGCATTTAGCCCATTTACATTCACGGTAACTATTGAAAGATAGGAATTTAGTGCCATTGTATTGCCTGTAAGGTGACTGTTACCGTATATTGTCTGTGTTCCTTTCTGGTCTATGTTGCTTTAGGCTCTCTCTTTGCTTAGAGGACCCCTTTCAGGATTTCCTGTAGGGCTGGTTTTGTGTTTGCAAATTCCTTTAGTTTTTGTTTGTCCTGGAAGCTTTTTATCTCTCCTTCAATTTTCAATGACAGCCTAGGTGGATATAGTATTCTTGGCTGCATATTTTTCTCATTTAGTGCTCTGAATATATCCTGCCAGTCCTTTCTGGCCTGCCAGGTCTCTGTGGATAGGTCTGTTGCCAATCTAATGTTTATACCCTTGTAGGTTACATATTTCTTCTCCCGAGCTGCTTTCAGGATTTTCTCTTTGTCTCTGAGACTCGTAAGTTTTACTATTAGATGTCGGGGAGTTGACCTATTTTTACTGATTTTGAGAGGGGTTCTCTGTGCTTCCTGGAATTCATGCCTGTTTCTTTCCCCAAATTAGGGAAGTTCTCTGTTATAATTTGCTCCATTATACCTTCTGGCCCTCTCTCTCTTTCTTCTTCTTCTGGGATCCCAATTATTCTAATGTTGTTTTGTCTTATGGTATCGCTTATCTCTCGAATTCTGCCCTCGTGATCCAGTAGTTCTTTATCTCTATTTTTCTCAGCTTCTTTATTTTCCATCATTTCATCTTCTATATTACTGATTCTCTCTTCTGCATCATTTATTCTAGCAGTTAGCGCCCCCATTTTTTATTGCACCTCATTAATAGCCTTTTTGATTTCTACTTGGTTGGACTTCAGCTCTTTTACTTCTCTAGAAAGGGTTTCTCTAATAACTTCCATATTTTATTCAAAGCCAGCTAGTATATTTAAAGTGATGATTCTGAACTCTAGATCTGACATCGTACTAATGTCCGTATTGAGTAGGTCCCTGGCAGTCGGTACTACCTCTTGTTCTTTTTGTTGAGGTGATTTTTTCCGTCTCGTCATTTTGTGCAGAGGAGAATAGATTAATGAGAGAACAAAATGCTAGCAGAGTAACCACGTCCCCAGAACATATACTTTAAACAAATCAGAAAAGACCTGAAGCAGTGGGATAAGAAAGGGAAAGAGAGAAAAAAGAAAAAGAAAAAAAGGAAAAAGAAAAAGATAAAGATAAAAACAAAAACAAACAAAACAAAACAACAACAACAAAAGAAAAACCAGAATGTGATCAAATATGATCTATATGGTATATAGATCAGTGCCACACACTAGATTTGGGTTGTATTTTGGTCTTTTAGAAGAAAGTGCCTCCCAAAATTTTAAGGAAAGAAAATCTTATATATGTACAAAAATAAGGGTTGATATGATGAAGGGATGGAATATGACTGTAAAAATGGAAATTATAAAAAATTTTATAAAAGGAATTGATAAGAAGTTGTTTGAAAAAAGAAAGAAGAGGATTTAAAAAAAGAAAAAAAAAGGGAGAGGATGTGATCAGGCAGGGGGATAGAAAACACCATATACTAGAGATTTAGGGTATATTTTAATCTGTTAGAAGAAACTATCTCAAAATTTTAAAGAGAGAACAACTTATATATATAAGCTAAAAATATGGGTAACTACTATGAAGGGATAGAATATGACTCTAAAAATGAAAAGTAAAAATCTTTTTTTTTTAAAGGGATTGATAAGATGTTGGTTGAAAAAGGGAAAAAGAAAAATTCAAAAAGAAATAAAAAGACAAAAAAGACAGTTAAAAAAAATTAACTTTAAAAGACTAAAGAATCATGGTAAAAAAGCCATGAATTCTATGTGCAGTAGTCCCTTAGCGCTGGAGTTCTGCCCTTCTCATTGATCGATAAACTTGGTCTTGGCCGGCTGTTCTCGCTGATCTTCTGGGGAGGGGCCTGTTGCCGTGGTTTCCAATTGTCTCTGCCGGAGGCGGAATTGCCCCGCCCTTGCCCCCTCCTGGCTAAGTAATCTGCTCCGGTTTGCTCTCCGGGGCTTTTGTTCCCTGCGAGCTTTCCGTACAGCTTTGGAGGCGGAGAGTGAAAATGGTGGCCTCCCAATCTCCGCCCTGGAGGAGCCGAGAACTCAGGGCCCCGCTCCTCAGTGAGCCCCCAGAGAAAAGCCATCAGTCACTCCCGTCTCCCCGGTCTCCGGCCGCACCCCGTGCTCGCCCGGCCTGTGACCACGCGCCTCTGTCTCTGGCACCCGACCCCGTGTGCAGTGTCCAAACCCAGCAGATCCCTGCGGTGCACTCCCGCGCGGCTCCTCCCGGGGAAGGAAGGTGAGTCTCCCCAGATCTGCCGCTTGTTGGGTCCCTGCCGGAGGAGCAGCGGCCCACTGTGCCGCGGATCACGGTTTATGGCAACCCCGAGCTGAGAGCCCGCGCCTGGGCTCTGCCTCTGCAGCCAGCTTCCCTGCTCTGTTACCTGGGAGCTCTGCCACACTCAGGCACCCCCGGTCTTTCTGTGACCCCGAGTGTCCTGAGACCACACTGTCCTGGAGGGTTCCACCCCCCACTTAGCCACCAGAGTGACGTCCCTCGGCGGAGCAGACTTTTAAAAGTTCCGATTTTGTGCTCTGTGGTTCTATCACTTGCCAGAAGCGGCCGACGGAGGCCCCTCCCCCGCCATCTATCCTCCCGAATATCGCGGCGGATTCACTTCTCTGCACGTCCTACCTTCCAGAAAGTGGTCGCTTTTCTGATGAGAGAGTTGTTGCTCTTCTTTTCTTCGATCTCCTGTTGAGTTTGTAGGTGTTCAGAATGGTTTGATCCCTATCCAGCTGAATTCCGGAGAGGAGACGAAATCCAGGTCTCCTACTCCTCCGCCATCTTGCGCCGCCCCCTTGCTCTAATCTTTATTATTTCTTTTCTCCTGTTTGGTTTAGCCCTTATTTGCTCTTCTTTCTCCAGGTCCTTTAGGTGTAAAGTTACCTTGTGCATTTGGGATTTTTCTACTTTTTTGAGAGAGTCTTGAATGGCTATGTATTTTGCTCTCAGCACCGCCTTTGCCATATCCCATAGGTTTTGGACCCATGTATTTATTTTTATAAGTTTCAATGAATTTTTAAAGTTATTCTTTAATTTCCTGGTTGACCATTCATTCTTTAGCAAGATGCTCTTTAACTTCCAAATGTTTGAGCTCCTTCTAAATTTCTTCTTGTTGAGTTTCAGGTTCATAGTATTTTGGTCTGAAAATATGCAGAGAATAATCTCAATCTTTGGTATTGGTATTGGGTTGAAATCCAGTTTCATAGCATTTTGGCCTGAAAATATGCAGAGAATAATCTCAGTCTTTTTGGTATTGGTATTTGGTTGAGACCTGATTTGTGACCCAGTATGTGGTCTATTCTGGAGAAAGTTCTCTGTGCAATCAAGAAGAATGAGTATTCTGTTGTTTTAGGGTGGAATGTTCTGTATATATCTATGAAGTCCACCTGGTCCAATGTGTCATTCAAAGCTCTTGTTTCTTTGTTGATCATCTGCTTAGATGATCTGTCCATTGCTGTGAGTGGAAGGTGGAAGTCTCCTACTATTATGTATCATTATCAATATGTTGCCTTATTTTGGTTAGTAGTTTGTTTATATAATTGACTACTCCCATTTTGGGAGTATAGAATTTACAATTGTTAGATTTTCCTGTTGGATAGACCCTTTAAATATGATACAGTGTTCTTCTAAATCTATTATGGTCTTTGGTTTACAATCTAATTTGTCTGATATGAGGATTGCTACCCCAGCTTTCTTTTGAGGTCAGTTGGCATGATAAATCGTTCTCCATACCCTCACTTTCAATTTGGAGGTGACTTTAGGTTGAAAATGAGTGTCTTGTAGACAGCATATTGATGGGTGCTGCTTTTTTATTCAGTCTGAAACCCTGTGTCTTTTCATGGGAGCATTCAGCCCATTTACATTCAGAGTAACTATTGAAAGATATGAATTTAATGCTATCCGTTCTGAATGACAGCCTTCCTGGGTAAAGTATTCTTGGCTGCATATTTTGTTTTGTTTTGTTTTGTTGTTGTTGTTGTTTTTCATTTTGTACTCTGAATATGTCTTGCCAGCCCTTTCTGGCTTGCCAGGTTTCTGTGGACAGAACCCGATGTTCCACCCTCTGTATGTAAGAAATCTCTTCCCACTAACTTCTCTCAGGATAGCTTCCTTGGGTGTAAGATTTTCAAGCTTCACTATTATATGTCACGGTGTTGATCCATTTTTATTGATTTGGGGAGGGTTCCTCTCTGCCTCTTGGATATGAATGCTTGTTTCTTTTCCCACATTAGTTAAGTTTTCAGGTATGACTTTCTCAAATATACCTTCTAATCCTCTTTTTCTCTTGGGGTTCCCAATAATTCTGACACTGGAATGTTTCATGGCATCATTGATCTCTCTAAGTGTATTTTCATGGGCTACTAGTTGCCTATCCATATTTTCCTCAGCTTTCTTCCTTTCTATCAGCTTATCTTCTAGATCACTGATTCACTTTTCCGCTTCATTTACCCTGGCTTTTAGAATATCCAGTTTAGACTGCATCTCATTCATAGCATTTTTAAGTTCAGCCTGATTAGCTCACATTTCTGCCCCTAGAGATTCTATATTGTCACTAATACTTTTTTTGAAGCCTAGCTATTTACTTCATGATTGCTGTCCTGACTTCTGTCTCTGACATCCAGCTTTTATCCATATCCATTAGTTCTGTGACAGAGGACATTGTCTCTGCTTCTTTTCTTTGTTGAGAGCTCCTCCTAGTCATTCTGTCATGGCATAGTTGAGTGAATGAACAGAGTCCAGAATATCAACAAAGACCCAAGCTAGATGGACCCTAGCAAAATTCAGCATGGTCAGACACCACCACCAAAAAAACAAAGCCAAAATGAAACACAAGAAAAAAATTAAACAATTGAAAAAAATTTAAAGGTGGGGAGGAGAAGGGAGCTATAATCTCTGTGTGGACAAAGCCATGCATTTCAGTTGTTCCTGGGTGTATTTTGGTCTTTGTGTTAGAGGACACTACATCCCAATATTGCAAGGAAAGTAAAAGTTGTATATATAAAAAGGTAAAACTGAATAGAGTGAAAAAGGGGTAAAATAAAGCATATATCTATAGAAAATATAAGTGTGTAAAAATACAAGTTAAAAAGTGACTATGAAAAATAAGTTGATATAATAGACATCTAGTTGAAATGAGGAGAAGGTAAAAAAAATACAACAGAGAAAAAACATGAGAAAAGGCAAAAAAAAAAAAAAAAGAAAAGAAAAGAAAAGAAAGGAAAGGAAAAGAAGAAAATAAAAGGAGATTTCTATCTGAAAAATAAACAAGTCATGAGGCCACACCTGGAGCTTGGTATACAATTTTCTCCCAGCTTTGTGATTTCAGTCTTATAGAATCCATAGAATTGTCATCAACCTGTTCTTCCAGCCTGTCTTCTGGGGAGGGCCCTGCTTCCCTGTTTCTCAGGTAACCCTGCCTGTGCGGAGTTGCCCCACCCCTATCAGGGGGATGGGCTCTGTGAAAATGGTCTTCTCTGTGACTTTAGTTCCCTGGGCGCTTTCTGCACCTCTTCAGAGGATCAGAGCAAAAATGGTCACAGGCAAACCTCTGGCCCAGAGCAGAAAAATCTCAGCCTGTCCTCTTTAATAAACCTTCCAGGACAAACAGTCTCCACTTCTGCATGCACTGCAGAAATCCGCAGCCTCCCTTGGTGTGCCCCCACAGCAACTCTCTCAGAGGCAGTCTCAGGGGCCCAGGAGTGCTTCTGCCCTTTGTGATTCTAAAATCTTCAGTGGCTGGGGCTCATGCGCACTCAACCAAGGTTAGGTCTGGGAATCTGGTCTGGGTTCTGTTCTAAAGCCCTTTTCCGGCCACTTCCAGGAATTTTTGCTGGTCTCGGTGCAGGTTCCAGATTTCTTCAGGCTCTACAAGGAAAGAGTGGTTATTGACAGGCCAGGCTCCTGGTTTATGGCAATCTGAGCTGAGAGTCCCTTCCTGGGCTCACTTACCATAACCTGCTTCCTGGCTCCAATGCTCAGACCCTCTACTTTTTCAAGAATCTCCTTTTGCTTTGTGGTCCCTTATAACCTGAGACCACAATGCCCTACTTAGAATTCTGCCTTTTCATTTCCAGAGCCCCCTTCAGAGAGGGATGTCGCTCCCTAGAGCAGATTTCTAAGGGTTCCGATTTTGTGCTCTGGTGTTATATCACTTTCCAGAAACCAGCCTATGGCACCTCCCTCCCCCTTCTCTTTATCTTCCAATATCTCCCCACAGATTCATGACTCCCCACCTCTTACCTTGCAAAAAGCAGTTGCTTTTCTGCTTGTAGAGATCCAGATATATATTTTTATATCTCAGGCTGATTTCATGGGTGTTCAAAATGGTTTGATAGATATCCAGGTAAATTCAGGGGACCAGTTGAAATGGGGTCCCCTACTCCTCTGCCTTCTTGCTTCCTCCAAAGTCTTCTTCTTTTTTTTTTTTTTAATGTCTAGTTTGTGTGGTATAAGTATTGGTACTCTGGCTTTTTTTGACATCCATTTCCATGATAAGTATTTCTCCATTGCTTCACATTCATTCTGCAGCTGTCGTCCAGTCTAAAATGAGTCTCTTTAAAAAAAAAATAAAATAAAAGGAGTCTCTTTTAGGCAGGATATAGATGAGTCTTTTTTTATCTGTTCTGATACACTGTATCATTTTATTGTAGCATTTAGACCCTTTACATTCAAAGTAATTACTAATACATAAGTATTTAGCTCCATTTCATTACTTGTTTTGTCATTGTTTCGGGAGATTTTTTGTTCCTTTCTTGGCTTTGTGACTTTTGTTCTCTCCTTTGTACTTAAAGAGTCCCTATGATATTTCTTGCAAGGTTTGCTTAGTGCTCATGGACTCCTTTAGATTTGTTCGTCTGGGAACCTCTTTATCTCTCCTTCTATCCTGAATGATAGCCTTGCTGAATAGAGTAACCTTGGCTTTGAATATATTATGCCACTCCCTCCTGACTTGCTGAGTTTCTGTTGAGAAATCTATAGCTAGCCCTATGGATTTTCCCCTGTAAATTAATGACTTCTTTTGTCCTATTGCTTTTAATATTTTTTCTTTATTACTATGTATTGCAAATCTCACTACAATATGGCTTGGTGTTGGTCTGTTTTTGTTCATTTTGATGGAAGTTCTCTGCATCTCCTGTATCACAATGTCTGTTTCCTTTCCCAGATTAGGGGAGTTTTCTGCTATCATTTCTTCAAATAAATTTTCTTCCCCCTTTTCACTCTCTTCTTCTGGGACTCCTGTAATGCAAATGTTATTACGTTTGATGGAGTTGCTGATTTCCCTAAGTCTTGCCTCATGTTCTGTAATTCTTCTTTCTTTCTTTTGTTCAGCTTCAATATTTTCCATTAATTTGTCTTCTATATCACTAATTCATTCCTGTTTCTTCTTATCTGTTGTTCATTGCATCAAGGCTGTTTCCAATCTCATTCATTGCATTCATCATCTCTGATTGATACTTCTTTTTTACTCTTTTATGTCTGTTGTAAGGTTCTCCTTGATGTTTTCAATTATTTTTTCATTGAATATCCTTATGTTTGTTGCTTTAAATTCTCCATCAGACACATTACTTATATCTCTTTATCTTAGATATCTAACTGTGGCCTTATCTTTTCATTCATTTGGGATCAATTCCTTCATCGTGACATTTTGTCTAAGTCTCTACATATATCTGTTAGTTCCATCTGGTCCAAGTATCACTCGAAGCCATTGTTTCCTTGTTGATGTGTGTGTGTGTGTGTGTGTGTGATCTATCCATTGATGTAAGTCAGCTGTTAAAGTTCTCTATTATTTTATTACTGTCAATTTCTTTGTTTATGGCTATTAATAGTTTCTTTATGTACTTTGGTACTCGCATGTTGAATGCATAAATATTTGCAATTTTTATATCCTCTTATTGGATTATCTTTATCATTATGTAGTGTCCTTCTTAGTCTCTTCTTAGAGTTATTATTATTATTACTATTATTATTATTATTATTATTATTATTATTATTAAATCTAGCTTGGGTTGTTTAGGCCAAGTAGGAGGACCTGTAATCTACCCCATCCCACATTTACAAATAGATATCATCCACATCCAAATCAATAAACTGGGGAGTGATCCAGAAACTGATAGAACAACCTCCACAACTAAATATAGAGGAGAAGCATCATCTGAAATGTTAGGAAAGTCAGAAAGGTGGAGGGAGACTGCTTGCAAGAAGGAGGGGGATGTATGTACAGAGAGGGCAGAGAAATGAGCCCTCACACCAGGGAGCTCACATGGGGAAGACTAATCCCCATGTTTGGCTTTAAAAACCAGAAGGGCTGAATAAATGCTGTGTAACCAATGGGACTTGGAGCCTGGAGCTTCAAATGTCAGCTGATTCAGCACTGGGTGAGACTGGAGGGCACGTGATAACTAGGTGTCCACCCGTAAAGAGGTAGCAGCCTTCTCTGAGAGGCAACATAAGAACAGCAGTTTACACAATGCCAAGGAAAAATAGGAGTAACATCTCTTCATACTGATTTTGGAACATGTTGGAGGACTTCTCTAAAATGGAGGGAACAGGCAGGTGCCATTTTCCTCCCTCACTCCCCAGCATAAAGACAGGGCCATCTGTGGAAGGTTGGGATACACAGACAATTGCTACCAAATTGATAGCCATGTGTCACATCCATGAGTTCTCCAGAGGACTGTTCCACTTCCAACCTACTAGACTTGGCCCTGGACTCAAGGAAAATTTTGTTAAAGTCATGCATGCATTGTGTAGCCTCCTGGTGTGTGGTTGCCATATTGCAGTGCCCAGCCATCATTCCCAGCCATGCTGAAACCATTGTAGAGCTCTATGCCCAGACAAATAGACTTAGGGACTTCAGTGACTCTATCAAACATAATACCATTTGTATTATAGGATTTCCAGAAGGAGAGAACAGAGAAAAGGGACAAAAAAGAAATCATTGGAAGTAATAATAGCTGAAGACTTCCCTAATTTGGGAAGGATACAGATATCCAGATCCAGGAGACAAAGAGAACTCCCATCAAAATCAACGATAGCACACCCTCACAGCAAGACATACTATAATTAAAGTGGCAAACAGTGATAAAGAAAAATAAATAAATAAAGCAGAGACACAAAGGAGACAGTAACTTACAGGGGAAAACCTGTAAGGCTAGCAAGAGATTTTTTTAACAGAAACTTTCAAAGCCAGAAGTGAACAGTATGATATATTCAAAGTGTTCAATGCCAAAAATCTGCAATGAAGAGCATTATGTCCATCAAGACTATTATTCAGAATAGAAGGGAGTTTCAGAATAGATCTTCATCTATTCGGAATAGATGAAGAGTTTCCCAGACAAAAACCAAAGGAGTTCATGACCATTAAATCAGCCATGAAATAAATATTAAAAGGGTCTCTGCCATGGGGTACCTGGGTGGCTCAGTCGTTAAGTGTCTGCCTTTGGCTCAGGTCATGATCCCAGGGTTCTGGGATCAAGCCCCGCATTGGGCCCCCTGCTCGCCTAGAAGCCTGCTTCTCCCTCTCCCACTCCCCCTGCTTGTGTTCCCTCTCTCACTATGTCTCTCTCTGTCAAGTAAATAAATAAAATCTTTAAAAAAAAAAGGGTCTCTTCCAGGAGAAAGGAGAAACCAAAAGTGAAAGTATATAGGTAGAAAACACAGAAAAATGAGTATTTCTGTAAAAAATCAGCCAAGGAACACACAAAATAAAAGGACATAGAATATAATGACATATACCTAAAATATGGGGAGGAGAGGAGTAAACTATGTGTTGAAACTTGAATGACCATCAACTTAATATGGACTGCTACATGCAGAAGTGGTTCCATACAATCCTAATGGTGACCATATATCAAAAATATTAATTTATATGAAAATTAGAAAGAAATCCAAATATGTCATTAAAGAAAATCAGCAAAACATCAAAGAGACAAGAAAAGATCAGAGGAATTCTTCAGGAACAAGCACAGAACACATATTAAAATAATAATAAATACTTATCTGTCAATAATGACTTTGAATGTTAAATGGACTAAATGCTCCAATCAAAAAACAGAGTTACAGAATAGTTAAGAAAAGAAGATCCATCTATATTATGCCTACAGGGGACCAAATTTAGACCTAACAATACCTCTGGATTGAAAGTGATGGGATGAAGAAACATCTAAGAGGCAAATAGATATCATAAGAAAGCCAGAGTAGCAATACATAGATATAATATACTTAAAAAGAAAGACTCTAATAAAAAACAAGGAAAGACACTACATATTAAAAAGGATAATCCAACAGGTAGATATAATAATGGTACATAATTTTTCAACCAAATAGGAACATCTAAAAACATAAAACACTAAATAAAAAATAGGAACTAATTGATAATAATACTATAATATTAGAAGAATTTAACACCACATTTACAACAATGGACAGCTCATCTAAACCAGAAAATCAACCAAGAAATAATGGCTTTCAATGACACACTGAAATAGACAAACTTAACAGTTATATTCAGAACATTCCATCCTATAACAGCACCATACATTTATTTTCAAGTGCACATGAGACATTCCCCAGAATAGATTGCAAGTTGACCCACAAAACATCTCTACAAATTCAAGATTGAAGCCATACCATGCATCTTTTCTAACCAGAATACCGTGAAACTAGAAGTCAACAAGAAAAACAACAACAACAACAACAACAACAAAAACCCTCAAGCACCACAAATACACGAAGATTAAAAAAAAAATGCTACTAAACAATGAATGGATCAACTGGAAATCAAAGAAAAAATTTAAAAGTACGTGGAAACAAATAAAAATTAAAACACAATTGTCCAAAACCTCTGGGATGCAACAAAAGCAGTTCTAAGAGGAGAATTTAGAGAAATACAGGCTGACTTCAGGAGTCAAGAAAAATCTCAAACAATGAAACTTTACACCTTAAGGAGCTAGAGGAAAAAACAAAAACAGACAAACAAACAAAACTAAAACCAGCAGAAGAAAGGAAATCATAAAGACTAGAGCATAAATGAATGGTATAGAAATTAAAAAAAAAAATGGTATAGAAAGAAAAAAAAATACACACAATAGAACAGATCAATGAATCCAGGAGTTAGATCTTCAAAAAAATTATTGAAATTGATAAATATCTAGCCAGACTTATCAAGAAAAAAAGAAAAGACTCAAATAAATAAAATCACAAATGAGAGAGGAGAAATAAGAACAAACATCACAGAAAAAAAATATATATATATATGAGAATATTATGCAAAACTTTGTGCCAAAAAATTAGACAAACTAGAAGAAAGGCATAAATTCCTAGAAACATATAAACTATCAAAACTGAAACAGGAAGAATTAGAATATTTTAACAGACCAATAATCAGTAAAAAAATTGATTCAGTAGGTTAAAACTCCCAATAGGTCCTCACAAAGTGTAGGAACTATGGCTTCACAGGAGAATTGTACCAAAAATATAAAGAAGAGTTAATATCTATTCTTCACAAATTATTTAAAGCATAGAAAATGAAGGAAAACTTTTCAAAATGAAGGAAAACTTCTAAGTTCATTCTATGAGGCCATGATTACCCTGACACCAAAACCAGATAAAGACAACACTAAAAAGAAAACTACATGCCAATATTCCTGAAGAACATGGAGACGAATAGTATCAATAAAATACTAGCATATCAAATCCAACAATGCATTAAAAAAAAATCATTCACCATGATCTAGTGGAACTCATTCCTGGGTTTCAAGTGCAGTTCATATTCACAAACCAATCAATGTGATACATCACATCAAAAGAGAATGAGTAATAACCAAATGATCCTTTCAATAGATATAGAAAATGATTTTGACAAAGTACAATATGAATTCATGATTTAAAAAAAAAAGTAGGTTTAGAACAAACATACCTCAACATCATAAAGGCCATATATGAAAACCTCAAAACTAACTTCATTGGGGAAATAGTCAGACCTTTTTCCCTAAAGTCAGGAACAAGACAAGGATACCCACTCTCACTGTTTTTATTCAACATACAACTGGAAGTCCTAGCCACAGCAGTCAGACAACAAAAAGAAATAAAAGACATCCAAATCAATAAGGAAGAAGAAAAACATTCACTGTTTACAGATGACATGATACTCTATATAGAAAACCCAAAATATTCCTCCAAAAAAGTTCTAGAACTGAAAAATGAATTCAGTAATGTCATAAGATATAAATTCAACGTGCAGAAATCTGTTGTATTTCTATACACCAATAATGAAGCAGCAATAAGAGAAATTAGGGAATCAATCCCATTTACAACTGCACCAAAAACAGTGATACCAAGGAATAAACCTATCAAAAGATGTGAAAGACCTGTACTCTGAAAACTCTAATATGCTGATGAAAGGAATTGAAGAGGACACAAAGAAATGGAAAGCCATTCCATGCTCATAGGATTGAAAGAACAAATATTGTTAAAATATCTATACTAACCAAAGCAACCAACAAATGTAATCCGTATCAAAACACCACCAGTACTTTTCATAGAGGTAGGACAACCAATCCTAAAATTTGTATGAAACCACAAAAGACCAGAAAGAGCCATAGGAATATTGAAAGTAAAGTAAAGCTGGAGGCATCACAATTCAAGACTTCAAGTTATATTACAAAGTTGTAGTAATCAAAACAGCATGATACTGGCAGAGGAATAGACAGATAGGATAATAAAATAGAATAGAAAACCCAGAAAAAAACCCCACAACTATATGGTCAATTAATCTCCAACAAAGCATGAAAGAATATCCATTGGAAAAAAGACAGTCTCTTCAACAAATGTTAAGGAAATTAGACAGAAACATGCAAATGATAGAAACTGGGCCACTTTCTTAAACCATACACAAAAGTAGGCCCCAAATGAATTAAAGGTCTGAATGTGACACTTGAAACCATCATAATCCTAGAGAAGAAAACAGGCAGCAACTTCTTTGACATCAGCTCTAGCAATTTCTTTCTAAATATGTCTCCTGACACAAAGGAAACAAATGCAAAAATAAACTATTTTGACTATATCAAAATAAAAAGCTTCTGCACAGTTAAAGAAACAATCAGCAAAACTAAAAGGTAGCCTACATAATGGAAGGAGATATTTGCAAATGACATATCTGATAAAGGGTTAGTACCCCAAATATATAAAGAACTTATAAAACTCAACACCCAAAAATAAATAATCAAATTAAAATTGGGCAAAAGACATGAACAGACATTTCTCCAAGGAAGACGTAGATGGCCATGATACACATGAAAAGACACTCAACATCACTGATCATCAAGGAAATGTAAATAAAAACTCAGTGAGATATCACCTCACACCTGTCAGGATGGATCAAATCAACAACACAAGAAACAATAGGTGTTGGTAATGATGTAGGTAAAAAGGAACACTCATACCCTTTGGTGGGATTACAATCTGGTGCAGTCAATATATATATATAACGTATATTGCTCAGCTATAAAAAAGAAAAGAATGAAATCTTGCCATTGGAAAGACATAGATGGAGTTAGAGTGTATGTGAAATAAAGTCAGTAAGACAAAGACAAATACCAAATGATTTCACTCATATGTGGAATTTAAGAACCAAAACCAATGAGCAAAGGGGAAAGAGAGAGAGACAAACCAAGAAACAGACTCCTAACTGTAGAGAACAAACTGATGGTTACTAAAACGGAGGTGGGTGGGGGGATGGGTTAAATAGGTGATGGGGATTAAGGAATGCAGTTGCCGTGATGAGCACCAGGAGTTGTATGGAAATGTTGAATCACTATATTGTTCAGCAGAAACTAATATTACAGTGTATGTTAACTAACTGGAATTTAACTAAAAACTTTTTGAGAAGTGTTCCATTGAATCTGTACATTGCTTTGGGTAATATGGACATTTTAACATTATTATTTCTTCTAATCTATGATTGGATTTTTTTCACCAATGTCTAATAATTTTCATTGTAGTCGCCTATTACCTCCTTGGTGAAATCTAATCCAAGGTATTTTCTTTCTTTTGATGCAATCGTAAATAGGATTTTTTTTCTTAATTTCTCTTTCTGATAGTTTGTTGTTAGTGTATACAAATGCAAGATTTCTTTATATTGATTTTGTATTTTGCTACTTTACTGAGTTAATGTATTAGTCCTAACAGTTTTCTGGTGGAGTAGACTATCCTCTCTTGGGAAAACTTCTTAATAAGGATTTATTCTTTTAGTATATATTGACTTGCATTTTTTTGTAGTACTGACTTATAATGGGAAAGATATTGTTTACCTAGATAATTTCACAGTATATTAAATGAATCAATAGATCTTCTACTTATCCACAAGGAACAAATCCCTAGAGAATCCTGAAGATCAGAACAGGCTTGGAATCCTAAGGGAAGTGATATCGCATGCATTTTCTAGGGTCAGGTGGGAAAAATTGGGTGTTTTCCTTTAGATATGTCTGTGAGAATGTTCTGAGAGTTAAGGCAAGTTTGATACATTGCTAATTAAATTGAAGAGACAGAACTCCCACAAGGCATTTGAAATGAGGCCCAGAGTCACTACTTTTACACAGCATAAAAGGCTTCCTTTTATGAAATGCCTCATTTGTTCTCCCTCAAATCCAGCTCATATATAATCCTTATTTTGGAGTCACACACCAGCCTTAGGGTTTAACCTCTGAGCCAATGGAAGTAAAGAGGTGTTGATCTCTGTCATGTTAAATATGTGCATTTTTAATTCTTAGAGTTACTGGTGCCTCTTTGTGAGAATAGTCACCATCCACTGAAAAGAATTTTGGAAACAAGAATATACAATAGAAAAGATTGACTGGACTTGAATAAACTTTATCAACTTGTAGAGCAATCACCTAAGGTTGGTCATTTTTTTGAAATTTTCTAATTATTATAAACATTCTATAATGTGTGGAATTCCAACCACTTGACACAGATGACTAATTTGGGGTTTGAAGATAGAGGTAAAAATATGTGAATTGCTACAATAAGTCAACTTGCACTTGATTTTCAGCCTCTCCTCTAAGTAGCTCTAGTTTTGCTAAAATAAAAATCTCTTCACCTTTTATCTGTTAGAACATTATCAGATTTAAATTTTAAAACAAAACAAAACAAACAAAACAAACAAAAAAACAAAACAAAAAACACACAAGGAGATTTTATATCCTTCCCATGTTATATTTTACAGCATAGCAGCAAATGAACCATGTGAGGTCACCTTGACAGCACAAATAAACCTTGGGCCATACTTCTGGTGTTTCCATTGTCTTCTCATGGTTCTTGAAAATAGAAAGGAAACATGGAATCATGACATAGCACAGACTAGGGACTCAGGCTATGTCACATACTTGGGCAAATCTGTGAATATTTCATCAACTTCCTTGTCAGAAAAGTAGAGATAATAATATTTTCTTCATAGAGTTGTGCTTTATTCATTTTTATCATTTAGTAGTAACTTTTATGTTTTAGGAGTGATTCTAAAAATAAAGAATATCCAAATAAATAAGATATTACCACAGCACTCAAGAAACTTGTGGGCTAGAGGTGGAGACAAATGCACCAGTAGAAATTAAAATTCAAAGAGGTGAGAATAATGAGACATTACAAAGGACTTCTTGAAAATTGTTGACTTATAAATATTAAGTAACTAATGATTCCTTATATTGGCACAATCATGTGTTTCTTCAGCTATCTATCAAGGTCCCTTATCAACATTTCTGCAGCCTCTCCAATTTTATTCCTGACTCACTTCAGTGCTGTGTTGATTTGCACCATCCCCTCCCTGCTCTGCCTACATCACTATTTACATCTTTGCTGTTTCTAACTCCCTACAGCACACTTTACTTTGATTGGGCTTTGATTCTCCACCCTATTCTCTTTAGCATTTGAACGGCCTTTCTCATTGTGGGTCCTTTTGAAGAGGTTTCATAAAGAGAAAAGCATCCCTGAGTTCCTTTAGCATTTTAGAGGCAGCAGAGGCTGGCTGTAGAGCTGACCACAGTTCTGGTTTGAAAGGTGGATCTGCTCCCTAATAGCTCTATGGATAATTACCTAACTCCACTTCTGCAAAATGGAGATGGTACTACTGTTATACTGCTCTTTCTCGAATCAGTATTTGTGACATTCTTAGTAAGTTTTACTTAATGTTTGGTAAGTAAATCCTCACCATTCACTTTCCTGGGTCTGTTGATACAAAGATCACCTTGTTTGGTGAGAGGTTGAATTGGGTAACTTCTACAGTCTCTGGAAATATTCTATGTCCCATCCCATCCTCTGCCCCTATTTGGTCTCCTGGGGCACCAGGCTCCAGGGTCTCATTCTACTTAATGGAATAATGAGAAGCTCTCTTTATCATGCCCACTCTGATTTCCCTCCAATGGAGATTAAGATGAGTTGGAGAGGAACTCAGCTTTTGATAAGGTCAGGGGAATATTCTAAAAATGTTTTACACCAAAAGCAGCCAGGTGATAACTATCTCAGAATTCTGTGGCGAGAACACAAAGGCCACTGATACTAGAAGTAGCATTTCCTGGTTTTCACTTTCTGAGTTAGTTACTGAGAGATTTAAAATGTTAGAAGTTGGGGATGTGGGCATAGCAGTGAAAACATTGACAGAACTGCAGCTAAGAGCCTACCCATTTCATTCCTTTTTTTTCTTCCTCTCATTAGCAGTGTTATTCCATAATTCCTCCATCTTTAACGTGCTACAACCTCATGTTTTCCTCTGACTATGGCATAAAATGACCAACAGAAATTAACCTCAATTAAAAAACATTGATCTAAAGCCAGTGGCTTCTTTTGTTTCATATATGCTGGTGATAAATGGCCATTAGTTTCAATAACAAGTTCTAGTTCTAAAGAGGTTTGCAAACTAAAAATATCATATCTACTGTTGTTGTCAGAGTTAGTGGGATCCCTGAGGGGGTGGAGAGAGGGAGAGGCCTATGAGATATATTTGAGCAAATCATAGCTGAGACCTTCCCTAATCTGGGGAATGAAACAAACATTCTTGTCCTAGAGGCAGAGAGGACCCCTCCCAACATCAAGGAAAACAAGCCAATGCCCTGGCGTGTAATAATAGTAAAACTTGCAAATCTTAGAACCAAGGAAACCATCTTAAGAGCAGTTAGCGGGAAGAGATTCCTTATGTACAGAGGGAGGAACATCAGAATAACATCAGACCTATCCACAGAGACCTGGCAAGCCAGAAAGGACTGGCAAGACATATTCAGGGCATTAAAGGAGAGGACATGTAGCCAAGAATACTTTATTCTGCAAGGCTGTCATTTAGAATGGATGGAGAGATTCAGAGCTTCCAAGACTGGCAGAAATTGAATGAATATGTAACCATTAAGCTGGCCCTGGAAGAAAAGTTAAGTGGGGTTCTATAAAAGAGAAAGACCCCAAGAGTGATATAGAACAGAAATTTAGAGAGACAATGTATAGAAATAAGGACTTCACAGACAACGTGATGATAATAAATTCATATCTTTCAATAATCACTCTCAACACGAACAGCCTAAATGCTCCCATAAAACGGCACAGGGTTGCAGATTGGATAAAAACACAGGACCCATCTATATGCTGCCTACAAGAGACTAATTTTGAACTTAAAGATACATCCAGGCTGAAAGTGAAGGGTTGGAGATATCTACCATACTATGCCCTTGGTTCCTTGGAATAAATAAATATGTTCATGCTAATTGATCCTTTCAATATATTGTTGAATTCTGTTTGTTAATATTTTGTTGGGTTTTTTACATCTATGTTCATTAGAGGTATTGGCTGTATTTTTAAAAACTTTTTTGTAGCATCTGTCTGATTTTGCATCAGGGTAAGGCTGGCCTCATAGAATGAATTCAGAAGTTTTTGTTCCTCTTTCGAATAGTTTGATTGACCATATTTTGAATATTTCCATATTTTGAACAGTTTCAGAAGATATAGTATTAAGTCTTTAAATATTTAGTGTTCACCTGTGAATCCATTTTAGATTTCTTTTTGTTGGGAATTTTTCTCATTTCTGATTCAATTTAATTACTAGCAATTGCTGAGTTCATTTTTTTTTATTTCTTCCTGGTTCATTTTTAGAAGTTTGTATATTTCTAAGAATTTATTTGTTCCTTCCAGGTTGTCCAATTTTTGGCATATAATTTTTATAGCACCCTCTCATCATTATTTGTAATTTATTTATGATTATAATTTATTTATTCATTTCTAATTTATTAATTTTATACATTTTTGATCTGGCTAAAGCTTTATCAATTTTGTTCATCTTTTTAAAAAACTGGGTGTTATATGCAACAAATGAATCATTGAACACTTCATCAAAAACTAATGATGTATGATATGTTGGCTAATTGAACATAATAAAGAAGATTTCATTGATCTTTTTATTTTTTAATTCTCTATTTCATTTATTTCCATTCCAATTTTTATTATTTCATTATTTCCATTAAGATTAGGCTTTGTTTGATTTTCTTTTCTCATTCCTTTTTGTGTAAAATTAGGTTGAGATTTTTGTTTGTTTCTTTTTTTTTTTTAATGCTGGCAAAAGTTTATTTCCAACTTTGCATGGAAAATGTGTGTCCCTTAGCCCCAGGTCTAGGTTTCTTTTTCCTTTTTTTTTTTTTTTTAATGTTATGTTAGTCAGCATACATCGTTAGTTTTGGATGTACTGTTCCATGATTCATTGCTAGTATATAACACCCCATGCTTCATGCAATACGTGCCCTCCTTAATACTTCTCACTGGGGTACACCATCCCTCCACCCCTTCCCTCTAAAACCCTCAGTTTGTTTCTGAGAGTCCATAGTCTCCCTTGGTTCATCTCCCCCTCTGATTATCTCTATAAACTTCCCGCATAAAACTGCTTTTGGTTCACCTAAAGTCTTTGGACCTTTCTGTTTAAATTTTTACTTGTATCTATGTATATTTATTTATATATGTATATATTTACTTATTTATTATGTTATGTTAATCACCGTACATTACATCATTAGTTTTTGATGTAGTGTTCCATGATTCATTGTTTGTGCATAACACCCAGTGCTCCATGCAATATGTGCCCTCTTTAATACCCATCACCAGGCTAACCCATCCTCCCATCCCCCTCCCCTCTAGAAGCCTCAGTTTGTTTCTCAGAGTCCATAGTCTCTCATGGTTCATCTCCCCGTCCGATTTCTCCCCCTTCATTTTTCCCCTCCTACTATCTTCTTTTTTTTTTTTTTAACATACAATGTATTATTTGTTTTAGAAGTACAGGTCTGTGATTCAACAGTTTTACACAATTCACAGCACTCATCATAGCACATACCCTCCCCAATGTCCATTACCCAGCCACCCCATCCCTCCCACACCCTACCACTCCAGCAACCCTCAGTTTTTTTTCCTGAGATTAAGAATTCCTCATATCAGGGGTGCCTGGGTGGCTCAGTTGGTTAAGCGACTGCCTTCAGCTCAGGTCATGATCCCAGGGTCCTGGGATCGAGTCCCGCATTGGGCTCCCTGCTCTGCGGGGAGCCTGCTTCTCCCTCTCCCACTCCCCCTGCTTGTGTTCCCTCTCTCGCTGTGTCTCTCTCTGTCAAATAAATAAATAAAATCTTTAAAAAAAAAAAAAGAATTCCTCATATCAGTGAGGTCATATGATACGTGTCTTTCTCTGATTGATATATTTTGCTCAGCATAATACCCTTCAGTTCCATCCACGTTGTTGCAAAAGGCAATATTTCATTCCTTTTGATGGCTGCATAATATTCCATTGTATATATATACACCACATCTTCTTTATCCATTCATCTGTCGATGGACATCTTGGCTCTTTCCACAGTTTGGCTATTGTGGACATTGCTGTTATAAACATCAGGGTGCATGTACCCCTTAGGATCCCTACATTTGTATCTCTGGGGTAAATACCCAGTAGTGCAATTGTTGGGTCATAGGGCAGCTCTATTTTCAACTTTTTGAGGAACCTCCATACTGTTTTCCAGAGTGGCTGCACCAGCTTGCATAGGAGGATTCCCCTTTCTCCGCAACCCCACCAACATCTGTCGTTTCCTGACTTGTTAATTTTAGCCATTCTGACTGGTGTGAGGTGGTATCTCATTGAGGTTTTGATTTGGATTTCCCTGATGCTGAGTGATGTTGAACACTTTTTCATGCGTCTGTTGCCATTTGGATGTTTTCTTTGGAAAAATGTCTGTTCATGTCTTCTGCCCATTTCTTGCTTGTATTATTTGTTCTTTGGGTGTTGAATTTGATAAGTTCTTTATAGATTTTGGATACTAACCCTTTATCTGATATGTCATTTGCAAATATCTTCTCTCATTCTGTCGGTTGTCTTTTGGTTTTGTTGACTGTTTCTTTTACTGTGCAAAAGCTCATCCACAAATCAATCAATGTGATACAATACATTAATAAAAGAAAGAACAAGAACCATGTGTATATTTATTTTAAATTTAATGTTTGACCCATTGCTTGTTTGACAGTAGGTTGTTTAACCTCCACATGCTTTTATTTCCAGTTTTTCCTAGTAATTGATTTCTAGTTTCATACTGTTGTGACTAGAAAAGATGTTTGACATTATTTCAATTCTCTTAAATATAAAACTTGTTTTGCAGCTTTACATATGATCTCTCCTAGAGAATGTGCCATGTTTAACTGAGAAGAATGCATATTCTCCTGTTTTTGGATAGACTGTCCTATATGTATCTGTTACATCCATTTGGTCTAATGTGTTATTCAAAGTCATTTTCTCACTGTGGATTTTCATGTCTGGATGACCTATTAGTTGATCTAAATAAGGTCTTAAATTTCCCAACTATTATTGCATTACTGTCATTTTCTCCCTTTAGTCTGTTAATATTTGCTTTATGTATTTAGGAGCTGCTATATTAGATACATAGGTATTTCCTATTGTTATATCTTTGTGTTAGATTAATCCTTTTATCATTATGTAATAATCTTTGTCTTTTGCAAAAATCTTTGTTTAATGTCTATTTTTGTTAGATATAAATATTGCTACAACAGGTTTTTTGTATGAATTCCATTTGCATGAATTATCTTTTTCTACCTTCTCACTTTCAGACTGTGTTTTTTACACTGGAAGTGAATCTCTTGTAGGTGGCATAAAGATGACAATTTTTTAAATCTATTCAGTCACCCTATGTCTTTTTTTACTTAAATTCAATCAGCCAACATATACTACATCATTATTATCAGATGTAGAGTTCATTAATTCATCAGTTGCATAGAATACCCAGTGCTCATCATATCACATACCCTCCTTAATGCCCATCATTCAGTTAGCCATCCCACCACCCACCTCCCCTCTAGCAACCTTCCGTTTCTTTCCCATAGTTAAGATTCTCTCATCGTTTGTCTCCCTCTCTGATTTCTTCCCATTCCATTTTCCCTCCTTATCCCTGTGATCCTCATCACTGTTTCTTATATTCCTTATTTGATTGAAACCATATGATAAATGTCTTCTGGGGCACCTGGGTGGCTCAGTTGGTTAAGCGACTGCCTTCAGCTCAAGTCATGATCCTGGAGTCCCCGGATCGAGTCCCGCTTTGGGCTCCCTGCTCAGCAGGGAGTCTGCTTCTCCCTCTCTCGCTCCCCCCTCTTGTGCTCTCTCTCTCACTCTCTCTCTCAAATAAATAAATAAAATCTTTTAAAAAAAGTCTTCTTTTTTTATTACTATGTGCAATTAGTCAACATATAGTAAGTAGTACATCATTAGTTTTTGATGTAGTGTTCAATGATTCAGTAGTTGCATAACACCCAGGCAGTATCTCATTGTGGTTTTGATTTGTATTTCCCTGATGCCAAGTGATGTTGAGCATTTTTTCATGTGTCTAATGGCCATTTGTATGTCTTCTTTGGAGAAATCCCTCTTCATGTCTTCTGCCCATTTCTTGACTAGATTATATCATTTTGGATTTTGAGTTTGATAAATTCTTAACAGATCTTGGATACTAGCCCTTTACTTGATATGTCATTTCCAAATATCTTCTCCCATTCTGTAGGTTGCCTTTTAGCTTTGTTGACTGTTTCCTTTGCTGTGCAAAAGCTTTTTAACTTGATGAAGTCCCAATAGTTCATTTTTGCCTTTGTTTCCCTTGTCTTTATGGATGTGTCTAGCAAAAAGTTGCTACAGCCAAGGTGGAAGAGGTTACTGCCTGTGCTCTCCTCTAGGTTTTGATGGATTCCTCTCTCACACTTAGATCTTTCATCCATTTTGAGTTTATTTTTATGTATGGTGTAAGAAAATGGTCCAGTTTCATTCTTCAGTATGTGGCTGTCCAGTTTCCCCAAACCCATTTATTGAAGAGTTGTCTTTTTTCTATTGGATATTCTTTCTTGTTTTGTCAAAGATTAGTTGACCATAGTGTTGAGGGTCAATTTCTAGATTGTCTAATCTGTTCCATTGATGTATGTGTCTGTTATTGTTGATGATTACATTTTGTAATACAGCTTGAAGTCTCGAATTGTGGCACCACAGTTTTTCCCTCCCCCAGTTCACTTCCAAACACCACAACATGCCATGCTGTCTCCCTCCAACTGCAGATATCCTTGTCTTAGTCCTTAGATTGATCTCCTGGGTGTTCCCAGTGAACTGACCTCAATACAACTGTTTTCAAGGGACGAGGAAAGCCCAGGGCCCCCTTACTTTTCTGCCATCTTAACTCCTCCCCAAAGGACTTCGTTAGGTAGAAAAGGAAAGGTCATAATTTGAAGTAAGAAAAGTATAAAATGAAAATATATATGTATATTATAAAATGAAATATATATATATGTAAAAGCAAACATACTTTTTTAAATGATTTTTTAAATTTCTTTATCAGAGGGAGAAAGAGCACAAGAAGGGGGAGCAGCAGACGGAAAAGCAGGCTCCCTGCTGAGCAGGGATTCAGATGCAGAACTCCATCCCAGGACCTGAGGTCATGACCTGAGCTGAAGGCAGACACTTAACCAACTGAGCCACCCAGGTTTCCCAAAAGCAAACATACTTTTAAGATACTATCAATCACTTCTAAAGCTAGTCTGAAGTTTAAAAGACAAAAGTAGTAAAGCCAATTATATCTAAAGAAATTAGAAGCTTCACAAAATAAAAAGAACCAATATATGACTACATATGTATAATTCAATGAGGGGGCAGTAAAATGAAGTTATTTTAGAATGTGATCTATTTTAATGACTGTCAACTTAATATAGACAGCTATATATTGTGGATATTATATATTAATTTCATGCTAACCAAAGCCAAAAAACAATAACAGATATATAAAAAATAAAGAGAATAGAATCCAAACATAACAATAAAGAGAGTCATCAATCCCAAGGGAAAGGGACCAAGAGAAAATCAAAATTACAGAAAAGAACAACAACAATGACAAATACACACAAAACGAACAAATGCAAATAAGAAAACAAGTAACAAATAGCAAGATAACAATAGCAATATAGCAACAATATAATATAATAATATAATATAATATAGCAAAATAGCAATAGCAAAATACCTATCAATAATTCTTTGAAATGTAAATGGTTGAATGATAAAATGAAAATACTGTGTGACTGAATAGTTAAAAAAAAATACAATCCATTTATATGCTTCCAATAAGATACTAATTTCAGAACTTAAGACCATTACAAAATAAATTGAGGGGATGAAATAAAAATATTCTATGTAAAAATGAAAGCCAAAAAAAAAAAAAAAGTGCCAGACAGTGAAACCTAACCCCAGTGAAACCATTATCATATAATGATAAAGGAATAAATCCAAGGGAGGATATAACAATTGTACATATCTGTGCACCCAACATTGGAACATCTAAATACATAAAGCAAATATTAAGAGACATAAAAAGAGAAATTGACAGTAAAACAATAATAATAGTGACTTTAAAACTGTGGAAAGAGCCGAGATGCCCTTCAACAGATGAATGGATAAAGAAGATGTGGTCCATATATGCAATGGAATATTCCTCAGCCATCAGAAAGGCTGAATACCCAACTTTTACATCAACATGGATGGGACTGGAAGAGATTATGCTAAGAGAAATAAGTCAAGCAGAGAAAGTCAATTATCATATGGTTTCACTTATTTGTGGAACATAAGGAATAGCATGGAGGACATTAGGAGAAGGAAGGGAAAAATGAAGTGGGGGAGTCAGAGGGGGAGATGAACCATGAGAGACTATGGACCCCGAGAAACAAACTGAGGGTTTTAGAGGGGAGCGGGGTGGGAGGATGGGTTAGTCCAGTGATGGGTATTAAGGAGGGCATGTACTGCATGGAACACTGTGTGTTATATGGAAACAATGAATCATGGAACACTACATCAAAAACTAATGATGTACTGAATGGTGACTAACATAACATAATAAAATAAAATAAAATTTAAAAATAAATAAATAAATAAATAAATAAAACCCCACTTAGTTCAAATGATAGATTATCAAGATAGAAAATTGGAAAAAAAGCAGAGGCTTCACATGACATGTTAGACCAGAGGACTTTACAGATATACACAGAACATTCCATCCCAAACCAACAGAATATACCTTCTCCTAAAGTGCCCATGGAACATTCTCCAGGAGAGATCACAAGTTATGCCAAAAAACTAGTCTCAATAAATTTAAGGAGATTTAAATTATATCAAGCATCTTTTTCAACCCAAACCATTGGAAAATGAAAATAAATAACAAGGAATAAACTGGAAACAACACACATGTGTGGAGGCTAAATAGCATGCCATTAAAAAAATGGTCAACGAAGAAATCAAAGAAATAAGTACATACATGTAGACTAATGAAAATTAAATCAAATTGTTCAAAATTTTTTGGACACTGTGAAATAAATTCTAATACAGAATTTTACACCAATACTTGCCTATTTCAAGAAACAAGAAAAACTCAAATAATAAACAATTTAATCTTAGCCTGAAAGAACTAGAAGAAGAAGAATCAAAGTCCAAAACAGAGAGTAAATAATAAGATCAGAAGGTAATACATGAAATAGAAACTAAAAGAAAAGAAAAATAAATAAAAAAGAAAAGAGAAAATCAATGAACTCAAGGGTTATTTTTGATAAGGTAACATTAATAAACCTTTAGCCAGAGCCATCAAGAAAAAAAAAAAAAGAGCAATGACTCAAATTAGTAAAAATAAAAAAATGAATTGGGGAAATAACAACCAACACCACAGATATAGAAATAATTATAAGATAATATTATGAAAAAAATATATGACAACAAATTGGACAACCTAGAACAAGGATAAATTTCTAGAAACATGCAATACCTCACAAAAGAATCAGGAAGAAATAGATAATTTGAACACACCAAATACTAGTAATATAATTGAATCAATAATTAAAATCTCCCCACAAACACAAGTCCAAGACCAGATTAATTCACAGACAGATTCTACCAAACATTTTAATGAGTTAATACCTGTTCTCCTCAAACTTTTCCAAAAATGGAAGAGAAACAAACAAAAAATCCAAATTTATTCTACTTGGTCAGCATCAACCTAATACCAAAACTAGACAATAACACTACAACAACAACAAACTACAGGCCAATATCCCTAATGAATATAGATGAAAAATCTTCAACAAAATATTAGAAAAAATTCAACAATAAATTACAGGGATCATTCACCATGATCGAGTGGAATATATTTAAAGGATGCAAGATATCCAATATCTGCAAATACATCATTGTTATACAGCATATTAACAAAGTTGAGAATAAAACCATTTGATTACTTCAATAGATGCAGAAACCACATTTGACAAAATTCAACAATTGTTCATAATATATACTCTCAACGAAGTCAATTTAGAGAAAACATACTTTACATAATAAAACCGTATATGATAAACCCATCACTCACATCATACTCAATAGGTAAAAGCTGAAAGCTTTCTTCTAAGATCAGGAACAAGGTGATGATTTTAATCTCATCACTTTCATTCAACATAATACTGGAAATTCTAGCTGCAGCAATCTGACAAGAAAAAAAAAAGGCAATCAAATTGGTAAGGAAGACGTAAAATTGTCAGCATTTGTAGATGATAGGATGCTATAGATGTAAACCTCAAAGACCACCAAAACAATACTAGAACAAAAAAGCAACTCAACAGTCACATGATGAAAATTAATATACAGAGATATTTTGCACTAGTATACGCTAATAATGAAGTAGCAGAAAAGAAATTTAAAAATTTATATTTCATTTATAATTGCTTGAGAAAAATAAAATATGTAGAAATAAGCCTAACCTAGGAGGTGATAGACCTGTACTCTGAAAACTGTAAAAGATTAATGAAATAAATTAACAATGATACAAACAAGTGCAAAGATACACCTCACTAATGGCTTGGAAAAATTGATATTGTCAAAGTGCCCATGTGACCCAAAGCAATCTATAGATTTAATGCAGTCCCTGTCAAAATAGCAATAGATTTTTCAGAGAACAAAAATAATTGAAGCCACAAAAGACCTCAAATAACCAAAGCAAGTTTGAGAGAAACAAAAACAGCTGGAAGTAAAATAATCTCAGATTTCAAGATATACTACAAAGCTATTGTAATAAAAATAGTATGGTAATGACATAAAAATAGACCTACAAAATGGAACAGGATGAAGATCTCAGAAATAAAGACATACTGATATGTTCAATTAATCTACAGCAAAGAAGATGAGACTATACAACGGGGAAAAGACTGTCTCTTTGGTAAGTGGTGTCGGGAAAACTTCATAGTTTCATGCAAAAGAGTAAAACTGGACCACCTTCTTACATTATACAGAAAAATAGATTGAATGAAAATAAACTAAAAATATGAATATATTATCTGAAACCATAAAATCCCTTAAAAAACATACATAGGAATATTCTAAGGATCTGCCTTAGCAATATTTTTCTAGATATGTCTTCCTACCCAATGGAAACAAAAGCAAACATAAACTATTGGGATTATGTCAAATAAGATTTGCACACCAAAAGAAATCAACCAAATCAAAAGACTGAAGCGAATAAATAAGATTAAGAATACACGTATCTTCGCTCCCGCATCAGGGAAATCCAAATCAAAACCTCAATGAGATACCACCTCACACCAGTCAAAATGGCTAAAATTAACAAGTCAGGAAATGACAGATGTTGGTGGGGTTGTGGAGAAAAGGGAACCCTCCTACACTGTTGGTGGGAATGCAAACTGGTGCAGCCACTCTGGAAAACAGTATGGAGGATCCTCAAAACGTTGAAAATAGAGCTACCATATGACCCAGCAATTGCACTACTGGGTATTTACCCCAGAGATACAAATGTAGGGATCCGAAGGGGTACGTGCACCCCGATATTTATAGAAGCAATGTCCACAATAGCCAAACTATGGAAAGAGCCTAGATGTCCATCAACAGATGAATAGATAAAGAAGAGGTGGTATATATATATATATACAATGGAATATTATGCAGCCATCAAAAGGAATTGAATCTTGCCATTTGCAACGACATGGTTGGAACTGGAGGGTATTATGCTGAGCAAAATATGTCAATCAGAGAAAGACATGTATCATGTGATCTCACTGATATGAGGAATTCTTAATCTCAGGAAACAAACTGAGGGCTGCTGGAGTGGTGGGGTGTGGGAGGGATGGGGTGGCTGGGTAGAATTTATGGCTGAGTAGAATTTCATACATATATATACACACCACATCTCTTTATTCAATCAGTAGACTTTTTTTTTTTTCATGTTTTGGCTATTATAACTATGCTACAATTAACATGGGAGTGCATATATCTTATTAAAAGTTTTATTATATTTGTTTTTTATTATTATTATTATCTTTGGTTTAATACCCAGAAGTAGAGTTGCTGGATCATATATTTCTTTTTTTTTTTAAGATTTTATTTATTTATTTGACATAGAGAGACACAGTGAGAGAGGGAACACAAGCAGGGGGAGTTGGAGAGGGAGAAGCAGGCTTCCTGCCAAGCAGGGAGCCCAATGTGGGGCTCGATCTCAGGACCCTGGGATCATGACCTGAGCCGAAGGCAGACACTTAATGACCGAGCCACCCAGGCGCCCCCCCCTTTTTTTTGAGGAAAACTGCCATATTATTTTCCATAGTGGCTGCACCAATTTACGTTCCCACTAACAATGCATGAGAGCTCCCTTTTCTCCAAACTTCACCAACACTGGTTATTTCTTCTTTTTTTGAGGAAAGCTATTCTAACAGTTGAAGGTATTATCTCATTGTGATTTTAATTTACATTTCTATGATGATTAGTGATGTTGAGCATTTTGTGTGTGTGTATTTCTGTTAGCTATCTGTGGGTCATCTTTAGAAAAATTTCTATTGATAAGGATTATGTTTAATCTGTTGTTTGCTTTGGGGAATTTGGACATCTTAAAAATATTATTTTTTCTAATCTATAAACAGAATATCTTTCCATTTATTTGCATATTTTTCAATTGCTTTCATCAATGTCATAGTTTTCCACATACAGATCTTTCGTCTCCTTGGTTAAATTTCTACCTAGGGCCTGTGAGGAGCAAGATGGTGGAGGAGTAGGAGACCTGGATTTCATCTGGTCCCAGGAATTCAGCTGGATAGGGATCAAAACATTCCGAACACCTACAAACTCAACAGGAGATTGAAGGAAAGAATAGCAACAACTCTCTGAACAGAAAAGCGACCACTTTCTGGAAGGTAGGACATGCGGAGAAGTGAATTTGAGGTGATATTCTGGAGGATAGATGGCAGGAGAGGGGACCTCCGTTGGCTGCTTCTGGCAAGTGATAGAGCCACAGAGCACAAAATTGGAACTTTTAGAAGTCAGTTTCTGCTGAGAGATGTAGCTCCAATGGCTAAGCGGGTGGTGGAACCCTCATGGGACAATGTGGTCTCAGGACCCTCAGGGTCACAGAAAGACCAGGGGTGCCTGAGTGCAGCAGAGCTCCCAGGTATCAGATATCAGAGCGGGGAAGCCAGCTGCAGAGACGGAGTCGAGGAGCGGGCTCTCAGCTTGGGGTTGTCATAAACCGTGATCCGCGGCACAGTCGGGCCACTGCTCCTCCAGCAGGGACCCAACAAGCGGTAGATCCGGGGAGACTCCCCTTCCTCCCCCAGGAGGAGTGGTGCAGGAGCGCACCGCAGGGATCTGCTGGGTTTGGAGACTCCACGCCGAGTGGGGTGCCAGAGATAGAAACGCTCGGCCACAGGCGGGGTGAGCACAGAGTGCGGCCGGAGACTGGGGAGACAGGAGTGACTGCTTTTCTCTCGGGGCACACTGAGGAGTGGGGCCCCAAGTTCTCGGCTCCTCTGGGGCGGAGATTGAGAGGTCGCCATTTTCACTCTCGGCCTCCAAAGCTGTACCGAAAGCTTGCAGGGAACAAAAGCTCCGGAGAGCAAACCTAAGCAGATTACTTAGCCCAGACCGGGCAAGGGCGGATCAATTCTGCCTCCGGCAAAGACATTTGGGAACCATGGCAACAGGCCCCTGCCCCAGAAGATCAGGGAGAACAGCCAGCCAAGACCAAGTTTACATATCAATGAGAACAGCAGAACTCCAGCACTAGGGGAATACTGCACATAGAATCCATGGCTTTTTTACCATGATTCTTTAGTCTTTCAAAGTTAATTTTTTTAACTTTCTTTTTTATTTTTAATTTTTCTTTTTCCCTTTTTCAACCAACATCTTATCAATCTTTTTTTAAAAATTCTTTTTTATTTTTCATTCTTAGAGTCATATTCTATCCCTTCATAATAGTTAACCTTATTTTTGGCATATATATAAGTTGGTCTCTCTTTGAAATTTTGGGATATAATTTCTTCTAACAGATCAAAATATAGCATAATCTCTAGTGTATGGCTTTGGTCTAGTCTCCTGCCTGATCACATTCTCTCCCTTTTTTTAAAATCCTCTTCTTTCTTTTTTTCACCCAACTGCTTATCTTATCAATTCCTTCTATAAAATCTTTTATAATTTTCATCTTTACAGTCATATTCCATCCCTTCATCATATCAACCTTTATTTTTGTACATATATAAGTTTTTCATTCTTTAAAATTTTGGGAGGCACTTTCATCTAACAGACCAAAATACGCCCAAAACCTAGTGTGTGGCACTGATCTATGAACCAGCCTGATCATATTTGATCATATCCTGTTTTGTTTTGTTTTTGTTTGTTTTTATCTTTTACTTTTTCTTTTTTTTCTTTGTTCTTTCTTTCTTTCCCTTTCTTTTCCCACAGTTTCAGGTCTTTTCTTATATTTTCTGGGGATGTTGTTACCCTGTTAGCATTTTGTTCTCTCATTCATCTATTATCCTCTGGACAAAATGACAAGACAGGAAAAACCACCACAAAAAAAAGAACAAGAGGCAGTACTGATTGCCAGGGACCTAATCAATACAGACATTATTAAGATGTGAGAACTAGCATTCAGAATGATGATTTTAAAGATAGTAGCTAGGCTTGAAAAAAGCATGGAAGTTATTAGAGAAACCCTATCTGGAGAAATAAAACAACTAAAATCTAACCAAGTCAAAATCAAAAAGGCTATTAATGAGGTGCAGTCAAAAATGGAGGCTTTAACTGCTAGGATAAATGAGGCAGAAGAGAGAATCAGTGATATAGAAGAACAAATGAGGGAAAATAAAAAAGCTGAGAAAAAGAGAGATAAACAACTACTGGATCACGAGGGCAGAATTCGAGAGATAAGTGATACCTTAAGACAAAACAACATTAGAATAATTGGGATCCTAGAAGAAGAAGAGAGAGAGAGAGGGGCAGAGGTATAATGGAGCAAATTATAGCAGAGAACTTCCCTAATTTGGGGAAGGAAACAGGCATCAAAATCCAGGAGGCACAGAGAACCCCTCTCAAAATCAATAAAAATAGGTCAACACCCGACATCTAATAGTAAAACTTACGAGTCTCAGAGACAAAGAGAAAATCCTGAAAGCAGATCAGAAGAAGAGATCTGTAACCTACAATGGTAGAAACATTAGATTGGCAACAGACCTATCCACAGAGACCTGGCAGGCCAGAAAGGACTGGCAGGATATATTCAGAGCACTAAATGAGAAAAAATATGCAGCCAAAATTACTATATCCAGCTAGGCTGTCATTGAAAATTGAAGGAGAGATAAAAAGCTTCCAGGACAAACAAAAACTAGAGGAATTTGCAAACACGAAACCAGCCCTACAAGAAATATTGAAAGGAGTCCTCTAAGAAAAGAGAGATCCTAAAAGCAACATAGACCAGAAAGGAACAGAGACAATATACAGTAACAGTCACCTTACAGGCAATACAATGGCACTAAATTCCTATCTTTCAATAGTTACCCTGAATGTAAATGGGCTAAATGCCCCAATCAAAAGACACAGGCTATCAGATGGGACAGAAGACAAGACCCATCGATATGCTGTCTTCAAGACACTCCTTTTAGACCCAAAGACACCCCCAGATTGAAAGTGAGGGGGTGGAAATCCATTTACCATGCTAATGGACACCAAAAGAAAACTGGGGTGGCAATCCTTATATCAGACAAATTAGATTTTAAACCAAAGACTATAAAAAGAGATGAGGAAGGACACTATATCATAATTAAAGGGTCTATCCAAAAAGAAGATCTAACAATTGTAAATATCTATGCCACTAACATGGGAGCAACCAGTTATATAGAACAATTAAAACAAAAGCAAAGAGACACATTGACAACAATACAATAATAGCGGGGTAATTTAACACCCCCTCATTGAAATGGACAGATCATCTAAGCAAAAGATCTACAAAGAATTAAAGACTTTAAATGACACATTGGACCAAATGCACTTCATAGATCTATTCAGAATATTCCATCCCAAAGCACAGAATACCCATTCTTCTCTAGTGCCCATGGAACATTTTCCAGAATAGATCACATCACATCACAAGTCAGGTCTCAACTGGTACCAAAAGATTGGGATTATTCCCTCAATATTTTCAGACCACAATGCTTTGAAACTAGAACTCAATCACAAGAGGAAAGTTTGAAGGAACTCAAATACATGGAAGCTAAAGAGCATCCTACTAAAGAATGAATGGGTCAACCAGGAAATTAAAGAAGAATTAAAAAATTTCATGGAAACCAATGAAAATGAAAACACAACTATTCAAAATCTTTGGGATACGGCAAAGGCAGTCCTAGGAGGAAATTATATAGCAATACAAGCCCTCAAGAAACAAGAAAGTTCTCAAATACACAACCTAACCCTACACCTAAAGGAGCTGGAGAAAGAACAACAAATAAAGCCTAAACCCAGCATGAGAAGAGATATAATAAAGATCAGAGCAGCAATCAATGAAATAGAGACCAAAAGAACAGTACAACAGATCAATGAAACCAGGAGCTGGTTCTTTGAAAGAATTAACAAGATTGATAAACCCCTGGCCAGACTTATCAAAAGAAAAGAGAAAGGACCCAAATCAACAAAATCATGAATAAAAGAGGAGCGATCACAACCAACACTAAAGAAATATAAACAATTATAAGAACATATTATGAGCAACTCTATGCCAGCAAATTCGATAACCTGGAAGAAATGGATGCATTCCTAGAGATGTATCAACTACCAAAACTGAACCAGGAACAAATAGAAAACCTGAATAGACCTATAACCACTAAGGAAATTGAAGCAGTCATTGAAAATCTCCCAACAAACAAAAGCCCAGGGCCAGATGGCTTCCCAGGAGAATTCTACCAAACATTTCAAGAGGAATTAATACCTATTCTTCTGAAACTGTTGGAAATGGAAGGAAAACTTCCAAACTCATACAAAGACCCCATCAAAAAGGAGAATTACAGACCAATATCCTTGATGATCATAGATACAAAAATTCTCACCAAAATACTAGCCAATATGATCCAACAGTACATTAAAAGGATTATCCACCACGACCAAGTGGGATTGATCCCTGGGCTGCAAGATTGGTTCAACATCCACAAACCAATCAATGTGATACAATACATTAATAAAAGAAAGAACAAGAACCATATGACCCTCTCAATTGATGCAGAGAAAGCATTTGACAAAGTACAGCATCCTTTCTTGATCAAAACTCTTCAGAGTATAGGCATAGAGGGTACATACCTCAGTATCATAAAAGCCATCTATGACAAACCCACAGTGAATATTATTCTCAATGGGGAAAAATTGAGAGCATTCCCCCTAAGGTCAGGAACACAGCAGGGATGTCCACTATCACCACTGCTATTCAACATAGTATTAGAAGTCCTAGCCACAGCAATCAGACAACAAAAAGAAATAAAAGGCATTTAAATCGGCAAAGAAGTCAAACTCTCGCTCTTTGCAGATGATATGATAGTTTATGTGGAAAACCCAAAAGACTCCACCCCAAAACTGCTAGAACTCATACAGGAATTCAATCATGTGGCAGGATATAAAATCAATACACAGAAATCAGTGGCATTCCTGTACACCAACAACAAGACAGAAGAAAGAGAAATTAAGGAGTCGATCCCATTTACAATTGCACCCAAAACCATAAGATACCTAGGAATCAATCTAACCAAAGAGACAAAGGATCTGTCCTCAGAAAACTATAAAATACTCATGAAAGAAATTGAGGAAGACACAAAGAAATGGAAAAACGTTCCATGCTCATGAATCAGAAGAACAAATATTGTGAAGATGTCTATGCTACCTAGAGCAATCTACATATTCAGTGCAATCCCCATCAAAATACCATCCACTTTTTTTCAAAGAAATGGAACAAATCATCCTAAAATTTGTATGGAACCAGAAAAGACCTCGAATAGCCAGAGGAATGTTGAAAAAGAAAGAAAGCTGGTGGCATCTCAATTCCGGACTTCCAGCTCTATTACAAAGCTGTCGTCATCAAGACAGTATGGTACTGGCACAAAAACAGACACATCAATCAATGGAACAGAATAGAGAGCCCAGAAATGGACCCTCAACTCTATGGTCAACTCATCTTCGACAAAGCAGGAAAGAATATCCAATGGAAAAAGTCTTTTCAACAAATGGTCTTGGGAAAACTGGACAGCCACATGCAGAAGAATGAAACTGGACCATTTCCTTACACCACACACAAAAATAGACTCCAAATGGTTGAAAGACCTAAATGTGAGAGGAGTCCATCAACATCCTAAAGGAGAACACAGGCAGCAACCTTTTCACCTGAGCCGCAGCAACTTCTTCTTAGACACATCGCCAAAGGCAAGGGAAGCAAGGCAAAAATGAACTATTGGGACTTCATCAAGATAAAAAGCTTTTGCACAGCAAAAGAAACAGTCAACAAAACCAAAAGACAACTGAGAGAATGGGAGAAGGTATTTGCAAATGACATATCAGATTAAGGGCTAGTTTCCAAAATCTATAAAGAACTTCTTAAACTCAACACCCCAAAGAACAAATGATCCAATCAAGAAATGGGCAGAAGACATGAGCAGACATTTTTCCAAAGAAGACATCCAAATGGCCAACAGACACATGAGAAAGTGCTCAACATTGCTCAGCATCAGGGAGATCCACATCAAAACCTCAGTGAGAGATTACCTCACACCAGTCAGAATGGCTAAAATTAACAAGTCAAGAAAGGACAGATGTTGGCAGGGATGCGGAGAAAGGGGAACCCTCCTACACTGTTGGTGGGAATGCAAGCTGGTGCAGCCACTCTGGAAAACAGTATGGAGGTTCTTCAAAAAGTTGAAAATAGAACTACCATACGATCCAGGAATTGCACTACTGGGTATTTATCCCAAAGATACAAAAGTAGGGATCCGAAAGGGTACGTGCACCCCGATGTTTATAGCAGCAATGTCCACAATAGCCAAACTGTGGAAAGAACCAAGATGTCCATCGACAGATGAATGGATAAAGAAGAGGTGGTATATATATACAATGGAATGTTATGCAGCCATCAAAAAGAATGATATCTTGCCATTTGGAAAGACGTGGATGGAACTGGCGGATATTATGCTGAGCGAAATAAGTCGATCAGAGAAAGACATGTATCATATGATCTCACTGATATGAGGAATTCTTAATCTCAGGAAACAAACTGAGGGCTGCTGGAGTGGTGGGGGGTGGGAGGGATGGGTGATTGGGTGATAGACATTGGGGAGGGTATGTGCTATGGTGAGTGCTGTGAATTGTGCAAGACTGTTGAATCACAGACCTGTACCTCTGAAACAAATAATACATTATATGTTTAAAAAAAATAAGAAGATAGCAGGAGGGGAAGAATGAAGGGGGGGAAATCATAGGGGGAGATAAATTATGAGATACTATGGACTCTGAGACACAAACTGAGGTTTCTAGAGGGGAGGGGGTGAGGGGATGGGTTAGCCTGGTGATGGGTATTAAAGAGGGCACGTTATGCATGGAGCACTGGGTGTTATATGCAAACAATGAATCATGGAACACTACATAAAAAAAAAAAAAAACACTATTCGAGAAGTTGATAATTCTTTTTAATGTTTTCTTTCTGTGATAAAGGTCTCACTGATGTCTTCTATTCTTTTCTCAAGCCAGTGTGTATTCTTATGATTTTGGCTTTAAACTTTCCATCAGGCATGCTACTTATTATCTATTTTGCTTAGATCTCTGGCTATGGTCTTATATTATTCTTTCTTTTAATACAAATTCTTCCATCTTGGAATTTTGTCTAACCCTTTCCTTCTTCTGTTTGTTAGAAAAGCCAGTTATGTCTCTTGTTCCTTCTTAAATGTGGCCTCTTTTCTCCCCTTAGTTGTGGTTTTCTGTCAGTTTTCCACTTGATTTCTGGGGTATTTAGGATGATTTGGTAGTTATCTAGTGTTCATAAGACAGGACTAACCTAGGATCCTCTTACTCCACCTTTGTCTTTCTCCAATTCCTTGTAAATCCTCCTCAGCTTAGTCAGTACTTGATGGGCATCAGGTAGTGGTAAGCTACAGTGTGGTTCAGAAATGTGTTCTTCAAACCTGTATTACCCATACAGAGAAGTTCCAATAGCTAAAGTGTAATCGCTGACATCAACTGGACCAAGTGTTGGTGCTTTCCCACAGCACATTTCTAATTCCACTTGGCAGCACCAGATGGGTGGTGACACTCTCAGTGCCATTTTGCTTCTGAGTGAACCGAATCTACAGATGAACTAACATGCTCAAGATATGACAGGGAGAGACTCAAATTCTCAAAGCTTTTGGTGTCTTTAATTAAAGATTTAAATATGAGACTGAATCTGTAAAAATCTAGAATACACAGGAGAAAAGGTCCTTGGCATTGGTCTTGGCAATTATATTATAGATATAGTACCAAAAGCAAATGCAACAAAAGCACAACTAAATAAATGTGACTATGTCAAAATATACTGTTTCTGCCTAGCAAAAAAATATTCTATAAATGAACAGTAACCTACAGAATGGGAGACAATATTTGCAAGCTATATATTTGATAAGTGGTTAATATCTTAAATATATAAGGAACACGAACAAATCAATAACAAATAACAACACAATTATAAAATGGGCAAAATCTGAATAGGTATTTTACCAGGAAGAAATACTAATGGACTAGTATATAAAGCTGTTTAATATCATTAGTCATAGAAGAAATGCAAATCAAAGTGACAACGAGACCTCTGTAAGACCTGCTAGGATGGCTGTTATCAAATAGAAAAGACATAAAAAGTGTTGATGTGGAGAATAGTATAAATTTTTACAATCAATATGGAAAACTTAATGGAGTTTTGTCAAAATATTAAAAATAGAACTACCAAATGATCCATAAATCCTCTGAATATAATCTTCTGAATATATATCCAAAGGAGATGAGATTACAGTCTCAAAAAGACATTTGTCAAAATATATTTGTTGTGGAATTATTCACAATATCAAGGTGTGAAAATAACCTAAATGCACATCAGTGGCCCTATAGATGTGAGATTTACATTTCTGACATATAACTAATATATGTATGTATGGCTAAACAACAGTCATATATATTAATATATTTTATATATTTATAATATTCATATATATTTATATACTCATATATAATATTTATACATCAATATTTAGTCATGAAAAATGCCAGAATCCTCTCATTTGTTCCAACATGGATAAACCTGGGACACATTATATTAAGGGAAATAAGTGAGACAGGATACACAAACACTGTATGATCTCACTTTTATGTGAAATCTAAGAGTTAAACTCACAGAAATAAAAGAATAGTAGTTGCCAGGAACATGGGGAGAGAGGTAGTGGAGAAGCTTTGTTCTTAGCGGTTCCAGGATGTTGGGGTGTACCAAATCCCATCAGTGCCCCAAAGGCAGAGGAGGTAACTACGTGCCTAATCTAACTCCTGGAGGATTACAAATTGCCTGCTTTTTTAGCTCCCAGATGAAGGTTAATTTGAATATTGACCTTTGGGTAGCATCTGGGAAAATCTGAACATTGATATAAAGTCTCTCCCCTTCCAGGGAGAAATTAAATGCTGTGTTTTTGCCTACTTGCTCTGTGCCTTTCTAAGGGAATATCCACCGGAAGTTCTTGTGCACCCATTTGAAGCAAGATCTTTGTTCTCTGTGATTCTGGGGACTCATAAATTCTGAGTCCCACCAATGCCCAGAGGATATCATAAAGAAGCCAGTCTCCTGATTTTTAGCCCTTTTTAAAGGATGGGGTGATAGATGAGTGAACAAACTTCACCAAGGAGAAACTGGGGACTTGGTTTTATTACTGCAGTGAGCTGGGAGAAGAAGTGGGTGCCCACACACCCGCTCAGGCTTCTGGAAGACCACTGATTAACTTACCTGTCAGCCTCCAGATGAGGGCTAATTAGAAGCCCTCAGCCCTCAGATCCTTAGGTAGCAGCTAGAAAAAATTGCGGAATCCCACAATCACTTCCCAATGTATTTGTATATTAAATTACCACATTGCACACCTAAAAATTATACATCATGTTGTACAATCTAAAATATATATTTTTATTTTTTTATCATACCTCAATAAAGCTGGATATAAAATCAAACAAATATTAAAGACCTGCAAAAAAGAAAAAAAAAAGAATAAGAGACATTTGTCTTTAAGAATTCAGACCTGGGGCACCTGGGTCGCTCAGTCGGTGAAGCCGCTGCCTTCAGCTCAGGTGATGGTCCCAGGGTCCTGGGATCGAGTCCCACGTCCAGCTCCCTGCTTAGTGGAGAGCCTGCTTCTCCCTCTGCCTGCCACTCTGCCTACCTGTGCTCTCTATCTCTCTGCCAAATAAATAAATAAAATCTTAAAAAAAAAAAAAAAAGAATTCAGACCTGATTCACTATATGATTTGAGAGTTGGAAGACATCATTTTATATTGTGTGAGCTAGTTTCCCAGATGTCCACCAATACTTCGCTTCTTGGTATTTAAAATCTGTATAGTCCCCTCCCTCATTATACCAGAGTTAGTATATGTTATCGATATAATGAGATAGATATCATGGTATATCTCTTTTCATTTTAAGTTATAAAAGACTGTGAAATCCATTTTGCATCTTCTCTGTCTCCTCATTTAGACCACTCACTTGAAAAGCCAGCTGCCACGTTGTGACCAGTCCTATTGATAGACCCACATGCCTAGGAACTGAGACCAATAAGCAACAGGCAGCAAGGAACTAAGTCCTTCCATCAACAATCATGCAAAATAAGTTTGTAGTAGATCTTCCATCCTAAGTCAAGCCTTCAGGTGAACACTGACCTGCCAGACCTCTTGACAGGAACCTCATGGCACAACTTCACCCATTAGCACCCAGGCAAAGTGCTTCCAGCTTCCTAATCCTCAGAAATGTGTGTGCAGTTGTGGGTTTTGTCTTTTAAATGCTAAGGTTTGGAGTAATCTGTTATACAGCAGTATATAGGGCATCCATAAAAATGAAATGGATCACTAAAAATAAGAGTAAAAATAATGAGTGCAAGATGGGAAAACCACATACTGAAGCAGTTACAGAAGAAAGCACATATAAAACGACTCAAATGCGGTTTTTATTTTTTAATTTTTTTAATTTTTTATTTTTTATTTTCAAGTGTGGTTTTTAAAGATGAATAGGATAAATAAGGTCTAGATGCAGGAGACAGAGAAAAGCACATAAATGAAGAAAATAATTTGAACAGTGTTATATCAGTGGGAATAAATTCTGTTGCATTTATTGTAATCATCCTGACTGTAGACGTTTTAAACCAGATTTGCAGTTTATCTCCACTTTGTCCGCAAAGACTACTTTTTTGGAAAGTTCTACTTTTGAAATGTACATTACATCTTACCATGTAAACTTACATAGGTAAGTTAAATTTTGGGCAGAAAGAACTACAAAGCCCATTTAGTCTGTATTCCAAGTCACTAGATTCTTACAATATGTCAATCTACCAACAGAACTGGAGTTTTAACCTTCTAGCTCATGTTTATATCTTTGTATCAAATGATGTATAAGCTCTACCGATAACCCTCTGATAAATAGATGTTTTCGCTATGTATAAACAGATGGCAAAATTCTCCACATGATAAACTTATTTTCTTGATGTGGGCTCTTCTCCCTCAGTTATTTCAAATAGAGGAAGATTTATATAATTCTCAACCATGTATACCAAATACCAACTGTTTTTTTTCTGTTTTTTTGTTTGTTTGTTTGTTTTTTCCAGATGAGTTTCCTGAAGTTTGTCCAGGACTATCTGTCAACCTGATTGAAAACACAAGTGCATGCCATTATTTAAAATATAATCAGGATACAGGGGCGCCTGGGTGGCTCAGTAATTAAGCGTCTGCCTTCAGCTCAGGTCATGATCCAGGGTCCTGGGATCAAGCCCCACATCGGGCTCCCCGCTCTGTGGGAAGCCTGCTTCTCCCTCTCCCGCTCCCCCTGCTTGTATTCCCTCTCTAGCTGTGTCTCTCTCTGTCAAATAAATATATAAAATCTTAAAAAAATTAAAAAATATATATAATCAGGATGCAGAACTCAACTTTATAAAGTCATTCATGGATAGTCAGGGTCATGAACAAATCCTGTAAAATATTAGCTTTATTTAATATGTTTGAGATCAATATGCTAAAAACAAAAGAGGAGAATTCAGAAGTCATATATACACACATTGGAATTATGAAATTCGCTTTTCCTCATTTTAGCAACACCTAATTGTGTTTTTTCTCCCTTTCCTCTCTTTTCCATTTACTCAGCATGGCTGCATAAAGTTAACAAGGCCCCCTAGGGATGGGGACCTGATTGTTTTTAATGACTAGAAATACAGAGAAGTGTTACCTGTACTTAATTTTGTGTGAAACACACACAAATATGCATACTTATATCCACATTATTTTATTTCCATCCTCTACTCTGCTGCACAGGAAGAAACAGTCAGCAAAAGTACTTCAAATTTGAGTCATGGAAATGGATCCAGGTATCACCAACTCCAGTGAGAGCTAGGGCAGGCTATTTTCATCAATGAGGTTTCTTCGGAGATGGGCAAGATCAACACATCAAGATATTTATGAATAATAAAATATGAGTGTATTTGCACAAGGAACAGATTCCCATTCCCTTTTTTATCCTTTCTGAAGACTCAAGTTGTCATCATCTTTGGGAAAAATCTTTTATAAACAATCAGGAAAGACTACAATCTCCAAATGGTAAATAAACAAGTCATTTTGAGTTTTCTACCTTTCTTAAGGGTGAGATATATTGCTGAATGTGAATCAAAGTCATCCTCTCTTGCTTTGGCCCCTAGTTTCATCAATAACTAATTTTGGATAATTTGCAAGAGAATATAATCATTGTAGTACAATTTTCCATTGTAGAATGGAAGTAAAAATAAAACCCACATTATATGGTTATTTGTGTAAATTAAATTAATCCAAATAAGAAATTTATAACAATGTCAGGCAGCAAATTTACAATTACTCTATCTTTACCATTGTATTGTTAGTATGATTTTCATTTTATTGTAGATAAAATGGTTTCAAATTACTTCAGTTACCCAATTCTGCTGTTATTATTTATCATGTTATAACCTTTCCATAATTAATGTCATTCAATTTGGAGGAACCAAAGAGATATAGAGTGGATATTGAGTGTGATCTGAAAGAATAAAATGGTCTAAATTTACGTATATTGGGAGGGGAATACAATGGATATGATTTTAAAAATATTTGTAAGTATAATTTGGAAGAGACTGGGTATGCATTACTTAAAGCAGAACGATTAACAATGTAACTGGTGAAAATTAAAATAAATTGGATAGTTCATTTATTCCTCATACCGAAGACATATATTTTTTAATTGTTTTATTCTTATGTTAATCCCCGTACATTACATCATTAGTTTTAGATGTAGTGTTCCATGATTCATTGTTTGTGCATAACACCCAGTGCTCCATGCAGTACGTGCCCTCCTCAATACCCATCACCCATAACCCATCCTTCCACCCCCCTCCCCTCTAGAACCCTCAGTTTGTTTTTCAGAGTCCATTGTCTCTCATGGTTTGTCTACCCCTCCGATTTCCGCTCCCGAAGGCATATGTTTTTAATGGTGTTGCAGATTGATTTACAAGTGAGTCTATATTAATATGTGCCTTAATTTTTCTCTACACCCTGAAGCATTCACAACATATTCCTGTGAGTGAAAGGTTGTGTACATCTATATGAAACTCTCATCTCTGCATTGGAAACATGAACAGTGACAAGCATTTGGGGATTACAATCAAGTTACCAGAATTATCTGAATTCTATATCCATCTCTTCCACTTTAGTGAATTTGACAAACTCACTACAGTCCTGTGACTTCATATAAGATATTTCTAATGGCCATTTCATATTTTTATAGTCATCTCAGAAAATTCTGGAAGGTTCTATTATAAGCTTCTGTACTCCAAACAAGAAATGTTAACATAAAAAAAATCAGTACTTCTTAAAAACTTGCTCTGTACATATAAGCAAAGTCTGTACAGGAACAACCAAAACTTTATTCACAATTTGTATGTGTGTGTCTCTATCTGTGTATGCATGTTTATGGTTTTGTGTTAATGAATATTTTTGTTTTATTCTAGCATATGAAAGTATTTTTCAAACTTCATCATGAATGTAAGGAGGTTTTCAAAAAAGAGATAATTTAGTCCTTAAGTTATTGAATGCACACAATGGAATGGTACTTGATGATGTTAAAGAATTAGTGTGTCTTTGTGATTTCACTATAATTTTTGTTCTCAAAGCACATTTCTTCTGCTCACATTATCAGTTTAACACTGGCACTCAACATGGCTCAGGAAAATTTAAGCACCATCACTGAGTTGGTCCTTGTTGGATTTTCCAACCACCCTCAAGTTGAGATACCCCTCTTCTTCCTTTTCTCTGGGGTCTACCTGGTCAATCTCTTTGGAAATACAGCTATTATCACTTTGGTGGTAATTGATTACTGTCTCCAGACACCCATGTATTTTTTCCTCTGCCACTTGGCCTTTCTCAACATATTTTACACCACAGCTGTGGTCCCCAAGCTGCTCTTCAACCTCCTTGCTCTTAAGAAAGTTATCTCTTACGAACTCTGTCTTGCCCAGACCTACATCTCTCTGTTAATGGGAGCAGCTGAGTGCATTGTTTTGGCAATCATGGCTCTGGACCGTTATGTGGCCATTTGTTACCCTCTACGATACCTGCTCATCATGAACTGGTCTGTGTGTGTGCAGCTTGCTGTGGGGGCATGGACCATCAGCTTCTTTGCCTCAGTGGTGCCCCTCTACTTCACCATACTTCCCTTATGTAGCCCTTACATTGTTGACCATATTTTTTGTGAAGTACCTGTTCTTCTTCGTATGTTCTGTGCTGATACATCCCTGCAAGAAACTTTGATGGTGATAGGTGCATCTGGTACCCTGTTGCTCCCCTTCCTTCTTATTACTCTCTCCTACCTACGCATACTGGTTGCTGTGATGAGAATGCACTCAGCAGAGGGTAGGAAAAAGGCTTTCTCTGTCTGTAGCTCTCACCTGACTGTGGTGACCATTTATTATGGGACAGGTATGTTCACATACATGAGGCCCAAATCTCTATATTCAGCTGAGGGTGATAAATTAATCTCCTTATTCTATGCTGTCATCAATCCTGCTTTGAACCCATTAATCTACAGTCTTAGGAACAAGGAAGTGAATGGAGCCTTGAAGAGAGTATTAGAAAGATTGTCAGTGTCCCAAAGGCAAATGATTACTATCTTGAGATGCCAGTAGACAGAATTTTATACTTTAATATACTCTTTAAAAACAGTCACTTAATTAGCTACAACTATGTAAGAATTATTGCAAATATACAATATCATTCATTACAGACACCCTTTTGTGACCTTCCTTTTAATGTTTAATGACTAATGTTAACAGATTATATTATTTTATTAAATATTGCTATATATCAGTTCTTTACTAAACAACATGCAGGTATAACTTATGAGAAAAAATGGAATTGAAATTTCAAGGTAGGTTTTGGATTCCATAATTTCAAATAGACTCTATATTTTATAATTAATTACCTTATGATATTTGTACACATTTTTCCTTATTAATCAAATGTCATAGCGTTCTCTTTATTTACCCTTTACTCAGTCTATGAAATTATAATTTATGATTCATCTCTTCATCTTTAAGCAGATAATTCCTCACACATCTGTCCAATTCTAGTGTTTTGAATACCTCACTACATCCCCTCAAACTTGTACAATTTCTCAAGTAATTCCTATCTCAGAAATGTATTTAATATGAGTATTGCAAAACTCAAGTCAATTGTCACTTTCTACATCAATTCTTTCTTGAAAACCTTCTTACCTTGCTGTAAATTCTATATCCTTTGATCCAAGGCTTTAAACTTTAGCTCTTTTATTATAAGGTGTATTTTATTTTCTCACATGTTTTTTGACAGCCATTAAGTAATTTATTTAGACCATGCATAGAATATTAACTATCCATAGAAATCTCATAATCTTACTCATTAGACAGTACACATTGACTTCTAACTGCAGCATGGGGAAATAAAGCCCTAGTGAACTGAAGGGCCAACAGAAAGCCTTCTCTCTGAGGGTCACTTATGCTGAGTCACGAAGAATGGGAAAATTCACCAAGTGTACATGTCAAAAAGAGAAACTGTAAATGGAGGTGTAGAGTGAGAAAAACAAACAAACACCAAAAACAGTGAAAATAGTTCTTTGTATCTTGGCTGAACTCTACACTGTCCTCAAGGCATATATGCATTTTGTTAATTTAATAAATAGAACAGGTCTTAGCACTTTTAAAAGGATTTATTTATTTAATTTAGAGAGAGAGAGAGCATGAGAGTGACAGGAGGAGCAGAGGAGAGAGAATCTTAATCATATTCTGCACTGAGCATGGAGCCCAATGAGGAGCTCTATCTCAGAACTCTTGAGATCATGACCTGAGCAAAAACCAACAGTTATACAAGCACCCCAGCATTTTTCTTTTTCTTCTCTTAATGTCAAGTTCCTGTGTGGTCTTTATCTGTTGAAATAAATGTCATGTTTTACCTAATTGTACATTAAAATATGATTTTATGTGTCTGATTGCCAACATAAATTTGGAGAAAGTGTTTTGTTTTAAGATTTTATTTATTTATTTATTCATTCATTTATTTATTTATTTATTTAGATCATGCAAGTGGTCGGGGAGGGGCAGAGAAAGAAGGGGAGAATCTTAAGCAGACTCTGGTCTGAGCACAGTGTACCACAGGGGGTTTGATTTCATGATCCTGAGATCATGACCTGAGAAGAAACCAAGAGTTAAAAGATTAACCAACTAAGGCACCCAGGTGACCCAGACAAAGTTATTTTTATTCCCCAAATGTTATATGTAATGATTGTATTTTTGACCAGTTGAAATTAAACTATAAAAAGGATTACGTATGCATAGTAAATAAAATAAAATAAAATAATATTAAACTGAAGGTTTTTCTTATCTTACTATTTTTAAATGGAAAATCCCTCATTTCATATAATGTCTACCTTTCTTTCCCCAAATATCATGTTCTCCATTTTCTATTTTTGTGGCAATTGTGACCATTTAAAAAAAAATAGCACAATTCATGATTAGAGCTCTGGTACCACAGTTGAAAGTCACTTAAACCTCATTTTCTGCACACATAATTTAAAAATAGAAAAACAAAAATATTTCTTATCAGCTATTAAGAGGGTTACAGGACACTTTGCTATAAATTGTCATAAGTTCTTAGAAAATCAAGTATCCTATTAGCACCCAAAACACTGAATTTCCAAAGCATTTTGTTCTTTTTCTTTAAACTCATGTGCCACAAATATATTTTGGAACCACCTGCATAATCTTTGTCAATATTTCTTACTCTAAGACTACTAAAATCTCTATCTTTATATCTTTAAGGTGAGTTTCCTTTGTGTTTCAATGTACTGCCTACAGGATAGTTTCTGGCTATTGACATCATCTCTTCATAACGTAGACTATAACTTCATAGGTTATATGGAAGTAGCTAACAACTGGAGACTGAAATAAGATAAATTGTTCTATTGTCCATACCTTCCACTTGTAGGAGACCTTCTGAGGATTCATTACTGGGACTCCAGTTTTTAATGAGTAATTTTTCTTCTGAGAGCAAACATGATAATGGGGGAAGTCAATAGTCCTCCAAACAGCACACGCTCACACACACACACTTGTTTGAACATAGGACTCCTAATTCTCAGTAAAATAATAAATTCATATGGCTTGTGCAGCACATTGATAAAAGGCAGTGGAAAAAAGTTAAAAATTAAATACCCAAGAAAAACTTGTTTGCTTCTATGTAAGTTAACCCGATAATTTATTTCCCAAATAAGGAAATGATTGATGATGAAAGGAGGCAATAATAATAATTTATGGTGATAGGAGGTAGAATCCAAGACTCTCTGAGTCTGATAAGCTGAGGCTATGATATCCTACACATATTGTAATTTACAACAAGATAATTATATGAAAATATGTCTTTATGATTGTCAGTGATACAAAATGACTTCACAAAATTTACTAAATGAATGGTTGTTTTCCAGTAATGTCAGCATCATAGCAATATAATGTGTCCCTTTTTTTGTTTCCTATTTTAACAATTAAAATTCAACAGCCATTCAGAAGCCAAAGTGTGTCTGTGCAAGTGGTGGAAATAAACACCACATGCCAGGGGACCCAGAAGATTCATAGTATGGGCTATCCTTTATTTTTTTTTTTAAAGATTTTATTTTTATTATTTATTTGAGAGAGAGCACATGAGAGGGGGGAGGATCGGGAGGGTCAGAGTGAGAAGCAGACTCCCCGCCGAGCAGGGAGCCCGATGCGGGACTCGATCCCGGGACTCCAGGATCATGACCTGAGCCGAAGGCAGTCGCTCAACCAACTGAGCCACCCAGGCGCCCCAGGCTATCCTTTATTAGATATGTCTTTTGCAGGTATTTTCTATCACTCTGTGACTTGTACTCTAATTCTTTTGATGTCTTTTGCAGAAGTTTTAATTTCATTGAAGTCCAGCTTATCAATCATTAAATATGAACTGTGCCTTTTTTGTTGTGTCTAAAACGTCATTGCTATACCCCATGCTATAGAGGTTTTCTCCTTTGTTATCTTCTGGGAGTTTTTTTACAATTCTGTATTTTAGATTTATTGCTATGATCCATTTTAAGTTAATTTTTAGGAAGAGTACAAAGTCTATGCAAGATTTGTGGGTTTTCTTTGTTTTGTTTTGTTTTTTGCATGTGGACGTCTAGTTGTTTTACCTTCATTTGTTTGTTTTTGTTTTTTGTTTTTTTAATGTTATGTTAATCACCATACATTACATCACTAGCTTTTTTTCTCTTTTTTTCTTTTCTTTTTTTTTTTATTCTTATGTTAATCCCCATACATTACATCATTAGTTTTAGATGAAGTGTTCCATGATTCACTGTTTGTGCATAACACCCAGTGCTCCATGCAGAATGTGCCCTCCTCAATACCCACCACCAGGCTAACCCATCCTCCCACCCCCTCCCCTCTAGAACCCTCAGTTTGTTTTTCAGAGTCCATCGTCTCTCATGGGTCGTCTACCCCTCCGATTTCCCCCGCTTCATTCTTCCCCTCCTGCTATCTTCTTCTTTTTTTTTTTATTTTTAACATATAATGTATTATTTGTTTCACAGGTACAGGTCTGTGATTCAATAGTCTTGCACAATTCACATCGCTCACCATAGCACATACCCTCCCCAGTGTCTATCACCCAGCTGCCCCGTCCCTCCCACCCCCCACCCTCATTTGTTTTTAAGAAATTATGTTTGCTTCATTGTATTGCCTTTGCTCCTTTATCAAAGATCAGGTGACAATACACATATGGGTCTCTTTCTAGGTTCCTTATTCTATTTAATTGATTTATTTGTCTATTCTTTTGCTAATACTGCACTGTCTTGATTACTGCAGCTCAATAGTAAGTCTAGAAGTCAGGTGACTTTGTTTCTTGTTCCTTTGTTTGCTTGTTTGTTTGTTTTTTCTTTCAATATTGTGTTGGCTTTACTGGATCTTTTACCTCTTTGTAAAAACTTTTGAATGACATTGCTTCTATATGTAAAATATATACAAGATATATCTTGCTGGGACCAAATTTGACTTGCTAAATCTAAAGATTAAGTGGGGAAGAACCGTTAGTCTTTCTATCCATGAACATGAAATATCTCTCCATTTATTTAATTATTTTTTAAATTTTTTTTAAAGATTTATTTATTTTACAGAGAGAGAGAGAGCATGAGCAGGAGGGGAAGAGGGAAAGGGAGAGAGAAGACTTTATCAAGCAGACTCCAAACTGAGAGCAAAGCCTGCACAGGGCTCAGTCCCATGACCCTGAGATGACAACCTAAACTGAAACCAAGAGGTGGAAACCTAACCAACTGTTCCACCCAGACATCCCTTATTTTGATTTTTTCATCAGACTTTTTTACTTTTCCTTATATAGATCCTGTACGTACTTTATTAGATTTATACTTAAGTATTCATTTTGGGGGATGCAAAGGGCACCTAGGTGGCTCAATCGGTTGAGCGTCTGTCCTCGGCTCATTTTGGGGGATGCTAATTAAAATGGTATAGTTTTTAAAAAATATAAAATAAAATGGTATTGTTTTTAATTCCAAATTCCACTTGCTTATTGTTAGTATATAGGAAAGCAATTGATCTTGTGTATTCACTTTGTATTCAGCAATCTTGCTAGAATCACTCATTAGTTTCAACTTTTTTGTTGATTCATTTAGATTTATGACATAGATGATGATGCAATCTGTGAACAAAAACAGCTTTACTTCTTCCTTCCCAGTAAATGTATATTTTATTTCTTTTTCTGGATCTACTGAATTATCAAAAACTTCCAATACAATATTGAAAATGAGTGGTGAGAGGAAAATAGCTGTTTTTTTATTACTGAGTCAAATTTGTAGACATATTAAAATATTTTGAATAAATTTGAGATATAATATTGTGTAAGATATACACCATGCTACATTGATACACTTGCATACTGTACTGTGACACATGAAGTAGTAATATTTATCATATTACATAATTATAGTACAATATTAGGTCTATATTCATTATAGAATTAATTACATCTTTGTTAATTATTTAATACTTATTACAAATCTGTACACTTAAACACCATCAAACTTTTTTTTTTATTCTTATGTTAATCCCCATACATTACATCATTAGTTTTAGATGAAGTGTTCCATGATTCATTGTTTGTGGTCCCCAGTGCTCCATGCAGAATGTGCCCTCCTCAATACCCACCACCAGGCTAACCCATCCTCCCACTCCCCTCCCCTCTAGAACCCTCAGTTTGTTTTTCAGAGTCCATCGTCTCTCATGGTTCGTCTACACCTCCGATTTCCCCCGCTTCATTCTTCCCCTCCTGCTACCTTCTTCTTTTTTTTTTCTTAACATATATTGCATTATTTGTTTCAGAGGTACAGATCTGAGATTCAACAGTCTTGCACAATTCACAGCGCTTACCAGAGCACATACCCTCCCCAGTGTCTATCACCCAGTCACCCCATCCCTCCCACCCCACCCCCCACTCCAGCAACCCTCGGTTTGTTTCCTGCGATTAAGAATTCCTCATATCAGTGAGATCATATGATACATGTCTTTCTCAGTTTGACTTATTTCACTCAACATAATACCCTCCAGTTCCATCCACGTCGTTGCAAATGGCAAGATCTCATTCCTTTTGATGGCTGCATAATATTCCATTGTATATATATACCACCTCTTCTTTATCCATTCATCTGTCGATGGACATCTTGGTTCTTTCCACAGTTTGGCTATTGTGGACATTGCTGCTATAAACATCGGGGTGCACGTACCCCTTCGGATCCCTACTTTTGTATCTTTGGGGTACATACCCAGTAGTGCAATTGTGGATCATATGGTAGCTCTATTTTCAACTTTTTGAGGAACCTCCATACAGTTTTCCAGAGTGGCTGCACCAGCTTGCATTCCCACCAACAGTGTAGGAGGGTTCCCCTTTCTCCGCATCCCTGCCAATATCTGTCGTTTCCTGACTTGTTAATTTTAGCCATTCTGACTGGTGTGAGGTGGTATATCATGGAGGTTTTGATTTGGATTTCCCTGATGCCGAGCGATATTGAGTACTTTTTCATGTGTCTGTTGGCCATTTGGATGTCTTCTTTGGAAAAATGTCTGTTCATGTCTTCTGCCCATTTCTTGATTGGATTCTTTGTTCTTTGGGTGTTGAGTTTGATGAGTTCTTTATAGATTTTGGATACTAGCCCTTTATCTGATATGTCATTTGCAAATATCTTCTCCCATTCTGTCGGTTGTCTTTTGGTTTTGTTGACTGTTTCCTTTGCTTTGCAAAACCTTTTTATCTTGATGAAGTCCGAATAGTTCATTTTTGCCCTTGCTTCCCTTGCCTTTGGCGATGTTTCTAGGAAGAAGTTGCTTCGACTGAGGTCAAAGAGGTTGCTGCCTATGTTCTCCTTTAGGATTTGGATGGACTCCTGTCTCACATTGAGGTCTTTCAACCATTTGGAGTCTATTTTTGTGTGTGGTGTACGGAAATGGTCCAGTTTCATTCTTCTGCATGTGGCTATCCAATTTTCCCAACACCATTTGTTGAAGAGACTGTCTTTGTTCCATTGGACATTCTTTCCTGCTTTGTCAAAGATGAGTTGACCATAGAGTTGAGGGTCCATTTTTGGGCTCTCTATTCTGTTCCATTGATCTATGTGTCTGTTTTTGTGCCAGTACCATGCTGTCTTGATGATGACAGCTTTGTAATAGAGCTGGAAGTCCGGAATTGTGATGCCGCCAGCTTTGCTTTTCTTTTTCAACATTCCTCTGGCTATGCAGGGTCTTTTCTGGTTCCATAGAAATTTTAGGATGATTTGTTCCATTTCTTTGAAAAAAGTGGATGGTATTTTGATGGGGATTGCATTGAATGTGTAGATTGCTCTAGGTAGCATTGACATCTTCACAATATTTGTTCTTCCAATCCATGAGCATGGAATGTTTTTCCATTTCTTTGTGTCTTCCTTAGTTTCTTTCATGAGTATTTTATAGTTTTCTGAGTATAGATCCTTTGTCTCTTTGGTTAGATTTATTCCTAGGTATCTTATGGTTTTGGGGGCAATTGTAAATGGGATCGACTCCTTAATTTCTCTTTCTTCTGTCTTGTTGTTGGTGTATAGGAATGCCACTGACTTCTGTGCATTGATTTAATATCCTGCCACTTGACTGAACCCTGTATGAGTTCTAGCAGTTCTGGGGTGGAGTCTTTTGGGTTTTCCACATAAAGTATCATATCATCTGCAAAGAGTGAGAGTTTGACTTCTTCTTTGCCGATTTGGATGCCTTTGATTTCTTTTTGTTGTCTGATTGCTGTGGCTACGACTTCCAATACTATGTTGAATAGCAGTGGTGATAGTGGACATCCCTGCCGCGTTCCTGACCTTAGGGGGAATGCTCTCAGTTTTTCCCCATTGAGAATGATATTCGCTGTAGGTTTTTCATAGATGGCTTTTATGATATTGAGGTATGTACCCTCTATCCCTATACTCTGAAGAGTTTTGACAAAAAAAGGATGCTGTACTTTGTCAAATGCTTTTTCTGCATCTATTGAGAGGATCATATGATTCTTGTTCTTTCTTTTGTTAATGTATTGTATCACATTGATTGATTTGCGGATGTTGAACCAACCTTGCAGCCCAGGGATCAATCCCACTTGGTCATGGTGAGTAGTCCTTTTAATGTACTGTTGGATCATATTGGCTAGTATTTTGGTGAGAATTTTTGCATCCATGTTCATCAAGGATATTGGTCTGTAATTCTCCTTTTTGATGGGATCTTTGTCTGGTTTTGGGATCAAGGTAATGCTGGCCTCATAAAATGAGTTTGGAAATTTTCCTTCCATTTCTATTTTTTGGAACAGTTTCAGAAGAATAGGTATTAATTCTTCTTGAAATGTTTGGTAGAATTCCCCTGGGAAGCCATCTGGCCCTGGGCTTTTGTTTGTTGGGAGATTTGTGATGACTGCTTCAATTTCCTTAGTGGTTATAGGTCTGTTCAGGTTTTCTATTTCATCCTGGTTCAGTTTTGGTCGTTGATACATCTCTAGGAATGCCTCCATTTCTTCCAGGTTATCTAATTTGCTGGCATAGAGTTGCTCATAATATGTTCTTATAATTGTTTATATTTCTTTGGTGTTGGTTGTGATCGCTCCTCTTTCATTCATGATTTTGTTGATTTGGGTCATTTCTCTTCTCTTTTTGATAAGTCTGGCCAAGGGTTTATCAATCTTGTTAATTCTTTCAAAGAACCAGCTCCTAGTTTCGTTGATCTGTTCTACTGTTCTTTTAGTTTCTATTTCATTGATTGCTGCTCTCATCTTTATGATTTCTCTTCTCCTGCTGGGTTTAGGCTTTATTTGCTGTTCTTTTTCCAGCTCCTTTAGGTGTAGGGTTAGGTTGTGTACTTGAGACCTTTCTTGCTTCTTGAGAAAGGCTTGTATTGCTATATACTTTCCTCTTAGGACTGCCTTTGCTGCATCCCAAAGATTTTGAATAGTTGTGTTTTCATTTTCATTGGTTTCCATGTATTTTTTTAATTCTTCTTTAATTTCCTGGTTGACCCATTCATTCTTCAGTAGGATGCTCTTTAGCCTCCATGTATTTGAGTTCTTTCCGACTTTCCTCTTGTGATTGAGTTCTAGTTTCAAAGCATTGTGGTCTGAAAATAGGCAGGGAATGATCCCAATCTTTTGGTTCCGGTTGAGACCTGATTTATGACCTAGGATGTGATCTATTCTGGAGAATGTTCCATGGGCACTAGAGAAGAATGTGTATTCCATTGCTTTGGGGTGGAATGTTCTGAATATGTCTGTGAAGTCCATTTGGTCCAGTGTGTCATTTAAAGTCTTTATTTCCTTGTAGATCTTTTGCTTAGATGATCTGTCCATTTCAGTGAGAGGGGTGTTAAAGTCCCCCACTATTATTGTATTGTTGTCGATGTGTTTCTTTGCTTTTGTTATTAATTGCCTTATATAATTGGCTGCTCCCGTGTTAGGGGCATAGATATTTACAATTGTTAGATCTTCTTGTTGGATAGATCCTTTAAGTAGGATATAGTGTCCTTCCTCATCTCTCATTACAGTCTTTGGTTTATAATCTAATTTGTCTGATATAAGGATTGCCACCCCAGCTTTTTTTTTTGGTGTCCGTTAGCATGGTAAATGGTTTTCCACCCCCTCACTTTCAATCTGGGGGTGTCTTTGGGTCTAAAATGAGTCTCTTGCAGACACCATATCGATGGGTCTTGTTTTTTAATTCAGTCTGATAGCCTGTGTCTTTTGATTGGGGCATTTAGCCCATTTACATTCAGGGTAACTATTGAAAGATAGGAATTTAGTGCCATTGTATTGCCTGTAAGGTGACTGTTACTGTATATTGTCTGTGTTCCTTTCTGGTCTATGTTGCTTTTAGGCTCTCTCTTTGCTTAGAGGACCCCTTTCAGGATTTCCTGTAGGGCTGGTTTTGTGTTTGCAAATTCCTTTAGTTTTTGTTTGTCCTGGAAGCTTTTTATCTCTCCTTCAATTTTCAATGACAGCCTAGCTGGATATAGGATTCTTGGCTGCATATTTTTCTCATTTAGTGCTCTGAATCTATCCTGCCAGTTTTTTCTGGCCTGCCAGGTCTCTGTGGATAGGTCTGTTGCCAATCTAATGTTTCTACCATTGTAGGTTACATATCTCTTCTCCCGAGCTGCTTTCAGGATTTTCTCTTTGTCTATGAGACTCGTAAGTTTTACTATTAGATGTTGGGGAGTTGACCTATTTTTATTGATTTTGAGAGGGGTTCTCTGTGCTACCTGGATTTTCATGCCTGTTTCCTTCCCCAAATTAGGGAAGTTCTGTGCTATAATTTGCTCCATTATACCTTCTGCCCCTCTCTCTCTTTCTTCTTCTTCTTGGATCCCAATTATTCTAATGTTGTTTCATCTTATGATATCGCTTATCTCTCGAATTCTGCCCTCGTGATCCAGTAGTTGTTTATCTCTCTTTTTCTCAGCTTTTTTATTTTCCATCATTTCATCTTCTATATTACTGATTCTCTCTTCTGCCTCATTTATTCTAGCAGTTAGCGCCCCCATTTTTGATTGCACCTCATTAATAGCCTTTTTGATTTTGACTTGGTTGGATTTTAGTTCTTTTACTTCTCCAGAAAGGGTTTCTCTAATAACTTCCATATTTTTTTCAAGCCCAGCTAGTAACTTTAAAGTGATGATTCTGAACTCTAGATCTGACATCGTACTAATGTCCATATTGAGTAGGTCCCTTGCAGTCGGTATTACCTCTTGTTCTTTTTGTTGAGGTGATTTTTTCTGTCTTGTCATTTTGTGCAGAGGAGAATAGATGAATGAGAGAACAAAATGCTAGCAGAGTAACAACGTCCCCAGAAAATATACTCTAAACAAATCAGAAAAGACCTGAAGCAGTGGAAAAAGAAAGGGAAAGAGAGAAAAAAGAAAAAGAAAAAAAAGAAAAAGATAAAGATAAAAACAAAACAAACAAAACAACAACAACAACAACAACAACAACAACAAAACCAGAATGTGATCAAATATGATCAGGCTGGTATATAGATCAGTGCCACACACTAGATTTGGGGTGTATTTTGGTCTTTTAGAAGAAAGTGCCTCCCAAAATTTTAAAGAAAATAAAACTTATCTACGTACAAAAATAAGGCTGATATGATGAAGGGATGGAATATGACTGTAAAGATGGAAATTATAAAAAATTTTATAAAAGGAATTGATAAGAAGTTGTTTGAAAAAAGAAAGAAGAGGATTTAAAAAAAGAAAAAAAAAAGAGAGAGGATGTGATCAGGCAGGGGAATAGAAAACACCATATACTAGAGATTTAGGGTATATTTTAATGTGTTAGAAGAAACTATCTCAAAATTTTAAAGAGAGAACAACTTATATATATAAGCCAAAAATACGGTTAACTACTATGAAGGGATAGAATATGACTCTAAAAATGAAAAATAAAAATTTCTTTTTAAAAAAAGGGATTGATAAGATGGTGGTTGAAAAAGGGAAAAAGAAAAATTCAAAAAGGAAAAAAAGAAAAAAAGACAGTTAAAAAAATTAACTTTGAAAGACTAAAGAATCATGGTAAAAAAGCCATGGATTCTATGTGCTGTAGTCCCCTAGCGCTGGAGTTCCGCCGTTCTCATTGATCAGTAAACTTGGTCTTGGCTGGCTGTTCTCGCTGATCTTCTGGGGAGGGGCCTGTTGCCGTGGTTTCCAAATGTCTTTCCCGGAGGCGGAATTGCCCTGTCCTTGCCCCCTCCCGGCTAAGTAATCTGCTCGGGTTTGCTCTCTGGAGCTTTTGTTCCCTGCGAGCTTTCCATACAGCTTTGGAGGCGGAGAGTGAAAATGGCAGCCTCCCAATCTCCGCCCCAGAGGAGCTGAGAACTCAGGGCCCCTCTCTTCAGTGAGCCCCCAGAGAAAAGCCGTCAGTCACTCCCGTCTCCCCGGTCTCCGGCCGCACTCCATGCTCGCCCGGCCTGTGACCGCCCATTTCTGTCTCTGGCACCTGACCCTGTGTGCAGTCTCCAAACCCAGCAGATCCCTGCGGTGCAGTCCCACGCAGCTCCTCCCGGGGAAGGAAGGTGAGTCTCCCCGATCTGCCACTTGTTGGGTCCCTGCTGGAGGAGCAGTGGCCCGACTGTGCCGCGGATCACGGTTTATGGCAACCCCGAGCTGAGAGCCTGCACCTCAGCTCTGTCTCTGCAGCCGGCTTCCCCGCTCTGATACCTGGGAGCTCTGCCGCACTCAGGCACCCCCGGTCTTTCTGTGACCCCAAGGGTCCCGAGACCACACTGTCCCGGAGGGATCCACCCCCCACTTAGCCACCAGAGTGACGTCCCTCAGCGGAGCTGACTTCTAAAAGTTCTGATTTTGTGCTCTGTGGCTCTATCACTTGCCAGAAGCTGCCGACTGAGGCCCCTCCCCCGCCGCCTATCCTCCCACATATCGCCTCGGATTCACTTCTCCGCATGTCCTACCTTCCAGAATGTGGTCGCTTTTCTGATGAGAGAGTTGTTGCTCTTCTTTTCTTCGATCTCCTGTTGAGTTTGTAGGTGTTCTGAATGGTTTGATCCCTATCCAGCTGAATTCCTGAGAGGAGACAAAATCCAGGTCTCCTACTACTCTGCCATCTTGCTCCCCAGCCTTACAAGAAATATTAAAAAGATTTTGTTAAGTGGAAAATAAATGGTCATAATTGGATGTGAGGAAATTGTGAATAAAAAGGCATAAAATATGACAGCATATATATAATGTGGAGGAGGAAAAAAAAAAGAAATAAGGGTTTCAAATTTGTTTGAACTTAAGCTACCATCAAATTAATACTGACTGCTATATACTTAGGATTTTATATAAGAACCTCACAAAAAAACCCAAAAAGTAGATTCATAGAAAATAAAGAGAAAGAAAACCAAACATAACACTATAGAAACTCACCAATCACAGAGAAAGAGAGCAAAAGAAGAAAGGAACAGAAGACTACAAAACACACACACACACACACACAAAAAGAAACAAAAGCAAAATGGCAATAAGTACAGACCTAGCAATAATTATTTTAAATATAAGTAGCCTACATCTTCCAATGAAAACATTAAAAAAAAATACCCATATAAGTGGTTCCTACAAAAGAATCAACTCAGACCTGAAGACACAGACTGAAAGTGAAAGGATGGAAAATATTTACCATAGAAATGGAAGTGAATAAAAAGCCAGAGTAGCAATACCTATATTAGGCAAAATGACCTTAAAACATACATGCTTCTAAAACTGAAGCAGGGAGAAATAGAAAATCTGAACAGACTGATTACTAGTAATGAAATTGAATTGATATTCAATAAACTAACAAAAATAGTCTAGTATTACCCTAATACCAAAACCAAAGATACCACAGAAAAAAAGAAGAAAAGAAAACCGAAGGCTAATAATTTTGATGAACATATGTTCAAAAATCCTCAACAAAATATTAGCAAGCCACATTCAACAATAGATTAAAATAAATCACTCAGCACATTTAAGTGAGATTTATTCTGGAGATGTGAGAATGGTTTGATATTTACACATCAACCAACATGACACACCACATCAACCAAAGAAAGGATAAAAATCGTATGGTAATCTCGTTGATGCATAAAAGGAATTTGACAAACTTCAGCATTCACTTATGGGAAAAGCTCTCAGAAAAGTGGGTGTAAAGGGAACATACGTCAACATAGTAAAGGCAATATAAGACAAAAGCAGAGCTAACATCATACTTAATGGTGAAAAACAGTTTTCCTCTAAGATCAAGAACAAGACAAGGATGTTCACTCTTACTATTTTTATTCTACATAGAACTGGAAGTCCTAGCCACAGCTATGAGACAAAGGAAGAAGAGGTATCCATATTGGTAAAGAAGAAGTTAAAAGGTCACTATTTGCAGATGACATGATAATACACATTAAAACAAACAAACAAACAAAAAACTCCACCAAAAAACCACTGGAATAAATGAATTCAGGAAATTTGCAGGATACAGGATTCAAAATGAATACCCAGAAATCAGTAGTGTTTCTATACACTAATAACAAAGTAGGAGAAAGATAAATTAAGAAAGTAGATCTACTTCAAATTTCACAGAAAACCCCCAAAATACCTGGGAATAAACTTAACTGAAGAGGCAAAAGACCAGTACTCTAAAAACTATAAAACACTGGTAAAAGAAATTGAAGACAACACAAACAAATGGAAAGATAGTTATCCTCATGGGTTGAAATAATTAATATTGTGAAAATGTCCGTATTACCCAAAGCAATCCACAGATTCAACGCAGTCCGTACCAAAACACCAACAGAATTTTTCACAAAACTAGAACAAATAACACTAAGCTTTGTAGGAAACCACAAAAGTCCTTGAATAGCCAATGCATTCTTTAGAAAGTAGAACAAAGTTAAGGGTATCAAAACCTTAGATTTCAAGATAAACTGCAAAACTGTAGTAATTGAAGTAGTATGGTACTGCCCTCAAAATAAACACATAGATCAATGAAACAGAAGGGAAAGCCCAGAAATTAACCTACACTTATATGGTCAATTAATCTACAACAAAGGAAGCAAGAATATACAGTCTCTTGAATAAGTGATGCTAGAAAAACTGGACAGCTATATGAAAAATAATGAAACTGGACCACTTTCTTACACTATACACACACACAAAAATGGATTAAAGACCTAAATGTGAGACCTGAAACCATGAAAATCCTAGAAGAGAATAAAAGCAGTAATTTCTTTGGCATTGACCATAGCAACGTATTTCCAGGTATGTCTCCAAAGGCAAGGGAAACAAAAGCAAAAGTAAACTTTGGGAACCACACCAAAATAAAAACATTTTGCACTGTGAAGAACATCATTAATAAAACAGAAAGGCAACCTACTGAATGGTAGAAGATATTTGTGAATGATGTATTCAATAAAGGGTTAATATCCAAACTATATAAAAAACGCATACAATGCAACACCAAAATTAATAATTAATAATAATAATAATAAAATGAACAATTTGGTTAAAGAGTAGGCAGAAGAATTGGATAGACATTTTTCCAAAGAAAACATACAGATGACCAACAGACACATGAAAAAATTCTCAACCTCGCTAATCATCAGGAAATGCATACCAAAACCACAATGAGAGGTGCGTCTGGGTGACAGTCAGTTAAGTGTCTGCCTTTGGCTCAGGTCATGATCCAGGGGTCCAGAGATGGAGCCCTGCATTGGTCTCCCTGCTCAGCGTCCTCTCTCTCAAATAAATACATAAATAAAATCTTTAAAAATAAAACACAATGAGATATCATCTTACACCTGTCAGAATGGCTAAAATCAAAAAGACAAGAAATAGCAAGCATTAGCAAAAATGTGGAATAAAAGGAATGCTTGAGCACTGTTGGTGGGAATGCGAATTGCTATAGTCACTGTGAAAAACAGTATGGAGTTTCCTTGAGAACTTAAAACTAGAAATACCATATAATCCAGTAATTGTACTACTGGGTATTTATAGAAAGAAAACAAAAACACTAATTCAAAAACATATATGCACCCTTATGCTTATTGCAGCATTATTTACAATAGCCAAGATATGGAAGAAACCTAAGTTGCCATTAGAAATGAATAAATAATAGATAAATAAGATGTGATAATTATCACACAGTCATAAAAAAGGATGAGATTATGTCCTTTGAAAGAACATGGATAGACCTAGAAGGTATTATGCTAAGTGAAATGTCAGACACAGAAAGACAAACACCATTTGAGTTTACTCATATATGGAGTCTAAAAAAGAACTTAAAAAGAAGAATCAAACCTGTAAATACAATGGCAAGCTGATGGTTGCTAGAGGGGAGGGGTGTGGGGTGTGGGCAAAATGGGTTAAGAGGAGTGGAAGATACAGGTCTCCGGTTAGGGAATGCGTAAGTCATGGGACTAAAAGGCAAAGCTTAAGGAATAAAAATAGAAGACTCTCAATTAAAAATCTTTTTTTTAACATTTTAATTGAGTTACATCTTTGTTATGTTCCTTTCTGGGACTTCTAGTACAAATTTAAATATAAATTGCCAAAATTAGCTTATAAGTTTTGTTACAGATGTAATGGAAATGACTTTAACATTTGATCATTAAAAATGACAGGTTAGAAGTTGATTGAATTTTCATCAATTGCAATTATCATGTTTTATTTTACCTCATAATTTTAAGGCAGTGAATTACAGTCTTATAATTTTTAAATATTAAACCAACTCTTATCATATATAAAACATACTTGGTAATATATGACTTTTTGTTACAGCATTCAATTGCTAAATTTTGTGAAATACTTGCCTCAATTTTGATGAGTACAATTACACTTTGATAATATTTTTATACTATCCTTGGTTTTGATCACACGGGCCTATTAGCCTAATATAATGAAATAAAGAATCATTTGAAGTTATTTTTCTTCCCTATTTTCTGAAGAATTTTCTCTGAGATTATAAGCCTTATTTTTGTCTGTTTATACAATGCTTGGAGAAACACTAAAATAAATTAACCAGACATCACTATTTCTTTGTTGGAAATGTTAACTTATTCAATGTGTGTGTGTGTGTGCGTGTAGGTTACGATACATACTGTTGAAGAATTTCATACACCCATTTCTTTGCACGTCAGTACATACAAACTTACCTTCACACAAACACTTTTTCTTGCATGAGTGTTTCTACTCTTGAGCTCATTTTAGTACCAGACCAGAGGTAACTAAGGATCATGTACTCTACACCCAGTACCCCAACAATGACTCTGGCAGGATTTCAAACATACCCAAACTACCTTGCCCTTATAAAACAGCACTAAGTTGCAATGTTTTATAGCTGCATCAAGAATTCTCTGGTGAGAGGAGGCTGGGAAAACGGCAGAGTAGAAGGACCTTCAGCTCACCTCATTCCATGGATACAAATAGATAACACTCACATCGGCATAGATAACCCAGGAAATGATCCAAACACTGGAAGAACAAACTCCACAACAAAAGGTAGAGAAAAGGCCATATCAAAGAAGTTAGGAAGGGCAAAGATATGCTTTGGGAGTGAAAGAGACCCCAAATGTGCCTGGTAGGAAGGGAGCTGATGGTGGGGAGAAAAAAACATTTTCTGTAAAATGCAAAAAAAACCCCATTTTCTGCAAAATGCATAAAAAACATTTCTACACTGAGGGAGCCTTCAGGGGAAGATGAAACCCCATAATATTTAGCTTTGAAAGTGAGAGGGGCCAAATTTCCTGAGTTCTTACAACCAGTATGACTTAAAGCTGGAATTTTAAAAATCAGCAGGCTCAGTTCTGAGAGAGCCCAGAGTTGCATTAGGAAGTGGAGTCCCTGCCCTAAAAGAGATAGCGAGACAAACAGCCCATGGACATACAGCAGAGAAGCAGCAGTCTGAAAAACTCTAGGAACAGATGGGAGGGAGAGTGATTTAGTCTTTTCACAGCATGTCCCAGAGAGGCAGGGATCATGGGAAGACCTGCAGGACAAAGGAGGTGGCAGGCACCATTTCCATCCCCCACTGCCCAGCCTAAACACACTGCCACCTGCAGGAACTAGGCGAGCACAACATTCCTTAGCTAACCCACCTATGCTAAGCCCCACCTCCAGCCACCTAGGCAGATCCACCAGTCCCAGTCACATGTGCCTCAGACCTGCTGCTGTGAGCCCCCTTCACCTGAAGAATAGCACAAACCCAAACAACACCTGTCTCCCAACCCGCAACTTTTGCTGAATCTGAGTTCTGGCAGTCTCATTTCATAAGCAGACCACCACACATACTGGTAAACCATGTCCCACCCAGCCAGGGAAAAAAAACACTGCCTACAATAGGCAATGAGAGCTTCTGCAGACAATGGGACTGAGGGAAAAGGAGAACTGGACTCAAGGCAGAGCACACAAAAGACACAGAGGAAATACTCCATGAAGCATCAGGTCCCGGGGAACAAAAGACACTGCACTGCAGGGATCTACGAGACTTGTTCTTCACAGGGCCATTACCACCAAGAGTAAAAGATGTAGCTGATTTCTCTAACACATAGAAACAGACACAGACACTTAGACAAAATGAGGAGATATGTCCCAAATGAAAGAACAGGACTGAACCACAGCAAGACACCTAAGTGAAACATATTTAAGTAAAACACCTTATAAAGAATTTAAAGTAATGATCATAAAGATACTTACTGGGCTTGAGAACAGAGTGCAAGACATTAGTGAGACCTTTTTTAAAACATTTTTATTAATTTATTTGAGAGAGAGAGCACAAGCGGGGGGGAAAGGCAGAGGAAGAAGGAGAAGCAGACTCCCCACTGAGCATGGAGCCTGGCATGGGGCTCAATCCCAGAATCCTGAGATCATGACCTGAGCTGAAGGCAGACCCTTAACTGACTGAGCCACCCAGGTGCCCCCATTAGTGAGACTCTTAACAAAGAGATAAAAAAGAATCGATCAGAGATAAATACAAAAAATAAAATAAAAATACTCCTGATGGAATAAATAGGAAGACAGATGAAGCAGAAAATGAGTTAACAACTTGGAAGGCAGAGTCATGGAAAGTAACCATGCAAATGAGAGGGGAAAATATGCAAATTGAGAATAGTCTTAGGGAACTCAGTGAATCCTCCAAGCATAATAACATTTGCATTATAGGGATTCCAGAAGAAGAAGAGAAGGAAAAGGGAGCAAAAATGTAAATTGAAGAAATAATAGCTAAAAATTTCCCTAACCAGGGGAAGGAAACAGATATCTAGATCCAGGAGACAGAGATATCCCCCCAACAAAATCAATCAAAGGAGGACCACACTAAGACACATAATATTCAAAACGGCAAAAAGCAGTGAAAAGAAAAAAAAATTAAAAGCAGCAAGAAAAAAAGCAGGACAATTACATACAAGGGAACCCTTATAAGGCTATCAGCAGAGTTTTCAGCAGGAATTTTCTAAGAAAGAAAGGAAGGGTATGATATAGTCATAGTGTTGAAAGGGAAAATTCTGCAGCTAAGAATATTTTATTCAGCAAGGCTATCATTCAGAATAGAAAAAGAGATAAATAGTTTCTCAGACAAAATCCAAACGAGTTCATGACCACTAAATCAGCCCTACAAGAAAGATTAAGGAGGACACTTTGAGTGGAAAGGAAAGACCATAAGTGAGATATGAAAAGTAAAGAAAAAAAAAAAACAAACACAAACTCAGTAAAAAATAAGTATTTCTCTAAAAATCAGTCAAGGGATTGATTATTCATAAAATAAAAGGATGCAAAATATGACAGCATATGCCTTCAACTGAGGGGGCAGAAGAGTAAAGAATGGCTTCAAACTTAGGCAATCATAGACTGCTATATGCAGAAGATGTTGTATACAAAGTTCATGGTAACCACAAATCAAAAGCCAGTAATAGATATGCAAACATAAAGAGAAAGGAATGCATATATATCACTAAAGAAAGCCAACAAACCATGAAAACAGCAAGAATAGAAAAGATTGGGGAGCAAATACAAAAACAACCACAACACAAGTAACAGAATGGCAATAAATATGTACCTATCAATAACTGATTTGAATGTAAATGGACTAAATGATCCAATCAAAAGACACAAGGTGATGACAGTGGATAAACAAACAAGACCCTCTATATGTTGCCTACAAGAGACTCATTTCAGACCTAAAGGAGCATGCAGATTGTAATTGAGGTGAAGGAGAAATGTTTTGTCATGCAAATGGATGTGAAAAGAAAGCCAAGATAGCAATATTTATATTGGACAAAATAGAATTTAAAATAAAGACTGTAACAAGAGACAAAGAAGGGCACTATATAATAATAAAGGAGACAATCTGACAAGAAGATATAAAATTTGGGGCGCCTGGGTGGCTCAGTTGGTTGGGCGACTGCCTTCAGCTCAGGTCATGATCCTGGAGTCCCTGGATCGAGTCCCGCATCGGGCTCCCTGCTCGGCAGGGAGTCTGCTTCTCCCTCTGACCCTTCTTCCTCTCATGCTCTCTCTCATTCTCTCTCTCTCAAATATATAAATAAAATGTTAAAAAAAAAAGAAGATATAAAATTTGTAAATATTTAAGCATACAACATGGGAACACCGAAATATGTAAAACAGTTAATAACAAATATAAAGGAAATAATCAATAGTAATACAATAATAATAGAGAATTTTAACACCTCACTTACATCAATGGATAGATTATCCAAACAGAAAAACAGCAGTAGCTTTAAAAAGACCCACTGGACAAGGTGAATTTAACAGACATATTCAGAACGTTCCATTCTCGAACAGTAGAATACACATTCTTTTCAATTTACCATGGAACATTCTCCAGAATAGATCGCATATTAGGCCATACACAACTCTGAATAAGTTAAAAAAGATTGAGATCATATAATACATTTTTTTTTTCTGAATGCAATACTATAAAACTAGAAACAATGATAACAAAAAAATCTGGAAAGACTACAAATACATGGAGATTAAATAAAATGCTATTAAACAATGAATGAGTCAACCAAAAAATTGAAGAAGAAATCAAAAGAAACAAATGAAAATGTAAAGAAAATGGTCCAAAATCTTTGGGAAGTGGCAAAAGCGGTTATAAAAGGGAAGTGAATAGAAATAAAGGCCCAACTCCAGAAGCAAGAAAAATCTCAAATAAACAATGTAAACTAGCACCTAATTGGCCTACAAAAGAAGAACAAATCAAACACAAATCCAGCAGAAGAAACAAAATAACCAAGATTAGAGGAGAAATAAATGACATAGAAATAAAAATAAATAGAAATAAAACAAAACAAACAACAATAGAACAGATCAAAGAAGCCAGGAGCTAAAACAAAAACAAAAACAAAACAGGACCTGGTTCTTTCAGATGATCAACAAAATTGATAAGCCTTTAGCCAGATTTATTTAAAAAAAAAGAAAGGATTCAAATAAACACAATTACAAATGAATGAGGAGAAATAACAACCAACACCACAGAAAAACAAAAGTTTTTTATCAGAGTGTGTTATGAAAAAATATATGCCAAACAAATGGACAACCAGGAAGAAATGGATAAATTCTTTGAAACACGTAAACTACCAAAACCGAGGCAGGAAGAAATAGAAAATTTGAATAGACCAATTACTGGCAATGTAATTGAATAAAAAAACTCCCAACAACAAAAGTCCAGGACGAGGCAGCACCACAGATGAATTCCACCAAATATTTATTTATTTATTTATTTATTTATTTATTTATTTATTTATTATTTTCTTTTATGTTATGTTAGTCACCATACAATACATCATTAGTTTTTGAGGTAGTGATCCACGATTCATTGTTTTCGTATAACATCTACCAAACATTTAAAGAAGAGTTAATATCTATTCTTCTTAAACTATTCCAAAAAATACAAGAAGGAAAATTATCACATTAATTCTGTCAGTTTTACCTGTTACCAAAACCTGATAAAGACACCACAAACAAACAAACAAACAAACAAAACATCAGGCCAATATCTTTCATGAACATAGATGCAAAATCCTCAACAAAATACTAAAAAACTGAATCGAACAATATATTTAAAAAAATCACTCACCATGGTCAAGTAGGATTTATTTATGGGGTGCAAGAGTGGTTCAATATTAGGAAATCAATCAACATGCTGCATCACATTAATAAAAGAAAGGATAAGAACCATATGATCCTTTCAATAGATGCAGAAAAAGCATCTGACAAAGTTCTGAATCCATTGATGTTAAAAACCCTCAATGAAGTAGATTTAGTGAGAAAATACTTTAATATAATAAAAGCCTTATATGATAAACCTGCATAGCTAACATCATACTACTTAGTGGTGAAAAACTAAGAGCTTTTCCTCCATGATCAAAAAGACAAGGACATCCACTCTAACCCCTTTCATTCAACATAGTACTTGATGTTCTAGTCACAAGAATTGGAAAGCAAAAGAAAATAGAAGAAAATATCAAATTGGTAACACAGAAATAAAGTTTTCACTATTTGCAGATGACATGATAGTATATATAGAAACCCCAAAGGCTCTATGAAAAACTACTCTAATTGATAAATGAATTCAGACAAGTCACAGAACACAAAATCAACATGTAGAAATCTGTTGCATTCCTATACATTAATAATGAAGCCCCAGAAAGTGAAATTAAGAAAAATATCCAAACAATAAAATATCTAAGAATGAACTTAACCAAAGAGATAAAATACTTGTAATCTGAAAATTATAAAACATTGATGAATGAAGTTCAAGAAGATGCAAAGAAATGAAAGACATACCATGCTCATGGATTGGAAGAACCAATATTGTTACAAAATTTCTACTACCCAAAACAATCTACAGGTTAAAAGCAATCCCTATCAAAATACCAGCAATATTTTTCACAGGGGTAAAACAATCCTAAAATTTGTATGGAATCACAAAAAACTTCAAATAGCCAAAGCAATCTTGGGAAAAAAAGCAACACTGTGGGCATTAAAATTCCAGAATTTGAGTTATACTACAGAAGTGTTGTAATCAAAACAGTATGGTGCTTGTATAAATATAGACACTTAGATCAATGGAACATATTTGAAAACCAAGAAATAAACCCACAATTACATGGCCACTTAATCTTTGAGAAAGAGAGAATGAATATACAATGGGAAAAATATACAATGGGTCTCTTTCACAAATGATACTGGTAAAACTGGAGAGGTACATGCTAAAGAATGAAACTGCACCACTTTATTTCACCATACACACACAAAAAAAAACAAATTAAAAATGGATTAAAGACCTAAGTGTGAGACCTGAAAGCATAAATATCCTAGAAGAGAACACATGCAGTAATTTTTCTGCCATCTGTCATAGGAATGTTTTTCTAGATATGTCTCTTGAGGCAAGGGAAACAAAAGGAAAAATAAAATACTGGGACTACATCAAAATAAAAAGCTCCTGTACAGTGAAAGAAACAATCAACAAAACTAAAAGGTGACCTACTGAATGAGAGAAGATACTTGCAAATGGCATATCTGATAAAAGGGTAGTATTCAAAATGTATAAAGAACTGATGCAAGTCAACACCCAAAAAACCAAACAATCTAATTAAAATGAGCAGAAGACTTGGACAGACATTTCTCCAAAGAAGACATAAAGATGGCTAACAGACACATGAAAAGATGCTCAGCATCACTGATCATCAAGGAAATGCAAATTAAAACTACAATGAGAGATCACCTCACACCTGCCAGAATGGATAAAATCAACAGGACAAGAAAGAACAAGTTTTAGTGAGGATGTGGAGAAAAAGGAACCTTCATGCACTGTTGGTAGGAATGCAAAGTGATGCAGCTACTGTAGAAAACAGTATGGAAGTTCCTCAAAAAGTTAAAAATAGAACTACCCTATTATCCAGTAATCACACTATTGGGTATTTACCTAGATGATAGATGATAGATAGATTAGATAGATGATGGATAGATAGATAGATAGATAGATAGATAGATAGATAGATAGATAATAGATAGAATGATAGATGATAGATAATAGATGATGATAGATGATAGATGATAGATAGATGATAGATGATAGATTAGATAGATAGATAGATAATAGATAGATAAATAGATAGGAGCTCAATTTCAAAGGGATACAAGCATCCCTATGTTTATTGCACCATTTTTTTACAATAGCCAAATTATGGAAGCAGCCAAAGTGTCCATTGATATATGAATGGATAAAGAAGATGTAGTATAGATATACAGTGGAATATTATTCAGCCATAAAAAGAATGATATCTTGCAATTTGCAACAACATGGATGGAGCTAGAGATTATAATGCTAAGCAAAATAAGTAAGTCAGAGAAAGACAAAATATGATTTCACTCATATGTGGAACTTAAGAAACAAAACAAAGAGACAAACTAAGAAACAGATGCTTAGCTATAGAGAACAAACAGGTGGTTACTGGAGGGAAAGCGGGTGATTGGTGTTAAAGAGAGTACTTGTGATGAGCACTGGGTGCTGTATATAAGTGATGAATCACAAAATTCTACACCTGAAATTAATATATATTATATAAATCATTTTACCTAGACTAAGAAAAAAAAAACAGAACAATCTTAAAATGAGAAATGAAAGAGAAGACATAACTAATGCCACAGATTTGCAAAGGATCATAAGAGAATACTATGAACAATTACTTCCAACAAATTGAATAATCTAGAAAAAATGATAAATTTCTAGAATTATACAAACTACCAAGACTGAATGAAAAATAATGAAGATATGAAAAGACCAATAATGAGAAGAAGATTCAAATGGACATGGCTAATTTATCTTGAGAAATGTTCCAGGTAATATTGCAAAGCACATATAATATTGTTAAATGTCAAATACATATTGACTGCTTAGTATTTGATCATCTTATTGGTTTGAAATATATATCGACCACTTAGAATTAATTTACTCATTTATTTCCTGAATCAATTAATGTTTATATACAACTAATAGTTCTCAGGCACTCTTACAGATATTGGAAATACACTAATAAATACACTAATAAATAAATAAAACATGAAAATCCCTTTCCCAGTGTGATGTGTCTCATATGCCATTAAGTGAAACATACTCAGCCAGCAACAGAGATACAAAAATAAACAGTACAGTCATTATAAGTGTCCTTAAGAAGCACAATGTCCTCTGGGAAAGATAATTCATCACTGTATTTCAATACTATGATACATGTTAAAATAATAGTGGACACCAGTTGATGTTGAATTTGAATAATCTGAATTATTCACAGAAGAAGAAGTGTACTTTATTTTAGGATAATTGAAGGTAATGGAGGAAACTGTTCCCAGAGAGCTTGTACCTCTTCTGGTCAGCAAGCTTACCCATTACTATAAAGCTGTTTTCTTCAGAGTTCATGCTCACATTCAAATCTGAATTATATTTCCAGGTTATATTCATGGCAATAAAATAATAATAATAATATCAATGGTTATGTTTGAAACAGCCAGGCTCTATCTTCTTCCACTAGATAGTAGTGCCTCAAGTAATATGGATGATTCCAGAAATGGCCTGGGAGTCGAAACAGGAATGTTAGAGTGCTGAGAAAAGACAGACACCTTGAAAACATTACTAGTAATATTGATTTATTTAGAGTCAAGATGTGTAGTCAAATATATAGAGGATATGATAAATTAAATAGTTGGAAAACAGGGTAGATTAAAAATGAACTGAAAATGATTGAAAAATTAAATGCAGATGACTCAAGAGCTTTATATTCTGGTTTCTATATCCACTGCTGAGGCACACAGAAAGCATTGAAAGAGTCTTATAAAATCAGTCAAAGATGGAATATCTTCATAATGTGTGTATTTTAATAAACTTATTCCATCCGACAGTGTTCTTATAAAGTCACATGTTTCTTCCAAGAAACAATTTAAGTATCATGAAATAAATAATTCATGTAACAAAAATGGATCTTCACTCATGTTCAAATGAGTGCTTCCTTAGAACTATTTCCTTACTTACATTTAATTAAGATATTTTGACTTTTCATTCAACTGTAATCTCTCTGTTACCATGAAAATTTCAGGTCATTATTAGACTTTAAGAAAAATCTCATTGTGTAAAAGAATGAAACTGGACCACTTTCTTACACCACACAATAAAATAAATTCAAAATGGATGAAAGACCTAAATGTGAGGCAGGAAATCATCAAAATCCTACAGGATAACACATTCAGCAACCTCTTTGACCTTGGCCATAGCTACTTCTCACTAGACACATCTCCAGAGGCAATGGAAACAAAAGCAAAAATGAACTTTAGGGACTTCATCAAGATAAAATGCTTCTGCACAGCAAAGGAAACAATGAACAAAACTAAAAGGCAACCTTTGGAGTGGGAGAAGATATTTGCAAATGACATATCTGATAAAGGGTTATTATCCAAAATCTATAAAGTACTTATCAAACTCAACACCATAAAACCAAATAATCCAGTTAATCCAGTTAAGAAATGGGCAGAAGTCATGAAGAGACATTTTCCCAAAAAAGACATACAAACAGCTAACAAAAACATGAAAAGAAGCTCAACGTTACTAATTATCAGGGAAATACAAATCAAAACTGCCATGAGATACCATCTCACACCAGTAAGAATGGCTAAAACCAACAACACAGGAATCAACAGATGTTGGTGAAGATGCAAAGAAAGGGGAAACCTCTGACACTGTTGGTGGGAATGTAAACTTTCCAGCCACTCTGGAAAACAGTATGGAGGTTCCTCAAGAAATTAAAAATAGAAATACCCTATGATCCAGCCCAAAGAATAGAAAAGTACTAATTCAAAGGGGTACATGCATCCCATGTTTATAGCAGCATTATCTACACTAGGCAAACTATGGAAACAGCCTAAGTGTCCACTGATGAATGGATAAAGAAATGTGAGATATATATATATCAGCCATAAAAAGAATGAAAGAATGAAATCTTGTTATTTGAAATGACATGGATGGAGCTAGAGTGTATTATGCTAAGTGAAGTAAGTCAGCCAAAGACAAATACTTATGGTTTCACTCATATGTGTAATTTAAGAAATAAAACAAATGGACATGGGTGAAAAAAAGAGAGGCAAACGATAAAACTCTTAACTATAGAGGAAAAACTGAGGTTGCTGGAGGGGAGGTGGGCAGGGGGATGGGTTAAATAGGTGATGGGTATTAAGAAGGTCACTTGTGGGGGTGCCTGGGTGGCTCAGTCAGTTAAGCATCTGCCTTCAGCTCCAGTCATGGTCCCAGGGTCCTGGGATTGAGCCCTGCATCGGGCTCCCTGCTGGGCAGGGAGCCTGCTTCTCCCTCTCCCTCTGCCTGCTGCTCTGCCTACTTGTGATTCCACTCTCTCTCTGTGTCAAATAAATAAATAAAATCTTTAAAAAAAAAAAAAAGAAGGTCACTTGTGATGAGCACTGGGTGCTATATGTAAGTGATAAATCACTAAATTCTACTCATGAAACTAATATTGTACTACATGTTAACTAACTAGAATTTAAATAAAAATTTGGGGAAAAAAAAAAAGGACTGACAACAAACCAAGGAAGAGGGTGGCAAAAGGGCATCTAAATTTGCCACAAAGGTTTTTTGTTTTGTTTTGTTTTGTTTTTATCATATTTGTCTTTTTCTTGATTCTGCAGTCATGGGGTGGCTAAGCATTTGATTTTTTTTTCCAGAGATCTGATAACACTGTTCCAACCATTTACACTAGTTTTCAATGTTTATATTGAAGAACATAAACTTATTGCTGCCTACTTTGTTACCTTGCTGATGTCATTCCCAGACACAGTCATATTCTGACCTCCTTGCCTGTTTGACCGAATTGGTAGCTTTAAAATTTTTGTAAAGCTATATTTCAGTTTTCTTTTATTTTCTTCTTAATTTAATTAGTGCTTACATCACCTAAATATTTTGTTCCATCATTTTATTGTTTATCACTGTATTAAATAATCCATTTTTTCTTAAACTTTATTGGTGCAAATAATGTCAAAAATATAGAGATTAATTTTTTTGCAAAAATTGAGAGTAAATTTTTTAGATATGCTTTTTCTCTAAATTTTGAGCAGAAATTTAACTTTATATTTGAGCATAAAACATTATGTAGGTTTAGGCCATTTAAGGGGGCACCTTTAAAGTTATATACATATATAATGTGATTTTTTTGTATTAGTTTTATGTCATTTATTGTTAAGTCAATTCTTACAACAGTAATATAATATATGCTATTATTTTAATTTTAGACATTAGAAGACTAAACAAACTTTAAGTATTTGGACCAAATTCACACAGTAGAATCTAGTGTTCAACACTAGAACTCAACACAAAATTATGTTTCAAAATCAAATCCAATTAAACAAGCGGGCATTCTGACTCTCAAAATTTTGGTTGCTATTTCTTTACTCATCTTTGAATGAATATTGGTTTATTCAATCATGACACTTTTTCAAAATTCTTATGCATATATATTTCTTGTCTTCCAATATCATATATACATCCTCTTTCTAGAACATAAGTTGGATGGCTGGTTGATGTAAGTTTACATTAGCAGCTTAGTGATCTGTAAGCCTAAGGGGCTTGGAGAAAAAATAACGGGTCACAGACAGACAAACAGATAAAATCTCATTTGAAAAAAAAAAAGTGTAGTCTTGAGTTGACTAGCTGAATTCATTTCTAAAGGTTCTGAAAGGTAAAATAAATAAATCTCTGATAGTTGCCTGCTGGCTATCCCTTCTCTGAATATTCAGCAGGGGCTTTACATTTCTGTATTGCATCTGAGGCATAGAAATAGGAGCATAACTGCTGCAGCTTTTAAATTCAGTAGAGACTCGAGACCTGAAAGAGCCCTCTGAAATTTAAAACTTAAATATCAAATGAGATAAATCATTTGAAGGTAATATTTCAAAAATCAAATCAAATCAAATTTACCATTTTAATATGGGACTTTATTTATATTAAATTCAAACATACATTGATATTTACAGAGAAAAAAAATATTGGAGAATCATGTAACAGTAAGTGAGAATCTATCTCAAGCAGAGTTATCAGATTTAAAATCAAGGGGTTGTACAAGAATTTGGCTTCGGAATAATTAAATGAACAGGAAAATGGGAGGAGTAAGGACTGCTTTAGAATTTATGTATGTGTGGCACCTGGGTGGCTCAGTTGGTTGAATGTCTGACTCTAGACTTTTGCTCAGGTCATGATCTCAGGGTCATGAGATGGAGACCCACGTTGGGCTCCATGTTCAGTATGGAATCTGCTTGAGATTCTTCCTCACCTGCTGCTTCTTCCCCTACTCTATAAGTAAGTAAGTAAATAAATAAATACATATATTTTTTTAAATATATGTATGCAATACGTGCCCTCAATACCCATCACATATTGCATGGAGCACTGGGTGTTATATGCAAACAATGAATCATGGAACACTACATCAAAAATGAATGAATACTGGATGGTGACTAAAATAACATAATTAAAAAATTTAAAAATAACAGAAGTTTTCAATTTTAATGAAATTAAAAAAAATAAAAATAAAAAATGAAAATAAATGTATGTAGGAATGTTCATATGTAATTTTAGTTCTATTAATTCTCTAAAAGATTTTAAGACCCCACCTGAACATTGGAACTACTTCAGGAAATACTGGTTTAGAATATATGTATAGATATTGAAGACCATATCTTCATGTATGTTTCTCCCTTATGTAAAAATTTAAACATTTACATAATTACATCACTAAGAATGATTTTGTTATCAAGCATGCAAATCACTGAGTTCTGTAAAAATATCATTTTTGAGGTCTTAAATTTATTAGCATACCTATATATTTACTGGAGGCATCTCTCAGAGATTCTTTGACTTTCTCATTTCGAAGACTATAGATGAAAGGGTTCAGCATTGGTGTTACAATGGTGTTCAGCACTGTGGCAAATTTGTTAATGCTTATTGCATTGCCTTTCTTTGGATGAATGTAGAGGAAGATGGAGTTCCCATAATGCAGTGTCACTACAGTGATGTGTGAAACACAAGTAGAGAAGGCCTTCTGCCATCCATGCACAGAGGGAATTCTAAGGATGGTAATAACAATGCAGATGTAAGACACTCCTGTCAGGAGCAAGGAGCCCAAGAGCAACACAGCAGAGGAGATAAAGTCAGCCAGCTCAGCCAGAGAGATGTCTGCACAGGCCAGCTGCAGCACGGGGGGCTCTGTCACAGAAGAAATGATGGGTGTTATTTGGCCCACAAAAAATTAATGGGGCAGTTAAGATGGACGGCATCAACATTGACAAAAATGCACCTATATAGGATCCCAGAAGCAACAATATGCATGTCTGTTTATTCATGATGATGGCATATCTCAGTGGGTTGCAAATGGCAATGTATTGATCAAATGACATGATGGCCAGAATGAAGAATTCTGTGGATCCCAGAAGGAAGTAGAAAAAAGACTGAGTAAGACATCCCACAACGGATATTGCCTTGGTGAAGGAAAATGTGTTCGCTAGCATCTTAGGCACCACTGTGGAGGTGATGGCAACTTCAAGGAAAGAAAGATTAGCTACAAAGAAATACATGGGTGAATGCAGACAGTAGTCACCACACACCAAAAGGATGATCACGGTGTTGCCAATCAGAGATGTCATGTACATGAGCAGGAATGCAGAAAAAAGAAGAATTTCTACTTCTTTCTCATTCTGAAACCCTAGAAGAATAAACTCAGTGACTCTGGTCTTGTTTCTGTGATCCATAATGTTGCCACTTCCACCTGACATAATAAAAAAGATAAGTTCGTGGTTGGTCTTTGCAACTCAACTTTGGAAGTACCCTACCTATAGCAATTAATCATCTTTCTCTTTGTGGAGGGAAGATAATGGAAAAAATTAAACAAATTACTTTTTAAAAATACAAACAGTAGGAAGTGTTATAAACATTATAAAAACAAAATGCAATGGCTCTATATAGAGGGTAGTCTACCATATCTGAGAAGCTAGTAATGTGTTCATATAAAAATGATTAAACTCAAATTATGCGAATGCACAGATTTTGAATTGGGGAAGATGGCAGGATGTAGTAAGAATATTCTAGGGGCACCTGGGTGGCTCAGTCAGTTAAGCATCCAACTCTTGATTTTGGCTCAGGTCATGATCTCAGGGTCTTGAGGTCAAGCCCCATGTCAGACTCTACACTCAACATAGAGACTGCTTGAGATTCTTTCTCTCCAACTTCCTCTGTCCCTTCCCCTCTCACGCTAAATATATATATATATATATATATATATATTTTTTTTTTAAAGAGAATAGTCCAGGCAGTGAGAATATTAGTTGTGCTAACAATAATTTAAAAATAGCCTGGGCCATATGAAGAAATTAAGGTCACTGTGGTGTGTCTATCCCAAAGGGCACTACTCATCTGATCACATGACTGGTGAACAGCTAACTTTAGTCTTGGAGTCCCTACATAGAGGGGAGCCTCACTGGTCTTTCAAAGAACAGTTGTCACAATCTTACTGTAGAACTGTCTTGCACAGTTCATCTCAGGACTTGTTTATACACTGGAAAAAAAAGTTAATAAACAAAAATATAGAAATGTAAGAAAATTATAAAAGATGAGTTTATCTAATATACATTATTTTTTTTCAAAAAACATATTGCCAACACTTATTGACTGATACATCCTTTGATTCACTGAGAAAACACATCTAATCCATATGCCATCAGAGGCATATAAGCTAGTCAAGAATGAAAAAGACATACATAAGAAATAAAGTTGCATATTTTATATAGTAAATAAAAATATAATTTGGACATAAAAACAATTGAATAGTACTTTCAAGAGAAAATTCCAGTAAACAAAATGTTTGGCTTACAAATCAGCAATAAATTGCTTATTAAAACAGAAACTTTATATATCAATAATCCAATTAGCAGACATCATCTTTCAGGCAGCAATGTTCATATGCAGATGAAAACCCAGGATACATCTTTTTCTTTGCATTGGGCATTTGATACCTAATGTTCTCACATAACCCATTTTTTTCCTCTTTGCCTTTAGAATGAACTACCAAATCTTATTAATCCTCATGATATTTTTTCCTGATCTCCAAGGTTTTCCCATTTCCTGCCACATTTCCTCTCCTTTCCCTTACTGTTCATATTACAACTGTATTGAACTTTTTAAAATTTATTCATATGGCCCAGGCTATTTTTAAATTATTGTTAGCACAACTAATATTCTCACTGCCTGGACTATTCTCTTAAAAATATATATATATATATATATATATAATTTTTCTTCAGCTATTTAAACCATAATATATTATCAGGGATTGTGTTTGTGTTCCTTATGTTGTATCTCAAATATTAAGCCCGTTTTCTGACTTGCAGTATCAACTCAATAACTATGTTATGAGTGGATGAATGGACAGATGAATAACAAATTCGGGGAACAAAATCATTGGGGAAAGAAGTCCAGATATATTCTGTAGATGCTGAGTATTTGGTACCTAGGATGCAGCAAAGTTTGAATTTGATTTATGCAGGGGAATATATAAATTTGGAATTTATGTCAAAGTAGAAGGATGAGAGTTCATGACACAGGGATGACAGGTTGTAGTCACTGAATAGATGACCAATTCTGACACTAACTGGAGTTAGCTTCAGATCACAAAGGTTAAGGGCTCAGTCCCACAGACTACCCCACCTCATCTCAGAGGCCAATCATAACCTGATATATCTTGTCAGGTCACTAATTTCAGTCTGACTTGGCTACAAGTTGAGGGTAACTACAACCTCATCATTAGGTTTGGTAATTTGCTAGAATGGCTCACAGAAGTCAGGAATTTATTATTACTGACTTATTGCAAGGATATTTTAAAAGATAAAATTCAACAGCCAGCTGAAGAGATACCCAACAAGGTATGAAAGTGTCCCAAGCACAGTAGCTTCTATCACCATGGAGTTTGGGGTGTGTCACTCTCCCAACACATGACTATGTTCTTGTTCATCAACCTAAAGTTCTCCAAATCCCACACTTCAGGGACTTTTATGGAGGTTTCTTTACCTAGGCATGATTGATTAAATCATTGGCTATCAGTAATTAATTCACCTTCCATTCCTTCCTTTCTCCAGGGAGGTCAGTGTAGGGCTAAAATTTCCAACTCTCCAGGCACATTTTTGGCAACCAGCCCCTATCCTGTCAGTATCTAGGAGCTTTTTAAAAATCACTTCATTGACATAAATTCACCTGTGCTTCAAAGGGGCTGGTTATGAAAGCAAAAGGTGTTCTAACATCTTTATCACTGTTATTGCTTGGGAAATTTCAAGGATTTTAGAAGTTCTGCTACAGGAACTAGGATAAAGCCAAAAATACATTTCTTACTATAAGTGACAATATCACAAATACTAAAGAGAATGCAATTACTAAATGCAAGCCTAAATACAATAGTAAAGAGAAATAGAGATAATGGCTAGTGTTATCCCAACATAAAAGAATAGAGATAATGGCTAGTGTTTATCCCAATATCAAAGAAAAGCTTTCAAAGATTTACAATTAAGTATGGAGTTTTCTGAAGGCTTTTGGGGGTAAAAATACATATATTTCTAGCTTACTATCAATCTATTTTGTGAAATGTGTAAAATTTTATGAAATATTTTTATTCATCTTTGGATATTTTCATGTTTACTTTCCTTTGTTCTGTTAGTTTGGGAAATTTGAGTCAATCCTAATTTTAAAATATTCCAGGGATTTCTCATTTCTAGTTATGCAGGTAAGGAGTAACAAGTAAATAGCTGAATGGACTGAAAAAATAAACCACCTACCCAAAGCAAACAAAAACAAAATCTGTAAGAGAGGGGAGGACAGAGGGCAAATTGCTATCCCCAAGATTTGAGAGACAGACAAGGGAAAAAAGGGAGTCAAATAAGAAGTAGGAGGACCCACATTTCCTGATTTCAAAACATTACAAAGCTAAAGAATCAAAACAGTGTGGCCAGTTGCATGAAGGAAGGCACATAGACCTATGGGATAGGAAACAAGATCCCAGAAATAAGCCCCCATGTATACAGTCACATGACCCTCAACAATGTCAAGAGAACCCAATGGGAAAATGATGGTCTCTTCAATAAATAACATTGTTAAAACTGGATAGAATGCAAAATGCAAAAGAAATTAGTTGGGCACTTTTCTTACAACATACAAAAAAATTAACTCAAAACAGCCTAAAGACCTAATTTTTTTTAATAATTTATTTGAGAGAGAATGAGATAGAGAGAGAGCATGAGATGGGGGAGGGTCAGAGGGAGAAGCAGACTCCCCGCTGAGCAGGGAGCCCGATGTGGGACTCGATCCTGGGACTCCAGGATCATGACCTGAGCCGAAGGCAGCCGCTTAACCAACTGAGCCACCCAGGCGCCCCCTAAAGACCTAAATTTAAGATCCCTCAATATAAAACTAGAAGGAAACAGGGGAAAAGCTGCATGACATTGGATTTATCAAGAAATTTCTTGGATATGACACCAAAAAGAACAAGGAAAATAAAAACAAAAATAGACAAGTGAGAATACATCAGACTAGAATTTTTCTTCACAGTAAAAACACCCAGAGTGAAAAGGCGAACTACAGAATGGTAGAAAATATTTGAAAAACAAATACTTGAAAAACATAAGGAGATAATATCCAGAATATATAAAGAAGCCCTACAACTCAACAACTAAAACACAAAATTACATGATTAAAAAATGGTCAAAAGGGGGTTCCTGGGTGGCTCAGTTGTTAAGCGTCTGCCTTCAGCTCAGGTCATGGTCCCAGGGTCCTGGGATCAAGCCCCACATCGGGCTCCCTGCTCGGCGGGAAGCCTGCTTCTCCCTCTCCCACTCCCCCTGCTTGTGTTCCCTCACTCACTGTGTCTCTCTCTGTCAAATAAATAAAATCTTTAAAAAAAAATGGTCAAAAGAACTAAGTTGGACAACTAATGCTACCTGAGTTCAAGACTTAACTATAAAGATTTATTAATCAAGACAACATGGTATTTGCAAAAGAAGAGATAAATAGACCTGTGGAAGAAAATAGATCAGAAATAGGTCCTCACAAATATATAATAAATATATAATATAATCAACTGATCTTTGACACAGGCAATGCAATAGAGCAAAGACAATCTTTTAACAAATGGTGCTATAACAACTGGACATCTGCATGCAAAAGAAAAAAATATTCTAGATACTGACTTTACACCCTTTAAAAAATTTACTTAAAATGGACCATAGACCTAAATATAGAAAACTGTTATCTTCCAGAACATAGGAAAAATCCTAGATGATACTGATTATGGCAATGGAATTTTATTTTAGTTTTAGTTTTTATTTAAATTACAGTTGGTTAACATATAGTGTAATATTAGTTGCAGGTATATAATTTAGTGATTCAACACTTCCATACAATACCTGATGTTCATCACAAGTGCACTCATTAAATCCTATGACATATTTTACCCATCCCCCCAACCATTAGTTTGTTCTCTAGATTTAAGAGTCTGTTTCTTGGTTGGTCTCTTTTTTTTTTTTTTTCCTTTACTCATTTGTTTCTTAAATTCCACATATGATTGAAATCATATGATATTTTTCTTTCTCTGACTCAAAGATTTCAAATGGCCTGTCTTCATGGGCATTTTCAGCTCAGTTACTTTATTTTTCAGGTTCAGAATTAGTTTGGTTCTTTTTTATAGTTTCTCTCTCTTAGTTGATATTCTCATTTTGCTCATGCAATGTTTTCCTGACTTGTTTACCTAGATGTGTTACCTTTAATTAATTGAGCATCTTTTTGAAGAATATTTTAAATTCTGGGTACCTGGGTGGCTCAGTTGATTAAGCGACTGCCTTCGGCTCAGGTCATGATCCTGGAGTCCCGGGATCGAGTCCCGCATCAGGCTCCCTGCTTGGCAGGGAGTCTGCCTCTCCCTTTACCCTCCTCTCTCTCATTCTCTCTCTCTCAAATAAATAAAATCTTTTTTTTTTAAAGAATATTTTAAATTCTTTGTCAGAAATATTATAAAGAGGCTTTTCTATAGGGTTGGTGTCTGTAGTATTATTTTGCTCCTTTGAGGTGGCCTTATGTTCCTTTTATGTATTGTGATCTATTAATGAGATTTGGACATTTGAATAAACAATCAGCTCTTCCTTGTTTATATACTGTCTTTATACAACTGAAGACCACCATTCTTCTCCGCTAGTGAAATATTTTCTGATTTCTTGTTCCCCCTGGTGTCTGCTTGCAGAACTGTAGCTATAAAGTGTTTTTCAGTGGCTTCCAAATTCTGCTACAGGTCCCATAAGCACTCTTAGTGACTCTATACATAAACCAGTCCCCTGGACTACCCCCAGACAAATAGAATATTGAATACAGAGTCCTCTCTTTGTTTCAATCCCAAGAGAGGAACTCTGGTATGGGAGGTTCCTCCCCATTTCACTGCTCTACAGGGGCAAGGGAGTGTCATGGAGACACATGCAAATGCTGTAAATTTTCTTGAATCCCTTCATGGTTTTACACTGGCCTGTGTGCTCTGTCTTCCTAACTTGTCTCTAGAGCTCTCAAAGTTATTCTGGTGCCTATAGCTTTACTAACTTGCTGTCTCTTGCAGGGGAAAATCTTAACAAATAACACTAGGGTACACTGGGCAAAGTGCACAAGGGGTTCTTTGTATGATGTCTTTAAACATTTTTTAATTAAAATATTTAACGAAAAATGGGTATGACTACAAAACTACTCTTTCATGTTAACCATCAAGGTAGATGATGTTACATTTGGAGTGGAGGGAAAAGTTTATAAGCAGGCTATGGCAAGTGTTTCTTCATTTGGAAGGTGTCCATAAAAAAGGAATTCCTTTAAAAAAGTTCAAGTGAAGTGTATATATACATGTTGTGTGTGTGTCTGTGTGTGCATGTGACTTCAACAAATTCTACTAAAAACAATCCAGTGAATAATTATGATTGGAGTTAAATTACTCAGATTTGCCAGTGGAGGTGGCATGGCCAGAAAGTACAAATGTGAAAAATGACTACTAAGGTCTTCTACAAAGCATTTTTAGAGGGCTCACTTTGTAGTCACAGATTGACAACACTTGAAAAATGTGATTATTACATTCCATGTTCTTGAGCCTTGGGGCCTAATGGAGAGAAGCATCTGTTTCTCATTCCAGAAACCACACCAATTTAATGAAAAGAGAGGTCAACAACTCTGGCTATCAACAAAATAGATCTCCATATGCACCCTCAACCTTGGGCCTCCTTTAATTTGAATTCAATAGGGAATGATGTAAGAGTCCTTTTTTTAAAAAAAAATTTAGTTATTTTTTTGTCAGAGAGAGGGAGAGAGCACAAGCAGAGGGAATGGCAGGCAGATAGAGAAACAGGCAGGAAGCCTGCCTGGGATCATGACCTGAGCCACCTAAGGCAGACACTTAACCAACTGAGCCACCCAGGTGTCCTGTAAGAGTCTTTTTTCTGAATACAACACCATGCCCTTATTAACCTGGTTTCCAGAGGGGAACAGATGAAAAATCAAGCAATAAAATGTGTGGTATCATTGAACCACTGCCAAAAAAGAAAACTAAACACGCCAAATGTGATATAAAATTATTAGAGAAAAGGAAAAACATACAAACTTTCCATTTTAGAAAAAGGGAAAATTTGGAGGTCATTTAATTTAGAATTTCTCAACAGTCTCCTGATAGCCACTGATTATCTCAATGTTTATTAGAAGAGATTTGGTATATAAATAGCTAACTAAAGTTAAAACTACTTTTTTTTTTTAATTTAAAAAATTAACTGAGGAAATGACTTCTGGTTTCCAGTTGTATGTAAGGAGCTTAGAAGTGACCACTGTTTACTGACACAAAGTAAAAAGCTGAAGAGACTGGAAAATTGACAAGATTCTCTGATCCATAAAAGACTGGACATAGGGCAAACTATTGCCCCCCAAGACAGGAGAGACAGGCAGGCAATTAGGTGAAGTCATAACTTACCAGACCAGAGACTCAAAAGTGGAAACCACCATGTGAACCAGTGCTGGGTAGGGAGGGCTAAGATGGTAATTGATTAGTTGCTGGAGGCTGAATGCAGACAGCTCAGTTAACTCTAAGGGCACTGTGTCTTAGGAGTGCCACCAAAATATTGTGAGATTTACCTTCAGGAGTTCTACCACATTCCAATAGTAAACATCTGAGAAAAATCCCTCTCTGCTTCCAACCAGGTGAGGAGGAAAAAAAAAATTGAAATATGCCAAAGAGCACACCAGTGGTAGTGCTGCTGGTGGGGGCAGCAGCAACAGCAGCAGCATCACAGGTGGAAAATAAAAGTAGTAAGTGAGGGGCGCCTGGGTGGCTCAGTTGGTTAAGCGACTGCCTTCGGCTCAGGTCATGATCCTGGAGTCCCGGGATTGAGTCCCACATCGGGCTCCCTGCTAGGCAGGGAGTCTGCTTCTCCCTCTGACCCTCCCCTCTCTCATTCTCTCTCTGTCTCTCAAATAAATAAATAAATAAAATCTTAAAAAAAAAAGTGGTAAGTGAAAGTCTGCCCAGTGTGGGCTGCAGTTGGAGGTCCCATTGCTGTTTTGCAATGCCCAGATTTCTGAGAAGAGAGCTCTGTGACAAGGACACGGGAAAAGGAAAAAGGCAGATATTGACAACAAAAAGAACATGTTTCCTGCTATCAGTCTGAGCAGATCAGATGGGAGAGAGAAAAGTGATCTGGAAGAGAGGAATTAAATAATGCCAGTAGAAGAGGAGAGACCTAAATTTAAAAGAAGTAAAGAAACTCTGCAATAGTCATCAGACTTAATTATAAAGCCAACATAAGAATCATGGATATCAAGGAGGGTACCGGTTGTGATGACCACTGGGTGCTGTACATAAGTGATGAATCACTTAATTCTGCTCCTGATACCAATATTGCACTGTATGTTAACTATCTAGAATTTAAATAAAAACTAGGGAAAAAAATAAATAAAATAATCATGGGTATCCAAGAAAGATGAGAAAGGGAGAAGGAGGCAGAGAGTTTACTCAAGGGAAACAGAAGCCAGGAATTTCCCAAGCTGGGAAAAGACTGGACATACAAATCCAAGAAGCTAATAGAACACTTTATTATTTCAATGTGGAAGACTTTCTCCAAGATATATTATATAAAATTGTCAAAAGCTATATGGTATTTTCCTCTGTCTGGCTTATTCAACTTAGCATGATACTCTTTAGGTCTATACATGTTGTCATAAATTGCAAGATACTATTTTTTATGGCTGAATAATATTCCATTAATTCCATTATATATGTGCCACATTTTTTTTAAAAGATTTTATTTATTTATTTGAGAGAGAGAGAATGAGAGACAGAGAGCACGAGAGGGAAGAGGGTCAGAGGGAGAAGCAGACCCCCTGCTGAGCAGGGAGCCCGATGCGGGACTCGATCCTGGGACTCCAGGATCATGACCTGAGCTGAAGGCAGTCGCTTAACCAACTGAGCCACCCAGGCGCTTGTGCCACGTCTTCTTTATCCATTCATCTATCAATGGACACTTAGGTTTTTTCCATATTGGTGCAATAAACATAGGAGTGTGAAATCTTTAAAAAAAAAAAAAAAAGCAAAAGAATACACAAACAAACAAAAAGCAGAATGAGACCCACAAATACAGAGAACTGATGGTTGCCAAATGAAGAGGGATAAGGGGATAGGCAAAATGAGTGAAGGTGGGAGGGAGATACAGGCTTCTACTTATGGAATGAATAAGTCATGGCAATAAAAGGTTACAGCATAAGGAATATAATCAATGGTATTATAACAATGATGTAGGGTAAGAGATGGTAGCTACACTTGTGGTAAGCAGAGCATAACCTATAAACTTGTTGAATCACTATACTGTGCACCTGAAACTAATGTAACACTGTGTGTCAACTATACTAAAAAAACAAAACAAAACAAAACTGTCAAAAGTCAATGATAATTTTAAAAGCAGTCATGGGTGAATAATCAAGTAACTAGAAAGGAACCACTATTAGGCCATGAGGAAATTTCTCCATAGAAACTCTACAGGCCAGGAGAGACTGGGATTACATATTCAAAGTATTGTACGAGAAAAACCGCAATCCAAGAATACTCTACCTGGATTATCCTTTAGATATGAAAAAGAAATAAAGCTTTTCCTAGACAAACAAAAACTGAAAGAGTTTACTAGAGAAAAGGAAAAACATACAAACTTTCCATTTTAGAAAAAGGGACTAGACCTGCCTTACAAGAAATGTTGAAAGGAGTTCTTCAAGCTGAAATGCAAAGGGAAACACAAAAATCTGATTACAGTGATAAATGGACAATTAGAATTGGAAAACAAATTCTATTTTATAATAGTGTGTTAAATACTTAATTATAGCATGCAAATTAAAGGAAGAATATAAAAAAAAAATTCTAGCTAGTACAATTGGATAACAAATTCACAACATAAAAAGAGCTAATTTGTAACATCAAAAAAAATCAAAGTAGAAGAGTACAAGGATGGAACCTATATAGGTGAATATAAATAAGTTACTATCAGCATAAAAAAAGACTACCTTATGTACTAGATGTTTCATGTAAACATCATGGTAACTACAAAGCAAAAATCTAGAGCAGAGCAGAAACATGAAACATAAAAAAAAGGAGATTACACAATCACCATGGAAAACCACCAGCTTACCAAGGTAGACAGAAGTAGAAGGGGGGGAGAGTAAGGCAACAGAGATATCAAATAACCCGAAGGCACAAGATGAAAAGGCAGTAGTAAGTCCTTATATATCAATAATCACCCCAAATACAAACGTATTGAACTCACCAATCAAAAGGTACAGTAGCTGGATGGATTAAAAAAAAAAAAAAGACTCAATTATATGCTGCCTACAGAAGACTGATTTCAGCTCTAAAGACACATATAGTCTCAAAGTAAAGGATGGGAAGAGAACAAAGGGAAACCCAAAGTAGGTAGGCCTAGCCATACTTATATCAGACAAAATAGACTTCAAGCCAAAAAGAATAATGAGACAAAGACAGTCATTATATAATGATAAAGGGGTCAATAACATCAAAAAGATTTGGCAATTACAATAAAATATATGTACTCTCAACACCCAAGCACTGAGATATATTAAGCAAATACTGTCAGATCTCAAGGGAGAAATAGACAACAATACAATAATACTGGGAACTTCAATATTCCACTATGAACAATGAATAGATCGTCCAGATAGAAAATCAACAAGGAAACATTGGAATTGAACATTTTATAACAAATGGACCTAACAAACATATACAGACTATTCAAAAGCAGTAGAACACACCTTCTTCTCAAGTGTCATGGGCCAGGACATTGCTTTTTCACCCATCCTGGACCATGTCCTCTGTGGTTGGCATCCACCGAGATGAAACCAAAGAATGTCCTCTCATAAAAGAACTTCAATTTACAGTTTTTCCACCCAGAGACTGAATAAAGCAGTAAACTGAATGAAGTCCATCTACTCATCACAGAATCAAAAAGGTAAAAGATGAGCTCCTCAAAGGTAATCCATAATTTATCAATTTCATACATCAATAAAACCCTTATATCTGTAGAGCATAAAAGACACTCAATTTTTGTTGAATTAAATCACTTAACAAACCCAATCCTTCATTTTATGTATGAGAAAACTGAGGTCTGGAGGCATTTACAGACCACTGTGTCACCAGAGTGACAGAGCTGAGATGGAGATCCAGAACACCTGACTTGTAGTCTCTTCCTCTGCCACTGTCTCTGTCTAAGGCCGTGACAGTCTTGACTTGAAATGCAGTGCCAGTAATATCCACATTCAACACCTGTCAACTGGGTCAATATTACTTCCATGACTTAATCTTAACTGCCCTAAAAACATGGCAGGAGTTTCCTAACCCCTCTTCCTCCTCATCCCCTCAAATAAACCTATTGTGGACTCATCTACTTTAATATACCGACTTAGTTGTCCAAGTAAATAACTAAGAAATGGGTGAATTTGTGGTCCAAAACACCCAGGAGAGCATGGCTTGGCCTTCATAGTCAATGCTCACTGGATGAGCTTTTACTGACTTTAACTTTTGTAATATAGATAAATATTTCACCAATAACTACAATTTAGTACATATTTCCAGTACTGACAGGCTAGGTTGTGACATAGTTACCGTATGGAATTTATTGTCCTGCAAATCATGTTCTGCACTAAAATGAAAGACTGCAAACTTTAAAAAATTGTAATTTTTGGTAAGGGATTGATCCTTTTACCCAAGGCATAGTTCTCAGTTCATCTTTCTGAGAAAATTACTAAGAGTAATTGAATATTTGGTACATATTCTAATTCCCTGATATCTGACAAGGAAACAAACGACCCTCCAACTCCAAGGAACAAAACAACATATATAAATTATACAAACAAGTCCCTTTCTATCTGTCCTCTTAGATCAATATATGACCTGATTGTAATATAAACCCTTTTCAGATTATAAAACAATTAAAAAACACCATATTTCACAGATCCACTTGTTAGAGTCTCCCAAAATTAATCCTTCCTGGTATTTTTTTTTAATTCCTAAAAGTAAAACATACACTGAAAATTTCTGAGAAATAATGTGAAGTTTTATAAAAATTATAAAGCGATCACTCATTTCATGACCATATATCTTTTTTATTATTATTATTATTATTATTATTATTATTATGTTCAGTTAGCCAACATTTAGTACATCATTAGTTTTTGATGTAGTGTTCAATGATTCATTAGTTACGTATAACACCCAGTGCACATCACATCACGTGCCCATGTATCCTAACTTTATAATCAACACTTCATCCATTTTTTCTTTTTTTTTTTAAAGATTTTATTTATTTATTTGACAGCGAGAGATACAGTGAGAGAGGGAACACAAGTAGGGAGAGTGGGGGAGGGAGAAGCAGGCTTCCCGCTGAGTAGGGAGCCTGATGTGGGGCTCGATCCCAGAACCCTGGGATCATGACCTGAGCTGAAGGCAGACGCTTAACAACTGAGCCATCCAGGCACCCCCATCCATTTTTTCAATAAATACACATCTTAAAAATATATTTGACTTTCACTTTGTGGAGCCAGATTTTCTTCCCTGGGCTAAGCCATGTGACCTACTTGGAACCACTGGAACTTAGTGGAAATTATGCAGAGGTTTGGAAATTACTTATGCAAGTGAGCTTGCTTGCTTTTGTGCCTCTTTCATTGTTATAAACAACCCCAGGTAAGCCTGCTGGACCCAAAGATAACTGGAGAAATGCAGAACAATGTTTCCACAGAAATACTCCTCCAACCCAGCTCAGAACAGATCAAAGTTTAAAGTCAAATCACAGAGCATGAGAAAGTCAATTGAATGCCAGCACATTCATAGATGCATGAGAAAGTCAATTGAATGGCACCACAGACCTTAGCAGGGAACCCATAACTTGTGGCAATGTCTGGCTTCATCCGCCTGCATCAGTCATACCAATTCAGCTTGTGGTGTTAAACCATTCCCTGTCCCAAACCTGCTGATAGAAACAGGCTCAGTTTGCAATAACAGTGGTAACTGCAGAACCCAGACTGGCTGACCTAATCCCCAACCCACACCAGGAGGCAATAGGTGAACCCCTCTTCTTGCCTATATTCCCTCTCCTGGAGCTTGACCTGACAACATGCTCTTCTACATCCAGTGGCAAAAAGCAGTAAGGCACCAGTGTCTTTGGCCCTGACTCAAAGGCAGGGTGCCATCCATACCCAGACACACCTGCATCTCCACCTAGCAACAGAATATGATCCAGGCAAGGGATCCTGTGGCATTCCGCCCAGTACCAGCAAGGAACCAGGACTAGAGTCTCTTGACTCTCCACCTAGACCCTGTGGCTCCTGCCCTATTCTAGCAGTACAGGGGAACACAGGTCAGCGCTTCTCTCATTCAGTGACACCAGGAGAGATAGACTGGGAAGCTCATAAGCACTGGGTAATTGGAGATCAGAGGAGCAGAAATATCCTCCATCTTGTAAGTTCATCATCCCTCAAATATCATGTAATGTCACCAAATGACAATGGCAGGAATCCAAGTAGGCTTCAGATGCTAAACTTAAATAGCTAGTACACTCAGGTTCTAACATAAGCCCAAAAGCCCAGTATACACTTGTAAATGACTCATCATACCAAGAACAAGGAAAATTAAAGAAATGAGAAGTCAATCAACCAGTTTCAATACTAAGACGAATCAGCTGCTGAATTATCTGCAGGTATTATAAATCAGGTGTTACAAAAACATGCAACAACAAATTATAAATAACTGTAAAAATATAAAAAGTGAACTTCAGTAAAGAAATGGAAGTTATAAAAAGAACCAGGTAAGAATTACAGTGTAAACAACAATAGCTGAAATAAAGCTATTAATATGCCAAATAGAATCATGATGGCTTAAGTTAAGATTAGTGAACATTATGGTAGATCAATAGAATTTACTCAACCTAAATAACAGAGAGAGAATAGAGCAAAAGATGAAATAAGCAGAACTCAGGGATCTGTATCACAAAAATAAAGTACATAACACTGACATTACTGAAGTACTAGAAGAAGAGGACACAGAATGTGGGACTGAAAGAACATTTAAAGAAATAATTGCTAAAAAGTCCCCAAATTTAGTGAAGGACATAAACTTATGGGTCCAAAAAAAAAAAGGAATAACCCAAAGAAATCCATGCCAACACATAAAATCATAAAAGTTCTAGAAACCAATGATAAAGAAAAAAAAAATAGTAAAAGTGTCCAGAAAAATGACAGTTCCCATACAGGAAAACACATTTGAATGAAAGTGGATTTTTCATCTGAAACCACGGAAGTCAGAAGAAAGTGGCATCTTTTTTCAAGTGCTGAAAGAAAAACCTGTCAATCAGAAATTCTACACTCAGCAAAATTATCATTAAGGAACATAGAGGATAAGCTAGGAAAATCTGTCCCTAGAAATCCTACACTTAAAGAATGGCTGATGACATTATCTACATGGTGGCCTAAGATGTCCATCTTTTTGTCCCCATTCCTAACAACTAAGAGGGCCTTTGCCCACAAGAGTGCAGCTGGGGGAGCTGTGGGATGTGGGGACACATGCCGAGGGACCTGTGAGGAGGTTCACCCACTGTGCATGCAGTAATCAGAGGACAGACCTTAGTCTGGGCTGCAGAACCAACAAGAGCTGGCAAAACTGCCCCCAAACTCTTGGCTGCCATCAGGGAAAAACTGGAGAGTGCTGACTCAGGCAGGCAACCTAGAATGAAATAGACTCTGCAGAAGTCCAGCCTTCCAGAGGGGAGAGGAGAGTGTTCTGATGGATGAGTTTGAATACACTGGACAGCACAGCAAGAAATTTTGCCAGGACTGCCCTTTCCTGGAAGAGCATGACATGAGGCTGAACCAGCGACAGATGACCTCTCCCACGTTGGGGGTGAGCCCTGGTTACGGCCACTGTATGGGACACTGCTCCAGACGCCTGCTTCTGTCCAGCAGCACCCCAAGTACTGAGGCCAGGTGTGGAGGTGACTGGAAGGAGGGAGGAGATAAAGAAAGATGCAGAGGGCATGAAAGGGACAGTTCCTGCTCACGGGGCTCCTCAGCAGGAAGCCGACCCCCGAGCCCCTGAGTGAACCTCACGTGAGGATCCTCGGCAGGAAAGGGCCTCTGAGTGAACCTGGTGTGAGGATCCTCAGCAGGAAAAGCCTCTCAGTGACCCTCATGTGAAGATCCAATGCAGGAAGGGCCTCTTGAATGAACCTGGTGTGAGGATCCTCAGCAGGAAGCCCAGCCCAAGCCCCTCAGTGAACCTCACGTGAGAAACCCCTCCCCAGGCCTGCCTGTACTCCCAGTGCCCCGTGTGTAAATGCTCCATGTGTGAACATGCACCTTCCTTCATTCTGAGGTCAGCTCCCTGTATGTGCTCCTGAATGCAGCGGTGAGAGTGAGCTCCAGGAACATCAGGCCAGGCTCTGTGGGCAGGTTAGAAAACACAAACCACACTGCGGAATAAGGACAGGTTTTCAGACCAAGAAAGCCATAACTGAGAGTTCTAGAGGGGAGGGGGTGGGAGGATGGGTTAGCCTGGTGATGGGTATTAAAGAGGGCACGTTCTGCATGGAGCACTGAGTGTTATGCACAAGCAATAAATCATGGAACACTACATCAAAAACTAATGATGTAATGTATGGTGATCAACATAACAATAAAAAATTTTAAAAAAAAGCTTACCAATTCTGCCACAAGGGGAAGCAAGAAGTGTGGAGCAGCCCGTCCATAGAAAGTCAGAGAAAGCCACACATCTAACAGGACCAACAGTGTATCCCACTGCCTAGGAAAGTTTTGAGAAGGGGTCTGCTACTTCAAATGAAAAAAGTAAACAAACAAACAAACAAAAATTGCAAGGCACATGAAGAATCAAGGAAACCTGCCAATGCCAAAAGCTAACACTAATCCTCAAGTAATTAAACTTAAAGACAGAAAATGTAGTTATCTAGCAGATACAGAATTTCAAATAGCTGTTTTGAGAGGCACCTGGGTGGCACAGTTGGTGGAGCATCTGACTCTTGGTTTTGGCTCAGGTTGTGATGTCAGGGTATGAGATTGAGCCCCATGTGGGGCTCAGCACTCAGTGCAGAGCATGCTTAAGACTCTCTCCTCTGTGCCCCCCATGCTCTCTCTCTAAAATAAATACATAAATTTTGGGAAAAAAATAGCTGTTTTGAGGGAACTCAAGAGCTACAAGAAAGCAAAAAAAGGCAATTCAATGGAATCAGGAAGACAATATATGGAAGAATAGTACTTTTGCAATGATACAGAATTCATAAAAGAGAAACAGAAATTCTGCAGCTGAAGATTTTAGTAAGTGAAATGAACAATGGAATAAACAGCAAAGTGTACAAAATGGACGACAGAATTAGTGGGCTACAGAATTGGAACTTGGAAGTAACCCAATCAGGAGAAAAAATTTAAAAAGAAGTAAATAAAAAGAAAAAAAAATAGAAAAGAAGTGAAGAAAGACTACAGACGTATGGAACACTAACAAATAAAATGTACAAATAGAATCACTGGAGTTCTGGAAGAAGAACAGAAGGGGGCAGAATGTTTACTTAAAATAATAATAATAAATAATAATAATAATAATAATAATAATAATAATAATAATAATAATTTCTGAGAACTTATCAAACCTGTGAAGACAATTGGACATCCAGGTTCACAAAGCTAATAGATCATCCTATTATATCAATTCAAAACAACCTTCTCTAAGACATAAAATGATGAAACAGTCAAATATCAATGAAAAAAGATAATCTTAAAAGCAGCCAAAGAAAAATATATTGAAACCATGAGGCTATCAGTGGATTTCTTGGCAGAAACCCTAAAGGCAAAAGAGAACTGAATGGCATATTCAAAATGTTGAAAGAAAACAATTTCCAGACAAAACTGCTCTGACAGAGTTATCCTTTAGATACAAAAGGCAAATAATTTCAGACAAAAGTTGAGGCAAGTTCATCACCACTAGATGTGCCTTGCAAGAAATGCTGAGGGAGGGCGCCTGGGTGGCTCAGTTGGTTAAGCAACTGCCTTCGGCTCAGGTCATGATCCTGGAGTCCCGGGATCGAGTCCCGCATCGGGTTCCCTGCTCAGCGAGGAGCCTACTTCTCCCTCTGACCCTCCCCCCTCTCATGTACTCTCTCTCATTCTCGCTCTCTCAAATGAATAAATAAATCTTAAAAAAAAAAGAAAAAGAAATGCTGAGGGAGTTCTTCAGGATGAAATAAAAGGACAATTATCAGTGACATGAAAACATATCAAAGTATAGAGGGGAGGGGGTGGGAGGTGAAGATAAGTATACAGTTACATTTAGAAATCACTAATACTGTAATAAGATTTTGTTTTAACAACTTAAGTAAATTAAAGGAAAAGCATTATTTTTTTAATTCTTATTTTAAATCCAGTTAATTAACATACAATGTTATATTAGTTTCAGGTGTACAATACAGTGATTCAACCATTCCGTACATCACTGGCTGCTCATCACAAGTGCACTCCTTAATCCCTATCATTTATTTAGCTCATCAACCACCCTTTTCCCTCTGGTAACTATCAGTTTGTTCTCTACAATTAAGAGTCTGGTTCCTGATTTGTCTCTATTGTTTTTCCCTTTGCTTGTTTGTTTTGTTTCTTAAATTCCACAGATGAGTGAAATTTCAATAGAAACAGTGCAAGTGAAAAATAGTATTTTCTTTAAAGTACTAAATTTTTAATAATAAATATGGAATTATTGATCTAGCAAAGTTTTCCAAAAACAGATGCAAATACAGAGACTTATTCAGTCATACAAATGCTAAAATAATTCATCACACATGAAGTACAAGACATTTTAAAAGATGTTCTCCAAAGGGGAACCTTCTTACACTGTTGGTGAGAATGCAAACTGGTTCATCCACTGTGGAAGCAGTATGGAGGTTCCTCAAAAAGTTAAAAATAGAACTACCCTATGATACAGCAATCACACTACTAGGTATTTACCCCAAGAATAGAAAAATACTGATTTGAAGGGATATATGCACAGCAATGTTTATGACAGCATTATCTACAATAGCCATAGAGCCTATTGACTGATGAATGGATGATGTGGTGCATATACAATGGAATATCACTCAATCATCAAAAATAATGAAATCCTTCCATTTACAAGGGCATGGATGGAGCTAGAGAGTATTAGGCTAAGCAAAGTAAGTCAGCCAGAGAAAGACAAATACCATGATTTCACTCACATGTGGAATTTAGGAAACAAATGAGCAAAGGGGAAAAGAGAGAGACAGGCAAGCCAAGAAACAGACTCTAAACAGTAGAGAACAAACTGAGAGTTACTGGAGGTTTGGTGGGTGGGGAGATGCGTTAAATAGGTGATGGGGGGGATGCTCCTGGGTGGTTCAGTCTGTTGTCTGCCTTGGCCCAGGTCATGATCCCAGGGTTCTGGGATCAAGCCCCACATCAGGCTCCCTGCTCAGTGGCAAGTCTACTTCTCCCTTTCCCTCTGCCCCTGCTTGTGCTCTCTCTCTCACTCACACTCTCTCTCTAAAAAAAAAAAAAATATATATATATATATATATATATATATATATATATATATATATATATATATATGTCATGGAGATTAAGGAATGCACTTGTTGTGATGAGCACAGGGTTTTGTATGGAAGTGTTGAATCCCTGCATTGTACCCCTGAAACTAATATTACACTATATGTTAACTAACCAGAATTTAAGTAAAAACTTAAGAAAAAAAAATAGACCTATTTTGTTAATTGTTTTGTGTGCACTTGAGATGAATTCTACATTTTGTTGTCCTTGAATGGAATACTGTAAATGCCAATAAGGTCAATTTGAGAAAAATAAAAGATGTTCTCTAATTTTGAGGAAACTATAGCAGTTAGAGGTCAGTATCTATAAAAGGAAAGAATGAAAAATGAGAAAAGTAGAAATAACTATATTTTAATATTTACATATCTTCAGAAAACAATGGGATGTTTAACACAAAATGAGTAACATAGTAATGTGGCTTTCCTAATTTAAGTAAAAGGGAAATGTATATCAAGTATAGGGCAAAATCCAGAATATGGGGAAATGGAAGTAAATTACTTGCATTCTTTTTAACTGTACCTGAAGTAATATATTACTTGAAATTAGACTATGAAGGATGAAATATGTGTACTATAAACATTTTACTTAAGAATCTATCAGGCAATGAAATGTAATCACACAAAACATTTAATCAAAAATGAGGCCATAATAATAGGAAAAAAGGAAACACAAAACACATAGGTCAAATAGAAAATAAACATAAATGTGGTATATTTAAGTGCAAATATATCACTAATAACATTAAATATAAGTGGCCCGAGTGACACAACTAAAAGACAAAGGTTTTGGGCCACCTGGGTGGCTGTCAGTTATGTGTCCACCTCTTAATTTCAGCTCAGGTCATGATCTCAAAAACAACAACAACAAAAAAAGGTTGTTAAATTAGATAAAAATAGACATGATAAAAATAAATATGGCCTGGAGTTCCTGGGTGGCTCAGTTGCTTAATCATCTGAGTCTTGGTTTTGGCTCAGGTCATGATTTCACGGGTCATGGCATCAAGCCCTGCATCGGGCTCTGTGCTCAGTGGGGTGTCTGCTTAAGATTCTCTCTCTCCCTCTGCCCCTTCCCCCACTTGCTTGTTCACTCTCTCAAATAGATAAGTAAATCTTAAAAAAAAAAAGTTTAAAAAATAAAATCAACAAATAAACACGACCCAACTATATTCTGTCTATAAGAAACTCACTGTATAGAAACAAACTTACTAAAAAGAAAAGGATGGAAAAATATACCATGCTAATAATAATACCCGAAAAGCTGGTGTGGCTCAGGAATAAAGAGGGCCATTTCAAGATGATCAAAGAAACAATGTATCAAAAAAAAAAAAAAAGAGAGAGAGAGAGAGAGTGTAATCCTAAATGTTTATGTACTGAATAGACAAGATTCAAAATACATGGAGGGAAAACAAAACAAAACAAAACTGATAGACCTGGAAGGCAAAACAGACCAATCTATGATTACAAATATTTCAATATCTAGTAATTGATAAAAGTACAAAGATGAAAGTCAGTGAGGATACTGTAGACTTACACAAAATTCTGATACTTAGTAAACATTCCACAAAGCAATGGCAGAATACATAGCTTTCTCAATTTTTCATAGATTGTTTACAGATATAGACATTTTTTTTGCCATGAAATTAAGTGACATATGAGCCAAATATAAAGCATTGATCTAGTTTTGATCTTATTTTGATGAACCTACTGAAAATACCATGAGATGATTAAGGAAATTTAAATAGTTACTGAAATATTAAGGAATGATTGTTAACTTTATTGGCAATAAAACTGTGGCAGTGGTTTTATATATATATTTTTTATTTTGTAGATACACAATGAAATACTTAAGGAGAATTTATATTGAAGTACCACCTAACAAGCATATTTGTTTACTATTATTATTATTTTAATCTTCTGGTTTCCCTTAGCCTGTACTCAAAAGAAGCCTGAAACCCAGAACTCCATATTGACAGTGGACAGACAGAGCTCTAAGGGAAGCTACGCATTTCTGTCCTGAGAAGTGAAATACAGTACTGTTCAGATCACGGTGAGTGGGGGAAATTCTTTTTTTTCTTTTTTAATTTTCTTTTTTGTCCCAGTACCTAGGCAATCCTGCAGCACCAGTGCCAACAATGCATGTACAATGGGATACAAGCAGAACACTTCTCTTTGAATACAGGATCTCTGATCCCAATAGTATGGGAAGCAAGCATTACTGTTGGTCTTTTGTTTCACACTCTCTCATTGCTTGGAAAGGAGACAGACACTGTCATGGGAAGTGCACATCAGAGCAAGGTAACTAAAGTCCCAATTACTAGTAGGAAAACCAGGAAAAGACCCCCTAGGAACATAAAAAAAGGTACAGAGATAGCTGAGATAAGTGAGCAATCCCATGAATTTGTGTATAAACTAGGTTCATATCCAGGCTGCAGATGCCTGAGTCTAAAAGTAAAGAGAATATCCAAATCTTTGAGAACAAGAGTATGCAGAAAACTGCCACAGAGAGTCCCAACCATTCACACTGATGCACGCATGAGATAGATACCATTTTTATTTTTTTATTTTATTATGTTATGTTAAACACCATACATTACATCATTAGTTTTTGATGTAGTGTTCCATGATTCATTGTTTGTGCATAACACCCAGTGCTCCATTCAATATGTGCTCTCCTTAATACCCAACACCAGGCTAACTCATCCCCCCACCCCCTCCCCTCTAGAAACCTCAGTTTGTTTCTCAGAGTCCATAGTCTCTCATGGTTTGTCTCCCTCTCTGATTCCCCTCCCCCACTTCATTTTTCCCTTCCTACTATCTTTTTTTTTTTTTAACATATAATGTATTATTTGTTTCAGAGGTACAGGTCTGTGATTCATCAGTCTTACACAATTCACAGCACTCACTATAGCATATACTCTCCCCAATGTCTATCACCCAGGCACCCCATCCCTCCCACCCCACCCCCCACTCCAGCAACCCTCAGTTTGTTTCCTGAGATTAAGAATTCCTCATATCAGTGAGGTCATATGATACATATCTTTCTCTGATTGACTTATTTCGCTAAGCATAGCACCCGCCAATTCAATCCACGTTGTTGCAAATGGCAAGATCTCATTCCTTTTGATGGCTACATAATATTCCATTGTATATATACACCACTTCTTCTTTATCCATTCATCTGTCGATGGACATCTTGGCTCTTTCCACAGTCTGGCTATTGTGGTCACTGCTGCTATAAACATTGGGGTGCACATGCCCCTCCGGATCCCTCGATTTGTATCTTTGGGGTAAATACCCAGTAGTGCAATTGCTGGATTGTATGGTAGCTCTATTTTCAACATTTTGAGGAACCTCCATACTGTTTTCCAGAGTGGTTGCACCAGCTTGCATTCCCACCAATGGTGTAGGAGGGTTCCCCTTTCTCCACATCCCCGCCAACATCTGCTGTTTCCTGACTTAATTTTAGCCATTCTGACTGGTGTGAGGTGGTATCTCACTGAGGTTTTGATTTGGATTTCCCTGATGCTGAGCGATGTTGAGCACTTTTTCATGTGTCTGTTGGCCGTTTGGATGTCTTCTTTGGAAAAATGTCTGTTCATGTCTTCTGCCCAGTTCTTGATTGGATCATTTGTTCTTTGGGTGTTGAGTTTGATAAGTTCTTTATAGATTTTGGATACAAGTCCTTTATCTGATATATCATTTGCAAATATCTACTCCCATTCTGTTGGTTGTCTTTTGGTTTTGTTGACTGTTTCTTTTGCTGTGCAAAAGCTTTTTATCTTGATAAAGTCCCAAAAGTTCATTTTTGACCTTGCTTCCCTTGCCTTTGGCAATGTTTCTAGGAAGAAGTTGCTTTGGCTGAGGTTGAAGAGGTTGCTGCCTGTGTTCTCCTTTGGGATTTTGATGGACTCCTGTCTCACATTTAGGTCTTTCATCCATTTTGAGTTTATTTTTTGTGTGGTGTAAGGAAATGGTCCAGTTTCATTCTTCTGCATGTGGCTGTCCAATTTTCCCAACACCATTGTTGAAGAGACTGTCTTTCTTCCATTGGACATTCTTTCCTACTTTGTCAAAGATTAGTTGACCATAGAGTTGAGGGTCCATTTCTGGGCTCTTTATTCTGTTCCATTGATCTATGTGTCTGTTTTTGAGCCAGTACCATACTGTCTTGATGATGACAGCTTTTTTTTTTTAAAGATTTTATTTATTTATTTGACAGAGAGAGACACAGTGAGAGAGGGAACACAAGCAAGGGGAGTGGGAGAGGGAGAAGCAGGCTCTCCACCGAGCAGGGAGCCCAACGTGGGGCTCGATCCCAGGACCCTAAGATCATGACCTGAGCTGAAGGCAGATGCCTAACGACTGAGCCACCCAGGCACCCCAATGACAGCTTTGTAGTAGAGCTTGAAGTACGGAATTGTGATGCCACCAGCTTTGCTTTTCTTTTTCAACATTCCTCTGGCTATCTGGGGTCTTTTCTGGTTCTATACATATTTTAGGATTATTTGTTCCATTTCTTTGAAAAAAGTTGATGGTATTTTGATAGGAATTGCATTCAGTAAAGTGGCAGGATATAAAATCAATGCACAGAAGTCAGTGGCATTCCTATACACCAACAACAGGACAGAAGAAAGGGAAATTAAGGAGTCGATCCCATTTACAATTGCACCCAAAACCATAAGATACCGAGGAATAAATCTAACCAAAGAGGCAAAGTATCTGTACTCAGAAAAGTATAAAATACTCATGAAAGAAATTGAGGAAGACACAAAGAAATGGAAAAACGTTCCATGCTCATGGATTGGAAGAACAAATATTGTGAAGATGTCAATGCTACCTGGAGCAATCCACCCATTTTTATTTTAAATCAAATTGATGTAGAAAGCAAAACCCATAGGTGGCAAGTAGGACTTATGGCTGAACCTAAGCAGGTCAGATACAAACTCAAAGATCATCTTTATCCATAGGATGTATTAAAAAGCTATTATTAATAATAGTGTTATTATTAATAGTATTAAAAAACCATATTATTCAGTTGACCAGAATATAATGCCACAACACTGACAAATAAAATAAAATGGAAAACCTTAATGTCTCAAAAAAAAAAAAAAGACAGTTAACACAGGTCATTAAAATATATTTTCAAAACATGATGAAAAATGAAGAGGCTTATCTCAACAAAGTGGAACACCTACCAGCAAAATTAATAAACCATGCTTCCTTCTCTAAGTGCCCTCAGGCAGTAAGAAGCCAATGCTATGGGGGGCCTTGTTCCCAATTAAATTAAGGTCGTTAATAAGGAAAGCAAGAATGGACAATGAGTAGTCAACTAGTAGTCTCTGACACAATCCCTCCTATTCCCCAGTCAAGTGGTCCTATATTAAATGTATTTGTATCTGTACACAGATGAAGGTATGAAGACAGTATTTTTTGCCATAAAATATACCATGTATGCAAAAAAGTATCTATATGTATCATACATGTATGGATTAAAGCAAAAGTCAGTATTTCACTTGAACTATAATGCTATCAGTTCAAAAGATAATACTTTATGCATCATAACAAAGAAAAATGTTGCCAACTAATACAATGATTTCTTGTTACTGAAAATTTGTATTTCATACAAATAGAGCCTATCTCACTGAAGCTTTTACTTTCAGAAACTTGTGATGCCGCCTGTGCATTATGGGGAGTTTTGAAGGTCTGAACAAAAAACCATTTGGAGGGCTCAATGTTAAGATCCTGAAAATGAGTCAGGATGATACACAATGAAGGTATCCCATAGACAATGAGGAAAGGAAGAGATTCTTAATTTTGACCCTCACTTAATTCACTCATGGATTATCCTTCAGACTAATTTTTGGCACATATTACTCCCGTAACTACATGAAAACTAAAGCTACTCAAATAAATTGGTTTATTTTTAAGGCAATGATAACCATATCACTTAGGAACCATCCTGCTTTCAGAAATGTTAAAATACTGGGGAGCCTGGGTGGCTCAGTTGGTTAAGTGTCTGCCTTCGGCTCAGGTCATGATCTCAGGATCCTGTGATCGAGCCCCATGTGGGGTTCCCTGCTCAGCAGGGAGCCTGCTCCTCCCTCCCACTGTGCTCTCTCTCGCAAATAAATAAAATCTTAAAAAAAAAAAATGTTAAAATATGCAAATTACTTGTATATCCAAAACCTTATTTATGAACTTTTCAGCACTGTTGGGTCTCTTGTGTATATCTCCCAGAGGACACCTCTTTTCCATCATAGAGAGAACTTTCTCAAGAGAAACCACCAAATATGCAGTCATATCTTGTTTGGTCTCATTTTCAAAACCATTCTATAAATGAAATTCTAATTTTTGACTTGCTTCTTTTAATCATCGGAGCCATTCTTCCTTACCAACGTGCACATCTGCCAATGTGGTGTAGTATCCCACTGTACATATACACCGTAATTGATCAATTCTTCATTTGATGAACATGGGAGATATCTCTGTGCTTTGCTCCAGAACTCTCAGTTTTCTTCTGGAATACACGTAGGAGTCTCCTCAGGGTATTGACCTAGATGTGAAACTGCTAACTCTAGATGATCGTTTTTATTCTTATTACTGAAAACGTGGCTGTACTCTTCCTCCCCCCACCCATGAGTATCCTGAGTGGACACAAGTCCCATTCTTCCTTAGTCTAACAGATGTAACATCTTTGATAGTTGACCTTCAGAGGGAAGAGAATGAGGAAGGAGAAATGGAGGTGCTTCCCAGAGAACAGAATGTGACTTTCAGTATAGCCCAAGGAACCAAAGGCAGACGGTGCTTAAGGCAAGGAGCAGCACTCCTGTTGGCTCCATTGAGCAAAGGTTTTGAGTAGAGCTGTGTAGGAAACTAGAGTCTCGGGCTACAGCTTAGTTGATGTCACAGAATCTCTTGGGGTCATTACTATGGAACATGTAAATGAAAAAAGACAATAGTATTTATTGTGAAAAGGCAAGTCCTACTTATTCAATGCAAAAAGGAAGCTATCTGGAAATATCTTGCTCTCAATGACCCGTATCTCTTATGATGGACCCCTTGGTCACAGATGTTCTGGTACCAGTGATGCCCTCAGCACACTCTGCTGACTGCATGACGGCCTCCATGCTACTCTCCTCCACATGGCTCCTACCTTACCTACAGTGGGCTTTATTATTTCTTAGTAAAGACCCTATCTCACTGAAGCTTTTACTTTCAGAAACTTGTGATGCCGCCTGTGCATTATGGGGAGTTTTGAAGGTCTGAACAAAAAACCATTTGGAGGGCTCAATGTTAAGATCCTGGAAATGAGTCAGGATGATACACAATGAAGGTATCCCATAGACAATGAGGAAAGGAAGAGATTCTTAATTTTGACCCTCACTTAATTCACTCATGGATTCTGATTCAAAAGCCTACTGATCATATCATTCCTTGCCAAAAAAAAAAAAAAAGCACCCACAACGAAGTACAAACTTCTAAGCATGGTATTTGAAGTGTGTGGCAATATGGACCCAACCATTGTAACCATCTTACCGTCTTCATGAGCATACTGTATTTCAGCCAAATACTGACTAGTGACTGTCTCTTGAATGTTTCCTCTTTTCCCCTGAGATGTGGTACTGGAAAAGCACTGCTCAAATTTTGCCCCATGCTGTAGTTTTTATATCCTTAATACAGCTCATCTCTCTACAGAGACTGTGAGCTCCCTATGGACTTTGTTCACCAGGCTGCACACCTCACCCTGCCCTGTCCAGAGCAAAGAATCTGACACACAGTAGGCACGAAGTCAATGTTTACTTAAAAAGTAATGAATCAGGGGCATCTGGGTGGCTCAGTTGGTTGAGCATCCAACTCTTGGTTTTAGCTCAGGTCCTAATCTCAGGGTCAGGAGCTCAGACCTATCAGGCTCCATGCTCAGCGGGGAGTCTGCTTAGGATTCTCTCTCCCTCTCTTTGCTCCTCCCCTGCTTGCTCTCTCTAAAATAAATACATAAATTTTTTTTTAAATAATGAATTATCAGATATTGTCCTATCAAACTGGAATGCCTTGAAATACAAAGGCCAAGTCAGATCCATCCAAACTCAGTTAATTCTGTATTTGCTCATCCTTTTGTATCTTCCCACCCCTATAAACAGCGCTACTATCTACCCGTCAAGTCTAGAAAGTCTGTGTGTCATTTCATATTCTCTGTCATCCCTCACTCACTTGTCTAATTGTTCACCACGTTCTAAGGGGTCTATGCCCATGTCCCCTCTACATGCCTGTTGTTCAGGCCTTTTATCATCTCTCCCCTGCATGGTCAAAGTCCTAACTGGCTTCTCTGATTCCAGTTTTCCTGTACTCACTTATGCAGTGACCATTCTAAGCACAGGTGTGGTCAAATCACTCCTGTGCACTCCCCATCTCCACCTGAACACATCTTGCCCCCTGCATCTCCTGCTCCAATTCCACTGAGCTGTGAGCTCTCTAAACTCACCCAGCTGTCTCCATGCTGTGAGACTCTATATCCTGTGTCTCTGCATGTACTCCCCACTCTGCCTAATTGTTTATATATACCAGTTATTATCATAGGGCATGTAGTAGGCATTTAATTGTTTCAAGAAATGAATAAATTGACCCACTTTAAGAAAATTATGTTTCCCTATCTTTGAAATGGGTGGGTGAACTGTGTTGACATTTGAGATCCATTCTAGTTGATATCCTTGAGTTCCACGAATGGGTAACGTGCATGGCCTTGGAGACTAGGAGAAGCTGCACAAGAGTGGTCGGGACAAGGAAACCAATCTCTGGATTATGGTACCCTACCTGACCTAGTTCTAGACAAGCTCCTCCTCAATTTTTGAGATAACCTGAAAAACAAAATAGAACAAACCTAGTCAAAACAAGTACCACGTAGTGACAATATTTTGTTATATAAACACCAGTTTCCAATAAAAAGAGCTGGGACTCCCTGGAAAAGCAGTTGATTACAAAGCTGAGATAGGGAAAATATGACCTTGGAATATCTGGAAACGCCAGAAATGCTAAAAGACGGGACCTGTTGAAGGAACACAGGAAACAACATAAAGGAGTTTGTACTGACCTTAGTTAGAACAATCAAAGCAAAAAAAAAAAAAAAAAAAGTTGATTATAACCCATAGAACAAATATCTATGTCACAAATAAATAATTGAATAAAAACATAAATGAGTGAGAAAGGATACTTCTTCCTAACAGTGGATTCCAATTAATATAGCCAGAGGGAATCAGGGAAACATAAAATCATTAGGCAAACACCACAAGAATAACTGGTGCAGACAAAATCCACCAATGAATGCTGAAATCGGGGGGCAAACAATTGGTTTTTGCAAAGAAATAACCAGTAAATGCAGTGTGGGATCCTGGAACCAAAATGCCAATGCAATCCAAATGTTTCTCTGAGTCAGGATTACGTAGCATGTTAATCCCTTGGCTCTGACAGAGTGTTACTATGAGAACGGGCTGGAGGAGAAATATACAGAAACTGTATGATTGTTTGGCAGTTTTTCCACAAGTTTGAATTTTTTTTTGAGTACTCATTCTTGTCTTTTGAATTAGTGATTAGAATAATTCCCAAATGCTGAGGAAGAACACAGGTTAGCTGCAAGAAAGACAGATTGAAATCCTCACTGTACACTCATCAGTGTGTGTGTGTGTCTTTGTCCAAGTTACTCATGTCCTCTGAACCCCCATTTCCTTCCTCTGTAAAACTAAGATCAATAGAACTTTATTGTTTCTGGTTGTGAGACCCAGATGTGTGCACACAGGACCAGCACAGAGGAAGAAACAGGACTTGCAGTTTCCTTCCTGAGGTGCCACGAACGTCCCTGTCCTCTTAGAGCTCACAGTTCAGAGAGCGAAACAGCCAGACCCTAATCCAACTCACACATCCAACTTTCTGATTGTACTGCTCGTTTACCTGTGCCATCCAGGATTTAGCACGTACGGTGCTCTGCAGCAAATGAAAAGGATGAGCAAAGGAGTGTGCAACCCTTTCTACTGGACTGCAAACTCCTTGGGGAGAGAGCTAGGGTTGCACTCATCCCGATTCACCACATGCACGTGAGTACTGGGCATCTGAAAATGGAAAAAATGAATTAAGGCCAATAGAAAGCAGGGAGGGAGAGAAATCTGGCCACCCACCTGGACCCCTTTTGGGTGAGGCTGAGGTTTATGTATTCCTGGAGTAGGGAGCCATATCCTCGCTCCTTTAGGTTGCTCTGGTTCTCTCTTTTATCTCCCCGAGGGGTTCCATGTGATTTCAGGAATGATTTGTTTTCCCACATCCTATTAAGACGGTAAAGCCTTTCAGTGGGAGTTCTCTCCTTTCCCTTACTCTTCCTTGGGGCTTCAGCCTGGACTGGGGAGACTCTCTGGCCTCCATCCTGTTTGCTCATGTTGCCTTCACTCTGAAAGGCCGAGACGGAGGGTCCCATTTCCGGACCTTCCGTGCTGTCTGTAACAGGTCTGCTGATTGCCTCCCCTCCTTCAACCACACTCATGCTGCCCTGGAGAGTTACTGTTGCCCCTGGTTCTGCCCTTTGGACAGGCCCTGCAGGTGCCTGGATTGGGACAGACGGTGTGTTCCTACGCATACAGTATGAAGCGTATTGTCGGTTTCTTTCCCCACCAGTATAAGACAGAGAGGTGGCCCCAGACACATCAGTGACCATGGAAAGGCTCCTGATATTGACCTGATCTTGATCCCCTTCTCCGTGGAGCTCCATGGCCTGTGCCGAGGGGAGAAACAGGGAAGCAGAGAAGAAAGTAAGTGAGACTAGAAGGGATTGTCACTTGCCTTCTTGAAGCTGAACCACTCCAGAGCTTATAACTGGGAGGAACTTTGAGGTCATCAAGTCCAGTGGATGTAGGAATCCCCTCTATGGCACCCCCACAATGGTCACTCAAGTTTTACGTGGACAGCTCCAGTGCCAGAAGAGCACTGTGGCCATTCAGGGAGCATCCTCGCACTTCTATTTTATACACTTGTCTTAGCATTTCTGCAAAAGAGTCCCAGGAGTGAGACTGCTGGCCAAGAGCTATGCTCTTTTACATTCTCCTATTCAGAAACAAACTGCGCACATGTGCACAAAGCATGCCACAGATGCAAAGAAAAATCAGTGCGCAGCTCCAGTTAAGGAAGGGCTTTTCATACTTGGAAGTGTCCCCTAAAAGATCGGACCACCTGGGTTGTAGTAGCAATTGTCCCAGAGTGGCCTGGGCAGTGGGGATGCTGTTGAGGGCATTAGAACATTGGCTATGAGAGCAGAGGAGCCGACATCTAAGGGGCCACGGATATTCAGAAGCACTTGGGGCCTTTCCAGTGTGGCAAGGTCTCTGCATGGTGCCTTGTTTGGCCCAAGTTCTTCCAAATGCAATGCCTTCTCCTGGTGAGCCTCAGAGAGCAGCCTGGAAAAGCCTCAGCTGCTCTTCCAAATCACCCTGGCCCCATCTCCAAGAGTCTATGCAAAGGCTTACTGCTGGGCTCTTCCTGTGCTCTGCCTCCAACCCAGGTATGGAGACCATGTCACCAGCAGGTTGGGCCTGGGTCCCACTGTAAGCCTCCACTGGCGGTCTCAGCAGGTACACTAAGTCTTCCCAGCATGCAAACAGATCTTGTCTCGCATCTGAAGGAAGGCACAGTTGTAGGTAAAAAGAGCGGCCAGTGGCAAGCTTCAAGTGGAACTGTTTTTTCTCATGATTATAGATGGATAACTTGACAAACTTCAAAGGAAGCAGCCTGTTGGGGAGCAAAGAAGTGGGGGATTAGGTTGAGACAAATGGGAAGGAAGAGGGAGGGAGTCCTTTGGCCCAGTCCGAATCTATTTCTCTGCTAAAGGATTTGCCAAATCCTGTCTGCTTGACCTCAGCTCTCATGTCCACCTCCTCATTGCTGATAAGTGCAGTCTTAATTTGGAGAACAGCACTTAGCTCGTTGGACCTCATGCAACACCACGATGGCTCCTGACCACCTACAAGACCGCCCCCCACTCTGCCATGCACGGCCTGCAACTATGTGTCTCCAACTTTCTTCCTGGTCTTATTCCCACAACCCTTCTTCTACAATCGATAGCCACTTTCCCCACAAAGGTGTCTGATTTCTCCTCCTCTGAATCCACACCACAGTTGCTGGTCATGCGGTGGAGGGCGCGCTCACTCTGGGCTCTGTGTCATGGTGAATCATGTGCTTGATGGTCTTGCCCCTTCTGCATATGTCCTACAGGGAGGGACTAAAGTTCCCGTACTCGCCTGGTCAGCTCCAATCTCTCTGTCGACCTGAGGTCCTTTCTCTGGGTATCTTGGTCATTTCTGGCCCTGGCTGCACAGCTCACAGCCGGCTGTGCCAGCAGCATGGCATTGGGCATTGTGAGGTGGCGGCTGGTATATGCAATGCCCACCGTCATCATCTGCACAGCGCTGTGCACATCAATCACTTCTCCTCTTCTGTTGATCTGTTGTTGGAAGAAAGAGGAAAGCGGCATCGTCTTACGTCCTATTGGTCCTCCTCTGCTCTGCTCCTAAATAAAGTGGCCACCACAGTTCTTGGTGTGCGGCAAAAACTCAGCGGGCTATGGTTCAAGCCGCGTACCATACCAACAGAACGGATTCGTATCGCCCTCTCCAATCTGAGCTCTCAGAGGAGCCAGACTCCCTTTCCTCAATGTGCCTGTGATCAGATGCTTTTGTATTAGAAGTACCTGTGTTCACCATTAAAATAGTAAGTGGGCAGGCACAGCCAAAGACCCAGCAATTCAGCCCCCAAAACGTGCTCTGCATTGACTTGCACATGCCCAGATGTGATGGACAAAGTTGTTCATCACCAGATTTTCAGTCACAAGAGACCATGCACGATGCAAGTACTTCCCAGTAAGTGTTTGAGTAAACAAATGTAGTTTTTTTTAGCAAAATGGACATTTTATTAAAACTAAAAACAGCTTTTTTGCCTAAAAAATACCAATGCAACAAACCATGAAATGCAAAGGGATCATTCTGGACTCAAGGAGTAAAAAGGTGTGACGATCAAGTGTAAAACATGATCCCGGATGGGGAAATACAGCTATTAAGAACATTATTGGAACAACTGAGAAAATGTAAACGCTCACTAGTATGATAGCATTCTATCAACAGCAAATTTCATGAAATTGTGCCGTGGTTACATAGGCAAATGTCCAAATTCTTAGAAGACATATGAAGAATTTAAAGATAAAGGGGCATAATGCTAGTCACTTACACCTAACTCTCCAGTAGTTGAACAAGAATAATCATCTATGTCTCGTGTCTGTGTGAGTTTACTGGCTCTGAATCCCGCCTACATATTTCAATAAACTGGGAGCTCTGCAGCGCCCTGCTGCCCAGAGTGTCCAGGTCATTACACCACAATCCTGGGAGTGGGTCCTGGGCATCAGTGTTTTCTACACTTTCTAGGTTATTCCAAGGAACAGCCAAGGTTGAGAATCAGTGACAGAAGTATAGTTGTGGAGCTGCTGGTTGATTCGCAGGGGTCTACTCTCACCTACTCTTCTTGCTGTCACACTTACAAGATGTGTGGTTGCTCACACCAAAAGTCTGGTTTGCACTGCTATGCCCCAACCCACACCATCATCCTGAAAGCCATGTGGAGTAGAAACTCCCTGAGCTGAAGTCCCGAAAGCGGGGGCCTCAGCCACTTGACGGCCTGGGAAAGTCACCTCACTCCCTGGAACTCAGTTTGCTCCTGAGTAAAATGGGGATCTTTGTTCTGCCTACATAAGCAGGCTGTTGTGAGGCTGACAGGAAATGGACACCCAATTGCTTTGGATACTGGAGAGAACCATATAAATATGGCTTCAGGATATCTGGAGCCTCAAGTTTCTACAAAACACACTGAGGGAGAAAAAGCAAGCTGCAAATGGCCGAACCAGTAGGACATCATGTCGCAAGTCCACACGTCCCACCCAAGACCGTACTGCACCTCCAAGAGTCATAAAACGTTTAACAGGTACACACGAAGGGACAAAACCTGCATGAGAATAATGACCACACTCGGGGCAGTGGTAGCTGGGGAGAAAGGGAAATGCAAGAAGGGAAGTGTGTCCAGAAAGATTAAACCACATTCATGTTTTTCCTCCAAAAAATATTACATCTGAAGCAAGTATGGCAAAGGGCAGCCACCTGATAAAACTGGGTGGATAAATCAGGAAGTATAAAAACAGAACAAAACCACTGTCGCTTTCCTCTACCCGGTTGCAATGTCACCGAAGACATCCTTGCACACTCAGCACATGATAGGTCTTCGATAAGTTGTTGTGGGAAGAAAAGAATGAACAGGAGTAAAGAAGGGGGGACTACACACATGAATCGGGGAGAAGCAGGGAGAAGGGGGGACCAGACGCATGAGTCGGGGAGAAGGGGGGACCAGACGCATGAATCGGGGAGAAGGGGGACCAGACGCATGAATCAGGGAGAAGGGGGGATCAGACTCATGAGTCGGGGAGAAGGGGGGACCAGACGCATGAATCAGGGAGAAGGGGGGATCAGACTCATGAGTCGGGGAGAAGGGGGGACCAGACGCATGAATCGGGGAGAAGGGGGGACCAGACTCATGAGTCGGGGAGAAGGGGGGACCAGACGCATGAATCGGGGAGAAGGGGGAGAAATGGGGACCAGACACATGAGTCGGGGAGAAGGGGGGTCCAGACGCATGAGTCGGGGGGAAGGGGGGACCAGATGCATGAGTCGGGGGGAAGGGGGGACCAGACGCATGAATCGGGGAGAAGGGGGACCAGACGCATGAATCAGGGAGAAGGGGAACCAGACGCATGAGTCGGGGAGAAGGGGGACCAGACGCATGAGTCGCGGGAAGGGGGGACCAGTCTCATGAGTCGAGTAGAAGGGGGACCAGACTCATGAGTCGGGGAGAAGGGGGGACCAGACGCATGAATCGGGGAGAAGGGGGGACCAGACGCATGAGTCGGGGGAAGGGGGAGGATGGGTGATTCACCTGGATAAAGTCGCTCTCAAACACAGGCACGTCCTTCAGCAGCAGGTACTCCCCCTTGCCCAGGAGCTGCTGCAGCTTTCCCACAGAGCTGCCGAACATGGGAAGAATGCGGCAGCTCTGAGTGCTGTCGTCTGGTGACTCCATGCCGCTCTCCGCGCTCCCTTGCGCTAAGTCCCCGAGAAGAGGAGGCAGGTTATTTCGTCCCTGTCACTTAGAATGTCTCCCTACCACCGCCACACAACACACACAGCCTGCCACGGTGTGACTTAGACACGGGCCCTCCGGGGACACGCCCGCCCGGGGTTAGTTGGCAGTTAGCAGGCAGGGCCCGCGGGGGGACTGGAGGGAGGCGCGCCTCCTCTTGGCTGAGCCAGACCAGCACCAGGATAAGCGCACGGCTCGGTGATCGGTGCAGGCCCGAGCGGGGCCGTACCCTCGCTCCCCAGCCAGCTTGTGCAGGGAACAACCTCTACAACCGTGGAGATGCTCTGCTGACTCCTGACTCAGACTCCAGATGTTCACCCCCCACCCCCGCCCAGGCCCACGACAGTTCCCTACTCTCACCACGGATTCACCGCACCCGAGAACGTGGCCACCACTTCCAAGCGAAGACAAACCACCGGATCTGAGCGTTTCACGTGTTCTACCTTCCGGACTGCTTTCCATCTGCACCACTGCCCCCTCCCTGCTCCCTGGTCAGGGCCAGGATCAGCCCCTCCCTGACCCCGGTCAGGTCCCCGCTCGGGTCCAGAGCGCCCACGTCCCAGGCAGGTCCGTGCTGAACGGCTCCCTCGCAGGCCTTCCTGCACTCGCCCTGGGGGTTCCCACCCTGAGTCCCGGTCCTGATGAGGTTCTCCCCCGCCCTCTCCGGGGTCTCCCCTCGGGCTCTCCGCGAGGCGAGGGTCAGACGCACTCAACCCTGGTCTAGGTCGTGGTCTGGGCGCCGCTCCCTGCTGTCACTGCCCCGCGCAGGGCACCCCCTCCCTGGGCCCCGCAGGGCTGGCCCCTGCGCCTCCGGTGGGCACAGCCAGGCTGCACCAGACCCCACCTCGGGGGCGCGAGGTGCAGCGGCCGGCCCCGCTGCCTCGGCGCCCCCACCCTCCCCCTGAACACGCTCCCCACCCGCGTGTCCCGGGAACCCCCGTCTCCCCGTCGCCGCGCAGGCTGCCTTTCAGCTCTGTCCATTGTGACCTGGAGCCGTCACACAACACTGTGTCCTCATCCCCACAGGCGACCCCTGCGAGAGCGACAGCACTCTGCACAAACACCGCCCACCCACGACGGCAACCGCAGCAGAAGACGCGCAGACGCAGTCGGTGCCTCCTCAGGGAAAGGGTAGCCCTCCGCGGACGGACACGGAGAGCGCATGCGCGGACACCACCCGCACCACGTCCGTGAGCTCCTCTGGTGAGGGACACGACAGGAGGCGGGTCAGCAGGAGCGCAAGCGCAGTCACTGCCTACCTGGAGCCGGATGGCCAGAGAGCCGGCGGTCCGGGCGCATGCGCACGGGACACTGCACAGAAACAGGTCAGATGGTTGGAGCTGGAGGGAGCTGGACCGGGAACGTGAGCCTTCCTGGCTTTACAGAGAAGGTGGCGGGAAGGTGCTCCCGCCCCGTCGTTGTCTCCTGCTAGTTCCCATCTCCTCGCATTGTGCACTCAGACTGCAGCAGGTGACTAAAGTCGGCCTTCTGTGACCATCCCAAGTAAGCTAAAGGAAATCTCAAAAACAGGAGAACCAGAAAACCAGTAAAGTGAAAGCATGCAAGCAGTGTTTTTGAACAATCAGATATGATAGAAACATAATGAATTAAGATGACTTCAGGGCCTTTCTGGTGTCTTTGTGGAAATCAAAAACCCTTAATTTTTACAAACAACAAATTTTACCGTGTGAAGAGCGAGTATTTGGGAGAACTGCTGGCAAGAACTCATACCCCTTGTCCATTTTTTTTTTTTTATTTTAAAGAAAAACAATTGGCTTTATTTTTTAACACAGTTTTAGATTTACAGAATTGAGAAAATAGTTCAGAGAGTTCCATATATCTCCCCTCTCAGATTTCGCTCCATTATTAGCATCATTCTGTAGTGTGGTGTATTTCATTTATGAATCAATATTGGTATATTATTATTAACTAAAGTCCACAGTTTATATTAGATTCACTCTCTGTGTTGTACAGATTAATCGGTTTTGACAAATGCATGTCATATGCCCATCACTACACTGTCATACGGAATAGTTCCGTGCCCTAAAAATCCTGTGCTTCAAATATTTATTTTTCCCCTTTGCCCTGAGCTCTTGGTGATCATTGATATATATGTGTATATATATATATTTTTTTGATCATTCGTATTTTTAACGTCTCTGTGGTTTAATCAGGAGAGGATGTTGTATTTTGTCAAATGCTTCTTCTGCATCCATTGAGAGGACCATATGGTTCTTCTCCCTCCTCTTATTAATGTGTTCTATCACATTGATTGATTTGCAAATGTTGAACCACCCTTGCATCCCGGGGATAAATCCCACTTGGTCGTGGTGGATGATCCTTTCAATGTATTGTTGGATCCTATTAGCTAGGATTTTGTTGAGGATTTTGGAATCCATATTCATCAGGGATATCGGTCTGAACTTCTCCTTTTTGATGGGGTCTTTGCCTGGTTTGGGGATTAAGGTAATGCTGGCCTCATAGAATGAGTCTGGAAGTTTTCCTTCTGTTTCTATTTTTTGAAACAGCTTCAGTAGAATAGGTATTATTTCTTCTTTGGATGTTTGGTAGAATTCCCCAGGGAATCCATCAGGCCCTGGACTCTTGTGTTTTGGGAGGTTTTGGATCACTGCTTCAATCTCCTTACTGGTTATTGGCCTATTCAGGTTGTCAATTTCTTCCTGTTTCAGTCTTGGCAGCTTATAGGTTTCCAGGAAGGCCTCCATTTCATCCAGATTGCTCAGTTTATTGGCATATAGTTGTTGATAATAATTTCTAATGGTTGTTTCTATTTCCTTGGTGTTAGTCATGATCTCTCCCCTTTCATTCATAATTTTATTAACTTGGGTCCTTTCTCTTTTCTTTTGAATAAGTCTGGCCAGTAGTTTATCGATCTTATTAATTCTTTCAAAGAACTAACTTCTAGTTTCGTTGATCTGATATACTGTGTTTCTGGTTTCTAATTCATTAATCTCTGCTCTAATTAATTATTTATCTTCTAATGCGTGGCTTAGGCATCATTTGTTGCTTTTTCTCTAATTCTTTAAGGTGTAGAGTTAGTTGGTGAATTCGGGATTTTTCTTTTTTTTTTTTGAGTGAGGCTTGGATGGCTATGTATTTCCCCCTAGGACTGCCTTTGCAGTATCCCATAGGTTTTGGACCCATGTGTTTTCATTCTCATTGATTTCCATGAATTGTTTAAGTTCTTCTTTAACTTCCTGGTTGACCCAAACATTCTTGAGCAGAGTGGTCTTTAGCTTCCAAGTGTTTGAATTTCTGCCAAATTTTTTCTTGTGATTGAGTTCCAGTTTTAAAGCACTGTCGTCTGAGAATATGCAGGAAATAATCTCAATCTTTTGGTATCAGTTGAGACCTGATTTGTGACCCAGTATGTGGTCTATTCTGGAGAAAGTTCCATGTGCGCTCGAGAAGAATGAGTATTCTGTTGTTTTAGAGTGGAATGTTCTGTATATATCTATGAGGTCCATCTGATCCAACATATCATTCAAAGCTCTTGTTTCCTTGTTAATTTTCTGCTTAGATGATCTGTCCATTGCTGAGAGTGGAGTATTGAGGTCTCCTACAGTTAACGTATTGTTATCAATATGACTCTTTATTTTGGTAACAGTTGGCTTATGTAGATGGCTGCTCTGATGTTGGGGGCATAGATATTTACAATTGTTAGATCTTCTTGTTGGGTAGACCCTTTGAGAATGATATAGTGTCCTTCTGTGTCTCTAATTCCAGACTTTAGTTTAAAATCTAATTTGTCTGATATAAGAATTGCTACCCCAGCTTTCTTTTGAGGTCCGCTGGCATGGAAGATGGATCTCCATCCCTTCACTTTCAGTCTGGATGTATCTTTAGGTTCAAAATGAGTCTCCTGTAGGCAGCATATGGATGGGTCCTGTCTTTTTATTCTATCTGCAACCCTGCACCGTTATATGGGAGCATTTAGGCCATTCACATTGAGAGTGGTTATTGAAAGATATGACTTAATTTTCATCATGTTGCCTGTGAAGATGTTGTTTTTATAGATTGTCCCTGTAAATTTCTGTTGCATATCACTCTTGGGGTCTTTCTCCTTTTATAGAACCCCCCTTAATATTTCTTGCAGGGCCGGCTTAGTGGTCACATATTCTTTCAGTTTCTGCCGGTCTTGGAAGCTCTGCATCTCCATCCATTCTAAATGGCAGCCTTGCCGGATAAAGTATTCTTGGCTGCATGTTCTTCCTATTTAGTACCCTGAATATGTCTTGCCAGGCCTTTCTGGCTTGCCAGGTCTCTGTGGATAGGTCTGACATTATTCTGATGTTCCTCCCTCAGTACGTAAGGAATCTCTTCCCCCTAACTGCCCTTAAGATGGTTTCCTTGGTTCTAAGATTTGCAAGTTTTACTATTATATGCCGGGGTGTTGGCCTGTTTTCCTTGATCTTGGGAGGGGTCCTCTCTGCCTCTAGGATGCGAATATTTGTTTCATTCCCCCGATAAGGGAAGTTCTTGGCTACGATTTGCTCAAATACATCTTCTAGTCCTCTCTTTCTCCACTCCCTCCGGGATTCCAATTATTTTGACACTGTAATGCTTCATGGTGTCACGTATTTCTGATTCTATTTTCATGGATTCTGAGTTGTTCTTCCCTGGCCTCCTCTTTTCCCTTTTTATCTATTATATTGTCTTCCAGGTTGCTTATTTGTTCTTCTGCCTCACTTACCCTAGCTGTTAGATTATCTAGATTGGATTGGATCTCATTGATAGCATTTTTAAGTTCTGCCAATTAAGCTTTCATTTCTGCCCTTAGAGACTCTATGTTGCCATTAATTGATTTCTCCATTCTAGCTATTGTCTTCACAATTGCTAGCCTGAATTCTGTCTCTGACATCTTGGTTATATCTGCATCCATTTGTAAATCTGCAGCATAAGTCATAATCTCTGAGTCTTTTCTATTTTGGAGGCTCCTGCTCCTAGTCATTCTGTTGATGGGTGTTTGAGGGAATGTATAGAGTCCAAATTATTGACCAGAACCCAAGCAAGATGCACCTGTTTTCTAGGGACCTTAGGGTTGCTGGTCTCTTTTTTTCTCAGCCTGTCTTCTGGGGGAGGGGCCTGCTGCACTGTTACTCAAGCAACCCTGTTTGGGCGGAGTTGCCCTGCCCCCCTGTGGCAGGGGATGGGCTCAGCGGGAATCAGTTTTGGGGGCTTTTGTTCTCTGGCGGTTTTCCCTGGTGGCTTTCCGCGTCTCTTCCGTGAGTCGGGGTAGAAGAGACAATTTCCAACCCTCTGCCTCAGAGCAGAGAGATCGCTGTCTGTTCTTCAGTGAGTTCTCCAGGCCACACCATCTCCGTTTCTGTCCGTGCTGCTATAAACTGTAGCATCTTGGGTTGTGCGCCCCTCCGCAGCACTCCCAGTCCTGCCTCCAGGTCAGGGCATGTCTCTGCCCTTTGTGCTTCTAAAAGCGCCAGCCGCTCCCAGTTCGAATGCATGACCACGCCCCTCTGGCTTCCCATCCTGGGGGCTACCCTAAAGTTCTTTCCCTGCTGCTACTGGTCTGCGAGTCTGTGCCCCATCCCCAGTGCGCAAGGCTGTGGCTCACCAGCAGTGTAGGATCCCCATGGCCAGGCTCCCTCCCGCTGCCGTTTAGCCTCCGATATCTGCCCGCGGAATCACGGCTTCCCGCTTTATACCTCAAAACCAACCACCTGCGATATTCTGTTTGTAGAGATCCAGATCTTCTTACATCTCAGGCTGATTTCATGGGTGCTCAGAGTGGTCTGGTAGATATCCAGCTCAATTCTGGGGACCGGTTGAAATAGGGTCCCCTACTTCTCTACCATCTTTCCTCCTCCCCCGCCCTTGTGCATTTGAATTCATAATCCCCTATAGCTAACAAGTTTCAGCAGCTCGTCACAGCATTTTGAAAGTGTGTCTCTGTGGCTGTAGTCCTCAGTAAAACAAGGAATAAAGCATCCACTAACCTACTTTGAGGTTGACTTTACTTCCATGGACAGCAGGGTCTCATCTACCCACACACAATCTCGTCTAGAGGACAACAGACTGATGGTGGAGTCCCAGTGCAAATCCTCCCTACAGAAAAATAGCGACTCCTAGAGGACCGTGCAGAGTAATTCCAAGGAGCATGGCTTCTCCTCTCACCAAGGAAGGACAAATATAAAGATAGAACTAGCCCAGGCTCAGGCTACCTCTGTCAAAGAGCCCTCTATGGACTCTTCAGACTCTAGGGCTGGGACTGCCTATTGGTGAGGAGTGAAGTTGTCCCCGCTTTGCAGTCCCCTAGCCCTCACTGGATCTTCCTCCCAGGCACACCTAGCTGGGGTGGAGGGTAGGACAGGATGACATCTTAGGAGCTGGGCCCCAGTGTACCCGTTTCAATTTTGCCTTCCCTGTTTTTCTCTATTCTTAATTCTCTATTTTATTCATCTTGGTTCTAATATTTTATTATTCCCTTCTTTCTGCTTGTGCATTAGTTTTCCAGAATTTCTTTACTACCTGTTTGTATCCTTTAACATCTTCCTATCCCTGCCCCCATCCCACCGATGTTAATCACCATTCTACTCTCTAGTTTTACAAATTCAGGTTTTTTAGACTTTATATATTTGTGATGACATACAGTGTTTGCCTTCTATCTCACTTATCTCACTTAGCATAATGCCCTCAAGGTACATCAGTGATGTCCCAAATGCCTTCCTTTTCATACCCAAATAATATTCCATCACATGTAAACACCACATATTCTTTATCCATCCATTCACTGACAAATACTTAGGCTCTGTCCATATCCTAACTATTGTAAATAATGCTTCAGTGAATGTAAGAGTGAAGATTTTTCTTTGAGATACTGATACCATCTCCTTTGGCTATATTCCTCAAAATAGGATTACTGCATCATATGGTAGCTCTTTTCTTTCTTTTTTTTTTAAATTGTTTTAGGAACTTCCAAACTATTTCCCATACTAAATGAACCAATTTACGTTTTACCAACAGTGCACAGGGGTTCCATTTTTTCCACATTCTCCCCAACACTGATAATGTCTTGTCTTCTTCATGATAGCCATTCAAACATTCCAGTTGTGTGAGGCAATATCTCACTGTGCTTTTTATGTGCATTACCCTGATGCTTGATGATGTTGACCATCTTTCACTATTTGGATACCTTCCTTGGAAAAAAATTCTGTTGAGTTCCTGTACCAATCTTTTATCAGATTGTTTGTTGTTGTTATTGAGTTATATGACATATGTATCCCACTTCATAGACTGTGTTTTTATTTTGCTGATTGTTTCCTTTGCTGTGCAAATGCTTTTTACTTGGATGTAGTCCCATTTGTTAATTTTTACTTTTGTTACTTGTGCTTTGTTGTCATATCCAAAAAAATCATTGTTAAAACCAATGTCAAGGAGCTTTTTTCATGTTTTTGTTGTTGTTGTTGTTTGTAGAAGATTTAAAGTTTCAGATCTTATGTTCCATCTTTAATCTGTGTCTTGTAATTTTTGTGAGTGATAGAAGATAGAGGTACAAATTCATTTTTCTGTATATATGGCTATCCAGTTTTCCCATCACCATTTGTTGAAGAGACTATCCTTTCTCCATTTAGTTTTCTTGGTTCCCTTGTCAAATATTAGTTGACTGTGTACGTGGGAGTTTATTTCTTGGGTCTCCATTTGTTCCCTTGGCATCTATATTCATCAAGGACATGGGCTTATAGTTTTATTTTTCTTATAGTGTCCTTATTTGGCTTTGGTATCAGGGTGATGTTGCTCCATTGGCATTCTGGAGTCTCCCCTTGGTGAGTTTGTATGGCTACAAATTCTTTCTTATCCATGGGTGTCTGTCCAAGTCAGCAGTCTCTAGTATTTTCCCAGATACATCTGAGAGTGTTTGGGGCAGGTTTGGTGAATCTTGCTCTTACTAACACCTATAGCTAGGTCTGTCTACCTGTAAGCAGATGCACAAGTGGGTGAGACTTCTCCCACATCCCTTGGAGTTTAGTACCAGATCCAACCACTTCCACAGAGTATGTCTCTGTATGAATGTCTCATTATTGTAAATAAAAAGAGGGGTGTGAAGGAGGGACATCTCATGCCACCACAATGCTGACTTATATTTAACATAGATTTAAAATTATTTTAATGTGCTCCCATTTTAAGTCATAATAAATAATAACTAGAGTTAAATACCAAAATTATAATACTGTATTTTATGTTTCTCTTTATTAGAGATATTTATAGCTTCATATGATTAGAGTTACTATTACCCATTCATTTTATCATCCTTTCATTTCAACCAGAAAGACTCCATTTAGCATTTTTGGGCACATCTACTGGTAATAAAAGTCCTAGGCTCTGCATATTGAGAGAAAAAAGGATTTATACACATATGAGAGACTTCGAAGGAATGATATCAAGTGGACAATTGGCTATATGGTTCTGGAGCTTAGAGTTGTGGCTAATCTACAGTTAAAATTTTGCAAGATTTTAACATATAGGTGATATTTGAAAATAGGGATAAATACTATTTTTCAACAAGAGAGGGTAAACACAAATAAATAAATGAGCAAGCACAGGGGAATTCAGAACATAAATTTTAAGTGGAAGAAGAACCAAAAAAAAGGGGGGGGTGGGGGGATAAGAGGTGGGAGGACATTTATAAAATGGTTAAGCAGACTCTTCTGAGGGATGAGAGGTCTCAGAAGGAAGAGGCATTAAATGTGGAAAGTGAGGATTAAGAATTTTCCATAAAAGTTCTCCACACAGATTTACTGTTTTCCTGGAAAGGATGGATTCTTTGGTCTGGGGAAGGTGCATACCATATTAGTGGTGGGGGGGGGCTGTTTTGTAAAGAATTGGAAGCAATTATACATGCAAAAAATTACCCAGAAACACATTTGTGAAGAGGTGAGAAAAGGTGTGATGTTCAAAGAGTATGTGTGTTTTTGTTAGATGGAAGATTTTATTGTGTAGGTGAGTTTGAACACTTGTGTTAAGTATCCAATAGTGAACAAAAATCTGGATGTAGTACACAAAGTGATCACTGATAGCCTGAGACTAAAAAGGAAGGAACTGGGGAAAATGTGGAGATATCCAGATTCAATAGGAAAAGTATTTACTGTAAGAGGGAAAGAGGATCATTGCAATCTGATGAGCATTTAAAGAAATGGAGGCAAGATAATGTGCCAGATGTAACCTGGGAACTTATGTGGATTACATTTCATCTTTCAATTCTGAGATAATGCTGTCAGCTCTTTTTACTGCAAGAGTGAGGATAGGGTTTCAACAAAATGGCAAAGGCATTTCATACTCCTTTTGGAAATTGGAATTGACAATGAACTAAAGACAGAGGTGGATTTGGCATCAAAATTAAGTGTCTAGGGAGTAGGATATGATCAACTTATTGTGACCCTTTCCTACCTGTTTGTGTACTTTTGTTTAAGATCACTCATCTGTTGTTTGGACTCTGATGCAATATGATGGAAGGCAGGTTGACTTTGGGTTGAGGCTTAGCTCTGTCATCATAGTTGGAGATAAGGGCAAAGGAGTGACAGTTGTTAGAGTCTCAGATTGTAAAGAGCAAACAATGAGATGTAAGTTAAAATTTAAAACTGCTGTTGTCATAGTTATTTAACCCATAGGGATTGATAGAATGTGATATTTTGTAGTTTGGCTAACCAAATTAGTAAATTAAGACATGGCTCCTGGGGTGCCTGGGTGGCTCAGTCAGTTAAGTGTCTGCCTTTGGCTCAAGTCATGGTCCCAGGGTCCTGGGATCAAGCCCCACATTGGGCTCCCTGCTCAGCAGGAAGCCTGCTTCTCCCTCTCCCACTCCCCCATGCTTGTGTCCCCTCTCTCACTATGTCTCTCTCTGTCAAATAAATAAATAAAATCTTAAAAAAAAAAGACATGGTTCCATTATGGATGACAACAAAGTCCAAAATATGGCCAAAGACAAATGAGGTAAAAAACAAAAGACATTACAGAAAAGAGTCAAAAACCTGATAACAAGATGTCTAGATGGATTGCCAAATGGATGAGGCCAAATGGCAGACTTAAATTTGAAAAAAAAACAAAAAACAAAAAACAAAAAAAAACCATTATCCTGGTGTCATCTATAAAGGAAAGTAGCCAGTTGTTAAGTGAATAGTTTCAATGAGGGATGAGTTAGTTTGTACTTCCTTAATATGAAACTTCAAAGATGTTTTCAAAATGGAGTAGGAGAAAAATATTCTCAGCAGCATTAAAGACAAGGAGTATACCATGTCCACATACTGGCCCTGGAATACAATGGGAGAGAGATATTAAGCAGTTCCATTTGAGTTAGTCCCAATTTGTTTTTTAAGGTTTTACTGTTTCATTTTTTATGATTATTTTATTAATTTTAATTGAAGTATAATTAACATACAATGCTTTACGAGTTTCAAGAGTACAACATAGTGATGCAACAATTCCACACATCACTCAGTGCTCACCACAATAAGAATAGTCATTGTCTGTCACCATACAATGTTATTACAGTATCGTTGACTAAATTTCCTATGTTGTACTTTATACCCCCATGACTTACTCATTTTAAGTACAGTATCTCTGTACTGGAAGTCTGTAAATATTAATCTTTTTTATCTATTTTACCTGTCCCCACCCCCACCTTCCCTCTGGCAACCACCAGTTTGTTTTCTGTTTTTAACAGTTTGGTTTTTGTTTGTTTCTTTGTTCATTTATTTTTGGGTTTTGTTTTGTTGCTGTTTTTTTAGATTCCACATATAAATGAAATCATATGATATTTGTCTCTCTCTTCTAACTTATTTCACTTAGTATGATATATACTAAATCCATCCATGTTTTTCAAATGGCAAGATCTCATTCTTTTTTATGCCTAAAAATATTCTATTGTATGTACACCACATCCTTATCATTTATCTATCAGTGGGCACTTGAGTTGCTTCTATATCTTGACTATTGTAAATAATGCTGCTACAAACTTAAGAGGTACCTATACCTTGTGAAATAGTGTTTTTTATGTTCTTTGGGTAAATACCCCGTAGTGGGATTAATGGGACATATCGTATTTCTATTTTGAATTTTTTGAGGAACCTCCATACTATATCCACAGTGGCTTCCCCAATTTAATTCCCACCAACAGTGCACGAGGGTTGCCTTTTCTCCTCATCCTTGCCAATAGTTATTTCTTATTTTTTTAATTTATTTTTTTTAATTTATTTTTTATTTTAGTCATCCTAACAGGTGTAAGACAACATCTCACTGTGATTTTGATATGATTACCTGGATGATTAATGATGTTGAGTACTTGATTGATTGATTTTCGTGTATAATTAACATACAGTGTTATATTAGTTTCAGGTACACAATTCTATACATTTATCAGTGCTGATCAAGATAAGTGTATTCTTTTTTTTTAATTTTTTATTTATTTGAGAGAGAGAGCACACATGAGAGGGGGGAGGGTCAGAGGGAGAAGCAGACTCCCTGCCGAGCAGGGGGCCCGATGTGGGACTTGATCCCGGGACTCCAGGATTATGACCTGAGCCGAAGGCAGTCGCCTACCCAACCGAGCCACCCAGGCGCCCCAAGATAAGTGTATTCTTAATCCCCTTTATCAATTGCACTCATCTCCCCACCCATCTTGTAACCACCAGTTTGTTCTCTGTTTTTAAGAGTCTGTTTTTTAGGAAGAGAAGATGGCAGTGGAATAGGAGGACTAGGCTCACCTTCTCCCACCAATACAACTAGATAACTATCAAATCATTCCAAATACTCCATAAATCAACCTGAAGACTGACAGGACAAACTCAACAACTAAAAGGGGTGAAGAAGCCACATTATAGAAGATAGGAAGTGTGGTGATGTGGTTTGGGGAAAGATGGATTCCAGGTGCTGTGGAAGGGAGGGAACCATATTTGTGGAGACAGGTAAGGGAGAGTAGAATCCACAGAGGAACACATGAGGAGACCATTTCCACAAAGTCATTGGCTGGGAAAATGAGAGGGGCTGATTTTTGTGAGTTCTTATAACCAGATGGGCTTAAAGCTGGAGTTTTAAAGGTCAGTGGGATTGGCTGGGATAGGGCCCTGAGGGTGCTGACCTGCTCATGGAGAGAACCCAGGGGTGGATGGCCCTGAGAAGTGGCTAAGGTTTACAGGGGAGGCATTGTTCACTCTTCCTGGAGCACATCTTTGAGAGGTGGCATTCAGAGAGATGCCTCTCTGAGACAAAGGAGCCTACCAGCACCATCTCCCTCCCATCCCCCTCAGCATAGATGCAGAAACACCTGCTGAGGGAAGCTAACCCTGATACTGGCTTGCTTGCTGCAGGTCCCAGGCCACTCACTCTGATGCAACTGCCCTTCTCAGTTAAATTTGCATCAATTCCAGTGTGTCAAGACCCTCTCCAGAAGATCAGCACAGGACCCCACCACAGCACATCCCTAAAGTTTGGAGTTTTAAGGATCAGCAGGCTTGACTGGGATAAGGTCCAAGCTGCACCGTGCTGCTCCTGGCAGGCAAACAGCCTGGAGACAGTGTGAAAATGGAGATCTGAAAAATGGATGGGACACACAAGGAGAGATTTTTTGCTCTTCTGGAAGTAATTCCCTAAGAGCAGCAGGCACAGAGACGCCTCTCCCTGGACAAAGGAGCTGGCTTCTTTTACCTCCCTGACCTCCCCTCCCCTGCCTTCAGCATAAACTAGCTTCAGTAAACAGCACCACAGCAACACTGGATTGCTAACCTGATTACATCAAGTCCTGCCCCCCTGTGCTCTGCTGGTACTGCTTTTCTGGGGAAAGTGTGCCTAAGCCCCAGCCCAGTGGGTTCCTTCCCTAGACCACCAGTGGAAACCCCTGCACACACCACATCTCCCAACCAGAGATTTCTGCAAGGATTCAGTTCTAGTGGAAGTAAAATCAGGTCTCATTTAATAAGCAGACCAGAGCACACCTAGTTAAAACTCAGCACACTCTAGCCAAGGTCTAAACACTCCCTACTGCAGGCAAGGAGAGCCTCTGCAGAAGATGGGCCTGAAGGACAGAACAGCCAATACAATAGCAGAGTGCACCAGGACTCACCAGAGACACACCCTGAAGCACATGCCCTGGAACTGTATGACCTCTTCTTCATAAAGCCATTGCACATAGGAGCAAGAAACATAACAGGCTTTTCTAACACAGAGAAGAAGACTGAGACTTAGTCAAATGCCAAGATGGATGAATACATCCCAAATGGAAGAACAATATAAGGTCATGGGCATAGATTAATTGAAACAGATATAAGTAATATACCTGATGGAGAATTTAAAGCAACAATCATAAGTATACTCACTGGGTTGGAGAGAATTGGAGACTACAGGGACTCTCTTACTGAAGAGATAAAAGAATTAAAAAAAAAAAGTCTGAAATTAAAAATAAAATAACAGATTCAAAACAGACTGGATGCAATGAGCATAAGGATGGAAGAAGAAGAGGAAGGAATAAGTGATATAGAAGATAAAGGTGATATAGAAGTGATAATGAAGTATAAATGAATAAAATAAAAGTGATATAGAAGATAAAATGAAGCAGAACAAAAAAGAAAAAGAAGAGTTATGGAACAGGAGAATTGACTTAGGGAACACAGGTGGCACATCAAACATACTAACATTCCTATCATAGGAGTTCCAAAAAAAGGAAGAGAGAAAGGGGGGCAGAAAATTTATTTGAAAAATAATAAAACTTTAATAAAATAATAAAAAATAAAAGTGGAACTTTCCCATATCTGGGGAAGGAAACAGATATCAAGATCCATGGGGAACAGAGAACTCCCATCAAAATCAACAAAAGCAAGCCAATACCATGACATATTGTGAAATTTGTAAAATATGGTGACAACGAAATATCCTAAAGTCAACAAGACAAAAGCAGTCCCTGACTTACAAGGGAAGACCTGTAAGTCTAGCTGTAGACCTCTCCAAGGAAATTTGGCAAGCCAGAAGTGAGTGGTAAGATATATTCAATGTGCTGAATGGGAAAAAAAATCTGCAGCCAAGAATACTCTATCCAACAAGGCTGTCATTTAGAATAGAAAAAGAGATAGAGTTTCCCAGAAAAACAAAAACTAAAGGAGTTCGTGACAACTAAACCAACCCTGCAAGAAATGTTAAAGGGGAGTCTTTGAGTGGAAAGGTAAGATGAAAAGTGACAAAGACTAGAAAGGAAGAGAGCAAATCTCCAGAGACAATTAAAGAAAAGTAATAAAATGGCACTAAGTTTATATCTATTAATAATTACTCTGAATGTAAATGGACTAAATTGCTCCAATCAAAAGACATAAGATGTCAGAATGGATAAAAACAAAATGACAACAACAAAAGAAGACTCATCTATATGCTGCCTACAAGAGACTCATTTTAGACCTAAAGACAACTGCTACATTGAAAGTGAGGGGGATAGAGAAACATTGATCTTGCAAACCGACATCAAAAGAAAGCTAGAGTAGTGATACTTGTACCAGACAAACTAGATTTTAAACAAAAAACTGTAAAAAGTGATGAAGAAGGGCACTATGTCATAATAAAGGGAACTATCCAATAAGAAAACCTAACAATTGTAAATATTTATACTCCCAACTTGGGAACACCCAAATATGTAAAATAATTAATAACAAGCATAAAGAAACTCATTCATAATACTACAACAATAGAAGGGAACTTTAACATCCAGTTATATCAATGGACAGATCATCTGAGCAGAAAATCAATAAGGACACAATGGCTTTGAATGACATACTGGACCATATGGACTTAACAGATATATTCAGAACATGTCATTCTAAAGCTGCAGAATACTCATTCTTTTTGCATGCCCATGGGATATTCTCCAGAATACATCACAGTTGTCACCAACTAGGCTTCAACAAGTACAAAAAGAATGAGATCATACCATGCATATTTTCTGACTACAATGCTATGAAACTTGAAGTTAAGCACCAGAAAAAGTTTTGAAAGACCAAAAACACATGGTGGTTAAACAACATGCTACTAAGGAATTAATGGGTCAAGCAGGAAGTCAAAGACGAAATTTAAAAAAAATAAATCGAAACAAATGAAAATGAAAACACTGTGGTCCAAAATCTTTGTGATACAGCAAAAGCAGTCCTAAGAGGGAAGTATACAGCAGTACAGGCCTATCTCAAGAAGCAAGAAAATTCTCAAACAAACAACCTGATCTTATACATAGAGGAACTCAAAAAAGAAAAACAAAACCTAAAGCCAACAGAAGAAGGGAAATAATAAAAATTAGAGCAGAAATTGTATAGAAGCTAAAAAGAAAACAAAAACAAAAGAAAGAACAGATCAATGAAACAAGGAGTTGGTTCTTTGAAAAAATTAATAAAATTGATAAACTTTTAGCTAGACTTATGAAAGAGTAAAAGGAAGGACCCAAATAAAATTGTAAACGAGAGAGGGGAAGTAACAACAAGCACCCCAGAAATACAAACAATTATAAGAGAATATTATGAAATATTATATGCCAACAAAATGGACAATCTGGAAGAATTAGATAAGTTCCTAGAAAAATATATTACCAAAACTGAAATAGGAAGAAATAGAAGACTTGAGCAGACTGATAGCAAAGAAATTGAAAAAGTAAATCAAAAACTTCTCAAGAAACAGAAGTCCTGGGCCAGAAGGATTCACAGGAGAGTTCTACCAAATATTTAAAGAAGGGGGTGCCTGGGTGGCTCAGTTGGTTGAGCGGCTGCCTTCGGCTCAGGTCATGATCCCAGGGTCCTGGGATTGAGCCCCGCGTCAGGCTCCCTGCTCAATGGAGAGTCTGCTTCTCCCTCTCTCTCTGCCTACTTGCGCTCTCTCTCTATCTCTGTCAAATAAATAAATAAAATCTTTAAAAAAAAAATAAAGAAGATTTAATACCTATTCTCTCAAACTGTCCAAAAAAATAAAAATGGTAGGAAAACTTTCAAATTCATTCATGAGGCTAGCATTACCTTGATTACAAACCTAGACAAAGACCCAACTAAAAAGGAGAACTACAGGCCAATATCCCCAATTAACATGGATGCAAAAATTCTCATGGGGCACCTGGGTGGCTCAGTTGCTTAAACGTTTGCCTTCAGCCAATGATCTCAGGCTCCTGAAATTGCGCCCCGTGTTGGGCTCCCTGCTCAGTGGGGAGTCTGCTTCTCCCTCTCCCTTTCCTCCTCCCCCTGCTTATGATCTCTTTCTCTCTCTCAAATTAATAAATAAAATCTTTTAAAGAATCTCAACAAAATACTAGCAAATTGAATCCAACAGTAAATTAAAAGGATTATTCACCATGATCAAGTGTGATTTATTCCTGAGCTCCAAAAGTGTTTCAATATTTGCAAATTAATCAGTGAGATACACCACATTAATAAAAGAATAAGAACCATGTGATCCTTTCAATAGACTCAGAAAAAAAAATTGACAAAGTACAACACCCATTCATTATAAAAACCCTCAACAAAGTAGGGTTTGAGGGAACATGCCACAACTTAATAAAGGCCATATATAAGAAAATCATAGCTAATATCATCCTCTTTGGGTAAAAACAAAGAGCTTTTCCTCTACAGCCAGTAATAAGACAAGGATGTCCACTCTCACCACTATTATTTAACATAGTACAGGAAGTCCTAGCCTCAGCAATCAGACAACAAAAAGAAATACAAGATATCCAGATTGGCAGGGAAGAAGTCAAACTTTCACTATTTGTAAGTGACAATTATACCCTATATAGAAATACCAAAAGACTCAACCCCCCCCCCAAAAATGCTAGAACTGATAAATGAATTCAGCAAAGGATACAAGATCAAAGTACAAAAATCTGTTGCAATTGCATATACCACTAATGAAGCAGCAAAAAGAGAAATCAAGGAATCAATCCCATTTACAATTGCAGCAAAAACCATAAAGTACATAGGAATAAACCTAACCAAAAGGTCTGTACTCTGGAAACTATAGAACACTTATGAAAGAAATTGAAGAGGACACAAAGAAATGGAAGAATATTCCATGCTCCTGTATTTGAAGTACAAATATTGTTAAAATGCCTGTATTACCCAAAGCAATCTACACATTTAACACAATCTCTATCAAATTGCCACCAGAATTTTTCAGATTTCTAACAAACCTAAAATTTGTATGAAGTCACAAAGCACCCCAAATAGCAAAAGAAATCTTGAAAAAGAAAGCAAAGCTATAGGCATCATGATTCCAGACTTCAAGCTCTATTAGAAACTAGTGATCAAGACAGTATGGTACTGGCACAAAACAAAAACATAGATCAATGGGATAGAATAGAAAACCCAGAAATGAGCCCCCAACTATAAGGGCAATTAATCTTCCACAAAGCAGGAAAGAATATCCAATGAAAACAAATACAGTCTTTTCAAAAATAGTGTTGGGAAAACTGGACAACAACAAACAAACAGAATGAAACTAGACCACTTTCTTACACCATACACAAAAGTAAAATCAAAATGATTAAAGACCTAAATGTGAGGCTGGAAACCACTAAAATCCTAGAGAAGAACACAGGTAGTAATCCCTTTGACATCAGCCAATAGCAACTTCTTACTATATATATCTCCTGAGGCAAGGAAAACAAAGGCAAAAATAAACTATTGGGACTTCATCAAAATAAAAAGCTCTGCATTGTGACATAAACAACAAAACTAAAAGGCAACTTACAGAATGGGAGAAGATAATTGCAAATGACAAATGTGATAAAGGGTTATTATCCAAAGAGAATATCATTATCTTTATTATATTTATATTATCTTTATTATGCACAAAGAACTTGTGCAATTTAACACCATGAAAAGGAATAATCCAATTAAAAATTGGGTAGGAGACATGAATAGACATTTTTCCAAAGTAGACATACAGATGGTCAACAGACACATGAAGAGTTGCTCAACATTATTCTTCATCAGGGAAATATAAATAAAATCTGAAATGAGATATCACTTCATACCACTCAGAATGGCTAAAAAATAACTATACAAGAAGCAACAGGTATGGGCAAGGATGATGGGCAAGGATGCAGAGAAAGGGGATCCCTCCTACACTCTTGGTGGGGATGCAGTGTGGTGCAGCCACTCTGGAAAACCTATGGAGGTTCCTCAAAATTTAAAAAGAGAACTACCCTACAACCCAGCAATTGCACTACTAGGTATTTGTCCAAAGAATATAAAAATACTAGTTTGAAGGGATACATGCACCCCAGTATTTATAGCGGTGTTATCAACAATGGAAACAGCCATAGTGTGCATTGACTGATGAATGGCTAAAGAAGAGTTGGTATAGGTATATGCAATGGAATATTACTCAGCCATAAAAAAGAATGAAATGTTGCCATTTGCAAGGACATGGATAGAGCTAGAGAGTATTATGCTAAGCAAAATAAGTCATTGAGAAAATAACAAATAGTATATGATTTCACTCATCTATGGAATTTAAGAAACAAAACAAATTGTCATGGGGGGAAAAAGAGGTAATCCAAGAAACAGACTCTTACCTATAGAGAACAGATGATATTACCAAGGGAAGGTTGGTGGGGTAATGGTTTAAATAGGTGATGGGGATTCAAGAGTGCATTTGTGATGAGTACCAGGTGTTGTATGTAAGCGATGAATGACTAAATTCTACAACTGAAACTAATATTGTACTGTATGCTAAATCGTTAGAATTGAGAAGTGAGAAAAAAAATAAAGCTGGCATACTAAGTGGCAGAAGACTAAGGGAATGAGCTAAAGGTATAAAATATTAGTATGAAAATAGTTTTAAAAATCAATGCTTGTTATATACTAGCAGTATTACAATTTCTGATATGAGTCCTCTTTGTACTACTACTGTTAAGAGAAGTTGAAGAAAACTGGTTAAGAACAAAAAAGAACACATTAAGTATCACATAAGTAAAATATAAGAGCTATGGATATGTGTATATCAGTAGAACACTTGACAGAAACATGGGAAGTGAAAAGAGAAGTAGAAAAATGTACTAAAAATAGAATAAAACACACCTTTCCATGCATGCAGACAAGTGGCAAAAATGTGGCGGTGAAAGCAGTAAAAGTAGGAAAGTACATTTTATTGATATATATTGAGTTTTACATTATGAAAATGGAAAATATATTTGCTCTTCCAGTCATCACTTTCATCTGTCACTTGGGAAAATGTTATTATGGACTTAATATTAAAACAAACAAACAACAACAAACAGTGTTCTGTGAATGCTAAACCTGAGGTGTGTGATATTTGTACTATAGTTATACAGAGGAATGTCCTTGTATTAAGGAGCTACCTGCAAATGTGTGTATGGAGAGATGATGATAGATAGATAGATAGACAGATAGATAGATGATAGATAGATGATAGATAAATAGATAGATAGATAGATAGATGATAGATAGACAGATAGATGATAGATAGATGATAGATGATAGATAGATAGATAGATAGATAGATAGATAGATAGATAGATAGATAGATAGATGATAGATGATAGTTAGATAGACAGGTAGGTAGATGATAGATAGACAGATAGATGATAGATAGATAGATGATAGATAGCTAGATGATAGATGATAGATAGATAGACAGATAGATGATAGATAGATGATAGATAAATAGATAGATAGACAGATGATAGATGATAGATAGACAGGTAGGTAGATGATAGATAGATGATTGATAGATAGATAGATAGATAGATAGATAGATAGATAGATGATAGATGATAGATAGATGATAGATAGATAGATAGATAGATAGACAGATGATAGATAGATGATAGATAGATAGATAGATAGATGATAGATAGATGATAGATAGATAGATAGATAGATAGATAGATAGATAGATAGATAGACAGATGATAGATAGATGATAGATGATAGACAGATAGATAGATGATAGATAGATAGATAGATGATAGATAGATAGATAGATAGATAATAGACAGATAGATGATAGATAGATGATAGATAGATAGATAGATAGATAGATAGATGATAGATAGATGATAGATAGATAGATAGATAGATGATAGATGATAGATAGATGATAGATAGATAGATAGATAGATAGATAGATAGATAGATAGATAGACAGATGATAGATAGATGATAGATGATAGACAGATAGATAGATGATAGATAGATAGATAGATGATAGATAGATAGATAGATAGATAATAGACAGATAGATGATAGATAGATGATAGATAGATAAATAGATAGATAGACAGATGATAGATAGATGATAGATAGATAATAGATAGATAGACAGATAGATAGATGATAGATAGATGATAGATAGATAGATAGATAGATAGATAGATGATAGATAGATAGATGATAGATAGATAGATAGATGATAGATAGATGATAGATAGATAGACAGATAGATGATAGATAGATGATAGATAGATAGACAGATAGATGATAGATAGCTAGATGATAGATAGATAGATAGATAGATGATAGATAAATAGATAGATAGATGATAGATGATAGATAGACAGGTAGGTAGATGATAGATGATAGATAGATAGATAGATAGATAGATAGATAGATAGATAGATAGATAGATGATAGATAGATAGATGATAGATAGATGATAGATAGATAGATAGATAGATAGATAGATAGATAGATAGATAGATGATAGACAGATGATAGATAGACAGATAGATGATAGATAGATAGATGATAGATAGATAGATAATAGATAGACAGATGATAGATGATAGATAGATAAATAGATAGATAGATAGACAGATGATAGATAGATGATAGATAGATGATAGATAGATAGATAGATGATAGATAGATAGATGATAGATGATAGATGATAGATAAATAGATAGATAGACAGATGATAGATAGATGATAGATAGATGATAGATAGATAGATGATAGATAGATAGATGATAGATAGATGATAGATAGACAGACAGATAGATGATAGATAGATGATAGATAGATAGATGATAGATAGACAGACAGATAGATGATAGATGATAGATAAATAGATAGACAGATGATAGATAGATGATAGATGATAGATAGATAGATAGATGATAGATAGATGATAGATAGATAGATGATAGATAGATGATAGACAGACAGATAGATGATAGATAGATGATAGATAGATAGATAGATGACACGCATATGTAAAATTTCTTGATGCTTGAAATACATTCTCAAATTTTCAGATATTAAACATAAAATTAAAATTAAAGATTGTTTTCTGGAACACAAAAACTGACCTAGATAAATAGATAGATAGAAAGATAGATAGATAGATAGACAGATGATAGATGATAGATAGATAGACAGACAGATAGATAGATGATAGATATATAGATAGATGATAGATAGATAGATGATAGATAGATGATAGATAGATGATAGATAGACAGATAGATAGATGATAGATAGATGATAGATAGATAATAGATAGACAGATGATAGATGATAGATAGATAGACAGATGATAGATGATAGATAGATAATAGATAGATAGACAGATAGATGATAGATAGATGATAGATAGATGATAGATAGACAGACAGATAGATGATAGATGATAGATAAATAGATAGATAGATAGACAGATGATAGATAGATGATAGATGATAGATAGATAGATAGATGATAGATAGATAGATAGATGATAGATGATAGACAGACAGATAGATGATAGATAGATGATAGATAGATAGATAGATGACACGCATATGTAAAATTTCTTGATGCTTGAAATACATTCTCAAATTTTCAGATATTAAACATAAAGTTAAAATTAAAGATTGTTTTCTGGAACACAAAAACTGACCTAGATAAATAGATAGATAGATAGATAGATAGATAGATAGATAGATAGATAGATAGATGATAGATAGATAGATAGAAAGATAGATAGATAGACAGATGATAGATGATAGATACACAGACAGATAGATAGATGATAGATAGATGATAGATAGATAGATAGATAGATAGATAGATAGATAGATAGATAGATAGATAGATGATAGATAGGTAGATAGATAGATAGATAGATAGATGACACACATACGTAAAATTTCTTGATGCTTGAAATACATTCTCAAATTTTCAGATATTAAACATAAAATTAAAATTAAAGATTGTTTTCTGGAACACAAAAACTGACCTAATGGTATCAGTTCAAAAATATATATGAAGAATGTTCCCCAGGAAGAATAAAAATGATCCCAGATGGAAATTTAGTGGTGGATATCTCAAGGAATGAATAACACGTTATAATAAGCAAGGAAGCAAGCAGAGATGAGTTTGCTAGACCTTCACTTGGTACTTTCTGCTTCGGTCATTCCTCCAGTAGCATGTAAGATGAAGGTGCAGGAACTGACTTTACATCTTTATAGATGGTCAGAATTTAAATGACCATAGAAATTAGTCCTATCTTTTTTAAAATTTTATTTTAACTTACTAAAGTTCAATTAGTTAACATAGTGTATCATTAGTTTCAGATGTAGTGTTCAGTGATTCATCATTTGCATATAACACCCAGTGCTCAGTACATCACATTCCCTCCTTAATGCCCATACCCAGTTACCCCATACCCCACCCACCTCCCCTCCAGCAACCTTCAGGTTGTTCCCCACAGTTAAGAGTCTCTTATGGTTTTGCTTCCTTTTTTATGGTATCCACCACTAAATTTCCACCTGAGATCATTTTTCTTGGTTTTCATGGTTTTTATCTTATTTTATTAATTCTATCCCTAAAACTAATAATACAGTGTAGTTAACTAAATTGAATTTAAATAAAAAAAATCACAGTGATATCTACTTAATAGAATTAGTAAAGTGAACCCTTGTTTGCACTTTTCAAAAGAATGCTGAATTATTCAGGTATCTAGTTTTTAAGTTACTATATTTAGTTAATATGAAGCTGTGACTGTGATATTTGGCTTATTTATGACCAAGTGATATCAATTTAAAAAAAAAACAAAAACAGGTACTTTAGTGCAAAAGTTAGATGAATTGGCTCATTCATCTCTATGGTAACAACTTTCTCTTCTTTATTGGCGTTCCTTGTTTGTGACAATTTAATGTTTCCATTTCCGAGTTCCCCACTTGCAGATCTCAGTCATTCTTTTGCACAGGAAATTACAATATCACCTCTAATATGGCCGAGATCTTGGCATACATGTGCAAATTCTCCAGAAGGCATCTTTACGACACCAACCGGACAAGCATGTCCTGTTACTCTGAGTTCTGTACCTGAAAATATATCCAGACCCTGATGCCAGCCTTGCCACTGACATGACCCAGCCTCAGCCTTGGCCAGACTGCAGGAGAGACCCTAGGGAAAGTGCCTCTTGACCCCGTAGACTCTTGCGTATAAGTGCAAAATAAGGATGTGCTGGTTTTTTAGCCATGGTTTTAGTGTACTAAAATTCAAATTTTAATTGGGCTAAAATTAGTTAATAAATTATCCTTTATAATCCATAGAATATATAGTGATATTTTCTTTCTTAATATTGGTAATTTGTGATTTATTTATTTTTCCTCAATAGGGTCTTATATATTCTGTTTTTTCATAAAAAGAACATTTGGTTTAAATTTGTCTATTCTGTATATGTTTTCTACTTAATTTTGATTTCAGTTTTTATCTGTATTATTATTTTCTGTTACCTACTTTTGGTAAAGTATGCTCTTCTGGGTATATTAGGTGGAAATTTGCATAATTTATTTTCAGCCTGTTACTGTGATGAAGTATAAAGTTACAATTTCACCATGAAGTCCTACTTTAGAATCACGTCAAAAATATTGTATTGTGCTCTTATTGTTGACAATAGAATACATTCAAGGTATTTTCTATTGTGTTCTTTATTTTTTCTTACACCCAAGGTTTATTTAGAAATGTTTACCCAATTCTTTGGGGATTTTTATGAGCATTGTTTTTTCTTTATATTCTTTTTTTTTTTTATTATTATGTTATGTTAATCACCATACATTGCATCATTAGTTTTAGATGTAGTGTTCCATGATTCATTGTTTGTGCATAACACCCAGTGCTCCATGCAGAACGTGCCCTCTTTAATACCTACCACCAGGCTAACCCATCCTCACAGCCCCCTCCCCTCTAGAACCCTCAGTTTGTTTTTCAGAGTCCATCGTCTCTCATGGTTCGTCTACCCCTCCGATTTCCCCCGCTTCATTCTTCCCCTCCTGCTATCTTCTTCTTTTTTTTTTTTTTTAACATATAATTTGTTATTTGTTTCAGAGGTACAGGTCTGTGATTCAACATTTAACTCCATTATTAGAAAATATGCTTTATATGATTTCTTTCTTTTGAACTACATTGAGAATGATTTTGCAGACCATCCTGTGGTCTATCTTGATGAACTTTCCATATTCACTTTCTAAGACTCTGAAGGTGTTAGGAGCATGTCACTCCAAAATATGCCACTTTGGCATGTTGATTATTTTAAGTTAAATGCACTAAGAATCAGCAGGTGCATGGAGGGCACTCTGACCCTCCTTATTCCTGAAATCAGGAGATAGAACTCCATGTGAAAGATGCACTCCTGTACCAGGAGGAAGGGAGACATCCTCATCATCAGAAACAGGGCGTTTAGGATTGAAAAGGCTGTATAAACAAACCTTGTTAATTCTTCTCCATTGACTACCTATAGCCCAAAACCCTGTGCTTTGCAAATTCTTCAGAAATTTATTGTTCCCTTTTTTGAAAGACATAGAATTTTCCTGCTCTGGTCACTACTTAGGGTCTTCATTGTCTTTTGAAGCTTCTCGTGTATGTGTAAAAATTCAATGAAAAGTATATGCTGTTAATCTGGTTTATGTCAAGTTAATTCTTAGGACTAGTGAGAGACCCTAAGAGGGCATAGGACAATTTTTCCTCCTCTATGAATAGAATGTCGGTTTCAAAGATAGTGTGTTGTTTTGATGTTTAATTGGATTAGATTGTTTGATAGTATTTAGAAATTCTATATGCTTACTTATTGATAATTTTATGGATAATTACTTAGTATTTATCAATCACTGAGAGAGAGCCTGTTAAAATCTCTGACTACAGTTATGGGTCAGCAAGGTTTCCCTGTAGTTCTATAAATTTTGGCTTTATGAACTAGCTGCTCTGTTACATTGTTACATAATTTGGAATATTATGATGTTCTCAAAACTGTCTCTTTTTCCCATCATGTAATACTCTTGATTACCTCTTGCAATAATCTTCACCTTGAAATGTATTTGGTTAATATCACTGGTTATTCCATTATCCCTTTGCTTACTAGAGTAAGTGAATAATAGTCTACAGTATATCCTTATTCTATACTTTACTTTTTATGTGCATCTTTCATTCTTTCTTCTTCTTCTTCTTTTTTTTTTTTTGAGACTGTGTAAATCAAGTTCTTTTTTATTCGACTGACAGTCTCTGCCTTTATTTGGTGTTTGGTACTTTAAGTCCATTCCTATTTAATTAAATTTCTGTTTCAGGCTTTGAATCTACCTGATTACTTATTTTCTCTTCATCCTGATTGTTACTGCTATTGTTCCTCAGTTTATCCTTTCCTGTCTTTTTTTGTGTGTGACACATTCTTTTACTTTTTATTTTTATTTTTTAATGACACGTTATTTTAGTGTTCCCTGTCATTTCTTCTACATGGTGTCACTATACAGTCCATATTTCCTCCTTGCCTCTTCCCTCCAAAACCACCATGAGATTTCTAGGTTTCACCTCCTGCACCTTGCTTATACTTCCTTGTCCTATTTCCTATTCCACAAATATAGTAATAATTAGTCAACTTTTATCATATATATTAATTCTGTTTCACACATTAAGAATTTTATGATTTTTATGTTTATACTTGTTTTTTAAATGAGTGATGAACAGAAAGCAAAATCTTTCATATTTTCTTTTTTTTTTAAGATTTTATTTATTTATGAGAGAGAGAGAATGAGAGAGAGCACATGAGAGTGGGGAGGGTCAGAGGGAGAAGCAGACTCCTTGCTGAGCAGGGAGCCTGATGCGGGACTCGATCCCGGGACTCCAGGATCATGACCTGAGCCGAAGGCAGTGGCTTAACCAACTGAGCCACCCAGGCGCCCTCATATTTTCTAACTTATTAACCATTTCTGATGCTTTTTGCTCAACTTAATGAATCCAAATTCCCATTTTGAATAATTTCCCAACAGCTTGAAGATATCCTTTAATATTCCTGTTATCTACATATGCTGGTGATTATTTCTGCTTTATTTGTTTGTTTGTTTTATTTTAATCAGGAAAGTCTTTATTTTGTCATAATTCGTGAAGGATATGGATACTTGAATTCCGAAGCTCGTTTTTCAGTTGTTTTTATTTTTTCAGCCCTTGAAATGTGTCTTTCTGTTGTCATCTGGCTACCAGATTTTGATGGAAACTCAGTGATGACTTTTAGCTGTTCTTCCCTGTATTCAATATGCCCTTTCTTCCTGTGGTTACTTGCAAATTTTATCTTTAGTGTAGGTTTATAGCAGTTTGGTCAGTATGTGCCTAGATGTTATTAACTTTATAAAGATCTTTTTTGACTTTTGCTATCCTTTTTTTTTTTTTTTCCTTGTGGAACTCTGTCACTTTTAAAATTTGAATTGGGCATTATTCAGTCACTTTTTTTTTATTATTATGTTTTGTTAGTCACCGTACAGTGCTTCATTATTTTTGATGTAGTGTTCCATGATTCATTGTTTGCATATAACAGCAGTGCTCCTTACAATATGTGCCCTCCTTAATAACCATCACTGGTTATTAACCATCACTGGGCTAACCCATCCCCCAATCCTCCTCCCCTCTGAAACCCTCAGTTCATTTCCTGGAGTACATGGTCTCTCATGATTCATCTCTCCCTCTGATTTCCCCCCTTCATTTTCCCCTTTATTCTCCTAATGTCCTCCATGCTATTTATTATGTTCCACATATGAGTGAAACCATATGATAGTTGTCTTTTCTCTGCTTGACTTATTTCATTTAGCATAATCCTCTCCAGTTCCATCCATGTCGATGCAAATGGTGGGTATTCATCCTTTCTGATGGCTGAGTAATATTCCATTGTATATATGAACCACATCTTCTTTATCTATTCTTCTCCTGAAGGACACCTCAGCTCCTTCCACAGTTTGGCTATTGTAGACATTGCTGCTATGAATGTTGGGCTGCATGTGCCCCATATTTTCACTACTTCTGTATCTTTGGGGTAAATAGCTGGGTCATAGGGTAGCTCTATTTTTTAACATCTTGAGTAACCTCCATACTGTTTTCCAGAGTAGCTGTACCAGTACCAGCTTGCATTCCCACCAACAGTGAAAGAGGGTTCTTCTTTCTCCACATCCTCATGAATATTTGTTTCCTGTCTTGATTCCAAAAATAGAAGATGGAAGGAAAACTTCCAAACTCATTCTGTGAGGCCAGCATTACCTTGATCCCAAAACCAGACAAAGACCCCACTAAAAAGGAGAATTACAGACCAGTATCCTTGAGAAAACATTGATGCAAAAATTCTCAACAGGATACTAGCTAATTGGATCCAACAGTACATTAAAAAGATTATTCACCAGGGCGCCTGGGTGGCTCAGTTGGTTTGGCGACTGCCTTCGGCTCAGGTCATGATCCTGGAGTCCCGGGATCGAGTCCTGCATCGGGCTCCCTGCTCGGCGGGGAGTCTGCTTCTCCCTCTGACCCTCCCCCCTCTCATGTGCTCTCTCGCTCATTCTAGCTCTCTCAAATGAATAAATAAATAAAATCTTTAAAAATAAATAAATAAAAAGATTATTCACCATGAGCAAGCGAGATTTATTCCTGGGATGCAGGGGTGGCTCAACATTCACAAATCAATCAACATGATACACCACATTAATAAAGATAAGTAAGATTATTTATTTATAATAATAATCTATAAATAAATATTATTTATTAAAAATAATAAATAATAAGAACCATATGATCCTCTCAATAGATGAAGAAAAAGAATTTGACAAATACAGTATCTTTTCTTGATAAAAACCCTCAAGAAATTAGGACTAGAGAGAACATACATCAATACCATAAAGGTCATATATGAAATTAACCACAGCTAATATGATCCTCAATGGGAAGGAAAAAAAAAACAAACTGAGTTTTCCTCCTAAAGTCAGGAACATGACAGGCATGTCCACTCTCACCACTGCTATTCAACATAGTATTGGAAGTCCTAGCCTCAGCAATTAGACAACAAAAATAAATGAAAGGCATCCAAATCAACAAAGAAGTAGTTAAAACTGTCACTCTTTGCAGACAACATGACACTCTATGTAGAAAAGACTCTACCAAAAAATTGTTAGAACTGATATGGGAATTCAGCAAAGTTGTAGGATATAAAGTCAATGCACAGAAGTCTGTTGCATTTTTATACACCAACAATGAAGCAGCAGAAAGAGAAATCAAAGAATGCATCTCATTTACAACTGTACCAAAAAACAATAAGATACTTAGGAATAAGCCTAACCAAAGAGATAAAAGATCTATACTGTGAAAAGTATAGAACACTTATGAAAGAAATTGAGGTAGACACAAAGAAATGAAGAACATCCCATGCTCATGGATTGGAAGAATGAATATTGTTAAAATGTCAGTGCTACCCAGAGTAGTCTACACATTCAGTGCAATCCTTATCAAAATATCACAAGCATTTTTCACAGATCTAGAACAAACAGTCCTAAAACTTGTATGGAACCATGAGACTCTGAATAGCCAAAGTAATTAAAAAAAAAAAAAAAGAAGAAGAAGGAAAGAAAGAAAGAAAGAAAAGAAAAAGAAAACCAAAGCTGGAGTCATTACAATTTCAGACTTCAAGCTGTGTTACAAAGCTGTCATCATCAAGACAGTATGGTACTGGCACAAAAACAGACACAAAAGTCAGTGGAACAGAATAGACAAGCCAGAAATGTACCCTCAACTCGTCAAGTAATGTTTGACAAAACAGGAAAAAATATCCAATGGAAAAAAGATAGTCTCTTCAGCAAATGGTGTTGGGAAAATTGGACAGCCACATACAGAGGAATCAAACTGGACCTTTTTATTACACCATACATGAAAATAAACTCTAAGTGGATGAAAGACCTAATTGTGAGAGGAATCCATCAAAATCCTAGAGGAGGACAGAGGCAGAAACCTCTTTGACTTGGGCCACAGCAACTTCTTTCAAGACATGTCTCCAAAGGCAATGAAAACAAAAGCAAAAATGGGCTATAGGGACTTTATCAGGATAAAAATCTTTTGCATAGCAAAGGAAACAATCAACAAAACTAAAAGGCAACCTGCAGAATAGGAGATGATATATTGAAATGACATATCAGATAAAGGACCAATATCCAAAACACAAAAAATCCAGTCAAGAAATGGGCAGAAGAGGGGCACCTGGGTGGCTCAGTTGGTTAAGCAACTGCCTTCGGCTCAGGTCATGATCCTGGAGTCCCGGGATCGAGTCCCGCATCGGGCTCCCTGCTCAGCAGGGAGTCTGCTTCTCCCTCTGACCCTCATGATCTCTCTATCTCATTCTCTCTCTCAAATAAATAAATAAAATCTTAAAAAAAAAATGGGCAGAAGATATGAACAGACATTTCTCCACAGAAGACAAAGAAATGGCTGACAGACACATGAAAAAAATTCTCAACATCACTCATTATCAGTGAAATATAAATTAAAACCGCATTGAGATACCACTCACACCAGTCACAATGGCTAAAATTAAAAACTCAGAAAACAGCAGGTGTTGGTGAGGATGCAGAGAAAGGGAAACCCTCTTACACTATTGGTGGGAGTGCAAACTGGTGCAGCCACTCTGGAAAACAGTATGGATGTTCCTCAAAAAGTTCAAAATTGAATATATGTTATATATTCATTACATTATTTTATATATACTGTATATATATATAGTCCATTATATATTCATTATATATATAGTATTCATTATATATTCATTATTTACTCATTATATATTATATATATTCAAAATTGAATGGACATTATATATATATTAAATATAACAGACTATTAGTCATCAAAAAGAATGGACTTTTGCCATTTGCAGTGATGTTGAGGAACTAGAATGTAGTATGCTAAGCAAAATAATCAGTCAGAGAAAGACAAATAGCCTATGATTTCAGTCATATGTGGAATTTAAGAAACATACTGATGAACATAGGGGAAGGAAGGGTAAAAGTGGATAAAAACAGAGAGAGAGACAAACCATAAGAGACTCTTAGCTACAGAGAACAAACTAAGTGTTTCTGGAGAGGAGTTAGATGGGGGATAGGGTAACTGGGGGATGGGCAGTAAGGAGGGCACTTGATATAATGAGCATATAATGAGTGCTGTATGCAACTGATGAATCACTAAATTCTACCTCTGAAACTAACAGTACAGTATATGTTAACTAACTTGAATTTAAATAAAACTGTAAAAAAAGAAATTTAAAAAAAAAAAAGATTATTTGACCATATAGTTATGGGTCAGTTTCTGTGTTTTCTATTCTGTTCCATTGATCAGTGTGTCTATTTTTATGCCAGTACCATACTGTCTTGATCACTACAGCTTTGTAATATAGCTTGAACTCCAGAACCGTGAATTCCCCAGTTTAGTTTATTTTTTCAGGATTGCTTTGGTTATTCAGGGTCCTTCGTGGTTTCATATATGTTTTAGGATTGTTTGTTCTTGCTTTGTGAAACATGCTGGTGGTATTTGGATAGGGGTTGCATTAAATATGTAGATTGGTTTGGGTAGTATAGACATTTTTAACAGTGTTTGTTCTTCCAGTCCATGAACATGGAATGTTTTCCATATCTTTTCGTCCTCTTCAATGTCTTTCATAATTTTTCTATAATTTTCAGAGTACAAGTCTTTTACCTCTTTGGTTACATTTATTCCTATGTATCCTATTGTCTTTGGTGAAATTTTAAATGGGATTGATTCCTTGGTTTCTTTTTCTGATACTTCATTATTGGTGTATAGAAAGGCAACAGATTTCTGTACATTAAAGTTATATCCTGAAACGTTTCTAAATTCATATATTAGTTGTAGCAATATTTTGGTCGAGAATTTCAGGTTTTCTATTTAGAGTATCATGTCATCTACAGTTAGTGAAATTTTTACATATTCCTTGCTGATTTGGATGTCTGTTATTCCTTTTTGTTTCTGATTGCTGTCACTAGGAATTCCAGTACTATGTTAAATAATAATGGTGAGAGTGGTCATTCCTGTCTTGTTCCTGACTTTAGAGGAATAACTCTCAGTTTTCCCCACTGAAGATATTAGTACTGTGTCTTTCATATATGGCCTTAATGGTGTTGAATAATGTTCCCTTTATCCGTAGTTTGTTGAGGGTTTTTTATGAAGAATGGATGCTGTATTTTGTCAAATGCTTTTTCTATATCTGTTGAAAGGATCATATGGTTCTTATCCTTTCTTTTATTAATGTTGTGTATCATGTTGATTGGTTTGCAAATACTGACCCAGCCCTGCAGCCCAGGAATAAATCCCACTTGATCATGGTGAATAATTCTTTTAATGTGTTGTTGAATTAGCTTTTCTGGTTATTTGTTTAGAATTTTTGCATCCATGTTCATGAGGAACATTGGCCTGTAATTCTCCTTTTTAGTGAGGTCTTTGGTTTTGGAATCAAGGTAATGCTGGCCTCGTGGAATGAGTTTTGGAAGTTTTCCTCCCATTTCTATTTTTTGGAACATTTTGGGAAAAAATAGGTATTAATTCTTTTTAATGTCTAATAGAATCTCCCTGAGAAGCCATCTGGTCCCTGGGCTTTTGTTTGTTGGGAGAGTTTTGAATACTGGTTCAATTTCTTTGCTTGTAATGGGTTGGCTCAAATTTTCAATTTTTTTTCTGTTTCAGTTTTGGTAGTTTGTATGTTTCTATGGATTTATCCATTTATTCCAGATTTCCCAGTTTGTTGGCATAATTTTTTTCAAAATATTCTCTTTCAATCATTTGTATTTCTGGGGTGTTGGTTTTGATTGCTCCTCTTTCATTTATGATTTTATTTATTTGGTTCCTTCCACTTTTCTTTTTGATGAGTGGCTAGGGGTTTATAAATTTTATTAATTCTTTCAAAGAACTAGCTCTTAGTTTCACTGATCTGTTCAACTGTTTTTGTTTCTATATAATTTATTTCTGCTCTAATCTTTATTACTTCCCTCTGCTAAATTTAGGCTTTATTTTCTGTTCCTTTTCTAGCTCCTTTAGGGGTAAGGTTAGGTTGTGTATTTGATGTCTTTCTTGCTCCTTGAAGGAGGCCTGTATTGCAATATATTTTCCTCTTAGGACTGCCTTGGCTGCATTCCAAATGTTTTGGACTGTCATTTTGTTTTGTTGTGTTTTGTTTTGTTTTGTTGTGTTGTGTTGTTTTTGTTTTTGTTTTTGTTTTTTTCATTTTCATGAACTTCCTTTTACTTTTTTATTTCTTATTTAATTTCCTGGTTAGCCCATGGATGGGTTGTTCTTTAATCATGGTAGGATGTTCTTTAATCTCCATGTATTTGTTGGTCTTTCCATTTTTTTTTTCTTGTGTTTGATAGTGTTGTGCTCTGAAAATATGCCTGGCATGATCTCAGTCTTTTTTAACTTGTTGAGGGCCAATCTGTGAACAAGTATGTGATCTATTGTGGAGAATATTCCATATACATTTGAGAAGATTGTGTATTCTGCTGCTTTAGGATGAAATGTTCTGAATATATCTGGTCCTGTGTGTCATTCAAAGCCATTGTTTCCTTGTTGATTTTCTGCCTTGTTGATGATCTGTCCCTTGATATGTGTGGTGTTAGAGTCCCCTACTATTATTTATTATTATCAATGAGTTTCTTCATGTCTGTTATTAATTGTTTTATGTATTTGGATGCTCCCAATGTGGGGGCATGAATATTTACAATTGTTAAATCTTCTTGTTGGTTAGACCCCTTTATTATGATAATGTTCCCTTCTTCATCTCTTGTTACAGTCTTTGTTTTGAAATCTAGCTTGTCTGATATATGTATGTCTACTCTGGCTTTCTTTTGACATCCATTAGCATTATAGATGATTCTCCATTCCCTCACTTTCAATCTGGAGGTGTCTTTAGGTCTATTATTTTCAGTAGACTTTATATTTGTAGGGGATATATATTCAGAGCAAACTTGAGCAGTAACTATAGAGTGTCTGTATGATTATTCAACCCTACACTTCACAGCCTTGCCCATTACCAACCCCATCAGAGTGGCACAGTTCTTAAAAACCATGGCCCTACATTAACGAAGCATTGTCACCCAAAGTTCATCATCTACATTAGAGTTTACTCCCTGATGTTTTATATTCTGTGGTTTTTGACAAATGACATGGATCCACATTTAAAGTGTGATAGGGAATAACTTCCCTCCTCTCAAAAATCCTCTGTCTTCATCTTGTTCACCCTTCCCTCCTTCCAGTGCCTGGAAACCACTGATAGTGTATTGTCTCCATGATTTGGCCTTTCCCAGAATGCCATATGGTTGGAATCCTACAGTATGTAGCCTCTTCAGATTGGCTTCATTCATTTAATACCTAATTAAGGTTCCCCCATGTCTTTTCTTTGCTTGATAGCTCATTTCTTTTTAGCATGAATAGTATTCCATTCTTTAGATGTACCACAGTTTATCTATCCATTGAAAGATATCTTTGAAAGATATCTTTGTCACTTCCAACTTTGGGCAATTAAGGCAATTATAAATGAAACTGCTATAAGCATCCATGTGCAAGATTTACTTGAACATAATTTTTTAACTCCTTTATGTAAATACTAAGAGAAGTGATTGATAGATTATATAAGAGTATATTTAGTTTCATAAGAAATCGCCAAACTTTGTTCCAAAATGGTTGTATTATTTTGCATTCCCACCAGCAATGAATGAGAATTCCTATTCCCCACATTCTCACTAGCATTTGGTATTGTCCGTGTTTTGGATTTTGACCATTCTAGTAGATGTGCAGTAGTAGCTCGTTGTTTTTATAATTTGCAAACAATTCCCTAATGACATATGATGCTGAGCATCTTTTCGTGTGCCCATCCCCCCACATTCTTGTGTTGCTTTGCAGGATTTAAATCCCTTTGTGCCCTCAAACACAGAACTAACTGGAGCCAGAGAATTGATGATACCTACCTTTCCTGGCCCTTGTGACTTCAATCAACTAGGACCCCTACTCTGTCAATTTAGGAAAACTTTACCTCAATTCTACACTAAATTCTCCTTTGCCAAGCCCCTTTATAAATACACGTGCACACTTAGCTTAAAACTTTCCCAGTTTCGTTGTTCAGGGAGATACTGCTTTGGGAAATATCCCAGTGTGTGTGTGCTCTCCCTCTCTCTCCAAATATATATGCATACATATATGTATGTATGTATATATATTTGTGTTTTTTTGGCACCTGGGTGGCTCAGTTGGGTAAGTGTCTGCCTTCAGCTCAAGTCATGATCCCAGGGTCCTGGGATCAAAACCTTCATCAGGCTCCCTAGCTTCTCCCTCTCCTCCCCATTCATGCTCTCTCTCTTTCTCTCTCTCAAATAAATAAAATATTTTTAAAAAATTTTAAAAAATAAATGTTTATTTGGTTTTTTGGGGGGGAAGAGGGAGAGAGAGAGAATTTCAAGCAGACTCCCCACTGAGCAATATAAAATTTGATATTTTGAAAGTAAAATCCTTCCTTTTCCAGTCTTTGGCTTGTTTATGTCTTTTGGCTTGATGGCCACCAAGAGGTAAACCCAGTTTTGGGTTACAATATAAATGTGATTGCATCCATTTTGTATGATGATAGCAAAACTATCTTCCCACATTGTGTGAGGTCCTATGTGTTCTAACCTCTGTCTTCCATCCCCTCTTGTTTCACACCAACTGGAATTGATGTGTGCATCACTGTGTTCTACTTTAAAGGTGGTTCCCTGGAGGGTAGATACTAAGCCAGGACCAGAGAGGTAAGGAATGTTGGAATCCCTATTTGGAGATGCACCTGTAGCAAGTGAGGGAGGCAGGCATAGGGCAGTAATGAAGCTGCCTCACAAGCATCTGTACCTGATGCCCTGGGAATTCCATGGAAAGCTAGGGCAAAAGGGCAGGTCTTTTTATCCAGTCAGTGGCTAAAGAATGCCCCTTGGAAGGCATAAACTCAAATTCAGCGTCCCAGTGCCCATCCCATAGAGGGAGGTAGGTGTGGGCCATCATCAACAGATGGTTGTTGTGGCCTGAATTGGGAACCTGTATAGAACATCAACATATCCGGGGCGCCTGGGTGGCTCAGATGGTTAAGCATCTGCCTTCGGCTTGGGTCATGATCTCCAGGTCCTGGGATCGAGCCTCATGCTGGGCTCCTGGCTCAGCGGGGAGTCTGCTTCTCATTCTCCCTCTGCCTCTCCCCATGCTCATGCTCGCTCTCTGTATCTCTGTGTCTCAAATGAATAAATAAAATCTTTAAAAAAAAAAAGAACATCAACATATCCACTCCATAGAACAGTCCACTAGGTATAGATTACCTAATATATGCAGAGATCACTCAAAGAATTTAAATAGAAACTACTATGGGGTGAATATTATTTTTCTTCTTTTAAATTTTGAGTTATTTAAGGGTGACATTGATTAAATGGTACATGGCATGCCATGCTCCCTGTGTGTGGAAGAGCTAGAATTTGAACAAATGACTATCTGATACACAGCATGTCTTTTTGACCACCGTGTTATATATTGTGTTCACTTTTAACACTATATGCTAAATGAATGTCAGTCTAATCAGCCCAACTTCATTGACAGATATGAAAGAGGTTATAAGAAAATAGGTCATTCGGGGCGCCTCAGTGGCTCAGTTGGTTAAGCGACTGCCTTCGGCTCAGGTCATGATCCCAGAGTCCTGGGATCAAGTCCCACATCGGGCTCCCAGCTTAGCAGGGAGCCTGCTTCTCCCTCTGACCCTCTCCCCTCTCATGCTGTCTCTCTCTCGTTCTCTCTCTCAGGTAAATAAATAAATAAATACATACATACATACATACATACATACATAAATAAATAAATAAATAAATAAATAATAAAAAGTAAAATCTTTAAAAAAAGAAAATAGGTCAATCAGGATGCCTGGGTGGCTCAGTTATTGAGCATCTGCCTTTGGCTCAGGACATGACCCCAGAGTCCTGGGATGGAGCCCTGCATCGGGCTCCCTGCTCAGCAGGAAGCCTGCTTCTCCCTCTGACCCTCTCCCCTCTCATGCTGTCTCTCTCTCGTTCTCTCTCTCAGGTAAATAAATAAATAAATAAATAAATAAATAAATAAATAAGTAAGTAAGTAAGTAAGTAAGTAAGTAAGTAAAATCTTTAAAAAAAGAAAATAGGTCAATCAGGGTGCCTGGGTGGCTCAGTTATTGAGCATCTGCCTTTGGCTCAGGACATGACCCCGGAGTCCTGGGATGGAGCCCTGCATCGGGCTCCCTGCTCAGCGGGAAGCCTGCTTCTCCCTCTCTCTCTGCTGCCGCTCCCCCTGCTGTGCTCTCTCTCTGTCAAATAAAAAAAAAAAAAAAGGACAAAAAAGAAAATAGGTCAATCAAAAGGACACTGTGGGCTGGTATAGGGTTACCAGTACCTAGTCTCTCCTGGCTCTTCTCTCTGGCCCTTCATCTGTGTCTATTTGTGTGCTGCCTGTTGAGAGTAGGACATAAGTTAAAACCAGGGATAAAGTCACAGTCCTTATTCTCAAATGACAGATTTAGGGGTAGCTGATCTTCAAGAAAACATTTTAGATCACGTGATCACATAAAAATGGTTCAGGATCTAGCTGGAGCCATTGGGGGTTAAAGTCACTTTTCCTTCTGTGTTTGTTAGAGATAGAAATGATAGAATGTCAATTTTCCTTTTCTTCACAGTCATAAGATTGTTGGTAAAGTGGTATACTTAACAAAAAATTAATGTTTACATCATAATAAATGTTATTTTTTATTGTGTACAGTTAATAGATCAACCAAATGATTAAACAACAACCAGGAAGATTATGTATGTTTCCATTGGTAACATATGTGCTTATAGAAATTTATTTGTAGTAATAGGGATGGACTTCATTAGAAGTTCCATATAATTTTCTTAGTCCATGCTATAACAAATTTCTGAAATGATTCCTTAAAAATATAACACCCTTGAGTGTATCATAGTTCTTGAACAACCGAGAATAGAAGCAAGTAATCAACAACACAGGTAACAGTGGCCCTTTTAATGCCACAACACAAAGGTCTAGAGATCTTTTAAAAGGAACTGAGAATCAAATTGTGTTTAATTTAAAACATGTTAAATGTACTTCCATTGAAGATGGGGACTCTGAAATATTCCATGCAAGGCCGGAGTGGTGCCTTGAGAGAACAGTGATAGGCTCACCCCACAAGAGGTCTTGAAAAGCTGGCAGCCCTGGGTCAATCACAGTTAAGGCTCCCTTTGGAATTCCTGTCTCTTGTTCAGCCACTTCTTCATGAATCTTATCCCACCTCCTTGCCTGAATGGGAACTGAGCACTAATTGTCTTAAATGGAACTGCTTAACATTCCCTTTCCTTGTATCTCAGGGTCAGTCTATGCACATAATAAACTCCCTGCTCTTAAATGATTTGCCTTGGATATTGTTCTCCCACTCCTTTAAAAAAATATGTTTTAAGCCTCATGCTAAAAAGGTAGTGAACCCACTCTCCCCTTATTGAGACAATTTACTAAATTACTGACTACCTCTCATTTACAAAAGACACCAGGACCATAACTTTCTTTTTTTTCCTACTGGAGTGCTTGTCCTCAGTGATGTGACCAATCCATCTTTCTTTTCATGACCTGATTTATCTCACTTATTCTTATGGCCATACTTTTGGTTTGTCATCTCCTAAAACTAAACCCTGTCTTTAATTACTATTTTAAGCCACTAAACTTCTATGTGTCACTTCCTATCTATACACATAGCACAGATAGTCCTATAACAAATACCAAAATCCTATAACACAATCCCACTTTTTTCTCTTTTTTTAAACTCTGGACTTCTGGTCATTGTTTGCCTCACTTCCCTCCTATATTGATTTATCTTCCTGACAATCTGCGACTCTTAAATCCATTGTCTTTGCCTTTATTTCCAACTCTATACACAGAGCTAAGTCTCAACCCAAAATGAACTATTTTGTTGTATGGGCCTGAGCACAAACAGCTGAGTGATCTTAAAGCAGAGTGCACAAGACAGGCAACTCAACATCACAACAAATCAGTGATATCCTACTTCATCTAGGCACTCATTTTTCCCCCAAATCCACCTGTCTTTCGATATCTATCAATCCCATTTTACCAAATGAGTTTGGAATGACTTTACCACTTTCTTCAAACTTAGACCCACATTTTCTATGGTAAAGAAGAGTTGTTACCTTATCACAGAAATATAAGCCCTATAAGTCCACAGATGAGGAGGTCTGCAAGTCCTATTTATTTGAATACCCATCAGATTACAATATCCTCTCCTTTCTGCCTTTCACAGTAAATAAATGTTTTTCAATGCTCATTTGAGTCACATTTGTATCAGATCCCTCCCTTTTCAACCTCAGGCTCTCAGTTATCCTCCATGTCCATTCCTCAAATTTTTGCTCACTACTGGACTCTTAATGGAAGTGTTCAAACTTACTCAGATGCTAAAATCTTACCTCTGTTGAAAACACAACGGCCCTTCCAATATAGGCACTTTTATCTCACTCTTTCACAGTTGCATTTCTCAGGGTAATTGTTTGCATACACATAATTGCTTCCATTGCAAGCCATTCCCATTCCCATTCCAAAGAAGCTTTGTTCCTTTCCAGGAACAACTGTCACTTCTAGACTGCACACATTGGTAAAAGCCTGTTAATCCTTACCTTCCATGCTCACCACCTCTTCCTTCCAAAACACTCTTCCTCTGGAAGAGTCTGTATAACCACCTTACAAATGCCCTTCCATTTATGTGATTGTTCCTTCTTAGTTCCCCTTCAGCTTAGCTCCCTTCCCCTAGTTCCTCTTCTCTACGGAAAATTTATGTTTTGTAATCCCTCCATGCTCTGTTGTTTTCAAATAGGATCTATATGTAAAACAAAAACAAAAACAAAAAAAAACAAAACACCAAAAAAAAATTGACTTTCAGCCTGGCTACTACTCTGAGCTCCAGATTTATGCATCCAAGTGCGCATTTGACATCATTTTTTGAAATCTCTCATATGTGGTCAATAATCTTTCTCCCTTTTTGCAGAGCCAATTACCTATCAAGTTTAAAATTAGAAAGAAGCTTTTGGTAAGATAACTTAAGTCTGGTTAAATATAAGTCATATTCAATATATTGATCAGCAATGACCATATGAAAGATAAGGTATTTGATTGTTTCTTGATATTCTATCCAAAACCCCAGAGCAATGATACTTTCCTTTCTATATCCCCCACTTCCTGTCCTATCTCAGATTCCAATGTACCATTTCCCTTTTATTCAGTGTTTGAAACAGATGGATCTGATAAGTACTAACAACAGTTCTCACAGGTCACATTCTGGAGGAAGAGGAAACAAGGGTTGGAAGAAGGAGGGTAAAAAGAACTAAAAACATGTGCCAAAGGGTCAAAGTGCACTTACCCCTAAAGTTCAGGGATTGATGTAGAACATCACAGATATACTACTGGACTGTGAAAAGACTACAGACTGGCCCCGCTGCATGGGAATGAGTGAATGAGTCCAGAATTTTCACTCCTAACCTCACCATCTGTGAGACATCATCAAACCTAAAATCAAGCCAAGCTCCTCTCCCATGTGGGTTACTGCTATGATTCCAGCAACTCTTGCTTTCTTTCACTCTTTTCTCTAAACAGCAGTGAGATTTGCAAATGCAAAATATATCATGTCATTTCCTATTTGATACCCTTTGATAATCCATCATTTGTCTTAGTGTAAAATTCAAAAACCCTAATGGGGCTTTTAATGACCTGCAGGAACTAGTTCTTGCCTTTCTCTCCAAACTCATCTCCTTCCTCCATCCCCACGTTCCCCAGGCTTCTTCTCATGACATTCATGCCATGATTTCTGCCTGGGATACTACTTCCATCCTTATTCTCCTCATCTGTAAAGTGTACATTAAAGTACAACATAAACATAGAAAGCTTTCCTAACCCTCTATGTTGATTCAGATCTTATTGTTCCATGTAAATGCACCAGCTTATACTTTCACAGCAAACATCACAAATAGACATAAATCCATTACTCCTTGGAGAAATCATTATATATCTCTCCCTCCTTCAAAACTGGAGGTTCCATTCAGGCAAAATCTTCCTTGGCCATTTCTTTACCATTGTGTCCCTGGGCAATCCAGACTGCAGCAAGAGGACTGGCATATATAAAGGGCTTGAGAATATTTGTAGAATTAATGAATGAGATAGTAGGCAGGAGTAGCAGAGGTCTTCTAAATATTGGCTGAATAAAAGAAATTTTGACTCCTCTCTTCCCTCCTTCCTCCCCTCCCATCTGTTTTCCTTCCCTTCCCTTCCCTTTCTTTTTCCCCCATCTCTCTGCTTGCTTTCTCACTCTTCCTTCCTTCCTTCCTTCCTCCCTTCCTTCCTTCCTTCCTTCCTTCCTTCCTTCCTTCCTTCCTTCCTTCCTTCCTTCCTTTCTTTCTTCCTTCCTTCCTTCCTTCCTTTCTTTCTTCCTTCCTTCCTTCTTCTTTCTTCCCTCTCCACCTGTCCTCTCCCTCCACTTATGTCTCCCTCCCTCTGCCATTCTCCTTCTCTTCCTTCCTTTCCTAGAATTTTATTAAATAAAAAGCATTAAAAGTCTAAATTCCTGTAGATAAATCTTTGACACTTCAAAAACCCTTCTTTGTTCTTGTCACTAGGAGAAAATTTAGGTCAATAATCATTTATATATCTCCATTCATTACACAGACATTTAATAGGCACCAATAGCACCAGGAATTGAATCTATAAAGCCAGTTCCTACCAGTACTTAAAAGATGTATAACTTTTCTATGTGTATGCTTCATGAACTCAGGAGAAATCCTACTATAAAATCTGAAAGTAATGTGTGAAATCATCATGCCCTGAAATCACACAATTAGATTCTCATCAGAAGATGAAAGAAAGTGTCAAAGGATAAGATTGCCCCCAAAATGATTTGATAGAGGCTATTTGTCTTCTGAACAGTTGTTGGCAAGGGGCTATGATGAAACTCTTTCATTATGGCTTGTGGAATTCAACATGGTGCCAAGGATGACATTCTGGTTTGAAGGCTCCAAACTTGCCACTCCCATAATCCCCAAATTAATCCACTGTGTGTTCTTGTGCTATTTTTTCTTACCTAACAAAGAAACTCCCCTTCACTCTTACTCCATAGATACCACACTTTTTTCTCATGACTTTTCTAACAGCCTCTTTGAATTCTTGGTTCCTCAAGATGTAGATAACAGGGTTCAGGAGTGGGGTGACCACAGTGTAGAAGACAGAAATGATCTTGTTGATTTCAGGTGACAGGTGGTCATTGGGGTGAACATACATGGAGATCATGGTCCCATAGTAGATAGTGACAACAGCCAAATGGGAGCCACATGTGGAAAAGGTCTTCATCCGGCCAGAGGCTGAAGGAATTCTCAATATGGTAGATATAATGAACACATAGGACACAAGTGTAAGAAAAAAGCAAATGCACAGCACTGCAATTGACAGGATAAAGATGACCATCCTGGTGATATACACACTGGAACATGAGAGCTGCATGAGGGGAGGAAGGTCACAGAAGAAATGATTGATCTGGTTAGGACCACAGAAATCCAACTTGGAGATCATTAGGGAGGGCAGAAATCCTGTGCCAACACCTGTCAACCAGGAGATTGCCACCAACTTGGTGCAGATCTCAGGACTCATCAGGAAAGAGTAGTGGAGTGGGCTGCAGATGGCCAGATATCGGTCATAGGCCATCATGGCCAGAAGAAAGCACTCAGTAGCCCCAAAGAATATGAAGAAGTAAAGCTGTGCCATACAGGCAGGGAAAGAGATGGCTTGGCCGTGGGAGAACAGGTTGGCTAGGAGAAGGGGCACAATGGTGGATGTATACCAGATCTCGAGAAAGGAGAGGTGTTTGAGAAATACATACATGGGTGAGTGCAGACGCTGGTCCTGGCTCACCACTGCAATAATGACAACATTTCCTGTGACTGTGAGAAAGTAGATGAGCAGGAAGATGGCAAAGAGCAGTGTCTGCCATTCAAGAAGGTTCTGGAATCCTAGCAACTGAAACTCAGTGACACTGGACACATTTGGGGGCTTCATTGCCTGTGGAAGGGAAAATATTTTGCAAAATCACTATATAAAAGCCATGCAAATATTTGTAGCTATTGATGTTTAGCAGTTCAGAAACTATTTTTTTTAAATAATTTAGATCTTTGTATACAACACTTTATAGGGACAAGCATTTTATAGCAACAATTTCATCTTGTTTTTATAAGAAAACATTTCGATATCACAAGCTGAGTGTGGTTGTTAGGTCTTGGAAAGAACCTCAGCAAATTACATTTCTTGTGTTCTCTGAAATTTAGAAGTCTCAGATCCAAAGATACAAACAAAAACAGAAACAACAGAGCAAAACAAAACAAAACAAAAAACTAAGAAAACAAAACAAACAAAAAATCTCTGATGGAAAGCAACTCGGAAACTAAGCATAACAACAACAATGTTTTTTAAAGCAGGCACATATGGATGCAGTAACTCTCTTTTCTCACCTACAGGTTTTGTCTGATATAGAAGTCAGGCGTAGCTTATCTCCTGTGACGTCTTGGGAAAGTTTATTCATTCTCCTGTCAAACAATATTTACGGATACCTTGCTCTGTGTATGTGTATGTGCGTGTGTGTGTGTGTGAAGCATTGTGCTGAGCTAACCTTTTCCTCCACCAGTGTCCTTTCTTGCCCAGTTGGATACCATGCTCTGCCACCGAGCATGTATCCTGTGTACATTAAATATGTCACCTTCCCTTCGCTTCCTTTCATTCATTGTCAAAGCTAGTCCTGGGTAAAGGCAACATCCACCTGCCATACATGAGCTTCCATGCAATAAAGGAGATGAGAGACGACACATAATGTTGTTGTTTTAAAATTTATAACCATTAATTCCAGTATGTCTTTAATGCTGTGGAACAATGACTGCTCCTTTTTTTATCTATTTACTCTTCCATTCTCCTGAGTGATTAGTTCATACATTATACATTTTTTTCCTTTTAAAACTTCCAGCACTTCCTTGTCTATGTATACTTTCAGTGGAAGTCCTATTGTTCTGAAGAAAAATCTGAAATCCTCTAATGGGAATATCCAGACACTCAGGCTACTAAATCCCCACCTCCCACCTTCAGTTCCTCTGCATCTGCTCCCTACATGTTACTCCAAATTAAAGGTCTGTTCCTGGGTTAAGGCAAGTTCCTCCACACATTCTTTAGTTCCTACACCCTCCTACATAGTGAAACTTTTTGCAGGTATTACAATTTCTTACTCACCTGAATTAATGATGGTCTCTATCTGCCAGATCATTTCCTCAGCATGTAAACAGGCTGGTATTCTCTCCCTTTAAATAGAACAAATGGGGTGTTTGGGTGGCTCGGTTGACTGGACATCTGCCTTCAGCTCAGGTCGTGGTCCTGGGGTCCTGGGATGGAGCCCCACATCAGGCTCCTTGCTTCAGCAGGAGTCTGCTTCTCCCTCTCCCTGGGCTCCTCCCCCCACCACCTCTGCTCATGCTCTCTCTCTCTCACTCATTCTCTCAAATAAGTAAATAAAATCTTAAAAAAAAAAGAGACAGAACAAAAAGGATAAAGTCTTGATGTCATTCTGTTCTCTAAAACCTACTGCCTGCATCTGTCCACTCACTTGTACTCCTTCCCTTCTTGAGGGTGTTGTCCCTGTCAACTGCCTGCATCCCCCTTGAATCCACTGTAATCAGGAGTTTTCCCTCACCACTCCACCAAAATAGTAATGCCACATTTCAGTGGCTCTTCAAGCATCCCTAGTGGTCTTAATCTCTTGTCAGCTTGGCTGAATTGATTCCACTGTGTTCCTGGGTCTCCTCTTGTCACTTAACATGCCCAGCTATGTGTCCTCTGAATTCAGCTACAGACCTGCCTTTCACATTGTATCCATTTATTTGTTTAGCATCTCTCCACATCCTCCAACCTGTTAATGTAGGACCTCAGGGTTGAACACCTCTCAATGTACCCTCATTCCCCTTGAGGTTTGATGCAGGCTCTTGACTGTAAATGCTATTACCTGGCCCTCAACACCAAAATGTGTGTATCAAGCTTGACTATAAGCCTCATGTAAACAATTTCCCTATTTGAAAGCACATTGACATGTCTAATTAGTATCTGGAACTTAACACTAATTAACCTGCATCTCTTTTTCACCCAAGAGTCTCCCCTTAGTCTGTCGGCCACATCTCATCAATGGTTACTCCATCTTCCCACTGGCTCAGGCCAGGAAACTTGACTTTTGTTTTTCTCACACCTAGTATCTGATTTCTCGCCAAAATCACCTGGCTCCACCTGGAAATATATGCAGAAAAAGTGCCACTTCCTCTCACCTGGATTGTTCAATAGTCTCCTTGCATCTGCCCTTGTTCAGTAAGTACTCAATAAAGCGCCCCGAATGAAACTTTTAAAACAGAGGGAAGGAAAAAGGGAGGGAGGGAGGGAGGGAGGGAGGGAGGGAGGGAGGGAGGGAGAGGGGGAGGAAGGAAGGAAGGAAGGAAGGAAGGAAGGAAGGAAGGAAAAGAGAGAAGAGAAAAAGGGAAAGACGGACAGAGGACAGCATGTGTCACTCCTCTTCTCAAAGCCCACAGTGGCACCCAGCTTACTGGGTATACTGGGAGCACATGGTACTGTGAATCATTCCTGATACGTGAGTAAATCAATGTGGCCAATCAGCTCATGCACACATCAGGAATCAACTGCTCTGTTAATACATTGTTGTTTTAGTTCACTATTTTTGCTGTGTTCTATTTCTTCCTCCCATACTTGAGTGAAATCATTGGGAATTTTATCTTCATTTGACCATGAGGAATTCATGTGGAATGAAAATAATATCTTAATAAAATCTATGCCCTTGTTACCAGGGATACAATCCTGGATGTCTCTTATACATATTGAACTGTGTGGTATGTGATTTCTTAAAGCTTAAGAAGCAAAAGAAAAGCCACAGCCTTCCCAGTGTAGCAGGCCCTACTTCTCTCCTCCCATCTCCTCTGCGATCTCTTCCTCCACTTTTCTCCCATCCCATTCACTCCCAACACTCCAGCTCCCTTCATATTGTGGACACAATGCGGGTCTTGACTCCTTTTCTGTTCAACGCATTCAGTTCCCTGGGATATTATCTCTGTATTTCTGAGCGGCTCCTACCCTAGTCTGCTCAGATAGCACCTTCTCCATGACATCTTCTCTGGGTACTCTACCGCCATTCCGGGAGCTCAGGGCTTCAATTCAATGCTCAATGCTAGCAGTACCTTAATTATATTGAGCTAAAAAATAAAACAAAAACCAAATAAATGAAAATGAAAACATCTGCCTCCCAAAAATGCTGAGTCTACTTTTGAACTAGCACCAGCAGCGCAACCTCAGAAATTCTATGAAATCGTATGAAAATAAACATTAAAATATTATTTTTTATTTTTTTTAAAAGATTTTATTTATTTGAGAGAGAGAGAATGAGAGACAGAGAGCATGAGAGAAAGGAGGGTCAGAGGGAGAAGCAGACTCCTGGCTGAGCAGGGAGCCCGATGTGGGACTCGATCCCGGGACTCCAGGATCATGACCTGAGCCGAAGGCAGTCGCTCAACCAACTGAGCCACCCAGGCGCCCAACATTAAAAATATTATTGTTGGAATCTTGCTTAGAGTCAACTAAACGGCCTTTGACTCTTAAAAACGCTTTCTTGGTTACTTTTCAGTTACTACAGATTTATATGCTAAACGATTTAGGCAAAACCATTAGCTTAGTTTTCACATAGAGCATCAGCAAAGGCTAAAATCGCCCTGATAATGAGGAAGAATTTATTGAAGTCTGTGTAATTTCAGAATTCAATGTCAACAAAGCAAACAGTACAACAAAATTTATGTCACTTGACACTAAAACACACACCACGTTGATTTCCTTCCGAAAACCTTTGTGCCTGTCTACATGAGCCTCTCCTACCTGTCTTTTTTCCCAGCACGGAGAGCCCTAAAATGTCCCTGCTCCAGGATCTGCTTTGCCCTCCTTGAACCCACAAGTGGGCTGTGCTTTCCTCATGCAAGTGGAAATTTGCCATCTCCTCTGCTGGGGTTTGACCCTGGAAGAAGCTGTCTTCTCCTTTTAATGGCTGGTTTCTTGGGGACCTGGCCCTTCTGAGAATCCTGGTCCCCAGATTTTTTTTTTTCCTGTAATTTGTCAATCGAGCTAGTAAACAATGGAACCAATCTCCTGAGATTCAGCTCTACCCACTGAAGCTTAGATGTCTATAACACATTCAGGATAAATGAATTTTCACATTCTTTTGGAGAGGTATTTTTTTGAAATTAGGATTGGTCTCAAAAATGTTGGGATAAAAATTGAATCAAAAAGACAGTTTTTCTAAAATATAGCAAGCAGGCAATTAGTGAATCACCTATCCTGAGAACTGGATATAGGACAGCTGCTTTTTCTTGAATGGCATTTTGCCATCATATTTTAATTGAAAGTATAACTAAATGAAAAAACAAAAACAATTTATGACTGAAAATTAATTAATTTATGCAATGAGAGCAATCTGTACCCAAGCTCATTCTAAATGTGAATCTGTCAATTTATCTATGAAAATGCAATATCTGAGTTTGTCTGAGAGGCTGTTTAGTTTGAGTTTTGGAAGATGAGTTGGAAAAGAAAAGGTTCTCAAATCATCTGTAATATAGCAGTATTAAAAACAAAACAAGGGGCGCCTGGGTGGCTCAGTCGTTAAGCACCTGCCTTCGGCTCAGGTCATGATCCCGGGGTCCTGGGATCGAGCCCCGCATCAGGCTCCCTGCTCTGTGGGGAGCCTGCTTCTCCCTCTCCCACTCCCCTTGCTTGTGTTCCCTCTCTCACTGTGTCTCTCTCTGTCAAATAAATAAATAAAATCTTAAAAAACAAACAAACAAAACAAGAACACACAGAAAAAAATAAAACAAAAAATTCAAGTGTATGAAGAAAGGTCATTATAATCGGATGCATTGATGTTTGTGTTAACTAATATTTTTTGGAAATAATATGATTCATGTGTATACTTTTTAGAAAACTTGAAAATAGAAAGAAGTAGACAAAAGTATCAGTACATTTATCTTGGTGTGATATACATAAATGGGTATTTATTTTTAACTAAACAGCATAATTGTTAATTAATATGCAATAAATTCTAATAAAATAATTTTTGTGTAAACTGTGATGAAATAAAATATATAGCAAATGGCCACAACTGTATACAGCTCCTTAGGGTATGTTCTATGCTGCAGCATCAGAGGCCATCATGCTTATAGGTAATAAAGGCTGTTGGGAAGAATATTCAGATTACTTGCGGGTGGGATCCATAGTACTGTCTGCCGGAGTTAGGCACTTGATGTCTTACCTTCCAAAGTTTTTGGTGAGTTCTACATATGGGGTGATGCAATTAGGTTACTACTGTATCCGGGCTATTTTTATAGCTAATTCTATAGCCTGGATCATTTTGGCATTTTTTTGCTATTACTTTTACAACTACTTCCATCATAGGTCTTTTTTTATGCTATTAGATTTGGGGGAACAAAATTAAACGCCATTGATAGACTCCATGGTAGTCTTGTGTGAGGGGGACTTTTCATATCTAATCTCAAGTCTAGGTTTGTAATTCCTGCATGTTTGCAGGAAAAAAAAAATGAAAGGCAGGATGGATAGGGTCTTCACAGCAGATTGGGCACTCTGACAGTTTCCTCTGGCACTTCCATCTGTATACATCAGCTGCAGCTCCATTCAAGTTGATGGGACGGTGTCCATGCCTACAAAGATCATCACTGCTTACATGTGAGGGACAGCCAGCCGGCAGGCACCTGGGACGTGAGCAGTACATATATACATACATACCCACAACCAGAAAGTGTCTTCACAAATCAGGCTTCACAGATCAACCTGGCTTCCCGGTGAGAGCAAACCATGGGAGGTGGGCGGCCCATGAAACTTCCCTCTAATATTCAAGCATGTGGTGACAAGGGTGGGTGTCTCTTCTCTGGCAAGAGAAGATATTAGAAGCACAGGTAAATAAACATCACCTTTAAAACTAAGCTGGATAATGAAGATTAAAAACCTGTCATGAAATATGTAAATTGCAAGCTATGGTGCACATTTGTAGGTTTGGAAGGCTTTAAATGACATAAACACTTAGAAACCTACAAATGTGTACTATATAGTGCCTCTCCTTCACTGGGTCATCTTTTCCTCACTACTCCCGGCCATCAGTTATCTTGGGTATTCTTTCCAATAGCTTTATATTTCCCATGAGCATCCTGGCTTCTGATAGTGCAATAGGCAATCTATTGTAAGGAACGTTCATAATGGCCATTTGCTCTGTATTTTATTTCACAGTGCAGCAATTCTAATTGATTTCTTATTTCAAACATTATAAACTTATTCTTACTAAAGTTTATTACATATTAATTAAGAATTATGTTACTGCATTAAAAATAAATATCCATGTAGATGCATCACGTCAAAACAAATTTATAATTTTAAATATTCTAATTTTCATTTCAGGAATCATATTTTAAAATTCCTCTTTTATATTTCTCAGTAAAGTTGATATTTTAAGGTTTTCTTCATTGTTGTATGATGAATTTGTCAGTGCACAGAGAAATTTGAAATTGGGTAATTATCACTATGATATGAAGGATTATATAAAAATTATAGATATTTAATAGTAAGCTTAAACCTAACCAAATGTTGCTGAAAGTCATTTCAAATTAAGAGAATTGAGAGTATTTCATTGTAATAACAACCTAATTTCAGTGTAACATGCAAAATAATGATACTCATTATAATAATACAGCCAACATTTTTTGAGCATTTATTTAATTGGAGTCATGGTGCTTTACATATAGTTCTTCATCTTGTGTTTACAATAGCTATACATGTTGGGCATCGATCTACAAGTAAGAAAGCTAAGGCCTAGAAAGTAAGTGATTCTTTCAAGGTCACTGAGCTCAAGGTCACTATGGAACCATTAGCTCCCCCCAGAATGTCTGGATATAGAGGCCATGTTGGCACAGAATTTTTTCCTAATTCTCTAGGTAAGAGTGGTGGAGTCTTGTCCTACCAAATACACTTGTTCACAAAATAATGGGGGAAGTAACTGCATGCCAATGAATAGAAGTCTCACACAGTCAGCATGGGGACAGACAGCTTCATCTGCAGCCTTCCTCGAGCACACTGCCGTCACTTTTGAGGGCCGTGCTTGAGAAGCTCCTAGCCAATGTGGTATGTGCTCAGTGGAGGATGTTGTGATGCTTTAGAATTATGCCAAGAAAAAAGTAATGAGGGGTACCTGGGTGGTTCAGTCAGTTAGGCATGACCTTGGGTTCAGGTCATGATCTCCAGGGCCTGGGATCAAGCCCTGCATTGGGCTTCCTGCTCAGCAGGGAGGCTGCTTCTCTCTCTCTCTCTCTCAAATAAATGAATAAAATCTTTTAAGAAAAAGAGAAAAAAAGTAAAGAAAAAGAAGTGGAGGTATTTCAGCTGATTTGAAGAAGATAGATATGGATGATTTTATAGATTGAATAGTTTTATGAAAGAAATTAAAATTGCTCTATTTCATCTTTAAAGGAGAGATGCCATTAACAGATGGTGCCTTTAGGGAAATATATTTTGGTCCAATAAAAAGAAAGACATTCTAAAACTCAGGCTTGATATTGTTCAAACCCAGGGAATATCATCACTCACTTAGGCATTATACAAGTTGTTGTATAATTGTTGAATAGATAAGATAGACACCCAAGTGTTTTGAGAAATGTAATTCTGTGATCTCATAGACCAAAGTTACTTTGAATTAAATTAGGGGCACAGTTTGCTGACAACATCTAAATTTAACTTTGTCAGTGTCACATTGCCTTTGTAGAACTGTAGAAATGAGGGGGGGGTGGTTTCCAGAACGCATTCATCACAGACCTTTATTTCCAAAGTAGATTCATCACCTCCCTCAACTCCCATTCTGATCCCTTAACATTGCTTACCTGTGTTAGGGACTTAATGTGTGGTGGGTGGAGACAGAATTCTAAGTTCATGAATTTAAATTATATGCAGAGTTATTTTCAAATTCTACTTAAGTTTTTTATAAAGTAAAATGAGGATTATCCAAACATTATATCTCATTGCTTGCTGCATTCTCTACAGTTATATGATGTGGTGGGGCCATTATGGGTATAAGGAACGCTTCGGGCTACCTCCGCCAAACAGTGATTGGTGATACTGTATTTTTTAGAAATCCTTAATGTCCAAGGACAAACTTGGGCAATGCATTATTTTTTTTTATAGAACTACCTTCTAGAATCAAGTAACTGAAAAACTGATGAAGTAATTGAAACAACCAGCTGAAGATAATACCCAATGTAGAAATCAATAATTATTCTTTTCAAGACAGCCATGTTTTGAAATTAGCAGGTAATTTGCTATTATTTTGATAAACCCCCTGGCATATAATTATGAAGAAAACCTTCACTTTTGAACATCTCCATGTTGGACACACAGTGGAAATAAAGAAATTCAGAACAATTAGCCCCTGCACACAGCTGAACAGACGATGTCCCCAGCAATTTGCATTTTCCTTCCTTTCTCTCGGGTGCATTGTATGACTGGATGGTGAAGGGTTTGGACAAGCATTTGTTGAGTATGTATGAGATGCCAGGCCCTCCATGCACAAAAACCCATATAAGCCTTATAAAAGAACCTGTTTCACCCACAGACACAGTCAGAGAGGCTTACATAACTCACCAGGGTCACCTGAGGGTATTTGAAGGACATAATATCACTCACCAGGGTCAGAGCACCAGTGTTTGAAAGGAGGTCTATTTTAGCTTCAAATCCACCGTCTTTCAGTGCCATGCTCTGCTTTTAGGGCAATTCTGGGAATTGTACATACTATTTCAGTGGAATCAAGCTCAAAGAACACCAAAGGAAATGAGTAAATGTTAGTTATACTAATGATAGAAGGTTTGTTATCCTGCTGGTAATTCAGGAGCTAGCACAAGAGACAAATGAGGGGGAGACGACTCATACCCGCATGAAAGAAAATTCCTACATGGAAGTGGTGGGGTGGGGTCTGAACAGGATAGGTAGTTGGGAAAATCCTCCTCAGGGGACTAGGAAGAGTCTTCAGATGTCGCACCCGCGGCTGATACCACAACACTGATCCAGGAAAACCTGCTCTCCAGAGATACTGCACCTTAAAACTGTTTTCGGTCTTTTAAATTTTACTCTTAAAGGCCCAGCTCTGATATTACAGGTATTCCCCCCTTTCTGAAAGCTTGAATTACTCCATTTCACTTTTATGAGACTTACCTTAGCATCTGCTTTTACAAGCCAAAAGAAATCTGAAGAGGATTTTTGCTTTTACAAAAGAGGTGGAGAGCAAAACTAGCATTCAGTGTTTGTTTTTGCAGAGAGCAGTTACAGAGGGGGTACGCGCCCAGAGCAGCAAGGGTGGCCCCACAAAGCTCACTCCCCAGGACCTACACTGAGCATCAGGCCACCATAGCTTTGCACTTGGTGAGCATCCGTGCTTTATCTTGATTTGTTTTGTGCATTTGTCAGCAAGATGCATCCCTAGGTATCAGAAAAACCTAAGAGAGGTTGTTTTGGGGTCTGGAAATGCTCAAGAATGTTCTGTGTAAGTTAATGACGTTTGCTTCTTTTTTTTTAATGTATCCACTTAATTTTTTTTTTTTTATTATGCTCAGTTAGACAGCATATAGTACGTCATGAGTTTTTGTTGTAGGGCTCAGTGATTCATTGGTATGCATTTTGGTTCACAAAAGGTTTCATATGAATGCTCCACTTTTGGGAAGAACGTATAACTTCTTTATTTATACTTTGAGGATGTATTCATTTATTTAAAAAATAAAGTTAAACTTTGCAACAATCTTTTTTTTTTTTTTTTGGTAATTGAGTGCTTGTGTCCAGTCTTGGGAAACCCTTTTCAAATATCACCATGAATTCTTCCTGATTTCTCTCCCATCCTGCCACTAATTAAAACAATGTATATGCCCTTTTTCTTTAAATCTTTTTTTTTAAAGAGTTTATTTATCCATTTGACAGAGAGAGAGAGAGAGAGCACAAGCAGGGGGAAAAGGAGAAGCAGACTCCCCAGCGAGCTGGGAGCCCAACATGGGGCTCAATCCCAGGACCTGGAGATCATGACCTGAGCCGCAGGCAGACGCTTAATCATCTGAGCCACCCAGGTGGCCCTCTTTCTTTAAATCTTACAGAAAGCAGGAAAAATCCTCCTCTTTGACTCATGCTTTTCCTTCTTATGCTATAGTGTGTTTGCAGAAGACTCTTGAAAGCACAGACATTCTGGGCGCCTGGGTGGCTCAGTTGGTTAAGCGACTGCCTTCAGCTCAGGTCATGATCCCAGGGTCCCGGGATCGACCGAGTCCCGCATCGGGCTCCCTGCTCAGCAGGGAGTCTGCTTCTCCCTCTGACCCTCCTCCCTCTCATGCTCTCTGTCTCTCATTCTCTCTGTCTCAAATAAATAAATAAAATCTTTAAAAAAAAAAAAAGAAACCACAGACATTCTTAGCATGGGGCCTATCATGATGTACTAAGCATCAAAGCCTATTTTGTGTCAAACCGATTTACAACAATAGCACTGTATGAAACACTAGATTCCATACGAGGCCATTAACTGCAAATGTGTGAAAGTCTATATATATATGGAAATGCCTCTGCTTTTTCCTAAGTATTTTACATAGACTGGAGATAGAAAAAGGAGTCAAGGTATTGCACTCATTGGAGTCTTTCACAGGCCTGGCTTGGAGGGATGGCCCGAGAGGCCTAGAAGGTCTGTTTTTACATTTAGTGGATATACAATAATGGGATCTGTATAAATACAGTTGTGTTCAGGCTGCTTCTACAAGCTGGGAGAAGTTCACATGTCCCATTTTACCCCATACCCCCAGCCACACTGGAGCATCCCTGAGGATAGGCAAAGCCTCTAATTCACAGTGACCCTTCAAAACCCAAACCACTGGGAAAGACAACCACAGGGTATCGCATTCTGTGACAATCACTGAAAATCTGTCATCAGGGCCCATTTCCCACAAATAAAAATCTAAACATCTTTGTAGAACATGCAAAACTGGTCATCAGCCGGTCTTTTCCTGGTCACAGCTGGACCAGGAACCATGTCAAACTACGGGACCTTCTGAGACGCCCAGTGTTCTCTCACACCTGCACTGAGTTTTGCACTTGTGTTTGTTCGGACCAGATTCCCCTAGAACTACAGAGGCTGGCTGGCCGTTCCAGATTTCCCTGGAAACTATATTCCAAGAGTAGCTCCCTTGTGAATCTTTTCTCCACATGCCTCATTCTGGTTGGCCCATTTGTCCACCCTCGTGGGTGCATCTGGGAAATTCTGCCACTACCTTGTTATTCTGTCCACATGCCAGTTCTATCCTAAGGCTGGATATAAGCTCTGGGGTCTTCTTAATTAGCTCTGCATTTGATCCCAATTCCTGGTGCCTAGCTCTTACTCTGTGCGGTCTGAGTGAAGGACTTTGGAATAAAAATATGAACAGGGTACATTTTTTGTCCTTAAGTCCCTCAAATTACTCAAAAGGAGATTCTAATGTAAATCACTTTTTAAATGTAGCATTACTACATAAATCTACCTTTGCTAGCACGCACAGACAGGGAATGGAGCTCGCGTGTGCGGGAAACAGGCCAAGGGGTGGCATTTCTCCCACTGCACCATCCAGTATCTCCAACACCCCTTGTCCTCCCTTAGAGTCATGAGGACCTTCTCTGGTTTAACTCTTCTTCCCGGATTCCCTCCATGGAAACAGAGGTGCACGGGATGCAGGTGCCCCTTACCTAACTAGGGAAAGTTGAGGCTGTGTTCACAGAGGATGTTTGAAAACCTTAGCTCAATAAATCACCAATGCAGTCTCTGGGGGAAAGGGAACAATAGTAAGGCAGAGTGTAACTGCTGAATGAAAAGCAACCAAGATCCTTTTAAAAACCACAAACAGGAAGGAAAGTGCTGTGTCAGCGGCTGTTGCTTTTTAAGTTTGAACTTTTTTTTTTTTTTTTTTTTTCCCTGTGGAGTAGAAGGAGCTTGGGTGGAGGAGACTCTGAATCCCCAGAGTGGAGGCGAATGGTGAGGCCCGGGAGAGCTGAGGGTCTTGGTGAGAAGGACAAGGGACTTGGCTAGGGAAGAAAATATGGATGCCCTGGAGACAGGGAAGGTGAGCAGAGAGGAATATTCAAAGGATGGAGGAGCCCATGTTGTCAGAGAAAACAGGACACAAATGGAGAGGGGGACTAGAGAAGGAGTATTAGTGAAAGTCGGGGTGGATTTGGAACTATGCAAACCTGAAAACGTCAGAGGTAAGAATCTAGGAGGCAGTGCACCAAAATAGGGTTGCAGCGACACAAAGAGGTGTTCTATTCACCTTAGAAGAAAGATCATGAGAAAATACAAATTTCAGTTAGAACAACCGTACTAAACAAAAAAGTGCCACTTTTTTGGTCACTTCCCATTGTATCTGTAAATACAGGGAAATCAAATTATAATCCTGCACAGATAGGCTGCAAGGGAAGCAAACATTTTTCTAAGAACAACGATGCCACAGACCTCATTCCCCAGCTAACAAGCCTGGAGACAAAACAGAGCTTAAACTCAGCTACCCTGGAATCAGCTGGGGGAGAAATGTCCTCTGATGTCAGCTCACTCACTCAGCCTCACCCTGCTGAAGACCCCTGCGACCCCCAGACGGGAAGCCACAAGCTCCTCTTAGCCTCTGGGAATTAGGAAATCTGCATTCAAGTGAGCTGTAATATCAATTCATCCATACATTTGAGCACATATGTGGCTTTACTGTGTCTCCCAATACAATAGAGATGTTTCTAACATCACTGAGAGTCTCAGGGGTATCAATAAAAAGCAAAATAATATGTGTAACATGTAGAAAAATACGGATCTCACTTTTGACATAATATTGTCATCTTTGAAATTCCTTCATCCATTAGCTTCTAAGATAAACTGTGCTGATCTGCTCATTCACTGGTTATTTATTCAACTAGCACTTACTGGGTGTCCAAATATGCCAGTCACTCCTCAAGGTATTGGGGATATAGCATTGAACAAAACAGAGAAAAATCTCCCTGTCCTCATGTCGCTGAAGTTCCGTCTCATCTTCTTCCATCTATCTTGCTCTTTTTCTTTACTTAAATATACTTACTCCTACCAGACCCTGCATCCGGTGTGGGGTATCTGTGAGTCCATCTCATCCCCTGAACAGCACTGTAGGAGTGGAACTAGCAACGTCCTCCTATCTTAGAGGACGCCTGGCACAGAGAGGTGGACATGGCCTCCTCTAAACCCCCTTAGCTAGAAAGTGGCACAGTCTTCAGCCTGGGCCAGCGTTTGCTTTTCTGCTGAGGAGCCCTGCACCCTTTTACATTCTTTTCTAACTTCACATCTTTGCTGCTTTGCTCATACCTGCATCTGTTTTCTCTCAAAAAAAATCTAGTTTATTTATCCACCTAGCCTCTGGCAGATGACCTCAAGCCTTTCAGACCCTGCGCACCACCAAAGCTTCAGGCCAAGCCCTCATCCTTAGAATAAGGACCCACGGGGTGCCTGGGTGGCTCGGTAGGAGAAGCTTCGGACTCTCAGTTTCCACTCAGGTCATGATCTCAGGGTCATGAGATCGAAACCCCCTCCTCCTTGTTGGGCTCCTCGCTCAGCGGGGCTTCTGCTGGAGATTTCCTCTCCCTCTACCCCTCCCCTCACTCACTCTCTCTCTCTCTCTCTCAAATACATAAATAAATCTTTAAAAAAATGAATAAGGACCACAAACCTCACAGGAGCTCCAAAGACCTGAGTCATCAGTCCCCGCCTCTGACTGGGGCCTTATCTGCTGCTGCTCATCCTCATCTGGCCCCACACAGAGCCCGCCTGGAGGGCTCTGGTCACGGGGTGAGTCCTGCTCCCTCCCACCACAGTCCATGTTTGTATGCCCTGTGACCTCTGGCTCCTGTGTTGCTGGCTCCCCTTCCTGCTTCCTCCTCGCACGGCCCTTCAGTTGTTAGCTCAGGGACTCCCCGGGACCTTCACCCTAACCCTGCAGGCTAGTTCAGAGTCCTCTGTTATAGTCTTGTAGCATTGCTGAGCATCCTTTCCCCACGATTACTTTGTAATTGCCTGCATTCTCCTGATGCATCCTAAGGCTCCTCGAGAGCTGGGACATAATATGTCTTTTGCTTACCCTTGCATCTGGGACTCTGGCTCCCAAGGGACGTGTTCTGCGGACGGACTGGATGGTTTGGAATAGGCATACGCACCATCACTTCAAATTCAACAAAACGGAAATTACATTTTGCTCAGTGACAGACACTCCCTGCATTTGCCACCTTTCAGGTGACCTAATGACCTCACCATACTTACCCTGAATAGGGATCACATCTTCTCTTCAAATTATCTTGCTCCTTACGTGTCTTTCTCAGTCTCCCCCACTTCAGAGGTGCGCAGCGCTGATGGGCCACGCTTGAATTACTCCTTCTCAGGAAAGCAGCAACTTACAGCCTTGTCATCTCCAAAATGTGCTTTGCAACAGTAATAACAGGCATGCAGTCCTTACAGACCCTCTTTGAACTATGCCAAATACTTATATTCCAAATAGTTGCTGGGCTATGCTAACCTGTCATTATTCTACACATATCTATCCAGGAGTCTCCACATCAGCTCATCTACTCAGTTCTTTATCATGAGCTAATTAATGGGGGGTAGAAAATTAAAGTTTGGAAAATATTTTAAGAAATTATTATGCCATATAAGAGTGCCTGGGTGGCTCAGTTGGTTAAGCGTCTGCCTTTTGCTCAGGTCATGCATGATCCCAAGGTCCTAGGATCCACCACCACATGGGGCTCAGCAGGAAGCCTGCTTCTCAGTCTCCAGCTCCCCCTGCTTGTACTCTCTTTCTGTCAAATAAATAAATAAAAATCTTAAAAAAAAGAGAAATTAGTATGCCTTATAAGGATAAGAAGGCCATGGGGTAGTTGAGTGCTGTGAATTGTGTAACACTGTTGAATCACAGACCTGTATGTCTGAAACAAATGATACATTATATGTTAAAAGAAGAAGAAGAAGAAGATAGCAGGAGGGGAAGAATGAAAGGAGGGGGAAATGAACCAAGAGAGACAATGGACTCTGAAAAACAAACAGGGTTCTAGAGGGGAGGGGGTGGGGGGATGGGTTAGCCTGGTGATGGGTATTAAAGAGGGCACGTACTGAATGGAGCACTGAGTGTTTCGCACAAACAATGAATCATGGAACACTACATCTAAAACTAACGATGTAATGTACGGGGATCAACATAACATAGTAATAAATAAAAAAAAAAAGATACAGTGTGAGGGATTCCGTTACAAACGTTCGTTTCCTAGGAGGCCAGGTGACCAGAATGTTATTTTACCCTGTAACTGAGGCTGGTCTGAGTTGACACTTCTCGCGGGGAGTGGCTCCTTTGGACTCTTGAACCAGAGCCAGGGGCTAAAACCCATCGTGCGCTGCTTGCCCTGAGGCTGCAGGGTTCCTCCCTCCGGTGCCAGACCGCGAGCGCAGATAGTGCGGGCCGCGGGGAAGGCCGCGCTGCTATCAGCCGGGCCAGGCGAGGCCAGGCCGGCCATGGCCTCGGGGGCGCCGGGCGAGCGGCTGCGCGAGGAGGCCAGGTGCCCCGTGTGCCTGGATTTCCTGCGGGACCCGGTGAGCGTGGCCTGCGGCCACAGCTTCTGCCTGGCGTGCATCTCGGAGTTCTGCGAGAAGTCCGACAGCGCGCAGGGCGGCCTCTACGCCTGTCCGCAGTGCCGGGGCCCCTTCGGGCTGGACAGCTTTCGGCCCAATCGGCAGCTGGCCGGCCTGGTGGACAGCGTGCGGCAGCTGGGGCTGGGCGCGGGGCGCGTGGGCGCGCGCCGCTGCGCGCGGCACGGCGAGGAGATGAGCCTCTTCTGCGAGGAGGACCAGGAGGCGCTGTGCTGGGTGTGCGACACCACCGCGGAGCACAGGAGCCACCACACGGCGCCACTGCAGGAGGCGGCACGGGGTTACCAGGTGAGAGCCCCGGCGCGCGCCGCGGGGCGCGGGCGAGAGGCCGCGGCTGGGCGTCTGGCGCGCGGCCCAGGCGGCGAGCGGCCCGAGCCCGCGGGGCTGCTGACCTGCCTAGGGACCAACCCACACGATCCCCTCCTGGCCTGAATGACTCCGCGCCCTTCTCGCCCCCTCTCCTCTCCTTGCCTTGCCCCATGGGAACCCCCTCTGGCACTTCTCTGTTCAGGAGCTCCAATGCACCTGATTCATTAACCACATTATTTTAGACTGTCCCCTCCTCCGCTGAAGCCTCCCCAGCCCTTTGCTTCGTTCCTGGTTCTCTTCTCCCTGATGCTGGTGTTCTGGTTCCAGACGAGAGCTCCAGTGGAGCGCTGGGCTCTCCAGCTGGTTCTTGGTTCCAGGTGTACATCTTTACTGTAAATGCTTCCTAATTGGCTGTCTAATGCCTTGTTTTCCATAGTGCTTATCTCCATGTTAGTTAATACTGTCACTAGAACAACGCTGAGTTTTGGACCTGGTGTCTGCCGAGCACACAGCTCTGACCACCTTTAAAGCTTGCGGATGCATGTGCACCCCGAAGTAAAAATCCAGTAGCTAAGTCTGTTCAGCACGTACCCAGGGACTGATCCTCAATAAAGAGGAGACTCATATTGGAGTATTTGGCCCCCAAAAGCGGCATCTGTGAAACTCTAATAGAATTCTCCCTACTGGTGCTCTTCAAAAGTGATTTCACATATTCTGATCACATTTAAATTCCCAACATCTGGAACAGCTGTTACCACAAAGGAGGTGGGAGTCGTCTTCAATCTACCTGCATGTTTAACTGAAGTGCTGTCACAATGAAATACATTGTTAACATTGAACTTTCTAAAATTATTATTATTATTATTATTATTATTATTATTATTATTTTAACTTTCATTGTTTTAAACCAAGGTTTTGGGATATTTCCTACCTCAACTTCCTTCTTCACATACCTGGAAATATCTCTTAGTTTTTGTTTTTGTTTTTTTCTTTTATCTTTTGGTTGTCATCTCTACAAAATTCAGGTGCCAGCTCCTTTCTAGCTACACTTTTGAAGTATGCTATCTTGCTTTCTTTTTACCTGGAAGTTACCTAAATGTAACGTGGCTATATGTAATATGTCTAAAGAAGTTCCTTATATTTCATTAATCCTTGATTAAATAGCAAATGAATATCTGTTAAACTCCTAAGCCTGTCAGTCAAGACTTCCTAGGGCCCTAAGTTCTGTTTGTATACTTCTTGTCTCAGCCAAACATGAGATCCAGCAAAACTAGTCTAATCACTGTTGTCCCCAAACATGCCACATCTTTTTCACCTCCTTGCTTTTGATCACAGTTTCTTCTGCCTAAGGGAGCTTTTTCTCTCTCTATAAGTGTCAGAGTTCTATTTCTTGCAAACATTAAGAAAAATGCCACTTCCCCCATCTTGTCAAATACTTACATAAATTCTCCTGCTACTTTATGCGCACCGTTATGGATAAGCTAACAGTCTCTTTTAAAGGCAGTTGTTGTGTAAGACTTATTAAATGACTTTGGGAAGAGTTTCCCCCCCCATTTTTTTCCCTAAGATTTATTGAATGACTTAGGGAAGAATATAAAAATGTGTGTATATGTGTATCCTTATGGTTGTTCTCTATAGATAACATATATGTGTTTACTTCTAGGAGGAGTTGTAGGGCTGAAAGGAGATTCAGTTTTGTTATTTTTTAAATTCCTCATAAGGTTTATGATACTGTGTATCTCCTTTCCACTTAACAATTAGTAATTTACAAGGTTTCATTTTACCAAATACTAATAAACAATTTTCTTATTATAAAGCAATAAATAATTTTAAAAAGTTCAAATATATAGATAGATATAAGGAATAGCATCAATTGCAACCAAGCATTAGTAGATGCAGTTTCATCTATTGAACATCTGTTGCTATGTAGCTTTTTATGTATTTATTACAAGCACTTTTTTCAAAATTGGTGCCATATTACATAAAATATACTTATCTTAATTGACTTTATAATTGTGAATGTTTCTTGTCATTCAGTATTCTGCAGCATCTTATTTTAATTCCATCAAGTTAATATAAAATACATTTTTCTCACTCTCCTATTTTTGACATTTGGTAAGTTACTTCTATTTTAAATAATGCTGCAGTGAACATATGTTTAGATAAATCTTTGATTATATCTGGCATTAACATTTAAAAATACATGCATATTTTACTAACCATTAAAGAGGTTGAACATTTTTATGTGCTTACTAGGGCCTGTTTTAATCGATCTTTGCATTTCCTGATATCCCTGGTTAATACTAGGTACTGAATTTGGGCATCTATAATGGGTTCGCACATCTTTCCAAACAGGCAAAGCTCCAGATGGCCCTGGAACTTGTAAGGAAGGAGATAGAGGAGACCTTCACTCAGGAGGCCAATGTGGGGAAGAAAATTGTCATCTGGAAGGTAAGAGAATCTTGGGACTTCTGACAGATCCAAGTTTGGGTCATTAAATTACTATTCATCCATCTTCCCTGCGGTACACTTTTGTTCCATTTACGTAGTTGCTCTAGGGAAACATCTGCGTCATCTTGGATCATCATGTCCCCTCAGATTATCCTGTGTAGCTGTGTTCTTTATCTCTATTAATACTACCCCAGTCCAAATTATAAAGAAATAGTTTTACTGATCTTGATTGTACTATAACTCAATGCTCCATTCCTAGTACCTAGGGGAGAATCTCATACTGTCATTACTAATTTAAAATGTGTTTGTGTGTGTGTATTCGTTGGACAAATGACATAATAAATATTTCACAGGATTTATATATATGAAATATAGCTAATATTGATCATTTTACATATAGGAGGATAATCTGAGCTTTCAACCTCTTGTCAGTAATCCATATACATACCTTCTTTTTTTTAAACTTCAGCTTTTTTCACTTACCTATTTACACACACACACACAGTGGTTCTCAATCTGCCACTGAACTTCCCCTCTGCTCATGCTCTCTCTCTGTCAAATAAATAAATAAAATCTTTAAGGTTTCACAATCACCATATTACTAAGTAATGTTCATGTTTCTAATCTCTAAACCTTTTTTTTTTTCACATTTACAAATCAGGTCTCTGTAATCTCTCTTCATAATGATTCAGTTGTTTCCACCCTGTTCTCATTCTAGTGACTACTTTAATGATGTATTTTTAACTTCCTTGGGCAACTATTCTATGCTAGTCACTTTGCTCAGCAACTTAATGGATATTTAACCTTAATCCCCATACTCCTCTTCCCCCATAATTTAAATATGGTACAAAAGCTTGGAGTGCCTGGGTGGCTCAGATGGTTAAGCCACTGCCTTCAGCTCAGGTCATGATCCCAGGGTCCCGGGATCGAGCCCCGCATCGGGCTCCGTGCTCAGTGGGGAACCTACTTCTCCCTCTCCCACTCCCCCTGCTTGTGCTGTCAAATAAATAAATAAAATCTTAAAAACAAGCAAACAAACACACAAACAAAAACTTACCTGTAAAACAGCCTTGCCCCCAAGTCCTTGGCCAAATGAGAACTCAGATCCAACTGTCTTTCTTAAACTCTAAATTTGAAGGCCACTTGTCCCATAGAGTGGCCTCTGATTTCTGCATGTTGCTAAAAAGCAGCTAATCTGTGGACAGAGTTAAGGCGCTGAGGTCTCTCTGGACATTGCGGTCAGCTTCTCTATCCCACACCTGAAGCGCCCCCTGGTGATGTTTGGATCCCCTGTGTCACTCCAGGAGAAAGTGGAAATGCAGAGGCAGCGCTTCAGGCTGGAGTTTGAGAAGTATCGTGGGTTCCTGGCCCTAGATGAGCAGCTACAGCTGAGGCGGCTGGAGGAGGAGGAGCGAGCCACCCTGCAGAGACTCCGGGAGAGCAAGAACCGGCTGGTGCAGCAGAGCAGAGCTCTGAGGGAGCTGGCCGAGGAGCTGGAGGAGAGGTGCCAGCGCCCAGCGCTGGGTCTGCTGGAGGTGAGCCTGGGTCCTCTGCAGCTGGGTCAGCTGGAGGCGAGCCTGGGTGCCTCTGCAGCTGGGTCAGCTGGAGGCGAGCCTGGGTGCCTCTGCAGCTGGGTCAGCTGGAGGCGAGCCTGGGTGCCTCTGCAGCTGGGTCAGCTGGAGGCGAGCCTGGGTGCCTCAGCAGCTGGGTCAGCTGGAGGCGAGCCTGGGTGCCTCAGCAGCTGGGTCAGCTGGAGGCGAGCCTGGGTGCCTCAGCAGCTGGGTCAGCTGGAGGCGAGCCTGGGTGCCTCAGCAGCTGGGTCTGCTGGAGGCGAACCTGGGTCCTCTGAAACTGGGTCAGCTGGAGGCGAGCCTGGGTGCCTCTGCAGCTGGGTCAGCTGGAGGCGAGCCTGGGTGCCTCTGCAGCTGGGTCAGCTGGAGGCGAGCCTGGGTGCCTCTGCAGCTGGGTCAGCTGGAGGCGAGCCTGGGTGCCTCTGCAGCTGGGTCAGCTGGAGGCGAGCCTGGGTGCCTCTGCAGCTGGGTCAGCTGGAGGCGAGCCTGGGTGCCTCTGCAGCTGGGTCAGCTGGAGGCGAGCCTGGGTGCCTCTGCAGCTGGGTCAGCTGGAGGCGAGCCTGGGTGCCTCTGCAGCTGGGTCAGCTGGAGGCGAGCCTGGGTGCCTCAGCAGCTGGGTCAGCTGGAGGCGAGCCTGGGTGCCTCAGCAGCTGGGTCAGCTGGAGGCGAGCCTGGGTGCCTCAGCAGCTGGGTCTGCTGGAGGCGAGCCTGGGTGCCTCAGCAGCTGGCTCAGCTGGAGGCGAGCCTGGGTGCCTCAGCAGCTGGCTCAGCTGGAGGCGAGCCTGGGTGCCTCAGCAGCTGGCTCAGCTGGAGGTGAGCCTGGGTCCTCTGCAGCTGGCTCAGCTGGAGGTGAGCCTGGGGTCCTCAACAGAGCACGGGCCATGTGGGAAACCATGGTGACACACAGCTGCTTGCAACCACTTGCACCCTCATGCTTTTTAGGAAAAGGGCACCCTGGCAACTGTTTGGAAAGCACCTTAATTCTAAGTCCTAGCATCAGAATGAGAAGGGACTCTTGAGAATTGTCTAAAATAGTTCATCTTAGGGGCGCCTGGGTGGCTCAGATGGTTAAGCGTCTGCCTTCAGCTCAGGTCATGATCTCAGGGTCCTGGGATCGAGCCCCACATTGGGCTCCCTGCTCAATGGAGAGTCTGCTTCTCCCTCTCCCTCTACTACTCCTCCCTGCGTGTACTCTCTCACTCTCTCTGTCGAATGAATAAATAAAATCTTTAAAAAATAAATAAATAAATAAATAAATAAAATAGTTCATCTTAGAGACCAAAAATTCATATTTTTAAGAAGTAAAATTTGATATCTTACCTATAAGGTTAAACAAAAAATGGACAATCGATGCTATGTTGCCTGGAAAACACTTCTTAAAACCTCACAGTTAATCTGTAATGATGATATGCCAATTCCAGAAGTCTTTGGAATCCCATTTCCGTGTCAGTAGCTAAACGTATGAATAATGTCTTAAATTGTCCAGCTTGAAGTTTTCCTGTTAAACTTTGTGGCAAACACGAATTTCCTTGTCTGTACTGCATACCCATTCCGGGCACGGTGGGGAGGTATTAAGTGGGTTCCTTGCCATTTGCTCATAGTCTGTTAGGGGTTCTACAGCAGAGAGACAAAACAGGAAAAATGGAATATTTATTTGTTTTTAATCTTCCAGGAGGTCATCAAAATTCCAAGTGAATTGAGAAAGCCATTGTTGATAATGCATGCATATTATCATGTTAGAACGCACTGCAATAGAAAATTTGGGGGCACACTTCATTTTTTCTCATCCCCAGTGACTCATTCAGGAGATTCTCAACTAAGTAATCCATACGCTCATTGAGCAGCTGACCCTCAGATTCCACCTTGAGTTAGCTCCAGACACTGAAAGTGCCATGAAATCTTTATATTAACTATCTACATAATGTTTACAAGTAAAGTGAGTAAACAGCCCTGGTTACATAGTTGGGAGTTCATTAAATAAATGAACTTACAAAGCATTTTTATTTATTTTGTCATAATTCGTTTTGTCTTCAATCTCTCTATAAGCAACACTTATGTTTATTATTATTATTATTATTATTATTATTAATTACTAGGCTCATTTCCATGTGAGTGAACTAAGCATCAGAAAGGAATTAATTTTCTGAATTTCAAACAGTAAATATACACAGAACTTTAGCATTTTCAATAATGATATCCATCTTCTTATTTTACTATGTTTCCAAAACACAACATTGAAAACAAGCATTTCTTAACACCAGATAATGTTAAAATGATTCACATTACAAATCTTAGGGAGGATATATTCTAAAATTATTTATTTTTATTTTTATATCCACCTTTCCCTTTCCTCCTCAGTACCAGTGAGCAGCGTTTTACTGCCAAAGGCCAAAAACAAGGCCTGCCAGTCCCATGAAAAGTAGTCAGTTATTTTCCTCCTTTTATGCCTTCTCAAAATTTATCTGACAGGAGGCTATTTTTAGAGGGGAAAAAGGAAAATGTGAAGCAGGTGATTTATTTAAATAATCTCCTTTGAGATAAAATGTTGCTGTTAATTAATGATTTCCTTTTTTATCCAGTTAGGTAACCCACTCACACATGAGTTCATAGCTATGATGTGTGGTGTTTCAAAGAATGAAGAATTTGGGGTTTTCTTACAGAGACATTGGGAGTAACATTTTTTGTCGATGCCTTTCTCCATCCCTCAAATAAATTCTGAAGATTTTTAAACTCTATTTTTACCTTAATTCCATCTACACTTGTTACAGAATGTAAATCTTTGTTAATATATCCAAATATCAGAATTACCAATTCAGAAAATAGTTAAATTGATCTCATTGGAATTAATCTAAACCTTGAGTAGTCTAATTCCATTGTAGCAGAGGCAAACTGATTCTAAAATTCATGAGAAAATTCAAAAGCGAATTTTTGGATTTTGTTAAGAGAGGTTCTTATCTCCTATAGTTTTATCTTCATACTTAATTATTTCCAGTCATTCCTAAAGAGATGTTCATGTTTGTTTTTTCTGTTTGTTTGTTTTTACAATCCGTCAAAAGCAGTTCGGAGGTGTAACTCACACCTGCTTATATTTCTCTTTTGCTTTCAGGGTGTGAGAGGAGCCTTGAGCCGGTATGTTTACTCTCTGAACCAGGGACTGGGTTGGGGGAAGACAAGGAAGTTGGTGGATAAACCCTACTGAGAGTTATCGGTTCTGTGCCCTTCTCAGAAGTAAGGATGTCACACAGCTGGAACCGGAGACCATCCCCATGGAGCTGAGGACAATGTGTCGCATCCCTGGGATGAGGGAAATGTTGAGAAAGTTCCAAGGTAGGCTGTGTCTTTGAGCCAGGAGAACTACAATGCCTATGGTTTGGCTGTTATTACAGTTTGTTACTGTACAAGTCAGGCTGCAGTAACAGAACCCAAAGTTTATTTTTCATTTTTTAAGATGTATTTATTTATTTGAGAAAGAGAGAGAGAGAGTAACCCAAGCAGACTATTCACTGGGGGTGGAGCCTGATGTGGGGCTCGATCTCACAACCCCGAGATCAGACCTGAGCCAAAACCAAGACTGAGCCACCAGACACCCCAGCAAAGGTCTATTTTTAGATCATATCATTGGTTTACTAGTGGATTGTGGGGACTTTTTATTTCACCTCATCTCCCTCTGGGACCCAGGCAGATAAAGCCCCACCTCCTTTCTGTTGCTGGTCGCTCTGGGGAAGGGCTAGTTTATGGTGGATGAGGCACTAGTCCTACACTAAAGTGGCACACTGGGTTCTCTGGAGATTTTATTAACTGTACTGAGTCACATGATCATGCCAGGTTATAAGGGTGGATGGAAGAGAGCGCTGTTTTCAGAAGAAAGAGAACCTGGGTATTTGTGTAAAGTCATAAAGAGTACCAGAGTCACTAACACCCATTTGAGCTACATTTAGTTAGGCTTGAAAGAGTGGTTCATAGCTTATTAGCTATGATATGAGTAACATTAATTCCAATAAATATTAATTTCCCTGTTTATAAAATACTGAAAAAATTTATTGTTTGAAGGACTAAATGAAACATACTTGAAAACATAGAAAAATCATCAACATAAAAGCATTGCTTTACATCAAATTTATTTTATTATCATAACTTGATGAGCTGCTTAAATTAGGTAGTCAATAAAGCCAAAAATATTCAGTCAGTTATTTTTATGTAGGAATAAGTGTGGTGACATAAATGAGTTTGTTAGGTCTGATTATGCTGTTCTTCAAAGAGTATAGATTCAACATTTGTATTTCTTTTTTTAATCCAAGTTATACCCAGCAATGCACACAGACTGTGGCTAAGTACTGGTTTCATTACTTAGAAGGAACCCCAGCCCATAATGAGAAAACCCATTTTTGCAGTCCTGTTCAATAATGGGCAGATTAACATACACTAACTGCATGACTTGTTGCAATTTATTACACTCCCATAATCAATGTCCTCATATTCCCATTTTTTAATGAATGAAATAATGATGGATCAATTCAATAAATATTCTGTATTTTGTCCAGACACAAAATTGTAAGTATTGAAATATATTATCAAACAATAACAAAACAAATCCTACAAATCCATAGGTTCATGTTTTCATGTTGTACATATTTACTTGAATTATGCAAAATGCACAGAATGTTGGAAGATGACACAGAATACCGAGAAAAATATTGAGAATATTAAGGGGGGAGAAGGAAAGATAGTGGAGGAGTAGGGGACCCTATTTCAACTGGTCCCCAGAATTGAGCTGGATATCCACCAGACCACTCTGAGCACCCGCGAAACCAGCCTGAGATGTAAGAAGATCTGAATCTCTACAAGCAGAATATCGCAGGCGGTTGGTTTTGAGGTAGGAAGCGGAGAGCCATGATTCTGCAGGAAGATATCGGAGGATAAATGGCAGTGGGAGGGTGCCTGGTCATGGGAATCCTACACCGCCAGTGAGTGACGGCCTCACACGCTGGGGACAGGGCACAGACTCGCAGACCAGTAGCGGCGGGGAAAGGACTTTAGGGCAGCCCCCCGGGGCAGAAACCTGGAGCGGCGGGGTCACGCGTGTGAACTGGGAGTGGCTGGCAGTTTTAGAAGCACAAAGGGCAGAGACGTGCCCCAACCTGGAGGCAGGACTGGGGGCACTGTGGTGGGGCACACAACCCAGGCTGCTGCAGTTTATAGCAGCATGGACAGAAACGGAGACAGTGTGGCCTGAAAAGTTGACTGAAGAACAGACTGAGGTCTCTCTGCTCTGAGGCAGAGGGTTGGAAACGGTCACTTCTGCTCTGACTTGCAGAAGAGATGTGGAAAGCTGCCAGGGAAAGCCGCCAGAGAACAAAAGCCCCCAAAACTGATTCCCGCAGAGCCCATCCCCGCCATAGGGGGGCAGGGCAACTCCGCCCAAACAGGGTTGCCTGAGTAACAGCGCACAGGCCCTCCCCTGGAAGACAGGCTGGGAGAATAAGAGGCCAGCAACCTTAAGGTCCCAAGAAAACAGGTGCATCTTGCTTGGGTTCTGGTCAATAATTTGGACTCTATACATTCCTTCAAACACCCATCAACAGAATGACTAGGAGGAGGAACCCCCAAAATAGGAAAGACTCAGAGATTATGATTTATGCTGCAGATTTACAAAGGGATGCAGATATAACCAAGATGGAATTCGGAGATGGAATTCAGGCTAGCAATTGTGAAGACAATGGCTAGAATGAAGAAATCAATTAATGGCAATGTAAGAGTCTCTAAGGGCAGAAATGAAAGGTGAATTGGCAGAACTTAAAAATGCAATCAATGAGATCCAATCCAATCTAGATAATCTAACAGCTAGGGTAAGTGAGGCAGAAGAACGAATAAGCGACCTGGAAGACAATATAATAGATAAAAAGGGAAAGAGGAGGCCAGGGAAAAAGAACTCAGAATCCATGAAAATAGAATCAAAGAAATATGTGACACCATGAAGCATTCCAATGTCAGAATAATTGGAATCCCGGAGGGAGTGGAGAGAGAGAGGACGAGAAGATGTATTTGAGCAAATCGTAGCCAAGAACTTCCCTTATCAGGGGAATTAAACAAACATTCGAGCCCAGAGGCAGAGAGGACCCCTCCCAAGATCAAGGAAAACAGGCCAACACCTTGGCATGTAATAGTAAAACTTGCAAATCTTAGAACCAAGGAAACCATCTTAAGGGCAGTTAGGGGGAAGAGATTCTTTAAGTACTGAGGGAGGAACATCAGAATAACGTCAGACCTATCCACAAAGACCTGGCAAGCCAGAAAGGCCTGGCAAGACATATTCAGGGTACTAAATAGGAAGAACATGCAGCCAAGAATACTTTATCCAGCAAGGCTGCCATTTAGAATGGATGGAGATGCAGAGCTTCCAAGACCGGCAGAAACTGAAAGAATATGGGACCACTAGGCCTGCCCTGCAAGAAATATTAAGGGGGGGTTCTATAAAAGGAGAAAGACCCCAAGAGTGATCTACAACAGACATTTACAGCGATAATCTATAAAAACAACGTCTTCACAGGCAACATGATGACAATTCATATCTTTCAATAATCACTCTCAATGTGAATGGCCTAAATGCTCCCATAAAACGGCACGGAGTTGCAGATTGGATAAAAAGACAGGACCCATCCATATGCTGCTTACAAGAGACTCATTTTGCACCTAAAGATACACCCAGACTGAAAGTGAAGGGATGGAGATCCATCTTCCATGCCAGTGGACCTCAAAAGAAAGCTGGGGTAGCAATTCTTGTATCAGACAAATTAGATTTTAAAATAAAGTCTGGAATTAGAGACACAGAAGGACACTATATCATTCTTAAAGGGTCTATCCAACAAGAAGATCTAACAATTGTAAATATCTATGCCCCCAACATGGGAGCAGCCATCTACATAAGCCAACTGTTAACCAAAATAAAGAGTCATATTGATAACAATATGTTAATAGTAGGGGACCTCAATACTCCACTCTCAGCAATGGATAGATCATCTAAGCAGAAAATCAACAAGGAAACAAGAGCTTTGAATGATACATTGGACCAGATGGACCTCATAGATATTTACAGAACATTTCACCCTAAAACAACAGAATACTCATTCTTCTTGAGCACGCATGGAACTTTCTCCAGAATAGACCAATACTGGGTCACAAATCAGGTCTGAACCAATACCAAAAGATTGAGATAATTCCCTGCATATTCTCCGACCACAATGTTTTAAAACTGGAATTCAATCACAAGAAAAAAATTGGCAGAAATTCAAACACTTCGAAGCTAAAGACCACTCACTCAAGTATGTTTGGGGCAACCAGGAAATCAAAGAAGAACTTAAACAATTCATGGAAATCAATGAGAATGAAAACACATCAGTCCAAAACCTATGGGATACTGCAAAGGCAGTCCTAAGGGGGAAATACATAGCCATTCAAGCCTCACTCAAAAAAATAAAAAAATCTCGAATTCAACTAACACTACACCTTAAAGAACTAGAGAAAAAGCAACAAACGATGCCTAAGCCACGCATTAGAAGAGAAATAATTAAAATTAGAGCAGAGATCAATGAATTAGAAACAAGAAACACAGTAGATCAGATCAGCGACACTAGAAGTTGGTTCTTTGAAAGAATTAATAAGATCGATAAACCACTGGTCAGACTTATCCAAAAGAAAAGAGAAAGGACCCAAATTAATAAAATTATGAATGAAAGGGGAGAGATCACGACCAACACCAAGGAAATAGAAACAATTATTAGAAATTATTATCAACAACTATATGCCAATAAACTGAGCAATCTGGATGAAATGGAGGCCTTCCTAGAAACCTATAAGCTGCCAAGACTGAAACAGGAAGAAATTCACAACCTGAATAGGCCAATAACCAGTAAGGAGATTGAAGCAGTGATCCAAAACCTCCCAAAACACAAGAGTCCAGGGCCTGATGGATTCCCTGGGGAATTCTACCAAACATTCAAAGAAGAAATAATACCTATTCTACTGAAGCTGTTTCAAAAAATAGAAACAGAAGGAAAACTTCCAGACTCATTCTATGAGACCAGCATTACCTTAATCCCCAAACCAGACAAAGAGCCCATCTAGAAGGAGAATTTCAGACCAATATCCCTGATGAATATGGATTCCAAAATCCTCAACAAAAGCCTAGCTAATAGGATCCAACAATACATTAAAAGGATCATCCACCATGACCAAGTGGGATTTATCCCCCGGGTGCAAGGGTGGTTCAACATTCACAAATCAATCAATGTGATAGAACACATTAATAAGAGGAGGGAGAAGAACCATCTGGTCCTCTCAATTGGTGAAGAAAAAGCATTTGACAAAATACAACATCCTTTCCTGATTAAAACTCTTTAGAGTATAGGGATAGAGGGGACATTCCTCAAGTTCATAAAACCCATCTATGAAAAACCCACAGCGAATATCATCCTCAATGGGGAAAAGCTGAGAGCCTTTCCCTTAAGATCAGGAACATGTCAAGGATGCCCACTCTCACCACTCTTGTTCAACGTAGTACTAGAAGTGCTAGCAACAGCAATCAGACAACAAAAAGAAATAAAAGGTATTCAAATTGGCAAAGAAGAAGTCAAACTCTCTCTTTTCGCAGATGACATGATACTTTATGTGGAAAACCCAAAAGACTCCACCCCCAAATTACTAGAACTCATCCAGCAATTCAGTAATGTGGCAAGATACAAAATCAATGCACAGAAATCAGTTGCTTTCTTATACACTAACAATGCAACTGTAGAAAGAGAAATTAGAGAAACGATTCCATTTACAATAACACCAAAAACCATAAGATACCTCGGGATAAACCTAACCAAAGAGGTAAAGGATCTATACTCTAGGAACTACAAAACACTCATGAAAGAAATTGAAGAAGACACAAAAAGATGGAAAAATATTCCATGCTCATGGATTGGAAGAATAAACATTGTTAAAATATCTATGCCACCCAGAGCATTCTACACCTTCAATGCCAACCCGATCAAAATTCCAATGACATTTTTCAAAGTGCTGGAACAAACAATCCTAAAATTTGTATGGAATCAGAAAAGACCCCGAATCGCCAAGGAAATGTTGAAAAAGAAAAACAAAGCTGGGGGCATCACGTTGCCTGATTTCAAGCTATATTACAAAGCTGTGATCGCCAAGACAGCATAGTACTGGCACAAAAACAGACATATAGACCAATGGAACAGAATAGAGAACCCAGATATGGACCCTCAACTCTATGGTCAAATAATCTTTGACAAAGCAGGAAAAAACAGGCAATGGAAAAAAGAGAGTCTCTTCAATAAATGGTCCTGGGAAAATTGGACAGTCACATGCAGAAGAGTGAAACTCGACCATTCTCTAACACCATACACAAAGATAAACTCAAAGTGGTTGAAGGACCTCAATGTGAGACAGGAATCCATCCAAATCCTAGAGGAGAACATAGGTAGAAACCTCTTTGACATTGGCCACAGCAACTTCTTTCAAGATACATCTCCAAAAGCTAGTGACACAAAAGCAAAAATGAACTTTTGGGACTTCATCAAGATAAAAAGCTTCTGCACAGCAAAGGAAACAGTCAACAAAACAAAGAGGCAACCCACAGAATGGGAGAAGATATTTGTAAATGACACTACAGATAAAGGGCTGGTATCCAAGATGTATAAAGAACTTCTCAAACTCAACACCCAAAAAACAACTAATCAAGTCAAAAAGTGGGCAGAAGATATGAAAAGACACTTCTCTGAAGAAGACATACAAATGGCTAACAGACACATGAAACAATTTTCATCATTGTTAGCCATCAGGGAAATTCAAATCAAAAGCACATTGAGATACCACCTTACACCACTTAGAATGGCAAAAATGACAGGGAAAGAAACATCCATTGTTCGAGAGGTTGTGGAGAAAGGGGAAACTTCTTACACTGTTGGTGGGAATGCAAGTTGGTACAGCCACTCTGGAAAACAGTGTGGAGGTTCCTCAAAATTTTAAAAATAGAGCTACCCTATGACCCAGCAATTGCACTTCTAGGTATTTACCCCAAAGACACAGATGTAATGAAAAGAAGGGCCATATGCACCCCAATGTTCATAGCAGCAATGTCCACAATAGCCAAACTGTGGAAAGAGCCGAGATGGCCTTCAACAGATGAATGGATAAAGAAGATGTGGTCCATATATACAATGGAATATTACTCAGCTATCAGAAAGGATGAATACCCAACTTTTACATCAACATGGATGGGACTGGAGGAGATTATGCTAAGTGAAATAAGTCAAGCAGAGAAAGTCAATTAGCATATGGTTTCACTTATTTGTGGAACATAAGGAATAGCATGGAGGACATTAGAAGGAACGGAAAAATGAAGGGAGGGAAATCGGAGGGGGAGATGAACCATGAGAGACTATGGACTCTGAGAAACAAACAGGGTTTTAGAGGGGAAGGGGGAGGGGGGATTGATTAGCCTGGTGATGGGTATTAAGGAGGGCACGTACTGCACAGAGCACTGGGTGTTATACGAAAAGAATGGATCATGGATCACCACATCAAAAAGCAATGATGTATTGTATGGTGACTAACATAACATAATAAAATAATAAAAAAAAAATAAATAGATTGCTCACTGCAAACACAACATTGAGAAATGGACCACTGATGTAATATATATTTGTATATTTATAAAGAATAGTTTAAAAACAAACAAACAAACAAAAATACTGAGAAAAAATAAAGTAAAGATGGCCAGAAGTGTTCAGGTTAGGGCATCTGATTTTGAATTTGACAATCAAGGAAGGCCCCTTGGGGTTAACTCATCATATATCTAATGTGGAAGAAAACATTCCAGGCAGCAGAAACAATGAGTGTCCAGGCCTGAGATAGAAATATAGAAGATGCGTTCCAGGAACTATGAGGTCTGTGTGGCTGGGTAAGAGTAAGCAAGGGCAGAGTCAGAGAGGCCAAGAAAAGACCAACTAGCACAGGGTGCTATGGGCAGGTCAATGTGGCCAGGATGCTTTACTTTGAGTGAAACAGGAAATCGATGAAAAGTTGTAAATGGAGGAATAACATGATTAGATTAATGTTTTGAGAGTCTTACTCTGTACGTTTTATTGAGAATAAATTCAAAGGGGCGAGGCTTTAAGTGGGAAAAGCAATTAGGAGCCTTTGCAATAATTCATAACATGGTAGTATTATCAGAGGTGCTGAGATCTGGAATGTGGACAGAATCTTGGTATATTTCAAAGGTAGAGCTGCGGGTGTCTGGGTGGCTCAGTCGTTAAGCGTCTGCCTTCGGCTCAGGTCATGATTCCAGGGTCCTGGGATAGAGCCCCGCATCAGGCTCCCTGCTCGGCGGGAAGCCTGCTTCCCCCTCTCCCACTCCCCTGCTTGTGTTCCCTCTCTCACTATTTCTCTCTCTGTCAAATAAATAAATATATAAATCTTAAAAAAAAAAAAAAAAAGTAGAGCTGGCAGAATCTGCTGTTGGATGAGGGATGAGTTGTCAGAGAAAGAGAAAAATCAAAATGATTCCAGAGTTTGAATCTCCAGAATTGGCATAATGAAGTTGTTAACATTGATGGTTAAAGCTGCAGGTGTGGGAGAAGAAGGGAGTTGGGTTTTGAACATACCAATGTTGTGATGAATGTTAAATATCCAAAGTTTGATGTGAAGTAAGCAGATGATTCTGCAAATACAGTGTTTCAGGAGAAAGGTCTAAGGTAGAGATATGCATTTGGAATCAGTAAGCACATGAATGGAATTTAATTAAAGCAATGATCCAGCCAGCCCAGGAATGCATTGAGAGTGAGCTGAGAAAGAAAGAAGAGGTCCCAGTCCTAAAACCATTGGATAGAGAAGAGAGGAAAACAGCAAAGGAGACCAAGAATGAGTGATGAGTAGAGAGGGAAGGAAATTGTGATGATCAGTGTCTTTGGGAAAGAGAAAGGAGGTTTTCCAGGACAAAGGATTCTCAACAACATTGAATGCTACAGAAAAGTAATTTAAGGTGAACTCTAATGACTACTCACCAGTGTGGAGGTCACTGGGAAGTCTCCTTTGAGTATTGTTATATCATGATGAACAATTGAGTGTAGGAGAGAGGGGTGGGGGAGCAATTGGAGATAGACCATTTTAACAACCACTTCACAGATTTATTTTCTTATAAATGGATCAAGGAAGTGTGCTGGAGTGGAAATGATGTGTAAAGACAACATATGTTAAGTAGGCCTAGCACAGTTCCATGGAAACCCACATTTCTGTCTGTTACTTATGACCTCTAGAGTTTGGGGAAATTGCATAAACTCTGACTCTGAGTCTCCTCATCTATAATGTGGGGATGATAACAGTCACCTTGAGGGTGGTTAAATGGGTTAGCAGCGATGATATATTACATACATGACCCACTCAGGTTAGGGTATCAACACAAGACCACCAGAAGTGGATTTAGAGACAAATAGTAATAAGGGTCATTATAATAGTATTTGTTATTATGATATTAAAAATAAAACCATATTAATGAAACTTATTATTTTTAAATGTTTATAAAGTCAAGACACTGAATATTTTACATTCTGCCTTCTTCATTCAGATTTTACACATAAATGTATTTATTAATTATGTGTATAAGTAAAATTTCACATCAATCTCCCTGGGACTTCACAGTATCAATATTGGTTTTCTGTTGTTGTGTAAGAAATTACCACAGATTTCACTGCTTAAATCCACATACATTTATTAGGTCATAGTTATACAGACCAGACATTCATGTGGGATCAGCTCATTTCTCTGCTTAGGTTTTCACAAGATCAATATTAAGGTGTTGGCAGGCTGGGCTCCTCTGAAGAGTCTGGGGAGGAATCCACTCCCAAGCTGATTCAGTCTATTGGCATAATGTAGTTATGGCGGTTGTAGGACTGAGATCCCCATTTCCTTGTTGGCTATCAGTTGGAGGTCACTGGCCTTTCTTCTCATGTGGCTCATTCTGTCTTCAAAGACAGCAAGGACACATTAAATTCAAATCTCTCTCACTTCCTGTTCTGCCACCAGCCCAATAGCCAGAGAAACCTTTCTGATTTTAAGGGTTCATGTGATTAGATGAGATCCACCCAAATCATGTTCCTCTTGTCATAAAATATAATCATGAGAGTAGCACCAGGGTCTATAGGTCATGGGGCTCATTTTAGAATTCTGCCTACCAGAGTAACATAACATTGGAAGAAAGTGGTAGATTTCAAATTAACAAAATTTCTCTATGGATTTTGAGAAAAAATAAATGCAGAAGATCTTCCTAAGAGCACCCAAGTGTTCTGAATGTAGGTGAAAGGTATCTAAATAATTATGCTTATGGTTCATCACATCATCAGTGGTTATGCTTTTATTGGGGTAATAATGAGTCCTGAATTATGCAGAGGTAGCAATGGGATACACAAGGAAGTAATGAGGAATATACTAGTGACCCACAAGGCAAACTATTATTTTTCTTTCTCTAGGAGTTATTTGAGAGAGGAGGATGAGGAATGGTGGGACTATTATACATAATATTGTGCTTCCTATGTTTTTACCAGTCTTCTCTGACCTTTCACATGTCCCACAAAATTCTTCCCACAGTTGATGTAAAGCTGGACCCTGTCACAGCACACCCTAGCCTCCTCTTGACGGCTGATCTACGCAGTGTGCAGGATGGAGAGCTGTGGAGGGATCTCCCCAACAACCCCGAGCGATTTGACACATGGCCCTGTATCCTGGGTTTGCAGAACTTCTCCTCAGGGAGGCATTACTGGGAAGTCATGGTGGGAGAAAGAGCAGAATGGGGTTTAGGTGTCTGTCAAGAGACAGTGCCACGGAAGGGGGAGACCACACCCTCTCCTGAGAACGGAGTCTGGGCCATGTGGCTGCTGAAAGGGAATGAGTACATGGTCCTTACCTCCCCATCAGTGCCTCTCCTCCACCTGGAACGGCCTCATTGCATTGGGATTTTTTTGGACTATGAAGCAGGTGAAATCTCCTTTTACAATGTAACAAATGGGTCTTACATCTACACATTCAATCAACTGTTCTCTGGTGTTCTTCGACCTTATTTTTTCATCTGTGACACGATTCCTCTTATCTTGCCATCTATGACAGATGTGGAGTCAGAAAATTGGGCATCCAGGGGTCATCTTGACTCTGCTTCTAATGTGAGACACGATCATTCCTAAAATTCTGTTCCTGAGAATTTTACACCTAGCAAAGGTTCCTGGGGTGGAATGAGGATGCAAACATGCTAAGCCCCAACAAATGCCCCCATTCAAATCAGCACTTTAATCCTTCTTGCTATGGACATTTTTACATCAGGACAAAACAGAAAATATTAAATATTTACATTTGGAGGAGAATTATAGAGCATATATATTTAATTTTGTAAGTGATGATCTCTATAGCCCATGTGGTGCTTGAACTCACTACCCGAGATCAAGAGTCACATGCTCTTCTGACTGAGCTGGCCAGGCGCCCCTATATATCATAATTTTAGAAATGGAGCAGGCTTCTCAAGTCTTACAAATGGTGCTACACATTTTCTTGATGAGGCTTTGTCCAAGTCAATGGACCTTTTGTTAAGGATTCCTATACATTCATTATAATTTCTCATTCTTTTTGATCTCCTTCCATTCCAACTCATATTAAGAATAGAAATGACTTTTTTTTTTTTTTTTTTTTACAAATGGCAAGTCTTAAATTGGTGGAGAACAGTCCAATTTCACTCCAGCATCAGATACATAATTCTGTTTCTCTTCCTCTCTCATTCTGTCTCTCTCTGTCTGCCTCTGTCTCTTTCTTTCTTGCTCCTGACTTATTTTTTGCTTTATACCTGTTATTGATAACATTCCATTTCCTTCTAGATTAACATATTCAGAACCATTTCTTTTTACATTCAATTTTCCTATGACTATATTCATTTACTTTCTAAATCCTCTTTATACTGGACTAATTTCTAAGGATTATGAAATCCATTCCTCTGATTCTGATATAACTGATTATGACTCCAGACACATCTAGGACTGCAACTTTTTCCTTTATTTTTAGAGACTTTTTTTTAGAGTAGAAATTACTCAGAATTCTGATTCAACTAGTTCTTTGACTTAGCCATTTGCTAGTGGCAAGACCTCAAACAAATAAACCCTTTGTCTTTAGATCTCACCAATTTAATATGGTTCCTATAAGTGAAATAGTGATATGGACCTACAATGCTATGACAGATATTTAAGATCATGATTGATATGATCGGTTTTAATTAAACTTCTCTACTTAAATACAATATAAAGATGATGATGATGATGATGAACTGATAATGATATTTGACTTATTTTTAAAGTGTACTCTGTAACTTCCTAAAAAAAATTCTTAAGTCCTGGAAGGCTAACTTCACTGCTACGTTTCTCTATATCTGTGTCTAATAAATAATTGCCAGACAAATGCTAAAGTGTTTAAATGCTAAATATTTAAGTGCCATACAATTATTAATTAATGGGAAATTTAGTTAACATTACTTTAATAATAATCTGCCAACACTTTAATCCTCCACTTTAACTCTACCTTGAATTTTAACATATTTTTCTCTTCCTGAAACATCTTTGACTAAAATCTTTCACTTACTTTCCAATAACATCGTTAACATAGTTTTCTTTCTAGAGTTTTTAAACATTTTTCTTTCCAGGCCTTTTACATTTGGAGGACTATCATGAAGTATAATAATTTTAGCAATGGAACAATCTCATAAACTGTATTTCCAGATGGCTCTACATACTTTATTGATGAGTCCTTGTATTAAAGATTTCTGTACATTCATGTGTAATACATTTTTGTTTGATCATAAGCAAACAAGTCCTCTTTCCATCTCTCCTTTTCAAATGGAGGTAATAATAATGTATTCTTACATGCCTCTTGTTGATATTTTATAGACCACACATACCTGAGGCCTCTTTCATGCATGGTCTGAGTAGAGAAGAGGCTCATGCCCTGGGTTTCCATTCATGCTTCCCCATCATCAGGGGTTAAACAGGAGCTGGCAATGTAGTGAAACACCTACTCATGTCACTGTAAGGCCAGGGATCCATGACAGGAGACCATATGGTGAACATACACTCACAGCAGTAGAGACCCTTCCCCATGGGCATCAGGAGGAATGGAGTCACTGCTCTGAGATCACACCTCCCCAGCGGCTTCTACCCATTCATTTAAGCTTAAGAAGCAGAAGGACACCACGGCACAGCCTCAGGCCTTCCACCCTCTTCAAGGCATGAACAGAGAATGACTAGTCCCTAGAGGAAGTTAACATCCTGGTTTCCACTGTCTCCCTCCCATCCTGTTACCTCACTTTGCATCTTATCATGATTTATGTCAATTATTCAACCAACTTAAATCTTCCTTCATCCCTTGCTTTCCAAGCTGCATGAAGTTTTGTGCATCTGCTATTATGACCCTTTCTCCTTTCCCTCCCTAATTCCTGAAAGGTGTCTTCTGTTCTCTCTGGAATTCTGGTTCATCAACAGCTAACTTCTTTAAATCATCTTTAAAGATCTTTCCTATTCACTGAACTCTCCCTTACTTTCTTCTCTGCCCTTTCTCCTAAAACACACACACACACACACAGAGGCTTCTTCATCTCAGTGGAAGGGAACTGCGTCCTTTCAATTGCTCAGGCCAAGAATCTGGTTGACTCCTCTCTTGATTTCTTTAGCCCTCACCCAGCCCATCAGCAAACCTTTGACTTTACCTTCAGAATAAACACAGAGTTCAACCAGTCCTAACCACTCTGCTGCTATAACTCTGGTCTGAACTTCCATCCTCTTCCACTGGGTTACTACAACAGTTTCTTAACAGTCATCTTGGCTGTACTCCAGCCCCTCCCATGTCCATTATCAATGCACAGTTGGGCTGATCCTTCAGTTCCCAAGACAATAGTTCCAGTGCAATGACTTTACATTGAACTTAAAATTAAAGCCATAATCTTTACAGCGAGCCTTCAAACCCTGGAGTATCTGAATACCAGTTCCTTACCTGATTCTGATTCTGTCTCTGTCCACATACTGCTGGTTTCATCCTCCTCCTTCTACTCTGGCATCTAGGCTGGGTTTACACCAGACCAGGCATTTCTCACCATGGGACCTTTCTGCCAGCTGTGCCCTCTACCTGCAATTCCCTTTTCCTACATTTCTGCTTTACTCATACCCCCCCGCCTTTTACCATTAAACCTGCTCAAACCCAGCTTCTAGGTCAGAACTCTATAGTCTGAACAACCTCAGTGTCCACCCAGAGCCCACTCTCCCAGTGCTTGTTTTTCCAGTATTATACTTAACAGTTTCTAAAAGTATTCTATCTTATTTATTGGGTTTGTTTTTGTTTGTTTGTTTTGCCTTTTCTTGGTAGAATGCAAGCACTCTGAAGGAAGGGATCTTTGTCTATTGATAACAGTATTTTCTACATATCTCAAGCACCTCAAATACTGGCTTGTACATGGTTATCACTCAATACATATTTGTTGAATAAATAAATGATTGACTTTCAGGGGACAGAATTCAATGGTGGATCTAAAAGTGTTTTGCAAAATACAATATATTATTATTATTATTATTACTATTACTATTATTTATAACTATTCAACCACTGACCAATAAATTTTAACGTCAAATACTAAATGAGTAGAATCAATTTTTAGGTATAGAGAAAATTTTAATAGAAGGATCAATTTGAGCTAGTAGTTTCCAAGATGGCAGAGTAATAGGGGGACCCTGAACTTGCCTTGTCCTCTGAATACAACCTTCAACTATTTTGAACAACTAGGGAAAGGATCAGAGGAATATAGAAACAATCTGCACATTTGGACTGAGTGAATTTGGCAGAAGCAAGGTTCAGAACCATGAACTGGGGGACTGGGAAGCTGCAGGGCTGGGAATGGGAGGAAGCAGGTTCAAGGAGCAAAGTCAGGAAGAGGGAGAAATTTGGAAAGAATGCAGTGGTTTGTGACCCCACAATAAGCTGTGGCGAGCAGATCCCTGGGTTGTTCAGGGAGAGATTGCTTCCCTACCTGGAGGGCACTTGAGGAGCATATTTGTCCTCTCCAGAAACAAAGGAATAGCCAGGGAGCCAGTGAGGGGAGCACCACAGCGGGGTCAGAGGGGCATGCAGAAGGCAGAAAACCTCTTAATTTTTTGGTGTGAGCTAAAGTAGGCTTGAACCTTTGTGCATGCTCCAGGAAGCCACTTTTCTGGGACTGGCTGAGCACAGAACAGAGACCAGAGTGGATCGCTGCTAACCTGACCATTGCTTTTGCTGTCTGCCACAATAGATTCAAGCTTCTGCAACAGCTTTCCTGGCACAAAGGAGAGTAGGAGACTGAGTAAAGTGTAGATGACTGATACCCTGGCTCCATCTTTTTGCTGAGTATTACAATAAACTCTAGCCTCTACATGTGCACTGTGTGAGGACTTTTTGGGGACTAGCTGATTCTGGGAAAGACCTGAGCCTCCCCACCTGGGGACAGGAGTGGGTGCACACATATTACCAGGCTCTTTAATACTTGGAGTTTTGAATCTCAGCCACTGGCCAGAGACAAAATGCAGGAGATCTGTGGCTCTGGGCATGCTGATTACCTGGGCACAGACAGGTTAGAGCAGGGAATTGATGAGTGCCTCAGCCACAGGCGATTGCTTGCTTTTCTGGGAGGGCCTCCTGAGAAGCAGCTGCCAGGAGTTCAGCCCCCCAGGGACAAAGAGATGGGGTGAAGCCATATTCTACCTCCTCCACAACCAACCCTTCCTCCTATCCACCAGCACAGACTCCAAAGAGAAACACAGTGCCTCTAGTGGACACTGGAATCCCTTACACTAAACCCTGCCCCCTGACCTGGTAGGAACATCTTTCTGAGGGCAAGTCAGCTTGTGAGCCAGCACAGCAGGCCTCTCCCTCAGAAGACAAACACAAACCACAGCCTATACCAAGTCTACTGATAAAAGAAAGCTCCAAAACATCGGCTTCTAGCTTGACCTCACAAACAAATCAAAGCATACTTATGTAAAGGAACAAACACTCCCCACTACAAAAAAGGAGGAACTCTGTAGAGGAAGGGCTAGTGGGAAAGAGCAGCCAAAACACAACAGCAGAGTGTACACAACATACACCATAATCACTTCCTGAAGACGTTGTTGTTGTTGTTGATAGTATAATTACTGTTTTGGCTGATTTCCACCCCCCCTTTTTTCTTTCTCTTTCTTTCCTCCTTTCTTTTCAGGACAAAATGACTAAGGAGAAATTCACAACAAAAGAAAGAACCAGAAGTAATACTCTCTGCCACAGATTTAATCAATATGGATATAAGTAAGATGTAGGAGGTAAATTCAGAATACCGATTATAAAGATACTAGCTGGGGTTGTAAAAAGCATAAAAGATACTGGAGAATCCCTTGGTGCAGAAATAATAGAACTAAAATATAATCAGGCCAAAATTAAAAATGCTATTATTGAGATGCAGTAAAAAATAGAGGCTCTAACCACTAGGTTAAACGAGGTAGAAGAGAGAGTCAATGATATAGAAGACTAAATAATGGAAAGTAAGGAAACTGAGAAAAAGAGAAAAACAACTACTGGATCATGAGGGGAAGCTTCAATAAATCAGTGAAACCAGAAAGCACAATAATATTCAAATAACAGGGATCCTAGAAGATGTGGAAGGGGGGGACAGAAGGTTTATTTGAACAAATTATAGCCAAGAACTTCCCTAATCTGTGGAAGGAAACAAGCATTCAAGTCCAGGAGGCACAGAGAACCCCCCTCAAAGTCAATAAAAATAGATCAACACCCTAACATATAATAGTGAAGCTTGAAGTTTTCAGAGATAAAGAGAAAATCCTGAAATCAGCTTGAGACAAGAAGTCTCTAACCTACAAGGGTAGAAACATTAGACTGGCAACAGACCTATCCACAGAGACCTGGCAGGTCAGAAAGGACTGGCATGATATAGTCAGGGTGCTAAATGAGAAAAACATGTGGCCAGCAATACTTTATCTAGCAAGGCTGTCATTCAGAATGGAAGGAGAAATAAAGAGCTTCAAGGAAAAAAAGAAATTAAAAGAATTTATGATCACTAAGCCAACTCTGCAAGAACATACAAAGGGGATCCTTCAAGCTAAGAGAGACCCCAAAACTAACAGACCAGAAAGAAACAGAGACAATATACAGAAATAGTGACTTTACAGGTAATACAATGGCAATAAATTAATATCTTTCAATAGTTACTCTGAATGTAAATGGGCTAAATGTTCTAATCAAAAGAAACAGGGAGTCAGATTGGATTAAAAAAAAATAAAAAGCAAGACCCATTGATATGCTGTCTACAAGAGACTCATTTTACAATCAAAGACACCTCCAGATTAAGTTAGGGGGTAGAAAACAATTTATCATGCTAATAGACCTCAAAAGAAAGCTGGGGTAGAAATCCTCATATCAGACAAGTTAGATTTTAAAACAAAGACTGTAATAAGAGATGAAGAGGGAAACTATATCATACTTAAATGGTCTATAAAACAAGAAGATCTAACAATTGTAAATATGTATGCCCCTAACTTGGGAGCAGCCAATTATATAAACTAATTAATAAAAATTAAAGAAACACATTGATAATAATAAATAATAGTAGGGGAATTTAACACCCCAAATCACAGCAATGAACAGATCATCTAAGCAGAAGAACAACAAGGAAACAAGGACTTTGAATGACACACTGGGCTAGATGAACTTCACAGATATATACAAAGCATTCCAACCTAAAGCAACAGAATACACATTCTCCTTGAGAGCACATGGAACATTCTTCAGAATAGATCACATCCTGGGTTATAAATCAGGTCTCAACTGGTACCAAAATATTGGGATTTTTCCTTGCATATTTTCAGACTACAGTGCTTTGAACCTTGAACTCAATCACAAGAGGAAATTTGGAAGGAACTCAAATACATGGAAGTTAAAGAACATCTTATTAAGAATGAATGGGTCATGGGGTACCTGGGTGGCTCAGTCAGTTCAGCATCTGCCGTCAGCTCAGGTCATGACCCCATAGTCCTGGGATTGAGCCCTGCATCAGGTTCCATGCTCAGTAGGGAATATACTTCTCCCTGTGACCGTCCCCCTACTCATATTCTCTATCACTCTCTCTATCTCTCTCAAATAAATAAATAAAATCTTAAAAAAGAGAATGAATGGATCAACCAGTAAACGAAAGAGGAATTTAAAAAATTCATGGAAGCCAATGAGAATGAAAACATAACAGTTAAGAACCTTTGGGATGGTGTTGGAGCAAGATGGTGGAGGAGTAGGAGACCTGGATTTTGTCTGGTCTCAGGAATTCACCTAGATAGGGATCACACCATTCTGAACACCTACAAACTTAACAGGAGATCGAAGAAAATAATAGCAACAACTCTCTGAACAGAAAAGCGACCACTTTCTGGAAGGTAGGACATGCGGAGAAATGAAGCTGAGGTGATATTAGGGAGGATAGATGGCGGGGGAGGGGGCCTCCATCGGTGGCTTCTGGCAAGTGATAGAGCCTTGGAGCACAAAATCGGAAATTTTAGAAGTCTGCTCCACTGAGGGAGATCGTTCCAGTGGCTAAGCGGGGGGTGGAACCCTCATGGAACAGTGTGGTCTCAGGACCCTAGGGGTCACAGAAAGACCGGGGGTGCCTGAGTGCAGCAGAGCTCCTAGGTATCAGAGCGGGGAAGCCGGCTGCAGAGACGGAGCCAAGGCGTGGGCTCTCAGCTCAGGGTTGCCATAAACCATGATCTGCGGCACAGTCGGGCCACTGCTCCTCCAGCAGGGACCTAAAAAGCAGCAGATCCGGGGAGACTCACCTTCCTCCCCTGGGAGGAGTGGCACGGGAGCACACCGCAGGGATCTGCTGGGTTTGAAGACTCCACACCAAGTCCAGTGCTAGAGATAGAAATGCTCGGTCACAGGCTGGGTGAGCGGGGGGTGAAGCCAGAGACCGGGGAGATGGGAGTGACTGACTGCTTTTCTCTGAGCAGGAGCGGGGCCCCTAGTTCTCGGCTCCAATGGGATGGAGATTGGGAGGCCGCCATTTTCACTCTCGGCCTCCAAAGCTGTATGGAAAGCTTTCAGGGAACCAAAGCTACCGAGAGCAAACCCGAGCAGATTACTTAGGCCTGACCGGGCAAGGGCGGGGCAATTCTGCCTTCAGCAAAGACATTTGGGAACCACAGCAACAGGCCTCTTCCCCAGAAGATCAGGGAGAACAGCCAGCCAAGACCAAGTTTACTGATCAATGAGAACGGCAGAACTCCAGCGCTAGGGGAATACTGCACATAGAATCCATGGCTTTTTTACCATGATTCTTTAGTCTTTCAAAGGTATTTTTTTAAATGTCTTTTTTTTTTTTTGAATTTTTCTTTTTCCCTTTTCAACCAACATTTTATCAATCCCCTTTTTAAAAAAACATTTTTATTTTTCATTTTTAGAGTCATATTCTATCCGTTCATAGTAGTTACCCTTATTTTTGGCATATACATATAAGTTGTTCTCTCTTTAAAAATTTCAGAGAGTTTCTTCTAACAGATCAAAATATACACTAAATCTCTACTGTATGATTCTGTTCTACTCTCCTGCCTGATCAATTCTCCCCCTTTTTTTTCTTTATTTTTTAAATCCTCTTCTTTCTTTTTTCAAACAACTTCTATCAATTCCTTTTATAAAATTTTTTAAAATTTTCATCTTTACAGTCATATTCTAACTCTTCATCATATCAACCCTTATTTTTGTACATATATAAGCTTTTCTTTCTTTAAAATTCTGGGAGGCACTTTCCTCTAACAGACCAAAATACACCCAAAATTTAGTGTGTGGCATGGATCTATGCACCAGCCTGATCATATTTGATCATATTCTGTTTTATTGTTTTGTTTTGTTTTGTTCTGTTTTTGTTTGTTTTATTCTTTTCCTTTTCTTTCTTTCTTTTTTTTTTTTTTCTTGTTTCTTTCTTCCCCCTTCTTTTCCCCCAGCTTCAAGTCTTTTCTGATTTGTTTAGAGTACATTTTCTGGGGACGTGTTACCCTGTTAGCATTTTGTTCTCATTCACCTATTCTCCTCTGGACAAAATGACAAGATGGAAAAAATCACCTCAACAAAAAGAACAAGAGGCAGTAACGACTGCCAGGGACCTACTCAATACGGACATTAGTATGATGTCAGATCAAGAGTTCAGAATCATCACTTTAAAGATACTAGCTGGGCTTGAAAAAAGCATGGAAGCTATTAGAGAAACCCTTTCTGGAGAAATAAAAGAACTAAAATCTAACCAAGTAGAAATCAAAAAGGCTATTAATGAGGTGCAATCAAAAATGGGGGCACTAACTGCTAGGATAAATGAGGCAGAAGATAGAATCAGTGATATAGAAGACCAAATGATGGAAAATAAAGAAGCTGAGAAAGAGAGATAAACATCTACTGGATCACGAGGGCAGAATTCGAGAGATAAGTGATACCATAATATGAAACAATATTATAATAATTGGGATCCCAGAAGAAGAAGAAAGAGAGAGAGGGGCAGAAGGTATATTGGAGCAAATTATAGCAGAGAACTTCCCTAATTTGGGGAAGGAAACAGGCATCAAAATCCAGGAAGCACAGAGAACCCCTCTCAAAATCAATAAAAATAGGTCAACAACCTGACATCTAATAGTAAAACTTACGAGTCTCAGAGACAAAGAGAAAATCTTGAAAGCAGCTCGGGAGAAGAGATATGTAACCTACAAGGGTAGAAACATTAGATTGGCAACAGACCTATCCACAGAGACCTAGCAGGCCAGAAAGGACTGGCAGGATATATTCAGAGCACTAAATGAGAAAAATATGCAGCCAAGAATACTATATCCAGCCAGGCTGTCATTGAAAATAGGATAGATAAAAAGCTTCCAGGACAAAAAAAAAAAAAAAAATGAAAGGAATTTGCAAACACAAAACCAGCCCTACAAGAAATATTGAAAGGGGTCCTCTAAGCAAAGAGAGAGTCTAAAAGCAACATAGACGAGAAAGGAACACAGACAAAAAATACAGTAACAGTCACCTTACAGGCAGTGCAATGGCACTAAATTCATATCTTTCAGTAGTTACCCTGAATGTAAATGGGCTAAATGCCCCAATCAAAAGACACAGGCTATCAGTTGGGACAAAAGACCCATCGATATACTGTCTTCAAGACACTCCTTTTAGACCCAAAGACACCCCCAGATTGAAAGTGAGGGGGTGGAAATCCATTTACCATGCTAATGGACACCAAAAGAAAACTGGGGTGGCAATCCTTATATCAGACAAATTAGATTTTAAACCAAAGACTGTAATAAGAGATGAGGAAGGACACTATATCATAATTAAAGGGTCTATCCAAAAAGAAGATCTAACAATTGTAAATATCTATGCCACTAACATGGGAGCAGCCAGTTATATAGAACAATTAAAACAAAAGCAAAGGAACACATTGACAACAATACAATAATAGCGGGGTAATTTAACACCCCCTCATTGAAATGGACAGATCATCTAAGCAAAAGATCAACAAGGAAATAAAGACTTTAAATGACACACTGGACCAAATGGACTTCACAGACATATTCAGAACATTCCACCCCAAAGCAACGGAATACACATTCTTCTCTAGTGCCCATGGAACATTCTCCAGAATAGATCACATCCTAGGTCATAAATCAGCTCTCAACCGGTACCAAAAGATTGGGATCATTCCCTGCCTATTTTCAGACCACAATGCTTTGAAACTAGAACTCAATCACAAGAGGAAAGTCGGAAAGAACTCAAATACATGGAGGCTAAAGAGCATCCTACTAAAGAAGAATGGGTCAACCAAAAATTAAAGAAGAATTAAAAAAAGGCATGGAGACCAATTAAAATGAAAACAAAACTATTCAAAATCTTTGGGATGCAGCAAAAGCAGTCCTAAGAGGCAAGTATATAGCAATACAAGCCTTACTCAAGAAACAAGAAAGGTCTCAAGTACACAACCTAACTCTACACCTAAAGGAGCTGGAGAAAGAACAGCAAATAAAGCCTAAACCCAGCAGGAGAAGAGAAATCATAAAGATCAGAGCAGAAATCAATGAAATAGAAACCAAAAGAACAGTAGAACAGATCAACGCAACTCAGAGCTGGTTCTTTGAAAGAATTAACAAGATTGATACACCCCTGTCCAGACTTAACAAAAAGAAAAGAGAAAGGACTCAAATCAACAAAATCATGAATGAAAGAGGAGAGATCAGAACCAAAACCAAAAAAATATAAACAATTATAAGTACATGTTATGAGCAACTGTATGCCAGCAAATTAGATAACCTGGAAGAAATGGAGGCATTCCTAGAGATGTATCAACTACCAAAACTGAAACAGGAAGAAATAGAAAACCTGAGCAGACCTATAATCACTAAGGAAACTGAAGCAGTCATCAAAAATCTCCCAACAAACAAAAGCCCAGGGCCAGATGGCTTCCCAGGGGAATTCTACCAAACATTTAAAGAAGAATTAACACCTATTCTTCTGAAACTGTTCCAAAAAATAGAAATGCAAGGAAAACTACCAAACTCATTTTATGAGGCCACCATTACCTTGACCCTAAAACCAGACAAAGACCCCACCAAAAAGAATTACAGACTAATATCCTTGATGAACATGGATGCAAAAATTCTCACCAAAATAGTATCCAATAGAATCCAACAGTACATTAAAAGGATTCTTCACCACGACCAAGTGGGATTTATCCCTGGGCTGCAAGGTTGGTTCAACATCATCAAATCAATCAATGTGATACAATACATTAACAAAAGAAAGAACAAGAATCATATGATCCTCTCAATAGATGCAGAAAAAGCTTTTGACAAAGTACAGCATCCTTTCTTGATCAAAACTCTTCAGAGTATAGGGATAGAGGGGACATACCTCAATATCATAAAAGCCATCTATGAAAAACCCACAGCGAATATCATTCTCAATGGGGAAAAACTGAGAGCTTTACCCCTAAGGTCAGGAACGCAGCAGGGATGTCCACTATCACCACTGCTATTCAACACAGTATTAAAAGTCCTAGCCACAGCAATCAGACAACAAAAAGAAATAAAAGGCAACTGAATCGGCAAAGAAGTCAAACTCTCACTTTTTGCAGATGATATGATACTTTATGTGGAAAACCCTAAAGACTCAACCCCAAAACTGCTAGAACTCATACAGGAATTCAGTGAAGTGGCAGGATATAAAATCAATGCACAGAAATCAGTGGCATTCCTATACACCGACAACAAGACAGAAGAAAGAGAAATTAAGGAGTTGATCCCATTTACAATTGCACCCAAAACCATAAGATACCTAGGAATAAATCTAACCAAAAGGGAAAGGTTCTGTACTCAGAAAACTATAAAATACTAATGAAAGAATTTGAGGAAGACACAAAGAAACGGAAAATTGTTCCATGCTCATCGATTGGAAAGACAAATATTGTGAAGATGTCAATGCTACCTAGAGCAATCTACACATTCAATGCAATCCCCATCTAAATACCATCCACTTTTTTTCAAAGAAATGGAAGCAATAATCTTAAAATTTGTATGGAACAAGAAAAGACCGCGGATAGCCAGAGGAATGTTGAAAAAGAAAAGCAAACCTGGCAGCATCACAATTCCGGACTTCAAGCTCTACTACAAAGCTGTCATCATCAAAACAGTATGGTACTTGCATAAAAACAGACACATAGATCAATGGAACAGAATAGAGAGCCCAGAAATGGACCCTCAACTCTATGGTCAACTAATCTTTGACAAAGCAGGAAAGAATGTCCAATGGAAAAAAGACAGTCTCTTCAACAAATGGTGTTGGGAAAATTGGACAGCCACATGCAGAAGAATGAAACTGGACCATTTCCTTACAGCACACACAAAAATAGACTCAAAATGGTTGAAAGATCTAAATGTGAACACAGGCATCAAAATCCTAAAGGAGAACACAGGCATCAAAATCCTAAAGGAGAACACAGGCAGCAACCTCTTTGACTTCAGCCACAGCAACTTCTTCCTAGAAACATTGCCAAAGGCAAGGGAAGCAAGGGCAAAAATGAACTATTGGGACTTCATCAAGATAAAAAGCTTTTGCACAGCCAAAGAAACAGTCAACAAAACCAAAAGACAACTGACAGAATGGGAGAAGATATTTGCAAATGACATATCAGATAAAGGGCTAGTATCCAAAATCTATAAAGAACTTCTTAAACTCAATGCCCAAAGAACAAACAATCCAATCAAAAAATGGGCAGAAGACATGAACAGACGTTTTTCCAAAGAAGACATCCAAATGGCCAACAGACACATGAAAAAGTGCTCAACATCGCTTGGCATCAGGGAAATCCAATTCAAAACCTTAGTGAGATCCCACCTCACACCAGTCAGAATGGCTAAAATTAACAAGTCCGAAATGACAGATGTTGGCGGGGATGTGCAGAAAGGGGAACCCTCCTACACTGTTGGTAGGAATGCAAGCTGGTGCAACCACTCTGGAAAACAGTATGGATGTTCCTCAAAAAGTTGAAAATAGAGCTCGCATATGATCCAGCAATTGCACTACTGGGTATTTACCCCAAAGATACAAATGTAGGGACCCGAAGGGGTACGTGCTCCCCAATATTTATTGCAGCAATGTCCACAATAGCCAAACTGTGGAAAGAGCCAACATGTCCATCGACAGATGAATGGATAAAGAAGAGGTGGTATATATATGCAATGGAATATTATGCAGCCATCAAAAGGAATGAGCTCTTGCCATTTGTAACAACGTGGATGGAACTGGAAGCTGTTTTGCTGAGTAAAATAAGTCAATCAGTGAAAGACATGTATCATATGACCTCACCGATATGAGGAATTCTTAATCTCAGGAAACAAACTGAGTGTTGCTGGAGTGGGTGGTGGGGTGGGAAGGATGGGGTGGCTGTGTGATAAGCATTGGGGAGGGTATGTGCTATGGTGAGTGCTGTCAATTGTGTAAGACTGTTGAATCTCAGATCTGTACCTCTGAAACAATTAATGCAATATATGTTAAGAAAAGAAGAAGAAGAAGAAGAAGAAGAAGAAGAAGAAGAAGAAGAAGAAGAAGAAGAAGAAGAAGAAGAAGGAGAAGAAGAAGAAGAAGAGGAAGATAGCAGGAGGGGAAGAAGAAGATAGCAGGAGGGGAAGAATGAAGGGGGGGGAAATCAGAGGGGGAGAAGAACCGTGAGAGACGATGGACTCTGAAAAACAAACTGAGGGTTCTAGAGGGGAGGGGTGTGGTATGATGGGTTAGTCTGGTGGTGGGTATTGAGGAGGGCACGTTCTGCATGGAGCACTGGGTGTTATGCACAAACAATGAATCATGGAACACTACATCAAAAACTAATGATATATTGTATGGTGATTAACATAACAATCAAAAATTTTTAAAAAAAGAACCTTTGGGATGCCTCAAAGCCAATACAGTCCTTTCTCGAGAAATAAGAAAATTCATAAATACACAAGCTAACTTTACACCTAAAAGAAAAACAAATAAAGCCTAAACCCAGCAGAAGAAGAGAAATAATAAACATTAGAGCAGAAATCAATGAAATAAAAACCAATAGAACAGTAGAACAGATCAAAGTACCTAGGAGCTGGTTCTTTGAAAGAATTAATAAGATCAATAAACACCTAGCCAAACTTATCAAAAAGAAAAGAGAAATGACCCAAATAAATAAAATCACAAATGAAGAGGAGAGATCACAATACCAAAGAAATGCAAACAATTACAGGAACATATGAGCAAGTATAAGCCAACAAATTTGGCAATCTGGAAATAATGGATGTTTCCTAGAAATGTATAAACTATTAAAACTGAACCAGGAAGAAATAGAAAACCTGAACCCACCCATAACCAGCAAGGAAATTTAAGCAGTAATCAAAAAACTCCCCAAAAAACAAGAATCCGGGGCCAGATGGCTTCCCAGTGTAAATCTACCAAACATTTAAAGAAAAAATAATACCTATTCTTCTGAAGCTGTTTCAAAAAAAAAAAAAAAAATAGAAATAGAAGGACAACTTCCAAACTCATTCTCTGAGGACAGCACTAAGTTTAATTACAAAATTAAAATCAGACAAAGTTTAATTACAGACAAATATACCCGATGAACATGGATCCCAAAATTCTCACCAAGATAATAGCCAGTAGGATCCAATAGTACATTAAAAGGATTATTCACCACGACAAAGTGGGATTTATCCCTGGGCTGCAAGGTTGGTTCAACATCTGCAAATCAATTAATGTGATACAATACATTAATAAAAGAAAGAACAAGAAACATATGGTCTCCTCAACTGATAAAGAAAAAGCATTTTACAAAACACAGCACCCTTTCTTGATTAAAACTCTCCACAGTGTAAGGATAGAGGGAACATACCTCAATATCATAAAAGCCATCTACAAAAAGCCCACAGTGAGTATCATTCTCAATGGGGAGAAAAAGAGAGCTTGTCCCCTAAAGTCAGGAACAAAATATGGATATCCACTCTCACCACTATTGGTCAACATAGGACTAGAAGTCCTAGTTTCAGCAATCAGACAACAAAAATAAATGAATATCCAAATTGGCAAAGAATAAATCAAATGCTCACTCTTCCCAGATGACAAGATACTTTATATGGAATACCCAAAAGACTCCACCCTAAAATTCCTAAATCTCATACATGAATTCAGCAGCATGGCAGGGTATAAAATCAATGCCCAGAAAACAATTGCATTTCTATACACTAACAATGAGACAAAAGAAAGAGAAATTAAGGAAATGATATTATTTTCAATTGCACCAAAATTCATAAGATACCTAGGTACAAACCCAACCAAAGAGGTAAAGGATCTGTACTCTGAAAACTATAGATCACTTATGAAAGAAATTAAGGAAGACACAGATGGAAAAATATTCCATGCTTATGCATTGGAACAACAAATTTTGTTAAGATGTCTATGCTACAAATTTAATGCAATCCCCAGCAAAATACCTTGACATTTTTCACAGATCTGTAATAAATAATTCTAAAACTTGTATGGAACCAGAAAAGATCCTGGATAGTGAAAGGCATGTTGGAAAAGAAAACCAAAGCTGGGGGCATCACAGTACCTGACTTCAAGCTATATTACAAGCTGTGATTATCAAGACATCATGGTACTGGTACAAAAACAGATGCATAGATCAATGGAACAGAATAGAGAGCCCAGAAATGGACCCTCAACTCTACAATCAACAAAGCAAGAAAGAATATCCAATGGAAAAATGACAGTCTCTTCAACAAATAGTGTTGAGAAGACTGGACGGCCACATTTAGAAGGATGAAACCGGACCATTTTCTTACACTACACACAAAGATAAACTTAAAATGGATGAAAGACCTAAATGTGAGACAGGAATCCATCAAAATCCTAGAGGAGAACACAGGCAGCCACCTCTGTGACCTCAGCAGCAGCAACTTCTTGCTAGACACATCTCCAAAGGCAAGGGAAACAAAAGCAGAAATGAACTTTGGGGACTTCATCAAGATAAAAACCTTTTGCACAGCAAAGGAAACAGTTAACAAAACCAAAAGACAACCTACAGAATGGGAGAAGATATTTGCAAATGTCTTATCTGATAAAGAGGTAGTACCCAAGACTTATAAAGAACTTATCAAACTCAACACCCAAAAAACAAATAATCCAAACAAGAAATGAGCAGAAGACATAAACAGATGTTTGTCTTTTCCCTATCAGGGAAATACAAATCAAAACCATAATGAAAAACTACTTCACACCAGTCTAAATGACTAAAATTACACGTCAGGAAACAACAAATGTTGGTGAGGATGTGGAGAAAGGGGAATCTCTTACACTGTTGGTGAGAATGAAAGTTGGTACAGCCACTTTGGGAAATAGTATGGAGGTTACTCAAGAAGTTAAAAAGAGAGCTACCCTATGGCCCAGCAATTGCTCTACTAGGTATTTCCCCAAAGGATACAAGCATTGTGTCCTTAAGAGGCACCTGGAAGCCAGTGTTTATAGCAACAATGTCCTCAATAGCCAAACTATAGAAAGAGCCCAGATGTCCATTGACAGATGAATTGATAGATAGATAGATATACCACTTCTTGTTTATCAAATCATCTGTATATATATACTCAGCCATCAAAAAAGGATGAAATCTTACCATTTACATCAACATGGATGGAACTAGAGGGTATTATGCTGAGGAAAATAAGTCAATCAAAGAAAGATAATTTTCACATGATTTCATTCATATGTAGAATTTAAGAAACAAGACAGAGGATCATAGAGGAAGGAAGGGGAAAATAAAATAAGACAAAATCAGAAAGGGAAACAAACCATAAGAGCCTCTTAACTGTAGGAATCAAACTGAGGGCTGGTGGAGGGGAGGGGGGGAGGTTTGGGATGCTGAGTGATGGGCATTAAAGAGGGCAAGTGATGTGATGAGTTCTGGGTGTTCTATGAAACTGATGATGTTCTGTACTCTACATCTGAAACTAATGATATACAGTATGGTAACTAATTGAATTTAAATAAAATAAGTTTTAAAAAAAATAAAAAGAAAGAAAGATCAGTTTGTAAATATAATGGATTCTAGGAACATGATGACTTACCATGCCCAGGTAATGGTCCCATTGAAAGTCCTGTAGGTTTGATAACAACACAACAGCACTTTTGTATCATGCAGTACCTCATATGCACTCTGTATGCCACGTCTGTACCCACTAAGAATGTGGGGGTCATTCTATAAAATTATATGCACTAAAACTTTTTTTTTTAATTTTTTCATGCTTTATGAGGCCCCTTCATCTGAGCTGTAGAGGAGAGTCACCTCCTACACCTATAGGGTATCTTGGGTCTCCTCTTCTACCCATCACTTCCCTCCTGCTGTGCATCGCTCTGTTATCATACATTGGGCTTTTTTTCTAACCCAAAGCATTATAAAGAATTACTATAATCATAAAGAATGATTAAAAAGTCAACTACCAACTTTAAATTATAGTTTTTCTGAATCTATAACTTTTCAGAGCTATGTTTACAGATTAACACAAGACTGGTAAGTCAAATAACAAAGTTGGTCATTTTCCTAACCAGTCAGGTGACTGTTTTGTCAAGTGAATTACCTAAATAAGCTAATGATTCTAACACGTTAAAAAGGCCTTGAATAAATGAAACAGGGAGGAGAGTGATATGTGGGGCTGGTTGGGAGCAGGTAGTAAAATAGCTGTGTTAGCAGGAAGAAAGAACTTAGCAAATTTAGAGTGGTGATTTCAACTCTTAGTGTCCACAAGGGCAGAGAAATTGGGAACACTGGGATTTATTAAACCTGTCTGCTCTTCAAGCATGGACTCCTCCATGCAGGTTTACTGGGTGCTACTGCGGCCCTCTGTGGATTTGTTATATAGAAAACAGGGAACAGTGGAGGTGGTCTGAATATATATAGAACACATTCTACAAACCTACAAGTTATACATATTGGTTTATAAGGAATATTCTCTTTATGCCTTGATTCTGTATGTATGCCAAAGTACCCAAATCATCCTTTTGATAAATTCCCTTGCTAATTGACTCAGACTCATCTGATTATTCTCTGATATTGCTTGGCTGATTGCAGGGACTCAATTTCAATTTATTTATTTCATCATTATTTTAAAAAATCCAGCCTCACGCTGTCATATTTGCTTCTACAAAAGCTTTAAAAACATGGTCATATTCACACAATCTAATAAAATTAGGGGTTCATGATACTGCTTAATTTTCCTCTAGTTTTAAAACTATGAAGTATAAATCAATATATGCTGGCATCTACCTTTCAGATCCAAAAATAAATAAATAAATGAAACAAAATAGTTCACCCAATTAGCTCCTTAAATTAATAACAAAATACCTATTAATCAATTCACCTATGTCATTTTTTTCTCTGAGACAATGGGTTCTTTCTTATCATACATTAAATTTTTAGTAAAAAGAAAAAAAGTCAAAATACTTTTGCCCTATGTTCCATAGATCTAAGGAGAGAGAGAAAAAAAAGGAAAAGATAAAGCATGATCCTATTCCAGGTTGCATGGGACTCATTATTTGTTTTTTAGACACACAAAAATTCTTGGTAACAAGGGAGCAAATGGCCCATCAGTATTTATGTTTATAGAACAACAATGGATCGAGTCCCCAGCTTTACATATGAAGGAATAAATCATTTTTATATCAAGGGACAAATTCTCCTGGTCCTCATTTTTTGTCTAGACCCTATGGGAGATTGAACAGTTTGATATGATACATGCATACAGCATACCTCAGTGTATATACTAATGACCCCTGTGGGCTTAGAGGTTCCCCAGAGCTTGGGGCTTTGATGAATCCAGGCCACCATTATAATCCCTCCCAGAGTCTCTCCTCAGGAGAGCTGCATCATTCTGTCATTGCCCTCCACACAAATATTGTGGTCCATTGCATTTATACAGGTATGGGCCAAGCAGAGGACAGGTGCCTCCATTTCCTCCCATATTTGGAATTGCACCGGCTACAGCACCCATGGGAACCCATAGTCAGGGAGAACACATTGCATAATTCCATGGGGGTCCTCCAGCTAGAGCTGCACCTTCGAACTTCGGACTTTTACTGGTACATGGTGCATACAAGTAAAAATGGTGAGTAGATTTCTGGATTTAGGAGTTCAACTCATAAATCTGTACTTCTCTTTTGGTTTGTTAAAAAAAAAAAACGTATGAAATGAATCAAAGGAACAGAAAAATAGGAAATGAGGAGCATTGTCCTTGCTGTTGGAAAGTTTTTGGATTATGACCAATATACCAAGACAAAAGCTGCACACAAACACATACATCACAACCCATCTTATTTAATTATAAAAGAGCAATATATCTACCAATGCAAAATCACTTTAAAGGATTACAAGTGGGCACCTGGGTGGCTCAGTCGGTTAAGTGTCTGCCTTCTGCTCAGGTCATGATCCCAGAATCCCAGAATCGAGTCACATCAGGCTCCCTGCTCAACAGGGAATCTGCTTCTCCCTCTGTCCTTCACCCTGCTTGTGCACTCTCTTACTTGTTCTCTCTCTCTCTCAAATAAATAAGTAAAATATCTTAAAAAAATAAAAGATAACAAGTAAAAGTGCTAACGAGACAAAATATGAAGAAACACAACACGTGGGTTTTTTTTTTTTAATGTTGGAATTGGTGTTAATAAGGAATACAGATTTGTCAGGCAGACATGAGAAAATGAGATCTGAGATGTGGTTTCATTTTGGAAAAAAAAAAAATTGAAAAGGGTGTTCTCAGCTTCCTGGGGGAATATGGGGCAATGTCAGCCCTTGCCTGGAGATCTAGACTTGCCCCACCCCTATCCTTAAAACATCCATTGCATTCCCTATCATTGGCCATTGTGGCCACACTTCTTGTGAGTTTAAAACTCTTTAATCTTTAAATGAAAAATACTTGGAAAATAAACTAAAATCTTTGATCATATGACCATCTGTCCTCCAGGAAGTGAAAAACAGTATATTTCTTTGACTTGTGGTTTGAGTGTGGGTATTTCTGCAGTAGAATGGTGCATTTAGATGCAATGGTATTCCCAGTGTTTGACCAACGCCTACAGGGAGAAATATATTATACCTTTTGGTACATAGTCAGGACACACACTCTCAAACACACAAGTTAAACAATTCATTTACAAAGTAATAGTCTCGTTTGTTCAGGCAAGCTACTCTTCTCTCTCCAATTCCACACAAAATCGTGTCTGAAAAACCAAGTCATCAGTCCTTGCATCAATTTCCTGACCTTTCCACGAGTCACTACCCACATGTGTTAGGAGAGGTCAGGTCTTTCTAGTTTGATACTGCTTTTCAGTTTCTCTAGCTTTGAGCAATGGAGAGGAGATGCTTCCCCAAGGTAGGGCAAACTTGAAATACCACACTAAGCAATTAATTGTTTATTGTTTGAGCTACTATATTGGGTCCATGTATAAAAGATAAAATGATGGATGTTGCCCAGTCTCTCCCTCACCAGGTGAGTAGTGACAAATTTGCATGACATTCAGTAAAATTTGCTATGTGCAGGACAGGTGCACAATTTGATTGAGTATGAAGATATTCACAGTTGCTCTAGAGGGTACCTATAAAGTGCAACCTGTGTGTTGGGACGTTATTAATGCTGAACTAGTATGCTGAGAAGGATCTCTACACGAAGAAAAAAAATTATTATATTCTTTCCAAAGTTTGAATTTAAGGGAAGAAAATATGTGTCCCTTCCCCAGAATCATTCAGAAAATGACTGTATTCCATATTCCACATGGGAGACTGGTTTCTTCCATGGAGAGAGGTCTGTGTTAGCAGCAGGGCTTATGCACACTCCCTCTCAGAGCCCCAAAGGCAGGACAAGCAGTAACTCCTGTCATTCCAAAGACAAGACAAGAGGGAGCTTCTTGATTAAGAGCTGGCAAGATGAGATATAATAACATTAACTGTGTCTTTGGATTGTCGCAAATCTTCCTGTAGAGTCATTCTTACCTCCACACAGAAGTTGTGAAAACAATTCAGAAGGAGATTGGAACTTAAATTATCCTGAAAGACAAACTCATGCCCTTTCACTGCATTTGGATTATTTCCAACTCCTCTTTCTTACTTTTCTCTTATTTCACAGGATTCATAATTTTAGGGCCATGAAATTGTGCAGCAGTTTGATGTAAAACACTGACATTATTATGGTGATTGAAAATGTGTTTTCAGTCTTATTTGCCTCCCTATCTTTTGACTTTCTTCCTACATTTATGCCCTTTTTAGTTCATTAATTAATGGAAAAATGATTCCTGTAAAGGAGGAATGTCAAACTTAAAAAGACATATAAACAGAGTCAGAAAAAAAAATTATTCATAAGGGAATTTCCTAAATATTATACTATATATATGTATATAATTTCATAATACATGATTATTGATTATATTTAATAAAGAAGGGATCATGTAAAAATTAGTCTTTAAAATCCATCACACTCTCTAGAAGTAAGTCTTTTTAACAGTTCAGTGTATACTTCCAGATATTGTTTCTATTTTAATATAAACACATAGAACAGTATTTTTAAAGATTTGTTTACTTATTTTGGAGAAAGAGAGAGAGTGCATGAATGGGGGGGGGGCAGAGGGAGACAGAGACTGGGGAAGCAGACTCCCAGCTGAGCAGGGAGCCCTCCTGTGGGGCTTGATCCCATGAGATCATGATCTGGGCTAAAACCAAGAGTCAGAAGCTTAACTGACTGAGCCACCCAGGCACCCCAGAGAAGTATTTAATTCGTAGAGAGTTTGTGACCAAAAAAATGTTATCAAGCTACATATAATGTCATTATACATTATATTTCCCTTTCCACTTGTTTGAAATTGATATGGATTTTGAAAAAAATTGCAGATGAAGTCATGTACATATATTTATATCTAACTTTAAACATATATATTTTTCTGAATATTATCCATTTCAACCAAAGCTACAATGAAAATTCTTGATTTTTATTTACATAATGTGGATTAATAAACACAGGATAGTTTCCTAGATACACATTGATGAGTCAAAAAAAAAACCACGTAATTTTAAATTTTATAGAAGATAGGTGTTTCTATTGTTAAAATGACATGTAAAATGTCAAGAAAAATGTATACTTTTTATTATGTTATGTTAATCACCATACACTACATCATTAGTTTTTGATGTAGTGTTCCATGATTCATTATTTGCATATAACACCCAGTGCTCCAAGCAGAACATGCCCTCTTTAATACCCATCACCAGGCTAACCCATCCTCCCCCCACCCCCAGAACCCTCAGTTTGTTTCTCAGAGTCCATAGTCTTTCATGGTTCATTGCCCCCTCCGATTTCCTCTCCTTCATTTTTCCCTTCTTACTATCTTCTTCTTTTTTTCTTTTTTAAACATATAATGAATTATTAGTTTCCAAGGTACAGATCTGTGATTCAACAGTCTTACACAATTCATAGCACTCACCATAGCACATACCCTCCCCAATGTCTATCACCCCGTCACCCCATCCCTCCCACCCCCCACCACTCCAGCAACCCTCAGTTTGTTTCCTTAGATTAAGAATTCCTCATGTCAGTGAGGTCATATGATACATGCCTTTCTCTGTTTGACTTATTTCTCTCAGCATAATACCCTCCAGTTCCATCCACGTCATTGTAAATGGCAAGATCTCATTCCTTTTGATGGCTGCATAATATTCCATTGTATATATATACCGCTTGTTCTTTATCCATTCATCTGTTGATGGACATGTTGGCTCTTTCCACAGTTTGGCTATTGTGGATATTGCTACTATAAACATCGGGGTGCACATACCCCTTCGGATCCCTACATTTGTATCTTTGGTGTAAATACCCAGTAGTGCAATTGCTGGGTCATATGCTAGCTCTATTTTCAACTTTTTGAGGAACCTCCATACTGTTTTCCAGAGTGGTTGCACCAGCTTGCATTCCCACCAACAGTATAGGAGGGTTCCCCCTTCTCCACATCCCCGCCAACATCTGTCCTTTCCTGACTTGTTAATTTTAGCCATTCTGACTGGTGTGAGGTGATATCTCATTGAGGTTTTGATTTGGATTTCCCTGATGCCGAGTGATGTTGAGCACTTTTTCAAGTGTCTGTTGGCCATTTGGATGTCTTCTTTGGAAAAATGTCTGTTCATGTCTTCTGCCCATTTCTTGATTGGATCATTTGTTCTTTGGATGTTGAGTTTAATAAGTTCTTTATAGATTTTGGATACTAGCCCCTTATCTGAGACGTCATTTGCAAATATCTTCTCCCATTCTGTCGGTTGTCTTTTGGTTTTGTTGACTGTTTCTTTGGCTGTGCAAAAGCTTTTTATCTTGATGAAGTCCCAATAGTTCATTTTTGCCCTTGCTTCCCCTGCCTTTGGCAATGTTTCTAGGAAGAAGTTGCTGTGGCTGAGGTCAAAGAGGTTGCTGCCTGTGTTCTCCTTTAGGATTTTGATGGAGTCCTATCTCACATTAAGGTCTTTCAAACATTTTGAGTCTATTTTTGAGTGTGGTGTAAGGAAATGGTCCAGTTTCATTCTTCTGCATGTGGCTGTGCAATTTTCCCAACACCATTTGTTGAAAAGACTCTTTTTTTTTTTTTCCCATTGGACATTCTTTCCTGCTTTGTTGAAGATTAGTTGACCATAGAGTTGAGGGTCCATTTCTGGGCTCTCTATTCTGTTCCATTGATCTGTGTATCTTTTTTTGTGCCAGTGCCATACTGTCTTTTGTTTTTTTTTTTTTTAAGATTTTATGTATTTATTTGATAGAGAGATAGCCAGACAGGGAACACAAGCAGGGGGAGTAGGAGAAGATGAAGCAGGCTTCCCACTAAGCAGGGAGCACGATGCGGGCTCCATCCCAGGACGCTGGGATCATGACCTGAGCCGAAGGCAGACGCTTAACGACTGAACCACACAGGCGCCCCCAGTACCATACTGTCTTGATGATGACAGCTTTGTAATAGAGCTTGAAGTATGGAATTGTGATGCCACCAGCTTTTCTTTTCTTTTTTTTCAAGATTTTTTTTTTAATTTATTTGACAGAGAGAGACACAGTGAGAGAGGGAACACAAGCAAGGGGAGTGGGAGAGGAAGAAGCAGGCTTCCCTCTGAGCAGGGAGGCCCATGCAGGGCTCGATCCCAGGACCCTGGGATCATGACCTGAGCCAAAGGCAGACGCTTAATGACTGAGACACCCAGGCGCCCCTGCTTTTCTTTTTCAACATTCCTCTGGCTATTCAGAGTCTTTTCTGGTTCCATACAAATTTTAGGATTATTTGTTCCGTATCTTTGAAAAAAGTTGATGTTTTTTTAATATGGATTGCATTTAATGTGTAGATTGCTCTAGGTAGCATCGACATCTTCACAATATTTGTTCTTCCAATCCATGAGCATGGAACGTTTTCCATTTCTTTGTGTCTTCCTCAATTTCTTTCATGAGTATTTTATAGTTTTCTGAGTACAGATTCTTTGTTTCTTTGGTTAGATTTATTTATAGGTATCTTATGGTTTGGGGTGAAATTGTAAATGGAATTGACTCCTTAATTTCTTTTTCTTCTGTCATGTTGTTGGTGTATAGGAATGCCACTGATTTCTGTGCACTGATTTTATATCCTGCCACTTGACTATAGTCCCCCACTATTATTGTATTGTTGTTGATGTGTTTCTTTGCTTTTGTTATTAATTGCCTTAGATAATTGGCTGCTCCCATGTTAGGGGCATAGATGTTTATAATTGTTAGATCTTCTTGTTGGATAGACCCTTTAATTATGATATAGTGTCCTTCCTTATCTCTTATTATAGTCTTTGGTTTAAAATGTAATTTGTCTGATATAAGGATTGCCACTCCAGCTTTCTTTTGGTGTCCATTAGCATGGTAAATGGTTTTCTACCCCTTTACTTTCAATCTGGAGGTGTTTTGGGTCCAAAAATGAGTCTCTTGCAGACAGCATATCAATGGGTCTTGTTTTTTTATCCAATCTGATACCCTGTGTCTTTTGATAGGGCATTTAGCCCATTTACATTCAGGGTAACTATTGAAAGATATGAATTTGGTGCCATTGGATTGCCCATAAGGTGACTGTTACTGTATATTGTCTGTGTTCCTTTCTGGTCTATGTTGCCTTTAGGGTCTCTCTTTGCTTAGAGGACCCCTTTCAATATTTCTTTAGGGCTGGTTTTGTGTTTGCAAATTCCTTTAGTTTTTGTTTGTCTTGGAAGCTTTTTATCTCTCCTTCTATTTTCAATGACAGCTTACCTGTATATAGTATTCTTGGCTGCATATTTTTCTCGTTTAGTGCTCTGGATATATCCTGCCAGTCCTTTCTGGCCTGCCAGGTCTCTGTGGATAGGTCTGTTGCCAATCTCATGTTTCTACCATTGTAGGTTACAGACCTCTTGTCCCGAGCTACTTTCAGGATTTTCTCTTTGTCTCTGAGACTCGTAAGTTACACTATTAGATGTTGGGGTGTTGACCTATTTTTATTGATTTTGAGGGGGTTCTCTGTGTCTCCTGGATTTTGTTGCCTGTTTCCTTCCTCAAATTAGAGAAGTTCTCTGGTATAATTTGTTCCAATATACCTTCTGCACCTCTCTCTCTTTCTTCTTCTTCTGGGATCCCAATTATTCTAATGTTGTTTCGTCTTATGGTATCACTTATCTCTCGAATTTTGCTCTCGTGATCCAGTAGTTGTTTATCTCTCTTTTTCTCAGCTTCTTTATTTTCCATCATTTGGTCTTCTATATCACTGATTCTCTCTTCTGCCTCATTTATCCTAGCAGTTAGAGCCTCCATTTTTGATTACACCTCATTAATAGCCTTTCGACTTGGTTAGATTTTACTTATTTTATTTCTAAAGGAAGGGTTTCTCTAATATCTTCCATGCTTTTTTCAGGCCCAGCTAGTATCCTTAAAATCATCATTCTGAACTCTAGTTTCAACATCTTACTAATGTCCATATTGATTAGGTCCCTGGCAGTTGGTACTGCCTCTTGTTCTCTTTTTTGAGGTGAGTTTTTCCATCTTGTTATTTTGTCCAGAGAATAGATGAATGAGAGAACAAAACGCTAACAGGGTAACAATGGCCCCAGAAAAGTATACACTAAAACAATCAGAAGAGACCTTCCAGAAAGTGGTCACTTTTCTGTTCTGAGATTTGTTGCTATTCTGTTCTTCGATCTCCTGTTGAGTTTGTAGATGTTCAGAATGGTTTGATCCCTATCTAGCTGAATTCCTGGAGCAGAAGAAACTTAGGTCTCCTACTCCTCTGTCATCTTTCTCCTCTGATAAATGTATACTTTTAATTAATGATCTTTATCCTTCCAAAGATATTATTCCCATTTAATTCCTATCCAAAGTTAATGGGTTTATTTCCCAGTACTTTCCCAGCTCTGTATGTACCACATATTTAAAAATATCTAAAAAGTAAATAATTTTATATTTATATTTTAAATACTTAATCATCAGTGAGAATGATTTTAATATTTTAAAATCACAGTTCTGCCATGAGAGATGATGGACTCTGAAAAACAAACTGAGGGTTCTAGAGGGGAGGGGAGTGGGGAGGATGGGTTAGCCTGGTGTTGGGTATTAAAGAGGGCATGTTCTGCTTGGAGCACTGGGTGTTATATGCAAATAATGAATCATGGAACACTACATCAAAAACTAATGATGTAATGTATGGTAATTAACATAACATAATAATAAAAACAAGGAAAAAAATCACAGTTCTGTAAATAATTTTTTTCCTGCGAACTGCTTCTTTAAGTCATTACCTATTTCTCATTACATGTTTTTGCTCCAATTTCTTGAAGAAAATAGTAAACAAGGTAGATTGTCAGTTGTCACATTGATTTGCTCTATTACTGTCATTATTCCTTAGGTTTTGCTAGTAGTAGTTCTTACAGATTTTTAAAAAATATGCAATCAAATTTACTTGTATTTTGCCTCATAGCTTTTGAGAATTGCAACTTGTTTTGTGAGATCTAACTAAATCAAAGATTATCAGGAAAATAAAAAAGAGAACAACTGCCATTCTTTCTTGTATAGTAGTTGTGTTTGATTTGAATTTGTTTTTGTGACAGGAATGAGTTAGGGATCCACAGTATCCCCACTCAAATTCCTTGTCAGTGATCCTGTTTTAATTATTATATTTCCATAGTATGTCTGGATGTACATTAAAGGTAGTTTCCTCTCACTAGATTTTTTTTTTTTCTTTAGAATTTCCTTGTCTAGTCTCATGGACTTCTTTGTCATTCCCTGTTCATATGACACATAACCTTTATGTAACATACATAAAGACTTTCACATATACCGAATGTCTTTCATATTAAAAAGATCTCAAAACTTACTTGTAAAATAAATAAGGTAGTTTGATTATTACCATTTTTGATGAGAAAGCTATGAGGAAGGTGAAGGAACTTTCCAATATTTCAAAATTGTCTCTTGTTGGTTAAGGGATTGTAACAAGGGAGATTGGAGCTGTAGCCCAAGATATCTCTTCCTCTGCATTGATCTGCAAGAGTTGTGGTTTATGTCCTCAAACATGCTCTCCTTTGATTGTGATTCATTCTTGGAACTTAAGTTTGATAGATGTTTCTGCACATATATGTGAATTATCACCTTAAAGTTTTATTATCTGTTGGATAATGTGATACTTTTTTTCTCAAACACTATATAATGCTTTGAAAGAAAAAAAAAACCCTCTTATTTCTTTTTTTTAAAGATTGTATTTATTTGAGAGAGAGAAAGTGAGTGTGAGAGCATGGGGGAAGGGGCAGAGGGCAAGGGAGAATTGGGCACCCCACTGAGCAGGGAGCCCACACAGGGCTTGATCCTAGGACCCCTGGATCATGACCTGAGCTGAAGGCAGACACTTAACTGACTGAGCCACACAGGCACCCCAAATACTCATTTCTTGAATATCATCCCCAATTGAGAGAAAGAGAGAAAGAAGTGTGGAGGGGTAATTTTATGTGTATATTGCTTTAGTAATATTTTATTTTCTTATCATTATTTATCTACTCAGGTACTTCAAAATCATCTCAAGAACAACAAAAAAAAAATAAATGAGGTTTGTCTTTTGGATAAAGAGTTGATAAAGTATTCTACATATAACGGATATTCTCTAAATACTATTAATTGGTTATTCTGGGGCTCCATTTGTGGCCTCTGAGGTTTGAACAGGAGCTTAGCAAGTTGGCTCTTGAGAGGAATCCATGGTTGGACCATAGCAGCATTTCTTTTCCAGTCATTGGAATTAGGATCTGTTCCAGCAGTAAAGGAAGAAGATTCTAAGTTTCATTTCCTGGATTCAAAATCAGCTCTGCTCCTTTCTAGAATATGATAATTTGCTTAACATACATCTGTCTCAGTTTCCTCTTCTGTAAGTCACAGATAAAAAGAATGCCAACTCCATATCCTTGTTGTTGGGGGTTAAATGACTAAATAAGTGTAAAAAGCATAAAATAATGTTTGGGTCATTGTAAGTGTTCTGTTATAATGGATGTTACTATTATTCGTATCAATATTCCTCTTCAGGTTCAGTAGAGATGGGTGGGACCAATGAGAGCACCAAGGGAAATTTCATCCTTTTGGGGTTTTCTGACCATCCCCATCTGGAAAGGATCCTTTTTGTGGTCATCTTGATTGCATATCTCCTGACCCTTGTGGGCAACACCACCATCATCCTGGTGTCCCGGCTGGACCCCCACCTCCATACTCCCATGTACTTCTTCCTCACCCACCTATCCTTCCTGGACCTCAGTTTCACCATCAGCTCCATCCCTCAGCTGCTCTATAACCTGAATGGGCGTGACAAGACCATCAGCTACACAGGCTGTGCCATCCAGCTCTTCCTCTTTCTGGGTCTGGGTTGTGTAGAATGCCTGCTCCTGGCTGTCATGGCGTACGACCGGTTTGTTGCAGTCTACAAACCCCTCCACTACCTGGTGATCATGAATCCACACTTTTGCATGGGCTTGGTGTCAGTGGCCTGGGGCTGTGGGGTAGCCAACTCCTTGGCCATGTCCCCAGTAACCCTGCACTTACCCCGCTGTGGGCACCACAGTGTGGACCACTTCCTGTGTGAAATGCCTGTCCTGATCCGGATGGCCTGTGTCAATACAGCTGCCATCGAGGGTGCTGTCTTTGTCCTGGCAGTGGGCATTGTGTTGTCACCTCTGGTGTTCATCCTGGTGTCCTACAGCTACATTGTGAGGGCCGTGTTACACATTCAGTCATCCTCAGGGAGGCACAAAGCCTTCAACACCTGTGGCTCCCATCTCACAGTGGTCTCCCTTTTCTATGGAAACATCATCTACATGTACATGCGACCTGGAAACAGCTCCTCCCAGGACCAGGGGAAGTTCCTCACCCTCTTCTACAACATTGTCACACCACTCCTGAACCCCCTGATCTACACCCTCAGAAACTAGGAGGTGAAGTGGGCCCTGAGGAGGATGCTGCTGGGTAACAGAGAGGTAGGGAAGGATTAAGAGTGAGTGGGAGATAGGCTTCTCCATCTGTTTGTCAACTCCTTCAGAGATCAGTGATGGCATCTGGAACTGTTAGATCAGACCTGCTCTTAACCTGTCCTTCCAAACTTACATAACTTTTCCTAGACTTCTACAACTGTTTCAGTTACAAATTATGTTTTAATGAGTGAACTGCACAACACATAGCATTCAAAAACCCCCAAATGATCTATAATACAGGTCTGAAGAACGAAGTACGATGAATAGTTATAAAGATTTTTCACAACTTATACCAGAGTGCCAACTAAGAAACTACTTTTCTTAATCAGAATTTTGCCTTTGTTGTTCTTTGTTTTTAATTTATTAACAACTTTCTTGGTCTTTTAGTCAGAATGATCATGAACTGATAACTTCTCTTAGCTAACATCCATCAAACATGGGCTATTTTAACACATTGGGTATTTTCTTTTTTTTTTTTTTTCAAATGCTCATCCAAAGTCTTTCATCAAGTCATGCTTTTTTCTTTCTTTCTTTTTTTTTTTTCCTACCCTTTGTCCCCAACCTTTAGCATTTCTCCCAAGTCTGGCTTAAATTGTAGGCAAAACAAGAAGTTAACCCATACAAATGACATATGGGTCATTTTAGTCTTAATGCATCATTATTTTTTAGGTATGCTTTTATTTCATTAGTGAGAAAAACCTGATGTTTATTTATCTCCTGCTGTGAGTCAGTTGCTCTTAAATCATCTAATCCTCTAGGCATTTGTCAGAAATCAGCATGATTTTCTTTGTCTTTATTTTACCTATGTGGTACTTGAGGCTTCACATTAAATCACTTGCTCATGAAGAAATGAACCAGAGATTCACTCCAAGTTTTGTCTGACTCCCAATTTCTGCTGTTTCAACTGCTCCACTAATTTTTAAAAAGCAAAAATCCTTAAGCATTTAAGTAGTGTCAAAGCCCTTTAGGTCTAAAGAGCAGGACTTACTGTCATTCCTTGCATAATACAGCACAGTGTAGGAGAGAAAAAGGTTTTCCTGGACCCTTTTCATGTCCTGACTGGGTCTGAAAATTAAAGATGTATTAATTAGAGAAAAACATACAAATTTGTTTAATATAAGTTTACATGACATTGGAGATTTCATAAGGAGATAAAAAACCCTGAAAAATTATTGTTACACTAGATTTGATGAAGAGTGGACAGTGATGGAGAAATACGATAGGACAAGTGGGGGTATAAGCAAAATTAAATAAACTGAGGTAAACCTAGCAAGGCCTGTGTCTTCAGATTCCTCTCATGGTCCCCTCCATCTTGGGAATAAAGATGTTCCTGTCCTCTAGGAATAGGGAGCAATCCCATATGAGGATCTTATGACTTGCTTCAGGGAGATCAGAAAGTCCTTCCCACACATACAATTCAAAAATTCCTTCATCTTAAAATATTCAGTACACCAAAGTGATGCATTTTGAGGTAGTGTGTACTAAACCCCATCAAGGGCTTCTTCCACTTAATGTGCAAATGAATGATCTGTGATCTTGTTAACATGCAGATTCTGATCCAGTAGGTCTTAGGAGGGGCTTGAGAGTCTGCATTTCTGCAAACCTCCCATGGGGTGCTCTTGTTCACAGCTGGTCCTCAGACCATTTTAACAACATAGCATATAGATTACACTCAGCTTTCTTTGCAAGTATTTGGAGGGCAGACACATCCTAGAATATGCTGAGATAAGATGCATAGACCAAGAGGAGATAAGGTGAGGAAGGAATGAGGAAAAAAAACCTGGTTAAGGAATGTCATCATTTTTATTCTCAGTGACTAAGCTTCATAGTCTCTCCTCTTTCACAATGGTCCTCTATCCCCATCTTCCCTTTCTAACCTCCTTATTCCTTCACCTTGCCTTACCTCGAATGGCATCAGCCCCAATGAGATCCTTTAACTGCAGACAATCCAGGGTCTCTTGAAAGAAGGCATACCATGTTTCAAGGTGACCCTGATCTGAATATTCAAAACTGTTGTTTTAAAGGGTAGTGATATCAATGGGTTGATGAGAGTTACCTGTATGACAGGGTTTCCACCAAAGAGATATAAAACTCCACAACACCTCCTTAATATACAGCCTATTGGGCAGTGCTCCCAGGGCTTCTACAAACCCATCTTCATCTTGAAAAGAACTTGCTGGATGCCCTGAGTAGACCTGAGGTACAGCCACATGGGCTCCGAAGTTGCCAGTGTTTCTATTTCTGGAAAAGTGTCACACAGAGAACAAAAGATTTGCATAACTCTAACAAATAAAAGTAGTTCTACAGGCTGTGGTGAGTAGTTTGGTTGTTTCCTCTGTTAAGAGCAAAATCCAATTGAGTGAATTTTAAAGATCTTATTGCTTTATTCAGTGATTCGTAAATTGGGCAGCATTTACTCTAACAGTTGGAAAGGAGCCCCAGAGAGCTCTACAAAATGAAAGGCTGTTATAGGCAGAAGGGAGCAGGAACAGGGAAGTCGTACTAGGCAAAGGTGAACTCATTATTGCAAGGTTGCTTTCCTTATAGGAGATGGCAGAGGTTTCTCAGGCAGACCCTCTAAAGAAGGTTGACCAGGCAATTTCTGGTTGGCCAGTGTAAGATTCCACTTCTGGGAGAACTGAAACTGTAATTAAGTCTCAGTTTGGTGATGTAGGGCTTAATATAAGTGACTCGTTATCTTGTTTTTAACACATCTGATTATCCTGTGACACAGGGTCACCCATAAAGGTAGTTGTGGAATCATGTAAAAGACGCAACTTCCTGGAGCTGAGCCAGAGCAAAGTTGATTTTACCTGAGCCTTGTGCTCCCAGAAAACAGTTACACATAAGAAATTCCTTTACCCTTTCTCCTGTGCCCCATGAGAAGACTAATTGTAAAGAATGGACCTTCTGTAAATGACTCAGATATGTCCCCTGCTCCTCTTCCTCAGACTCAGGACACCCATATTTAGCTTCTAGATAAGTCCCTGGGCCCTTTCCTTTTCTAGGTGATATTCCTTGTATTGAAATAAATTTCTAGGCCCAAGATGGAGCTGCTTTTGCCCAACGTGCCATGTCAGCAAACCCAACTTGAACATTCCTAAAAATATTTCACTTGACCAGAAACCAAGCAGCCAATCCCCAAATGCCAGGCCAACTCAGTTAAAAAGAAACAACAGGCTTCAAATGGAGTCACTTGGGTTAAGCCCATGTCATCAAACCAAGGCTTAATACTTAATCTAACTGCAGTTCATACTTACCCAGGAATGTAGTCTTTACTGGTCAGTCTGAAATTTTCTGCTCAGCACCAAGGATGTAATCTGCCACAAGACCCTTCCCATTCCCCAAAGAAAAATGAGCTAATCTGTTCTTTCCTTATCCCTTTTCCCTTCTGTCTATAAAAGCCTCCCATTTTGTAGAGCTCCTTGGAGTGCCTTTCCACTTGCTAGGTGGGATGCTGTCTGATTCATTAAGAAGACCAATTAGATATGAAAAATTTATTCCATTGAATTCAAGTTATTTAACAGATTTGGGGCAAAGATGGTGGGATCCAAAGGAAACTTCTCACACTGTTTCCATTTGTGGACAATGAGAAGCACAGCTATGGTGCCTGTGAACCATTCTGAGTTCTCTTTCTTGCCATTTCTGAGTGCTGTAGGTAAGTTCCTCTCAGTTCTGAGCTCTGTTCCTTTTGCATCAAGCTTCCCAAATTAATTGGCTTTCCAGTCAGTTCCCCATGTGTTTGAAATCACTAGTTCCACATTAGGAACTGCTGGATGTTTGGACCACAATTCCCCCATTTGACTGGAACCCCAGCTCTTGCTTCTGTCCCAGATTCCACCTTGGGAACTGCGGGCTGCAGTTCCTCATTTGTTTGGAATCAGTCATTGGTCCTTATTTATTGAGGTCTACTGGTTCAATCTCTTCCCCAGTCCCAAATTCTTTGCTGGGAATTATTGGCTGTGTACACAAGGACTTCTCTTGGTCAGGGTGCAGTAACATCACTTGGTTACTGCTGATATGTTAAGGTGCACATGTTTGTTTATGTATAGATAATGGGTAGCTAAAAGACATGGGATCTAAGAACTATGGTCCTGGATACTATTAATATCTACAAAATGAAAAATTTTAGTAAACTTGCTTTGTTCTCAAGAGGTTGGCTTGGCAACTATCAGGCTGGGGCCCTCAAAAATGGTTGGACAGAAACGTGTGTTGCATTATTTGTATCCAGATACAGCTGGACAGAAATGTGGGTTAACCTCCATTTACAACTAAGAGTCCTACTAAACTGCTGCTAGCTCTCAGGGCAATTATAATGGCCATTATGAGGAAAATTCCAATTAGATAAGATTAGTTAAGAAGTGCACTTGAAATAACGGTTCTCAAATTAAACAAAGAAAATGGGATACCTATTCTAACTGGCATGCAAATGCCTCCAAAATGCTTCAAAATTCCAAAATAGACTTCATTACAAATGAAAGATTTATTACAAAAGGCTAACAACAACAAAAAAATAAAATTTGGGGCACCTGGGTGTCTCAGTCAGTTAAGTATCTGCCTTCGGCTCAGGTCATGATCCCAGGGCCCTGGGTTCAAGAGCTCTGCATTGAGCTTCCTGCTCAGTGGGGAGTCTGCTTCTCTCTCTTCCTTGGCCCCTCCCCCCATTTGAGCTCTCTCTCTTTCACTCTCTTTCTCTCTCAAATAAATAAATGAAATCTTAAAAAAAAGAAATCTTTAAAAAATAAAGATGCAAGAGGTACCTAATAAAAAAGATTGTAAAATCGACGTAATTCCTACTGCTCCCTTATTTGAATACTCATCTTACTAATCCTCTGTATGAGTTGTCTTTTCTCTGAAGAGACTACTGGTCTATAAACAGAAGTCTACAAAGTTAATGGCCTTACAGACAACCCCATATCTACCTTTGGAGGGTGGTCTCTGTGAGCACCTTACAGATTTGATGAGACTCTGAAGGATTTTCTGGTAAACTGCTACATTATTACCTCAATCAGCTGAGGGAAACTAAAATTAAAATGAAAACTTTTCCAAATTCTGCTAAATACTGAAGCCATAATTCTCTACTAAAACTCCACTCAGAACCTACAGATGAGGTCCTTGACAAACTGACAAAAAATATCTAAGTATTCTTACAAGTCATCCCTCCCAGATCTTCCTATAGTTTTTCTGGCTAAAAATGGCAAGATATTTAAAAGAAATTTATAAGTGGCTCTTTAGTCAAATATTGGCCAAATTGGAAACTGATATTCAGAGCCTGATAGTAACATTTTTCAGGCCTCTCCCTTAGGCAGACTGAAGGTAGAGTAGTTCAATGGATGGATGTCATTTACGATGCCACGGCAGTTCAACCTTTCTTACAAATCTTTACAAAAGTAGAAATGCAGCTCTAGAGGCAGTTCAAAGTTTACCTATTTCTTTTTATCACTCCTAAAACCTCCCTTATTTATCTCAAAAGTTTTTGTAAATATTGACCTTGGGAAACCAAACTCCTATTTGAAGAACTTGCATTCCTTCTACTTGATTCCTTTAGGAATTCTTATCTAGAGCATCCCCAATTACTAAGACTAAAAAGAAAATAATAATAAAGGGGAAAAGAGGTTAAAAAAATGTTCCACAGCTTCCATAAGATTACTTGTCAGAACTCAACAAATCTTAAGTGGCTTCTCCACAAATATTAGTGATAAAAAGCTTTAGCTACAGAAACTATGAGGATTCTTCATCTGCCTGTATGTTCATGTATGTCTATCTATATGTGTGTTGTAGATGTGTGGCATTTTCTACATCTGGATGATATTGCAAAAAGTAAGTTGTAGAAAAGTGGCATCTAATTGGCTTAAAAATAAACAAGGGGTTATATGAATTAAGTATACCCCAAATTCTCAGAAATATAATAAAAACTAACCCAATGTTTTTCAGGTTCACACAATTTGGGAAAATATTCAATTAGAATTTGTTGGTTTAATTAAAATGGAAATGTCTAGAGTTATCAATATTAAATATAATGTATACATATAGCTTAGTCTATTTCTGTTTATTTGTTAAGTAAGTTTATATCATCTCTGCCAAAAAATTGTCATCAAGAAAAACAACTTACCATGATGAAATTTTCATAAGTAATCAAAACTTAACTGTTGAGAACAAGTAAATAAATGAACATGAAATAAATAAAAGTTTTTAAGTGATTTTTAAAATAGTGTCCTCAATCTTTTTGGTAACCTGAAATCTTAAAGTTTTACCAAGTTAAATTAAATGATGGATGATCATTAAATAGCTAGATCATTTCTAAAAGAATGTAAAACAATGAAGCATTAACTACTGAACCTAGCAGTATCTTCTTTTGATTTTTTATTACAAAGAAGTAAAGATTTTGGGTCTGTTAGTAAATATACTTTATGCTGTGCTGAGAAATTTTCATAAAAAGCCCATGTTTCTAGAAATTACAAAAGTATTTATGTTTGCCAATCTACAGAATGCTAATGTAAAAGACTACTCATAATTGTTCATTCCTTAGTTTCCACTAGCAATTAAAGATCTTTAAGGGTGAAAATTATAATATATGTTATTAAAACTACTAGAAATAATAAAGAAAAAAATAGAGCTGGCTAAGATTGGAATAAATTTAAGTGAATTTAGGTAAATTATTTTTAGTATCAAAAGCATGTTGGGGGGGCATGTAGGTGGCTCTGTCAGTTAACCATCCACTTTTGGCTCAGGTCATGATTCCAGGGTCCTGGGATTGATCTCCGTGTTGGGCTCCATACTCAGCAGGGAGTCTGCTTCTCTCTTTCCCTCTGCCCCTTCTCTCTGCTTGTATTCTCTCTCTCAAATAAATAAATAAATAAAATCTTTAAAAAAGAGAAAGTTGGTTTAAAATTACAGTTCAGTTTCTTTGTGTTAAAAGGACAAAGTTTTCTTAGAATTTTTTCTCTGCTTTTAATGAGGAATTTAAAGATTTTTTTTTTAATTTTTATTTATTTGAGACAGAGAGAATGAGAGAGAGAGAGAGCACATGAGAGGGGGGAGGGTCAGAGGCAGAAGCAGGCTCCCTGCCGAGCAGAGAGCCCGATGCGGGACTCGATCCAGGGACTCCAGGATCATGACCTGAGCCGAAGGCAGTCGCTTAACCAACTGAGCCACCCAGGCGCCCCTTAATGAGGAATTTAAACAAATATTTTTTTGTTTTCTTTACCTTTTAAATGATCTGCCTAGAATACACATATTTTGTGTTTAGTCAAAATAATTCCCTGCATTATTTTTATCAGGTCTCTGATTTCTTTAGAAAATTGAGTATTCTCTATTATAAAAGCTAGGTATTATTTAACAGTGACCTATGATCCTGTTTGATCAAGTGTTTTAAAACCTTTTGATATTTTGACAGACTTCCCCAAATCAAAATATGAATGGAGTCTTTTTGACCTCAAACAACTTTGAGAATTTTCAGAGGGTCCCTGAAACATTTCCAAAGACCCTCTCTTTCCTTTTTATTTATTTTTTAAAGGACATGTTAAACTAATTAGCCTCATTGATATGTTAAATTATATGGGAAGTGTTGTCAAATAAGAAATAATACTAAGTTGTTTTTATGTTGTATTTGTAGAACTATAAGAGTTCAAGAAATTGTATGAAATTCCTAAAGCTTGATATGTCCTTGTATAATGTTATCAGTCATAAGTCCAGTTACTGTATTAATATGTGGTATGTTACAGAAATAACAAAACTTCCTTGTCAATGTCACTATAATAAATTCTCACTAGATGCCTAACAATGAGCATGTTAAAAAGTTTTTCTTAGTGTTGACAGTTATTGTTTTACTCTGATACTTTGCAAAAGTGTTCCTGTGAAAGTGCTTCATCTTCAAGGACATTCAGGAAAAGGACTCTTCTCATAACGGGAAATCGGAGGGGGAGATGAACCATGAGAGACGATGAACTCTGAGAAACAAACTGAGGGTTCTAGAGGGGAGGGGGAGGGGGGATGGGTTAGCCCGGTGATGGGTATTAAAGAGGGCACATACTGCATGGAGCACCGGGTGTTCTATGAAAACAATGAATTGTGGATCACCACATCAAAAACAATGTATTGTATGGTGATTAACATAACATAATAAAATAAAATTTAAAAAAAAACTGAACTGAGTAAGAATTACCAAAACTAATAGAAATACTTGATTCAAGCAGAATAAAAATTAATCACATAGGACTGAATGAACTGAGGGAAACTTCATAATTTTTATGATTTCTTGTTTGAAACATTGTTGGTTCTTTAATGTTTTGCTTTTCCAGATTTAAGGAAACTATCATCTTAAGCTATGTATGACTTACAACAACTTGGCAAAGTATACATTTTATTTTTTTTATTTTTTATTTTTTTTTAAATATTTTATTTACTTATTTGACAGAGAGAGAGTTAGCGTGAGAAGGAACACAAGCAGGGGGAGCGGGAGAGGGAGAAGCAGGCTCCTCGCTGAGCAGGGAGCCCGATGCGGGGCTTGATCCCAGGACCCTGGGATCATGACCTGAGCCGAAGGCAGACGCTTAAGGTGACATATTACTTTTTCCCTAACTGCTCCCAATAGATTTCAGAAACTCTTTTGAGTATTCTTTTCAGGGCAATATTGTAAGCTATTTTTATAAGTGCAAGGAGAGTTTCCTCTCCTTGTAACAGGATATAATTGACAATATCAGCTATATTGTCAAGGGTTTGCTGGACTGTCATATTTAATAAAGATGTTCATAGACTCAGATATGACCAGTTTTCAGAAACTAAGGTTGACTCTAAGCCAATAAAGCGCCTTGAAAAATGTGCCTGGTAGCTTATTTACAAGTTTTTAGCAAAATAATCTTTTTTTTTAAATGATTTTATTTATTTGCCAGAGAGAGAGAGCACAGGTAGGGGGAGTGGCAGGCAGAGGGAGAAACAGGCTTCCCGCTGAGCAGGGAGGCCAATGCGGGGCTCGATCCCAGGATGCTGGGATCATGACCTAAGCTGAAGGCAGTTGCTTAACCAACTGAGCCACCCAGGAGCCCTTTTAGCAAAATAATCTTAAAAAGAGCTTCAAATGTGTCAATTGCTATTCCTGTTGCACTTATGTAAATAATTAGGCGAAGTTGGAGGCAAAAAAAAAAAAAATTGTACGTGATAATCTTTTAAAAATGTGGGGCAGGGGCGCCTGGGTGGCTCAGTTGGTTGGGCGACTGCCTTCGGCTCAGGTCATGGTCCTGGAGTCCCGGGATCGAGTCCCGCATCGGGCTCCCTGCTCGGCAGGGAGTCTGCTTCTCCCTCTGACCCTCCTCCCTCTCATGCTCTCTGTCTCTCATTTCTCTCTCTCTCAAATAAATAAATAAAATCTTTAAAAAAAAATGTGGGGCAATTGTAGAAAGAAAAAAAATATATGCTTTTAAATTATTAGATTCTAATCTTGTTATTTGTTTTCGACATTTTGTTACATACCTGTAAACTGGATTGAGTCCTAAATTCTAATTTCCTCAACTCTCCAAACTAGCATTTTCAATTTTCTCTCACTGTTCTGATTTGGAATTGCTAAGAATAAAGACTGCCCTTGAATCTCCTTGGAGGCACTATGCTAGGTCCTCCTCACTACCCTGTTGGAAACCAAACTTTAGGGGCTTGACCCCCAGATATACATCTCACAGTTGAAGAAGGCATTGCATAACATCTGGCCCTATGCTGGAGATCTCCAAATCAAACTGACTAGAAAGAGAAGTAGCTGACATCAATGTAGACTGCTTCCTTCCAAGATGCTGTATCAAAATTTCATGCTCTAAAAAACAAACAAACAAACAAACAAAACCCCACAAATTCCTATTTATATTTCTTTCCTTCACTCTGGCATTGGACTGGAAAGATAATGCCATCTTCTTCCAGGCCATTGCTAATAAGAGTAAACTTTCAGAATGTTGGATTTGTCATAAAAATCTCTGATCTATTTATGATGATAGGGACCCCCTGGGCTAGTTCCCTGCCTCTGGTTAAGAATCCCAAAATTGGGGAATCTTGTGTCCAAGCTCTGTTCTAAGAAAGAGATGCAAGTCAAGGGTAACCAGAATAAAACTACCTGTGTTCTGAGTGACAGATTCAAATGGGAATTTAAGGAGGCATTCAAGATTCAGGTTCACTTTCTGTAACAGGACCATATTTCCCTGGTAAGGAGTAAATGTTAATGAGGTTATGATCAGGAACCTCTTCTTAATTCCTTAAAATATTATGGAATTTATCACTAAGACGATATCTGCCCAATAAAGACTCTTGGATTCTCTGGCCAAAGTTATTTTTGATAAAAGGGTATCCCTTGATAATCTTTTAGTTGAACAAGGTATCTGTGTTTAATTAATACCACCTGCTTAACCCAGATTAAAACTTTAGGGGGCAGTTGAAACTCAATTATGTAAAATCACTGAGCAAGCCACTTAGCGTAAAGAGGTGACTCCAGTATGGTCTTTCTTTGACTTATTGATTTTTATTGGTTTGAGTCTTGGGGACCATGGCTCTGAAGTGAACTCCAAATATTGAAAATTATCCTGCTTATAATAACCATAATAGTCTCTCTGGTGTGTTTTATTCTCTCAAAAATGTTAAATACCTGCTTGCAACTGTTATCCACCAAGCAAATGATCTCTGTAAGACTGGACTGCCAGACAGGAATGAAGAAAATGACCGACTTAAAAAAAGAAAAAAAGTTTACCTGAAACCATGAGCTATGAATATCACAGGGATTAAGCAAAAATGTCATGTCCTATGAATACTAAAAAAGATCAACAAAAACTGCTAGCAATAGCTGAGAATGGTGCTAATGCCTTAAATTTTGATCACATCTCTCAGATAAGCTAAGAATTTGATAAAAAGTGGGGGGATTGTTTAAAAGAAAGAGCAGTCCCAAAATAGAGTCACTTATGCTAAGTCCACAACAGTGAAGCAAATTTTAATACCTAACCAAACTGCAGCTTCAACCATCCCCAGGATGTAGTCTTGACCAGTCAGTCTGGGACTTTCTGGTTGGTAACAGTAAGGTAATCTACCACATGGACACTTTCCATCCCCCATAGGAACGTGAAGTAATCTGCTCTTTCCTTATCCCTTGGGCTTTTCCTTCTGCCTTTCTAGGTTTCTGTCTGCTCTAATAATCAAATTAACATACGATAGGTTAACAAGAGCCAAACAAATTTAATGACATGTGTAGAGGGGCCCCATAAAAATATGAGACCTGAAGACAAATCAGGCAATTGAGGTTTATATGCCAACCTGAACTAAGAAATGGGATGGCACCTGGGGTTTCAAAAGGAAGGAGGGTGATTCACAGGACAGTAAGAAGAGCAGATATTTGGTAAGTAGATGTTTTCCCTGCCATATTGATAGTTCATTCAGATAAAAGTTATCTCTGGTAATAACTCTCTCTCTGATCCAGGCCCTATCTAAATTCATTTATGTAGTTAAGGGAGGGTCTAAAACTACTACAATAGCTGATATTTTTCTAAACTCATAGAACTAATTTTTGTCCCTTTGGGGGTAATATTACCAATGATATCAGATCTGGCAGAAATTAAGACTCTCCTAGATGAGGAAAATTCCCATAATCTTTATAGAAAATTTATAGTATGGAAATTCAATGTTCCCTGAGAGGGAAAATCTTGTATTGTGGAATATTTTCAAAGGGAAAACAATTACAGCAGGGACTCCACTGCTGGCAATCTACAAAATTATGAAGTAAGAGCAGATGATAAAAGTTCTTTCACCTCTGATTTTTGTCTCTTTCTTACCTTTGCATAAGTGTTGATGATCATTCCCACTGAAGATTTTTACTGACTCTACCTCTATCCTGGTCATAGGAAGAACTCTCTAATGTTCTATTGAATCCCAATCAATTTCGTGGAATATTTTACATAAAATTATTAAAGACATTTTCTATCTAAAAATGTATAAATACTTACATAGCTATTTAATCTGTGATTTATGTTTTTTGTTTTTTACATATTACACACACACACACAGATAAAATATACATTCATAATATTGTAGGGGCAAAGGTCAGACTACCCCAAAAAGGCCACTCTGACATGAACATTATTTTGAGTTAAAAGTAACCAAAACCCGGGCGCCTGGGTGGCTCGGTTGGTTAAGCGACTGCCTTCGGCTCAGGTCATGATCCTGGAGTCCCGGAATCGAGTCCCGCATCGGGCTCCCTGCTTGGCGGGGAGTCTGCTTCTCCCTCTCCCGCTCCCCCCTCTCATGTGCTCTCTCATTCTCTCTCTCAAATAAATAAATAAAATCTAAAAAAAGTAACCAAAACCCAGCAGATTCTGGAAAAGCTCTTTTATCTCCCCCGCTCTCAACTACTTGCCTATCCTAGGAAGAGAGCTATTAAGGGAGAATCCTCTTTACATAAAACACCTATCTACATAATAGGGTAACCTTTGTTTTCCAAACACGTTCTCTCACCTAGCTAATGGTCTTCCTCCCCTTTGTATTCCCAGACTCCTATCCTTCTCCTTAGCTCTTAAGCATCTTGTTGCTCACTGCCTTTGGAATTTCCATGTCTATGGGGATTTCCCCTATATACACTATTAACTTGATTTTCTCCTATTAATCTGCCTCCTGTCAATTTGATTCTTAGGCTAGAAAGACCTTAAAAGGGACAGCAATTCTTGGTCCCTGACAATGTATATACACACATATGTGTGTGTACCTGTATTTGCGTATATGTGTGTGTGTGCTTTTAAGATAGAGAAGTTGCTCAGGAAGTGTGTTACAAATAATGTATATATAATCTACACCTATTGACAGTCCTGGAGAAAAACAAGTCATTCATATTGTTTCACGTGATTATTTTGGGAATTTTAGCAGTCCCCCAAACAAGAAATATGCCATACTCTTTGGCTTATTTATTATATATTTTGTATTCAATAACCATAAAACTTATGGCTCAACTGACTCAGTGTATGTTGACATCAAATTTTCCACTTCTTGTGGGCTCATTTATTTTATTTTTTTTAAAGATTTTATTTATTTGAGAGAGAGAGAGAGCATGAGAGAGAGATCACAAGCAGGGGGTAGGAGCAGAGGGAGAAGCCGGCTCCCTGCTCAGCTCAGGACTCTGGGATCATGACCTGAGCTGAAGACAGACACTTAACTGCCTGAGCCACCCAAGCATGTGTGCTCATTTAAATTCTACCTTTGCCACAGCTATTTTTCTAGTTTGAAAAACTAGTTTGTAATTCTTTATTCCAAACATCTGATTACTATAAGCTCTTCCTTCTCAATTCCATCCATCCTTCCCAATTGTTTATTCTAAATACTGCTTGAGGAACATCATCTTTCAAAAAAATCTCTCTTAAAAAAAATCTGTTGAGTTACTACAACTGCATTATTGTAGCTATAATCTTCTCTTTGTCACAGATGTTTACAGCTTTATTCTTTCATTATGATCATTGTCAAAGATCTCATATCCACAAAAGACACAGGCATTTGCAGAAGTAAAATGAGACATAAACTAGGAAGTTGTACTAGTTGTGTTTTGTTCCACAGGATCCTGGCAAATGATATGTCATAATCACTGGATTGATTCTCACCTATCAGACCAATCAACAATCTGTGTTTCCATTGTAGGTATTGCCATTGGGCACCACAACTGCATCTTCCATCTACTGATGCACTCATCATTTGAACAAGTATAGTGAGCACCTACTATGTGCTATTTATTCTTTCAGAGACTAGAGTTATGAAGCAACCTTGATCATTATAACTAGCATGGTGATCTTTAATAGGTATTCTTAAGTTTATATGAGTAATTTATTAACCATCCTTGTGTATCTATAAATTTTGCACTCCTTTCTTAAAGGAGAATAGAAAGGCCCTGCATGTCACAGAACATGAATTAGAACTCTTGCACAACTCTGAAGCATTGGAAGCTGAAAATAGCCAACCCTAAATATATACATAATCAGGAAATGTTACAGACCACTGTACCCCCTCACTGATTAACAGCCTCCATCCCTTTAAAACACTCTTGGCTAGGCAGAAATCACTCATCTGGCTTTTGGGGAAGCATTACCTTCTCCCCAGGTGGCTGGCCTCAAGAATAAAATTCATATTCCTTTTCAATCAACACTCATCTCTTGAGTATTGGCCTTCCGAGTAACAAGCAGCCAAACTTGGGATTTAGTAATAGTTACAACAGCAAATATGACTGCTAAGGTCTTTGCAATTGGATAAAATTGAAAACATACACACGCATATAGATATGCAATATAAATAAGCAAGATAATTATAGATGTAAAACTGCTAGATGAAAGAAATTGGAGTCAGGTATCCCTGTGCAGGTTGCAAAATTTCAAGGGGTGCATTTTTTTATAAGTAAGCTTTATGTCCAATGTGGGGCTTGATCTCATGACCCCGAGATCAAGAGTCACTTGCTCTACTGACCAAGCCAGCCAGGTGCCCAAAGGTTACAAATTTTGAATATTATTTGTACATGTTTGGTCAGAGTTCCTTTTGGAGACTCATGTGTATAAAACAGTGTGAACTTCTATGTAGAATCTATGACAGATATTTATTTGGGAATTGCTTCTTAAAATATTGGTTAAAACCATCTTGTTAATAAAGCCAAAGGAATCATTATAGGAAGAGCAAATACTGATGTGGGCAGCTGAAGCAAAGACTTCATGAGAGATAAACAAACAAACAAACAAACAAACAAATAAATAAATAAATAAAGGAGGTGACTAAAAGGGGGGTACAGAACCAGCTTACATGACTGAGGAAAATTTCCAAAAGGAAGCAGCATCCATGTGTCCATATGTCAGAAAGTCAGTAAGGAGAGCTCCAAAATTCCTAATGAATCATTTGTGACAATCTCAAAACCCTCTGTCAACAGTTTTAAGAAAGTGTGACAGAAGAAGCCAGATTTCTCTGTGCTGGAGACTTCATAGGAGACAAGACTCTTTTTTTTTTTTTTTAAGATTTTATTTATTTTTTGACAGAGAGAGAGAAAGTGAGAGCAGGAACACAAGCAGGGGATTAGGAAAGGGAGAAGCAGGCTTCCTGCGGATCAGGGAGCCTGATGCGGGGCTCGATCCCAGGACCCTGGGGTCATGACCTGAGCCAAAGGCAGACCCTTAACAACTGAGCCACCCAGGAGCCCCCCCCCTTTTTTTAAGAAGGAGAGGGAGTTATGAAGGAGTCCAGAATTAGAGATGAAAGGAATGTGCTCTGTCCTAATAAAGTTTTTTTTTTTCCTAAAGATCTGTTAGTAAGTGCTGTTGAGGCTGAAGTATCTGAGAGCATAATTAAAAATGGAGAGATGCTGGAGTCAATAACATGTCATAGCAAGAAAAGTATTGATAGACATGACTTAATTCACATTTTAGTTCAAATAATAAAAGAAAATAAATAAATCATAACAATAGAAAAACTTAGCTTAAGCTTCTCTCTCCCTTCCATCTGCTATGATGTACTATTGACCAAACCCAATTTGAAATCAGGAGGCACATGGAAGTCTTTGCTTTGTCCATAGAGGTAGAACAAATAGAAGATATCCAGAACAGTCTAGCCATTTTTACTCTCAGCATCCACTCTTTTCCTTTGCCTCAGTAAAAAGTACAAATCCTCAACATCAGGACAGGAGCACATAATGCTTTATGAGTTACTCCTGTAGCAGTCTAAATTACATGGTAATATTCTTACCTGAAATCTAAATATTAGCCAGCACTTACAGAAACAAGCAAAAAACAAACAAGTAAATAGAATAAGCAATGCTTCTCTACTCTCCATTTCTTTAGCTGGTGATGAGGTCAAATGTACTACTTAAGTTTTCATCTCCCAACTCCTATTCCATGTTCCCATCATTCTCTGCCAGTGTCTCAGTGGTGATATGGCTGTAAACATTCATTTCTGCAACATCTGACTCTTTATGGTATTGTTTTTATTTTGCTGCTGATATTTGTCACTGTCCAAGGTCACTGAACCTTAGAGATATTCCTGTGGAATTGTTGGAAACCACAAAGATGTGTGTGTACCAGCAAACTTATGTCCCCTTATAATTAGATCAATTACTCCTTCCAGTTCAGTGACCTCCTTTCTTGTGGTTCAGTGACATGACGAACCAAATAACCAGGAGACACTCTCAATTTTCAATTGAACAGAATCTTGGTTGTTTTTCCTGCTGAAATAATTCCTTCCAAGTAAAACAAATCAATTATACCTGCTGAGCCCAATGATACAGTTGCAGGGACCAAATATATTTCCAAGGAATTATTAAGTGTAAAAAGTGAACAGGATCAATCACAACTCCCCATGAGGACTGTGCAATCTAGCTAAAAGAAAGTCAACACCACATCCTGGCCATTTTTTTAAAATATTTTATTTATTTATTTGAGAGAGAGAATGAGATAGAGAGCATGAGAGGGAAAAGGGTCAGAGGGAGAAGCAGACTCCCCGCCGAGCAGGGAGCCCAATGCGGGACTCGATCCCAGGACTCCAGGATCATGACCTGAGCCGAAGGCAGTCGCTCAACCAACTGAGCCACCCAGGCGCCCCCATCCTGGCCATTTTTTTAAAGTGTGTTACACATTAGACAAATGGGGCCCAAGCTTTGCAGTGTGGTGTCTCCAAACTGATGATGTAACTGAACTTCAGTAGAGCATTTCACTGCTCTATTAAGCTCACCCCTTGTTGGGGAAATTCATCAAAAAATGTGACCACCAGTTGATCAGTGATCTAGACCCAAGTGATTGAGGATTCTCACCCCCTCCCCTGTCCTTAGAATGTGGGTTCTGCCTGACTTTTCTACTCCCAGAGGCTGTTCCAAGGACAGAGCCTTAAGATAACTTGTTGTTGATAACATCTGCGCAGTATACTTGACTGACCCCTGTTAAGGCCTCTTTATAAACTTCTAAGATTTGGCAGGTGGGTGCAAGGATGCATTCATCTTGCTTGCTGTCTTGCAAGCCTTAAATATAAGTTCCCTTTGCCTATTAAAACTGCCACTTACCAACCTAGAATGGTCTGTCTCTTTTTGATCTCTCCCTGCCCTCTGCATATGGAGTCCAGTTTCATATTACAACTTGGAAACTCCTGAGGGGGTTGCAAACTGACACCCCTTCTAATGTATACCAAGAATTTGAGCCAGTTTCTATGTTTCCTTGGTCATAAAATGTGCCCATTGATGGGAACCAATGTTGAAGGCATATAATTACCTCAGATAAAATAACATGTAGATTTACAGATAATTGAACAAAAGGATATCACCTTGGCAAGTGATGACAAATCAGCATGTGGGTTTTGCAACTATCCTTGTGAAAACAAATCACTATTCCCACCATGATGGAGTCCAGTGTAGTCTCCTGGCCACCAGGTTTTGTCCCTAGGGGAATGATGCTAACCAGGAGCCCTACAGTGACCTTCAGTGTTATCATATAGGACACAAAACAGTTGTAGCAACCAGATGAAGGGTGAGGGGAAGGCCATAAGCACATGACCATCCCCATTCACCAACATCTTGGCTCCTTTCTACCTGTGCCCATAAAACAAGAAGTACAGTGACTGTGGAAAGAGGCTGCCTGACGTCCAAAAAATGGTCTTGCTATTTGAGCTCAGAATCTCTAGTTAGCTTAGTCTTAATAACAATGATAAATGTTTGCACTTTTTTAATCCCCCAATTACAGAAAAGGAAATTGAAACATATTTATGTTGAATAACTTGCTGTATCTAGAAAGGGGGCAGAGCTGGTATTTAAACACAGATTAAAAAAAAAATACTTTGCTGGCTTTCTTTTTTTTTTTCTAGTAATGGGTATGAAGAGCTATGATTGAAAAAGATTCTCAGATTCTACAAAGAATGGGAGGATAGTCAGAGGCAGGGACAGGCACATTGTGGTTAGGCATATGTGGTTGTTAGAGACTGAAACCTATGTTTGCATGTAGAGGCCTCTGATATTAGTTGCCTGATCCTGGCATAGTAGGCATAAACTCTCTGGGACACCTAAGGAGTTCTTACAGGATTTGTAAACAAACAAACAACAACAACAAAATCAGAACAACAACAAACCTCCCAAAAAACAAAAACTAAAATCAATAGTCACAGTTGAGTAAACAAGCATTGGGCTTGAGACAACTAAAAGAAAATCGCAATCTTTTGTCTGCATCTTTTGACCTAGATCAGTTCCTAAATAAAGAGAATTAGACTAGAAATGAGGCAAGGTACACTTTCTCAATGAGTCTTCTATAATCCTCCAAGTTTTTGCTGAAAATATTGTTCCTGACTTTATTTAGGGGGACCTCTAACTATATATACATATAAATATGCACTAGAGAAAGGAAAATGCATGTTTTGCCAGGTTAATGTACACCAAATCTGATAAATCATTAATTATTGGCTGCTTATGGACAGATGACAGTTTCAAAAAGCCATATTTAAAAGATAATGTGACATAGTACAGTAGTTATTTTCCCAGCCCAGAAGAAATAATAGAAACACATAAAATCAGAAACTGATAAAAACTGTGGCTTCCTAGCCCATATTATGATCAAAAGCTAAGCAACTCTGCCTAGTAGAGGATGGGAAAGATTGAATCTTATACCATGGTTGAAACATGTGGTGTGTTGGAAACAAGAGACCTGTAATATCACCACTTCTCTCTGTACCATTTCCAATGCAGATAAAGTCTTATAAGTAACAGTGTATTATCAGCAATGTAAGTAGATAGTGATCCCAATATAACATCTGTCTCACATAGAGTAGTCTTAATTAAAAATATCAATATTTGTCCTTAACATTCTTCATTCTCCAAGCCCCTAATTCCAAGGTCATATAATTATTAATTGATCATATATGATAATGAAGTAGAAGGATGTACAAATCAGTCCAGTTTGATACAAAACTCTGAGTATTGGTAGCTCCATAGAGGGACATCAAATAATGTGAGAGATTGTCAAAGCCTTTTTCTTCCCCAAATCATGAAGGGAATATGTCCATATAAGATGACGACAAAATGGAAGGAAAAAAGTGATATCACTTATAAGTAACTTTAATCAAAATTTAACAGTTGTATGAAGGCACACTTTACCATAAAATTTGAAAGTCACTATTTGATAAAGAATTATATCTACAGAGATGCATTGCTTAGTAAATGGAACTCACAATAGAAATGTCTGATTTTTCCAGAAGCAAAATAAAGTACCTCAGCAAATACACTAATAACATATTTGAATAATGCAACCACATAAGACCAACCACCTTCATATGCAAATTGTGGGATTCAAAGATGAAATATCACAATGGGAGTCCTCTAAATAAAAGGCCAAGCTACACGACTCTCAAGAGGAGGCACTTTGCTAATTGCAAAGTCAAAGAAGAAAAATTGAACTGTTGGGTTAATCAAGAAAACAATGTTTCTTTCAGGAAACATTTAGGAAAAAAAACTTTTTAGACAATACAGGCCTACCTGAAGAACAAAGAAAAATCTCAAATAAGCAACCCAATTTGATACCTAGAGGAGCCACAAAAAGAATAACAAACAAAACTCAAAACCAGCAGAAGGAAGTAAATAATAAAAATTCGAGCAAACATAAATGATATAGAAACAAAACAACAGTAGAACTGATAAATGAAACCAGGAGCTGATTCATGAAAAGATCCACAAAATTCATAAACCTTTAGCCAGACTCATCAAAAAGCAAAAAAAGAGGACTCAGATAAAGAAAATTATAAATGAAAGAGGAGAAATAACAACCAACACCACAGGAATACAGACAATTGTTAAGAGAATATTACAAAAAATTATATGCCAACAAATAGGACAACCTAGAAGAAATGGGTAGATTCCTAGAAACATATAACCCACCAAAACTGAAGCAGGAAGAAACTGATTTTTTTTTTTAATTTTATTATGTTATGTTAGTCACCATACAATACATCATTAGTTTTTGATGTGGTGATCCACGATTCATTGGTTTCCTATAACACCCAGTGCTCCATGCAGTACGTGCCCTCCTTAATACCCATCACTGGGCTAACCCATCCCCCCTCCCCCCTCCCCTCTAAAACCCTGTTTGTTTCTCAGAGTCCATAGTCTCTCATGGTTCATCTCCCCCTCCAGTTTCCACCCCCTTCATTCTTCCCTTCCTACTATCCTCTTTTTTTTTTTTTTAACATATAATGTATTATTTGTTTCAGAGGTACAGGTATGTGATTCCATTCTTACTCTCAGGAAACAAACAGGGTTGCTGGAGTGGTGGGGGGCGGGAGGGATGGGGGGCCTGGGTGATAGACATTGGGGAGGGTATGTGCTATGGTGAGCGCTGTGACTTGTGTGAGACTGATGAATCACATTCCTGTACCTCTGAAAAGTATCTTTTATTTGCTTGAAAGCATAAGACTAACACAATGAAGATTTGGAGTGATTTCTCTGCTTAGTTTTATTTAAGAAATAGTTTGATTATTTTTTGTGAGATTAGTAGATTGATTGATAACCACATTATCAAATTACATTATCTCTTTTGTTTTCACAAGCCCTTTAAGAAAATTAGGAATATATTTGCATACTAAAAGTTATTACCTAACAGGATAGATTGCTAGTTCAAATTTATTCAGTGAGATTTTGGAGTTAAAGATTTAGTGCATGTGTGTTGGCACTCCTTTTTCCAATCCAGAAGAAATTAAACTCAGTAATTCATATTTTTTACTACAGTCTATGAAATTAGACTGCCATGTCATTTCCCATAAGCTGCTCCTTAGAAGAGCTCCAGATGGAATCTGAGCCTTCATTCTACTGGTTTTTTGGTAAAAGGGAAGAGAAATGAGACCTTGCTGTGCTGTAACTTCTGGTATGGGGATGGCTATGCCTTGCTTGGCTGTGATAGTAAAATACTGCTTGGAGAAGAGAGAACTACACGGTTTGTTAGATTTTGTAGAAATTATGAATTAGTTTCATATTTTTGGCTAAAAGGAAGTTATAAGGGCATTTCCTATCATGACAAGACAAAACAGAACAACAACAACAAAAAAGCCCTCAGGTTTCCTTCTTTATGTCAATAGCAGACAGAAATTATATATATAGTTATGGTTATAGTTGTTATATTTATAGTTATATATATAGTTATGGTTATGATTGTTATAGTTACACCAAAGCACAGAAGTATGATTGATTTCCCTCTTGACTTCTGCTTCTGAAACTTCCAATTTACACACTAATGATTCCTGGGAATTTGAAGTCCCCTGAGGCATCAAAATCCCTATTATTCTACATCCTTTCTGCACTGTCTCCCAGGCTTCTCTCCAGAGTAATTATCCTTCCCATGTCATCTCCATAAAACCTTTCTACAGGGCAGTTGAGGTCCTTCAGAATTAAATAGAAAAGGACGAAGCTCAGGAGGTATGTCCCCTATCTCTCTCTCCCATGGATTGCTCTCATGGTCTATGACATTGGAGAGAGTCACCCACAACCCACCAGCTTTAAGCTAGACCTCCTCTGGGGACAAGATCAAGAGGATAAATGGCAGGTAGAAATCACAAAACAGAGTGATTTGCTGGAGTTAAACCATCTGTCTCTTTTACTTCTTTAATCAGACAACTTTAGCTACTTTGATTCTACACTTGTCAACATGCCACAAAAAATAGTGAGTAAGGATCTGGTCTGCATATTGTATTTCTTTTGACACTTTTTTTCACTCCTTAGATTGTCCATTAGTTTGCTAATTAACAATCTTTGAAATCCTTCAGAAGGTGAAGACACACACACAAAAATAGAGAAACATCAACTTATTCTTAGAGAATTGAATTTAATAATGCCAGGACACACTTGGAAATGAACACATGGCACATATTGGCCAATTCAAAGCTAAATAGACAGCAATATCATATAAATGGTATAATTATAATTTATTTCTTTTGAAGTTATCCAATCAAATACTTAACATAAAATAAATATTGAACTACACTTCAAATAAAATAATAGGCAGACATATGCAAACTGATACAAAATAGTAACCCATAAAGAAGATTTTTAGATTTAATCAAAGAAAATGACCTGCAGAAATAGTATGAATTAAATTTGAAATCAACTGATAGGTGAAGATATGGAGAGAAAGTAGAAAGGCATTCCCAGGTGACAGGAAATGTGAGGGAAAAACAACAAAAACCACAGCAACAACAAAGAACAAAACAAGATATTTTAATAGGCTGTACTACAAAAGCTGGATGTGGGAAAGATTGAGGTGGTAAAAATTGAAAGTTATAGTAATATGAATGTATAATCAAAGCATTGTATTGATATGATGGGTAACCAGGCACCAGGAACCCACTTCTGTCACTGTCACCAAGCTAATTATATTTTACAAACAGTGAAATAAAGTTTTGTTTTTGTTTTTGTTTTTGTTTTTTTTTGAGAGAGAGAGCACACTTGCATGCACATTGGTGGGGAGGGGCAGAGGAAGAGGGACAGAGGGAGAGAGAGAGAGACTCTTAAGCAGGCTCCCTGCTCAGGCAGAGCCCAACACAGGTCTCGAACTCATGACTCTGAGATCATGACCTGAGCTAAAATCAAGATTTGGCTGCTTAACTCACTGAAATACAACATTTTTTAAATTCTTTGTATAAAGATAATGGTGATGCTTACAATATAGTCCAAAGAATTAGGTTTCCTGGCACAAAGTGACATATTATATATAATATAATATAATATAATATAATATAATATAATATAATATAATATAATATAATAATATAATATAATAACATAATATAATATATAAATGGGAGATTCCAGGGGATGACTAAATCTTGAAAAACATATGTGACAAAATTGCCCAGTAGTAATAGACCAGATAAGGAAGTTATAAGCAAACATAACAGGATACATGACCAGAGTTTGAACAATGTTTAGCTCCAGAGAGTAATAACTGGAAGATATCTAGGATATTAGTAAGGGATTAAGTTTAAAAGTAAACTAGTGCAAATTGTAGGGCTTTTGAAAACCAAGCTATATCTGTGAAGTGTTCAAAAGATAAGTCAAGAAAATATTCAAACATTTTGGAAGAGAGGGTTAATTCAGAAGAGTGACCAGAGATCATGAACAAAAATAAGGATAATTTAAGAAGAAGAGTTGGAGAAAGGAAAGAGAGGAGGAGGATGACAGTGGACATAAAACCAAGGCTAGCATCAACAGCATGAGTAGACAGAGTCAACAATTATACACTACTAATGGAACAAGCAATGGGAAACCAGAAAGCAGACAATAAAAACCAAAGATTGTCCCAATGTGGAGAAAATTGACAGTGATAAGAAAAGAGGTGCAAAAGAGCAATTTCCCCACTTTTGTGGAAATGTTTCATTTCACTCAGATATACAAAACAACAACAACAAAACAAAGAAGAAACAAAAAAGGGGTATATTTGAATAATTATTTCACTTAGTCTGTCATGAATTTTATCCAACTTTTCCCAAATTTTATTTTATTTCACTTTTTAAAGATTTATTTATTTATTTCAGAGAGAGAGAGCACATGAGAGTGGGGAGGGACAGAAGGAGAAACAGAATCCTCAAGCTGACTCTGTGCTGAGTGCAGAGCCCTATACGGGGCTGATCCCATAACCCTGAGATCATGACCTGAGCCAAAACCAAGAGTCAGACGCTCAACCAATTGAGCTACCCAGGTACCCCTAACTTTTCCCAAATTTTAAAAACCAAGTTTTAAAAAAATCCTCTAGAGTCATTGGGAATTTAATAAACTATTGCAAAAATTAACTAATATGAGAACCATTATGGTTCTCCTACTGAATACAGGACAGATACCAGGGATTAGAGTTGTAGGATGAATGTGACTATAATCATTTACATCTTTGAAAACTGGATTAGGAATGGAGAGTGGGGGTAATTCAAAAGGGGTAAATACACAAGGCACAGTATTACCATGTGAAAAGTATGGTATATGGAAGTGACTCTGTTAGGTAGGTATTCAGTTTCTAAAAGAGTGATCAAAGAAGACAACTGATATCATGATCTGTGGTGGGATCTACCGGGTAGATAAATTCACATATGGCCCTGGTAATTAAAGTTTACAAAACCCGGAGAACCCAAAATATGTTCTCTTAAACCCGAGATTTTTGGGAGAAGTTTGGGAAAAATGGACTTTCCCAGGAATTACGAACTGCCAATAGTTATCAAGCACTTCTAACCAGCTTCAGGAACATTCAGAAAATGTATTCACAGATAAGGAGAGAAAATGAATTTATATTAGGATGATGTCCCAACTTTTTTCCTAGGGTGATGTATAGTACAAATGGACACATTTTGCTTGTTCACATGTAGCCTCAGTCAGGGATTTAAGAGCTAGAGGAAGCATATACAAATTTTCTATCAAAAACAAACAAACAATAAAAATAAAACTATTTCCTTAAAATTTTGTAAGGTATTTACATATTCTAAAGATTTTGTCCATTTTTAGGAAAATGTTTCCAGTATATTGCCGGTGTCCTATTTATTTTTTTATCTTATTAAAAATATTTTATTTAGGGGTGCCTGGTTGGTGCAGTTAAGTGGCCAAATCAGTTTCAGCTCAAGTCATGATCTCAGGGTCTTAAGATTGAGCCTTGCATCAGGCTTCATGCTCAGTGCAGAGTCTGCTTGAGACTCTCTCTTTCTGCCCCTTCTACCTGTACTCTCTCTCTCTCTGAGATAAATAAATAAAATCTAAAAATATATATATTTTTTAATTTTCTCCAAAAATTTTGTTCTTTTTAAAATGGCATTCAGGTTTTATGTTTTGTTTTCAGTAGATTTCTATGACAAATTATAAAATTTTCCATCCAATTGTCTCTATTTTTAAGGTTTTAAGCTATGCACACATATATACACTCACATTTTTATTAGAAATTTCAAATAGTGTTAGTATGATAGACATACAGAGTGACTAATGGCTGTGAATTACTTTTTTTTTTAATTTTATTCAATTTCCCATTCTCCTAAGGACAATAGAGATGGATGGGACCAATGAGAGCACCCAGGGAAATCTCATCCTTTTGGGGTTTTCTGACCGCCCCATCTGGAGAGGATCCTCTTTGTGGTCATCTTGATTGCATATCTCCTGACCCTTGTGGGCAACACCACCATCATCCTGGTGTCCCGGCTGGACCTCCACCTCCACATTACCATGTACTTCTTCCTCACCCACCTATCCTTCCTGGACCTCAGTTTCATCACCAGCTCCATCCCTCAGCTGCTCTACAACCTGAATGGGCGTGACAAGACCATCAGCTACACAGGCTGTGCCATCCAGCTCTTCCTATTTCTGGGTCTGGGTGGTGTAGAGTGCCTGCTCCTGGCTGTCATGGCGTATGACCGGTTTTTTGCAGTCTGCAAACCCCTCCACTACATGGTGATCATGAATCCACGCCTCTGCTTGGGTTTAGTGTCCCTTGCTTGGTGCTGTGGTGTGGCCAACTCTTTGATTATGTTCCCAGTGACTCTGTGGCTACCCCGCTGTGGGTACTGCAAAGTAGACCACTTCCTCTGTGAAATGCTTGCCCTGATCTGGATGGCCTGTGTTAATACAGCTGCTGTTGAAGGCATTGCCTTTATTTTGACAGTGGGCATTGTGCTGTCACCCCTGGTATTCATCCTGATCTCCTATGGCTACATCGTGAGAGCTGATTTAAGTATCCAGTCATTCTCAGGGAGGCACAAAGTCTTCAGTACCTGTGGCTCCCATCTCACAGTGGTCTCACTTTTTTATGGAAATATCATCTACATGTACATGCAACCAGGAACCAGCTCCTCCAATGACTAGGGAAAGATTCTCACTCTTTTCTACAACATTGTCACACCACTCCTGAACCCCCTGATCTACACCCTCAGAAACAAAGAGGTGAATGAGGCATTGAGAAGATTGGTTTGGGGAAATCTAGGTTTAAGGAAGAGATTATAATAAAACACAATGATAGCAATGCCCCCTTATGTTAAAATCCTACAAAATATATTTATCCATTATCTTGCATGACTACCCGCCTGCCAGAGTTTGGGCATATATCATCACAATTTATGGCCCAACTTTAGTTTTCTTTTGTGTAAGTAGCACAGGAGTACATAAATTATGATATCAAAAACAATAGTTCTCAAAGGAACATCTATTAATCATTGCTGATGCACAAATATCTAGATGGTTCACATACTGTGCTAAAAAGCTAGGGGCAGTGATTGGAGCCATGTTTTCTAGAAAGGAAAGAGAGAGAATAAAAATGAAATTTCTTTTACCCAAACTTTCGGAAATATTTAACCATTAGAGCATATTGGATATTTTATTCTAGTTATTCACTTTTATAAATCTTGATAAGATCTGTCAGCATGGACAAGAATTTATTTTCCACTTTCATTTTCTTACAACAAAACCAACAAAAACAGAAACAACACTTCCATAACAACATGTGGCTGTTATTCCTTTTTATCTATTTATTCATTCAACAGCATTTAGTGAATGGCAAATCTCTTGCAGGCACTGTTCTAGGTGCTGGGATTAAACTTCTGATCAAGAGTGACAAGGCCCTTGATTTTGTGAAATTTACCTATTAATGTGTATGCTGGTGACAATAAATAACAAAAAAATAAAGCTATCATTTATTGATAAAAGTAAATAAAATTTATATATTTAATAATATATATATTTTAAATATATGTGTGTATATATGTGTGTGTGTGTGTGTGTGTGTGTGTGTATAGTGGGAAATAACCATGAAGTTGAGAAAGGTTGGGAAAGATGGAATGCTCTTTGAAGGTCCTTTACCTGCACCCAGATAATGAAAAGGAAGACCTACCACAATCACTCCTGGAGAAGGGATGTTACGTTTAAATTTTGTCAGGTAAGAGTAAGCTCGGCATGCTTTGAGATCAGAAGAATGGCCACTGTGCATACAGTGGGGTTCTAGAGAGATAATAATAATAGAGAGAATCAAAGAAGTAGAAAACGCCAGAGCATGGAGAATCTTACAGGCAATGCTACAGACTAGGAAGTTTACCTGTAGCACAGGACATTGTTGAGAAAATAAACAATATGATTTACAATTTTACAGGTCTACACCATCGGTTCTGCAGAGAATGGATATTTTGGGACAAAAGTGAAAGCAAAAAAGACTACTGCAGTAAATGAGGCAACAGTAGCTAATGCTTTGCAATAAACATTATCAGTGGAAAGAGTAAATTTACAATCAGAGATGTATTTTAGAGATCAAGCAAAGATATGTTCTAAAGGAACTTGTGGACTGAGAAATAATTAGGAATTAAGAATGATGTAATTTGTTGGGGCACCTGGGTGGCTCAGTCATTAAGCCTCTGCCTTCGGCTCAGGTCATGATCCCAGGGTCCTGGGATCGAGCCCTGCCTCAGGCTCTCTGCTCCACGGGAAGCCTGCTTCTCCCTCTCCCACTCCCCCTGCTTGTGCTCCCTCTCTCACTGTGTCTCTCTCTGTCAAATAAATAAATAAAATCTTAAAAAAATAATGATGCAATTTATAATTTTAACAAATAAGTGTTTATTGGAACATTTTCTGGAATGGAAGTGACTGAAGTAAAAGCAGATATGCAGCTGGGGTAGGGATTCAGATGTTTGCTTTAGACAAATTATGTTTGAAATAAATAATAAATAGTCAAACAAGGATATCAATGTGGTAGTTATATAAAAGGTCAGGAACTCAGGTTAGAAAGGCAGGTTTGGAAATATTAACTGGAATTCACCAGTATACAGATGTTATTTAAATGCCTCAGATTTTATTGCCCATTTATGGGGTAAAAATAGACAAGATAACTGAAGTAAACAAGTTAAAGGAAAAGAAAAAGAAAGAGACTGAAACTAAATCCTAAAATGAATTAATGTTATAAATCAGGCAGAGGAAAAAGGACCAGCAACACATTAGTATTGGGCAGTGTGGTCAATTGTTTGCAAAGATGACTATTACCAATTACTTATATCTTATGCATGTCTGTAGCCCCGTCCATCCACAGATGAACCCTTCAATATGGTCTGGTCACATGACTCACTTTGGTCAACAGAGTTTGGCAGTTATAATGCTGTACCAATCATGGACCCAGTTCATCAGAGGCTTGGCTGCTACTTTTTTCCCTTGGGATCTAGTTTCCATGTAAATTAAGCTCAGACCACACTGCTGAATGCTAACAGGCAATATGAACAGATAGATCTGGTCAGAACGAGCCAGCCATTCCAGCCTCCAGCACTGTGAATGAGGTCATCCGACCAGAGCCAGACACCCAGCAAATACAGCCTTGTAAGTGGTCCACACTTTCAGAACATGGAACAAAGATTAGACATTCCTGCTAAGCCCTGTCAAAACTTCTGACTCATAAATGACAACAATAATAATGTAGTTTCCACTAGGTTTGAAGATAGTTTGGTTGGCAGAAATAAATAATGACCAGCAATTGAAAGGAAAATAAGTAGTGGGGTTTTGTTTGTTCATTTGTTTTTGTTTTTGTTTTTTGAAACCAAGCTCTAGATGGGGTCATCAAGTGTTTGGAATACTGCTAAGAACATTACAAGAGAAAACATGTAAGTGACCTAACAAAAAGAAGTTGGTGATGTTGACAATAGTTTCAGAGGATCAGTTGAGTACGAAATCCCATTTGGAGCGTGGTGAAGAAAGAAAGAAGATGAAAAAGTGGAAGTTTTGTTAGAATACTCTGTGGTATAAAAAAGGAAACACATAAGTGAGGCAATCCCTCATGGAATGTTTTGATTCATTTAAAAATAGGATATACTAAGTAGGTTTGTAAATTGAAGCTAATATGTAAAGGCAAAGGAAGGATCTATTGATGCCAGAAGTATCTAGTATAAGAACAGGTCTTTAAAAATGGCAAATCTTGGTGAATTCAAGGCTTTCAATAGGAACCAGTACATTTCAGTTGTGATAGGGTAAAAGATGGTGTATATGTAAATGGATGCAAGAGTATGTATTTTTATAGAGATAATGCATGGAGTTCTTCACTGTTTCTATTTCCTCTTTACAATGTAAGAATTAGTCACCAGTTGAAGTACAGTGAGAGGCTGAATGGTGGCAGAGAATGTAGGTTGATATGAAGAGTAGAAAGAAGGTAAAATGTAGTCTTGAACTGGAAAATTGAAAGATCATTGTAGACATAACCCATAATATCTTGCTATGGTTTCTTGTCCTTTGTCATTTTTGGACAAGCATTTAAAATAAAACAAATTAGCACAATGTGAAAATTATTCTTCAAAAGTATGAAGATTTTCAAATACTGGTGAACTATTAGCAGACAGTGAAGTTCTGTGTAGGCAGCATATAGATGGGTCTTTTTTTTTTTTTTTTCCTTTATCCATTCCAACACCCTATGTCTTTTGATTGGAACATTTATGCCATTTACACTTAAAGTAATTGTTGATAAATATGTAGTTATTTCCATTTGGCTATATGTTTTCTGGTTGTTTTTGTAGTTCTCTCTTTTTTTGTTCTCTTTCTTTGTGATTTATGAGTTTCTTTAGTGTTATGTTAGGGTTTCTTTCTTTTTCTTTTCTTTTCTTTTTTTTTTTTTTTTTTTTTTTGTTACCGTGAGGTTCATATATAAGATTTTAGGGTATGTAGCAGTCTATATTAATTTTGATGGTCCTTTCACATTAAATGCCTTCCTAAAAAGCACTGTCGTTCACTTTCTCTTACACTTTTTATATATATGCTGTCATATTTTACATCTTTTTTTTCATAGTTTTCTTACACCAAATTATGACCATTTCTTTTCCACTTAAAGAAACCCTTTAATTATAATGTTGGTTTAGTGATGATAAACTCCTTTAATTTTTGTTTCTTTAGGAAACTTTATCTCTACTTCAATTCTGAATGATAATCTTGACATGTAGAATATTCTTGGTTATATTTTTTCTTTTTCTTCCTTTTAGCATTTTGAATATATCATGCCCCTCTCTTCTGGCCTGCAAAGTTTCTGCTAATAAATTAACTGGTAGCCTTGTAGAGTTTCCCTTGCATATAGTTTTGTGCTTCTCTCTTGGTACTTTTAACATTCTCTTTTTGTCTTTAACATTTGACATTTTAATTATTGTCAAGGGGGTCATGTGTGGGCCTCCTTGGGTTCATCTTGTTTGAAGCTCTCTGTATGTTTCTTGAATCTGAACATTTATTTTCTTTCCTAGTTCAGGAATTTTTTTAGCTATTATTTCTTCAAATATGTTTTCTGCTCTTTTCTTTGTTTTCTTCTTCTTCTGCCATCCCTATAATGTAAATGATTTGTTTGATTGATGTTGTCCAAGAGATCTCTTAACCTATCCTTATTAATTTTTTTCTGTATTCCCTATTTTTGTTGTTCAGCCTCAGTGTTTTCATTACCCTGTGTTCCAAATTGCTGATATGTTCTTTTGTATCCTCTATCCTACTGTTGATTCCCTGTAGAGTACTTTTATTTAGTTATTATATGCTTCAACTCTGATTTTTCCTTTTACATATATATGTAATATATGTATATAATATATTATATTACAATATTTCATTGAAGTTCTCACTGAGTTCTTCTACTCTTCTATCCAGCTCGGTGTACACCTTTATGATCATTACTTTAATTTTTTTATCAAGCATATTGCTTATTTCTATTTAATTTAGTTATTTTTCTGAGGTTTGTCTTGTTCTTTCTTTGGAGCATATTTCTCTGTCTCCCCATTGTGATTGACTTTTTGTGCTTATTTCAATGGATTAGGTGGAACAGTTACTTTTTCTAAACTTGAAAGAATGGTCTTATGTATGTTCATTCCCTATGTAGACTATGTGTGCTTGGTGACTCTTGCTGCTTGGCTGGACCTGGGGCTGGTATGGGCTGGGGGTTCTGGGGCTCTCCACATAGCATATTCCCTGGCAAGATAGCTAAGGCTACAAAGGGTGCAAGCCAGAGTGTCCCAAGACTCTATGCAGGGAGCAACTTGGCAGGATAGCTGAAGCTGAAGAGGATGTTATCCAAGTTTTCTCAGGGCTCTCTGTGCAGAGAGTTCCCTGGCAGTGTGCCTGGAGCTGAGGTGGGTTGCAGGCCAGGAGGTTTCAAGTCTTTCAGCATAACAGGCATCATGGAAGGACAGCTAAACTGCAATGGGGGCAGATCAGGGTTCCAGCATTCTCAGCACAGAGGGCACACTATCAGGACATATGAAGCTGATGTGGATGTCAGCCAGGGGATCTTGCGGCTCTCCATACAACTGTCACCCTGTCAGAACAGCTAAAGCTGAAGTCAGTGCAGGCCAGTGTGCCCTAGAGTTCCATGCACTGAGGGTACCCTGGCTGGACAGCTGAAGCTCAAATGGTACAAGCTGGGTTATGCTGGGTGTTCTGTGCAGAGGATGCCCTGGTGGGGCAGCTAGAGATGAAGGAGGTGATGTGCAAGCCAGGAAGTCTCTGGGCTGTGTGCACAGAAAGTGCCCTGGCAGAATAGCTGAAACTAAAGTGGGTACAAACAGGGGGGACCTGGGGCTCTACACACAGAGGGCACTTTGGCAGGATAGTTGAAATAGATGTAAACCTGGGTGTTTCAAGACTCTGCACAGAGGCTGCCCTAGAGTTGTGGCTGGAGCTGAGGTGGGGTATAGGCTGGAAGGTCCTGGGGCACTCCATGCAGTGGGTACCCTGTCAGGAAATCTACATTTAATGTGGGCATGTGCTGGTGTGGTCCATGGGCTCTCCATGCAATATGTGCCCACACAGGACAGCTTAAGATGAGTTGTGTACAAAGCTGGGTGTCTCAAGGTGCTCAGGGCAAATGTGCCATGGTTGGGTGACTGGGGTCAATGTAGGAATGAACCAGGAGTTCATGGGTCTCTGTGCACAGGGGCACACTGGCAAAATGGCTGGATCTGAAGTAGACATCAGCCAGGACATTCTGGAGTGCTCTGTGCCAAGGGTGCCTTAGCAAGCCATCTGAAGCCAAAGTGGTACGAGCCTGGAGTGTTCTGGGGGTGCTGTACACTTTTGTCAACTTGGCACAAAGGCTAGAACTGTAGTTGATGCTAACCAGGATGTCCTAGTGTGCACTGCCTTGTGGCCACCTTGGTGTGATAGCTGGAGCTGATAATAGGCTAGGGCTGCTGGGCTCACTAAGGTGCAGTTCAGTTGGGATGCCCTGATTATGCACTGGTCTGTGCTTTCAAGGTGTGGGAGGTATGTAAACTTTGTCTCTCAGTCAATCCCACCCCAAGAATATTCTAGCAGCTCCCTCACCTTTTGGGAGTGTTCGAGGTCTGGCTCTTTATGTATTAATTTTTCTTTACAACCTCAGCTCTTTTATTGTGTCCCAGTACAACGGGGACTGGTGTAAACTACTAGACTTGGGGCTTGTTGAAGTAGCAACCTGGCTATAGGTTCCAGACCCTGCTCTGGTCTGCACTTCCACGGTGGAGGGGGAGCATAAACTATGTCACTCTCCATTCACTCTGACCTAGAGAGAGCTCCAGTAGTCCCTTTGCCATTTGGAGGAGTTCAAGGGCTGGCTGTTTTATTAACTAGTTGCTCTTTTCAACTGTGGCTATTTTTCTGTGCCGAAGGAAAGTTAAATCTATTCCCAGTTCCTAAGCAGTATCCCTCCCCACTGCAGTTCAAAACATCAGAGGTAGGTGTTCCTTTCATGATTGTGTCTGTCTCTCTTGCTATTCTTTTAATGTTCATTTTTACTTTGGTTGTGCAGAAGTTGATCAGTCAGTCTTCAGTTTTTCAGGAGAAATTATTCTATAAATAGGTGTAACTTGGTGTGTTCTGTAGAGGAGATGAGTTCAGGGTCTTCCTATGTCACCATCTTAGACCAGAACTCTCCTCTAGTGTTTTTTTTTTTTTTTTTTTTTCAGTTATTTAATTTTTCATCTCTAACTTGTTCTGTTTGATATTTTCAATCTCTGTTTAAGTTCTCATTGAATACATTCACTTTTTTTTTTTTTTCCTCTAGATCCAGTGAGTATCTTTCTGACCATTATTTTGAATTCCTTATCAGGCATTTTGCTTACCTCCATTTCATTTAACTCTTTTGCTGTGAATTTGTCTGTTCTTTCATTTGGGACATATCCCTCTGTCTCTTCATTTTATCTAAATCTCTGTTTGTTTCTATGTGTTAGGGAGGTTTGTTACCCCTCCTTGTCTTGAAAGTAGTGGCATTGTGTAGAAGAGGTCCTCTGGTGCCCTGTAGCACAATGCACCTGGTGACTGGAACCAGGTGCTCTGGTGTTATCTCCTGTGTGGTCTGTGTATGTCCTAGTGTTGTGGTTGAATCATATTTTCCTTCAGTCTAGCCACCTACAATGACCCACTTTGTTTGTTGTGCATGCACTGAGTAGGGTTTGTTTCTTGCACTGTCGAGGTGCCTATCTGAGGCAGTGGTGGGCTCATAGATGGGTAGGTTCAGCAGTCAGACTACAGGTCTGCGGTTCGTCTCTCCACCCCAGGTGTGGGAACACCTACTGGGCAAGCTAAAAGGCTGGCCTATTGAAACTGCTTGTGTGCTCTTGTGTGGGATTATCTCCCCCTCTTCCCAGGGCAGGAGTCACTTGGGAGTGGTAGTTGTCCCTGTTAGGGCTACTTTCAGGGTGTGGAAAGGCAAGATCTGCTTTGGAAAGATGCCTACCAAAGCAGGCAGATTGAATGTGGCTGGTCTGCAGGGAAACATGAGGGTGGAGCACATGGTGTTAGTAAGATGGGTGGAGAGTGTTAGCTTTGGTTTGCATTAAGTCTCTGGCTATCTAAGCTGGCAGAGAGGAAGAGAAATGACATCCACCAGCACTTTTGCTCTTAGAGAAGTCTCCTGAATATCCCTGCCTCTCCAGTGCATGTTCTTAGATTAGCAAATGAATCTTTACATACACACCAGATGCTTTTCAAACTGTTGTTTCTGTGCTGTATCTCAGGCAGGATTATTTATTAGGCTGGATCTTTAAGGGTGGGGACTTGGTTTCATATCTCACTTGGCTCTCACAGAGTTAAGCCCTCTGATGTTTAAAGTATCCAGGGGTAGACTCTGCTGATTTTAGGTAGCTCCTGAATTTAAGCCCCACTGATTTTCAAAGCTAGATGTTATGGGGACTCATCTCCCAATACAGGTCTCCAGTGCCTAGGATGCCTGGAATGGGGTCTAATTCTTTCACTTCTATACACTTGTGTCCTTTCTGTTCCTGGTTAATCTTGCCAAGGGGAGATGGCTCCCAACCATGTCTCTGCCCCTTCCACCCTTTATGATGTGGCCTCCTCTCTAGTATTAACTGTGGAAGGTCTGTCCTGTTAGTCTTTGGGTAATTTTCAGTTACTTTTACAGATGTAGCTGTTACTCAGTGTATCTGTGGGACAAGGTGACTTCAGGAATCTCCTGTTCCACCATCTTCCTCCTGTTTTCACCTTTTATTTCTTTTTTATTTCCAAATATCTCTGGCTAGAACTTCTAATACTATATGATTAGAAACGTTGGAAGGGGTCATCTTTGTCTTGTTCCCAAACATACAGAAAATCGTACATTCTTACACCATGGAGTATAATGTAAGTTGTGGGGTTCTGATATGTGCCTTTACTATAAGGTAATATGTTTATATTTCTAGTGTTTTGAGTATTTTTTATTATGTTCAGTTAGTCACTGTATAGTACATAGTTTTTGATGTAGTGTTCAATGATTCATTAGTTAAGTATAACACCCAGTGCTCATCACAGCACATGCCCTCCTTAATGCCCATCACCCAGTTACACCATCCCCCCACCTTCCTCCCCTCTGACTCCCTCAGATTGTTTCCTAGGGTCCATAGTCTCTCATGGTTCATCTCCCTCTCTGATTTCTCCCCCTTTGGATTTCCTTCCCTTCCCCTATGGTCCTCTGTGCTATTGCTTATGATCCACATATGAATGAAACCATATGATATTTGTCTTTCTCTGCTTGATTTACTTCACCTAACATAATCCCCTCCTGTTACATTCTTGTCAATGCAAATGGTGGGTATTCATCATTTTTGATGGCTGAATAGTATTCCATTGTGTATATGTACCACATCTTCTTTATCCATTCATCTGTTGTAGGGCATCTCTGCTCCTTCCACATTTGGCTATTGTAGACATTGCTGCTATGAACACTGGGGTGAACATGCCCCTTCTTTTCACTACGTCTGTATCTTTGGGATAAATAGCTTGTAATGCTGGGTGGTAGGGTAGCTCTATTATGAACATCTTAAGGAATCTCCATACTGTTTTCCAGAGTGGATGTACCAACTTGCATTCCCACCAACAGTGTAAAAGGGTTCCCCTTTCTCCACAACCTCACCAACATTTGTTATTTCCTGTTTTGTTAATTTCTACCATTCTAACTGGTGTAAGGTGGTATCCCAGTGTGGTTTTGATTTGTATTCCCATGATAGTTAGTGATGTTGAGCATATTTTCATGTGTCTGTTAGCCACTTCTATGTCTTTTTTGGAGAAGTGTCTATTCATGTCTTATGCCCATTTTTTGACTGGGTTATGTGTTTTTTGAGTGTTGAGTTTGAGAAGTTCTTTATAAATCTTGGATATCAGCCCTTTATCTGTAATGTCATTTGCAAATAACTTCTCCCATTCCATGGGCTGTCTCTTAGTTTTGTTGACTGTTTCCTTTGCTGTGCAGAAGCTTTTAATCTTGATGAAGTCCCAAAAGTTCATTTTTGCTTTTGTTTCCCTTGCATTTGGAGACATGTCTTGAAAGAAGTTACTGTGGCCGATGTTGAAGAGGTAACTGCCTATGTTCTCCTCTAGGATTTTGATGGAATCCTGTCTCACATTGAGGTCTTTTATCCATTTAAAGTTTATCTTTGTGTATGGTGTAAGGGAATGGTCCAGTTTCATTCTTCTATATGTAGCTGTCCAATTTTCCCAGCACCATTTGTTGAAGAGATTGCCTTTTTTCTATTGGATATTTTTTCCTGATTTGTCAAAGATCAGTTGACCATAGAGTTGAGGGTCCATTTCTGGAGTCTCTATTCTGTTCCATTGGTCTGTGTGTCTGTTTTGTGCTAATACCATGCTGTTTTGCTGATCAAAGCTTTGTAATATAGCTTGAAGTCAGGCAGTGTGATGCCACCAACTTTGTTTTTCTTTTTCATCATTCCCTTGGCAATTCATGGTCTTTTCTGGTTCCCTACAAATTTTAGGATTTTTTGTTCCAGCTCTTTGAAAGATGCCAATGGTATTTTAATAAGGGTGGCTTTGAAAGTGTTAATTTCTCTGGGGAGGATAGACATTTTAACAATGTTTATTCTTCTATTCCAAGAGCATAGAATATTTTTCTGTCTTCTTCTGTCTTCCTCAATTTCTTTCATAAGTGTTCTGTAGTTTCTAGAGTATAGATCCTTCACCTCTTTAGTTAGGTTTATTCCTAAGTATCTTATGGTTTTTGTTGCTGTTGTGAATGAAATTGATTCCTTAATTTCTCTTTCTACAGTTACATTGTTAGTGTATAGAAAATAAACTGATTTCTGTGCATTGATTTTGTATCCTGCCATATTACTGAATTGCTGTATGAGTTCTAGTAATTTGGGGGTGGAGTCTTTGGGTTTTCCACATAAAGTATCATGTCATGTGTGAAAAGAGAGAGTTTGACTTCTTCTTTGCCAATTTGGATTCCTTTAATTTCTTTTTGTTGTCTGATTGTTCTTGCTAGGAATTCTAGTGCTATGTTGAATAATAGTGGTGAGTGGGCATCCTTGTCTTGTTCCTGATCTTAAGGGAAAGGCTCTCACCTTTTCACCATTGAAAATGATATTCACTATGGGCTTTTCATAGATGGATTTTATGATATTGAGGAATGTTTCCTCTATCCCTATACACTGAAGACTTTTTATCAGGAACAGATGTTGTATTGATCAAATGCTTTTTCTGCATCAATTGACAAGACAAGAATATGGTTCTTGTCTTCTCTTTTATTGATGTGCTCTACCACATTGATTGATTTGCAAATGTTGAATCATCCTTGCATCCCAGGCATAAAACCAACTTGGTCATGATGGATAATTCTCTTAATGTACTGTTGGATCCTGTTAGCTAGGATCTTGAGAATTTTGGCATCCATGCTCATCAGGGATATTGGTCTGTAATTCTCCTTTTTGATGGGATCTTTGCCTGGTTTGGGGATCAGAGATCAATTGTTTATGCTGGCCTCATAGAATGAGTCTGGAAGCTTTCTTTCTGTTTTTATTTTTTGAAACAGCTTCAAGAGACTAAGTATTATTTCTTCTTTGAATGTTTGGTAGAATTCCCCTGGAAATCGATCAGGCCCTAGACTTTTGTTTTTGTGGGAGGTTTTTGATCATTGCTTCCATTTCATTACTGGTTATTGGTCTATTCAGATTGTCAATTTCTTCCTGTTTCAGTCTTGGTAGTTTATAAGTTTCCAGGAAGGCATCCATTTCTTCCAGGTTGCTTAATTTATAGGCATATAGTTATTGATAATAATTTTTAATAATTGTTTCTATTTCCTTGGTGTTAGTCATGATCTCTCCCCTTTCATTCATAATTTTATTAATTTGGGTCCTCTTTCTTTTCTTTTGGATAAGTATGGCCAGTGGTTTAATGATCTTACTAATTCTTTCAAAGAACCAGCTTCTAGTTTCATTGATCTGCTCTACTGTATTTCTGGTTTCTAATTCATTGATCTCTGCTCTAATCTTAATTAGTTCTCTTCTTGAGTGTGGCTTAGGGTATATTTGTTGCTCTTTTTCCAATTCTATAAGGTATAAAGTTAGTTTGTGTAGTTGGGATCTTTCTTTCTTTCTTTTTTTTTGAGTGAGGCTTGGATGACTATGTATTTCCCCTTAGGGCCGTCTTTGCAGCATCCCATAGGTTCTGGACCAATATGTTTTTTGGGTTTTTTTTGTTATTTTTTTTTATTATATCTATATATTTATTTTTACTCTTATATTAATCCCCATACATTACATCATTAGTTTTAGATGAAGTGTTCCATGATTCATTGTTTGTGCATAACACCCAGTGCCACATGCAGAATGTGCCCTCCTCAATACCCAACACCAGGCTAACCCATCCTCCCACCCCCCTCCCCTCTAGAACCCTGTTTGTTTTTCAGAGTCCATTGTCTCTCATGGTTCGTCTACCCCTCCGATTTCCCCCGCTTCATTCTTCCCCTCCCGCTAACTTCTTCTTCTTTTTCTTTTTTTTTTCTTAACATATATTGCAGTATTTGTTTCAGAGGTACAGATCTAAGATTCAACAGTCTTGCACAATTCACCGTGCTTACCAGAGCACATACCCTCCCCAGTGTCTATCACCCAGTCACCCCATCCCTCCCACCCCACCCCCCACTCCAGCAACACTCAGTTTGTTTCCTGCGATTAAGAATTCCTCATATCAGTGAGATCATATGATACATGTCTTTCTCTGTTTGACTTATTTCACTCAATATAATACCCTCCAGTTCCATCCACGTCGTTACAAATGGCAAGATCTCATTCCTTTTGATGGCTACATAATATTCCATTGTATATATATACCACCTCTTCTTTAGCCATTCATCTGTTGATGGACATCTTGGCTCTTTCCACAGTTTGGCTATTGTGGATATTGCTGCTATAAACATCGGGGTGCACGTACCCCTTCGGATCCCTACTTTTGTATCTTTGGGGTAAATACCCAGTAGTGCAATTGCTGGATCATATGGTAGCTCTATTTTCAACTTTTTGAGGAACCTCCATACAGTTTTCCAGAGTGGCTGCACCAGCTTGCATTCCCACCAACAGTGTAGGAGGGTTCCCCTTTCTCTGCATCCCCGCCAACATCTGTCATTTCCTGACTTGTTAATTTTAGCCATTCTGACTGGTGTGAGGTGGTATCTCATTGACGTTTTGATTTGGAGTTCCCTGATGCTGAGCGATATTGAGCACTTTTTCATGTGTCTGTTGGCCATTTGGATGTCTTCTTTGGAAAAAAATGTCTGTTCATGTCTTCTGCCCATTTCTTGATTGGATTCTTTGTTCTTTGGGTGTTGAGTTTGATGAGTTCTTTATAGATTTTGGATACTAGCCCTTTATCTGATATGTCATTTGCAAATATCTTCTCCCATTCTGTCGGTTGTCTTTTGGTTTTGTGGACTGTTTCCTTTGCTTTGCAAAAGCTTTTTATCTTGATGAAGTCCCAATAGTTCATTTTAGCCCTTGCTTCCCTTACCTTTGGCGATGTTTCTAGGAAGAAGTTGCGGCTGAGATCGAAGAGGTTGCTGCCTGTGTTCTCCTTTAGGATGTTGATGGACTCCTGTCTCACATTGAGGTCTTTCAACCATTTGGAGTCTATTTTTGTGTGTGGTGTAAGGAAATGGTCCAGTTTCATTCTTCTGCATGTGGCTATCCAATTTTCCCAACACCATTTGTTGAAGAGACTGTCTTTTTTCCATTGGACATTCTTTCCTGCTTTGTCAAAGATTAGTTGACCATAGAGTTGAGGGTCCATTTCTGGGCTCTCTATTCTGTTCCATTGATCTATGTGTCTGTTTTTGTGCCAGTACCATGCTGTCTTGATGATGACAGCTTTGTAATAGAGCTGGAAGTCAGGAATTGTGATGCCGCCGGCTTTGCTTTTCTTTTTCAACATTCCTCTGCCTCTGTGGGGTCTTTTCTGGTTCCATACAAATTTTAGGATGATTTGTTCCATTTCTTTGAAAAAAGTGGATGGTATTTTGATGGGGATTGCATTGAATGTGTAGATTGCTCTAGGTAGCATTGACATCTTCACAATATTTGTTCTTCCAATCCATGAGCATGGAACGTTTTTCCATTTCTTTGTGTCTTCCTCAATTTCTTTCATGAGTATTTTATAGTTTTCTGAGTACAGATCCTTTGTCTCTTTGGTTAGATTTATTCCTAGGTATCTTATGGTTTTGGGTGAATTGTAAATGGGATCAACTCCTTAATTTCTCTTTCTTCTGTCTTGTTGTTGGTGTATAGGAATGCCACTGACTTCTGTGCATTGATTTTATATCCTTCCACTTTACTGAATTCCTGTATGAGTTCTAGCAGTTTTGGGGTGGAGTCTTTTGGATTTTCCACATAAAGTATCATATCATCTGCAAAGAGTGAGAGTTTGACTTCTTCTTTGCCAATTTGGATGCCTTTGATTTCTTTTTGTGGTCTGATTGCTGTGGCTAGGGCTTCCAATACTATGTTGAATAGCAGTGGTGAGAGTGGACATCCCTGCCGCGTTCCTGACTTTAGGGGGAAAGCTCTCAGTTTTTCCCCATTGAGAATGATATTCACTGTAGGTTTTTCATAGATGGCTTTTATGATATTGAGGTATGTCCCCTCTATCCCTATACTCTGAAGAGTTTTGATCAAGAAAGGATGCTGTACTTTGTCAAAAGCTTTTTCTGCATCTATTGAGAGGATCATATGATTCTTGTTCTTTCTTTTGTTAATGTATTGTATCACATTGATTGATTTGCGGATGTTGAACCAACCTTGCAGCCCAGGGATCAATCCCACTTGGTCGTGGTGAATAATCCTTTTAATGTACGGTTGGATCCTATTGGCTAGTATTTTGGTGAGAATTTTTGCATCCATGTTCATCAGGGATATTGGTCTGTAATTCTCCTTTTTGATGGGGTCTTTGTCTGGTTTTGGGATCAAGGTAATGCTGGCCTCATAAAATGAGTTTGGAAGTTTTCCTTCCGTTTCTATTTTTTGGAACAGTTTCAGAAGAATAGGTTTTAATTCTTCTTGAAATGTTTGGTAGAATTCCCCTGGGAAGCCATCTGGCCCTGGGCTTTTGTTTTTGGGAGATTTTTGATGACTGCTTCAGTTTCCTTAGTGGTTATACGTCTGTTCAGGTTTTCTATTTCATCCTGGTTCAGTTTTGGTAGTTGATACATCTCTAGGAATGCATCCATTTCTTCCAGGTTATCTAATTTGCTGGCATAGAGTTGCTCATAATATGTTCTTAGAATTGTTTGTATTTCTTTGGTGTTGGTTGTGATCTCTCCTCTTTCATTCATGATTTTGTTGATTTGGGTCATTTCTCTTCTCTTTTTGATAAGTCTGGCCAGGAGTTTATCAATCTTGCTAATTCTTTCAAAGAACCAGCTCCTAGTTACATTGATCTGTTCTACTGTTCTTTTAGTTTCCATTTCATTGATTTCTGCTCTGATCTTTATTATTTCTCTTCTTCTGCTGGGTTTAGGCTTTATTTGCTGTTCTTTCTCTAGCTCCTTTAGGTGGAGGGTTAGGTTGTGTACTTGAGACCTTTCTTGTTTCTTGAGAAAGGCTTGTATTGCTATATACTTTCCTCTTAGGACTGCCTTTGCTACATCGCACAGATTTTGAACAGTTGTGTTTTCATTTTCATTGGTTGCCATGTATTTTTTTAATTCTTCTTTAATTTCCTGGTTGACCCATTCATTCTTCAGTAGGATGCTCTTTAGCCTCCATGTATTTGAGTTCTTTCCGACTTTCCTCTTGTGATTGAGTTCTAGTTTCAAAGCATTGTGGTCTGAAAATAGGCAGGGAATGATCCCAATCTTTTGGTACCGGTTGAGACCTGATTTATGACCTAGGATGTGATCTATTCTGGAGAATGTTCCATGGGTACTAGAGAAGAATGTGTATTCCGTTGCTTTGGGGTGGAATGTTCTGAATATGGCTGTGAAGTCCATTTGGTCCAGTGTGTCATTTAAAGTCTTTATTTCCTTGTTGATCTTTTGCTTAGACAATCTGTCCATTTCAGTGAAGGGGGTGTTAAAGTCCCCCACTATTATTGTATTGTTGTCGATGTGTTTCTTTGCTTTTGTTATTAATTGCCTTATATAATTGCCTGCTCCCATGTTAGGGGCATAGATATTTACAATTGTTAGAGCTTCTTGTTGGATAGATCCTATAAGTAGGATATAGTGTCCTTCCTCATCTCTTATTACAGTCTTTGGTTTAATATCTAATTTGTCTGATATAAGGATTGCCACCCCAGCTTTCTTTTGGTGTCCATTAGCATGGTAAATGGTTTTCCACCCCCTCACTTTCAATCTGGGGGTGTCTTTGGGTCTAAAATGAGTCTCTTGCAGACAGCATATCGATGGGTCTTGTTTTTTAATCCAGTCTGTTAGCCTGTTTCTTTTGATTGGGGCATTGAGCCCATTTACATTCAGGGTAACTATTGAAAGATAGGAATTTAGTGCCATTGTATTGCCTGTAAGGTGACTGTTACCGTATATTGTCTGTGTTCCTTTCTGGTCTATGTTGCTTTTGGGCTCTCTCTTTGCTTAGAGGACCCCTTTCAAGATTTCCTGTAGGGCTGGTTTTGTGTTTGCAAATTCCTTTAGTTTTTGTTTGTCCTGGAAGCTTTTTATCTCTCCTTCAATTTTCAATGACAGCCTAGCTGGATAGAGTATTCTTGGCTGCATATTTTTCTCATTTAATGCTCTGAATATATCCTGCCAGTCCTTTCTGGCCTGCTAGGTCTCTGTGGATAGGTCTCTCGCCAATCTAATGTTTCTACCCTTGTAGGTTACAGATCTCTTTTCCCGAGCTGCTTTCAGGATTTTCTCTTTATCTATGAGACTCGTAAGTTTTACTATTAGCTGTCAGGGTGTTGACTTATTTTTATTGATTTTGAGAGGGGTTCTCTGTGCTTCCTGGATTTTCATGCCTGTTTCCTTCCCCAAATTAGGGAAGTTCTCTGCTATAATTTGCTCCATTATACCTTCTGCCCCTCTCTCTCTTTCTTCTTCTTCTGGGATCCCAATTATTCTAATGTTGTTTTGTCTTATGGTATTGCTTATCTCTCGAATTCTGCCCTCGTGATCCAGTAGTTGTTTATCTCTCTTTTTCTCAGCTTCTTTATTTTCCATCACTTCATCTTCTATATTACTGATTCTCTCTTCTGCCTCATTTATTCTAGCAGTTAGCTCCCCCATTTTTGATTGCACCTCATTAATAGCCTTTTTGATTTCTACTTGGTTGGATTTTAGCTCTTTTACTTCTCCAGAAAGGGTTTCTCTAATAACTTCCATATTTTTTTCAAGCCCAGCTAGTATCTTTAAAGTGATGATTCTGAACTCTAGATCTGACATCGTACTAATGTCTGTATTGAGTAGGTCCCTGGCAGTCGGTACTACCTCTTGTTCTTTTTGTTGAGATGATTTTTTCCGTCTTGTCATTTTGTGCAGAGAATAGAGTAATGAGAGAACAAAATGCTAGCAGAGTAACCACGTCCCCAGAAAATATCCTTTAAACAAATCAGAAAAGACCTGAAGCAGTTGAAAAAGAAACGGAAAGAGAGAAAAAAGAAAAAGAAAAAGAAAAAGAAGAAAAGAAAAAGATAAAGATAAACACAAACACAAACAAAACAAAACAACAACAACAACAACAACAAAAAAAAAAAACCAGAACGTGATCAAATATGATCAGGCTGGTATATAGATCACTGCCACACACTAGATTTGGGGTGTATTTTGGTCTTTTAGAAGAAAGTGCCTCCCAAAATTTTAAAGAAAGAAAAACTTATATATGTACAAAAATAAGGGTTGATATGATGAAGGGATGGAATATGACTGTAAAGATGGAAATTATAAAAAAATTTATAAAAGGAATTGATAAGAAGTTGTTTGAAAAAAAAAGAAGAGGATTTAAAAAAAGAAAAGAAGAAAAAGAAAAAAACAAAAAGGGGAGAGGATGTGATCAGGCAGGGGAATAGAAAACACCATATACTAGAGATTTAGGGTATATTTTAATCTGTTAGAAGAAACTATCTCAAAATTTTAAAGAGAGAACAACTTATATATATAAGCCAAAAATATGGGTAACTACTATGAAGGGATAGAATATGACTCTAAAAATGAAAAATAAAAATGTTTTTTTTTTTTAAAAAAGGGATTGATAAGATGTTGGTTGTAAAAGGGAAAAAGAAAAATTCAAAAAGAAATAAAAAGGCAAAAAGACAGTTAAAAAAAATTAACTTTGAAAGACTAAAGAATCATGGTAAAAAAGCCATAAATTCTATGTGCAGTAGTCCCCTAGCGCTGGAGTTCTGCCGTTCTCATTGATTGGTAAACTTGGTCTTGGCTGGCTGTTCTCGCTGATCTTCTGGGGAGGGACCTGTTGCTGTGGTTTCCAAATGTCTCTGCCGGAGGCAGAATTACCCCGCCCTTGCCCCCTCCCAGCTAAGTATTCTGCTTGGGTTTGCTCTCCGGGGCTTTTGTTCCCTGCGAGCTTTCCGTACAGCTTTGGAGGCAGAGAGTGAAAATGGCGGCCTCCCAATCTCCGCCCCAGAGGAGCCGAGAACTCGGGGCCCCGCTCCTCAGTGAGCCCCCAGAGAAAAGCCATCAGTCACTCCTGTCTCCCCGGTCTCCGGCCGCACTCCGTGCTCGCCCAGCCTGTGACCGCACGTTTCTGTCTCTGGCACCTGACCCCGGGTGGAGTCTCCAAACCCAGCAGATCCCTGTGGTGCACTCCCGCGCGGTTCCTCCTGGGGAAGGAAGGTGAGTCTCCCCGGATCTGCCGCTTGTTGGGTCCTTGCTGGAGGAGCAGGGGCCCGACTGTGCCGCGGATCCCGGTTTATGGCGACCCCGAGCTGAGAGCCCGCGCCTGGGCTCCGCCTCTGCAGCCGGCTTCCCTGCTCCGATACCTGGGAGCTCTGCCGCACTCAGGCACCCCCGGTCTTTCTGTGACCCCGAGGGTCCTGAGACCACACTGTCCCGGAGGGTTCCACCCCCCGCTTAGCCACCAGAGTGACGTCCCTCAGCGGAGCAGACTTTTAAAAGTTCCGATTTTGTGCTCCGTGGTTCTATCACTTGCCAGAAGCGGCCGACGGAGGCCCCTCCCCCGCCGTCTATCCTCCCGAATATCACCTCGGATTCACTTCTCCGCACGTCCTACCTTCCAGAAAGTGGTCGCTTTTCTGATGAGAGAGTTATTGCTCTTCTTTTCTTCAATCTCCTGTTGAGTTTGTAGGTGTTCAGAATGGTTTGATCCTTATCCAGCTGAATTCCTGAGAGGAGACGAAATCCAGGTCTCCTACTCCTCTGCCATCTTGCTCCGCCATGGACCAATATATTTTTGTTCTCATTGGTTTCCATGAATTGTTTAAGTCCTTCATTGATTTTCCTGGTTGACCCCAACATTCTTAAGCAGGATGGTATTTAGCTTCCAAGTGTTTGAATTTCTTCCAAATTGTTTTCTTATGATTGAGTTCCACTTTCAAAGCACTGAGGTCTGAGAATATGCAGGGAATAATCTCAATTTTTGGTATTGACTGACACCTAATTTATGACCCAGTATGTGGTCTATTCTGGAGAAAGTTCCATGTGCATTTGAAAAGAATGAGTATTCTGTTATTTTAGGGTGGAATGTTCTGTATATATCTATGAGGTCCCTATGGTCCAGTGTGTCATTCAGAGCTCTTGTTTCTTTGTTGGTCTTCTGTTTAGATGATCTGTCTAATGCTGAGTTTGGAGTGTTAAAATCTTCTACTGTTAATAATGTATTATTGTTGATCTGATTCTTTATTTTGGCTAAGATTTGGCTTATGTAGTCGGCTGCTCCCATGTTGGGGGCATAGATATTTACAATTGTTAGATTCTTTTTTGGGGTAGAGCCTTTAAGAATGATATAGTGTCCCTCTGCATCTGTTGTTACAGTCTTTGGTTTAAATTTCTAATTTCTCTGATATAAGATTTGTTACCTCAGCTTTCTTTTCAGGTCTGTTGACATGATAAATTGTTCTCCATCTCCTCACTTTCAATCTGGATGTATCTTTAGGTTCAAAATGAGTCTCTTGTAGACAGTATATGGATGGGTCCTGTCTTTTTTTTTTTTTTTAAGATTTTATTTATTTATTTGAGAGAGAGAGAGAATGAGAGACAGAGAGCATGAGAGGGAGGAGGGTGAGAGGGAGAAGCAGACTCCCTGCCAAGCAGGGAGCCCAATGCAGGACTCAATCCTGGGACTCCAGGATCATGACCTTAGCCGAAGGCAGTCGCTTAACCAACTGAGCCACCCAGGCGCCCAGGTCCTGTCTTTTTATCCAATCTGCAACCCTATGTCATTTTATGAGAACATTTAGGATGCTCTTGTTGAGAGTTACTACTGAAAGATACATATTTATTGCCATCTTATTGTCTGTTAAGTCCCTATTTCTATGGATTGTCTCTGTAAACTTCTGGTCTATATTACTCTTCGGGTCTTTCTTCTTTTATAGACTACTCCTTAGTATTTCTTGTTTGGCCAGCTTAGTGGTCACATATTCTTTCATTTTCTGTAGGTCCTGGAAGCTCTTTATCTCTCCATCCATTCTAAATGACACTCTTGCTGGATAAAGTATTCTTGGCTGCATGTTCTTCTCATTTAGTACCCTGAATATGTCTGTCAGCCCTCTGGCTTGCCAGGTATCTGTGGACAGGTCTGATGTTATTCTGATGTTCCTCCCTCCACAAATAAGAAATCTCTTCCCCCTAGATGCTCTCAGGATGGCTTCCTTGGTTCTAGGATTTGTGAGTTTTACTATTACGTGCTGGGTCTTTGGTCTGCTCTCCTTCATCTTGGGAAGGGTACTCTCTGCCTCTTGGATATGAGTGCTTGTTTCATTCCCCAGATTAGGGATTTTCTCTGCTATGATTTGCTCAAATATACCTTCTAGTCCTCTGTCTCTCCCCACCCCCTCAGGGATATCAATAATTCTCCCATTGGAACGTTTCATGGCATCCCTAATCTCTCTAAGTCTGTTCTCATGGATTTTAAGCTGTTTGTCCCAAGCATCCTCCTCTTCCTACCTTTCTATCAGTTTATCTTCTAGATCACTAATTTGTTCTTCTGCCTCATTTACCCTGGCTATTAGAGAATCTAGTTTAGACTGCATTTCATTCATAGCATTTTTAAGTTCTGCCTGATTGGCTCTCATTTCTGCCCTTAGAGGTTTTAAATTGTCATTAACGGTTTTCTCAAGCCTAGCTATTAACTTCATAACTGTTACCCTGAAGTCTATTTCTGACATCTAGCTTATATCCATATTCATTAGGTCTCCAGGAGAGACCATTGTCTCTGGTTCTTTTCTTTTTTGGGAGTTCCTCCTCCTAGTCATTCTGTTGAGGGGTGGTTGAGGGAATGTACAGAGTTCTTAATATCAACCACAATCCAGGCAAGACTCCCTGGGAAAATCCAGAGCAGTCAAAAGCCACCACCGAAAAACAAAGCTAAAATGAAACCAAAAAATAAAATTTATGAAATTAAAAATTTTAAGAAAAATTAAAAATTAAAAAAAAGTAGAGGTGAGGGGAGGGATGTTATAATATCTCAGTGTGGGCAAGGTAGGGTGTTTCAGTACTTCCTGGGTGTATTTTTTCCTCTTTGCTAGAGGACACTACTTCCCAGAGTTAAAAGGAAAATAAAACTCGTACATATATAAAGGTAGTATTGAATAGGGAAAAAAGGACTACACTGAAGCTTTTATCTATGTATATATACATATAGATACATATACACATATACATACATATATTATATATATCTATATATAGATAAAGCTTTTTATATATAGATATATATACACATTAGATACATATAGATATATATACATACATATATATATCTATATATAATACATATATACATATATATGAAAAAGTACATGTTAAAAAGCTACTATGAGATATGTTAATTAAACATCTGAGAAAAAGGTAAAAAGAAAAAAAACAGAGAGGAAACATGAGAAAGAATAAAAAAGAAAAAAAAGTTGTATCTGAGAAATACCAACCATGAAGCAATACCTGGAGCTCAATATACTATTTTCCCCTGGTGTTGGGGTTTTACAGTTTTATGGGAACCCTAGGGTTGTCATCCTCTTGTTCTTCCAGCTTATCTTGTGGGGGAGGGACCCATCTCACTGTTTTTCAGGCAACCCTGCTTGGACAGAGTTGCCCTGCGCCCTATCAAGGGGCCAGGCTCTGTGGAAACTGTTTTTTTTAGCTTTTGTTCTCTGGCTGCTTTTCATGCCTTTTCAGAGGGTCAGGGCAAAGGAAAATGTTTGCACTCAGACCTCTGCCCCAGAGGAGAGAAGCCAGTCTGCTCCTCTCTGAATCTTCCAGAACACACAGTCTCCCTTTCTGTAAGCATGGCAGAAAACCACAGCCATCCACAGGTGGTGCACACCCCCAGTGGCCCCCTCAGCGGTTGTCCCAGGTCTCCGCCTGTCTCTGCCCTTGTGCTTCTACAACCGTGAGCAGTCCTGGGTCACATAGGCCTCAGTGGCTGGCTGGGTGTTCATGGGTAGCGGCAGCTGGCCTCCAGTCCGTGGGCACAGGTCCATGCAAGGGGCCACCCCAGGTCCCCACGTGCACCCCCTCAGCTCCTGGGTCCCTTCTGAGCATTGTTATCAGGTCCTTCCAATTCTGCTGCCACCGCTCTCTGAGCTATCCCCAATGCCAGCACAGGATGCCTTTGCGCTGGGGTTTTCTATCACTTTCCAGGAGCCAGCTTCTGGGGGCTCCCCCACGTCTTATGTTTACCCTCCCATATCTGTCCGTAGAATCACAACTCTGTCCTTCATACCTCACAACCACTGATCCTCTGTCCATAGAGATCCAGACATACATTCTTATATCTCAGGCTGATTTTGTGTGTGTTCAGATTGGCTTGATAGATATCCAGCTAAATTCAGGGGACTGGTTGAAATGGAGTCCCCCACTCCTCTGCCATCTTGCTGTTCCCCCTGAGCACCAGTTGTTGTATGGAAGCATGAATCAGTATATGGTAAACCTGAATTTAGTACTAAACTGCATGTTAACTAACCGGAATTTAAATAAAAACTTTAAAAAATTGCTATGCTGGAAATTTGTAAATCATTTAGGAATATTTATGAAAAAAATTAATGAATGAATGAGTGAAATATATGTGTTATCTGAAAAATAAATGAATTCTAATGCAAATCTTGATTTAGAATCTAGCTCTGTAAAATCAAAATTGAAGACTGCTTTGAACTATTTTCGGATGATCATAGTACTATTTTCCTCTAGACCTTCAGATTATTCCAATACTGAAATTCAAATTTACCCGACTGTTGTTGGTTAAAGATCACTTATAATTTATTGTATTGTATATAATGTTTTTATTTTTATGTAAAATTGTAAAACATACAAAACATAAAATTTACCATGTTAATCATTTTAAGTGTACAGAGTGTTAAGTATATTCAGATTGCTGTACAAAAAATCTCCAGGACTTTCTCATTTTCCAAAACTGAACAGACATCTATATACATTAAACAACTCTCCATTTCCACCTCCCACAGGCTTTGATAAATGCATTGTACTTTTGGTCACCATGAATTTGAATACTTTATTTAAAGCAAACAAGTGGAATCATACATGTTTTGTCTTTTCATGACTGGTGTATTTTACATAGCATGATACCCTCAAGCTTCAAAACTGTTACAGCATATGTCAGAATTCCTTCCTTTCTGAGGTTGAGTAATATTCCATTGTAAGTATATGCCACATCTTATTTGTCTACTCATCCATTAATAGATACTTCAGTTTCTTCTACATTTTGACTATTGTGAAGAATGCTTATAGAACATGGGTATCCAAATGTATCTTTGGGACCCTGATTTCACTTCTTTTTGAATATATACTCAGAAGTTTAATTACCGGATCACATAGCAATTTTATGTAGGTATGTATGTATGTATGTATGTATTTAAATGACCATTCTATTTTCATAGTAGCTACATCATTTTACATTCCCAACAACAGTGAACGAAATTCATTTGAAGAAATAAAGGCTAAAAAATACCACAACCTTGAGAAAGAAACAGATATCCAGGTATAAGCAGCAAAGACTCCTAAATAAGATGAACCCCTAAACAGCTACACCAAGACATACGGTAATTAGAATGTCAAAAGTTAAAAATATAGGGTCTTAAAGGCAGCAAAAGAAAAAAAAAAAAAAGGCCACATACAAGAGAACTAGACTATCAGTGGATTTTTTAATCAGAAATTTTGCTGGCCGGAAGAGAATGGCCAAGTATATTTGCAGTGTTAAAAGGGAAAAACATATAACCAAAAATGCTCCACCTGACAAGGTTGTTACTCAAAATTGAAGAAGAGAAAATCTTCCAGACAAGCAAAAACTAAAGAAGTTTATCACCACGAAAATAGCCTTACAAAAATGTTAAAGTATCTTCTTTAAGAAAAAGAGAAAAGGCCATAATGAGAAATAAGAAAATGCATCAAAGAAACAAATCTCACATGTAAAGGCAAATATATAGTAAAGGCAGATATTCAGGCTCTTAAAAAGCTACTATAAATATTTTCTTCCTTACCAATTCAGATGCCTTTTATTTATTTTTCTTGACTGATTGCTGTGGCTAGGACTTCCAGTACTATGTTGAATATAAGTGGTGAAAATGAACATCCTTGACTTTTCCCGACCTCAGTGGGAAAGCTCTCAGATTTTCTTTCTTATTGAATATGATGTTCTCTGTGGATTTTTCATATATGGTCTTACTATGTTGAGGTATATTCCCTGTGAAACTACTTTGTTGAGAGGTTTTATCATGAATTGATGTGGTATGTTGTCAAGTGCTGTTTCTGTATCTGTTAGGAGATCATATGATTTTCATTCTTTCTCTGGTTAATGTGATGTATGATTGTTTTGCAAATGTTGAATCACTCTTGCATCCTTGGAATAATCCCACTTCATTGCAGTGAATTTTTTTAATGTATTGTTGGATTTGGTTTGCTAATATTTTGTTGAGAAATTTTGCTTTTATGCCCATCAGATACATTACCTGTAGTTGTGTGTGTGTGTGTGTGTGTGTATTTGGGTGTGTGTGGTATCTTTATCTGGTTTTGGTATTATAGTAATGCTTGACTTGAAAAATGAATTTGTTGGCTTTCCTTCTTCTTCTAGTTTTAGAATAATTTAGAATATTCTAATTTTAGAATAATTTAGAAATTCTAATTTAGAGTATTTTGAGGAAAATATGTGCTAACTCTTATTTAAATATTTGGTACAATTCACCTGTGAAACCATCTGCTCCTGAAGTTTTCTTTGTTGTGAGTTTTTTTTTTTTTCTTTTTCCAAAACCATTTCATTATTCATTACTAATAATCTGTCTGTTCAGTTTTTAATTTTTTTTTCCTGGTTCAGTTATGGAAGGTTATATGTTTCTAGAATTTTATTCATTTCTTCTGGGTTGTATAATTTGTTGGCAAATCATAATATTCTCTTAAAATTCTTTGTATTTCTATGGTGTCAGTTGTTATCTCTCCTACTTTATTTCTGATTTTATTTACTTGAGTTCTCTCTCTGATGAATCTTGCTAAAAGTTTATCAAATTTGTTGATCTTAAACAAAACAAAATAAAACAAAACATGGGGCACCTGGGTGGCTCAGTTGGTTAAGCATCTGCCTTCAGCTAAGGTCATAATCTCAGAGTTCTGGGATCAAGGCCCACATGGGCTCCTAGCTCAATAGGAAGACTCCTTCTCCCTCTGCCTCCCCCCTCTTTCATGCTTGTTCTCTCTTTCTCTCTCAAATAAATAAATAAAATCTTTAAAAACAACAACAAACAAAAACAAAAACAATCAAACAAACAAAAACAGCTCCTGGATTCATTAATTTGTTCTTCTTGGGTTTTGTTTGTTTTTTAGTTTAAATTTCATTTGTTTTTTATTAATCTTTATTTTTTTTCTTTCTACTGGCTTGGTTTTTGTTTTTGATTTCCTAGTTCCTTTAGGTGTAATGTTCTGTTGTTTATTTGAGATTTTTCTTGCTCTGTGATCTATGCCTATATAGTAATAATGTCTCCTCTTAGAACAGTTTTGCTGCATTCCAGAGATTTTGGATCATTGTACTTTTATTTTCATTTTTCTCCATATTTTTTTAATTTCCTTTTTTATTTATTGTTTCATCTATTCAATATTTGGTAGAATGTTATTTAGCCTCCACGTATTTGTGTTCTTTCCAATTTTTTTTTTCTTGCAATTACTTCCTAGTTTCATACCATTGTGGTGAGAAAAATGCATGATACAATTTCTATCTTTTTGAATTTGAGACTTTTTTGTGGCCTAACATATGATCCATTTTGGAGAATGTTTCATGTACACTTGAAAAGATTGTGTATTCCAATATTTTTTGAATGGAATGTTCTGAATATATTCAGTAGGTCCATCTGGTACATCGTGTTATTCAAAGTCATTGTTTCCTTGTTGATTTTTCTGGCTAGATAATCTATCCATTAATGTGAGTGAGGTCTTAAAGTCCTCTATTGTATTACTGTGAACACCTTCCTTTATGGCTCTTCAGAGTTGCTTTATGTATTTCAGTGCCCCTATATCGTGTGCATAAATATTTATATTTTTTTAGATTTTCTTGTTTCTTTCAGCACTTTTAATGTAACATGCCACACCCATCTGGCCTGCAAAGTTTCTGCTAATAAATTTATTGATAGTTTTATCTCATTTCCCTTGTATGTAACTGTTTTCTTTTCTAGTCCTTTTTTTTTTAATAATTCTCTCTTTAGGGTGCCTGGGTGGCTCAGTTGGTTAAGCGACTGCCTTCGGCTCAGGTCATGATCCTGGAGTCCCTGGATCGAGTCCCGCATTGGGCTCCCTGCTCGGCAGGGAGTCTGCTTCTCCCTCTGACCCTCCTCCCTCTCATGCTCTCTGTCTCTCATTCTCTCTGTCTCAAATAAATAAATAAAATCTTTAAAAAAAATAATAATTCTCTCTTTATCACTACTTTTTGCCATGATGTGTCTTTGTTTGGACCTCCTTGGGTTGATTTTGTTGGGGGGGGTGTTCTTTGTGCCTCCTGGATCTGGATACCTCTTTCCTTCCCCAAATCAGTGAAATTTTCAGCTATTATTTCTTCAAATAAATTTTCTGCCCCTCTTTCTCTCTCTCCTTCAGGATTCTTTAAAGTGAATGTTATTAATCTTGATGATATGCTGAGTTCCTTCACCTTGTCACATACTTTATTATTCTTATTTTCTTTCTTTTCTGCTGTTCATCTTTGTTGTTTTCCATTAATCCTTCTTTAGCTCCTTGATCCAGTCCTCTGCCTCATCTTATATGCTGTATTTTATTTCATTTACTGAGTTCTTTATCTTAGACTGGGTCTCTTTTCAATATTTTCTGTCTTTGTCTCACTGAGAGCCTATAATCTTTTCTCAAATCCCATGAATATCTTATAGCCATTACTTTGAATTTATAAGAGTCATATTGATTATTTCTGTTCATTTAGCAATTTGATGAAGGTTTGTCCTTGTTCATTTGGGACATATTCCTCCACCTCATTATTATGTGTAACCCTCTGTGCTTGTTTCCTATGTATTTGGAAAATAAGCTACATTTCTTGACCTTAAGAGTCATGGCTTTATGGAGAAGAGGTCCTGTGATGTCCAGTAGCACAATGCCCCTGTTCACCAGAACCAGGTACTCTAATGAGGTCTCTATGTGGGTTGTGTGCACTTTACTATCATGACTGACTATATTTTCCTTCAGTCCATTCGGCTGCAATTGACTACTGTTCTTGTTACACCAAGAAGGTTTTTGTCCCTCTGCTGTTAAGGGACCAGTCTGCTCCACCATGTGCTAGATGTTGGAAGGTGTCAGCTGTCAGCCAAATGCCTGCCCTAAGCTCGTGTGCAGGGGCTACTGGAAGGATGATGTCCTTGCCTTGTGCCTCAAGGCTCTCAAAGTGGGCAGTAATAGCAACCATACCTGTTAGGGCTGCAGTTGCACTGATTGGCAGTCCACATTTTCTGTGCTACTAGCCAATATTTGGCTGTTGGGACTGTGGACACACATGTGTGCATGTCTATCTTTCTCTCTCGCAGGGCAAGAGTCAGTTTGGAGTGTCACATCTCACTGCTGGGGCTGTTTGCAGCATGTTTTGTGGCAGGAGATGCTTTGGATGGACACCTGTGTAATGGGAGGGGTTGGATAGGGTGGATGTGCAGGAGAATGTGGGGGTGGAGTTCATGGTGCTACCTAGATAGGTGAAGAGTGTTTACACTTGTCCCTGCACATGTGGTGCTATCTTGGCTTGGGGTCTGGGAGGAAATGGCACTGGTCAGCTCTTCTATTCTTGGAGAAGTCTCCTATAGATTCTGCCTCCACACACACACACACATACACCCAAGCATGTTCTGGAAGTAGTAAATAAATCTCCTTCACTAATGTCCCAGGACAGGGACTCAGTTTCTTCTTGCCTTCAGGATCCTTCAGGGTTAAGCCTGCTAACTTTTAAAATACCAAGTTATTCCCAGCTGATTGTAAAAATTCAGAAAGTTAAGCCCCAATGTTTTTCAAATCCATATATTATAGGGACCCATGATCCTGGTGTGGGTGACCCATCCTTGAGGTGTTTGTTGTGGGTTCTGATTCTCTCTCTTCTCCATGATTTTAGTGTACCTCCTGCTTGTGGTTAGTCTCATGAAGGGTTTGGTTTCCAACTGCATCTCCATTTCTCCTAATATTTCTTATGTGGCCTCCTCTCTATGAGTAACTAGAGAGTTTGTTCTGCCAATCTTTGTGTTGTTTTCAGAGGTAATTGCATGGATGTGTTTGCTATCTTGTGTATCCCTGGAACTAAGTGAGTTCAGGATCCTCCCACTCTGCCATCTCCACAGGGCCTTAAGTTGGCAGTCTTTTTAAAAGAGCACTTTTACAACTCTAAATTCCCTCTTCACATTGCTTTTCCTGTATATAATAAATTTTAGTACATTGTGTTATTATCATTTTTGTCAGGATATTTTATAATTTCCCTTGTGTTTAATTCTTTAACCTGTTTGTTGTTTATGAGTACGTAATTAAATTTTCACAGATATTCTTGATTTTCCAGATTTGCTTCAGCTAATGATTTTTAATTTTACCTTATGATAAGAAAAGCTAGTTTGTATGACTTTACTCTTCTTAAAATGTTAATAAATGTTTATTGGTCTTACATAAGGTCTATCTTGGAAAATGTTCCATGTTCACTTGAGAAATTATACCAAAATTTCTATATATATATATATTTAATATCTCTGAGGTTTGGTATACATATATTTATAATTGTGAAGTGTCATTATTATTGTTATAAGTGTCCTTTTACTTTCTTACAGTTTTATTTTTGTGTGAAATTAGTATAAATACCACTGCTCTCCATTGGTTACTACTTCAGCACAATCTTTTTTTTTTATCATTTCTTTTTTTTTTTTTAAGATTTTATTTTATTTATTTATTTGACAGAGAGAGACACAGCGAGAGAGGGAACACAAGCAGGGGGAGTGGGAGAGGGAGAAGCAGGCTCCCCGCAGAGCAGGGAGCCCGATGCGGGACTCGATCCCAGGACCCTGGGATCATGACCTGAGCCGAAGGCAGTCGCTTAACCAACTGAGCCACCCAGGCGCCCTTTTTTTTTATCATTTCATTAACAATCTATCAAACTCTCTCCTTAGAACTAAGGAAAGTATCCTGTAGACAGCATAGTTATTTTCTCTTTTTAAATCCATTCCATTCTGTCAATCTTTACCTTTTGAATGGGACATTTAATATGATTACTGGTGGGAAAATAACTGTCAATGCTCTTTTGTTAAGTGTTTTCTTGATATAGCTTTTGCTGTCCCTCATTACCTTTCTTAGTGCCTTCATTTTCATTTTGTTGATCTTTTAATAATGGGATGCTTTTATTTACCTCCTATTTCCTTTTGTCTGTAGTTTATTGATATTTTCTTTGTTGTTACCATAGTGTATTTGTTTGCTAGGACTGCCATATCAAAGTATCACAACCTGGGTTGTAATTAATAATAAAAATTAATTTTCTCACTTTTCTGGAGGCTACAAGATGGACATCAAGGGGTTGGCAGAGTTGAATTTTGTTGGGGACCCTTTCCTTGGCTTGTAGACTTCCATCTTCTCTCTCTGTCTTTACATGGCTGTAACTCTAAAGTGTCTGTATCTTAAACTCCACTTATATGAAATCACACATATTGGATGAAGGTGACCCTTATGATCCATGCTGACTTAATTGCCTATTTGAGGTACTATTTCCAAATACAGACACTATAAAATAATGGAGGTTAGAATTTCAACATATGAATTAAGAGGGGACACAATTCAGTCCACAGCACATGTGGATTACAAAAACGATCTCTACAACACATTAAGTTACTGATATCATAGATGAGATTTTTATATGTGTGGGCCCATTAATATGTATTTATAATAATTTTCAGTTTTGGTCTTTCAAATCTTATAAAAGAAGTAAAGGTGGACTTCTGTGTGTTTTGGTCAAGTTCCCCACATACAAGGCACTTTTAAATTTCCTTAGAGTCTCATCCCTGCATTTTTTTTTTTTAGAAGCCTTGGATTTGTATTAAATATCTCTTTGTTAATGTCTTGCTTCCCCCACAAATTGTAGCTCACTGTTGCTCTAATGCTCCCCTGAATCTGTCCCTGCCGTCAGAGGCCTCCCAACTATGCCACTTTCCCCATCACTGTCCTGGTGAGACAGACAGAAATTATATGGAGATTCCTTCACAAGTCAGTACTTTATAAGCAAGTATGTTCTTCTTTTGTCTAAACGATGGAACTGAGAATTAAGAAGTGTCTTCCTGACTAAACCACAGTGCTCCAATGGGGAGTATGGCAAGGGGAGGCAAAATGCCACAAAATTTCCCAACATTTTGAGTAAGGGCTTTTTCTTGGTTAAGGATTCACTTGGTTTTTGCACTTTTTTAGCTGGTTTCTGGAGTTCTGACAAAACTATGTTTGTCCATATGTTGTTCTTTATGGAGTGTCTGTGGGAAATGAGGGCTGGCACATTCTAGCCCACCGTCTTGATGTTTTATCCAAGATTCAAGGGACAGATGTGTCAGCAAGGTGTGAGTATGCCTGAAAGAATGTCATTAGATATACTGATTTATCTAATCTGTTCTCCTCTTGACACATCTGCTCTTACTCCCTTCCTAGGACTTGATCAAAAGAAACTGGATACTGTTCCATGTCTATATTGTCATTATTTGTGTGAATTTAAAGGGCCATCTGTATCTAAAGTGATCTCCTGACTTTCTCTTGATATGGTTTTTGGGCTCAGACACCAATATGTGTGGATTCAAACTGTGTCTCATGTGGTAGAAAAACAGGCATTTGGGGGCGCCTGGATGGCTCAGTCATTAAGCATCTGCCTTTGGCTCAGGTCATGATCCCAGGGTCCTGGGATTGAGCCCCGCCTCAGGCTCCCTGCTCAGCGGGAAGCCTGCTTCGTCCTCTCCCACTCCCCCTGCCTGTGTTCCCCCTCTGTGTCTCTCTCTGTCAAATAAATAAATAAAAATCTTAAAAAAAAAAAAGATGCTGAAAAACAGGCATTTGTTAAGTAAGGTTGGGAGCCTACCCTCCAGCTGGGAGGAAGTCAGCCATGAACAGTGATGTGACTGCATTGGGATGGATATGTGGTTGGAGAAATTTGCTGTATTACAGATTTTATTTTAAATTATCCTGTCTGGATAGTTTGTTCTCTTTTTTGAATCTGAGTTTTTAATCGAACTAGATCACTGTGAGACAACTCTTAAAGGGTTTGCATACACACTAGAGCAAAGCAATAAAGAACATGCCTCCGTTCTGAATCCATCTTAATTTATATAGAATGGCCATTAAAAAAAGAAGAACAGTAAAATCAACACTCAAAACAAAAACTAGTATGTATTGGGTGTTTACTGTGTGTCAGGCAATACTGTGAATTGCTTGCCTGTATTTACTAATTAATTTTTCAAAATAACCCTCAGCTCTATGTGCAATCACAATTCACAATAGAAAAAAAAGGAATAAACTTAAGAATAAAGAAATCTAACAATAATTCTGATTATCATGTTTATGCAGAGTAAGCTATCCTCCCTTAGCTCCATTCCATCAGTACATTGCATTTATACCCTGTTGCTGAATTTTGGGAACTAAGAGCATATCCTCACTTTTATACTTCAAATATTTTTTTGTGTGTGTGGGATTACTAACTTTTTTGTAACTCTCCTATGTAGTTTACATTTGTTGGCTCATAATACATTTGAAAAATTTTCCCACACTATGTCAAGTGAAAATAAAACAACAGCAACAACAACAACAATAGTTGTAACCATTACCATGAAATATTAGACTTAAATTCAGAGGCTAATTTATCTTGAAGGTAAAGAAGTTAGCCTTAGGGTCTCTCCCTTGCATAGGACCCTCAAATGCCATATCTTAATTGTGTATCATATTTTTTTTCTTAAGGTAATCTCCCAAGACTGTACATGTCAAGCTACTAAAATTGTAGGTTTGTCCAATGATAGGCTAAAATTATTTCCACCAGTGACTAACCTTGAGGGAAGTGCTGATTACTTATGGGACTCAAACTATTTAAAATCAGAGATCTGGATCCCATACTCCTATTTTCTCCTCTGCAGACTGGCATTCAATGACTGATGCTGCACTGTTCTTTGTGGAGAAAGTCTTTTCACAACTAAGGTATTTTGTAGAAAAGTAAACTAAATTTTATATATAAAATAATTGGGAGAAATGAAGATAAGAGATGTACTCATCTTTTTAAATTTTATTTTATTATGTTAGTCACCATACAGTATGAAATGTACTCATTTTAATAAGAACTTATTGATATATTAAAATTACATAAAGTATAATGTAGATCTCTGTATATTCCCTGTGAACTCTAAAGTATGTTACCTTGACTTTCAACCTCTTACAATTATCTTTTTTCCTTTATTTTGTTGTTGTTGTTGTTGTTTTCTTTTTTCAAATCTGTGTAGAGTAATTGCTTTATTTCATCCCATTAAGTTAGTTAAGGGGATTGGTGGTTTAAAACCCAAAATCACCTTAATTTCTACAAATTCAATAAATATTGTTGATATAGAAAAAGATTAAATTAGCACCATGTTATTATTTAAATTACTCTCTCTGAATTTAAGAACAATTTACCCATTTTGGAATTTAAGAAACCTGAATTCTACTTTATAGCCATACCAATACTTTTTAAGATTTTCTTAAATTTATTTATTTGTCAGAGAGAGAGCACAAACAGGGAGAGTGGCAGGCAGAGGGAGAGGCAGGCTCCCTGCTGAGCATGGAGCCTGATGCCTGACTTGATCATCAGAACCCTGAGATCATGACCTGATCCAAAGGATCGTCCATATGTTGTTCTTTATGGAGTGTCTGTGGGAAATGAGAGCTGGCACATTCTAGCCCACTTGATGGTAAAGAAGTTAGCCTTAGGGTCTCTAACCTAGGGTCTCTAACTTGGTCTCTTAACCAAGTAAGCCATCCAGGCATCTGCATACCAATATTTTTAAGATTGTTGTATCAAAGACAATGAACTATTTAACTAAAACATTTGGCATGTCATGTACTTCCTCAGAAATTCTTACCTTTTTTGTACACACACAAAAAATCAAACTGTATATCAATTAGTTATTAATTATGCAGAATCCAAATACATATACATATTTTAAAGATAAAAGACAGTTAAGTAATACTTTTTGAAGCCCTATCAGATAAATTTGGTGATGTGATTGTTTCTTACTTTGATGAATATAGGAGAGAATTGCCCAGAGCTTAACTAGTTTGTTTGTTTGTTTGTTTTTCTTTTTTCTTTTGGAGCGCTGACACCAGCTCTAATGAAGCAACTTATGCAATGTATAATATGTGCTTAATTGTGGACTAGAGACCAAGTTTTCCCAAAAGGGCTGTTGGAACCAAAATATGAATTTCCACCAAGAGAGATTAAAAATCTTGGGGGAAAGAAAATGACAGTGTACATTTAAATTATATTTTCTACTGAGTTTATCATGCTAAATGCTTGAGACATATTTCCTAAGGCAAAAAAAATAAAAAGTCACTAAAACTATGGAATTTTAGTACATTAACAGCTCCCAAAATGTGTTCCAGATTAGAGATTTAAACGTCTTTTGATTACTCTTGGAATTTGTTTTTGCTTTTCTGCAAATGTGCCATGTTAAGTAGTTTGATTATTTAAAATATATGTAGTTCTGCCTGAGTAACTCTTCATATATATGATCAACAAATACTATTATTTTATTAAAAATTTTATTAAAGAATAAATTGGTGTAACTGTAATCACTACCCTATATGGGTGTTAGGATTCCTTTCTATATATATTATTGCAGATACGTCTTCCATTCCTTTTTTAATGTTTTGTTTTAAGAACAAAATTCTAAAACAATGAAACACAGCTCTATATAAGAGAGTATATGCCTCAAAGGAAATGTCTTTTACATTAATTATTTTATAAAATTTAAGAAAATTTGTATGTCTTCTCATTTAGAAAAAGATAGTGTTTTAAGGAAATACCTTCTTTAGTTTCAGAGACATGGCTTGGTGGAGGGAAAAGAATCTTCACAGTAACAATCACTCAGCTAGGGCGCCTGGGTGGCTCAGTTGGTTAAGCGACTGCCGTCGGCTCAGGTCATGATCCTGGAGTCCTGGGATCAAGTCCCGCATCGGGCTCCCTGCTCGGCAGGGGGTCTGCTTCTCCCTCTGCCCTCTTCCCTCTCATGCTCTCTGTCTCTCATTCTCTCTCTCTCAAATAAATAAATAAAATCTTAAAAAAAAAAAAACAATCACTCAGCTATCAGATAGGTGTTTAATCTGCTGAGTCCTCTGAGGTAAGTGAAAAGAAATTTGCAAATGACACTATAGATAAAGGGCTGGTATCCAAAATCTATAAAGAACTTCTCAAACTCAACACCCAAAAAACAAATAAGTCAAAAAATGGGCAGAAGACAGGAACAGACACTTCTCTGAAGAAGACATACAAATGGCTAACAGACACATGAAAAAATGTTCATCATTAGCCATCAGGGAAATTCAAATCAAAAGCACATTGAGATACCACCTTACACCACTTAGAATGGCAAAAATGGACAGGGCAAGAAACAACAAATGTTGGAGAGGTTGTGGAGAAAGGGGAACCCTCTTACACTGTTGGTGGAAATGCAAGTTGGTACAGCCACTTTGGAAAACAGTGTGGAGGTATCTCAAAAAATTAAATACAGAGCTACCCTATGACCCAGCAATTGCACTCCTGCGTATTTACCCCAAAGACCCACATATAGTGAAAAGAAGGGCCATATGCACCCCAATGTTCATAGCAGCAATGTCCGCAATAGCCAAACTGTGGAAAGAGCCGAGATGTCCTTCAACAGATGAATGGATAAAGAAGATGTGGTCCATATATACAATGAAATATTATTCAGCCATCAGAAAGGATGAATACTCAACATTTACATCAACATGGATGGGACTGGAGGAGATTATGCTAAGTGAAATAAGTCAAGCAGGGAAAGTCAATTATCTTATGGTTTCACTTATTTGTGGAACATAAGGAATAGCATGGAGGACATTAGGAGAAGGAAGGGAAAGATGAAGTGTGGGGGGGAATCGGAGGGAGAGATGAACCACGAGCGACTATGGACTCTGAGAAACAAACTGAGGGTTTTAGAGGGAAGGGGTTGGGGGGATGGGCTAGCCCAGTGATGGGTATTAAGGAGGGCATGTACTGCATGGAGCACTGGGTGTTATACGAAAACAATGAATCATGGACCACCACATCAAAAACTAATGATGTATTGTATGGTGACTAACATAATAAAATAAAATTAAAAATTAAAAAAAAAAGAAATTAGAGTGCCTTGATGAGTTTCCTACAACTTATATTGAAAAGGAAAACATGCAATTAGTGTCAGACATACTATTTAAAGAAATACATGTCACTTTGATGATTATGTAGTGTGAATTTATTATGCATCTGACATGCATTTTCTCAATTGGGACTATTTATGAACATATTGCTTAAGTAATTTATGTGAAAAGAATATAGAGTTAAGTATTTGAGATTTATTTGGTCTTATATTGCATATGAATCATCCCAGGTTTAAAAGACAAAGGGGATGAAGACCATCTTGTCACAGTGAGATAGGACCAGAGTTTGGTAGCAGTGTGTACTTCTAATGTAAGAGACCATGACCCTGGAACATCCTTGTATTCTTGATGGGGCTAGTGAACATTTTTGTTTGTTTCTTCTCTAAACCATAACATTTTGCATTATATTAAGCACAAATTTATATCCAACAATACTTTTGAAATAATGAAAATATTTAAAATAGGTAAAGTATTTCAGGAAGTAAAAAAAAACACATGGTGAGAATTTTATGCAGATCTTTTTTGTTTGTTGGTTTTGTTTTGTCTTTAATTTTATTATGTTATGTTAGTCATCATACAGTACATCATTAGTTTTTGATGTAGTGTTCCATGATTCATTGTTTCATATAATACCCAGTGCTCCATGCAATGCATGCCCTCCTTAATACCCATCACCAGGCTAACCCATGCTCCCACCCCCTCCCCTCTAAAATCCTCAGTTTGTTTCCTGGAGTCCATAGTCTCTCATGGTTCATTTCCCCCTGGGTATCCCCTCCTTCATTAAAGTAAATTATTTTGGGGACACCTGGGTGGCTCAGTCCGTTAAAGTAAATTATTTTATAAATTGTATAGTTCCATGCAAGTCCTGATTATTATTAATAATTCCATTTTTATATTTACCTTATTCCTGACTGAAAATATGAAGGTGCTAACACATTTTCTATATGTATGGCTTCCATTTCTACTCATTTCTTTAGTTTCTATCTCCTGATATCAGTTACCTAATACCTTTACCTTAAATAAAATTTACACTAAAGATTTTTAATAAAAGCAGAGTTCAAAATTCAAGGGAAATGTGGAAAAAAACAATGAAAAAAATATGTGTGGACTATGATAAGAATCATGAGCTTTTATTATGATGAAAATAACTATATATAATTGCTTATTTGATAAAGTTTTTTAGGTAGAAATTTTTGACTTTCAGCCTTTATGGACCTAATAACATATAACTTGTTCTGAAATCCAGCATGGTAAATATAAATTTTAATATTGCTTCCTTTCTCTTGACAAGTTTCCAGTTTGGTTTTAAAACAAACTTTAAGATGATATTATTTTAATATTTTTACTTCAACTTGAAATTCCAAGACAGTACTTAATGCACCAGAGCCACATGAAAATTACAATTGTTTTAAGGTTGGGAATTGTAATTTTTAAATTATATTGGTGAACATATCATAAAAGTTGTCAGTCCTCAATATATTTATTTTATATTAGTGTGAATGGAACTCACATTTAGAATTTTATCTACAACTGGAAATGCTTTTGGATGTTGGAGGAGGTGTCTCTGGGTGTTAGAGAATTTCTTTCTTGAGGGAAAGAAGATGCATGATATTTTTTAGGTCTTCTCATCTTAACATCCAGTTTGTACTTTTTCCTCATCCATCAAGTGAATTTTTTTATTTATAATACAGTAATGTGGCATAGCCTAAAATTAATTTCCTGAACCTTATGAAAATATTTTTACAGCATTCAATGTTTTTATTTTTATTTTTTAAAGATTTTATTTATCTATTTGTCAGAGAGAGAGAGACAGAGAGAGCACAAGCAGGGGGAGCAGCAGAGGGAGAAGCAGGCTCCCCACTGAGCAAGAAACCTGATGCGGACTCCATCCCAGTACCCTGGGATCATGACCTGAGCTGAAGGCAGATGCTTAACTGACTGAGCCACCCAGGTGTCCCATTCAGTGTTTTTAATACTTACCAGAGTATTACCCTTTAGAATTAGAGGTGAGGGAAGATGATTAGATAACTTTGTATGTGCTTAAAAAGGCCTAAGAATTCTGTATTTAAAGGGAAAAAAAAAGGATAAAACATGTATTTTTCAAACTGAACAGAAATTTAGAGTGCTTTTAATACTGTCATAAATTCATTGGGTAATTGAGTGTGAGTAATACATCTGATAATCAATAAGTATAGAGCTAAGGGAAACTGAATATGCATACATTCTCTAAAAGTTGTCTTGTTGGGCGCCTGGGTGGCTCAGTTGGTTGGGCGACTGCCTTTGGCTCAGGTCATGATCCCGGAGTCCCTGGATCGAGTCCCGCATCGGGCTTCCTGCTCAGCAGGAAGTCTGCTTCTCCCTCTGACCTTCCTCCCTCTCATGCTCTCTGTCTCTCATTCTCTCTCTCAAATAAATAAATAAAATCTTTAAAAATAAATAAATAAAATAAATAAATAAATTAATTAATTAAAAAAAAAAGTTGTCTTGTGTGTAAAGAGATAGGTTAAGCTCTCATCATCCAGGGTTTATTCTCTGAAAGTTACTGGAATAAGATGCATTGTTTTCCACTCATTTTGCAAAGAAAATGAAAGCAGTGTACAGTCTGTATATTTTACTTGGCTAGGGCAATGGTGTGGAGGCAATTCAAGGCATTTATTAATAATCATTTTCTTTTCTCTTGAAGTACAGTCATTGTCTTTACATGGAATCTTTAGATACAATCTGCTCTGATATTTCAGATTAAACTATGAAGACAGGAAATCAAAGCATCAAAACAGATTTTATACTTTCTGGCCTTTTCCAATATGGTCAAATGGACACTTTCCTCTTTGTTGCCATTGTAATCCTCTTTGCAGTGGCTCTGATGGGGAATATCATACTGATCCTTCTCATTCAATTGGACACCAGACTCCACACTCCAATGTATTTTCTACTCAGTCAGCTCTCCTTCATGGATATAATGAACATCACCACCACAGTGCCCAAGATGGTCACTAACTTTCTGTCAAATAGTAAGACCATTACTTTTTTAGGCTGTGAGATTCAAACATTTGTGTTCATAGTCCTTGGTGGGACTGAAGCTCTTCTCCTTGGTTTCATGTCCTATGATCGATATGTAGCCATCTGTCACCCTTTGCATTATCCTTTACTCATGAGCAAGAAGATCTGTTGGTTCATGGTCACATGTGCATGGACCAGTTGTTCTATCAATGCTTTAGTACACACATTGTATGTATTTCATCTTCCATTTTGTAGATCACGGCTCATCAACCACTTTTTCTGTGAACTTCCATCTCTATTACAACTGGCATGTCAGAACACTTCCCAGTATGAGTATACAGTCATTCTGAGTGGGCTTATTATTCTGCTGCTGCCGTTCTTGGCCATTCTAGCATCCTATGCCTGTGTACTTACTGTGGTGTTCCAGATGAGCTCAGGTAAAGGACAGACAAGAGCTGTCTCCACTTGTTCCTCTCACCTGATTGTGGCAAGCCTATTCTATGTGACTGCTCTCTCCACCTATACAAGGCCACACTCCTTGCATTCCCTGGGACAGGATAAGACAGTGGCAGTGTTTTACACCATCATCACACCTCTTCTGAACCCATTTATCTACAGCCTGAGGAATAAAGAAGTTATTGGGGCCATGAGAAGTCTGTTGATATAATGGATATTTGTACAGGAGATATCACTTTGGGAAATCCTTATTGATTGAGATGAAACAATAGAGATCACTTTGCCTGGAATACTGTTTTGGAATATATAAACTCTCAGAAATATTTATGAAATAAATAAATTGATAAATACCTTGAATCCTGCTGGTTTCAGAATGGCTTAAAGATAGTTTTTGAAAGTGGATGCATTTCCAATCTTTAAGCTAGAAAAATTGTGTTATTATCAACATTATTTAGCCCTCTAAAGCAATAGATTTCATCCATGTCAACTCAGTATTTGCATGTCATGACAAATATTTTGTAATATCCTCCTTAATATCTGAAACACAATAAAAAGGAGATATAATCTATTCAAACACATACCATTAAAAGGATCTATGTAAATATATGCTGTAATGTAGAGCAAAGTACATAATTCACTCATTTATGCATTCATTCAACAACTGATTTAATGTTTTAACTATTTGTGACCTAGGAGTAAACAATGATAAGAACTGACAGAAAACGTTGATCTCATTCCGTTTGCATTTCAATGTGGGGAGATACAAAATTAATAAAATAAATATGAAAAAAACTACAATACTTAAAATAAGAGGAATTAATGGGAAAATAGCTGGAGATTGGGATAAGGAAAGTCAGAGAATTTTGTAATTTTATATAAAACAATCCATGAAGTGGCAACTATAAATATTTGGCAAAAGATTTAACTGAGATGAGTAAAGAATTCAAATTGATACTTCATAAAGAATGTTCTGAGGGAAAAATGTTCTGGGCAAAAGAAGGAGCAAATAAACATTTCTTGAGATAGGAACATGATGGACAGGGCAGAGAAAATGAAAGAGTAAATTGGTGGACTCCAGTAGATGAGTAGAGTTAATGGATACAGAATTTGAAATGTGAGGTTGACCATTGTGAGAAGTTTGGTTTTTAATCCAAGAAAACTGGAAACCATTGCTGTGCTCACAGAGAAGATTGAAATGGGCAAATAGGGCGCCTGGGTGGCTCAGTTGGTTAAGCAACTGCCTTCGGCTCAGGTCATGATCCCGGAGTCCTGGGATCAAGTCCCGCATCGGGCTCCCTGCTCGGCAGGGCTCCCTGCTTCTCCCTCTGATCCTCCCCCTCTCATGCTCTCTGTCTCCCATTCTCTCTCTCAGATAAATAAATAAAAAATCTTTAAAAAAAAAAAGAAAGAAAAGAAAAGAAATGGGCAAATAGGAGAGCATTGCTGCAGTGCAGTTGTTACAAAATGCTGACTTGGAGAAAAGTAGTAATGTTAGAGAAGCATGAAGTGACCAGTCCAGAGATTAGTAGAAGGGAGACATTTGAATCTTTTGGATTGATATGATGTGAAATGTGAGGGAATCATAAAAACAGAGAATTGCGTTAGGATCTTGGAATAAAAACTGGAAGTAAGAAATCATCATTATTACTGTTGAGGAAAACTGTAAGGGCAACATTTTCATCATCCAATTTCTTTGTGCCCCTTCACTATTAGCATTTAATTCTATTAAGGTCATCATTCTAACTTCCATCGACATAAATAAATAAAAAATAAATAAACAAAATCCTCTTGTGCATCTAGCTTCTTTTTCTTAATGTTTATAGATATAACCTCAATAATGCAAGCAATGATGCTATTGTTTTTATTGCTGTATGTATGGTGATTAACATAACATAATAATCATTGTCTTGTATGGATATATCACTATTGCTTTCATTGGATGCTTTTGCATTTTCGGCTATTAAAAATAAAAATGCTGTAACTCTCCCTATACAACTTTTCTAATGGGCATATGCATTGAATTCTTTTTTTTAAAGATTTTATTTATTTATTTATTTATTGAGAGGGAGAGAGAGAGAGAGCAGGAGGGAGAGCAGAGAGCACAAATACCAGAGGGAGTTGCAGAGGGAAAGGGAGCAGCTGACTCCCCACTGAGCAAGGAACCTGATGAGGGGCTCAATCCCAGGACCCCAACATCATTACCTGAGCCAAATGCAGACACTTAACCAGCCAGGAGCCCCACACTGAATTCTTTAAGTATATACCTAGGAATAAATTTGTTTGGTCATAGATAAGGTGTATGCTTAGATGTAATAAGACAATTAAATTGTGGTATTAACATCAAATATTCCAATCAGGAATATATAACAACATTCTAGTGCTTATGTGTTGGTGTACATAATGTAATGGATTGGTGCTTAATTTAAAATAAAATTGTGATGAGCCCTATGTGTTGTATGTAAGTGTTGAATCACTATATTGTACACCTGAAACTAATATTATACTGTATGTTAACTACCTGGAATTTAGATAAAAACAAGAAAATATAAAAAAGGAAAAATATCAAAAATACATATTTTTCATATATGTTAAAGACTTACATCTATGTGTCCATCGTCAATGATTCTCATAACTGTTTTATTTGTCTTAGGGGCACTCATTCTTGACTCAAAATAAATTACATATTTGGTCCAAGGGTATCTTTATTTAGCTTATTTGTTTTTAATATATAGTGTATCTGTAAGCCCACCACCAAACCAGGAATTAAAACAGTGAAATGGTTAGAGCTCTTCAGAGCTTCTATCTTATCCTCATGTGTCCCCCATTGTTCTGAATTTCTAAACTATCATTGTCTTGCTATATTACTGTATTGCCAAATATACATTCATGGAAAATTATAGAATGTTTACCATCAGGGCTTTGAACAGTATAATAAAAAGGTCTTATGCTGTAGGTTATTTGTTTTAGAACTTTGCTTCACTTGATCTTATTTTATTTTTTATTATTTTTTAATTTAATTTAATTTAATTTTATTATTTTATTTTATATGTTATGTTAGTCACCATACATTACATCATTTGTTTTTGATGTGGTGATCCACGATCCATTGTTTTCGTATAACACCCAGTGCTCCATGCAGTACATGCCCTCCTTAATAACCATCACCAGGCTAACCCATCACCCCGCACCCTCCCTCTGAAACCCTCGGTTTCTTTCCCATAGTCCATAGTATCTTATGGTTCATCTTCCCCTCTGATCTCCCCCTCTTCATTTACTATAATAATACAGTTGAATGCAACCGTGGAACATACTTTTTTACTGTAAGATAAAATTCTTTTTTTTTACTTTAACAAATAATCTGTTTTTTGTTTGTTTGTTTACATATTTTACTGGCTATTCTTCCTCTTTTTATTTTTATTTTTTTATTATGTTATGTTAATCACCATACATTACATCATCAGTTTTTGATGTAGTGTTCCATGATTCATTGTTTTCGTATAACACCCAGTGCTCCATGCAGCACGTGCCCTCTTTCAGGATAACGTATTTCTCTCACAAATGTAAATTGTTTCTACTATTTTAGAAACCACTTCGCATAGTTCCAAACCATGACCATTTTCATATCCTATGAACCAGCAATTCCAGTCATATATGCAAATCCAATATAAGCTCTTGTCCATGGGAAACAGGGGGCATATACATTAATATTCATAAATGTAACATAGGTTATAGCATAGAATTGAAAATTGTCTATCATCCACCAAACAGAATATAAACAGATATTTATTTCCCATCACCAGGAAAATGTAGCATATGTAATAGCATAGAATTGAAAAAATTGAAAAAATTGAAAAAATTCTATGCTATTACATACCTGTTCGGATGATCTGTCCATTGATGTAAGTGGAGTTGTAAAGTCCTCTACTCCTATTGTATTGCTAGGAATTAGTTTCTTAATGTTTGTTATTAAGTGTTTTATAGATATGGGTGCTCTCATGTTGGGTGCATATTTATAACTGTTATACTTTGTTGTTGGATTATCCCCTTTACCATTATATAGTGCCCTTTTTTGTATCTTGTTACAATCTTCGTTTTCAAGTCTATTTTGTCCAGTATAAGTATTGCTACTCCAGCTTTCTTTTGACACCATTTTCATGATAGATGTTTCTGCATCCCTTTCCTTTCAATCTATAAGTATCTTTAGGGCTAAAATGAGTCTCTTATAGGCAGCATATAAATGGCTCTTGTTTTTTTTTTTTTTTTATCCATTCTGACAGACTATGTCTTTTGACTGGAGCCATTACCCCATTTACATTCAAAGTAATATATATACATACATACATTTATATATATTATATTTGTATATGTATTTATTTATGTATTTATTAATAATTAAATACATATGTATGTATTTTTATCACTTGTTTTGTGGATGCTTTTGTATTTTTTTCTCTAATACTTTCTTCTCTTGCTTTCATCCATGGTTAAATGTGCAATAACACATTTTTAGTAACAAAAATATTATAAAAATTGCTTAACTATCATGAACTTAAATCATTTTCATATTTTTTCAACTAATACTTTTATAATTGGTAACTTTTTCAGTAAATAATTCTTTTTTTTTAAGATTTTATTTATTTATTTATTTGAGAGAGATAGAGAGAAACAGCATGAGAGGGGATAGGGTCAGAAGGAGAAGCAGGCTCTCCGCTGAGCTGGGAGTCTGATGTGGGACTCGATCCCAGGACTCCGGGATCATGACCTGAGCCGAAGGCAGTCGCTTAACCAACTGAGCCACCCAGGCATCCTCAGTAAATAATTCTAATTATGAAACACATCTTTGGTATAATAATGTTAATAGTATCCCTTACCACAGTAATTTGGAATTAGCACATTAAAAAAAGTGAAAAGGAAATAAAAAAAATCAATGACCTGATGATATAAGATGAATGTACTCAAAAAAGGAGTTATGGAAACTATTTGCAGGTTTTATACACACTTATAACACACAAATACACATACACAGTGTTATTGCCTATTGATCATAACCCATTCAAAAATCTTATATGCTTAATTAACAAAAATGACATTATCTTAAATGGAAGTATGCCTCCATACCATTTCCGTCAGCCAAGTAAAACATCTAGACTATACCGTACCCTTATTCTCTTCAAAATACAATGATAATGACTTCTCTTAATATAGTTCTTTTAATATTTAGAGACTAGTACATGGATGTTCTGGATATAATCTGAAACTTTACATGCAATACAACTTTCAGACTGTGGTTATTCAGCCACTTGCCTTCTTTTAGCTGACTTGTCTTTGATCGTCAGACACGTCAACCACAATTGATTGCCCATGAAGTTCTAGCAGTATTAAATATACTTTAAATTTATGTCAAATTGGGGCACCTGGGTGGCTCAGATGGTTAAACATCTGCCTTTGGCTCTCAGGTCATGATCTCAGGGTCCTGGGATTGAGCCCCACATTGGGCTCCCAGCTCAGCAGGGAGTCTGCTTCTCTTCCTCCCTCTGCCTCTCCTGTTTGTGCTCTCTCACCCTCTCTCAAATGAATAAATAAAATCTTAAAAACATTCTGTCCAATTAGTATACATATGTACATATATACGTATATTTATATATATAAAGTGTGTAAAGTTTATATAAATAAATAAAGTTTAAATTAACCTGTCAAATTAGAATATATACGTAAAGTTTATACAGATTTATTTATATAAATACAAATAAATTTTTCTATATGTATAAATAATATATATTTTTCTTTACAAAAAGGACATAGTTCTTAGGCCTTTTGTTAAAAATATCCAAAACTAAACAGTTTTTCTCTCTCCTCTCATTCCAAAAGATAATACTCTGCTAAGTATCAACAACATTAAATGCTGTTAAAATTTTTCATAAATTTAAAGGACTCATTTTAGGCTACGTCACCTAGAATGGATTGTAAGTACATAAATAACAGTATTTTACTTGATAGATGTAGGAAAAGAGAAAAATGAGTGTTTACTGGGTATTTACCCCAACGATACAAAAGTAGGGATCCAAAGGGGTACGTGCACCTCAATGTTTATAGCAGCAATGTCCACAATAGCCAAACTGTGGAAAGAGCCAACATGTCCATCGACAGATGAATGGATAAAGAAGAGGTGGTATATATATACAATGGAATATTATGCAGCCATCAAAAGGAATGAATTCTTGCCATTTGCAACGATGTGGTTGGAACTGGAGGGTGTTATGCTGAGTGAAATAAGTCAATCAGAGAAAGACATGTATCATATGTCCTGAGTGATATGAAGAATTCTTAATCTCAGGAAACAAACGGAGGGTTGCTGGAGTGGTGGGGGGTTGGAGGGATGGGGTGACTGGGTGATAGACATTGGGGAAGGTATGTGCTCTGGTGAGTGCTGTAAATTGTGCAAGACTGTCAAATAACAGATCTGTACCTCTGAAACAAATAATGCAATATATGTTAAGAAAAAAAAAAGAAGAAGAAGGTAGTGGGAGGGGAAGAATGAAGCAGGGGAAATCGGAGGGGTAGACGAACGATGAGAGATGATGGAAAAACAAACTGAGGGTTCTAGAGGGGAGGGGGGTGGGAGGATGGGTTAGCCTGGTGGTTGTTATTGAGGAGGGCACATTCTGCATGGAGCACTGGGTGTTATGCACAAACAATGAATCATGGAACACTTCATCTAAAACTAATGATGTAATGTATGGGGATTAACATAAGAATAAAAAAAATAATAAATAAATGCAGTTCCAGTGCATTAATGATAATGGACTTTAATATGAGTTAAAAAAAATTAAAATCACATCCACTTCAAGTGTGCTTTATGCCAAAATCAGAACATCTGTCAGCAAGAGAAGAAACACTAATCCCATGTTTATTCACAACCTTGGTAGATTTGGGAACTAGTTTACTACTCTTAGATCCATAAATTGAAAGTCACAAATTTCTACTTAAACAAATTGTCAAATAAGCAATTAAATTTGTAATTGTATCTATTATAGAGAGCCGCTTCTGATTCTTTTCATCATCCACAAATATTTTTGCATTTTTGCCCTCCAATTTTCCTTTGAATTTGGAATTAAACTTTTATTTAAAAAAAAATGGAACCTTTTATTTAAATGTATTAAGTAACTCATTTCAAGAGATGAAAAGTAGAGAAATATAACTGAAATCACTGGATATAAAATATATGATTAATCCTTAACATTATCAGAAAATAATGAAATAATGTTTTAAAAAATAAAATTGTTGGGGTGCCTTGATGGCTCAATTGATTAAGCATCTGCCTTTGGCTCAGGTCATGATCCCAGGGTCCTGGGTGGTGCCCTGCATTTAGCTCCCTGCTCAGTGAGGAGCCTGCTTCTCCCTCTCTGCTGCTCCCTCTGCTTGTGCACTCTCTCTCTCTAATAAGTAAATAAATAAATAAAATTTAAAAAATAAAAATTAATAATAATTATTTTATTTATTTTAATTTTTATTTTTTTAAAGATTTTATTTATTTATTTGACAGAGAGATACACAGTGTGAAAGGGAACACAAGCAGGGGGAGTGTGAGAGGGGAAGCAGGCTTCCCACTGAGCAGGGAGCCCAACGAGGTGCTCGATCCTGGGATCATGACCTGAGGTAAAAGGCAGATGCTTAACAACTGAGCTACCCGGGAGCCCCCCAAATAATGTTTTTAATAACCATCACTGTTGTGGGGTTATACAACTTACAAAATCTTAATTTAATTTAATTTTTAATTTTATTATTTTAATTTTTTTCTTTTTCAGAGAGAGGCAGAGGAAGAGGGAGAGAATCCATGCTGGGCATGGAGCCCAACACAAGGCTCTATCTCAGGACCCTGAGATCATGACCGGAGCCAAATTAAGAGTCAGACACTTCACTGACTGAACCACCCAGGTGCCCTTAAATATTTTATTTTAATAGAACTGCATATATTTATCACCATGTATTTGCATTTTTGAAATACTTTACCTATTTTACAACCTCTGATCATTCTAAAAATATTGTTGAATATGAGTATTGCTAAGCATAATGTAAAATTCTGATGATAAAATGAGGAAGAAATGTACATGTTTCCTATGCCAGTTAGGAATACAAATATCCTGGGGTGCTTGGGTGGCTCAGGTGCTTAAGTGTCTGACTTGGGGTCCTGGGATTGAACCCTGACTTGGGCTCTCTGATCAGCAGGGAGTCTGCTAGTCCCTCCCCCTCTAACCCTTCCCCCATTCCGCTCATCCCACCCCTTCGGCCCCTCCCACTGCTCGTGCTCCCTCTCTCTCTCTTAAATTATAAATAAATAAATAAATAAATAAATAAATAAATAAATAAATAAATAAATAAATAAATAAATAAAATCTTAAAAGAAAAAAAGAATATAAGGATCCTGGAGGTCATGTTCTCTCAGGGAGAGGACACACTGGGCTACTACTTAATCTTGATTCTATGTTACTTCGCCAAGATGACCCACAACCGCTTTGTCCTCATAGACTTGAGATGATTTAAAGTCAATATAAGACCAAATAAATCTCAAATGCATACTTCTATATTCTTTTTGCCGAACCACTTAAGTAATATCACTATAACCTAGCCAATTCAGAAGTATGCCTGTAAAAATATAGGCATGTAAAAATGCAATTTAGTCTACCTCATCATTGGAATGAAACACACACTTTTACATATAATGTCTCAGACTAGTGGCAGGATTTACTTCTAAATGTGAGTTGTAGTAAACTCAACAAGGCACTACAATTTCTTCTAACTTACTTCAATGGAATCAGCAGGCTAAACAGTTACTGGATGGCTGAAGTGTTGTTCCTGTGAATGGTAGTTCTTTGCCCTCACAAAACCATGTCTTTGATAAAAAAAAAATAAATAAATAATAATAATAATAATAATAATAAAATTTTTAAAAAAGATCTAGTCTTGAAAGTATGTTTTCTACCAGATAAACAGACATATAAATTTTATTTCATTAAATAAAGCATTTCAAATTCATTTCCACCGATATATATTGCCTCATATAAAGTCCATTCTTCTAGGATATTTTACTTGAATTGAAATATTAATCAAGGAATGAAATATGGATGTGCAAAATTAGATATAAAAATGATTTCCTGCTACCGTTTTAGTGTAGTACTAAGAAAGTCACACCAGTTTCTTGAATATATTTTTAATAAAATTATATTACTTGAGGATCATCTATACCAAAGAGTTAGATAGAAAGAACCATGTATACTCTTTTTTTTTTTATGATGTATTCATTTATTTTATAGAAGGAAAAGCAACGTGCATGAGCCTGGGGGCTGGGGTAGAGAAAGAGAGGGAGGTTTTGTTTTGTTTTGTTTTTAAAGATTTTATTTAATTGAGAGAGAGTGAGAGACAGCACCAGATGGGGGAGGGTCAGAGGGAGAAGCACACTGGATCCTGGGACCCCGGGATCATGACCTGAGCTGAAAGGCAGTCGCTTAACCAGCTGAGCCACCCAGGCGCCTGAGAGGGAGAGTTTTAAGCAGTCTCCACAGTGAGCTCAGAGCCCAGTGGCGGCTCCATCTCAAGACCTGAGATCCTGACCTGAGGTGAAACCAAGGGTTGTATGCTTAACCGACTGGGCCACCCAGGCGCCCAAACCACATGTATTCTTAATAATTAAGCTATTCAATGAGAGGCACTGCTGCAAAGAAACAGAACAATAAATTGAAAAAGAAAACTTTTAGAATCTATAATTTGAAACGTGTTAGCGACTATTACCACATGATGAATTTGTAAGATTGTTGTTATTTTTTTAAGTTAGACAATAAGCCTTCTATCATTAGTGTAAAAATTCAGTTGAAAGTAGAATTTAAACATAAAAGTAACTTTTTCAACCCTAATGTAAGACTTTTAACATCTTAAATGAGCTCACTGCCTAATCATGGTGAAACCTCATATATTGTTTGCATAAGAAGTTTAGGGAAAATTCCATCTCTAGGGCACACTTAAGTGCATTGTCTTCGTTGCAGATGATTTTTGTTAGATCTGCTACCATCACAAAAAAAAATAAAAATAAAGAGAGATCAGGATGAATTCTCAAAATATATTTGTTCAAATAGAAAAAAAAAAAAACAATCCAATAACTTTTAACTCATAGGTTTCAAAAATATTACTTAATTCTATTTTACCTTTAAATATGTATATAGACCAGAGGATGTACATGAATCAGGAGATGTTTTGTGTTAAACACAGCAACATTTTTTTTCCTAAAAATAGTCTGAAGAAGATGAACATGGTTATGGAGGTAGGAGCCTCACCTTTCTGAAAGTCCACAGGTTGAACTCTAGTGTAACCAATCAGGGTTCCTTGTGCCCAAGTTCATAAACAAGAAGTTAGATAACGGTGTGGCACTCACTTAATATCATTCCATAGAATCAAGATCTATTAATCTTGGAATATTAAAGACACATTGAATTCTAACCAATCTCTGTAGGTAATTCTATGAGATAACATAAGGCAACCCCACTGCTCAAGGAAAAGCAAACATACGTTTATATATTAAAATATATATTTATTATGAAATATATTTATGTACTTAATGATAAATATTATTAAACATTTTTATATTTAATATAATATGAAATATAAAACATGTCAATTTCATATATGAATAATGATTATATATAAATATAGACTGTATATGCGAGAACAAGGAGCAAGATGAGGTAGGTTACAGTTTTGAGGAAATATACACATGCTTCTTCCAGCTTGATCTTAATGGGATGTAACTTCCTATTAAATAAGTACATATGTCTTATCTTCCTTTCTCCCAACTACAATATGCAATTTAAAAAAAATGGTAACATGTCCTATCACTTCCCTATAAAATACCTTATAACAATTTCATAAAACAAAAGAAAACAGAAATCTAACAAACAAAATACCTCCTTTAAGGAGACAAGCATTAACAGTTTTAGACAAAAACATTGACACTTGAATCCAAACATCTGATTTTAAATTAAGGAGAAATCCCTTTGCTGTTTAGCACTTGCCTAAAACCAATCACTAAGGAAATATTTCTGGAATATTAAAGGGCAAATCTGGGTTTGAGAACTCCAGATCACGCACTGTTTTGGAAGATCTCCCTAAGGAAAAAAATAAAAACAAATACAAATACAAAATTCACATATGTCTTTGGAAAGAGTCTATGCAAGTGAGAGGCTTCAACTAGTCAGTTTCTTTAGCTCCAAATCTGCCTGTGATTTCAGTTGAATAAGTTTTCATCGTGTTTATCAATTCATTGTTTTTATTTTCACTTGCTGTTCTGTTAGAAAACTATATTAAGTGTATTATGTTAGAAGAAAAGTAAATTATTTATAATCGTTATGTGAAAATTAAATTTCAAATGTTGCCCGTGGTATAAACACGGAGATATGTCCTTAGGAATCCTTACATGGAGCCTGTGGTGGAAGTGACTTGTAGAGATGGAGGGGACCTGGGGAAACCTGGTTTACTCTGTCCAGATGGGAGAACAGGAACTTAATGTTTGCTTTATTTACTCAGAGGTTTACTCTGAACTTTCTATCGTGTCTCATCATAGCACCTAATACTGAGGGTGACTTTTAAGAATTAAATTATTAAATTATTGAATTATTAATTAAATTATTATTTTTTAATTTTTTAATTTTTATTATGCTCCAGAGTGAAGCTTGTACTTCGGAAAGTCAGCCTCATTCCTCAGCACTCACAGCCCCTAGTTCTCCAGGTTCCTCCTGGATGAAGAAGGACCAGCCCTCTTTTCCCCTCCGACAAGTCAGAATAATATGTGAGCATCTCTTAAAAGACTATGAAGAGAAAATTTGGGAGGAGTATGAGCAAATCCTCAATACCAAACTAGCAGAACAATATGAACCTCTTGTGAAATGCACACATGATCAGATTATGTGACGATATGGGACAAGGGCAACAAGCTATGTGTCCTGAAGCTTTCTTGCATATCTGGGTACCAGGTTTGACCTCAAGAGATGGCTGCTGTACACTTTTTGCAACTGGTTTGTTACCACATTTCAGCTCCAACTTGGCATCCTGTGAACATGTAAACGTTTCTTCAGGTGCATTTCATACACCTTGGAAGACCTTAAAACTTTCTGGTTGCCACAAGCATATCTTTCTTTTCTGCTCATCCAATAAACAGCTGTGCCCTACTGTGATAGATTTGCCAAACAAAAATACCTGGAGCAGCAGTTTAGCAAAATATGCCCTCAGTGGCACTCAACAAATAGGGTTTCCCCAAGCACGGTTCTGTAAGAAGTGTGTGTGAGAGTGTGTGTATATGTTTGTGTGTGTGTGTCTGTGTGTATTTTAAGTTATTAAAATTGTGCATATATTTTTTTGATCTTGGGGGTTCTGGCTGTGAATTTGATGCACGACAATTATAGTTAAAAACATTTGCTTGGTCTACAGAAGATCATTAATGTTTTGTGACCATATAGGGTGCCACGGTGGATTGTTTTATGTTGTAGGTGTTATTATTAAATACAGGGACTGTTTCCAGGCACAGAATATGAATCATAAGTTAGGATGGACATTAGGGGTGATTATGAGGACATAGCAAAGGTCCGTGGTCCTAGGTCTTCAAATGTGTGGTGAGGAATTAGGACAAACTGGAGACGGTCCGTTTGACACATGGACTCTGCCTCGCCGTGTTGAAAAATACTTTGATTCCACGCCTTCAAATACCAATGTGGAGTCTGTGCTCACCTCATTCACACAGAGAGCTCCTGGACACAGAACCGCTAAAAAGAAAAGGTCTCCCTGCAGCAGGAGCATCAGGGTTTGCTTGGGAGCACGACACAGGTGAGCGTGGGGCTGGGCCAGCCCCTGGTGGCACTGCTACTTGGGAGGAGCCCCTCTGCCTTTGTATCAGTTATTAAAAACAGAATTTGGACCCTTTGGTCAGGCTCCCCCAAATTCTTCTGAGAAGTGAGCATGTTCAACTGCTTGAGCTTTGTTTTGGCAACCCCCTGCCCAAAGTTGCTTACGGACTGTTCTTCACCTTGTTTCCAAGGCTGTGCAACAGAAAGTAGCCTCTGTTCTGAGGAGGTGGAAGTTCAGTATACATTTATTTTTTACTGTGACTTGTTCAGGACCCCATTTTACAAAATACCTTGTTTCCTTTATTATTGTTTCTGGAAAGGAAAGTTCTATTAAAATTGTCCTAGTTTGAATAGAGAACAGTTTTATTAATTAGGGCTTATTCTGAAAAATTCTGAGTTGAATTCAAGTGTATGCCAGTACCTTCCAAAGTAAGGTAATATTCAGAGACAGTGTTCTTATCACATGGCTTAGAGAAATTCTGGAATATTTTTACTCAAAGATTCCTTATTAATGAATGTCTTTGACTTCAATCTACCCAAAAACTGCAACATTATTCTTTGTACATTATCATTATATACTGTAAACAAGCTTAGTTGCAAACAAATAAAATACTTAAGCTATTTGTTAGAATAATAGTAAGAATTTAGGCCTCGGGACCTATGACTGTCATTGGTGAAGCGCATGATACTTGATCTCAGGGTTGTAAGTTTGAGCCCCATGTTTGGTGTAGAGATTTCTTTTAAAAAATCTTTAAAAAATAATTTATGTGTTCGTATTGTATCTAATGTTCATTTTCACACTCGACATCATCTAGGTTTCTCCGATGTTAATCATCTACACACTTGGTAGTTTTTCATTTTACATTTAGGTCTACAATGCATTTTGAGTTAATTTTGGTGAAGGATATAAAGTGTTTTTCTAGATTTATTTATTTACATCAGGATGTCCAGTTGTTCCAGCGTCATTTTTTTTTCTTTTTTTTTGGATGGGCCTAAATAACTCCGAGGAAGTGTAGACCAGTTATGGTTCCTACTGTGGTCTCAGGCCCTCCCCAGCCTTGCTGCAGGACAAGATTTGAGAAGGGAATTTTGTCCTTTGTGTCATCCTGGTGCCTGTCCTTAATTTACTGATTCGTTCTGAGACCCACAGCACTGGTGTTTTAATCCTGTTTCTGTCACTAACCATGTGATTTTGGCCAAGCCACTTTATCTTTCTGGACTTCAGTTTCTTTTTCTGTAAGAACAAAACAAAGATTGGACTAGGTCACTAAAAGCCTCTCCCTGGGACTAGACTGTCACATATTGACTCCAAGCCTTCCTGTAACAGGCTAAGACTTAGCTGGGGAGGGTTGTTGAGGATCGTATTTGAAAATAAAAATGCCTGATGTAGAAGACAAATACTTTGTCATCAGCTTGTCTTATATTTCACTTTTCATTGGATAAAAACAAAACAAAACAAACAAAGAAACTTGTCATTTCTAGTGAAATAGACATTTACATTCCTGTTCAGAGAAAAAAAGAAAAAGGCCACCTCAACTAACAAATGTTTTTACAGTGTATATTCACTTAAAGCAGTACAGAGTGGATTAACATGTGGCTGTTATATTTACATTATTAAAAGCTATGTATATATGTATCAGCTTGGACTTGTTTTTCAGTTTCTCCAGTATATTATCCAAAAATTTGAAGCTCAAGAAGTGGTTTAAATACACTTTCTGCTAGCTTTCCTTATCATGAGGGAAAAAGAGAATCTTGCGTCTAGACTAGACTGAACCCGTCTTCTGTCCTAAGATGCAAAGCATATTCTGCACCTCCTCCATAAGCACTGCTCGCTTCCCTCCCCAGTCACAGAACAGTGTGCTTCCCCACCGGGTTTCCATCCAGTCATCAGATTCATGATTTCTGGCCTTTTATGCAGCTTAGGGAAGCCAGTTTGCCGCTGATTGAAAGCTTATAATCTCTCTTTGGCGCAACCTGTTTAGAATCATGGTGACTTCCTGGTGTTCCTCTTCTTTCTTCTCAGCCCCAGAATCTGGCTTACCAGACAGCATTTAGAACCCAGTGCAGACGTGGGATGAAGAGGACCTTTGCCTCTAGATGCATGGCTATATGGCCCTGGACACAGATATCTAGTGGCTAGAGCACGCCAAGGCAAGGTATTGGATTCTGAAGTCACCGAGTCTGGATGCACCCAAAGGAGCACCTGAACCAGCCCAATCCCAAAGTTTTTTTCTAGATTTACTTAATTAATTTCTTTATTTACATCAGGATGTCCAGTTGTTCCAGTGTCATTCTGAAAAGACAATATTTGGTTCATTGTCTTGTCTTTGTGTCTTTGACAAAAATCAGTTAACTATATTCATGTGAGTCTTTTTCTCGGCCTTTTTTTTGTTTTTTGCCATTAAAGTCTTCATTTATTCTCACACCAGACAGCCAGTCATGATTTATGCAGCTTTGTAGAAAATCTTGAATTTGGATATCACTCATCTTTCAACATTCTTCCTTTTTAATATAGTGTTGGCTATTTTAGGTCTTTTTTCTCCCACATAAGTATATAATCACATTGTCAATGTCCGCAAAATAACTTGATGGAATTTTCATTGCTATTTCATTAGATCTATAAATCTAAACAAATAGAACCAATATCTTCATGACATTAAGTTCTCCTACCCTTGAAAATGGAACATCTCATCGTTTATTCGGTTCTAATTGCATTCATCAGAATTCTGTACCATTTTCCATAGAGATCTGGTACATATTGTATTACATTTGTACCCAACAATTTTCTTTCTTTTTCTTTCTTCCTTTTTTTCTTTTTTTCCCCCTTAGTGCTAATGTAAATGATATTGTGTTTTCCATATCATATTACACTTGTTCATTGATGGCATACGGCAGGGTTGCAGTTGGTATATTAAAATTTTGTCTTGCAAATTTGGTAAATTACCTATTATTTTCACGAGTGCTTTTGTCAACTCTTTTGGGTTTTCTATCCAATAAATAGCTCAAGTAGGAACAACAGCGTTTTTAACTTTTCCTTCTCCATTTATATACGTTTCTTTTCTGTTCCTTGTCTAATTGTATTTCTTACTATTTTCTGCACAATGCTGAAAAGGAGTAGTGAGAGGGAGCATATCTGCCTTGCTCCTGATCTTAGTGGGAAGGCTTCTAGTTTCCCACCATTAAGTATAAATTTGGCAGGAAGTTTCTTGAAGGTATTTTTTTTTTTTTCAAGTTGAACTGTTACCTCTATTGCCCCAGTTTACTGAGAGGTTTTTAAATTTTATTTAATTTAAATTATTTATTTGACAGGGAGAGACACAGCGAGAGAGGGAACATAAGCAGGGGGAGTGGGAGAGGGAGAAGCAGGCTTCCCGTGGAGCAAGGTGCCTGATGTGGAGGCACCCCGAGGGTTTTAATTTTTGAGTGGGTATCAGATACTGTACAATGGATTTTATGTATTAATATGGACTTGTGATTATTTATAATTTAGTCTGTTGATGTAATGAATTGCATTAAATGATTTTGGAATGTTAAATTGATCTTTCATACCAGGAATAGATCCACATCATTGTGGTGTATAATTCTTTTTATACATTGTTGCATTCAATGTGTAATAATTTTTTGAGGCTGTTTGCATCTATGTTCATAAGAGACACTGATGTGTAGTTTTCTTCTATCATTGTTGGAATTATAATGAGGTAATGGTGATATCACAGAAGGAATCAGAAATGTTTCAGTTGCTTTTATACTCTGAAAGGAATTGTAGATAATTAATTTAATCTGTTCCTTCAAAGTTTAATAAAATTTGCCAGGGAACCCACCTGGGCCTGTGTGTCTGTTTTGGGAGGTTATTAATTATTTATTCAATTTATTCAATAGACATAGACCTATTCATTTTGTCTATTCCTTCTTAATGAGTTTTGGCAAACTGTATCTTTCAAAGAATTTGCCCATTTCCACTAAATGATTAAATTTCTCACCATAGAGTTATTTATAATATTATTTTACTATCCTTTTAATTTCAATGGGAGCAGTAATCATGTCCCCTCTTTTATTTCTGCTATTAATAACTTGTGTCTTCTCTCTCACATTTTACTTAATTAGCCTGATTAGAGTTTTATTAATTTCATTTATCATTTTTGTAAGTGTTTATTTAAATTCTACTCAGTTAACACAGAGTGTAATATTACTTTCAGGTGTACAATATACTGATTCAACACTTTCATAAATCACCTAGTGCTCATCCCAACAAGGGCACTCCTTAATCCCAATCACCTAATTTCAAAGAATATGTTATTTTTTTTTGCATTTTATTGATCTTCTCTATTGATTTCATGATTTCTCCTCTAATTTTTATTATTCCTATCTTCTCTTCTTTTTCATTACAATGTATTTAATTTGATCTAGCATTTATATTTCCTGAGATGCGAAAGTAAATTATTGATATTAGACTTTTCATCCTTAATACATGCATTCAACACAACACATTTCCAAGTAAGCACTGTGCCTCTGCATCCCATAAAATTCACTAAGTTTTGTTTTATTTTTATGTATTTCAACAGTTTAGGGGCAACTGGCTGGCTCAGTCAGAAGAGGATGTGGCTCTTGACCTTGGGGTGGTGAGTTCAATCCCTATGTTGGTTGTAGAGATTATAAATAAGTAAACTTTAGAAAAATAAAATGTTTCTTGAGATTTATGTGTTTCCCCATGTTATTTAGACATGTGTTTAATCCCCACATATGACGGAATGTTTAATTTAGCTTTCTGACATTGATTTCTAGTTTCATTCCACTATGTTCGGCCAACAGACACTATATGACTTCTATTACCTTTGTAAAGGTGTATTTTGCAGCTCAGAATATGACCTATTTTGGTGTATATTCCATATAAGTATGAAATAATGTGTGTGCTAATGATATTAGAATAAGTCTATACATGTTCATTATGTGCAAAGTTGTTTTTTTTTTTTAATTCCAAATTTTTATTTAAATTCTAGTGAGGTAACATATATGGTGAAATTGATTTCAGGTGTAGAATTTAATGCTTCGTCACTTACATGTAACACCCGTAGCTCATCGCAACACATATATTCCAATAATGAATTTAGCACATCCCCCTCCAAATCTCTCCATCAACCCTCAGTTTGTTTACTATATTTAGCAGTTCCTTATGGTTTGCTTCCCTTTCGCTGTTGTGATGTTGTTGTTGATGTTTGTGTTGTAGTTTAAAAAAGGTTTTATTTATTTATTTGACAGAGAGAGGCACAGTGAGAGAGAGAACACAAGCAGGTGCAGTGGGAGAGGAGAAGCAGGCTTCCCGCTGAGCAAGGAGCCTGATGTGGGGCTCGATCCCAGGACCCTGAGATCATGACCTGAGCCGAAGGCAGACACCCAACGACTGAGCCACCCAGGCACCCTGTGTTGTAGTTTAATACCCCTCTGTTTATCTGTTTTGTTTTTAAAGTTCACATGTGAGTGACACCATATGGTATTTGCCTTTCTCTGACCGACATAATTTCATTAGCATAACACACTCATATTCTGTTGACTTCATCGGAAATGGCAAGATTTCATTCTTTTGGTGAATGTGTTATGTAACATCTTTGCATATTTATCAGTTGATAGACATTTGGTCTCTTTCTATAATGCCACTCTTGTTGATGATACTACTATCAACATGGGGATGCATGTGCCCTTAGGAATAAGTATTTTTGTGTCCTTCAGCTAAATACCTAGCAGTACAATAGTTGTGCCATTGGGTAGTGCAATTTTTAACTTTTTGCCGCACCTCCATACTGTTTTCCAGAGTAGCTGCGCCAGTTTGCATTCCCACAAAGAGTGTCAGGGCTTCCTCTAGCTCCACATCATCGCCAACATCCGTTGTTTCCTGTTTTGTTAATTTTAGCCATTCTGACAGTTGTGAGGGGGTATCGCATCTTGATTTTGACTTGCATTTACATGAAGTTGAATGCTGTTGTGAGTATTTTCATCTGTCTGTTAGCTCTCTGTATGTTTTCTTTGGAAGAATGTCTGTTCATATCTTCTGCCCATTTCTTCACTGGAAAATTAAATTTTGGGGTCCTGAGTTTGTTCAGTTCTTTATGGACTTTGGATGACAATTCTTCATCTGTTAAGACATTTGCAAATACCTTCTCCCATTCTGTAGGTTGCCATTAGTTGTACTGATTGTTTCTTTTAGGGTGCAGAAGCTTTTACCTTGATGAAGTCCCAATAGTTCCTTTTTGCTTTAGGTTCCTTACCTCAGGAGACATATTTCATGAAAAATTTCTATGACTCATGGCAAAGAAGCAACTGCCAGTGTTTTCCTCTAGGTTTTGGTTGGTTTCCTGTCTTACATTTAGGTCTTTCAACTATTTTGAATTTATTTTTGTGTATGGTTTAGGAAAATGGTCCAGTTTCATTCTTCTGCCATCATGCATTCCAGTTGTCACAACATCATTTGTGGAAGAGACTGTCTTCTTTTTCCACTAGATTTTTTTTTTTTCACGATGTGTTGAAGATTGGTCCAGGGTCCATTTCTTGGTTCTCTATTCTGTTCCTTTGATCTATGTGTCTGTTTAAGCACCAGTACAATACTATCTCAATGACTACAGCTTTGTAATAGAGCTTAAAATCTGGAAACGTGATTCTTCCAGTTTTGTTTTTCTCTTTCAGAATTATTTTGGCTGTCAGACTCTTTTGTGGTTCTATATAAATTTTAGGATTACTTGTTCTAGTTCTGTGAAAAATGCCGCTCGTTTTTGAAAGGGACTGCAGTGAATGTGTAGATTGGTCATGGTAGTATAGACATTTTAACAATATTCTTCCAATCCAATAGCCTGGAGTGGTTTTCCATTTCTTTTTGTCCTCTTCAATTTCTTTAAGTGTTCTATAGTTTTCAGTGTAGAAATCTCTACTTCTTTGGCTAGGTTTATTCCTAGGTATCTTGGGTTTGGTGCTATTGTAAATGAGACAGATTCCTTGATTTCTCTTTCTGCTGCTTCATTACTGGAAATGCAACAGATTTTTGTATATTGGTTTTATATCCTGCAACACTGCTGAATATATTTATCAGCCCAGAAATTTGATGGTAGGGTCTTTTAAGTTTTATACATAGAGTATCATGTCATCTGCATATACTGAAAGTTGAACATGTTTCTTGCCAATTTGGATGTTTTGTGTCTTGTTTTGTAATTTTCTTTTTGTTGCCTGATTGTTAAGGCTAGAATCTCCAGTATTATGTTAAATAATATTGGTGACAGTGGACTTCCCTGTCTTATTCCTGACTGTAATGGAAAAGCTCTCAGTTTTCCCATTCTGGGGATGATATTGGCCATGGGTCTTTATATATGACTTTTGCTGTGTTGACTTTTGTTCCATCTATCCCAACTTTGTTGAAGGCTTTTACATAGAATGGATGCTCTACTTTTTCAAATGTTTTGTTTTGTTTTGTTTTCTGCACCTACTGAAAGGATCATATGGTTCTTACCCTTTCTTTTATTAATTTGCTGTGTCACTTGGGTAGATTTCTGAATATTGACCACCCTTGCAGCCCAGGAATAAGTCTCACTTGCTCATGGTGAATAATTCTTTTAATGGACTGTTGGGTTTGATTTGCTATTGAGAATATCTGCATGCATAGTCATCAGGGTTAATGACCTGTTCTTTTTTTAGTTTAGTCTATTAGTTTTGGTGTCAGGGTAATCCTGCACTCATAGAATGAATTTGGAAGTTTTCCTTCCGTGTCTACTTTTTGGAACAGCTTGAGAAGAATAAGGTATTAACTTATTCTATAAAGGTCTGGTAGAATTCCCCTAGGAAGCCATTTGGCCCTTGACTTTTGTTTTTTGGGACATTTCTGATTACTGAATCAACTTCTTTGTGGGTTTTGGATCTGTTCAAATTGCCTATTTCTTCCTATTTCAGTCTTCATACTATGCATGTTTCTAAGAATTTATTCATTCCTTCCAGATTGACCAGTTTCTTGGCATATAAATGTTCATAACATTCTCTTAAAATTGTTTGTGTTTCTGTGGTGGTGTTTGTGATCTCTCCTCTTTCATTCATGATTTTGCTTATTTGATTCCTTTCTCTTTCATTTTGAGAATTCTGCCTTGGTGTTTATCTGTTTTATTAATTCTTTGAAAGAACCAGCTTAGTTTCATTGATCTGTTCTAGTATTTTGTTTTCTTTTTCTCTATATCATATATCTGTGATCCAAACCTTTCCCTTTTTCTGCTTGCTATAGGCTTTATGTGCTGTTCCTTTTCTATGTCCTTAGATATAAGTTTAGGTTGTGAATTTGAGGAGATGGAGGATTTTAACACAAGAGGAAGGAGGTAGTACTCGTAGCCACAGATTTAGTCAATACAGATATAAGATATCTGAACTAGAACTCCAAACCAAGATTATAAAACTACTAGCTGGATTTGAAAAAAGCATAGAAGACGCAAGAGAATCCCTGACTGTAGACATAAAATTCTAAAATCTACTCAGGCCGAAAATAAAAATGCTATTACTGAGATGCAGTCTCATGTGCAGGCCATAAAAATGATGGTGAATGAAACAGAAGAGGAAATCAGTGATACAGAAGACAAAGTTATGGAAAATAAGGAAGCTGAACATGCGTACTATCACGGCTGAAATAGGAAAGACAACTATTAGATCATGAAGGTAGACATAGGGAACTCAGCAACTCCATAAGTGAAGTCCCAGAAGAGGAGTAGGCAAAGGGGGCAGAAGGTTTATTCGAACAAATTAAAGTTCAGAACTTCCTTAAATCAAGAAGACAAACAGGCATTCAAGCCAAGAGGCACAGAGAACTCCCCTCAAAATCAACAAAAAGAAGTCAACACCACAACATACTATAGTGAAACTTGCAAATTTCAAAGATAAAGAGAAAATCCTAAAAGCATCTTGGGACAAGATGTTCTGAAACTACAAAGGTTGACAGATAAGGCTGGTAGCAGACCTGTCCACAGAGACCTGGCAGGCCAGAAAGGACTGGCATATTCAATGTGCTAAGTTGGAAAAATATGCAGCCAAGAATACTATATCCAGCTAGGCTGTTTTTCAGATAAACAAAATATTGCAAGAAATATTAATACTGCAAAATGCAAAATACTGCAAGAAATATTAAAGGGGACACATAGACCAGAAAGAGATCCGGAAAGTAACAAAGACCAGAAAGGAACAGAGAAAATCCACAGGTACAGCAACATTACAAGTAACACGATGGCACTAAATTCATAGTTTTCAATAATTACTATAAATATAAATAAATAAAATGGTCCAATCAAAAGACAGAAGGTGTCAGAATGGATTAAAAAAATGTTATACAAAAAAAAAAAAAAACACTCATCAATATACTGCCTATAAGAGATTCATTTTAGATACAAAGACACCTCTAGATTTAAAAATGAGGGGGTGAGAACCAATTATCATGCTAATGGCCATCAAAAGAAAGCTGGAATTTTATGCCAGAAGAAACAGATTTTAAAACAAAGATTAAAAGATATGTAGGAGGACAATATATCATCATAAAAGGGTCATCCTACCAGAAGATCTAACAAATGTAAATATTGATGCCCATAACTTAGGAGCAGTCAAATGTATAAAGTAATTAATAATCACCTTAAAGAATCTCACTGATAATAATACAATAATAGTGGTGGACATTAACACTCTAGTCATAGCAAATGATGAATTATCTAAGCAGAAGATAACCAAGGATACAAGGGCTTTGAATGACACCCTGGACCAGCTGCACTTACTAGATAGATATATTACTAGATATATATTCAAGACTTATTCAGAGCATTTCATCCTAAAGCAGCAGAAATTACATTCTTCTTGTGTACATATGGAACATTCTCCAGTATGCGTTACATACTTGGTTGTAAGTCAGGCTACAACTTCTTGAAAAAGTTTGAGAACGTGCCATGCATATTTTCAGACAACAAGGTGATGAAACTTGAAGTCAAACACAAGAAAAACTAGAAGGACCACAAACACATGGAGGTTAAAAAGGTCCTACTGCAGAATTAATGGGTCAAACACACATAAAGAATTTAAAAAATATATGGAAGAAAATGGAAATATGGAAGAAAATGGAAATGAAAACATGAGAGTCGAGAATAATTGGGATGCAGCAATGACAGTGCTTTGAGGGAAGTATATAGCAATACAGGCCCCCCTCAAGAAACAAGAAAAGTATCAAATGCACAACCTAAGCTCACACCTAGAGAACATGGAGAAAAAATAAACAATAAAGTCTAAATCCAGCAGGAAATGAGAAATAATAAAGATTAGAGCAGAAATCAATGATAAAGAAATTAAAACAAAACAAAACAAAACAAAAAAAACCAGTAGAACAGATCAATGAAATTAGGAGCTCGTTCTTTGAAAGAATTAATAAGATTGCTAAAGCTCAAGTAAGACTTATCAAAAGGAAAGGGAAAGGACCCAAATAAATAAACACCTAAATTAAAGAGGAGAGCTCACAACGAACACCCAATAAATGCAAACAGATATGAGAAAATATGACCAATTATATCTCAACAAATTGGGCAATCTGGAAGAAATGAATACATTCCTAGAAACATAAACTACCAAAACTGAATCAAGAAGTTATAGAAAACCTGAACAGACCCCAAACCAGTAAAAAGTATTCAATTAATAATCAAAACTCTCCCAACACACGAGTGTCCAGGGCCAGATGGCTTCCTAGGGGAATTCTACCAAACAGTTAAAGAAGAATTAATACCTGTATTTCTGAAACTATTACAAAAAATAGAAATGGAAGGAAAGTACCAGATTCATTCTATGAGGCCAGCATTACCTTGATCCCAAAACCAGACAAGGACCACCATTAAAAGGAGAATTACAGACCAGTATCCCTGTTGAACAAGGATGCATATATTCTCACCAAGATACTGCCAATAGGATCCAACACAGTTAAAGGATTATTTACCACGACCAAGTGGGATTTATTCCTGGGCTGCAAGGGTGGTTCAACCTCTGCAAATCAATATGAAACACCACATAAAAAAGAAAGGACAAGAACCACAGGACCCTCTCAATAGATGCAGAAAAAGCATTCCACAAAATACAGCATCGTTTCATGAAAAAAAACTCCACCATGTAGATAGAGGGGGAACATAACATCGTAAAGGCCATATAGGAAAGACCCAAAGTAAATGTCACCCTCAAAAGGGAAAAACAGAGATTTTCACCTATGTGCAAGAACACGGCAGGTATGTCCACTGTCACCACTGCTGTTCAACGTAGTACAGGAAGTCCTAGCCTCAGCAATCAGACAACAAAAAGAAATATAAGGCATCCAAATCAGCAAAGAAGAAGTCCAACTCTCTTTCTTTGTAATCCATCTCTCTGTTTCCCCGGTTACCGTCAAAACCATATGTTCACCCTGCCTGTGTCCAAGCATTTTTAGCTCAGCCATGGGACTGAGTTCCAAAACTCCAAATGTTCAGCATGGATTCCTGTGGTTCCTCTTGTGGAAGATCTCCCATGCTGCTGCCTTTGGCCACCCTATGTCAGGAAAGCAATCGCACAACCATGAATTGGTTAGCAGTTTATGGCAATACAAAGCAGAAAGCTGGCAGCTAGACTCACTGTTCTCAGGCAGGGTTCCCGTTCCTAAATTGGGTCGTAAGGTAGCTCTATTTTTAACTTTTAGAAGTCTGGGAACTCTGTCACACTCAGGCACCTCCCCTTTTCATGAGACTCCAGGGATCCTGAGACCACTCTGTCACACCCAGGATTCCATCTGGCTTCCCCAACTAAGCACGTTTAAGCCAGGAACACCCCCAAAATTGCAAACTTCTAAATGTTACCATTTTGTGCTCCGCTGCTTAAAAAACTTTGTTGTATCCTCCTCAAGCCCCCCTCCCCTCCCCTGTATCCTCAGCTATGTCACACCAGATTCACGTCTCCACACCTCCTACCTTCCAAACGGTGGTCACTTTTCTACTTGTAGACCTGCAGCACCTGTTTTCTCAGATACTTGATTGATTTCCTGGGTGTTCAGAATGATCTGATAACTCTGTAGCTGTATTCGAGGGAGGAGATAAATCTTAACTCCTCCCGCTTGATCTTTCTTGTTGGATTCTGGACATGAAGACTGTGAACTTCATGACAGGCTGGATTTTGTCACCCCCCTCCTATGAGAGCTGAATGTTGTTTTGTCAAGCAGGTAATGACTTCTGACAAAGCTTTATCCTTTCTAGTTTTAGGTTTATTGTGCGAAGATATACCAAACATAATATCTACCATTTTCTACACTTTTACTTAAGCTTTGATGGAAGAAGGGAGAGTAGCATCTACTCGACTGCCATGTTATCAACTTACCCCTGAAGTGTGACGTTTCCTGGGGTCTTAATGACCCATGTCTTCACTAATATCGGTGTCTGCGTTTTAGTGAATGGTGACAATGAGTGACACATTTAGCTTTCTACTGGTGAAGTCCTTTCTCCCTCACCATGAACTTCACTATGAATAATCCCAAATATGATTTTTTCATCTTGAAGGAAAGTTAATCTGCTTTCTTTTAAAACATGGCTTCCAGACAATGATGTCAGCAGGGACACTGAAAAATCCATAGATCGTTGGCAATCTGAGCTTCCTGGTGACTGGCCACTCGAATGGGGACAACCTGAGAATGTCCTGGTGATTGGCCAGGACATAGTTGTGACATCACAAGAAGGCATTGTGATGCCCCAGGGCTGTTATAAAAGCCTCACAAAGACTGAAGCTGCACTAAGGAGAGAAATGGCCCTTAGGCACAGCTCTTCCTGCTATTCCTCAAATTCTCTGCCCACTTCTCTGTCCCTGCCCATGCAAGCCACCTGCGCACACCTCCTGCCATGCACCTGGCAACTCCTAGACCAGTTTCACACTGTGAGTATGGCCTGGCTACTCAGGGGCACATCCCCATTTCTCATATGGGAGTGGGACACTGGAAATCAGAGCACCAAGGATTCTCCGCCACCTGGGCCCCACACCTCTGGGTTCAGAACACGGTTCAGCACAGGAAAGCTGAGTCCACATCCTGACGGTGCACTGAGCACCCTACTACTTTGGAGCCCTCCAACCCAGCATTGCTGTGATTGGGGTGTTAAAGTCCCTTCCAATGGTTTTATTTTCAAAGTTTTTCTTTAATTTTGTTATTAATTGGTTTATATATTTGGGTGTTCCCAAGTTAGGGGCATCAATATTTAAAATTGTTAGATCTTTTTGTGGCCTAGACCCCTTTATTATGATATACTGTCCTTCTTTATTATTATTATACTCTGGTTTACTATCTAGTATGTCTGATATAAGGATGGCTACTCCACCTTTCTTCTCATGTCCACTAGCATGACAAGTGGTTCTCCACCCATCACATTCTGTCTGGTGGTGTTTGCGTCTAAAATAAGCCTCCTGTAGACAGCATATTGATGGGTCTTATTTATTTATTTATTTTTATCCAATCTGATAGCTGTGTCTTTTGATTGGGGCATTTAGCCCATTTACATTCAGGGTAACTATTGAAAGATAGGAATTTAGTGCCATTGTATTGCCTGTAAGGTGACTGTTACTGTAATTGTCTGTGTTCCTTTCCAGTCTATGTTGCTTTTAGGCTCTCTCTTTGCTTAGAGGACCCCTTTCAATATTTTTGTAGGGCTGGTTTTGTGTTTGCTAATTCCTTTAGTTTTTGTTTGTCCTGGAAGCTTTTTACCTCTCCTCTATTTTTAATGGCAGCTTAGGTGGATATAGTATTCTTGGCTGCATATTTTTCTCATTTAGTGCTCCGAATATACCCTGCTTGTCCTTTCTGGCCTGCCAGGTCTCTATGGATAGGTCTGTTGCCAATCTAATGTTTCAACCATTGTAGGTTACAGATCTCTTCTCCCCAGCTGCTTTCAGGATTTTCTCTTTGTCTCTGAGACTCCTAAATTTTACTATTAGATAGATGTCAGGGTGTTGACCTATTTTTATTGATTTTGAGAGGGGTTCTGTGTGCCTCCTGGATTTTGATGCCTTTTTCCTTCCCCAAATTAGGGAAGTTCTCTGCTCTAATTTGCCCCTCTCTCTCTTCTTCTTCTGGGATCCCAATTATTCTAATGTTGTTTTGTCTTATGGTATCACTTATCTCTCGAATTCTGCCCTCGTGATCCAGTAGTTGTTTATCTTTTTCTCAGCTTCTTTATTTTCCATCATTTGTTCTTCTATATCACTAATTCTCTCATCTATCTCATTTATCCTAGCAGTTAGAGCCTCCATTTTTGATCACCTCATTAACAGCCTTTTTGATTTCGACTTGGTTAGATTGTAGTTCTTTCATTTCTCCAGAATGGGTTTCTCTAATAGCTTCCATTTTTTTCAAGCACAGTTAGCATCTTGAAAATCATCATTCTGAACTCTAGTTCTGACGTCATACTAATGTCTGTATTGATTTGGTCCCTGGCAGTCGGCACTGTCTCTTTTTCTTTTTGTTGAGGTGATTTTTTCCATCTTGTCATTTTGTCCAGAGGAGAATAGATGAATGAGAGAACAAAATGCTAACGGGGTAACAATGTCCCCAGAAAATATACACTGAACAGATCAGAAAAGACCTGGAACCGAGGGAAAAGAAAGGGAAAGGGAAAAAAAAAAAGAAAAAGAAAAGAAAAATATAAAAACAAACAAAAACAAAACAAAACAAAAACAGAATATGATCAAATATGAGCAGGATGGTGCATAGATAAGTGCCACACATTACATTTTGGGAATGTTTTCCTCTGTTAGGAGAAAGTGCCTCCCAAAATTTTAATGAAAGAAAAACTTATATATGTACAAAAATAAGGATTAATATTATGAAGGGATGGGGCATGAGTGTAAAGATGAAAATTATAAACGATTTTATAAGAGGAATTGATAAGATAAGAAGTTGTTTGAAAAAAAGAAAGAAGAGGATTTAAAAAAAAGGGGGGGAGAGAATGTGATCAGGCAGGAGACTAGAACAAAGCCATACACTAGAGATTTAGGGTATATTTTGGTCTGTTAGAAGAAACCGTATCTCAAAATTTTAAAGAGAGAACAACATATATATACCAAAAATAAGGGTACCTACTATGAAGGGATAGAATATGACTCTAAAAATGAAAAATAAAAAAATATTTGTTTTAAAAAAGGGATTGAAAGGATGTTGTTTGAAAAAAGGAAAAAGAAAAATTAAAAAAAAAGACAGTTAAAAAATTAACTTTGAAAGGCTAAAGAATCATAGTAAGAAAGCCATGAATTCTATCTGCAGTATTCCCCTAGCGCTGGAGTTCTGCCGTTCTCACTGATCGGTAAACTTGGTCTTGGCTGGCTGTTCTCGCTGATCTTCTGGGGGAGGGGCCTGTTGCCATGGTTTGCAAATGTCTTTGCCGGTGGTGGAAGTGCCCCGCCCTTGCCAGTCTGGGGTAAGTAATCTGCTTGAGTTTGCTCTCTGGTAGCTTTTGTTTCCTGCAAGCTTCCCGTAGAGCATGGGAGGACGAGAGTGAAAATGGTGGCCTCCTAATCTCTGCCCCATAGGAGCCGAGAACTCCGGGCCCAACTCCTCAGTGAACCCCCAGAGAAAAGCGGTCAATCACTCCCTTCTCCCCAGTCCGGGTGCACACTGTGCTCACCCAGCCTGTGACCGAGCATTTCTCTGGCACCCGACCCCATGTGGAGGCTCCAAACCCAGCAGATCCCTGCAGGGCACTCCCGCGCCCATCCTCCCTGGGGAGGAAGGGGAGTCTCCCCAGATCTGTCACTTGTTGGGTCCCTGCTGGAGAAGCAATGGCCCGACTGTGCTGCGGATCATGGTTCGTGGCAACCCCGAGCTGAGAGCCTTATCCTCGGCTCCATCTCTGCAGCTGGCTTCCCCGCTCCGATACCTGGGAGCTCTGCTGCACTCAGGCACCCCTGGTCTTTCTGTGACCCCGAGGGTCCTGAGACCATACTGTCCCAGCGAGGGTTCCATCCCCTGCTTAGCCACTGGAGCTATGTCCCTCAGTGGAGCAGACTTTTAAAAGTTCCGATTTTGTGCTCCAAGGCTCTATCACTTGCCAGAAGCGGCCAACGGAGGCCCCCTCCCCCACCATCTATCCTCCCAAATATTGCCTCAGATTCACTTCTCTTCACATCCTACCTTCCAGAATGTGGTTGCTTTTCTGTTCAGAGAGTTGTTGCTATTCTTTTCTTCGATCTCCTGTCGAGTTTGTAAGTGTTCAGAATGGTTTGATCCCTATCCAGCTGAATTTCTGGGACCAGACAAAATCCAGGTCTCCTATTCCTCCACCATCTTTCTCCGCCCCTCCCTTCTGTGTCTGTTTTTATGACAGTACCATACTATTTTGATTAGTAAACCTTTTGATATATTTTGAAGATTGGAATCGTGCTGCCTCCCATTTCCTTTTTTTTTTTTTTTTTTCAGTATTGCTTTGGCTATTAGGGATGTTTTCTGGTTCCATACAAATTTTAGGATTGCTTGTTCTAGCTCTGTGAAAAGTGCTGTTGGTATTTTGATAGGGATTGCATTAAATGTGTGGATTGCTTTGGGTACTAGAGACATTTTCACATTCTGTTCTTCCAACCCATGAGCATGAAAATCTTTCCATTTCTTCCTGTCATCTTCAATTTATTTCATCCCTATTTTGTAGTTTTCAGAGTACAGGTCTTTCCCTTCTTTGGTTAGGTTTATTCTTAGGTATCTTATTATTTTGAGTGCAATGGCAAACAGCATTGTTTTCTTATTTTTTCTTTCTCCTGCATCATTTATAGTGTACACGAATGCAACAGAGTTCTGCACCTTGATATTATACCCTGGGAATTTATTGAATCCATTGATCAGTTCTAGTAGATTTTTGCTGGGATCGTCAGGGTTTTCTGTATAGAGTATCATGTCATCTGCAAACGGTGAAAATTTTACTTCATCCTCATTTGGCTGCATTTTATTTATTTTTGTTGTTTAATTGTGGGAGATCCATAGGGCAGTCAAATCCCCAGAAAACCAGACTTGCCAGGAGCCTTTTGACCAAACCCCCTCCGACCAAGCTTGGTACAAGGCAAATACGTCATCTGCACAGAAGGGTGACCAGGAGCCTTAGGACCATGGGCCCTCCATCTCAGCTTTGTACAAGGCAAAGGAATCACCAAGACCCTGGGCCAAGTGCATGAGCACCGATGCAACAAAGAACAGCACAATTGAATCCTCAGAAAATCAGGCCTCCTGGGAGTCTCGAGAATATGAAACCTCCAATCGAGCTCTGCACTGCCCAAATGAGGACCCTTGACACCAGGATGAAGTAGAATCCTCTGAACAGGAGCCCTCCAACACAGCCAAGCACTGGGCACAAGAATCCCCTGGACACCAGGCTGAACAGAAGCACCCTGAGACCACGAGGACACCATCGCTGCCAACCACAGGGTAATCAGGTCCCCAGAACACCAGGAGCACTTAGGCTAGGAGCTTTCCAACATCGTCTGGCATGGCTAAAAGAATCACCTGGACCGTAGACTGCAAAGGAGCCCTCAGAAGAAAAGCTATCCAACCCAGAAGAGCATAAGGCAATCAGGTTCTCAAACACAGGATTTTGAGGAGCCCGCTGACCAAAACCCCTCCAACCAGACCTGTCAGTGGAAAAATGTATTATCTGGACAGTGGGCCCAGCAGGAGCCTTAAGTCCAAAAGCCCTCCAACCCAACTCAGCACCAGGGAAAGGAGCCACCTGGAACCTGGGACAAAGAAGGGGAGTCTTCTACTGCTGTACAGAAAATGGCAACAAAGTCCCCAGAACACCAGCCCCAATAGATGCCCTAAGACCATGACACCACCAACCCAGTGGCACACTGGGCAAAGGAGTGCCCTGGACACTGGATTGAGGGGGAGTCCTCTATCTGGGAGCTCCTCAGCCCAAGAAAGCAGAGGGCAATTGAGTCCTCACAACACTGGGCCAAACAGGAAACTTTAGACTCTCCAACTCAGCTTGGCAGTGGGCAAAGGACACACTTGGAAACAGGATGACTGGACTCCCTCCAAATGAGGGCTCTTCAACTAAGGAGATAGCTGGCAATTGAGTTCCTAGAACCCTAGGCCCACTGGGTGATCTGGGACCCCAAGCCTTCTGTTTCAGCTTGGCACTGGGCTGTCTCTCAGACATCAGGCTGAGTATGAGAACTCTGACCCAAAACCCTCCAACCCCACAGAGCACAGGACAATTGGGTCGCCAGAACACAGGTTGGCTGGGAGCCCTCTGGTCATGACTCCTCCAACTCAGCTCTGCACTGGGCCAAGAAGTCTCTAGAACACTAAACTGACTGGAAGCCCTTTAACTAAGGCGACCCCGGAAAAGTGAGTCATCAGTGCCCAGGGATACACTTCAGCTTAAAGTCCTTGTGGATTGTTACCTGGGTAGCCCTCATCTTTTTGAGAATTATCCTCAAGAGAAAAGGATACCGGGTGCCTGGGTGGCTCAGTTGGCTAAGCGACTGCCTTCGGCTCAGGTCATGATCCTGGAGTCCCTGGATCGAGTCCCACATTGGGCTCCCTGTTTGGCAGGGAGTCTGCTTCTCCCTCTGACCCTCCCGACCCTCCCCCCTCTCATGTGCTCTCTCTCTCAGTCTCTCTCAAATAAATAAATAAAATCTTTAAAAAAAAAAGAGAGAGAGAGAGAGAAAAGGATACCAAGCCAAAAAGCGGAGTCAAACCAAAAGTTTGGAGAGTTTGAAATAGAACCCATAGCAGGAGATGAGGTGCGGGGACTGGAGGAGATTGTAGAAGAGACCCCAGGCCCTGAGTACAGAGTACTCATTGGCAAAGGTCCTCCAGATGAAGGAGACGTGCTCCATCCTGGAAGAAGAGGTGGAGACCTTAGAAAAACAAGTCAAGTAGTGGGGAGAGAAGCAGGCTCAGTTCTATTAGGTGGAGAGATTTTTGGGTACATCAAGGACTTGTTGGAAGTTTTGCCTCCCAGGCAACGTCATCCAAGTGGTGATGTCCCTGCACCCTCCCATCCAAGATGACATAAATGTGGAGCTTGGAAAAGTTTGGTCATCTCCAGGAGTGAGAGTTTTAATATTTTTCAGAGGCCTAAATAACTTAAAAGCATTATTTCATAATGAGTACAGGAAACAACCCCTGGCTGACTGTGATGTACAGCCTGGGTTACCGTCACTACTGTGCCTTATAAGTCATCACATTCTCCAGTTGGTGGGCAGGGGCCTCCACAGCACTGAGAAAGTGTCAGTGAATTATGCAGAGCTGACCCTGAGCACAACCTTCTGATCCCCATCAACACTTTCAGACATCCTGTTTTGTAGAAATCAAGGTCAGCTGCTGAGGTCATCCCCATTCTGAAGGAAGGAAACAATAAGCTGTAATGTCCATATGTAGGTACCTCTGCAAAAATGATTTATGTCCCTAGCCCCATCACACATGCTCTGGCAAATCTGAGTTTGGACCCTGGCATGAAGTTTCCAAACTCTGGTCACCAGAGCTAGTATTTCCTGACTGCATGTCCCTGTGTGATGCGGAACTCTGAAGAGTAAATGTGACAAGATGAGGGAACCAGGCTGGAGGGAGGCCAGAAGCAGGGGACCATTCCCTGCCTCTGGATGACTTCCTGTGGGTGAGGTACGTACAGACTGGAGTGAGGAGCCTGGAGTGTGGGCTTTCTGCTCTGAGTCACAGAAGCACTGCAGAAGTTGGGGGAGACACAGATTACTACTTGCTGCTCCATGTGGAGGGTGGATGGACAGAGTAAAGAAGAGAAGGAGACAGGTAGGAACAAGTGGGAACAGGTGCGCATGGAATACTCAGGTGTCTGTGGATATGGAGGAAGGGGTCTACCTCTAAGAGGCAGAGCTGAGATTCTGCCATTCATTGGACCGAAGGAAGGAGGAAAGTAAGGTTCCAGGTTTGTCTTCTCCCTAGAGATTATCTCTTAACCTCAACACAGGATGTGGGAGCTCAAGTGCCTTGTGGATGCTTATGAGCTGGGGTCTGCCTGTGACTGTACTGGAGGTAAGAGAGCCTAGAGCCATGGCCCCTTGGGGGAGCTCAAGGCACTGTGCTCATATCACCTCAGCATGAACTGATTAGAGCCATGAAAAAGCTCTCTTAGGGAAGGTCAAAATGAGGGGGACTTGGGAGGAGAGAGGTTAGTATCTCTAGGATGGATGGTGTCTGATCTTATAGGAGGGCTGCTGCTTTCAGGAGCCAGTGGGGAGGCTGGTGGAGTCCAGGTCACTTGGATTTGAGGGGGAAGTGGATCACAGTGTGATCCCAGAGCTGCTAACCTCTAGTGGCCACCTGCTCAGACCCCACTTACCAGACACATGTTTCTGGACACAGCAGGATCTTGGAGGTCCTGGGACCCCACTTTGGGGGTGTGAAGCAGAGCAGTTCACCCCTTGAGCCCCCATTCCTTCATCTGTAAAATGTGGACAACTTTGGGGGGATGGCTGTGTGAGCAGGATGCAGGAGAAGGCAGGGTTGGGGAGGGGATCGACAGGAGCAGGGGACAGATGTTGTCCAGAGGAGGGAGGGCAGGCTGGGAACCAGGTCCATGTCCTGTCATTTCCTTCCCAAACTCAAAACAGCAGGTTCAGGAGGAGAGCAGTCTAGGTCCTGCCTCTGTCCTGTCCCACACCTGGCCTTCTCTGCCCCTTAGGGTACAGCACATCACAGCCCAGCACCTGCCCAGTCACAGACCATCACCAGGTTCCTCCTGCCTCCAACGCTGCTGCTTAACACCCACACATTAGGGTCCTGGGGAAGCTTGGAGCTTCAAGGAGCCAGGGTGGGACTGATAGCTTTAGGGAACTATTCTGAGGTGTGTTGTAAGGTAGAGCAATACTATAGGTAGGGAGGGATTTAGGTGCATTTAGTGATTCACAGGAAGGCTCAGATAGTACAGAAAAGTCCCTTTGCAGAGGTACTCTTGGCTCATTTTGCCCCAAGGTAACATCCTACATCACTGCAGGACACTAATCGCACCAGGAAACGGACAGTGGTATGATGGACATGTCTAGGTCTGTCACTTTGTCATGGACATTTATATGTTCAACAGCACAATCCAGGTATGGAACTACTCCATCAGCACGAAGATTTCCCTCATGCTACCCTCCCCTGCCCCAGCCATCCCTTCCATGCCATTCACCCCTGTGTTTTACACTTTGGATGTGTTGGCATTTTGTTACATGAGGGGACTCCTACAGCTGTGACCAGTGATGTTGTTTTTTTGTTTGTTTGTTTTCACTCAGGATAATATACCTGGAATCCATCCATGTTTTGTGTTATCCTAACTTTATTACTTTTTATCACTGAGTTGTGCTCCCTAGGTTGGAAATGCCACAGTTTGTTCATCTGCTCCCCTTTTGAGGGATATTTTTGTTTGTTTCCAGTCTTTAGAGACTACAAATAATCCCACAGCGAATATCTGGGCGCACTGTTTTGTGGGATCTTAAATTTTCATTCTCTAGAATAAAGGTCCAGGACAGTGAGTGATGGGTTGTCACATTTATGTTTCGCTTTTGCATAACCTATCAAACTGTCTTACCAGAGTGGATGTTCCATTTACATTCCCACCAGCAATGTAGAAGAGCTGGCTCTTTCCTACATTTGATGTTTTTACTGTGTTTTATATTAATGAGCTGTCCTAAAAGGTAGGTAGTAGTGATTACTCAATCAAGTTTTTCCTTTACATTTCCCTTATGGCAACTAATGTACAGTTTTTTTCTTGTGCTTAGTTGCCATGTGCATGTTCTCTTTGCTGAAATGTCTGTTCATGTCTTTTGCCCATTTGCTATTTGGATAGTTTTTGGTTTTTTTCCTCCTCCTATTGAGTGTTGGTTTTTTATATATTATAGATAGAAGTTCTTTGTCAGATAAGTGGTTTGCAAATATATTCACCTAGTCTATAGCTTGTCTTTTCATCCTCCCAACAAGATCTTTACTACAACAGAAGGTTTTGATCTTGATAAAGTCCAGTGTTATACCCTTTGAGTCCTCCTTTCTTGTCTTGTATAAAAATGCACCAAATGCTAGGTTTAGAAAATGGCTAAACATCTGTAATGCATTTTCTCACAGTTCTGCTGCGTAGAAGTCCAACATAAGGCACCAATTTGATCAGGTTCTGAGGAAGCCTATCCTCCTGGAGCTTTGTCGATAGTCACCTTCTGGCTTTGCGCTCACATAACCTTTCTTTGCAGGTGTGCATGGAGAGTGAAAGTTCTCTGTGTCTCTTCTCATAAGCATGCTAACCCCATCATGAGAGCCCTAACCTTGTGACCTAACTCAACCTATGTTCCTCCCAAGGTGTCAGGTCCAGTTTCATAGGGGTTAGAACTGAAACATGTGAGTGGGATGGGGGATCAAATGTAATCTATACCATGTGTCTTGACGGATGTCTTGGGGTTCCCTCTGTTTGGGTTTTGTTCATTTTCTTCAATTTTAGGCTCATGTTTTTTGTCAGATTTGGGAGATGATCAGCCATGTTTTCTTAAAATATTCTTTTTTTTTTTTTTTCTTTACATTTCCTTGAAATACCTTTTAATCCCTCCTTTTCTTTTATTCTCATTCTGGGATTGTTGTGACATGAATAGATTTTTGTTTTTGTAGATTTTTTTTTCTCTCCATTGTTCATATGAGATACTGTCTGTTGTTCTACCTTCAAGGTACTAATTCTTTCCTCTGTCATCTACATTGTCCTACTGAGCCAATTTACTGCATTGCAAAAATTTTAGTTATATTTTTTTCAGATCTAATTGTTAATTATGTTCTTTTTTATATCTTTCTGTCCTGAGACTTACTTTCATTTGATTCAATCCCAACTGCGATAGATTACTGAAGCATTTTTATAATGGTTCCTTCCAGACCAATTGGAAATCCCAACATCTAGGTCATCATTGATCTTGACGATCTTTGGATTGTGTGGCATATTCAAGATGACATTTTTCTGGACATTGGCATGGTGAATGTTCTTAATTATCCATCTTGCATATTTGGGGTGTTATGTCATGTGACTCTGGATCTTCTTCATTCTGGTGTGTGAGCACGTGGTGGGTCTACAATAGTGCGGCTAGTATGGGAAGCCCCAGTTATGTGCTCAAACCAGAAGAAGCAAACTGAAGGCTGACCAAACATAGTCGGAAGTTACAGTGTACCTGTGGGGAATGTCACATCTTCCTGTCATTCTTACCAGAAGCTAGAGATGAGGGCACATGACAGCTAAAAACATGTTGTTTGCTGAATTTATTTCTGTGCATGGATGAGGCCTTTGTAAGGACCCAAAGTCTACTTGGGAGGGGAAGATTTTAGGAAAAGTGTGTTCTGTGTATGGACGTCATTTGAGAAATTTTGTTTATGTTGGTGGAAGAAGGATGGGCTTACTGAGATGGCTGGCATTGCTGTTGGGCTTGTTCAAAACTCAAGTCAAGGTGGCCCCTCTTACTAGTGTCCTCATCCTAGATATCGTCCTCCCAGGAGCTGCTGAGGGAGCTCAGGCCTCATAGAAAAGGTGAGTCTGAACTGGTGGGCTGAATGGTGTGAAATTAGACACAAGTTCCCCTCCCTACTCACTTTTGCAAATGCCAGCTTGGGAATGACCTTTACCCTCATCCAAGCCATCACAGTGGAGTCACAAAGGGAGCATAGCCTGGTAGTCAGCTCACCTGAAAGGCCCAAAGACTAGTCTCTCCCTCTCTCTTCATCAGCCTGAGGCAGCTGTGGGGTCCTCTCACATCCACTCTGGCACTCTCTAGGGGAAGCAGACCACTCACCACTGAACACAGGACCAGGGGTCTCATGAAGTAGTCTCCTTTCAGGCCTACCCCCAGGACCATTCCCAGCCCTGGTCCGGCCTCCTCTGGGCTGCAAGCCCCAGGTGCTTGCTTCCTGACTGGCAACCTCTTGCTCTGTTTAGCCAAAGCGAGCCTCTCCTCTTGCACTGGGGAACCCACATCACACAGAACTGCTGGAGTAGGGTGACTTTTCAGATCATCGCAATAAGACAGGATGGAGAGAATATCCTTGAACACCCCAAAGTACGGATCAGGCATGTCAAACCATCTCTGCTTCTTCCAGAACAGCTCTCTCTACAGTCCATCATGACTGACTCCACAGATGGGGGAGTCCATTCATTCAGGGCAAATTAAGACATCTCTTTGGGAAACTCTGTTGCCAAAATTAACCCAGAACATTTCCTTCAAGGTGTGGGTTTCCTGAAATGGAAGTGAGCTCCTTAAACCACACTCTCAAATTCAGCATTTCAATTCCACAGGGGAAAACTGAAGACAGTTTAAACTTGCTCATACTGCACCCCTCAGTTTGGCAGCAGTGGGAGGACCTGACTGCAGGGTGGTGAGCTGGAGGGGCTGTTGCAGGTGCAGCTGCAGCCATGCCCTAAGTAGACTCGCCTGAAACAGGGTTCTCCGAGTGTCACAACACACAGTGAGTCTCAAGGGAGTATGGTTGTGCTGCAACTTGTGGAAACCTCGGTAGACCTCTGCTTTCCACTGTGAAAATGAAGAAAACCCTGTAGGACAATGCTACACAAATCCAGGAATGGTCTCCCCAGTTCAGCTTCACAAATGGCCCCACTCTCCTACTCGCTCATGCCCCAAACCAAAAGGCCCTCCTGGACTCCCTTCCGGTAAACACCCATCTGCCCGGGTTGCTCTTCTCTGCCCATTCAGCTGATGTCCCTGTGGAGGACTGAGTGAAAACTCCGCAATCCCCTGTATCCCACACTGGTCCTGCTCAGACCTCCTGTGGATTCCAGGACACATGTTCCTCGGTCTACCGGACCCTCTAGCCCCCCATGTCTGCATGTCACCCCCTTTCACTACCTATCTCCCCTGGAGTGCTGCTCCCAAACTCCATGCACCTTGCCACTTAGGGTTGCCGCAGGAACTCCTCAGAGAACACCTCCCTCTACAAACTAGTCCATCGCCCAGTCCCTCTGTCCATCCCCTGAGCTCACACACTGGTCCCAGGAGTCACCGACATTGCTTCACTGCACTGTGTTCTTTCTCTCAGAATGCTACCGCCATGAGCCCAGGGATGGATCCCCTCCATCTGTTTAGTGTCCAGGAGGCCTTTGCCACCAGTGAATGCTCTGCTCTTGAGGGAAGTCACGTGGGAAGAAAGAATCCAACTCAATCTAGTTGTATGCAATATGGAGTAATATCTGAACAGTAGCTATCCATCCAAGAGTCCCACATGGACCCCCAAATCTTTACTAAGTGCTTCTTCCTTAAAGCATTGTCCTGCTGAGCAGGGGAGAGTACTCCCTGGGACCCAGCCTGAGTCTGCTTTGTTGCTGAGGAAACCATGCACTGAAACCAAAAGCAGATGAGACCTACAGCAGACAGAGCCTCAGGACACCAGGACCCTGGTAGGGGGCTGGGGACTAAAGCCACAGTGCTAAGAGACCCATGGCCCCACCAGTTGGGAACCTTCCACACCCTCGATGCTTCACACACACATGAAGCATGCACTGCCTGAACCCACCTTTCAGCCCATGCTCTCCTGGGCAGCAGGACAAGTGGGGATGAAGTGGACAATGGTGTACTCATGTCCCTCATGAGGGTTCTGCAGCCATCCCCAGCTTCTGCATTCAGGGCCACTGCAGGCTTCTGCAGACGACTACTCTGCATAACTGTCTCATTACGCCTCTGGTCCAGGGGCAGAAGAGCCTGCCAGGTAGGGTGCATCCAGGGCACCCTGAGCCTCAGGCTGGCTGGCCGTGGGGAATGCAGGAGTAGCTTGTGCCCAGAGCCCCTCAGCATCACATGGGGACCATGCACAACACAGCCTCTGGCTTGTCTTGCAGGTGCACTTGGAGGCCGTTGGGGAAGTGGCTCAGTCAGCCAAGATGGCTGGGAGGACACTGCAGACATAGGATGAGGCTGGAGAAGTCTCTGTCCTGTCGAAAGCTGTCATGTCTCCACATCCCAGGCTTACTGGTTCCTTCTACACAACCCAGGGAGCAGAACAGGAACTTGGGATAAGGGGGGTGGGACAGCAGGTTAATTGGCTTCTCAACTTTTGTCATGAACAGGTAGCTATTTTTTTTTTTTTTTTAGAACATCTTAAATTTTTAATCCTTTCTATACAGGTTACCTAGACCACGTCTGATTAAAAAAACTGTAGAAAGTTAGTACCTGCCACAAGCAAACGCCAGGCGGCGGCACGTGTCGATTTTCCGCAGAGTCCTGCTTTTCGGGGTCTCCGCTCACATTCGCTGGAATCCGTCCCGGCAGAGTTTAGTCCACAGGTCGCTTCTCCCCGTATTTCTTTGGAACCTCTTCAGCGTTCTTACAGAATTTTTTTACGGTCCTCAGAGTATTCTTCAGCTAGGTCAGCCCGAAGTGGGTGTTCGGGCTGGGGGTCGTTCACCAGTGCTGTGAGGGACTGGATTACTTGGCCGGTTCTGGTTGCTGGCTTCCAGTTTTCAGCACTAATTCCTGGCAGACAGACCTGCCCCTTTTCCTCGATGTTCGGGTGATCGATCTTTGTTTTAAATGTGATCTTCGGTGGTTTGAGTGGGTACTCTGCTGGAAAGCTGATTTCCATTCTGAAAGCCCCCTTATCATATGGAGGGTTGTCAGGAACAATAAGCCCTCGCCAAGTCAATAAATTAGCTGCATCAACCTGGATGTTAGGGAAGTCTTTCATTCCACATTCGTGGATTTCTTCAGCTCCTTCATCAGCCTCCTGCTGGCCGCTATCTTGGATCTGGCGCGGCTTGAACAGGCAGCTATTTTATCTAATCTACTGCCTGTTTTACATAAGCTACACTTTCCCTGCTTGTCACCATCTTGGATCCCAGGTTTCTTCAACTGCATGATCATGTGGGAAAGTTCTTGGACACTCTGTGACCTCTCAGGCTTCAGCAGGCCTAAGGTCAAGTGGCTGTTAGCAGCTGTGGGGGTGAAGAGCTTGCTGGGCAGGGCAGCCAGCTCACATCCTGGGGGATCCACTGCCAAACCTGACCCCTGCTGAGCCCTGCTTCTGGGGGGAAGGGATCTCACAGCCCTGAGACCCAAAGACAGAAGCTCACATTCCCAGAGCCAGGGTGGCCCCCCGGCTCTCCTCATTCCTCACCTACACGTCCCCTAACAGAGCCAGCCAGGACCCCACGGGAGATCCAGCACTAGCAGCATCAGTAGGAGGAGAGTCAACTCCTGAATGAAAACTCTAGTCCCTTTCTCTCCACATCTGGAAAAGCAAATACCGTACCTGGGGTTATCGTGCAGTGGGCAGCGGGTAGAGGGTGCAGGTGGACTGCAGCTGAGACAGAATGAGCTGGGTTTCTTGACATTGCCTTTTTCTTTGTCTCTGGAGAAAAAGAGAGGTGATTAACTGAGGTTTTAGCATTTCTCATTTCAGCAGATATAATCAAAAAGTTGGAAATTGTCTTTTATGTGCACAAAGCTTTCCACATTTCTAGAAAGGAAAATGCTCAATTGACAGGGACTGGCAGAGCAGAACTGGATAGAGCCCAGGGGTCCTCAGGCCTGACATGCAGTCTGGATACGACAGAGCTTGGAACTGTGCTATGGAGTGACGTTGGAGACCTTTAAACTATATTTCCAGGTGATAAATTTAGAGAGAAAGTTATGTTTCACAACATAAGTTTGTGGGTATTATACTCTAACCCTGTTCACGAACCCCCTTTTTTTCAGTTTTAGAGGTAGAATTTCCTGATTCATCAGTTGCATATAACACCAGCGCTGATTACATCACCTGTCTCCTTGACACCCATCACCCAGTTACCCCGTCCCCACCCATCTCCCCTCCAACACCCTCAGTTTGTTTCCTATAGTTGAGACTCTCTTGGGACGCCTGGGTGGCTCAGTCCATTAAGCGCCTGCCTTTGGCTCAGGTCATGAACCTGGAGTCCTGGGATCCAGCCCCACGCTGGGCTCCCTGCTAAGTGGGGAGACTGCTTCTCTCTCTGCCTCTGCCCCTCACCCCGCTCATGCTCTCGCATATAAATTATTTTCTTAAGAGTCTCTTTTGGTTTGTCTACCTCCCTGACTTACTTTATTTCCCCCCCTTCCCCTGTGTTCATCTATTTTCTTTCTTAAATTCCACATGACTGACATCATATAATTGTCCTCCTGATTGACTTATTTCACTTAGCATAAAAACCTCTAGTTCCATCCCCCTGGTTGCAAATGGCAAGATTTCTTCATTTTTGATGGCTGAGTAGTACTCCAATGTGTATATAGAGCAGATCTTCTTTATCCATTCGTCTGTCAATGGACACCTGGGCTCTTCCCATATTTTAGCTATTGTGGACATCTCTGCTATAAACATTCAGGGGGTGCAAGTACCCTTTGAATCACTATTTGTATCCTTTGGATAAACACCTCCTAGTGCGATCCTGGGATTTGGGTAGCTCTTTTTTCATTTTTGAGAAACCTCCATGCTGTTCTCCAGAGAGGCTGCACCAGCTTGCATTCCCACCCACAGTGCAGGAGGATCCCTTTCCTCCGCATCCTCACCAGCACCTGTTGCCTCCTGTGTTGTTAATGTCAGCCATTCTGACAGGTGTGCGGTCGCCGCTCACCGTGGTTTGGATTTGGATTTCCCCGACGATGAGTGACGTTCAGCATATTTCCACGTGTCTGCTGGTCGTCTGGAAGTCTTCTTTAGAGAAATGTCGCTCGTGCCTTTTGGGGAAACTCATCCTGGTTTTCGATTTCAGCACAGCAGCTTCCCGGGCAGTGACTGTCCTCGCCCTTGACTCTGGTGCTTCAGCATCACAGGGTCGACTGTGCCCTAAGGCCCGAGAGTTCATTTCCCCTCTTTCTGCACCGGGCAAGCTCCTGACTTGAGCTCGATGGCTGACGTCTCCAGGAACCACCCTGCGGGCCAGGCCACCAGACCTGCAGGTCCCTCCCCACTCAGAGGCGCCTCTGTTTGGGAGGATCTGGGTGGGTTTGCACACCTGCCCACTGTGCCCCTTGCCTTTTCTCTTCCTGTGCTCGAAGATCTCGCACTGACGTTTAAGTTCATCAGTGAAGGAGGAACACTAAGCCCCGCCCCCACCCACTGCCCCAGCAACAGCAGAGGCCCAGGCCCAGCCCCAGGCGCTGTCAGCTCTAGGACCTGCAAGCAGCACACCATGGCTTCCCGCACGTTCCCGGGGAGCTGCAGCTACAGGGCCCGGGAGACCCCAGCAGGAACCCAGGGTGGGAGGGGCGGGGACAGCTGCCTGGAGACTGGCCAGGATGAGAGGGGCGGGGACAGCTGCGGGCTGATTGGCCAGGATGGGAGGGGCGGGCACAGCCGCCTGGTGAATGGCCAGGATGAGAGGGGCGGGGGCAGCTGCCTGCTGATTGGCCAGGGTAAGAGGGGCGGGGCCAGCTGCCTGGTGATTGGCCAGGATAAGAGGGGCGGGGACAGCTGCCTGCTGACTAGCCAGGATGATAGGGGACGGGACAGCTGCCTGGTGATAGGCCAGGATGAGAGGGGCGGTGCCAGCCGCCTGGTGATTGGCAAGCATAAAAGGCGCGGAGACAGCCGCCTGGTGATTGGCAAGCATAAAAGGCGTGGAGACAGCCACCTGGTGATTGGCAAGGAAGAGCGGGACAGAGAAAGCTGCCTGCTGATTGGTGAGGGAAAGCGGGGCCGCGACAGCCGAATGGTGATTGGCCAGCGAGAGCGGGGTGAGGACAACTGCCTGGCTCTTGGCCAGTGGGTGAGGGCGGGGACAGCCGCCTGCTCTTTGGGCAGGGACCACAGGTGAAGAAGGCTGCCTGGCGACGAGCCAGGGATTGGGGGGCGGGGACATCGCCTCCTGCTCCGCCAGGGCCTGGTGGTGACTTAGGGGTCCTGGTGCAAGCAGTCACCAAACCCAGGACCCCAGCGCTCCGGGGGAGCGAGGACTCCACCTCTGCGCCCTGCCCGTCCCCCGGGCGCCTGACTGCACGCACACAGCCAGGAGCAGCCCGGCCTCCCTCACGGCGCCATGCATGCCGGCCCACGGCCCTGCTGCAACCCACGGTTTGCAGAACAGAGCCCACGCTCGTTAACGGGACACCGTGACCCACACGGAGAGCCGCCAACCGCCCTGCGCCCCTGCAGACGCTCCCCAGGCGGAGGCCGCCTGCCCAGCCCACTCCCCGCCCTCTGACACCCGCCCACACGCATCGTGGGCGCCCAGCCCCATGCTCTCCCTCACTGGTCCCAGAGGCCGCCTCTGCCTGTCCACTCAGCATCCCTGCCTGGTCCAGACGAGCTGGCTGAAAGCTCTGTGCACCAGGCCCCGAGCACCGCACCCCATACTGCCTTCCGAGAATGTGAGTCCGGAGGATGCACACCATGCACAGGATGCAGAAACCTCTCCCTGGCTCCTGGCAACGCACCGTGACCACGTACTTGGCTCCCAAGCGGTGCCCCCATTGCCAAACAGGGAAGAAGTGGCCGCATGGACCCTCCCACCCCAACACAGGCAGTGACTCTGTAAGATGCTTGGAAGATCAGGCCACGGAGCACAAAGAACCACCCAAACCAGAAAAGTAGGGCATCTGTACCCAGACGTGGGAAATTTGAGGCTACTACCCAGGCGCAAATCCCCCACTCCGGTAGAGGGTCCAGGTGTGGGGTGCCTGTGAACGAAATGCCGTTCCCTCTGTTGGGGTCTTACTCCCTAATGTCAGAGATTCAGGGCTGGATGCCAAGACCTGGCTGGTGCTTACCGCCATCCAGAGTGCAGTACCCATGGTGGGTCACTGTGCCCAGATGCTGGTGCTTCCATGGCCTGCAGGCCTCTGGCCTGGGCTGGCTTCAGCCTGATGTCTTGGCTACACACCACCTGGGCAGCCTTTTATCATTTGGGGTATTTTCTCCTGAGTGAGCCAAGGATGCCAAGGCTAAAGACAAGAGGAAGACCAGCAGCCGGGAGAGCTCACCTTCTCCAGATACACCAATCTCCACCTATGTATAGAGCAGATCCTCCCAAAGAACAACTGAGGGCAGTCGGAACAGCTTCTGCACAACAGGAGAGAAACAGAGACATCGTAGCAGAGGACCCCAGCCTAGCAGCCTGCCAACTGCCGTGGGGAGAGTTAGTTCTGGGGCCCGTAAGCTGATTTGTCTGCCTGGGGCACAGAAATGAAGCTGCATTTTAATGCGCAACTAGAATGTAAAAGATCCACCCCAAAAGCTCCCCGAAATGGGGAGGGGTAGTGCTGGATGTCTTTCTTGCCAAGGTCCTGGCAAACACCATGGTCACATTCCACTCCACCTTGAGAACATGGACAGAAGCAGGGTCTGAGCACCCCAGCCAGGGTACTACCTTGCTGAGCCCTGGATCCCCAGCCCACTCTAGACCCAGCTATGCCAACAAGGCAAACCCAGCTGGCACACACTGGGGCACCCTGGTCAGCATTCAACACAGCACGAGACCTCACACTGAGGGGACACAGGTGCTCGGCACCCCAGAACACTCCAGGCCTACACGACTCGGCTTCCTAGGGCACCCCTGCAAGGAGGGCTACGGGACCTCCTGGGTCACTACTGCTTCAGCTCCAGGAGCCCTGCCAAGGAGCCCCCTATGTGGACAGCCCAGGACCACCCAGCCCAAATGCTGTCGAGACTCTCGTAGGGCTGAAGACCCCGGTACACCCCAGCTTTCGCCCACTGAGCTTCAGCCATCTTTCTAGGAGATCCTGTGCACAGAGAACCCCCCAATCCTGAATTCACTTCTGCTATAGCTACCATCCCAAAGTGCCTTCCCTGCAGAGAGCACTGGGACACTCCAGCCCACACCCACCTCAGCTACAGCTGTTTTACCAGGGTACTCCCTGTGCAGAGCACCCCAGAAAAGCTCAGCTCCTGATCCATCTCCACTCCAGCCACCCTCTGCACAGAGAGCCCTGTGACAGCAGTCGTACCCAATTCAGCGACAGCTCAACAGCCTGGGTGCCCTCGGTGTGAAGCTAAAGCACCTCTACGTTTCTTGTAGCAGGACTCCCAATAGCCAAGGTATCCATCCAGAGGAAACAACCCAGGTATCCATCCAGAGGTGAATGAATGAGGGCTACCTTTCAGCCTAACTACCACCTCCCTGCTTGCCTAGCCTGGAGTCCCTGCCTGCACCCCCAGGTCCCGCACTATGCCCGCACACCCCAGGGTCGCAGGCCACACCCTGGTACCCCCACTCCCCTATGCGAATGAAGCACCTGGAAGTACCTGCAGACCCTGGTCCTCCTCCTCCTTGGCAGCAGCTGACTCAGGACTTGGTCCAGGAAGCCAACATGCGGGAGAAATTCAACTTGGAAGAAGATGCACAAGACTCAGAACGTGGGTTTTCATGTGCTTCGTGAGGTCACACAACGATCACCACATCGTCCCAACCCCTTCAAAGCTTGCTGTCTCTGATACTACAAGTTAGAAATGCTTCTTTGCCTTAGCAGCCCAATCGTGTTCCAGCAGCACCACTGTGGGAGAGCACAAAACAAACTTTGTAGGAAAGCTAGGAATTACAGAGTTCATAAATACACCCCAGAGGTAGGATACGTCACCCCTGGTACATATTTATGAATTAGAGGCACATAAGATTGAAACAGGGAATGAGCTTTATCCTCAAGAAACAGGTCAGCCTTTAGTGATTATAGCTCCAGAGGCAAGGCTCTTCCACGCTGTACACTCATGGATCAAAACTAAAATCCACACAGAGCCAGTTATTGATCCTATCCGTGGAATGCACTTTATACACTTACCCACAAAAGAATTCTCAAGGTCCTCCAGAGAGGTGCTCTCTGAAGCCAGGGAATAGATGGTTCTCCCCATGAGGATCCTGAGGAGAAGAGCATGAACACCAAGCGAAGGGGCTCACAGGAAAAAGCTGGCAAAGGAAGCTGAAGCAGAAATCAGCAAAGAAGGGAACTGGAAGTAAGTTATGCAGAAGTGGAGAGCGGAGTGTCCCCAAGAGACCAGAGTTACCTTGAGCCCTTAAACAGGCTGAGGGAGCCTAATTCCAGCTGGATTGCATTTGGGTTCCTGTCACTCCCAGACAAACTCAGTTCTCTTTTATATATATACTTTCGGACTCATTTTTTTTTTTTAATTGAAGCATAGTTGACACGAAATATCATGTTAGCTTCAGGTGGACATCATAGTGATTTGACAAGATTTGCCTTATGCTACACTCACTACAAGTGTAGTTACCTCCATCACCAGAGATACAATTAAAATATCATTGACCATATTCCCTATGCTGTGCCTTTCATCCCCGTGACATGTTCATCCCATAACAGGAACACCTCTCTGCTCTTCCCTCTTCTCTCCCCTAAGTTCCAGACCCTATGTATCTGCTCTGGGAGGAGACAGCTCCACCTGAGCTCACTCTTTCAACAAGTACTCAGTGGAAGCTTGCTGTGTGCCAGGTGGGAACAAATACGGAACATTCAGGAACACACTGCATTTTTTTTTTTTTTTTTTTTTTTTTTTTTTTTTAGTTTCAGAGGCTAAATTTAGGGATGCATCAGTTGCATAGAACACCCAGTGCTCATTCCATCAAATACCATCCTTAATGCCCATCAACCAATCAACACATGTCCCAGCCACCTCCCCTCCAGCAACCCTCAGTTTGGTCCCTGCAATTAAGAGTCTCTTATGTTTTGCATCCCTCTCTGTTTTCATCTTATTTTATTTGCTCTTCCCTTCCTCTATTGTCATCACTTGTCTCTTAAATTGCACATAAGAGAGAAATCATATGATATTTGTCTTTGGCTGATTTATTTCACTTAGCATAATACCCTCTAGTCCTATCCACATTTTTGCTAAGGGCAAGATGCCATTCTTTTTGGTGGCTGAGTAATATTTGATTGTATGTATATACCTCATTTTCTTTATCCAGACTTTCAAAAGTTCTGATTTTGCAAACCAATGCTTATACTACTTTGCAGTAGCCTCCTCAAGCAAGCCCCCTCTCCTCCCCTGTATCCTCAGTTATGTCACACCAGATTCACGTCTCCACACCTCCTACCTTCTAAATGGTGGTCACTTTTCTACTTGTAGACTTGTAGCATTTGTTTTCTCAGATCATTTCTTGGGTGTTCTGAATGATTTGATAAGTATGTAGTTGGATTTGAGGGAGGAGTTCCCCCCATAACTTTCTGATTGGACGCAGGACACGAGGACTGTGAACCTGGTGATAGGCTGGATTTTGTTGTCGCCCTTCTAGGAGAGCTGAATGCTGTTTTGACAAGCAGGTAATGAATTGTGGTACACCTTCATCCTTTCGAGGTTTAGGTGTATTGTGAGAAGATATACCAAACATAACGCCTACCATTCTCTAAACTATTTCAGCTTTGATGGGTGACTTGACAGTACGATTTCCCTAGTGCCATGTTGTCCCCCTTACCCCACAACAGTGATGTGTCATGGGGTCTAATGTCCCATGTCTTCACTAACATCGGTGTCAGCGTTTTAGGGAAAGGTGACTCTGTGTGACACATTGAGCTTTCTGCTGGTTGAGTCTTTCAGCCTCACCATGACCTTCACTATGAATTCATCCCAAATAGGAATTTTTCACCTTGAAGGAAAGCTTATCTATTTTCCTTTAAAACAAGGTTTCTAGGCAATGATGTCAGGAAGGTCACTGAGATAGCCATCAGTCATTGGCCAGCCAAACTGCATGGCGATTGGCCACCCGAAGGAAGCCAACGTGACAGCGCCCTGGTGATTGGCCAGGGCATGGTGGTGACATCACAAGAAGGAATTCTCATTCCCCAGAGCTGTTTTAAAAGCTCGGCAACAGCCAAGGCTGCACAGAGGAGAGAGATGGCGCTTCAGCTACAGCTCTTCCTGATATGCCTAGCATTCTCTGACCTTTTTTCTGCCCTGCCCATGGCAAGCCCTCTGCCCACTCCCCCTGCCCTGGGCCGTTCACCAACACTCTGCAGTCCACCTTCATGTTTGCACCTACCTTTGCACCCCTGTGTGGTCCTGAGGTCCTCAAACCTTCATCCGGTGACCCCTGGACCCTTTTCCCACTATGAGGATGGCCCAGCTGCTCAGGAACACATCTCATTTGGCACATGGGAGTGGGACACTGGAAATCAGGTCACCATGGATTCTCAGCCAGCTGGTTCCCACACCTCTGGGTTCACAACAGGGCTCAGCACAGGAAAGCTGAGTCCACATCCTGAGGGAGCACTGGGCACATTACTACTCTGGAGCCCTCCAAACCAGCTCAGCACAGGGACCATGAATGAATTGAACGTCCATCCGTCCCTGATGTCGACAATGTTTAGAACGCCTACAGACACCAGGGAGAGCGGGACTTTTACAAAACAAGTAAGTACTGGGGGAAGGAATCACCACATCATTGGACACAGTGCAAGTCGTTGGACCACAAGTCCTGAGACCACAAGCTGGCTGAACCAGCTCAGCAGTGGACAAAGTAACCCCCCAGACACCTGGCTGACCAGGAGCCCACAGACCACAAACCCTCCAACAAAGTATAACAAGCAGAAAGTCAGTCCCCGTAAGAGAGCACCAACCAGGAACCCAAAGACTGGGAGTCTTCTGAACCAATTTGATACTACTGGGCAGATGAGTCACACAGACACTGGGTGGACAAGGACTCCTACCACAAACAGGCCACTCCAGTGTAGCACAAGGCAAGTAAGTCCAGAGAATACCAGGCTTGCCAAGGGTCAAGAAACCACGGGTCCTGCATCCCAGCTCAGTATTGGGGAAAAGATTCACCTGAATAACACCATCACCATGTATGTGCCCTTGGAACTGGAGTCCAAAAACTCAGCTCTCTACTAGGACAGGCAGGCTCCTGGAGAGTGGGCTTATCACGTGCCCTTGGATCTGGAAACCAACACCTCAGCTCTATCCTGGGCCTAGCAGGCACCTGAACAGCAGGCTCACCATGTGCCCTTGGACCTGGAGACCAAGAAAGGAGCCCTGGGCTAGGCCAAGCAGACAACTTGACAGTAGGATCACCATGTGCCCATGGACCAGAAGACCAACAACTCAGCTCTCTGCTAGGCCAAACAGGTACCTGAGGAGCCAACTGATCATGTGTCCATGGACCAGGAGACGAACAACTCAGCACTTTACTAGGCCAAGCAGGCACCTGGACATCAGGCTTACCATGTGCACTTGGGACTGGAGACCAATGCAGCTCTTCATGAAGCCAAATAGGTACCTGGACAGCAGGTTTACCACGTGCACTTTGGACTGGAGAACAACAACCCAACTCTCTATTAGGCCAAGCATGAACCTGGACAGCAGGCTTGCCATGTGCCCTTGGACCTGGAGCCCAAAAAAGGAACCCTGGGATAGGCCAAGCAGACACTTTGACAGTGGGATCACCATGTACCCTAGGACATGGAGACCAAAAACACAGCTCTGTACTAGGCCAGGAGGGTACCTAGACAGCAGGCTCAACATGTGTCCTTTGATGTCAATAACAACTCAGCATTACACTTGGCCAAGCAGGCAGCTGGAGAATGGGCTCATCATGTGCCCTTGGACCCGGAAACCAACAACTCAGCTCTATCCTGGGCCAAGCAGAAACCTTGACAGCGGGTTCACCGCGTGCCCTTGGACCTGGAGACCAAGAAATCAGCTCTCTATTAGGCCAAGCAGGCACCTGGAGAGTAGGCTCACCATGTGCTCTTGGAGCTGGAGAACAACAATGCAGCTCTGCACTAGGCCAAGCAGGAACGTGGACAGCAGGGGCACCAGGGGCCTTTGGGCCCAGAGATCAAACACACAGCTCTCAATTAGGCCAAACAGGAACCTGGACAACAGGGTTAACATGTGCCCTTGGACCTGGCAACCAATAACAGAGCACTGGGCTAGGCCAAGCAGATACCTTGACAACGGGCTCACCATGTGCCCTTGGACCTGGAGACCAACAATGCAGCTCTACACCAAGCCAAGTAGGCACCTGGACAGCAGTCACACCATGTGCCCTTGGACCTCAAGACCAACAACTCGGTTCTTTGCTTGGCCAAGCAGGCAACTGGACAGAAGGCTCACCATGTGCCCTTGGACCTGGAGAGCAACTACCAAGCTATCTGATAGGCCAAGCTGGTGCCTGGTAAGCAGGCTCACCTTGTGCCCTTGGATATCAAGACCAACAACTCAGCTCTGGGCTAGGCCAAGCAGGCCCCTTGAGAGTGGGCTCACCATGTACCCTTGGAAATGGAGACCAACAATGCAGCTCTGTGCTAGGCCAAGCCGGCAACTAGACAGTGAGTTCATCATGCGACCTTGGATTTGGATTCTTCCTTTCCCCGAGAGCATAGAGCACCCAAACAATGGGCTTGCCACTTGGTCTCTCATTATGAGACCTCCAGACCTGCTCAGCCTTGCACCGATGTGTCCACTGGATCCATGGAAACCTGGGAGTCTTCAAACTGTGATTCCTCCATTCCAACCTATCACTGCGCTACAGAGACACAGGGACACCAGCCTAACCCAAATTCCTCTGAATGGGTGCCTTTCAACTCTGCAGACAAGGGGACATTGGAGTCCCTTCGCACCTTGGATTTACTTCAGCTTGATGTCCATGTGGCCTGCTATCTTTGCATTATTCATTTTGGGGGGAGTTCTCCTCCTCAGAAGAAAATGGCACCATGCTGTGGAGATGAAATAGTCCAGTGGTTTGAAGACTTTGTATTAAAACTCAGGGCAGGAAAGGAGAAGGGGGGATGGGAGGGCATTGGGGAGACCCAGGCCTGGAGAACTATGGAGACATTGTCTGAGATCCTCCAGTTGAAGGAGAGGTGCTCCATCCTCAAGGGAGAGGTGGAGGTCTTAAAACAGGAGGCCAAGCAGTGCAGTGAGAGGCAGGCACAGCTCCATGAGGTGGAGAGGTTCTTCATTCAAATGAAAGTCTTCCTGGAAGTTTCTGCCTTACAAAGGGTGACGCCTGTGCACCCACCCAGGATAGGATAGAAGGGGAGTTGGGAAAAGTGTGGTCATGTCCAGGATTGGGGGTTGGTACAAATGTGAATATTAGTTTAATTAATAATAAAAATAGTTATTTTTAAAAAACAATTTAAAAAATGATCATTTCTGAATGAGTAATTTATGAGAACCCTCCTTGGGGGATTGAAATGTACAGCCTGGCTTGCAGTCACTACTGTCCCTTCTGAGTCATCACATTCTCCTGATGCTGGGCAGGGGTCTCCATGGCTCTGAGAAAGTGTTGGTGAATCGTGCCCAGCTGACACAGCATAACCTGCCTGCCCCGTCAAAACATTCAGACATACTTATTTCTGGATCTCAAGCACAGCTGTTGAGGTCAGCACCGTTCTTATTGGAAGAAAAGGAGAAGCAGTAAGTCTATATCCAGGTACTTCTGCATAAAGCATTTCTGGCTGAGACCTCCCAGCACATTGTTGCTAAACTTGAGGTTGGACACTGATGTTCTGGCTTCAAACTGTGGCCATGACAGCAGGTGTTTCTCTGCAACAGGTTCCTGTGTGATACAGGCCTTTGAAGAGCAAATGTTACAAGGCCAGGGAACAGGGTGAGGCAGTCCAGAGGCATGGGACCATTCCCTGTCTCTCAGTGAGAAGGTGTGGGGTCTGGACGGTAGGCAGAGTGGTGTGAGGGGCCAGGATGGTGGGCTCTGTTCTGTCCAAAGAAAGACCGCAGGAATTGGGGGAGACATGCGGGATTCACATTGGGTGCTTTAGGTGCCTGGCTGTTTGCACAGAGTAAGGCACAGTGCGAGAGAGGTGGGGATAGGTGCACCTTGCAGACTGTAGGGTCTGCTTGGGTATGAAGGAAAGGGACCACTTCCAAGAGGCAGATTCTATGATTTTTATGATAAAGTGGACACTGGGGGTCAGAAGGGAGTAGGAAGGTGAGATTCTAGGATGGCCCATCCTGAGAAATGTTGTTCCTTCTTAGCTCCAGGGATGTGGGCTGGAAGCTCAGGTGAGTTGCAAATCCCTGTGAGCTGGGGCCCACCTGTGGCTCCTGCTGAAGTTGCATGGGAAGAGCCTAGAGCTGTGGCCCCTGGGCTGAGCTCAGTCAAGGCAGTGTGCTCATAGCAGCTGGGCATAAATGGATGGAGCCATGCAGAAGCTCCTTCTGGGGTTGGGAAGTGAACATCAGGGCGCCTTAGGAAGTGGAAGGCTTGACTTCTAAGATGGATGGTGTCTGAGGTAATTTCACAGCGCTGCTTTCAGGAGCCAGTGTGGAGGCTGGTGGAGTCCAGGTCACTTCGATGTAAGGGGGATATGGGTCGCTTATGTGATCCCGGGACTTGGAACTTCCTGTGCTTAGCTGCTCACACCCTGCTCAATATACCCTGGTTTCCACAAACATCAGGCTCCTGGGTGGCTGGTACCCCAGAGTTGCTCGCCTCTTGAATCCCCTTTCCTTCATCACTAAAATGGGGGCAACTTGGTTGGGGTGGTGGTTTTTTAGCAGGAGGCCAGAGAAGGTGGGGTTGGGGAGGTGATCCTCAAGGACAGGGGTTAGATGCAGCCAAGGGGAGGGAGAGAAGAAGGGGAGGAGACTCTGAGCCAGGTCCTTGTGCTGGCCTTTCCTCTCCCAAGGCAAAACATCAGCTCTGGGAGGACAACATTCTGCATGCTGTCTCTGTCCCACACCTGGCCTTTTCTGCCCCTGAGGGTCACAGCGCATCACAGCCCAGCACCTGCCCAGTAACAGACCAGCCCCAGACCCCTCCTGCTTCTTTCACTGCTGCCTGACACCCACATCTTAGGGTTCTGGGGCTGTTAGGGATACTTGGAGATCCAGAGAGCCAGGGTGGGACTGCTAGTCTTAGGGACTATTCTGAGGTGTGCTGACAGGTGGAGCACCTGCTACAGAGAGGTAGGGAGGTAGAGGGGTCGATTTATAGATTCACAGAAAGCTGCCGGTAGTTCAGAAACGTCCCTTCACAGAGGCACTCTTCACCCCTTTGTTTGTTTCTAGTCTTTCGTCTATTAAAAATAAACCTGCAGTGAACTATTGTGCAGAGTGAGTCATGGGATCTTAAATTTTCATTTCTGGGATGAAGGTCCAGGAGAGTGCTTGCTAGGTTATAGGGTTTATGTTTCACTTCTATAGAACCTATCAAACTGTCCTACCAGCGTTGCTCTTCCATTTACATTCCCACCCGAAATGTAGTACTGTATTTTATATTAACCAGCTGTCCTAACAGGTGGGTAGTCATGATAACTCTCAGGGTTTCATTTGCATTTCCCTCATGGCTAGTGAGTTTGTACATTTTTTCTTGTGCTAATTTTCCGTCTGCATGTTCTCTTTGATGTAATATCTGATGGGCTGTACCTTCATTCAGCCTCTCTTGACAGCTCATCCTCCCCAAGGCTGCAGCACAGGGAGGGAGGGGCAGGAAGGTGGGCTGGAAGCTGAGCAGTCCTTAAGTGCGCTCCTCCACTCCTGGGCCCACCAGGACGGCAGGGGCAGGACGCTGGTTTGGAGGGTCCACCCCCGTGGTGCCGCCCCTCCCCTGCAGTCCTGACCGTGGACAGAGGGGTGGGGAGTGCTGCTGAAGGGCTGTGATATGAGGAAGTAAATGCCCTTCAACTGTGGGATTTGGCCAGAGTCGAAGAGGTGGACGGAGGAACAGAAAAGGGGGTCTGGGAGCTTTGACTGCTCCCTGCACAGCCAAGGCCCCCAGGGCTGATGAAGAGGCTGAAGGGGTGTGCCTTCATTCACTGTGCTTCTCACTGGAGTCCAGGCAGAGCATGCGGAAGACGGGAGAGGGCGCAGGATGTGGGATGGAAATGCTGTGCCTCCTTTTCCTAAGTCTGTTTTCTGACCCAGGAAACTCGTGTTCCTGAGTTTAACAAGGGAAACATGTGCCTTGAGTTTGCTCCCTGCTCAGAATTCTCACAGATGAGTGTTCACCCCATGTGCTCTCCACACCCTCCTGGCTTTTCGTATGCCTGGCAGGTCTGAGGGTGGTTACAAGGTGCCTTCGTTCTCCGGGAGCACTGCCTGGGTGGCTCTAAAGGGCGGCGCCTGGCCATCCACGCCTGTCCCCGTCCTGCTCCGGTGCCCTCCTCATTTCAAAGTTAAGGAGACGATGTTGGCACGGTGTAGGGCAGTCACTGGAGATCGAGTGGGCAACCTCTCTGCCAGGCTTGGCTCTGCTTACCAGCTGCTGAGCTCCCCCAAGTCTGCGCACTCCAAGGACACCGTTTGGAAAACACACTTAAACCCAGCAGTCGGGGCAGAGTAAACCTAGGAACCACCTTAAATAATAATGATAATATGCTATGTGATTCCCAACCAGTGTGACTTTCCTAAGTGGTCGATCAACCCAGCTTCTCATTTCCGTGTCGCCTGGCCCAGCTACACCTCTGCGGATTGGAGGGCACCAAGGAGCAATGCCCTGCGAGCGGGGACTGTGCGCACAGGACGCGCTCCTCTTACCGCAGCTGCCCGGCGTCTGCCGGGGGAGACAGTGCAGAGCTGCGAACACACACCTGCAAAGGCGGCAGCGGCGGCAGGTCCAGGCTCCGTGTATCAGGGCGCCGCGGTCCCTGAGTGGACAGAGCGGCGGCAGCAGCGGGGTGGGCGCGCATGCGCTACCCGCGCCCCTCCACGCCCCGCCCTTCGTGTCCGCGCCCCTCCACGCCCTGCCCCTGCCCGCCCCTCCGCGCCCCTCCACGCCCCGCCCCTTGTGCCCGCGCCCTCCACGCCCGCCCCGCCCCTCCACGCCCCTCCACGCCCCGCCCTTCATGTCCGCGCCCCTCCACGCCCCGCCCTGCCGCTCCACGCCCCGCCCCGCCCCTGTACGCCCCTCCACGCCCCGCCCTTTGTGCCCGCGCCACTCCACGCCCCACCCCGCCCCTCCACGCCCCGCCCGGCCCCCAGCCCTTCGTGTCCGCGCCCCTCCACGCCCCGCCCTTCGTGTCCGCGCCCCTCCACGCCCCGCCCCGCCCCTGCAGGCCCCTCCACGCCCCGCCCCGCCTGGCCCCCGGACAGAGAGGCAGCATCAGCGGGGTGGGCGCGCATGCGCTACCCGCGCCCCTCCACGCCCCGCCCTTCGTGTCCGCGCCCCTCCACGCCCCGCCCCGCCCCTGCAGGCCCCTCCACGCCCCGCCCCGCCTGGCCCCCGGACAGAGAGGCAGCATCAGCGGGGTGGGCGCGCATGCGCTCCCCGCACCCCTCCACGCACCGCCCTTCGTGTCCGCGCCCCTCCACGCCCCGTCCCGCCCCTGCAGGCCCCTCCACGCCACGCCCCGCCCGGCCCCCGGACAGAGAGGCGGCACCCGCGGGAAGGGCGCGCATGCGCTACCCGCGCCCCTCCAAGCCCCGCCCTTTGTGTCCGCGCCCCTCCACGCCCCCAACCCCTACTCCGCGCCCTCCGTCTACGCCCGCGCCCCTCCACGCCCCGCCCCGCCCCTGCATGCCCCGCCCCGCCCCTCCACGCCCCGCCCCGCCCCTCCACGCCCCGCCCCGCCCGGCCCCCATACAGAGAGGCTGCATCAGCGGGGTGGGCGCGCATGCGCTACCCGCGCCCCTCCAAGCCCCGCCCTTTGTGTCCGCGGCCCTCCACGCCCCGCCCCGCCCCGCCCCTCCACGCCCCGCCCCGCCCGGCCCCCAGACAGAGAGGCAGCATCAGCGGGGTCGGAGCGCATGCGCTATCCGCGCCCCGCCAAGCCCCGCCCCACCCGGCCCCCAGACAGAGAGGTAGCATTAGCGGGGTCGGCGCGCATGCGCTACCCGCGCCCCTCCACGCCCCGCCCTTCGTTTCCGCGCCCCTCCAAGCCCCGCCCCGCCCCGCCCCTCCACAGCCCGCCCCGCCCGGCCCCCAGACAGAGAGGCGGCATCAGCGGGGTGGGCGCGCATGCGCTACCCGCGCCCCTCCAAGCCCCGCCCTTTGTGTCCGCGGCCCTCCACGCCCCGCCCCGCCCCTCCACGCCCCGCCCCGCCCGGCCCCCAGACAGAGAGGCAGCATCAGCGGGGTCGGAGCGCATGCGCTATCCGCGCCCCGCCAAGCCCCGCCCCACCCGGCCCCCAGACAGAGAGGAGGCATCTGGGGGGCCAGCGCGCATGCGCTACCCGCGCCCCTCCACGCCCCGCCCTTCGTGTTCGCGCCCCTCCACGCCCCGCCCCGCCCCACCCCTGCCCGCCCCTGCCCGCCCCTCCACGCCCCTCCACGCCCCCAACCCCTACCCCGCGCCCTCCGCCCGCGCCCGCTCCCCTCCGCAAGGTCAAGCCCCGCTGCCCCCCCCCCCCAACGCTCAGCCCGCTCCCGCAGGCACACACCTCTGCCTCCGGTCGTACTCGCAGTAACGGCCGGCGCGGTGGGCGGGGCCTACGCAGCAGGTGCCCAGGGCGCAGGTGCCGCCCTTCCTGCAGCCGCGCAGCGGCGGGGGCGCGCCTGCTGGGGGGGACACCTGGGTGCTGGCGTCCGCTGCCTCCTGGCCCTTCGCGGTGACGCCCCCGAGAGCGCCTCATGAGCCTGCCCCGAGAGGCAGGAAGCTTCAGCTCCAGGCCCATGTGTGTTTGCTCAGGTAAACCCTGCTTGTTAACTTGAGGATTCAAAACGAACTGCCAGGGGTCCTGGAGGGTCAGGAACCGGCTCAGGACCCAAGGAGAAACCCTGGCCCCAGCAAGTAGCATTTTCCCTCTTCCTTCCTTTCGTATGTTAAAGTCAGGCTGTGACTTGCCTGGACAGTGATTGAAACCAGGCCTTCAGGGCGGGGACCGCCCACAGCTTTTGACGACAACAGAAACCCCTCCCAAGCCCTTGTCCCCCCCAGAGGGACATCATCATTCCCCCCCCCAACCAGAGACCTGGGGTCTGGAACGGGAGGGAGCTTCTGCATGGCTCCATCCATTTATGCCCAGCTGCTATGAGCACACTGCCTTGACTGAGCTCAGCCCAGGGGCCACAGCTCTAGGCTCTTCCCATGCAACTTCAGCAGGAGCCACAGGTGGGCCCCAGCTCACAGGGATTTGCAACTCACCTGAGCTTCCAGCGCACATCCCTGGAGCTAAGGAGGAACAACAATTCCCAGGATGGGCCATCCTCGAATCTCACCTTCCTACTCCCTTCTGACCCCCAGTGTCCACTTTATCATAGAACCTTGGCTCTGCCTCTTGGAAGGGGTCCCTTTCCTTCATACCCAAGCAGACCCTACAGTCTGCAAGGTGCACCTATCCCCACCTCTCTCGCACTGTGCCTTACTCTGTGCAAACAGCCAGGCACCTAAAGCACCCAATGTGAATCCCGCATGTCTCCCCCAATTCCTGCGGTCTTTCTTTGGACAGAACAGAGCCCACCATCCTGGCCCCTCACACCACTCTGCCTACCGTCCAGACCCCACACCTTCTCACCGAGAGACAGGGAATGGTCCCATGCCTCTGGACTCCCTCACCCTGGTTCCCTGGCCTTGTAACATTTGCTCTTCAAAGGCCTGTATCACACAGGAACCTGTTGCAGAGAAACACCTGCTGTCATGGCCACAGTTTGAAGCCAGAACATCAGTGTCCAACCTCAAGTTTAGCAACAATGTGCTGGGAGGTCTCAGCCAGAAACGCTTTATGCAGAAATACCTGGATATAGACATACTGCTTCTCCTTTTCTTCCAATAAGAACGGTGCTGACCTCAACAGCTGTGCTTGAGATCCAGAAATAAGTATGTCTGAATGTTTTGACGGGGCAGGCAGGTTATGCTGTGTCAGCTGGGCATGATTCACCAACACTTTCTCAGAGCCATGGAGACCCCTGCCCAGCATCAGGAGAATGTGATGACTCAGAAGGGACAGTAGTGACTGCAAGCCAGGCTGCACATTACAATCCCCCAAAGAGGGTTCTCATAAATTGCTCATTCAGAAATGATCATTTTTAATTGTTTTTTAAAAATAACTATTTTTATTATTAATTAAACTAATATTCACATTTGTACCAACCCCCAATCCTGGACATGACCACACTTTTCCCAACTCCCCTTCTATGCTATCCTGGGTGGGTGCACAGGCGTCACCCTTTGTAAGGCAGAAACTTCCAGGAAGACTTTCATTTGCATGAAGAACCTCTCCACCTCATGGAGCTGTGCCTGCCTCTCACTGCACTGCTTGGCCTCTTGTTTTAAGACCTCCACCTCTCCCTTGAGGATGGAGCACCTCTCCTTCAACTGGAGGATCTCAGACAATGTCTCCATAGTTCTCCAGGCCTGGGTCTCCCCAATGCCCTCCCATCCCCCCTTCTCCTTTCCTGCCCTGAGTTTTAATACAAAGTCTTCAAACCACTGGACTATTTCATCTCCCATGGCATGGTGCCATTTTCTTCTTCTGAGGAGAACTCCCCCCAAAATGAATAATGCAAAGATAGCAGGCCACATGGACATCAAGCTGAAGTAAATCCAAGGTGCGAAGGGACTCCAATGTCCCCTTGTCTGCAGAGTTGAAAGGCACCCATTCAGAGGAATTTGGGTTAGGCTGGTGTCCCTGTGTCTCTGTAGCGCAGTGATAGGTTGGAATGGAGGAATCACAGTTTGAAGACTCCCAGGTTTCCATGGATCCAGTGGACACATCGGTGCAAGGCTGAGCAGGTTTGGAGGTCTCATAATGAGAGACCAAGTGGCAAGCCCATTGTTTGGGTGCTCTATGCTCTGGGGGAAAGGAAGAATCCAAATCCAAGGTCGCATGGTGAACTCACTGTCTAGTTGCCGGCTTGGCCTAGCACAGAGCTGCACTGTTGGTCTCCAGGTCCAAGGGTACATGGTGAGCCCACTCTCAAGGGGTCTGCTTTGCCTAGCACAGAGCTGAGTTGTTGGTCTTAATATACAAGGGCACAAGGTGAGCCTGCTTACCAGGCACCAGCTTGGCCTATCAGATAGCTTGGTAGTTGCTCTCCAGGTCCAAGGGCACATGGTGAGCCTACTGCCCAGTTGCCTGCTTGGCCAGGCAAAGAGCCGAGTTGTTGGTCTTGAGGTCCAAGGGCACATGGTGTGACTGCTGTCCAGGTGCCTACTTGGCTTGGTATAGAGCTGCATTGTTGGTCTCCAGGTCCAAGGGCACATGGTGAGCCCGTTGTCAAGGTATCTGCTTGGCCTAGCCCAGGGCTCTGTTATTTGCCAGGTCCAAGGGCACATGTTAACCCTGCTGTCCAGGTTTCTGTTTGGCCTAATTGAGAGCTGTGTTGTTGATCTCCGGGCCCAAAGGCACCTGGTGCCCCTGCTGTCCACGTTCCTGCTTGGCCTAGTGCAGAGCTGCATTGTTGTTCTCCAGCTCCAAGAGCACATGGTGAGCCTACTGTCCAGGTGCCTGCTTGGCCTAATAGAGAGCTGATTTCTTGGTCTCCAGATCCAAGGGCACGCGGTGAGCCCGCTGTCAATGTTTCTGCTTGGCCCAGGATAGAGCTGAGTTGTTGGTTTCCGGGTCCAAGGGAGCATGATGAGCCCATTCTCCAGCTGCCTGCTTGGCCAAGTGTAAAGCTGAGTTGTTGTTATTGACATCGAAGGACACATGTTGAGCCTGCTGTCTAGGTACACTCCTGGCCTAGTACAGAGCTGTGTTTTTGGTCTCCAGGTCCAAGGGTACATGGTGATCCCACTGTCAAGTTGTCTGCTTGGCCTATCCCAGGGCTCCTTTCTTGGTCTCCAGGTCCAAGGGCACATGGTGAGCCTGCTGTTCAGGTGCCTGCTAGGCCCAGGATAGAGCTGAGGTGTTGGTTTCCAGATCCAAGGGCACGTGATAAGCCCACTCTCCAGGGGCCTGCCTGTCCTAGTAGAGAGCTGAGTTTTTGGACTCCAGTTCCAAGGGCACATGGTGATGGTGTTATTCAGGTGAATCTTTTCCCCAATACTGAGCTGGGATGCAGGACCCGTGGTTTCTTGACCCTTGGCAAGCCTGGTATTCTCTGGACTTACTTGCCTTGTGCTACACTGGAGTGGCCTGTTTGTGGTAGGAGTCCTTGTCCACCCAGTGTCTGTGTGACTCATCTGCCCAGTAGTATCAAATTGGTTCAGAAGACTCCCAGTCTTTGGGTTCCTGGTTGGTGCTCTCTTACGGGGACTGACTTTCTGCTTGTTATACTTTGTTGGAGGGTTTGTGGTCTGTGGGCTCCTGGTCAGCCAGGTGTCTGGGGGGTTACTTTGTCCACTGCTGAGCTGGTTCAGCCAGCTTGTGGTCTCAGGACTTGTGGTCCAACGACTTGCACTGTGTCCAATGATGTGGTGATTCCTTCCCCCAGTACTTACTTGTTTTGTAAAAGTCCCGCTCTCCCTGGTGTCTGTAGGCGTTCTAAACATTGTCAACATCAGGGACGGATGGACGTTCAATTCATTCATGGTCCCTGTGCTGAGCTGGTTTGGAGGGCTCCAGAGTAGTAATGTGCCCAGTGCTCCCTCAGGATGTGGACTCAGCTTTCCTGTGCTGAGCCCTGTTGTGAACCCAGAGGTGTGGGAACCAGCTGGCTGAGAATCCATGGTGACCTGATTTCCAGTGTCCCACTCCCATGTGCCAAATGAGATGTGTTCCTGAGCAGCTGGGCCATCCTCATAGTGGGAAGAGGGTCCAGGAGTCACCAGATGAAGGTTTGAGGACCTCAGGACCACACAGGGGTGCAAAGGTAGGTGCAAACATAAAGGTGGACTGCAGAGTATTGGTGAACGGCCCAGGGCAGGCAGTGGGCAGAGGGCTTGCCAGGGGGAGGGCAGAAAAAGGTCAGAGAAGGCTAGGAATAGCAGGAAGAGCTGTAGCTGAAGCGCCATCTCTCTCCTCTGTGCAGCCGTGGCTGTTGCCGAGCTTTTAAAACAGCTCTGGGGCATGAGAATGCCTTCTTGTGATGTTACCACCATGCCCTGGCCAATCACCAGGGCGCTGTCACGTTGGCTTCCTTCGGGTGGCCAATCACCATGCAGTTTGGCTGGCCAATGTCTGATGGCTATCTCAGTGACCTTCCTGACATCATTGCCTAGAAACCTTGTTTTAAAGGAAAATAGATAAGCTTTCCTTCAAGATGAAAAATTCCTCTTTGGGATGAATTCATAGTGAAGGTCATGGTGAGGCTGAAAGACTCAACTAGTAGAAAGCTCAATGTGTCACACACAGTCACCTTTCCCTAAAACGCTGACACCGATGTTAGTGAAGACATGGGACATTAGACCCCATGACACATCAGTGCTGTGGGGTAAGGGGGACAACATGGCACTAGGGAAATCCTACTGTCAAGTAACCCATCAAAGCTGAAATAGAATTTTAGAGAATGGTAGGCGTTATGTTTGGTACATCTTCTCACAATACACCTAAACCTCGAAAACATGAAGGTGTATCACAATTCATTACCTGCTTGTCAAAACAGCATTCAGCTCTCCTAGAAGGGCGACAACAAAATCTAGCCTATCACCAGGTTCACAGTCCTCGTGTCCTGCGTCCAATCAGAAAGTTATGGGGGGAACTCCTCCATCAAATCCAACTACATACTTATCAAATCATTCAGAACACCCAAGAAATGAGTCAGAGATCTGAGAAAACAGATGCTACCACTCTACAAGTAGAAAAGCGACCACCATTTAGAAGGTAGGAGGTGTGGAGACGTGAATCTGGTGTGACATAGCTGAGGATACAGGGGAGGAGAGGGGGCTTGCTTGAGGAGAGTACTGCAAATTAGTATAAGCATTGGTTTGCAAAATCAGAACTTTTGAAAGTCTGGATAAAGAAAATGAGGTATATACATACAATCAAATATTACTCAGCCACCAAAAAGAATGGCATCTTGCCCTTAGCAAAAATGTGGATAGGACTAGAGGGTATTATGCTAAGTGAAATAAATCAGCCAAAGGCAAATATCATATGATTTCTCTCATATGTGCAATTTAAGAAACAAGTGATGACAATAGAGGAAGGGAAGAGCAAATAAAATAAGATGAAAACACAGAGGGATGCAAAACATAAGAGACTCTTAAGTGTTGGGACCAAACTGAGGGTTGCTGGAGGGGAGGTGGCTGGGACATAGGTTGATTGGTTGATGGGCATTAAGGATGGTATTTGATGGAATGAGCACTGGGTTTTCTATACAACTGATGCATCCCTAAATTTAGCCTCTGAAACTAAAAAAAAAAAAAATGCAATGTGTTCCTGAACCTTCCGTATTTGTTCCCACCTGGCACACAGCAAGCTTCCACTGAGTACTTGTTGAAAGAGTGAGCTCAGATGGAGCTGTCTCTTCCCAGAGCAGATACATAGGGTCTGGAACTTAGGGGAGAGAAGAGGAAAGAGCAGAGAGGTGTTCCTGTTATGGGATGAACATGTCACGGGGATGAAAGGCACAGCATAGGGAATATGGTCAATGATATTTTAATTGTATCTCTGGTGATGGAGGTAACTACACTTGTAGTGAGTGTAGCATAAGGCAAATCTTGTCCAATCACTATCATGTCCACCTGAAGCTAACATGATATTTCGTGTCAACTATGCTTCAATTAAAAAAAAAAAATGAGTCCGAAAGTATATATATAAAAGAGAACTGAGTTTGTCTGGGAGTGACAGGAACCCAAATGCAATCCAGCTGGAATTAGGCTCCCTCAGCCTGTCTAAGGGCTGAAGGTAACTCTGGTCTCTTGGGGACACTCCACTCTCCACTTCTGCATAACTTACTTCCAATTCCCTTCTTTGCTGATTTCTGCTTCAGCTTCCTTTGCCAGCTTTTTCCTGTGCACCCCTTCGCTTGGTGTTCATGCTCTTCTCCTCAGGATCCTCATGGGGAGAACCATCTATTCCCTGGCTTCAGAGAGCACCTCTCTGGAGGACCTTGAGAATTCTTTTGTGGGTAAGTGTATAAAGTGCATTCCACGGATAGGATCAATAACTGGCTCTGTGTGGATTTTAGTTTTGATCCATGAGTGTACAGCGTGGAAGAGCCTTGCCTCTGGAGCTATAATCACTAAAGGCTGACCTGTTTCTTGAGGATAAAGCTCATTCCCTGTTTCAATCTTATGTGCCTCTAATTCAGAAATATGTACCAGGGGTGACGTATCCTATCTCTGGGGTGTATTTATGAACTCTGTAATTCCTAGCTTTCCTACAAAGTTTGTTTTGTGCTCTCCCACAGTGGTGCTGCTGGACCACGATTGGGCTCCTAAGGCAAAGAAGCGTTTCTAACTTGTAGTATCAGAGACAGCAAGCTTTGAAGGGGTTGGGACGATGTGGTGATCTTTGTGTGACCTCACAAAGCCCATGGAAACCCACGTTCTGAGTCTTGTGCATCTTCTTCCAAGTGGAATTTCTCCCGCATGTTGGCTTCCTGGACCAAGTCCTGAGCCAGCTGCTGCCAAGGAGGAGGAGGACCAGGGTCTGCAGGTACTTCCAGGTGCTTCATTGGCATAGGGGAGTGGGGGTACCAGGGTGTGGCCTGCGACCCCGGGGTGTGCGGGCATAGTGCGGGACCTGGGGGTGCAGGCAGGGACTCCAGGCTAGGCAAGCAGGGAGGTGGTTTTTAGGCTGAAAGGTAGCCCTCATTCATTCACCTCTGGATGGATACCTGGGTTGTTTCCATACCTTGGCTATTGGGAGTCCTGCTACAAGAAGCGTAGAGGTGCTTTAGCTTCACACCGAGGGCACCCACGCTGTTGAGCTGACGCTGAATTGGGTACGACTGCCGTCACAGGGTTCTCTGTGCAGAGGGTGGCTGGAGTGGAGATGGATCATCAGGAGCTGATGTTTTCTGGGGTGCTCTGCACAGGGGGTAGCCTGGTCAAACAGCTGTAGCTGAGGTGGGTGTGTGCTGGAGTGTCCCAGTGCTCTCTGCAGGGAAGGCACTTTGGGATGGTAGCTATAGCAGAAGTGAATTCAGGATTGGGGGGGTTCTCTGTGCACAGGATCTCCTAGAAAGATGGCTGAAGCTCAGTGGGCGAAAGCTGGGGTGTCCCGGGGTCTTCAGCCCTACGAGAGCCTCGACAGCATTTGGGCTGGGTGGCCCTGGGCTGTCCACATACGGGGCTCCTTAGCAGGGCTCCTGGAGCTGAAGCAGTAGTGACCCAGGAGGTCCCGTAGCCCTCCTTGCAGGGGTGCCCTAGGAAGCCGAGTCGTGTAGGCCTGGAGTGTTCTGGGGTGCCGAGCACCTGTGTCCCCTCGGTGTGAGGTCTCGCGCTGTGTTGAATGCTGACCAGGGTGTCCCAGTGTGTGCCAGCTGGGTTTGCCTTGTTGGCACAGCTGGGTCTAGAGTGGGCTGGGGAGCAAGGGCTCAGCAAGGTAGTACCCTGGCTGGGGTGCTAAGACCCTGCTTCTGTCCACGTTCTCAACGTGGAGTGTAATGTGACCATGGTGTTTGCCAGGACCTTGGCGGAGAGAGACATCCAGCACTACCCCTCCCCATTTCGGGGAGTTTTCGGGTGGATCTTTTACATTCTAGTTGCGCATTAAAATGCAGCTTCATTTCTGTGCCCCAGGCAGACAAATCAGGTTACGGGCCCCAGAACTAACTCTCCCCACGGCAGTTGGCAGGCTGCTAGGCTGGGGTCCTCTGCTATGATGTCTCTGTTTCTCTCCTGTTGTGCAGAAGCTGTTCCGACTGCCCTCAGTTGTTCTTTGGGAGGATCTGCTCTACACACAGGTGGAGATTGGTGTATCTGGAGAAGGTGAGCTCTCCCGGCTGCTGGTCTTCCTCTTGTCTTTAGCCTTGGCATCCTTGGCTCACTCAGGAGAAATTACCCCAAATGATAAAAGGCTGCCCAGGCGGTGTGTAGCCAAGACATCAGGCTGAAGCCAGCCCAGGCCAGAGGCCTGCAGGCCATGGAAGCACTAGCATCTGGGCACAGTGACCCAATATGGGTACGGCACTCTGGATGGCGGCAAGCACCAGCCAGGTCTTGGCATCCAGCCCTGAATCACTGACATTAGGGAGTAAGACCCCAACAGAGGGAACGGCATTTCCCTTCACAGACACCCCACACCTGGATCCTCTACCGGAGTGGGGGATTTGCGCCTGGGTAGTAGCCTAAAATTTCCCACGTCTGGGTACAGATGCCCTACTTTTCTGGTTTGGGTGGTTCTTTGTGCTCCGTGGCCTGATCTTCCAAGCGTCTTCCAGAGTCACTGCCTGTGTTGGGGTGGGAGGGTCCATGCGGCCACTTCTTCCCTGTTTGGCGATGGGGGCACCGCTTGGGAGCCAAGTACGTGGTCACGGTGCGTTGCCAGGAGGCAGGGGGAGGTTTCTGCGTCCCGTGCACGGTGTGCATCCTCCGGGCTCACATTCTCGGAAGGCAGTATGGGGTGCCGTGCTCGGGGCCTGGTGCACAAAGCTTGCAGCCAGCTCGTCTGGACCAGGCAGCGATGCTGAGTGGACAGGCAGAGGCGGCCTCTGGGACCAGCGAGGGAGAGCGTGGGGCTGGGCACCCACGATGCGTGTGGGCGAGTGTCAGAGGGCGGGGAGTGGGCTGGGCAGGCGGCCTCCGCCTGGGGAGCGTCTGCAGGGGCGCCGTGGGGTCGGCGGCTCTCCCTGTGGGTCACGGTGTCCCGTTAACGAGCGTGGGCTCTGTTCTGCAAACGTGGGTTTGAGCAGGGAGTTGGGTCAGCATGCAGGGCGCAGTGAGGGAGGCCGGGCTGCTCCTGGCTGCGTGTGTGCGTTCGGGCGCCCGGGGGACGGGCGGGGCGCAGAGGTGGAGTCCTCGCTCCCCCCCGGAGAGCTGGGGTCCTGGGTTTGGTGACTGCTTGCACCAGGACCCCTAAGTCACCACCAGGCCCTGGCGGAGCAGGAGGCGATGTCCCCGCCCCCCAATCCCTGGCCCGTCGCCAGGCAGCCTTCTTCACCTGCGGTCCCTGCCCGAAGAGCAGGCAGCTGTCCCCGCCCTCACCCACTGGCAGGAGCCGGGCAGTTGTCCTCTCCCCGCTTTCGCTGGCCAATCACCATTCGGCTGTCGCTGCCCCGCTTTCCCTCACCAATCAGCAGGCAGCTTTCTCTGTCCGGCTCTTCCTTGCCAATCACCAGGCAGCTGTCCCTGCGACTCTCATCCTGGCCAATCAGCAGGGAGCTGTCCCCGCCCCTCTCACCCTGGCCAGTCACCAGGCGGCTGTCCCCGCCCCTTTCATCCTTGCCAATCACCAGGCAGCTGTCCCCGCCCCTCTCACCCTGGCCAATCACCAGCGGCTGTCCCCACCCCTCTCATCCTGGCCAATCACCAGGTGGCTGTTCACGCCCCTCTCATCTTGGCCAATCTCCAGGCAGCTGGCCCCGCCCCTCTCATCCTGGCCAATCAGCAGGCAGCTGTCCCCTTCCCTCTCATCCTGGCCAATCAGCCCGCAGCTGTCCCGCCCCTCTCATCCTGGCCAATCAGCCTGCAGCTGTCCCCGCCCCTCTCAGCCTAGCCAATTACCAGGCAGCTATCCCCGCCCCGCTAACCATGGCCAGTCAGCAGGCAGCTGGCCCCGCCCCTCTCTCCCTGGCCAGTCACCAGGCACCTGGCCCCGCCCCTCTCATCCTGGCCCTTCTCTAGGCAGCTGTCCCCGCCCCTCTCACCCTGGCCAATCAGCAGGCAGCTGTCCCCGCCCCTCTCACCCTGGCCAGTCACCAGGCTGCTGTCCCCGGCCCTCTCATGCTGGCCGGTCACCAGGCGGCTGTCCCTGCCCCTCCCATCCTGGCCAATCAGCAGGCAGCTGTCCCCGTCCTTCTCATCCTGGCCAATCACCAGGCGGCTGTCCCCGCCCCTCCCATCCTCGCCAGTCAGCAGGCAGCTGTCCCCGCCCCTCTCATCCTGACCAATCACCAGGCGGCTGTCCCAGCCACTCTCAACCTGGCCAGTTACCAGGCAGCTGTCCCCGCCCCTCCCATCCTGACCCCTCTCCAGGCAGCTGTCCCCGCCCCTCCCATCCTGACCAGTCACCAGGCAGCTGGCCCCGCCCCTCTCATCCTGGCCTATCATCAGGCAGCTGGCCCCGCCCCTCTCACCATGGCCAATCCCCAGGCAGCTGTCCCCGCCCCTCTCACCCTGGCCAGTCACCAGGCGGCTGTCCCCGCCCCTCCCATCCTGGCCAGTCACCAGGCAGCTGTCCCCGCCCCTCTCATTCTGGCCATTCACCAGGCAGCTTGCCCCGTCCCTCTCACCCTGGCCAGTCACCACGCAGCTGTCTCCGCCCCTCCCATCCTGGCCATTCACCAGGCAGCTGGCCCCGCCCCTCCCATCCTGGCCAATCAGCAGGCAGCTGGCCCCGCCCCTCTCACCCTGGGTTGCTGCTGGGGTTTCCGGGGCCCTGTAGCTGCAGCTCCCCGGGAACGTGCGGGAAGCCATGCTGTGCTGCTTGCAGGTCCTAGAGCTGACAGCGCCTTGGGCTGGGCCTCTGCTGTTGCTGGGGCGGTGGGTGGGGGCGGGGCTTAGAGTTCCTCCTTCACTGATGAACTTAAACGTCAGTGCGAGAACTTCGAGCACAGGAAGAGAAAAGGCAAGGGGCACAGTGGGCAGGTGTTCAAACCCACCCAGATCCTCCCAAACAGAGGCGCCTCTGAGTGGGGAGGGGCCTGCAGGTCTGGTGGCCTGGCCCGCAGGGTGGTTCCTGGAGACGTCAGCCATCGAGCTCAAGTCAGGAGCTTGCCCGGTGCAGAAAGAGGGGAAATGAACTCTCGGGCCTTAGGGCACAGTCGACCCTGTGATGCTGAAGCACCGGAGTCAAGGGCGAGGACAGTCACTGCCTGGGAAGCTGCTGTGCTGAAATCAAAACCAGGATGAGTTTCCCTGAGAGGCATGTTAAATAGACACGAGCGACATTTCTCTAAAGACTTCCAGACGACCAGCAGACACGTGGAAATATGCTGAATGTCACTCATCATCAGGGAAATCCGAATCCAAACCACGGTGAGCAGCGACCGCACACCTGTCAGAATGGCTGACATTAACAACACAGGAGGCAACAGGTGCTGGTGAGGATGCGGAGGAAAGGGATCCTCCTGCACTGTGGGTGGGAATGCAAGCTGGTGCAGCCCCTCTGGAGAACAGCATGGAGGTTCCTCAAAAATGAAAATGGAGCTACCCAAATCCCAGGATCGCACTAGTAGGTGTTTATCCAAAGGATACAGTGATTCAAAGGGCACTTGCACCCCCTGAATGTATATAGCAGAGATGTCCACAATAGCTCAAATATGGGAAGAGCCCAGGTGTCCATTGACAGACGAATGGATAAAGAAGATCTGCTCTATCTACACTTGGAGTACTACTCAGCCATCAAAAATGAAGACATCTTGCCATTTGCAACCAGGGGGATGGAACTAGAGGTTTTTATGCTAAGTGAAATAAGTCAATGAGAGAAAGACAATTATCATATGATTTCACTCATATATAGAAATTAAGAAACAAAAAAATTGAATATAGGTGAAGGGAGAGAAATGAATTGGAGGGAGAAAAACCATAAGAGAGTCTTAACTCTAGAAAGCAACTGAGGGTTGCTGGAGGGGAGGTGGGTGTGGGGATGCGGCAACTGGGTGATGGACATTAAGGAGGCAGGTGATGTAATGAGCGCTGGTGTTATATGCAACTGATGAATCAGGAAATTCTACCTCTAAAACTGAAAAAAAGGGGGTTAGTGAACAGGGTTAGAGTATAATACCCACAAACTTATGTTGTGAAACATAACTTTCTCTCTTAATTTATCACCTGGAAATACAGTTTAAAGGTCTCCAACGTCACTCCATAGCAGTTCCAAGCTCTGTCGTATCCAGACTGCATGTCAGGCCTGAGGACCCCTGGGCTCTATCCAGTTCTGCTCTGCCAGTCCCTGTCAATTGAGCATTTTCCTTTCTAGAAATGTGGAAAGCTTTGTGCACATAAAAGACCATTTCCAACTATTTTTTTGATTATATCTGCTGAAATGAGAAATGCTAAAACCTCAGTTAATCACCTCTCTTTTTCTCCAGAGACAAAGAAAATGGCAGTGTTAAGAAATCCAGCTCATTCTGTCTCAGCTGCAGTCCACCTGCACCCTCTGCCCGCTGCCCACTGCATGATAACCCCAGGTATGGTGTTTGCTTTTCCAGATGTGGAGAGAAAGGGACTAGAGTTTTCATTCAGGAGTTGACTCTCCTCCTACTGATGCTGCTGGTACTGGATCTCCCATGGGGTCCTGGCTGGTTCTGTTAGGGGACGTGTAGGTGAGGAATGAGGAGAGCCGGGGGGCCACCCTGGCTCTGGGAATGTGAGCTTCTGTCTTTGGGTCTCAGTGCTGTGAGATCCCTTCCCTCCAGAAGCAGGGCTCAGCAGGGGTCAGGTTTGGCAGTGGATCCCCAGGATGTGAGCTGGCTGCCCTGCCCAGCAAGCTCTTCACCCCCACAGCTGCTAACAGCCACTTGAGCTTAGGCCTGCTGAAGCCTGAAAGGTCACAGAGTGTCCAAGAACTTTCCCACATGATCATGCAGTTGAAGAAACCTGGGATCCAAGATGGTGACAAGCAGGGAACGTTTAGCTTATGTAAAACAGGCAGTAGAGTAGATAAAATAGCTGCCTGTTCATATTGCATACCACTAGATTGAGTTGGATTGTTTCTTCCCATGTGACTTCCCTCAAGAGCAGAGCATTCACTAGTGCCTAAGGCCTACTGGACACTAAACAGATGGAGGGGATCCGTCCCTGGGCTCATGGAGGTAGCATTCTGAGAGAAAGAACGCAGTGCAGTGAAGCAATGTCGGTGACTCCTGGGACCAGTGTGTGAGCGCAGGGGATGGACAGAGGGGACTGGGCGATGGACTAGTTTGTAGAGGGAGGTGTTCTCTGAGGAGTTCCTGCGGCAGCCCTAAGTGGCAAGGAGCATGGCGTATGGGAGCAGCACTCCAGCGGACATAGGTAGTGAAAGGTGGTGACGTGCAGACATGGGGGGCTAGAGGGTGCAGTCGACCGAGGAACATGTGTCCTGGAATCCACAGGAGGTCTGAGCAGGACCAGTGTGGGATACAGGGGATTGCGGAGTTTTCACTCAGTCCTCCACAGGGACATCAGCTAAATGGGCAGAGAAGAGCAACCCGGGCAGATGGGTGTTTACCGGAAGGGAGTCCAGGAGGGCCTTTTGGTTTGGGGCATGAGCGAGTAGGAGAGTGGGGCCATTTATGAAGCTGAACTGGGGAGACCATTCCTGGATTTGTGTAGCATTGTCCCACAGGGTTTTCTTCCTTTTCACTGTGGGAAGCAGAGGTCTACTGAGGTTTCTACAAGTTGCAGCACAACCATAGTCCCTTGAGACTCACTGTGTGTTGTGACACCCTGAGAACCCTGTTTCAGGCGAGTCTACTTAGGGCATGGCTGCAGCTGCACCTGGAACAGCCCCTCCAGCTCACCACCCTGCAGTCAGGTCCTCCCACTGCTGCCAAACTGAGGGGTGCAGTATGAGCAAGTTTAAACCGTCTTCAGTTTTCCCCTGTGGAATTGAAATGCTGAATTTCAGAGTGTGGTTTCAGGAGCTCACTTCTATTTCAGGAAACCCACACCTTGAAGGAAATGTTCAGGGTTAATTTTGGCAACAGAGTTTCCCAAAGAGATGTCTTAATTTGCCCTGAATGAATGGACTCCCCCATCTGTGGGGTCAGTCATGATGGACTGTAGAGCGAGCTGTTCTGGAAGAAGCAGAGATGGTTTGACATGCCTGATCCGTACTTTGGGGGGTTCAAGGATATTCTCTTCATCCTGTCTTATTGCGATGATCTGAAAAGTCACCCTACTCCAGCAGTTCTGTGTGATGTGGGTTCCCCAGTGCAAGAGGAGAGGCTCGCTTTGGCTAAACAGAGCAAGAGGTTGCCAGTCAGGAAGCAAGCACCTGGGGCTTGCAGCCCAGAGGAGGCTGCACCAGGGCTGGGAATGGTCCTGGGGGTAGGCCTGAAAGGAGAATACTTCATGAGACTCCTGGTCCTGTGTTCAGTGGTGAGTGGTCTGCTTCCCCTAGAGAGTGCCAGAGTGGATGTGAGAGGACCCCACACCTGCCCCAGGCTGATGAAGAGAGAGGGAGAGACTAGCCTTTGGGCCTTCCGGGTGAGCTGACTACCAGGCTATGCTCCCTTTGTGACTCCACTGTGATGGCTTGGATGAGGGTAAAGGTCATTCCCAAGCTGGCATTTGCAAAAGTGAGTAGGGAGGGGAACGTGTGTCTCATTTCACACCAGGCTGCCCACCAGCTCGGGCTCACCTTTTTGATGAGGCCTGAGCTCCCTCAGCAGCTCCTGGGAGGACGATATCTAGGATGAGGACACTCGTAAGAGGGGCCACCTTGACTTGAGTTTTGAACAAGCCCAACAGCAATGCCAGCCATCTCAGTAAGCCCATCCTTCTTCCACCAACATAAACAAAATTTCTCAAATGACGTCCATACATGGAACACACTTTTCCTAAAATCTCCCCCTCCCAAGTAGACTTTGGGTCCTTACAAAGGCCTCATCCATGCACAGAAATAAATTCAGCAAACAACATGTTTTTAGCTGTCATGTGCCCTCATCTCTGGCTTCTGGTAAGAATGATAGGAAGATGTGACATTCCCCACAAGTACACTGTAAACTCATGGCTATGTTTGGCCAGCCTTCAGTTTGCTTCTTCTGGTTTGAGCACATAACTGGGGCTTCCCATACTAGCCGCACTCTTGTAGACCCACCACCTGCTCACACACCAGAATGAAGAAGATCCAGAGTCACATGACATAACACCCCAAATATGCAAGATGGATAATTAAGAACATTCACCATGCCAATGTCCAGAAAAATGTCAACTTGAATATGCCACACAATCCAAAGATCGCCAAGATCAATGATGACCTAGATGTTGGGATTTCCTATGGGTTTGGAAGGAACCATTATAAAAATGCTTCAATAATCTATTGCAGTTGGGATTGAATCAAATGAAAGTAAGTCTCAGGACAGAAAGATATAAAAAGAACATAATTAACAATTAGAACTGAAACAAATATAACTAAAATTTTTGCAACGCAGTAAATTGGCTCAGTAGGACAATGTAGATGACAGAGGAAAGAGTCAGTACCTTGAAGGTAGAACAACAGAAAGTATCTCATATGAACAATGGAGAGAAAAAAAATCTACAAAAACAAAAATCTATTCATGTCACAAGAATCCCAGAATGAGAAAAAAAGAAAAGGAGGGATTAAAAAGTATTTCAAGGAAATGTAAAGGAAAAAAAAAAAAGGAATATTTCAAGAAAACATGGCTGATCATCTCTCAAATTTGACATAAAACATGAGCCTAAAATTGAAGAAAATGAACAAAACCCAGAGGGAACCCCAAGACATCTGACAAGACACATGATATAGACTAAATTTGATCCCCCATCCCACTCCCATGTTTCAGTTCTAACCCCTATGAAACTGGACCTGGCACCTTGGGAGGAACATAGGTTGAGTTAGGTCACAAGGTTAGGGCTCTCATGATGGGATTAGCATGCTTATGAGAAGAGACACAGAGAACTTTCACTCTCCATGCACATCTGCAAAGAAAGGTTATGTGAGCACAAAGCCAGAAGGTGGCTATCGACAAAACTCCAGGAGGATAGGCTTCCTCAGAACCTGATCAAATTGGTGCCTTATGTTGGACTTCTACGCAGCAGAACTGTGAGAAAATGCATTACGGATGTTTAGCCATTTTCTAAACCTAGCATTTGGTGCATTTTTATACAAGACAAGAAAGGAGGACTCATAGGGTATAACACTGGACTTTATCAAGATTAAAACCTCCTGTTGTAGTAAAGATCTTGTTAGGAGGATGAAAAGACAAGCTATAGACTAGGTGAATATATTTGCAAACCACTTATCTGACAAAGAACTTCTATCTATAATATGTAAAAAAACAACACTCAACAGGGGGAGGAAAAAAAAAATCCAAATAGCAAATGGGCAAAATACATGAACAGACATTTCAGCAAAGAGAACATGCACATGGCAACTAAGCACAAGAAAAAAACTGTACATTAGTTTCCATGAGGGAAATGTAAAGGAAAAACTTGATTGAAAATCACTACTACCTACCTTTTAGGACAGCTCATTAATATAAAACACAGTAAAAACATCAAATGTAGGAAAGAGCCAGCTCTCCTACATTGCTGGTGGAAATGTAAATGGAACAGCCACTCTGGTAAGACAGTTTGATAGGTTCTGCAAAAGCGAAACATATATGTGACAACCCAGCACTCACTGTCCTGGACCTTTATTCTAGAGAATGAAAATTTAAGATCCCACAAAACACTGTGCCCAAATATTCACTGTGGGATTATTTGTAGTCTCTAAAGACTGGAAACAAAGCAAAATATCCCTCAAAAGGGGAGCAGATGAACAAACTGTGGCATTTCCAACCCAGGGAGCACAACTCAGTGATAAAAAGTAATAAAGTTAGGATAACACAAAACGTGGATGGATTCCAGGTATATTATCCTGAGTGAAAACAAACAAACAAAAAAACATCATCACTGGTCACAGCTGTAGGAGTCCCCTCATGTAACAAAATGCCAACAAAATGGCAACACAAAATGCCAAAGTGTAAAACACAGGGGTGAATGGCATGGAAGGGATGGCTGGGGCAGGGGAGGGTAGCAAGAGGGAAATCTTCATGCTGATGGAGTAGTTCCTTACCTGGATTGTGATGTTGAACATAGAAATGTCCATGACAAAGTGACAGACCTAGACATATCCATCATACTACTGTCATTTTCCTGGTGCGAATAGTGTCCTGTAGTGATGTAGGATGTTACCTTGGGGCAAAATGAGCCAGGAGTGCCTCTGCAGAGGGACTTTTCTGTACTATCTGAACCTTCCTGTGAATCACTAAATGCACCTAAATCCCTCCCTCCCTATAGTATGGCTCTACCTTTCAACACACCTCAGAATAGTTCCCTAAAGCTATCAGTCCCACCCTGGCTCCTTGAAGCTCCAAGCTTCCCCAGGACCCTAATGTGTGGGTGTTAAGCAGCAGCGTTGGAGGCAGGAGGAACCTGGTGATGGTCTGTGACTGGGCAGGTGCTGGGCTGTGATGTGCTGTACCCTAAGGGGCAGAGAAGGCCAGGTGTGGGACAGGACAGAGGCAGGACCTAGACTGCTCTCCTCCTGAACCTGCTGTTTTGAGTTTGGGAAGGAACTGACAGGACATGGACCTGGTTCCCAGCCTGCCCTCCCTCCTCTGGACAGCATCTGTCCCCTGCTCCTGTCGATCCCCTCCCCAACCCTGCCTTCTCCTGCATCCTGCTCACACAGCCATCCCCCCAAAGTTGCCCACATTTTACAGATGAAGGAATGGAGGCTCAAGGGGTGAACTGCTCTGCTTCACACCCCCAAAGTGGGGTCCCAGCACCTCCAAGATCCTGCTGTGTCCAGAAACATGTGTCTGGTAAGTGGGGTCTGAGCAGGTGGCCACTAGAGGTTAGCAGCTCTGGGATCACACTGTGATCCACTTCCCCCTCAAATCCAAGTGACCTGGACTCCACCAGCCTCCCCACTGGCTCCTGAAAGCAGCAGTCCTCCTATAAGATCAGACACCATCCATCTTAGAGATACTAACCTCTCTCCTCCCAAGTCCCCCTCATTTTGACCTTCCCTAAGAGAGCTTTTTCATGGCTCTAATCAGTTCATGCCGAGGTGAAATGAGCACAGTGCCTTGAGCTCCCCCAAGGGTCCATGGCTCTAGGCTCTCTTACCTCCACTACAGTCATAGGCAGACCCCAGCTCATGAGCATCCACAAGGCACTTGAGCTCCCACATCCTGTGTTGAGGTTAAGGGATAATCTCTAGGGAGAAGACAAACCTGGAACCTTACTTTCCTCCATCCTTCTGTCCAATGAATGGCAGAATCTCAGCTCTGCCTATTAGAGGTAGACACCTTCCTCCATATGCACAGACACCTGAGTATTCCATGCGCACCTGTTCCCACCTGTTCCTACCTGTCTCCTTCTCTTCTTTACTCTGTCCATCCACCCTCCACATGGAGCAGCAAGTAGTAATCTCTGTCTCCCCCAACTTCTGCAGTGCTTCTGTGACTCAGAGCAGAAAACCCACACTCCAGGCTCCTCACTCCAGTCTGTACGTACCTCACCCACAGGAAATCATCCAGAGGCAGGGAATGGTCCCCTGCTTCTGGCCTCCCTCCGGCCTTGTTCCCTCATCTTGTCACATTTACTCTTCAGAGATCCGCATCACACAGGGACATGCAGTCAGGAAATACTAGCTCTGGTGACCAGAGTTTGGAAACTTCATGCCAGGGTCCAAACTCCAATTTGCCAGAGCATGTGTGATGGGGCTAGGGACATAAATCATTTTTGCAGAAATACCTACATATGGACATTACAGCTTATTTTTTCCTTCCTTCGGAATGGGGATGACCTCAGCAGCTGACCTTGATTTCTACAAAACAGGATGTCTGAAAGTGTTGATGGGGATCGGAAGGTTGTGCTCAGGGTCAGCTCTGCATAATTCACTGACACTTTCTCAGAGCTGTGGAGGCCCCTGCCCACCAACTGGAGAATGTGATGACTTATAAGGCACAGTAGTGACGGTAACCCAGACTGTACATCACAGACACCCAGGGGTTGTTTCCTGGACTCATTATGAAATAATGGTTTTAAGTTATTTAGGCCTCTGAAAAATATTAAAACTCTCACTCCTGGAGATGACCAAACTTTTCCAAGCTCCACATTTATGTCATCTTGGATGGGAGGGTGCTGGGACATCACCACTTGGATGATGTTGCCTGGGAGGCAAAACTTCCAGCAAGTCCTTGATGTACCCAAAGAATCTCTCCACCTCATAGACCTGAGCCTGCTTCTCACCCCACTACTTGACTTGTTTTTCTAAGGTCTCCACCTCTTCTTCCAGGATGGAGCACCTCACCTTCATCTGTAGGACCTTTGCCAATGAGTCCTCTGTTCTCAGGGCCTGGGGTCTCTTCTACAAGCCCCTCCTGTCCCCCTACCTCATCTCCTGCTATGGGTTCTATTTCAAACTCTCCAAACTTTTGGTTTGACTCCGCTTTTTGGCTTGGTATCCTTTTCTCTCTCTCTCTCTCTTTTTTTTTTAAGATTTTATTTATTTATTTGAGAGACTGAGAGAGAGAGCACATGAGAGGGGGGAGCGTCGGGAGAGTCAGAGAGAGAAGCAGACTCCCTGCCAAACAGGGAGCCCAATGTCGGACTCGATCCAGGGACTCCAGGATCATGGCCTGAGCCGAAGGCAGTCGCTTAACCAACTGAACCACCCAGGTGCCTGTTATCCTTTTCTCTTGAGGATAATTCTCAAAAAGATGAGGGCTACCCAGGTGACTAGCTACAAGGACTTTAAGCTGAAGTGTATCCCTGGGCACTGGTGACTCACTTGTCCTGGGTTCGCCTTAGTTAAAGGGCTTCCAGTCAGTTTAGTGTTCTAGAGACTTCTTGGCCCAGTGTAGAGCTGAGTTGGAGGAGTCATGACCAGAGGGCTCCCAGCCAACCTGTGTTCTGGGGACCCAATTGTCCTGTGCTCTGTAGGGTTGGAGGGTTTTGGGTCAGAGTTCTCATGCTCAGCCTGATGTCTGAGAAACTCAGCCCAGTGCCAAGCTGAAACAGAAGGCTTGGGGTCCCAGATCTCCCAGTGGGCCTGGTGTTCTAGGGACTCATTTGCCAGCTGTCTCCTCAGTTAAAGGGCCCTCATTTGGTAGGAGTCCAGTCATCCTGTTTTCCAAGTGAGTCCTTTGCCCACTGCCAAGCTGAGTTGGAGAGTGTGAAGTTTCCTGTTTGGCCCAGTGTTTTGAGGACTCAATTGCCCTCTGCTTTCTTGGGCTGAAGAGCTCCCAGATAGAGGACTCCCCCTCAACCCAGTGTCCAGGGCACTCCTTTGCCCAGTGTGCCACTGGGTTGGTGGTGTCCTGGTCTCAGGGCATCTATTGGGGCTGGTGTTCTGGGGACTTTGTTGCCATTTTCTGTACAGCAGTAGAAGACTCCCCTTCTTTGTGCCAGGTTCCAGGTGGCTCCTTTCCCTGGTGCTGAGTTGGGTTGGAGGGCTTTTGGACTTAAGGCTCCTGCTGGGCCTATTGTCCAGATAATACATTTTTCCACTGACAGGTCTGGTTGGAGGGGTTTTGGTCAGAGGGCTCAAAATCCTGTGTTTGAGAACCTGATTGCCTTATGCTCTTCTGGGTTAGATAGCTTTTCTTCTGAGGGCTCCTTTGCAGTCTGCGGTCCAGGTGATTCATTTAGCCATGCCAGACTGTGTTGGAGAGCTCCTAGCCTAAGTGCTCCTGGTGTCCTGGGGACCTGATTACCCTGTGGTTGGCAGGGATGGTGTCCTCATGATCTCAGGGTGCTTCTGTTCAGTCTGGTGTCCAGGGGATTCTTTTGCCCAGTGCTTGGCTGTGTTGGAGGGCTCCTGTTCAGACGATTCTACCTCAGCCTGGTGTCAAGGGTCCTCATTTGGGCAGTGCAGAGCTCGGTTGGAGGTTTCATATTCTCGAGACTCCCAGGAGGCCTGATTTTCTGAGGATTCAGTTGTGCTGTTCTTTGTTGCATCGGTGCTCATGCACTTGGCCCAGGGTCTTGGTGATTCCTTTGCCTTGTACAAAGCTGAGATGGAGGGCCCATGGTCCTAAGGCTCCTGGTCACCCTTCTGTGCAGATGACATATTTGCCTTGTGCCAAGCTTGGTCGGAGGGGGTTTGGTCAAAAGGCTCCTGGCAAGTCTGGCTTTCTGGGGGTTTGACTGCCCTATGGATCTCCCACAATTAGACAACAAAAAGAAATAAAATGCAGCCAAACGAGGAAGAAGTAAAATTTTCACCGTTTGCAGATGACATGATACTTTATACAGAAAACCCTGACGATCCCAGCAAAAATCTGCTAGAACTGATCAATGGATTCAGTAAAGTCCCAGGGTATAATATCAAGGTGCAGAACTCTCTTGCATTTGTGTACACTATAAATGATGCAGGAGAAAGAAAAAATAAGAAAACAATGCTGTTTGCCATTGCACTCAAAATAATAAGATACCTAAGAATAAACCTAACCAAAGAAGGGAAAGACCTGTACTCTGAAAACTACAAAATAGGGATGAAATAAATTGAAGATGACAGGAAGAAATGGAAAGATTTTCATGCTCATGGGTTGGAAGAACAGAATGTGAAAATGTCTATACTCCCCAAAGCAATCCACACATTTAATGCAATCCCTATCAAAATACGAACAGCACTTTTCACAGAGCTAGAACAAGCAATCCTAAAATTTGTATGGAACCAGAAAACATCCCTAATAGCCAAAGCAATACTGAAAAAAAAAAAAAAAAAAAAAAAAAAGGAAATGGGAGGCAGCACGATTCCAATCTTCAAAATATATCAAAAGGTTTAGTAATCAAAATAGTATGGTACTGTCATAAAAACAGACACAGAAGGGAGGGGCGGAGAAAGAGGGTGGAGGAGTAGGAGACCTGGATTTTGTCTGGTCCCAGAAATTCAGCTGGATAGGGATCAAACCATTCTGAACACCTACAAACTCGACAGGAGATCGAAGAAAAGAATAGCAGCAACTCTCTGAACAGAAAAGCAACCACTTTCTGGAAGGTAGGATGTGTGGAGAAGTGAATCTGAGGCAATATTTGGGAGGATAGATGGTGGGGGAGGGGGCCTCCATTGGCCGCTTCTGGCAAGTGATAGAGCCTGGGAGCACAAAATCGGAACTTTTAAAAGTCTGCTCCACTGAGGGACATAGCTCCAGTGGCTAAGAAGGGGATGGAACTCTCGCTGGGACAGTAGGGTCTCAGGACGCTCGGGGTCACAGAAAGACCGGGGGTGCCTGAGTGCAGCAGAGCTCCCAGGTATCGGAGCGGGGAAGCCAGCTGCAGAGATGGAGCCGAGGATTGGGCTCTCAGCTCGGGGTTGCCACGAACCGTGATCCGCAGCACAGTTGGGCCACTGCTCCTCCAGCAGGGACACACAAGCGGCAGATCTGGGGAGACTTCCCTTTCTCCCCCGGGAGGAGCGGCGTGGGAGCGCACTGCAGGGATCTGCGGAGTTTGGAGACTCCACATGGGGTCGGGTGCCAGAGAAATGCTCGCTCACAGGCCGGGTGAGCACAGTGTGCACCCGGACTGGGGAGAAGGGAGTGATTGACCGCTTTTCTCCGGGGGCTCACTGAGGAGTGGGGCCCGGAGTTCTCGGCTCCTATGGGGCAGAGATTGGGAGGCCACCATTTTCACTCTCGTCCTCCCAGGCTCTACGGGAAGCTTGCAAGAAACAAATGCTACCAGAGAGCAAACTCGAGCAGATTACTTATCCCAGACTGGCAAGGGTGGGGCACTTCCACCACCAGCAAAGATATTTGGGAACCATGGCAACAGGCCCCTCCCCCAGAAGATCAGCAAGAGCAGCCAGCAAAGACCAACTTTACCAATCAATGAGAACGGCAGAACTCCAGTGCTAGGGGAATACTGCAGATAGAATTCATGACTTTTTTACTATGATTCTTTAGCCTTTCGAAGTTAATTTTTTTAACTGTCTTTTTAAAAAAAATTTTCTTTTTCCTTTTTTCAAACAACATCCTTTCAATCCCTTTTTTAAAACAAATATTTTTTTATTTTTCATTTTTAGAGTCATATTCTATCCCTTCAGAGTAGTTACCCTTATTTTTGGTATATATATAAGTTGTTCGCTCTTTAAAATTTTGAGATACAGTTTCTTCTAACAGACCAAAATATACCCTAAATCTCTAGTGTATGGCTTTGTTCTAGTCTCCTGCCTGATCACATTCTCCCCTCCCCCTTTTTTTTAAATCCTCTTCTTTCTTTTTTCAACCAACTTCTTCTCTTATCAATTCCTCTTATAAAATCTTTTATAATTTTCATCTTTACACTCATACCCCATCCCTTCATAGTATTAATCCTTATTTTTATACATATATAAGTTTTTCTTTCATTAAAATTTTGGGAGGCACTTTCTTCTAACAGAGCAAAACACTCCCAAAATGTAATGTGTGGTACTGATCTATGCACCATCCTGATCATATTTGATGATATTCTGTTTTTGTTTTCGTTTGTTTTTATCTTTTTCTTTTTCTTTTATTTTTCCCTTCCCTTTCTTTTCCCCTGGTTTCAGGTCTTTTCTGATCTGTTCATTTTATATTTTCTGGGGACATTGTTACCTCGTTAGCATTTTTTTCTCTCATTCATCTATTCTCCTCTGGACAAAATGAAAAGGTGGAAAAAATCACCTCAACAAAAAGAACAAGAGACAGTGCTGACTGCCAGGGACCTAATCAATATGGACATTAGTATGACATCAGAACTAGAGTTCAGAATGATGATTTTCAAGATACTAGCTGTGCTTGAAAAAAAACATGGAAGATAGAGAAACCCATTCTGGAGAAATAAAAGAACTAAAATCTAACCAAGTCGAAATCAAAAAGGCTCTTAATGAGGTGATCAAAAATGGAGGCTCTAACTGCTAGGATAAATGAGGCAGATGAGAGAATTCGTGATATAGAAGAACAAATGATGGAAAATAAAGAAGCTGAGAAAAGATAAACAACTACAGGATCACGAGGGCAGAATTCGAGAGATAAGTGATACCATAAGACGAAACAACATTAGAATAATTGGGATCCCAGAAGAAGAAGAAAGAGAGAGAGGGGCAAATTAGAGCAGAGAACTTCCCTAATTTGGGGAAGGAAAAAGGCATCAAAATCCAGGAGGCACACAGAACCCCTCTCAAAATCAATAAAAATAGGTCAACACCCCGACATCTAATAGAAAAACTTAGGAGTCTCAGAGACAAAGAGAAAATCGTGAAAGCATCTCGGGAGAAGAGATCTGTAACCTACAATGGTTGAAACATTAGATTGGCAAGAGACCTATCCATAGAGACCTGGCAGGCCAGAAAGGACAGGCATGATATATTCAGAGCACTAAATGAGAAAAATATGCAGCCAAGAATACTATATCCACCTAAGCTGCCATTGAAAATAGAGGAGAGGTAAAAAGATTCCAGGACAAACAAAAACTAAAGGAATTAGCAAACACAAAACCAGCCCTACAAAAATATTGAAAGGGGTCCGAGAGAGCCTAAAAGCAACATAGACCGGAAAGGAACACAGACAATTACAGTAACAGTCACCTTACAGGCAATACAATGGCACTAAATCCCTATCTTTCAATAGTTACCCTGAATGTAAATGGGCTAAATGCCCCAATCAAAAGACACAGGCTATCAGATTGGATAAAAAAAAAACAAGACCCATCAATATGCTGTCTACAGGAGGCTTATTTTAGACGCAAACACCACCAGACAGAATGTGATGGGTGGAGAACCACTTGTCATGCTAGTGGACATGAGAAGAAAGGTGGAGTAGCCATCCTTATATCAGACATCCTAGATAGTAAACCAGAGTATAATAATGATAAAGAAGGACAGTATATCATAATAAAGGGGTCTAGGCCACAAAAAGATCTAACAATTTTAAATATTGATGCCCCTAACTTGGGAACACCCAAATATATAAAACAATTAATAACAAAACTAAAGAAAAACTTTGAAAATAATGCAATGATTGGAAGGGACTTTAACACCCCAATCACAGCAATGCACAGATCATCTAAGCAGACCACCAAGGAAACAGGTCTTTGCATGTCATACTGGACCAGATGGCCTTAACAGAAATGTTGAGAGCACTTCACCCTAAAACAATTAGTAGTAGTAGTAGTAGTAGTAGTAGTAGTAGTAGTAGTAGTAGTAGTAGTAGTAGTAGTATTTCAGCTGCTGAGCTAGGTCAGACAGCTTTTGGTCTGAGGGCATGTGTTTCAAGGACTGGCACTGTGTCCAATGATGAGGCGAGTCTATCTCCCAGTACTTACTTGTTTCATAAAACTCCCTCTCTTCCAGGAGTCTGGAGTCATTGTACACATTTTGCACATCTGGTCAGATGGATATTCAATCAGTCATGGTCCCTGTGCTGAGCTGGGTGGGAGGGCTCCAAAGTAGTAGGGTGCTCAGTGCACCGTCAGGATGTGGACTCAGCTTTCCTGTGCTGAGTCGTGTTCTGACCCCAGAGGGGTGGGGCCCAGGTGGCGGAGAATCCTCGGTGCTCTGATTTCCAGTGTCCCGCTCCCATATGAGAAATGGGAATGTGCCCCTGAGTAGCCAGGCCATACTCACAGTGTGAAACTGGTCTAGGAGTTGCCAGGTGCATGGCAGGAGGTGTGGGCAGGTGGCTTGCCATGGGCAGGGACAGAGAAGTGGGCAGAGAATTTGAGGAATAGCAGGAAGAGCTGTGGCTAAGGGCCATTTCTCTCCTTAGTGAAGCTTCAGTCTTTGTGAGGCTTTTATAACAGCCCTGGGGCATCACAATGCCTTCTTGTGATGTCACAACTATGTCCTGGCCAATCACCAGGACATTCTCAGGTTGTCCCCATTCGAGTGGCCAGTCACCAGGAAGCTCAGATTGCCAACGATCTATGGATTTCTCAGTGTCCCTGCTGACATCATTGTCTGGAAGTCATGTTTTAAAAGAAAGCAGATTAACTTTCCTTCAAGATGAAAAAATCATATTTGGGATGTATTCCTAGTGAAGTTCATGGTGAGGGAGAAAGGACTTCACCAGTAGAAAGCTAAATGTGTCACTCATTGTCACCATTCACTAAAACACAGACACCGATATTAATGAAGACATGGGCCATTAAGACCTCAGGAAACGTCACACTTCAGGGGTAAGTCGATAACATGGCAGTCGAGTAGATGCTACTCTCCCTTCTTCCATCAAACCTTAAGTAAAAGTGTAGAAAATGGTAGATATTATGTTTGGTATATCTTCGCACAATAAACCTAAAACTAGAAAGGATAAAGCTTTGTCAGAAGTCATTACCTGCTTGACAAAACAACATTCAGCTCTCATAGAAGGGGGGTGACAAAATCCAGCCTGTCATGAAGTTCACAGTCTTCATGTCCAGAATCCAATGAGAAAGATCAAGCAGGAGGAGTTAAGATTTATCTCCTCCCTCGAATACAGCTACAGTGTTATCAGATCGTTCTGAACACCCAGGACATCAATCAAGTATCTGAGAAAACAAGTGCTGCAGGTCTACAAGTAGAAAAGTGACCACCATTTGTAAGGTAGGAGGTGTGGAGACGTGAATCTGGTGTGACATAGCTGAGGATACAGGGTAGGGGAGGGGGCTTGAGGAGGATACAACAAAGTTTTATAAGCAGCAGAGCACAAAATGGTAACATTTACAAGTTTGCTCTTTTGGGGGTGTTCCTGGCTTGAAGGTGCTTAGTTGGGGAAGCCAGGTGGAATTCTGGGTGTGACAGAGTGGTCTCAGGATCCCTGGAGTCTCATGAAAATGGCAGGTGCCTGAGTGTGACAGAGTTCCCAGACTTCTAAAAGTTAAAAATAGAGCTACCTTACGACCCAGCTTTAGGAACAGGAACCCTGCCTGAGAACAGTGAGTCTAGCTGCCAGCTTTCTGCTTTGTATTGCCTTAAACTGCTAACCGATTCATGGTTGTGCGATTGCTTTCCTGACATAGGGTGGCAAAAGGCAGCAGCATGGGAGATCCTCCATAAGGGGAACCACACGAATCCATGCTGAAGATTTGGAGTTTTGGAACTCAGTCCCATGCCTGAGCTAAAAACGCTTGGACACAGGCAGGGTGAACATATGATTTTGACCATAACCGCGGAAACAGAGAGATGGATTACAAAGAATGAGAGTTGGACTTCTTCTTTGCTGATTTGGATGCCTTATATTTCTTTTTGTTGTCTGATTGCTGAGGCTAGGACTTCCTGTACTACTTTGAACAGCAGTGGTGAGAGTGGACATGCCTGCCGTGTTCTTGCACGTAGGGGAAAATCTCTGTTTTTCCCTTTTGAGGGTGACATTTACTTTGGGTCTTTCCTATATGGCCTTTATGATGTTATGCTCCCCCTCTCTCTACATGGTGGAGTTTTTTTTCATGAAACAATGCTGTATTTTGTGGAATGCTTTTTCTGCATCTATTGAGAGGGTCCTGTGGTTCTTGTCCTTTCTTTTTTATGTGGTGTTTCATATTGATTTGCAGAGGTTGAACCACCCTTGCAGCCCAGGAATAAATCCCACTTGGTCGTGGTAAATAATCCTTTAACTGTGTTGGATCCTATTGGCAGTATCTTGGTGAGAATATATGCATCCTTGTTCAACAGGGATACTGGTCTGTAATTCTCCTTTTAATGGTGGTCCTTGTCTGGTTTTGGGATCAAGGTAATACTGGCCTCATAGAATGAGTCTGGTATTTTCCTTCCATTTCTATTTTTTGTAATAGTTTCAGAAATATAGGTATTAATTCTTCTTTAAATGTTTGGTAGAATTCCCCTAGGAAGCCATCTGGCCCTGGACACTTGTGTGTTGGGAGATTTTTGATTATTAATTGAATACTTTTTACTGGTTTGGGGTCTGTTCAGGTTTTCTATAACTTCCTGATTCAGTTTTGGTAGTTTATGTTTCTAGGAATGTATCCATTTCTTCCAGATTGCCCAATTTGTTGAGATATAATTGGTCATATTTTCTTATATCTGTTTGCATTTATTGGGTGTTCGTTGTGAGCTCTCCTCTTTCATTCGGGTGTTTTCTTATTTGGGTCCTTTCCCTTTCCTTTTGATAAGTCTTACTTGAGCTTTAGCAATCTTATTAATTCTTTCAAAGAACCAGCTCCTAATTTCATTGATCTGTTCTACTGTTTTTTTTTGTTTTGTTTTGTTTTAATTCCTTTATCATTGATTTCTGCTCTAATCTTTATTATTTCTCATTTCCTGCTGGATTTAGACTTTATTATTTTTTTTCTCCACGTTCTCTAGGTGTAAGCTTAGGTTGTGCATTTGATACTTTCCTTGTTTCTTGAGGGTGGCCTGTATTGCTATATACTTCCCTCAAAGCACTGTCATTGCTGCATCCCAATTATTCTCGACTGTCATGTTTTCATTTCCATTTTCTTCCATACTTCCATTTCCTCCCATTTATTTTTTAAAATTCTTTATGTGCATTTGACCCATTAATTCTGCAGTAGGATGTTTTTAACCTCCATGTGTTTGTGGTCCTTCTATTTTTTCTTGTGTTTGACTTCAAGATTCATCACCTTGTTGTCTGAAAATATGCATGGCACGATCTCAAACTTTTTCAAGAAGTTGATGCCTGACTTATGACCAAGTATGTAATCCATTCTGGAGAATGTTCCATGTGTACACAAGAAGAATGTAATTTCTGCTGCTTTAGGAGGAAATGCTCTGAATATATCTATTAAGTGCAGCTGGTCCAGTGTGTCATTCAAAGCCCTTGTATCCTTGGTTATCTTCTGCTTAGATAATTCATCCTTTGCTATGAGTAGAGTGTTAATGTCCACCACTATTATTGTATTATTATCAGTGAGATTCTTTAAGGTGATTATTAATTACTTTATACATTTGACTGCTCCTAAGTTATTTGCATCAATATTTACATTTGTTAGATCGTCTGGTTGGATGACCCTTTTATGATGATATATTGTCCTTCTACATATCTTTTAATCTTTGTTTTAAAATCTGTTTCTTCTGGCATAAGATTTCAGCTTTCTTTTGATGTCCATTAGCATGATAATTGGTTCTCACCCCCTCATTTTTAAATCTAGAGGTGTCTTTGTATCTAAAATGAATCTCTTATAGGCAGTATATTGATGAGTCTTTTTTTTTTTTTGTATAACATTTTTTTAAACCAATCTGACACCTTCTGTCTTTTGATTGGACCATTTTATTCATTTATATTTATAGTAATTATTGAAAAATATGAATTTAGTGCCATCGTGTTACTTGTAATGTTGATGTACCTGTGGATTTTCTCTGTTCCTTTCTGGTCTTTGTTAGTTTCAGGATCTCTTTCTGGTCTATGTGTCCCCTTTAATATTTCTTGCAGAGCTGGGTTGGTGTACATGAATTCCTTTAATTTTGTTTATCTGAAAAACAGCCTCGCTGGATATAGTATTGTTGGCTGCATATTTTTCCAACATAGCACATTGAATATGCCAGTCCTTTCTGCCCTACCAGGTCTCTGTGGACAGGTCTGCTACCAGCCTTATCTGTCAACCTTTGTAGTTTCAGAACATCTTGTCCCAAGCTGCTTTTAGGATTTTCTCTTTATCTTTGAAATATGCAAGTTTCACTAGAGTATGTCGTGGTGTTGACTTCTTTTTGTTGATTTTCAGGGGAGTTCTCTGTGCCTCTAGGCTTGAATGCCTGTTTCTTTTCTTGCTTTAAGGAAGTTCTGAACTTTAATTTGTTTGAATAAACCTTCTGCCCCCTTTGCCTACTCCTCTTCTGGGACTCCTTCAATACAGATATTATTTCACTTATGGAGTTGCTGAGTTCGCTATGTCTACCTTCATGATCTAATAGTTGTCTTTCCTATTTCAGTCGTGATAGTACGCATGTTCAGCTTCCTTATTTTCAATAACTTTGTCTTCTGTATCACTGATTTCCTCTTCTGTTTCATTCATCCTCATTTTTATGGCCTGCACATGAGACTGCATCTCAGTAATAGCATTTTTATTTTCGGCCTGACTAGATTTTAGAATTTTATGTCTACAGTCAGGGATTCTCTTGCGTCTTCTCTGCTTTTTTTCAAATCCAGCTAGTAGTTTTATAATCTTGGTTTGGAGTTCTAGTTCAGATATCTTATATCTGTATTGACTAAATCTGTGGCTACGAGTACTACCTCCTTCCTCTTGTGTTAAATTCCTCCATCTCCTCAAATTCACAACCTAAACTTATATCTAAAGGACATAGAAAAGGAACAGCACATAAAGCCTATAGCAAGCAGAACAAGGGAAAGGTTTGGATCACAGATATATGGTATAGAGAAAAAGAAAACAAAATAGTAGAACAGATCAGTGAAACTAAGCTGGTTCTTTCAAAGAATTAATAAAACAGATAAACACCAAGGCAGAATTCTCAAAATGAAAGAGAAAGGAATCAAATAAGCAAAATCATGAATGAAAGAGGAGAGATCACAAACACCACCACAGAAACACAAACAATTTTAAGAGAATGTTATGAACATTTATATGCCAACAAACTGGTCAATCTGGAAGAAATTAATAAATCCTTAGAAACATGCATACTGTCAAGACTGAATTAGGGAGAAATAGGCAATTTGAACAGATCCAAAACCCACAAAGAAGTTGATTCAGTAATCAGAAATGTCCCAAAAATCAAAAGTCAAGGGCCAAATGGCTTCCTAGGGGAATTCTACCAGACATTTATAGAATAAGTTAATACCTTATTCTTCTCAAACTGTTCCAAAAAGTAGACACGGAAGGAAAACTTCCAAATTCATTCTATGAGTGCAGCATTACCCTGACACCAAAACTAATAGACTAAACTAAAAAAAGAACAGGTCATTACCCCTGATGACTATGCATGCAGATATTCTCAATAAGATACTAGCAAATCAAACCCAACAGTCCATTAAAAGAATTATTCACCATGAGCAAGTGAGACTTATTCCTGGGCTGCAAGGGTGGTCAATATTCAGAAATCTATCGAAGTGATACAGCAAATTAATAAAAGAAAGGGTAAGAACCATATGATCCTTTCAGGAGGTGCAGAAAACAAAACAAAACAAAACAAAACATTTGAAAAAGTAGAGCATCCATTCTATGTAAAAGGCTTCAACAAATTTGGGATAGATGGAACAAAAGTCAACACAGCAAAAGCCATATATAAAGACCCATGGCCAATATCATCCTCAGAATGGGAAAACTGAGAGCTTTTCCATTACAGTCAGGAATAAGACAGGGAAGTCCACTGTCACCAATATTATTTAACATAGTACTGGAGATCCTAGACTTAACAATCAGGCAACAAAAAGAAAATTACAAAACAAAATACAAAACATCCAAATTGGCAAGAAACATGTTCAACTTTCAGTATATGCAGATGACATGATAGTCTATGTATAAAACTTAAAAGACCCTACCATAAAATTTCTGGGCTGATAAATATATTCAGCAGTGTTGCCGGATATAAAACCAATATACAGAAATCTGTTGCATTTCCAGTAATGAAGCAGCAGAAAAAGAAATCAAGGAATCAGTCTCATTTACAATAGCACCAAACCCAAGATACCTGGGAATAAACCTAACCAAAGAGGTAGAGATTTCTACACTGAAAACTATAGAACACTTAAAGAAATTGAAGAGGACAAAAAGAAATGGAAAACCACTCCATGCTAATGGATTAGAAGAATATTGTTAAACTGTCTATACTACCATGACCAATCTACACATTCACTGCAGTCCCTTTCAAAAACGAGCAGCATTTTTCACAGAACTAGAACAAGTAATCCTAAAATTTGTTTAGAACCACAAAAGACTCTGACAGCCATAATCATTCTGAAAGAGAAAAACAAAACTGGAAGAATCACGTTTCCAGATTTTAAGCTCTATTACAAAGCTGTAGTCATTGAGATAGTATTGTACTGGTGCTTAAACAGACACACAGATCAAAGGAACAGAATAGAGAACCAAAAAATGGACTCTGGACCAATCTTCAACACATCGTGAAAAAAAATCTGTTGGAAAAAGAAGACAGTCTCTTCCACAAATGATGTTGGGACAACTGGATTGCATGATGGCAGAAGGATGAAACTGAACCATTTTCCTAAACCATAAGCCCTAATTAATAAAACTGTTCTCTATTCAAACTAGGACAATTTTAATAGAACTTTCCTTTCCAGAAACAATAATAAAGGAAACAAGGTATTCTGTAAAATGGGGTCCTGAACAAGTCACAGTCAAAAATAAATGTATACTTAACTTCCACCTCCTCAAAACAGAGGCTACATTCTGTTGCACAGCCTTGGAAACAAGGTGAAGAACAGTCTGAAAGCAACTTTGGGCAGGGGGTTGCCACAACAAAGCTCAAGCAGTTGAACATGCTCACTTCTTAGAAGAATTTGGGGGAGCCTGACCAAAGGATCCAAATTCTGTTTTTAATAACTGATACAAAGGCAGAGGGGCTCCTCCCAAGTAGCAGTGCCACCAGGGGCTGGCCCAGCCCCACTCACCTGTGTTATGCTCCCAAGCAAGCCCTGATGCTCCTGCTGCAGGGAGACCTTTTCTTTTTAGCGATTCTGTGTCCAGGGGCTCTCTGTGTGAATGAGGTGAGCACAGACTCCACATGGGTATTTGAAGGCTTGGAATCAAAGTATTTTTCAACACGGCGAGGCAGAGTCCATGTGTCAAACGGCCCGTCTCCAGTTTGTCCTAATTCCTCACCACACATTTGTAGACCTAGGACCAGAGACTTTTGCTACGTCCTCATAATCACCCCTAATGCCCATCCTAACTTATGATCCATATTCTGTGCCTGGAAACAGTCCCTGTATTTAACAATAACACCTACAACATATAACAATTTACCGTGACAACTTATATGGTCACAAAACATTAATGATCTTCTGTAGACCTAGCAAATGTTTTTAACTATAATTGTCGTGCATCAAATTCACAGCCAGAACCCCCAAGATCAAAAAAATATTTGCACAATTTCAATAATAACTTAAAATACACACAGACACACACGCACAAACACATACACACACTCTCACACACACTTCTTACAGAACCGTGCTTGCGGAAACCCCATTTGTTGAGTGCCACTGAGGGCATATTTTGCTAAACTGCTGCTCCAGGTATTTTTGTTTGGAAAATCTATCACAGTAGGGCACGGCTGTTTATCGGATGAGCAGAAAAGAATGATATGTTTGGGGCAACCAGAAAGTTTTAAGGTCTTCCAAGTTGTATGAAATGCACCTGAAGAAACGTTTACATGTTCACAGGATGCCATGTTGGAGCTGAAATGTGGTAACAAACCAGTTGCAAAAAGTGTACAGCAGCCATCTCTTGAGGTCAAACCTGGTACCCACATATGCCAGAAAGCTTCAGGACACATAGCTTGTTGTCCTTGTCCCATATCGTCACATAATCTGATCATGTGTGCATTTCACAAGAGGCTCATATTGTTCTGCTAGTTTGGTATTGAGGATTTGCTCATACTCCTCCCGAATTTTCTCTTCTTAGTCTTTTAAGAGATGCTCACATATTATTCTGACTTGTCAGAGGGGAAAAGAGGGCTGGTCCTTCTTCATCCCTGAGTAACCTGGAGAACTAGGGGCTGTGAGTGCTGAGGAATGAGGCTGACTTTCCAAAGTACAAGCTTCACTCTGATTCAGAACAGCTTCTAAATGTCTCCAACTCTGATAAGGGCTATATTCTTGTTTTATGTTCTGAAAAGTTTGTCCTAGTGTTGGAAGGCATGGATTGTTGTGGGGCAGGTTGGGGTGCTGCAGAGTCGGTGGTGGGGTCTGCTCTGGAGAAGCGGTGGCGTCTCTGTGTCCGGGGGGCCTGACCTGGAGTGGGGCCAGGCAGAGGGGCGCAGCACCGCCACTTTGGGGAACCAGGACTCCACAGCCCTGCCTCGAACTCCCTGGGCTGTTTCAATGTCGCCCCACACACCATGCCTCAGGGGCCAGGGACCAGGGCAGATTTGGAGGTAACTGCAGCCCCACCTCTGGCTCCTCAGTGTAGCTCACAAGCCAGGCCGGCTCCAACCCCAAGGCATACGTTATTTGTAAAAACATAAATCAATAAGCTGCAATTTATTAAAATGAAAATCTTATGATCTCTGACAGGAAAAACTCAAAAATAAACAGCAAGCTCCAGACTCAGAAAATCTTGAAAAAAAGGATCTCTTTCCAAAGGATACATGTGAAAAACAATTGTGTTCTAAATATACAAAGAACACTTGAAATCAACAATGAAGAAAATAACTTAATTAAGAAAACAGACTGAGTCCTATAATAGACCCATCACTACAGAAGATAGATTGCAGGGGAGGAGCAAGATGGCGGAGGAGTAGGAGATCTAAATTTTGTCTGGTCCTAGGAATTAAGCTAGGTAGGGATCAAACCATTCTGAACATCTACGAACTCAACAGGATATCGAAGAGAAGAATAGCAGCAACTCTCTGAACAGAAAAGCGACCACTTTCTGGAAGGTAGGACGTGCGGAGAAGTGAATCCGAGGTGATATTTGGGAAGACAGATGGTGGGGGAGTGGGCCTCCGTCAGCCGTTTCTGGCAAGTGATAGAGTAGCCAAGCACAAAATTGGAACTTTGAGAAGTCGGCTCCGCTGAGGGACGTTGCTCAGTGGCTAAGCGGGGGGTGGAACCCTTGTGGGACAGTGTGGTCTCAAGACCCTCGGAGTCACAGAAAGACCAGGGGTGCCTGAGTGTGGCTGAGCTCCCAGGTAGCGGAGCGGGGAAGCTGGCTGCAGAGACAGAGCCGAGAAGTCAGCTCTCAGCTCAGGGTTGCCATAAACTGTGATCCGGGGCACAGTCAGGCCACTGTTCCTCCAGCAGGGACCCAACAAGTGGCAGATCTGGGGAGACTCACCTTCCTCCCCCAGGAGGAGTGGCGCAGGAGCCACCTCAGGAATCTGCTGGGTTCAGAGAATCCATACGGTATCGGGAAATGGGAGTGATTGACTGCTTTTTTCTGGGGGCTCACTGAGAAGCGGGGCCCCGAGTTCTTGGCTCCTCTGGGGCGGAGATTGGGAGGCTGCCATTTTCACTCTCTGCCTCCAAAGCTGTACAGAAAGCTTGCAGGGAACAAAAGCTCCTGAGAGCAAACCCAAGCAGATTACTTAGCGCTGCCCCCAGCAAGGGCAGGGTAATTACTCCTTGGGAAAAGACATTTGAGAACCTCGGCAACAGGACCCTTCGCCAAAAGATCAGCAAGAACAGCCAGCCGAGGGGCACCTGGGTGGCTCAGTCATTAGGCGTCTGCCTTCGGCTCAGGTCATGATCCCAGGGTCCCGCATCAGGTTCCCTGATCCTCCAGAAGCCTGCTTCTCCCTCTCCCACTCCGCCTGCTTGTGTTCCCTCTCTCACTGTGTCTCTCTCTGTCAAATAAATAAATAAAATCTTAAAAAAAAAAAAAATCAGCCAGCCATGACCAAGTTTACCAATCAATGAGAATGGCAGATCTCCAGCACTAGGGGAATACAGCACATGGATTTCATGGCTTTTTTCCCCATGATTCTTTGGTCTTTCAAAGTGAATATTTTTAATTTTCTTTTTTTCTTTTGCTTTTTTTTTAAATTTTTTTTATTTTTCCCTTTTTCAACCAACAACTTATCATTCCCTTTTTAAAAAAAAATTTCATTTAAGAGTCATATTCTATCCCTTCATAGTAGTTTAAAGTTATTTTTGGTATATGTGTATATATATATATATATATATATATATATATATATATATATATATATATGTTGTTCTCTCTAAAATTTTGGGTTACAGCTGCTTCTAACACACCAAAATATACCCTAAATCTCTAGTGTATGGCTTTGTTCTAGTCTCCTGCCTGATCACATTCTCGCCCTCTTTTTTTTTTTATTCCTCTTCTTTCTTTTTTCAAACAACTTCTTATCAATTCTTTTATAATTTTCATCTTTCCAGTCATATTCCATCCCTTCTTCGTATTTAACCTTATTTTTGTACATATGTAAGTTTTTCTTTCTTTAAACTTTTGGGAGGCAATTTCTCCTAACAGACCAAAATACACCCAAAATCTAGTGTGTGGCACTGATCTATGAACCAGCCTGATCATATTTGATCATATCCTGTTTTTTTTTTTATCTTTTTCTTTTTTTTTTCTTTTTTTCTTTCCCTTTCTTTTCCCCCAGTTTCAGGTCTTTTCTGATTTGTTTAGTGTATATGTTTCTGGTGTCATTGTTACCCTCTTAGCATTTTGTTCTCTCATTCATCTATTGTGCTCTGCACAAAATGACAAGATGAAAAAAATCACCTACTCAATACGGACATTAGCACGATGTTGGACCTAGAGTTCAGAATCATGATTTTAAAGATACTAGCTGGGCTTGAAAAAAGCATGGGAGATATTAGAGAAACCGTTTCTGGAGAAATAAAAGAACTAAAATCTAACCAAGTTGAAATCAAAAAGGCTATTAATGAGGTGCAATCAAAAATGGAGCTCTAACTGCTAGGATAAATGAGGCAGAAGAAAAAATTAGTGAAAAATTAGTGATATAGAAGACCAAATGTTGGAAAATAAAGAAGCTGAGAAAAAGAGAGATAACCAACTACTGGATCACGAGGGCAGAATTCGAGAGATAAGTGATACCATAAGACGAAACAATATTAGAATAATTGGGATCCCAGAAGAAGAACAAAGAGGGAGAGGGGCAGAAGGTATATTGGAGCAAATTAGAGCAGAGAACTTCCCTAATTTGGGGAAAGAAACAGGCATCAAAATCCAGGAGGCACAGAGAACCCCCTTCAAAATCAATAAAAATAGGTCAACACCCCGACATCTAATAGTAAAACTTATGAGTCTCAGAGACAAAGAGAAAATCCTGAAGGCAGCTCGGGACAAGAGGTCTGTAACCTACAATGGTAGAAATATTAGATTGGCAACAGACCTATCCACAGAGACCTGACAGGCCAGAAAGGACTGGCATGATATATTCAGAGCACTAAATGAGAAAAATATGCAGTCAAGAATACTATATCCAGCTAGGCTGTCATTGAAAATAGGAGAGATAAAAAGCTTCCAGGACAAAGAAAAACTAAAGGAATTTGCAAACACAAAACCAGCCCTACAGGAAATCTTGAAAGGGGTCCTCTAAGCAAAGAGAGAGCCTAAAAGCAACATAGACCAGAAAGGAACACAGACAATATACGGTAACAGTCACCTTACAGGCAATACAATGGCGCTAAATTCCTATCTTTCAATAGTTACCCTGGATGTAAATGGGCTAAATGCCCCAATCAAAAGACATAGGCTATCAGAGTGGATTAAAAAACAAGACCCATGGATATGCTGTCTGCAAGAGACTCATTTTAGACCCAAAGACACCCCGAGATCAAAAGTGAGGGGGTGGAAAGGCATTTCCAATGCTAATGGAAAGCTGGGGTGGCAATCCTTATATCAGACAAATTAGATTTTAAACCAAAGATTATAAGAGATGAGGAAGGACACTATATCCTACTTAATGGGTCTGTCCAACAAGAAGATCTAACAATTGTAAATATCTATGCCTCTAACATGGGAGCAACTACTTCTATAAGGCAATTGATAACAAATAAAATCTTAAAAAATAAAGTCTTAAAAAATATTTTTCTTCTTTGCACTAATTTTTAGGATAAAATGCTAAAAATGTTACAAAATGTAACCCTATATGTGTACCTAAAACAAGACACAATTTTAATACACACATTAAATATTTTGTGTTTGCTTCTAGAAAGGATGAGTACTTTCATTGTACCACAACTAATGTATATATGTAAGTGTATGTATATATATTTCTCACTTCAGTAACAAAGGTTTCAAAACAAACTATTCAATGAACAATGGATATTTCAAGTGGAGTTCCGAAAAGTTTTGTGTTTTTTTTGAAACTTCCAGGTGAGGGCAGAGTGATGCATGTTGTTGTGCTGGTTTGTGATTTAATGTAGTTCTGACGTTTTGTTTCCCAGATTCCCTCTCAATTAAGTTTGAAAGGGAGCAAAAACAGAAATTGCTTGTGCCTGCTAGATTGTTTTTGGCCCCTCTACCTCACTTTCTCTGTACAGAGGTGTAGCCCTCTCACTCAGACATTCACAATACAAAAAAGATCCAGGGGTACCAGGACAGGGATGCAATTGATGTATGGAGGTTCTTGCATGCAATATTTGTTTACATCATTGTGCAAGAAAACAGGAATTGTGGATTTCAAATGGAAGTGTTTTCATGATTTAGAACTCATATTAATAGAAATTGAATGCTAGTTCTTAAATAACTCTTAATAAATGTTATTCTTACTAAATAATATTTAATGCATTGAGTATATCAAATAAGTTACATAATGTATTAGTATATTAAAATACATAATAATATATGATTTATTAAATACTAAAATACATTGGTTTATGTTTCTGTTTTATTGAGGTATAATTGATATAATTCTACTGTTCTTAGGTGTACTGCATAAAAATTTGATATATCTATATATTATAAAATAATTATCAAAATAAGTTTAGTTATCATCTGTCACCACACAGAGCTACAATTCATTTTGTTATGATGAGAACTACTAAAACCTACACTCTCAGCCACTTTCTTATATACAACAGACCATTGTTAACTACAGTCACCATGCTCTACATTACATCACAGGACTTACTTATTTTTAACTTATGTATCATATAACTAGAATTTTTACCTCTTGAACACCTGCACCCTTTTTGCCTATAATTTTTTATGAATTTTTGATAACTGCTTGTAACCTTGGAATTATAATTTTACTGTTTCATGAAATACAAAAGTTATATGGATAGATCCCATATAACGTGATAGTATTATAAAAGTCAATTTTTATAAGATCTTAGAATTTTTCATGGGAGGGAACAGTACATTTCTGGATGTATGTATTTATAAAACAAATACCTGTAAAACTTTTTTTTAATTTTCATTGGAGGTTTGGAAAAATCCACTTTCCACTCTTGATGGATAGAAACTTTGATTTTCTTTCTAAAGATATGACTAATGGATAATCTCTAAGCATTGAATATTGATATAGAAAACACATGCTTCAAGCATTTTTATTACTATCTTTAATGGAGAAAGTTACTTTGAGCATATTTTTCATTGCCTTCAGAACATCTTTATTCCTAAAACTGTAGATGATAGGGTTCAGTGTGGGTGTGAGGATGGTATAGAATATTGCCAAATATTTGTCCTGGCCCGGAGTGTGGTATGATTTGGGTCTCATGTATGTGAAAATAAATGGCCCATAGTACATTGTGACCACAATCATGTGGAAGGAACAGGTAGAAAATGACTTTTTCCGTACTTCTGATGATTTCATTTGAAGAACAGTAAGGAGAATTTGGACATAAGAAGCAAGGATTAGGGAGGAAGGGACAAGGAGAAAAATTAAGCCACTTACATAAACTCCTCGTTCAGAGAGTGTTGTGTCCACACAGGACAACTTCAACATGGCAGGGACTTCACAGAAAAAGTGATCAATGGCTCTTGGGCCACAGAAGGGAAACTGGAGTGCATAAGCTGTGTGGACTATGAAGTTGATGGTCCCAACAATCCAGGACCCTCTAGCCATGAGAATGCGGACATAGTCATTCATAAGAATGGGATAGTGCAGTGGGTGACAGATGGCTACATAGTGATCATAAGACATTGCCGCCAGGAGAAGGCACTCACCACCCAGGAGGGTGAGGGATAGAAATATCTGGAAGCCACAACCTGTGAATGAAATAGTTCTGCTGCCTGACAGAAAGTCAGTGACCATTTTGGGAACAATGTTGGAAATATGCAAGATGTCCATGAAAGACAGATGGCTGAGCAGGAAATACATTGGAGTATGGAGTCTTGAGTCCCTGAGGATAAGGAGGATCATGATTGTGTTTTCTGTTATAGTCATAATAAAAATGATGAATATAAAGGAGATGAAAACTAGACTTGATTGAGAAGAAGAAAAGAGTCCTAAAAGAATGAAATCACTGGTGAAACTGTGATTCTCATGCCCCATCATGAACTCCACTCTTTTCCTAAAATAGAAAAAATAGAGCTAAAATGCAGTGGCGTAAATCTCAAACTCATTTACATTTAGAAGCATAATAAAATGAGAGTGATGCATATTTTACAGTTCAAGTCAACAGACTCTCAACAAGCTTTGGAAGTGGGCTTGGTTTACAACATGGCCATTTATTTGTTTGAATCAACTGATGATAGTGGTCTATTGAGAAAGCTGTCAGCTCCATGTAGTCTTAATTCCGTATTCTTAAATGCAGTTCAATCTTTTGTCAAAGGTCACTTTTTAAATGAGACCTACCCTGAACAGTGTACTTAAAATCTCAGTAACCCCCGACTTGCCTATTTCTCCTTACTGTGCTGTCCTTTGATGCATTTTGCAAATCACTTTTCATCTTTTACATATTCAATAAACTTATGAACTAAATTTATTTTTTATGGTAATTCTAACTCATCAGAACTTAAACTTCCCAATGTGAAATCGTTGTTTTGCCCTCTGTATAAACTGAATGGCTACACAATGCCTGGTATATAGTAGTTCCTCAATAATATCCTTTAAATACCTGAATAAATGAATAGCATATGGAACTCAATTTTCTGTCTCATTTTTTATTTGGATAAACCCTAAAGAAAATGAAATGTATTATTTATACATCTTTCTAAAATAATAAGTAATGATATACTATAAAAACTAGCTTAATCTGTATTTATAATTTAATCTTTAATTTGTAAATATCAGCATTTAAATGTAAAAAATGAAAATTTTATTCAGTTAAAATGAGAATATATTTTAATTGGGCCAGTTTTATTAACTCCTCAAAATTGAATTATATTTCATATAGAGAATCATATTGTTTCCTAAATATAGAGAATCATATTGTTTCCTAAATAATGAAATTGTTTAGATGTGGGTAGTGACTTAAGTGTTCCCTTTACTATATGTGCACAAATTCACTATGTATGATCTATCCCTCAATAAATAGATATACATGCATACATACTTATACACACAGAGAGAATTTAAGAAAACACTGCTGCAAATCATGAAAAATAAATAACATATAAAACAAGTTATTTGCCTTCTTTAAGAACTATTCATAAATTTGGGGTTCCTGTCTGGCTTAGTCAGTAGAGCATGTGACTCTTGATCTCAGGGTTGTAAGTTCAAGCACCATGAATCTTAAAAACAACAACAAGAACACTCTTTTAAGTTTGAATGAAATGTGTTTTGGTTTTCCCTTTGGGAAGCAAATTTACAAATATGTCCCTGATAAAATATAAATAATGTGTATTTTTCTGTTTTATTTTAGTGATTATTGAGATACTTCATTATGAAATAAACCTCTACACTCTATTTTGATGGCCTGGAATGTGACCACTGTTTTGCTATAACGTTAGGTATATGAAAAGATTAACCTTTGAATGACGTTGCAGATATATACATGTTTAAGTAGGTCTTGCTGTTTTGACTGGTTTGACCAACAGCTCAGTAAAATTCGGTAAGGACATGGATTGAGATTTAAGGGCATCGATGCCTTCCATGAACTGGTGGATCATAAGTTAGTCTTTAAAATCTATGAATAAAAAAATCAATGAATATTATTGACAACTCAAATTCAATATATCATTATCCAAAGTTGTTGACTTTTTCTCACTGCCAAAAATAATTTTGTCATTCTGGTTTTCCATTTTCCATTAATGATTTCAATTGTTATGCTCATTCTCATCAAAAATCCATACTCGATTTTAGTGTTGAGAAGTGTGGGGGCATCTGAGAGACACAGTCAGTTAAATGCCCAGCTCTTGGTTTTGCCTCAGGTTGTCATATCAGGGTCATGAGATCAAGCCCCAGGGCAGGCTGTGCACACAGGTACAGAGTCTGCTTAACACTTTCCCTCCCTTTCCCTGTCTCCCTTTCTCTAAAATAAATAAATCTTAAAAAAAATAAAAAAAGGAAAAAGAAAACAAAAGTATATGTAACGTCTATTTTCTGCAGAACCCCATCACATAGTAGTCCCTGGCCTATTGTAGGTTCTCAGTAAATGTTTGTTCAAGGTATTTTTGACTATGGACTCTGATATCCAAAGTTATCCACAATATATCAATTATATTTACATTTTTAAAGAGTTTGTGCTGCCTCTACAAGAATATTTTGTCTACATTTGTCTTCAGATATTAGAAGTACTCCATAATAAATTCAACAACTACTTCATCTTCTAGGTTCTGCTACTTTCTTTCCACTTCCATGGGGCACCTGAAGTTCAAGAGCTGAGCTGAGATCGAGTCCAGTGCTTAACCAACTAAGCCACCCAGGTGTACAACCATCTTTTAAGAATCTTTGCCTACCTGGTCAATCAGGCATCTGGAATATCCTTCCATGATGCTAGAATGATAGATAAAATGATACCTTCTATGCCATCCAGAATGTTGAATGAAATCTGTTCTTGAATCCAAAGAGGTATACTCTAATGGTGAGCTTCCTAACACTATGTTTAAAAGTGGGAAGACAAATGTTACATATCCTGTAAAATCTTCCAAATCTGTGCTACCCTTATAAAGTTATAGTCTCTTTCTCTCTATATGACATTAAATATTCTCTGTCTAATAATACTAAATGTAAGCAAAGAGATGTAACATGCAGTTTACACCATCCTAACCTCTAGAAGTTTGGAGACTAATTATATAAGATGCTGTCATCATTAAATACCAAGTCTTTAGCTATAAACACAGTCATATCCCAAACTTGTCTCCCAGGTAAAAGAAAGGCTTCCATGCACTTTACCTAGTGAATGCAATATGCTCAAATATTTTTTTACCATTTTACATTTGTCAAGATTTTGAAAATTCATTATACAGCACTAATATGCCTTAACTAGTTTGAAAAATATTCTTTTCATTTTTCTGTCACATCTCTCAGTACATGAATAAAACATTCAGAATATGTCCTTAAATTTAAACAGTAGGGAAATTACATTTAAATAGAAGGAAACTATTCAATAAAATTAGTAAGACTACACATCTATTCAATTATTTGTATGTTCCTACATTACATCTTTATATTAAAATTTTGACTGTAAGATGAAAGACAAAAATAATAGATCATTACTTCCTGAGTAATATTTATCTTGAGGTGTTTAATGTAGAAATCCTGGGAATATTAAGTCTGATATACATGCTTGTATTTATACTAAAAGATAATGCTACTTTGAATATCTTTTATTTTTTCCTTGCTTAATTGTTCTGGCTAGAACTCTCAGTACTATATGGAATAGAAATTTTAAGATGATCATTCTTGTGTTGTTTCTGATCTTAGAGAAACAAAGTTTTCAGCATTTTTAGTATTGATTTATTATGTGTGTTTTTTTTTTTTTCTATAACTAATGTTTGGAGAGTTTTTATCAAGACAATATGTTGCATTTTATCAAATGTTTTTTCCTGCACCTATTGAGATGATCATATGATTTTTATATCATTTTGTTAAATATATGGTTCTACTTATGCTTAGATTCCTTTTTCTGGGTCTTGGTATAGAGCCCCATATCAGGCTCCATGCTCAACACTGAGTCTGTTTGAGGATTCTCTCTGCCTGCCCTCCCCCTCTTTAAATCCATAAATAAATCTTTAAAAAAATGTTTGCTCATGGAAGAAAGAAATTTATAAATGAGAATAATTTTGGAGAGGAGAGAGGTTATGTGGAGCCTCAAAGGCTGAGAATATCTACAATTTTGAGAAACTTCCTACATTCCATGATCACTTCCTGTCTCTCATGGGGATTTTATTGAAGAGGGGCATAGTCAACACAAGTTAAAAGCCTAGTTTATTTTGATAGACTCAGTGTCTATTTTGAAAAGCTGAAAAGATAAAATTTGTTTACACTTCAAAACAACAGTGTTAAAACTAATATACAGCACATGGACAGAAACCTTAATGAAAATTATGATTTTGGGGGCACCTGGGTGGCTCAGTTAGTTAAGCGGCTGCCTTTGACTCAGGTCATGATCCCAGGGTCCTGGGATCCAGCCCCGTGTTGGGATCCCTTCTTCTCACTCTCCCTCTGCTGCTCCCCCTGCTTGTGCACTCTCTCTGTCAAATAAATAAAATATTTTTAAAAATATGATTTTTCAAATTCCTTTTTTATTCTTGTACTCCTAATTAATTCAAAAAATTTGAGAAAAGTGTATGAACTTTTTCTTCCATATATGTAATTTTCTATTATATCTCACTTCAGTATGTTCACATATTTTATGTCAGAGACTATGTGCGAATTGGCTTTATATATAAAAATATATATTTACATATACATATATTTATAATTATACACCCACACTTTCTCATTGAAATGACACAATGTCTGAGCCAGGAATAAGTCAATGAATGTGTAAGTGTCTAGAGACTGGAAAACATATAGTCCATGCTGCTTAACCAACAATGGCTTAAAAGTCCCCACATCATAAAATTAAAAAGATGGAATTCTTGATCATGCCACATATCATCTTTGAACTTGCATCTCTTCAGAAGCAGCTAATGATACTTCTCTTGCTGTAAACATCAGCAGTCTGTGACATGTGAAAAAAGGACATGGAAGGACAGTCAATATAACAACAACAATATATGGTATATACCATTTCTTATTTATCCATTCATGTGTTGATGGACATCTGGACTCTGCTTATTTTGGCTATTGTGGACATTGCTACTATAAACATTGTGATGCATATGCGACTTTCAATCACTTTGTATCTGTTGACATTCATATTTATAGCTGAATAATATTCTATTGTATCTATACACCACTTCTGTATCCGTTCATCAATCGATGGACATTTGGGCTGCTTCCATATCTTGGCAATTATAAATAATGATGTCGTAAACAAAGGGGTACATGTATCCCTTTAAATTAGTATTTTTGTATCCTTTGAGTAAATACCTAGTGGTGCAATTGCTGGATCATAGAGTAGTTCTGTTTTTCACTTTCTGAAGAACCTCTATATTGTTTTCCAGAGTGACGACCCCAGTTTGCATTCCTACCAATACTACATTAGGGATTCTTTTTCCTCCACAGCCTCGCCAACAATTTATACTTCTTGTGTTATTGATTTTAGCCATTCTGACAGGTATGAGGTAACATCTCATTGTAGTGTTGATTGGCATTTCCCTGATGATGAGTGATGTTTTTATTCATTTTTTTTTAGTTCAAGTTCAATGAACATTTAGCATTATATTAGGTTCAGCAACTGTTTTCTCAAGGCCCTTAATTTTCTGCTAACAGTTTGAGTTTTGTTTTGTTTTGCTTTTGGCTTATTGGTTTGTTTTTGAATTCTGACTGCAAACTGATCCTATGAAAAAAACGACAGAATTTTAGTATTAGTTTTGGGTCCATGCCTCTTCCAGGAATGAAAATATGCTGTAGTTAATATTGTTGCATAGCAAGAAGTGCAAATGGCAGTGGTTTAAAATAACAATACTAAGTTATTTTCCTCATAAATCTTGTTAGGCAAAATTTGACAGACACCTCATTTTTGTGTCAGTTGGGGCATCTCAAGTGGGATCTGGAGATTCATCTCCAAGATAACTTATATATACTTTATATATAAATATAAATGCATATATATACATCTATAACAACTTATCAGCATAAACTGTTTCATGGACTCATATATCCCAATATGTGAGTAATTCAGCTACACTACCACAAATAATTTTCAAATGATTGCAGCCTAAAGCATATCATTTTACATAGCCTGGAATAGGGTATCTATTTTTACATTGTATTCTTTTAGAATGAATTATGTTTGAGACTGATGTGTGCTCTCATAGTTGGCATATCATTCTCCAGTAATTTAATTTGTTAATTTTAATTGAGAGAATGATGATGGAACAAAGAATTTTATTCTAACATTTCAGTTTCAAGGACCTGGCATTCTCTTTGGGACAAAATCTTGTACTTATCAATATGGAACAGCATTTTTTTTTTAAAAACCTTGAATATATATAGATATGTTCTTTTGTTTGAGATGATGTGAGATAATTACAGAAATAGACTCAGTAGTTCATTCAGATGTTAAAATTCATATTTTAAGAATTTTGGCAAGAGACCATTTAAATTTGATATTCTTCATTTTAAATGTGCCACTTCCTTAGAATCAAAATATGTAGGGTATAGGTCCTTCTTTTTAAAAATTTTTTTGTATCCTGCCACATTACTGAATTGCTGGATGAGTTCTAGTAATTTGGGGGTGGAGTCTTCTGGGTTTTCCACATAAAGTATCATGTCATCTGGGAAAAAGAGAGTTTGACTTCTTCTTTGCCAATTTGAATACCTTTTATTTCTTTTTGTTGTCTGATTGCTGTTGCCAGGACTTCTAGTACTATGTTGAACAGCAGTGGTGAGAGTGGGCACCCTTGATGTGTTCTTGATCTTAAGGGAAAGGCTCTCAGCTTTTCCCCATTGAGGATGATATTCGCTGTGGGTTTTTCATAGATGGATTTTATGAACTTGAGGAATGTTCCCTCTTTCCCTATACTCTGAAGAAAGGGGAACCCTCTCACACTGTTGGTGGGAATGCAAGTTGGTACAGCCACTTTGGAAAACAGTGTGGAGGTGCCTCAAAAATTTAAAACTAGAGCTACCCTATGACCCAGCAATTGCACTAGTGGGTATTTACCCCAAAGACACAGATGTAGTGAAAAGAAGGGCCATATGTACCCCAATGTTCATAGCAGCAATGTCCGCAATAGCCAAACTGTGGAAAGAGCCGAGATGCCCTTCAACAGATGAATGAATAAAGAAGATGTGGTCCATATATACAATGGAATATTACTCAGCCATCAGAAAGGATGAATACCCAACTTTTACATCAACATGGATGGGACTGGAGGAGATTATGCTAAGTGAAATAAGTCAAGCAGAGAAAGTCAATTATCATATGGTTTCACTTATTTGTGGAAGATAAGGAATAGCATGGAGGACATTAGGAGAAGGAAGGGAAAAATGAAGGGGGTGAAATCAGAGGGAGAGTTGAACCATTAGAGACTATGGACTCTGAGAAACAAACCGAGGGTTTTAGAGGGGAAGGGGGTGGGGGGATGGGTTAGCCCGGTGATGGGTATCAAGGAGGGCATGTACTTCATGGAGCACTGGGTGTTATACGAAAACAGTGAATTGTGGATCACCACAACAAAAACTAATGATGTAATGTATGGTGACTAACATAATAAAATAAAATTTAAAAAAAAGACAAAATTTTTTTTTTGGAAAATTAACTATCCTAAAACTTGCAACTCAACAGTTGCAGAAAGATTATAAGACTTCTCCCAAGCCATTAGATTTATGTCCCTTATTGAAATACAAAGATGAAACCTTCAACCCTAGGGCTTTCATTGGGAACAAAGATGATTTCTTATATATAAGTCAATAGAAAATATTTATTTTAATCTGTGGGAAAAGGGACTTTTTTATCTTAATTACTATTATGAATAAATCTATTGTCTGTGTTGATTTATGTGGTTAATTCTATCATGTGTGAATTATTTTTTAATTAGTGTTACTTATTTTCAGAGAGAGATGTTCACTTCCACTCTTCATGATTATTGTATGTTTTTTTAATTAAGTTGTATGTCCATTATGGGTCTTGAACTCATGACCTTGAGATCAACAGTCATATATTTTACTGATTATGCCAGCCAGTGATTGCTACATATTTAAATGTACACAGGTCAATCTACTTACCTTGTACATAATGATTTTTAACTCACATATACCCTCAGAAAATCCTCTTCTAGCAAAAATTATGACAATATTTCCTACAAGATTTTTATATATTTTTCATATTCATTTAACTTTATTTGAAATTTATTATATCAAAATTATATGAAACTGAGATGTACATTGCTTTTTTCAAATAAATTATTCACTCTTTAAATAATCCATCCTCAAAATTGCACACACACACACAGAGTTGGAGTTGTTGACACAAAATGAACAAACTTTTAAAATCTCTAAAAGAAAGGTTTTTTTTTTAGCTTTTGTTCTGTTTTTGGTTTTGTTTTTCCAGTCCAGGTTAGGACAACTGCCTGGGATACAGTCTTTACTAAGGACATAAAACATGAAATGTTCACATCATTAGGTGAAAGGTATTTCAGAAAGTTATAGACCTTATCTTAGGACTGTAAACTTAGGACTTAGTTTATCTGCAGGGCTGTCTGACTTCAGTCTCATGGGACCAGGGAGGTTCTACACTTAGCCATATGCTTGGAATATGCTCCATTTTAGGTTATTTATAAATGAATCAGATGTACAATTGGTGCCAAGGTCAGAAATTGAATTTGCTGACTCTGGTAATGGTTAAAGTTTGGTTTCCTTGAGATCCAATGAGCAGGGCCCATGCACATTAAAAGTTGAAAATCTTTATTTTATCAATGTCTAGCATATCTTTTACTTACAGTGCCTCAGCCATTTACTCTTATTGCTGAGGTCCAAAGTCCAGAACAAAAATACTATAAGGATGTATGAAAGCAGGACAAATGTAAATTTTAATGTACTAAATATAAAGTAAATATATTTTTCAATAGTGAAAACTGGCCAAGTGAGAACAAAATATATTGATATAACAAATTTCATAATGGATCCCGTTTGGCTGCTGCCAGTTTATCCAATTCCTCTCACTATAGACGTCCCAGAAAATGTTTCTCTAGCCATTGTCTCAAAGCCCCCTTGACGTCTTCGTTCCTCACACTGTAGATAAGGGGGTTCAACACAGGTGTGAAGATGGTGTAAGAAGCAGAGACCACCTTGTCATGGGCCACTGAGCGGTAGGATTTGGGCCGCACATAGATGAGTAGGAGAGTGCCACAGAAGAGCCCCACCACAGCCAGGTGAGAGGAGCAGGTGACAAACGCTTTCTTCTGAGCTGCAGTGGACCGCATGCGGAGCCCAGCAGCCAAGATGAGACTGTAGGAAGCCAAAAGGAGAGACAGAGGGATCAAGAGCATCAGGAGGCAGCACACATACGTGAAAAACTTAAAAAAGGTAGCGTGGGCACAGGCAAGGTGCGTGAGTGTGGGTGCCTCACGAAAGAAGTGGGTGATTTCTCGAGAATGGCAGTAAGGGAAGCTCAGAGTGGCACCAGGCTGCATCAGCCCATCCACCCCTCCCGGAAGCCAGGAGCCTGTGTTCACGTGCAAGCAGAGCTTCTGATTCATGAGGATGGGGTAGCGCAGGGGGTGACGTATGGCCACATAGCGGTCATAGGCCATGGCCGCTAAGAGGAAGCACTCACCCTCTCCCAGCATGGGAAACAGTAAACTCCGGGCTCCACAGCCAGCAGGAGAGATGGACCTGGTGCCCAGCAGGTAGTTGGTTGCCATTTGGGGGACTATGGTGGAAACCAGCATCATGTCCATGAGGGAGAGCTGGCTAAGCAGGAAGTACATGGGTGTGTGCCGCTGGGGTCCTCATGGTTGAGCACAATCATGAGGGCATTGCCCATCAGGAGATGAGGAAGAGCATGAGCACCATTGAAAAGAGGAACAGATGGGTCTGAGTGCAGTTAAAGACCCCTAAAAGAATGAAGTATACTGTGTGGTGTCATTTGCATCTTCCATGGCTCAGTTCATGCCTGGAAGGCAAGGAATTATAAGGAGTCAGAGTTGTTTGAAAGGAAGGTTAGGCATTTATTTAAGAAGATGTGGTCAAACGACAGAAAAAAATGAGACTTGGAGGAATAATTATGTCTTTAATCTTTCACTTCATGACAAGATGTTTGCCTTAGCATCCTATCATACATCTCTGTTATTATTATACAATATTTTTTAATCCAAATAAATTGCATAACAAGTATATCTTGTAGTACACATCACACTTCTGTTATTTCTGTATATCTTGTTAGTATGCCACACATAATTTACTCACGGTGTTAGGAAATATTATGCCTTCCCAGTTTTCTAAAATTTGTGTACTTCTGTGTTGAAAGAGCCTCATAGTCATGCCTTTTAGTTAATATTAAAGTGATATATCTCTTAATTATGGCTATGGCTTTTTCATGTTTCTCATATGTTTAAGTTAATGTCTCAAGATTTTCTTTGATGTCGTGAGAAATTGTTTTAGCTTAAAAAGTACAGAAAAATAAATATAAAACTACTATAACTCAGTTTTCAGGTGAGAGACACAAAATGGCTATATTTCTCTATTTTACATGTGTGTTTAGTACATGGTTTCAATATGCCAGGCTTCCAGCTACCACAGATATTGCAACAAAGCACCTACCACCATATTGGTCATATTATCATTGTGTTTACGCACGATTAGAGGGAACTTACCTCAGTGTAGAGACCTTGCAACAGTTAATTTTTATACCTAGTATGTACTCGCAAAATGCTGAATTTGATTAAACGTGTGCATGACAAAAAGTCAATTTCATAAATGTTTATAACACTAAGGAACATAAAAAATGGTTTTACTTATTTGAATTTTGTTACCAGTAATCATACATCCTCAAAGGTAGGAGGTAGATTAATTTATTAACTGATTAAGTTATTAATTATAAAATTAATCACATTTTAATTAACTGGTAATTTGACTAATTATCTAACTGGTTTATTAAGACCTGCTTAAATCAAGTTATGTCCAACTTACTCTGAAATATAGCATTACCTGCAAATAAAACATGGAGAATCTCCTTTATTTTCAGAGATTATTTATATATTCCCTAAAGCCTCAGGCTTTCATTTTTCTTATCTGTAAGTATCTATGGTAGTAGAATTAGATGTATATGCAAATGATTTCTTTTTTATATTTATGTAACATTTGTATTTCCCTTACAAATTCACTCTATCAAAAACTAAAATAGATTAATGATTACCAAGATTTTAGGATTGGAATTTATTCATAATCTATAAGATAGCAAATCCTTATTTACTATTTATGTAAATTAATTGGTAAGCAGTGAAAAATTTTAAATGTGCAAAACCTTTCATAAATATTACATTGTTTTAAGTATCTAGCATATATGAGCAATACCCAGAGTATCATTAAATGATACAGATATTCTGTGCATCAAAATAGCTATAAATAAGACACAATAATGAGCATATCACAATCATGGTTTAATTCAATAATATATATATGGCATATGTATATAGTTTTTTATTCTATTTATTTATTTTTATTTTTTAAAAGATTTTATTTATTTATTTGACAGAGAGAGAGTTAGTGAGAGCAGGAACACAAGCAGTGGGAGTGGGAGAGGGAGAAGCAGGCTTCCCACAGAGCAAATAAATAAATAAGTAAAATCTTTTTTAAAAACTACATATAGTGGCACCTGGGTGGCTCAGTCATTAGGCTCAGGTCATGATCCCGGGGTCCTGGAATCGAGTCCCACATCGGGCTCCCTGCTCGGCGGGGAGCCTGCTTCTCCCTCTCCCACTCCCACTGCTGGTGTTCCCTCTCTCGCTGTATCTCTCTGTCAAATAAATAAAATATTTTAAAAAAATAAAATACTAAAATTTCTGTTACATCAATTTTGAATTGAAGTTTATATTTTATATTGCATGTATTTGAGATACTTCTATGTTATTATCCACTTAAAATCAATGGGCAGCTCTATTTTTAATTCTTTGAGGAACCTCCATACTGTTTTCCAGAGTGGCTGCACCAGCTTGCATTCCCACCAACAGTGTAGGAGGGTTCTCCTTTCTCCACATCCCCGCCAACATCTGTCCTTTCCTGACTTGTTAATTTTAGCCATTCTGAGTGGTGTGAGGTGGGATCTCATTGAGGTTTTGATTTGGATTTCCCTGATGCCGAGCGATATTGAGCACTTTTCCATTTGTCTGTTGGCCATTTGGATGTCTTCTTTGGAAAAATGTCTGTTCCTGTCTTCTGCCCATTTCTGGATTGGATTCTTTGTTCTTTGGGTGTTGAGTTTGATAAGTTCCTTATACATTTTGGATATTAGCCCTTTATCTGATATGTCATTTGCAAATATCTTCTCCCATTCTGTCGGTTGTCTTTTGGTTTTGTTGACTGTTTCTTTTGCTGTACAAAAGCTTTTTATCTTGATGAAGTTCCAATAGTTCATTTTTACCCTTGCTTCCCTTCCTTTAGCGATGTTTCTAGGAAGAAGTTGCTGTGGCTGAGGTCGAAGAGGTTGCTGCCTATGTCCTTCTTTAGGATTTTGATGGACTCCTGTCTCACATTGAGGCCTTTCAACCATTTGGAGTCTATTTTTGTGTGTGGTGTAAGAAAATGGTCCAGTTTCATTTTTCTGCATGTGGCTATCCAATTTTGCTAACACCATTTGTTGAAGAGACTGTCTTTTTTCCATTGGACATTCTTTCCTGCTTTGTCAAAGATTAGTTGACCATAGAGTTGAGGGTCCATTTCTGGGCACTCTATTCTGTTCCATTGATCTATGTGTCTGTTTTTCTGCCAGTATCATACTGTCTTGATGATGACAGCTTTGTAATAGAGCTGGAAGTCCGGAATTGTGATGCTGCCAGCTTTGCTTTTCTTTTTCAACATTCCTCTGGCTATGCGTGGTCTTTTCTGGTTCCATACAAATTTTAGGATTATTTGTTCCATTTCTTTGAAAAAAGTGGATGGTATTTTCATGGGGATTGCATTGAATGTGTAGATTGCTCTAGGTAGTATTGACATCTTCACAATATTTGTTCTTCCAATCCATGAGCATGGAACATTTTTCCATTTCTTTGTGTCTTCCTCAATTTCTTTCATGAGTATTTTAGAGTTTTCTGAGGACAGATCCTTTGCCTCTTTGGTTAGATTTATTCCTAGGTATCTTATGGTTTTGGGTGCAGTCGTAAATGGGATCAACTCCTTAATTTCTCTTTCTTCTGTCTCGTTGTTGGTGTATAGGAATGCCACTGATTTCTGTGCATTGATTTTACATCCTGCCACTTTACTGAATTCCTGTATGAGTTCTAGCAGTTTTGGGGTGGAGTCTTTGGGATTTTCCACATAAACTATCATATCATCTGCAAAGAGTGAGAGTTTGACTTCTTCTTTGCCGATTTGGATGCCTTTGATTTCTTTTTGTTGTCTGATTGCTGTGGCTAGGACTTCTAATACTATGTTGAATAGCAGTGGTGAGAGTGGACATCCCAGCTGTGTTCCTGACCTTAGGGGGAAAGCTCTCACTTTTTCCCCATTGAGAATGATATTCACTGTGGGTTTTTCTTAGATGGCTTTTATGATATTGAGGTATGTACCCTCGATCCCTATACTCTGAAGAGTTTTGATCAAGAAAGGATGCTGTACTGCATCAAATGCTGTTTCTGCAACTATTGAGAGGATCATATCGTTCTTGTTCTTTCTTTTATTAATGTATTGTAGCACATTGATTGATTGCAGATGTTGAGCCAACCTTGCATCCCAGGGATAAATCCCACTTGGTCACGGTGAATAATCTTTTTAATGTACTGTTGTATCCTATTGGCTAGTATTTTGCTGTGAATTTTTGCGTCCATGTTCATCAAGGGTATAGGTCAGTAATTCTCCTTTTTGATGGGGTCTTTGTCTGGTTTGGGAATCAAGGTAATGGTGGCCTCATAAAACGAGTTTGGAAGTTTTCTTTCCATTTCTATTTTTTAGAACACTTTCAGAAGAATAGGTTTTAATTCTTCTTTAAATGTTTGGTACAATTCCCCTGGGAAGCCATCTGGCCCTGGGCTTTTGTTTGTTGGGAGATTTTTGATGACTGCTTTAATTTCCTTAGGGGTTATAGGTCTGTTCGTGTTTTCTGTTCCTTCTTGGTTCAGTTTTGGTAGTTGATACATCTCTAGGGATGCATCCATTTCTTCCAGGTTATCTAATTTGCTGGAATAGGGTTGCTCATAATATGTTCTTACAATTCCTTGTATTTCTTTGGTGTTGGTTTTGATCTCTCCTCTTTTATTCATGATTTTGTTGATTTGGGTCATTTGCAGGTCTCCTACACCTCTGCCATCTTGCTTCCTACCCTTGAACAATAACTTTTTGATTTGTTTTTGTTTTAATCCCCCTGGTTGCAGATGGCAAAAATACTTTGCTGTGGTAATACTTAAGGGGAAGTTTAGCATAGTGATCATGATGGCAGATATCTCTCAGGAAGGAGAAAATCATTTAGAACAGAAGAGGGGTACAAGAGAATTCATTGTATTGATATTTGTATATATCTTAATCATGTTTACAAGTAGTCTTTTGAAATTACTAAAAAATACAGTTAAAAAAAAATAAAAGAACTATCACTGTTGGTGAAAAACTTTGCCATGACTCCAGCTAAAAGCAATACATAAAGAGGAACAATTTAGGTATTGGAGAGACATTGGTGGTATGATATTCTCCCAAAATTAATGTGTGGGAACACCTTTAATACACAATCACATGAGCTGGGTGGGTAGACTTTCTCATTATTCTTGCAGTATTCAGCACCTGTCCAGGAATATTCTGGATGAAATGACAACTAATTAAGTGTTGAGATCATTGCTCTTGCTTTTAATCTAGTCCTCACAGCTCTGCAAAAATTAAAAGCTGCTGTAGATATGGAACTCTTTGGAACTGCCCACAGGAAAGGAAAGGAAGTATAACACACCTCTCAGTTTAACCAACTGTGAATTATTTTTTAATGTACTTAAGTAATCTGACAGGCACAAACAGATCAATTGCATTAGCCAAAGGGATATTTATGATAATTCATGATAATAAGCCTGTTCTGTAGTTGAAAATAAAAGTCAAATGCAATATAGGCTTACAACTTTAATCAGTTAGCTTAAAAAATTCAAATATAATTAACATACAGTGTTATATTAGTTTCAGATTTACTTATCAGTTTTAAAATGACTGACAAATTATAAACAAGAATGGGTAAAAATAGGTATCAAAAGAAGAAATAGTCACTGAGAGGTAATATATTATGTCCATGTCAGGAAAAGAACTGGAAGTAATAGTCAGCTGTTAAAGCAAGCAGCTACAAATATATTATGCTCTCCTAACATATGTAAATTGAAGAGGGATTTGTATTCCAAATTGTCTTCAACAGGTTTATGCTACTGTCCTAATCCCTAAACCACTTAATATTTTTAAAATAAACCTATATGCTCAGGGTTAATTGCAAAGTCATGAATGACAACTCATGACATGACAGGGATGCCCACTCTCACCACTGCTGTTTAACATAATACTAGAAGTTCTAGCCTCAGCAGTCAGACAACAAAAAGAAAATAAAGGCGTTCAAATTGGCAAAGAAGTCAAACTCTTTCTCTTCACTGATGACATGATACTTAATGTGAAAAAAATAAAAGACTCCACCCCCAAATTGCTAGAACTCATACAGCAATTCAGCAACATGGCAGGATAAAAAAATCAATGCAGAGAAATCAGTTGTGTTGCTATACACTAATAGTGTGACTAAAGAAAGATAAATTAAGGAATTGATCCCATTTACAATTGCACCAAAAACCATAAGAGACCTAGGAATAAACCTAACCAAAGAGGTAAAGTATCTCTCCTCTAGAAACTCCAGAACACTTATGAGTGAAATTGAGGAAGACATAAAGAGATGGAAAAACATTCCATGCTCAAGGATTGGAAGAATAAACATTGTTAAAGTATCTATGCTGCTCAGAGCCATCTACACATTCAATGCAATCCCTATCAAAATAACATTGACATTTTTCAAAGAGCTAGATCAAACAATCCTAAAATTTATATGGAACCAGAAAAGACCCCAAATCACCAGGAGAATATTGCAAAAGAAAACCAAAACTTTGGTCATCACAATGCGGGACTTCAAACTCTATTACAAAGCTGTGCTCATCGAGACAGTATGCTATTGACACAAAAACAAGCACATAGATCAATGGAACAGAGTAGAGAGCCCAGAAATGGACCCTCAACTCTATGGTCAACTAATCTTCTACAAAGCAGGAAAGACTATCCAATGGAAAAAAGAAAATATCTTCAATAAATGGTGCTGGGAAAATTGGACAGCCACTTACAGAAGAATGAAACTGGAACATTCTCTTGCACCATACACAAATATAAACTCAAAATAGATGAAACACATAATGTGAGACAGGAATCCATCAAAATCCTAGAGGAGAGCATAGGCAGTAAACTCTTCAACGTTGGCCACAGCAAATTCTTGCAAGACATGTCTCTAAAGACAAGGGAAGCAAAAGCAAAAATAAATTATTGGGACTTCATCAAGACAAAAAAACTTCTGCACGGCAAAGGATAGAGTCAACAAAACTAAAAGGCAACCTACAGAATGGGAGCAGATATTTGCAAATGACATATCAGATAAAGGGCTGGTATCCAAGATCTATAAAGAACTCATCAAATTCAACACTCAAAAAACAAATAAGCCAGTCAAGAAATGGGCAGAAGACAAAAAGAGACACTTCTCCAAAGAAGACATACAAATTGCTAACAGACACTTGAAAAAATGCTCCACATCACTTGTCTTTAGGGAAATACGAATCAAAACCACAATGAGATATCATCTTACACCAGTTAGAATGGCTAAAATTAACAATACAGGGAGCAAAAAATGTTGGTGAGGATGTGGAGAAAGGGAAACCCTCTTACACTGCCGGTGGAAAGGCAAGCTGGTATAGCCACTCTGGACAACAATATGGAGGTTCCTCAAAAAGTTAAAAATAGAGCTACCCTCCAACACAGCAATTGCACTACTAGGTATTTACCCCCAAAATACAGATGTAGTGAAAAGAAGCGGCACATTCACCCCAATGTTCATTGCAGCAATGTCCCCAAAGCCAAACTGGGGAAGGAGCCAAGATGCCCTTCAACAGATGAATAGATAAAAAAAAATGTGGTTCATATATACAATGGAGTATTACTCAGCAATTAGAAAGAATGAATACCTACCACTTACATCAATATGACTAGAACTGGAGGGTATTATGTTAAGTGAAATAAGTTAATAAGAGAAAGATAATTATATGGATTCACTCATATGTGAAGTATAAAGACTAGTGCAGAGGACGATAGGGAAGGGAGGGAAAACTGAATTGGAAGAAATCAGAGCGGGAGACAAACCTTGAGAGACTCTTGACTCTGGGAAACAAACTGAGGGTTCAGACAAGGAGGTGGGTGGGCAGATGGGTTTATTGGGTGATGGGCATTAAGGAGGCCAGGTATTATGATGAGCACTGGATGTTATACACTACTAATGAGTCACTGACATATCAAAAACTAATGATATACTATATGTTGGCTAATTAAATTTAAATAAAAAAAGAAAACTCGGGACATAATTGTCTGTTAAATAACACAATTCAAAGATTAAGATATTAAATAAAAACATTTTCCTTAACTAATCAAACTATCCTATTGCTTGAATGTAATGGGCCTGTTTTATAGGTAGAAAAAATTATTCAAACGGAGCTTAAGACTTTAATCAATAAGTTAATTTAATACTTTTAAAAAACTAAAAATAATTAATAGTTATCAAAAGAAGATATATTCACTGGGACTCAGTGTGATTATTCAATGTGATTAGTTCAGAAAAAGAACTGGGGGGCATGATATTCTGTATTAATGCAAGCATCTATAAACATATTATCTTGTACAATCATATTTTAATCAAAAGTTTTCATGTTCATGTCATAGGGGAAGGGAGGGAAAGTGAAACAAGATGAAAGCAGAGAAGGAGACAAACTATAAGAGACTCAATCTCAGGAAACAAACTGAGGGTTGCTGGAGAGGAGGGAGGTGGGAGGGATGGAGTGGCTGGGTGATGGACACTGGGGAGGGTATGTACTATGGTGAGCACTGTGTATTGTGTAAGACTGATGAATCACAGACCTGTACCCCTGAAACAAATAATACATTATATGTTAATAAAAAAATAAAAATAAAATAAAATAAAGTACTATATCCTACTTAAAAAAAAGTTTTAATGTTCTTAAAAGTCTTCAGTGGATATCTTCATTATTTCCCTAAACCTAAAATATTTAACAATTTAAAAATAAGCCTATATGCTCAACAAAAATTGTAAAACCACATATTAAGACCAATGAAATAATTGTTTGCTAAATCAAGAATTTAGAAAATTAAGACATGGAAATTTTCCTAAACTAATCAAACTATCCCATCAATTGAATGTAACAGTTTTGATGATTAGGTCTCTGCCTTATTCTATTCTTACATGATGGTACTCTTTCCCTATCACCAACTCAGGAGATGATTTTTTAAAGTAGCCTGGAAATATACCACACAGATATTCAACAATGGCTAGCTGGGTCATTATTTATCGACAAGGATATGCTTAATTTTTGTAATAGTTTGAAAAAATGCCTGCAGTACTAAACATAAGATCACCTGTTTCCCACACAAAGTTCCTAAAACCTTTGAAATTTGTTCAGTTATATATACTAGCAGTTTTTGTTTGTTTTTTATAATGAGCCTGCTTTGTCACTCCCAAGTTCATGTTATTGAGTTCATGTTATTGAGGTGACTCAAGATGCGGTCCCAAGATAACTTCAGGATGAGGGCTAATCTGCAGAGTAATGACCCATGTGTTTAGAGGGTTACAGGATTAGAACTATGTCCCCCACCCCATAGTCTCTGGGGACAGAGTATGGCTGAAGATTTTCAATCATCAGTGACCAATAACTAAAACAATAATGCCAGTCCGCTAAAACTTCCATAAACAACTCTGAGACAAGGAGGCTAAGAAAGTTTCTAGGTTGGTGACTATATTGATGTTATGAGGGTGGTGCAAGCAGAGATTGCCCTCAGATTGAAAGTACTTCCAGCTTAGGTATATGATTCGTACTATGATATAAAATAGCTGCCCCTTCTTCACAAAGGCCAGGACCTCTACCCCATTCATTCATGTTAGATCTAGAGGCTCACAAATGGTATTGTTATTGGTTACCAAATATATTGACTCCCTCAAAATGGAAAGAAGTCCCAATCTTTGTGGTATTAATTCCATTCACCAGCACCTGTTGTAGCCTAGGATGCAATAGGGAAGTGAAAGGAGGTCAGTACCCTTCTCAGGTAGAAAAAAGGTGTCAGAGTGGTGAAGAGAGGTGTCTTCCACCTCTCTAAATCCCAGGAAACTTCAGCAATATTCTTGAGGTGATGCTATTTGGAAACTGAGGGGGATCTTGGTAATGGACTTCTAGGTTGTTAGTGTACTTTCCTCATTTTGTAGGGATTGACTATGGGATCACCTTTCTCAGTCCCAAAGGATTCCCTTTTGGGTTGCCTGCTAACACATTGGAGTCAATTTGGACAACAGGATTTAAAGAAGCACCTCATCTTCTTCTATAATAATGCCTGGCTTCAATGTTCTCTGGAGGATGATGAAAAATGGCCATAAATGGGTCCTTGAATGTTAATACTGTTTATAAGTTAGAACACTTTTGTGGGTGTCAGGAAAAATGGACCAAAATCCCATATGGTTAGACCCTTATGGTCCAGTACCAAAATGCTGATCTGTCCATCCTCCTGTAGGTGGCCTAAGGACACCACTCTCCTTACCCTCTACCCTTCGATCCACCATCAGATCAGCTGCATCAACCCTTCTACTTCTGTTAATCCACCAAGTCACCTATGATCTGTCATGTTTTCTATGTGCCTCCACCTTGTCTCTCTTGTAAACTGGTTGTGCCAAGATCCTGTACATGTCTCCCTCTATTTTCCTGAATCACTCATCTCCTCTTTGCTTCTTCTTTTGTGTGTCAGATATGGAATATGTTTTGAGAGAACTGGATGAATATTGCCTATCATTGTATATGGGCTTTCCTCCCTCATTCACTTCTAGGTTTATGGCTATGATAATTGGCGCCAATTATCTGGTCTATCTACCTCAAGACAGGGACTTTAAGGAACACTCCCAAGCAGCTCCTGAAACTCCTTTTGTTTTGGGGAGGTTCCCTGTCTTCTCCAGCCCAACATGTGTTGCCTATTTTCACATTTTGTTGGTGGATAGAAAATATGTGTCTCTTCCTCTGAACGAGCTGACCAGCTTTGCTACTTGGAGTCCAATTTCTTTGCACTCTGGACTGTTATCTTCCTCCAGTCTTGCTGATGGCACCTCACCTCTTTTGCCTCTACCTCCCCCTCCTGTTTCTGCCCTACTATGGGTGCAGCTTGCATAACTGGCTGCTCTACCATCCTCATGCCTCCAGTGTTATTGGCTGGTGCTCTTCCTATGCTTGGTATTAAGGAGCAAAGAGCACCCCAAGCTGTTGGGCCACCTCTTTATGAGGTTCAACCTGGAGGACATACTTAATCAAGATTCAGGGTCCCAAGGGTTCCTTTAGACTTTAACTGCCCCTTCCTTTTCCTTGACAGTGGGGAACACATTGATTGACCTTTAAGTGAAACCAGGTGCAACATATTTATATTTAAACTGATTTAAGATTGTTAGTTTAATTAAGGTAGACATGTCTTTGGAGTTATCAGCATTAAATATAAAACTTTTATTCTACCAAGTTTTACTAAAACTCAAATAAGCTCATGGGATCTCTGTTGCAATTTGTCATCAAGAAGATGAATTAAAATGATGGTTAATTTTGTCTGTCTCAAATATTTTAATGGATAATAGTCAAAAAACAGGTAGGTTAAATACATGAACATATTTATATATAAGACTTTTAATAGCTTTCAAAATCTTTGGTATCCTGACTCTTTGAAGATTTGCTAAGTTAAATGATAAATTTGATTGAGTTCATTGGGTAATAAAGTCTTTTCCAAATAAGATAAACAAGTAAAGTATTGATTACTGAAGATAGTTTTGTGCTTTTTGGCTGCTAATTGCAGAGACTTTGAAGATACTTGGATCTGCTGGTAACCATGTGTTATGCTTTTTTGAAAAACAGTACTAGAGAAAATCTTAAGTTTTTAGAATTAAAATATATTCATGAATTTCAGATCTAAAGAATTCTTGTGTAAGTGACAGTTCACAATTGGTTACTACTTAATTTTCACTAGAGACTAAAGTTTCTAAGAATTTAAATTCTGCTAAATGTAATTAAAATTGATGGCAATAACAGAAGCCAATTCTGTACTCAAGAAAATATGTTTATTTATAATAAAAATATATAAAGAATGGGGATACATATTATCAAGATGGGGGAGAGGTTATTCTGTCCTAAAATGAAACTGTTTGCTAAGAAAAGGCTTAGGATGAATTCTGAATGAAAAGGAAAGCTGTAGAAGGTTTGTGAAGGGAAATCTTTAGACATTTTGTTATAAGGGATCAGGAGTACGGTTGAAAATGAATGGATTTTAAAGTACATTGGTATAAGTTTGAAAATCTGCTTTTCTATTTGTTAAAAAGATAAAGTTTATTTGGATTGCTAGTCTGCTCCTGATAATAAAATTTACAGAAAGCTTTTTCTTCTCATTTTTCTGCCCAGAAAACCAGTTTTTTTTTTTTTCTTTAACTACCTAAAAAACCAGTCCATCTATGTTTTGTTTTTACCAGGTCTTTTATTACTTAAGGAAGTTAAAACTTCTCAGAGCACCAGTCTGGATCAGTTGTAGAGCATGCAACTCTTGATCTTAGGGTTTTGAGTTCAAGCCTCACATTGGGTATGGAGCCTACTTTTAAATAAATAAATAAATAAATAAATAAATAAACAAACAAATAAACAAATAAACAAACAACATTCTCAATGTTGAAGGCTCTATCTATTGCTACCAAATATATGATTTCCTCTAGAATCTCTTATTGTCACTTTGGTTAAATATAAATATGAGATTTATAATGTTCTGTAATATGTTTTAGGCATGTGCTTTAAACTTTCTGAGATTTTCAACAGATTTACAAGATTTACATTGTAGATGAAGACTTTTTTACTAATTTGGCTTATTTATTGGCATGTAAAATTACTTGGACAGCATTGTCAAAACAGTAGTGATAAACCTTAGGTTGTATTGTATGGGTAAATGCTACAGCTAATTTAGAGAACAGATCTTTAACCATGTCCGTTTCTGATTTTTTTGTCATGTATTGTTACTGTTCTGATGCTTTTGCCAAATGTATTTTGCCTTCAAGAAGATTCATAGAAAATATATATTTTTTAAGATTTTATTTATTTGTCAGGGAGAGAGCACACAAGAAGGGGGAGTGGCAGGCAGAGGGAGAAGCAGGCTTCCCACTGAGCAAGGAGCTGGATGTGGGACTTGATCCCAGGATCCCAGGATCATGACCTGAGCTGACAGGATTTTTGACAAATACATGTGTTTGATATATTTAAAATCTTAAACTGACCTGGGTAAGAATTTCCAGAACTAATGGGAAAGCTGTGTTTAAACTAAATAAATATTAAAAACATAGGACTGAATGAATTAAAGAAAATGACAAAATATTCCTTTCTGAAAAAATTGAAGCATTTATCTTTTCTCCCTACCTGAACCCTCCAGAATTCGAAACTCAGTGAGTATTCTTTCTTCCATGGCAATTATAATAATTTGTGTAAGTTCCATGAGAATCTGTTCTCCCGGCAACAGGACACCATTGGAAACACTGGTGATATTACTAAGGCTTTGACTGGAATGTCATGTTTAAAATAGAACTGCATAGACCTGGATAGGATTAGACAGCTTTAAGGAATTAAGGTTGAGTTTTTGAAGCCAATAAAGCCCCTTGAGAATTTGGCCTGATATCTTGTTACGGATTTCCCAGCAGCCTGACCAGGTGAGTAAAGAAGTCACTTCCTGGAAGGTGCAGGGTATATTGGTGACCTCTAGAGGAGGAATACAGCTTCTACAGGTATTGCAGGCAAGTCTGATGACAAATGTTTGGCTTGACTCTGGCCTCAAAAGGCTATTAAAAGTTCAGTCTAGAGATTCCTTATCAAAAGTTCCAGCAAAGCAGATTTTAAAGGATCCGTATAATCAATCAGTGTTCTTGCTGAGCTTATGTAAACAATTCGGCTAATTTTGTTAAAAATGGACTTGTTTTTCAAACAAAGAGTCCTGATTTGGCTATCTCTGGAAATGAGTGTAAGTTTAGAGAGAAAAATGTGTTTCAATAAAGTATCTGTTTAGATGTTAGATTCGAGTTTAGATTGGCTTTAAATGTTTGTTATTTGCCTAAGCTAGACAACTTGAGGTTAACTTCAGAGGGATTGCCATAACAGTTCAGATATAGACAGTCTTCTTGCTTGTTACTCTGTGGGGATAATAAAAGAGACCTTTAGGGCATATGATTATTTAAACATCTGGACAATGGGATGGACTCCAAAACAATTTGTGTAACTCAGCTGTCACCTTAATCAATTCTATGTGGCTGGGTAACAAAATTGCTCCTTAAAAGTCAGAGTGTACCCCATTCCATGAGGTTAACTATAGACTTGTGGAGATAATGGATAGAACCCCTTTCCTTATAATAGGACTGGAGAATGCACTTGGGGATGTCCTTATCTCCTGGGACAAGTCATTTCCTACTTTCCAGTGATTCCTCATAATTAGAATATTGTCAAGGCTAGACATCAGGTTTTATAATGGTTTTATCTCTTAGACATATTTGTCTTGGGAGGCATCTCTATTGATATAAATTACAAGTAGAGGCTTTAGCCAAGCACTCAGTAGCCACCTTTAACTAAGCCCAATACAAAGTCACCCCAATACTAGCACATATATGGAAATTTCTATTAGTAAAAATGTTTCTTGTTGTCCTATGTTAAATGTTACATGGGACTCTCTAGGCCATAGGAGAAGCCTTTCTCTTATCCTCAAATTATCAAAATTTTAAATGAATATGCTAACCGATAGACAGGCTCTGTCAACAAATTTACCAACTGCATAGTCCTTCCTATCAATACACTCGGAAGGATGATATCAAATATGGAGTGAAAATATGTGGCTTACTCCCACAATAGGATAATTAAGCCAAAGGTCCTTTTATGTGGAAAACAGAAACACCATATACTTGATTCATGACCCAATATTACTCACCAAATGTGATGGCTCACCCCAAAAACCTGTGACCATAAAATTAATTAACAGGAAACTTATTGGCTTGCTATGACTGGGCTAGCCCATCACACATCAGATAGCTAGCGTCCACTGGGACACAATGATTATGTGGGGCAAATTTGTGTCCCTGGCTTCCATAAGGCTGGACTGGAATATGTACTACTGGTTATGCTTGGATGCAATGTTGTAGCACTAAGACTGTCACAAGTCCAGCTAATTTCCATATCTAAACAATGTGGGACAAGATCCATGTTTCATTAGTATGACCATCTGACACCTATTTTTTTTTCATCAGTAGGTTTAGAAGATGCCATATACTTCATGGAGGCCCTTGGTAAATACACTTTTAAAGTGTTAAATGACTCTCAAAACAGCATTACATTATTAAACACTAATGTAACTCAAATGCATAAACCAATTCTACAAGGTAGAATGGCATTAGATGTCTTAACAGCAGCACAAGGAGGAACATGTGCCATTATTAAAGCAGAATGTTGCATCTACATTCCAGATTATAACAAAGCTCTATCAGGATTACTTACTTATATAAATAACCAAATCACTGCTCTTAAACACCCTACATTGTCATTTAATAATTGGTTAAGTTCTTGTTTGGGAGGTGGACTATGGTCCCTACTAAAAAGTCCCCAATCACACTTTTAAAAAAAGATTCATTCACTTATTTTAGAGAGACAGAGATATTGAGCATGAGAGGGAGAGAGTGAATCCTCAAGCAGTCTCCCTACTGAGCAGAGAGCCTGACACAGGGCTAGATCCCAGGACACTGAGATCATCACCTGACCCGAAATCAAGAGTCACTACTTAATCAACTGAGCCACTTAGGTGCCCCTGCTTATCACACTTCTTATTTTTGTTATAATATTAATCCTAATATGTTGTATCACTTTGTTCTCTTCTATTGTTGAGATACATTCAAGTAGTTCCTAACTTCTTCACCCAGTAGAAAGATGGTCCTTACTACTTGAAACAAATTCATCCTGATGTCCACTGTGGACTCTACAGCAATGGCCTTCTGTAATAGTCACTTGCAGAGACAGATAGTGACCAATTTCAGTCCATATGTAGGGACATCTCTACAGTCCCTACTGGGTTGAACAAGTCATGGAATATGAGCCCTTTGCCCTTCAGCAACCTTAAATATTTAAGGACCAAAAATTGTTCAGGAGGGAAATGATGACAGATAGAAGCAGAAAAATGTTCGCTTTTAGCCCAGAACTCTCTCCTATAGCTTGCATTATTTTGTTTTATTTTATTTTATTTTTATATTATTTATTTGGGAGAGAGAGTGAGAAAGAGAATATGAAAGGTGGAGGGTCAGAGGGTGAAGCAGACTCCTCACCAATCCGGGAACCCAACTTGGGCCTCGATCCTGGGATTCCAGGATTACTATGTGGGCTGTAGGCAGATGCTTAACTGACTGAGCCACCCAGGCACCTCAAGTTTGCATAATTTCAATAAGGATCAAATATGTGATACTTACTACATTCTTAAAGGGTCTAGAGACTTCCCATACATCTCACAATAGTTAATATCAAGATGAATGATGTAAGCACCAGAGAAATCTTGAAAAGCATTTTTATGAGTAGAAATTTGAAGAAAACACTTATGCTCTAATGCACCCTGCACATCTCCCCCTTTGAACACTAAGCATATAGCAATCATACAACAAAAGTGCAGCTCTTTCTGCCCGTAGGTCCTATTCTCATCCTCCTTAAATAAACTTACTAAGTTGCACCATTAAACATCTCAGGAGTTCTATTGTTTTAAAGATTTACTCATTAATTTAGAGATAAAAGGAGAGAGAGAATGTGGGGCTGGGGCAGAGGAAGAGACTCCTCAAGCAGACTCCCCACTGAACACAGAGCCCAACACAGTGCTTGATCTCACAACCCATGACTCTTGCTGAAGCCAAGAGTCAGAAGCTCAATCAACTGAGCCAACCAGGCATCCAATGAATTCTTTCTTGACTGTCATGCTCAATGATCATTCAACATTCTTAACATAAGAGTGTTTTATCAAGTCCATTAACCAAAATTGCATCCCATTTCACCTTTATTTTCAAGTAAAGAGAACTTCATAGTTGGCAAGATTAATAAGTTCTAGAGATCTAACACTGGACCTATACTTAACAATATTGTTTTGTGCACTTACAAACAAATTTAAGAGGTTATAACTCACCTTCAATATTTTTAACACACACACATATTAAAAATAAAAGTAAAGTGAATAATCCTTTTAATGTACGGTTGTATCTTATTTGCTAGCATCTTGCTGAAAGGATCTGTACTCTGAAAACTATAGAACACTTATGAAATAAATTGAGGAAGAAACAAAAAATAGAAAAAAATTCCATGCACATGGATTAGAAGAATGAATGTCTATGCTACCAAAACTATCTAAATATCCAATGCAATCTGTATCAATATACCATCAGCATTTTTTCACAGAGCTGGAGCAAACAATCCTAAAATTTGTATGGACAGAAAAGACCCCAAGTAGACAAAGTAATGTGAATAATAAAATCAAAGCTGGAGGCATCACAGTTCCAGACTTCAAGCTGTATTACAAAGCTGTCATCATCAAAAGGGTATAGTACTGTCACAAAAACAGACACATAAAGTAATGGAACAGAATAAAGAACCCAGAAATGGACCGTCAGCTCTATGGTCAACTAATCTTTGACAAATCAAGAAAGAATGTCAAAAGGAAAAAAAAATACAGTCTCTTCAACAAAAGGTTTTGGGAAAATTGAACAGCTTCATGCAGGAAAATGAAACTGGAACACTTCCTTATAACATTCACACAAATAAACTCAAAATGGAAGAACCACCTAAATATGAGACAAGAATCCATAAAATCCTAGAGGCAGCAACTTCTTTGACTTCAGCTGCAGCAACTTCTTGCTAGACATGTCTCCACAGGCAAGGGAAACAAAAGCAAAAATGAACTGTTGGGACTTCATCAAGATAAAAAGCTTTTGCACAGCAAAGGAAAGAGTAAAAAAACTAAAATGTAACCTATGGGATGGGAGAAGATATTCGCAAATGACATATCAGATAAAGGGCTAGTATCCAAAATCTATAAAGAACTTATCAAACTAAAAATGTAAAATAGGGATGTCTGGGTGGCTCAGTCAGTTAAGTGTCTGCCTTCAGCTCAGGTCATGATCTTAGGGTCCTGGGATTGAGCCCTGTGTCAGGCTCCCTGCTCAGTGGGGATTCTGCTTCTCCCTCTCCCTCTGTTTTTCTCCCCCTGCTCAAGCTCTCCCTCTCTCTCTCAAGTAAACAAATCAAATCTTTAAAAAATGAAAAAAATAACTAATTATAAAAATGGGCCAAACAACATAAATAAACATGGTTTATGGTTACTCTAAGTTAGCCATAGAGTATAAATAGGTATATACTTATATGAAAATATGTAGAACTTTCTTAGCCATAAAGAAAATATGAAATAAAACATGATGAAATATCACTAAACATCTGTTGTATAAAATATATTTAATTCAGAGAACCAGTCTCAATACTAAACTGAAGACAGGGTCAGAGTTTTCTTCATTCATATGTACACAAGTGTTCATAAAACCTTAAGTTGTAATAGTCAAAATTTTGAAATTTTGAAATAATCCAAATGTGAAAAGAAATGACAAGGATTAGATACTGCTTGAGTCTATTCATAAAATATTAAAGTACAAACTTACATAAATGGACAATAGATTAGTGGTTTGCAGGGGTTAGGGACTGGGAATTGGGTCGAGGTGAGTGATAGATTCCGATATGACTAAAAAGGCTTAACACAAGAAATCTTTGTGATGATTTTACCTTTCTAATTCTTGGTTGAGGTTGTTACCCACATTTATGCATGGGTTAAAATTACATAAACTACCCCCCCACACACAAACACACACTCAATGAGCACATTTAAAAGTAGTAACATATGAACAGTTTCTGTGGACTGTAGTCCATTCAATTTCTCAGTTGTGACATTATGCTGGGATTATACAAAATATTACCACTGAAAGATATGGGGGAAGGGACTTCTATGTACCAAATTTGCTACTTTTCACATGTCTATAATCATTTCATACTAAATAAAAAAAATCAAAAATGTAAAATAGGGATGTCTGGGTGGCTCAGTCAGTTAAGTGCTGCCTTCAACTCAGGTCATGATCTTAGGGTCCTGGGATTGAGCCCTGTGTCAGGCTCCCTGCTCAGTGGGGATTCTGCTTCTCCCTCTCCCTCTATTTTTCTCCCCCTGCTCAAGCTCTCCCTCTCTCTCTCAAGTAAACAAATCAAATCTTTAAAAAAATGTAAAGTGTAAAAAGTCAAAGTGGGAGAAAAATCAGTGATACTAAATGATAATAGATTGGTTTTATATGTAGAAAAGAAATGTTACAGGGTTAGATACAGTGTAATGTATGGTGTGAAATAAATTAATTTTTAATAAAATTTAAATTATTTTAAATAAGAACAAAATAGAAGTTATCAATAAAATAAGAAGACATACAAATGGCCAACAGATACAAGAAAAAAATGCTCCGCATTATTTACCATCAGAGAAATACAAATCAAAACCAGAATGAGATACCACCTCACACCAGTCAGAATGGCTAAAATTAATGACAGGGAAAAACAAATGGTGAGGATGTGGAAAAAGGGGAATCCTCTTACACTGTTTGTGCGAACTGTATGGAGTTTCCTCAAGAAACTAAAAATAGAGCTACCCTATGAACCAGCAATTGCACTACTAGATATTTATCCCAAAGATACAGATGTAGTGAAAAGGAGGGGCACTTGCACCCCAATGTTCATAGCAGCAATGTCCACAATAGCCAAACTGTGGAAAGAGCCAAGATGTCCTTCAAGAGATGAATGGATAAAGAAGATGTCGTCCATACATACAATGGATTATTAGCCATCAGAAAGGATGTATACCCAACTTTTACATCAACATGGATGGGGCTGGAGGAGAATATGCTAAATGAAATAAGTCAATCAGAGAAAGACAATTATCATATGGTTTCACGCATATGTGGAATATAAGGAATAGTGTAGAGGATCATAGAGGAAAGGAGGGAAAACTAAATGGGAAGAAATCGGAGAGGGAGACAAACCATGAGACACTCTTGACTCTGGGAAACAAACTGAGGGTAGCAGAAAGGGAGGTGGGTGGGGGATGGGATAACTGGGTGATGGGCATTAAGGAGGGCACGTGATGTGATGAGCACTGGGTGTTATACACAACTAATGAATCATTGAACACTGCATCTGAAACTAATGATGTACTATATGTTGGCTAATTGAATTTAAATAAAGAAAAAATAAAAAGAAAGCCCTGAAAATAAAACATAAATGTTTAGGATAGAGAACTGGAAGGCATAATATTAGATTTCAAAGAAAAATCACACATTAATGTGAGCAGTTATAAATCTACTAAGCATTAATTTAAACATGCTAGGGCACCTGGGTGGCTCAGATGGTTAAACATCTGCCTTCAGCTCAGGTCATGATCTCAGGGTCCTGGGGTGGTGCCCTCCATTGGGCTTCCTGCTTGGTGGGGAACCTGCTTCTCCCCCTGTCTGGTGTTCCCCCTGCTTATATTCTCTCTTCCTATCAAATAAATATATAAAATCTTAAAAAAATATATAAACATGATTTTTAAAAAAGTGTTTTCTAATTTCCAGAAACCCTTTGCTGTTGAAGTCTTTTTGGAAATTAGAAGACACACCTGATTTATTAATTCAACATTTTAGTTGATGTTCACTCATTTCTAAATCCTTAAGCTACACTGATACTTAAAATAAATAAACCTACAGAGAGTCTGGTTTCCAGTCTGGCATGTAAGGAGCTTGGAAGTCCTCACTCCCATTCTCAGAATGAAAGAAAACAGAAAAAGCAATGAAGAGACTGAAAATGAACAACTCTTCTTAGGTCCATGAGAAAGTTGATTTCACAGGGAAAACAGCTGTCCTCAAATCAGAGCGACCAACAGGCAGCTACAGAGAGTCACCGTAGCTGATTCACTCTTCTATTTCCTGTACTGCAGTATTTATTCCATTTAGTGTATTTTTAATTTCATTTAGTAGTTTAGTAGTTCCACAGCAGGAACCACCCCCAGAACTAAGGAGGAAACTTAAGCTGTGATAGATGAGTGCTGCACGCTTGGGAGGCATGATCTTGAGAGTTAAAATCTTAAAAAGCTTAAAAGGGAATCTTTCTCAGGGGGACACACCCACTTTCCTGAACTTTACCTCCAGGAGCTCTTCTAGATTCCCGTAATGAAGGTTGGAGAAAAATCTCCTCAAGTAAGCAGCAGAAAGAGGAGAAAAGTGGCCATTTTAAAAGACTCCCAGAACATCCTGTTCTTAAATGGCTTGTCCTCAAAAGACTTTCTCAGACAAACAAAAATTGAGTTTCTTGCAAGAAATGGTAAAAAAAAAAAAAAAAAAAAAAGTTTTCCAGAAAGAAAAAAAAAAAAAATATATATATATGTATGTGTTTATTGCCATTTTGTTACTTATGTTGGTTGTTTCTGTAGTTCTCTATTACTTTCTTCCCTTTCTCTTTTCTCTCCTGATTGGTTGGTTTTCTTTAGTGATATATTTGGATTCCTTTCTTTTTATCTTCTGCCTGTCTATTACCAGCTTTGATTTGTGGTTACCACTACATTTGTGTATAACATCTTCTGCATATCACAGTCCATATGAAGCTGATAGTCACTTACATTTGAGTCCATTCTCTACTCTTCACCCTCCACATTTTAGGTATATGGTGTTATATTTTTACCGATGTCCTTATTTTTACTGCTTTTTTTGCTTCCTACATTTCTTACTCTTACCTATGGTCTTTCCTTTCCCCTCAGAGAGTCCTCTTTAACCATTCTTACACAGCTAGTTTAATGGTCATGAATTCCTTTAACTTTTGTTTGTCTGGGACACTATCTCTTCTAATCTGAAATATAGCTTTGATGCATAGAGTATTCTAGGCTGCAGATGTTTTCCTTTCAGCCCTTTGAATATATCATTTCATTTTCTTCTGTCTTGCAAAATTTCCGCTAAAAAATCTGCCAATAGCCTTATGGGGTTACCCTTGTATGTAACTATTTTCTTTTCTCTTGCTGCTTTTAAAATTCTCTCTTTATTACTACATTTTACTGTTCTAATTACTATGTGTCTTTGCATGGACCTCCTTGGGTTGATTTTGTTGGGGGCTCTCTGTTCCTCCTGGATCTGAATTTCTGTTTCCTTTCCCAGGTTCATGTAGTTTTCAGCTATTACTTCTTCAAATGAATTTTCCCATCCTCTCTCTTCTCTTTCTGGGATCCCTATAATGCAAATATTATGCTTGATGGTGTCACTGAGTTCCCAAAGTCCACTATGATTTTACATAATACTTTTTCCCTCTCATCGGCTGAGCTTGATTACCTTCCTTTACTCTATCCTCTGGGTAGCTGATTCACTCTTCTATTTCCTGTACTGCAGTATTTATTCCATTTAGTGTATTTTTAATTTCATTTATTGTTTTGTTCATTTCTAATTGGTTCTTTTTTATCCCTTTGTTGAGGGTCGCACTGATGTCTTCCACTCTTTTCTCATGTCCAGTGAGTATCTTTATAACCATTACTTTATTCTCTCTGATATATATTACTTATCTCCATCTCACTAAGGTCTCTTGCTGTCATGTGTCCTGTTCTTTCATATGGGACATATTCTTCTGTCTCCTCATTTTGTCTATTTGTGTGTGTGTGTGTGTGTGTTTTCTTCTATGTTAATAAAGTCAGCTCTATGTCCTCCTCTTGAAAGTAGTGGCCTTATTAAGAAGGGGTCTTATAGGCCCTACAGTGTAGTATCCACCATGGCAGAGTGGAAGCACAGAGGAACCTGACACTTGAGATGTGCCTCCTGTGTGTGATATGCACATCTGCTGTTTTGGTTAAGTCACTCTGTTTTTTTGTCCAGTCATCTGCAGTGCCTCTCTTTGCCTGTTGTTGGCAGTGTTCGGTCCTGTGGTGTTAGTGAACAAGTCTGTGTCTGCCTTAGGGTGGAGTTGAGTCAGACAGCCTTTTTCAGATTTAGTAGCACCAACCTGCATGGTATTTTCTTATGTTGTTCCCCAAGACACTTTCATTGACATGTGGGACCTGCAATCAGACTAGCTGTCTACCCCCAGCCCACTGCTGGGACAGCGGTCTGAGTGATGTGTTTGCTTACCATTCCCTTTCCCTAGGACAAGAGTCACTTTGGAGTGGTGTGGCCCCTGTCAGTGTTTCATACACACTGCCAGGCCTGTGATTCCAATTTGGAAGGGCTCTGGCCAAGAGATTATTGGAGGGAACATATCCACAACTTTCATGGGGGTAGGGCACACAGTGTTAAAAAGGTCTGTGCTGAGGTCCTCTGTGAGAGTGGACCTGCAGTGCTGAGACTCATCCAAGTCTGGCTGGCGAAGGTGGACTCACAGAGTACTGGGGGAAGTGGGGGCAGGGAGTGTGAGAAGTGGTTTTAGCAAGGTTTGTGCTGTTTTTTGGGGGTAGGGGACCAGCAGTGCTGGAACTGATCAGGCCTGGTGGATGAGGCAGATCCACTGAAGCACGGAGGTGGGGGCGAGATCACAGTGTTAACAAGTTAAGTAGGGAGTGCCAGCACCATGCTTGTTCCCACAGGTTGCTGTGTTTTGGCTGGGTGATGGGGAGGATAATGGTACTTGCCAGGTCCTTAGTTCCTGGAGAAGTCTTCCAAAGATCCCTGGCCCCCCACCACATGCTTTAAGATTAGTATAAACAAATCTCCCTCCTCTTGCCCCAGGTGTTTCAAACTTTTTTTTTTTTCCTATGCCCTCTGTGGGTTTTTTGTTGTGTTGTCTCTCTAAGGGCAGGGACTCATTTTCCTCTCACCCTACTGACTCTCCAAGAGCTAAGCCCAGTGGTTTTTAAAATTCCAAGTTTTAAGTCCCCGGGTTATAAGGAACTTACAAGATGTGGCCCCTCTGGTTTAAAAACCAAATGTTAAATTGTTTTCCTTAATCAGGGTCCCCAGTGTGATAGTCAATTTCTTTGTCCTTTCCATGTCTGTGGGTCCTTCCCTCCAGTGGACAGTCCCATGGTTCTGTTTAGATCCTCATGTTTCCACCCTACTTACCCTCTTTGATGTGTCCTCTTGTCTACATTTAGCTGTGGAGTTTGTTCCGTCTGTCTTCAGGGGGTTTTCTGAGTTATTCACACTGATTTGACTGTTAACTAGTTGTACTCATGGCATAATGTGAGCTTAGAGTCCTCCTACTCTGCCATCTTCCCTGGTCTGATAACTCTAGCTGATAGAATTCTTTATTAAAAAAATGTGGGTGCCTGGGTGGCTTAGGCAGTTAAGCGTGTGCCTTTGGCTCAGTTCATGATCTTGGGATCCTGGAATCAAGCCCCATGTTGGGCTTTCTGCTCAATAGGGAGTCTGCTTCTCAATCTTTCACTGCCCCTTCCTCCTGCTGATGGTCTTTCTCTCTCTCTTTAAAAGGAAAAATATTTAAAAAATAAAAAATAACCATTTAATTAATAAAACAATTCAGTGTATTATTGGATAAATCATGGACAAACATCAATATTGATTTCAGACTGTTAAAAATGTAGAAGAGTTATGGGTGTTATTCTCTATGACACTATAAAACATCAAGAAACATATTTGGAAATTATCTGAAAAACTCTATGTATAACATCACTAGATTTTACTAAATGGCTTTAATGATATGAATTACTAGAGAGAAAATTTATAATCCATGATTATGAAAAGCATATATTTTAAAGAAACAGTTATCCTCCAAATTACTATATGTACCCAAAGACATTTAAACAATTGAAAGTTCTTCAGGGAAAGATGTATGAGGTTTGTTCCTGATGATTTGACTGCCCATAGAGGACTAAAATAAAATAAAATAAAATAAAATGAAATAACTGAAAAGAAAAAGCATAACAGAAAATTCACTAAAGGCCATTTAAAGCCATTAAGAAAACATGAACTACAGCTAGATAATTAACAATGAGATTATATATATCTCAAGATTTTACAGAAGTGCAAATAGAAACCATAATAATCTATAGTCAGTTTTTTTTTTTTCATTCTTAGCCAGAGGAAAAAAAAACTTGATGAATAAAATTGGCAACTTAATGGGGAAAATAACACTCTCATTGTCTAAAGTGATGCAAGGTATTTACAAAATATTGGATCAGTTCTAATAAAATATAAAATAAAATTACCTGCAACACAGTAATTACTATAATATTAAAAACTCTACACAATCACAACATCCATCTTTAGATAGGATATTGTTAAACAAATTAAAGTGTCTGTAGATATTTATGCAGCTGTTTAGCAAAGATGATAGTTATTTGGCCCTCTTGTGGAATGATTTTCATGTAATATTGATGCATAAAAAATTAACTTACAGAGTCATGTAGAATAGTATTTTTTGTGCATTGTATGTTGTTTGTTTATGCATGGTTTTGTTTGTACACCCATATTAGGGTGCTGTAAGAGTGTTTTCTTCTAGTCCCTCAACTTAGTTTTAGTTACAAAATTGATAAAATAGAATCTAAGAAATCCCCCAACAAAAACACATACACACAGTTACCGCCACCACCAAAATGTTCCTCCAACATTTATTGCTTCTAAATCATCACTCAACACCACTGATTCCTCATACGTGTAATTGAAGACTAGAGAGAGAAAAAAAAAATGACTAAGGGACTTTAAGCCATTCCATGCTTAGGTGTGCAATATTCTTGTTGAAAAGTTATTCCATTCCATCCCAGCATAGAAGGCAATTGAATGCTTCTTACCCAGGAAAGTAGGAGCATCTAAGAAATGGACTACCCATTTATTTAAAAAAATCATCTTTGTTATATGCCAGGCTTTGTGTTAACAAAGGTGATATGTGGATATGTGTCTAATTCACAAGAGCTATGTCTAGTAAACATATTATGGTAGCAAAGATGATAGAGTATCTGATTCTGGACACAATTCCTATGTGACATGACATTTGAGATTTATTTTGCTATCACACTTCGACCTCATGAAGAAAACTTCTTGTGAATTTTGGTTTATTGTACAAACAATCTCAAATGGGCTATGTTTTTTCTCTCTCTCTTTTAAGTAATTCTGCAAACTCAATGATGCCTATTTTGATTGTTCTATTAGGTTCTAATTTTTGCATTTATTTAGTATATAATATGGGCCAACATTTGTATAGATACATCCCTGGGAACACAGTTGAAAGAGAAGTAGATGCATGGTCCTGTATGCTGTGCTGGAATTCTTCCATGAAGGCAAATAAATGATCCAAGAGTCGATGGGTGAACAATTATTAGAAACATCAATATATTTCAGCAAAGTCCCAACATGATGAAGATTTACTCACCAAAACAAAGATTCCTATAAATATGAGCCCCACAAATAAATCAGCCCATTGGGTGTGAAATATAAAACTATCATTTTGTGGTTTCTGAAAGTTCTGGAATATGAAATTTATATGTCCAGTGGGAAACAATTTAAGAATAAAAAGGATAGTGCCTCATATCAGTGAGGTCATATGACACATGTCTTTCTCTGATTGACTTATTTCGCTCAGCATAATACCCTCCAGTTCCATCCACGTCGTTGCATATGGCAAGATCTCATTCCTTTTGATGGCTGCATAATATTCCATTAATCTCAGGAAACAAACTGAGGGTTGCTGGAGTGGTGGGCGGTGGGAGGGATGGGGTGGCTGGGTGATAGACATTGGGGAGGGTATGTGCTATGGTGAGCACTGTGAATTGTGCAAGACTGTTGAATCACTGATCTGTACCTCTGAAACAAATAATGCAATAAATGTTAAGAAAAAAAAAAGAAGATAGTAGGAAGGGAAAAATGAATGGGGGGAAATCGGAGGGGGAGACAAACCATGAGAGACTATGGACTCTGAGAAACAAACTGAGGGTTCTAGAGGGGAGGAGGGTGGGAGGATGGGTTAGCCCCGTGATGGGTATTAAATAGGGCACGTTCTGCATGAAGCACTGGGTGTTATATGCCAACAGTGAATCATGGAACACTACATCAAAAACTAATGATGTAATGTAGGGTGATTAACATAACAATAAAAATTTTTAGAAACAGAATAAAAGGGAGAAAACCCCTTATCACCCTCATAGAAAAACATAATTCTACCCTGTCTTTTTCCTGAACAATAAAAACTTATCCAGAACTACACAGCTTTGGTGTAGTGTTGAAACTACAGGAAAAGAATAGAAAAATGTGGCAGGATATTTTACCACTCCTGGACCCTAGCATAATCATCGTTCTTACACTGTCTTGGAAGTAATTCTATCCTACGGTAACATGAGGTATCTCAGATTTTGTGAAGTATTTTACAACCCTCTGATAACTTTCCACAGTCTCTCTATTTATACATATATTACTCATACATGATAATCTTTTTCACTCCCAAATTATAAATAGGATAATATTATATGAGTTAGAGAAAGATAGCATTAGTTTAAGTGGAAATGGAAGTTGATGACACATTAAATTGATTATGGACCCTTTGGCAGTGCCACACTTGGAGGCCAACTGAGACAGTGGTGGGACATGGCTCCTCCAAGCGGTTGCAGCACCGCAGCTGGTACTGCTCCTGCTGGTGCAGAACCTGGAGCTACACCCTCTGTCACTGTGGTATGTGCTTGTTACTTCCTCCTACCACTATCTCCAGGGAGAATTCCATGCCGGACTTCATCTCCACATCACCAGTTTGCTTTGTTTTGTTTTTCGTTCTAAGTATGTTTTCTATGGAGGGATATATTGCAAATACATAAATCATAAATAACAGCTCGATGAGTTTTTCATAAAGGAGAAACAGTCTTATAACCCCCAGCCATATCAAGAAACAGACCTCACCAGACTTCCAGAGTTCCCTTTGCATGTCCTCGTGTTGCAACACCCTAGAAAGATAACTTATTCTTACTAATATCACTGTAGATGAAATTTCCCTGTTTTTTTTTTAACTTTAGATGATGGTATCACTCATTTATATCTAAATTATTTCACTGAACATCATGCTCATGAAATTTGTCTGTATTATTGCATGTGTCTATTGGTAGTTGGTTCTCATTTCTGTGTAGTATCCTATTACATGATTATGACAAAATGTATACTGTTATTGATGGACACTTGAATCATCTTTGGCTCAGGATTATTATAAACAATGGTTTTATAAAGATGAATTTGGTGTACATATGTACACATTATACATGGGATGTCAATTAGTTATATTTGTAGATATGAAATTATCAAGCCATAGGGTTATCAGAAAATCCCAACTCCCCCCAAAAGAAAGACTGTTCCAAAGTAATTATAAATGAGATTTATCACTAACTTTGACAGTGCATTCTAACATGAATGCATATGATTGGAAAACATTGTTAGTATTCCAGCAGTGTAACTGCAAGAGAAGCTGGGTAAAACAGGCGCTGGCTTCCCTCTTGGAGAGGCATCAATACATATGCTGAGAAACCACACTTACAGGAAGAGTTTTCAAAATCACATGGCAGTGAAAACAAAAATAAATAAAAACTTCAAAAATGACAAAATGATTACGATATTGTACACCTAAAACTAATATAACACTATATGTTAACTATACTGCAATTAAAAATTAATAATAAAACTATAAATTTATATACAATAGATGTTCATTAATTTTCTTTAATTCTTTATATCCATAGCATAAAATGTGGAGACGATTGATTGTCTTTAGCTTAATGTTAATTAAATATTATATGGCAGGCATTTTCACTATTTGCACTAATGCTTTGAGGGAAATATTGCTATAATAATGCACTTTAATTGAAAAATTAGAAAACCACTGAAATAAAACAATCTATTCAACAAACTATTGGCCTTAGACTGATACTCTTTGGGCCTATATTATTACTGTTTTCCATCAGAGCTTGCTACTCGTAACTGAAAACACAAAAGAGTGTTATCTTTCATTGAACTGGAAGGAGTTGAATTTGAACATTTCTGTTTTCAGAGTGGGACACTGGAAAATTATAGTGAGGAATCAATCCATGGAACTTGAGAGAGACTGCTGGCCTGCTCACCATACTCATTCCCTTCCCTGGGAGATTATTAGAACTTATTAACAGACTGTGATGGCAGGTTTGTCCATGAGGTTTGCTTTGGTCAACAAATGGAAGTGAATGTCAATGAGACAAAAGTAATCAGTGTGTGTATTTGACCAAATTCTCTGCTTTCTGCCACAGCAACCAGGAAGATCCAGGTAGGTGCTACTCAGTCAGAATGAAGATGAAATTCCAGTGGGAACAAAACCCTCAGATGGTTCATAATGGATGTGTCATATAAAATAAAGCAATCTTTGTGGAATTAAGCTACGTCAAGAAGGTTATTTATTTTTTCAACACCAAATAGTTTTTCTGACTAATGTTTTACTCCTTTGTCAACACAGAAATTTGACAAGAGGGTATCTAGGTCTTATATTTTTAATAAAGCAGTTATACTCTAACCTGAACTGCTTACTTGGAGATTTTAAATATACATACTTTAATAGTTTTCACAAGAAAGTACAGGTAATGGTGACATTTTTCCTGATCCATAGCTGTGTGGAAATCTGTATCATCTTATTAAACTAGCAGTGATCTTGGACTTGAAATTGCTAGTGGAGGTGAAACTGGCCTTGTGTTAATCAGGTGTCTATTTGGAGCAAAAGACAGAAAATATTCTGGCAGATTTTCAGAAGCACCATGAGTAATCATATCAATAACACCATGTTCATTCAAATGCCCTCTATTCTAGAACAGAGAGCTTTAATGGGTGGATGATTTAATTCTGCTTATTAGCTGATCCTTGGGATGTTTGAGATGTTAAAAGTAGCTTGGCTTCGAGACTCTGGTTACAGTCCATTAGTTGCCTTCATTTTTCCTCTCATAAAAGTGACATATTTGAAACATTTAAATAGCATGTTTCATCTACAATTCCTGGTCTTGCCCACCTGTTCCTGGAATTTCAGCTTGCAGACTTTTTAAATTTGCTAATAACAGTGACCTTCTGTCAGTGTTTACAATACTTGGATAGTGAACGTAGATTGGGTATCCAAGCTCCAGGAATTCTGTCATAGGTAAGAGACTTTAATCAACCCCAGAGAACAGCCATACACATACTTTCCAAATACAAGAAAAGAATTAAGTACTATATATATATCACATCTCTCTCTCTCTCTCTCTCTCTCTCTCTCTATATATATATATATATATATATATATATTATATATATCTGTATCTATAATCTATATATCTGTATCTGTAGATCCCACATCTCCTTTAGCCAAACATTTATTGATCAACTGGACCCTTGGGTTGTTTCCAGACCTAAGCTATTGTAATAATGCTGTAATAAATATAGGGGTGCTTACATCTTTTTGAATTTGTGTTTTTATTTTCTGTGTAAATACACAGTAATGGAATCACTGGATCATATGGTAATTCTATTTTTAATTTTTTGAGGAACCTCCATACTCTTCTGTCAGTGACTATACCCATTTGCATTCCCATTACTAGTAAAAGGGTTCCCTTTTCTCCACACTTATTTCTGTGTGTCTTTGTGTTTTGCTTTGTTTTGTTTTGTTTTTTTAGCCATTCTAGCAGGTGTAATGTTATATCTCATTGTGATTTTAATTTGCATTTCCCTTATGATTAGGTATGTTGAGCATCTTTTCATGTGCCTATTGGCCATCTGAATGTTTTCTTTGTAAATATGTCTATTCAGGACCTCTTCCCATATTTTATTGGAGTTTTTGGGTTGTATAAGTTCTTTATTTTGGATATTAACTCCTTATCAGATATATATTTGCAAATATCTTCTTCTATTACTAGGTTGCTGTTTTGTTTTGTTGATGGCTTTCTTTGCTTTGCAAAAGCTTTTTATTTTGCTATAGTTCCAATTGTTTAATTTTGTTTTTGTTTATCTTGCCTGAGGACACATATCTAGAAAAAAATGTTTCTACTCCCAATACCAAAGAAATTACTGCATATGTTTCTTCTACAAGTTTTGTGGTTTCCAGTATCACATGAAGATCTTCAATCTATTTTTTTAATGTTTATTTATTTATTCATGAGAGTCAGAGAGAGACAGAGAGAGGCAGAGGCAGAGGGAGAAGCAGGCTCCCCAACTAGCAGGGAGCCTGATGCGGGACTCGATCCCAGGACCCTGGGATCATGCCCTGAGCCAAAGGCAGACGCTTAACCATCTCAGCCACCCAGGCATCCGATCTTTAATCAATTTTGAGTTTATTTTTTCTGTATGGTGTAAGAAAGTGGTCCAGCTTTTTTGGGTGGTGCTGTCAAGCTTTCCCAGCACCATTCATTGAAGAGAGTGTCTGTTCCCCATTGTATATTATTGCCTTTTTTATCGTAGATTAATTGACCATATCAAGACAGGTTCATTTCTGGGCTCTCTATTTTGTTCTGTTGATCTATGCATCCATATTTGTGCCAATGCCATACTGTTTTGATTATTATAGCATTTTAGTATATTTTGAAATCTTTAATTGTGATACCTTCAGCTTTATTCTTCTTTCTCAAGATGGCTTTGGCTATTCAAGATTTTTTATGGTTTCATAAAAATGTTAGTATTATTTGTTATAGTTTTATGAAAAAAAAATTTTTTTGGAAACTGGATATCTTTTTTTTTTATTCTTATGTTAATCCCCATACATTACATCACATTAGTTTTAGATGAAGTGTTCCATGATTCATTGTTTGTGCATAACACCCAGTGCTCCATGCAGAATGTGCCCTCCTCAATACCCACCACCAGGCTAACCCATCCTCCCACCTCCCTCCCCTCTAGAACCCTCACTTTGTTTTTCAGAGTCCATCGTCTCTCATGGGTCGTCTACCCATCCGATTTCCCCCGCTTCATTCTTCCCCTGCCGCTACCTTCTTCTTCTTTTTTTTCTTAACATGTATTGCATTATTTGTTTCAGAGGTGCAGATCTGAGATTCAACAGTCTTGCACAATTCACAGCGCTTACCAGAGCACATACCCTCCCCAGTGTCTATCACCCAGTCACCCTATCCCTCCCACCCCACCCCCACTCCAGCAACCCTCAGTTTGTTTCCTGCAATTAAGAATTCCTCATATCAGTGAGATTATATGATACATGTCTTTCTCTGTTTGACTTATTTCACTCAACATAATACCCTCCAGTTCAATCCACGTCGTTGCAAATCGCAAGATCACATTCCTTTTGATGGCGGCATAAGATTCCATTGTATATATATACCACCTCTTCTTTATCCATTCATCTGTCGATGGACATCTTGGCTCTTTACACAGTTTGGCTATTGTGGACATTGCTGCTATAAACATCGGGGTGCACGTACCCCCTCGGATCCCTACTTTTGTATCTTTGGGGTAAACACCCAGTAGTGAAATTGCTGGATCATAGGGTAGCTCTATTTTCAACTTTTTGAGGAACCTCCATACAGTTTTCCAGAGTGGCTGCACCAGCTTGCATTCCCACCAACAGTGTAGGAGGGTTCCCCTTTCTCCACATCCCCGCCAACATCTGTCGTTTCCTGACTTGTTAATTTTAGCCATTCTGACTGGTGTGAGGTGGTATCTCATTGAGGTTTTGATTTGGATTTCCCCGATGCCGAGCAATATTGAGCACTTTTTCATGTGTCTGTTGGCCATTTGGATGTCTTCTTTGGAAAAATGTCTGTTCCTGTCTTCTGCCCATTTCTGGATTGGATTCTTTGTTCTTTGGGTGTTGAGTTTGATGAGTTCTTTATAGATTTTGGATACTAGCCATTTATCTGATATGTCATTTGCAAATATCTTCTCCCATTCTGTCAGTTGTCTTTTGGTTTTGTTGACTGTTTCCTTTGCTTTGCAAAAGCTTTTTATCTTGATGAAATCCCAATAGTTCATTTTTGCCCTTGTGTCCCTTGCCTTTGGCGATGTTTCTAGGAAGAAGTTGCTGCGACTGAGGTCAAAGAGGTTGCTGCCTGTGTTCTCCTTTAGGATTTGGATGGACTCCTGTCTCACATAGAGGTCTTTCAACCATTTGGAGTCTATTTTTGTGTGTGGTGTAAGGAAATGGTCCAGTTTCATTTTTCTGCATGTGGCTATCCAATGTTCCCAACACCATTTGTTGAAGAGACTGTCTTTGTTCCATTGGACATTCTTTCCTGCTTTGTCAAAGATGAGTTGACCATAGAGTTGAGGGTCCATTTCTGGGCTCTCTATTCTGTTCCATTGATCTATGTGTCAGTTTTTGTGCCAGTACCATGCTGTCTTGATGATGACAGCTTTGTAATAGAGCTGGAAGTTCGGAATTGTGATGCCGCCGGCTTTGCTTTTCTTTTTCAACATTCCTCTGGCTATGCGGGGTCTTTTCTGGTTCCATACAAATTTTAGGATGATTTGTTCCATTTCTTTGAAAAAAGTGGATGGTATTTTGATGGGGATTGCATTGAATGTGTAGATTGCTCTAGGTAGCATTGACATCTTCACAATATTTATTCTTCCAATCCATGAGCATGGAACCTTTTTCCATTTTTATGTGTCTTCCTCAATTTCTTTCATGAGTATTTTATAGTTTTCTGAGTACAGCTTCTTTGTCTCTTTGGTTAGACTATTTCCTAGGTATCTTATGGTTTGGGGTGCAATTGTAAATGGGATCGACTCCTTAATTTCTCTTTCTTCTGTCTTGTTGTTGGTGTATAGGAATGCCACTGACTTCTGTGCATTGATTTTATATCCTCCCACTTGACTGAATTCCTGTATGAGTTCTAGCAGCTTTGGGGTGGAGTCTTTGGGGTTTTCCACATAAAGTGTCATATCATCTGTGAAGTGTGAGAGTTTGACTTCTTCTTTGCCATTTTGGATGCCTTTGATTTCTTTTTGTTGTCTGATTGCTGTGGCTAGGACTTCCAATACTATGTTGAATAGCAGTGGTGATAGTGGACATCCCTGCCGCATTCCTGACCTCAGGGGGAAAGCTCTCAGTTTTTCCCCATTGAGAATGATATTTGCTGTAGGTTTTTCATAGATGGCTTTTATGATATTGAGGTATGTACCCTCAATCCCTATACTCTGAAGAGTTTTGATCAAGAACGGATGCAGTACTTTGTCAAAAGCTTTTTCTGCATCTATTGAGAGGATCTTATGATTCTTGTTCTTTCTTTTGTAATGTATTGTATCACATTGATTGATTTGCGGATGTTGAACCAACCTTGCAGCCCAGGGATAAATCCCACTTGGTCATGGTGAATAATCCTTTTAATGTACTGTTGGATCCTATCAGCTAGTATTTTGGTGACAATTTTTGCATCCATGTTCATCAAGGATATTGGTCTGTAATTCTCCTTTTTGATGGGGTCTTTGTCTGGTTTTGGGATCAAGGTAATGCTGGCCTCATAAAATGAGTTTGGAAGTTTTCCTTCCATTTCTATTTTTTGGAACAGTTTCAGAAGAATAGGTATTAATTCTTCTTGAAATGTTTGGTAGAATTCCCCTGGGAAGCCATCTGGCCCTGGGCTTTTGTTTTTTGGGAGATTTTTGATGACTGCTTCAATTTCTTAGTGGTTATAGGTCTGTTCAGGTTTTCTATTTCATCCTGGTTCCGTTTTGGTAGTTGATACATCTCTAGGAATGCATCCATTTCTTCCAGGTTATCTAATTTGCTGGCATAGAGTTGCTCATAATATGTTCTTAGAATTGTTTGTATTTCTTTGGTGTTGGTTGTGATCTCTCTTCTTTCATTCATGATTTTGTTGATTTGGGTCATTTCTCTTCTTTTTTTGATAAGTCTGGCCAGGGGTTTATCAATCTTGTTAATTCTTTAAAAGAACCACCTCCTAGTTTCATTGATCTGTTCTACTGTTCTTTTAGTTTCTATTTCATTGATTTCTGCTCTGATCTTTATGATTTCTCTTCTCCTGCTGGGTTTAGGCTTTCTTTGCTGTTCTTTCTCCAGTTCCTCTAGGTGTAGGGTTAGGTTGTGTACTTGAGACCTTTCTTGTTTCTTGAGAAAGGCTTGTATTGCTATATACTTCCCTCTTAGGACTGCCTTTGCTGCATCCCAAAGATTTTGAATAGTTGTGTTTTCATTTTCATTGGTTTCCATGTATTTTTTAAATTCTTCTTTAATTTCCTGGTTGACCCATTCATTCTTCAGTAGGATGCTCTTTAGCCTCCATGTATTTGAGTTCTTTCTGACTTTCCTCTTGTGATTGAGTTCTAGTTTCAAAGCATTGTGGTCTGAAAATAGGCAGGGAATGATCCCAATCTTTTGGTACCGGTTGAGACCTGATTTATGAACTAGGATGTGATCTATTTTGGAGAATGTTCCATGGGCACTAGAGAAGAATGTGTATTCCGTTGCTTTGGGGTGGAATGTTCTGATTATGTCTGTGAAGTCCATTTGGTCCAGTGTGTCATTTAAAGTCTTTATTTCCTTGTTGATCTTTTGCTTAGACGATCTGTCCATTTCAGTGAGGGGGATGTTAAAGTCCCCCACTATTATTGTATTGTTGTCGATGTGTTTCTTTGCTTTTGTTATTAATTGCCTTATATAATTGGCTGCTCCCATGTTAGGGGCATAGATATTTACAACTGTTAGATCTTCTTGTTGGATAGATTCTTTAAGTAGGATATAATGTCCTTCCTCATCTCTTATTACAGTCTTTGGTTTAAAATCTAATTTGTCTGATATAAGGATTGCCACCCCAGCTTTCTTTTGGTGTCCATTAGCATGGTAAATGGTTTTCCACCCCCTCACTTTCAATCTGGGGGTGTCTTTGGTTCTAAAATGAGTCTCTTGCAGACAGCATATCGATGGGTCTTGTTTTTTAATCCAGTCTGATACCCTTTGTCTTTTGATTGGGGCATTTAGCCCATTTACACTCAGGGTAACTATTGAAAGTTATGAATTTAGTGCCATTGTATTGCCTGTAAGGTGACAGTTACTGTATATTGTCTGTGTTCCTTTTTCGTCTATGTTGCTTTTAGGCTCTCTCTTTGCTTAGAGGACCCCTTTCAAGATTTCCTGTAGGGCTGGTTTTGTGTTTGCAAATTCCTTTAGTTTTTGTTTATCCTGGAAGCTTTTTATCTCTCCTTCAATTTTCAATGACAGCCTAGCTGGATAGAGTATTCTTGGCTGCATATTTTTCTCATTTAGTGCTCTGAATATATCCTGCCAGTCCTTTCTGGCCTGCCAGGTCTCTGTGGATAGGTCTGCTGCCAATCTAATATTTCTAACATTGTAGGTTACAAATCTCTTTTCCTGAGCTGCTTTCAAGATTTTCTTTTTGTCTCTGAGACTCATAAGTTTTACTATTAGATATTGGGGTGTTGACTTATTTTTATTGATTTTGAGAGGGGTTCTCTGTGCTTCCTGGATTTTCATGCCTGTTTCCTTCCCCAAATTACGGATGTTCTCTGCTATAATTTGCTCCATTATACCTTCTGCCCCTCTCTCTCTTTCTTCTTCTTCTGGGATCCCAATTATTCTAATGTTGTTTCGTCTTATGGTATCGCTTATCTCTCGAATTCTGCCCTCGTGATCCAGTAGTTGTTTATCTCTCTTTTTCTCAGCTTCTTTATTTTCCATCATTTCATCTTCTATATTACTGATTCTCTCTTCTGCCTCATTTATCCTAGCCGTTAGCGCCCCCAATTTTGATTGCACCTCATTAATAGCCTTTTTGATTTCGACTTGGTTGGATTTTAGTTCTTTTACTTCTCAAGAAAGGGTTTCTCTAAAAACTTCCATGCTTTTCTCAAACTCAGCTAGTATCTTTAAAGTGATGATTCTAAACTCTAGATCTGACATCGTACTAATGTCCGTATTGAGTAGGTCCCTGGCAGTCAGTACTACCTCTTGTTCTTTTTGTTGGGGTGATTTTTTCCATCTTGTCATTTTGTGCAGAGGAGAATAGATTAATGAGAGAACAAAATGCTAGCAGAGTAACAACATCCCCAGAAAATATACTCTAATCAGAAAAGACCTGAAGCAGTGGGAAAAGAAAGGGAAAGAGAGAAAAAAGAAAAAGAAAAAAAAGAGAAAAAGAGAAAGATAAAAACAAAAACAAACAAAACAAAACAACAACAAAAACAAAAAACCAGAATGTGATCAAATATGATCAGGCTGGTATATAGATCAGTGCCACACACTAGATTTGGGGTGTATTTTGGTCTTTTAGAAGAAAGTGCCTCCCAAAATTTTAAAGAAAGAAAAACTTATATATGTACAAAATAAGGGTTGATATGATGAAGGAATGGAATATGACTGTAAAGATGGAAATTATAAAAAATTTTATAAAAGGAATTGATAAGAAGTTGTTTGAAAAAAGAAAGAAGAGGATTTAAAAAAAGAAAAAAAAAGAAAAAAAGGGAGAGGATGTGATCAGGCAGGGGAATAGAAAACACCATATACTAGAGATTTAGGGTATATTTTAATCTGTTAGAAGAAACTATCTCAAAATTTTAAAGAGAGAACAACTTATATATATAAGCCAAAAATACGGGTAACTACTATGAAGGAATAGAATATGACTCTAAAAATGAAAAATAATTTTTTTTTAAAAAAAAGGGATTGATAAGATGTTGGTTGAAAAAGGGAAAAAGAAAAATTCAAAAAGAAAAAAAGACAGTTAAAAAAAATTAACTTTGAAAGACTAAAGTATCATGGTAAAAAAGCCGTGAATTCTATGTGCAGTATTCCCCTAGTGCTGGAGTTCTGCCGTTCTCATTGATCGGTAAACTTGGTCTTGGCTGGCTGTTCTTGCTGATCTTCTGGGGAGGGGCCTGTTGCCGTGGTTTCCAAATGTCTCTGCTGGAGGCGGAATTGCCCCGCCCTTGCCCCCTCCTGGCTAAGTAATCTGCTCGGGTTTGCTCTCCGGGGCTTTTGTTCCCTGCGAGCTTTCCGTACAGCTTTGGAGGCGGAGAGTGAAAATGGTGGCCTCCCAATCTCTGCCCCGGAGGAGCCGAGAACTCGGGGCCCCACTCCTCAGTGAGCCCCCAGAGAAAAGCCATCAGTCACTCCCGTCTCCCCGGTCTCCGGCTGCACTCCGTGCTCGCCCGGCCTGTGACCGCGCTCCTCTATCTCTGGCACCCGACCCCGTGTGGAGTCTCCAAACCCAGCAGATCCCTGCGGTGCACTCCCACGTGGCTCCTCCCAGGGGAGGAAGGTGAGTCTCCCCGGATCTGCCGCTTGTTGGGTCCCTGCTGGAGGAGCAGGGGCCCGACTGTGCCGCGGATCACCGTCTATGGCAACCCCGAGCTGAGAGCCCGCGCCTTAGCTCCGCCTCTGCAGCCGGCTTCCCTGCTCCGTCACCTGGGAGCTCTGCCACACTCAGGCACCCCCGGTCTTTCTGTGACCCCGAGGGTCCTGAGACCACACTGTCCCGGAGGGTTCCACCCTCCACTTAGCCACCGGAGTGACGTCCCTCAGCGGAGCAGACTTTTAAAAGTTCCGGTTTTGTGCTCCGTGGTTCTATCACTTGCCAGAAGCGGCCGACGGAGGCCCCTCCCCCGCCGTCTATCATCCCGAATATTGCCTCGGATTCACTTCTCCACACGTCCTACCTTCCAGAAAGTGGTCGCTTTTCTGTTCAGAGAGTTGTTGCTATTCCTTTCTTTGATCTCCTGTTGGGTTTGTAGGTGTTCAGAATGGTTTGATCCCTACCCAGCTGAATTCCTGAGAGGAGACGAAATCCAGGTCTCCTACTCCTCCGCCATCTTGCTCCGCCCCCTCCTGTTTTTTTTTTAAACTTGTGAATGTTGACATTTCTTTTATTTTTTTATTTTTATGTTATGTTAATCACCATACATTACATCATTAGTTTTTGATGTAGTGTTCCATGATTCATTGTTTGCATATAAAACCCAGTGCTCCATGCAGAACGTGCCCTCTTTAATACCCATCACCAGGCTAACCCATGCCCCTACCCCCACCCCTCTAGAACCCTCAGTTTGTTTCTCAGAATCCATAGTCTCTCATGGTTCATCTCCCCCTCCGATTTCCCCCCCTTCATTCTTCCCCTGCTGCCATCTTCTTCTCCTTCTTCTTCTTCTTTTTTTATTTTTATTTTTAAAGGGATTGAAATAAATCTGTAGATTGTTTTACGTAGTATGGACATTTTAACAATATGGATTCTCTCAATCCATGAGCATGGAATATCTTTCCATTTATGTCTTTAGTTTTTGTAATCAATGTTTTATAGTTTTCAGAGTACACTTTCATCTCCTTGGTTAAGTTTATTTTTAGGTAAATTCTTGTTGATGCATGGGCAAATACAAATTTCTTAATTTATCTTTCTGCTAATTATTAGTGCATAGAAATGCAACAGATTTCTGTCTATTAATTTGGTATCCAGGGAATTTACTAAATTTATTTATCAGTTCCAGTAGTTTTTTTGGTGAAGTCTTAAGGGCTTTCGATATGTAGCATTATGTTATCTGCCAATAGTGACAGCTTTCCTTCTTCTGAATTTGGATGCCTTTTATTTCTCTATCTTGTCTGACTGCTGTGGCTGGAGTTCTAGTATTATACTGAAAAAAGTGGTGAGAATGAACATCCTTGCTTTGTTGCTTTTCTTAGAGTAAAAGCTCTAGATTTTTCACCATTGTGTTCATGTTAGCTCTTGGGTTTCAACATATATCCTTTACTATGTTGAAGTATGTATCTTCTAAACCTACTTTGAGTTTTTATCATGAATCAATATTGTACATTGTTAAAAGCTTTTTCAGTGGCACCTGGGCGGCTCAGTCAGTTAAATGTCCCACTCTTGATCTCAATTCAGGTCTTGATCCCAGGGTTATGAGTTGGATCCCTGTGTTGGGCTCCATGTGGGGTTGGAGACAACTTTAAAGAAAAATTCCCTCTATCTGTTGAGGTAATACTATATTTTCATTCTTTTTTTTGTTTGTTACTGTGGTGTATCATATTGATTGATTTGCAAATATTGAATGGCCCTTTCATATCCAGAATAAATCTCAGTTGATCATAGTGAACAATTTTTAAAACATATTGTTAGACTCGGTTTTGCTAATACCTGAAGATTTTTACATCTATGTTCATCAGAGATATTGGCCCATACTTTTCTTTTTCTGTAGGGTTTTTTATGTGGTTTTGAAGTCAGGATAATGCTGGCCTTGTAGAACGAGTTTGGAAACTTTTCTTCCCCGTCTTTTTTTTTTTTTTTTTTTGAATAGTTTGAGAAGAATACTACTATCTCTTCTTGAAATTTTTGGTAGAATGCACCTGTAAAGCCATTTGGTCCTCGACATTCATTTATTGTGTATTTTTTTATTATTGATTCAATAATCAATTGATTAAATTCAACTGATTCATTGATACTAATCAGTGTATTCAAATGTTCTATTTCTTTCTAATTCAGTTTTGGAAGGTTGTATGCTTCTAGGTATATTACATTTCTTCTGTGTTATCCCAATTTTTTGGCATATACTTTTTTATGGTATTCTCATATAATCTTCTGTATTTCTGTGGGTCATTATAGCTCTTCCTTTATTTCTGTTTTGATTTACTTGAGTCCTTTCTGTCTCTTTCCTCTTTCTCTCTCAATAAATATGACTACAGGTGTATCAATTTTGTTTATCTTTTCAGATAGCCAGTCCAGGTTTCATTGATCTGTTTATTTTATTCTGTTTCGTTTTGTTTTGCTTAATTTAATTTTACTTTATTCTCAATTTCATTTTTTTTCTACTCTAATCTTCATTATTTCCTTTTTGTGCTGGTTTGGATATTTGTTTGTCCTTCCTTTTCTAGCTCCTTTAGTTGTAAAGTTATTGTTTATTTGAGGTTTTTTTTTGGTCCCTGAGGTACGACTGTATTGCTATTATCTTCCCTCTTACAACAGCTTTTGCTTTCAAAGATTTTGAACAGTTGTATTTTCATTTAATTTTTCTCCTGTAATTTATGTTTACTTCCTCTTTGATTTATTGGCTGACCCATTCATTATTTGATAGCATGTTACTTAGCCTGCATGTGTGTGTTCTTTCCTGATTTTCTTTAAGTTGGTTTCCAGTTTCATATTGTTGTGGTTGGAAAAGATGCATGATGTCATTTCAGTCTTTTATAATTGGTTGAGACTTGTTTGTGGCCTCAAATACGATCTGTTGTCAAGAATATTACACATGCATTTGAACAGAATATGTATTCTGCTTCTGGGTGGAATGTTCTGAATACAGCTTCTAGGGCCCTCTGAACCCTAAATGTTCAGATGTGTCATCAAAGACACTGTTTCCTTGCTGCTTTTCTTTTGGATAATCTATCCATTGATGTAAGTGGACGTTAAAGTCACTTCTTATTATTGCATTACTGTCAATTTCTCCCTTTATATCTGTTAATAGTTGTCATGTATTTAGGTACTCCAATGTTGAGTGCATAAATCTTTACAATGATCGTGTCCCCTTGTTGGATTGTTCCCTTTATTGTTATGTAGCGTCTTATTTGTCTCTTGTTACAGTCTTTGTTTTAAGGTCCATTTTGTCTGATATATGTAGTGTTACCTAGCTTTCTGCTTGCTTCCATTTGCATGGTACCTGTTTTTCATTCCTTCATGTTCAATCCCCACATGTCTATAGGCCTGAAATGAGCCTTTTTTAGATAGCACATAAATGGGTCTTATTTTTTATCCTATGTCTCTTAAATGCAGGACTTAATCCGTTTCCATTTAAACTAATTATTGATAGGTATGTACTTATTGCCATTTTGTCAGTTGTTTTATGATTGTTTTTGTAGTTCTTCTATGTTCTTTTCTTGTTCTATTCCCTTATGGTGTAATGGCTTCTCTAATAATATGCTTGGATTCCCTTTGTTTTTGTGTGTGCATTGATACAGGATTTTGATTTGTGGTTACCATTTAGCTTATATATAAATTGTTATGCATACAAAAGTTTATATTAAGTTGATGGTCACTTAGCTTTGAAACTATTCAAGGTCAAGTGGGTGGCTCATTCAGTTAAGCCTCTGCTTTTGGCTCAGGTTGTGATCCTGGGGTCTTGGGATCAGGCCCAGTATCAGGCTCCCTGTTCAGTGGAGAGTCTGCTTCTCCCTCTCCCTCTGCCCCTCTCCCTTTGCCTCTCTCCTTTTGCACCTCTCCCACTCATGCTCTCTCTCTCAAATAAATAAATACAATCTTTTTTAAAAATGGAAACTATTCTAAAAGCACTAATTTTTTACTCCTGGAGGGGCAGAGAGAGAGGGAGAAGGAGACTCTCCACAGAGCAGGGAGCCTGATGCAGGCTTCAATCCCAGGACCCCAGGATCATGACCTGAGCCAAAGGCAGATGCTTGGCTGATTGATCCACCAGGTGCCCCATCTTTTCACCAATTTTTATAAATATAATTGATTTTAATGCTTTTATATTATGTTTGCATTTACCAGTGAAATTTTGTTCTTTCATATTTTTTTTCTTACTCCTGATTACAGCCTTTACTTCCACTCAAAGAATTCCTAGTAATGTTTCTTATAAGGATGGCTTACTGGTGATAAACTCCTTTAACTTTTGTTTGGGAAACTCTTTATCTCTCCTTCTATACTGAATGATAACATTGCTGGATCAAGTGTTCTTGGTTGCAGGGTTTTTGTTTGTTTTCCCTTTCAGTACTTTGAACTTGTCATGCCATTTCCTATGGCTTGCAAAGCTTCTGCCAAAAAAGTAGCTGATAAACTTATGGGGTTTCTTTTTTATGTAACTATTTTCTTTGATCATGCTCCTTTTATAATTCTCTCTTATCACTACTTTTTTGCCATTTTAATTACTATGTCTTTTAGTGTGGACCTCCTTGGTTTTTTTTTTTTTTTTTTTTTTTTTGGTATCTCTGTGCCTCCTGTATCCAGGTGTCTGCTTCCTTCTTCAGATTAGAAAATTTTCAGCTACTATTTCTTCAAATACATTTTTCTCTCTGCTTCTCTCTCTCTCTTCTCCCTCTGGGATCCCTATGATGTGGATATTATTACACGTGAAGATGTCACTGACTTCCCTTAACTTGTTCTCATTTTTATTATCCTTTTATTCTTTCTGCTGTTCAGCTTGGTTGCTTTTCATTACCATGTCTTCCATGTTGTTGACCATTTTTCTCTCTCCTCTAAACATCTCTAAACTGCTATCGATTCCCTCTGGTATACTTTTTGTTGTTTTTGTTGTTAACTCAGTTCTTGAGTTTCATTTATAATTGGAGATATATATATATCTTATATATATATATATAATTGGAGATTATATATATTATATATCTTATATATATATATAATTGGAGATATATATATATATATATCTGATATATATATTCAGATGTCTTTCTGAATGTCTCACTGAAATCCTCCACTCTTTTCTGAAGTCTAATGATATCTTTATGATTATTACTTTTGATTCCTTATCAAGCATATTGTTTATCTCTGTTTTACGTAGCTCGTTGGATGTGTTTTTGTCCTGTTCTTTCATCTGGGACTTGTTACTCTGTCTCCTCGTTTTGTCTAACCTTGTGCTTCTTTGTACGTATTGGAAAGTCAGGCATGTCTCATGATCTTGCAAATTGTGGCCTTGTGATGAAGCGGTCTCTTGGTGCCCTTTAGAGTATCAGAGTCGGGTGTTTCAGGGGGGTATCTTATGTGTTTTGTGCACCTTATTGTTGTATCTGGGCCACCTGTGTTTCCAGTCCATTTGCTGCAACAGCCCACTTTGTCTCATATGGTGCACCAGGCCAGGTTTGATCCCTGCTCTTTTAAAGAGACAGTCTGGGGCTGCTGCAGGCGTGTAGTGGGGTGGTGTCAGCAGTCAGATAGGATGAATGTCCTCAATCCATCTGCCAGCTCTGCAGTAACACTGGCCTGCAGGCCTCTCTCCTTGTGCTCCCCCTCCCCGGGAAATGTTCACTGTTGGGCTGGGCCTGCCAGCAGACAGATGTCTACCCTCGTCTGTCTGTTGAACCACCAGTCACACTGAAATTCAGGACTCTCCCCCAAGGCTGCCCTCTGAGATGTTTTGTTGTTGAGCAGAACCAGCAGCCTGACTCTATGCCTGCCCCTCATCTGTCTCTGGGGCTCCAGCTGGCTGATTGGCTGCGCATTCTCTGCGCTGCAACCTATAAGGTTTGGCTACTGGGCCTGCAAGCACACTGGTGTGGGAGGTTATTTTCTTTCTCTCAAGTGCAGGAGTCACTTTGGAGAGGCACCAGTCCCTGCCTGTGTTGCTTGCATGGTGTGTCAGGGCAGGAGTTGCTTTGCAGGGAGGCCTATTGAGTAGGGCAGGTTGGATAAGCGTCCAACCACAGAAGATCAAGGGGGTGGGGCATGTGTTGTTAGCAAGATACGTGGAGAGTGTTCATGCTGGTTCCCACAAGTGTCTGGCTATTTAAGCTGGGGGAAGAGGGAGAGAAAAGGAGCCTGTCCGGTCTTTTGTTCTTGGAGAAATCTAAAAATCTCTGCACCTCTAGCACACATTCGGAGATTAGTAAATAAATCTCCTTTATGGATACCCCAGGCTTTTATCCAACTACTGCTTCTGTGCTATATTTTGGTGAGGTTATTTGTTATACTGTCTCCTTAAGGGCAGCGACTCAGTTTCCTATTGCCTTCCAGCTCACCCAGAACTGAACCTACTGATTTTTAAAGTACCCAGAGTTAAGCTCTGCTGATTGTAAAAACCCACAAAGTTAAGTTCCACTGGTTTTCAAAGCCAAGTATGAAGATGACTCATCTTCCCAGTGTGGGTTCCGCATGCCTGGGGTGCCTGGGGTGGGGTCTGATCCTCTCAATTCTCTATGCTTGTGGGGTCTCTCCCATTCATGGTTAGTCTAGCCGAGGGCTTGGTTCCCAGCCGTAACTCCACACCTCCTATTCTTTTCAGTGTGGCTTCTCTATGATTAACTGTGGAATATCTGATCTGCCAGTCTTTGAGTCATTACTGAGTTAGTTGAGGTGATGTGTCTGTTATCTCAGTGTGTCTGTGGAATGCGGTGAGCTTAGGATGCTCCTACTCTGGTATCTTCCCAGACTTCCTGACCTGGAGAGCCTAAACCTTTATATATCATTTTCTTTTGTTGTTAGTGAGATTGATCCTTTTAAAATTTTATTTACATATACAATAGTACATAGTGTGACAAAGACAAGTTTATGAGGTTCTACATGCTTACTACACAGAACTGACAGATGCAAGAATTTTGTGTTACATGATTTTTAAAATGTCTTTTGCATGTTGTTTTGGTCTGTTATCATTTTTTCCTTCTTTCTTTTTTTGTCAAAGGCTATTGGCATCATATACTTAATGTATATCATATAAACTTTTATTTATTATTTACTTATGACATACATTTTTACATATTTATTCAATCATAAGTAATGCACAAGTTGATCAGTCAACCAGAAGACAGGGTCTCTATTATGGGTTTAGCTAGAGGCACTGGATATGCAGCATTGAACAATACAGAAAAGAGGCAGCATAATAGGAACTTAGATTTAGTTGAAGACAAATATTAAACTCATAGGTAATACAATGATAATATAAATTCAGATAGGCAAAAGGTATAGATAAATCACTAATTTAAATGGCATTGCTTAGGCGTGCATCTTGTAGTAGGCGATGTTTGGACTGAGCATGGGATGATATGTATTCAGCCATGATAAAACATGAGAAAAGACCCTGATATGGTATTCTTCTCATTGAATCCTATTGTTATAAAGAAGGGGAATAAACAAAGGGGAGAAAAGGTCTGTTATGGACAAAACTGTGTCCACCCCTCAAAAGCTTTTGAAGTCCTAGATCTACAGTACTTGATGGCAACTTGAAGCAGGATTCAGAACATGTTAGACATGTATAATGTTCAAGATGCATCCTTCCTTGGAGTCTAGATGGACACTTACTTTAAAAAATAATGCCACTCTCTTAGACCCAGGAATATTTTACATTTATATATGAAAGGGTACAATTAATGTTGGTATTTACAATTGGAGTATCTTTAGTAGATTTTAAGTATGATTTTACCATTAACAGCTTGTTTATTTTTATTTTTCAAAGATTTTATTTATTTATTTGACAGTGATAGAGGATAGATAGATAGATAGATGATAGATGATGATAGATGATGATAGATTATAGACAGATGATAGATAGATAGATAGATAGATAGATAGATAGATAGATAGATGATAGATAGATAGATAGAGAACAAGCAGGGGGAGTGGCAGGCAGAGGGACAGGAAGAAACAGGCTCTCCCCTGAGCAGAGAGCCTGATGTAGGGCTTCATCCCAGGACCCTGGGATCATGACCTGAGCTGAAGGCAGACACTTAACTGACTGAGACACCCAGGTGCCCCCATTAACAGCTTGTTTAAAATATCTGCATCCAAGAAGCAGCTAAAGTCCATCCTTCAGTGGCAGGTGGAGAAGGAGAAGGAGAAGAAGGCGGAGGAGATAATAGCTGACAATGATCCTGAGGAACTTTTCCGTGGCCTGGTTGTATGGAATTATTCCAGGGATTAGAACAAGATCAGTGCTATGGGAAAAAGGACAGATTGAGAATATCAGTCAAAATATGTAATTTTATTTTAAAAATGAGAGTTGGTGTATGTTTTTTTGTGTCGTGAATTATACAATGAACAGATAAATATGTTTGAAAACAACCATGTAAAATCTATGAGAAAAGTACAAACTCCTGTAAATAGTAATCAGGTAAAAAATAGAACTTTTTCAGGATGCATTAATCTATTAATGCTCCTTTTTTATCACATTCTCTTCCTTCAAACTAGAAATTCTCAAAAGGGCAAAATCTCTCCCCCTCAAGGGGACATTTGGCAGAATATGGAGTCAGTTTTAGTTGTCACTACAGGGCAAGGGTTAGGGTTGCTACTGGCATTCAGTGGGGAATGGAGAAGGATATGACTAAACGTTCTACAGTCCACAGAATAGGCCCCACAACAAAGAATCAACTGACCCCAAATGATAGTAGTGGTGAGGTTAAGAAAGTTTCCTTCTGGAAATTTGTATAAATGTTTCTCATTGCCTTAGGAAAAAAAAAATTTACTTTCTATATTTAAGACTGCAATTTTTGGGCCATAGAGTGCTTCCTAATTTGAATAATGACAAAATATTTTCCACAATTACTATAGGAAGTTATAGTCACATCAGTACTTTATGAAATTTTCATTTGTTTTATTTCCTCAACAATATTTTGTATCCTATGAATATTTAATATGTGGAAATATGTTAGTTGTAGGAAGATATCTCACTGTGGTTTTAATATGCATTTTCCTAATTGACAGTGGGTTGAATATTTGTTCATGTGTTTATTAGATATTTGGATTAACTTTTTCTTGAAGTGTTTTTTGGCTTTGCCTATTTTTTTTATATTTCTTCATTAGACATGTTGAAAATACTCTTTTTCATTTGGGGGCTTCTTTGATCCCCTTTATGATTTCTTTTTTTTTTTTTAAAGATGTTATTTATTTATTTGACAGAGAGATAGAGAGCACAAGTAGACAGAGCGGCAGGCAGAGGGAGAGGGGGCAGGGAGCCCGATGCGGGGCTCAATCCCAGGACCATGGGATAATGACCTGAGTCGAGGGCAGACACTTAACAACTGAGCCACCCAGGCACCCCTATGATTTCTTTTTATTAATAGAACTTGCTTATTTTAATATAGTCAGTATCATCCACTTGTTTTAGTGTCTGTAGATTTTGTGTCTTATTTGAAATATTTCCCTTAGAGTATAAAGACAGTGACCTACATGATTTTCTAAAAGCTGTATATTCTTTGGCTTATATTTAGAACTGAAATCCACTTAAATTTGACACTTATCTCAGATATGAAGTAAGAATGCATTAATAATTGTTCCATATGAATACCTACTTCCCTGATCATTTATTAAATATGTTCTATTTCACTTGCTGCTTTGCACCCCTCCCTTGGTCCCTGCATGTCTGTAGGTCTTGCTATGGCAGAAGGGATGAGAGCCAGCACTTCATTCTCATTGAGCTCCAGGCAGCATCAGTCTTGTAGTGAACATTATATATCCTCATGAAAGCCATTAGCAGGAGTCTCACTGAGTAAGCCCTCTTAGTGTGGGCTGCATTTTATGCTATACTCCAAAAAGCTGCATTTTCTGCTCAGGCAAGTAAACCAGATGTAGAGCTGCCTACGTCCCAATGCACTGAAGTCTCAAAATGTTTGTGTTCCACAACTTTCCATTGTAGTAACTTCTATGGGAGAGGAGGGGGAATGGGTCCACAGAAGGGTAGAGGGACCCTCTAGTAAGAGATTGACAGAACTGTGTAAAGCTCCTTTCCATTGGGAAGTGACAGATTTGCTGCCCTTTAGCAGACTTGTTGGGCAGACTGACAGGATGAGCCATCAAGACCTTTAAAAGGGGTGGCAGCCCCTTCTCCAAGGTCTCTCCACATGACAACCATCTGACATTTCCTTTCCTCCTCGTTTCTTCTATTGATGACTCTCAGTTCTCGACAATTGTTTATAGCTTTTCTCTCATTATTTTTTTTCCCATTTCTTCATATTGTAACATCTTTCTCAGGCTGTATTCTGACACCCAACATGTATATATGTTCCAGCCCATCAGCTTCCTTCATCCATCCATCTGCCCGGCAGATGGAGCTGCCCTCAATATCTGGAAAGTCCTTTACTTCCTAAATAACTAGATACTGGCACATTCCTTTCAGAGTTTAGTATCAGGAGTCAGCCTAAGTGACTGATGCTCAACCACTGACTTTCTTTAGGGCTTTCAGCTCCAATGAAATGTTCTGTGCTATTTGGCTGTAACAAGAGCATGAAAAATGGCCTCTACCATATTTCTTAAAAAAAAAAAAAAATCCAAGGAATTTTTCCCAGAGCCTACAACTCATATATTTCTCTGATAAGGACCTTCAGCTGGCTCATAGTTCAGGAACCCGCTGCAGGATACAGAGCTGCTTTCCAGAGTTCTCATTGTGCTATAAAAGTAAAGCTATTGGCCAAGCCCAAGACTTTACACTGATGACATCAGGACTTCTACTCAACAAAATCCACATCTTTATTCTTGCCCCTTATTTTAGTCTTGCTTCTCCAATTTTCACTTTATCCCCATGCTAAGGCAAAAACAAGTCACATTTACTTTAGGGCAATATCTGTTTTTCAGGAATTAATGTGCCATTTTTACAATCTAGATTAATGATATGGTCAAAATAATTTCTGCATTGCACCTGCTAAAACTGCTTCCAGGAAGCAGAACTCTACTCCACATTTCCTCTAACCATTGTAGCAACAGAAATGTAGACATTAGTCATATCTGAGATCTGAAATGTTTATTCATTTCCCTTTTCAGTGCCTTCTTAATCTCTGCAGAATTCCCTAGAAATATCTTTATCACATTTCCCCTGAGTATGAAAGTCTATAGCTTCACCTTCTGACTAACTAGGAGTCCCTATGACTTTCTTATGTTTTTCTTTTTCAAATTTTTATTTATATTCCAGTTAGTTAACATGTGGTGTTATCGATAGTAAATATTGTTTAACCATTATTATTAACCAATATTAATTGGTTTCATGAGTAGTATTTAGTGACTCAACATTTACATATAACATCCAGTGCTCCTGGTGTTAGTGGCCACAAGTGGCCTCCTAATATACATCACCTATTAACCCCTCCCATACCCACCTCCGCTCCAGAAACCTTCAGTTTGTTTGTTATATTTAAGAGTCTCTTATGGTTTCTTTCCCTCTCTCTCTTTGTGTTCTTCATTCCCATTAGTTCATCTGTTTTGTTTCTTAAATTCCACATATGAGTGAAATCATATGGTGTTTGTTGTTCTCTGACTGACTTATTCCACTTAGCGTAATACACTCCAGCTCTTTCCATGTCTTTGGAAATGGCAAAATTTCATTCTTTTCGAAAGCTGAGTAATATTCCATTGTATATATATGCCATATCTTCTTTATCCATTCATGAGTCAATGGATATTTGGGCTCTTTTATAGTTTGGCTATTGTTGATAATGGTGCTATAAATATTGGGGTACATGCACCCATTCAAATGTGTATTTTTCTGTCCTTTGGGTAAATACCTACTAGTGCAATTGCTGGATAGGAGAATAGTTTTATTTTTAACTTTTGAAAGAAGCCCCATGCTATTCTCAAGAGTGGCTGCAGCAGGTTGAATGCCCAACGGTGTAAGAGGGTTCCCCTTTTTCCACACCCTCAACAACATTTGTTGCTTACATTTTGTTAATTTTAGCTATTCTGACTAGTGTGAGTTGGTAACTTATTTTTTTATTATGTTCAGTTAACCAACACATAGTACATCATTAGTTTTTGATGTAGTGTTCCATGATTCATTACTTACATATAACACCCAGTGCTCATCACAACACATGCCCTCCTTGACACCCATCACCCAGCTACCACATCCCCCACCCCCCTCCCTTCCATAACCCTCAGTTTGGTTCCTGGAGTCCAGAGTCTCTCATGGTTTGTCTCCCTCTCTCATTTCATCCCTTTCAGTTTTCCTTCCATTCCACTATGGTCCTCCATGCTATTCCTTATGTTCCACATATGAGTAAAACCATATGATAATTGTCTTTCTCTGCTTGATTTACTTCACTTAGCATAATCCCCTCCAGTTCCATCCATGTCAATGTAAATGGTGGATGAATATAATATTCCCTTGTATATATGAACCACATCTTCTTTATCCATTCATCTGTTGAAGGTCATCCTGGCTCCTTCCACAGTTTGGCTATTGCAGACATTGCTGCTATAAACACTGTGGTGTATGTGCCCCTTCTTTTACTACATCTGTATCTTTGGGGTAAATACCTAGTAGTGCAATTGTTGGGTTATAGGGTAGCTCTATTTTTAACATCTTGAGAAACCTCTATACTGATTTCCAGAGTGGTTGTACCAGCTTGCCTTTCCACTAACAGTGAAAGAGGATTCCCCTTTCTCCACATCCTTGCCAAAATTTGTTGTTTCCTGTCTTGTTAATGTTTGCCATTCTAACTGGTTTAAGGTGGGATCTCATTGTGGTTTTGATTTTTATTTCCCTGATGGCTAGTGATGTTGAACACTTTTTTCATGTGTCTGTTGGCCATTTGTATGTCTCCTTTGGAGAAGTGTCTGTTTATGTCTTCTGCCCATTTTTTGAATTGATTATTTGGTTTTTGGTTGTTGAGTTTGAGAAGATCTTTATAGAGCTTGGATACCAGCCCTTTATCTGTTTTGTCATTTGCAAATATCTTCTCCCATTGTGTGGGTTGACTCTTAGTTCTGTTAACTGTTTCCTTTGCTGTGCAAAAGCTTTTTATCTTGATGAAGGCCCCAAAGTTCATTTTTTGCTTTTGTTTCCCTTGCCTTTGGAGACATGTCTTGAAAGGAAGTTGCTGTGGCCAATGTCGAAGTGGTTACTGCCTATGTTCTCCTCTAGGGTTTTGATGGATTCTTGTCTCACATTGAGATCTTTCATCCATTTTGAGTTTATCTTTGTGTATGGTGTGAGAGAATGGTCCAATCCCATTCTTCTATATGTGGCTGTCCAAATATCCCAGCAGCATTTACTGAAGAGACGGTCTTTTTTTCCATTGGATATTTTTTTCCTGATTTGTTGAAGATTAGTTGAACATAGAATTTTGGGTCCACTTCTGGAGTCTTTATTCTGGTCCATTGATCTATGTGTCTGCTTTTGTGCCCTTATTATACTGTCTTGATGATCACAGTTTTGTAATATAGCTTGAAATCTGGCATCATGATGCCCCCAGCTTGATTTTCTTTCTCAACCTTCCCCTGGTGACTCAGGGTCTTTTCTGGTTCCATACAAATTTTAGGTTTGTTTGTTCTAGCTCTGTGAAAAATGTTAATGGTATTTTCACAGGGATTGGATTGAAATTGCAGATTGCTCTGGGCAGCAAATACATTTTAACAATGTTTATTCTTCCAGTCCATGAGCATGGAATATTTTTTTATCTCTTTGTGTCTTCCTCAATTTCTTTCATACGTGTTCTGTACTTTCTAGAGTAGAGATACTTTACCTCTTTGGTTAGGTTTATTCCTAGGTCTCTTATGATAATTGGTTCTAATGTAAATGGAATCAATCCCTTAATTTCTCTTTCTTCAGTTATATCATTAGAATATAGAAATGCACCTGATTTCTGTGCATTGATTTTGTATCCTGTCATGTTGCTGACTTTGTGTATGAGTTCTAGCAATTTTGGTGTAGAGTCTTTTGTGTTTTCCACATAAAGTATCATGTCATCTGTGAAGAGAGAGAGTTTGACTCCTTCATTGCCAATTTGAATGCCTTTTATTTCTTTTTGTTGTCTGATAGCTGAGGCTAAGACTTCTAGTACTATGTTGAACATTAATGGTGATCGTGGACATCACTGTCGTGTTCCTGACCTTAAGGGAAAAGCTCTCAGTTCTTCCCCATTGAGAATGATATTCGCTGTGGGCTTTTCATAGATGGCTTTTATGATGTTAAAGTATGTTCCCTCTATCCGTATGCTTTAAAGAGTTTAAATCAAGAAAAGATGCTGTATTTTGACAAATGCTTTTTCTGCATCAATTGGTAGTTTCATATGGCTCTTGTCCTTTCTTTTATTAATGTTCTCTCTCACATTGATTGATTTGTGAATGGTGAAACACCCTTGCATCACAGGAATAAATCCCACTTGGTGGTGAATGATAATCCCTTTAATGCACTGTTGGATCCTATTGGCTAGGAACTTGTTGAGTGTTTTGGCATCCATGTTCATCAGGGATATATGTCTGTAATTTTCCTTTTTTAAGAATGGTTTTGGGGTTAGGGTACTTCTGGCCTAGCAGAATGAGATTGGAAGTTGTCATTCTATTTCGATTTTTTGAAACAGCTTCATCAGAATAGGTATGAATTCTTCTTTAATATTTGGTAGAATTCCCCTGGGAAGCCATCTGGCCCTGGACTCTTGTTTTTTGGGAGGTTTTTGATTACTGCTTCCATTTTGTTATTGGTTATTGGTCTATTCGAATTGTCTATTTCTTCCTGTTTCAGTTTTGGTAGAGTGTAAGTTTCCAGGAAGACATCCATTTCTTCCAGATCACTTAATTTGTTGGCATAATGTTGCTGGCAATAATTTCTAATAATTGTTTCTATTTCCTTTCTCTCTTTCTTTTCATACATGATTTTATTGATTTGAGTCCTTTCCTTTCCTTTTGGATAAGTCTGCCCAGTGATTTATCTATCTTATTAATTCTTTCAAAGAACCAGCTTCTAGTTTCATTGATCTGATCTACTGTGTTTCTGGTTTCTATTTCATTGATCTTTGCTCCCATCTTTATTATTTCTCTTCTCCTGCTTGGTTTAGGCTTTTTTTTTTTTTTTTCCTGTTCTTTCTCCAAGTCCTTTAGGTTTAAGGTTAGCTTGTGCATTTGGGATTTTTCTAATATTTTGAGTGAAGCTTGGATGACTATGTATTTCCCCCTTAGGACCGCCTTTGCAGTATCCCATAGGTTTTGGACCAATGTGTTTTCATTCTCATTAGCTTCCATGAATTGTTTATGTTCTTTATTAATTTCCTGGTTGACCCATTCATTCTTTAGCAGGATGGTCTTTAACTTCCTAGTGTTTGAATTCCTTCCAAAATTTTTCTTGTTTTTGAGTTCCAGTTTCAAAGCATTACAGTCTGATAATATTCAGGGAATAATCTCCATCTTTTGGTATTGGCTGAGACCTGATTTGTGACCCAGTGTGTGGTCTATTCTGGAGAAAAATCCATGTGCACTTGAAAACAATGAGTATTCTGCTGTTTTAGGATGGAATGTTCTGTACATATCTCCAAAATCCATCTGGTCCAATCTGTCATTCAAAGATCTTGATTGTTTGTTGATTTTCTGCTTAGACAATCTGTCCATTGCTGTGAGTAGAAAGTTGAGGTCTCCTACTATTAATGTATTGTTATCAATATGATTCTTTATTTTGGTTATTAATTGGTTTAAATAATTGGCTGCTCCCATGTTGGGGGCATAGATATTTACAATTGTTAGATCTTCTTGTTGCACAGACATTTAAGTATAATATAATGCCCATATAGGTCTCTTATTATGATCTTTGGTTTAAAATATAATTTTTCTGATATGAGAATTGCTACCCCAGCTTTCTTTTGAGGTCCATTAGCATGGTAGATTGTTCTCCATGCCCTCACTCTTAGTCTGGAGGGGTCTTTAGGTTCAAAATGTGTCTCTTGCAGACAGCAAATGAATGGGTCCTGCTTTTTTATCTAATCTACAACCTTGTTTCTTTTGATGGGAGCATTCAGCCCATTTACATTTATAGTAACTACTGAAAGATTTGAATTTAGTGCCATTGTATTGCTTGTAAAGTCCCTGTTTCTATAGATTTTTGGTTTCTTTCTGGTCTATGTGACTCATGTGGTCTCTTTTCTTTTACAGAATCCCCCTTAATATTTCTTGCAGGGCTGTCTTGGTGGTCACATATTCTTTCAGTTTCTGCTGGTTCTGAAAGCTCTTTATCTCTCCGTCCATTTTGAATGACAGCCTTGCCAGATAAAACATTCTTGGCTGCATGTTCTTCTCATTTAGTACCCTGAATATGTCTTGCCAGCCCTTTCTGGCTTGCCATGTTTCTGTGGATAGTTCTGATGTTATTCTGATGTTCCTCCCTCCATATGTAAGGAACCTGCTCTGCCGGACCATTCTCAGGATTGTTTCCTTGGCTGTGTAATTTGCAAGCTTCACTATTATATGTTGGGGTGTTGATCTATTTTTATTTATTTTGAGAGTGGTTCTCTCTGCCTCTTGGAGTCAAATGCTTGTTTCCTTCCCCAGATTATGGAAGTTCTCAGCTATGATTTGCTCAAATATATTTTCTATCTCTCTCTCTCCACCCCCTTGATTATCCCAATAATTCTGACATTAGAAATGTTTCATGGTGTCATTAATCTCTGCACTCCTTTTCTCATGTGCTACCAGCAGCCTATTTCTGTTTTCCTCCACTCTCTCCTTTTCCATCAGCTTGTCTTCTAGATCACTAATTCTCTCTTCTGCTTCATTTACCCTGGCTCTTAGAGTATCCAGACTGCATCTGACTTATAGCATTTTATATTTCAGCCTAATTAGATCTCATTTCTGCTCTTAGAGATTCTATATTGTCACCAATGCTGTTTCCAAGCCTGGTTTTTGACTTCATGATTGCTATCCTGAATTCTATCTCTGACATCTTGCCTATATCCATAGCATTAGTTCTGTGGCAGAGGACATTGTCTTTGGATCTTTGCTGAGAGTTCTTCCTCCTTGACATTCTGTTGAGGAATGGTTGAGCAAATGATCAGAGTCCAAAATATCAACCATGACCCAAGCACAATGCACCCTAGCAAAATCCGGAGTGGTCAGAAGCCACCACCGAAAAACAAAGTGAAAATAAAAGACAAGAATAAAATTTGTAAATTAAAAAAAATATTTCTAAAGGGGGGTGAGGAGAAGCGGGACTATAATCTCTCAGTGTGGACAAAGCAAGGTTTATTACTTGTTCCTGGGTGTATTTTGGTCTCTGTGTTAGGGACATTACTCTCCAAAATTACAAGTAAAGTAAAAATGTATATATATATAAAGGTAAAATTGAATAGTGAAAAAAGGACTACAATAAAACATATATCTTAAAAAAAATATGGGTGTGAAAAAGTACAAGTTAAAAAGCTACTATGAAATATAAGTTGACATAAAAACATCTAGGTAAAAAAAGTTAAAAAAAAATCATAAAAAGCATAAGAGAAATAAAACTTAAAAAAGAGAGACGTTTATCTGAAAAATAAACAAGCCATGAGGCAATGCATGGAGCTCAATATATTATTTATCCCTGGCATTGGGATTTTACAGTCTTGTGGGGCCCATATGGTTGTCATCCAGCTGTTTTTTCAGCCTGTCTTCTGGGGGAGGGACCTGCTGTGCTGTTTCTCAGGTAACGCTGCTTGGGCAGAATTGTCCTGCCCCCTGTGGGGGGACTGGGCTCAGTGGAAACAGGTTTATTGACCTTTTGTTCTCTGGCAGCTTTCCGTGCCTTCCCAGGGTCAGAGCAAAAATGGCTGCACTGAAACCTCTGGCCCAGAATAGAAAAATTGCAGTGTCCTCTCTTCACTAAACCCTCAAAAACAGTCTCCATTTCTGTATGTGCCACTGAGAACAGCAGCCTCCTGCAGTACGCACCCACAGAGATTCTCTCAGACGTTGGCCCAGGGGCCCCAGTGTGCCCCTGCCCTCTGTGCTTCTAAAATGGGGAGCTGCTGCCATGGGCTCACTGTACACCCACAGTTCCTGGATCCTGTCTGGGCCCTGCTCTAAAGCCCTTTCCTGGCTGCTACCACTCTGCAAATTTTTGCCTGGTTGTGGGCAGAGGCTCCTGATTTTTTCAGACTGCCGAAGAGAAGAGTGATTCTCAACCGGCCGGCTTGCAGTTTATTGTGATCCAAGCTGAGAGTCCCTTCCTGGGCTCACTGACCATAACCTGCTTCCTGGCTCCACTACTCAAGTACTCTGCTGGTCCAGGAAGCCCCTTTAGCTCTAAAGCCTCTCATATCCCATGACCATAATGCTCTACCTAGAATTCTTCCTTTTCATTTCCAGAGCCCCTTTCGGAGAGGGGTGTCACTTCCTAGAGCAGATTTGTAAGGGTTCTGATTTTGTGCTCCAGTGTTATATCACTTTCCAGGAGCCTGCTTATGGAGGCTCCCTCCCCCTTATGTTTATCTTCAGATATCTCCCCACAGATTTACTACTTTGCACTTCTTACCTTTGCAAAAAGCAATGCTTTTCTGCTTGTAGAGATCCAGATATATATTCTTACATTTCAGGCTGATTTCATGGGTGTTCAGAATGGTTTGATAGATATCCCACTAACATAATAAAAAAAAAGAAAAAGAAAAAAAAACGTATTCCAAGCAAGTGGTGAAAAGTCCAATGAAGACTCAGAGTCACATCCAGTTTGTGGACCCAAAAAAACTCCACAAGAGGGGCAGGCTGGGTGAGTTCTGAGTGTTGAGAGAGATTGGGATGGTGGGGGGCAGAGACAGAAAAGGCTCAGAGAGCCTTGTTCTAGGTAAAGGGAGGGAATAGTATTACAAAAAAAAAAAAAAATCCAACTAATTTCAGGGGACCGGTTAAAATGGGGTCCCCCACTCCTCTGCCATCTTGCCCCTACTTTGGTATTTCATCTTGATTTTGATTTGTATTCCCCTGCAGATGAGTGATGTTGCACATTTTTTCATATACCTGTTAACCATATATATGTGTGTCTTTTTGGAAAAAAAAAAAAAGTCTATTCATGTTTTCTGCCCATTTCTTAACTGGATTATTTGGCTTTGGGGTGTTGAGTTGATAAGTTATTTACAGATTTTAGGTACTATTCCTTTATCACATATATCATTCTCATATATCTTCTCCCATTCCAAAGGACGACTTTAGTTTTATTGTTTCCTTCACTGTGTAGACGTTTTTATCCTGAAGAAGTCCCAATAGTTCATTTCTTTACCTTTGTTTCCATTGCCTCTGGCAATGTGTCTAGTGAGAAGATGCTATGCCTGAGGTCAAATAGGTTGCTGCCTCTGTTCTTCTCTGTGATTTGATGGTTCCATCTCTCTCCTTTTGATTTTTAATGCATTTTGAGTTTATTTTGTCTATGGTGTAAAAAGTGGTCCAGTTTCATTTTTCTGCATATAGCTGTCAGTATTCCCTATACCATTTGTAGAAGAACCTGTCTTTTTTCCACCATTGGATATTCTTCCTGCTTTGTCCAAGATTAGTTGACTGTATAATGGTGGGTCCATTTCTAGGTTGTTCATTCTGTTCCATTGAACAATGTGTCTATTTTTGTGCCAGGACCATATTGTCTTGATGACTACAGCTTTGAAATAAAGCTTAAAGTCTGCAATCATACCCCCAGATTTGCTTTTATTTTGCAAGATTGCTATGGGTTTTAGACCTTTCTGGTTCCATACAATTTTAGGAATGTTTGTTCTAGCTCTATGAAAACTGTTGGTGGCATTTTGATAGTGATTTCATTAAATGTGTAGATTGCTTTAGGTAGTTTAGACACTTTACCAATATTTTTCTTCTAATCCATGAGCATGACATGTTTTTCAATTTCTTTGTGTCGTTTTCAATTTCTTTCTTATACATTCTATAATTTGGAGAATACAAATCTTTTACTTCTCTGGTTAGGTTTATTCCTAAGTATCTTATGTTTTTTGGTGCAATTGTAAGTGGTATCTATTCACTGATTTCTTTTCTGCTGCTTCATTTTTGGTGTATACAAATGTAACAGTTTTCTGTCTATTGATTTTATATCTTGTGACATTGCTGAATTCATGTATTAGATGTAGTGATATTTGGAGACTTTCAGGTTTTCTACATGAAGTATCATTCCTGCAAATAGTGAGTTTCACTTTTTCCTTGCCGATTAGCACCCTTTATTTCTTTTTTCTTTCGTTTTAAAGTTTTATTTATTTATTTGTCAGAGAGAGAGAGCATAAACAGGGGGAGCAGCAGGTAGAGCAGGCAGAGGGAGAAGCAGGCTCCCTGCTCAGCAGGGAGCCCAATGTGGGACTTGATCCCATGACCCTGGGATCATGACCTGAACCAAAGGCAGTTGCTTAACTGATTGAGCCACCCAGGCATCCCATAGGATCCCTTTTATTTTTTTTGTTGTCTCATTGCTGAGGCTGACATCTAGTATGATATTAAATAGTCTTGTTCCTGACTCTCTCAGTTTTTCCCCATTGAGGATGTTATTATCTCTGGGTCTTTTGTACATGGCCTTTATGGTGTTGACTATGTTCCATTTATACCTACTTTTTTTTTATTAATAATGGATACTGTATTTTTTCAAATGCTTTATCTGCATCTATTGAGAGGATCATATGGTTCTTATCCTTTCTTTTATCAATGCTGTGCATCATGATGATTGATTTGTGAGTATTGAAACACCCCTGTAACTCAGGAATAAATCCCACATAATTGTGGTGAATAATTCTTTTAAAGTGCTGTTGGATTTGATTTGCTAGTATGTTGTTAGGAATTTTTCCATTCATGTTTATCAGGCATATTAGACTACAATTATCTTTTTTAATGGGGTTTTGTTTGGTTTGTGGAAACAAGGTAATGCTGACCTTGTAAAATGAACTTGGATGTTTTCCTTCTATTTCTTTTTTCTTTTTTTAATATGAGAAGAAGAGGTAATTACTCTTTAAATGTCTGGAAGAATTCCCCAGGAAGCTATCTGGCCCTGGGCTTTTGTTTTGGGGAGATTTTTGATTACTGACTCAATTTCTTTGCTGGTTATGGGTCTGTTCAAATTTTGTATTTCTTCTTGTTTCAGTTTTGGTAGTTTATATCTTTCTTGGAATTTGTCCATTTCTTCCAGATTGCCCAGTTTGTTGGCATATAAATTGTCATAATATTCTTATAGTTTTTTGTATTTTTGTGGTGTTGGTTGTGATCTCTCCTCTTACATTTCTGATTTTATTTACTTGGGTCCTTTCTCTTTACTTTTTGAGAGGTCTGGCTACGGGCTTATACATTTTATCAGTTCTGTCAAAGAAATAGCTCTTCAGTTTCATTGATCTGTTTCTACTTTCTTTGTTTCTGTGTCATTTATTTCTGCTCTAATCTTTATTATTTCCCTTAGTTTGTTGTATCAGTGATTTGTTCCTCTGCTTCATCCATCCTCATTTACATGGAAACCATTCAGGTTTGCATTTCAGTTACGGCTTTTTTATTTTTGGTTTGACAGATTTTTAATTCTTTTTCTCTGTAATAAGCAATTCTCTGTTGTCTTCTATGCTTTTTTCAAGCCCAGCTCATATCCTTATAATTCTTGTCTAAAATTCTGTTTCAGACATCTTACTTATATCTGTATTGATAAAATCCCTGACAGTTACTTCTTCCTGTTTTTTCTATGAGGGTGAATTCCTCCATCTTGTCATTTTGTCTGGGTCACTGTTGTGTGTGTGTGTGTGTGTATGTGTGTGTGTGATTGTTATGAAAGCCAGTTATATTCCCACTCCTGAGAGTAATGGTTATATTAAGAAGAGATAAAAAAAAAAGGTGGGGGAGGGGTTCCTTTATGCAGTCTGCTGTTGTGTTTTATCTGTTCCTACCATCAGGTGAGTTTTCTGCAATTCCTCATTCCCTGCAGTTGGAATTGTTTGGACCCCTTCTTCCACTGTGTGTCAAATTTTAACTAGCTGTGTTTTGGTCTGCTTGTTAAAGGAAGCTAGATTAAAACAAACAAACAAACAAACCTATTTCCCCTAGAGCATAAGCTATGCCCCACCAGTTATTTTGCCCCTGGAGAGGCCACGCCACCACTCCCAAATGCACTCCAAGAAGGGGAACTGTTTGTCCCTGTGTGACCTAGGGGATCCTCAGACCAGGCTGCCCACTCCTGGGTCTCCACCCTCCTTCCCCACAGGAGCACTGCTAAGCCTGCCAGCATGACTCTGGTGATGGCACAGACCTTTAAAACCAAACTTTGCACTCCGTTGTTATAATAACTCACAGTAGTCAGCCCCTCTCCTTTTCCCAGTCAATGGTTTTGGACATGAATTTTTCTTGCATAATCCCCTGCCTGCTGCTTTCACTCTTTCTCTCCCTCTCTCACTCCTCTCTGTGATCAGGGCTTCCTCCCTTCTGTGGCACCCACAATTCTTGTCTCCCTCAAATCAACTCTCCTCAGCTCCTACTTTTCATGAGGTGGATATTTTTCTCCCTCTAGATATGTGGTTTGTTCTCTTAGTCCTCAGATCAATTTAATGGGTATTTAGAATGATTTGATATTTATCTAGCTGTGTTTGAGGGATGAGGCAAGCTTAGGATTCTCCTACTCCTCTGCCATCTTAACTCCTCTTGATTTTCTTAGTTTTAATTAAAGCAGAGTTTCAGGCATTTCAGCAAAATGAGCTTGTGTTGTGTCTTATGTAACTGGAATAATTAATTTTGGCAAATTATTTTTGTCATGAATTTCCCCCTTGCCCTAATTTTTCCACATTTTCTAAATTGTATTCTACAAGACAGTTTAATATTAGAGGAAAGACACTTCAATATGTTAGAAGCCACTTCTCTTTAGAATTTATCTATGCCCTCTAGCTAAAGGCTACCCATAAGACACCCATAATTGAATGAGTCGGGTATATTTCTCACTGCAGTAAGGGAAAATATACATTGTTGGGAACTGTGGAGTGTCTGAGTGAAGGGATATTAGAGGTAACAGGAATTAGAACATTTTCACTTAATTATTGTTGTAATGAGCAACATATATTTATCATTATTACTATTTATTTTATTATTATGTTTTGTAAAGGAGTGAGAGTTTTTACTTGATCATTGTAATGAGCTATGTTTAGAAGGCATTTCAAGCTCATTTTTCCCTTATTAGTTTTTCGAAGGCCCTGAAATAGCTGGGGACCTTTTTCCTACTGTTAACTTGAGGAGGGTAAAATATGTCTGTATTTTGGCTTGTCAAGATTCCTTTCTCAGCCACTAGGCATCCTATGGTACATAATCTAATTTTCACTAATATGTATTCTCTAAAGCAGACAGCATCCCAGAGGAGTTCTTTCTCATGGGCCATATTCTAACCTTCAGGAAACATGAGATCTTCACCCGGAAAAGCTCTCAGTGCACAGGTCATGCAATACAGCACTCCTCCATTACACTACAGAGTAGCCAGTGGCCCTTCTCTTACTGTCAACATCCCAGGGAGAAGGCAAACATAAGTCCACTGTGTTCTTTAGATTTCATAAAACGGACTGACTAACTAACCTCTTAATTTTTTCCCCATATGTTTTAAGTGAGGGACAGGCAAGCATAACATCTTCCAATTTTCTGGGACAGTAACTCAGAACACACCTACAGATCTTTCTTAAAACCTCCATGTACTCTCTTGACTTTATTAAATATCCCATGCCAATGAACAGGTAGATTCTTGTAACCAGATTGAGGCCCTCCTTTAAAATAGCCTATGATGATGGATTTGGTATTCATTTGGAATAGTTCACTTATTATTATTATTTTGTTCAAGGATTTCATTTTACCATTTTTACTTATATATGAAATATTTTATTATAATATGCCCAATGGTCTGTTAGTGGCACAAAGAAAATCCATTTCAGCTCAGCCTGTCATGTTGCTTCAGCTACTTACCTCTGCAACCTCATTTAAAACCATTCTGTCCCAACTTCATCTGTGCCCCATGTGTCTTCTACTTTCTCACCCAGGCCCACTCTTACTGCACTCCATGTTATCTTGAATTGATTTAATTTTACTTCACCACTTGCATAAGTAGATACATCTTTTGGATATTTTATTTATGTTCTGTAAGTTTTAACATCATCAAGTAAATTCTACAGCATGCAATTCAAATCAAATTATTCTTGTCCATTAACAAAAGTACATACTTGGGACTGAAATGATAAAAAGATATAATTTATAACATCAAAATGATGTTTAGATTTATTTGAAGGAAGAAATCCAGCATTCTAATCTTTCTAATATATATAGATTTATATATCAATATTATATGTTTATTTATAGATATTAGATATTCTATATATATAGATGTTCTAATCTATGTCTAGAATCTAATCTATATATAGATTACATCTAATATATATAGATGTTCTATATATATACATATATATATTAGATCTATATAGATAGATATTATATCTATATCCATATCCATATCTATATCAACTATATCTATCTATATCTCTTCCAAGTTTCAGCAGATTCAGAATAAGGCATTTCTTCCTCAGTCACACAGAATATCTTCTTCCTGGCTTGTTTATGTGCCTTAATGACAGGATGGTCAGAGGGTGTTCATTTTGACCATTGTGGGGGGGGCAGGATAAAAGTATGGTCTCAAGGCCTCAGTGAAGCACTTTCTGTAGGTGTAGATGTGAGACAGGTTGGTCACATTATAAAAGGAGACCCTCCCATCCTTATAGTCCAGGAAGATTCCAATAATCTCAGGAGGTTCCTCAAGGTGGAGTGTTATCCGTGGATTTGCAAGAGCTTGGTAGTCATTACTTCTGTTCAAACACAGTGTCCAGAACCCAGCCTCTGGGGACACAATGATTTCTCCCTGTCTGCAGACAGAATCTTTACAAACGCCCAGAGTCCATTTTATTTTCTTTTTCACACTTACTTCCCAGTAGTGTCTACCTTTGGAAAAAATTTGCTGACCTAATACACAGACTAGGTTATCAAACCGCTGCCTACTTTTGGGCAGTTCCTGCAAGGTATCACCTCCTTTCACACTTTTATTGTCCTCAGCAACTTGGAGATATGGGTGAGCTGTCTCTGGATCCAGGATAACATTTTCTATGGAAGAATATGCTGTCAGTCTTGGCTATGAGCAATAATAATCACAATAATAAACACAATGTACAAGTGCCCTTCTTCTGTCTAGGATCTTTCTCTAGCTTTCCTCAAATGAAGTTGCTCCTTTCGCTCAAGTCATCTCTTTCATATCACCTCTATTTATCAACTCACACACTTGAGAACTTGATAATGAGCATTTGTTCAGAATGGGGAAAAATGAATATTTAAACAGACAGATTTTTTTCTAGTCAAAATATTTTTTTCAAATGCCAATATTACATTGAACACTCATTATGTGTCTAGTGCTATTTGAAGCACAATTTATAAATATTCAATTTTCATAACAAAGCAAGAAAATGGAGAAGTATTTTTATTTTGTAGCTGAGACAACAAAGATTTAGAGAATTTTGTCCAAATATTATTACTAATATCCATCAATATTTGAATTCAAGTCCATACCAATCTAATTCAATTTTGAATTAATGAAAAAATATTTATATATATTTACTTTAAATCTGAATGTTCTGACAATTTAAACTCTGTTCTAATGAACTATTCATTATCTAATGAAATTTAACTAGATTTACTGAATTATTTTTTCCCAAAGACTTTATATAGGTACAAATTTTCATAGATATATGAATCAAAATATAATTTTTAAGGCGTTGGAAGCATATAAACACACAAGCCTGAGATAAAAATAATATGGATATCTACCTAATTACACAAGATTCTGTTAATATAGGCTATAAGTATTTCTCTTATGAAGTAATAGTTGTAGGTAAAACTGAATTTTACTTGTGTTAGTATAACCCCAAAGAAAATTCCACTAGCATTAAAGTGATATAAAAACAACTAAAAACTCCTATAGGTTAACATTGTAAATAGAGGATTATGTTCCCTTCAAGCCACTTCAACTCACTTGCTCATGGGTATTTTTTCAAAGTAATATCTGATATATGGACTGTATTTTTTTCAACTAGTAAATGTGCTTGTAAAGTTGTCTAATGAGTGTGAATATTATGTCAATTAGTTATATAAACTGGAGAAATCTCCTATCAGTACTCATTGTATATTTCTTTATAAAACAGTGGATTGATATCTGACTTTTCTTCCTCATAGCATGTGTGGGAATTAAATGAAGATACTTTATTTGAACTAATTAACAGGAACTTGTAACTTGTAACACAAATTGCTATTGTTCCTAATATTAAGCAGAAGTCATAAATTTGACAATTGTTAGAAGTCAAAGGATATCCTGAAGGAGAGAGTGGTTTTCAATTTGACAAATCAAATGGAGGACCACTGATTGTGGTCCATAGGCAATTAGTGTCATTGTGTCACTAGCCGCCAACCTAATACAGGTAAGTGGCAGCCTACCTTTACCCCATTCCCTGTCAGCTACCCCCTATAACCATCCCTCAACTCATTTCTGGTTCTGAAAAGCATGTTGGTGGTATCCTTTTGGGTTATAATATTCTGCTTCCCTGCATCAATGAATCTCAGAGAGCGGCACCCTTTGTGATATATAAGGAGCTACAGCTATAAACTACTCAACAATAAGCAGGATAAAATGGAAGTTTTGGAGAAAAAATAAAATTGTGTGTGTATTCTGTGTGAGTTTGTGAGTGTGTTACAGGTTCCCTTCTCTGGTGGCCCAGTGTGCTGGCTAAAAATAAGAATCAGTATCCAAATATTTCAGTCTCTAGTTACCTGCATATCTTCGAGCCAATTTCAACCCTAAAATTAAAAAAAAAAAAAAGGAAAAGAAAATCATAGTTTCAAAATCAAGATTTAGCAGTGAGTAAAGCAGGAAAGTGATGAGTGGTCAAAATGCAGGTGGATGAGTCAGGACTTGAGTTGGCCATTTTCATTACTCACCTTCTTCTCCCAGGAGTTTTGTCCTTTCTGAAAGAATAGGATGTAGTGAGAGTTTGCTTTGACATATATTTAGATTTCTATTCTGACAGAGAAATATTACTTACCAAGTTCTTCATGAAGCTTTCCTGAAAAGCAAAACAGTGACAAATCCTTATGAGAAGTTGGTTAGGAGTTGTTAAGTAGAATTTCTAATGTTTACACATGTAAATCATTTGTGTAAAAAAAAAAAAAAGACAATGGTTGGATTTAAGTTACATATTTGGAAAAGAATGGTTTATTTTTTTAAAGATTTTCTTTATTTATTCATGAGAGACCAAGGGAGAGAGAGGGGCAGAGGCAAAGGGAGAAACAGGTTCCGCCTGGAGCAGGAAGCATGATGTGGGACTCAATCCCAGGACCCTGGGATCATGACCTGAGCTGAAGGTAGATGCTTAACTGAGCCACTCAGGTGTCCTGCAAAATAATGGTTTAAAGACTTTTGGTTGGCTTTGATTTACCATAATTCAAAGGATTATAATGGAAATTTTTGTCCAGAAATAGACTCTACCAGGTGTTTACATTAAGCACATGGATTCCTGCAGACTGCCCACAACGAAGGCATAAATTTAAGAACTCAGAACTGAAAGCACCAGTGAGGTTTGGCTATAATTTCTGTTTCTCTGTGCCTGAAGTATTAAAAACTAAATGCAGTTATTTCTGTTAACAAATGCAAATTTGTCCCAATATGATTAACATATTAAGAAAGAATTTGAGTACATTGTGAATTTTGCGTTTTTTATATGTGATTTTGTGGTATGGGAATCTGTACCCCATTGAATCTAGAGGTGTAGAAATACATACAGTATATAAACACACACACAAATACACACATGTCGGCACACAGCTCAGAAGGACATGACATACACCCATCCACAACTGCTATTACAATTTTTCTCACTGCCACTTCACAGGGACTACAAGCCGCCACCCTCCCCAGTGGTGCACAGATCCGTGCCCTTCCATTCTTTGGTTTTTATCCTTATTTCTTTTTGCTCTTTTTCTCTCTTTGTTTCTAATTTCTCTCATTATTGTTTATTTATTTTATTCTCTTCATTTGCACAAGTTGCTGGGGATGGAGGTGGAGGTAGGTAAGGTACATGGACCTACATTAAACTTCAGGTCTCTTTCATGGTAAAATGTCATATTATTGTAGTGTGTAGATATTTCCTAACAATTTATCAAGTATAAAATTCTGTAACCATTTTGCTAGATTTTTTAAAAAGATTTTATTTATTTATTTGACAGAGAGAGACACAGCAAGAGAAGAAACACAAACAGGGGGAGTGGGAGAGGGAGAAGCAGGCTTCCCACTGAGCAGGACCCCGGGATCATGACCTGAGCCTAAAGCAGATGCTTAACTACTGAGCCACCCAGGTGCCCCTAGGTTTTATTTTTTTAAAACATGTCACCAACAAAGATTTTGACTACCTTGCCTGTAATGTCATGTTATGGACTGATTTTCCTTCTAGAAAAGTCTTATTTTAAAATCCTAGCCCCCAATGTAATCATATTAGGAAATGGGGACTTTGGAAAGTAATTTGGTCATGACAGTGGAGCCCTCATGAATAGAATTAGTGCCCTTAAAAGAAGAGTCATGGGCACTGATTCTTGTTCTCAGCTTTCTGCCATCTGAGAACACAGTGAGAACAGGTCATTTGCAAACCATGATGTGGACTCTCAGACACCAGATCTGCTGGTGCCTTGACCTTGGATTTCCCAGTTTCCAGAACTGTGAGAAAAATTAACAAAATTTTATGACAACATACAGAATGGGAGAAAATATTTGCGAGTCATGATAAAAGAATTAATACCCAAAATATATCCAAATGATATAAAATATTTGCTAGTCATGGTAATAGAATTCATATCCAAAATATATAAAAAAAATATATACAACTCAATAGCAAAAAGCAAACAATCTGATTAAAAATCGGGCAGAGGAAATGAGTACACATTTTTCCATAGAAGACATATAAATGCCCAAAAGAATATATATATATATATCCATCCACAAGCAACACTTATTACATTTTATTCATGACATTTCTACTTTAATTGCAAAATTTTCCTACTTATCTAGCACATTTTTATTGAGGGTCTTCTTCACACCAAGATCTATTTTCATTTTAATGAGTAGGACACAGTCTGTCCACTCACAGTCATTGACAAGCAGCCTGCCAATTAAAACACACTTCTAAAATCAAGGTGTTTTAAGAGAACAAGAAAGGTCACCAGAGGCATTGCTGCTGACTTTGACAAGGATTATTTTTTTGTGTGTCTAATTACAAACATCATTTGTTACAAAAATAATATGTGTTAATTTATTTTGGAAAATAAAAGAGAGGAAAAAACATCCCATCTGGTTTCCATTGCCTAGCTACAATCCCTTTAAAATAATTAGCTATATCCTCATTATCTAAATATCCAGATTATTCTTACACTACAATAACAAAAGGAATAATACAAGACTTAGTTTTCATAATGTGTTCTATTCTATTCAAAATTAATTAAATTTAATATTTTCCATGAAAATAAACACTCTTCTAAAGCATAATCGAGTGATTGGTTTCCTTTTATGTAAATAACATTCAATAAACTAGCTCTTTTTTGTGCATTGAACTACTGATTTTCCCTTATCCTGATGAAAGTAAACAAAACTATTGATCCTGAGGTATCTGAGAACAAGAATAAAAGAGAAATTACACACAGAAAAACAACTGAGTAAAAAACATATAAAGTAAAAATACAGTTTGTTACTTAAAGACCAAAGACAAAACAATAAATTAAAACAGAGATTAAAGTTTAAACCTATTTTTATTTTGCCAAGTGTCACTGAGGGTCTGGTACTAATTACTGGAAATTTAGGCAATTGAAGAGATCAATAATGGTAAAAGAGTTGAGGAATTACTAGTACTAGAGTATTGAGTTTTATTACCATCTCAGTGAACAAAATCAATGTATCCAGTTACACAGACAAGAAAGAGGGCCATTTTGTTTGTACTTCCTTCTCCATTACGTCCCACTTCATCCTCCACCTTGAGTTCTTCATTGAGACTTCTCGATTCTCGCTCCATCATAGGTTCCCACCATCTCCTCACCCTCCTGAGTCTTTCTCAACTACTGTGCAAGTCCCTATTCTGGTCTCCCAATTCCCACTCTTGCACATATCATTGGATTCTCTAATGAAAACGTTTTTAAACACTAATCTTATAATCTTATTAGGTTAAATCCATCCTCACTCAAAATTCTTCAGTTCCTTGAACCACTCATAGGACTGATTAAATTCTAAAAGTGACAGGTTGTTTATGATCTGCCTTCTGTCTACATCCCCAGTCATATTTTCTCCTAGTTCTTTTTTTTTAAGATTTTATTTGTTTGACAGAGAGAGAGAAAGTAAGCAAGAAAGAGAGAGAGCAAACATGAGCCAGAGAGGGAGAAGCAGACTCCCTGCTGAGCAGGGAGCCAAATGCAGGACTCAATCACAGGACTCTGGGATCCTGACCTGAACAAAGGCAGATGCTTAACTGACTGCTACCCAAGCACCCCTCTTCTAATTCTCCACATCGTGTTTTGTTTTGTTTTTTTTTAATTTTTGTTATTCTTGTTTTAATGTTAGGTGCATGAGGGAAAGAATATGTGTTTTGTATTTATTTATACCTTGTCATTTTAAAACACAATTTGTTTGATATAAAATACTTTGATAAATAATGTAGGTTATTGATGATGATGATAATGATGATCAGGATATGTCCCACATTACTAATTTACCTCCCTTAAACTGTAGATCAATGCTTTCCTTCCTCCAGGGATAACTAGTTTTATGTATTTATGTATTTATGTATTTATTTAATTTTAGTAGAAGTTGTTTGTTGGCATTCTTTGTCAAATGAATTCAAGTATTTCTTTACCCCAAAGGAGTATTAATTCAATTCTGGGAAAATGAGAAGAATTATTGGAAACGTAATAAATTTCTGTGCAATGGTTTTCAGATTTGGATTAATCTGAAGTTAATCTGATTTCGATCAGAATGGGTTTATGTTATATAGAACCACTCAGAGTACTTTTACATTTGACCAACAGTTTTCATTAAATGAGAATGTTTGTCACACAGAAAATCTAAATCCGAATATGATTCCAAAATCAGATAAAGCAGGGACAATACTGCAAACACCATCACATAGGTCTCCAGGCCAAGAACCACAGAGTCAAAAAGAAACCACAGATTTTACATAGGATTTCTCTCTTTCATTAAACTACTGATTTTACACAGGATTTTTCTTTCACACTAAGGAGACCAGTAGACTTATATAGTAACTAAATAATATACAGTGGCATTTAAGACTAACCATGAAATAGTAAATAAGGAAGCAGGTATAGATTTCTTAGATGGGTTTATATGACTAAGTGTATAGCTCAGAGCAGATTTCCCCTGGTTTTTCATTTTTTACTACTAACCATATAATCTGTTCTCTGTCGTCAAGAAAATAACATTGTTGAAATGAAAATGTTATCACTGTACCATTTTTTGTTTAATATTTGTGTGATCCCCTGAATTCCTTGGATAATATTCAAAATTCTGTTTCCTGGGTTACATTCAAAATTCTTAGAATGTTAACAAGATCCTCCATTTCCCAGCCTTTGCCTACCCTATAACCCAATGTAGGTTTTCTGAACCAGAGTCAGCTGGCTAATATGTCTCCTCTAACAGAATCATGGGCTCACCTCTTCCGAGTTTAGTTCCTGCTTTCCCCATGCTAGTCCTCTCTTTGATCTACCTGTTCTCTTCAATACCACTAGTCTCATCTCTGTTGCTGCTTCTTAGGCAAATCCACAACCCAGCACTGAGTCCAATCTCACTATTGTATGTGTTCATGGCATCATGAACCCTCTTCCATAACACTTATGAGAACTTTTGTTTACATTTATCATTTAAATGTGGAATGTGCATCTGTCCTGAGATACAACTTCCAAAGGGAGTTTTCTTTTTTTTCTCATTGTTTCCTAAGCACTGACTATGGAATAGGCAGTTAATTATCATATGCACAAAGAATGACTGCCCTCACTACATGGAGCAAATGTAAGACCTGAGTTCTAGCCCTCACCAGGACTAGCTGATGCTTCTGGTTCATTTACAGCTAAAACTTTCCCTGTATTAGGAATATTTATATTTACATTTTAAAAAGTAGCAGAAAGATATTTTAGTTGTTTCTAAACATTTTTAGGTCATAAGTGGGATATTGTATTTGGGCATTTTTATAACAATGAAAGAACATCAAGTGTGGAATGCTTCAGTCAAAAATAAATATCACTTACCATTCTCTTTTTCTATAGTCTCTATAGAAAGAAAGAAACAAAACAACAGTATGTTAGAATGTGTCCTCTTATCCCTATTCATGGCAAATCTGTCCTATAACTTGGTCTCATTTGACAACAGAGATCCTGAGACCATAGATTTGATGGTCCAGGATATATCTCTGACACAGATAGAGAAACTTATTTTCTGAATAATAATAATAATAATATCAACAATAATAATAATAATACATAACTCAATCTAAAAAATACTATTAGGCTTGTAAATGTGTTTATATGGAAATAAAACAGAATATTTAAAAGGGATGAGGTCTGAAAGTTGAGAAAATAGATGCCAAGGACCTACAAATTCTACCCATTCTTCCCAGAATTGGAGGTAGTCTGAAACTTGTCTTCAGATCCTTATTTTATCACAAGATCATTCACAATACCTGGAAGCTGACAAAAAGAAACTGAAAACAAACAAACAAACAAACAAAAAATACTTTCTAAAGATTTCTAAGGATTTCCTCAGAGGCGGGGTTTGCTTTTGCTCACCTTGTGTTAATGAGGTGCTGTCTTTACCGTATTCACCTCAACAACAGGTCCTTTATTTGAACGACCATAAAATCTTAACCATGTTAAGACATGTCTATTGGAGTTTTAGAAATAGAGAAGTAGTTTCCTGATCTACAGTTTAAAATGCTCCAAACCATAGGTTGTTTAGTCCTACAGTCTTGGAAACCTCCCACATACTCTGAAACTATTGCAGATTTGTCCTCCAGAGCAAATTCTACATGGCTGCAGACTTAGAGTCAATTAGAATTTCCATGTTTTCTACCCTCAAGCACATCATAATAACTTACTGTGTTGAGTATTTTAGATAAGAGTCAGCAAATGTCGACAAAGGCCTTTCTTTTGAGAACTTGAAGTAGATAATATAGTATGTTTCATGGACAGTACCAAATTAATTTAAATAATTACATTTTCAAAATGGCTACTTATTAAAACACTTGACCAAATGTAACTATAGGACACACAGTTGTATGTGCCTTCATAAATGGTTTATAGAATAACTTGGAAATCATTAAGTTTATGCAAGAAGCAACCTCATTCAATCTCACTATTAGCCTTTCCAATAAACTTCCCAGAACTATTTTTTTCCATATAGCTTTGGAGTATTAAGTTGTCCAGTCCATACGATGCCCCTTGTCTCTCCTCTCACCTCCCATGAAGCTTCCAGTTCCTCAAAGGAAAAGAGCTGAAAGTGGAGGAGAGTGTGGGTTTGTGGAAAGGAAGGAGAAAAACTTTTCTCACATGAGGGTCATCTGTGTGTTTAGATGCTATAATGCTCACTCTTTCTTTGGGGGAGGATTTTGGTATGTTCCTCAAGGTCCTCCCTCCTAATTCCCAACCTATTTTTATCCTTTCATGGGGTATGAGTACTTAGTAACTCACTTAGGAACTCCTCCCTCCCTATGATTCCCCTGAGGTCTCATAGAGCCTAGCCCAAAGTCTTGGGTGAGTCCATTTCTAGGCAGCTCCAGACCAAGATTCTACACCATGCCTTACTTTTGTCTCAGAGGAATATGTCCAAAGACATGAGATTCAGAATAATATAAGATAGTCAACATAAGAGCTTAATTATGACATAAGTGTTTCTGTGAAAATTAAGTGTTATGTGATCTTTAAAAGCTAGACCAGGGAAGAAAACAGAGCTCATGTTCTCTTTTCCCACATAATCTAGAAAAATAAGAAGCAAAACAAACAGACAAAGAAAACATCATAAATAAATTCAGTTTTTCCATCCAACAGGTATTGGTGAACTGGCCACACTTAGCTCTGCACTGATCGGGCTACTGACTATCTCAGTAAAAGACACATAGCCCTGACCAGTCCCATGAACAGAGCACCATGCAAAGCAATAATGAGGGGGTGCATGACTATGGGGTCCCACAGAGTACTCAGATACCTCTCTGAACTAGTGAGGGTTCACCAGGTTCCACAAGGAAAGCAGCATTAATCAGGAAATGACCACAGAAATAAAATATTTCAGGAATAGGGAAAAACAATTGCAAATGCATAGAGATCAAATTACTATAAAAATATTCTCCTAAATAATAAGACCAAGAGTTAAAAACAAATTCAGAACAAAACAAAATATATGGATACAATAATTCAAGCATATGCAAATTATATTTTAACAATTTAACATATAATATATACAAATGTAAGGGCTTAAAAAAGCCAAATATTGGTGTTTGTATATATGGTTGGCATATAAAATATAAATTCGCATTAATTATTACTTAATAATAAAAAATTCCGGAATTAGAAAGAAAACCTAGGTGAAGATCAAAATTCACATATTGATTTGTATATGAGAAGGAATAGCAGATAAAATCATAAAGGAATATATGATTACTTTATTTGGCCTTTAAAAATTAAAACATCTAATAAACAAAGGAAATATTTTAAAAAAGATTTCATGGTGTGACTATTTTAAAATGTAAACTGGTTATACAATCCCATAATTAAAATGTTACAAAAGTAGAACTTCATTTCAACTGATAGATAATCATATATAGGGAGTTCATTTATTCATTTATTTTTAAAGGTTTTATTTATTCATTTGACAGAGACACAGCAAGAGAGGGAACGCAAGGAGGGGGATCGGGAGAGGGAGAAGCAGGTTTCCCACTGAGCAGAGAGCCCGATGTGGGGCTCGATCCCAGGACCCTGGGATCATGACCTGAGCTGAAGACAGATGCTTAACAGCTGAGCCACCCAGGTGCCCCTAGGGAGTTCATTTAAAAGAACTGATAGCGTATGAAATGGAAATAATTGCTAATATAATTTTAGTAGATAAAATATAATTTTCTATGATAATTTTGCCACTAAAATATAAGCAAAACTACTCACCTTTCGTTGTCATTAAGAGTTCTGTGTAAAAACAAAAGATATAATAAAGAATTCAACAAAATATGTATGGAAGAATTTCTAGAGGAACAGACTTCACTCAAATACTTCAAGCTCTGACTTGGTAAAATATTAACCACATAGGTGAAAATAAGAGAGAAGAGAGATGAGGAAGCAGACATTGTGTACATCAACTCAAATCGATGATTTCCAAGAGATTCCAGATTATCATGAAGAATGCCCATAACTCCATCCTCTACAGTCTCTTTTCTTCATGAACTAAGTCAGTCCATGCAGATTCATCTGGTGATTGTGTGGAGCTCATCCTAGGATATTCCGCCAAAAAACTTCACCCAGATTACACATGGGTTCTGAGATACAGGGGACTGGGACAGGATCAGTGTGCCTTTGGTAGGAGGAAATATCCAGAGTCAGGAATAACCTAAAACAGCCAGTTAGGCTTCATTGGTCATCCCAAGAAGAAATTCTGGGCATTGCAGGCCATAATTTTTCTCCAGACATTTTTTAAGGGGCATAATCTGATGATAATTCAAATGTCAATTCATACCTTGGAAAATGTTATGCAGCATGTGATTAAAGATTTTAAAAATTGAGGGGGTCAGAGTCGGTGAGAAAAAATCCTCCAGGCATAAGGGTTTCAAAATGCAGAAGAGAAAAAAAGGTTATCCAAGTACATTTTACACAGGCTTCCCTTTCTCAATTCTGAAGGACGTGGGTTAGCAAGTAAAACATACATGCAAACTAACAAAGAAAAAGTGAGAATAGCTAACATAAGTTAGCTGTGCTCTGCATTGAAATGTAGCACCATCTGCCTTTTCAGGATTTCTGGTGGATTTACTGCAGACCTTCACTGGTACTTTGCCCAGGTATTAACCAGCTTCTCCTCTCTGTAGAGTCAAAGCAATATTTGCAAACGTCAAGGAATTATAGACATAATGATCCAACAGATCTCATGGATACTTGAACAACCTAATTAAGATAAAAGGGAAGGAAATGCACAATCCTAAATTCCAAGTTGGTATTTATTCCCTTATATCTTTACAGGCTTTTTTCTCTTAAATCTTTTCTTCAAAAAATGCCTTATATTGTGATCAATCCATTAAACACAGGGAAGTAATGGATGACTTACCATATTCTTCATGAAGTTTACCTTTAAAAAGAAATACACAAGTAAGTTAGGGAGTGAAACTAAAAATTCTGATGGTCCATTGCTCTGTGAAGGGAGCTTATAATACATATGAGTTGGAAATTATATATTTTTGTTTGTGAGCCAAATGTTGTGCATCTGGATAACAAAAATTAGAATTTTCACCCATATGGAGGTTCTTGACAGACTTTTGAGAATCTATACCATGATTCGTAGACCTCCAAGCCATGACCCTCCAACACTGTCCAGGGAGATATTCATGCTCTGTAGCACAGTGTGACTTGTTGGGTGAGTATTCAGTAGTTCTGATCTGCCCTACATTAAAGTATCCCCAAAGGACAATACTGTAACAAGTATTAGCCATATTCTATTAAATGATTTCAAACAGCTTGAATAACAACCTCTCTGACATTATTAATTACAGGTATGATAATTGGAGGAGATCATTCAAAGAAAATCAGAGTGAAGTATTTATCTCCAAAATCATACATCTATGCTCAGGAGAGTGCAAATTGTTAATATTTTAAACCGTCATTCAGGGAGCCTGGGTGGCTCAGTTGGTTAAGCGACTGCCTTCGGCTCAGGTCATGATCCTGGAGTCCCGGGATCGAGTCCCGCATCGGGCTCCCTGCTCGGCGGGGGGTCTGCTTCTCCCTCTGACCCTCCCCCTCTCATGCTCTCTCTCTCTCTCTCATTCTCTCTCTCAAATAAATAAATAAAATCTTTTAAAAAAAATTTAAACCGTCATTCACCCAGCAAGAATTTTATTTTTTTCATTGAAGAATAATTGACATGATATATTTTATTAGGTTCAGGTATAAAACACAGTGATTCGATACTTATATATTTTATGAAATGATCAGCAAAATGAATGTAGTTATTACATATCATCATACAAAGTTGACAGAGTACTATTGATTATATTCCCTAGGCTCTACATTGCATACACATGTCTTACTTATTCTGTAACTGGAAGATTGTACTTTTTAATCCCCTTTACCTATTTCGTCTATTCCCCCAGCCACATACTCTATAACAGCCATCATTTTGTTCTCTACATCTATCAAGAGTTTCTGTTTTGTTTTGTTTGTTAGTTTGTTTGGATTTTTAGATTCCACATGTAAGTGAAATCACATGGTATTTGGTTTTCTTCATCTGATGTATTTCACTTAGCATGGTACCATCTAGTAGTTACACCCACATTGTCTCAAATGGCCAGAGATATATAGATATATATCTTGTGTGTATTTACAAACTACATATGTGTGTGTGTGTGTGTGTGTGTGTGTATACACACACATTATCCATTATCTATCTTTGGACATTTATGTTACTTTCCTATTTTGGCTATGTAAATAATGCTCTGATAAACATAGGAGAGCATATGCCTTTTTGAATTTGTGTTTTCATTTTCTTCTTATAAATACCCAGTACTTGACTTACTGCATAATATGGTAATTCCATTTTTATTTCTTTGAGGAACCTCAAACATTTTTCAGTAATGGCTGCACCAACTTATATTCCCACCAAGAGTTCACAGTGCTCCCTTTCCACATCTTTGCCAACATTTCTTGTCTTTCTTTTTTTTTTTTTAAAGATTTTATTTTATTTTTGACAGAGAGAGAGTGTACAAGCAGGGGAAGCAACAGGCAGAGGGAGAGGGAGAAGCAGGCTTCCCGCTGAGCAGGGAGCCCGATGTGGGGCTCGATCCCAGGACCCTGGGATCATGACCTGAACCAAAGGCAGACGCCCAATGACTGAGCCACCCAGGCGCCCCCATTTCTTGTCTTTCTGATAGTAAACTTTGTAACGGGCATGAGATGACATATCATTGTTTTGATATATATTTCCGTACTGATTAGTGATGTTTAGCATCTTTTTCTGTGAGTGTTGGCCATCCACAAACCTTTTTTTGGAAAAGTCTAGTCAGGTCTTCTGCCATTTGTTAATTAGGTTATTTGAATTTTGATATTGAATTGTATGAGTTTGTTATATATTTTGGATGTCAATCCTCTATCAGATATATCATTTGCAAATATCTATTCCCATTCAGTAGGTTCATTTTCATTTTGTTTATGATTTCCTTTGTTATGCAAAAGTTTTAGTTTGAGCTAGTACTAACAGTTTATTTTTGCTTTTGTTGTCCTTGCCTGAGGAAACCAATTGAAGTAATTATTGCTAGAACTTATGTCAAAGATCTTACTGACTATGTTTTCTTCTTACAGTTTTGTGGCTTATTTTATTTATTTTATTTTTTTAAAGACTTTATTTATTTGACAGAGAGACACACAGCGAGAGAGGGAACACAAGGAGGGGGAGTAGGAGGGAGAAGCAGAGAAATTGAGAGAGAGCACAAGCAGGCAAAGCAGCAGGCAGAGGGAGACAGAGAAGCAGGCTCCCTGCTGAGCACAGAGCCCGATGCTGGGCTGGATTCCAGGACCCTGGGATCATGACCTGAGCTGAAGGCAGACGCTTAACTACTGAGCCACCCAGGCGCCCCCAGTTTTATGGTTTAGATCTTACATTTAAGTCTTCCGCACATTACAGGTTTACTTTTGTGTATGTGTGAAAGTGGTCAAATTTAATTCTTTTCCAAGTATTTGTTTTGTTTTCTCAACACCATTTAATGATGGGACACTTTTCCCATTTTGTATTCTTGCCTCCTTTGTCATAGAATAATTGGCAATATAAGTGTGGAGTTGTTTTTGGGCTTCCTATTCAGTGGTACTGATCTATTTATATGTCTGCTTTTGTGCCAGTAAAGTACTGTCTTGATTATTACGCAGTGGCTATCAAATCCAGAAGGGTGATACCTCAAGCTTTTCCTTCCTTATCAATATTGCTTACTTCAGAAATAAGATGGTGGCTCCTCTCATTCCTCAAATACAACTAGATAACTCTCAAATCATTCTGAATATTCAAGAAATCATCCCGAGGAAGAGAGTGCAATTCACAACTAGAGGGAGAGAAGAGGTCACAATGGGGAAGGTAGAAGTGGAGAGACATGGTTTGGTGAAGAAATGGATCCTGGGTGCTGCAGAGCAGAGGAGGCCCTGGACAGAAGAGTTCAAAAAACAGAAAAGAAAAGAAAATAACTGGACTTTGAAGCACACTGAGTATAATGAACCCAAGGATGGAAGAAGCAGAGGAATGAATAAGTGATAAAGAAGATAGAATAACGGGAAACTATGAAGCTGAACAAAGAGAAAGGAGAATTACGGATCATGAGAATAGACAAGGGAAGTCAGTGACTCCATCAAACATAATAACATTTGGATCATAGGAGTCCCAGAAGAAGAAGAGAGAAAAAAGGGGAAAGGAGGTTTACTGGAGGAAATAACAGAAAAGTTCCCTAATCTGGGGAAGGAAACAGACATCTAAATCCAGGAGGCACAGAGACCTCCAAACAAAATCAACAAAAGCAAGCTCACACAAAAAATTCATACCTAAATTTGCAAAATATAGTGATAAACAACAACAACAAAATCCAATAAGCAGTAAGAAAAAAGAATTCCCTAACTCACAAGGAAAGACCCATAAGGCTAACGGCAAATCTCTTCACAAAAATTTAGCAAGAAAGAAGGGATTGGCGTGGGATAGTCAGTGTGCTGAATGGGATCCCTCTTACACTGTTGGTGGGAATGCAATCTGATACAACCACTCTGGAAAACAGTATGGAGATTACTCAAAAAGTTAAAAATAGAGCTACCCTATGACCCAGAAATTGCACTCTTAGGTATTTACCCCAAAGATACAGATGTAGTGAAAAGAATGGGCACATGCACCCTCAATGTTCATAGCAACAATGTCCATAATAGCCAAACTGTGGAAAGAGCTGAGATGCCCTTCAGCAGATGAACAGATAAAGAAGATGTGGAACATATATACAATGGACTATGTCTCAGCCATCAGAAAGGATGAATACCTATCATTTGCATCGACATGAATGGAACTTGAGGGGATTATGCTAAGTCAAATAAATCAATCAGAGAAAGACACTTACCATATGGTTTCACTCATATATGGCACATAAGGAATAGCATGGAAGATAAAAGGGGAAGGGAGAGAAAACTGAAGGGGGGGATCAGAGAGGGAGACAAACCATGGGAGACTAAGGACTCTGGGAAACAAACTGAGGGTTTCAGAAGGGAGAGGGTGGGGGAATGGGGTAGCTGGGTGATGGGTATTAAGGAGGGCATGTGTTGTGACGAGCACTGGGTGTTATATGCAACTAATGAATCATTGAACACTACATCAAAAACTAATGATGTATTATATGGTGGCCAACTGAACATAATAAAAAAATATCTAAAAAAAATAAAACATTAACAAAAGAGAGTTTTTCAGATAATTAAAAACTAGAGGAATTCATGACCACTAAACCAGCTCCACAAGAAATATCAAAAGGGACTCTGTGAATGGGAAAGAAAGAACCAAAGTGACAAACACAAAAAGGAGCAGAGAAAATCTCCAGAAACACTGACAAAACAAGTAATAAAATAAATGCAAACAAGTAATAAACTAAATACACATCTATCAATAATTATTATGAATGTAAATGGACTAAAGGTTCCATTCAAAAGACATAAGGTATCAGAAAGGATTAAGAAAAAAAGACCATCTGCCTTCGGATCAGGTCATGATCCCAGGGTTCTGGGATCGAGCCCCGCATCGGGCTCCCTGCTCGGCGGGAAGCCTGCTTCTCCCTCTCCCATGTTCCCTGCTTGTGTTCCCTCTCTCACTGTCTCTCTCTGTGTCAAATAAATAAGTAAAATCTTAAAAAAAAAGACGATCTATATGCTGCCTGTAAGAGACTCATTTTAGACCTCAAGAAATCTGCAGATTAAAAGTGAGAGGAAAGAGAAACATTTATCATGCAACTGATATTTAAAGAAAGCTGGAGTAGCCATATTTAAAACAGACAAAGTAGATTTTAAACCAATGACTATAACAAGAGATGAAGAAGGGCACTATATCATACTAAGGGAGACTATCCAACAAGAACATCTAGTAATGGCAAATACTTATACCACCAACTTGGAAGCACCCAAATATATAAATCAATTAATAACAAACTTGAATGAACTCATTGATAATAATAAAATAATAGTAGGGGACTTGAACACCCCACTTACATCAATGGACAGATCATCGAGGAGAAAATCAACAAGGAAACAATGGTTTGAATGACACATTGGCCCAGATGGACTTAACAGATATATTCAGAATATTTCATCCTGAAGGAGCAGAATACACATTCTTTTTGAGTGTACATGAGACATTCTCCAAAATAGACCACATAGTAGGTCACAAATCAGGCCTCAACAAGTATAAAAATACTGAGATCATAACACGCATCTTTTCTGACCACAAAGCTATGAAACTTAAAGTCAACCTCAAGAAAAAATTTGGAAAGACCACAAACACGTGGAATTCAACAAAACGCTATGAATAGATGAATAGATCAGCCAAGAAATCAGCCAGAAATAAAAAAAAAATACATATAAACAAACAAAATGAAAACACGATGGTCCAAAATCTTTGGGATGTGGCAAAGCTGGACATAAGATGGAAGTATATAGCAACATAGGCCTACCTCAAGAAGCAAGAACTAATCTCAAATAAATAACCCCCCAAAATGAATAATCCAGTTTAAAAATGGGCAGAAGCTATGAACAGTCATTTTTCTAAAGAAGACATACAGATGACTAACAGAGACATGAAAAGATGCTCAACGTCACTGATCATCAGGGAAATACAAATCAAAACCACAATTAGATACCACTTCACAGCAGTCAGAATGGCTAAAATTAACAACACAAGAAACAACAGATGTTGGTGAGGATGAAGAGAAAGGGGAACCCTCTTACACTGTTAGTGGGGATGCAAACTGGTGCAGCCACTCTGCAAAACAGTATGGAGGTTCCTCAAAATTTAAAAATGGATCTACCCTATCAGCCAGCAATTGCCCTAGTAGGTATTTACTGAAAGGATACAAAAACACTGATTTTGAAGGGATACATACACCCGATGCATAGCAGCATTATCTACAATAGCCAAAATATGGAAAGAGCCCAAATGTGGGTGGGGGGATGGGCAAAATAAAGGAGATTAAGAGGTAAAACTTCTAGTTGTATAATAAATTAATCAAAAAGATGAAAAGTTCAGCACAGAGAATGTAGTCAATAATATTTTAATAGGGCGCCTGGGTGGCTCAGTTGGTTAAGCGACTGCCTTCAGCTCAGGTCATGATCCCACGGTCCTGGGATCGAGTCCCGCATCGGGCTCCCTGCTCTGCGGGGAGCCTGCTTCTCCCTCTCCCACTCCCCCTGCTTGTGTTCCCTCTCTCGCTGTGTCTCTCTCTGTCAAATAAATAAATAAAATCTTTTAAAAATAATAATAATAATATTTTAATAATGTATGGTGACCACACTTATTGTGGTGAACATTGAGTAATATATTAGAATTTTCAAATAAATATGGTGTATACCTGAAACAAATTCAACAGCGTACATTAGCCATGCTTCATCTAACAAAAAAAAAAAAAAACCAAAAAACAGCAACAACAAAAAAGAATTTCCTTTCTATCTGGAAAGCTGTCTCCAGATAAGGCACTTAAACTTCTACTGTGTCTAGAATCTCCTACCAACCCAAGACACCTGAGTCTATGGTTGAGCCCAGAATCCACTCTGCACAATCCCTGCAATAGGACACTACTTGTTTCCATTCTGACTTCCCGAGAGTTGCATTATCTTTTCTCGTCCCAGTGCCCTGTCTCCCCAAGGGCCCAGACTCATTCAGCTAGACAATGTCCTTGGGATAGGACTAGGAATAAAGGTCAATATCTACATCTTACAGTGACTGTACTTAAAAGGAAGTATGTGCATTTGTCCTGGTCCAAAGTGACCAAGGGAGTGAAATTTCAGTTTTTAAAAGTAGCCTGGTTTTTCATAATGATTTAACATTTTTCAGGACTCAGTAAAATTTTTTCATTGACATTGTGATTTCTTAATCAAAGTGGAAGGACTGCTACTTACCTTAGAAAGAAGTCTTGGTCCACTACAGATATCTTACCTCTTATTCTCAAATTGTAATAACAAAGGTTAAATGACATCAAGTTCTATGCAGCCTGGGAAGCTGCATGTCTTCTTCCTGGATTTGATCTGTTTCTTGTGCATCAATACTTTGTATTATTTTAATCCATCAAGTAATTATAAATAAAATTTAAATTCTAATGTTTAATGCTTCTTAATATTTTTCTAAATCATCAAGTAAATTTTGATAGAGCAGCGTTCTTCATGGTGTGGCTCCTGGTTACAGCAGTATCAGCATTTCTAACATGGGACCTCGTTACAAATGCCAGTAATTGAGCCCAACTCAGACCTGTTGAACCAGAAATTCTGGGGTGTGTGCAGCAATATATGCCCTCCGAGTGATTCTGATGCATGCTTGGGTTTGAGGACATTTGCTCTGCCTGGTCCTTAGAAAGAACTTAATGAACACAATGGTACAGTGTTTCTGCTCCAGATCTCTGAAACTGACAAGACACAGGTACTCCTCAAGGATGTGGCTAGAACAGTGCTCATTAAAAAAAAAAAAATTCACTCGTCTTTACTTAAGTTCTCACCCAAGTCTCTCTATTTTAACATGGATATGGTTAGTTCTATGGGAATTTTGTAAGCATGCACAATTTCTGCAATCTTCTCTTTTTGATCCATGTTTGTTCAGGCACAACTTGAATCTGTGGCCTTAACCTCTAAAGGGCAGTGTGAGTTTCTCCGAGTTACAAGTAAACCAACTCACCATGCTTCTTCTTGAGTGAACCTAAAAAAAAAAAAAAAAAAGAAAAAAAAAAGCAGATAAAAATGATTAGTAGAAGTCATCTAGGGTGTGGTTGAACTCTCTCTCTCTAGATATATACCCAAATGTGTATATCTCTCTCTTTATATATATATCCAAGTATGATATATATTGAGAAAACAGAATATAGGGGAAAAAAATGCAAAACTTTAAAAGGCTTTAAATCAGTTGCCTGGAGTTAAGTATTTCTGCCTTCACACAATCATCATAGAGAAAAATAGCTTTTTGTTGTAGATATAGATACCATTTATATAATATTTATATATAAATATATAAAATATATAATATAGTATATGTATAAACATATAAACATACAATTCATCCTTTTGATCATTATTGTGTCATCTATGACTTTATTTATATTCCACTATTGTGCAAACATCACCACTGTTTCCAAAACATTTTTATCACCCATAATAGAAAACCTGTAACTATTAAATAGAAATTTCACACTGCCCCCACTCTCCAATTCCCATTATCTTTAATCTATTTTCTGTTTCTATAAAATTTGATTAGTCTAGCTATTTAATATCAGTTAATCATACAATATTTTCCCTTTCTGTGTCAAGCTTCTTTAACTTGGCATAATGTTTTCAGGTTCATTCATATTGGATCATGTATCAAAATATCTTTCCTCTTTTATGAATTAATAGTATTCCACTGTACCACAGTCCGTTTACTCATTCATGTGAGGATGAACATTTGTGTTGTTTCTGCCTTTTGGCTACTGTGAATAATGCTACAATGAACATAGCATAAAGTAACTATTCAAGTCCCTGTTTTTAATTATTTGAGTTATATTCCTAGGAATGGAAATGATTGATCATATGGTAATTATATCATCATTTTTGAGGACTACCAAGCTGTTTCCACAATGGCTGCACCACTTAAAATTTCCACCAGCAATGTCCAAGGATTCCAATTTCTCCATATTCTCACCAGCACTGTTATTATTTTTTTTTAATTATAGCCCTCTTAAAAGGTGTCAAGTGGTATCCCATTGTGGCTTTGGGTTTCATTTTCCTAATGACTAATAGTATTGAACATCTTTTAATGTACTCACTTCCCATTTATATATCTTCTTTAGAAAAATATCTATTGAAATATTTTACTCATTTTCAAATTGGGTTGTTTGTTTTGTTGATTTTTTGAAGCTTTATATGTGTTCTTGATATAAAACCCTTATTTGGTATACGTTTTGCAAATATTTTCTCCCATTATGTAGTTTGTCTTTTAACTCTCTTGATAATGACCTTTGGTGCAAAGAAGTTTTAAAAATCACTGTAGTTCAATTTATGTGAGATTTGTCCTTATTTTTGTGCTTTTGGTGTCCTATTTAGGAATTCATTGCCAAATAAAATGTCATGAAATTTTGCCCATATTATTCCTTCTATTTTTTAGCACTTACATTTATTTCACTGATATATTTTGAGTTAATTCTTCTATATGGTATAAAGCAGGGGTCCAAATGCATTCTTCTGCATTTGGAAATCCAGTTGTTCCAGAAACATTTGTTAAACAGAATACTCTTTGCCCATGGAATGGACTTAGAACTTCCATCAAAATTCCATTTGCAATGAAGGTATAGGTTACTTCTGGATTCTCCATTCTGTATCATTGATATATCTGTATATCAATTTAGCTATCTGTACCTATAGACACAGATATACATTGATAGGTAATCTATGCACAGTGATATATATATACATAGATCTACAGACACTATAGATATATATCAATATATATGGATATCTGTATATTTATATCAGTGAAGCATCTGTCTTTCTATATATATATCAATTAAATAGAATATAAATGATATACATCATAGATAGATGATAGATAGATGATAGATAAATAAATCCTTATTCAATCTGTCTCTATATCAATTTAGCTATCTGTACCTATAGATACAGATATACATTGATAGGTAATCTATGCACAGTGATATATATATATACATAGATCTACAGATACTATAGATACATATCAATATATATGGATATCTATATATTTATATCAGTGAAGCATCTGTCTCTCTATATATATATCAATTAAATAGAATATAAATGATATACATCATAGATAGATGATAGATAGATAATAGATAAATAAATCCTTATTCAATACCAGATCTTTTTGATTACTGTAGCTTGGCAATACATTTTGAAATGGGGAATTATGACTCCTCCAAATTTGTTCTTCAATTTTAAGACATTTTTTGTTATCAGGGCCTCTTGTGATCCATATAAATTTTAACACCAGCTTCCCCATTAAAAAATGGAATTTTGATACTCATTGCATTGAGTTTGCAGGTCACTTGGATAATATTGGCATCTTCATAACACGAAATTTTCTTATCTAAGAATGTGTGATTTCTTTCCATTTATTTAGGTCTTTAATTTCTTTCAAAAGTGCTCTGTAGATTTTAGTGTGTAATTCCTTTACCTCTTTGGTTAAAGTTATTTCTCCCTGGTTAAATTTCTAGATACTCTCATAAACAGAATTACTTTCTTAATATATTTTTTGGACTGTTCTTTACAGATGTACAGATATATTACTATTTTAGTGTGTTGATCTTCTAGCTATGAATTGATGAATTGATTCATTATTTCTATTAATTCTTATGGATATTTTTTGATTTCTACATAGGGGTCGTGTCATATGTAAGTAGAGTTTGTTTTACTTTTCCTTTTCCAATTTGGATATCTTTTATTTCTTTTTCTTGTCACATCATTCTGGATAGAACTTTCAGTACAATATTGAATAGCAGTGGTAAAATTGGCATCCTTGTCTTGTTCTTGCCTTTAGGGACAAAGCTTTCAGTTTTCCCCATCAAATGTAAGCTTTGGATTTTGCATTAGTTCCCTTTTTTTACATTGAGGTAATTTCCTTATATTGTTATTTTATTAATGTTTTTTAATGTGAAAGAGTGATTTTTTAAAACTGCATTTTCTGTGTCATTTGAGATGATCGTGTAGGTTTCTACCTTTATTCCACTAATGTAGCCTATTACACTGGTTGATTTTCTTATGCTGAAACACTCTTGTATTCCTGGGAAAATTCCATTTGCTCATGGAACACAATTCTTTTAATATGCTGTTAAATATGCTGTTGGATTCAGTTTGCTTGGATCCTACTGAAAAGTGTCTTACCTTAATATTCTTAAGGATATTAGTCTGTATCTTTTCTTCTTCTTCTTTTCTATCAGGCTTTGGTATCAGGGTAGTGATTGCCTCGTGAAATTAATTATGAAGTGTTCTGGCCTCTTCTATTTTTGGAAGAGTTTGTGAAGTATGTCATTAATTCTTTAAACATTGGTAGAATTCACCACTAAAACCACATAGCCCTGAACATTCCATTTTTTTGGAAGGTTTATATTTACTTATTTAATTTCTTTACCTTTTATAGGTCTATTGTAATTTTATAGTTCATTTTTAGTCTATTTAGAGAATTTTTGTGTTTTTAGAAATTTGCTCAATGTATCTTGATTAATTTGTTGGCATGCAATTGTTCTTAATATTCTCATAGTAACTTTGATTTATTTAATGTCACTAGTCTTGTCCCCTTTTCATTTATGACTTAAGTTATTTGTATCTTATTCTTTTTTCTCCTCACTCTAGCCAAATATTTCTAAACACTTTTTTCTCTCTGTAATGTACCATTTTTTAAATTCTATAATTTTTCTACTCTTTATTATTTCTTTCTTCTCTTAGCTTTTCATTTAGTTTGCTCTTTTTTAAAATTTTCTTATAAATCCCCAGGTATAAATTTATTTATTTGAGGTCTTTCTTCTTTTTTTACCGAGGTGTTTACAACTCTAAATTTCTCTCTGACTACTATCTTCACTGTATCCCACAAACCTTCTTATTTTGTGTTTTTTGTTATTTCCTTTAATCACTATTTTATAATTTCTATCATAACTTTTATTCACTTGGTGTTCTTTAAATTTTACATATTTCTAAATTTTCCAAATGATGTTTAAAAAGTCTTTATTTGACTTCAATATTTTAAAATTGATTAGCACTTGTTTTGTGATCTAACTTATGGATTATCCTGGATCGTTTTTCACATGCACTTAAAAAAATGCTGATCCTATTGTTGGTGGTGAAGTCTTTTATATATTTGTGTTGGGTTTAATTATTATTATTATTTTTAAAGGTTTTATTTATTTATTTGAGAGAGAGAATGAGAAAGAGAGAGCACGAGGGGGGGAGGGTCAGAGGGAGAAACAGACTCCCCGCTGAGCAGGGAGCCCAATGCGGGACTCGATCCCAGGACCCTGGGATCATGACCTGAGCCGAAGGCAGTCGCTTAACCAACGGAGCCACCCAGGCGCCCGGGTTTAATTATTTTATAATATTGTTCAAGTCTCTAATTCCTTATATTCTGTCTCTGTGTTTCATCTATTACTGAAACTGGTATACTGAAGTCTCCAATTATTATTGCAGAATTGACTATTTCTCCCTTTAAATTAATTTCTCCCTCTCATTTTGTTAATGTGTTTTATATTTTGGGGTACTGTTTATGTATGTATGTATGTATGTATATTATATTATATTATTATTAATGATTATATATAATCTAATAATTTCTACATTTTCTGGTTGACTTGATCTTTTTTCTCACTATACAATGCCCTCCTTTTTATCTTTTAACACTTTCTGACTTAAAGTCTAATTTGTCTAAAATTAGTATACCCACCTGAGCTTTTTTTTTGAAAATATTTGCATGGAATACCTTTTTCCACTTTCTCCCTTTGAAACTGTTGGTGTCTTTATATCTAAAGTATCTCTTTTGCAGAGAGTGGATAGATGGATTATATATTTTTATTAAGTTTTTCTTTTAATTCAAGAATAGAGGGAGAGAAAGTGAGAGAAAGAAAAAATTAATTTTGACAGATTGGCTCATATAGTTATGGATGCTGAGAGATCCTAAGTTTGGCATTTTAAAGCTGGAGACCCAGAAAAGTCTGCTGTCTAGTTACAGTCAAAATCTAAAGGCCTAAGAACCATGATAGTCTCAGTCTCAGTCTGAAGGACCAAAAGCTGGGTGAGCCAATGATGTAAATCCTGGTCTGAGTCCAAAGGCCAGAAACTCAACACCATCAATATCCAAGAACAGGATGGGCGCCTGGGTGGCTCAGTTGGTTGAGCGACTGCCTTCGGCTCAGGTCATGATCCTAGAGTCCTGGGATCGAGTCCCACATCAGGCTCCCTGCTCGGCGGGGAGTCTGCTTCTCCTTCTGACCCTCTTCCCTCTCGTGCTCTCTGTCTCTCATTCTCTCTCTCTCAAAAAATAAATAAAATCTTAAAAAAATATATCCAAGGATAGGAGATGGATGATCCAGTTCAAACAGAGAGTAAGTTTACTCTTATTCACCCTTTTTGTTCCACTCAGGGCATCAACAGATTAGATGATGATGTCTGCCTGTATTGATGAGGGTTATCTTGTTTACTTACACTATCAATTTTTTTTTATTTTTTTTTTTACACTATCAATTTAAACGTAAATAACCTTTGGAAACACTCTCACAGACAAACGCAGAAACGTTTTACCAGTTTTCTGGATATAGTTTAGCTTATTCAAATTAAGACATAAAATTTTCCATTACAGTGTTCCACAAATCCCCTACACTGTGTTCACTTTTCTACATTTCTGCTCTTCAGATTTAGTATTTGCAATGTGTTATCAAGTTCACTATTTCTTCCATTACCCAAAATGTTTCTGAATCCCTCTAGTAATTTGTTAAATTTAGTTATTGTATTTTACAGCTCCACAAGGTTTGTTTGCTTCATTTTTACAATTTTTGTATTTTTATTAAAATTCTCATTTTGTTGGGGCATCTGGGTTGCTGTTTGTTGAGCATCTGACTCTTGGTTTCAACTCATTTTCTCAGGGTTGTGAGACAGCCCAGCACCAGGCTCTGTACACAGTGGGGAGTCTACTTAAGATTCTTTCTCTCTCTTTCTCCCTCTGCCCCTCCCCCACTCATACGCTCACTCTCTCTAAAATAAATAAATAAATCTTTTAAAAAATGATCTGCTTGTACAATTTTCCTGGTTTCCTTTAGTTTTTTTTTTTTTTTTTATAGTTTCCTTTAGCTTTTCGAACATATTTAAAACCTTGTTTTAAAGTCTTTGGTAAATCAAAGGACAGCTCTTCCTCAGAAACATTCTTTTAACTTATTTCATTTCTTTGAGTGGGTCATATAGTTCTATTTCTTTATGGGATTTGTAATTGTTTTGCTCATGGTTGAAAATTGGACATTTAAATTATATAATGCAGTAATTCTGGAAATCAGCTTCTTTCATTTCCCCAGATGTTGCTTTTTGCTATTTGTTGTTATTGTTTATCTAGTTACTATGGAAGGCTATAGTAGTCTATTTGTTTAGTAACTTTCCAAAATTATTTTCACAAAGATTGTTCCTTGTCATGTATGGTCATTGAAGTCCCTGTTCCTTAACTTGTATCCAGCTAGTTGTTTAGACAGAAATTTATTTGAATGTCAAGAAGTAAAAACATGACAAAAAACAAAAACAAAAACCAAGCAAAGAAACAAACAAAAAAGAAAGACGAATATCTCTCCTAATGTTTGTTGATTGATTTTGTGCCATGGCTCTCTATTAACACTTAGGCAGTCTTTCACTGAGCCAAGAGGATACCTCAATATGAAACATTAGGATTTTCTTAGGTCTTTTCTGAATGAATCTTGCTTTGGACATACATATGGCTATTTTGGAATGTCCTAGTTTCCCAAAAGAACTGTCTCCGGATTTTACCTTATTAAGTCTACTGTTTGCTTTGACTACCATGTTTTTCCCATTCCTCTAAGAGTTGCTCATTCAGTTTGTAGTGCTTTTGAGCAATGGTAAGTGCTCTTTTATTCTCAGTTCTCAGTTAGACAAAACTAAGATAAACATCTTACATCAATCTCTTGGGTAACTGCTACACAGGCTAGAATAGATCTACACAATAATTTACTAATTATGTCTGTTCTGCTCCCTCCAAATTCAGGGAAATGGGCTCCACACTTTGAATACAGACTTCTGCTGCTTCAAAATCAAGACACTTACAACAGCAGAGACAGGGTAAGTCAAAGGCAACTAAAATTGCCACAAACTCTTCCTACCCTCAGAAAGGTCTTTTGCTTGATTCAGTGTCTGCTTAGGTGCTGTAAACATTTTATTCTTGTACAGAGTTCTGACAAAGTGGATCTGATCACTTCTACTTTTTTCTTTTGACGTTTTTGTATAGAAATGAGAACTTGGAGCTGTTGACTTTGTCATTTTGCTCTAGTTACTCTGCAAAATAGCTTTTAAATGCACTTTTGCTTTCACAAGTACTGATGTTAATTTTTTTAGAGGGTAGGATACAATGTGAGAGAAAGATTAATAATCAGCAAACACATAGTGATTCTAATATGGTTGGCTCATATTATCTTTAAGTGTCAATACCTTGATTGAGAGGTATATACTCACTAAGCACCTAAAGGCTATGTAATTTTCTTTTTTTTTTTTTCTTTTTAATGAACAAAACACATTTTCTTTCCTGAGAGGTACTGAAGTCACACCTCTATTGCATTTGCCATGTTCTTAACATATGGGTTTCCGGACGCATGGTATTTTCCCCATAAATGCATCACAAATAAATGAACAAATGTGTATCTTTTAGTATGAGTACAGAGGCTCATTGGTAAAACAGTCTTATAACCTATTGCATAGAGTTAGAAGTTTAATTTGGTTTTAGTATTAGGAAATATTTATGTAAACCCAAAGTAATGTTTTAAGAAAAATGATTAATTGAGCACATTTTAAATATACATTGCTAACAATAAACTGTATAAACACTTGATTGATTTTTCCCCTGGAGTTAGCTCAGGCTAATATCTTTATTAAATAAAAGTAAAATAATATAAAATGAAAATTGGGGAAAGATAATACTGAGAGGCTATTAGCAGATTTATCTGCCCTGGGGAACAAAATATTGCTGTAGTTTAAAAACAGTAACTAGAAGATAGTGGAAAGAGCCCTAGAATCCTGCCAAATAATGAGGGAGATACTGGAACTCTCTCCAGGTTGGAGGGGCTGGTGAGCAACACTGTTTATACCCCACCCTCCATCTTAATACTGCACACAGGAACATGGGATGAGAAACATAGGTGGCCTGCCACAGCGGTCCCCAGATCCCTAGCCCATATCAATTCTGGACATTCTGGGGCATACAAAAAAGCCACAGTTTAAAAGACCAACAAGAATACAGAAGACCCAGGCCTAGAACTTCACCAAATCACACAGGAACTTCTGTGACTCTCTCTAGGTCAGAGGGGCTGGCAAATACTATGATTTATGTTATCCTCCACCTTGATAGCACAGATGGGAGCAAGGTCTGAGTTCCATAGACTGCCTGCTCCCTCTGGGCTTTAGCATACAGGTGCACCAAATGCTCTGGAATGAAAAAAAAAAAAACAAAAAACAAAACAAAAAAAACACCTACTTGTTGAAAAGAGGAGATAGCAATGGAGAGGAGGGAAGATAGTGTTAGAGTGCAAGGACTCTAGGCTCATCCCTCAAAGACAACAAGATAATTCTCAAATCATCTTAACCCAAGAAACCAACCTGAAATCTGGCAGAAAAAATACTCCACAACTAAAAGGAACGTAAAGAACACATGGAAAAAGGAAGGAATTACAGAGAGATGGTTTAGGGAAGAAACATCATGGGTGCTTCAGAGGGAGTGAGCTATGGTCATGGAGAAAGGCAAGATAGAAAGGACCACACAGGAGGACCACACAAGGAGAACATTTCCCCAAAGCCATTGGCTTGGAAAATGAGAGAGACTGAATTTAGTGATTTCTTGCAACAAATGGGGCTTAAAGCCTGGAATTTAAAGTCCAGCAGGCTTGGCTGGAATAGAAGCCTAAGGGTACTGTCTTGCTCCTGGAGAGAAGTCAGGCAAACAACCTGGAAGTAGATGGCATGGAATCATGACTTAAAGAACATCTGGGGCATACAGTAGAAAGATTATTTGCTCTTCTTGGAGTGCAACCCTGAGAAGCAGTAGTCACATAAAACCCTCTCCAGGAACCAAGGAGCTGGCTGACACTTCCTCACCTACCCCTCAGCATAAACACAGAACCGCCTGTAGGAAGCGGCTCAGCATCAAAACTGGCTACCTAACTTGCTTACACAGAGCCCCACACCCCTGCATTCTGGTGGGACTAGGCTTCTCAGCCAAGCTTGCCTCATTCCCAGTACAGTAAGCCTCACTCCTCCAAAACCAGCACAAAACCCTCCCCACACCATGTCTTCCAACCAGAAAGTTTTGCAGGTCCTTAGTTCTCATAGAAGTGGTTTCAGACCTTCTTTCACAAGGAGACCAGATTACATCTATTTAGAAGTCACAATATGCAGTCCAAGGACCAAACAATGCTCTCATCAGGTAAGGAGAGCCTCTTCAGATGACTGATCTGAAGGATAAAGCAGCTAAAACTCAATAGCAGAACACACACAGCACACATCAGAGACATTCACTGAAGCACCATGCCCTCGACACTACATGACCAATTCTTCATAAAGCCATTACTTCCGGTAGAAGGAAACATGACTGGCTTTTCTAACACAGAGAAGTAGACAGTAATTAGACAAAATGCAAAGATGGAAGAATTTATACCAAATGAAAGGACAAGGCCACAGTCAAAGATCAAAACTAAACACATATAATAATATGGCCAATGGAGGGGCGTCTGGGTGGCTCAGTTGTTGAGCGTCTGTCTTCGGCTCAGGTCGTGATCCCGGGGTCCTGGGATCGGGTCCCGCATCGGGCTCCCTGCTCGGCAGGAGGCCTGCTTCTCCCTCTCCCACTCCCCCTGCTTGTGTTCCTGCTCTCGCTATCTCTCTCTCTGTCAAATAAAAAATAAAAAAATAAAAAAAAATAATATGGCCAATGGAGAATTTAAAGCAACATTCATAAGGATACTCACTTAGCTTGAGAAAAGAATAGAAGACATCAGAGAGACCTTACCACAGAGATAAAAAAGTTAAAAAAGAATCAATCAGAAATGAAGAATGCAATAAATGAGATTGGAAACAGGCTTGATCTAATGAAGAGAGGGGCTGCAAGAAGGAGAGGAATGAATTAGTGACCTAGAAGACAAAAATATAGAAAATAATGGAGCTGAAAAAGGGAGAGAAAGAATTATGAAAGATAAGAATAGACTTAGGGAATTAAGTGACTATATATAATGTAATAACATTTATATTATAGGAGTCCAAGGGAAGAAGAAAGAGGTAAGGGGGCAGAAAATTCTTTGAAGAAATAATAGCTGATAAACCTCCTAATCTGGGAAAGGAAATAGACATCCAGATTTAGGAGACACAGAGAACTCCCATCAAAATCAACAAAATCAGGCCAACACCAAGATATATTGTAATTAATTTTGCAATATATACTGACAGAAAATTCCTTAACATACAAGAGAAGACCCATAATGCTAACTGCAAATCTTTCCATAGAAACTTGACAAGCCAGAAGGGTGTGGTTGATATATTCAAAGGGTTGAATGGGAAAAAATTGAAGCCCAGAGGACTGTATCCAGAAAGGGTATCATTAGGAATAGAAAGAGATAGAGTTTCCCATACAAACAAACACTAAAGGAGTTCATGAGCACTAAACCAGCCCTGAGAGAAATACTACAGAGGACTCTTTGAGTGAAAAGGAAAGACCAAAAGTGACAAAAGCAAAAAGGATCAGAGAAAATCACCAGAAACAATGAAAATCAAGTAATAAAATGGCAACAAATACATATCTATCAAAAATTACTTTGAATGTAAATTAACTAAATGTTCCCATCAAAAGTCATAGGATAAAAAAACAAGATGCATACACATGCTGCCTATAAAACACATTTTAGATCTAAAGACACCCTCTGTTTGAAAGTGAGGGGATAGAGGAATATTTATCATGCAAATAGATATCAAAAGAAAGCCAGAGGAAAATACTTATATCATACAAACTATACTTTAAAACAAAGACTGTAACAAGAGATAAAGAAAGCCACTACATCATAATAAATGGGACAATCCAACAAGAAGATCTAATAATTGTAAATATTTATGCAACCAACATGGGAACACTCAACTTTATGAACAATTAAAAGCAAACATAAAGGAACTATTTGATAATAATATAATAATAGTAGGGATTTTAATACCCCTATTATTTCAATGGACAGATGATCTAAACAGAAAATCAAGAAGAAAACAATGACTTTGGATGACATATTAGATCAGATGGACTGAACAGATATATTCAAGCATTCTATTCTAAAACAATAGAATACCCATTCTTTTTAATTACACATTGCACAGTCTTCAGAATAGATCACATATTACGTCATGAATCAGGCCTCGTGTTGTGATGAGCACTGGGTATTATACACAACTAATGAAAAATTGAACACTACATCAAAAACTAGTGATATACTATATGGTGGCTCACAACATTAAAAAAAAAGTCTCAACAAGAATGAAAAGATTAAAATCATACTATGCATCTATTCTGACCAAAACACTATGAATCTAGCAGTCGACGACAAGAAAAATTTTGGAAACACCACAAATAAATGGAAGTTAAACAACATGCTACTAAACAAGGAATGGGTCAACCAGGAAATCAAAGAAGAAATTTAAAAAAAATACATGGAAACAAATGAAAATGAACACAGAATGATCTAAAATCTTTGTGATTCAGCAAAAGCAGCCCTAAGAGGAAAGTATATAGCAATATAGGCTTACCTAAAGAAACAGGAAAAATCTGAATAAGTAAACTAATCTTACACCTAATGGTGCTAGGAAAAGAACAAGAAATGAAATCTAAAGCTAGAAGAATAAAGGAAATAATAAAGATTAGAGTAGAAAACAATGATACAATGGAGGCAAGATGGCAGAGGGGTAGGGGACCCGTTGAAACCCCTAAATTTATCTGGATATCTATCAAATCATTTTGAACACCCACAAAATCAGCCTGAGATGTCAGAATATCTATCTGAATCTCTACAAGCAGACAAGCACTGCCTGTTGCAAGGTAGGATGTGTGGAGTCATGAGTCTTTGGGAAAATATCAAAAGATAAATGGAAGGGGGGGAAGGAAGCCGCCTTAAGCTTGCTCCTGGAAAGTGATAAAACACCGGAGCACAAAATCAGAACCCTTAGAAATCTGCTCTAGTGACAGACATCCCTCTCTGAAAGGCGCTCAGGAAATGAAAAGGCAGAATTCTATGAATGCCATTGTGGTCTCAGGGTAGGAGGAATGCCTGAGCAGTGGAGCCAGGAAGCAGGTTAGGGTCAGTGAGCCCTGGAATGGACTCTCAGCTCAGATCACCATAAACCACTAGCTGGGACAGTCAAAAATCACTCTTTTCCTCAGCAGCCTGAAAAAGTCTGGAACCTGTGCCTGACCGTGCAAAAACCTGCATGGCAGTAGAGGCCCAGAAAGAACATTAGAGTGGCACCCAGACATGATCCAGGAGCTTGGGGTGCATGCACGATCCATCGGCCCCCCATGGAATCACAAAGGTCAGTGGCTCTCCTGGGTCCCTGGGACTACCTCCAAGAGAGTTGCAGTGGGCATACACTGCAGGAGGCTGCCTTTTTGGCACATACAGAAGTGGAGACTGTTTGTCCTGGAGGGTTTATTAAAGAGGGAAGTCTGCATATTTTCTGCTCTGGGCCAGAGGTTTGGGTGTGGCTATTCTTGCTCTGATCCTCTGAAGAGGTGCAAAAAGCTTCCAGGGAACAAAAGCAACACAGAGGACAAGTTTCCACTGAGCCCATCCCCCTGACAGGGGGTGGGGCTACTCCACCTAGGCAGGGTTACAGGAGAAACAGCCCCTCCCCCAGAAAACAGGCACCTCCTCCAGAAAACAGTCTGCAAAAACGGTGGACAAAAACCATATGGATCCCATAAGACTGTAAAATCCCAATGCCAGGGGAAAATACTATATTGAGCTCTAGGTGTTGCTTCACGACTTATTTTTCAGGTAAGATTCTCTTTTTTTCCCCTTTTTCTCAATTTTTTTTTCTTTTTACCTTTGCTCATTTCAACTAGATGTTTATTATATTAACTTATATTTCACAGTTGCTTTTTAACTTGTATTTTTCACAGCAATATTTTTATAGATATGTGCTTAATTTTAGTCATTTTCCAATCTATTCAATTTTATCTTTATATATGTATATGTGTATATATATATATATATATATATATATATATGCTTTATTTTCATTGCAATTTTAGGATATAGTGTCTTCTACAACACAGAGCAAAATATACCCAGGAAGAACCAGAACACTCTGCTTTATCCACAGTAAGAGATTATAGCCCCTCTCCCCTCCCCCTTTTTTCTTTTTTTTTTTTTTTTAATTTTCAATTTTATTCTTGTATTTTATTTTGGTTTTGTTTTTTGGTGGTGGCTTCCGACCACTCCGGATTTTGCTAGGGTGCTTCTTGCTTGGGTCATGGTTGATATTGTGGACTCTGCTCATTCGCTCAACCATCCCTTGACAGAATGGCTATGAGGAGGAACTCCCAACAAAGAAAAGAACCAGAGACAATGTCCTCTGCCACAGAACTAATGGATATGGATATAAGCAACCCATCAGAGATAGAATTCAGGATAACAGTCATGAAGTCAATAGCTAGGCTTGAAAAATATAGAATCTCTAAGGGCAGAAATGAGATCTAATCAGGCTGAACTTAAAAAGGTTATGAATGAAATACAGTCTAAACTGGATACTCTAAGAGCCAGGTTAAATGAGGCAGAAGATAGAAGAGCCGATCTAGAAGATAAACTGATGGAAAGGGAGGAAGTTGAGGAAAACAGAAATAGGCAGCTAGTAGTACATTTAAGAAGGTTAGGGGAGATTAATGATGCCATGAAATGTTCCAAAGTCAGAATTATTGGAATCCCTGAGGGGGTGTAGAGAGAGAGAAGACTAGAAGATATATTTGAACAAATCATAGCTGAGAATTTCCCTAATCTGGAGAAGAAGACAAGCATTTGTGTCCAAGAGGCAGAGAGGACCCCCCCCCAAAAAAAAGAAGGTCAAAACCCTGACATATAATAGTGAAGCTTGCAAATTTTACAGCCAAAGAAACAATCCTGAGAGTAGCTAGGGAGAGGAGTTTCCTTACATATGAGGGAGGAACATCAGATTAACATCAGACCTGTCCACAAAACCTGTCCAGCCAGAAAGGCAAGACATATTCAGGGTACTAAATGAGAAGAACATGCAACCAAGAATACTTTATCTAGCAAGGTGGTCAATCAGAACAGATGGAGAGATAAAGAGCTTCCAGGACAGACAGAAACTAAAGGAATATGTGAACACCAAGCCAGCCCTGAAATAAATATTAAGAGGGGATTCCGTAAGTGAAAAAAGACCACAAGAGACACATAGACCAGAAAGAAACAGAGAACATCTACAGAAACAGGGACTTTACAAGGAATACAATGGCACTAAGTGAACATCTTTCAATACTTACTATAAATGTAAATAGGCTGAATGCTCCTATGAAAAGACACAGGTTTTCAGATTGGATAAAAAAAGCAGGACCCATCCATATGCTGTCTACAAAAGACTCATTTCGAATCTAAAAACACCTCCAAATTGAAAGGGAGAGGATGCAGAAACATTTACCATGACAATGGACCACAAAAGAAAGCTGAGGTAGCAATCTTATATAAGAAAATTAGATTTTAAACCAAAGATCATAGTAAGAGATGTAGAGGGACACTATATCATATTTAAATAATCCATCCAACAAGAAGATCTAATGATTATAAATATGTATGCTCCAAATATGGGAGTAGACAATTATATAAACCAATTAATAACCAAAATAAACATATTGATAATACTGCATTAATAGTAGGAGACCTCAACACTTCACCCACAACCATGGACAGATCATCTTCTAGCAGATGTTCAACAAAAAAACAAGAGCTTTGAAGGACACATTGGACAACATGGACTTTGGAGATATATACAGAACATTCCATCCTAAAACAACAGAATACTCATTCTTCTTGAGTGCACATGGAATTCTCCAGAATAGACCATATATTGGGACACAAATCAGGTCTCAAATGATTCCAAAAGACTGAGATTATTACCTGCATATTTTCAGACCACAATTCTTTGAAACTGGAACTCAACCACAAGAAGAAATTTGGAAGCAATTCAAACACTTGAAAGTTAAAGACCACCTTGCTAAAGAATGAATGGATCAATCAGGTAATTAAAAAAAGAACTTAAAGAATTTTTGAAACTATGAAAATGAAAACACATCAGTTCAAAACCTATAGGATATTGGAAAGGCAGTCCTAAGAGGGAAATGCATAGACATCCAAGCCTCTCTCAAAAAATTAGAAAAATCCCAAATGCACAAGTGAACCGTACACCTAAAGGAGCTGGAGAAAGAACACCAAATAAAGTCTATTCTGAGCAGGGGAAGAGAAAAAATAAAGATTAGGGCAGAAATCAATGAATTAGAGACCAGAAAAATAGTAGAACAGATCAACAAAACTAGATGCTGGTTCTTTGAAAGAATTAGTAAGATTGATAAACTTCTGGCCAGACATACCCCCCCAAAAAAAAAGAGAGAGAGAGAGAGAAAGGACCCAAATTAATAAAATTCTGAATGAAAGGGGAGAGATGATGACTAATAAGAAGGAAATTTAAAAAAAATATTAGAAATTAATAGCAGCAGCTATATGACAACAAATTAAGCAATCTGGAAGAAATGGATGCATTCCTTGAAACATATAAATGACCAAGACTGAAACAGGAAGAAATAGCCAATCTGAACAGAAAAATAACTGCAAGAAAATCAAAGCAGTAATCAAGAACCTTCCAAAAACAGATGGCCAGATGGCTTTCCAGGGGAATTCTACCAAACATTAAAGAAGAATTCATACCTATTCTACTGAAGCTGTTTCAAAAAATAGATATAGAATGAAAACTTCCAAACTCCCTTTATGAGTCCAGCATAACCTTGACCCCAAACCAGACAAAGACCCCACCTAAAAGGAAAATTACAGGTCAATATACCTGATGAGCATGGATGCTAAAATATTCACCAAGGTCCTAGCCAATAGGATCCAACAGTACATTAAAAGAATTATTCACTAAGACCAAGTGGGATTTATTTCTGGGATACAAGGGTGGTTCAATATTCGCAAATCAATCAACATGATAGTGAACATTAATAAGAGAAAAAACAAGAAACGTATGATCCTTTCAATTGATGCAGGGAAAGCATTTGACAAAATACAGCAATGCTTCTCGATTAAAACTGTTCAAAGTATAGGGAGAGAGGGACATACCTCAAATTCAAAAAAAGACATCTATGAAAAGCCCACAGCAAAAGTCATTCTCAGTGGGGGGAAAATTAAGAGCTTTTCCCTTAATGTTAGGAACACAACAGGGATGGCCACTCTCATCATTACTGTTGAACATAGTAGTGGAATCCTAGCCTCAGCAGTCAGACAACAAAAAGAAATAAAAGGCATTCAAATTGTCAAAGAAGAAGTCAAACTCTCTCTCTTTGCAAGTGACATGATACTTTATGTGGGAGAACCCCAAAGACTCCACCCCCAAATTACTAGAACTCATAGAACAATTCAGCAATGTGGCAGGATACAAAATCAATGCAAAGAAATCAGTTGCATTTCTATACACTAACAATGTAACTGAGGAAAGAGAAATTAAGGAATCAATTCCATTTACAACAGCTCCAAAACCCATAAAATACCTAGGAATAAACCTAACCAAAGAGGAATAGGATCTCTACTCTAGAAATTACAGAACACTTATGAAAGAAATCGAAGACACAAAGAGATGGAAAAACATTCCATCCTCATGGATGGGAAGAATAAACACTGTTAAAATATCTATGCTGCCCAGAAATCTACACTTTCAATGCCATCCGTAACCAAATATCATCGGGATTCTTCAAAGAGCTGGATCAAATAATCCTAAAATTTGTGTGGAACCAGAAAAGATCCCGAATTGCCAGGGGGAATGTTGAAAAAGAAAACCAAAGCTGGGGGCACCACAATGACTGACTTCAAGCTATATTACAAAGTTGTAGTCATCAAGACAGCATGGTATTGGCACAAAAACAGACACATAGTTCAGTGGAACAGAATAGAGAGCACAGAAATGGACCCTCAACTCTATGGTCAACTAATCTTCAACAAAGCAGGAAAAAATATCCAGTGGAAAAAAAGATAGTCTCTTCAATAAATGGTGCTGGGAAAATTGGACATCAACATGCAGAAGAATGAAACTGGACCTTTATCTCACACTATACACAAAGATAAACTCAAAATGGATGAAAGACCTAAATATGAGACTGGAATCCATCAAAATTCCAGAGGAGAACTTAGGCAGTAACCTCTTCAACATTGGCCACAGCAACTTCTTTCATGACATGTCTCCAAAGGCAAGGGAAACAAAAGCAAAATGAACTTTTGGGACATCATCAAGATCAAAAGCTTCTGCACAGCAAAGGAAACAGTCAACAAAACTAAGAGGCAACCCACAGAATTGGAAAAAATATTTGCAAATGACATTACAGATAAAGGGCTGGTATCCAAGATCTATAAAGAACTTCTCAAACTGAACACCCAAAATACAAATAATCAAGTCAAAAAATGGGCAGAAGACATGAAAAGACACTTCTCAAAAGAAGACATACAAATGACTAACAGACACACAAAAAATGTTCAACATCACTAGCCATCAGGGAAATACAAATGAAAACCGCAATGAGATGCCACCTTACACCAGCTAGAATGACAAAAATTAACAAGGCAGGAAAAAACAGATGTTGGCAAGATTGTGGAGAAAGGGGAACCCTCTTACACAGTTGGTGGGAATGCAAGCTGGACAGCCACTCTGGGAAACAGTATGGAAGTTCCTCAAGACATTACAAATAGAGCTACCCTACGACCCAGCAATTGCATACTAGGATTTACCTCAGAGGCACAGATGTAGTGAAAAGAAGGGGCATGTGCACCCCAATGTTCATAGCAGCAATGTCCGCAATAGCCAAACTGTGGAAAGAGCTGAGATGCCCTTCAACAGATGAATGGATAAAGAAGATGTGGTCCATATATACAATGGAATATTACTCAGCAATCAGAAAGGATGAATTCCCAACTTTTACATCAACATGGATGGGACTGGAGGAGATCATGCTAAGTGAAATAAGTCAAGCCAAGAAAGACAATTACCATATGTTTTCACTTATTTGTGGAAGATAAGGAATAGCATGGAGGACATTAGGAGAAGGAAAGGTTTGGAGACAAACCATGAGAGATTATGGACTTTGAGAAACAAACTGAGGGTTTTAAAGGGGGTGGGCGGATTGGTTAGCCTGTGGTGGGTATTAAGGAGGGCATGTACTGCATGGAGCACTGGGTGTTCTATGAAAACAATGAATCATGGATCTCTACATCAAAAATTAATGATGTATTGTATGGTGATTAACATAACATAATAAAATTTTTTAAAAAGAACATATTATGAGCAATTATATGCCAACAAATTAGCAATCTGGAAGAAATGTATAAATTCCTAGAAACATATAGACTACCAAAATTGAAACAGAAAGAAATAGAAAATCTGAAGTGACCTATAACCAGGTAAGAAATTGAATCAGTAACCAAAAGCTCCCAACAAACAATAGTCCAGGGCTGGATGCCCTCCCAGAAGAATTCTACCAAACATTTAGAAAAGAATTAATGCCTATTCTTCTGATACTGTTCAAAAAAAATAGAAATAGAAGGAAAACGTCCAAATGCATTCTATACGGCCAGCATCACCTTGATTCCAAAGTCAGACAAAGAGCCCACTAAAAAAGAAAATTACAGACCAACATCCCTGATGAACATGGATGCAAAAATTCTCACTAAGATACTAGATAATCAGATCCAACAGTACATTAAAAGGATTATCCATGATAAGTAGGATTTATTCCTGGGCTACAGGGGTGGTTCAACATGCACAAATCAATCAACTTGATACACCACATTAATAAAGAAAGGATAAGAACCATATGATCCTCTCAAAAGATGCAGAAAAAGATTTTGACAAAATATAGAATCCTTCCTTCTTGATAAAAAGCCTTCCACAATTTAGGGATTGATGAAACATACCTCAACATCATAAAGGCCATTTGCAAAAGACCCACAATGAATATCATCCTCAATGGTCATGAATAGGGCGGGAATGTCCACTCTCACCATTTTTGTTCAACATATTATCAGAAGTCCTAGCCTCAGCAATCAGAAAACAAAAATAAATAAAAGACATCCAGGGACACTTGGGTGGCTCTGTTGGTTAAGCACATGACTTTGACTCAGGTCATGGTCCCGGGGTCCTGGGATTGAGTCTCACATTGGGCTCCTTGCTCAGTGGGGAGCCTGCTTCTGCCTCTGCTCTTTCCCCTGCCTGTGCTCTCTCTCTGACAAATAAATACAATCTTTAAAAAGATTTGACAAAGAGAGACACAGCCATATTTTGGGGAAATACAAAAGACACCAAACAGCCAAAGTGATGTTGAAAAAGAAAACCAAAGTTGGAAGTACCAGAATTCCGGACTTCAAGTTCTATTACAAGTTTGCAGTCATCAAGACACTATGGCACTAGAATAAAGACAGACACATACATCAGTGTACAGAATAGAGAACATAGAAACAGACTCTCAACTCTATGGTCACCTAATATCTGACAGAGCAGGAAAGAATATCCAATTGGTGTTGGGAAAATTGGACAGCAACATAGAGAAGAATAAAACTGGACTGCATTCTTACATCATACACATAAATAAATTCAAAATGGATGAAAAGCCTAAATGTGAGACAGGACTCCATCAAAATCCTACAGGAGAACAAATGCAGCAACCTCTTTGATCTCAGCTGCAGCAACTTCTTGTTAGACACGTCACCATAGACAAGGGAAACAAAAGAAAAGATGAACTACTGGGACTTCTTCTGGATAAAAAAAAAAGCACATCACAGGTAATAATCGACAAAACTAAAAAACAACCAACAGACAGGGAGCAGATATTCACAAACAACATATCAGATAAAGGGCTAGTATCTAAAATCCATAAAGAACTTATCAAATTCAACAGCCAAAAACCAAAAAAAAAAATCCAGTCAAGAAATGGACAAAAGATATTTCTCCAAAGAAGACATACATAGGCTAACAGACACATGAAAAAATGTTCAACATCACTCAGCATTAGGAAAATACAAATCAGGGGGCGGAGCAAGATGGCAGAGGAGTAGGAGACCTGGATTTTGTCTCCTCTCAGGAATTCAGCTGGATAGGGATCAAACCATTCTGAACACCTACAAACTCAACAGGAGATTGAAGAAAAGAATAGCAACAACTCTCTGAACAGAAAAGCGACCACTTTCTGGAAGGTAGGACGTACGGAGAAGTGAATCCAAGGCGATATTCGGGAGGATAGGTGGCGGGGGAGGGACCTCCGTTGGCCACTTCTGGCAAGTGATAGAGCCACAGAGCACAAAATCGGAACTTTTAAAAGTCTGCTCCGCTGAGGGACGTCACTCCGGTGGCTAAGCTGGGGCTGGAACCCTCGTGGGACAGTGTGGTCTCAGGACCCTCGGAGTCACAGAAAGACCAGAGGTGCCTGAGTGTGGCAGAGCCCCCAGGTATCAAAACAGGGAAGCTGGATGCAGAGGCAGAGCCCAGGCGCGGGCTCTCAGCTCGGGGTTGCCATAAACCGTGGTCCGCGGCACAGTCGGGCCACTGCTCCTCCAGCAGGGACCCAAGAAGCGGCAGATCTGGGGAGACTCACCTTCCTCCCCCAGGAGGAGTGGCGCAGGAGCACACCGCAGGGATCTGCTGGGTTTGGAGACTCCATAAGGGGTCAAGTGCCAGAGATAGAAATGCGCGGTCACTGGCCGGGTGAGGACGGAGTGCGGCTAGAGACCGGGGAGACGGGAGTGACTGACTGCTTTTCTCTGGGGGCTCGCTGAGGAGCAGGGCCCCGAGTTCTCAGCTCCTCTAGGGCAGAGATTGGGAGGCTGCCATTTTCACTCTCCACCTCCAAAGCTGTAGGGAAAGCTTGCAGGGAACAAAAGCTCCCGAGAGCAAACCCGAGCAGATTACTTAGCCCGGACCGGGCAAGGGCAGGGTAATTACACCTCCAGCAAAGACATTTGGAAACCACGGCAACAGGTGCCTCCCCAGAAGATCAGTGAGAACAGCCAGCCAAGACCAAGTTTACCGATCAATGAGAACGGCAGAACTCCAGCGCTAGGGGAATACTACACATAGAATTCATGGCTTTTTTACCATGATTCTTTAGTCTTTCAAAGTTAATTTTTTTTTAACTGTCATTTTTCTTTTTTTTTTTAATTTTTAATTTTCCCTTCTTCAACCAAAATCTTATCAATCCCTTTTTTAAAAAAACATTTTTATTGTTCATTTTTAGAGTCATATTCTCTCACTTCATAGTAATTACCCGTATTTTTGGCATATGTATGTAAGTTGTTCTCTCTTTAAAATTTTGAGATAGTTTCTTCTAACAGATCAAAATATACCCTAAATCTCTAGTATATGGTTTTTTTCTACTCCCCTGCCTGATCACATTCTCTCACTTTTTTTTCTTTTTTTCTTTTTTTAAATCCTCTTCTTTCTTTTTTCAAACAACTTCTTATCAATTCTTTTTATAAAATTTTTTATAATATGCATCTTTACACTCATATTCCATCCCTTCATCATATCAACCCTTATTTTTGTACATATATAAGTTTTTCTTTCTTTAAAATTTTGGGAGGCACTTTCTTCTAACAGACCACAATACACCCAAAATCTAGTGTGTGACACTGATCTATATACCAGCCTGATCATATTTGATCACATTCTGGTTTTTTTCTTGCTGTTGCTTTGTTTTGTTTGTTTTTATCTTTATCTTTTTCTTTCTCTTTTTTTTTTCTTTTTCTTTTTTCTCTGTTTCCCTTTCTTTTCCCACTGCTTCAGATCTTTTCTGATTTGTTTAGAGTATATTTTCTGGGGACGTTGTTACTCTGCTAGCATTTTGTTCTTTCATTAATCTATTCTCCTCTGCACAAAAGGACAAGATGGAAAAAAATCACCTCAACAAAAAGAACAAAAGGTAGTACCGACTGCCAGGGACCTACTCAATACGGACATTAGTACGATGTCAGATCTAAAGTTCAGAATCATCACTTTAAAGATACTAGCTGGGCTTGAGAAAAGCACGGAAGTTATTAGAGAAACCCTTTCTGGAGAAGTAAAAGAACTAAAATCTAACCAAGTTGAAATCAAAAAGGCTATTAATGAGGTGCAATCAAATATGGGGGCACTAACTGCTAGGATAAATGAGGCAGAAGAGAGAATCAGTGGTATAGAAGACCAAATGATGGAAAATAAAGAAGCTGAGAAAAAGAGAGATAAACAACTGTTGGATCATGAGGGCAGAATTCGAGAGATAAACGATACCATAAGATGAAACAACATTAGAATAATTGGGATCCCAGAAGAAGAAGAGAGAGATAGGGGCAGAAGGTATAATGGAGCAAATTATAGCAGAGAACTTCCCTAATTTGGGGAAGGAAACAGGCATGAAAATCCAGGAAGCACAGAGAACCCCTCTCAAAGTCAATAAAAATAGGTCAACACCCTGACATCTAATAGTAAAACTTACGAATCTCAGAGACAAAGAGAAAATCCTGAAAGTAGCTCGGGAGAAGAGATCTGTAACCTACAAGGGTAGAAACATTAGATTGGCAACAGACCTATCCACAGAGTCCTGGCAGGCCAGAAAGGACTGACATGATATATTCAGAGCACTAAATGAGAAAACTATGCAGCCAAGAATACTCTATCCAGCTAGGCTGTCACTGAAAATAGAAGGAGAGATTAAAAGTTTCTAAGAAAAACAAAAACTAAAGGAATTTGCAAATATAAAACCAGCCCTACAAGAAATCTTGAAAGGGGTCCTCTAAGCTAAAAGACAGCCTAAAAGCAACATAGACCAGAAAGGAACACAGACAATATACAGTAACAGTCATCTTATAGGCAATACAATGGCACTAAATTCCTATCTTTCAATAGTTACCCTGAATGTAAATGGGCTAAATGCCCCAATCAAAAGACACAGGCTATCGGATTGGATTAAAAAACAAGACCCATGGATATGTTGTCTGCAAGAGACTCATTTTAGACCCAAAGACACCCCCAGATTGAAAGTGAGGGGGTGGAAAACCATTTACCATGCTAATGGACACCAAAAGAAAGCTGGGGTGGCAATCCTTATATCAGACAAATTAGAGTGTAAACCAAAGACTGCAATAAGAGATGAGGAAGGACACTATATCCTACTTAAAGGGTCTATCCAACAAGAAGATCTAACAATTGTAAATATCTATGCCCCTAACATGGGAGCAGCCAATTATATAAGGCAATTAAGAAAAAAGCAAAGAAACACATCAACAACAATACAATAATAGTGGGGGACTTTAACACACCCCTCACTGAAATGGACAGATCATCTAAGCAAAAGATCAACAAGGAAATAAAGACTTTAAATGACACACTGGACCAAATGGACTTCACAGACATATTCAGAACATTCCACCCCAAAGCAACGGAATACACATTCTTCTCTAGTGCCCATGGAACATTCTCCAGAATAGATCACATCCTAGGTCATAAATCAGGTCTCAACCGGTACCAAAAGATTGGGATCATTCCCTGCCTATTTTCAGACCACAATGCTTTGAAACTAGAACTCAGTCACAAGAGGAAAGTCGGAAAGAACTCAAATACATGGAGGCTAAAGAGCATCCTACCGAAGAATGAATGGGTCAACCAGGAAATTAAAGAAGAATTAAAAAAAATACATGGAAACCAATGAAAATGAAAACACAACTGTTCAAAATCTTTGGGATGCAGCAAAGGACAACCTAAGAGGAAAGTATATAGCAATACAAGCCTTTCTCAAGAAACAAGAAAGGTCTCAATTACACAACCTAACCCTACACCTAAAGGAGCTGGAGAAAGAACAGCAAATAAAACCTTAACCTCGCAGGAGAAGAGAAATAATAAAGATCAGAGCAGAAATCTATGAAATAGAAACTAAAAGAACAGTAGAACAGATCAAGGAAACTAGGAGCTGGTTCTTTGAAAGAATTAACAAGATCGATAAATCCCTGGCCAGACTTATCAAAAAGAGAAGAGAAATGACCCAAATCAACAAAATCATGAATGAAAGAGAGAGATCACAACCAACACCAAAGAAATACAAACAATTCTAAGAACATATTATGAGCAACTCTATGGCAGCAAATTAGATAACCTGGAATATGTGGATGCATTCCTAGAGATGTATCAACTACCAAAACTGAACCAGGAAGAAATAGAAAACCAGAACAGACCTATAACCACTAAGGAAATTGAAGCAGTCATCAAAAATCTCCCAAAAAATAAAAGCCCAGGGCCAGATGGCTTCCCAGGGGAATTCTACCAAACATTTCAAGAAGAATTAATACCTATTCTTCTGAAACTGTTCCAAAAAGTAGAAATGCAAGGAAAACTTCCAAACTCATTTTATGAGGCCAGCATTACCTTGATCCCAAAACCAGACAAAGACCCCATCAAATAGGAAAATGACAGACCAATATCCCTGATGAACATGGATGCAAAAATTGTCACCAAAATACTAGCCAATAGGATCCAACAGTACATTAAAAGGATTATTCACCATGACCAAGTGGGATTTATCCCAGGGCTGCAAAGTTGGTTCAACATCTGCAAATCAATCAACGTGATACAATACATTAACAAAAGAAAGAACAAGAATCATATGATCCTCTCAGTAGATGCAGAAAAAGGATTTGACAAAGTACAGCATCCTTTCTTGATCAAAACTCTTCAGAGTATAGGGATAGAGGGTACATACCTCAATATCATAAAAGCCATTTATAAAAAACCTACAGCGAATATCATTCTCAATGGGGAAAAACTGAATGCTTTCCGTCTAAGTCGGGAATATGACAGGGATGTCCACTCTCACCACTGCTATTCAACATAGTATTGGAAGTCCTAGCCACAGCAATCAGACAACAGAAAGAAATAAATGGCATCCAAACTGGCAAAGAAGAAGTCAAACTCTCACTCTTTGCAGATGATATGACACTGTATGTGGAAAACCCAAAAGACTCCACCCCAAAGCTGCTAGAACTCATACAGGAATTCAGTCAAGTGGTAGGATATAAAATGAATGCACAGAAGTCAGTGACATTCCTATACACCAGCAAGAAAAGAGAAGAAAGAGAAATTAAGGAGTCGATCCCATTTACAATTGCACCCAAAACCGTAAGATACCTAGGAATAAATCTAACCAAAGAGACAAAGGATCTGTACTCAGAAAACTATAAAATACTCATGAAAGAAATGGAGGAAGACACAAAGAAATGGAAAAATGTTCGATGCTCATGGATTGGAAGAACAAATATTGTGAAGATGTCCATGCTACCTAGAGCAATCTACACATTCAGTGCAATTCCCATCAAAATACCATCCACTTTTTTCAAAGAAATGGAACAAATAATCCTAAAATTTGTATGGAACCAGAAAAGACCCCGCATAGCCAGAGGAATGTTGAAAAAGAAAAGCAAAGCTGGCGGTATCACAATTCCAGACTATCAGCTCTATCACAAAGCTGTCATCATCAAGACAGTATGGTACTGGCACAAAAACAGGCACATAGATCAATGGAACAGAATAGAGAGCCCAGAAATGGACCCTCAAATCTATGGTCAACTCATCTTTGAGAAAGGAGAAAAGAATGTCAAATGGAACAAAGACAGTCTCTTCAACAAATGGTGTTGGGAAAATTGGATAGCCACATGCAGAAGAATGAAACTGGACCATTTCTTTACACCACACAGAAAAATAGACTCCAAATGGTTGAAAGACCTATATGTGAGACAGGAGTCCATCAAAATCCTAAAGGAGAACACAGGCAGCAACCTCTTCGACCTCAGCCACAGCAACTTCTTCCTAGAAACATCACCAAAGGCAAGGGAAGCAAGGGCAAAAATGAACTATTGGGACTACATCAAGATAAAAAGCTTTTGCAAAGCAAAGGAAACAGTCCACAAAACCAAAAGACAACTGACAGAATGGGAGAAGATATTTGCAAATGACCTATCAGATAAAGGACTGGTATCCAAAATCTATAAAGAACTCATCAAACTCAACACCCAAAGAACAAAGAATCCAATCAAGAAATGGGCAGAAGACATGAACAGACATTTTTCCAAAGAAGACATCCAAATGGCCAACAGACACATGAAAAAGTGCTCAATATCGCTCGGCATCAGGGAAATCAAAACCTCAATGAGATACCACCGCACACCAATTAGAATGGCTAAAATTAACAAGTCAGGAAACCACAGATTTTTGAGGGGATGCAGAGAAAGGGGAACCCTCCTACACTGTTGGTGGGAATACAAGCTGGTGCAGCCACTCTGGAAAACAGTATGTAGGTTCCTCAAAAAGTTGAAGATAGAGCTACCCTATGATCCAGCAATTGCACTACTGGGTATTTACCCCAAAGATACAAAAGTAGGGATCCGAAGGGGTACATGCACCCCGATGTTTATAGCAGCAATGTCCACAATAGCCAAACTGTGGAAAGAGCCAAGATGTCCATTGACAGATGAATGGATAAAGAAGATCTGGTATATATACCTTATGGAATATTATGCAGCCATCAAAAGGAATGAGATCTTGCCCTTTGCAATGACATGGATGGAACTGGAGGGTGTTATGCTGAGCGAAATAAGTCAAACAGAGAAAGACATATATCATATGACCTCGCTGATATCAGGAATTCTTAATCACAGGAAACAAACTGAGGGTTGCTGGAGTGGGGGGTGGGGTGGGAGGGATGGGGTGACTGGGTGATAGACACTGGGGAGGGTATGTGCTCTGGTAAGCGCTGTGAATTGTGCAAGACTGTTGAATCTCCGATCTCTACCTCTGAAACAATGCAATATATGTTAAGAAAAAGAAGAAGAAGAAGAAGAAGAGGAAGAAGAAGAAGAAGAAGAAGAAGAAGAAGAAGAAGAAGAAGAGGAAAGAAGAAGAAGAAGAAGAAGAAAGAAGAAGGAGAAGAAGAAAGAAGAAGGAAAAGAAGAAGAAGAAAGAAGAAGAAGAAGAAGAAAGAAGAAGAAGAAAGAAGAAGAAGAAGAAGAAGAAGAAAGAAGAAGAAGAAGAAGAAGAAGAAGAAGAAGAAGAAGAAGAAGAAGAAAGAAGAAGAAGAAGAAAGAAGAAGAAGAAGAAAGAAGAAGAAGAAGAAGAAAGAAGAAGGAGAAGAAGAAGAAGAAAGAAGAAGAAGAAGAAGAAGAAAGAAGAAGAAGAAGAAGAAAGAAGAAGAAGACGAAAGAAGAAGAAGAAGAAGAAAGAAGAAGAAAGAAGAAGAAAGGAAGAAGAAGAAGAAAGAAGAAGAAAGGAAGAAGAAGAAGAAGAAGAAGAAGAAGAAGAAGAAGAAGAAGAAGAAGAAGAAGAAGAAGAAGAAAAGAAGAAGAAGAAGAAGAAGAAGAAGAAGAAGAAGAAGAAGAAGAAGAAGAAGAAGAAGAAGAAGAAGAAAGAAGAAGAAGAAGAAAGAAGAAGAAGAAGAAGAAGAAGAAGAAGAAGAAGAAGAAGAAGAAGAAGAAGAAGAAGAAGAAGAAGAAGAAAGAAGAAGAAGAAGAAGAAGAAGAAGAAGAAAGAAGAAGGAGAAGAAGAAAGAAGAAGGAGAAGAAGAAGAAGAAAGAAGAAGAAGAAGAAGAAAGAAGAAGAAGAAAGAAGAAGAAAGAAGAAGAAGAAGAAAGAAGAAGAAGAAGAAGAAAGAAGAAGAAGAAAGAAGAAGAAAGAAGAAGAAGAAGAAGAAGAAGAAGAAGAAGAAGAAGAAGAAGAAGAAGAAAAGAAGAAGAAGAAAAGAAGAAGAAGAAGAAGAAGAAGAAGAAGAAAAGAAATCGGAGGGGTAGACGAACCATGAGAGACGATGGACTCTGAAGAACAAACTGAGGGTTCTAGAGGGGAGGGGGGTGGGAGGATGGGTTAGCCTGGTGATGGGTATTGAGGAGGGCACATTCTGCATGGAGCACTGGGCGTTATGCACAAACAATGAATCATGGAACACTACATCTAAAACTAATGATGTAATGTATGGGGATAATATAAGAATAAAAAAATTAAAAAAAATACAAATCAAAGCCACAAGGAGATACCACCTCATACCATTCAGATTGGCTAAAATTAATAACTCAGGAAACAACAGATGTTGATAAGGATGTGGAGGTAGGGGAACCATCTTAAAATGTGGGAATGCAAACTGATGCATCCACTGTGGAAAACAGTATGGAGGTTCCTCAAAAAGTTAAAATAGAAGTATCCTATGACCCAACAATTGCACTACTAGGTCTTCCTCAAAAAATATGGGCACAACACATTCAACAATACTTTAAAAAATTCAAAATTCTTCTCTGTCAATGTGGGTTTCTTCTGTGGATGCAAGGATGGTTCAGTATTCACAAATCAATCAACACGATACACCACATTAATAAAGGATAAAAATTATTTAATCATCTCCATAGATGCAGAAAAAAGTTGACATAATATGATATTTTTCCATGATTAAAACTCGTAACAAAGTGGATTTAGAGGGAACACACCTCTATGTAATAAAAGTCATATCAACAAACCCACAATTAACATTATATTTAATGGTGAAAAATTGAGAGCTTTTCCTCTAGTAACAAGAACAAGAGAAGGATGTCCACTCTGCCACTTTCATTGAAAATAGTACTGGAAATCCTAACCACACCTATCAGACAATGCAAAGAAATTACACATATACTATATGCATAGAAAACCCTAAGGACTCCACCCAGAAACTATTAGAATAAATCAATTCAGTAAAGTTGCATGATACAATATTATTTTACAGAAATCATTTGCTTCTCTATACACTAATAATAGAGCAGCAGGAAAAATAAGCTTTAAAAAATCCCATTTAAAATTGCATAAAAAAAAAAATTACCAGGACTAAACTTCACCAAGGAGGGAGACGACCAATACTCTGAAAACTATAAAATATTGATTAAAGGAATTTAGATGACCAAAACAAATAGAAAGATATTCCATGCTCCTGGATTGGAAGAATTAATATTGTTAAAATAGCCATACTACCAAATCATGCTACAAATTCAATGCAATCCCTATCTAAATACCAACAAAAGCTTTCCCATAACTAAGACAAATAACTGTAAAATATGTATGGAACCACAAAAGACCCTGAATATCCAAAGTAATGTTCAGAAGGAAGAACAAAGCTGGATATATCAAATCCCAGATTACATAATATACCACAATGGTATAATAATTAAAGCAGTATGTTACTGGCATAAAAATAGACACCAGCTCAATGGAACTAAATAGAGAGCCCAGAAATAAAGTCCTGTTTATATGGTCAATCTATGACAAAGGAGGCAAGCATATAGAATGGGAGAAAAAAATCCTCTTCAGTAAATGGTCCTGGTTTAACTGGATAACTATGTGCAAAAGAATGAAACTGACTCACTTTCTTATACCATACACAGAAATAAAAATGGATTAAAGACCTAAATCTGAGACCTGTAACCATAAAGCTTCTCGAAGAAAACATAGGCAACAATCTCTTTGACACTGATCTTAGCAACACATTTATGTATATGTTAGCTGAGGCAAGGGAAACAAAAGCAAAACCAAACTACTGGAACTACACCAAAATAAAAAGCTTTTGCACAGTGAAGGAAACTATCAACAAAGTAATCAGCAGCCTACTGAATGTGAGAAGGTATTTGTAAGTGATACAACTGATAAGAGCTTAATACCCAAAATATATAAAATACATAAAACTCAATGCCAAAAATAAAAGGAAAATAAAGAAAAAAACGAAGTAATTCATTTAAAAATGAGCAGAGGACCTGATTAGACATTTTTCAAAAAAGTTATACAGATAGCCAATAGACACATGTAAAAAAGGTCAACATCACTAATCATCAGTGAAATTCAAATCAAAACCATGAGATGTCATCTAACACTGGTCACAATGGCTAGTATCCAAAAGATAATAAATATGGGGCACCTGGGTAGTTTAGTTGGTTAAGTGCCCCACTCTTCATTTTGGCTCAGGTCATGATCTCAGTGTCCTGCGATTGAGCCCCAAGTGGGACTCCAGGCTCAGCAGGGAGTCTGCTTGAGTTTTTCTCCTTCCCCCCTCCCTCTGCCCCATCCCTCTCTCTCTCTCTGAAATGCATAAAAATAAATCTTTAAAAAAAATAAAAAGATAATAAATACTAAGTGTTGGCAAGGATGTGGAAGAAAGAGAACCCTCACATACTGTTGGTGGGAATCTAAATTAGTGCAGCCACTGTGGAAAACAGCATGGAGTTTCTTTAGGAAACTAAAAATAGAAATACTGTACAATCCAACAATTCCAACACTGATATTTACTCCCCCAAAACTGGAATCACTAATTCAAAAACATATATGCTCCACTATTTTTATTTCAGTATTATTTATAATATCCAAGATATGAAAGCAAACTAAGTGTCCTTGCACAGATGAATGAATAAATAATATGTGTGAATAATATAATGCAGCCAAAGAAAGACCTTGCCATTTGCAGCAACATGGATGAACCTAGAGGGTATTATGGGAAGTGAGATTTCAGACAAAAACAAAACCATATGGTTGCACTTATATGTGGAATGTTAAAAACAAAACAAAAAACAAACAAACAAACAAACAAAAAAGCAGAACCAGACCCATAAATACAGAGAACACACTGGTGGTTGCAGGAGTGGGGGACAAGGGGATGAAAGGGAGTGGGAGGTACAGGCTTCCAGTTATGAAATGAATTAATCTTGTGGATGAAAGGTACAACACAGGGAATATAGTCTCTGGTATTGTAACAGTTGTGTAGTGAGAGATGGTAGCTACACTTGTGGTGAACAAAGAAAGCATAATATACAGAGTTGTGGCATCATGATGTTGTACACCTGAAACTAACATAATCTTGGTTATTAACTATACATTTTTTATTAAGTTTTCCATTTTAATTCCAGTGTAGTCAATGATTCAATTGGTTGATTGATAATGAGCCATGGCACTAGAATTGCAAACTTAGGTAAATTTTCCAAATAATTAGCAATTTGGTCAATTTTTTCAAACAATTCCCAATAATGTCCTAATGTTTTGATACACTATGCTTTAGCTGATAAATACTCCTTTTCTTCCTTGAAAAATATATTTCCTACATTTTTGAAAAACTATCTTTTTCAGGAGTGGCTTAGTCAGTTAAGTGTCCAACTCTTGATTTTGGCTCAGGTCATGATCTCAAGGTCCTGAGATTGAGCCCTGAGTTCGGCTCCACACTCAGTATGGAGTCTGCTGGAGAGTCTCTCTCTCTCCCTCTGCCCCTCCCCCCTCAAGACACTCTAAATAAGTAAGTAAATAAATAAATAAATAATAAAATCTTAAAGAGAATTAAAAATGATCTTTTTTCATTTTGACCAAATAGACACTATTGGACATTTTGAGGGTTCTATGTTGTACATAAATTTAGAGGTATGAAGTATATTGATTGCATGAAATGAGAGGTGATGAGAGTAGAACTTTAATACAATTATTCACCATATGTTTTTTGTTGTTGTTTGGTATTTTTAGCTTTACCTTTGATTACTCTCCTGATTCTTTTCAACACTAGTTGAGGTAAATCATGTTGGCAGGAAAGTAGCCCTCAAGATACTGGAAATTCAATCAATGGAGAAAAACTAAATAGAAACACATCTTGGTTCTACCGGAATAGCTACATAGGGCTATCTATAGCACCAACATTAGTTCTGAAGAAAACATTTGTTTAAAGTTATCATTGGACACATTGAAAAATGAAGTACAGAAGTGCTACAGGCTGTGGGTAGCCAGTCCTACTTAGAGAAAGTTATCAAGTTAGATCACAGAGAAACAGGCTCTCTTAGAGACGTCCCCCCCATCCCCTGCCAGGGACTGGAGAAAGGTAGTCATAGGCAGTCATGGCCCATGAGGAAATGTTCTGGATACTGCTCTTGATTGCATACCCCCCCCCCAAAAAAAATTAGAGAATACCTGCATTCTGATACCAAAAATCCCATCCTAATGCTAAACTAAGATTTCAGGTAATAAATTATGTCACAGAGAATTTGATTATCTCTGGATGAATAAAGAAGAACATAACAAAACAAACAAATAAGTAATCTAGTTTCTAAACCCTCAAATTTAAGTGTCAGGTCACAAACGAAACAAGTGTATTTTTTTTTTCTTCTTGATGAAATAATTGACCTTGACCAGACAACCTCAATTATCTGACAAACATGCAGAGCCATGAGTATGTAGATGAAATTATTTTTTCTGTTCAGGTTTTCTTGTCCCCAACTTAAAAGGCTAAAGACCTCTTATGCACCATTTATAATTTTTTGTTACTATTATTCTCTAATTCTTCCACAAATGAAACCAATGCCCCATTCGTTTTTTTTTTTTTTTTTTTACCTTTGGCTTTTCTAGCACACACAAGTAGAACAATGATGATTGTAGCAACGGCCAGGAGAAACAGGATAATGACCAACCCCACTGTCCAAGGACAGTCCTTTGGGAACAAGTCATCTGAAAAATAGAGATTGTCTCACTTAATATCCAGGTTGGCATCAATGATTTGGCTGCTGGGAACAAATCCAAAATGTTTTCTTTTAGGAAACATTGCTAGGAATGGCACAAATTCTCTCACCTATCTCTCCTTGCAATTCTACAGAATTCAGGAATGCTAAAGATGCTCTGTTTCCTTTCTTGTTCCTAATGTATCAAGATTCAGAAGGTTTATTTTATAAATCATCACATGTTTTAATATGCAAGAAACATACAAATAATGCATCAGACATCCATGTATCCACAATTAAGATTTAACAAACATTAATACTACTATATTTGTGACAGATAATTATCTCATAATAAAAAATCTACAAATACAATTAACTATTTATTTTCATCCTTTCTCTTCTTTCTCCTACAGTTCCCCAAACTGACTTTTCCATGCATCCTTTCTATCTGGTTATTTTCTACATAAACATATATATGAGCTTGACAATATGCCAATGAGTGAGAGGCCTGTGGGGCTTCTCTAAAGATTAAAGGAGAAATTGTGACATCTTGGATAATAAGCCAAATGGGATTCATGTTCTAGATTCTAGAGACAGAGATTTATTTCAATTCAAAATTTCTTATGAGATATCTGTCAGCTAGCAATTTAAAGCAGCAAAATTGACTATCATTTTGATATTTTTCTATTTTAATGTTGTTCCAAAAGAGGCACCAAGGACACTCTTATTCAAGGACTACCATCATTTAAGATCTCAACAAGATGTCTGTGTAGTTTTTAATTGATGAATTCAAATATATAAGTATAAAAAAACTTTAATATATTTTATCTCTTACATTCAGATTTTCAAGAGTCTTGTAATATTGCCCCAACTCATGATTTCCTCTTATATAATTCAACTTATTTTTTCACAATAAAAGCCTAAGTAAGAGACTGTTCATTTCACCTTTTCTAACTTTGTTTTACTAAGATAATTGGAAAAAACAAACAAAGATCCTCTATTCTGGTTTCCATGTTTGTTTCATTCACATTTCCAACCTCAATTCCTCTTTCTAATTATCTTAAACCATTGTGACTTCCCAAATTAAAATATTACACAGATGACACTTTTCTTGTTGATAAAAGGTCATACAAATTTTTATCCATTGTAGAAAAATAGAGCTCAGCATTTTTCTAAGTAATGGGGACATAAAATAAATAAGATATAGTGTCCTCCAGAGTTTATTATTCTATCTGAGGAAATAGTGAAACATATAATCACAACAATGTATGCATAAAGAGGGCACTTAACACAGAATGGGTTGAAGACCACATCCTGGGAGGATTAGGTTAGTATTGAGGGGCCAGTAAGAAACTCTTAGTGACAGGAAAATGAAACAAATGTGTCAGTAACAGTCTACAAGGGGTATTGCATGGTTAAATATGTTCAGAAAATTAATGTGGGGTAGGAGCCATTGGAAACAAGGAAGAGAGGGATGAAAGATGAAGCTGGAGAGATACAAAAGGTCAAGGGATAAAGAGTGTTGTTGAAAGGCTGTAATACTTCAAATAAAGACAGTTGCATAGACGGGAAGCTGGAGGATATCATTTGGGCAAACTATTTATTTGAAAGATCACTTTGGGTAGGCATAAAGAGTAGACTGGAATGTCTGAGCTGTTCTCTGCCTGTGATATTAATTATTTTCATTAATACTAATAAACAATTTAATGAGGTAGACCCTAATATTACCTATGTGTAACAGATGGGAACGGAGCACAGGGAGCTCAGTACTTAACCAAGATCAGGAAACTGGGAAATGGCCCTACCAGGATTCAAATTCAATTGGACAGATGGGAGAAAACACCAAGTTGTGAAAAGTGGCTTTCCCCAGGCAGTGGATCAGGAGAAGTTTAGGAGGAACTTTGAAAGATTCCTCAAATTCCTCAGTTCCTCATTTTTATAAAGTAGAACAATGACATTTCTATCACAAAAAGAAATACAAAACAAGACCAAATATGAATTTTTACAAGTTCTCCACATTAAGAGTTACAAATGGATAAACTAGAACATTCTTCTAGGTCTGTCAGTCATAGGTCTTTGTCAGTAAGATCTTCTCAAATAGCAGTGATATCTCAAGATACAGATTTTGGAGGGAACTGACCTGCCACGGAAACATGCACTTCCTTCTCCACATTGAGTATTAGGTTCCTTACAACACAGGACACATTTGCTGTTGAACTTTTGTCCACTGTGAGAGATGATTCCACACGAAACAGTCCATTTTCTTCTATTGTCTTTGTCTCAGAGGCTGGCATCAAGTGCAGTCCTTGATGGTCCCTCCATCGCAGCTCAGGCTCTGGATACCACCTGGTGGATGTGCAGGTCAACTTAATTTCCTGCCTATTTCCATGCTCAATGTGAACATGAGGAGCCATACCTGAGCCTAGAATAGCCAAAGAGAGACAGAGAAATTACACTTCTCCAAGAGTTTTGTTGCCATTTTACATTTTAATTAGTTTCTTAGGAAACTCAGTTTTCTTATTTATAAAAGTGGAGGTTAGAAAAACAACTAGTCACAAAGAATTTTGTAGAAAACAAATCAGCTGTATCAACATTTAAGAAGTATCCATATGCCAGCATGTCTGTATTGGTTTCTTTTTCCTCTCTCGCCTTTGAAACATAACTGATTATTTTATCTGATAATTCATAAATTTGGGTAGAAGAACACTCTATCAATTTATTTGCAGCCTCTAAAGTAAAAGGCACACATCAGTTAGTGGTTATCTGTGACAAATTGTTAGTCATTCTCCAAATATCTTTAATCCCTAATTCTAAAGAAGTACTTTTTTTTTAAAGATTTTATTTATTTATTTATTTGAGACAGAGAGAGACAAAGAACACAAGCAGGAGGAGGGGCAGAGGGAGTGGTACCAGCAGATTTCCCACTGAGCTGGGAACTTGATGTAGGGCTCCTTCCCAGGACACTGAGATCATGACTTGAGCCAGACACTTAAACACCCGAGCCATCCAGGTGCCCCAAAATGTTATTTTAAGTAAGAACGTTTATAATTTGGGGAATGATACCAACATCAATGTGCTCCAAAGAACTAGGTATGGGTGACTTCTGAGCACCTGAATATTGTTAGGAACTGAAATTCATGTTTTAATCAATTAAATTTATTTCAACTAAGTTTAAATTCCAATGTAACATGTGGCTAGTAGCTACCATTTTGGATGGTACAATGGGGAACTTTGGGGAACAATATAAGTTTTAACTGTGGATATGTCAGCCCAGGCTAAGAGTGCTCGTTCCAATCCCCCTTACAATTAGGAGTGACTTTGATATGCTGGTGGAAGTGTTTGAAATGAAAATGATGTGCATGCCTTCTAGAATATTTCCTTCAAAGGAAGGAGGTACACCTTTTCCTTCACTCTTTCTCTCTTCTCAAGGGCTGGAGCACACAGAGTGTCTGTGAGTCATCTTCAAAAGTGGATTATGTGGATATAGCAAAACATCAAGATAAGAAATGTGTGAACCTGACAGTGTCTAGCCATTCTTTCAGTTCTGTGCTCCCTTCTGCCTTTAACTCAGAGAAAAGAAGCTCTGGTTTAAGCAACTGTCTTTGGCAGTTCAGTGAATAGTATGCAACATTCCACACAGTGTTATGTACAGTAACTAATACAATCTATAACAACAACAACAAAAAGATCAAATTACAGGGATCAAATTATCCTTGTTTTGGTTTGAATTATATCTTCTGAAAAGATATGTTCAAGTCCTAACCTTCAATATCTGTGCCCTTATTTGGATACCATTTTGTACATGTAATTAGTAAAGTGGAAAATATACTGGATTAGGGTGGGTCCTAATCCAAAGGGAATGTGGTCTATATGAACAGAAAGAAATTTGGACACAGAGACACAGGAAAGTGACTCTGTGAAGATGGAGGCAGAGAATGGAAAGATCTCAGCACAAGCCAAGGCATGCCGGGGCTACCAGAAGCTGGAAGAAGCAAGGAAGCACTCCCCTCAGATGTTTCCCTGGGACCATAATCTTGATGACAAATTGATTGTGGACTCTGGCCTCCAGAACTGTGAGAAGATACATTTCTGTTGTTTTTAGGCCAGCCCATTTGTAGTAATTTGTTAAGGCAGTCCTTCTATTAGGTTGGTGAAGGAAAATTATCTAAAGTCATCTGATGTTGCATGGATGGCCAGACCCTGACAAACACGAGAGGAGGTAGAAAATAGCATGCCGCACCAGTGATGACCTCGTTGGCACAGTGGTGCCCCCCAGTGCTGGTACTGATAAATGGTATTTTCAAAATACAATAGCTTTGAGCATCAGTAGAGCATCATGGCTATGAGGATAAGCTCTAGAGTCAAAGGTTATATTTGTACTGGCTGGCATCAGTGACCCAGTGTAACTAATGACCCAATCACTCTGTGCCTCATCCCCCTTTCGTAAAACAAGGATAAAAAGTGTCTCAAGTCATATGATTGGTATAATGATTGCTTCATATAAACTGCTTACTGGGCTGAAATAAATGAATAATAAATAAATAAATAAATAAATAAATAAATAAATAAATAAATAAATAAATAAATAAATAAATTTTATTCATCTTAAAGAGTTAATCAATAAAGAATACAAAGAAAAGATGTTTTTGTTTTGTTTTGGCTGGGATCTTTCAATATGAAAGGCCATCCCATTGCATTTCATGTATTCAGGCTACCTTCTAAGAGTTGAAGGGAAATGGTATTATGGGTGGGTATTTTCTAAAAACAAAATTATATTTATCAGCTTTTTGTAGAAACACGATAAATATTTCATTAGTATCTGATTTTCTGGAGGAAGAGGAGTGATGTTGTACTTCAAATTATGCCATCCTATTTACCTTATTAAATGTGTGGGCTAAGGGAAAACACAACCTCTGGATACACCATCAATTAATAATAGGAGTGGGAATTAGGAGTGGGGTAATTTCACAATGGATAATTTCAGAGATTTAAAACATGTATTCCAAGTGTGGTGTTAGCTATTAATGACCTAATTTGCATTATCAAGTCAAAACTGAGGGGTCAAAGTGGAGAAAAGATTGCCAGCAGGAGAAGAGACCAGGTCATGATGGTTGTCCTATTACTGTGGGTTTCAAACTGGCATCCTTGAGGCCTGGTTGGTTTCTGACAGAGCACAGGTTGACCTGAATACATTCTTTATCCATTTAAGTGTCTTGGATTTTCATTGTCCTATGGCCAGGGCAGGGAGAGAAAATCTATAGTGTCCATCCTTATGAGACTATCTGATTATGCCACCTAGTATCAGGCCTTCAATTTTATGTCTTATCTCTTAGAAAATATTTTGGTGTGTTTGCAGGCTATACTTGTGGTTGCCCTAATAGCTATTAATTGATGGATTTGCCTACCTGCATCTTGTGAGTGTCAAATTACTTAGATAGTAGAGGGCAATTGATTTTAAGTAGAATTTAATGTTAGTGTTTACTGAGGTTCCGGGTTTTGCAGAAATTATATTACCCACACTCTCCTGGATATTTAAATAGCACAGGGAAAGAGTTGGTTTTGTTTTGACTAAAGGTATTGAAGAATCTTTTCTTTAGGAGACAGTGTACAACTGTGGAGCTGTCTGCAGAGACTGCATCTTTATCAGAAACTGGTTACTCATCCTGGGGCAAATATCACTCTTCCAGAATGGAGAAATGGATAAAGAAATTCATGCCAGAAATAACAGTAATTTTTTAAGATTTTATTTATTTATTGGAGAAAGAGAGAAGAGATAGCAACAGAGAGCACAATTGGGGAGGAGTGGAAGAAGCAGGCTCCCCACTGAGCAAGGACGCAGATGCAGGACTCCATCCCAGGACCCTGGGATCATAACCTGAGCCTAAGGCAGACACTTAACTGACTGAGCCACCCAGGCGCCCCTAGTACAGCCATTCTTAAAAAATTACAGTAACTAAGGGAATCAGAAGAAAACCTAAGTTTTCCAGCTAGAGAACATCAAGGACTCTGGAAGAGTCTGGAAGAGATGAAAACTTCTAATGCCACACATTGACACTACTTTTCATTGGGTATAGGTGTTGGACACAAGTGAATCCAACCCAGGAAGAACAACACAAGGTCATAAATAATTCACCTGGAGGAGGTGAGAGCATTAAATCAGCATAGCACTTTATATTCCTGATTTATAATGACTAAGGTTAGTAGGTACAACATGAGATAGCTCCCACATAATCAAAAAGTTGTAGCAAAAAACAGCCCACTTGGAAAACATTTAAAGTACAACCCCCTATATTTAGGGAGCACAGAAGTCTTTTTTTTTTAAAACTATCTGGATTATTCAGAACATATTTGTGATCACTTATTATGTCAATATTTATATACAAGTTTATGTTTTTTAAGCCAGAGGGAGATACAATTTCCTAAGAATTTGAAAATACATCTCTTCTCATTAATTTGGAATGCATCCCATGAGTGCACTGTGAATGGTTGCATCTGCAAGTATTGTACTTAGTTGGAATATAAAGTCCAGATGTTTCTTTTGCCCACAGGGAACATGAAAACATGAACCAAATTTCTTTGGATATTGTGGGACCTTATGGGTGTAGTAAAAAGGTGGGTGGAATTCATGGTTATTGATGTAGTATATGTCCACAGTGCAAATTAAGAAGATCACCATAGGCTTTATCTTCATTTTATTTTAAAAAAATTGTCCTTGGGTAACCAATACAACTTCCCTTGAATTTATGATTTGGAAAAATCAAGGATGTATCAGATAACCTTATCTACAAGATAAAGGAATTATAAAGTAGATTCTAGAAGTGTATCAATGAACCATTGTTGGAGCTGATAAACTCATGCAGAAAATCAATGTCAGAGTTTAGTGGCAATAGCTTCAAGATTGGAAATGCATTCTTCTAAGGAGAATGGGGTAAAATAGAAGGATAGTGGAAAGTTGTTTTCTATTTAGTGATAGGATAACTGTACAAAGAACAAGTAAATCTGAGATAAAATTGAGATGACCCTGAAAAAATGACATGTTGTTCATTGAAGAAGCAACAGTAGCAACTGGCTCTCAAATTCAAAGCCCTTGATAAGAGCTTACCCAAGGTTTAGGAAATGTCTGTAGAACTTCTAGAAGTGGATGTCCAACACTTGGATTGCTTCAGAAGTTACCACAGTAGAGTGAATGATCCTTGCTCTAAAGGTAAATCTCAGTGAATGGATGAATATAATTTCTCATTCATCCCTGTTAGTGCCTGGTTAAATGCCTCCAGTGGGAGTGACATTCACTTGTGTGAGGAACTCCAGTATACTTTCCTAAAGATGCAGATTTTCTGGGACATCTGGGTGGTTCACTTGGATAAGCATCTGCCTTCAGCTCAGGTCATGATCCCAGGGTCCTACGATCCAACCCTGCCTTGGGCTCCCTGTTCAGGGAGAAACCTGCTTCTCCCTCTCCTCCCCATTTGTGCTGTCACTATCTCTGTCTCTCTCTCTCAAATAAATAAATAAAATTTAAAGAAAGATGCAGATTTCTCTAAACCCAGGAAGGAATCTCAGAAAGAGGTAACTATTCTCTCCTTGACTCAGCAGAAATACTATTAGGTGATGTATGGATCAAAGTGTCTGGCAACAAAAACTTTGACTCAAAAAAGTGTTTAAATCTTGCAAGCAAGTCTCTTCACAGTAGCCCCCTTTATTTTATGAAGAATTATATAGTACCCACCATTTATTATATAAATGTGGATAAAGGATTACTTAGAGCATATGCAGAATTGTCACTAAACACAGGAGGCAGGAACATTTGCAAACAGGTTAGGGAGTCCTGGAGGAGAAGATTTTCCTGCCTTTGGGAGGAAGGTCAATATTATTGGCTCCATCTGATGGATTAGGTTAGTTTCTCTTAATATACATTATAAGGAGGTGATACAGAAACTCATCATCTGAACTCAGTCTAAGGCCTTACAATGTTTATAGAGAAAATGCTGATTAAGTCTCAGTGTATGGTTGAATTAGAATCCTAACCTTTCATTCTGGCAGTATAGTTTTTTTGTTTGTTTGTTTTTGTTGTTTTGTTTTGTTTGTGGAAAATATCTGAGAGGGAGTGAGATTTAAGGGGACAGATTATGCAGGGATCTGAACAAACAAGGATGTTATACTGAGAGTCAGCAACATCGCATCTGACTGGACCGTTGCCAGAGTGGACAGCAGCAAGGTGCAGAAAACGTAGCCTGGTAGCAGGCTGGTGAGATTCTTGCTGCCTCTGTTTAGTTCCTTCTGTGTTTCTGAATAGAGACTAAGATACATTCCTGGGACTCTGCTGAGATAGTACCTACTATAACCCCTGTTCTTTCTTTCCTTCAAAGTAATGATGTTGCAATAGAAAACATGAAAATATATTTTTACTGCAGCCAAAGAATGTTGGGATGGATTGATTGATCGGTTTTACATATTTAACTTTCTAGGCATTACATCATAGTATTTGTATAGATTTAGCCACCTCTACCCATATACACAGATACTTCAGACTGTTGATGTAAACATAATAAAATTTGTGTAAGAGTTTTCATTGCAGAGACTCACCTGTGACCAGCACTTGGAATGTTGCCTCATTGTAGTATGTGGAGCTTTCAAAGAAACATGCATACTCCCCTCCATCTGAAGGTTGGATGGGATGGATCCTTAGGGCAACATGCCCTCTGGTAATATTCTCCTTCAGGAACTCTGTCCTCCCTTGGTACTCTGGCCTCTGCTCTTCCATATCATTCTGGGAAGTACTATAACGGTGCACCAGGCCAAAAGGATCATTCCGGTACCATCTCACTTCCATGTTCTGAGCATCCATTGATGGGCTGAGCTGGCAGGACAACACAGCCTCTTCCCCAACCAAGGCAATGACTGGTGCTCTTGGTCCTGTCACATGGAATTGCCCTGGAAGTAATTTTGAAAACAATGGAGTCATCACTGAGACTGTGACAGGCATGATTGTGACCATCTGATCAGTAAACAAGTAGACCACGCTAACTAACTTAGTGAGCTGTGGCCATTTAACGAACAGAACTAAAATAAGGACACACAAATACACTGTTAGTGTAAGAGATAGTAGAGGACATGATGCCAATGAGCAACAGTCACATGATCCCAACAAAAATTTAATTGGGTTTTCCCTTTGTCTACGATTGGAATTCAAATTATATAAATCTCATTCTTTTTGCCTTATATGCATATATATCATATATTATTTTATAACAATATATATTATGTAAATATTTGATATATAATATATAGTTATAGTATTTTATAATTAGTTATAATATAATTAAATATTTATATAATATATATTGTTATAAAATATTATCATTTAACAGATGGGGATATTGAGTCAGTCAATGATTAATTATTGGGTCAGTGATTAATGAATTGAGTGGAGGTCTCCCCAGACTGCAGGCCATGGGGACAGGGATCTGGGACTACTACTACTACTCACTGCTCCCAGCCCAACCACAGTCGATGGAGGCTTGCTCTGCGTGGCCCAAGCTGTTCCCTCCACAGGCCCTCACCAGGCACCCCCTGTCCTCCTCACCCCAGCATCTCTCTCGTTCTACTTCCCCCTCTGCCTCTCCCCCCTACTTCTTCTCTTTCCTCTCTCATAAGTAAATAAAATCCCCCCGAAAAGTAAAAGATTGAGCATGAAGGTGGACATTTTGAGCCTTTTAGACCTGGCTAGGAACACTCTCCTGTATGTATATCTTTGTCACCTTCCCCCTTGTGCTCATGGCTGCAGAGGTACATGACCTCCCAGGGAGGGAGAAGGCCCACGGTGCAGGGACTCTGGGGTCCTGAGTGACCACAGGAAGGCGCTCCATCTCCCATCTGAATAGCCACTCAGCGCTGTCATGTGGGGGAATCCATGGTGACATGCTACCGGAACTTGGGGAGATATTTGGTACTTCAGCGTAACAAAATATACCTGCTAAATGTTGAAATCACCAAGTTAACTTCAATAGTTACCAGCCTAGTAGCTTTAAAAATGACCAAAGGGGCACCTGGCTTCCTCAGTCAGTAGGACACGTGGCACTGGATCTCGGGGTGGTGAGTTTGAGCCCCACATTGAACACAGAGTTTACTTAAAACACAAAACAAAAGAAAACAAAGCCCTTCCAAAGGACCCAAATCAATTAGGCTCCAACAATTGGACTGGTCGGTGGTGGGATGGATCCTCTGGCCTGTTCATCAGCCGCTGTGCCCTGAGCACTCAGATGAGGCAGGTGCTTCTCACCACCCGGGTTCTCCCTCTAGGAGCTCAGGGTCTAGAGGGAAGATGGACAAACATGAATGAAAAACGTGAATGAAAAGAGCAGTTACTCCATAGGAAGAGAGCAGGGGCGACAGCTGGGTCCCGAGCTCCGGCAGGTGAGGGGTCTGACAAGGCCGTGCTGAGGTGACATTGAGATTTCCTGAGGCAGGCCAAGGAGACACCCCAGCACAAATCCAAGTATATGCAGCCAGCAGAGGGCACCACGCTGCAGAGGAGTGGAGGCCCAAGTTGATGTTGCCAGAGTGGAGGTTAGAAAGGAGGAGAGCAGAGAGGGAGAGGAGGAGGGGCAGGGCCTGGGGCAGGTGGACAGTCTCAGCACCCTGCTCCTAGTGCTGGGTCACACCACATCTCCCCACACTCGGTGGCTTCGCCCACCAACACTCACTGGGTCACAGTCTCCGGGGATCAGGACCCCAGCAGTGCTCAGCTGGGGGCTCCTACCAGAGCCTCTCAGGAGGTTGGGGCTGTTGACAACACCAAGACAGGACCTGCTTCACTGAGAACCCGAGCTCACTTAGGGGTGTTGGCAGGATTCAGTCCACCTCGAAGGCCTGAGTTCTTCTGTCTGTTGTTGGCCCTCGGTGCTAGGCCACGTGCACATGCCTGCATCATGGTTCCACATAGGGGCTTGTTCCCCAGTGTGGGGATCTGAGACAATACAGATCAGGGCCAGCACGGGGCCGGGCACGGAGCTTTTATAACCGAATCTCGGAAGGGGCTTTGGGTCGTGTTGCCATGTTCTGTGGAATGGAAGTGAATCACTACGTCCAGATCACACTCCAGGGGAGGGGGTTACACAAGGATGTGTACACAGGGGTTGGGGATCGGCGGGAGCCACTGAGGGGAGAAGGGGAAGACCCCTGCTGGGTCAGTGCCTTGCCCAGAATCAAGGACTGGTAAGAAGGCTGGACCAGGCACGAACCCAGCTCTTTGAATGTCTTCAAAGTTGGGGCCCTGGATGCACCTCACCATTCAGTGGGGGCTCTGGAAAAGGTCGTGTTGAAGTAAGTGGCCACAGACATGGAGACGGTGTGGGGGTGAGGGTGAGCATTGATATCCTACAGGAGGCATTCCAGCACGTTCTTGTCTGAGGAGGAGCCAGGTCATGGCAACCCACTGAGTGGCCCCCCATCCACATCACACCCATTGGAAAGGAGGTAATGGCTCGCAGCGCAGGACAGGCAGACTCTAGGGGTAAGGGTGGATTCTGACCTTCAAGGGCCAAGGCTCCACCGCCTTCTTTAGGGTTTGCTCTGGCACTTAGGAAGCCTAAGATCTTGGGAAGCTATTGCCCATCCCTCTGTCAGAGGGGCTGCCCTCTTCGGGGTCTCCAGAGTGTGAGCCCTGGCGTACACACGTGCACAACATGCTGAGCGTCCACATGCTCACACGCACACGCACACACACACACACAGACACCAGTAGGGACCGTGGGGTGGAATCTGACCAGTAGCGGACTCAGAGAAGGTGAGAAGAGGAAGAAAATGTGGTTGGAGGTATTTCCTACATGAGACACCACTCCTCCAGTTTCATAGATCTCATCCCACATATGCCTGGGACATCTGGAGGAAGTCCATGCTGGAATACTGTGCACTGGACAGACCAGACACAGACCGTCCCTGACAAGTACAGTGGCTTAGGCAGGGTCAGACCAGGTAAGAGTGGAGAGTTGTGTCTGAAGCTGGGTGTGTTTCCAAGCTGGGGCCCTGGCTGCACCCAGACCTTCCCTGCGGGCTGTGGTGAGGGGTGCGCTGTGTCACTGGGCACAGATGTGGCCTTGCATGCAGACCGGGGATAAGCAGCCGGTGGCCCAGAGCACTGTTGGTGGGCGTGTCAATCCGGGAGTGGACCCAGGTAGGGGATCCCAGGCAGTGAAGTCACTTCCTTGACCACAGACCCCAACAGAACTTGGAAGCCCCGTCACCAGGCACCCACATTCTACTGTAGTCCCGCATCAGGGTCACTTGACTGGAGACATCCGATCATGAAAGATGTTCTCTTGTTGTTTGCCTACTTCCCGGGGCTCTGGCTTCCAGAAACCCCAGGGAAGGGCTTTTTCACCTGCCGCAGACATTGGCTCAAGGCTCACCCCCGCTGCCTCAGGGCGTTTGGCAGGAGGGGCCATAAGGTAATACAGAGAAGGCCGGGCCAGGCCAAGCCACCTCCCTGAGCCACCCCAGGCCAGCCCCATCCCCTCCTCTTGAGTTTCCGGGAAGGAGGGATGTGTGGGGAGGTCCTGCCCCTGGGCTGGAGGACGTCGCAGGGCAGCGGATGCCCTGGCCGTGCCTTCGTGTTCACACCGAGGTCATGGTGGACGGGGGTGGGGGGTCGGGCGATGAGGATCCCTGAGGGCTTCTCACCTGTGCCAGAGCGAATCCAAGGCCCTGAGGCTGTGTCGCGTTTCTCTCCATGGTGGAGGGCTGTGCATCCTGTGGTGTGGTGTGTGTGTGGAATGGAGACCCTGGGTCCGAGGCCCAGCAAAGGTAGCCGCACAGGGCTCTGAGGCCTCGTGCCTGGCCGCCTGGCACTGTCTCTACAGAGCTCCCGACAGGAGACGGGGCAGGAGCTGGACGATGAGGGCCTCCGCGCTCCCTCCGTGAAGGACAGGAAGGTGCCCCACACTGGCAACAGAGTCCAGCGCGGGCTCAGGGTGAGTGCAGGTGCTGGGCTGACCCACCCCCCAGGGCCCCGATGCAGCAGAAGGGCCTCAGGTCCCAGAAGCCAGTCTGCTACTGCCTTGGGCTCCCTCCCACAGTCCTGCTCCATCTGGATCTGCATCCCCATCTCCTCCCCAAAATTGCCCTTGGGGCCCTGCCCCTGCCTGGGCCAGATGCGCCGTCATTGTCCACGTATTTGTAGGAATATCAGAAAAGAGACTTTAAACCATGTCTCATCCCATTCGGCTAGAATCGTCTTGCACTGTGCCATGCATTTTCCTAACTAGTCCTCCGGGTGTCCCCTTTGGCCTAACAGTCCTTCCCCATCTTCTCCAATCTTTCACATGATCATGGTGAGTTGGGAGAGTTTTCCCCAAAGGGACATGGGGCTCATGGTACTGTGTCTTCTGCTTTGCCCTTTGGTTGTGAAAGTCCACATCCCTGGGGCCCCTACAGGGTCAGGAGCAGGGGCCTCATTGTACAACATTCCAGAAGGCCAGTCGGTTACCACAGCCACTGAGGCCTTGAGTGATGCAGGGCTTTGATGGGACTCCCCTCTGTGGCCAACTCACAGTGCTGCACTAAACATCCTACATGCCCTACTATCCTGAGCCCTCTCACCTAAGAAAACGTGTCTGTGCTCTCATCTCAAGAATGGGGTATGTTGTCAGAGATCACGGGATCAGTGCCATTCATGCGGGGAGGTGGTGTTATACTCAGCTAACAACCTGACCTGACATAAAACGTGTTCCGACATCATCGACTTCAATTCCTTGTATGGATGCCAAGGACATTTTTCTTTTTCCTGAAAGACTTACTGATTGGTCGATTGATTGATTGATTTGAGAGAGAGGCAGGGGGAGAGTGGGGACAAGCAGAAGGAGAGACAGAATCCTCAAGCAGACTCTGCCCCTAAGTACGGAGCCCTATGAGGAGCTCGATCTCAAGACATTGAGATCGTGACGGAGCCAAAACCAAGAGTCTTAGGATTAACCCAATGAACCACCCAGGCACCTCATTGTTTTTTCTACTATGGGCCCTCTTGTCCCACCTGTTGCCATAAGTCATTGAGATCTTGGGGATTTGGTCTGCGCTCCCACCCCCAACCCTCCTGGTGGCTACAGAGCTGAGTGCATGTCTCCTCCGTTTCACCTCAGGATAAAAACGGCTCAGCCACAGAGAGGAATGAGACCCGCGTGCTCTGGGCCAACCGGGCTGACCTGCTGGAGATGCCAATAACACCTGGTGCCCGCCTTCGTAGGCAGAGACCTCAGCCACATCTCCACATTCCTGGGCACGTACACGGCTTTTGCCACCACCCCGAGGTGCTGGACCTCTTCTTTACAACGTGAGCACCCTGCCCCTCCACAGCCCAGTGAGATCTGGCCACCACCTGGTTGTGAGTCTTGGGAATGTCACCAAACTTCCTCGAGCCTCGGTTTGCTCCTCTGACTGGGGCAGACTTATTATAGGGACTCAGTGGTGTCCTTTAGGGAAAGTACACCTGGGGGCCTGGGCCTGCAGAAAGGCCTGCTAGAGGGGCTGTGGTTGTGCTCATTTATCATTGTCCTGCTCCTCACGAGGAATCCTCTGCCTCATCCCTCACTGTCACTATGGTCTCGAGCTGGGCTGTTTTGCCATTTGAAAGGGAGATTTGAGACTCCATCTGGGGTCCGAGTCCTGGGTGAAACCAGAGCAGGGATGCCTGGGGCTGAGCAGGGGGCCCAGGCCCACTCAGATATCTGTGATGGGGTGGTTGGGGCCCTTCCATTCATCAAGCATTCAGGAAGCCCCACTCAGTGCAGGTGCTTCCCTAGGAGCTGACTGGCCCCTGCACAGAGCAGACAGCACCCCAGGGCTCCAGACTAGTCGGGGGTCAGACAGTGACACTAGACATGATGAGAGGTGGCATCCACAGGACATTTCATGTGGTGCCCCTCTGGCCTCCTCTAGATATGGGGGCGTTCTCTCTACTTCTGATGAGCTCGGCGGAGCCCTGGAGCAGCGGAACATGTGAGTGAGCTTCGGCTACTACAGGAGGGAAATCCCGCCCCATGAGGGCAGCGAGGGGACTGTGAGATGGGGGGCTGCTGGACCCTCATCCCACACATCTGCGACTCCTGTTTTAGAAATCGGGGAAAAGGGGGAGCTGTGGGTGGGCTGTGGGCACTGTGGGAGAGCAGAGGGGGCTGGAGGACAGCTTCAGCCCCTAAGAGAGTCATTGCCCATCCCTGCCCCCTCCCAGCCCTGTCTCTACCCCAATCCCGGGACCCACAACAAGGAGTGTGGGGCCATCACACTCAGCGATCTGGTGGAACCTGTACACTGGGTGCTCAGCAGGTGCTCAGGAGACCCAGAGAGAGCTCAGGGACAGACGTCCCCCACCCTGTGGGAGATGAGTGTCAGTGGAAAGAGACCCACTCATGGCACCTAGTGAATGAGGCAGCATTAGGCACCGGAGGTAAAGCTGGAGGTATTGGGAGGGTCCTGGGAAGGCCTGGCACGAGACAGAGTGCCTTTGCTCCCTCCTTGGCTGGATATTCACAGAGCAGTGATGTGTGCAGGGAGGACAGTGAACAGGCCCGACACCACCCCTCCCTGGCCGCATGCAGTTGAATCCAAGTGGCAAGTGGGCAAGGAAACAAGCTGACGAGTGTGCCCGGACTCCCCCAACAAGGACAGAAATGGCCACACCATTGATCAAGGGCTCCCCCTCACAAAGGCTTTTGGCAGCCTGTCCTCTGTGACCAGGCCTGCGTCAGGCAGTCCTTCCAGATCACAGGTGCACAAGGAGTAGGCGCGGTCTCTGACATTCAGGGGTTCCCTGGGACAGCTGTGTGGGAGGGTGCCTGTCCTCTGACTCCCTGCCTACCTGTCTGTCCCCAGGGCCATCTCCTCCATCCTGGGCACATGGCTGGACCAATATCCCCAGGATTTTTTCCAGCCCCCAGAATTTCCCTGCCTGAACGTGCTGCTCACGTACATGGGCCTCCATGTGCCAGGCTCGGACCTGGAACGCGTGCCCAGCGTCTGCTGTCACAGCTGCAGCCCCTGGCGCCCCCGGAGCCAGAGGCTGGGGGTGAGGAGGGCCGGGGGTGCCCGGCGAGGGCCCGTGGAGGGGACCGGGCGGGCCACGCAGAGCAAGCCTCCACAGAGTGCGGTTGGGCCGGGAGCAGTGCGTAGTCCCAGATCCCCGTCCCCATGGCCTGCCGTCCGGGGAGACCTCCCGGGGATCGGATCCTGGACTCAGCACTGAGCGGAGGGAAGAGCTTCCTTCACTTAGGAGGAAGGGCCATGGGGAGCCCATCAGGCGGAGGAGACTTCCTCTTCTGGGAGCTACAGCCCCAGCCCCGGAGCGAGATCCGGAGGGAGCGCAAGAACCGGGCCCAGCTCCCGCTGTGGCCCCTGCTGTCGCCTGGGAGCCCCCGCGGGCCGAGCCGTCCCTGCTGCGGGGGCTCAGCCACTGGGGAGAGCAGGGGCGCGCCCGGCCCCGTGGGCGCCGGGGCAGGTGCTGGTCCGAGCGCTCGTTCACGCTCCTGCGCTGGAAGAGCCACCCGACCCGGAGGTCGAGCAGGGTCCAGGCCCTGGTCCTGGGGTCGCCGCCGGGCCAGGCAGCCCCTGGCTCCGTGGAGCAACCAGCCCCTGCCCCCGGAGGACGGCTTCCCCTCCCCTGTCACTGCATTCCTTGTAGTGTTTGTGGTCTGTATGCACCTGTATGGTGGCTTCCTGGACTTCGTTCCTTAAATAAAGTAGAATCTGAGTTTACGTAAAGTTTTACTCTGATCCTTTTCTTTTCCTTTTTTTTAAATAGAGATTTTGTTTATTGATTTGACAGAGAGAGAGAGCGCGCGCGACAGCAGGAACACAAGCAGGGGGAGTGGGAGAGGAGAAGCAGGCTTCCGGCTGAGCAGGGAGCCCGATGTGGGGCCCGATCCCAGAACTCTGGGATCATGACCTGAGCCGAAGGCAGATGCTTAACGACTGAGCCACCCAGGCGCCCCTACTCTGATCCTTTTCTTTTCTTTCTTTCTTTTTTTTTTTTTTATAAACTTTTTATTTATTGATTTGACAGGGAGAGACACAGCGAGAGAGGGAACACAAGCAGGGGGAGTGGGAGAGGAGAAGCAGGCTTCCCATGGAGCAGGGAGCCTGATGGGGGCTCAGTCCCAGGACCCTGGGATCATGACCTGAGCAGAAGGCAGAAGCTTAAGGGCTGGAGCCACCCAGGCGCCCCTCTGATCCTTCTCAATTGTACATCCAGGTGCCATGAGGTACACTCAGAGTGTTGCTCAACCATTCACTTCTAGAACATTCCCATCACAGAGACCACTGCTCTTCTCCCTGTCTCTGATGTTTACCTGTTCTGGGATTTTCCTGTGTCTGGAATCCTACAATATGGCCTTTTGTGTCTGGTTACAGAACAGAAGAGTGATTCACAATGTTTTTCAATTTTTTATAAAAATAACATTTTTGTTACAAAGGGATGTTCCTGACAATGCAAAGATTCTGGGAAGCCACAAAACGAAGTCTTTTCGTTATGTGCGATAGGTTCCCATTTATAAGGATGCCTCGAAAGGCAGAAACCACAAGAGAAATGTCTGGGTCCTGGAGACACCTTTAAATTCTTTCATTTTCCTGGATAGACCACGTTTATCTTATTGTAATGTGCATAGTATAAAAATGTTAAAATCTCACGTGAAATCTTCCCATTTACTACTAAGATATTTGGTACTAAAGTAAACAGTTCTTTAGGTATTAGCCAGATTATGTTTATTTAGTAAAATAATCATTTGAATATGAAGAAAAGAAGACACATTCCTTCTCCCAAGAAATAATCACCCTTAACACATGAGTCTATCTTCTAGTTCTTTCCCTCTGAGTGCAGCGTGTGTGTGTGTGTGTGTGTGTGTGTGTGTGTGTGTGTGAGACATGGTGGGGCAGGGCGGTTCCAGGGCTGGGCTCTTGATCTACCTGACGTCCCCACAGTGGACAGACGCTGTCACTCCTGTCCCCTGGGGCATTCTCAGTGGCCACAGAGCATTTCCTCAGCTGCCCCAGCTGTTGAACAGTTGAGCCATTTACATGGATTTGCCTCTCAAAATTACACTGAGAAGTACATCCGTGCCATAAATCTCTGTTTCTTTAGGCCTGATTCCTAGAGTTACAAATGGAAGCCCCTTGAGCCACATTTCTGGAGTACTGGCTGCAGAATCCTCTATCTATGCTCTCTTTATTAAGGTGGAGCCTTGTTTGGGAAAGGAGGGACCCAGAGACCCGAGATGAGCCCTGGAATCATGAGGAGGACAAGCCGGCAGTGAGGCCACCAGGGTCCCTGGCAGTGACCCATAGAGCAGGGAAGAGCCTGCCCACAGCCCCCTCGTGGGTCCTCCCCCACAAGCATCCCTGCCCCGAGTCCTGGGACACACCTCACGCAGGCCCGTCCCGGGACGCGCCCCAGCCACTCCAGCCCCTCCTGCGCCATAACTCAGCTTCTGACTCGAGCAACCAGGCCGTGCTCCAGGCAGCAGAGGGCTGCATGTCGGGCCCCTCCTGTCTGCTTGCGCCCTGGCCATCCTGGCTGGAGGCCATCGTCTCAGGGAGGAACCTCGGATGGCAGCGCGGGTCAGTGAGTTGCAGACGTGCATTCATCCAGATGTAGGGTTAGTGGCGACAGCGAGAACCACTGGCACCTCTGTGAGCACGAGAGACCTTTAGAAAGCACACTGGGTGCCCATGGGAGCTGCAGGATGGACTGAGCCTCAGCCAGGGGCGTTGGCACTGGGCATAGCCCCTCCACAGCCCTCAGGCTCCTCCAGCAGTGACCCCCTGCCCCTGCCTGCCCCAACCGTGGTGTCCCTCAAGTTCAGCTTGTGCGAGAGAGGGGGCTGCACTTCCCGCTCAAGACACCATGTGAGGAGAAGGGGGAGACCCCTGTCCTCCCCCAGCAGCAGGTGAGGGGGAGTCCACTTCACCTGGACCTGTATGGGAGGCCATGGCCAGTCACCCCTGTCCTCTCTGCCCCAAGATGGAGCTCCCCCGGCACAGAAGACAGATCCTCAGAGACAGAACACGGGGGGCTCTCCCTGCAGGAAGAGAGAGAAACACCATTGGATGGGGAGCAGGGGAGAGAGGAGAGCTCTGAGCACGAGGGGGAGGGCTGCCACAGGCTGGGGCACTGCCATATTGGTCAGGGGCACAGGCTCTGCGTGGGCTTGTAGGGGGTGGCCAGGCTTCATCCTCCCGAGGTTTCCATCAAAACCAAATTCACCTCCAGAAAATACTTTCAACACCAACCACCCAAAGCCTCTGGGATCCTGGCAGCCATGGAGGCCCGAGTTGCCATGTACCAGTGATTACACGGTGGGGGCAGACGGGGGACAGGCATGATGGAGCTGAGGGCAGCTCATTTTGTCTGCTACAGAGGGATAGAGCCCCATCTCAAGGCACCCCAACATTTGTTCCCAAACCAGGTGACAGTTCAGGGAGCTCCAGGCTGCCAGTGTCCACACTGGGGATTGTCCATGCCCAGGACACAAGCTCTGGGTGATGTCCAGTCCCAGGGCTCGCCTGGGTCTGATGGGGGAGCACCAGGGTTGTGGGATCCCAGCTGAGGGACGTGTCACCCATACGGGAGGTGACGAAGGCTTTCTGGAAGGACAACTGAATCAGGGGGAGCCGGGCTTGCCGGGCAGAGGGGACAGACTGAGGCAGAGGCCCAGAGCCCATGGCCCCAGCGGGCTCACAGTGGGCTAACTTAAACAGGTACAGCTAAGGATTGCTGAGTGTCTTTTGAGAACATGAATCATGTCAGTCAATCCCAATAACAATTCCACGAGGAAGGGAGAAAGGCTGTCCCCTTTTGACTAATAAGGGAATCTAGGCTTTAAGGAACTTCCGACTTCCATGCTCCACAGTGAGGCCGAGGCCGGATTTGACTCCAGGTTCCTGCCACCCCTGGGGGCCCCACCTGACAAGAAGGCTGCATCCAGATGCTTCAGAAGGGACTTCTCAGGTCTGAGGTTACACGACCTTTGTGCCTGGTGCCAGGGAGAAACCTCCTCCTGCCCAGATGAAGGCTGGCTGGTACTGGGAGAGCCTCAGGGCCAACGCCTGCCGTCGTCAGACAACAGGCCCAGGCCCACTGCCCCCTGAGTTCAGTGAGGTCCCCAGGCCTCGGGGTTTGGATGTGGAGTTTGCACACCTGAGTTCCAGGGAGGAGCCGTTTCGATGGAGCACAGAGTTCAATGGCAGAGAGTCAGCAGTTCTAGCCCCTGCTCAGCCTCTTGGTAGCTGGGTGATGCCAGGCGGGGCTCTGAAGCTAGAGACCCCATCCCTAAAACGGAGAATGTAACGGCTACTGCTACGTGGGTTGTCGAAAGAAATGACTGGTACAGGTCCTGCCTGGAACTGGAGCACATGGGGAGCCAAGAGGACAGGCAGTCCTCTTGGGGACCAACTTACCCATGTCTCTGTTCTTCCACTTGTTGATTCTGGGGTCATCCTTGAGAAACAGATGCCAAATCTAAGGTGAGGGAGAGTTCTTCTAATGCTTCCTTCTCAGGAGTCTATAGCTTCAGCTCTTAAATTTAGGTCTGTGATCCATTTGGGGTTCATTTTCTGTGTCACGTGAGGGGAAGGGCCACCTTCATTCATTTATAATTTCCTGTATCTGCACATGCAAGAAGGGACACGATTTAGTCACTGTAGGACCTTAGGTTGGTACTTGTACGGAGTTGTCAGTAGATCCCAAAGACTTTAGAATAAATCATCTGGAAGCAATTGCCTGATTGTAAAGGAAGTCCCAGAGGAGAGTCACTTGGGTCTTCTGTGGAGTCTCAGAGCAGGGTCCTTGTTGAGAGCGCACACCCCCCTCTGGTGGCCACAGGAGGCACTGCAGGAGCGCTGCGGGGCTCCCTGATCTGTCTGTGAAACAAGCCACATTGCACCTGGGACATCTTCAAGGATTCCCAGAGAGATCAAGAACGATTCTGTACAATTCCGCGTTTCTAGGCGATCTATGAAGAAATAGGCTCCTTCCCAAGTGCACTCTTTCGAGAAGTATTTTCTGAGCAGCTGAGTCAGGCACTGAGTTCCAGAACAGAAGAAAGTAGAGAGAACCGTGGAGGCCTCCCAAAACGCACAGGGTGTAGATTGGGAAAGTATTGGGAATAATTGGTCCACGCCACAGCTCTGTACATCCGGCTTAAAGAAAACAGTACATTAAAACAAGCCATATTTATGGGTTCCTTTGATTACATTAATCACAAAACATTTTAGAGAATTTGAAAACTATCACTGAGCCTATCTGTATCCTTTCTTCTAAGTTACATGACATCAACTTATATTCCTCGTTAATTTTTCATTTATTAGGGGAACAGGATATGATATATTGAACCCCTAGTGACTCTATAAAAATACTCATAGAACGAACAGATGAATTCAGTAAAGCTGAAGGACACAGATTCAACATATAAAAATGAGTTTCATCTCGACACACCAATAAGAAGCTATCATAGAGGGAAATTAAGAAAATCATTTTTAATTTATAATCACTGAAAAAGACTAAAATCCTTAGGAATTATTTTCATCAAGAGGTGAAAGACCTGTATACTGAAAACCATAAATCATTAGTGAAAGAATTTGAGGAAGACAGAATTAAGTCAGAAGGCTTCCCATGCTAATGGATCCCAAGAATATATGTAATCAAAAGGTCCACATTATGTAAAGCAATCTAAACGTTCAGTGCTCACCCTACCAACATGTAATGGCATTTCCAGAAATAGAACAAATAATCCTACAAAGTGAAGAGTACCACAGAAAGCCCTGAGTAGCCAAAGCCATCCTGTGAAAGAACAAAACTGGAAGCATCATGCTTTCTGATGTCAAAGTGTATTACAAAGTTGTAGAAATCAAAACGGTATGGTATTGACATACAGACAGACATACAGATCAATGGAACAGACTGCAAAGCCCAGAAAGAAATCGACAATTAACTCGTCAATTAATTTACAACAAAACTCCAAGAATATAAAATAGGGGAGCAACAGTCTGCACAATAAGTGGTGTTGGAAACACCAGGCAGCCACAAGCAAAGGGATGCAACTGGATGCCTGTCCAACCCCATCCACAAAACGGACGTCAAAAGGTAGCAGACTTCAACAAAAGAGCTACACCCATAACATGCCTAGATGAAAATGGGGCAGAATGCTCTTAACAACCCCCCTTTTTTAATGGGTTCCATGACCAAAACGGGGCTTGAACTCAAGATTCCAAGATCAAGAGTCAGATGCTGTGCCCACTGAGCCAGCCAAGAATCTATTAAAAGTATGCAGCACAGAGGTGTCAGAATATATCTATTCATTTGTTCACCTTAACACACAATGTTTTTGGAAGAATGTTTCTTGATATCATTCTTGATACTGATTTTTGGATTGAACACCAGAAGCAAAGGCTACAAAGCAAAATTAACAGCTGGGACTACACCAAACTGAAAAGCTTCTGCACAGCCAAGGAAATCACCGATCATCAACACATTGAAAAGACAACATACTGAGTGGGAGAAAATATTTGCGAACTACCTAACTGAAAAAGTCAATATCCAAAATATTGAAGAACTCATCCAATTCAATAACACAAAACTTAGCATTTAAGATGCTACCTGGAGGCTCTGTGACATACTCAGGATCCGATGGGGGAGCCTGGAGCCGGCAGAAGATACTCGCCAAAGCCATTGCTGATGAAGTCCTTGATTCTGAACTTACGTGACTAGGAGTCTAGAGAACTGGAATAAAATCACAGCCATGTAAGCACTAAACTAAATTGCCATAATAAAACCATATACTTCTGAAAAGAGACAACTCCAAAATAAATAAAACGATAACATTCAGACATTGCACATACGCCAAATATCCTTCCCTTTCTTCTCTTTTGGAGAGTCTCGTGTTGCCCCTTACCTGAAATCTTCATCAGCTTCATCAGGAACTGTCACCTCCATAGAACTCCATTTGTAGACTTTTTACCAATACTTTTGACATTGTCATATATAAGGTTTGCCTAAGACGTAAGTTTCTTTCAGCTGCGACCTTCATCTTCTATTTTTCTCTTTTATTTTCCAAAAACGTAGCAGAGAAGACTGTATTTGCTAAATAAGTAAATCTATTCTATTTTTTTTTAAATAAAATAAGTGGAGTGAAAATTGACAACTCTAAAATCAAAAAACTCAAATATAAATACAAAAATCAAAGAAAATCTATGACTAAAATAAAAAACTAAAAATGATTAAGTATAAGAATAAAGTACTAATTAAAAATAAGCCGAGAAGAAATTCTAAAATGCAATCATGTAAAAACATGCATATAATCAAAATCGCTTTGACGTTCAATGAATCAGAGCATAGATAACCATGTAAGCCGTGGCTACAGATTTGGGGAAGATGAAGCCAGTGTCCCTTCTGAGTTGTGCAGGCTGCTCGCTACATTAAAGAGCAGAACCCAGATGAGAAGGACAGTTGCAGCAGAAGCAGCAAGAGAGCAGAGCCCTACGAAGGAGGGGTGGGGACACAGCTGGAACAACCCCAGAAGCAAGCTGCCCTGGTCTTGAGCACTTCACAGCAACAATAGGAGAGAGAGCTCTGTGAGGCTAGAAGGTCTCTCTGAGTCATAGGGCTTCCCACAAATCCAAGAAAACAAGTTTCCTGAGAGGGGAGCCCTGCTGTTGAATCCCAGACAGTGGGGCTGTAGGGGAAAAGGGGAGGGGGTGCAGAATAGGGCCACTGCCAGAAGGAAAGCACTGTTTCCTGACACACTTCATCTACTTTGATGGGCTTTGCTCAAAAACGAAGTAAAAAGCATTAAGAAAACGATACAGGATATCGAATGACACCCTAAATTACAATTAGAAAAGCTCAGGCATGGAAGGACAGGCCTCAGGGAAGAAGAAGAAGCATATTGAAAGGTCACCTCGTAAATGAAATGTGAAGTAGTGAAAGCAAGCCCGCAGACAGCGCTGTGCGAGAATGGAAGCCAAGAGGAGGAAAAGGCGGGAAAGAAACTAAGCAAGAGATGACAAGATCTGAGAGAGAACGTCCAAATGTGAGCATAAGGGGAGAAAATGAACAACTGGAGTGCCTGCGAGAAAACCAAAGCAAAGACACAAAAGTGTTAAAATTCATAGGTCAGAAATGTTCCTGGAAACGAAGTAACGCTTTCAACCTGTGTATTCACAGAGCACCCTGTGCACTGAGTCAGAATGACAGACGGCAGGACATCTTCCAGTAAAATCATTGAGAGAAAAATCCAGTTAAAATTAAAATGTAAAATTTAATGAACATTTAAAGAAAAAGGGAATCCTTGGGCATCTAGAAAAAATGGAGCAAATGACCTATAAAGGACAGGAAATTAGAATGTCATCCACATTTCTGAGTGCCATATTTTGTGTCAGAAGAAAATGGAGGCATGTATGGAAAGACATGGAAGGGAAGAAACTGTGAGCCACGAATTTTATAGCTAGAAAACCTGACTATACGGAATAAAAGTCTCGGCATTCAAGTCATCATGCAAGACCTCGGGCAGTATTGTCCCTGTGACCCCTTGAAGAGGGAGGACCGAACTTAGGACGAGAAATGTGGGGAAAGACTGTAAGGCCAGATGGCAAACACTACACCTGAGGAGACATTGCATGACTAAGACTCTATGACAGGGAGGATGCCCTTAGTGGCCGTCACTGGGGTCATCGCTCAGAATAGTTTAAGAGCCTTCTTGGCTCGGGAGGCTCTTTATTTTATTTTTAAAACAATTGGTAGTAAAAGCTGCTTAATGTACACAGCATATGTTAATTAACTGATTTTGAATTAAAAACTCTAGAGCTTCCAACGTTAAATGGGAAGCTTATTCACCAAAGCTCCTTCTAAGTCCACACAGCTCAGGAAGGAGCTACCCCCCTTCCATTAGCTGACTTGGGAGGGATGCGTGTTCCCGAGGAGCCCACAGGCAGCGCTGCTGTGTGAAGCCCCCAGCAGTGGGCAGGCCCCAGCCCCTCGGAGGCCCAGGCTGGGGTCTGCGAGGAGCAGGGACCGAATCTGTAGCCCAAGCAGGAGTCCACAGGGGTCACAGCGCTGGATGGAAGAGGGGCTCAGCAGGGTGGCTGTGTGGGCACGTCTGGGGCCCTGGGAAGATGACCTTGACCCCTACAATGCTCAGAGGCCAGACGCCCAAGGTACTGAGGTCTGTTTGCTGCTCTGTGCGGAGGGTGTGATCTGTCAGCACACAGCGCCATTTCACCTGGGTGACGGGCTGGGCAGCTTTCGGGGTCAGGTGCCCTGCACAGGGAAATCATGCAAAGGGAAGGGGAAGACTCCAGGTCTCCAGGGAGGAACAGTCCGAGTCCCACAGACCTGGGCCGAGGGAGGAGCCGGTTGTCTCAGGTCTCAGGGAACAGGAGGGGAAAGGTGACCCTTCCTCTCCCCCCACCCCTCCACTCAAGACAGTCCTGTCGTGAGATCTGCATCTCAAAAGTGGGCAGCTTCCTGGACGGCTCCCCTTTGGCCTTTAGAAGGCTTTTTCCTTCTAGCACGACCACCAAGCCTTGCCTGTGCCTTTCAGTTAAAAAAAATTCTCGGGCGCTGGTAACAAACACATAGGAAAGCAGCAGAGTGTACGTGAACTTCTCTGCCTTCCCGGCTTCATCTGTGCACCTGTTCCACACGCCCGATTCTCCCCTTTAGCATGACCTTGTACTCGGTCCCTTCTCTGGAGTCCATGACGAGAGAGTTCTGGAAGCCGACGCCTGGGCAATGAAATGCAGAGCTGGAAGGAAGCAAACAATCACGCATGTCCAGAGCCACCCAAGGCGGGAAAGTTCCAGCGCAGGGAGTGCCCAGGGCAGAGCCAGCCCTCCTGCGGCCACTCCAGCAGGGATAACGATCATAAATAATTTACTCTTCTTCTAACATAATACACTTAATATAGCTTTCTAACAGAACAGCAAGTGAAAATAAAAACAATGAATTGATAAACACGATGAAAACTTATTCAACTGAAATCACAGGCAGATTTGGAGCTAAAGAAACTGACTATTCGAAGCCTCTCACTTGCATAGACTCTTTCCAAAGACATATGTGAATTTTGTATTTGTATTTGTTTTTATTTTTTTCCTTAGGGAGATCTTCCAAAACAGTGCATGATCTGGAGTTCTCAAACCTAGATTTGCCCTTTAATATTCCAGAAATATTTCCTTAGTGATTGGTTTTAGGCAAGTGCTAAACAGCAAAGGGATTTCTCCTTAATTTAAAATCAGATGTTTGGATTCAAGTGTCAATGTTTTTGTCTAAAACTGTTAATGCTTGTCTCCTTAAAGGAGGTATTTCCTTTGTTAGATTTCTGTTTTGTTTTATGAAATTGTTTTAAGGTATTTTATAGGAAAGTGATAGGATATGTTACCATTTTTTAAAAATTGCATATTGTAGTTGGGAGAAAGGAAGATAAGACATATGTACTTATTTAATAGGAAGTTGCATCCCATTAAGATCAAGCTGGAAGAAGCATGTGTGTATTTCCTCAAAACTGTAACCTACCTCATCTTGCTCCTTGTTCTCACATATACAGTCTATATTTATATATAATCATTATTCATATATAAAATTGACATGTTTTATATTTCATATTATATTAAATATAAAAATGTTTAATAATATTTATCATTAAGTACATAAATATATTTTATAATAAATATATTTTAATATATAAACGTATGTTTGCTTTTCCTTGAGACTAATAGATCTTGATTAGCTCAGTGTGGAGACTGCTTAAAACTCTCCCTCTCAGGCGCCTGGGTGGCTCAGCTGGTTCAGCGACTGCCTTCAGCTCAGGTCATGATCCCGAGGTCCCAGGATCCACTGTGTTTCTCCCTCTGACCCTCCCCCATCTCGTGCTGTCTCTCACTCTCTCTCAATTAAATAAAATCTTTTTTTTTAATAAAATCTTTAAAAACAAAACAAAACAAAACCTCCCTCTCTTTCTCTACCCCAGCCCCCAGGCTCATGCACGTTGCTTTTCCTTCTATAAAATAATTGAATACATCATAAAAAAAAAAAAAAAAAAAACAGTATACATGGTTCTTTCTATCTAACTCTTTGGTATAGATGATCCTCAAGTAATATAATTTTATTAAAAATATATTCAAGAAATGGACCCTCAACTCTATGGTCAACTCATCTTTGACAAAGCAGGAAAGAACGTCGAATGGAAAAAAGACAGTCTCTTCAACAAATGGTGTTGGGAACATTGGATAGCCACATGCAGAAGAATGAAACTGGACCATTTTCTTACACCACACACAAAAATAGACTCCAAATGGTTGAAAGACCTCAATGTGAGACAGGAGTCCATCCAAATCCTAAAGGAGAACACAGGCAGCAACCTCTTTGACCTCAGCCTCAGCAACTTCTTCCTAAAAACATCACCAAAGGCAAGGGAAGCAAGGGCAAAAATGAACTATTGGGACTTCATCAAGATAAAAAGCTTTTGCAAAGCAAAGGAAACAGTCAACAAAACCAAAAGACAACAGACAGAATGGGAGAAGATATTTGCAAATGACATATCAGATAAAGGGCTAGTATCCAAAATCTATAAAGAACTCATCAAACTCAACACCCAAAGAACAAAGAATCCAATCAAGAAATGGGCAGAAGACATGAACAGACATTTTTCCAAAGAAGACATCCAAATGGCCAACAGACATATGAAAAAGTGCTCAATATCGCTCAGCATCAGGGAAATCCAAATCAAAACCTCAATGAGATACCACCTCACACCAGTCAGAATGGCTAAAATTAACAAGTCAGGAAATGACAGATGTTGGCAGGGATGCGGAGAAAGGGAAACCCTCCTACACTGTTGGTGGGAATGCAAGCTGGTGCAGCCACTCTGGAAAACTGTATGGAGGTTCCTCAAAAAGTTGAAAATAGAGCTACCCTATGATCCAGCAATTTCACTACTGGGTGTTTACCCCAAAGATACAAAAGTAGGGATCCAAAGGGGTACGTGCACCCCGATGTTTATAGCAGCAATGTCCACAATAGCCAAACTGTGTAAAGAGCCAAGATGTCCATCGACAGATGAATGGATAAAGAAGAGGTGGTATATATATACAATGGAATCTTATGCAGCCATCAAAAGGGATGTGATCTTGCCATTTGCAATGACGTGGATGGAACTGGAGGGTATTATGTTGAGTGAAATAAGTCAAACAGAGAAAGACATGTATCATATGATCTCACTGATATGAGGAATTCTTAATTGCAGGAAACAAACTGAGGGTTGCTGGAGTGGGGGGTGGGGTGGGAGGGATGGGGTGACTGGGTGATAGACACTGGGGAGGGTATGTGCTCTGGTAAGTGCTGTGAATTGTGCAAGACTGTTGAATCTCAGATCTGCACCTCTGAAACAAATAATGCAATACATGTTAAGAAAAAAAGAAGAAGGTAGCGGGAGGGGAAGAATGAAGCGGGGGAAATCGGAGGGGTAGACGACCCATGAGAGACGATGGACTCTGAAAAACAAACTGAGGGTTCTAGAGGGGAGGGAGGTGGGAGGATGGGTTAGCCTGGTGGTGGGTATTGAGGAGGGCACATTCTGCATGGAGCACTGGGTGTTATGCACAAACAATGAATCATGGAACACTTCATCTAAAACTAATGATGTAATGTATGGGGATTAACATAAGAATAAAAAAAAAAGATATCCAGTTTCCAAAAAAAAAAATTTTTCATAAAACTATAACAAATAATACTAACATTTTTATGAAACCATAAAAAATCTTGAATAGCCAAAGCCATCTTGAGAAAGAAGAACAAAGCTGAAGGTATCACAATTAAAGATTTCAAAATATACTAAAATGCTATAATAATCAAAACAGTATGGCATTGGAACAATTATGGATGCATAGATCAACAGAACAAAATAGAGAGCCCAGAAATGAACCTGTCTTGATATGGTCAATTAATCTACGATAAAAAGGGCAATAAAATACAATGGGGAACAGACACTCTCTTCAATGAATGGTGCTGGGAAAGCTTGACAGCACCACCCATAAAAGCTGGACCACTTTCTTACACCATACAGAAAAAATAAACTCAAAATTGATTAAAGATCGGGCGCCTGGGTGGCTCAGACGGTTAAGCGTCTGCCTTTGGCTCAGGTCATGATCCCGGGGTCCTGGGATCGAGTCCCGCATCAGACTCCCTGCTAGTCGGGGAGCCTGCTTCTCCCTCTGCCTCTGTCTCTCTCTGTCTCTCTCTGACTCTCATGAATAAATAAATAAACATTAAAAAAATAGATTGAAGATCTTCATGTGATACTGGAAACCACAAAACTTGTAGAAGAAACATATGCAGTAATTTCTTTGGTATTGGGAGTAGAAACATTTTTTCTAGATATGTGTCCTCAGGCAAGATAAACAAAAACAAAATTAAACAATTGGAACTATAGCAAAATAAAAAGCTTTTGCAAAGCAAAGAAAGCCATCAACAAAACAAAACAGCAACCTAGTAATAGAAGAAGATATTTGCAAATATATATCTGATAAGGAGTTAATATCCAAAATAAAGAACTTATACAACCCAAAAACTCCAATAAAATATGGGAAGAGGTCCTGAATAGACATATTTACAAAGAAAACATTCAGATGGCCAATAGACACATGAAAAGATGCTCAACATACCTGATCATAAGGGAAATGCAAATTAAAATCACAATGAGATATAACATTACACCTGCTAGAATGGCTAAAAAAACAAAACAAAACAAAACAAAACACAAACAAAACACAAAGACACACAGAAATAAGTGTGGAGAAAAGGGAACCCTTTTACTAGTAATGGGAATGCAAATGGGTATAGTCACTGACAGAAGAGTATGGAGGTTCCTCAAAAAATTAAAAATAGAATTACCATATGATCCAGTGATTCCATTACTGTGTATTTACACAGAAAATAAAAACACAAATTCAAAAAGATGTAAGCACCCCTATATTTATTACAGCATTATTACAATAGCTTAGGTCTGGAAACAACCCAAGGGTCAAGTTGATCAATAAATGTTTGGCTAAAGGAGATGTGGGATCTACAGATACAGATATATAGATTATAGATACAGATATATATATATATATAGATGTGATATATATATAATACTTAATTCTTTTCTTGTATTTGGAAAGTATGTGTATGGCTGTTCTCTGGGGTTGATTAAAGTCTCCTACCTATGACAGAATTCCTGGAGCTTGGATACCCAATCTACGTTCACTATCCAAGTATTGTAAACACTGACAGAAGGTCACTGTTATTAGGAAATTTAAAAACTCTGCAAGCTGAAATTCCAGGAACCGGTGGGCAAGACCAGGAATTGTAGATGAAACATGCTATTTAAATGTTTCAAATATGTCACTTTTATGAGAGGAAAAATGAAGGCAACTAATGGACTGTAACCAGAGTCTCGAAGCCAAGCTACTTTTAACATCTCAAACATCCCAAGGATCAGCTAATAAGCAGAATTAAATCATCCACCCATTAAAGCTCTCTGTTCTAGAATAGAGGGCATTTGAATGAACATGGTGTTATTGATATGATTACTCATGGTGCTTCTGAAAATCTGCCAGAATATTTTCTGTCTTTTGCTCCAAATAGACACCTGATTAACACAAGGCCAGTTTCACCTCCACTAGCAATTTCAAGTCCAAGATCACTGCTAGTTTAATAAGATGATACAGATTTCCACACAGCTATGGATCAGGAAAAATGTCACCATTACCTGTACTTTCTTGTGAAAACTATTAAAGTATGTATATTTAAAATCTCCAAGTAAGCAGTTCAGGTTAGAGTATAACTGCTTTATTAAAAATATAAGACCTAGATACCCTCTTGTCAAATTTCTGTGTTGACAAAGGAGTAAAACATTAGTCAGAAAAACTATTTGGTGTTGAAAAAATAAATAACCTTCTTGACGTAGCTTAATTCCACAAAGATTGCTTTATTTTATATGACACATCCATTATGAACCATCTGAGGGTTTTGTTCCCACTGGAATTTCATCTTCATTCTGACTGAGTAGCACCTACCTGGATCTTCCTGGTTGCTGTGGCAGAAAGCAGAGAATTTGGTCAAATACACACACTGATTACTTTTGTCTCATTGACATTCACTTCCATTTGTTGACCAAAGCAAACCTCATGGACAAACCTGCCATCACAGTCTGTTAATAAGTTCTAATAATCTCCCAGGGAAGGGAATGAGTATGGTGAGCAGGCCAGCAGTCTCTCTCAAGTTCCATGGACTGATTCCTCACTATAATTTTCCAGTGTCCCACTCTGAAAACAGAAATGTTCAAATTCAACTCCTTCCAGTTCAATGAAAGATAACACTCTTTTGTGTTTTCAGTTACGAGTAGCAAGCTCTGATGGAAAACAGTAATAATATAGGCCCAAAGAGTATCAGTCTAAGGCCAATAGTTTGTTGAATAGATTGTTTTATTTCAGTGGTTTTCTAATTTTTCAATTAAAGTGCATTATTATAGCAATATTTCCCTCAAAGCATTAGTGCAAATAGTGAAAATGCCTGCCATATAATATTTAATTAACATTAAGCTAAAGACAATCAATCGTCTCCACATTTTATGCTATGGATATAAAGAATTAAAGAAAATTAATGAACATCTATTGTATATAAATTTATAGTTTTATTATTAATTTTTAATTGCAGTATAGTTAACATATAGTGTTATATTAGTTTTAGGTGTACAATATCGTAATCATTTTGTCATTTTTGAAGTTTTTATTTATTTTTGTTTTCACTGCCATGTGATTTTGAAAACTCTTCCTGTAAGTGTGGTTTCTCAGCATATGTATTGATGCCTCTCCAAGAGGGAAGCCAGCGCCTGTTTTACCCAGCTTCTCTTGCAGTTACACTGCTGGAATACTAACAATGTTTTCCAATCATATGCATTCATGTTAGAATGCACTGTCAAAGTTAGTGATAAATCTCATTTATAATTACTTTGGAACAGTCTTTCTTTTGGGGGGAGTTGGGATTTTCTGATAACCCTACGGCTTGATAATTTCATATCTACAAATATAACTAATTGACATCCCATGTATAATGTGTACATATGTACACCAAATTCATCTTTATAAAACCATTGTTTATAATAATCCTGAGCCAAAGATGATTCAAGTGTTCATCAATAACAGTATACATTTTGTCATAATCATGTAATAGGATACTACACAGAAATGAGAACCAACTACCAATAGACACATGCAATAATACAGACAAATTTCATGAGCATGATGTTCAGTGAAATAATTTAGATATAAATGAGTGATACCATCATCTAAAGTTAAAAAAAAAAAAAAACAGGGAAATTTCATCTACAGTGATATTAGTAAGAATAAGTTATCTTTCTAGGGTGTTGCAACACGAGGACATGCAAAGGGAACTCTGGAAGTCTGGTGAGGTCTGTTTCTTGATATGGCTGGGGGTTATAAGACTGTTTCTCCTTTATGAAAAACTCATCGAGCTGTTATTTATGATTTATGTATTTGCAATATATCCCTCCATAGAAAACATACTTAGAACGAAAAACAAAACAAAGCAAACTGGTGATGTGGAGATGAAGTCCGGCATGGAATTCTCCCTGGAGATAGTGGTAGGAGGAAGTAACAAGCACATACCACAGTGACAGAGGGTGTGGCTCTAGGTTCTGCACCAGCAGGAGCAGTACCAGCTGCGGTGCTGCAACCGCTTGGAGGAGCCATGTCCCACCGCTGTCTCAGTTGGCCTCCAAGTGTGGCACTGCCAAAGGGTCCATAATCAATTTAATGTGTCATCAACTTCCATTTCCACTTAAACTAATGCTATCTTTCTCTAACTCATATAATATTATCCTATTTATAATTTGGGAGTGAAAAAGATTATCATGTATGATTAATATATGTATAAATAGAGAGACTGTGGAAAGTTATCAGAGGGTTGTAAAATACTTCACAAAATCTGAGATACCTCATGTTACCGTAGGATAGAATTACTTCCAAGACAGTGTAAGAACGATGATTATGCTAGGGTCCAGGAGTGGTAAAATATCCTGCCACATTTTTCTATTCTTTTCCTGTAGTTTCAACACTACACCAAAGCTGTGTAGTTCTGGATAAGTTTTTATTGTTCAGGAAAAAGACAGGGTAGAATTATGTTTTTCTATGAGGGTGATAAGGGGTTTTCTCCCTTTTATTCTGTTTCTAAAAATTTTTATTGTTATGTTAATCACCCTACATTACATCATTAGTTTTTGATGTAGTGTTCCATGATTCACTGTTGGCATATAACACACAGTGCTTCATGCACAACATGCCCTATTTAATACCCATCACTGGGCTAACCCATCCTCCCACCCTCCTCCCCTCTAAAACCCTCAGTTTGTTTCTCAGAGTCCATAGTCTCTCATGGTTTGTCTCCCCCTCCGATTTCCCCCCCTTCATTTTTCCCTTCCTACTATCTTCTTTTTTTTTTTCTTAACATTTATTGCATTATTTGATTCAGAGGTACAGATCAGTGATTCAACAGTCTTGCACAATTCACAGTGCTCACCATAGCACATACCCTCCCCAATGTCTATCACCCAGCCACCCCATCCCTCCCACCGCCACCACTCCAGCAACCCTCAGTTTGTTTCCTGAGATTAATGGAATATTATGCAGCCATCAAAAGGAATGAGATCTTGCCATATGCAACAACGTGGATGGAACTGGAGGGTATTATGCTGAGTGAAATAAGTCAATCAGAGAAAGACATGTGTCATATGACCTCACTGATATGAGGCACTATCCTTTTTATTCTTAAATTGTTTCCCACTGGACATTTAAATTTCATATTCCAGAACTTTCAGAAACCACAAAATGATAGTTTTATATTTCACACCCAATGGGCTGATTTATTTGTGGGGCTCATATTTATAGGAATCTTTGTTTTGGTGAGTAAATCTTCATCATGTTGGGACTTTGCTGAAATATATTGATGTTTCTAATAATTGTTCACCCATCGACTCTTGGATCATTTATTTGCCTTCATGGAAGAATTCCAGCACAGCATACAGGACCATGCATCTACTTCTCTTTCAACTGTGTTCCCAGGGATGTATCTATACAAATGTTGGCCCATATTATACACTAAATAAATGCAAAAATTAGAACCTTATAGAACAATCAAAATAGGCATCATTGAGTTTGCAGAATTACTTAAAAGAGAGAGAAAAAACATAGCCCATTTGAGATTGTCTGTACAATAAACCAAAATTCACAAGAAGTTTTCTTCATGAGGTCAAAGTGTGATAGCAAAATAAATCTCAAATGTCATGTCACATAGGAATTGTGTCCACAATCAGATATTCTATCATCTTTGCTACCATAATATGTTTACTAGACATAGCTCTTGTGAATTAGACACATATCCACATATCACCTTTGTTAACACAAAGCCTGGCATATAACAAAGATGATTTTTTTAAATAAATGGGTAGTCCATTTCTTAGATGCTCCTATTTTCCGGGGTTAGAAGCATTCAATTGCCTTCTATGCTGGGATGGAATGGAATAACTTTTCAACAAGAATATTGCACACCTAAGCATGGAATGGCTTAAAGTCCCTTAGTCATTTTTTTTCTCTCTCTCTAGTCTTCACTTACACGTATGAGGAATCAGTGGTGTTGAGTGATGATTTGGAAGCAATAAATGTTGGAGGAACATTTTGGTGGTGGCGGTAACTGTGTGTATGTGTTTTTGTTGGGGGATTTCTTAGATTCTATTTTATCAATTTTGTAATTAAAACTAAGTTGAGGGACTAGAAGAAAACACTCTTACAGCACCCTAATATGGGTGTACAAACAAAACCATGCATAAACAAACAACATACAATGCACAAAAAATACTATTCTACATGACTCTGTAAGTTAATTTTTTATGCATCAATATGACATGAAAATCATTCCACAAGAGGGCCAAATAACTATCATCTTTGCTAAACAGCTGCATAAAGATCTACAGACACTTTAATTTGTTTAACAATATCCTATCTAAAGATGGATGTTGTGATTGTGTAGAGTTTTTAATATTATAGTAATTACTGTGTTGCAGGTAATTTTATTTTATATTTTATTAGAACTGATCCAATATTTTGTAAATACCTTGCATCACTTTAGACAATGAGAGTGTTATTTTCCCCATTATGTTGCCAAATTTATTCATCAAGTTTTTTTTCCTCTGGCTGAGAATGAAAAAAAAAACTGACTATAGATTATTATGGTTTCTATTTGCACTTCTGTAAAATCTTGAGATTTATATAATCTCATTGTTAATTATCTAGCTGTAGTTCATGTTTTCTTAATGGCTTTAAATGGCCTTTAGTGAATTTTCTGTTATGCTTTTTCTTTTCAGTTATTTTATTTTATTTTATTTTATTTTATTTTATTTTATTTTAGTCCTCTATGGGCAGTCAAATCATCAGGAACAAACCTCATACATCTTTCCCTGAAGAACTTTCAATTGTTTAAATGTCTTTGGGTACATATAGTAATTTGGAGGATAACTGTTTCTTTAAAATATATGCTTTTCATAATCATGGATTATAAATTTTCTCTCTAGTAATTCATATCATTAAAGCCACTTAGTAAAATCTAGTGATGTTATACATAGAGTTTTTCAGATAATTTCCAAATATGTTTCTTGATGTTTTATAGTGTCATAGAGAATAACACCCATAACTCTTCTACATTTTTAACAGTCTGAAATCAATATTGATGTTTGTCCATGATTTATCCAATAATACACTGAATTGTTTTATTAATTAAATGGTTATTTTTTATTTTTTAAATATTTTTCCTTTTAAAGAGAGAGAGAAAGACCATCAGCAGGAGGAAGGGGCAGTGAAAGATTGAGAAGCAGACTCCCTATTGAGCAGAAAGCCCAACATGGGGCTTGATTCCAGGATCCCAAGATCATGAACTGAGCCAAAGGCACACGCTTAACTGCTTAAGCCACCCAGGCACCCACATTTTTTTAATAAAGAATTCTATCAGCTAGAGTTATCAGACCAGGGAAGATGGCAGAGTAGGAGGACTCTAAGCTCACATTATGCCATGAGTACTAGTTAACAGTCAAATCAGTGTGAATAACTCAGAAAACCCCCTGAAGACAGACGGAACAAACTCCACAGCTAAATGTAGAGAAGAGGACACATCAAAGAGGGTAAGTAGGGTGGAAACATGAGGATCTAAACAGAACCATGGGACTGTCCACTGGAAGGAAGGACCCACAGACATGGAAAGGACAAAGAAATTGACTATCACACTGGGGACCCTGATTAAGGAAAACAATTTAATATTTGGTTTTTAAACCAGAGGGGCCACATCTTGTAAGTTCCTTATAACCCGGGGACTTAAAACTTGGAATTTTAAAAACCACTGGGCTTAGCTCTTGGAGAGTCAGTAGGGTGAGAGGAAAATGAGTCCCTGCCCTTAGAGAGACAACACAACAAAAAGCCCACAGAGGGCATAGGAAAAAAAAAAAAAGTTTGAAACACCTGGGGCAAGAGGAGGGAGATTTGTTTATACTAATCTTAAAGCATGTGGTGGGGGGCCAGGGATCTTTGGAAGACTTCTCCAGGAACTAAGGACCTGGCAAGTACCATTATCCTCCCCATCACCCAGCCAAAACACAGCAACCTGTGGGAACAAGCATGGTGCTGGCACTCCCTACTTAACTTGTTAACACTGTGATCTCGCCCCCACCTCCGTGCTTCAGTGGATCTGCCTCATCCACCAGGCCTGATCAGTTCCAGCACTGCTGGTCCCCTACCCCCAGAAAACAGCACAAACCTTGCTAAAACCACTTCTCACACTCCCTGCCCCCACTTCCCCCAGTACTCTGTGAGTCCACCTTCGCCAGCCAGACTTGGATGAGTCTCAGCACTGCCGGTCCACTCTCACAGAGGACCTCAGCACAGACCTTTTTAACACTGTGTACCCTCCCCCCATGAAAGTGGTGGATATGTTCCCTCCAATAATCTCTTGGCCAGAGCCCTTCCAAATTGGAATCACAGGCCTGGCAGTGTGTATGAAACACTGACAGGGGCCACACCACTCCAAAGTGACTCTTGTCCTAGGGAAAGGGAATGGTAAGCAAACACATCACTCAGACCGCTGTCCCAGCAGTGGGCTGGGGGTAGACAGCTAGTCTGATTGCAGGTCCCACATGTCAATGAAAGTGTCTTGGGGAACAACATAAGAAAATACCATGCAGGTTGGTGCTACTAAATCTGAAAAAGGCTGTCTGACTCAACTCCAGCCTAAGGCAGACACAGACTTGTTCACTAACACCACAGGACCGAACACTGCCAACAACAGGCAAAGAGAGGCATTGCAGATGACTGGACAAAAAAACAGAGTGACTTAACCAAAACAGCAGATGTGCATATCACACACAGGAGGCACATCTCAAGTGTCAGGTTCCTCTGTGCTTCCACTCTGCCATGGTGGATACTACACTCTAGGGCCTATAAGACCCCTTCTTAATAAGGCCACTACTTTCAAGAGGAGGAGGTGGAGCTGACTTTATTAACATAGAAGAAAACACACACACACACAAATAGACAAAATGAGGAGACAGAAGAATATGTCCCATATGAAAGAACAAGACACATGACAGCAAGAGACCTTAGTGAGATGGAGATAAGTAATATATATCAGAGAGAATAAAGTAATGGTTATAAAGATACTCACTGGATATGAGAAAAGAGTGGAAGACATCAGTGCGACCCTCAACAAAGGGATAAAAAAGAACCAATTAGAAATGAACAAAACAATAAATGAAATTAAAAATACACTAAATGGAATAAATACTGCAGTACAGGAAATAGAAGAGTGAATCAGCTACCCAGAGGATAGAGTAAAGGAAGGTAATCGAGCTCAGCCGATGAGAGGGAAAAAGTATTATGTAAAATCATAGTGCACTTTGGGAACTCAGTGACACCATCAAGCATAATATTTGCATTATAGGGATCCCAGAAAGAGAAGAGAGAGGATGGGAAAATTCATTTGAAGAAGTAATAGCTGAAAACTACATGAACCTGGGAAAGGAAACAGAAATTCAGATCCAGGAGGAACAGAGAGCCCCCAACAAAATCAACCCAAGGAGGTCCATGCAAAGACACATAGTAATTAGAACAGCAAAACGTAGTAATAAAGAGAGAATTTTAAAAGCAGCAAGAGAAAAGAAAATAGTTACATACAAGGGTAACCCCATAAGGCTATTGGCAGATTTTTTTTTTCATTTTTTTATTCTTATGTTAATCCCCATACATTACAACATTAGTTTTAGATGAAGTGTTCCATGAAGGCTATTGGCAGATTTTTTAGCAGAAATTTTGCAAGACAGAAGAAAATGAAATGATATATTCAAAGGGCTGAAAGGAAAACATCTGCAGCCTAGAATACTCTATGCATCAAAGCTATATTTCAGATTAGAAGAGATAGTGTCCCAGACAAACAAAAGTTAAAGGAATTCATGACCATTAAACTAGCTGTGTAAGAATGGTTAAAGAGGACTCTCTGAGGGGAAAGGAAAGACCATAGGTAAGAGTAAGAAATGTAGGAGGCAAAAAAAGCAGTAAAAATAAGGACATCCGTAAAAATATAACACCATATACCTAAAATGTGGAGGGTGAAGAGTAAAGAATGGACTCAAATGTAAGTGACTATCAGCTTCATATGGACTGTGATATGCAGAAGATGTTATACACAAATGTAGTGGTAACCACAAATCAAAGCTGGTAATAGACAGGCAGAAGATAAAAAGAAAGGAATCCAAGTATATCACTAAAGAAAACCAACCAATCAGGAGAGAAAAGAGCAAGGGAAGAAAGTAATAGAGAACTACAGAAACAACCAAACATAAGTAACAAAATGGCAATAAACACATACATATATATATTTTTTTTTTTTCTTTCTGGAAAACTTTTTTTTTTTTTACCATTTCTTGCAAGAACCTCAATTTTTGTTTGTCTGAGAAAGTCTTTTGAGGACAAGCCGTTTAAGAACAGGATGTTCTGGGAGTCTTTTAAAATGGCCACTTTTCTCCTCTTTCTGCTGCTTACTTGAGGAGAGGGGGTGGTTTTCTCCAACCTTCATTACGGGAATCTAGAAGAGCTCCTGGAGGTAAAGTTCAGGAAAGTGGGTGTGTCCCCCTGAGAAAGACTCCCTTTTAAGCTTTTTAAGATTTTAACTCTCAAGATCATGCCTCCCAAGCGTGCAGCACTCATCTATCACAGCTTAAGTTTCCTCCTTAGTTCCGGGGGTGGTTCCTACTGTGGGGTACACGGTGACTCTCTGTAGCTGCCTGTTGGTCGCTCTGATTTGGGGACAGCTGTTTTCCCTGTGAAATCAACTTTCTCATGGACCTAAGAAGAGTTGTTCATTTTCAGTCTCTTCATTGCTTTTTCTGTTTTCTTTCATTCAGTCTCTTCATTGCTTTTTCTGTTTACTTTCATTCTGAGAATGGGAGTGAGGACTTCCAAGCTCCTTACATGCCAGACTGGAAACCAGACTCTCTGTAGGTTTATTTATTTTAAATATCAGTGTAGCTTAAGGATTTAGAAATGAGTGAACATCAACTAAAATGTTGAATTAATAAATCAGGTGTGTCTTCTAATTTCCAAAAAGACTTCAACAGCAAAGTGTTTCTGGAAATTAGAAAACACTTTTTTAAAAATCATGTTTATATATTTTTTTAAGATTTTATATATTTATTTGATAGGAAGAGAGAATATAAGCAGGGGGAACACCAGAGAGAGGGAGAAGCAGGTTCCCCACCAAGCAGGGAGCCCAATGGAGGGCGCCACCCCAGGACCCTGAGATCATGACCTGAGCTGAAGGCAGATGTTTAACCATCTGAGCCACCCAGGTGCCCTAGCATGTTTAAATTAATGCTTAGTAGATTTATAACTGCCCACATTAATTTGTGATTTTTCTTTGAAATCTAATATTATGCCTTCCAGTTCTCTATCCTAAACATTTATGTTTTATTTTCAGGGCTTTCATTTTTTTTTCTTTATTTAAATTCAATTAGCCAACATATAGTACATCATTAGTTTCAGATGCAGTGTTCAATGATTCATTAGTTGTGTATAGCACCCAGTGCTCATCACATCACGTGCCCTCCTTAATGCCCATCACCCAGTTATCCCATCCCCCACCCACCTCCCTTTCTGCTACCCTCAGTTTGTTTCCCAGAGTCAAGAGTGTCTCATGGTTTGTCTCCCTCTCCGATTTCTTTCCATTTAGTTTTCCCTCCTTTCCTCTATGATCCTCTACACTATTCCTTATATTCCACATATGAGTGAAACCATATGATAATTGTCTTTCTCTGATTGACTTATTTCATTTAGCATAATCTCCTCCAGTCCCATCCATGTTGATGTAAAATTTGGGTATTCATCCTTTCTGATGGCTAATAATCCATTGTATGTATGGACGACATCTTCTTTATCCATTCATCTCTTGAAGGACATCTTGGCTCTTTCCACAGTTTGGCTATTGTGGACATTGCTGCTATGAACATTGGGGTGCAAGTGCCCCTCCTTTTCACTACATCTGTATCTTTGGGATAAATATCTAGTAGTGCAGTTGCTGGTTCATAGGGTAGCTCTATTTTTAGCTTCTTGAGGAAACTCCATACAGTTCGCACAGTGTAAGAGGATTCCCCTTTTTCCACATCCTCACCAACATTTGTTTTTCCCTGTCATTAATTTTAGCCATTCTGACTGGTGTGAGGTGGTATCTCATTCTGCTTTTGATTTGTATTTCTCTGATGGTAAATAATGCGGAGCATTTTTTTCTTGTATCTGTTGGCCATTTGTATGTCTTCTTATTTTATTGATAACTTCTATTTTGTTCTTATTTAAAATAATTTAAATTTTATTAAAAATTAATTTATTTCACACCATACATTACACTGTATCTAACCCTGTAACATTTCTTTTCTACATATAAAACCAACCTATTATCATTTAGTATCACTGATTTTTCTCCCACTTTGACTTTTTACACTTTACATTTTTTTAAAGATTTGATTTGTTTACTTGAGAGAGAGAGGGAGAGCTTGAGCAGGGGGAGAAAAACAGAGGGAGAGGGAGAAGCAGAATCCCCACTGAGCAGGGAGCCTGACACAGGGCTCAATCCCAGGACCCTAAGATCATGACCTGAGCTGAAGGCAGACACTTAACTGACTGAGCCACCCAGACATCCCTATTTTACATTTTTGATTTTTTTTATTTAGTATGAAATGATTATAGACATGTGAAAAGTAGCAAATTTGGTACATTTACCCATACAATACAACCTAAGGTTTATCACTACTGTTTTGACAATGCTGTCCTTGTAATTTTACATGCCAATAAAAAAGCCAAATTAGTAAAAAAGTCTTCATCTACAATGTAAATCTTGTAAATTTGTTGAAAATCTCAGAAAGTTTAAAGCACATGCCTAAAACATATTACAGAACATAAAAATCTCATATTTATATTTAACCAAAGTGACAATAAGAGATTCTAGAGGAAATCATATATTTGGTAGCAATAGATAGAGCCTTCAACATTGAGAATGTTGTTTTATTATTTATTTATTTATTTATTTATTTATTTATTTATTTATTTATTTACTTACTTACTTACTTACTTACTTAAAAGTAGGCTCCATACCCAATGTGAGGCTTGAACTCAAAACCCTAAGATCAAGAGTTGCATGCTCTACAACTGATCCAGACTGGTGCTCTGAGAAGTTTTAACTTCCTTAAGTAATAAAAGACCTGGTAAAAACAAAACATAGATGGACTGGTTTTTTAGGTAGTTAAAGAAAAAAAAAAAACTGGTTTTCTGGGCAGAAAAATGAGAAGAAAAAGCTTTCTGTAAATTTTATTATCAGGAGCAGACTAGCAATCCAAATAAACTTTATCTTTTTAACAAATAGAAAAGCAGATTTTCAAACTTATACCAATGTACTTTAAAATCCATTCATTTTCAACCGTACTCCTGATCCCTTATAACAAAATTTCTAAAGATTTCCCTTCACAAACCTTCTACAGCTTTCCTTTTCATTCAGAATTCATCCTAAGCCTTTTCTTAGCAAACAGTTTCATTTTAGGACAGAATAACCTCTCCCCCATCTTGATAATATGTATCCCCATTCTTTATATATTTTTATTATAAATAAACATATTTTCTTGAGTACAGAATTGGCTTCTGTTATTGCCATCAATTTTAATTACATTTAGCAGAATTTAAATTCTTAGAAACTTTAGTCTCTAGTGAAAATTAAGTAGTAACCAATTGTGAACTGTCACTTACACAAGAATTCTTTAGATCTGAAATTCATGAATATATTTTAATTCTAAAAACTTAAGATTTTCTCTAGTACTGTTTTTCAAAAAAGCATAACACATGGTTACCAGCAGATCCAAGTATCTTCAAAGTCTCTGCAATTAGCAGCCAAAAAGCACAAAACTATCTTCAGTAATCAATACTTTACTTGTTTATCTTATTTGGAAAAGACTTTATTACCCAATGAACTCAATCAAATTTATCATTTAACTTAGCAAATCTTCAAAGAGTCAGGATACCAAAGATTTTGAAAGCTATTAAAAGTCTTATATATAAATATGTTCATGTATTTAACCTACCTGTTTTTTGACTATTATCCATTAAAATATTTGAGACAGACAAAATTAACCATCATTTTAATTCATCTTCTTGATGACAAATTGCAACAGAGATCCCATGAGCTTATTTGAGTTTTAGCAAAACTTGGTAGAATAAAAGTTTTATATTTAATGCTGATAACTCCAAAGACATGTCTACCTTAATTAAACTAACAATCTTAAATCAGTTTAAATATAAATATGTTGCACCTGGTTTCACTTAAAGGTCAATCAATGTGTTCCCCACTGTCAAGGAAAAGGAAGGGGCAGTTAAAGTCTAAAGGAACCCTTGGGACCCTGAATCTTGATTAAGTATGTCCTCCAGGTTGAACCTCATAAAGAGGTGGCCCAACAGCTTGGGGTGCTCTTTGCTCCTTAATACCAAGCATAGGAAGAGCACCAGCCAATAACACTGGAGGCATGAGGATGGTAGAGGAGCCAGTTATGCAAGCTGCACCCATAGTAGGGCAGAAACAGGAGGGAGAGGTAGAGGCAAAAGAGGTGAGGTGCCATCAGCAAGACTGGAGGAAGATAACAGTCCAGAGTGCAAAGAAATTGGACTCCAAGTAGCAAAGCTGGTCAGCTCGTTCAGAGGAAGAGACACATATTTTCTATCCACCAACAAAATGTGAAAATAGGCAACACATGTTGGGCTGGAGAAGACAGGGAACCTCCCCAAAACAAAAGGAGTTTCAGGAGCTGCTTGGGAGTATTCCTTAGAGTCCCTGTCTTGAGGTAGATAGACCAGATAATTGGCGCCAATTATCATAGCCATAAACCTAGAAGTGAATGAGGGAGGAAAGCCCATATACAATGATAGGCAACATTCATCCAGTTCTCTCAAAACATATTCCATATCTGACACACAAAAGAAGAAGCAAAGAGGAGATGAGTGATTCAGGAAAATAGAGGGAGACATGTACAGGATCTTGGCAGCAACCAGTTTACAAGAGAGACAAGGTGGAGGCACATAGAAAACATGACAGATCATAGGTGACTTGGTGGATTAACAGAAGTAGAAGGGTTGATGCAGCTGATCTGATGGTGGATCGAAGGGTAGAGGGTAAGGAGAGTGGTGTCCTTAGGCCACCTAAAGGAGGATGGACAGATCAGCATTTTGGTACTGGACCATAAGGGTCTAACCATATGGGATTTTGGTCCATTTTTCCTGACACCCACAAAAGTGTTCTAACTTATAAACAGTATTAACATTTAAGGACCCATTTATGGCCATTTTTCATCATCCTCCAGAGAACATTGAAGCCAGGCATTATTATAGAAGAAGATGAGGTGCTTCTTTAAATCCTGTTGTCCAAATTGACTCCAATGTGTTAGCAGGCAACCCAAAAGGGAATCCTTTGGGACTGAGAAAGGTGATCCCATAGTCAATCCCTACAAAATGAGGAAAGTACACTAACAACCTAGAAGTCCATTACCAAGATCCCCCTCAGTTTCCAAATAGCATCACCTCAAGAATATTGCTGAAGTTTCCTGGGATTTAGAGAGGTGGAAGACACCTCTCTTGACCACTCTGACACCTTTTTTCTACCTGAGAAGGGTGTTGACCTCCTTTCACTTCCCTATTGCATCCTAGGCTACAACAGGTGCTGGTGAATGGAATTAATACCACAAAGATTGGGACTTCTTTCCATTTTGTGGGAGTCAATATATTTGGTAACCAATAACAATACCATTTGTGAGCCTCTAGATCTAACATGAATGAATGGGGTAGAGGTCCTGGCCTTTGTGAAGAAGGGGCAGCTATTTTATATCATAGTACGAATCATATACCTAAGCTGGAAGTACTTTCAATCTGAGGGCAATCTCTGCTTGCACCACCCTCATAACATCAATATAGTCACCAACCTAGAACCTTTCTTAGCCTCCTTGTCTCAGAGTTGTTTATGGAAGTTTTAGCGGACTGGCATTATTGTTTTAGTTATTGGTCACTGATGATTGAAAATCTTCAGCCATACTCTGTCCCCAGAGACTATGGGGTGGGGGACATAGTTCTAATCCTGTAACCCTCTAAACACATGGGTCATTACTCTGCAGATTAGCCCTCATCCTGAAGTTATCTTGGGGCCGCATCTTGAGTCACCTCAATAACATGAACTCAATAACATGAACTTGGGAGTGACAAAGCAGGCTCATTATAAAAAACAAACAAAAACTGCTAGTATATATAACTGAACAAATTTCAAAGGTTTTAGGAACTTTGTGTGGGAAACAGGTGATCTTATGTATAGTACTGCAGGCATTTTTTCAAACTATTACAAAAATTAAGCATATCCTTGTCGATAAATAATGACCCAGCTAGCCATTGTTGAATATCTGTGTGGTATATTTCCAGGCTACTTTAAAAAATCATCTCCTGAGTTGGTGATAGGGAAAGAGTACCATCATGTAAGAATAGAATAAGGCAGAGACCTAATCATCAAAACTGTTACATTCAATTGATGGGATAGTTTGATTAGTTTAGGAAAATTTCCATGTCTTAATTTTCTAAATTCTTGATTTAGCAAACAATTATTTCATTGGTCTTAATATGTGGTTTTACAATTTTTGTTGAGCATATAGGCTTATTTTTAAATTGTTAAATATTTTAGGTTTAGGGAAATAATGAAGATATCCACTGAAGACTTTTAAGAACATGAAAACTTTTTTTTAAGTAGGAAATAGTACTTTATTTTATTTTATTTTTATTTTTTTATTAACATATAATGTACTATTTGTTTCAGGGGTACAGGTCTGTGATTCATCAGTCTTACACAATACACAGTGCTCACCATAGTACATACCCTCCCCAGTGTCCATCACCCAGCCACTCCATCCCTCCCACCTCCCTCCTCTCCAGCAACCCTCAGTTTGTTTCCTGAGATTGAGTCTCTTATGGTTTGTCTCCTTCTCTGCTTTCATCTTATTTCATTTTCCCTCCCTTCCCCTATGACGTGAACATGAAAACTTTTGATTAAAATATGATTGTACAAGATAATATGTTTATAGATGCTTGCATTAATACAGAATATCATGCCCCCCAGTTCTTTTTCTGAACTAATCACATTGAATAATCACACTGAGTCCCAGTGAATATATCTTCTTTTGATAACTATTAATTATTTTTAGTTTTTTAAAAGTATTAAATTATTGATTAAAGTCTTAAGCTCCGTTTGAATATTTTTTTCTACCTATAAAACAGGCCCATTACATTCAAGCAATAGGATAGTTTGATTAGTTAAGGAAAATGTTTTTATTTAATATCTTAATCTTTGAATTGTGTTATTTAACAGACAATTATGTCCCGAGTTTTCTTTTTTTATTTAAATTTAATTAGCCAACATATAGTATATCATTAGTTTTTGATATGTCAGTGATTCATTAGTAGTGTATAACATCCAGTGCTCATCATAATACCTGGCCTCCTTAATGCCCATCACCCAATAAACCCATCTGCCTACCCACCTCCTTGTCTGAACCCTCAGTTTGTTTCCCAGAGTCAAGAGTCTCTCAAGGTTTGTCTCCCGCTCTGATTTCTTCCAATTCAGTTTTCCCTCCCTTCCCTATCGTCCTCTGCACTAGTCTTTATACTTCACATATGAGTCAATCCATATGATAATTGTCTTTCTCTTATTAACTTATTTCACTTAACATAATACCCTCCAGTTCTAGCCATATTGATGTAAGTGGTAGGTATTCATTCTTTCTAATTGCTGAGTAATACTCCATTGTATATATGAACCACATTTTTTTTTTTATCTATTCATCTGTTGAAGGGCATCTTGGCTCCTTCCCCAGTTTGGCTTTGGGGACATTGCTGCAATGAACATTGGGGTGAAAGTGCCGCTTCTTTTCACTACATCTGTATCTTGGGGGTAAATACCTAGTAGTGCAATTGCTGTGTTGGAGGGTAGCTCTATTTTTAACTTTTTGAGGAACCTCCATATTGTTGTCCAGAGTGGCTATACCAGCTTGCCTTTCCACCAGCAGTGTAAGAGGGTTTCCCTTTCTCCACATCCTCACCAACATTTTTTGCTCCCTGTATTGTTAATTTTAGCCATTCTAACTGGTGTAAGATGATATCTCATTGTGGTTTTGATTCGTATTTCCCTAAAGACAAGTGATGTGGAGCATTTTTTCAAGTGTCTGTTAGCAATTTGTATGTCTTCTTTGGAGAAGTGTCTCTTTTTGTCTTCTGCCCATTTCTTGACTGGCTTATTTGTTTTTTGAGTGTTGAATTTGAAGAGTTCTTTATAGATCTTGGATACCAGCCCTTTATCTGATATGTCATTTGCAAATATCTGCTCCCATTCTGTAGGTTGCCTTTTAGTTTTGTTGACTCTATCCTTTGCCGTGCAGAAGTTTTTTTGTCCTGATGAAGTCCCAATAATTTATTTTTGCTTTTGCTTCCCTTGCCTTTAGAGACATGTCTTGCAAGAATTTGCTGTGGCCAATGTTGAAGAGTTTACTGCCTATGCTCTCCTCTAGGATTTTGATGGATTCCTGTCTCACATTATGTGTTTCATCCATTTTGAGTTTATATTTGTGTATGGTGCAAGAGAATGTTCCAGTTTCATTCTTCTGTAAGTGGCTGTCCAATTTTCCCAGCACCATTTATTGAAGATATTTTCTTTTTTCCATTGGATAGTCTTCCCTGCTTTGTAGAAGATTAGTTGACCATAGAGTTGAGGGTCCATTTCTGGGCTCTCTACTCTGTTCCATTGATCTATGTGCTTGTTTTTGTGTCAATAGCATACTGTCTCGATGAGCACAGCTTTGTAATAGAGTTTGAAGTCCCGCATTGTGATGACCAAAGCTTTGGTTTTCTTTTGCAATATTCTCCTGGTGATTTGGGGTCTTTTCTGTTCCATATAAATTTTAGGATTGTTTTATCTAGCTCTTTGAAAAATGTCAATGTTATTTTGATAGGGATTGCATTGAATGTGTAGATGGCTCTGAGCAGCTTAGATACTTTAACAATGTTTATTCTTCCAATCCTTGAGCATGGAATGTTTTTCCATCTCTTTATGTCTTCCTCAATTTCACTCATAAGTGTTCTGGAGTTTCTAGAGGAGAGATCCTTTACCTCTTTGGTTAGGTTTATTCCTAGGTCTCTTATGGTTTTTGGTGCAATTGTAAATGGGATCAATTCCTTAATTTATCTTTCTTTAGTCACATTATTAGTATATAGCAAAACAACTGATTTCTCTGCATTGATTTTTTTTATCCTGCCATGTTGCTGAATTGCTGTATGAGTTCTAGTAATTTTGGGGTGGAGTCTTTTATTTTTTTCACATTAAGTATCATGTCATCAGTGAAGGGAAAGAGTTTGACTTCTTTGCCAATTTGAACGCCTTTATTTTCTTTTTGTTGTCTGACTGCTGAGGCTAGAACTTCTAGTATTATGTTAAACAACAGTGGTGAGAGTGGGCATCCCTGTCATGTCATGAGTTGTCATTCATGACTTTGCAATTAACCCTGAGCATATAGGTTTATTTTAAAAATATTAAGTGGTTTAGGGATTAGGACAGTAGCATAAACCTGTTGAAGACAATTTGGAATACAAATCCCTCTTCAATTTACATATGTGCTGTTCCTTTTCTATGTCCTTTAGATATAAGTTTAGGTTGTGAATTTGAGGAAATGGAGGAATTTAACACAAGAGGAAGGAGGTAGTACTCGTAGCCACAGATTTAGTCAATACAGATATAAGATATCTGAACTAGAACTCCAAACCAAGATTATAAAACTACTAGCTGGATTTGAAAAAAGCATAGAAGACGCAAGAGAATCCCTGACTGTAGACATAAAATTCTAAAATCTAGTCAGGCCGAAAATAAAAATGCTATTACTGAGATGCAGTCTCATGTGCAGGCCATAAAAATGAGGATGAATGAAACAGAAGAGGAAATCAGTGATACAGAAGACAAAGTTATGGAAAATAAGGAAGCTGAACATGCGTACTTATCACGACTGAAATAGGAAAGACAACTATTAGATCATGGAGGTAGACATAGGGAACTCAGCAACTCCATAAGTGAAATAATATCTGTATTGAAGGAGTCCCAGAAGAGGAGTAGGCAAAGGGGGCAGAAGGTTTACTCCAACAAATTAAAGTTTGGAACTTCCTTAAAGCAAGAAAAGAAACAGGCATTCAAGCCTAGAGGCACAGAGAACTCCCCTCAAAATCAACAAAAAGAAGTCAACACCACGACATACTATAGTGAAACTTGCAAATTTCAAAGATAAAGAGAAAATCCTAAAAGCAGCTTGGGACAAGATGTTCTGAAACTACAAAGGTTGACAGATAAGGCTGGTAGCAGACCTGTCCACAGAGACCTGGCAGGGCAGAAAGGACTGGCATATTCAATGTGCTATGTTGGAAAAATATGCAGCCAACAATACTATATCCAGCGAGGCTGTTTTTCAGATAAACAAAATTAAAGGAATTCATGTACACCAACCCAGTCCTGCAAGAAATATTAAAGGGGACACATAGACCAGAAAGAGATCCTGAAACTAACAAAGACCAGAAAGGAACAGAGAAAATCCACAGGTACATCAACATTACAAGTAACACGATGGCACTAAATTCATATTTTTCAATAATTACTATAAATATAAATGAATAAAATGGTCCAATCAAAAGACAGATGGTGTCAGATTGCATTAAAAAAATGTTATCCAAAAAAAAAAAAAAGACTTATCAATATACTGCCTATAAGAGATTCATTTTAGATACAAAGACACCTCTAGATTTAAAAATGAGGGGGTGAGAACCAATTATCATGCTAATGGACATCAAAAGAAAGCTGAAATCTTATGCCAGAAGAAACAGATTTTAAAACAAAGATTAAAAGATATGTAGAAGGACAATATGTCATCATAAGAGGGTCATCCAACCAGACGATCTAACAAATGTAAATATTGATGCCCATAACTTAGGAGCAGTCAAATGTATAAAGTAATTAATAATGACCTTAAAGAATCTCACTGATAATAATACAATAATAGTGGTGGACATTAACACTTTACTCATAGCAAAGGATGAATTATCTAAGCAGAAGATAACCAAGGATACAAGGGCTTTGAATGACACACTGGACCAGCTGCACTTAATAGATATATTCAGAGCATTTCATCCTAAAGCAGCAGAAATTACATTCTTCTTGTGTACACATGGAACATTCTCCAGAATGGATTACATACTTGGTCATAAGTCAGGCTTCAACTTCTTGAAAAAGTTTGAGATCGTGCCATGCATATTTTCAGACCACAAGGTGATGAAACTTGAAATCAAACACAAGAAAAAATAGAAGGACCACAAACACATGGAGGTTAAAAACATCCTACTGCAGAATTAATGGGTCAAACGCACATAAAGAATTTTAAAAAATACATGGGAGAAAATGGAAATATGGAAGAAAATGGAAATGAAAACATGACAGTCGAGAATAATTGGGATGCAGCAATGACAGTGCTTTGAGGGAAGTATATAGCAATACAGGCCACCCTCAAGAAACAAGGAAAGTATCATATGCACAACCTAAGCTTACACCTAGAGAACATGGAGAAAAAAAAATAATAAAGTCTAAATCCAGCAGGAAATGAGAAATAATAAAGATTAGAGTAGAAATCAATGATAAAGAAATTAAAACAAAACAAAACAAAAAAACCAGTAGAACAGATCAATGAAATTAGGAGCTGGTTCTTTGAAAGAATTAATAAGATTGCTAAAGCTCAAGTAAGACTTATCAAAAGGAAAGGGAAAGGACCCAAATAAGTAAACACCTGAATGAAAGAGGAGAGCTCACAACGAACACCCAATAAATGCAAACAGATATAAGAAAATATGACCAATTCTATCTCAACAAATTGGGCAATCTGGAAGAAATGGATACATTCCTAGAAACATAAACTACCAAAACTGAATCAGGAAGTTATAGAAAACCTGAACAGACCCCAAACCAGTACAAAGTATTCAATTAATAATCAAAAATCTCCCAACACACGAGTGTCCAGGGCCAGATGGCTTCCTAGGGGAATTCTACCAAACAGTTAAAGAAGAATTAATACCTGTATTTCTGAAACTATTACAAAAAATAGAAATGGAAGGAAAATACCAGACTCATTCTATGAGGCCAGCATTACCTTGATCCCAAAACCAGACAAGGACCACCATTAAAAGGACAATTACAGACCAGTATCCCTGTTGAACAAGGATGCATATATTCTCACCAAGATACTGCCAATAGGATCCAACACAGTTAAAGGATTATTTACCACGACCAAGTGGGATTTATTCCTGGGCTGCAAGGGTGGTTCAACCTCTGCAAATCAATATGAAACACCACATAAAAAAGAAAGGACAAGAACCACAGGACCCTCTCAATAGATGCAGAAAAAGCATTCCACAAAATACAGCATCGTTTAATGAAAAAAAACTCCACCATGTAGAGAGAGGGGGAGCATAACATCATAAAGGCCATATAGGAAAGACCCAAAGTAAATGTCACCCTCAAAAGGGAAAAACAGAGATTTTCCCCTACGTGCAAGAACACGGCAGGCATGTCCACTCTCACCACTGCTGTTCAAAGTAGTACAGGAAGTCCTAGCCTCAGCAATCAGACAACAAAAAGAAATATAAGGCATCCAAATCAGCAAAGAAGAAGTCCAACTCTCATTCTTTGTAATCCAACTCTCTGTTTCCCCGGTTACCATCAAAATCATATGTTCACCCTGCCTGTGTCCAAGCGTTTTTAGCTCAGGCATGGGACTGAGTTCCAAAACTCCAAATCTTCAGCATGGATTCGTGTGGTTCCCCTCATGGAGGATCTCCCATGCTGCTGCCTTTGGCCACCCTATGTCAGGAAAGCAATCGCACAACCATGAATCGGTTAGCAGTTTAAGGCAATACAAAGCAGAAAGCTGGCAGCTAGACTCACTGTTCTCAGGCAGGGTTCCCGTTCCTAAAGCTGGGTCGTAAGGTAGCTCTATTTTTAACTTTTAGAAGTCTGGGAACTCTGTCACACTCAGGCACCTGCCATTTTCATGAGACTCCAGGGATCCTGAGACCACTCTGTCACACCCAGGATTCCACCTGGCTTCCCCAACTAAACACCTTTAAGGCAGGAACACCCCCAAAAGAGCAAACTTCTAAATGTTACCATTTTGTGCTCTGCTGCTTAAAAAACTTTGCTGTATCCTCCTCAAGCCCCCCTCCCCTCCCCTGTATCCTCAGCTATGTCACACCAGATTCACGTCTCCACACCTCCTACCTTCCAAATGGTGGTCACTTTTCTACTTGTAGACCTGCAGCACTTGTTTTCTCAGATACTTGATTGATGTCCTCGGTGTTCAGAACGATCTGATAACACTGTAGCTGTATTCGAGGGAGGAGATAAATCTTAACTCCTCCTGCTTGATCTTTCTCGTTGGATTCTGGACATGAAGACTGTGAACTTCCTGACAGGCTGGATTTTGTCACCCCCCTTCTATGAGAGATGAATGTTGTTTTGTCAAGCAGGTAATGACTTCTGACAAAGCTTTATCCTTTCTAGTTTTAGGTTTATTGTGCGAAGATATACCAAACATAATATCTACCATTTTCTACACTTTTACTTAAGCTTTGATGGAAGAAGGGAGAGTAGCATCTACTCGACTGCCATGTTATCGACTTACCCCTGAAGTGTGACGTTTCCTGAGGTCTTAATGGCCCATGTCTTCCATTAATATCGGTGTCTGCGTTTTAGTGAATGGTGACAATGAGTGACACATTTAGCTTTCTACTGGTGAAGTCCTTTCTCCCTCACCATGAACTTCACTATGAATACATCCCAAATATGATTTTTTCATCTTGAAGGAAAGTTAATCTGCTTTCTTTTAAAATATGGCTTCCAGACAATGATGTCAGCAGGGACACTGAGAAATCCATAGATCGTTGGCAATCTGAGCTTCCTGGTGACTGCCCACCCGAATGGGGAAAGCCTGAGAATGTCCTGGTGATTGGCCAGGACATAGTTGTGACATCACAAGAAGGCGTGGTGATGCCCCAGGGCTGTTATAAAAGCCTCACAAAGACTGAAGCTGCACTACAGAGAGAAATGGCCCTTAGCCACAGCTCTTCCTGCTATTCCTCAAATTCTCTGCCCACTTCTCTGTCCCTGCCCATGGCAAGCCACCTGCCCACACCTCCTGCCATGCACCTGGCAACTCCTAGACCAGTTTCACACTGTGAGTATGGCCTGGCTACTCAGGGGCACATTCCCATTTCTCATATGGGAGCGGGACACTGGAAATCAGAGCACCAAGGATTCTCTGCCACCTGGGCCCCACCCCTCTGGGTTCAGAACACGGCTCAGCACAGGAAAGCTGAGTCCACATCCTGACGGTGCACTGAGCACCCTACTACTTTGGAGCCCTCCAACCCAGCTCAGCACAGGGACCATGAATGATTGAATATCCATCTGACCCGATGTGCAAAATGTGTACAATGACTCCAGTCTCCTGGCACCGACGGAGTTTTATGAAACAAGTAAGTACTGGGAGATGGACTCGCCTCATCATTGGACACAGTGCCAGTCCTTGAAACACATGCCCTCAGACCAAAAGCTGTCTGACCTAGCTCAGCAGCTGAAATACTACTACTAATAATAATTGTTTTAGGATGAAGTGCTCTCAACATTTCTGTTAAGGCCATCTGGTCCAGTATGACATGCAGAGCCCTGTTTCCTAGGTGGTCTGCTTAGATGATCTGTGCATTGCTGTGATTGGGGTGTTAAAGTCCCTTCCAATTATTGCATTATTTTCAAAGTTTTTCTTTAATTTTGTTATTAATTGGTTTATATATTTGTGTGTTCCCAAGTTAGGGGCATCAATATTTAAAATTGTTAAATATTTTGTGACCTAGACCCCTTTATTATGATATACTGTCCTACTTTATCATTATTATACTCTGGTTTACTATCTAGTATGTCTGATATAAGGATGGCTACTCCACCTTCTCATGTCCACTAGCATGACAAGTGGTTCTCCACCCATCACATTCTGTCTGGTGGCGTTTGCGTCTAAAATAAGCCTCCTGTAGACAGCATATTGATGGGTCTTGTTTTTTTGTTTTTTTTTTTTTTATCCAATCTGATAGCCTGCGTCTTTTGATTAGGGCATTTAGCCCATTTACATTCAGGGTAACTATTGAAAGATATGAATTTAGTGCCATTGTATTGCCTGTAAGGTGACTGTTACTGTAATTGTCTGTGTTCCTTTCCGGTCTATGTTGCTTTTAGGCTCTCTCGGACCCCTTTCAATATTTTTGTAGGGCTGGTTTTGTGTTTGCTAATTCCTTTAGTTTTTGTTTGTCCTGGAAGCTTTTTACCTCTCCTCTATTTTCAATGGCAGCTTAGGTGGATATAGTATTCTTGGCTGCATATTTTTCTCATTTAGTGCTCTGAATATATCATGCCTGTCCTTTCTGGCCTGCCAGGTCTCTATGGATAGGTCTCTTGCCAATCTAATGTTTCAACCATTGTAGGTTACAGATCTCTTGTCCCGAGCTGCTTTCAGGATTTTCTCTTTGTCTCTGAGACTCCTAAGTTTTTCTATTAGATGTCGGGGTGTTGACCTATTTTTTATTGATTTTGAGAGGGGTTCTGTGTGCCTCCTGGATTTTGATGCCTTTTTCCTTCCCCAAATTAGGGAAGTTCTCTGCTCTAATTTGCCCCTCTCTCTCTTTCTTCTTCTTTTGGGATCCCAATTATTCTAATGTTGTTTCATCTTATGGTATCACTTATCTCTCGAATTCTGCCCTCGTGATGCAGTAGTTTATCTTTTTCTCAGCTTCTTTATTTTCCATCATTTGTTCTTCTATATCACTAATTCTCTCATCTGCCTCATTTATCGTAGCGCTTATAGACTCCATTTTTGATCACCTCATTAAAAGCCTTTTTGATTTCGACTTGGTTAGATTTTAGTTCTTTTATTTCTCCAGAATGGGTTTCTCTATCTTCCATGTTTTTTTCAAGCACAGCTAGTATCTTGAAAATCATCATTCTGAACTCTAGTTCTGATGTCATACTAATGTCCATATTGATTAGGTCCCTGGCAGTCAGCACTGTCTCTTGTTCTTTCTGTTGAGGTGATTTTTTCCATCTTTTCATTTTGTCCAGAGGAGAATAGATGAATGAGAGAAAAAAATGCTAACGGGGTAACAATGTCCCCAGAAAATATAAAATGAACAGATCAGAAAAGACCTGAAACCACGGGAAAAGAAAGGGAAGGGAAAAAAAAAGAAAAAGAAAAAGATAAAAAGAAACAAAAACAAAAGAAAACAAAAACAGAATATGATCAAATATGATCAGGATGGTGCATAGATCAGTGCCACACATTACATTTTGGGAGTGTTTTGCTCTGTTAGAAGAACGTGCCTCCCAAAATTTTAATGAAAGAAAAACTTATATATGTATAAAAATAAGGATTAATACTATGAAGGGATGACGTATGAGTGTAAAGATGAAAATTATAAAAGATTTTATAAGAGGAATTGATAAGAGAAGAAGTTGGTTGAAAAAAGAAAGAAGAGGATTTAAAAAAGGGGGGGGGAGAATGTGATCAGGCAGGAGACTAGAACAAAGCCATACACTAGAGATTTAGGGTATATTTTGGTCTGTTAGAGAAACTGTATCTCAAAATTTTAAAGAGAGAACAACTTATATATATACCAAAAATAAGGGTAACTACTATGAAGGGATAGAATATGACTCTAAAAATGAAAAATAAAAAATATTTGTTTTAAAAAAGGGATTGAAAGGATGTTGTTTGAAAAAAGGACAAAGAAAAATTTTTAAAAAAGACAGTTAAAAAATTAACTTTGAAAGGCTAAAGAATCATAGTAAAAAAGTCATGAATTCTATCTGCAGTATTCCCCTAGTGCTGGGGTTCTGCCGTTCTCATTGATCGGTAAACTTGGACTTGGTGGGCTGCTCTCAGTGATCTTCTGGGGGAGGGGCCTGTTGCCATGGTTCGCAAATGTCTTTGCCGGTGGTGGAAGTGCCCCGCCCTTGCCAGTCTGGGATAAGTAATCAGCTCGAGTTTGCTCTCTTCTAGCATTTGTTTCCTGCAAGCTTCCCGTAGAGCCTGGGAGGACGAGAGTGAAAATGGTGGCCTCCCAATCTCTGCCCCATAGGAGCCGAGAACTCCGGGCCCCATTCCTCAGTGAGCCCCCAGAGAAATGCGGTCAATCACTCCCTTCTCCCCGGTCCGGGTGCACACTGTGCTCACCCGGCCTGTGACCAAGCATTTCTCTGGCACCCCACCCCATGTGGAGTCTCCAAACTCCGCAGATCCCTGCAGTGCGCTACCGCGCCGCTCCTCCCGGGGGAGAAAGGGGAGTCTCCCCGGATCTGCCACTTGTGTGTCCCTGCTGGAGGAGCAGGGGCCCAACTGTGCCGCGGATCACGGTTCGTGGCAACCCCGAGCTGAGAGCCCAATCCTCGGCTCCATCTCTGCAGCTGGCTTCCCCGCTCCAATACCTGGGAGCTCTGCTGTACTCAGGCACCCCCGGTCTTTCTGTGACCCCGAGGGTCCTGAGACCATACTGTCCCAGGGAGAGTTCCATCCCCTTCTTAGCCACTGGAGCTATGTCCCTCAGTGGAGCAGACTTTTAAAAGTTCCGATTTTGTGCTCCAAGGCTCTATCACTTGCCAGAAGCGGCCAATGGAGGCCCCCTCCCCCACCATCTATCCTCCCAAATATTCCCTCAGATTCACTTCTCCACACATCCTACCTTCCAGAAAGTGGTTGCTTTTCTGTTCAGAGAGTTGTTGCTATTCTTTTCTTCGATCTCCTGGCGAGTTTGTAGGTGTTCAGAATGGTTTGATCCCTATCCAGCTGAATTTCTGGGACCAGACAAAATCCAGGTCTCCTATTCCTCCACCATCTTTCTCCGCCCCTCCCTTCTGTGTCTGTTTTTATGACAGTACCATACTATTTTGATTACTAAACCTTTTGATATATTTTGAAGATTGGAATCGTGCTGCCTCCCATTTCCTTTTTTTTTTTTTTTCAGTATTGCTTTGACTATTAGGGATATTTTCTGGTTCCATACAAATTTTAGGATTGCTTGTTCTAGCTGTGTGAAAAGTGCTGTTGGTATTTTGATAGGGATTGCATTAAATGTGTGGATTGCTTTGGGTACTAGAGACATTTTCACATTCTGTTCTTCCACCCCATGAGCATGAAAATCTTTCCATTTCTTCCTGTCATCTTCAATTTATTTCATCCCTATTTTGTAGTTTTCAGAGTACAGGTCTTTCCCTTCTTTGGTTAGGTTTATTCTTAGGTATCTTATTATTTTGAGTGCAATGGCAAACAGCATTGTTTTCTTATTTTTTCTTTCTCCTGCATCATTTATAGTGTACACAAATGCAAGAGAGTTCTGCACCTTGATATTATACCCTGGGACTTTACTGAATCCATTGATCAGTTCTAGTAGATTTTTGCTGGGATCGTCAGGGTTTTCTGTATAGAGTATCATGTCATCTGCAAACGGTGAAAATTTTACTTCTTCCTCGTTTGGCTGGATTTTATTTCTTTTTGTTGTCTAATTGTGGGAGATCCATAGGGCAGTCAAATCCCCAGAAAACCAGACTTGCCAGGAGCCTTTTGACCAAACCCCCTCCGACCAAGCTTGGCACAAGACAAATATGTCATCTGCACAGAAGGGTGACCAGGAGCCTTAGGACCATGGGCCCTCCATCTCAGCTTTGTAGAAGGCAAAGGTATCACCAAGACCCTGGGACAAGTGCATGAGCACCGATGCAACAAAGAACAGCACAACTGAATCCTCAGAAAATCAGGCCTCCTTGGAGTCTCGAGAATATGAAACCTCCAACCGAGCTCTGCACTGCCCAAATGAGGACCCTTGACACCAGGCTGAGGTAGAATCGTCTGAACAGGAGCCCTCCAACACAGCCAAGCACTGGGCACAAGAATCCCCTGGACACCAGGCTGAACAGAAGCACCCTGAGATCATGAGGACACCATCCCTGCCAACCACAGGGTAATCAGGTCCCCAGAACACCAGGAGCACTTAGGCTAGGAGCTCTCCAACACAGTCTGGCATGGCTAAATGAATCACCTGGACTGCAGACTGCAAAGGAGCCCTCAGAAGAAAAGCTATCCAACCCAGAAAAGCATAAGGCAATCAGGTTCTCAAACACAGGATTTTGAGCCCTCTGACCAAAACCCCTCCAACCAGACCTGTCAGTGGAAAAATGTATTATCTGGACAATAGGCCCAGCAGGAGCCTTAAGTCCAAAAGCCCTCCAACCCAACTCAGCACCAGGGAAAGGAGCCACCTGGAACCTGGGATAAAAAGGGGAGTCTTCTACTGCTGTACAGAAAATGGCAACAAAGTCTCCACAACACCAGCCCCAATAGATGCCCTGAGACCATGACACCACCAACCCAGTGGCACACTGGGCAAAGGAGTGCCCTGGACACTGGGTTGAGGGGGAGTCCTCTATCTGGGAGCTCTTCAGCCCAAGAAAGCAGAGGGCAATTGAGTCCTCAAAACACTGGGCCAAACAGGAAACTTCACACTCTCCAACTCAGCTTGGCAGTGGGCAAAGGACTCACTTGGAAAACAGGATGACTGGACTCCCTCCAAATGAGGGCCCTTTAACTGAGGAGACAGCTGGCAAATGAGTCCCTAGAACACCAGGCCCACTGGGAGATCTGGGACCCCAAGCCTTCTGTTTCAGCTTGGCACTGGGCTGAGTCTCTCAGACATCAGGCTGAGCATGAGAACTCTGAGCCAAAACCCTCCAACCCCACAGAGCACAGGACAATTGGGTCCCCAGAACACAGGTTGGCTGGGAGCCCTCTGGTCATGACTCCTCCAACTCAGCTCTACACTGGGCCAAGAAGTCTCTAGAACAGTAAACTGACTGGAAGCCCTTTAACTAAGGCGACCCCAGGACAAGTGAGTCACCAGTGCCCAAGGATACACTTCAGCTTAAAGTCCTTGTAGCTAGTCACCTGGGTAGCCCTCATCTTTGTGAGAATTATCCTCAAGAGAAAAGGATAACAGGCACCTGGGTGGCTCAGTTGGTTAAGCGACGGCCTTCGGCTCAGGTCATGATCCTGGAGTCCCTGGATCGAGTCCCACATTGGGCTCCCTGTTTGGCAGGGAGTCTGCTTCTCCCTCTGACTCTCCCGACCCTTCCCCCTCTCATGTGCTCTCTCTCTCAGTCTCTCAAATAAATAAATAAAATCTTAAAAAAGAGAGAGAAAGAGAGAGAGAGAGAAAAGGATACCAAGCCAAAAAGCGGAGTCAAACCAAAAGTTTGGAGAGTTTGAAATAGAACCCATAGCAGGAGATGAGGTAGGGGGACAGGAGGGGCTTGTAGAAGAGACCCCAGGCCCTGAGAACAGAGGACTCATTGGCAAAGGTCCTCCAGATGAAGGAGAGGTGCTCCATCCTGGAAGAAGAAGTGGAGACCTTAGAAAAACAAGTCAAGTAGTGGGGTGAGAAGCAGGCTCAGGTCTATGAGGTGGAGATATTCTTTGGGTACATCAAGGACTTGCTGGAAGTTTTGCCTCCCAGGCAACATCATGCAAGTGGTGATGTCCCAGCACCCTCCCATCCAAGATGACATAAATGTGGAGCTTGGAAAAGTTTGGTCATCTCCAGGAGTGAGAGTTTTAATATTTTTCAGAGGCCTAAATAACTTAAAACCATTATTTCATAATGAGTCCAGGAAACAACCCCTGGGTGACTGTGATGTACAGCCTGGGTTACCGTCACTACTGTGCCTTATAAGTCATCACATTCTCCAGTTGGTTGGCAGGGGCCTCCACAGCTCTGAGAAAGTGTCAGTGAATTATGCAGAGCTGACCCTGAGCACAACCTTCCGATCCCCATCAACACTCTCAGACATCCTGTTTTGTAGAAATCAAGGTCAGCTGCTGAGGTCATCCCCATTCCGAAGGAAGGAAAAAATAAGCTGTAATGTCCATATATAGGTATTTCTACAAAAATGATTTATGTCCCTAGCCCCATCACACATGCTCTGGCAAATTGGAGTTTGGACTCTGGCATGAAGTTTCCAAACTCTGGTCACCAGAGCTAGTATTTCCTGACTGCATGTCCCTGTGTGATGCGGACCTCTGAAGAGTAAATGTGACAAGTTGAGGGAACCAGGCTGGAGGGAGGCCAGAAGCAGGGGACCATTCCCTGCCTCTGGATGATTTCCTGTGGGTGAGGTACGTACAGACTGGAGTGAGGAGCCTGGAGTGTGGGCTTTCTGCTCTGAGTCACAGAAGCACTGCAGAAGTTGGAGGAGACACAGATTACTACTTGCTGCTCCATGTGGAGAGGTGGATGGACAGAGTAAAGAAGAGAAGGAGACAGGTAGGAAGAAGTGGGAACAGGTGCGCATGGAATACTCAGGTGTCTGTGGATATGGAGGAAGGTGTCTACCTCTAATAGGCAGAGCTGAGATTCTGCCATTCATTGGACAGAAGGAAGGAGGAAAGTAAGGTTCCAGGTTTGTCTTCTCCCTAGAGATTATCCCTTAACCTCAATACACGATGTGGGAGCTCAAGTGCCTTGTGGATGCTCATGAGCTTGGGTCTGCCTATGACTGTAGTGGAGGTAAGAGAGCCTAGAGCCATGGCCCCTTGGGGGAGCTCAAGGCACTGTGCTCATATCACCTCGGCATGAACTGATTAGAGCCATGAAAAAGCTCTCTCAGGGAAGGTCAAAATGAGGGGGACTTGGGAGGAGAGAGGTTAGTATCTCTAAGATGGATGGTGTCTGATCTTATAGGAGGGCTGCTGCTTTCAGGAGCCAGTGGAGAGGCTGGTGGAGTCCAGGTCACTTGGATTTGAGAGGGAAGTGGATCACAGTGTGATCCCAGAGCTGCAAACCTCTTGTGGCCACCTGCTCAGACCCCACTTACCAGACACATGTTTCTGGACACAGCAGGATCTTGGAGGTGCTGGGCCCCCACTTTGGGGGTGTGAAGCAGAGCAGTTCACCCCTTGAGCCTCCATTCCTTCATCTGTAAAATGTGGGCAACTTTGGGGGGATGGCTGTGTGAGCAGGATGCAGGAGAAGGCAGGGTTGGGGAGGGGATCTACAAGAGCAGGGGACAGATGCTGTCCAGAGGAGGGACAGCAGGCTGTGAACCAGGTCCACACACCTGCAAAGGCGGCAGCGGCGGCAGGTCCAGGCTCCAGGTGGACAGAGAGACGGCAAATCATCCTGCGATTTTAATATAAAAACAGCTTTCTAGAAATAGCCTGCTTCCTCCAAGGATGAAGTAGTCTTTGATACAGATTTAATTTTCAAAACCTTTAAATGTGAGATTTACTCCAGAGGCTGATAAATAAAGCAATAGAGCCAAGGGAATTGGTGAGCCTGGCTCCTGTGGGCCTCCCAAGGACTAGTTCTGTGAGCTGCCAGGACCTGGGCAGGACCAGGAGACCTGGCTAGGCAAACCCTCAGGAGGAGGACCCCTCACACCTTCGGGCAAGCATCTGTGATTGCAGGCATGGCAAATACCTTTGAACCTAATGCTTATTACTTGTTCGCTGCATAGTTTAGTTATATATAAAAGTATATGACTCTAAATCAAGAGAAACTCTTTTGAGCAAAATGGGTTGTACGCTAAAATAAAACCATGTGTAGTCTAAAGGGCTATACTTCTTTGAATAAGAAATTTTAAAACTTCAGTTTACATGATAATATCGAACGAATTCAAACCATTCTTATGACATTCAAGTTCTAAGAGTAGTATCCCATATTGTATTTCCTCCCATACTGCCTTTCATTATATTTTGTTTGTGGTCGCTTTTGAATATACCCAAGAAGCAGGATAATGATTCACTGAACTGGGGTTCAGAGATTAAGTGTCAACCTTTGCCAATCTCATTTATTCAGCACCCACCCCCCATTTTTTTTTTTTTCTGGAGTCTTTGAAACCAAATCTCAGAAATCATGATAACTTCTGTGTCAAATAAGGTTCTGAAAATATACACTTTACAAGGAACCTGTAGGAAAAGCAAAGGAAATGTCTTGCCAGCAAGACAGGATTGAGAAGCCAGAAAGAGGGATGGAATGTCCTGTCTCTGGCTATTTGCCTAAGGCAGCTCCAGGAAGGGAAAGGGCTGTCACGTGCTCTTATTTACCCACAGGTATTGTCAAACGTGCTTTGCATTTCAGGGCAGAGAAGCCCAGGTTCCCTTGGTGAGCAAGGCCCAGCTGGAAGCAGCTGCCTGAGAAGGGCTGCAAGCCTGGTGTGGGGCAGCGGATCCCTGGCTCTGGGGAAGGTTCTTCCTTGTTATCAGCTGTAAACAGATAAGATTGGAGCCAACCCACCCACCAGACCTCCAGTGGAGCTCCTGACTCCCTTTGAGCTGACACAAGGTGTGTGGGAAGTGGGACACCCTGTCCCAGGACTGAAGACCACCCCACCTCTGTGTCCTCAGTACTTCAAACAAGCTCTGGGGGAAATGTTCTGCAACAAATCAGGTGTAAAGGAATTCTCTGAGAGTGCGAAGGCAGTAGTTTTCAATGTGTACTGCCTATTGGGGTCTGAGGGGAAGCTCTGAATCCCTCCTAAAGCCACACCTCAAGGCCTCCTGCTCAGAATCCCTGGGCAGAGCCCAGCATCAGGATTGTTGACGCTGCTCAGGGGACTCCAGTGTTTAGCCAGGACTGTGATTCTGCGGTCTGTGTTCTCGGTGGCTCTGTGCCCCCAGGGCTGGGAGTGCTCCTTTCTTGTCCTTGCATTCCTACCTTGTGGCCTAGGGCCTGATGCATGGTACCACACAATCTGATGGTGTTCTTATGAATAGAGAAATAAGTGGATTATCACACCTCCACCCATTTTTCAGTGAGGAAATTGAGACGTGCGAAGTTCAGAAACTGGCCTGGGGATGTGTGACTATTGGCTGTGTGGAGGCTTGAACCCAGGCTCATCTGATCTACACTCTGGTTTGATTCAAGTTGCTTTATTTTATTATTTAATGTGGACCAGGCATACTATTCTCACTGAGTCACACAGATTGTTCTATTTTAGTGGCATCCATTCTTATGACATAGACATTGATTTCTCCATTTTGTAGGTGAGAACATTGAAGTTTCAAGAGTTGAGGGCTTGGACAGTGTGCCTCACAGCCTTGGCCCAGGCGGTGAAAGCTGAGCTACCCCTCGCAACCAGGACAGTGTGCGGCGCACCCCTGCTGGGGGCTCAGGGCTTCTGCGTGGGCACAGTGGAAAAGACTGGGTGGAGAGTCACTGCCCCAGTTCTGCAGGTAAGGCAGGGCTTTCTAGAGCAGGAAGTATTGATTTACCCCCACGGGGCAGTTACAGGGCAAAGTTACAGGACGTGGGCTCTGGGGGGCAGTGTTGAGAGCACTGCCTGCTAGAGGGAGGGAGGTCTTGTGGGAATGACAAGCAGGACCACCAGGGTCCTTAGGAGGGGTGGAAGGCAGGAGGAGGAGCCGTGGGTGGAGCCAGGTGATGCAGGAGTAACTATGGCATGGAAAGGCCAGACCCTGGGGAAGCTCTTGGATGCTTATGCAGGAAGTCATGAAGACCCCCGTAGGGATCAAGTGGGGATTAAGAGAAAAGAATAAACTCTAAACAGACTTAACGACCAGTATCATTTTTCTCTAATTTTGGAAGATGTAATGTATTCTGATGTTAGGGTCAGGGTGGCCGGTGCCGCGGGCGGCAAAGAATTGCACAAAGAGGGGCACCTGGGTGGCTGAGTCATTAAGTGTCTGCCTTCGGCTCAGGTCATGATCCCAGGGTCCTGGGATGGAGCCCTGCTTCGGGCTCCCTACTCAGCAGGAAGCCTGCTTCCCCCTCTCCCACTCCCCCTGCTTGTGTTCCTGCTCTCACTATCTCACTCTCTGTCAAATAAAAAAATAAAATATTTTTTAAAAAATTAAAAATAAATAAGAATAAATTTAAATAAAGGAATTTCACAAAGAGTAGAGCCACAAGCAGGACAGAGTGGGTTCACTCTCCCCGGGAAGAGAGGGGCCAGACACCAAGAGACATGTGAGCCCCAAGTTTCTGTCAGGCTGGGCCTTTTGAGGGGTGTTGAAGGTCGTGAGAGGGTTGCAGCCTCGTCCATGGGGGTGAGGGGAGGGTCTGATTCTTGGCCAAGTAGAGCAGCAGGTGACAGGTTTTCGAGGTGCTCTGACCCGGATGTGGCGTATGGCCAGGCTAGAGAAGAATGTGTTTTGTAGTTGGGGTCTGCTTTCAGCATGTAGGGCACTGTGACCTAGAAGAACAGGCAGGGCCAACTGCAGACACTGGTGATGGTCACTGATTATCAATGCAGTGAAAAGACAACATACTGAATGGGAGAAAATATTTGCAAACTGCCTAACTGATAAAGGCTTAATATCCAAATTATTAGAGACTCATACAACTCAATAACACAAAAACAAATAGAAGTTACAAAATTGGCAGAGTTCAGAATAGACATTTTTCCAAAGAAAACACGCAGATGGCGAACAAATACATAAAGAGAGGTTCAACACCATGTGTCACCAGGGAAATGCAAATCAAAACCCAAAGAGATGGCACCTGACACCCGTCAGAAATGCTAGTGGTAAAAAGACCAGAAATAACACGGGTCGACCAAAATGTGGAGGAAAGCTCTGTTGTTGTGATTGTCAATGGGTGCAGCCACTATGGAAAATGGTATCAAGTTTTCTCAAAAAATTCAATGTGAGGGGCTCCTGGCTGGCTCAGTCAGAAGAGTGTGTCACTCTTGATTGCGGGCCGTGAGTTCGAGACTCACGTTGGGGATACAGATTACTTCAGGGAAACTAATTTCAAAATAGGATAACGATATCATCCAACAATTCCGCTCCTAGGTGTTAAAATCAAGGAAACTGAAATCGCTAACTCATAAAGATACGTGCGCACCTGCATTCATTGCCACATAATTCATAACAGCCACGGGGACGTACTAAGTGAAATAAATCAGAAAGAGAAAGACAAATACCACGAGTTCACATATATGTGGAATCTAAAGCAAACCAGAAAACAAAAAACACAGTAACTCTCACTCATAGATACAGAGAACATATACATGATTTGCCAAGGTGAGGGGCAAGAAGTGGATAAAATAGGTAAGAAGGTAGAAACTAACAACAAAAAAGGGAATATTAGGGCACCTGGTTGGCTCAGTCAGTTGGGCGGCTGCCTTCAGGTCAGGTCATGACCTCAGGGTGCTGGGATGGTGCCCCACATCGGGCTCAGCAGGGAGTCTGTTTCTGCCTCTCCCTCTGCCCCTCTCGCCCCTGCCTCTATGTGTGTTCCGCTCTCTTTCTCTCAAAGAAATAGATAAAATTTTTAAGAAGGAAAGTGTATGTCAAGAGGGAAATTGGAGAGCATATAGGACATCATTACCTTCTAGCTTCCTATAGTTCAAGTACCTTAGTGAATTTATTCTATTCCATTCCATTCTTCTGACCTACCAGAATTCCTCATTATGATGTGGTTGGATTTTTTGAGATGAGTTGTCAATTTCCGTAACTATTTCAGATCAGTAAGTACAGAGTATTTACCTTCCTAGGTGTGTGAGTCTTTGGATATTTTTATAGCCTTTTGAAGTATAATTATGTAACCGGAACTTCCATAGATCTAAGTGTATAATTTCAAGACTCTTGATATATGTATATACCAGTAAAACAATCACTGTAATGAAGGTGATGTACATGTATCCATCACCCTAAAATGATTTTCCCCCTTGTTTTATACTCCATGATTAGCTTGATGTGTAATTTCTGTTGGTCCCTGCAGAGTCACTCTTTCCTCAGGGAGAAGTTTTTCGATATGATGAAAGAATTGCTTGACTTCATTGCTCTGTATTGATAGGAGCTCATAATAGAAGTTGATCTAAAGATAAATTTTGTGGGCGACTGAGTGGCTCAGTTGGTTGAGTGTCTGACTCTTGATTTTGGCTCATATCACGAATTTAGGCTTGTGAGATTGAGCCTTTCATTGGGTTCCATGCTGAGCAGGGAGCCTACTTGGGATTCTCGCCCACCCCACCCTTCCCCCATGCCCCCGCTCATGGTCACTCTCTATCTCTCTCTCAAAAAAAAAAAAAAATATATATATATAGAAAAGAACAAATTTTGAAAATTAGCCATTTAGAAAGTTCCAAGGCCTTTCCTGAAGGAGAGACGATACACTGACAGCTTAGAGAACCTAGCCCTTCTTTGTTGGCCAAAGCCTGAGTGGTAGGGCTGGAATATGTTGTGAGAGTGGTAGACCAAAGGGACAAAATAAAGATATGGATTGGACGGAATTCATTGATAGGAATATGCTCAGTTAAGAGGTGGTATTTAAAGGACAACCCTGAACACTTGCATATGGTGTTGATATTCTGGACGCTATATTGGGTCAATAAGGGCCAAATGTTGAGATTTTCTTGGATATACCGTTGAGGAAGGCAGGAAGAAGTCAGGAAGCATAAGAATCAGGCATGTTGAAATGGTTCTGTGATGTGCTGTGTGCTCAGCCATCCCTAATCATGCTTGCTGAAAGACACAACCATCCATGCACTACCTTCATCAACACACTTACAGAGGCATGGATACGGGAGGTACCAGTGTCCTCGAGGAGCTCTGGGGGAGCTGTCCTACACTGCAGGAGAAGATGGGAGGTGAGGAGTGGCAGGAGAGGATGCTTCAACGAGCAGAGTCAAGGTGTGTGCAGTCACCCAGGAGCCACGGAGCCAGAATGGTAACCAGAGGATGGGAACCTCAAGGGTGTGTGCTGTTGGACAGTTGATCAGGTCTGTCCAGATTGAAATTGTTGGGCAATGTGGCAGAAAAAATAAATATCTAGATTGAGTAGTTACTATAGTGAAGAGTCATGGTCTCTTCCCCAGCTATGAGCCCTAAGCCAGTGTGGGCCTCTGAGCCCCTAGAGTGAGGGAGAGACTGGAGCCCTTTGGGAAATGACCCTACCACCTTCTACATGTGTGCCATGCATCTCATCTCCCATACCCAACTTTCCCCAAATGCCCCTCAAGACACAGATATTCACTGGTGGGACCAACTCTGGAAAAAAGGGAAACACTACCTTTTCTGGGAACTTTTATAGAATGATTCCGAACATAGGTTGATGCCCAAAGACCAGGACTGTTACATGACCTGCCCAACAGTTGGAGTAGGGGCTTTGGAAGGTGTGGAAATAGAAGAAGCCTTGTCCTACATTTAACAGTTTGTTCACTGAGACCAGAGAGTCATCCTGTGCTCATTTCCCCAGGTCAAGAATGTGGAATGGAAATACTCATATTAGCACTGGTGGAATTCCCACTTTGGTTTCTGAACCTTGGTCTGATGTTTATTAGGAAAGAGGAGACTGAAGAGAGGCCTTTGGGACCATGCCCTTCCTCAGACTAAATCAGAGGCCATGCAACATCCGTGGAGGGATGGGAGAGATTAGTAAAATTGTGACGCTCTGCAGAGAGGCAGAGTGGGTTATTCCAACCACTGTTCATTTTACTAGGCTGGTCTACTGTGGATACCAGATGGGTCACGGAGACTCACACTGACTTTCACAAACTTCATGAGATGAAGACGCAACTGCATCTGTGATTCTGTCTCTGGATTGCCCTGTGGAGGCAAACTGCCAGGTGGAACCCTGCAGCCCACTGGGAACAAACCTTTTACCCTGAGGTACTGCTTCTGAAGGAAGGTCTATGACCAGCAAAGTCAACAATACAAACTTAGAGCCACATTAGGTCATCAGTGATGAAAGCAGACTAGACAACTGTCAAGATGGGCCATCTCTTAAGAAAGGAGATTTGGTAAATATACTGAAAAATATCCTAGCCACAAAAGACAGCAGACACACAGACATACTGAGCTGGTGAGTGGCTGAGGGGAGAATTGCCTGCATCACCTGTTGGTTTTAAATTATCGTGTGCCTGGGCAGCCACGCACCCCAGTCGCTATTTTGAGTATAACCTCCCTCATAGATAGAAGTGAATTCTCTTTCTTACCCCAACAGAGCTGAACTTGATTGGACATTCGGAAGCGGTCACTGAAAGGAAGTAAAAGACCCATGGCAATGATCCATGAGCAAAACTTCTCTGCTACCCCGGGACACCCATTCTCCTGTTGGCCACACAGCTTCTGCAGCAGAGCTCACTCTGCAGATGAAAATGGTCAATAGGAGGTCGCACTGCCAGGTCACTTGGCTCAGAAGTCTCCCAGAGTAGCGAGGTCTGGTAAGCACAGCCAGTGGGCATCACCATTGCCGAGGCTACTGATATGTGCACAAAGCAACACGGAGGGGCACAGAGAAAACTCTGTGGTCCAAGGCCTGGGATACCACATGGAAAAGGGCAGCCTTGGTTTGCTCTCCCATCCCTCCAAATACCTCCTGCCTCCCTGGGGGATGGGCCAGGTGATGGGCTGTACATCTTCCTTCTGAAGAAGCACCCAGCCTTTTGGATTTCATGGGTGACCTTCCTTCTCTTTCTCTTTACGTGCTGATGGTGCTCTGAGGGAGCCCTTAGCAACCACCATTTGGGCAAAGAAAGGGCAGAGACTGACAATCACAGGTGGCCATGGGGAGGGGCAGGAAATGAGAGACTAAGAGATGAGAGCTGGCCAGCAAATGTGTTACCCTGAGGAGGAGCATGCTAGAGAGAAACACAGGTTTCTCACCTGCTCCTCAGAACCATAGCTCTAGGGTAGGTGCAAATTTCTGTTTGCTATGATTTCCTTAGTAGAGATAAGAGAAAAAGACATAATGAGATGAGAACACAGACCAAGGACCCCAGAGGACCTGGGTCCACCAAGTTCTCACATAGGATGTGAGGAATAGTTCACATAGTGCAAACCTTTAAATAAACTACCATAGACTCATACAAATTATGTCAATAAGCATGTATAATAGCAGGGAAAATAAAAAACATAAGAAAATGAATATATAGTGAAAAAAGAGAAGTAATTCTTTTTTTAAGTAAACTATTTTTTTGGTAGGCTGCATGCCCAAAGCAGGGTTTGAACTCACAACCTTGAGATCAAACCTGAGGTGAGATCAAGAGTCAGACGCTTAACCAACTGAGCCACTCAGGTCCACCACCCTTTTTCTAAGGTATTAAGTAAAATCTCTCTCTCTCTCTCTTTTTTTTTTTTTAAAGGAAACTCTACACCTAACATGGGGCTGAACTCAGGACCCCAAGATCAAGAGTCACATGCTCTACAGACTGAGCCAACCAGTCCCCCTTACTAGTGGGACTTCTGTTGAGTAGTTCAACCAAGAGAACTACAATGCTATAATCCACATGAGAAAGGCAGGTGACTTTTCTTGTCTATAAGGAATCGAAGGGAACTTGCTCACTATATCTGGGGCCAACAGTGTAAAGACGCCCTATACTCTAAATCCCTGGGTCTCCCATCGTCCAACACAGCTTTCCCTTCCTTGTAATACCATGAACCCGGTCGGCACCCTCCAAACACAATCACTGCCTTCGTGTTCAGAAACGCAAGGCCCCACGTTCACGCCGGGCAGTGGCAGTCTAACCAACCCAGACGGCCTTGAGCTGATTGTCTTTAGCTCTACAACAGCAGAGCTCCGGCTATGCCGGGTACCACTAGTAGGGGAAAGGGAGCTGCCGGCCCCATGCGGCTCCAGACTCGTGAGGTTGCATTTGCTTTCGCACCAGGGCAACTGGTGCACAGGGCAGAGGTGGGGCAGCAGTGCCCCCTGTCATCCAGGAGGCCAGGGGGAGGCCCCAGAGGTAGGCAGCGGAAGGACTGTCTGAGTGGTCAGCGTGCTGCTCTGGACTTCCTGCTGAGGCACCGTGCTCCCCACGTGGATGTAATTCTGTGTAAGGACACAAAGTTGTTGTGCAGACAGGACCTCTGTCTCATTGCATACTGCGGGGAGGGATCCTTTTACTTGACGTATAAAGAGAGACCCCAGTGAGTAGTGCTTAAGCGTAACTGCAGAACGTATTAAAAGCTCCCTTTTCTCCAGAATATGGTCCATTCCCCTGAAAATGAAAGGCCTATTTTCAGGCCACTGCAACTCTGGCAAACAGACAATCCCACTTCTGGTGGGTGCAGGGCACGTGGACAGAGCGGGTGACAGAAGGGAGGCAGCCGTTCTCCTATCCAATCCACGCCTCCAGGCACATCCTTGAGGAGGAGGAAGGCCACTATTTCCCCTCTCTCTCATCCACAGTGGCGCAGGTGTCCAAGAATGACCTTCTCCAGCATGGTTAGCAATGTCCGACAGCATCTGCTAACTGTCGGGAACTGGTTTCAGTCTTGAGCTGCATGAATTTCACCACCTGAAAGGTGTGGCTGTGACATACTTAGAAAAACTACCCATAGGGCCACAGCTTATTTGGATACTGTGCCAAGCAAGGGGATAAAAGCTTTGGACAAATTAATGTGTCCCAGTTAGCATAAACAAATGGAAGGAAGGAAGGAAGGAATGAAGGAAGGGAGGGAGGAAGGAAGGAAGGAAGGAAGGAAGGAAGGAAGGAAGGAAGGAAGGAAGGAAGGAAGGAAGGAAGGGGCGTGGGTGGGAGGTAGGAGAGAGAGAAGGGAGGGAGAAAGAGAGAGAAAGAAAGAAGAAAGAAACAAAGAATGAAAGAAAGAAAGGAGGAAAGAAGAAGGAAGAGAGGAAGGACGGGAGGGAGGGGCGTGGGTGGGAGGTAGGAGAGAGAGAAGGGAGGGAGAAAGAGAGAGAGAGAAAGGAAAGAAGGGAAGAACGAAGGAAAGAAAGGAAAGAAAGAGGAAGGACGGGAGGGAGGGGCGTGGGTGGGAAGTAGGAGAGAGAGAAGGGAGGGAGAAAGAGAGAAAAAGAAGAAAGAAACAAAGAATGAAAGAAAGAAAGGAGGAAAGAAGAAGGAAGAGAGGGAGGGAGGGAGGGAGGGGAAGCAAAGGAAAGGGAAGGACAGGAAAGAAATCCAAGATGTATGCATAATATGATGCAGACAATCGGTATGGAGACATGCAGGTGATAGCCGGTTAGGTCTAGCAGGTAAAGACAGGAGAGGATATGGGGTGCTCAACCAGGAGAGACAAGTAGTGTGAGCCAAGAGTGTCTACACTGTCGGCCAGCAGTGTTGGGCTTAGTCGGGTCCCCTGAACCTGCAGTGTTCCCGGGGTGGACAGAACTCACTCCCCAAAGCTCTTCCTGAGGTAGCAGCTTCAACCTGGCTCAGTCACTCCCCACTTAGACTGGCTGCCTGAGGGGGTCCCGGGCGACCATACTCAAGGCTCTGGGGTGTCTCTTACTGGAGGAAATCTCAACCCGCCCTGCACTGCCTTGCCTGACAGGGCAGTCCAGATTCGTCTAGGTGTGTCTTCAGGGGGAAGAATTGGCACATTTGTGCAGACTAGCACTTGCAATTAGGCCGTGTCCTGGTCCCCCAGTAGCTCACTACTAGAACTCAGCCTGTCCCTACAGATGCCCTGGTTCAGATTCCAGGCTCCCCTGACCCGTGTCTCCCACACATGTGCAGTGTGTACTCTGTTAGCTGGCCTTTGGCTCTTGGGGCCTGTTAGGCTCAGGCTGGTCCCTAAAAGCTGCATAGCCTCCAGAGGGGATAGTGCCCAGTGCCCCCCAAATCTTCCTGAGGGCAGCTTTAAACGGGGGACTACCAGTCCCTGTTTGGACTGACTGCCTGATAGTGGCCTGGGCTGACCAGTAAGCAAGTCTCTCAGTGAAGGAGACCCTAGCCAGGGGGCTGGGCTGATGCAGGCAGGGCACTACCGTTTCCTCCATCTCGGCCTTCAGGGGGACCATGCCCACTTGTGCCGAGTAGAGCTTCCAATTAGGCACAAACTTGGTCCTGCAAGAGCTGAATCCTGTGATCAGGACTCCCAGACCCTTGCCAGTTCCAGATCCCTCCCGATACTGGTCTGCCCAGCTGCACATGCACAGCATGTAGTCCTTCTGCAGACCTTGGGCACTGGGGCCCTCCGGGCCTGGGGAGTTAGTGCTTGTCCCCAGATGCTTGCACAGTGTAGAGGATGGGAGAGCCCCCCACTCCCAATCATTCTGAGGCAGCAGGTGCCAATTGGTGGCCCTCAGGCATCAGCTGAAGCTGTTACCCCTGAGTCTGCATTGTGTGAAGCGAGGTCTCAGTTCCTGGATCCTCCAGGAGAAGATCCATGCAGGGATCTGATCCGTGCTTGAATCGAGGCAGTCAGCAGGGATGTAGCAAGCACCAAACACCTAATTAAAGTGGAAGTCCACTCTCAAGGTGGGAGGATGGGGAAGTTCTGGGAGGTGGGACTGATGTAGGAAAGAACGTTAGGGGTCAAATCCAATGGCCAAGAAAGAATTCTTGAGACCTCTTTGGTGCAAAAAGGCAGTTTTATGAAAGCTCAGGAAGAGCTGCACTGGGGTCACGAGGAGTGGCCCATTATATACTTTGAAAGCAGCGCTGTCAAATTAGCTCAGACACCATCCATCTTAGAAGTCAAGCCTCAGCTTCCTAAGGCCCCCTGATGTTCACTTCCCAACCCCAGAAGGAGCTTCTGCATGGCTCCATCCATTTATGCCCAGCTGCTATGAGCACACTGCCTTGACTGAGCTCAGCCCAGGGGCCACAGCTCTAGGCTCTTCCCATGCAACTTCAGCAGGAGCCACAGGTGGGCCCCAGCTCACAGGGATTTGCAACTCACCTGAGCTTCCAGCGCACATCCCTGGAGCTAAGAAGGAACAACATTTCTCAGGATGGGCCATCCTAGAATCTCACCTTCCTACTCCCTTCTGACCCCCAGTGTCCACTTTATCATAGAATCTTGGCTCTGCCTCTTGGAAGGGGTCCCTTTCCTTCATACCCAAGCAGACCCTACAGTCTGCAAGGTGCACCTATCCCCACCTCTCTCGCACTGTGCCTTAATCTGTGCAAACAGCCAGGCACCTAAAGCACCCAATGTGAATCCCGCATGTCTCCCCCAGTTCCTGCGGTCTTTCTTTGGACAAAACAGAGCCCACCATCCTGGCCCCTCACACCACTCTGCCTACCGTCCAGACCCCACACCTTCTCACCGAGAGACAGGGAATGGTCCCATGCCTCTGGACTCCCTCACCCTGGTTCCCTGGCCTTGTAACATTTGCTCTTCAAAGGCCTGTATCACACAGGAACCTGTTGCGGAGGAACACCTGCTGTCATGGCCACAGTTTGAAGCCATAACATCAGTGTCCAACCTCAAGTTTAGCAACAATGTGCTGGGAGGTCTCAGCCAGAAATGCTTTATGCAGAAATACCTGGATATAGACACACTGCTTCTCCTTTTCTTCCAATAAGAACGGTGCTGACCTCAACAGCTGTGCTTGAGATCCAGAAATAAGTATGTTTGAATGTTTTGACGGGGCAGGCAGGTTATGCTGTGTCAGCTGGGCATGATTCACCAACACTTTCTCAGAGCCATGGAGACCCCTGCCCTGCATCAGCAGAATGTGATGACTCATGAGGGACAGGAGTGACTGCAAGCCAGGCTGCACATTACAATCCCCCAAGGATGGTTCTCATAAATTACTCATTCAGAAATGATCATTTTTTAAATTGTTTTTTAAAAATAACTATTTTTATTATTAATTAAACTAATATTCACATTTGTACCAACCCCCAATCCTGGAGATGACCACACTTTTCCCAACTCCCCTTCTATGCTATCCTGGGTGGGTGCACAGGCGTCACCCTTTGTAAGGCAGAAACTTCCAGGAAGACTTTCATTTGGATGAAGAACCTCTCCACCTCATGGAGCTGGGCGTGCCTCTCACTGCACTGCTTGGCCTCTTGTTTTAAGACCTCCACCTCTCCCTTGAGCATGGAGCACCTCTCCTTCAACTGGAGGATCTCAGACAAATTCTCCATAGTTCTCCAGGCCTGGGTCTCCCCATTGCCCTCCCATCCCCCCTTCTCCTTTCCTGCCCTGAGTTTTAATACAAAGTCTTCAAACCACTGGACTATTTCATCTCCCACAGCATGGTGCCATTTTCTTCTTCTGAGGAGGAGAACTCCCCCCAAAATGAATAATGCACAGATAGCAGGCCACATGGACATCAAGCTGAAGTAAATCCAAGGTGAGAAGGGACTCCAATGTCCCCTTGTCTGCAGAGTTGAAAGGCACCCATTCAGAGGAATTTGGGTTAGGCTGGTGTCCCTGCGTCTCTGTAGCGCAGTGATAGGTTGGAATGGAGGAATCACAGTTTGAAGACTCCCAGGTTTCCATGGATCCAGTGGACATATCGGTGCAAGGCTGAGCAGGTTTGGAGGTCTCATAATGAGAGACCAAGTGGCAAGCCCATTGTTTGGGTGCTCTATGCTCTGGGGAAAAGGAAGAATCCAAATCCAAGGTCGCATGGTGAACTCACTGTCTAGTTGCTGCCTTGGCCTAGCACAGAGCTGCATTATTGGTCTCCAGGTCCAAGGGTACATGGTGAGCCCACTCTCAAGGGGCCTGCTTGGCCTAGCCCAGAGCTGAATTGTTGGTCTTGATATCCAAGGGCACAAGGTGAGCCTACTTACCAGGCACCAGCTTGGCCTATCAGATAGCTTGGTAGTTGCTCTCCAGGTCCAAGGGCACATGGTGAGCCCGCTGTCAAGGTATCTGCTTGGCCTAGCCCACGGCTCTGTTATTGGTTGCCAGGTTCAAGGGCACATGTTAACCCTGTTGTCCAGGTTCCTGTTTGGCCTAATTGAGAGCTGTGTTGTTGATCTCAGGGCCCAAAGGCACCTGGTGCCCCTGCTGTCCACGTTCCTGCTTGGCCTAGTGCAGAGCTGCATTGTTGGTCTCCAGGTCCAAGAGCACATGGTGCGCCTACTGTCCAGGTGCCTGCTTGGCCTAGTAAAGTGCTGAGTTGTTGGTCTCCAGGTCCATGGACACATGATAAGTTGGCTCCTCAGGTACCTGTTTGGCCTAGCAGAGAGCTGAGTTGTTGGTCTTCTGGTCCATGGGCACATGGTGATCCTACTGTCAAGTTGTCTGCTTGGCCTAGCCCAGGGCTCCTTTCTTGGTCTCCAGGTACAAGGGCACATGGTGAGCCTGCTGTTCAGGTGCCTGCTAGGCCCAGGATAGACCTGAGGTGTTGGTTTCCAGATCCAAGGGCACGTGATAAGCCCACTCTCCAGGGGCCTGCCTGTCCTAGTAGAGAGCTGAGTTTTTAGACTCCAGTTCCAAGGGCATATGCTGATGGTGTTATTCAGGTGAATCCTTTTCCCAATACTGAGCTGGGATGCAGGACTCGTGGTTTCTTGACCCTTGGCAAGGCTGGTATTCTCTGGACTTACTTGCCTTGTGCTACACTGGAGTGGCCTGTTTGTGGTAGGACTTCTTGTCCACCCAGTGTCTGTGTGACTCATCTGCCCAGTAGTGTCAAATTGGTTCAGAAGACTCCCAGTCTTTCGGTTCCTGGTTGGTGCTCTCTTACGGGGACTGACTTTCTGCTTGTTATACTTTGTTGGAGGGTTTGTGGTCTGTGGGCTCCTGGTCAGCCAGGTGTCTGGGGGGTTACTTTGTCCACTGCTGAGCTGGTTCAGCCAGCTCGTGGTCTCAGGATTTGTGGTCCAAGGACTTCCACTGTGTCCAATGATGTGGTGATTCCTTCCCCCCAATACTTGTAAAAGTCCCGCTCTCCCTGGTGTCCGTAGGCGTTCTAAACACTGTCGACATCAGGGACGGATGAACATTCAATTCATTCATGGTCCCTGTGCTGAGCTGGTTTGGACGGCTCCAGAGTAGTAATGTGCCCAGTGCTCCCTCAGGATGTGGACTCAGCTTTCCTGTGCTGAGCCCTGTTGTGAACCCAGAGGTGTGGGAACCAGCTGGCTGAGAATCCATGGTGACCTGATTTCCAGTGTCCCACTGCCATGTGCCAAATGAGATGTGTTCCTGAGCAGCTGGGCCATCCACATAGTGGGAAATGGGTCCAGGAGTTGCCGGATGAAGGTTTGAGGACCTCAGGACCACACAGGGGTGCAAAGGTAGGTGCAAACATGAAGGTGGACTGCAGAGTGTTGGTGAACGGCCCAGGGCAGGAGGAGTGGGCAGGGGGCTTGCCATGGGCAGGGCAGAAAAAAGGTCAGAGAATGCTAGGAATATCAGGAAGAGCTGTAGCTGAAGCGCCATCTCTCTCCTCTGTGCAGCCGTGGCTGTTGCCGAGCTTTTAAAACAGCTCTGGGGCATGAGAATGCCTTCTTGTGATGTCACCACCATGGCCTGGCCAATCACCAGGGCGCTGTCACGTTGGCTTCCTTCGGGTGGCCAATCACCATGCAGTTTGGCTGGCCAATGACGGATGGCTATCTCAGTGACCTTCCTGACATCATTGCCTAGAAACGTTTTAAAGGAAAATAGATAAGCTTTCTTTCAAGATGAAGAATTTGTATTTGGGATGAATCCATAGTGAAGGTCATGGTGAGGCTGAGAGACTCAACCAGTAGAAAGCTCAATGTGTCACACAGAGTCACCTTTCCCTAAAACGCTGACACCGATGTTAGTGAGGACATGGGACATTAGACCCTATGACACATCACTGTTGTGGAGTAAGGGGGACAACATGGCACTAGGGAAATGCTACTGTCAAGTCACCCATCAAAGCTGAAATAGAAGATTAGAGAATGGTAGGCGTTATGTTTTGTACATCTTCTCACAATACACCTAAACCTCGAAAGGATGAAGGTGTATCACAATTCATTACCTGCTTGTCAAAACAGCATTCAGCTCTCCTAGAAGGGCGATAACAAAATCCAGCCTATCACCAGGTTCACAGTCCTCGTGTCCTGCATCCAATCAGAAAGTTATGGGGGGAACTCCTCCCTCAAATCCAACTACATACTTATCAATTCATTCAGAACACCCAAGAAATGAATCAGAGATCTGGTAAATGGTTTTCCACCCCCTCACTTTCAATCTGGGGGTGTCTTTGGTTCTAAAATGAGTCTCTTGCAGACAGCCTATCAATGGATCTTGTTTTTTAATCCAGTCTGTTAGCCTGTGTCTTTTGATTGGGGCATTTAGCCCATTTACATTCAGGGTAACTATTGAAAGATAGGAATTTAGTGCCATTGTATTGCCTGTAAGGTGACTGTTACCGTATATTGTCTGTGCTCCTTTCTGGTCTATGTTGCTTTTAGGGTCTCTCTTTGCTTAGAGGACCCCTTTCAAGATTTCCTGTAGGGCTGGTTTTGTGTTTGCAAATTCCTTTAGTTTTTGTTTATCCTGGAAGCTTTTTATCTCTCCTTCAATTTTCAATGACAGCCTAGCTGGATAGAGTATTCTTGGCTGCATATTTTTCTCATTTTGTGCTCTGAATATATCCTGCCAGTCCTTTCTGGCCTGCCAGGTCTCTGTGGATAGGTCTGTTGCCAATCTAATGTTTCTACCCTTGTAGGTTACATATCTCTTCTCCCTAGCTGCTTTCAGGATTTTCTCTTTGTCTATGAGACTCGTAAGTTTTACTATTAGATGCCGGGGAGTTGACCTATTTTTATTGATTTTGAGAGGGGTTCTCTGTGCTTGCTGGATTTTCATGCCTGTTTCTTTCCCCAAATTAGGGATGTTCTCTGCTATAATTTGCTCCATTATACCTTCTGCCCCTCTCTCTCTTTCTTCTTCTTCTGGGATCCCAGTTATTGTAATGTTGTTTCGTCTTATGGTATCGCTTATCTCTCGAATTCTGGCCTTGTGATCCAGTAGTTGTTTATCTCTCTTTTTCTCAGCTTCTTTATTTTCCATCATTTCATCTTCTATATTACTGATTCTCTCTTCTGCCTCATTTATTCTAGCAGTTAGTGCCCCCATTTTTGATTGCACTTCATTAATAGCCTTTTTTGATTTCTACTTGGTTGGATTTTAGCTCTTTTACTTCTCCAGAAAGGGGTTCTCTAATAACTTCTGTATTTTTTTCAAGCCCATCTAGTATCTTTAAAGTCATGATTCTAACTCTAGATCTGACATCGTACTAATGTCCGTATTGAGTAGGTCCCTGGCAGTCGGTACTACCTCTTGTTCTTTTTGTTGAGGTGATTTTTTCCGTCTTGTCATTTTGTGCAGAGGAGAATAGATTAATGAGAGAACAAAATGCTAGCAGAGTAACCACGTCCCCAGAAAATATACTCTAAACTAATCAGAAAAGACCTGAAGCAGTGGGATAAGAAAGGGAAAGAGAGAAAAAAGAAAAAGAAAAAAAAAAGAAAAAGATAAAAATAAAAACAAAAACAAACAAAACAAAACAACAACAATAAAAGAAAAACCAGAATGTGATCAAATATGATCTATATGGTATATAGATCAGTGCCACACACTAGATTTGGGGTGTATTTTGGTCTTTTAGAAGAAAGTGCCTCCCAAAATTTTAAAGAAAGAAAAACTTATATATGTACAAAAATAAGGGTTGATATGATGAAGGGATGGAATATGACTGTAAAAATGGAAATTATAAAAAATTTTATAAAAGGAATTGATAAGAAGTTGTTTGAAAAAAGAAATAAGAGGATTTAAAAAAAGAAAAAAGAAAAAGAAAAAAAAGGGAGAGGATGTGATCAGGCAGGGGAATAGAAAACACCATATACTAGAGATTTAGGGTATATTTTAATCTGTTAGAAGAAACTATCTCAAAATTTTAAAGAGCGAACAACTTATATATATAAGCCAAAAATATGGGTAACTACTATGAAGGGATAGAATATGACTCTAAAAATGAAAAATAATTTTTTTTTAAGGGATTGATAAGATGTTGGTTGAAAAAGGGAAAAAGATAAATTCCAAAAAAAAAGTTAAAGAATAATTAAGTGTGAAAGACTAAAGAATCATGGTAAAAAAGCCATGAATTCTATGTGCAGTATTCCCCTAGCGCTGGAGTTCTGCCGTTCTCATTGATCGGTAAACTTGGTCTTGCCTGGCTGTTCTCGCTGATCTTCTGGGGAGGGGCCTGTTGCCGTGGTTTCCAAATGTCTCTGCTGGAGGCGGAATTGCCCCGCCCTTGCCCCCTCCTGGCTAAGTAATCTGCTCGGGTTTGCTCTCCGGGCCTTTTGTTCCCTGCGAGCTTTCCGTACAGCTTTGGAGGCGGAGAGTGAAAATGGTGGCCTACCAATCTCTGCCCCAGAGGAGCCAAGAACTCAGGGCCCCGCTCCTTAGTGAGCCCCCAGAGAAAAGCCATCAGTCACTCCCGTCTCCCCGGTCTCCGGCCGAACTCCGTGCTCGCCCGGCCTGTGACCGCGCTCCTCTATCTCTGGCACCCAACCCCGGGTGGAGTCTCCAAACCAAGCAGATCCCTGCGGTGCACTCCCGCGTGGCTCCTCCCAGGGGAGGAAGGTGAGTCTCCCCGGATCTGCCGCTTGTTGGGTCCCTGCTGGAGGAGCAGTGGCCCGACTGTGCCACGGATCACGGTTTATGGCCACCCCGACCTGAGAGCCCGCGCCTGGGCTCTACCTCTGCAGTCGGCTTCCCCGCTCCGATCCCTGGGAGCTCTGCCACTCTCAGGCACCCCCGGTCTTTCTGTGACCCCGAGGGTCCTGTGACCACACTGTCCCAGAAGGTTCCACCCACCGCTTAGCCACCAGAGTGACGTCCCTCAGTGGAGCAGACTTTTAAAAGATCCGATTTTGTGCTCCGCGGCTCTATGACTTGCCAGAAGCGGCCGACGGAGGCCCCTCCCCCACCGTCTATCCTCCCGAATATTGCCTCGGATTCACTTCTCCACACGTCCTACCTTCCAGAAAGTGGTCGCTTTTCTGATGAGAGAGTTGTTGCTCTTCTTTTCTTCGATCTCCTGTTGAGTTTGTAGGTGTTCAGAATCGTTTGATCCCTATCCAGCTGAATTCCTGAGAGGAGACGAAATCCAGGTCTCCTACTCCTCCACCATCTTGCTCCGCCCCTTCCTCCAGGACTTACTTATTTTTAACTTATGTATCATATAACTAGAATTTTTACCTCTTGAACACCTGCACCCTTTTTGCCTATAATTTTTTTATGAATTTTTGATAACTGCTTGTAACCTTGGAATTATAATTTTACTGTTTCATGAAATACAAAAGTTATATGGATAGATCCCATTTAACGTGATTATATTATAAAAGTCAATTTTTATAAGTTCTTAGAATTTTTCATGGGAGGGAACAGTACATTTCTGGATGTATGTATTTATAAAACAAATACCTGTAAAACTTTTTTTTTTATTTTCATTGGAGGTTTGGAAATATCCACTTTCCACTCTTGATGGATAGAAACTTTGTTTTTCTTTCTAAAGATATGACTAATGGATAATCTCTAAGCATTGAATATTGATATAGAAAACACATGCTTCAAGCATTTTTATTACTATCTTTAATGGAGAAAGTTACTTTGAGCATAATTTTCATTGCCTTCAGAACATCTCTTTATTCCTAAAACTGTAGATGACAGGGTTCAGTGTGGGTATGAGGATGGTATAGAATATTGCCAAATATTTGTCCTGGCCCGGAGTGTGGTATGATTTGGGTCTCATGTATGTGAAAATAAATGGCCCATAGTACATTGTGACCACAATCATGTGGAAGGAACAGGTAGAAAATGAATTTTCCGTGCTTCTGATGATTTCATTTGAAGAACAGTAAGGAGAATTTGGACATAAGAAGCAAGGATTAGGGAGGAAGGGACAAGGAGAAAAATTAAGCCACTTACATAAACTCCTCGTTCATAGAGTGTTGTGTCCACACAGGACAACTTCAACATGGCAGGGACTTCACAGGAAAAGTGATCAATGGCTCTTGGGCCACAGAAGGGAAACTGGAGTGCATAAGCTGTGTGGACTATGAAGTTGACGGTCCCAACAATCCAGGACCCTCTAGCCATGAGAATGCGGACATCGTCATTCCTAAGAATGGGATAGTGCAGTGCGTGACAGATGGCTACATAGTGATCATAAGACATTGCCGCCAGGAGAAGGCACTCACCACCCAGGAGGGTGAGGGATAGAAATATCTGGAAGCCACAACCTGCGAATGAAATAGTTCTGCTGCCTGACAGAAAGCCAGTGACCATTTTGGGAACAATGTTGGAAATATGCAAGATGTCCATGAGAGACAGATGGCTGAGCAGGAAATACATTGGAGTATGGAGTCTTGAGTCCCTGAGGATAAGGAGGATCATGATTGTGTTTTCTGTTATAGTCATAATAAAAATGATGAATATAAAGGAGATGAAAACTAGACTTGAATGAGAGGAAGAAAAGAGTCCTAAATGAATGAAATCACTGGGCGCCTGGGTGGCTCAGTCGTTAAGCGTCCGCCTTCGGCTCAGGTCATGATCCCAGGGTTCTGGGATCGAGCCCCGCATCGGGCTCCCTGCTCAGTGGGGAGCCTGCTTCTCCCTCTCCCACTCCCCCTGCTTGTGTTCCCTCTCTCTCTGTCTCTCTCTGTGTCAAATAAATAAATAAAATCTTTAAAAAATAATAAAAAAATAAAGAAAGAAAGAAAGAATGAAGTCACTGGTGAAACTGTGATTCTCATGCCCCATCATGAACTCCACTCTTTTCCTAAAATAGAAAAAAATAGAGCTAAAATGCAGTGGCATAAATCTCAAACTCATTTACATTTAGAAGCATAATAAAATGAGAGTGATGCATATTTTACAGTTCAAGTCAACAGACTCTCAACCAGCTTTGGAAGTGGGCTTGGTTTACAACATGGCCATTTATTTGTTTGAATCAACTGATGATATTGGTCTATTGAGAAAGCTGTTAGCTCCATGTAGTCTTAATTCCGTATTCTTAGATGCAGTTCAATCTTTTGTCAAAGGTCACTTTTTAAATGAAACCTACCCTGAACAGTGTACTTAAAATCTCAGTAACCCCCGACTTGCCTATTTCTCCTTACTGTGCTGTCCTTTGATGTATTTTGCAAATCACTTTTCATCTTTTACATATTCAATAAACTTATGAACTACATTTATTTTTTATGGTCATTCTAACTCATCAGAACTTAAACTTCCCAATGTGAAATCGTTGTTTTGCCCTCTGTATAAACTGAATGGCTACACAATGCCTGGTATATAGTAGTTGTTCAATAATATCCTTTAAATACCTGAATAAATGAATAGCATTTGGCACTCAGTTTTCTGTCTCATTTTTTATTTGGATAAAGCTTAAAGGAAATGAAATGTAATGTATTATTTATACATCTTTCTAAAATAATAATAATGATATACTATAAAAACTAGCTTAATCTGTATTTATAATTTAATCTGTAATTTGTAAATATCACCATTTAAAAGTAAAAAATGAAAATTTTATTCAGTTAAAATAAGAATATATTTTAATTGGGCCAGTTTTATTAACGCCTCAAAATTGAATTATATTTCATTAATTCTTTATATAGAGAATCATATTGTTTCCTAAATAATGAAATTGTTTAGATGTGTTCCCTTTACTATATGTGCACAAATTCACTATGTATGATCTATCCCTCAATAAATAGATATACATGCATACATACTTATACACACAGAGAGAATTTAAGAAAACACTGCTGCAAATCATGAAAAAGAAATAACATATAAAACAAGTTATTTTCCTTCTTTACGAACTATTCATAAGTTTGGGGTTCCTGTCTGGCTTAGTCAGTAGAGCATGTGACTCTTGATCTCAGGGTTGTAAGTTCAAGCACCATGAATCTTAAAAACAACAACAAAAAAACTCTTTTAAGTTTGAATGAAATGTGTTTTGGTTTTCCCTTTGGGAAGCAAATGTACAGATATGTCCCTGATAAAATATAAATAATGTGTATTTTTCTGTTTTATTGTAGTGATTATTGAGATTCTTCATTATGAAATCAACCTCTACACTCTATTTTGATGGCCTGGAATGTGACCACTGTTTTGCTATAACGTTAGGTATATGAAAAGATTAACCTTTGAATGACGTTGCAGATATATACATGTTTAAGTAGGTCTTGCTGTTTTGACTGGTTTGACCAACAGCTCAGTAAAATTTGGTAAGAACATGGATTGAGATTTAAGGGCATCGATGCCTTCCATGAACTGGTGGATCATAAGTTAGTCTTTAAAATCTATGAATAAAAAAATCAATGAATATTATTGACAACTCAAATTCAATATATCATTATCCAAAGTTGTTGACTTTTTCTCACTGCCAAAAATAATTTTGTCATTCTGGTTTTCCATTTTCCATTAATGATTTCAATTGTTATGCTCATTCTCATCAAAAGTCCGTAGTCAATTTTAGTGTTGAGAAGTGTGGGGGCATCTGAGAGACACAGTCAGTTAAATGCCCAGCTCTTGGTTTTGCCTCAGGTTGTCATATCAGGGTCAAGAGATCAAGCCCCAGGTCAGACTGTGCACACAGGTACAGAGTCTGCTTAACACTTTCTCTCCCTTTCCCTGTCTCTCTTTCTCTAAAATAAATAAATCTTAAAAAAAAAAAAAAGAAAACAAAAGTATATGTAATGTCTATTTTCTGCAGAACCCCATCACATAGTAGTCCCTGGCCTATTGTAAGTTCTCAGTAAATGTTTGTTCAAGGTATTTTTGATTATGGACTCTGATATCCAAAGTTATCCACAATATATCAATTATATTTACATTTTTAAAGAGTTTGTGCTGCCTCTACAAGAATATTTTGTCTACATTTTGTCTTCAGATATTAGAAGTACTCCATAGTAAATTCAACAACTACTTCATCTTCTAGGTTCTGCTACTTTCTTTCCACTTCCATGGGGCACCTGAAGTTCAAGAGCTGAGCTGAGATCGAGTCCAGTGCTTAACCAACTAAGCCACCCAGGTGTACAACCATCTTTTAAGAATCTTTGCCTAACTGGTCAATCAGGCATCTGGAATATCCTTCCATGATGCTAGAATGATAGATAAAATGATACCTTCTATGCCATCCAGAATGTTGAATGAAATCTGTTCTTGAATCCAAAGAGGTATACTCTAATGGTGAGCTTCCTAACACTATGTTTAAAAGTGGGAAGACAAATGTTACATATCCTGTAAAATCTTCCAAATCTGTGCTACCCTTATAAAGTTATAGTCTCTTTCTCTCTATGTGACACTAAATATTCTCTGTCTAATAATACTAAATGTAAGTAAAGAGATGTAACATGCAGTTTACACCATCCTAACTTCTAGAAGTTTGGAGACTAATTATAGAAGATGCTGTCATCATTAGATACCAAGTCTTTAGCTATAAACACAGTCATATCCCAAACTTGCCTCCCAGGTAAAAGAAAGGCTTCCATGCACTTTACCTAGTGAATGCAATATGCTCAAATATTTTTTACCATTTTATATTTGTCAAGATTTTGAAAATTCATTATGCAGCACTAATTTGACTTAACTAGTTTGAAAAATATTCTTTTCATTTTTCTGTCACATCTCTCAGGACATGAATAAAACATTCAGAATATCTCCTTAAATTTAAACAGAAGGGAAATTACATTTAAATAGAAGGAAACTATTCAATAAAATTAGTAAGACTACACATCTATTCAATTATTTGTATGTTCCTACATTACATCTTTATATTAAAATTTTGACTGTAAGATGAAGGACAAAAATAATAGATCATTACTTCCTGAGTAATATTTATCTTGAGGTGTTTAATGTAGAAATCCTGGGAATATTAAGTCTGATATACATGCTTCTATTTATACTAAAAGATAATGCTACTTTTATTTTTGGATGTATTCTAAAAATGTATGATATCAATGACCAAACTGATATAGCTATTATAAGCACTGTCTTCAAATACCAGACTTACATGGTTGGTGTGCAATTGATTCCAGTTAAATGGTCTTTGCTGATAATTGACTGTAATGGAATTTCATAGAAGAGGCAGAGGTCTAACAATGGATTTCCCTAAATATGGATGGAATAAAATCATTGCTTATTTAAAGGAGTTGACATGAAAATGCATACCATAAATGTATGATAGTGTGACTTTCCCTAGGAATGGGTATGCTACTGACCCAAATGATTATATTAAGAGAGTAGTAATATAAGTGAAAAATTTCCATGATTTGAAGAGATAAACAAGAAAATACAATGCAAATACAGTATCTTTGAAATATTTTATATTGTCTTATTATACAACACATCAATCAGACATGAAATTTTATCTGAAATGAATTTTTATCAAATCAATTTTTTTATCAAATGAATTTTTATCAAAGGTGTTTTTCTAGACTAAGAGACAACACGGTATATAACACAGATACATGCACATACGCAGGTACATACATGCACACGCAGAACAGAGCTTAGCACTTAGTCGTTACATAGGGACAAGGATTATTACTGTTGTTTTTATTATTGTTTTTAAAATTGCAGTATTAGTATTTCTATAATTATTTTGGTTTATTTTTTATTAATTTTTCATTATGTTCAGTTAGCCAACATACTTTATATTTTAAATAAGCATTTAAACTACTATATTCTAGAAAGAGAGAGTAGTATTCAGGATATGAGAGTATATAACCGAGTAAAGAAATACAATTCGATGTTGTGAGTCACAAGCAGATTGTGTACTCTGCCTGGTGAAATTGGTCCATGAGGTTCTCTGGGGCAAGTGGAATTGCAGTTTGCTGAATGACAGCGTGTGGTTTGTTTCCCACCCATACACACAAACACAGGCATGTGTGGAGAGCTAAGCAGTGCTCCTTATTATGAAATCAATCCGCTGAGCTGCTCAGAATTTCATTCTATACTAGCTAATTGACATTATAATTAACTTTTGTTTGTTTGTTTGTCCTTTTGACTTTTTGGGACACCGAATCATACACCAAGGAATTGTTGCATGGCCAACTTGTATCTATTCGTTGTTGCTGCCATGCCAGCTTAAGGGAGTCCTATGAGTAGTCTCTCACAGTGACATCAAACTCACCATGCCTAAAAATGAACTGCCAAAGTCCCCTGAAGCATGTATCACCATTGGTACCACCATTTACAACAGTCCGGGCCAGAAATGAGAAAAAAAAAAAATGTTATCCCAACTTTTCTTTATGTCTGCACTCCTCCATATAAAAATCACCATCTCTTACCAACTCTCCTGACATAAATGTCTCCCATGTTTATTCCTCCACATGGTGCTACAGTCCATGGTCGTCATGGTGACTCTAAAGCATCTCGTCTATCCTTTGTTAGTAGAATGTCTAGATCTGTATGGGTTCAGTACTGTCCACATACTGTCACACACTTCACAGCTCTTTTTGAAGTCAGAAGAGTGTGGCCGATGAAGTCAGTTTCAGACAATGACAATGACAATGACAGAGTTTTGGGACTGGAAGCACACTTTTCTCACTCCTTTGGCCTGTGAGTTACATATACAGGTGATGATGTGTGGTCCTGCATTCTTTCTGGAAGATCTGTACAGGAAATAAAACCCGGGAATTTAGGAGCCAATTTATTATTCACAATAATGTGTGAATATTAATGAAAAGTAACTCACCAAATTGTTAAAAAAATAATTTGGGAAGGGAAAAGGCAAGACATTTCCGTGGTGTGTACTTGCTCTCCTTAGCATTCGTATTGGGTCATACATTTTTTTGGATAATGGATCTAGGATAATGCCAGTGTGTTTTATTCAAAATGCATAACACATCCTTTTATGACATAGAATTTCAAAGAATTATAATAGTGTAAAGATAATTCAAGTAAATGTCTGCCTCCAGTTTCTCCCCCTATGAGTACACTTTTTGTCTAGTCTAGTTTATTCTATCCGGAACACTGTTTTGAGCATGCAGAAAATCTGCTAGATTACACTGTATGCACATTCCATTCTATATACGTTAAACATAATAATCAGACAAACAAGCGACAACATAAAATCTCCCTATCTCTAGTTCCCATTTCCATTGAAACTAATTATATTTACATGACATTGTCTTTCTTGCATCTTTGCCACACTCATATTCTTTCTTCCACATAAACAGTCTTCCCCACCATTTCTAACCCCTTCAAATTCTCCCAAAATCTAGGGGTTGATGTAAACATATCCTTCCATGGAGACTTCCGGGCTCTCTTTAGACCACTCTTCCTTGCTTCTCTTTCTTGTATAGAACTGGGCAGCTCTGCCAGAGCATCCGCTTTCATCTACAGCTACACTGTCTGAGTTTATGTTTGCTCTATGCACCCTGAATGTGACCTACTCATCTCTTCCTTCCCTAGCCCCTAATGTCTCCCAAGGGCCCTCTTCTCTCACTTCATTAATGTTACCAATTTCATACCACCGAGGACAGAGCCTTGTTGATGGATTACTTCACACCTAACACACTGGGCTCACTTGCTCCCCAGAGGCTACCATGAGGCCCCTCCTCATTGGTGCCTAGCCATTGCCCACACCATTCGCATATCGGCCTCAATGTCACTGCTTCCAGAATGACAGAGGCATGGTGTGATGCCCCAATCCAGAAATTTGCTTTAAAGTAGCTGAGAGTTTGCAAGGACAAGGGGGATAAACAATTTGGGAGGACCAAGGAAAAGCAGGGAGGACATCTACCCCGTTGGAATCCTGTGTCATGTAGCTTCTGGAGGAGAAAATAGCTACTCTTTGATGGGTGACATGGGCTGCCATATTCCCAGAGGACAGCTGGGGAGGGAAATGAAGGGAACAGGAGGAAACTGTTTGTGTGGAGAGGGGTGGGGGCATTGAGACAGACAGGCATTCCTCAGGATAGAGCAGAAAAAATCCTGGTGTCAGAGACAGAAGGGAGATAGTCTATTTCAGATGGATTAAAGAAAGTGAGATGAAACATTTGTTAAAGAAAAAAAATCCTGCCTTTCTGAGCCCTTCCCCATTATACCTTCTGTTCTTAGCATATTTTATTCCCATTTTTCAAAGCCTGAGAGCATATTGTCTGTTCAGGGAACTGTGTGTGGTCTGCCTCTTACATTAGATACCAGCGTTAGAGAAGGCCACTAGGCTGACCTCACTTGCTGCAGCATGGAGTGTCTCCTGGGTGTTTGTGGAGTCAACGAATGAACCTTCTTATCCCACAGACAGCCTACTACAGAGAGGCAGATAAGAAGATGGAATTGTTTTATATGAGCGATTATGCTTCTTTTTATTCCTGATAGTTTCATAAGTCAATTAAATGATTATTGATAAACTAAATAGGAAAGTAAAAGTAACAAGGGGCACCTGAGTGGCAGCAGGTTGAGCTTCTGACCCTTGATTTCAGCTCAGGTCATGATCTCAGGGTCATGGGATCAGCCCCCTATCAGGCTCCATGCTCAGCTTGGAATCTGCTTGTCCCTCTTCCTCTGCTCTTCCCCCGCTCATGCTCTCTGACTCTCTCTCAAATAAATAAATAAATAAATAAATAAATAAATAAATAAATAAATAAATAAATAAATAAAAAATCTTTAAAAAAGTAAATGTAACAAAGCATAGTTAATTTACTGTTCTTACACATCATTATTATGACAGCTATATGTTAATGAGGTAATATAATTGACACAGAGTGTTATCTTAGTGTCAGATATACAGCATAGTGATTCAACACTTCCATACATCACCTAATGCTCATCTCAAGTGCACTCCTTAATCCCTGTCACCTGTTTTATCCATCGCCCCTCCAACCTCACTCTAGGAACCATCAGTTTGTTGCTCTAGAGTTAAGAGTCTGTTTCTTGTTTTTTTTTTTCTCTATTTTTTCCCTTTGCTTATTCGTTTTGTTTATTAAATTCCACGTATGAATGAAATCATATGGTATTTGTCTTTGACTTACTTCATTTAGCAAAATCTTCTCTGGCTCCATCCATGTTGTTGCAAATGACAAAATTGTATTTTTTATTTATGGCTGAATAATTCTTTTTTATGGCTGATTATCTATCATCTATCTATTATCTGTCTATCTATATCTATCTATCATCTATCATCTATTTATTATCTATCTGTGGCTGATCTCTCCACAATATAAATTAGGTGTTATAATCCCTACTATCATTTTGTTATTATTAAATTAGTTCCTTAAGTATGTTACTAATTACTTTATATATCTGTTGCTCCCATGTTGAGTGCATAAATATTTACAATTGTTAGGTCTTCTTGTTGATTGTCCCCTTTATTATGATATAGTACGCTTCTTTATCTCTGGTTACATTCTTTGATATAAATTCTAATTGTCCAATATCTGTGTTACTACTCTGGCTTTCTTCTGATATCCAGGTGCTTGGAAAGTATTTCTCTATCCTTTCATTCTCTATCTGCAGGTGTCTTTGGATCTAACATCAGTCTTTTGTAGTCAGCATATACATGGGTCTTGTTTTATTATCCATTCTGACAACCTATGTCTTTTGATTGGAGCCTTTATTCCATTTACATTCAAAGTAATTATTGATATGTATTTATAGCCATTTCATTACTTCTTTTGTAATTTTTTTTTTTCTGGAGGTTTTCTCTGATCTATTATTGTCTTTGACACTTTTGGTCTCTCCTGTCCACTCAGAGTCCCCTTTACTATTTCTTGAAGGGCTGGTTTAGTTGTCAGGTACTTCTTTAGTTTTTGTTTGTCTTGGAAACTCTTTATTTGTCTTTCTAGTCTGAATGACTGCCCTCCTGTGTACAGTATTCTTCGCTGCAGATTTTTCCCATTCAGTACTTTGAATATATCATACCACTTCCTTTTGGCTTGCCTTGTTTCTGTTGAAAAATCTGCAGCTAGGGTTATGGGTCTTCCTTTGTAAGTCAATGACCTCTTTTGTCTTGCTGCTTTTAAGATTTTTTTAATTGCTAGGTTTTGCAAATTTATTCACAATATGTCTTGATTAGAATATGTTTTGTTGATTTTGGTGGGAGTTCTTTCTGCCTCCTGAATCTAGATGTCTGTATCCTTTCCCACTTTAAGGAAGTTTTCAGCTATTATTTCTTCAGATGAATTTTCTGCCCCCCTTTCTCTCTCCTCTTCTTCTGGGACTCCTATAATAGAAATTTTATTACATTTGTCATGCACACAAGGGAGGGAAGGGCAGAAGGAGGACAAGCAGACTCCCCGCTGAATGGGGAGCCCAGCACAGGGTTCAATCCCAGGACCCCGAGATTATGCCTGAACCAAAGGTAGATGCTTAACCAACTGAGCCACCCGGGTGCCTCTCTTTTGACCATTTTTAAATCAGATTGTTTTGTTAATAATTTGTATGAGTTCTTTGTACACATTGAATATTAACCCCTCATCAGATATATTTTTGAGACTATCTCCTTCCATTCCTTAGGTTGCTTTCCATTTTGTTAATGCTTTCTTTTGCTGTGCAGGAAAGCTTCTTAGTTTGATGCAGCCCCATATGTTTATATTTTATTTTGTTTCCCTTGCGTTTGAAATCATATCCAAAATAGCATCTCTAGGACCAATGTCAAGGAGAATTCTACCTATGTTTTCTTCTATAAGTTTTAAATAAAACAAAACAAAAAAGGTCTTACATTTAGGTCTTTAATACATTTTAGTTTGATTTTTGTATGTGATATAAACGAGCAATCTCGTTTTAGTACTTTGCATATAGTTGACCAGTTTTCCCACCATGATTTACTGAAGAGACAGTCCTTTCCTTAATGTATATTCTTGCTCTCTTTGTGTAAATTAATCAAACATATATGTGTGAGTTTATTTCTGGGTTGTCTATTCTGTCCCATTGATCTATGTGTCTGTTTTCATGTCAATACCATACTGATTTGAACGGTATAGTTTGTATTAGACATTGAAATGAGGGAGCATATGTCTCACTTTTTTCTTTTTCTCAAGATTGTTTTGCCTATTTGAGGTCTTTTGTGTTTCCATGCAAATTTTAGAATTATTTGTTTTACTTTTCTGTGAAAAATGTGATTGGCATATTGGTAGGGATTTTACTGAATCTTGTTGTTGCCTCACCAGAGGTACTAACCTGTAGATTTCTTTGAGTAGTATGGGCATTTTAACAATATCAATTCTACCAATCTATGAACATGAAATTTCTTTCCATTCATTTGTCATTTATCTACTTACCTCAATATCTTATAGTTTCCAATGTACAAGTCTTATACCTCCTTGCTTAAATTTATTCCTTGAAAAATTATTTCTTGATATTTTATTCATTTTGATATGATTACAAATGGGATTTTCTTGATTTCTCTTTCTAAAAGCTCATTATTATTGTATAAAAACAGAATAAAGGTCGCCTGGGTGGCTCAGTGGATTAAGGGTTTGCCTTCAGCTCAGGTCATGATCCTGGAGTCTTGGGATTGAGTCCCACATCAGGTTCCCTGCTCAGCAGGGAGTCTACTTCTCTGCCCCTCCCCTGGCTTGGGCTCTATCTCTTGCTCATTCAATTGCTCTCAAATAAATAAATCTTTGAAAAAAGCAGAATAGATTTTTATATATTAATTTTATACCTTGTAACATTACTGAACTTATTTATTAGTTCTAACAGTGTCTGGTAGCCATTCACAGTTTCTATATATATACTATCATATCATCTGCAAATGATAGCACTGCTTCCTCCTTGCTGATTTGCCAATGCCTTTTATATTACCTTTTTTTAAAAAAAAAATCTAATTGCTTCAGCTAGGGCTTCTAATGCTATGTTGACTAACAGTGGGGATTGCGGGTATTCTTGTCTTGTTCCTAATATGAGAGTAAAAACTCTCAGCTCTTCACCATTATATTTTAGCAGTTGGTTTGTCATAAATGGCCTCTATTATGTTGATGTACTTCTCCTCTATACACACTTTGTTGAGAATTATAATAAATAGATGTCAAATTTTTTTCAGATTTTTTTTCTAAGTTAATTGAGATAATCAATGGTTTTTATCTTTAATTTTGTAACTGTGATCTATCACACTGACTGATTTATATATGTTGACTCATCCTTGCCTCCCTGGAATAAATACCACTTGAACATGGTATATGACTCTTTTAATGTACTCTTGAATTCAGTTTGCTAGTATTTTGTTGAGGATATTTGCATCTATGTTCATCTGTGATATATAATATAAAATATATAAATAATATATATAATATATATAAAATATTATATCATACATCATATATATCATATATGATATAATATAAAATAATAGTTCACATGTATTTTTTTCTTTTCTTTTCTTTTTTTTTTTTTTTTTTTTCTCCTATGGTGTCCTTGCCTGGTTTTGGTATCTGGGTAATGCTAGCCTTGTAAAATGAGCTTGGAAACATTCCAACTGCTCTGAGTTTTTGGAAGATTTTGAGAAGTATAACTATTAGATATTCTTGAATGTTCATAGAATTCACTAGTAAAGCCATCTGTTGAACTTTTGTTTGTGGGGAGGTTTTTGATTACTAATTCAATCTCCTTATTAGTAAAATGCAAATTCAGATTTTCTATTTCTTCATGATTCATTCAGGGAAGATTGTAAATTTCTAGGGATTTATCCATCTTTCTAGGTTGTCTAATTTATTGGTATATAAATCTTCTTGGTAGTCTCATGGTACTTTGTATTTCTGTGGCATCATTTATGCTTTCTTTTGCATTCCTGATGTTAATTATTGGAATGCTTTTATTCTTCTTGAGTCTAGGTAAAAGTTTGTTAATTTTGTTTACCTTATAAAAGAGGCAGCTCTTAGCTTCATTGATTTTTTTGTATTTTCTCTTATTAAAAAAATATTTTATTTTTAAGTAATCTCTACACCCAACATCGGGCTCCAACATGGGTTCACCCAACATGGGGTTCAAACATGCGGCACAAACCTGGGATCAAAAGTTACACATTCCGCTGACTTAGCCAGCCAGGTGACCTTTATTTTCTTTTTATTATCTATTGTATTTATTTCCAATCAGATCCTCATTATTTATTTCCTTCAACTAACTTTCCTTTGTTTGTTTATATATATATATATATATATATATATATATATATGTATATATATATATACATATATATATATATATTCATTCATTAGATATTATTGTAAATGGATTATTTTCTTAATTTCTTTCTGATACTTCATCATTAGTGTATTATTGTATATTGATTTTATATCCTGCAAGTTTACTGAGTTTGTTTATTAGTTCTAACAATTATTTGATAGAGTCTTCTGTGGTTTTCTGGATACAAGATGATATAATCTGTAAAAAGAAGCAAGTTAGATTATTTATTTCTGATTTGAATATCTTTTATTTTTTCCTTGCTTAATTGTTCTGGCTAGAACTCTCAGTACTATATGGAATAGAAATTTTAAGATGATCATTCTTGTGTTGTTTCTGATCTTAGAGAAACAAAGTTTTCAGCATTTTTAGTATTGATTTATTATGTGTTTTTTTTTTTTTCTATAACTAATGTGTGGAGAGTTTTTATCAAGACAATATGTTGCATTTTATCAAATGTTTTTTCCTGCACCTATTGAGATGATCATATGATTTTCATATCATTTTGTTAAATATATGGTTTATCATGTTTACTGATTTGTATATGTTGAATCATGTTTATATTCCAGGGATAAATCCCACTTGGTCATTGTGTATGATTCTTTTTAATGTGCTCTTGAATTGGGTTTGCTAGTATTTAATTGAGGCTTTTTTGCAACTATCTTCATTAGGGATATTTGCCTGTAGTTTTGTTTTTGTGGTGTCATTTTCTGGCCTTGGTTTAACAGTAAGGCTTCCCTGGTAAGATTGGTAAGATTATTTGCAAGTGTTCCCTGCTCTTCTTTGATTACTGTTTCAGTCTTCCTGTTCTTTCTTCATTTAGATTTTTTATTTCTTTATGATTCAATCTTTGTAGGTTGGCTATTTCTAGGAATTTTTTTTTCTGTTTCTGTTATACAAATTTTTGTAGAGTAACTGTTAATAGAAGTTTCTTATGATTCCTTATAATTTTGTATTATCTGTTGCTATGTCTCCTCTTTCATTTGTAATTTTGTTTATTTGATTTTTGTCCTTGTGTATCTAACAACAAAAAAAATAACTTTATCTTTTCAAAATCAGCTGTTAGTTTACTGATGTTTTCTATTGCATTTGTGTTCTTGATTGCATTTCTTTCTTTCTTTCTTTTTTTTTTAAGATTTTTATTTATTTGACAGAGAGAGACACAGTGAGAGAGGGAACACAAGCAGGGGGAGTGGGAGAGGGAGAAGCAGGCTTCCCGCTGAGCAGGGAGCCCAATGCAAGGCTGGATCCCAGGACCCTGGGGTCATGACCTGAGCTAAAGGCAGACGCTTAACGACTGAGCCACCCAGGCACCCCGATTGCATTTATTTCTGAGGTAATTTTTATTTCTTCTTTCTTCTGGTAACTTGGGGTTAGTATGTTCTTCTTTTGTTAGTTTTTGAGGTATATAAATTTATTTATTTGAAATATTTATTTTTTTATTGATGTAGGCTTTTAAAAAATATTGTATTTATTTATTTGACAGAGAGAGCACAAGCAGGGGGAGCAGCAGAGGGAGAGTGAGAAGAAGCTCTCTGCTGAGCAGGGATCCCAACACGGGGCTGGGTCCCAGGACCCTGGGATCATGACCTGAGCCAAAGGCATCTGCTTAACTGACTGAGCCACCCAGGTGCCCCCAAAATCATAATTTTCTTTAAGGTTTCTGTCCATGTGCTGCATATTAGTTTTAACACTGTTGCTTTGAAATGTAAACAAATTTTTTCTTTTCAGCTTTTCAAAATAGACAGAGTCTATCAAAATAAACTAGGCTTTTAACTTGTGTTGACTATGCCCCTCTTCAATAAAATCCCCATGAGAGACAGGAAGTGATCATGGAATGTAGGCAGTTTCTCAAAATTGTAGATATTCTCAGCCTTTGAGGCTCCACATAACCTCTCTCCTCTCCAAAATTATTCTCATTTATAAATTTCTTTCTTCCATAAGCAAACATTTTTTTAAAGATTTATTTATGGATTTAAAGAGGGGGAGGGCAGGCAGAGAGAGAATCCTCAAACAGACTCAGTGTTGAGCATGGAGCCTGATATGGGGCTCTATACCAAGAGCCTGATTTCATGACCTGAGCCAAAATGAAGAGCCAATGGCCTAACCAACTGAGCCACGTAGATGCCCCATCAGAAAAAATTTTAATTTCATCAGGAATATATGGCTGAAGAAGATAGTGTAATAGGAGGCTTCCCCATTCATACTCCCCAGCAACACCAATGTGCAGCCATCCACTGATGAACTTGTATTTAAGTGACCTTTGGAATCCAGGTATGATGTTGTGTAAAACAGATGGAGTCCAAGCCTGAGAATGACCTTTTTGAGAAGGCATATGTACAACCATGTGTCACATTCTCCTGCCACGGTGCTGGTTATAGACTGAGAAGGACCTCTGTAGACACCCAGTCTCCCTGTAGACTCAGCTACAGTTGTATATGGACTTTGTCCTTATACCAGCATCATCCACCAAGGGATTTGGGAGGAACCACACCCATCCTTGTCCCCATAGGCAGGCCCCTTGACCTTGATCAGAGTATTCTGATCAGCCCTACGACCTAGCTCCCTGCCCACTGCTCTGTTGTCAAGGGACAGTCCTGCCTACCCAAGAACATGGCAGGGGGCACAATTATCTGTACCCCCAGATACAAGTTGCAGACACTGGTCCCAGTTCTGGTTTCTGAAGCAACATCATGACTCAATTCTTGCCTTGCTCATCCATGGTATGGGGCCAATCTTGCCTGAACTAGGACCTGTCCACCTACCTGACAAGAACCTCCCAGGAACTGGTGGAAGGATCCTTTATTCACAAACCTGGTTATAGTTCACTTTCTGTGGACTCAACTGTGTACCTTGGAGTAGAACCTTGTCCCAGTTTCATTCTTATTGACTCTGATCCTGGAGGACATGACTTCACCCAGGGACCAGGTAGGATCCAAGCCCAGCAATGTCCTTGGTAACAGGCCCTTCAAGAAAATTATTAAAAATATCCAAACTACAATAAGGTGTTAATGGATACACAATATAAAAGAACATAAAGTCTGGCATCAATAGAATAAAACATGTGGGGCAGGAGTAGGAAAATTGTAGAGGTTTTATATACTATTGAATTTAATTTTTATCACCTAAAATGAAGTGTTATAACTCTAAGATGTTTTATGTACACTTGGTAGCATTCACAAAGGTAAAACCTACAGTAGTTATAGTAAAGAGAAAGAAAAAGGAATCTAAGCATAAGTAGAAAACATCAAGAAATCACAAAGGAGACAGCAAAAGAAGAAGACAGGAACAAACTACAAAACAGAGAACAATTACCTGCTTCTTTCACTGCTGCCTGACACCCGCATCTTAGGGTTCTGGGGCTGTTAGGGATACTTGGAGATCCAGAGAGCCAGGGTGGGACTGCTAGTCTTAGGGACTATTCTGAGGTGTGCTGACAGGTGGAGCACCTGCTACAGAGAGGTAGGGAGGTAGAGGGGTCGATTTACAGATTCACAGAAAGCTGCCGGTTCAGAAACGTCCCTTCACAGAGGCACTCTTCACCCCTTTGTTAGTTTCTAGTCTTTCTTCTATTACAAATAAACCTGCAGTGAACTATTGTGCATAGTGAGTCATGGGATCTTAACTTTTCATTTCTGGGATGAAGGTCCAGGAGAGTGCTTGTGAGGTTATAGGGTTTATGTTTCACTTCTATAGAACCTATCAAACTGTCCTACCATCGTTCCTGTTCCATTTACATTCCCACCCGAAATGTAGTACTGTATTTTATATTAACCAGCTGTCCTAACAGGTGGGTAGTCATGATAACTCTCAGGGTTTCATTTGCATTTCCCTCATGGCTAGTGAGTTTGTACATTTTTTTCTTGTGCTAATTTTCCATCTGCATGTTCTCTTTGATGTAATATCTGATGGGCTGTACCTTCATTCACCATCTCTTGACAGCTCTTTCTCCCCAAGGTTGCAGCACAGGGAGGGAGGGGCAGGAAGGTGGGCTGGAAGCTGAGCAGTCCTTAAGTGCGCTCCTCCACTCCTGGGCCCACCAGGAAGGCAGGGGCAGGACGCTGGTTTGGAGGGTCCACCCCCGTGGTGCCGCCCCTCCCCTGCAGTCCTGACAGTGGACAGAGGGGTGGGGAGTGCTGCTGAAGGGCTGTGATATGAGGAAGTAAATCCCCTTCAACTGTGGGATTCGGCCAGAGTCGAAGAGGTGGACGGAGGAACAGAAAAGGGGGTCTGGGAGCTTTGACTGCTCCCTGCACAGCCAAGGCCCCCAGGGCTGATGAAGAGGCTGAAGGGGTGTGCCTTCATTCACTGGGCTTCTCACTGGAGTCCAGGCAGAGCGTGCGGAAGACGGGAGAGGGCGCAGGATGTGGGATGGAAATGCTGTGCCTCCTTTTCCTAAGTCTGTTTTCTGACCCAGGAAATTCGTGTTCCTGAGTTTAACAAGGGAAACATGTGCCTTGAGTCTGCTCCCTGCTCAGAATTCTCACAGATGAGTGTTCACGCCATGTGCTCTCCACACCCCCTGGCTTTTCCTATGCCTGGCAGGTCTGAGGGTGGTTACCAGGTGCCTTCCTCCTCTGGGAGCACTGCCTGGTTGGCTCTAAAGGGCAGCGCCTGGCCATCCACGCCTGTCCCCGTCCTGCTCCGGTGCCCTCCTCCTTTCAAAGTTAAGGAGACGGTGTTGGCGTGGTGTCGGGCAGTCACTGGAGATCGAGTGGGCAACCTCTCTGCCAGGCTTGGCTCTGCTTACCAGCTGCTGAGCTCCCCCAAGTCTGCGCCCTCCAAGGACACTGTCTGGAAAACACATTTAAACCCAGCAGTCGGGGCAGAGTAAACCTAGGAACCACCTTAAATAATAATGATAATATGCTATGTGATTCCCAACCAGTGTGACTCTCCTAAGTGGTCGATCAACCCAGCTTCTCATTTCCGTGTCGCCTGGCCCAGCTACACCTCTGCGGATTGGAGGGCACCAAGGAGCAATGCCCTGCGAGCGGGGACTGTGCGCACAGGACGCGCTCCTCTTACCGCAGCTGCCCGGCGTCTGCCGGGGGAGACAGTGCAGAGCTGCGAACACACACCTGCAAAGGCGGCAGCGGCGGCAGGTCCAGGCTCCGTGTATCAGGGCGCCGCGTTCCCTGAGTGGACAGAGAGGCGGCAGCAGCGGGGTGGGCGCGCATGCGCTACCCGCGCCCCTCCACGCCCCGCCCTTCGTGTCCGCGCCCCTCCAGGCCCACCCCGCCCCTCCACGCCCGGCCCCGCCCCTGTACGCCCCTCCACGCCACGCCCTTTGTGCCCGCGCCCCTCCACGCCCCGCCCTTCGTGTCCGCGCCCCTCCACGCCCGCCCCGCCCCTCCACCCCCGGCCCCGCCCCTGTACGCCCCTTCACGCCCCGCCCTTTGTGTCCACACCCCTCCAAGCCCCGCCCCGCCCCTCCACGCCCCTCCACGCCCCGCCCCGCCAGGCCCCCAGACAGAGCGGCAGCATAAGCGGGGTCGGCGCGCATGCGCTACCCGCGCCCCTCCACGCCGCGCCCTCTGTGTCCGCGCCCCTCCAAGCCCCGCCCCGCCACTCCACGCCCCTCCACGCCCCGCCCCGCCAGGCCCCCAGACAGAGCGGCAGCATCAGCGGGGTCGGCGCGCATGCGCTACCCGCGCCCCTCCACGCCACGCCCTTCGTGTCCACGCTCTCCAAGCCCCGCCCCGCCACTCCACGCCCCTCCACGCCACGCCCCGCCCGGCCCCCAGACAGAGAGGCAGCACCAGCGGAGTGGCGCGCATGCGCTACCCGCGCCCCTCCACGCCCCGCCCTTTGTGCCCGCGCCCATCCACGCCCCACCCCGCCCCTCCACGCCCCGCCCGGCCCCCAGGCCTACGTGTCCGCGCCCCTCCACGCCCCAACCTTCGTGTCCGCGCCCCTCCACGCCCCGCCCCGCCCCTGCAGGCCCCTCCACTCCACGCCCCGCCCCGCCCGGTCCCAGGACAGAGAGGCGGCATCAGCGGGGTGGGCGCGCATGCGCTACCCGCGCCCCTCCAAGCCCCGCCCTTTGTGTCCGCGCCCCTCCACGCCCCCAACCCCTACCCCGCGCCCACCGTCCACGCCCGCGCCCCTCCACGCCCCGCCCCGCCCCTGCATGCCCCGTCCCTCCCAGCCCTTCCACGCCCCGCCCCGCCCGGCCCCCAGACAGAGAGGCGGCATCAGCGGGGTGGGCGCGCATGTGCTACCCGCGCCCCTCCAAGCCCCGCCCTTTGAGTCCCTGGCCCTCCACGCCCCGCCCCGCCCCTCCACGCCCCGCCCCGCTCGGCCCCCAGACTGAGAGGCAGCATCAGCGGGGTCGCAGCGCATGCGCTATCGCGCCCCTCCAAGCCCCGCCCCACCCGGCCCCTAGACAGAGAGGCAGCATTAGCGGGATCGGCGCGCATGTGCTACCCGCGCCCCTCCACGCCCCGCCATTCGTGTCCGCGCCCCTCCAAGCCCCGCCCCGCCCCGCCCCTCCACACCCCGCCCCGCCCGGCCCCCAGATGGAGAGGCGGCTTCAGCGGGGTGGGCGCGCATGCGCTACCCGCGCCCCTCCAAGCCCCGCCCTTTGTGTCCACGGCCCTCCACGCCCCGCCCCGCCCCTCCACGCCCCGCCCCGCCCCCAACCCCTACCTCGCGCCCTCCGCCCGCGCCCGCTCCCCTCCGTAAGGTCAAGCCCCGCTGCTCCCCCCGCCCAACGCTCAGCCCGCTCCCGCAGGCACACACCTCTGCCTCGGGTCGTGCTCGCAGTAACGGCCGGCGCGGTGGGCGGGACCTACGCAGCAGGTGCCCAGGGCGCAGGTGCCTCCCTTCCTGCAGCCGCGCAGCGGCGGGGGCGCGCCTGCTGGGGGGACACCTGGGTGCTGGCGTCCGCTGCCTCCTGGCCCTTCGCGATGACGCCCCCGAGAGCACCTCATGAGCCTGCCCCGAGAGGCAGGAAGCTTCACCTCCAGGCCCATGTGTGTTTGCTCAGGTAAACCCTGCTTGTTAACTTAAGGATTCAAAACGAACTGCCAGGGGTCTTGGAGGGTCAGGAACCGGCTCAGGACCCAAGGAGAAACCCTGGCCCCAGCAAGGAGCATTTTCCCTCTTCCTTCCTTTCATATGCTAAAGTCAGGCTGTGACTTGCCTGGACAGTGATGAAAACCAGGCCTTCAGGGCGGGGACCGCCCACAGCTTTCGATGACGACAGAAAACCCTCACAGCCCCTTGTCCCCCCCAGAGGGACATCATCATTCCCCCACCCCCCCAACCAGAGACTTGGGGTCTGGAGCCGGAGGGAGCTTCTGCATGGCTCCATCCATTTATACCCAGCTACTATGAGCACACTGCCTTGACTGAGCTCAGCCCAGGGGCCACAGCTCTAGGCTCTTCCCATGCAACTTCAGCAAGAGCCACAGTTGGACCCTAGCTCACAGGGATTTGCAACTCACCTGAGCTTCCAGCGCACATCCCTGGAGCTAAGGAGGAACAACATTTCCCAGGATGGGCCATCCTAGAATCTCACCTTCCTACTCCCTTCTGACCCCCAGTGTCCACTTTATCATAGAACCTCGGCTCTGCCTCTTGCAAGGGGTCCCTTTCCTTCATACCCAAGCAGACCCTACAGTCTGCAAGGTGCACCTATCCCCACCTCTCTCGCACTGTGCCTTACTCTGTGCAAACAGCCAGGCACCTAAAGCACCCAATGTGAATCCCGCATGTCTCCCCCAATTCCTGCGGTCTTTCTTTGGACAGAACAGAGCCCACCATCCTGGCCCCTCACACCACTCTGCCTACCGTCCAGACCCCACACCTTCTCACCGAGAGACAGGGAATGGTCCCATGCCTCTGGACTCCCTCACCCTGGTTCCCTGGCCTTGTAACATTTGCTCTTCAAAGGCCTGTATCACACAGGAACCTGTTGCGGAGAAACACCTGCTGTCATGGCCACAGTTGGAAGCCATAACATCAGTGTCCAACCTCAAGTTTAGCAACAATGTGCTGGGAGGTCTCAGCCAGAAACGCTTCATGCAGAAATGCCTGGATATAGACATACTGCTTCTCCTTTTCTTCCAATAAGAACGGTGCTGACCTCAACAGCTGTGCTTGAGATCCAGAAATAAGTATGTCTGAATGTTTTGACGGGGCAGGCAGGTTATGCTGTGTCAGCTGGGCATGATTCACCACCACTTTCTCAGAGCCATGGAGACCCCTGCCCAGCATCAGGAGAATGTGATGACTCATAAGGGACAGGAGTGACTGCAAGCCAGGCTGCACATTACAATCCCCCAAGGATGGTTCTCATAAATTACTCACTCAGAAATGATCATTTTTAATTGTTTTTTAAAAATAACTATTTTTATTATTAATTAAACTGATATTCACATTTTTACCAACCCCCAATCCTGGACATGACCACACTTTTCCCAACTCCCCTTCTATGCTATCCTGGGTGGGTGCACAGGCGTCACCCTTTGTAAGGCAGAAACTTCCAGGAAGACTTTCATTTGCATGAAGAACCTCTCCACCTCATGGAGCTGTGCCTGCCTCTCACTGCACTGCTTGGCCTCTTGTTTTAAGACCTCCACCTCTCCCTTGAGGATGGAGCACCTCTCCTTCAACTGGAGGATCTCAGACAATGTCTCCATAGTTCTCTAGGCCTGGGTCTCCCCAATGCCCTCCCATCCCCCCTTCTCCTTTCCTGCCCTGAGTTTTAATACAAAGTCTTCAAACCACTGGACTGTTTCATTTCCCAAGGCATGGTGCCATTTTCTTCTGAGGAGGAGAACTCCCCCCAAAATGAATAATGCACAGATAGCAGGCCACATGGACATCAAGCTGAAGTAAATCCAAGGTGCGAAGGGACTCCAATGTCCCCTTGTCTGCAGAGTTGAAAGGCACCCATTCAGAGGAATTTGGGTTAGGCTGGTGTCCTTGTGTCTCTGTAGCGCAGTGATAGGTTGGAATGGAGGAATCACAGTTTGAAGACTCCCAGGTTTCCATGGATCCAGTGGACACATCGGTGCAAGGCTGAGCAGGTTTGGAGGTCTCATAATGAGAGACCAAGTGGCAAGCCCATTGTTTGGGTGCTCTATGCTCTGGGGGAAAGGAAGAATCCAAATCCAAGGTCGCATGGTGAACTCACTGTCTAGTTGCCGGCTTGGCCAAGCACAGAGCTGCACTCACTGTTGGTCTCCAGGTCCAAGGATACATGGTGAGCCCACTCTCAAGGGGTCTGCTTGGCCTAGCACAGAGCTGAGTTGTTGGTCTTAATATCCAAGGGCACAAGGTGAGCCTGCTTACCAGGCACCAGCTTGGCCTATCAGATAGCTTGGTAGTTGCTCTCCAGGTCCAAGGGCACATGGTGAGCCTACTGCCCAGTTGCCTGCTTGGCCAGGCAAAGAGCCGAGTTGTTGGTCTTGAGGTCCAAGGGCACATGGTGTGACTGCTGTCCAGGTGCCTACTTCGCTTGGTGTACAGCTGCATTGTTGGTCTCCAGGTCCAAGGGCACATGGTGTGCCCGCTGTCAAGGTATCTGCTTGGCCTAGCCCAGGGCTCTGTTATTGGTTGCCAGGTCCAAGGGCACATGTTAACCCTGTTGTCCAGGTTCCTGTTTGGCCTAATTGCGAGCTGTGTTGTTGATCTCCGGGCCCAAAGGCACCTGGTGCCTCTGATGTCCACGTTCCTGCTTGGCCTATTGCAGAGCTGCATTGTTGTTCTCCAGCTCCAAGAGCACATGGTGAGCCTACTGTCCAGGTGCCTGCTTGGCCTAATAGAGAGCTGATTTCTTGGTCTCCAGATCCAAGGGCACGCGGTGAGCCTGCTATCAATGTTTCTGCTTGGCCCAGGATAGAGCTGAGTTGTTGGTTTCCGGGTCCAAGGGAGCATGATGAGCCCATTCTCCAGCTGCCTGCTTGGCCAAGTGTAAAGCTGAGTTGTTGTTATTGGCATCGAAGGACACATGTTGAGCCTGCTGTCTATGTACACTCCTGGCCTAGTACAGAGCTGTGTTTTTGGTCTCCAGGTCCAAGGGTACATGGTGATCCCACTGTCAAGTTGTCTGCTTGGCCTAGCCCAGGGCTCCTTTCTTGGTCTCCAGGTCCAAGGGGACATGGTGAGCCTGCTGTTCAGGTGCCTGCTAGGCCCAGGATAGAGCTGAGGTGTTGGTTTCCAGATCCAAGGGCACGTGATAAGCCCACTCTCCAGGGGCCTGCCTGTCCTAATAGAGAGCTGAGTTTTTGGACTCCAGTTCCAAGGGCATATGGTGATGGTGTTATTCAGGTGAATCTTTTCCCCAATACTGAGCTGGGATGCAGGACTCGTGGTTTCTTGACCCTTGGCAAGGCTGGTATTCTCTGGAATTACTTGCCTTGTGCTACACTGGAGTGGCCCGTTTGTGGTAGGACTCCTTGTCCACCCAGTGTCTGTGGGACTCATCTGCCCAGTAGTATTAAATTGGTTCAGAAGACTCCCAGTCTTTGGGTTCCTGGTTGGTGCTCTCTTACAGGGACTGACTTTCTGCTTGTTATACTTTGTTGGAAGGTTTGTGGTCTGTGGGCTCCTGGTCAGCCAGGTGTCTGGGGGGTTACTTTGTCCACTGCTGAGCTGGTTCAGCCAGCTTGTGGTCTCAGGACTTGTGGTCCAACGACTTGCACTGTGTCCAATGATGTGGTGATTCATTCCCCCAGTACTTACTTGTTTTGTAAAAGTCCCGGTCTCCCTGGTGTCTGTAGGCGTTCTAAACATTGTCGACATCAGGGACGTATGGACGTTCAATTCATTCATGGTCGCTGTGCTGAGCTGGTTTGGAGGGCTCCAGAGTAGTAACGTGCCCAGTGCTCCCTCAGGATGTGGACTCAGCTTTCCTGTGCTGAGCCCTGTTGTGAACCCAGAGGTGTGGGAACCAGCTGGCTGAGAATCCATGGTGACCTGATTTCCAGTGTCCCACTCCCATGTGCCAAATGAGATGTGTTCCTGAGCAGCTGGGCCATCCTCATAGTGGGAAGAGGGTCCAGGAGTCGCCAGATGAAGGTTTGAGGACCTCAGGACCACACAGGGGTGCAAAGGTAGGTGCAAACATGAAGGTGGACTGCAGAGTATTGGTGAACGGCCCAGGGCAGGCAGTGGGCAGAGGGCTTGCCATGGGCAGGGCAGGAAAAGGTCAGAGAATGCTAGGAATAGCAGGAAGAGCTGTAGCTGAAGCGCCATCTCTCTCCTCTGTGCAGCCGTGGCTGTTGCCGAGCTTTTAAAACAGCTCTGGGGCATGAGAATGCCTTCTTGTGATGTCACCACCATTCCCTGGCCAATCACCAGGGCGCTGTCACGTTGGCTTCCTTCGGGTGGCCAATCGCCATGCAGTTTGGCTGGCCAATGACTGATGGCTATCTCAGTGACCTTCCTGACATCATTGCCTAGAAACCTTGTTTTAAAGGAAAATAGATAAGCTTTCCTTCAAGATGAAAAATTCCTATTTGGGATGAATTCATAGTGAAGGTCATGGTGAGGCTGAAAGACTCAACTAGTAGAAAGCTAAATGTGTCACACAGAGTCACCTTTCCCTAAAACCCTGACACCGATGTTAGTGAAGACATGGGACATTAGACCCCATGACACATCACTGCTGTGGGGTAAGGGGGACAACATGGCATTAGGGAAATCCTACTGTCAAGTAACCCATCAAAGCTGAAATAGAATTTTAGAGAATGGTAGGCGTTATGTTTGGTACATCTTCTCACAATACACCTAAACCTCGAAAAGATGAAGGTGTATCACAATTCATTACCTGCTTGTCAAAACAGCATTCAGCTCTCCTAGAAGGGCAACAACAAAATCTAGCCTATCACCAGGTTCACAGTCCTCGTGTCCTGCGTCCAATCAGAAAGTTATGGGGGGAACTCCTCCCTCAAATCCAACTACATACTTATCAAATCATTCAGAACACCCAAGAAATGAGTCAGAGATCTGAGAAAACAGATGCTACCAGTCTACAAGTAGAAAAGTGACCACCATTTAGAAGGTAGGAGGTGTGGAGACGTGAATCTGGTGTGACATAGCTGAGGATACAGGGGAGGTGAGGGAGCTTGCTTGAGGAGAGTACTGCAAAGTAGTATAAGCATTGGTTTGCAAAATCAGAACTTTTGAAAGTCTGGATAAAGAAAATGAAGTATATACATACAATCAAATATTACTCAGCCACCAAAAAGAATGGCATCTTGCCCTTAGCAAAAATGTGGATAGGACTAGAGGGTATTATGCTAAGTGAAATAAATCAGCCAAAGGCAAATATCATATGATTTCTCTCATATGTGCAATTTAAGAAACAAGTGATGACAATAGAGGAAGGGAAGAGCAAATAAAATAAGATGAAAACACAGAGGGATGCAAAACATAAGAGACTCTTAAGTGTTGTGACCAAACTGAGGGTTGCTGGAGGGGAGGTGGCTGGGACATGGGTTGATTGGTTGATGGGCATTAAGGATGGCATTTGATGGAATGAGCACTGGGTTTTCTATACAACTGATGCATCCCTAAATTTAGCCTATGAAACTAAAAAAAATACAAAAATGCAATGTGTTCCTGAACCTTCCATATTTGTTCCCACCTGGCACACAGCAAGCTTCCACTGAGTACTTGTTGAAAGAGTGAGCTCAGATGGAGCTGTCTCCTCCCAGAGCAGATACATAGGGTCTGGAACTTAGGGGAGAGAAGAGGAAAGAGCAGAGAGGTGTTCCTGTTATGGGATGAACATGTCACGGGGATGAAAGGCACAGCATAGGGAATATGGTCAATGATATTTTAATTGTATCTCTGGTGATGGAGGTAACTACACTTGTAGTGAGTGTAGCATAAGGCAAATCTTGTCCAATCACTATGATGTCCACCTGAAGCTAACGTCATATTTCGTGTCAACTATGCTTCAATTTAAAAAAAAAATGAGTCCGAAAGTATATATATAAAACAGAACTGAGTTTGTCTGGGAGTGACAGGAACCCAAATGCAATCCAGCTGGAATTAGGCTCCCTCAGCCTGTCTAAGGGCTGAAGGTAACTCTGGTCTCTTGGGGACACTCCACTCTCCAGTTCTGCATAACTTACTTCCAATTCCCTTCTTTGCTGATTTCTGCTTCAGCTTCCTTTGCCAGCTTTTTCCTGTGCGCCCCTTCCCTTGGTGTTCATGCTCTTCTCCTCAGGATCCTCATGGGGAGAACCATCTATTCCCTGGCTTCAGAGAGCACCTCTCTGGAGGACCTTGAGAATTCTTTTGTGGGTAAGTGTATAAAGTGCATTCCACGGATAGGATCAATAACTGGCTATGTGTGGAGTTTAGTTTTGATCCATGAGTGTACAGCGTGGAAGAGCCTTGCCTCTGGAGCTATAATCACTAAAGGCTGACCTGTTTCTTGAGGATAAAGCTCATTCCCTGTTTCAATCTTATGTGCCTCTAATTCAGAAATATGTACCAGGGGTGACGTATCCTATCTCTGTGGTGTATTTATGAACTCTGTAATTCCTAGCTTTCCTACAAAGTTTGTTTTGTGCTCTCCCACAGTGGTGCTGCTGGACCACGATTGGGCTGCTAAGGCAAAGAAGCGTTTCTAACTTGTAGTATCAGAGACAGCAAGCTTTGAAGGGGTTGGGACGATGTGGTGATCTTTGTGTGACCTCACGAAGCACATGAAAACCCACGTTCTGAGTCTTGTGCATCTTCTTCCAAGAGGAATTTCTCCCGCATGTTGGCTTCCTGGACCAAGTCCTGATTCAGCTGCTGCCAAGGAGGAGGAGAACCAGGGTCTGCAGGTACTTCCAGGTGCTTCATTGGCATAGGGGAGTGGGGGTACCAGGGTGTGGCCTGCGACCCTGGGGTGTGTGGGCATAGTGCGGGACCTGGGGGTGCAGGCAGGGACTCCAGGCTAGGCAAGCAGGGAGGTGGTTTTTAGGCTGAAAGGTAGCCCTCATTCATTCACCTCTGGATGGATACCTGGGTTGTTTCCATACCTTGGCTATTGGGAGTCCTGCTACAAGAAGCATAGAGGTGCTTTAGCTTCACACCGAGGGCACCCATGCTGTTGAGCTGACGCTGAATTGGGTACGACTGCCGTCACAGGGTTCTCTGTGCAGAGGGTGGCTGGAGTGGAGATGGATCAGGAGCTGAGGTTTTCTGGGGTGCTCTGCACAGGGGGTAGCCTGGTCAAACAGCTGTAGCTGAGGTGGGTATGGGCTGGAGTGTCCCAGTGCTCTCTGCAGGGAAGGCACTTTGGGATGGTAGCTATAGCAGAAGTGAATTCAGGATTGGGGGGGTTCTCTGTGCACAGGATCTCCTAGAAAGATGGCTGAAGCTCAGTGGGCGAAAGCTGGGGTGTCCCGGGGTCTTCAGCCCTACGAGAGCCTCGACAGCATTTGGGCTGGGTGGTCCTGGGCTGTCCACATAGGGGGCTCCTTGGCAGGGCTCCTGGAGCTGAAGCAGTAGTGACCCAGGATGTCCCGTAGCCCTCCTTGCAGGGGTGCCCTAGGAAGCCGAGTCGTGTAGGCCTGGAGTGTTCTGGGGTGCCGAGCACCTGTGTCCCCTCGGTGTGAGGTCTCGCGCTGTGTTGAATGCTGACCAGGGTGTCCCAGTGTGTGCCAGCTGGGTTTGCCTTGTTGGCACAGCTGTGTCTAGAGTGGGCTGGGGACCAAGGGCTCAGCAAGGTAGTACCCTGCCTGGGGTGCTCAGACCCTGCTTCTGTCCACGTTCTCAAGGTGGAGTGGAATGTGACCATGGTGTTTGCCAGGACCTTGGCAGAGAGAGACATCCAGCACTACCCCTCCCCATTTTGGGGAGCTTTTGGGGTGGATCTTTTACATTCTAGTTGCACATTAAAATGCAGCTTCATTTCTGGGCCCCAGGCAGACAGATCAGCTTACGGGCCCCAGAACTAACTCTCCCCACGGCAGTTGGCAGGCTGCTAGGCTGGGGTCCTCTGCTACGATGTCTCTGTTTCTCTCCTGTTGTGCAGAAGCTGTTCCGACTGCCCTCAGTTGTTCTTTGGGGGGATCTGCTCTACACACAGGTGGAGATTGGTGTATCTGGAGAAGGTGAGCTCTCCCGGCTGCTGGTCTTCCTCTTGTCTTTAGCCTTGGCATCCTTGGCTCACTCAGGAGAAAATACCCCAAATGATAAAAGGCTGCCCAGGCGGTGTGTAGCCAAGACATCAGGCTGAAGCCAGCCCAGGCCAGAGGCCTGCAGGCCATGGAAGCACCAGCATCTGGGCACAGTGACCCAATATGGGTACGGCACTCTGGATGGCGGCAAGCACCAGCCAGGTCTTGGCATCCAGCCCTGAATCACTGACATTAGGGAGTAATACCCCAACAGAGGGAACGGCATTTCCCTTCACAGACACCCCACACCTGGATCCTCTACCGGAGTGGGGGATTTGCGCCTGGGTAGTAGCCTAAAATTTCCCACGTCTGGGTACAGATGCCCTACTTTTCTGGTTTGGGTGGTTCTTTGTGCTCCGTGGCCTGATCTTCCAAGCGTCTTCCAGAGTCACTGCCTGTGTTGGGGTGGGAGGGTCCATGCGGCCACTTCTTCCCTGTTTGGCGATGGGGGCACCGCTTGGGAGCCAAGTACGTGGTCACGGTGCGTTGCCAGGAGGCAGGGGGAGGTTTCTGCGTCCCGTTCACGGTGTGCATCCTCCGGGCTCACATTCTCGGAAGGCAGTATGGGGTGCGGTGCTCGGGGCCTGGTGCACAAAGCTTGCAGCCAGCTTGTCTGGACCAGGCAGGGGTGCTGAGTGGACAGGCAGAGGCGGCCTCTGGGACCAGCGAGGGAGAGCATGGGGCTGGGCACCCACGATGCATGTGGGCGAGTGTCAGAGGGCGGGGAGTGGGCTGGGCAGGCGGCCTCCGCCTGGGGAGCGTCTGCAGGGGCTCAGTGGGGTCGGCGGCTCTCCGTGTGGGTCACGGTGTCCCGTTAACGAGCGTGGGCTCTGTTCTGCAAACGTGGGTTGGAGCAGGGACGTGGGCCCGCATGCACGGCGCAGTGAGGGAGGCCGGGCTGCTCCTGGCTGCGTGTGTGCGGTCGGGCGCCCAGGGGACGGTCGGGGCGTAGAGGTGGAGTCCTCGCTCCCCCCGGAGCGCTGAGGTCCTGGGTTTGGTGACTGCTTGCACCAGGACCCCTAAGTCACCAGCAGGCCCTGGCGGAGCAGGAGGCGATGTCCCCGCCCCCCAATCCCTGGCCCGTCGCCAGGCAGCCTTCTTCACCTGTGGTCCCTGCCCGAAGAGCAGGCGGCTGTCCCCGCCCTCACCCACTGGCAGGAGCCCGGCAGTTGTCCTCCCCCCTGCTTTCGCTGGCCAATCACCATTCAGCTGTCGCCACCCCGCTCTCCCTCACCAATCAGCAGGCAGCTTTCTCTGTCCGGCTCTTCCTTGCCAATCATCAGGCAGCTGTCCCTGCGACTCTCATCCTGGCCAATCAGCAGGGAGCTGTCCCCGCCCCTCTCACCCTGGCCAGTCACCAGGCGGCTGTCCCCGCCCCTTTCATCCTTGCCAATCACCAGGCAGCTGTCCCCGCCCCTCTCAACCTGGCCAATCACCAGCAGCTGTCCCCACCCCTCTCATCCTGGCCAATCACCAGGTGGCTGTTCACGCCCCTCTCATCTTGGCCAATCTCCAGGCAGCTGTCCCCGCCCGTCTCATCCTGGCATATAACCAGGCAGCTGGCCCCGCCCCTCTTATCCTGGCCAATCAGCAGGCAGCTGTCCCCTCCCCTCTCATTCTGGCCAATCAGCCTGCAGCTGTCCCGTCCCTTTCATCCTGGCCAATCAGCCCGCAGCTGTCCCCGCCCCTCTCAGCCTAGCCAATTACCAGGCAGCTATCCCCGCCCCGCTAACCATGGCCAGTCAGCAGGCAGCTGTCCCCGCCCCTCTCTCCCTGGCCAGTCACCAGGCACCTGGCCCCGCCCCTCTCATCCTGGCCCGTCTCTAGGCAGCTGTCCCCGCCCCTCTCACCCTGGCCAATCAGCAGGCAGCCGTCCCCGCCCCTCTCACCCTGGCCAGTCACCAGGCTGCTGTCCCCGGCCCTCTCATGCTGGCCAGTCACCAGGCGGCTGTCCCTGCCCCTCCCATCCTGGCCAATCAGCAGGCAGCTGTCCCCGTCATTCTCATCCTGGCCAATCACCAGGCGGCTGTCCCCGCCCCTCCCATCCTGGCCAGTCAGCAGGCAGCTGTCCCCGTCCTTCTCATCCTGACCAATCACCAGGCGGCTGTCCCAGCCACTGTCAACCTGGCCAGTTACCAGGCAGCTGTCCCCGCCACTCCCATCCTGACCCCTCTCCAGGCAGCTGTCCCCGCCCCTCCCATCCTGACCAGTCACCAGGCAGCTGTCCCCCCCACTCTCATCCTGGCCAATCAGCAGGCAGCTGTCCCTGCCCCTCTCACCCTGGCCAGTCACCAAGTAGCTGTCCCCACCCCTCTCACCCTTTCCAGTCACCAGGCAGCTGGCCCCGCCCCTGTCATCCTGGCCTATCATCAGGCAGCTGGCCCCGCCCCTCTTATCATGGCCAATCACCACGCAGCTGTCCCCGCCCCTCTCACCCTGGCCAGTCACAAGGCGGCTGTCCCCGCCCCTCCCATCCTGGCCGGTCACCAGGCAGCTGTCCCCGCCCCTCTCATTCTGGCCATTCACCAGGTAGCTTGCCCCGCCCCTCTCACCCTGGCCAGTCACCACGCAGCTGTCTCCGCCCCTCCCATCCTGGCCATTCACCAGGCAGCTGGCCCCGCCCCTCTCATCCTGGCCAATCAGCAGGCAGCTGGCCCCGCCCCTCTCACCCTGGGTTGCTGCTGGGGTCTCCGGGGCCCTGTAGCTGCAGCTCCCCAGGAACGTGCGGGAAGCCATGGTGTGCTGCTTGCAGGTCCTAGAGCTGACAGCGCCTGGGGCTGGGCCTCTGCTGTTGCTGGGGCGGTGGGTGGGGGCGGGGGTTAGGGTTCCTCCTTCACTGATGAACTTAAACGTCAGTGCGAGAACTTCGAGCACAGGAAGAGAAAAGGCAAGGGGCACAGTGGGCAGGTGTGCAAACCCACCCAGATCCTCCCAAACAGAGGCGCCTCTGAGTGGGGAGGGGCCTGCAGGTCTGGTGGCCTGGCCCGCAGGGTGGTTCCTGGAGACGTCAGCCATCGAGCTCAAGTCAGGAGCTTGCCCGGTGCAGAAAGAGGGGACATGAACTCTCGGGCCTTAGGGCACAGTCGACCCTGTGATGCTGAAGCACCGGAGTCAAGGGCGAGGACAGTCACTGCCTGGGAAGCTGCTGTGCTGAAATCAAAACCAGGATGAGTTTCCCTGAGAGGCACGTTAAATAGACACGAGCGACATTTCTCTAAAGAAGACTTCCAGACGACCAGCAGACACGTGGAAATATGCTGAATGTCACTCATCATCATGGAAATCCGAATCCAAACCACGGTGAGCGGCGACCGCACACCTGTCAGAATGGCTGACATTAACAACACAGGAGGCAACAGGTGCTGGTGAGGATGCGGAGGAAAGGGATCCTCCTGCACTGTGGGTGGGAATGCAAGCTGGGGCAGCCCCTCTGAAGAACAGCATGGAGGTGCCTCAAAAATGAAAATGGAGCTACCCAAATCCCAGGATCGCACTAGTAGGTGTTTATCCAAAGGATACAGTGATTCAAAGGGCACTTGCACCCCCTGAATGTATATAGCAGAGATGTCCACAATAGCTCAAATATGGGAAGAGCCCAGGTGTCCATTGACAGAGGAATGGATAAAGAAGATCTGCTCTATATACACTTGGAGTACTACTCAGCCATCAAAAATGAAGACATCTTGCCATTTGCAACCAGGGGGATGGAACTAGAGGTTTTTATGCTAAGTGAAATAAGTCAATGAGAGAAAGACAATTATCATATGATTTCACTCATATATAGAAATTAAGAAACAAAAAAATTGAATATAGGTGAAGGGAGAGAAATGAATTGGAGGGAGAAAAACCATAAGAGAGTCTTAACTCTAGAAAGCAACTGAGGGTTGCTGGAGGGGAGGTGGGTGTGGGGATGCGGCAACTGGGTGATGGACATTAAGGAGGCAGGTGATGTAATGAGCGCTGGTGTTATATGCAACTGATGAATCAGTAAATTCTACCTCTAAAACTGAAAAAAAGGGGGTTAGTGAACAGGGTTAGAGTATAATACCCACAAACTTATGTTGTGAAACATAACTTTCTCTCTTAATTTATCACCTGGAAATACAGTTTAAAGGTCTCCAACGTCACTCCATAGCAGTTCCAAGCTCTGTCGTATCCAGACTGCATGTCAGGCCTGAGGACCCCTGGGCTCTATCCAGTTCTGCTCTGCCAATCCCTGTCAATTGAGCATTTTCCTTTCTAGAAATGTGGAAAGCTTTGTGCACATAAAAGACCATTTCCAACTATTTTTTTGATTATATCTGCTGAAATGAGAAATGCTAAAACCTCAGTTAATCACCTCTCTTTTTCTCCAGAGACAAAGAAAATGGCAGTGTTAAGAAATCCAGCTCATTCTGTCTCAGCTGCAGTCCACCTGCACCCTCTGCCCGCTGCCCACTGCACGATAACCCCAGGTACGGTGTTTGCTTTTCCAGATGTGGAGAGAAAGGGACTAGAGTTTTCATTCAGGAGTTGACTCTCCTCCTACTGATGCTGCTGGTGCTGGATCTCCCATGGGGTCCTGGCTGGCTCTGTTAGGGGACGTGTAGGTGAGGAATGAGGAGAGCCGGGGGGCCACCCTGGCTCTGGGAATGTGAGCTTCTGTCTTTGGGTCTCAGTGCTGTGAGATCCCTTCCCTCCAGAAGCAGGGCTCAGCAGGGGTCAGGTTTGGCAGTGGATCCCCCAGGATGTGACCTGGCTGCCCTGCCCAGCAAGCTCTTCACCCCCACAGCTGCTAACAGCCACTTGACCTTAGGCCTGCTGAAGCCTGAAAGGTCACAGAGTGTCCAAGAACTTTCCCACATGATCATGCAGTTGAAGAAACCTGGGATCCAAGATGGTGACAAGCAGGGAACGTTTAGCTTATGTAAAACAGGCAGTAGAGTAGATAAAATAGCTGCCTGTTCATATTGCATACCACTAGATTGAGTTGGATTGTTTCTTCCCATGTGACTTCCCTCAAGAGCAGAGCATTCACTAGTGCCTAAGGCCTACTGGACACTAAACAGATGGAGGGGATCCATCCCTGGGCTCATGGAGGTAGCATTTTGAGAGAAAGAACGCAGTGCAGTGAAGCACTGTCGGTGACTCCTGGGACCAGTGTGTGAGCGCAGGGGATGGACAGAGGGGACTGGGCGATGGACTAGTTTGTAGAGGGAGGTGCTCTCTGAGGAGTTCCTGCGGCAATCCTAAGTGGCAAGGAGCATAGCGTATGGAAGCAGCACTCCAGCGGACATAGGTAGTGAAAGGTGGTGACGTGCAGACATGGGGGGCTAGAGGGTGCAGTCGACCGAGGAACATGTGTCCTGGAATCCACAGGAGGTCTGAGCAGGACCAGTGTGGGATACAGGGGATTGCGGAGTTTTCACTCAGTCCTCCACAGGGACATCAGCTAAATGGGCAGAGAAGAGCAACCCGGGCAGATGGGTGTTTACCGGAAGGGAGTCCAGGAGGGCCTTTTGGTTTGGGGCATGAGCGAGTAGGAGAGTGGGGCCATTTATGAAGCTGAACTGGGGAGACCATTCCTGGATTTGTGTAGCATTGTCCCACAGGGTTTTCTTCCTTTTCACTGTGGGAAGCAGAGGTCTACTGAGGTTTCTACAAGTTGCAGCACAACCATAGTCCCTTGAGACTCACTGTGTGTTGTGACACCCTGAGAACCCTGTTTCAGGCGAGTCTACTTAGGGAATGGCTGCAGCTGCACCTGGAACAGCCCCTCCAGCTCACCACCCTGCAGTCAGGTCCTCCCACTGCTGCCAAACTGAGGGGTGCAGTATGAGCAAATTTAAACCGTCTTCAGTTTTCCCCTGTGGAATTAAAATGCTGAATTTGAGAGTGTGGTTTAAGGAGCTCACTTCCATTTCAGGAAACCCACACCTTGAAGGAAATGCTCAGGGTTAATTTTGCAACAGAGTTTCCCAAAGAGATGTCTTAATTTGCCCTGAATGAATGGACTCCCCCATCTGTGGGGTCAGTCATGATGGACTGTAGAGAGAGCTGTTCTGGAAGAAACGGAGATGGTTTGACATGCCTCATCCATACTTTGGGGGGTTCAAGGATATTCTCTTCATCCTGTCTTATTGCGATGATCTGAAAAGTCACCCTACTCCAGCAGTTCTGTGTGATGTGGGTTCCCCAGTGCAAGAGGAGAGGCTCGCTTTGGCTAAACAGAGCAAGAGGTTGCCAGTCAGGAAGCAAGCACCTGGGGCTTGCAGCCCAGAGGAGGCCGGACCAGGGCTGGGAATGGTCCTGGGGGTAGGCCTGAAAGGAGAATACTTCATGAGACCCCTGGTCCTGTGTTCAGTGGTGAGTGGTCTGCTTCCCCTAGAGAGTGCCAGAGTGGATGTGAGAGGACCCCACAGCTGCCCCAGGCTGATGAAGAGAGAGGGAGAGACTAGCCTTTGGGCCTTCCAGGTGAGCTGACTACCAGGCTATGCTCCCTTTGTGACTCCACTATGATGGCTAGGATGAGGGTAAAGGTCATTCCCAAGCTGGCATTTGCAAAAGTGAGTAGGGAGGGGAACTTGTGTCTCATTTCACACCAGTCTGCCCACCAGCTCGGGCTCACCTTTTCGATGAGGCCTGAGCTCCTTCAGCAGGTCCTGGGAGGACGATATCTAGGATGAGGACACTAGTAAGAGGGGCCACCTTGACTTGAGTTTTGAACAAGCCCAACAGCAATGCCAGCCATCTTAGTAAGCCCATCCTTCTTCCACCAACATAAACAAAATTTCTCAAATGACGTCCATACACGGAACACACTTTTCCTAAAATCTTCCCCTCCCAACTAGACTTTGGGTCCTTACAAAGGCCTCATCCATGCACAGAAATTAATTCATCAAACAACATGTTTTTAGCTGTGATGTGCCCTCATCTCTGGCTTCTGGTAAGAATGACAGGAAGATGTGACATTCCCCACAGGTACACTGTAACTTCCGACTATGTTTGGTCAGCCTTCAGTTTGCTTCTTCTGGTTTGAGCACATAACTGGGGCTTCCCATACTAGCCACACTCTTGTAGACCCACCACCTGCTCACACACCAGAATGAAGAAGATCCAGAGTCACATGACCTAACACCCCAAATATGCAAGATGGATAATTAAGAACATTCACCATGCCAATGTCCAGAAAAATGTCATCTTGAATATGCCACACAATCCAAAGATCGCCAAGATCAATGATGACCTAGATGTCGGGATTTCCAATGGGTTTGGAAGGAACCATTATAAAAATGCTTCAATAATCTATTGCAGTTGGGATTGAATCAAATGAAAGTAAGTCTCAGGACAGAAAGATATAAAAAAGAACATAATTAACAGAACTGAAAAAAATATAACTAAAATTTTTGCAAGGCAGTAAATTGGCTCAGTAGGAAAATGTAGATGACAGAGGGAAGAGTCAGTACCTTGAAGGTAGAACAACAGAAAGTATCTCATATGAACAATGGAGAGAAAAAAAATCTACAAAAACAAAAATCTATTCATGTCACAAGAATCCCAGAATGAGAAAAAAAGAAAAGGATGGATTAAAAAGTATTTCAAGGAAATGTAAAGAAAAAAAAAAAAGGGGGAATATTTCAAGAAAACATGGCTGATCATCTCCCAAATTTGACATAAAACATGAGCCTAAAATTGAAGAAAATGAACAAAACCCAGAGGGAACCCCAAGACATCTGTCAAGACACATGATATAGACTAAATTTGATCCCCCATCCCACTCACATGTTTCAGGTCTAACCCCTATGAAACTGGACCGGGCACCTTGGGAGGAACATAGGTTGAGTTAGGTCACAAGGTTAGGGCTGTCATGATGGGGTTAGCATGCTTATGAGAAGAGACACAGAGAACTTTCACTCTCCATGCACACCAGCAAAGAAAGTTATGTGAGCACAAAGCCAGAAGGTGGCTATCGACAAAACTCCAGGAGGATAGGCTTCCTCAGAACCTGATGAAATTGGTGCCTTATGTTGGACTTCTATGCAGCAGAACTGTGAGAAAATGCATTACGGATGTTTAGCCATTTTCTAAACCTAGCACTTGGTGCATTTTTAAACAAGACAAGAAAGGAGGACTCATAGGGTATAACACTGGACTTTATCAAGATTAAACCCTTCTGTTGTAGTAAAGATCTTGTTAGGAGGATGAAAAGACAAGCTATAGACTAGGTGAATATATTTGCAAACCACTTATCTGACAAAGAAGTTCTATCTATAATATGTAAAAAAACAACACTCAACAGGGGGAGGAAAAAAAATCCAAATAGCAAATGGGCAAAAGACATGAACAGACATTTCAGCAAAGAGAACATGCACATGGCAACTAAGCACAAGAAAAAACTGTACATTAGTTTCCATGAGGGAAATGTAAAGGAAAAACTTGATTGAAAATCACTACTACCTACCTTTTAGGACAGCTCATTAATATAAAACACAGTAAAAACATCAAATGTAGGAAAGAGCCAGCTCTCCTACATTGCTGGTGGAAATGTAAATGGAACAGCCACTCTGGTAAGACAGTTTGATAGGTTCTGCAAAAGCGAAACATAAATGTGACAACCCAGCACTCACTGTCCTGGACCTTTATTCTAGAGAATGAAAATTTAAGATCCCACAAAACACTGTGCCCAAATATTCACTGTGGGATTATTTGTAGTCTCTAAAGACTGGAAACTAACAAAAATATCCCTCAAAAGGGGAGCAGATGAACAAACTGTGGCATTTCCAACCTAGGGAGCACAACTCAGTGATAAAAAGTAATAAAGTTAGGATAACACAAAACGTGGATGGATTCCAGGTATATTATCCTGAGTGAAAACAAACAAACAAAAAAACATCATCACTGGTCACAGCTGTAGGAGTCCCCTCATGTAAAAAAATGCTAACAAAATGGCAACACAAAATGCCAAAGTGTAAACCACAGGGGTGAATGGCATGGAAGGGATGGCTGGGGCAGGGGAGGGTAGCATGAGGAAAATCTTCATGCTGATGGAGTAGTTCCATACCTGGATTGTGCTGTTGAACATAGAAATGTCCATGACAAAGTGACAGACCTAGACATATCCATCATACTACTGTCATTTTCCTGGTGCGAATAGTGTCCTGCAGTGATGTAGGATGTCACCTTGGGGCAAAATGAGCCAAAAGTGCCTCTGCAATGGGATATTTCTGTACTATCTGAACCTTCCTGTGAATCACTAAATGTACCTAAATCCCTCCCTCCCTATAGTATGGCTCTACCTTTCAACACACCTCAGAATAGTTCCCTAAAGCTATCAGTCCCACCCTGGCTCCTTGAAGCTCCAAGCTTCCCCAGGACCCTAATGTGTGGGTGTTAAGCAGCAGCGTTGGAGGCAGGAGGAACCTGGTGATGGTCTGTGACTGGGCAGGTGCTGGGCTGTGATGTGCTATACCCTAAGGGGCAGAGAAGGCCAGGTATGGGACAGGACAGAGGCAGGACCTAGACTGCTCTCCTCCTGAACCTGCTGTTTTGAGTTTGGGAAGGAACTGACAGGACATGGACCTGGTTCACAGCCTGCTGTCCCTCCTCTGGACAGCATCTGTCCCCTGCTCTTGTAGATCCCCTCCCCAACCCTGCCTTCTCCTGCATCCTGCTCACACAGCCATCCCCCCAAAGTTGCCCACATTTTACAGATGAAGGAATGGAGGCTCAAGGGGTGAACTGCTCTGCTTCACACCCCCAAAGTGGGGTCCCAGCACCTCCAAGATCCTGCTGTGTCCAGAAACATGTTTCTGGTAAGTGGGGTCTGAGCAGGTGGCCACAAGAGGTTAGCAGCTCTGGGATCACAGTGTGATCCACTTCCCCCTCAAATCTAAGTGACCTGGACTCCACCAGCCTCCACACTGGCTCCTGAGAGCAGCAGCCCTCCTATAAGATCAGACACCATCCATCTTAGAGATACTAACCTCTCTCCTCCCAAGTTCCCCTCATTTTGACCTTCACTGAGAGAGCTTTTTCATGGCTCTAATCAGTTCATGCCGAGGTGATATGAGCACAGTGCTTTGAGCTCCCCCAAGGGGCCATGGCTCTAGGCTCTCTTACCTCCACTACAGTCATAGGCAGACCCCAGCTCATGAGCATCCACAAGGCACTTGAGCTCCCACATCCTGTGTTGAGGTTAAGGGATAATCTCTAGGGAGAAGACAAACCTGGAACCTTACTTTCCTCCTTCCTCCTGTCCAATGAATGGCAGAATCTCAGCTCTGCCTATTAGAGGTAGACACCTTCCTCCATATCCACAGACACCTGAGTATTCCATGCGCACCTGTTCCCACTTCTTCCTGCCTGTCTCCTTCTCTTCTTTACTCTGTCCATCCACCTCTCCACATGGAGCAGCAAGTAGTAATCTGTGTCTCCTCCAACTTCTGCAGTGCTTCTGTGACTCAGAGCAGAAAGCTCACACTCCAGGCTACTCACTCCAGTCTGTACGTACCTCACCCACAGGAAATCATCCAGAGGCAGGGAATGGTCCCCTGCTTCTGGCCTCCCTCCAGCCTGGTTCCCTCATCTTGTCACATTTACTCTTCAGAGGTCCGCATCACACAGGGACATGCAGTCAGGAAATACTAGCTCTGGTGACCAGAGTTTGGAAACTTCATGCCAGAGTCCAAACTCCAATTTGCCAGAGCATGTGTGATGGGGCTAGGGACATAAATCATTTTTGCAGAAATACCTATATATGAACATTACAGCTTATTTTTTCCTTCCTTCAGAATGGGGATGACCTCAGCAGCTGACCTTAATTTCTACAAAACAGGATGTCTGAAAGTGTTGATGGGGATCGGAAGGTTGTGCTCAGGGTCAGCTCTGCATAATTCACTGACACTTTCTCAGAGCTGTGGAGGCCCCTGCCCACCAACTGGAGAATGTGATGACTTATAAGGCACAGTAGTGACGGTAACCCAGGCTGTACATCACAGTCACCCAGGGGTTGTTTCCTGGACTCATTATGAAATAATGGTTTTAAGTTATTTAGGCCTCTGAAAAATATTAAAACTCTCACTCCTGGAGATGACCAAACTTTTCCAAGCTCCACATTTATGTCATCTTGGATGGGAGGGTGCTGGGACATCACCACTTGCATGATGTTGCCTGGGAGGCAAAACTTCCAGCAAGTCCTTGATGTACCCAAAAAATCTCTCCACCTCATAGACCTGAGCCTGCTTCTCACCCCACTTCTTGACTTGTTTTTCTAAGGTCTCCACTTCTTCTTCCAGGATGGAGCACCTCTCCTTCATCTGGAGGACCTTTGCCAATGAGTCCTCTGTTCTCAGGGCCTGGGGTCTCTTCTACAATCCCCTCCTGTCCCCCTACCTCATCTCCTGCTATGGGTTCTATTTCAAACTCTCCAAACTTTTGGTTTGACTCCGCTTTTTGGCTTGGTATCCTTTTCTCTCTCTCTCTCTCTCTCTCTCTCTCTCTCTCTCTCTCTCTCTTTTTAAGATTTTATTTATTTATTTGAGAGACTGAGAGAGAGAGCACATGAGAGGGGGGAGGGTCGGGAGAGTCAGAGGGAGAAGCAGACTCCCTGCCAAACAGGGAGCCCAATGTGGGACTCGATCCAGGGACTCCAGGATCATGACCTGAGCCGAAGGCCGTCGCTTAACCAACTGAACCACCCAGATGCCTGTTATCCTTTTCTCTTGAGGATAATTCTCACAAAGATGAGGGCTACCCAAGTGACTAGCTACAAGGACTTTAAGCTGAAGTGTATCCCTGGGCACTGGTGACTTACTTGTCCTGGGGTCGCCTTAGTTAAAGAGCTTCCAGTCAGTTTACTGTTCTAGAGACTTCTTGGCCCAGTGTAGAGCTGAGTTGGAGGAGTCATGACCAGAGGGCTCCCAGCCAACCTGTGTTCTGGGGACCCAATTGTCCTGTGCTCTGTGGGGTTGGAGGGTTTTGGCTCAGAGTTCTCATGCTCAGCCTGATGTCTGAGAGACTCAGCCCAGTGCCAAGCTGAAACAGAAGGCTTGGGGTCCCAGATCTCCCAGTGGGCCTGGTGTTCTAGGGACTCATTTGCCAGCTGTCTCCTCAGTTAAAGGGCCCTCATTTGGAAGGAGTCCAGTCATCCTGTTTTCCAAGTGAGTCCTTTGCCCACTGCCAAGCTGAGTTGGAGAGTGTGAAGTTTCCTGTTTGGCCCAGTGTTTTGAGGACTCAATTGCCCTCTGCTTTCTTGGGCTGAAGAGCTCCCAGATAGAGGACTCCCCCTCAACCCAGTGTCCAGGGCACTCCTTTGCCCAGTGTGCCACTGGGTTGGTGGTGTCATGGTCTCAGGGCATCTATTGGGGCTGGTGTTCTGGAGACTTTGTTGCCATTTTCTGCACAGCAGTAGAAGACTCCCCTTCTTTGTGCCAGGTTCCAGGTGGCTCCTTTCCCTGGTGCTGAGTTGGGTTGGAGGGCTTTTGGACTTAAGGCTCCTGCTGGGCCTATTGTCCAGATAATACATTTTTCCACTGACAGGTCTGGTTGGAGGGGTTTTGGTCAGAGGGCTCAAAATCCTGTGTTTGAGAACCTGATTGCCTTATGCTCTTCTGGGTTGGATAGCTTTTCTTCTGAGGGCTCCTTTGCAGTCTGCGGTCCAGGTAATTCATTTAGCCATGCCAGACTGTGTTGGAGAGCTCCTAGCCTAAGTGCTCCTGGTGTTCTGGGGACCTGATTACCCTGTGGTTGGCAGGAATGGTGTCCTCATGATCTCAGGGTGCTTCTGTTCAGCCTGGTGTCCAGGGGATTCTTGTGCCCAGTGCTTGGCTGTGTTGGAGGGCTCCTGTTCAGACGATTCTACCTCAGCCTGGTATCAAGGGTCCTCATTTGGGCAGTGCATAGCTCGGTTGGAGGTTTCATATTCTCGAGACTCCCAGGAGGCCTGATTTTCTGAGGATTCAGTTGTGCTGTTCTTTGTTGCATCGGTGCTCATGCACTTGGCCCAGGGTCTTGGTGATTCCTTTGCCTTCTACAAAGCTGAGATGGAGGGCCCATGGTCCTAAGGCTCCTGGTCACCCTTCTGTGCAGATGACATATTTGCCTTGTGCCAAGCTTGGTCGGAGGGGGTTTGGTCAAAAGGCTCCTGGCAAGTCTGGTTTTCTGGGGATTTGACTGCCCTATGGATATCCCACAATTAGACAACAAAAAGAAATAAAATGCAGCCAAACGAGGAAGAAGTAAAATTTTCACCGTTTGCAGATGACATGATACTCTATACAGAAAACCCTGACGATCCCAGCAAAAATCTACTAGAACTGATCAATGGATTCAGTAAAGTCTAAGGGTATAATATCAAGGTGCAGAACTCTCTTGCATTTGTGTACACTATAAATGATGCAGGAGAAAGAAAAAATAAGAAAACAATGCTGTTTGCCATTGCACTCAAAATAATAAGATACCTAAGAATAAACCTAACCAAAGAAGGGAAAGACCTGTACTCTGAAAACTACAAAATAGGGATGAAATAAATTGAAGATGACAGGAAGAAATGGAAGGATTTTCATGCTCATGGGTTGGAAGAACAGAATGTGAAAATGTCTCTAGTACCCAAAGCAATCCACACATTTAATGCAATCCCTATCAAAATACCAACAGCACTTTTCACAGAGCTAGAACAAGCAATCCTAAAATTTGTATGGAACCAGAAAACATCCCTAATAGCCAAAGCAATACTGAAAAAAAAAAAAAAAAAAAGGAAATGGGAGGCAGCACGATTCCAATCTTCAAAATATATCAAAAAGTTTAGTAATCAAAATAGTATGGTACTGTCATAAAAACAGACACAGAAGGGAGGGGCGGAGAAAGATGGTGGAGGAATAGGAGACCTGGATTTTGTCTGATCCCAGAAATTCAGCTGGATAGGGATCAAACCATTCTGAACACCTACAAACTCGACAGGAGATCGAAGAAAAGAATAGCAGCAACTCTCTGAACAGAAAAGCAACCACTTTCTCGAAGGTAGGATGTGTGGAGAAGTGAATCTGAGGGAATATTTGGGAGGATAGATGGTGGGGGAGGGGGCCTCCATTGGCCGCTTCTGGCAAGTGATAGAGCCTTGGAGCACAAAATCGGAACTTTTAAAAGTCTGCTCCACTGACGGACATAGCTCCAGTGGCTAAGAAGGGGATGGAACTCTTACTGGGACAGTATGGTCTCAGGACCCTTGGGGTCACAGAAAGACCGGGGGTGCCTGAGTGCAGCAGAGCTCCCAGGTATCGGAGCGGGGAAGCCAGCTGCAGAGATGGAGCCGAGGATTGGGCTCTCAGCTCGGGGTTGCCACGAACCGTGATCCGCGGCACAGTTGGGCCACTGCTCCTCCAGCAGGGACACACAAGCGGCAGATCCGGCGAGACTCCCCTTTCTCCCCTGGGAGGAGCGGCGCGGTAGCGCACCGCAGGGATCTGCGGAGTTTGGAGACTCCACATGGGGTCGGGTGCCAGAGAAATGCTCGCTCACAGGCCGGGTGAGCACAGTGTGCACCCGGACCGGGGAGAAGGGAGTGATTGACCGCATTTCTCTGGGGGCTCACTGAGGAGTGGGGCCCGGAGTTCTCGGCTCCTATGGGGCAGAGATTGGGAGGCCACCATTTTCACTCTCGTCCTCCCAGGCTCTACGGGAAGCTTGCAGGAAACAAATGCTACCAGAGAGCAAACTCGAGCAGATTCCTTATCCCAGACTGGCAAGGGTGGGGCACTTCCACCACCAGCAAAGATATTTTGGAACCATGGCAACAGGCCCCTCCCCCAGTAGATCAGCAAGAGCAGCCAGCGAAAACCAAGTTTAGCAATCAATGAGAACGGCAGAACTCCAGCGCTAGGGGAATACTGCAGATAGAATTCATGACTTTTTTACTATGATTCTTTAGCCTTTCAAAGTTAATTTTTTAACTGTCTTTTTTAAAAATTTTTCTTTGTCCTTTTTTCAAACAACATCCTTTCAATCCCTTTTTTAAAACAAATATTTTTTATTTTTCATTTTTAGAGTCATATTCTATCCCTTCATAGTAGTTACCCTTATTTTTGGTATATATATAAGTTGTTCTCTCTTTAAAATTTTGAGATACAGTTTCTCTAACAGACCAAAACATACCCTAAATCTCTAGTGTATGGCTTTGTTCTAGTCTCCTGCCTGATCACATTCTCCCCCCCCCCTTTTTTAAATCCTCTTCTTTCTTTTTTCAACCAACTTCTTCTCTTATCAATTCCTCTTATAAAATCTTTTATAATTTTCATCTTTACACTCATACCCCATCCCTTCATAGTATTAATCCTTATTTTTATACATATATAAGTTTTTCTTTCATTAAAATTTTGGGAGGCACTTTCTTCTAACAGAGCAAAACACTCCCAAAATGTAATGTGTGGCACTGATCTATGCACCATCCTGATCATATTTGATCATATTCTGTTTTTGTTTTCTTTTGTTTTTGTTTCTTTTTATCTTTTTCTTTTTCTTTTCTTTTTTTTCCCTTCCCTTTCTTTTTCCCTGGTTTCAGGTCTTTTATGATCTGTTCATTTTATATTTTCTGGGGACATTGTTACCCCGTTAGCATTTTTTTCTCTCATTCATCTATTCTCCTCTGGACAAAATGAAAAGATGGAAAAAATCACCTCAACAGAAAGAACAAAAGACAGTGCTGACTGCCAGGGACCTAATCAATATGGACATTAGTATGACATCAGAACTAGAGTTCAGAATGATGATTTTCAAGATACTAGCTGTGCTTGAAAAAAACATGGAAGATAGAGAAACCCACTCTGGAGAAATAACTAAAATCTAACCAAGTCGAAATCAAAAAGGCTTTTAATGAGGTGATCAAAAATGGAGTCTATAAGCGCTACGATAAATGAGGCAGATGAGAGAATTAGTGATATAGAAGAACAAATGATGGAAAATAAAGAAGCTGAGAAAAAGATAAACTACTGCATCACGAGGGCAGAATTCGAGAGATAAGTGATACCATAAGATGAAACAACATTAGAATAATTAGGATCCCAAAAGAAGAAGAAACAGAGAGAGGGGCAAATTAGAGCAGAGAACTTCCCTAGTTTGGGGAAGGAAAAAGGCATCAAAATCCAGGAGGCACAGAGAACCCCTCTCAAAATCAATAAAAATAGGTCAACACCCCGACATCTAATAGAAAAACTTCGGAGTCTCAGAGACAAAGAGAAAATCCTGAAAGCAGCTCGGGACAAGAGATCTGTAACCTACAATGGTTGAAACATTAGATTGGCAAGAGACTTATCCATAGAGACCTGGCAGGCCAGAAAGGACAGGCATGATATATTCAGAGCACTAAATGAGAAAAATATGCAGCCAAGAATACTATATCCACCTAAGCTGCCATTGAAAATAGAAGAGAGGTAAAAAGCTTCCAGGACAAACAAAAACTAAAGGAATTAGCAAACACAAAACCAGCCCTACAAAAATATTGAAAGGGGTCCGAGAGAGCCTAAAAGCAACATAGACCGGAAAGGAACACAGACAATTACAGTAACAGTCACCTTACAGGCAATACAATGGCACTAAATTCATATCTTTCAATAGTTACCCTGAATGTAAATGGGCTAAATGCCCTAATCAAAAGACGCAGGCTATCAGATTGGATAAAAAAAAAAAAAAAACAAGACCCATCAATATGCTGTCTACAGGAGGCTTATTTTAGACGCAAACGCCACCAGACAGAATGTGATGGGTGGAGAACCACTTGTCATGCTAGTGGACATGAGAAGGTGGAGTAGCCATCCTTATATCAGACATACTAGATAGTAAACCAGAGTATAATAATGATAAAGTAGGACAGTATATCATAATAAAGGGGTCTAGGTCACAAAATATTTAACAATTTTAAATATTGATGCCCCTAACTTGGGAACAACCAAATATATAAACCAATTAATAACAAAATTAAAGAAAAACTTTGAAAATAATGCAATAATTGGAAGGGACTTTAACACCCCAATCACAGCAATGCACAGATCATCTAAGCAGACCAACAAGGAAACAGGGCTTTGCATGTCATACTGGACCAGATGGCCTTAACAGAAATGTTGAGAGCACTTCATCCTAAAACAATTAGTAGTAGCAGTAGTAGTAGTAGTATTTCAGCTGCTGAGCTAGGTCAGACAGCTTTTGGTCTGAGGGCATGTGTTTCAAGGACTGGCACTGTGTCCAATGATGAGGCGAGTCCATCTCCCAGTACTTACTTGTTTCATAAAACTCCGTCGGTGCCAGGAGACTGGAGTCATTGTACAAATTTTGCACATCGGGTCAGATGGATATTCAATCATTCATGGTCCCTGTGCTGAGCTGGGTTGGAGGGCTCCAAAGTAGTAGGGTGCTCAGTGCACCGTCAGGATGTGGACTCAGCTTTCCTGTGCTGAGCCGTGTTCTGAACCCAGATGGGTGGGGCCCAGGTGGCGGAGAATCCTTGGTGCTCTGATTTCCAGTGTCCCGCTCCCATATGAGAAATGGGAATGTGCCCCTGAGTAGCCAGGCCATACTCACAGTGTGAAACTGGTCTAGGAGTTGCCAGGTGCATGGCAGGAGGTGTGGGCAGGTGGCTTGCCATGGGCAGGGACAGAGAAGTGGGCAGAGAATTTGAGGAATAGCAGGAAGAGCTGTGGCTAAGGGCCATTTCTCTCTGTAGTGCAGCTTCAGTCTTTGTGAGGCTTTTATAACAGCCCTGGGGCATCACAATGCCTTCTTGTGATGTCACAACTATGTCCAGGCCAATCACCTGGACATTCTCAGGCTGTCCCCATTCGGGTGGCCAGTCACCAGGAAGCTCAGATTGCCAACGATCTATGGATTTCTCAGTGTCCCTGCTGACATCATTGCAGCAATGTCCCCAAAGCCAAACTGCGGAAGGAGCCAAGATGCCCTTCAACATATGAATAGATAAAAAAAAATGTGGTTCATATATACAATGAAGTATTACTCAGCAATTAGAAAGAATGAATACCTACCACTTACATCAATATGGCTAGAACTGGAGGGTATTATGTTAAGTGAAATAAGTTAATAAGAGAAAGACAATTATCATATGGATTGACTCATATGTGAAGTATAAAGACTAGTGCAGAGGACGATAGGGAAGGGAGGGAAAACTGAATTGGAAGAAATCAGAGCGGGAGACAAACCTTGAGAGACTCTTGACTCTGGGAAACAAACTGAGGGTTCAGACAAGGAGGTGGGTGGGCAGATGGGTTTATTGGGTGATGGGCATTAAGGAGACCAGGTATTATGATGAGCACTGGGTGTTATACACTATTAATGAATCACTGACATATCAAAAACTAATGATATACTATATGTTGGCTAATTAAATTTAAATAAAAAAAGAAAACTCGGGACATAATTTCTGTTAAATAACACAATTCAAAGATTAAGATATTAAATAAAAACATTTTCCTTAACTAATCAAACTATCCTATTGCTTGAATGTAATGGGCCTGTTTTATAGGTAGAAAAAATTATTCAAACGGAGCTTAAGACTTTAATCAATAAGTTAATTTAATACTTTTAAAAAACTAAAAATAATTAATAGTTATCAAAAGAAGATATATTCACTGGGACTCAGTGTGATTATTCAATGTGATTAGTTCAGAAAAAGAACTGGGGGGCATGATATTCTGTATTAATGCAAGCATCTATAAACATATTATCTTGTACAATCATATTTTAATCAAAAGTTTTCATGTTCATGTCATAGGGGAAGGGAGGGAAAATGAAACAAGATGAAAGCAGAGAAGGAGACAAACCATAAGAGACTCAATCTCAGGAAACAAACTGAGGGTTGCTGGAGAGGAGGGAGGTGGGAGGGATGGAGTGGCTGGGTGATGGACACTGGGGAGGGTATGTACTATGGTGAGCACTGTGTATTGTGTAAGACTGATGAATCACAGACCTGTACCCCTGAAACAAATAATACATTATATATTAATAAAAAATAAAAATAAAATAAAATAAAGTACTATATCCTACTTAAAAAAAAAGTTTTCATGTTCTTAAAAGTCTTCAGTGGATATCTTCATTATTTCCCTAAACCTAAAATATTTAACAATTTAAAAATAAGCCTATATGCTCAACAAAAATTGTAAAACCACATATTAAGACCAATGAAATAATTGTTTGCTAAATCAAGAATTTAGAAAATTAAGACATGGAAATTTTCCTAAACTAATCAAACTATCCCATCAATTGAATGTAACAGTTTTGATGATTAGGTCTCTGCCTTATTCTGTTCTTACATGATGGTACTCTTTCCCTATCACCAACTCAGGAGATGATTTTTTAAAGTAGCCTGGAAATATACCACACAGATATTCAACAATGGCTAGCTGGGTCATTATTTATCGACAAGGATATGCTTAATTTTTGTAATAGTTTGAAAAAATGCCTGCAGTACTATACATAAGATCACCTGTTTCCCACACAAAGTTCCTAAAACCTTTGAAATTTGTTCAGTTATACTAGCAGTTTTTGTTTGTTTTTTATAATGAGCCTGCTTTGTCACTCCCAAGTTCATGTTATTGAGTTCATGTTATTGAGGTGACTCAAGATGCGGCCCCAAGATAACTTCAGGATGAGGGCTAATCTGCAGAGTAATGACCCATGTGTTTAGAGGGTTACAGGATTAGAACTATGTCCCCCACCCCATAGTCTCTGGGGACAGAGTATGGCTGAAGATTTTCAATCATCGGTGACCAATAACTAAAACAATAATGCCAGTCCGCTAAAACTTCCATAAACAACTCTGAGACAAGGAGGCTAAGAAAGTTTCTAGGTTGGTGACTATATTGATGTTATGAGGGTGGTGCAAGCAGAGATTGCCCTCAGATTGAAAGTACTTCCAGCTTAGGTATATGATTCGTACTATGATATAAAATAGCTGCCCCTTCTTCACAAAGGCCAGGACCTCTACCCCATTCATTCATGTTAGATCTAGAGGCTCACAAATGGTATTGTTATTGGTTACCAAATATATTGACTCCCACAAAATGGAAAGAAGTCCCAATTTTTGTGGTATTAATTCCATTCACCAGCACCTGTTGTAGCCTAGGATGCAATAGGGAAGTGAAAGGAGGTCAACACCCTTCTCAGGTAGAAAAAAGGTGTCAGAGTGGTCAAGAGAGGTGTCTTCCACCTCTCTAAATCCCAGGAAACTTCAGCAATATTCTTGAGGTGATGCTATTTGGAAACTGAGGGGGATCTTGGTAATGGACTTCTAGGTTGTTAGTGTACTTTCCTCATTTTGTAGGGATTGACTATGGGATCACCTTTCTCAGTCCCAAAGGATTCCCTTTTGGGTTGCCTGCTAACACATTGGAGTCAATTTGGACAACAGGATTTAAAGAAGCACCTCATCTTCTTCTATAATAATGCCTGGCTTCAATGTTCTCTGGAGGATGATGAAAAATGGCCATAAATGGGTCCTTAAATGTTAATACTGTTTATAAGTTAGAACACTTTTGTGGGTGTCAGGAAAAATGGACCAAAATCCCATATGGTTAGACCCTTATGGTCCAGTACCAAAATGCTGATCTGTCCATCCTCCTTTAGGTGGCCTAAGGACACCACTCTCCTTACCCTCTACCCTTCGATCCACCATCAGATCAGCTGCATCAACCCTTCTATTTCTGTTAATCCACCAAGTCACCTATGATCTGTCATGTTTTCTATGTGCCTCCACCTTGTGTCTCTTGTAAACTGGTTGCTGCCAAGATCCTGTACATGTCTCCCTCTATTTTCCTGAATCACTCATCTCCTCTTTGCTTCTTCTTTTGTGTGTCAGATATGGAATATGTTTTGAGAGAACTGGATGAATGTTGCCTATCATTGTATATGGGCTTTCCTCCCTCATTCACTTCTAGGTTTATGGCTATGATAATTGGCGCCAATTATCTGGTCTATCTACCTCAAGACAGGGACTCTAAGGAATACTCCCAAGCAGCTCCTGAAACTCCTTTTGTTTTGGGGAGGTTCCCTGTCTTCTCCAGCCCAACATGTGTTGCCTATTTTCACATTTTGTTGGTGGATAGAAAATATGTGTCTCTTCCTCTGAACGAGCTGACCAGCTTTGCTACTTGGAGTCCAATTTCTTTGCACTCTGGACTGTTATCTTCCTCCAGTCTTGCTGATGGCACCTCACCTCTTTTGCCTCTACCTCCCCCTCCTGTTTCTGCCCTACTATGGGTGCAGCTTGCATAACTGGCTCCTCTACCATCCTCATGCCTCCAGTGTTATTGGCTGGTGCTCTTCCTATGCTTGGTATTAAGGAGCAAAGAGCACCCGAAGCTCTTGGGCCACCTCTTTATGAGGTTCAACCTGGAGGACATACTTAATCAAGATTCAGGGTCCCAAGGGTTCCTTTAGACTTTAACTGCCACTTCCTTTTCCTTGACAGTGGGGAACACATTGATTGACCTTTAAGTGAAACCAGGTGCAACATATTTATATTTAAACTGATTTAAGATTGTTAGTTTAATTAAGGTAGACATGTCTTTGGAGTTATCAGCATTAAATATAAAACTTTTATTCTACCAAGTTTTACTAAAACTCAAATAAGCTCATGGGATCTCTGTTGCAATTTGTCATCAAGAAGATGAATTAAAATGATGGTTAATTTTGTCTGTCTCAAATATTTTAATGGATAATAGTCAAAAAACAGGTAGGTTAAATACATGAACATATTTATATATAAGACTTTTAATAGCTTTCAAAATCTTTGGTATCCTGACTCTTTGAAGATTTGCTAAGTTAAATGATAAATTTGATTGAGTTCATTGGGTAATAAAGTCTTTTCCAAATAAGATAAACAAGTAAAGTATTGATTACTGAAGATAGTTTTGTGCTTTTTGGCTGCTAATTGCAGAGACTTTGAAGATACTTGGATCTGCTGGTAACCATGTGTTATGCTTTTTTGAAAAACAGTACTAGAGAAAATCTTAAGTTTTTAGAATTAAAATATATTCATGAATTTCAGATCTAAAGAATTCTTGTGTAAGTGACAGTTCACAATTGGTTACTACTTAATTTTCACTAGAGACTAAAGTTTCTAAGAATTTAAATTCTGCTAAATGTAATTAAAATTGATGGCAATAACAGAAGCCAATTCTGTACTCAAGAAAATATGTTTATTTATAATAAAAATATATAAAGAATGGGGATACATATTATCAAGATGGGGGAGAGGTTATTCTGTCCTAAAATGAAACTGTTTGCTAAGAAAAGGCTTAGGATGAATTCTGAATGAAAAGGAAAGCTGTAGAAGGTTTGTGAAGGGAAATCTTTAGAAATTTTGTTATAAGGGATCAGGAGTACGGTTGAAAATGAATGGATTTTAAAGTACATTGGTATAAGTTTGAAAATCTGCTTTTCTATTTGTTAAAAAGATAAAGTTTATTTGGATTGCTAGTCTGCTCCTGATAATAAAATTTACAGAAAGCTTTTTCTTCTCATTTTTCTGCCCAGAAAACCAGTTGTTGTTTTTTTTCTTTACCTAAAAAACCAGTCCATCTATGTTTTGTTTTTACCAGGTCTTTTATTACTTAAGGAAGTTAAAACTTCTCAGAGCACCAGTCTGGATCAGTTGTAGAGCATGCAACTCTTGATCTTAGGGTTTTGAGTTCAAGCCTCACATTGGGTATGGAGCCTACTTTTAAATAAATAAATAAATAAATAAGTAAATAAATAAATAAATAAATAAATAAATAAATAAATAAATAAATAATAAAACAACATTCTCAATGTTGAAGGCTCTATCTATTGCTACCAAATATATGATTTCCTCTAGAATCTCTTATTGTCACTTTAGTTAAATATAAATATGAGATTTATAATGTTCTGTAATATGTTTTAGGCATGTGCTTTAAACTTTCTGAGATTTTCAACAAATTTACAAGATTTACATTGTAGATGAAGACTTTTTTACTAATTTGGCTTATTTATTGGCATGTAAAATTACTTGGACAGCATTGTCAAAACAGTAGTGATAAACCTTAGGTTGTATTGTATGGGTAAATGCTACAGCTATTTTAGAGAACAGATCTTTAACCATGTCCATTTCTGATTTTTTTGTCATGTATTGTTACTGTTCTGATGCTTTTGCCAAATGTATTTTGCCTTCAAGAAGATTCATAGAAAATATATATTTTTTAAGATTTTATTTATTTGTCAGGGAGAGAGCACACAAGAAGGGGGAGTGGCAGGCAGAGGGAGAAGCAGGCTTCCCACTGAGCAAGGAGCTGGATGTGGGATTTGATCCCAGGATCCCAGGATCATGACCTGAGCTGACAGGATTTTTGACAAATACATGTGTTTGATATATTTAAAATCTTAAACTGACCTGGGTAAGAATTTCCAGAACTAATGGGAAAGCTGTGTTTAAACTAAATAAATATTAAAAACATAGGACTGAATGAATTAAAGAAAATGACAAAATATTCCTTTCTGAAAAAATTGAAGCATTTATCTTTTCTCCCTACCTGAACCCTCCAGAATTCGAAACTCAGTGAGTATTCTTTCTTCCATGGCAATTATAATAATTTGTGTAAGTTCCATGAGAATCTGTTCTCCCGGCAACAGGACACCATTGGAAACACTGGTGATATTACTAAGGCTTTGACTGGAATGTCATGTTTAAAATAGAACTGCATAGACCTGGATAGGATTAGACAGCTTTAAGGAATTAAGGTTGAGTTTTTGAAGCCAATAAAGCCCCTTGAGAATTTGGCCTGATATCTTGTTACGGATTTCCCAGCAGCCTGACCAGGTGAGTAAAGAAGTCACTTCCTGGAAGGTGCAGGGTATATTGGTGACCTCTAGAGGAGGAATACAGCTTCTACAGGTATTGCAGGCAAGTCTGATGACAAATGTTTGGCTTGACTCTGGCCTCAAAAGGCTATTAAAAGTTCAGTCTAGAGATTCCTTATCAAAAGTTCCAGCAAAGCAGATTTTAAAGGATCCGTATAATCAATCAGTGTTCTTGCTGAGCTTATGTAAACAATTCGGCTAATTTTGTTAAAAATGGACTTGTTTTTCAAACAAAGATTCCTGATTTGGCTATCTCTGGAAATGAGTGTAAGTTTAGAGAGAAAAGTGTGTTTCAATAAAGTATCTGTTTAGATGTTAGATTCGAGTTTAGATTGGCTTTAAATGTTTGTTATTTGCCTAAGCTAGACAACTTGAGGTTAACTTCAGAGGGATTGCCATAACAGTTCAGATATAGACAATCTTCTTGCTTGTTACTCTGTGGGGATAATAAAAGAGACCTTTAGGGCATATGATTATTTAAACATCTGGACAATGGGATGGACTCCAAAACAATTTGTGTAACTCAGCTGTCACCTTAATCAATTCTATGTGGCTGGGTAACAAAATTGCTCCTTAAAAGTCAGAGTGTACCCCATTCCATGAGGTTAACTATAGACTTGTGGAGATAATGGATAGAACCCCTTTCCTTATAATAGGACTGGAGAATGCACTTGGGGATGTCCTTATCTCCTGGGACAAGTCATTTCCTACTTTCCAGTGATTCCTCATAATTAGAATATTGTCAAGGCTAGACATCAGGTTTTATAATGGTTTTATCTCTTAGACATATTTGTCTTGGGAGGCATCTCTATTGATATAAATTACAAGTAGAGGCTTTAGCCAAGCACTCAGTAGCCACCTTTAACTAAGCCCAATACAAAGTCACCCCAATACTAGCACATATATGGAAATTTCTATTAGTAAAAATGTTTCTTGTTGTCCTATGTTAAATGTTACATGGGACTCTCTAGGCCATAGGAGAAGCCTTTCTCTTATCCTCAAATTATCAAAATTTTAACTGAATATGCTAACCGATAGACAGGCTCTGTCAACAAATTGACCAACTGCATAGTCCTTCCTATCAATACACTCAGAAGGATGATATCAAATATGGAGTGAAAATATGTGGCTTACTCCCACAATAGGATAATTAAGCCAAAGGTCCTTTTATGTGGAAAACAAAAACACCATATACTTGATTCATGACCCAATATTACTCACCAAATGTGATGGCTCACCCCAAAAACCTGTGACCATAAAATTAATTAACAGGAAACTTATTGGCTTGCTATGACTGGGCTAGCCCATCACACATCAGAAGCTAGCATCCACTGGGACACAATGATTATGTGGGGCAAATTTGTGTCCCTGGCTTCCATAAGGCTGGACTGGAATATGTACTATTGGTTATGCTTGGATACAATGTTGTAGCACTAAGACTATCACAAGTCCAGCTAATTTCCATATCTAAACAATGTGGGACAAGATCCATGTTTCATTGGTATGACCATCTGACACCTATTTTTTTTTTTCATCAGTAGGTTTAGAAGATGCCATATACTTCATGGAGGCCCTTGGTAAATACACTTTTAAAGTGTTAAATGACTCTCAAAACAGCATTACATTATTAAACACTAATGTAACTCAAATGCATAAACCAGTTCTACAAGGTAGAATGGCATTAGATGTCTTAACAGCAGCACAAGGAGGAACATGTGCCATTATTAAAGCAGAATGTTGCATCTACATTCCAGATTATAACAAAGCTCTATCAGGATTACTTACTTATATAAATAACCAAATCACCGCTCTTAAACACCCTACATTGTCATTTAATAATTGGTTAAGTTCTTGTTTGGGAGGTGGACTATGGTCCCTACTAAAAAGTCCCCAATCACACTTTTAAAAAAAGATTCATTCACTTATTTTAGAGAGACAGAGATATTGAGCATGAGAGGGAGAGAGTGAATCCTCAAGCAGTCTCCCTACTGAACAGAGAGCCTGACACAGGGCTAGATCCCAGGACACTGAGATCATCACCTGACCCGAAATCAAGAGTCACTACTTAATCAACTGAGCCACTTAGGTGCCCCTGCTTATCACACTTCTTATTTTTGTTATAATATTAATCCTAATATGTTGTATCACTTTGTTCTCTTCTATTGTTGAGATACATTCAAGTAGTTCCTAACTTCTTCACCCAGTAGAAAGATGGTCCTTACTACTTGAAACAAATTCATCCTAATGTCCACTGTGGACTCTACAGCAATGGCCTTCTGTAATAGTCACTTGCAGAGACAGATAGTGACCAATTTCAGTCCATATGTAGGGACATCTCTACAGTCCCTACTGGGTTGAATAAGTCATGGAATATGAGCCCTTTGCCCTTCAGCAACCTTAAATATTTAAGGACCAAAAATTGTTCAGGAGGGAAATGATGATAGATAGAAGTAGAAAAATGTTCGCTTTTAGCCCAGAACTCTCTCCTATAGCTTGCATTATTTTATTTTATTTTATTTTTATATTATTTATTTGGGAGAGAGAGTGAGAAAGAGAATATGAAAGGTGGAGGGTCAGAGGGTGAAGCAGACTCCTCACCAATCCGGGAACCCAACTTGGGCCTCGATCAATGGGATTCCAGGATTACTATGTGGGCTGTAGGCAGATGCTTAACTGACTGAGCCACCCAGGCACCTCAAGTTTGCATAATTTCAATAAGGATCAAATATGTGATACTTACTACATTCTTAAAGGGTCTAGAGACTTCCCATACATCTCACAATAGTTAATATCAAGATGAATGATGTAAGCACCAGAGAAATCTTGAAAAGCATTTTTATGAGTAGAAATTTGAAGAAAACACTTATGCTCTAATGCACCCTGCACATCTCCCCCTTTGAACACTAAGCATATAGCAATCATACAACAAAAGTGCAGCTCTTTCTGCCCGTAGGTCCTATTCTCATCCTCCTTAAATAAACTTACTAAGTTGCACCATTAAACATCTCAGGAGTTCTATTGTTTTAAAGATTTACTCATTAATTTAGAGATAAAAGGAGAGAGAGAATGTGGGGCTGGGGCAGAGGAAGAGACTCCTCAAGCAGACTCCCCACTGAACACAGAGCCCAACACAGTGCTTGATCTCACAACCCATGACTCTTGCTGAAGCCGAGAGTCAGAAGCTCAATCAACTGAGCCAACCAGGCATCCAATGAATTCTTTCTTGACTGTCATGCTCAATGATCATTCAACATTCTTAACATAAGAGTGTTTTATCAAGTCCATTAACCAAAATTGAGTCCCATTTCACCTTTATTTTCAAGTAAAGAGAACTTCATAGTTGGCAAGATTAATAAGTTCTAGAGATCTGATATAACACTGGACCTATACTTAACAATATTGTTTTGTGCACTTACAAACAAATTTAAGAGGTTATACCTCACCTTCAATATTTTTAACACACACACACATATTAAAAATAAAAGTAAAGTGAATAATCCTTTTAATGTATGCTTGTATCTTATTTGCTAGCATCTTGCTGAAAGGATCTGTACTCTGAAAACTATAGAACACTTATGAAATAAATTGAGGAAGAAACAAAAAATAGAAAAAAATTCCATGCACATGGATTAGAAGAATGAATGTCTATGCTACCAAAACTATCTAAATATCCAATGCAATCTGTATCAATATACCATCAGCATTTTTTCACAGAGCTGGAGCAAACAATCCTAAAATTTGTATGGACAGAAAAGACCCCAAGTAGACAAAGTAATGTGAATAATAAAATCAAAGCTGGAGGCATCACAGTTCCAGACTTCAAGCTGTATTACGAAGCTGTCATCATCAAAAGGGTATAGTACTGTCACAAAAACAGACACATAAAGTAATGGAACAGAATAAAGAACCCAGAAATGGACCGTCAGCTCTATGGTCAACTAATCTTTGACAAATCAGGAAAGAATATCAAAAGGAAAAAAAAATACAGTCTCTTCAACAAAAGGTTTTGGGAAAACTGAACAGCTTCATGCAGGAAAATGAAACTGGAACACTTCCTTATAACATTCACACAAATAAACTCAAAATGGAAGAACCACCTAAATATGAGACAAGAATCCATAAAATCCTAGAGGCAGCAACTTCTTTGACTTCAGCTGCAGCAACTTCTTGCTAGACACGTCTCCACAGGCAAGGGAAACAAAAGCAAAAATGAACTGTTGGGACTTCATCAAGATAAAAAGCTTTTGCACAGCAAAGGAAAGAGTAAAAAAACTAAAATGTAACCTATGGGATGGGAGAAGATATTCGCAAATGACATATCAGATAAAGGGCTAGTATCCAAAATCTATAAAGAACTTATCAAACTAAAAATGTAAAAAAGAAAAGAAAAGAAAGAAAAAGGTCAGAAGACATGAACAGACATTTCTCCAAAGAAGACATAGAAATGGCCAACAGACATAGGAAAATGCTCACATCAGGGAAATGCAAATCAAAACCAAAATGAGATACTGCCTCACACCAGTCAGAATGGCTAAAATTAACAAGTCAGGAAAAAACAAAGTGAGGATGTGGAGAAAGGGGAACCCTCTTACCCTATTGGTGCGAATGCAAACTGGTGCAGTCACTCTGGAAAAAGAGTATGGAAGTTCCTCAAAAAGTTAAAAATAGAGTCTCCCTACCACCCAGCTATTGCTCTATTAGGTATTTATACAAAGGCTACAAACACAGAAATATAAAGTGAACATGCTCCCCAACGTTTATAGCAGCAATGTCCACAATAGCCAAACTATGGAAAGAGCCCAGATGTCCATCGACAGATGAATGGAATATAGAAATGTTTTATATATATATTTTATATCAGCCACCAAAAGAATGAAATATTATATATTATATAAAGAATGAAATATTATATATGATATATACTATATATCAGCCATCAAAAGAATGAAATCTTGCCATTTGCCACGATGTGGGTGAAGCTAGAGTGTATTATACTAGGCAAAATAAGTCAGTCAGAGAAAGACAATTACCATACGCTTTCTCCCATATGTGGGATTTAAGCAATAAAACAGATGAACATAGGAGAAGGAAGGGGAAAATAAAATAAGATAAAAATAGAGAAGGAGGCAAACCATAAGAGACTCTTAACTAAGGGGAACAAACTGAGGGTTGCTGGAGGGGAGGTGGGTGGGGAATGGGGTAACTGGGTGATGGGAATTAAGGAGGGAACTTGATAGAGTGAGCATGGGGTGTTAAATGCAACTGATGAATCACTAAGTTCTACCCCTGAAACTAATAATACACTCTATGTTAGCTAAACTGAATTTAAATAAAGAATTTAAAAAATGATAAAAAAAAAAACAGTATCACATGAAGAAACTTATTGAGGGCATAGATATGCTGATTAAATTGTGGTGATTGTTAAACTGGTATTTTCATTTTTATTATAATTTTTTACACTTCACTTCTTCCTCCTCCCTCAACATGTCCACAAAAGGCTTGGGAGCCCTTTGCCCAGGTGACCTCATGCACCACTGTGATAAGGCTGGACTTTGCCACAAGTTTCCCTTCTTGCCCTCCTCATGTGAGTACCTAGTGATATTTAAATGCAGAAATTTATTTGTGCCTTTTATGTATGTGTCCCACCTTCACTCCAATAAAGATACCTGCCCATGAGCCTTCCCCCTCTTTAGGCTCCCAAACTGCTTAGCTGCCCCCTCTCTTGGCACTTCCTCTTCCTTTATCCTTGTAACCCCCTGTATGGAATATGACAGTTTCTCTAGAACATGTGAGAAAAATAAACTTTGTTTTCCTAAGTGTCCCTTGCATCCCAATTGTTATGACTGCATCTGATTGATCATCTTATCCAAGAAAAAAAACCAAATGTCCAAAATCAAAACTGTATATATTAAATATATGCATTTTTGTATATCAATTATGCTTCAATAAAGCTAACTTTAAAAAGAAAACTTCCCAGATATAATAGATTATTTTTGAGTTATGTCAAAATAAATTTATTATTTATTTATTTATTTATTTCAATTTATTTTCTAATGTACTAATCTCTTTCCTGCATTTTAATAGATGATGTTTCTGAGGAAGTGGATTAAGATACAATTTTAGAATTTAAAATTATCTCATTTATTTGTTGGAAAACTAAGTATATTTATCTCACTGATCAATAGCATGTCTTTCATTAAAATAAACATGAATATTCTCTATCAAAATGTCTTGACATTTCAGTGTTTACTTTTTCATGAAATAGAATATTTTGTACTTCTTTCAATTAACCTGTTGTTTGGCAAGTGCATGTCTTCTCACTTGGACAAATTTTCTCACAACTCTATGTAAATATAACACTTCCATACTGGAAGTGATATTCAATCTCAGTTCAAATGCATCCATGTGAACATAAGGGCATTTATTAAAGTCAAAATATTCAATACCCTGCCAAGGGCCATGCAGATGGATGGGTGTAACATGACCATGGGAGTCCAAAGTTTCTGACTCCGGGTTCTGACAGCTGTGGACAGAGAGCATTCTTCGAGAAAGCAAATTGTCTTTTCTTTTCTAGGCTCAGCTTAGAAAATGTGTTACATCAACTGGACCGAATTAATAACAGGGTGTTTTGAGATATTCCTCTAATATTATTTACAGTTTACAAATCTCCTTTGCATAATTATACGATTTTATCCTAAAAAGCATAGAAAAAGAAAGGGACACAGGAAGACAAGGGGGGAAAAAGACTAAAAGGAGAGCAATTCTGAGGTCCACAGGTCCAGGTAATAGGTAAAGAGCAGAGCCCTGGCAATGCGCTATGGAACAAAATGACTTCTGAGCTAAGTTCCAGGGTAAAGAAAAACCCAGCTGTCCCTCCATCTTACTCACCTGCACCTGGCCAGGGAACCAGAACCAAAAGAAGAAGGGTCCTGAGGTTCACACATAAAGACTGCATCCCAGCTGGTGGTCCCAGGGCTGGAAGGACAGACCTCTGTCCTCCCAAAAGCTACCATGGTTCCCAGTCCTGAGGTCTGGTTCACTTATATTCACACAGTTTCTAAAACACTGTGAACATGATTCCCAAACAGAAAACTGGCTTGTTAGGCCACTCACATATGGGAAAGTGAAAGCAGGAAGTGGACTCAGAACAACTGACTTATGCTTTTAGACATTAAAGGGCCTGATAAGAAAGAATGTTAAAGCAGGGTTATGGATCACAGCATGAAACAAACACCTTGCAGAATGAAGAAAATTCTGACCCTGTCTTCAGTTTAGTATTGAGACTGGTTCTCTGAATTAAAATTGAAAACCACTCTTTTACTCTTTCAAGGCAAATTAAATTAGTAACAATCAAATTTTCTTATGTGCTGAAAAGCAAACACAGACAGTGTCACATAATGCAGATGAAGCTCCTGTGCAGAGGTAGAGAGGTTGGACAGATTGCCTAGACTTCCAATCCCAAGGGAGAGTGTTTCAGTGATGTGTTTTAGTAGAGGGAGTCTTTTCCTTCTTTGATCCTACATTTTGGGAGCAAGCATGGGAGAAGCTGTGCTTCATATTTTAGCTACGGTATATAAACAAATATCACAAATTAATAGTAAAAATGAAAAAAAATAACCAATTATAAAAATGGGCCAAACAATATAAATAAACATGGTTTATGGTTACTCTAAGTTAGCCATAGAGTATAAATAGGTATATACTTATATGAAAATATGTAGAACTTTCTTAGCCATAAAGAAAATATGAAATAAAACATGATGAAATATCACTAAACATCTGTTGTATAAAAATTTTTTTTTCCCTAAGCAACAATGCCAATACTGGGAAAGACACAGATAAACTGGATAAATCATACATTGCTAATGAGAATGTAAAATGGCATACACACACTGGAAAAAAAGAAAGTTTTGTATTTTCTAATGAAAGTAAATATCAAAATGCCAAATGACACTAAAATTGCAATTGTTGGCAATATTCACAGAAAAATAAAACTATGTCTACATAAAATGTGTACACAAGTGTTCATAAAACCTTAAGTTGTAATAGTCAAAATTTTGAAATTTTGAAATAATCCAAATGTCCTCCATTCGGTGAGTAGTTAAACCATGGGACATCCCTAGTATGGTATACTGCTCATTGGTAAAACATAAACTATTGGTATACAAATTAACTTGTAGGATCTCAGTGGAATTGCATTGTGAAAAAAGAAATGACAAGGATTAGATACTGCTTGAGTCTATTCATAAAATATTAAAGTACAAACTTACATAAATGGACAATAGATTAGTGGTTTGCAGGGGTTAGGGACTGGGAATTGGGTCGAGGTGAGTGATAGATTCTGATATGACTAAAAAGGCTTAACACAAGAAATCTTTGTGATGATTTTACCTTTCTAATTCTTGGTTGAGGTTGTTACCCACATTTATGCATGAGTTAAAATTACATAAACTACCCCCCCACACACAAACACACACTCAATGAGCACATTTAAAAGTAGTAACATATGAACAGTTTCTGTGGACTGTAGTCCATTCAATTTCCCAGTTGTGACATTATGCTGGGATTATACAAAATACTACCACTGAAAGATATGGGGGAAGGGACTTCTATGTACCAAATTTGCTACTTTTCACATGTCTATAATCATTTCATACTAAGTAAAAAAAATCAAAAATGTAAAATAGGGATGTCTGGGTGGCTCAGTCAGTTAAGTGTCTGCCTTCAGCTCAGGTCATGATCTTAGGGTCCTGCGATTGAGCCCTGTGTCAGGCTCCCTGCTCAGTGGGGATTCTGCTTCTCCCTCTCCCTCTGTTTTTCTCCCCCTGCTCAAGCTCTCCCTCTCTCTCTCTCAAGTAAACAAATCAAATCTTTAAAAAAATGTAAAGTGTAAAAAGTCAAAGTGGGAGAAAAATCAGGGATACTAAATGATAATAGGTTGGTTTTATATGTAGAAAAGAAATGTTACAGGGTTAGATACAGTGTAATGTATGGTGTGAAATAAATTAATTTTTAATAAAATTTAAATTATTTTAAATAAGAACAAAATAGAAGTTATCAATAAAATAAGAAGACATACAAATGGCCAACAGATACAAGAAAAAAATGCTCCGCATTATTTACCATCAGAGAAATACAAATCAAAACCAGAATGAGATACCACCTCACACCAGTCAGAATGGCTAAAATTAATGACAGGGAAAAACAAATGTTGGTGAGGAGGTGGAAAAAGGGGAATCCTCTTACACTGTTTGTGCGAACTGTATGGAGTATCCTCAAGAAACTAAAAATAGAGCTACCCTATGAACCAGCAATTGCACTACTAGATATTTATCCCAAAGATACAGATGTAGTGAAAAGGAGGGGCACTTGCACCCCAATGTTCATAGCAGCAATGTCCACAATAGCCAAACTGTGGAAAGAGCCAAGATGTCCTTCAAGAGATGAATGGATAAAGAAGATGTCGTCCATACATACAATGGATTATTAGCCATCAGAAAGGATGAATACCCAACTTTTACATCAACATGGATGGGGCTGGAGGAGATTATGCTAAATGAAATAAGTCAATCAGAGAAAGACAATTATCATATGGTTTCACTCATATGTGGAATATAAGGAATAGTGTAGAGGATCATAGAGGAAAGGAGGGAAAACTAAATGGGAAGAAATCGGAGAGGGAGACAAACCATGAGACACTCTTGACTCTGGGAAACAAACTGAGGGTAGCAGAAAGGGAGGTGGGTGGGGGATGGGATAACTGGGTGATGGGCATTAAGGAGGGCACGTGATGTGATGAGCACTGGGTGTTATACACAACTAATGAATCATTGAACACTGCATCTGAAACTAATGATAAAGAAAAAAAAAAAAAAATGAAAGCCCTGAAAATAAAACATAAATGTTTAGGATAGAGAACTGGAAGGCATAATATTAGATTTCAAAGAAAAATCACACATTAATGTGGGCAGTTATACATCTACTAAGCATTAATTTAAACATGCTAGGGCACCTGGGTGGCTCAGATGGTTAAACATCTGCCTTCAGCTCAGGTCATGATCTCAGGGTCCTGGGGTGGCGCCCTCCATTGGGCTCCCTGCTTGGTGGGGAACCTGCTTCTCCCCCTCTCTGGTGTTCCCCCTGCTTATATTCTCTCTTCCTATCAAATAAATATATAAAATCTTAAAAAAATATAAACATGATTTTTAAAAAAGTGTTTTCTAATTTCCAGAAACCCTTTGCTGTTGAAGTCTTTTTGGAAATTAGAAGACACACCTGATTTATTAATTCAACATTTTAGTTGATGTTCACTCATTTCTAAATCCTTAAGCTACACTGATATTTAAAATAAATAAACCTACAGAGAGTCTGGTTTCCAGTCTGGCATGTAAGGAGCTTGGAAGTCCTCACTCCCATTCTCAGAATGAAAGAAAACAGAAAAAGCAATGAAGAGACTGAATGAAAGAAAACAGAAAAAGCAATGAAGAGACTGAAAATGAACAACTCTTAGGTCCATGAGAAAGTTGATTTCACAGGGAAAACAGCTGTCCCCAAATCAGAGCGACCAACAGGCAGCTACAGAGAGTCACCGTGTACCCCACAGTAGGAACCACCCCCGGAACTAAGGAGGAAACTTAAGCTGTGATAGATGAGTGCTGCACGCTTGGGAGGCATGATTTTGAGAGTTAAAATCTTAAAAAGCTTAAAAGGGAGTCTTTCTCAGGGGGACACACCCACTTTCCTGAACTTTACCTCCAGGAGCTCTTCTAGATTCCCGTAATGAAGGTTGGAGAAAAATCTCCTCAAGTAAGCAGCAGAAAGAGGAGAAAAGTGGCCATTTTGAAAGACTCCCAGAACATCCTGTTCTTAAACGGCTTGTCCTCAAAAGACTTTCTCAGACAAACAAAAATTGAGTTTCTTGCAAGAAATGGTAAAAAAAAAAAAAAAGTTTTCCAGAAAGAAAAAATATATATATATATGTATGTGTTTATTGCCATTTTGTTACTGATGTTTGGTTGTTTCTGTAGTTCTCTATTACTTTCTTCCCTTGCTCTTTTCTCTCCTGATTGGTTGGTTTTCTTTAGTGATATACTTGGATTCCTTTCTTTTTATCTTCTGCCTGTCTATTACCAGCTTTGATTTGTGGTTACCACTACATTTGTGTATAACATCTTCTGCATATCACAGTCCATATGAAGCTCATAGTCACTTACATTTGAGTCCATTCTTTACTCTTCACCCTCCACATTTTAGGTATATGGTGTTATATTTTTACCGATGTCCTTATTTTTACTGCTTTTTTTGCTTCCTACATTTCTTACGCTTACCTATGGTCTTTCCTTTCCCCTCAGAGAGTCCTCTTTAACCATTCTTACACAGCTAGTTTAATGGTCATGAATTCCTTTAACTTTTGTTTGTCTGGGACACTATCTCTTCTAATCTGAAATATAGCTTTGATGCATAGAGTATTCTAGGCTGCAGATGTTTTCCTTTCAGCCCTTTGAATATATCATTTCATTTTCTTCTGTCTTGCAAAATTTCTGCTAAAAAATCTGCCAATAGCCTTATGGGGTTACCCTTGTATGTAACTATTTTCTTTTCTCTTGCTGCTTTTAAAATTCTCTCTTTATTACTACGTTTTGCTGTTCTAATTACTATGTGTCTTTGCATGGACCTCCTTGGGTTGATTTTGTTGGGGGCTCTTTGTTCCTCCTGGATCTGAATTTCGGTTTCCTTTCCCAGGTTCATGTAGTTTTCAGCTATTACTTCTTCAAATGAATTTTCCCATCCTCTCTCTTCTCTTTCTGGGATCCCTATAATGCAAATATTATGCTTGATGGTGTCACTGAGTTCCCAAAGTCCACTATGATTTTACATAATACTTTTTCCCTCTCATCAGCTGAGCTCGATTACCTTCCTTTACTCTATCCTCTGGGTAGCTGATTCACTCTTCTATTTCCTGTACTGCAGTATTTATTCCATTTAGTGTATTTTTAATTTCATTTATTGTTTTGTTCATTTCTAATTGGTTCTTTTTTATCCCTTTGTTGAGGGTCGCACTGATGTCTTCCACTCTTTTCTCATGTCCAGTGAGTATCTTTATAACCATTACTTTATTCTCTCTGATATATATTACTTATCTCCATCTCACTAAGGTCTCTTGCTGTCATGTGTCCTGTTCTTTCATATGGGACATATTCTTCTGTCTCCTCATTTTGTCTATTTGTGTGTGTGTGTGTGTGTGTGTGTTTTCTTCTATGTTAATAAAGTCAGCTCCACCTCCTCCTCTTGAAAGTAGTGGCCTTATTAAGAAGGGGTCTTATAGGCCCTAGAGTGTAGTATCCACCATGGCAGAGTGGAAGCACAGAGGAACCTGACACTTGAGATGTGCCTCCTGTGTGTGATATGCACATCTGCTGTTTTGGTTAAGTCACTCTGTTTTTTTGTCCAGTCATCTGCAGTGCCTCTCTTTGCCTGTTGTTGGCAGTGTTCGGTCCTGTGGTGTTAGTGAACAAGTCTGTGTCTGCCTTAGGGTGGAGTTGAGTCAGACAGCCTTTTTCAGATTTAGTAGCACCAACCTGCATGGTATTTTCTTATGTTGTTCCCCAAGACACTTTCATTGACATGTGGGACCTGCAATCAGACTAGCTGTCTACCCCCAGCCCACTGCTGGGACAGCGGTCTGAGTGATGTATTTGCTTACCATTCCCTTTCCCTAGGACAAGAGTCACTTTGGAGTGGTGTGGCCCCTGTCAGTGTTTCATACACACTGCCAGGCCTGTGATTCCAATTTGGAAGGGCTCTGGCCAAGAGATTATTGGAGGGAACATATCCACAACTTTCATGGGGGTAGGGCACACAGTGTTAAAAAGGTCTGTGCTGAGGTCCTCTGTGAGAGTGGACCTGCAGTGCTGAGACTTATCCAAGTCTGGCTGGCGAAGGTGGACTCACAGAGTACTGGGGGAAGTGGGGGCAGGGAGTGTGAGAAGTGGTTTTAGCAAGGTTTGTGCTGTTTTTTGGGTGTAGGGGACCAGCAGTGCTGGAACTGATCAGGCCTGGTGGATGAGGCAGATCCGATGAAGCACGGAGGTGGGGGCGAGATCACAGTGTTAACAAGTTAAGTAGGGAGTGCCAGCACTGTGCTTGTTCCCACAGGTTGCTGTGTTTTGGCTGGGTGATGGGGAGGATAATGGTACTTGCCAGGTCCTTAGTTCCTGGAGAAGTCTTCCAAAGATCCCTGGCCCCCCACCACATGCTTTAAGATTAGTATAAACAAATCTCCCTCCTCTTGCCCCAGGTGTTTCAAACTTTTTTTTTTTTTCCTATGCCCTCTGTGGGCTTTTTGTTGTGTTGTCTCTCTAAGGGCAGGGACTCATTTTCCTCTCACCCTACTGACTCTCCAAGAGCTAAGCCCAGTGGTTTTTAAAATTCCAAGTTTTAAGTCCCCGGGTTATAAGGAACTTACAAGATGTGGCCCCTCTGGTTTAAAAACCAAATGTTAAATTGTTTTCCTTAATCAGGGTCCCCAGTGTGATAGTCAATTTCTTTGTCCTTTCCATGTCTGTGGGTCCTTCCTTCCAGTGGACAGTCCCATGGTTCTGTTTAGATCCTCATGTTCCCACCCTACTTACCCTCTTTGATGTGTCCTCTTCTCTACATTTAGCTGTGGAGTTTGTTCCGTCTGTCTTCAGGGGGTTTTCTGAGTTATTCACACTGATTTGACTGTTAACTAGTTGTACTCATGGCATAATGTGAGCTTAGAGTCCTCCTACTCTGCCATCTTCCCTGGTCTGATAACTCTAGCTGATAGAATTCTTTATTAAAAAAATGTGGTTGCCTGGGTGGCTTAAGCAGTTAAGCGTGTGCCTTTGGCTCAGTTCATGATCTTGGGATCCTGGAATCAAGCCCCATGTTGGGCTTTCTGCTCAATAGGGAGTCTGCTTCTCAATCTTTCACTGCCCCTTCCTCCTGCTGATGGTCTTTCTCTCTCTCTTTAAAAGGAAAAATATTTAAAAAATAAAAAATAACCGTTTAATTAATAAAACAATTCAGTGTATTATTGGATAAATCATGGACAAACATCAATATTGATTTCAGACTGTTAAAAATGTAGAAGAGTTATGGGTGTTATTCTCTATGACACTATAAAACATCAAGAAACATATTTGGAAATTATCTGAAAAACTCTATGTATAACATCACTAGATTTTACTAAGTGGCTTTAATGATATGAATTACTAGAGAGAAAATTTATAATCCATGATTATGAAAAGCATATATTTTAAAGAAACAGTTATCCTCCAAATTACTATATGTACCCAAAGACATTTAATCAATTGAAAGTTCTTCAGGGAAAGATGTATGAGGTTTGTTCCTGATGATTTGACTGCCCATAGAGGACTAAAATAAAATAAAATAAAATAAAATAAAATAAAATAAAATAACTGAAAAGAAAAAAGCATAACAGAAAATTCACTAAAGGCCATTTAAAGCCATTAAGAAAACATGAACTACAGCTAGATAATTAACAATGAGATTATATAAATCTCAAGATTTTACAGAAGTGCAAATAGAAACCATAATAATCTATAGTCAGTTTTTTTTTTTCATTCTCAGCCAGAGGAAAAAAAACTTGATGAATAAATTTGGCAACTTAATGGGGAAAATAACACTCTCATTGTCTAAAGTGATGCAAGGTATTTACAAAATATTGGATCAGTTCTAATAAAATATAAAATAAAATTACCTGCCACACAGTAATTACTATAATATTAAAAACTCTACACAATCACAACATCCATCTTTAGATAGGATATTGTTAAACAAATTAAAGTGTCTGTAGATCTTTATGCAGCTGTTTAGCAAAGATGATAGTTATTTGGCCCTCTTGTGGAATGATTTTCATGTCATATTGATGCATAAAAAATTAACTTACAGAGTCATGTAGAATAGTATTTTTTGTGCATTGTATGTTGTTTGTTTATGCATGGTTTTGTTTGTACACCCATATTAGGGTGCTGTAAGAGTGTTTTCTTCTAGTCCCTCAACTTAGTTTTAGTTACAAAATTGATAAAATAGAATCTAAGAAATCCCCCAACAAAAACACATACACACAGTTACCGCCACCACCAAAATGTTCCTCCAACATTTATTGCTTCCAAATCATCACTCAACACCACTGATTCCTCATACGTGTAAGTGAAGACTAGAGAGAGAGAAAAAAAAAATGACTAAGGGACTTTAAGCCATTCCATGCTTAGGTGTGCAATATTCTTGTTGAAAAGTTATTCCATTCCATCCCAGCATAGAAGGCAATTGAATGCTTCTAACCCCGGAAAATAGGAGCATCTAAGAAATGGACTACCCATTTATTTAAAAAAATCATCTTTGTTATATGCCAGGCTTTGTGTTAACAAAGGTGATATGTGCATATGTGTCTAATTCACAAGAGCTATGTCTAGTAAACATATTATGGTAGCAAAGATGATAGAATATCTGATTCTGGACACAATTCCTATGTGACATGACATTTGAGATTTATTTTGCTATCACACTTCGACCTCATGAAGAAAACTTCTTGTGAATTTTGGTTTATTGTACAAACAATCTCAAATGGGCTATGTTTTTTCTCTCTCTTTTAAGTAATTCTGCAAACTCAATGATGCCTATTTTGATTGTTCTATTAGGTTCTAATTTTTGCATTTATTTAGTATATAATATGGGCCAACATTTGTATAGATACATCCCTGGGAACACAGTTGAAAGAGAAGTAGATGCATGGTCCTGTATGCTGTGCTGGAATTCTTCCATGAAGGCAAATAAATGATCCAAGAGTCGATGGGTGAACAATTATTAGAAACATCAATATATTTCAGCAAAGTCCCAACATGATGAAGATTTACTCACCAAAACAAAGATTCCTATAAATATGAGCCCCACAAATAAATCAGCCCATTGGGTGTGAAATATAAAACTATCATTTTGTGGTTTCTGAAAGTTCTGGAATATGAAATTTATATGTCCAGTGGGAAACAATTTAAGAATAAAAAGGATAGTGCCTCATATCAGTGAGGTCATATGACACATGTCTTTCTCTGATTGATTTATTTCGCTCAGCATAATACCCTCCAGTTCCATCCACGTCGTTGCATATGGCAAGATCTCATTCCTTTTGATGGCTGCATAATATTCCATTAATCTCAGGAAACAAACTGAGGGTTGCTGGAGTGGTGGGCGGTGGGAGGGATGGGGTGGCTGGGTGATAGACATTGGGGAGGGTATGTGCTATGGTGAGCACTGTGAATTGTGCAAGACTGTTGAATCACTGATCTGTACCTCTGAAACAAATAATGCAATAAATGTTAAGAAAAAAAAAAGAAGATAGTAGGAAGGGAAAAATGAAGGGGGGGAAATCGGAGGGGGAGACAAACCATGAGAGACTATGGACTCTGAGAAACAAACTGAGGGTTCTAGAGGGGAGGAGGGTGGGAGGATGGGTTAGCCCAGTGATGGGTATTAAATAGGGCACGTTCTGCATGAAGCACTGGGTGTTATATGCCAACAGTGAATCATGGAACACTACATCAAAAACTAATGATGTAATGTAGGGTGATTAACATAACAATAAAAATTTTTAGAAACAGAATAAAAGGGAGAAAACCCCTTATCACCCTCATAGAAAAACATAATTCTACCCTGTCTTTTTCCTGAACAATAAAAACTTATCCAGAACTACACAGCTTTGGTGTAGTGTTGAAACTACAGGAAAAGAATAGAAAAATGTGACAGGATATTTTACCACTCCTGGACCCTAGCATAATCATCGTTCTTACACTGTCTTGGAAGTAATTCTATCCTACGGTAACATGAGGTATCTCAGATTTTGTGAAGTATTTTACAACCCTCTGATAACTTTCCACAGTCTCTCTATTTATACATATATTACTCATACATGATAATCTTTTTCACTCCCAAATTATAAATAGGATAATATTATATGAGTTAGAGAAAGATAGCATTAGTTTAAGTGGAAATGGAAGTTGATGACACATTAAATTGATTATGGACCCTTTGGCAGTGCCACACTTGGAGGCCAACTGAGACAGCAGTGGGACATGGCTCCTCCAAGCGGTTGCAGCACCGCAGCTGGTACTACTCCTGCTGGTGCAGAACCTAGAGCCACACCCTCTGTCACTGTGGTATGTGCTTGTTACTGCCTCCTACCACTATCTCCAGGGAGAATTCCATGCCGGACTTCATCTCCACATCACCAGTTTGCTTTGTTTTGTTTTTCGTTCTAAGTATGTTTTCTATGGAGGGATATATTGCAAATACATAAATCATAAATAACAGCTCGATGAGTTTTTCATAAAGGAGAAACAGTCTTATAACCCCCAGCCACATCAAGAAACAGACCTCACCAGACTTCCAGAGTTCCCTTTGCATGTCCTCGTGTTGCAACACCCTAGAAAGATAACTTATTCTTACTAATATCACTGTAGATGAAATTTCCCTGTTTTTTTTTTAACTTTAGATGATGGTATCACTCATTTATATCTAAATTATTTCACTGAACATCATGCTCATGAAATTTGTCTGTATTATTGCATGTGTCTATTGGTAGTTGGTTCTCATTTCTGTGTAGTATCCTATTACATGATTATGACAAAATGTATACTGTTATTGATGGACACTTGAATCATCTTTGGCTCAGGATTATTATAAACAATGGTTTTATAAAGATGAATTTGGTGTACATATGTACACATTATACATGGGATGTCAATTAGTTATATTTGTAGATATGAAATTATCAAGCTGTAGGGTTATCAGAAAATCCCAACTCCCCCCAAAAGAAAGACTGTTCCAAAGTAATTATAAATGAGATTTATCACTAACTTTGACAGTGCATTCTAACATGAATGCATATGATTGGAAAACATTGTTAGTATTCCAGCAGTGTAACTGCAAGAGAAGCTAGGAAAAACAGGCGCTGGCTTCCCTCTTGGAGAGGCATCAATACATATGCTGAGAAACCACACTTACAGGAAGAGTTTTCAAAATCACATGGCAGTGAAAACAAAAATAAATAAAAACTTCAAAAATGACAAAATGATTACGATATTGTACACCTAAAACTAATATAACACTATATGTTAACTATACTGTAATTAAAAATTAATAATAAAACTATAAATTTATATACAATAGATGTTCATTAATTTTCTTTAATTCTTTATATCCATAGCATAAAATGTGGAGACGATTGATTGTCTTTAGCTTAGTGTTAATTAAATATTATATGGCAGGCATTTTCACTATTTGCACTAATGCTTTGAGGGAAATATTGCTATAATAATGCACTTTAATTGAAAAATTAGAAAACCACTGAAATAAAACAATCTATTCAACAAACTATTGGCCTTAGACTGATACTCTTTGGGCCTATATTATTACTGTTTTCCATCAGAGCTTGCTACTCGTAACTGAAAACACAAAAGAGTGTTATCTTTCATTGAACTGGAAGGAGTTGAATTTGAACATTTCTGTTTTCAGAGTGGGACACTGGAAAATTATAGTGAGGAATCAGTCCATGGACCTTGAGAGAGACTGCTGGCCTGCTCACCATACTCATTCCCTTCCCTGGGAGATTATTAGAACTTATTAACAGACTGTGATGGCAGGTTTGTCCATGAGGTTTGCTTTGGTCACAAATGGAAGTGAATGTCAATGAGACAAAAGTAATCAGTGTGTGTATTTGACCAAATTCTCTGCTTTCTGCCACAGCAACCAGGAAGATCCAGGTAGGTGCTACTCAGTCAGAATGAAGATGAAATTCCAGTGGGAACAAAACCCTCAGATGGTTCATAATGGATGTGTCATATAAAATAAAGCAATCTTTGTGGAATTAAGCTACGTCAAGAAGGTTATTTATTTTTTCAACACCAAATAGTTTTTCTGAGTAATGTTTTACTCCTTTGTCAACACAGAAATTTGACAAGAGGGTATCTAGGTCTTATATTTTTAATAAAGCAGTTATACTCTAACCTGAACTGCTTACTTGGAGATTTTAAATATACATACTTTAATAGTTTTCACAAGAAAGTACAGGTAATGGTGACATTTTTCCTGATCCATAGCTGTGTGGAAATCTGTATCGTCTTATTAAACTAGCAGTGATCTTGGACTTGAAATTGCTAGTGGAGGTGAAACTGGCCTTGTGTTAATCAGGTGTCTATTTGGAGCAAAAGACAGAAAATATTCTGGCAGATTTTCAGAAGCACCATGAGTAATCATATCAATAACACCATGTTCATTCAAATGCCCTCTATTCTAGAACAGAGAGCTTTAATGGGTGGATGATTTAATTCTGCTTATTAGCTGATCCTTGGGATGTTTGAGATGTTAAAAGTAGCTTGGCTTCGAGACTCTGGTTACAGTCCATTAGTTGCCTTCATTTTTCCTCTCATAAAAGTGACATATTTGAAACATTTAAATAGCATGTTTCATCTACAATTCCTGGTCTTGCCCACCTGTTCCTGGAATTTCAGCTTGCAGAGTTTTTAAATTTCCTAATAACAGTGACCTTCTGTCAGTGTTTACAATACTTGGATAGTGAACGTAGATTGGGTATCCAAGCTCCAGGAATTCTGTCATAGGTAGGAGACTTTAATCAACCCCAGAGAACAGCCATACACATACTTTCCAAATACAAGAAAAGAATTAAGTACTATATATATATCATATATATATATATATATATATATATATATATATATATATCTGTATCTATAATCTATATATCTGTATCTGTAGATCCCACATCTCCTTTAGCCAAACATTTATTGATGGACTGGACCCTTGGGTTGTTTCCAGACCTAAGCTATTATAATAATGCTGTAATAAATATAGGGGTGCTTACATCTTTTTGAATTTGTGTTTTTATTTTCTGTGTAAATACACAGTAATGGAATCACTGGATCATATGGTAATTCTATTTTTAATTTTTTGAGGAACCTCCATACTCTTCTGTCAGTGACTATACCCATTTGCATTCCCATTACTAGTAAAAGGGTTCCCTTTTCTCCACACTTATTTCTGTGTGTCTTTGTGTTTTCTTTTGTTTTGTTTTGTTTTTTTAGCCATTCTAGCAGGTGTAATGTTATATCTCATTGTGATTTTAATTTGCATTTCCCTTATGATTAGGTATGTTGAGCATCTTTTCATGTGTCTATTGGCCATCTGAATGTTTTCTTTGTAAATATGTCTATTCAGGACCTCTTCCCATATTTTATTGGAGTTTTTGGGTTGTATAAGTTCTTTATTTTGGATATTAACTCCTTATCAGATATATATTTGCAAATATCTTCTTCTATTACTAGGTTGCTGTTTTGTTTTGTTGATGGCTTTCTTTGCTTTGCAAAAGCTTTTTATTTTGCTATAGTTCCAATTGTTTAATTTTGTTTTTGTTTATCTTGCCTGAGGACACATATCTAGAAAAAATGTTTCTACTCCCAATACCAAAGAAATTACTGCATATGTTTCTTCTACAAGTTTTGTGGTTTCCAGTATCACATGAAGATCTTCAATCTATTTTTTTAATGTTTATTTATTTATTCATGAGAGTCAGAGAGAGACAGAGAGAGGCAGAGGCAGAGGGAGAAGCAGGCTCCCCGACTAGCAGGGAGCCTGATGCGGGACTCGATCCCAGGACCCCGGGATCATGACCTGAGCCAAAGGCAGACGCTTAACCGTCTGAGCCACCCAGGCGCCCGATCTTTAATCAATTTTGAGTTTATTTTTTCTGTATGGTGTAAGAAAGTGGTCCAGCTTTTTTGGGTGGTGCTGTCAAGCTTTCCCAGCACCATTCATTGAAGAGAGTGTCTGTTCCCCATTGTATATTATTGCCTTTTTTATCGTAGATTAATTGACCATATCAAGACAGGTTCATTTCTGGGCTCTCTATTTTGTTCTGTTGATCTATGCATCCATATTTGTGCCAATGCCATACTGTTTTGATTATTATAGCATTTTAGTATATTTTGAAATCTTTAATTGTGATACCTTCAGCTTTGTTCTTCTTTCTCAAGATGGCTTTGGCTATTCAAGATTTTTTATGGTTTCATAAAAATGTTAGTATTATTTGTTATAGTTTTATGAAATTTTTTTTTGTTTTGGAAACTGGATATCTTTTTTTTTTATTCTTATGTTAATCCCCATACATTACATCATTAGTTTTAGATGAAGTGTTCCATGATTCATTGTTTGTGCATAACACCCAGTGCTCCATGCAGAATGTGCCCTCCTCAATACCCACCACCAGGCTAACCCATCCTCCCACCTCCCTCCCCTCTAGAACCCTCAGTTTGTTTTTCAGAGTCCATCGTCTCTCATGGGTCGTCTACCCCTCCGATTTCCCCCGCTTCATTCTTCCCCTCCTGCTACCTTCTTCTTCTTTTTTCTCTTAACATGTATTGCATTATTTGTTTCAGAGGTTCAGATCTGAGATTCAACAGTCTTGCACAATTCACAGCGCTTACCAGAGCACATACCCTCCCCAGTGTCTATCACCCAGTCACCCCATCCCTCCCACCCCACCCCCCACTCCAGCAACCCTCAGTTTGTTTCCTGCCATTAAGAATTACTCATATCAGTGAGATCATATGATACATGTCTTTCTCTGTTTGACTTATTTCACTCAACATAATACCATCCAGTTCCATCCACATCGTTGCAAATGGCAAGATCACATCCCTTTTGATGGCTGCATAAGATTCCATTGTGTATATATACCACCTCTTCTTTATCCATTCATCTGTCGATGGACATCTTGGCTCTTTACACAGTTTGGCTATTGTGGACATTGCTGCTATAAACATCGGGGTGCACGTACCCCTTCGGATCCCTACTTTTGTATCTTTGGGGTAAACACCCAGTAGTGAAATTGCTGGATCATAGGTTAGCTCTATTTTCAACTTTTTGAGGAACCTCCATACAGTTTTCCAGAGTGGCTGCACCAGCTTGCATTCCCACCAACAGTGTAGGAGGGTTCCCCTTTCTCCACATCCCCGCCAACATCTGTCATTTCCTGACTTGTTAATTTTAGCCATTCTGACTGGTGTGAGGTGGTATCTCATTGAGGTTTTGATTTGGATTTCCCTGATGCCGAGCGATATTGAGCACTTTTTCATGTGTCTGTTGGCCATTTGGATGTCTTCTTTGGAAAAATGTCTGTTCATGTCTTCTGCCCATTTCTTGATTGGATTCTTTGTTCTTTGGGTGTTGAGGTTGATAAGATTTTGGATACTAGCTCTTTATCTGATATGTCATTTGCAAATATCTTCTCCCATTCTGTCTGTTGTCTTTTGGTTTCTTCCAGATTGCCCAGTTTGTTGGCATATAAATTGTCATAATATTCTTATAGTTTTTTGTACTTTTGTGGTGTTAGTTGTGATCTCTCCTCTTACATTTCTGATTTTATTTACTTGGGTCCTTTCTCTTCACTTTTTGAGAGGTCTGGCTACAGGCTTATAAATTTTATCAATTCTGTCAAAGAAATAGCTCTTCAGTTTCATTGATCTGTTTCTACTTTCTTTGTTTCTGTGTCATTTATTTCTGCTCTAATCTTTATTATTTCCCTTAGTTTGCTGTATCAGTGATTTGTTCCTCTGCTTCATCCATCCTCATTTACATGGAATCCATTCAGGTTTGCATTTCAGTTACAGCTTTTTTATTTTTGGTTTGACAGATTTTTAATTCTTTTTCTCTGTAATAAGCAATTCTCTGTTGTCTTCTATGCTTTTTTCAAGCCCAGCTCATATCCTTATAATTCTTGTCTAAAATTCTGTTTCAGACATCTTACTTATATCTGTATTGATAAAATCCCTGACAGTTACTTCTTCCTGTTTTTTCTATGAGGGTGAATTCCTCCATCTTGTCATTTTGTCTGGGTCACTGTTGTGTGTGTGTGTGTGTGTGTGTGTGTGTGTGTGATTGTTATGAAAGCCAGTTATATTCCCACTCCTGAGGGTAATGGTTATATTAAGAAGAGATCAAAAAAAGGTGGGGGAGGGGTTCTTTTATGCAGTCTGCTGTTGTGTTTTATCTGTTCCTACCATCAGGTGAGTTTTCTGCAATTCCTCATTCCCTGCAGTTGGAGATGTTTGGACCCCTTCTTCCACTGTGTGTCAAATTTTAACTAGCTGTGTTTTGGTCTGCTTGTTAAAGGAAGCTAGATTAAAACAAACAAACAAACAAACCTATTTCCCCTAGAGCATAAGCTATGCCCCACCAGTTATTTTGCCCCTGGAGAGGCCACACCACCACTCCCAAATGCACTCCAAGAAGGGGAACTGTTTGTCCCTGTGTGACCTAGGGGATCCTCAGACCAAGCTGCCCACTCCTGGGTCTCCACCCTCCTTCCCCACAGGAGCACTGCTAAGCCTGCCAGCATGACTCTGGTAATGGCACAGACCTTTAAAACCAAACTTTGCACTCCGTTGTTATAATAACTCACAGTAGTCAGCCCCTCTCCTTTTCCCAGTCAATGGTTTTGGACATGAATTTTTCTTGCGTAATCCCCTGCCTGCTGCTTTCACTCTTTCTCTCCCTCTCTCACTCCTCTCTGTGATCAGGGCTTCCTCCTTTCTGTGGCACCCACAATTCTTGTCTCCCTCAAATCAACTCTCCTCAGCTCCTACTTTTCATGAGGTGGATATTTTTCTCCCTCTAGATATGTGGTTTGTTCTCTCGGTCCTCAGATCAATTTAATGGGTATTTAGAATGATTTGATATTTATCTAGCTGTGTTTGAGGGATGAGGCAAGCTTAGGATTCTCCTACTCCTCTGCCATCTTAACTCCTCTTGATTTTCTTAGTTTTAATTAAAGCAGAGTTTCAGGCATTTCAGCAAAATGAGCTTGTGTTGTGTCTTATGTAACTGGAATAATTAATTTTGGCAAATTATTTTTGTCATGAATTTCCCCCTTGCCCTAATTTTTCCACATTTTCTAAATTGTATTCTACAAGACAGTTTAATATTAGAGGAAAGACACTTCAATATGTTAGAAGCCACTTCTCTTTAGAATTTATCTATGCCCTCTAGCTAAAGGCTACCCATAAAACACCCATAATTGAATGAGTCGGGTATATTTCTCACTGCAGTAAGGGAAAATATACATTGTTGGGAACTGTGGAGTGTCTGAGTGAAGGGATATTAGAGGTAACAGGAATTAGAACATTTTCACTTAATTATTGTTGTAATGAGCAACATAGATTTATCATTATTACTATTTATTTTATTATTATTTTTTGTAAAGGAGTGAGAGTTTTTACTTGATCATTGTAATGAGCTATGTTTAGAAGGCATTTCAAGCTCATTTTTCCCTCATTAGTTTTTTGAAGGCCCTGAAATAGCTGGGGACCTTTTTCCTACTGTTAACTTGAGGAGGGTAAAATATGTCTGTATTTTGGCTTGTCAAGATTCCTTTCTCAGCCACTAGGCATCCTATAGTACATAATCTAATTTTCACTAATATGTATTCTCTTAAGCAGACAGCATCCCAGAGGAGTTCTTTCTCATGGGCCATATTCTAACCTTCAGGAAACATGAGATCTTCACCCAGAAAAGCTCTCAGTGCACAGATCATGCAATACAGCACTCCTCCATTACACTACAGAGTAGCCAGTGGCCCTTCTCTTACTCTCAACATCCCAGGGAGAAGGCAAACATAAGTCCACTGTGTTCTTTAGATTTCATAAAAAGGACTGACTAACTAACCTCTTAATTTTTTCCCCATATGTTTTAAGTGAGGGACAGGCAAGCATAACATCTTCCAATTTTCTGGGACAGTAACTCAGAACACACCTACAGATCTTTCTTAAAACCTCCATGTACTCTCTTGACTTTATTAAATATCCCATGCCAATGAACAGGTAGATTCTTGTAACCAGATTGAGGCCCTCCTTTAAAATAGCCTATGATGATGGATTTGGTATTCATTTGGAATAGTTCACTTATTATTATTATTTTGTTCAAGGATTTCATTTTACCATTTTTACTTATATATGAAATATTTTATTATAATATGCCCAATGGTCTGTTAGTGGCACAAAGAAAATCCATTTCAGCTCAGCCTGTCATGTTGCTTCAGCTACTTACCTCTGCCACCTCATTTAAAACCATTCTGTCCCAACTTCATCTGTGCCCCATGTGTCTTCTACTTTCTCACCCAGGCCCACTCTTACTGCACTCCATGTTATCTTGAATTGATTTAATTTTACTTCACCACTTGCATAAGTAGATACATCTTTTGGATATTTTATTTATGTTCTGTAAGTTTTAACATCATCAAGTAAATTCTACAGCATGCAATTCAAATCAAATTATTCTTGTCCATTAACAAAAGTACATACTTGGGACTGAAATGATAAAAAGATATAATTTATAACATCAAAATGATGTTTAGATTTATTTGAAAGAAGAAATCCAGCATTCTAATCTTTCTAATACATATAGATTTATATATCAATATTATATGTTTATTTATAGATATTAGATATTCTATATATATAGATGTTCTAATCTATATCTAGAATCTAATCTATATATAGATTATATCTAATATATATAGATGTTCTATATATATACATATATATTAGATCTATATAGATAGATATTATATCTATATCCATATCCATATCTATATCAACTATATCTATCTATATCTCTTCCAAGTTTCAGCAGATTCAGAATAAGGCATTTCTTCCTCAGTCACACAGAATATCTTCTTCCTGGCTTGTTTATATGCCTTAATGACAGGATGGTCAGAGGGTGTTCATTTTGACCATTGTAGGGGGGGCCAGGATAAAAGTATGGTCTCAAGGCCTCAGTGAAGCACTTTCTGTAGGTGTAGATGTGAGACAGGTTGGTCACATTATAAAAGGAGACCCTCCCATCCTTATAGTCCAGGAAGATTCCAATAATCTCAGGAGGTTCCTCAAGGTGGAGTGTTATCCGTGGATTTGCAAGAGCTTGGTAGTCATTACTTCTGTTCAAACACAGTGTCCAGAACCCAGCCTCTGGGGACACAATGATTTCTCCCTGTCTGCAGACAGAATCTTTACAAATGCCCAGAGTCCATTTTATTTTCTTTTTCACACTTACTTCCCAGTAGTGTCTACCTTTGGAAAAAATTTGCTGACCTAATACACAGACTAGGTTATCAAACCGCTGCCTACTTTTGGGCAGTTCCTGCAAGGTATCACCTCCTTTCACACTTTTATTGTCCTCAGCAACTTGGAGATATGGGTGAGCTGTCTCTGGATCCAGGAAAACATTTTCTGTGGAAGAATATGTTGTCAGTCTTGGCTATGAGCAATAATAATCACAATAATAAACACAATGTACAAGTGCCCTTCTTCTGTCTAGGATCTTTCTCTAGCTTTCCTCAAATGAAGTTGCTCCTTTCACTCAAGTCATCTCTTTTATATCACCTCTATTTATCAACTCACACACTTGAGAACTTGATAATGAGCATTTGTTCAGAATGGGGAAAAAATGAATATCTAAACATACAGATTTTTTTCTAGTCAAAATATTTTTTGCAAATGCCAATATTACATTGAACGCTTATTACGTGTCTAGTGCTATTTGAAGCACATTTATAAATATTCAATTTTCATAACAAAGCAATAAAATGGAGAAGTGTTTTTATTTTGTAGCTGAGACAACAAAGATTTAGAGAATTTTGTCCAAATATTATTACTACTATCCATCAATATTTGGATTCAAGTCCATACCAATCTAATTCAATTTTGAATTAATGAAAAATATTTATATATATTTACTTTAAATCTGAATGTTCTGACAATTTAAACTCTGTTCTAATGAACTATTCATTATCTAATGAAATTTAACTAGATTTACTGAATTATTTTTTCCCAAAGACTTTATATAGGTACAAATTTTCATAGATATATGAATCAAAATATAATTTTTAAGGCGTTGGAAGCATATAAACACACAAGCCTGAGATAAAAATAATATGGATATCTACCTAATTACACAAGATTCTGTTAATATAGGCTATAAGTATTTCTCTTATGAAGTAATAGTTGTAGGTAAAACTGAATTTTACTTGTGTTAGTATAACCCCAAAGAAAATTCCACTAGCATTAAAGTGATATAAAAACAACTAAAAACTCCTATAGGTTAACACTGTACATAGAGGATTATGTTCCCTTAAAGCCACTTCAACTCACTTGCTCATGGGTATTTTTTCAAAGTAATATCTGATATATGGACTGTATTTTTTTCAACTAGTAAATGTGCTTGTAAAGTTGTCTAATGAATGTGAATATTATGTCAATTAGTTATATAAACTGGAGAAATCTCCTATCAGTACTCACTGTATATTTCTTTATAAAACAGTGGACTGATATCTGACTTTTCTTCCTCATAGCATGTGTGGGAATTAAATGAAGATACTTTATTTGAACTAATTAACAGGAACTTGTAACTTGTAACACAAATTGCTATTGTTCCTAATATTAAGCAGAAGTCATAAATTTGACAATTGCTAGAAGTCAAAGGATATCCTGAAGGAGAGAGTGGTTTTCAATTTGACAAATCAAATGGAGGACCACTGATTGTGGTCCATAGGCAATTAGTGTCATTGTGTCACTAGCCCCCAACCTAATACAGGTAAGTGGCAGCCTACCTTTACCCCATTCCCTGTCAGCTACCCCCTATAACCATCCCTCAACTCATTTCTGGTTCTGAAAAGCATGTTGGTGGTATCCTTTTGGGTTATAATATTCTGCTTCCCTGCATCAATGAATCTCAGAGAGCGGCACCCTTTGTGATATATAAGGAGCTACAGCTATAAACTACTCAACAATAAGCAGGATAAAATGGAAGTTTTGGAGAATAAATAAAAGTGTGTGTGTATTCTGTGTGAGTTTGTGAGTGTGTTACAGGTTCCCTTCTCTGGTGGCCCAGTGTGCTGGCTAAAAATAAGAATCAGTATCCAAATATTTCAGTCTCTAGTTACCTGCATATCTTCAAGCCAATTTCAACCCTAAAATTAAAAAAAAAAAAAAAGGAAAAGAAAATCATAGTTTCAAAATCAAGATTTAGCAGTGAGTAAAGCAGGAAAGTGATGAGTGGTCAAAATGCAGGTGGATGAGTCAGGGCTTGAGGTGGCCATTTTCATTACTCACCTTCTTCTCCCAGGAGTTTTGTCCTTTCTGAAAGAATAGGATGTAGTGAGAGTTTGCTTTGACATATATTTAGATTTCTATTCTGACAGAGAAATATTACTTACCAAGTTCTTCATGAAGCTTTCCTTAAAAGCAAAACAGTGACAAATCCTTATGAGAAGTTGGTTAGGAGTTGTTAAGTAGAATTTCTAATGTTTACACATGTAAATCATTTGTGTAAAAAAAAAAAAAGACAATGGTTGGATTTAAGTTACATATTTGGAAAAGAATGGTTTATTTTTTTAAAGATTTTCTTTATTTATTCATGAGAGACCAAGGGAGAGGGAGGGGCAGAGGCAACGGGAGAAACAGGTTCCGCCCGGAGCAGGAAGCATGATGTAGGACTCAATCCCAGGACCCTGGGATCATGACCTGAGCTGAAGGTAGATGCTTAACTGAGCCACTCAGGTGTCCTGCAAAATAATGGTTTAAAGACTTTTGGTTGGCTTTGATTTACCATAATTCAAAGGATTATAATGGAAATTTTTGTCCAGAAATAGACTCTCCCAGGTGTTTACATTAAGCACATGGACTCCTGCAGACTGCCCACAACGAAGGCATAAATTTAAGAACTCAGAACTGAAAGCACCAGTGAGGTTTGGCTATAATTTCTGTTTCTCTGTGCCTGAAGTATTAAAAACTAAATGCAGTTATTTCTGTTAACAAATGCAAATTTGTCCCAATATGATTAACATATTAAGAAAGAATTTGAGTACATTGTGAATTTTGCGTTTTTTATATGTGATTTTGTGGTATGGGAATCTGTACCCCATTGAATCTAGAGGTGTAGAAATACATACAGTATATAAACACACACACAAATACACACATGTCGGCACACAGCTCAGAAGGACATGACATACACCCATCCACAACTGCTATTACAATTTTTCTCACTGCCACTTCACAGGGACTACAAGCCGCCACCCTCCCCAGTGGTGCACAGATCCGTGCCCTTCCATTCTTTGGTTTTTATCCTTATTTCTTTTTGCTCTTTTTCTCTCTTTGTTTCTAATTTCTCTCATTATTGTCTATTTATTTTATTCTCTTCATTTGCACAAGTTGCTGGGGATGGAGGTAGAGGTAGGTAAGGTACATGGACCTACATTAAACTTCAGGTCTCTTTCATGGTAAAATGTCATATTATTGTAGTGTGTAGATATTTCCTAACAATTTATCAAGTATAAAATTCTGTAACCATTTTGCTAGATTTTTTAAAAAGATTTTATTTATTTATTTGACAGAGAGAGACACAGCAAGAGAAGAAACACAAGCAGGGGGAGTGGGAGAGGGAGAAGCAGGCTTCCCACTGAGCAGGACCCCGGGATCATGACCTGAGCCTAAAGCAAATGCTTAACTACTGAGCCACCCAGGTGCCCCTAGGTTTTATTTTTTTAAAACATGTCACCAACAAAGATTTTGACTACCTTGCCTGTAATGTCATGTTATGGACTGATTTTCCTTCTAGAAAAGTCTTATGTTAAAATCCTAGCCCCCAATGTAATCATATTAGGAAATGGGGACTTTGGAAAGTAATTTGGTCATGACAGTGGAGCCCTCATGAATAGAATTAGTGCCCTTAAAAGAAGGGTCATGGGCACTGATTCTTGTTCTCAGCTTTCTGCCATCTGAGAACACAGTGAGAACAGGTCATTTGCAAACCATGATGTGGACTCTCAGACACCAGATCTGCTGGTGCCTTGACCTTGGATTTCCCAGTTTCCAGAACTGTGAGAAAAATTAACAAAATTTTATGACAACATACAGAATGGGAGAAAATATTTGCGAGTCATGATAAAAGAATTAATACCCAAAATATATCCAAATGATATAAAATATTTGCTAGTCATGGTAATAGAATTAATATCCAAAATATATAAAAAATATATATACAACTCCATAGCAAAAAGCAAACAATCTGATTAAAAATCGGGCAGAGGAAATGAGTACACATTTTTCCATAGAAGACATATAAATGCCCAAAAGAATTATATATATATATATATATATATATATATATATATATATATATATCCATCCACAAGCAACATTTATTACATTTTATTCATGACATTTCTACTTTAATTGCAAAATTTTCCTACTTATCTAGCACATTTTCATTGAGGGTCTTCTTCACACCAGGATCTATTTTCATTTTAGTGAGTAGGACACCGTCTGTCCACTCACAGTCGTTGACAAGCCGCCTGCCAATTGAAACACACTTCTAAAATCAAGGTGTTTTAAGAGAACAAGAAAGGTCACCAGAGGCATTGCTGCTGACTTTGACAAGGATTATTTTTGTGTGTGTAATTACAAACATCATTTGTTACAAAAATAATACGTGTTAATTCATTTTGGAAAATAAAAGAGAGGAAAAAACATCCCATCGGGTTTCCATTGCCTAGCTACAATCCCTTTAAAATAATTAGCTATATTCTCATTATCTAAATATCCAGATTATTCTTACACTACAATAACAAAAGGAATAACACAAGACTTAGTTTTCATAATGTGTTCTATTCTATTCAAAATTAATTAAATTTAATATTTTCCATGAAAATAAACACTCTTCTAAAGCATAATCGAGTGATTGGTTTCCTTTTATGTAAATAACATTCAATAAACTAGCTCTTTTTTGTGCATTGAACTACTGATTTTCCCTTATCCTGATGAAAGTAAACAAAACTATTGATCCTGAGGTATCTGAGAACAAGAATAAAAGAGAAATTACACACAGAAAAACGACTGAGTAAAAAACATATAAAGTAAAAATACAGTTTGTTACTTAAAGACCAAAGACAAAACAATAAATTAAAACAGAGAATAAAGTTTAAACCTATTTTTATTTTGCCAAGTGTCACTGAGGGTCTGGTACTAATTATTGGAAATTTAGGCAATTGAAGAGATCAATAATGGTAAAAGAGTTGAGGAATTACTAGTACTAGAGTATTGAGTTTTATTACCATCTCAGTGAACAAAATCAATGTATCCAGTTACACAGACAAGAAAGAGGTCCATTTTGTTTGCACTTCCTTCTCCATTACCTCCCACTTCATCCTCCACCTTGAGTTCTTCATTGAGACTTCTCGATTCTCGCTCCATCATAGGTTCCCACCATCTCCTCACCCTCCTGAGTCTTTCTCAACTACTGTGCAAGTCCCTATTCTGGTCTCCCAATGCCCACTCTTGCACATATCATTGGATTCTCTAATGAAACGTTTTTAAACACTAATCTTATAATCTTACTAGGTTAAATCCATCCTCACTCAAAATTCTTCAGTTCCTTGAACCACTCATAGGACTGACTAAATTCTAAAAGTGACAGGTTGTTTATGATCTGCCTTCTGTCTACATCCCCAGTCATATTTTCTCCTAGTTCTTTTTTTTTTAAGATTGTATTTGTTTGACAAAGAGAGAGAGAGAAAGTAAGCAAGAAAGAGAGAGAGCAAACATGAGCCAGAGAGGGAGAAGCAGACTCCCTGCTTCAATCACAGGACTCTGGGATCCTGACCTGACCAAAGGCAGATGCTTAACTGACTGCTACCCAAGCACCCCTCTTCTAATTCTCTACATCGTGTTTTTTTTTTTTTTTAATTTTTGTTATTCTTGTTTTAATGTTAGGTGCATGAGGGAAAGAATATGTGTTTTGTATTTACTTATACCTTGTCATTTTAAAACACAGCTTGTTTGATATAAAACACTTTGATAAATAAATGTAGGTTATTGATGATGATAATGATGATCAGGATATGTCCCACATTACTAATTTACCTCCCTTAAACTGTAGATCAATGCTTTCCTTCCTCCAGGGATAACTAGTTTTATGTATTTATGTATTTATTTAATTTTAGTAGAAGTTGTTTGTTGGCATTCTTTGTCAAATGAATTCAAGTATTTCTTTACTCCAAAGGAGTATTAATTCAATTCTGGGAAAATGAGAAGAATTACTGGAAACGTAATAAATTTATGTGCAATGGTTTTCAGATTTGGATTAATCTGAAGTTAATCTGATTTCAATCAGAATGGGTTTATGTTATATAGAACCACTCAGAGTACTTTTACATTTGACCAACAGTTTTCATTAAATGAGAATGTTTGTCACACAGAAAATCTAAATCCGAATATGATTCCAAAATCAGATAAAGCAGGGACAATACTGCAAACACCATCACATAGGTCTCCAGGCCAAGAACCACAGAGTCAAAAAGAAACCACAGATTTTACATAGGATTTCTCTCTTTCATTAAACTACTGATTTTACACAGGATTTTTCTTTCACACTAAGGAGACCAGTAGACTTATATAGTAACTAAATAATGTACAGTGGCATTTAAGACTAACCATGAAATAGTAAATAAGGAAGCAGGTGTAGATTTCTTAGATGCGTTTATATGACTAAGTGTATAGCTCAGAGCAGATTTCCCCTGGTTTTTCATTTTTTACTACTAACCATATAATCTGTTCTCTGTCATCAAGAAAATAACATTGTTGAAATGAAAATGTTATCACTGTACCATTTTTTGTTTAATATTTGTGTGATCCCCTGAATTCCTTGGATAATACTCAAAATTCTGTTTCCTGGGTTACATTCAAAATTCTTAGAATATTAACAAGATGCTCCATTTCCCAGCCTTTGCCTACCCTATAACCCAATGTAGGTTTTCTGAACCAGAGTCAGCTGGCTAATATGTCTCCTCTAACAGAATCATGGGCTCACCTCTCCCGAGTTTAGTTCCTGCTTTCCCCATGCTAGTCCTCTCTTTGATCTACCTGTTCTCTTCAATACCACTAGTCTCATCTCTGTTGCTGCTTCTTAGGCAAATCCACAACCCAGCACTGAGTCCAATCTCACTATTGTATGTGTTCATGGCATCATGAACCCTCTTCCATAACACTTATGAGAACTTTTGTTTACATTTATCATTTAAATGTGGAATGTGCATCTGTCCTGAGATACAACTTCCAAAGGGAGTTTTCTTTTTTTTCTCATTGTTTCCTAAGCACTGACTATGGAATAGGCAGTTAATTATCATATGCACAAAGAATGACTGCCCTCACTACATGGAGCAAATGTAAGACCTGAGTTCTAGCCCTCACCAGGACTAGCTGATGCTTCTGGTTCATTTACAGCTAAAACTTTCCCTGTATTAGGAATATTTATATTTACATTTTAAAAAGTAGCAGAAAGATATTTTAGTTGTTTCTAAACATTTTTAGGTCATAAGTGGGATATTGTATTTGGGCATTTTTATAACAATGAAAGAACATCAAGTGTGGAATGCTTCAGTCAAAAATAAATATCACTTACCATTCTCTTTTTCTATAGTCTCTATAGAAAGAAAGAAACAAAACAACAGTATGTTAGAATGTGTCCTCTTATCCCTATTCATGGCAAATCTGTCCTATAACTTGGTCTCATTTGACAACAGAGATCCTGAGACCATAGATTTGATGGTCCAGGATATATCTCTGACACAGATAGAGAAACTTATTTTCTGAATAATAATAATAATAATAATAACAACAACAATAATAATAATAATACATAACTCAATCTAAAAAATACTATTAGGCTTGTAAATGTGTTTATATGGCAATAAAACAGAATATTTAAAAGGGATGAGGTCTGAAAGTTGAGAAAATAGATGCCAAGGACCGACAAATTCTACCCATTCTTCCCAGGATTGGAGGTAGTCTGAAATTTGTCTTCAGATCCTTATTTTATCACAAGATCATTCACAATACCTGGAAGCTGACAAAAAGAAACTGAAAACAAACAAACAAACAAACAAACAAAAAATACTTTCTAAAGATTTCTAAGGATTTCCTCAGAGGCGGGGTTTGCTTTTGCTCACCTTGTGTTAATGAGGTGGTGTCTTTAGCATATTCACCTCAACAACAGGTCCTTTATTTGAACGACCATAAAATCTTAAGACATGTCTATTGGAGTTTTAGAAATAGAGAAGTAGTTTCCTGATCTACACTTTAAAATGCTCCAAACCATATGTTGTTTAGTCCTACAGTCTTGGAAACCTCCCACATACTCTGAAACTATTGCAGATTTGTCCTCCAGAGCAAATTCTACATGGCTGCAGACTTAGAGTCAATTAGAATTTCCATGTTTTCTACCCTCAAGCACATCATAATAACTTACTGTGTTGAGTATTTTAGATAAGAGTCAGCAAATGTCGACAAAGGCCTTTCTTTTGAGAACTTGAAGTAGATAATATAGTATGTTTCATGGGCAGTACCAAATTAATTTAAATAATTACATTTTCAAAATGGCTATTTATTAAAACACTTGACCAAATGTAACTATAGGACACACAGTTGTATGTGCCTTCATAAATGGTTTATAGAATAACTTGGAAATCATTAAGTTTATGCAAGAAGCAACCTCATTCAATCTCACTATTAGCCTTTCAAATAAACTTCCCAGAACTATTTTTTTCCATATAGCTTTGGAGTATTAAGTTGTCCAGTCCATACGATGCCCCTTGTCTCTCCTCTCACCTCCCATGAAGCTTCCAGTTCCTCAAAGGAAAAGAGCTGAAAGTGGAGGAGAGTGTGGGTTTGTGGAAAGGAAGGAGAAAAACTTTTCTCACATGAGGGTCATCTGTGTGTTTAGATGCTATAATGCACACTCTTTCTTTGGGGGAGGATTTTGGTATGTTCCTCAAGGTCCTCCCTCCTAATTCCCAACCTATTTTTATCCTTTCATGGGGTATGAGTACTTAGTAACTCACTTAGGAACTCCTCCCTCCCTATGATTCCCCTGAGGTCTCATAGAGCCCAGCCCAAAGTCTTGGGTGAGTCCATTTCTAGGCAGCTCCAGACCAAGATTCTTCACCATGCCTTACTTTTTCTCAGAGGAATATGTCCAAAGACATGAGATTCAGAATAATATAAGATAGTCAACATAAGAGATTAATTATGACATAAGTGTTTCTGTGAAAATTAAGTGTTATGTGATCTTTAAAAGCTAGACCAGGGAAGAAAACAGAGCGCATGTTCTCTTTTCCTACATAATCCAGAAAAATAAGAAGCAAAACAAACAGACAAAGAAAAAATCATAAATAAATTCAGTTTTTCCATCCAACAGGTATTGGTGGACTGGCTGCACTTAGCTCTGCACTGATCAGGCTACTGACTATCTCAGTAAAAGACACATAGCCCTGACCAGTCCCATGAACAGAGCACCATGCAAAGCAATAATGAGGGGGTGCATGACTGTGGGGTCCCACAGAGTACTCAGATACCTCTCTGAACTAGTGAGGGTTCACCAGGTTCCACAAGGAAAGCAGCATTAATCAGGAAATGACCACAGAAATAAAATATTTCAGGAATAGGGAAAAACAATTGCAAATGCATAGAGATCAAATTACTATAAAAATATTCTCCTAAATAATAAGACCAAGAGTTAAAAACAAATTCAAAACAAAACAAAATATATGGATACAATAATTCAAGCATATGCAAATTATATTTTAACAATTTAACATATAATATATACAAATGTAAGGGCTTAAAAAAGCCAAATATTGGTGTTTGTATATATGGTTGGCATATAAAATATAAATTTGCATTAATTATTACTTAATAATAAAAAATTCCGGAATTAGAAAGAAAACCTAGGTGAAGATCAAAATTCACATATTGATTTGTATATTAGAAGTAATAGCAGATAAAATCATAAAGGAATATATGATTACTTTATTTGGCCTTTAAAAATTAAAACATCTAATAAACAAAGGAAATATTTTTAAAAAGATTTCATGGTGTGACTATTTTAAAATGTAAACTGGTTATACAATCTCATAATTAAAATGTTACAAAAGTACAACTTCATTTCAACTGATAGATAATCATATATAGGGAGTTCATTTATTCATTTATTTTTAAAAGATTTTATTTATTCATTTGACAGAGACACAGCAAGAGAGGGAACGCAAGGAGGGGGAGCGGGAGAGGGAGAAGCAGGTTTCCCACTGAGCAGAGAGCCCGATGTGGGGCTCGATCCCAGGACCCTGGGATCATGACCTGAGCTGAAGACAGATGCTTAACAGCTGAGCCACCCAGGTGCCCCTAGGGAGTTCATTTAAAAGAACTGATAGCGTATGAAATGGAAATAATTGCTAATATAATTTTAGTAGATCAAATATAATTTTCTATGATAATTTTGCCCCTAAAATATAAGCGAAACTACTCACCTTTCGTTGTCATTAAGAGTTCTGTGTAAAAACAAAAGATAAATAATTCAACAAAATATGTATGGAAGAATTTCTAGAGAAACAGACTTCACTCAAATACTTCAAGCTCTGACTTGGTAAAATATTAACCACATAGGTGAAAATAAGAGAGAAGAGAGATGCGGAAGCAGATATTGTGTACATCATCTCAAATCGATGATTTCCAAGAGATTCCAGATTATCATGAAGAATGCCCATAACTCCATCCTCTACAGTCTCTTTTCTTCATGAACTAAGTTAGTCCATGCAGATTCATCTGGTGATTGCGTGGAGCTCATCCTAGGATATTCCGCCAAAAAAGTTCACCCAGATTACACATGGGGTCTGAGATACAGGGGACTGGGACAGGATCAGTGTGCCTTTGGTAGGAGGAAATATCCAGAGTCAGGAATAACCTAAAACAGCCAGTTAGGCTTCATTGGTCATCCCAAGAAGAAATTCTGGGCATTGCAGGCCATAATTTTTCTCCAGACATTTTTTAAGGGGCATAATCTGATGATAATTCAAATGTCAATTCATACCTTGGAAAATGTTATGTAGCATGTGATTAAAGATTTTAAAAATCGAGGGGGTCAGAGTCGGTGAGAAAAAATCCTCCAGGCATAAGGGTTTCAAAATGCAGAAGAGAAAAAAAGGTTATCCAAGTACATTTTACACAGGCTTCCCTTTCTCAATTCTGAAGGACCTGGGTTAGCAAGTAAAACATACATGCAAACTAACAAAGAAAAAGTGAGAATAGCTAACATAAGTAGAGATTTGAAGGTGGACCAGGCTGTGCTCTGCATTGAAATGTAGCACCATCTGCCTTTTCAGGATTTCTGGTGGATTTACTGCAGACCTTCACTGGTACTTTGCCCAGGTATTAACCAGCTTCTCCTCTCTGTAGAGTCAAAGCAATACTTGCAAACTTCAAGGAATTATAGACATAATGATCCAACAGATCTCATGGATACTTGAACAACCTAATTAAGATAAAAGGGAAGGAAATGCACAATCCTAAATTCCAAGTTGGTATTTATTCCCTTATATCTTTACAGGCTTTTTTCTCTTAAATCTTTTCTTCAAAAAATGCCTTATATTGTGATCAGTCCATTAAACACAGGGAAGTAATGGATGACTTACCATATTCTTCATGAAGTTTACCTTTAAAAAGAAATACACAAGTAAGTTAGGGAGTGAAACTAAAAATTCTCATGGTCCATTGCTCTGTGAAGGGAGCTTATAATACATATGAGTTGGAAATTATATATTTGTGTGTATGAGCCAAATGTTGTGCATCTGGATAACAAAAATTAGAATTTTCACCCATATGGAGGTTCTTGACAGACTTGAGACTCTATACCATGATTCATAGAGCTCCAAGCCATGACCCTCCAACACTGTCCAGGGAGATATTCATGCTCTGTAGCACAGTGTGACTTGTTGGGTGAGTATTTAGTAGTTCTGATCTGCCCTACATTAAAGTATCCCCAAAGGACAACACTGTAACAAGTATTAGCCATATTCTATTAAATTATTTCAAACAGCTTGAATAATAACCTCTCTGACATTATTAATTACAGGTATGATAATTGGAGGAGATCATTCAAAGAAAATCAGAGTGAAGTATATATCTCCAAAATCATACATCTATGCTCAGGAGAGTGCAAATTGTTAATATTTTAAACCCTCATTCACCCAGCAAGAATTTTATTTTTTTCATTGAAGAATAATTGACATGATATATTTTATTAGGTTCAGGTATAAAACACAGTGATTCGATATTTATATATTTTATGAAATGATCAGCAAAATGAGTCTAGTTATTACCTATCATCATACAAAGTTGACAGAGTACTATTGATTATATTCCCTAGGCTCTACATTACATACACATGTCTTACTTATTCTGTAACTGGAAGATTGTACTTTTTAATCCCCTTTACCTATTTCGTCTATTCCCCCAGCCACATACTCTATAACAGCCATCATTTTGTTCTCTACATCTATCAAGAGTTTCTGTTTTGTTTTGTTTGTTAGTTTGTTTGGATTTTTAGATTCCACATGTAAGTGAAATCACATGGTATTTGGTTTTCTTCATCTGATGTATTTCACTTAGCATGGTACCATCTAGTTACACCCACATTGCCTCAAATGGCCAGATATATATAGATATATATCTTGTGTGTATTTACAAACTACATATGTGTGTGTGTGTGTGTGTGTGTATACACACACATTATCCATTATCTATCTTTGGACATTTATGTTACTTTCCTATTTTGGCTATGTAAATAATGCTCTGATAAACATAGGAGAGCGTATGCCTTTTTGAATTTGTGTTTTCATTTTCTTCTTATAAATACCCAGTACTTGATTTAATGCATAATATGGTAATTCCATTTTTATTTCTTTGAAGAACCTCAAACATTTTTCAATAATGGCTGCACCAACTTATATTCCCACCAAGAGTTCACAGTGCTCCCTGTCCACATCTTTGCCAACATTTCTTGTCTTTTTTTTTTTTTTTTAAGATTTTATTTTATTTTTGACAGAGAGAGAGTGTACAACAGGGGAAGCAACAGGCAGAGGGAGAGGGAGAAGCAGGCTTCCCACTGAGCAGGGAGCCCAATGCGGGGCTCGATCCCAGGACCCTGGGATCATCCTGAGCCAAAGGCAGCTGCTTAATGACTGAGCCACCCAGGCGCCCCCAGTTTTATGGTTTAGATCTTACATTTAAGTCTTCCGCACATTGCAGGTTTACTTTTGTGTATGTGTGAAAGTGGTCAAATTTAATTCTTTTCCAAGTATTTGTTTTGTTTTCTCAACACCATTTAATGATGGGACACTTTTCGCATTTTATATTCTTGCCTCCTTTGTCATAGAATAATTGGCAATATAAGTGTGGAGTTGTTTTTGGGCTTTCTATTCAGTGGTACTGATCTCTTTATGTGTCTGCTTTTGTGCCAGTAAAGTACTGTCTTGATTATTACGCAGTGGCTATCAAATCCAGAAGGGTGATACCTCAAGCTTTTCCTTCCTTATCAATATGGCTTACTTCAGAAATAAGATGGTGGCAGAGTAGGAGGACCCTAGGCTCCTCTCATTCCTCAAATACAACTAGATAACTCTCAAATCATTCTGAATATTCAAGAAATCATCCCGAGGAATAGAGTGCAATTCACAACTAGAGGGAGAGAAGAGGTCACAATGGGGAAGGTAGAAGTGGAGAGACATGGTTTGGTGAAGAAATGGATCCTGGGTGCTGCAGAGAGGAGGAGGCCCTGGTTGCAGAGAAAGACTAGAGAGAGAGGAACACACAGGGGAATGCACAGGAGAACACTCCCCCAAAGCTATTGGCTGGGGTAAAAAAAGAGGGGCAGTTTTTTTGGGAGTTGCTGTGTGTGTTTCTTTGCAACCAGCAGGGCTTAAAAACTGGAGTTTTAAGGTCAGTGGGCCTGGCTGAGAGAGAGCCCTGAGGTGCTGCCCTGCTCTGGGGGAGAAGGTTGGCAAATTCCCTGAGGGCAGATGGTTCAATTCCAAGAACACCTGGGGCGCACAGTGGGTTGGGGGAATGTTTGCTCTTCTTGGAGCGCTTCAGTGAGAGATGCGTTCACAGAGAACCCTCTATAGTGATAAAAGAGCCACTGGCACCATTTTCCTCTCCTACCCTTCAGAACTTTGTCAAGGGCAGCTGGACCACAACACTGACTGCCTAGCCTGCTTGCTCCAGGCCCCACACCCCTGCACCCTGATGTGATTGCCCTTCTCAGTGAAACCTGCATCAGGCCCAGTGAGGTGAGACCCTTCCCCTGAAGACCAGTGCAGGCCCCTGCCCACACCGTGTCCCAAAAGCCTGGGGTTTTAAAAGTCAGCAGGCTTGGCTGGGATAGAACCCAGAGGGCACTGAAATGCTCCTGGAGAGAAGACAAGCAAACCCAGAAGCAGACTGCATGAAAATGATGATCTGAAAAATGTCGGGGACATGCAAAGTGGAGACTGCTGACTCTACTGGGAGTGCTTCCTTGAGAAGAGCAGGCATGGAGACCCCTCTCTGGAGAAAAAGGCGTTGGCTGGTGCATTTTGCTTTCCCATCCCTCAGCATAAACACAGGACTTACCTTTAGTAAACACCACAGCGCTGACACTGGCTGGCTGCTTTACGTGCTTACACCAGATTCCACACCCCTGTGCTCTGCCCCAACTGCCCTTCTGTCAAACATGCCTCAGTGCCCGCATGGCAGTCTCCCTCCTCAGAGTACCAGCACAAATCCCGCCCACACCATGCCTCCTGAGCAGACAGTCCTTCAAGGCTTCAGTTCCAGTGGAAGAAGCACCCGGTCTCATTTAATAAGCAGCCCAGAGGACACGTGGGTCCTAGTTAAAACTCACCGCCCTCTGGCTTAAGTCCAAGCACCGCCCACCGCAGGCAAGGAGAGCCTCCGCAGAGGACGGCCTGAGGAATACAGCAGCCAAGACACAGCAGCACATACCTCCGCACACACCAGAGACCCAGACACTCGATGACTCTTCTTCATGAAGCCATTACTCTCAGGTGCTGGAAACACAACAGGCTCTCCTAACACAGAGAAGGAAAGACTTAGAGAGAACGCCAGGATTGGGGCAACATCTGAAATTGAACAAGTTATGGCCATAGCCATCGATCTAAGTGAAACGGATATAAGCGATATGGCTGATGGAGAACTTACAGCAACCATCGTGCGATTCTAGCTGGGTCTGAAGAAAAGAGTGGAAGACTTCAGAGAGGCCCATACATGGTCATGCAAGGTCAGTGGGTTGGGGGGATGGTGAGGAAGTGGATCCTGGGTGCTGCAGAGCGGAGGAGGCCCTGGACAGAAGAGTTCAAAAAACAGAAAAGGAAAGAAAATAACTGGACTTTGAAGCACACTGAGTATAATGAACCCAAGGATGGAAGAAGCCGAGGAATGAATAAGTGATAAAGAAGATAGAATAACGGGAAACTATGGAGCTGAACAAAGAGAAAGGAGAATTACGGATCATGAGAATAGACAAGGGAAGTCAGTGACTCCATCAAACATAATAACATTTGGATCATAGGAGTCCCAGAAGAAGAAGAGGGAAAAAAGGGGAAAGGAGGTTTACTGGAGGAAATAATAACAGAAAAGTTCCCTAATCTGGGGAAGAAAACAGACATCTAAATCCAGGAGGCACAGAGACCTCCAAACAAATTCAACAAAAGCAAGCTCACACAAAAAATTCATACCTGAATTTGCAAAATATAGTGATAAACAACAACAACAAAATCCAATAAGCAGTAAGAAAAAAGAATTCCCTAACTCACAAGGAAAGACCCGTAAGGCTAACGGCAAATCTCTTCACAAAAATCTAGCAAGAAAGAAGGGATTGGCGTGGGATAGTCAGTGTGCTGAATGGGATCCCTCTTACACTGTTGGTGGGAATGCAATCTGATACAACCACTCTGGAAAACAGTATGGAGATTACTCAAAAAGTTAAAAACAGAGCTACCCTATGACCCAGAAATTGCACTCTTAGGTATTTACCCCAAAGATACAGATGTAGTGAAAAGAATGGGCACATGCACCCTCAATGTTCATAGCAATAATGTCCATAATAGCCAAACTGTGGAAAGAGCTGAGATGCCCTTCAGCAGATGAACAAATAAAGAAGATGTGGAACATATATACAATGGACTATGTCTCAGCCATCAGAAAGGATGAATACCCATCATTTGCATCGACATGAATGGAACTTGAGGGGATTATGCTAAGTCAAATAAATCAATCAGAGAAAGACACTTACCATATGGTTTCACTCATATATGGCACATAAGGAATAGCATGGAAGATAAAAGGGGAAGGGAGAGAAAACTGAAGGGGGGGGATCAGAGAGGGAGACAAACCATGGGAGACTATGGACTCTGGGAAACAAACTGAGGGTTTCAGAGGGGAGAGGGTGGGGGAATGGGGTAGCTGGGTGATGGGTATTAAGGAGGGCATATGTTGTGATGAGCACTGGGTGTTATATGCAACTAATGAATCATTGAACACTACATCAAAAACTAATGATGTATTATATGGTGGCCAACTGAACATAATAAAAAAAATCTAAAAAAATAAAACATTAAAAAAAGAGAGTTTTTCAGACAAATAAAAACTAGAGGAATTCATGACCACTAAACCAGCTCCACAAGAAATATCAAAAGGGACTCTGTGAATGGGAAAGAAAGAACCAAAGTGACAAACACAAAAAGGAGCAGAGAAAATCTCCAGAAACACTGACAAAACAAGTAATAAAATAAATGCAAACAAGTAATAAACTAAATACACATCTATCAATAATTATTATGAATGTAAATGGACTAAAGGTTCCATTCAAAAGACATAAGGTATCAGAAAGGATTAAGAAAAAAAGACCATCTGCCTTCGGATCAGGTCATGATCCCAGGGTCCTGGGATCGAGCCCCGCATCGGGCTCCCTGCTCGGCGGGAAGCCTGCTTCTCCCTCTCCCACGTTCCCTGCTTGTGTTCCCTCTCTCACTGTCTCTCTCTGTGTCAAATAAATAAGTAAAATCTTAAAAAAAAAAGACGATCTATATGCTGCTTGTAAGAGACTCATTTTAGACCTCAAGAAATCTGCAGATTAAAAGTGAGAGGAAAGAGAAACATTTATCATGCAACTGATATTTAAAGAAAGCTGGAGTAGCCATATTTAAAACAGACAAAGTAGATTTTAAACCAATGACTATAACAAGAGATGAAGAAGGGCACTATATCATACTAAGGGAGACTATCCAACAAGAACATCTAGTAATGGCAAATACTTATACCACCAACTTGGAAGCACCCAAATATATAAATCAATAAATAACAAACTTGAATGAACTCATTGATAATAATAAAATAATAGTAGGGGACTTGAACACCCCACTTATATCAATGGACAGATCATCCAGGAGAAAATCAACAAGGAAACAATGGTTTGAATGACACATTGGCCCAGATGGACTTAACAGATATATTCAGAATATTTCATCCTGAAGGAGCAGAATACACATTCTTTTTGAGTGTACATGAGACATTCTCCAAAATAGACCACATACTAGGTCACAAATCAGGCCTCAACAAGTATAAAAATACTGAGATCATAACACGCATCTTTTCTGACCACAAAGCTATGAAACTTAAAGTCAACCTCAAGAAAAAATTTGGAAAGACCACAAACACGTGGAATTCAACAAAACGCTATGAATAGATGAATAGATCAGCCAAGAAATCAGCCAGAAATTAAAAAAAAATACATATAAACAAACAAAAATGACAACACGATGGTCCAAAATCTTTGGGATGTGGCAAAGCTGGACATAAGATGGAAGTATATAGCAACATAGGCCTACCTCAAGAAGCAAGAACTAATCTCAAATAAATAACCCCCCAAAATGAATAATCCAGCTTAAAAATGGGCAGAAGCTATGAACAGTCATTTTTCTAAAGAAGACATACAGATGACTAACAGAGACATGAAAAGATGCTCAACATCACTGATCATCAGGGAAATACAAATCAAAACCACAATTAGATACCACTTCACAGCAGTCAGAATGGCTAAAATTAACAACACAAGAAACAACAGATGTTGGTGAGGATGAAGAGAAAGGGGACCCCTCTTACACTGTTGGTGGGGATGCAAGCTGGTGCAGCCACTCTGCAAAACAGTATGGAGGTTCCTCAAAATTTAAAAATGGATCTATCCTATCAGCCAGCAATTACCCTAGTAGGTATTTACTGAAAGGATACAAAAACACTGATTTTGAAGGGATACATACACCCGATGCATAGCAGCATTATCTACAATAGCCAAAATATGGAAAGAGCCCAAATGTGGGTGGGGGGATGGGCAAAATAAAGGAGATTAAGAGGTTAAATTTCTAGTTGTATAATAAATTAATCAAAAAGATGAAAAGTTCAGCACAGAGAATGTAGTCAATAATATTTTAAAAGGGCGCCGGGTGGCTCAATTGGTTAAGCGACTGCCTTCAGCTCAGGTCATGATCCCACGGTCCTGGGATCGAGTCCCGCATCGGGCTCCCTGCTCTGCGGGGAGCCTGCTTCTCCCTCTCCCACTCCCCCTGCTTGTGTTCCCTCTCTCGCTGTGTCTCTCTCTGTCAAATAAATAAATAAAATCTTTAAAAATTAATAATAATATTTTAATAATGTATGGTGACCACACTTATTGTGGTGAACATTGAGTAATGTATTAGAATTTTCAAATAAATATGGTGTACACCTGAAACAAATTCAACAGCGTACATTAGCCATGCTTCATCTAACAAAAAAACAAAAAACAGCAACAACAAAAAAGAATTTCCTTTCTATCTGGAAAGCTGTCTCCAGATAAGGCACTTAAACTTCTACTGTGTCTAGAATCTCCTACCAACCCAAGACACCTGAGTCTATGGTTGAGCCCAGAATCCACTCTGCACAATCCCTGCAATAGGACACTACTTGTTTCCATTCTGACTTCCCGAGAGTTGCATTATCTTTTCACGTCCCAGTGCCCTGTCTCCCGAAGGGCCCAGACTCATTCAGCTAGACAATGTCCTTGGGATAGGACTAGGAATAAAGGTCAATATCTACATCTTACAGTGACTGTACTTAAAGGGAAGTATGTGCATTTGTCCTGGTCCAAAGTGACCAAAGGAGTGAAATTTCAGTTTTTAAAAGTAGCCTGGTTTTTCATAATGATTTAACATTTTTCAGGACTCAGTAAAATTTTTTCATTGACATTGTGATTTCTTAATCAAAGTGGAAGGACTGCTACTTACCTTAGAAAGAAGTCTTGGTCCACTACAGGTATCTTACCTCTTATTCTCAAATTGTAATAACAAAGGTTAAATGACATCAAGTTCTATGCAGCCTGGGAAGCTGCATGTCTTCTTCCTGGATTTGATCTGTTTCTTATGCATCAATACTTTGTATTATTTTAATCCATCAAGTAATTATAAATAAAATTTAAATTCTAATGTTTACTTGATGATTTTTCTAAATCATCAAGTAAATTTTGATAGAGCAGCGTTCTTCATTGTGTGGCTCCTGGTACAGCAGTAGCAGCATTTCTAACATGGGACCTCGTTACAAATGCCAGTAATTGAGCCCAACTCAGACCTGTTGAGTCAGAAATTCTGGGGTGTGTGCAGCAATATGTGCCCTCCAAGTGATTCTGATGCATGCTTGGGTTTGAGGACATTTGCTCTGCCTGGTCCTTAGAAAGAACTTAATGAACACAATGGTACAGTGTTTCTGCTCCAGATCTCTGAAACTGACAAGACACAGGTACTCTTCAAGATTGTGGCTAGAACAGTGCTCATTAAAAAAAAAAAATTCACTCGTCTTTACTTAAATTCTCACCCAAGTCTCTCTATTTTAACATGGATATGGTTAGTTCTATGGGAATTTTGTAAGCATGCACAATTTCTGCAATCTTCTCTTTTTGATCCATGTTTGTTCAGGCACAACTTGAATCTGTGGCCTTAACCTCTAAAGGGAAGTGTGAGTTTCTCCGAGTTACATGTAAACCAACTCACCATGCTTCTTCTTGAGTGAACCTAAAAAAACAAAAAAAAAAAAGAAAAAAAAAAGCAGATAAAAATGATTAGTAGAAGTCATCTAGGGTGTGGTTGAATTCTCTCTCTCTAGATATATACCCAAATGTGTATATCTCTCTCTTTATATATATATCCAAGTATGATATATATTGAGAAAACAGAATATAGGGGAAAAAAATGCAAAACTTTAAAAGGCTTTAAATCAGTTGCCTGGAGTTAAGTATTTCTGCCTTCACACAATCATCATAGAGAAAAATAGCTTTTTGTTGTAGATATAGATACCATTTATATAATATTTATATATAAATATATAAAATATATAATATAGTATATGTATAAACATATAAACATACAATTTGTCCTTTTGATCATTATTGTGTCATCTATGACTTTATTTATATTCCACTATTGTGCAAACATCACCACTGTTTCCAAAACATTTTTATCACCCATAATAGAAAACCTGTAACTATTAAATAGAAATTTCACACTGCCCCCACTCTCCAATTCCCATTATCTTTAATCTATTTTCTGTTTCTATAAAATTTGATTAGTCTAGCTATTTAATATCAGTTAATCATACAATATTTTCCCTTTCTGTGTCAAGCTTCTTTAACTTGGCATAATGTTTTCAGGTTCATTCATATTGGATCATGTATCAAAATATCTTTCCTTTTTTATGAATTAATAGTATTCCACTGTACCACAGTCCGTTTACTCATTCATGTGAGGATGAACATTTGTGTTGTTTCTGCCTTTTGGCTACTGTGAATAATGCTACAATGAACATAGCATAAAGTAACTATTCAAGTCCCTGTTTTTAATTATTTGAGTTATATTCCTAGGAATGGAAATGATTGATCATATGGTAATTATATCATCATTTTTAAGGACTACCAAGCTGTTCCACAATGGCTGCACCATTTAAAATTTCCACCAGCAATGTCCAAGGATTCCAATTTCTCCATATTCTCACCAGCACTGTTATTATTATTTTTTTTAATTATAGCCCTCCTAAAAGGTGTCAAGTGGTATCCCATTGTGGCTCTGGGTTTCATTTTCCTAATGACTAATAGTATTAAACATCTTTTCATGTACTCACTTCCCATTTATATATCTTCTTTAGAAAAATACCTATCGAAATATTTTACTCATTTTCAAATTGGGTTGTTTGTTTTGTTGACTTTTTGAAGCTTTATATGTGTTCTTGATATAAAACCCTTATTTGGTATACGTTTTGCAAATATTTTCTCCCATTATGTAGTTTGTCTTTTAACTCTCTTGATAATGACCTTTGGTGCAAAGAAGTTTTAAAAATCACTGTAGTTCAATTTACGTGAGATTTGTCCTTATTGTTTGTACTTTTGGTGTCCTATTTAGGAATTCATTGCCAAATAAAATGTCATGAAATTTTGCCCATATTATTCCTTCTATTTTTTAGCACTTACATTTATTTCACTGATATATTTTGAGTTAATTCTTCTATATGGTATAAAGCAGGGGTCCAAATGCATTCTTCTGCATTTGGAAATCCAGTTGTTCCGGAAACATTTGTTAAACAGAATACTCTTTGCCCATGGAATGGACTTAGAACTTTCATCAAAATTCTATTTGCAATGAAGGTATAGGTTACTTCTGGATTCTCCATTCTGTATCATTGACATATCTGTATATCAATTTAGCTATCTGTACCTATAGACACAGATATACATTGATAGGTAATCTATGCACAGTGATATATATATATACATAGATCTACAGATACTATAGATACATATCAATATATATGGATATCTATATATTTATATCAGTGAAGCATCTGTCTCTCTTTCTATATATATATATATATATCAATTAAATAGAATATAAATGATATACATCATAGATAGATGATAGATAGATAATAGATAAATAAATCCTTATTCAATACCAGATCTTTTTGATTACTGTAGCTTGGCAATACATTTTGAAATGGGGAATTATGACTCCTCCAAATTTGTTCTTCAATTTTAAGACATTTTTTGTTATCAGGGCCTCTTGTGATCCATATAAATTTTAACACCAGCTTCCCCATTAAAAAATGGAATTTTGATACTCATTGCATTGAGTTTGCAGGTCACTTGGATAATATTGGCATCTTCGTAACACTAAATTTTCTTATCTAAGAATGTGTGATTTCTTTCCATTTATTTAGGTCTTTAATTTCTTTCAAAAATGCTCTGTAGATTTTAGTGTGTAATTCCTTTACCTCTTTGGTTAAAGTTATTTCTCCCTGGTTAAATTTCTAGATACTCTCATAAACAGAATTACTTTCTTAATATATTTTTTGGACTGTTCTGTACAGATGTACAGATATATTACTATTTTAGTGTGTTGATCTTCTAGCTATGAATTGATGACTTGATTCATTATTTCTATTAATTCTTATGGATATTTTTTGATTTCTACATAGGGGTCATGTCATATGTAAGTAGAGTTTGTTTTACTTTTCCTTTTCCAATTTGGATATCTTTTATTTCTTTTTCTTGTCTCATCATTCTGGATAGAACTTTCAGTACAATATTGAATAGCAGTGGTGAAATTGGCATCCTTGTCTTGTTTTTGCCTTTAGGGACAAAGCTTTCAGTTTTCCCCATTAAGTGTAAGCTTTGGATTTTGCATTAGTTCCCTTTTTTTACATTGAGGTAATTTCCTTATATTGTTATTTTATTAATGTTTTTTTAATGTGAAAGAGTGATTGATTTTTTAAAACTGCATTTTCTGTGTCATTTGAGATGATCGTGTAGGCTTCTACCTTTATTCCACTAATGTAGCCTATTACACTGGTTGATTTTCTTATGCTGAAACACTCTTGTATTCCTGGGAAAATCCCATTTGCTCATGGAACACAATTCTTTTAATATGCTGTTAAATATGCTGTTGGATTCAGTTTGCTTGGATTCTACTGAAAAGTGTCTTACCTTAATACTCTTAAGGATATTAGTCTGTATCTTTTCTTCTTCTTTTTTTCTATCAGGCTTTGGTATCAGGGTAGTGATTGTCTCGTGAAATTAATTATGAAGTGTTCTGGCCTCTTCTATTTTTGGAAGAGTTTGTGAAGTATGTCATTAATTCTTTAAACATTGGTAGAATTCACCACTAAAACCACATAGCCCTGAACATTCCATTTTTTGGGAAGGTTTATATTTACTTATTTAATTTCTTTACCTTTTATAGGTCTATTGTGATTTTATAGTTCATTTTTAGTCTATTTAGAGAATTTTTGTGTTTTTAGAAATTTGATCAATGTATCTTGATTAATTTGTTGGCATGCAATTGTTCTTAATATTCTCATAGTAACTTTGATTTATTTAATGTCACTAGTCTTGTCCCCTTTTCATTTATGACTTAAGTTATTTGTATCTTATTCTTTTTTCTCCTCACTCTAGCCAAATATTTCTAAACACTTTTTTCTCTCTGTAATGTACCATTTTTTTTAATTCTATAATTTTTCTACTCTTTATTATTTCTTTCTTCTCTTAGCTTTTCATTTAGTTTGCTCTTTTTTAAAATTTTCTTATAAATCCCCAGGTATAAATTTATTTATTTGAGGTCTTTCTTCTTTTTTAACCGAGGTGTTTACAACTCTAAATTTCTCTCTGACTACTATCTTCACTGTATCCCACAAACCTTCTTATTTTGTGTTTTTTGTTATTTCCTTTAATCACTATTTTATAATTTCTATCATAATTTTTATTCACTTGGTGTTCTTTAAATTTTACATATTTCTAAATTTTCCAAATGATGTTTAAAAAGTCTTTATTTGACTTCAATATTTTAAAATTGATTAGCACTTGTTTTGTGATCTAACTTATGGATTATCCTGGATCGTTTTTCACATGCACTTAAAAAAATGCTGATCCTATTATTGGTGGTGAAGTCTTTTATATATTTGTGTTGGGTTTAATTATTATTATTATTTTTAAAGATTTTATTTATTTATTTGAGAGAGAGAATGAGAAAGAGAGAGCACGAGAGGGGGGAGGATCAGAGGGAGAAACAGACTCCTCGCTGAGCAGGGAGCCCAATGGGGGACTCGATCCCAGGACCCTGGGATCATGACCTGAGCCAAAGGCAGTCGCTTAACCAACTGAGCAACCCAGGCGCCCGGGTTTAATTATTTTATAATATTGTTCAAGTCTCTAATTCCTTATATTCTGTCTCTGTGTTTCATCTATTACTGAAACTGGTATACTGAAGTCTCCAATTATTATTGCAGAATTGACTATTTCTCCCTTTAAATTAATTTCTCCCTCTCATTTTGTTAATGTGTTTTATATTTTGGGGTACTGTTTATTTATGTATGTATGTATATATATTATATTATATTATATTATTATTAATGATTATATATAATCTAATAATTTCTACATTTTCTGGTTGACTTGATCTTTTTTCTCACTATATAATGCCCTCCTTTTTATCTTTTAACACTTTCTGACTTAAAGTCTAATTTGTCTAAAATTAGTATACCCACCTGAGCTTTTTTTTTTTTTGAAAATATTTGCATGGAATACCTTTTTCCACTTTCTCCCTTTGAAACTGTTGGTGTCTTTATATCTAAAGTATCTCTTTTGCAGAGAGTGGATAGATGGATTATATATTTTTATTAAGTTTTTCTTTTAATTCAAGAATAGAGGGAGAGAAAGTGAGAGAAAGAGAAAATTAATTTTGACAGATTGGCTCATATAGTTATGGATGCTGAGAGATCCCAAGTTTGGCCATTTTAAAGCTGGAGACCCAGAAAAGTCTGCTGTCTAGTTACAGTCAAAATCTAAAGGCCTAAGAACCATGATAGTCTCAGTCTCAGTCTGAAGGACCAAAAGCTGGGTGAGCCAGTGATGTAAATCCTGGTCTGAGTCCAAAGGCCAGAAATTCAACACCATCAATATCCAAGAATAGGATGGGTGCCTGGGTGGCTCAGTTGGTTGAGCGACTGCCTTCGGCTCAGGTCATGATCCTGGAGTCCTGGGATCGAGTCCCACATCGGGCTCCCTGCTCGGCGGGGAGTCTGCTTCTCCTTCTGACCCTCTTCCCTCTCGTGCTCTCTGTTTCTCATTCTCTCTCTCTCAAAAAATAAATAAAATCTTAAAAAAATATATCCAAGAATAGGAGATGGATGATCCAGTTCAAACAGAGAGTAAATTTACTCTTATTCACCCTTTTTGTTCCACTCAGGGCATCAACAGATTAGATGATGATGCCTGCCTGTATTGATGAGGGTTATCTTGTTTACTTACACTATCAATTTATTTTTTATTTATTTATTTTTTTACACTATCAATTTAAATGTAAATAATCTTTGGAAACACTCTCACAGACAAACGCTGAAACGTTTTACCAGTTTTCTGGATATAGTTTAGCTTATTCAAATTAAGACATAAAATTTTCCATTACAGTGTTCCACAAATCCCCTACACTGTGTTCACTTTTCTACATTTCTGCTCTTCAGATTTAATATTTGCAATGTGTCATCAAGTTCACTATTTCTTCCATTACCCAAAATGTTTCTGAATCCCTCTAGTAATTTGTTAAATTTAGTTATTGTATTTTACAGCTCCACAAGGTTTGTTTGCTTCATTTTTACAATTTTTGTATTTTTATTAAAATTCTCATTTTGTTGGGGCATCTGGGTGGCTGTTTGTTCCGCATCTGACTCTTGGTTTCAACTCATTTTCTCAGCGTTGTGAGACAGCCCAGCACCAGGCTCTGTACACAGTGGGGAGTCTACTTAAGATTCTTTCTCTCTCTTTCTCCCTCTGCCCCTCCCCCACTCATATGCTCACTCTCTCTAAAATAAATAAATAAATCTTTTAAAAAATGATCTGCTTGTACAATTTTCCTGGTTTCCTTTAGTTTTTTTTTTTTTTTATAGTTTCCTTTAGCTTTTTGAACATTTAAAACCTTGTTTTAAAGTCTTTGGTAAATCAAAGGACAGCTCTTCTTCAGAAACATTCTTTTAACTTATTTCATTTCTTTGAGTGGGTCATATAGTTCTATTTCTTTATGGGATTTGTAATTGTTTTGCTCATGGTTGAAAATTGGACATTTAAATTATATAATGCAGTAATTCTGGAAATCAGCTTCTTTCATTTCCCCAGATGTTGCTTTTTGCTATTTGTTGTCATTGTTTTTCTAGTTACTATGGAAGGCTATAGTAGTCTATTTGTTTAGTAACTTTCCAAAATTATTTTCACAAAGATTGTTCCTTGTCATGTATGGTCATTGAAGTCCCTGTTCCTTAACTTGTATCCAGCTAGTTGTTTAGACAGAAATTTATTTGAATGTCAAGAAGTAAAAACATGACAAAAACCAAAAACAAAAACCAAGCAAAGAAACAAACAAAAAAGAAAGACGAACATCTCTCCTAATGTTTGTTGATTGATTTTGTGCCATGGCTCTCTATTAACACTTAGGCAGTCTTTCACTGAGCCAAGAGGATACCTCAATATGAAACATTAGGATTTTCTTAGGTCTTTTCTGAATGAATCTTGCTTTGGACATACATATGGCTATTTTGGAATGTCCTAGTTTCCCAAAAGAACTGTCTCCGGATTTTACCTTATTAAGTCTATTGTTTGCTTTGACTACCATGTTTTTCCCATTCCTCTAAGAGTTGCTCGTTCAGTTTGTAGTGCTTTTGAGCAATGGTAAGTGCTCTTTTATTCTCAGTTCTCAGTTAGACAAAACTAAGATAAACATCTTACATCAATCTCTTGGGTAACTGCTACACAGGCTAGAATAGATTTACACAATAATTTACTAATTATGTCTCTTCTGCTCCCTCCAAATTCAGGGAAATGGGCTCCACACTTTAAATACAGACTTCTGCTGCTTCAAAATCAAGACACTTACCACAGCAGAGACAGGGTAAGTCAAGGGCAACTAAAATTGCCACAAAATCTTCCTACCCTCAGAAAGGTCTTTTGCTTGATTCAGTGTCTGCTTAGGTGCTGTAAACATTTTATTCTTGTACAGAGTTCTGACAAAGTGGATCTGATCACTTCTACTTTTTTCTTTTGACGTTTTTGTATAGAAATGAGAACTCGGAGCTGTTGACTTTGTCATTTTGCTCTAGTTACTCTGCAAAATAGCTTTTAAATGCACTTTTGCTTTCACAAGTACTGATGTTAATTTTTTTAGAGGGTAGGATACAATGTGAGAGAAAGATTAATAATCAGCAAACACATAGTGATTCTAATATGGTTGGCTCATATTATCTTTAAGTGTCAATACCTTGATTGAGAGGTATATATTCACTAAGCACCTAAAGGCTATGTAATTTTCTTTTTTTTTTTCTTTTTAATGAACAAAACACATTTTCTTTCCTGAGAGGTACTGAAGTCACACCTCTATTGCATTTGCCATGTTCTTAATATATGGGTTTCCTGACGCATGGTATTTTCCCCATAAATGCATCACAAATAAATGAACAAATGTGTATCTTTTAGTATGAGGACAGAGGCTCATTGGTAAAACAGTCTTATAACCTATTGCATAGAGTTAGAGGTTTAATTTGGTTTTAGTATTAAGAAATATTTATGTAAACCCAAAGTAATCTGTTTTAAGAAAAATGATTAATTGAGCGCATTTTAAATATACATTGCTAACAATAAACTGTATAAACACTTGATTGATTTTTCCCCTGGAGTTAGCTCAGGCTAATATCTTTATTAAATAAAAGTAAAATAATATAAAATGAAAATTGGGGAAAGATAATACTGAGAGGCTATTAGCAGATTTATCTGCCCTGGGGAACAAAATATTGCTGTAGTTTAAAAACAGTAACTAGAAGATAGTGGAAAGAGCCCTAGAATCCTGCCAAATAATGAGGGAGATACTGGAACTCTCTCCAGGTTGGAGGGGCTGGTGAGCAACACTGTTTATACCCCACCCTCCATCTTAATACTGCACACAGGAACATGGGATGAGAAACATAGGTGGCCTGCCACAGCGGTCCCCAGATCCCTAGCCCATATCAATTCTGGACATTCTGGGGCATACAAAAAAGCCACAGTTTAAAAGACCAACAAGAATACAGAAGACCCAGGCCTAGAACTTCACCAAATCACACAGGAACTTCTGTGACTCTCTCTAGGTCAGAGGGGCTGGCAAATACTATGATTTATGTTATCCTCCACCTTGATAGCACAGATGGGAGCAAGGTCTGAGTTCCATAGACTGCCTGCTCCCTCTGGGCTTTAGCATACAGGTGCACCAAATGCTCTGGAATGAAAAAAAAAAACAAAAAACAAAACAAAAAAAACACCTACTTGTTGAAAAGAGGAGATAGCAATGGAGAGGAGGGAAGATAGTGTTAGAGTGCAAGGACTCTAGGCTCATCCCTCAAAGACAACAAGATAATTCTCAAATCATCTTAACCCAAGAAACCAACCTGAAATCTGGCAGAAAAAATACTCCACAACTAAAAGGAACGTAAAGAACACATGGAAAAAGGAAGGAATTACAGAGAGATGGTTTAGGGAAGAAACATCATGGGTGCTTCAGAGGGAGTGAGCTATGGTCATGGAGAAAGGCAAGATAGAAAGGACCACACAGGAGGACCACACAAGGAGAACATTTCCCCAAAGCCATTGGCTTGGAAAATGAGAGAGACTGAATTTAGTGATTTCTTGCAACAAATGGGGCTTAAAGCCTGGAATTTAAAGTCCAGCAGGCTTGGCTGGAATAGAAGCCTAAGGGTACTGTCTTGCTCCTGGAGAGAAGTCAGGCAAACAACCTGGAAGTAGATGGCATGGAATCATGACTTAAAGAACATCTGGGGCATACAGTAGAAAGATTATTTGCTCTTCTTGGAGTGCAACCCTGAGAAGAAGTAGTCACATAAAACCCTCTCCAGGAACCAAGGAGCTGGCTGACACTTCCTCACCTACCCCTCAGCATAAACACAGAACCGCCTGTAGGAAGCGGCTCAGCATCAAAACTGGCTACCTAACTTGCTTACACAGAGCCCCACACCCCTGCATTCTGGTGGGACTAGGCTTCTCAGCCAAGCTTGCCTCATTCCCAGTACAGTAAGCCTCACTCCTCCAAAACCAGCACAAAACCCTCCCCACACCATGTCTTCCAACCAGAAAGTTTTGCAGGTCCTTAGTTCTCATAGAAGTGGTTTCAGACCTTCTTTCACAAGGAGACCAGATTACATCTATTTAGAAGTCACAATATGCAGTCCAAGGACCAAACAATGCTCTCATCAGGTAAGGAGAGCCTCTTCAGATGACTGATCTGAAGGATAAAGCAGCTAAAACTTAATAGCAGAACACACACAGCACACATCAGAGACATTCACTGAAGCACCATGCCCTCGACACTACATGACCAATTCTTCATAAAGCCATTACTTCCGGTAGAAGGAAACATGACTGGCTTTTCTAACACAGAGAAGTAGACAGTAATTAGACAAAATGCAAAGATGGAAGAATTTATACCAAATGAAAGGACAAGGCCACAGTCAAAGATCAAAACTAAACACATATAAATAATATGGCCAATGGAGAATTTAAAGCAACATTCATAAGGATACTCACTTAGCTTGAGAAAAGAATAGAAGACATCAGAGAGACCTTACCACAGAGATAAAAAAGTTAAAAAAGAATCAATCAGAAATGAAGAATGCAATAAATGAGATTGGAAACAGGCTTGATCTAATGAAGAGAGGGGCTGCAAGAAGGAGAGGAATGAATTAGTGACCTAGAAGACAAAAATATAGAAAATAATGGAGCTGAAAAAGGGAGAGAAAGAATTATGAAAGATAAGAATAGACTTAGGGAATTCAGTGACTATATATAATGTAATAACATTTATATTATAGGAGTCTAAGGGAAGAAGAAAGAGGTAAGGGGGCAGAAAACTCTTTGAAGAAATAATAGCTGATAAACCTCCTAATCTGGGAAAGGAAATAGACATCCAGATTTAGGAGACACAGAGAACTCCCATCAAAATCAACAAAATCAGGCCAACACCAATACATATTGTAATTAATTTTGCAATATATACTGACAGAAAATTCCTTAACATACAAGAGAAGACCCATAATGCTAACTGCAAATCTTTCCATAGAAACTTGACAAGCCAGAAGGGTGTGGTTGATATATTCAAAGGGTTGAATGGGAAAAAATTGAAGCCCAGAGGACTGTATCCAGAAAGGGTATCATTAGGAATAGAAAGAGATAGAGTTTCCCATACAAACAAACACTAAAGGAGTTCATGAGCACTAAACCAGCCCTGAGAGAAATACTACAGAGGACTCTTTGAGTGGAAAGGAAAGACCAAAAGTGACAAAAGCAAAAAGGATCAGAGAAAATCACCAGAAACAATGAAAGTCAAGTAATAAAATGGCAACAAATACATATCTATCAAAAATTACTTTGAATGTAAATTAACTAAATGTTCACATCAAAAGTCATAGGATAAAAAAACAAGATGCATACACATGCTGCCTATAAAACACATTTTAGATCTAAAGACACCCTCTGTTTGAAAGTGAGGGGATAGAGGAATATTTATCATGCAAATAGATATCAAAAGAAAGCCAGAGGAAAATACTTATATCATACAAAATATATTTTAAAACAAAGACTGTAACAAGAGATAAAGAAAGCCACTACATCATAATAAATGGGACAATCCAACAAGAAGATCTAATAATTGTAAATATTTATGCAATCAACACGGGAACACTCAACTTTATGAACAATTAAAAGCAAACATAAAGGAACTATTTGATAATAATATAATAATAGTAGGGATTTTAATACCCTATTATTTCAATGGACAGATGATCTAAACAGAAAATCAAGAAGAAAACAATGACTTTGGATGACATATTAGATCAGATGGACTGAACAGATATATTCAAGCATTCCATTCTGAAACAATAGAATACCCATTCTTTTTAATTACACATGGCACATTCTTCAGAATAGATCACATATTAGGTCATGAATTAGGCCTCATGTTGTGATGAGCACTGGGTATTATACACAACTAATGAATAATTGAACACTACATCAAAAACTAGTGATATATTATATGGTGGCTAACAACATTAAAAAAAAAGTCTCAACAAGAATGAAAAGATTAAAATCATACTATGCATCTATTCTGACCAAAACACTATGAATCTAGCAGTCGACTACAAAAAAAATTTTGGAAACACCACAAATAAATGGAAGTTAAACAACATGCTACTAAACAAGGAATGGGTCAACCAGGAAATCAAGGAAGATATTTAAAAAAAAAATACATGGAAACAAATGAAAATGAAGACAGAATGATCTAAAATCTTTGTGATTCAGCAAAAGCAGCCCTAAGAGGAAAGTATATAGCAATATAGGCTTACCTAAAGAAACAGGAAAAATCTGAATAAGTAAACTAATCTTACACCTAATGGTGCTAGGAAAAGAACAAGAAATGAAATCTAAAGCTAGAAGAATAAAGGAAATAATAAAGATTAGAGTAGAAAACAATGATACAATGGAGGCAAGATGGCAGAGGGGTAGGGGACCCGTTGAAACCCCTAAATTTATCTGGATATCTATCAAATCATTTTGAACACCCACAAATTCAGCCTGAGATGTCAGAATATATATCTGAATCTCTCTACAAGCAGACAAGCACTGCCTGTTGCACGGTAGGATGTGTGGAGTCATGAATCTTTGGGAAAATATCAAAAGATAAATGGAAGGGGGGGAAGGAAGCCACCTTAAGCTTGCTCCTGGAAAGTGATAAAACACCGGAGCACAAAATCAGAACCCTTAGAAATCTGCTCTAGTGACAGACATCCCTCTCTGAAAGGCGCTCAGGAAATGAAAAGGCAGAATTCTATGAATGCCATTGTGGTCTCAGGGTAGGAGGAATGCCTGAGCAGTGGAGCCAGGAAGCAGGTTAGGGTCAGTGAGCCCAGGAATGGACTCTCAGCTCAGATCACCATAAACCACTAGCTGGGACAGTCAAAAATCACTCTTTTCCTCAGCAGCCTGAAAAAAGTCTGGAACCTGTGCCTGACCGTACAAAAACCTGCATGGCAGTAGAGACCCAGAAAGAACATTAGAGTGGCACCCAGACATGATCCAGGAGCTTGGGGTGCATGCACGATCCATCGGCCCCCCATGGAATCACAAAGGTCAGTGGCTCTCCTGGGTCCCTGGGACTACCTCCAAGAGAGTTGCAGTGGGCATACACTGCAGGAGGCTGCCTTTTTGGCACATACAGAAGTGGAGACTGTTTGTCTTGGAGGGTTTATTAAAGAAGGAAGTCTGCAAATTTTCTGCTCTGGGCCAGAGGTTTGGGTGTGGCTATTCTTGCTCTGATCCTCTGAAGAGGTGCAAAAAGATGCCAGGGAACAAAAGCAACACAGAGGACAAGTTTCCACTGAGCCCATCCCCCTGACAGGGGGTGGGGCTACTCCACCTAGGCAGGGTTACAGGAGAAACAGCCCCTCCCCCAGAAAACAGGCACCTCCTCCAGAAAACAGTCTGCAAAAATGGTGGACAAAAACCATATGGATCCCATAAGACTGTAAAATCCCAATGCCAGGGGAAAATACTATATTGAGCTCTAGGTGTTGCTTCACGACTTATTTTTCAGGTAAGATTCTCTTTTTTCCCCCTTTTTCTCATTTTTTTTTCTTTTTACCTTTGCTCATTTCAACTAGATGTTTATTATATTAACTTATATTTCACAGTTGCTTTTTAACTTGTATTTTTCACACCAATATTTTTATAGATATGTGCTTAATTTTAGTCATTTTCCAATCTATTCAATTTTATCTTTATATATGTATATATATAAAACATATATATATATGTTTTATTTTCATTGCAATTTTAGGATATAGTGTCTTCTACAACACAGAGCAAAATATACCCAGGAACAACCAGAACACTCTGCTTTATTCACACTAAGAGATTATAGCCCCTCTCCCCTCCCCCTTTTTTCTTTTCTTTTTTTTTTAATTTTTCAATTTTATTCTTGTATTTTATTTTGGTTTTGTTTTTTGGTGGTGGCTTCCGACCACTCCGGATTTTGCTAGGGTGCTTCTTGCTTGGGTCATGGTTGATATTGTGGACTCTGCTCATTCGCTCAACCATCCCTTGACAGAATGGCTATGAGGAGGAACTCCCAACAAAGAAAAGAACCAGAAACAATGTCCTCTGCCACAGAACTAATGGATATGGATATAAGCAACCCATCAGAGATAGAATTCAGGATAACAGTCATGAAGTCAATAGCTAGGCTTGAAAAATATAGAATCTCTAAGGGCAGAAATGAGATATAATCAGGCTGAACTTAAAAAGGTTATGAATGAAATACAGTCTAAACTGGATACTCTAAGAGCCAGGTTAAATGAGGCAGAAGATAGAAGAGCCGATCTAGAAGATAAACTGATGGAAAGGGAGGAAGTTGAGGAAAACAGAAATAGGCAGCTAGTAGTACATTTAAAAAGGTTAGGGGAGATTAATGATGCCATGAAATGTTCCATTGTCAGAATTATTGGAATCCCTGAGGGGGTGTAGAGAGAGAGAGAAGACTAGAAGATATATTTGAACAAATCATAGCTGAGAATTTCCCTGATCTGGAGAAGAAGACAAGCATTTGTGTCCAAGAGGCAGAGAGGACCCCCCCCAAAAAAAAGAAGGTCAAAACCCTGACATATAATAGTGAAGCTTGCAAATTTTACAGCCAAAGAAACAATCCTGAGAGTAGCTAGGGAGAGGAGTTTCCTTACATATGAGGGAGGAACATCAGATTAACATCAGACCTGTCCACAAAACCTGTCCAGCCAGAAAGGCAAGACATATTCAGGGTACTAAATGAGAAGAACATGCAACCAAGAATACTTTATCTAGCAAGGTGGTCAATCAGAACAGATGGAGAGATAAAAAGCTTCCAGGACAGACAGAAACTAAAGGAATATGTGAACACCAAGCCAGCCCTGAAATAAATATTAAGAGGGGATTCCGTAAGTGAAAAAAGACCACAAGAGACACATAGACCAGAAAGAAACAGAGAACATCTACAGAAACAGGGACTTTACAAGGAATACATTGGCACTAAATTAACATCTTTCAATACTTACTATAAATGTAAATAGGCTGAATGCTCCTATGAAAAGACACAGGTTTTCAGATTGGATAAAAAAAGCAGGACCCATCCATATGCTGTCTACAAAAGACTCATTTCGAATCTAAAAACACCTCCAAATTGAAAAGGAGAGGATGCAGAAACATTTACCATGACAATGGACCACAAAAGAAAGCTGAGGTAGCAATCTCATATAAGAAAATTAGATTTTAAACCAAAGATCATAGTAAGAGATGTAGAGGGACACTATATCATATTTAAATAATCTATCCAACAAGAAGATCTAATGATTATAAATATGTATGCTCCAAATATGGGAGTAGACAATTATATAAACCAATTAATAACCAAAATAAACATGTTGATAATACTGCATTAATAGTAGGAGACCTCAACACTTCACCCACAACCATGGACAGATCATCTTCTAGCAGATGTTCAACAAAAAAACAAGAGCTTTGAAGGACACATTGGACAACATGGACTTTGGAGATATATACAGAACATTCCATCCTAAAACAACAGAATACTCATTCTTCTTGAGTGCACATGGAATTCTCCAGAATAGACCATATATTGGGACACAAATCAGGTCTCAAATGATTCCAAAAGACTGAGATTACCTGCATATTTTCAGACCACAATTCTTTGAAACTGGAACTCAACCACAAGAAGAAATTTGGAAGCAATTCAAACACTTGAAAGTTAAAGACCACCTTGCTAAAGAATGAATGGATCAATCAGGTAGTTAAAAAAAGAACTTAAAGAATTTTTGAAACTATGAAAATGAAAACACATCAGTTCAAAACCTATAGGATATTGGAAAGGCAGTCCTAAGAGGGAAATGCATAGACATCCAAGCCTCTCTCAAAAAATTAGAAAAATCCCAAATGCACAAGTGAACCGTACACCTAAAGGAGCTGGAGAAAGAACAGCAAATAAAGTCTATTCTGAGCAGGGGAAGAGAAAAAATAAAGATTAGGGCAGAAATCAATGAATTAGAGACCAGAAAAATAGTAGAACAGATCAACAAAACTAGATGCTGGTTCTTTGAAAGAATTAGTAAGATTGATAAACTTCTGGCCAGACATACCCCCCCCCAAAAAAAAAAAGAGAGAGAGAGAGAAAGGACCCAAATTAATAAAATTCTGAATGAAAGGGGGAGATGATGACTACTAAGAAGGAAATTTAAAAAAAAAATATTAGAAATTAATAGCAGCAGCTATATGACAACAAATTAAGCAATCTGGAAGAAATGGATGCATTCCTTGAAACATATAAATGACCAAGACTGAAACAGGAAGAAATAGCCAATCTGAACAGAAAAATAACTGCAAGAAAATCAAAGCAGTAATCAAGAACCTCCCAAAAACAGATGGCCAGATGGCTTTCCAGGGGAATTCTACCAAACATTAAAGAAGAATTCATACCTATTCTACTGAAGTTGTTTCAAAAAATAGAAATAGAATGAAAACTTCCAAACTCCCTTTATGAGTCCAGCATAACCTTGATCCCAAACCAGACAAAGACCCCACCTAAAAGGAAAATTACAGATCAATATACCTGATGAGCATGGATGCTAAAATATTCACCAAGGTCCTAGCCAATAGGATCCAACAGTACATTAAAAGAATTATTCACTAAGACCAAGTGGGATTTATTTCTTGGATACAAGGGTGGTTCAATATTCGCAAATCAATCAACATGATAGTGAACATTAATAAGAGAAAAAACAAGAAACGTATGATCCTTTCAATTGATGCAGGGAAAGCATTTGACAAAATACAGCAATGCTTCTCGATTAAAACTGTTCAAAGTATAGGGAGAGAGGGACATACCTCAAATTCAAAAAAAGACATCTATGAAAAGCCCACAGCAAAAGTCATTCTCAGTGGGGGGAAAATTAAGAGCTTTTCCCCTAATGTTAGGAACACAACAGGGATGGCCACTCTCATCATTACTGTTGAACATAGTAGTGGAATCCTAGCCTCAGCAGTCAGACAACAAAAAGAAATAAAAGGCATTCAAATTGTCAAAGAAGAAGTCAAACTCTCTCTCTTTGCAAGTGACATGATACTTTATGTGGGAGAACCCCAAAGACTCCACCCCCAAATTACTAGAACTCATAGAACAATTCAGCAATGTGGCAGGATACAAAATCAATGCAAAGAAATCAGTTGCATTTCTATACACTAACAATGTAACTGAGGAAAGAGAAATTAAGGAATCAATTTCATTTACAACAGCTCCAAAACCCATAAAATACCTAGGAATAAACCTAACCAAAGAGGAATAGGATTTCTACTCTAGAAATTACAGAACACTTATGAAAGAAATCGAAGACACAAAGAGATGGAAAAACATTCCATCCTCATGGATGGGAAGAATAAACACTGTTAAAATATCTATGCTGCCCAGAAATCTACACTTTCAATGCCATCCGTAACCAAATATCATCGGGATTCTTCAAAGAACTGGATCAAATAATCCTAAAATTTGTGTGGAACCAGAAAAGATCCCGAATTGCCAGGGGGAATGTTGAAAAAGAAAACCAAAGCTGGGGGCACCACAATGACTGACTTCAAGCTATATTACAAAGTTGTAGTCATCAAGACAGCATGGTATTGGCACAAAAACAGACACATAGTTCAGTGGAACAGAATAGAGAGCACAGAAATGGACCCTCAACTCTATGGTCAACTAATCTTCAACAAAGCAGGAAAAAATATCCAGTGGAAAAAAAGATAGTCTCTTCAATAAATGGTGCTGGGAAAATTGGACATCAACATGCAGAAGAATGAAACTGGACCTTTATCTCACACTATACACAAAGATAAACTCAAAATGGATGAAAGACCTAAATATGAGACTGGAATCCATCAAAATTCCAGAGGAGAACTTAGGCAGTAACCTCTTCAACATTGGCCACAGCAACTTCTTTCATGACATGTCTCCAAAGGCAAGGGAAACAAAAGCAAAATGAACTTTTGGGACATCATCAAGATCAAAAGCTTCTGCACAGCAAAGGAAACAGTCAACAAAACTAAGAGGCAACCCACAGAATTGGAAAAAATATTTGCAAATGACATTACAGATAAAGGGCTGGTATCCAAGATCTATAAAGAACTTCTCAAACTGAACACCCAAAATACAAATAATCAAGTCAAAAAATGGGCAGAAGACATGAAAAGACACTTCTCAAAAGAATACATACAAATGACTAACAGACACACAAAAAATGTTCAACATCACTAGCCATCAGGGAAATACAAATGAAAACCACAATGAGATGCCACCTTACACCAGCTAGAATGACAAAAATTAACAAGGCAGGAAAAAACAGATGTTGGCAAGATTGTGGAGAAAGGGGAACCCTCTTACACTGTTGGTGGGAATGCAAGCTGGACAGCCACTCTGGGAAACAGTATGGAAGTTCCTCAAGACGTTACAAATAGAGCTACCCTACGACCCAGCAATTGCATACTAGGTATTTACCTCAGAGGCACAGATGTAGTGAAAAGAAGGGGCATGTGCATCCCAATGTTCATAGGAACAATGTCCACACTAGCCAAACTCTGGGTGGAACCAAGATGCCCTTCAACAGATGAATGGATAAAGAAGAAGTGGTCCATATATACAATGGAATATTACTCAGTCATCAGAAAGGATGAATACATACTATTTACACTGACATGGATAGAAATGGAGGAGATTATGCTAAGTGAAATAAGTCAAGCAGAGAAAGACAATTATCATAGGGTTTCACTCATATGTGGAACATAAGGAATAGTGTAAGGATCATAGGAGAAGGGGGGTAAAACTGAAAGGGAAGACATCTGAGAGGGAGAAAAACCATGAGAGACCCTGGACTCTGGGAAACAAACTGAATGTTAGAGAAGGGAGGGGGTGGGGGGATGGGTGAATGGGTGATAGGTATTAAGGAGGACATGTGTTGTCGTGAGCACTGGATGTAATACACAACTAATGAATCATTGAACATTACATGAAAAACTAATGAAGTAGTATATGTTTACTAATTGAAAATAATAATAATAAGGAGAAGAAGAAGGAGGAGGAGGAGGAGGAGGGAGCAATTGTACAGAAACAAAAGAAAAAAAAGAGAAACCCAGAACAGCTCAATGAAATGATGAGCTGGTTGTTTGAAAAATAAATAATGAAATTGATAATCCTCTGGTTAGAGTTATCAAAATAAAAAATAGAAAGGGGTGCGCCTGGGTGGCTCAGTTGTTAAGCGTCTGCCTTCGGCTCAGGTCATGGTCCCAGGGTCCTGTGATCGAGCCCCACATCAGGCTCCCTGCTCGGCAGGAGGCCTGCTTCTCCCTCTCTCGCTCCCCCTGCTTGTGTTCCCTCTCCTGCTGTGTCTCTCTGTCAAATAAATAAATCAAATATTTTTAAAAAATAGAAAGGACCCTAATAAATAAATTTACAAATATGACTGCAGTAATAACAACCACCTACACAGAAATAAAACAATTATAAGAGAATCTGATGACAACCTAGAAGACATGGATAAATTTCTATAAATATATACACAACCAAACCTGAAACTGGAAGAAATAGAAAACTGTAACAGATAAATAACCACAAAGAAATAGACTCAGTAATCAAAAATCCTAACAAACAAATATCCAGTATCCAAGGACTTCACAGTGAATTCTATCAAATAGTTTAAAAAGAATTATTACCTATACTCCAACCTATATCCCACCCCTTGCCCCCCAAAAAAAGAAAATAAAGGAAACTTCCAAAGCATTCTATGAGGCCAGCTTTTACTTGATACCAAATTGGATAAAAACTTGACTGAAGAAGGGAACTATGGGTCAATATGTTATATTAGAGAGTTGTAGTGATTAAGACAGTATGGTAGTCAGAAAAAATAGACAATGACCAATGGAACAGAATGGAAAATCCAGAAACAAAATTATAAAGAATGTCCAATGGTAAAGACAATCTCTTCAACAAATGGTGTTGGGAAAACTGGACATCTACCTGCAAAAAAATGAAACTGGACTGCTTTCTTACAACATGCACAAAAATATATATAAGCCTGTGTGCTTAGTCAGTGAAGTGTCTGCCTTCAGCTCAGATCATGATCTCTTGGTCCTGGGATCTAGCCCCCCATGGCACTGGGTTTCCTGCTCAGCAGGGAGTCTGCTTCTCTCTCTCACTATCCCCCTGACCCTCCCCGCACTCATTCTCTGTCTCAAATAAATAAATACAATCTTTAAAAATATAATCAACTTAGATGAAAGATCTAAATGTGAGGCATGAAACCATAAATATCCTAGAGTAAAACACAAACAATAACTTATTTGACATTGGTCATAGCAACTTCTTTCTTGATATACCTCCTGAGATAAGGGAACCAAAACTACAAATAAACTATTGGGGCTTCATCAAAAATAATAATTTCACTACATCAAAAACTAATGATGTGTAATGTATGATGATTAACATAACATAATAAAATTTTAAATAAAATAAAATAAAATAAATGATAATTTTTTTAAAAGATTTTATTTATTTATTTGACAGAGAGAGACACAGCGAGAGAGGGAACACAAGCAGGGGGAATGGGAGAGGGAGAAGCAGGCTTCCCGTGGAGCAGAGAGCCTGATGTGGGGCTCGATCCCAGGACACTGGGATCATGACCTGAGCCGAAGGCACACACTTAACGATTGAGCCACCCAGGCGCCCCAATAAATGATAATTTTTAAAAAGCCTCTGCAAAGTGAAGGAAACAATCAACAAAACTAAAAGGTTATCTTTGGAATGAGAGAAGAGATTTGCAAATGACACATCTGATAAAGGGTTAGTATCCAAAATATATAAAGAACTTATCAAACTCAGCACCCCAAACATGAATATCCAGTTAAGAAATGGGCAAAAGACATGATAGACATTATTCCAAAGAAAATATACAAATGGCCAACAGACACATGTTAACATGCTCAACATCACTCATCTTCAGGGAAATACAAATCAAAACTACAATGAAATATCATCTCACAACTGTCAGAATGGCTAAAATTAACAGAGGAGAGAATGTGTGTTCAGGAGCATGTAGAGAAAGGGGATCCCTCTTGCACTGTTGGTGGGAATGCAAACTGATGAAGCCACTCTCAAAAATACTATGGGGGTTCCTCAAAAACTTAAAAATAGAACTACCCACCATCCAGTAATTACACTACTAGGTTTTGACCTAAAAAATAAAATAATAATAATTCTAAGGAATATGTGGACCCTGATCTTTATCTTATTTTAAGACTGATTGATTGATTGATAGATTTTAGAGAAAGAGAGAGGGAAGAGGGGCAGAGGGCAATGGAGAGAATCTCAAGCAGACTCTCCACTGACCATGGAGCCTAAAATGGTGCTCAATCTCAGGACCCTGAGATCATGACCTGAGCTGAAATCAACAGATGGCCACTTAACTGACTGAGCCACCCAGGCACCCCTGCATCCTGATCTAAAAATATAAAAAAACAAAAAAATAATTGATTAAAATAAAATTATTATGTACAATAATGAAATTACATAAATAGTCCATGTTCATCAACTGATGAATGGATAAGGGAGAAGTTATCACCTTCCATATATATTTATAATGGAATATTACTCAGCCATAAAAAAGAACGAAATCTTTCTATTTGCAACAACATGGATGGATCTAGATAGTATTATGCTAAGTGAAATAAGTGAGTCAGAGATTGACAAATATGATATGATTTATCTCATATGTGGATTATAGGAAGCAAAACACATGGTCACAGGGGCAAAAAGAGAGAGAGAGAAAGAGAGAGAGACAAATCAAGAAACAGACTCTTAGCTATAGAGAACAAACTGATAGTTACCAGAGGGGATTGGGAGGGTGGAGCAATTTCTTAATTAAGTGATGGCAATTAAGGAGTACACTTGTGGTGATGAATACTGGGTGATGTATGCAAATGTTGGCTCACCATATTCTACATATGAAACTAATATAACACTGTATGCTATCTGGAATTAAAAACAAAAACAAAAAAACAAAACAAAAAAGGAGCAACAAGAGTATAAAGGATACAATCCTAGAACTCATATAAAGTGGAGGTGGGAAGAAAAATGAAGTTCTTTTAAAATATACTTGAACTTAAGTGATCATCACTTATTGTAAACTGCCATATACTTAAGATGTTATGTATGAACCTCATGGGAACCATAAACCAAAAACCTATAATAGATACATGAAAAATATAAAAAAAAGCCAAAAACAATATTAAAGATAGTAACCAATCATGAGGAAAGATAGCAAGACAAAAAGAAACTGAGAAGGATATCAAAAGCAAACAGAAAACAAATAACAAAATTATGAAAAAACAAATAACAAAATTACAAAATTGATAGGTTTTAAGTACCTATCTGAGATGGTGTAGGCTTGTAGACCCCTTGCAGGCCAGGGTCATTTGAGGACTGCACTGAGGTTAAGGTCGGCCAGGCAGGCCTAGGCCAGGAGGAGAAAATGTTCTCTTCCCCTTACCTCATGTTGCAAGGCCTAAATGCCTGGATCAGCAGGAAGTGGCTCTTGCCTAGCTTAAAGTGTATCTCTTTAAACAGAAGTGTTCTTTCTAAAGACAAAGAACATGTTGTCTCCAAAGGAAGGATGGCTAAGAGAATTCTTTATTCTGCAAGCATAAACAGGATGTATTTTGTTCCTATTGCATTTCGTGTATATTTCACTTCACAGATGTTGGCTTGATACTTTAAGTATACATTGTTATGTTTATCTGATCTCTGCAAGTATATAGCTACGTGAGAAATAAACGGCAGTATGCAGTTGCAAGTGCTGCCTTTGCTCTGCATCCCCTGTGTCCTGGTGATTTCGTAGACCCTTACCCAGGGACCCCAACGCACTAGACGTTGACAATTGGTGCCCGAACAGGGGCCCTGAAGGACGTACAGGAAGGGTGAGTAACTTAATTAAGTACAGGGTGATGGGACAAGAAACTTCTACTCCTTATGTTCGAATGCTGAAGCATTCTCTTGCTGTCTATGGTATTACTGTCGCTTCTAATGATATTGAGCTGTGTTTGAAGGTTTTTCAGCAGGTTATGGCTATGGCGGAAGAGTCTAAGAAACCCTCTAGGAAGCCCTCTGCTCCGCCTTTGCCGTCTGTACCAGCTCTTTCTTCTAAAAATCCTTTCCTTTCTGCTGCTTTAGCTGAGCTTGATGCGCTAGAGGATAGCGATGATGAGGCTGGCGCAGGTAATTCTGTCTTTGCTTTTCCTGTTATTAGGCCTCCCCCGGTCCAGGGAATGGCACAAGCACCATATTATGAAGGAATAGGTATAGAAGATATTGGTCGCTTGAAAAAGGCAGTGTCTTTATATGGACCTCAATCACATTATGTTAAGGAGCTAGTTAATGGTCTAGCTCGACATTATAGCAATTTTTCTCCTGAGGACTGGAGGGTCCTCTGTCGGGCTCTTTTAAAGGAGCCTGAATATCTGCAGTGGCAGATGTGGTTTTCTGAACTTTGTATGTATGTACATGTGGTAATAGATACATATTCCCAATTCATTTGGGCCACAGCACAAAGTGGTGAAACCACACAGCATGTCATCTCCCATCTTCTAGAAACTTTTGCTGTGATGGGTTTACCATCTATTATTAAAACAGATAATGGACCTGCATATAGCAGTAAAAAATTTCAAACTTTCTGTGAACAATATGGTATCATGCATAAAACAGGCATTGAATACAATCCTCAAGGGCAAGCTATTGTAGAACGTGCACATAATACTTTAAAGTTACAAATTAAAAAATTAAAAAGGAGGAAAAAGGACCATATTTTAGCATTCACTCAATCTAATGCGCGTTCTATTTTACAACAAGCACTGTTTACATTAAATTCCTTGAATCTTCTGCAGGGAGATATCCTCTCCCGTGCAGAGAAACAGTTCATAGAGGGAGAGGTCGCTCCCCCTCCATTAAATGAACATATATGGTTTAAACCGACTGCAGATGCAGAATGGCAACCGGGGCTATTGCTTTGCAGAGGGAAGGGTTATGCTTATGTTTCCACAGAGGATGGACGGGCCTGTCCCTGGCTCCCTGCGCGATGGATCCGGTCGAGGGCCAATTCGAACGGCACCGTATCCCACCAGGCGATGGATGGGGAATCCAGACCAAGATGAACTTCCGTTACAGGCCATGGCACATCTGAATTTGGGAGGACGACGTCGCCATCGGCAGATATTTGCTACTGCTTTGCCGACTTGGGGGCAAATTAAAAAGCTTAGTGGGGAGGGGCAAAAAATCCTGCAGCGAACAGGGAAGGCTTGTACGCCTGAAAATTTATTTTTGGCTATGTGTGCCTTGCTTACTGTATCAGATGCCGCTACGTTGGCCAATTTACTTCTTAAGCAACTTGAGGGACTAGATCCAAAAGGTATTATTCAGAGTTTGGGGCACACTGCTGGAGGAATGGGACTTGTATTGTTGATTGTTATCTTATGCTTTATGCTGTTGCATTTTTGCTATCTAAAGCCTTCCCAGAATTCTATGGCCATCCTTTGGAGGGCACTTTTATTAAAACAAAAGAAAAAAGAGGGAATTGAGATGGTGTAGGCTTGTAGACCCCTTGCAGGCCAGGGTCATTTGAGGACTGCACTGAGGTTAAGGTCGGCCAGGCAGGCCTGGCCCAGGAGGAGAAAATGTTCTCTTCCCCTTATCTCATGTTGCAAGTTCTAAATGCCTGGATCAGCAGGAAGTGGCTCTTGCCTAGCTTAAAGTGTGTCTTTCTAATCAGAAGTGTTCTTTCTAAAGACAAAGAACATGTTATCTCCAAAGGAAGGATGGCTAAGAGAATTCTTTATTCTGCAAGCATAAACAGGATGTATTTTGTTCTTATTGAATTTCGTGTATATTTCACTTCACAGATGTTGGGTTGATACTTTAAGTATACATTGTTATGTTTATCTGATCTCTGCAAGTATATAGCTACGTGAGAAATAAACGGCAGTATGCAGTTGCAAGTGCTGCCTTTGCTCTGCATCCCCTGTGTCCTGGTGATTTCGTAGACCCTTACCCAGGGACCCCAACGCACTAGACGTTGACACCTATCAATAATTACTTTAAATGTAAATATTCAAAATGCTTCAATCATAAGATTTAGGATGATGGAATGGATAAAAAAAAAAAAGACCCATTTATATGCTGCCTACAGGAGACTTACCTTAGACCTAAAGACATAAAGATTAAAAGTGAGGGATGGAAAAGCATTTACCATGCAAAGGAAGTGGAAAAAAAAAATGTGTGGTACAAATACTTATACAAAATAGAATTTAAAACAGATTGTAATGAAGTATATAGTAATACAAGCCTACTTCAAAAGACAAGAAAAATCTCAAATACACAACTTAAACTTACTCCTAAAGGATCTGGAAAAAGAACAGCAAGTAAAGCCTAAGTCCAGCATCAGAAGAAAAATAATAAAGATTGGAACAGAAATCAATGATATAGTAATGAAAAAAACATTAGAATGCATCAGTGAAGCTAGGAGCTGGTTTGTGAAAATAATTAACAAGATTGAATACCTACCATTTCCATCAACATGGATGGAACTTGAGGGTATTATGCTAAGTGAAATAAGTCAAGCAGAGAAATACAATTATCATATGGTTTCACTCATATGTGGAATATAAGAAATAGTGCAGCAGACCTTAGGGGAAGGGAGAGAAAACTGAGGAGGAAGAAATCAGAGAGATAAAAACCATGAGAGACTCTCAACACTGAGAAACAAACTGAGGATTATAGAAGGGAGGGGGTGAGGGATGGGATAATCAGTTGATGGATATTAAGGAGGGCATGTGATGTGATGAGCAATTTAGTAATGTGGCAGGATACAAAATCAGTGCACAGAAATCAGTTGCTTTCTAATACATTAACAATGCAACTGTAGAAAGAGAAATTAAAGAATCAATTAAAGAATCAATAATCCATTTACAATAGCACCAAAAACCATAAGATACCTCAGAATAAACCTAACCAAAGAGGTAAAAGATCTATACTCTAGGAACTACAGAACACTCATGAAAGAAATTGAAGAACACACAAAAAGATGAAAAAACATTCCATGCTCATGGATCAGAAAAATAAGCATTATTAAAATGTCTATGCTACCCAGAGCAATCTATACCTTCAATGCCATCCTGATCAAAATTCCAATGGCATTTTTCAAAGTGCTAGAACAAACAATCCTAAAATTTGTATGGAATCAGAAAAGACCCAGAATCGCCAAGGAAATGTTGAAAAAGAAAAACGAAGCTGGGGCATCATGTTGCCTGATTTCAAGCTATATTACAAAGCAGTGATCACCAAGACAGCATGGTACTGGCACAAAAACAGACATATAGACCAATGGAACAGAACAGAGAGCCCAGATATGGACCCTCAACTCTATGGTCAAATAATCTTCAACAAAACAGGAAAAAATATGCCATGGAAAAACAGTCTCTTCAATAAATGGTGCTGGGAAAATTGGACAGCTATATACAGAGGAATGAAACTCAACCATTCTCTAACACCATACACAAAGATAAACTCAAAATGGATGAAAGACGTCAATGTGAGACAGGAATCCATCAAAATCCTAGAGGAGAACATAGGCAGTAACCTCTTTGACATCGCCCACAGCAACTTCTTTCAAGAAACATCTCCAAAAGCTAGTGAAACAAAAGCAAAAATGAACTTTTGGGACTTCATCAAGATAAAAAGCTTCTGCATAGCAAAGGAAACAGTCAACAAAACAAAGAGGCAACCCACAGAATGGGAGAAGATATTTGCAAATGACACTCCAGACAAAGGGCTGATATCCAAGATCTATAAAGAACTTCTCAAACTCAACACCCAAAAAACAAAGAATCCAGTCAAGAAATGGGCAGAAGACATGAACAGACAATTTTTAAAGGAAGACATACAAATGGCTAACAGACACATGAAAAACTGTTGATCATGATTAGCCATCAGGGAAATTCAAATCAAAACCACATTGAGATATCACCTTAAATCAGTTAGAATGGGAAAAAATTGACAAGGAAAGAAACAACAAATGTTGGAGAGGTTGTGGAGAAAGGGGAACCCTCTTACACTGTTGGTGGGAATACAAGTTGGTCCAGCCACTTTGGAAAACAGTGTGGTGGTTCCTCAAAAACTTAAAAATAGAGCTACCCTATGACCCAGCAATTGCACACTGGGTATTTACCCCAAAGACACAGATGTAGTGAAAAGAAGGGCCATATGCACCCCAATGTTCATAGCAACAACGTCCGCAATAGCCAAACTGTGGAAAGAGCCGAGATGCCCTTCAACAGATGAATGGATAAAGAAGATGTGGTCCATATATACAATGGAATATTACTCAGCCATCAGAAAGGATGAATTCCCAACTTTTACATCAACATGGATGGGACTGGAGGAGATCATGCTAAGTGAAATAAGTCAAGCCAAGAAAGACAATTACCATATGTTTTCACTTATTTGTGGAAGATAAGGAATAGCATGGAGGACATTAGGAGAAGGAAAGGTTTGGAGACAAACCATGAGAGAATATGGACTTTGAGAAACAAACTGAGGGTTTTAAAGGGGGTGGGGGGATTGGTTAGCCTGTGGTGGGTATTAAGGAGGGCATGTACTGCATGGAGCACTGGGTGTTCTATGAAAACAATGAATCATGGATCTCTACATCAAAAATTAATGATGTATGGTGGTTAACATGACATAATAAATTTTTTTAAAAAGAACATATTATGAGCAATTATATGCCAACAAATTAGCAATCTGGAAGAAATGTATAAATTCCTAGAAACATATAGACTACCAAAATTGAAACAGAAAGAAATAGAAAATCTGAAGTGACCTATAACCAGGTAAGAAATTGAATCAGTAACCAAAAGCTCCCAACAAACAATAGTCCAGGGCTGGATGGCCTCCCAGAAGAATTCTACCAAACATTTAGAAAAGAATTAATGCCTATTCTTCTGATACTGTTAAAAAAAAATAGAAATAGAAGGAAAACGTCCAAATGCATTCTATACGGCCAGCATCACCTTGATTCCAAAGTCAGACAAAGAGCCCACTAAAAAAGAAAATTACAGACCAACATCCCTGATGAACATGGATGCAAAAATTCTCACTAAGATACTAGATAATCAGATCCAACAGTGCATTAAAAGGATTATCCATGATAAGTAGGATTTATTCCTGGGCTACAGGGGTGGTTCAACATGCACAAATCAATCAACTTGATACACCACATTAATAAAGAAAGGATAAGAACCATATGATCCTCTCAAAAGATGCAGAAAAAGATTTTGACAAAATATAGAATCCTTCCTTCTTGATAAAAAGCCTTCCACAATTTAGGGATTGATGAAACATACCTCAACATCATAAAGGCCATTTGCAAAAGACCCACAATGAATATCATCCTCAATGGTCAGGAATAGGGCGGGAATGTCCACTCTCACCATTTTTGTTCAACATATTATCAGAAGTCCTAGCCTCAGCAATCAGAAAACAAAAATAAATAAAAGACATCCAGGGACACTTGGGTGGCTCTGTTGGTTAAGCACATGACTTTGACTCAGGTCATGGTCCCGGGGTCCTGGGATTGAGTCTCACATTGGGCTCCTTGCTCAGTGGGGAGCCTGCTTCTGCCTCTGCTCTTTCCCCTGCCTGTGCTCTCTCTCTGACAAATAAATACAATCTTTAAAAAGATTTGACAAAGAGAGACACAGCCATATTTTGGGGAAATACAAAAGACACCAAACAGCCAAAGTGATGTTGAAAAAGAAAACCAAAGTTGGAAGTACCAGAATTCCGGACTTCAAGTTCTATTACAAGTTTGCAGTCATCAAGACACTATGGCACTAGAATAAAGACAGACACATACATCAGTGTACAGAATAGAGAACATAGAAACAGACTTTCAACTCTATGGTCACCTAATATCTGACAGAGCAGGAAAGAATATCCAATTGGTGTTGGGAAAATTGGACAGCAACATAGAGAAGAATAAAACTGGACTACATTCTTACATCATACACATAAATAAATTCAAAATGGATGAAAAGCCTAAATGTGAGACAGGACTCCATCAAAATCCTACAGGAGAACACATGCAGCAACCTCTTTGATCTCAGCTGCAGCAATTTCTTGTTAGACACGTCACCATAGACAAAGGAAACAAAAGAAAAGATGAACTACTAGGACTTCTTCTGGATAAAAAAAAAATGCACATCATAGGTAATAATCGACAAAACTAAAAAACAACCAACAGACTGGGAGCAGATATTCAAAAACAACATATCAGATAAAGGGCTAGTATCTAAAATCCATAAAGAACTTATCAAATTCAACAGCCAAAAACCAAAAAAAAAAAAAAATCCAGTCAAGAAATGGACAAAAGATATTTCTCCAAAGAAGACATACATAGGCTAACAGACACATGAAAAAATGTTCAACATCACTCAGCATTAGGAAAGTACAAATCAGGGGGCGGAGCAAGATGGCGGAGGAGTAGGAGACCTGGATTTTGTCTCCTCTCAGGAATTCAGCTGGATAGGGATCAAACCATTCTGAACACCTACAAACTCAACAGGAGATTGAAGAAAAGAATAGCAACAACTCTCTGAACAGAAAAGCGACCACTTTCTGGAAGGTAGGACGTACGGAGAAGTGAATCCAAGGCGATATTCGGGAGGATAGGTGGCGGGGGAGGGGCCTCCGTTGGCCACTTCTGGCAAGTGATAGAGCCACAGAGCACAAAATTGGAACTTTTAAAAGTCTGCTCCGCTGAGGGACGTCACTCCGGTGGCTAAGCTGGGGGTGGAACCCTCGTGGGACAGTGTGGTCTCAGGACCCTCGGAGTCACAGAAAGACCAGAGGTGCCTGAGTGTGGCAGAGCCCCCAGGTATCAGAACAGGGAAGCCAGATGCAGAGGCAGAGCCCAGGCGCGGTCCGTGGCACAGTCGGCCGTGGTCCATGGCACAGTCGGCCACTGCTCCTCCAGCAGGGACCCAAGAAGCGGCAGATCTGGGGAGACTCACCTTCCTCCCCCAGGAGGAGTGGCGCAGGAGCACACCGCAGGGATCTGCTGGGTTTGGAGACTCCATAAGGGGTCAAGTGCCAGAGATAGAAATGCGCGGTCACTGGCCGGGTGAGGACGGAGTGCGGCTAGAGACTGGGGAGACGGGAGTGACTGACTGCTTTTCTCTGGGGGCTCACTGAGGAGCAGGGCCCCGAGTTCTCAGCTCCTCTAGGGCAGAGATTGGGAGGCTGCCATTTTCACTCTCCGCCTCCAAAGCTGTAGGGAAAGCTTGCAGGGAACAAAAGCTCCCGAGAGCAAACCCGAGCAGATTACTTAGCCCGGAACGGGCAAGGGCGGGGTAATTACGCCTCCAGCAAAGACATTTGGAAACCACAGCAACAGGTGCCTCCCCAGAAGATCAGCGAGAACAGCCAGCCAAGACCAAGTTTACCGATCAATGAGAACGGCAGAACTCCAGCGCTAGGGGAATACTACACATAGAATTCATGGCTTTTTTACCATGATTCTTTAGTCTTTCAAAGTTAATTTTTTTTTTAACTGTCATTTTTCTTTTTTTTTTTTTAATTTTTAATTTTCCCTTTTTCAACCAAAATCTTATCAATCCCTTTTTTAAAAAAACATTTTTATTGTTCATTTTTAGAGTCATATTCTCTCACTTCATAGTAGTTACCCGTATTTTTGGCATATGTATGTAAGTTGTTCTCTCTTTAAAATTTTGAGATACTTTCTTCTAACAGATCAAAATATACCCTAAATCTCTAGTATATGGTTTCTTTCTACTCCCCTGCCTGATCACATTCTCTCACTTTTTTTCTCTTTTTCTTTTTTTAAATCCTCTTCTTTCTTTTTTCAAACAACTTCTTATCAATTTTTTTATAAAATTTTTTATAATATGCATCTTTACACTCATATTCCATCCCTTCATCATATCAACCCTTATTTTTGTACATATATAAGTTTTTCTTTCTTTAAAATTTTGGGAGGCACTTTCTTCTAACAGACCACAATACACCCAAAATCTAGTGTGTGACACTGATCTATATACCAGCCTGATCATATTTGATCACATTCTGTTTTTTTTCTTGTTGTTGCTTTGTTTTGTTTGTTTTTATCTTTATCTTTTTCTTTATCTTTTTTTTCTTTTTCTTTTTTCTCTCTTTCCCTTTCTTTTCCCACTGCTTCAGATCTTTTCTGATTTGTTTAGAGTATATTTTCTGGGGACGTTGTTACTCTGCTAGCATTTTGTTCTCTCATTAATCTATTCTCCTCTGCACAAAATGACAAGATGGAAAAAAATCACCTCAACAAAAAGAACAAAAGGTAGTACCGACTGCCAGGGACCTACTCAATACGGACATCAGTACGATGTCAGATCTAGAGTTCAGAATCATCACTTTAAAGATACTAGCTGGGCTTGAGAAAAGCATGGAAGTTATTAGAGAAACCCTTTCTGGAGAAGTAAAAGAACTAAAATCTAACCAAGTTGAAATCAAAAAGGCTATTAATGAGGTGCAATCAAAATTGGGGGCGCTAATGGCTAGGATAAATGAGGCAGAAGAGAGAATCAGTGATATAGAAGACCAAATGATGGAAAATAAAGAAGCTGAGAAAAAGAGAGATAAACAACTGTTGGATCATGAGGGCAGAATTCGAGAGATAAACGATACCATAAGATGAAACAACATTAGAATAATTGGGATCCCAGAAGAAGAAGAAAGAGAGAGAGGGGCAGAAGGTATAATGGAGCAAATTATAGCAGAGAACTTCCCTAATTTGGGGAAGGAAACAGGCATCAAAATCCAGGAAGCACAGAGAACCCCTCTCAAAGTCAATAAAAATAGGTCAACACCCTGACATCTAATAGTAAAACTTACGAATCTCATGGACAAAGAGAAAATCCTGAAAGTAGCTCGGGAGAAGAGATCTGTAACCTACAAGGGTAGAAACATTAGATTGGCAACAGACCTATCCACAGAGTCCTGGCAGGCCAGAAAGGACTGACATGATATATTCAGAGCACTAAATGAGAAAACTATGCAGCCAAGAATACTCTATCCAGCTAGGCTGTCACTGAAAATAGAAGGAGAGATTAAAAGTTTCCAAGAAAAACAAAAACTAAAGGAATTTGCAAATATAAAACCAGCCCTACAAGAAATCTTGAAAGGGGTCCTCTAAGCAAAAAGACAGCCTAAAAGCAACATAGACCAGAAAGGAACACAGACAATATACAGTAACAGTCATCTTATAGGCAATATAATGGCACTAAATTCCTATCTTTCAATAGTTACCCTGAATGTAAATGGGCTAAATGCCCCAATCAAAAGACACAGGCTATCAGATTGGATTAAAAAACAAGACCCATGGATATGTTGTCTGCAAGAGACTCATTTTAGACCCAAAGACACCCCCAGATTGAAAGTGAGGGGGTGGAAAACCATTTACCATGCTAATGGACACCAAAAGAAAGCTGGGGTGGCAATCCTTATATCAGACAAATTAGACTGTAAACCAAAGACTGCAATAAGAGATGAGGAAGGACACTATATCCTACTTAAAGGGTCTATCCAACAAGAAGATCTAACAATTGTAAATATCTCTGCCCCTAACATGGGAGCAGCCAATTATATAAGGCAATTAAGAAAAAAGCAAAGAAACACATCGACAACAATACAATAATAGTGGGGGACTTTAACACACCCCTCACTGAAATGGACAGATCATCTAAGCAAAAGATCAACAAGGAAATAAAGACTTTAAATGACACACTGGACCAAATGGACTTCACAGACATATTCAGAACATTCCATCCCAAAGCAACGGAATACACATTCTTCTCTAGTGCCCATGGAACATTCTCCAGAATAGATCACATCCTAGGTCATAAATCAGGTCTCAACCGGTACCAAAAGATTGGGATCATTCCCTGCCTATTTTCAGACCACAAAGCTTTGAAACTAGAACTCAGTCACAAGAGGAAAGTCGGAAAGAACTCAAATACATGGAGGCTAAAGAGCATCCTACTGAAGAATGAATGGGTCAACCAGGAAATTAAAGAAGAATTAAAAAAATACATGGAAACCAATGAAAATGAAAACACAACTGTTCAAAATCTTTGGGATGCAGCAAAGGCAGTCCTAAGAGGAAAGTATATAGCAATACAAGCCTTTCTCAAGAAACAAGAAAGGTCTCAAGTACACAACCTAACCCTACAGCTAAAGGAGCTGGAGAAAGAACAGCAAATAAAACCTAAACCTCGCAGGAGAAGAGAAATAATAAAGATCAGAGCAGAAATCTATGAAATAGAAACTAAAAGAACAGTAGAACAGATCAAGGAAACTAGGAGCTGGTTCTTTCAAAGAATTAACAAGATCGATAAACCCCTGGCCAGACTTATCAAAAAGAGAAGAGAAATGACCCAAATCAACAAAATCATGAATGAAAGAGAGAGATCACAACCAACACCAAAGAAATACAAACAATTCTAAGAACATATTATGAGCAACTCTATGCCAGCAAATTAGATAACCTGGAAGAAATGGATGCATTCCTAGAGATGTATCAACTACCAAAACTGAACCAGGAAGAAATAAAAAACCTGAACAGACCTATAACCACTAAGGAAATTGAAGCAGTCATCAAAAATCTCCCCAAAAATAAAAGCCCAGGGCCAGATGGCTTCCCAGGGGAATTCTACCAAACATTTCAAGAAGAATTAATACCTATTCTTCTGAAACTGTTCCAAAAAATAGAAATGGAAGGAAAACTTCCAAACTCATTTTATGAGGCCGGCATTACCTTGATCCCAAACCAGACAAAGACCCCATCAAATAGGAGAATGACAGACCAATATCCCTGATGAACATGGATGCAAAAATTGTCACCAAAATACTAGCCAATAGGATCCAACAGTACATTAAAAGGATTATTCACCATGACCAAGTGGGATTTATCCCTGGGCTGCAAAGTTGTTTCAACATCTGCAAATCAATCAACGTGATACAATACATTAACAAAAGAAAGAACAAGAATCATATGATCCTCTCAGTAGATGCAGAAAAAAGATTTGACAAAGTACAGCATCCTTTCTTGATCAAAACTCTTCAGAGTATAGGGATAGAGTGTACGTACCTCAATATCATAAAAGCCATTTATAAAAAACCTACAGCGAATATCATTCTCAATGGGGAAAAACTGAATGCTTTCCCTCTAAGTCAGGAATATGACAGGGATGTCCACTATCACCACTGCTATTCAACATCGTATTGGAAGTCCTAGCCACAGCAATCAGACAACAGAAAGAAATAAATGGCATCCAAATTGGCAAAGAAGAAGTCAAACTCTCACTCTTTGCAGATGATATGATACTTTATGTGGAAAACCCAAAAGACTCCACCCCAAAACTGCTAGAACTCATACAGGAATTCAGTCAAGTGGTAGGATATAAAATCAATGCACAGAAGTCAGTGACATTCCTATACACCAGCAAGAAAAGAGAAGAAAGAGAAATTAAGGAGTCGATCCCATTTACAATTGCACCCAAAACCATAAGATACCTAGGAATAAATCTAACCAAAGAGACAAAGGATCTGTACTCAGAAAACTATAAAATACTCATGAAAGAAATGGAGGAAGACACAAAGAAATGGAAAAACGTTCCATGCTCATGGATTGGAAGAACACATATTGTGAAGATGTCCATGCTACCTAGAGCAATCTACACATTCAATGCAATCCCCATCAAAATACCATCCACTTTTTTCAAAGAAATGGAACAAATAATCCTAAAATTTGTATGGAACCAGAAAAGACCCCGCATAGCCAGAGGAATGTTGAAAAAGAAAAGCAAAGCTGACGGTATCACAATTCCAGACTATCAGCTCTATTACAAAGCTGTCATCATCAAGACAGTATGGTACTGGCACAAAAACAGGCACATAGATCAATGGAACAGAATAGAGAGCCCAGAAATGGACCCTCAAATCTATGGTGAACTCATCTTCGAGAAAGGAGAAAAGAATGTCCAATGGAACAAAGACAGTCTCTTCAACAAATGGTGTTGGGAAAATTGGATAGCCACATGCAGAAGAATGAAACTGGACCATTTCTTTACACCACACACAAAAATAGACTCCAAATGGTTGAAAGACCTATATGTGAGATAGGAGTCCATCAAAATCCTAAAGGAGAACACAGGCAGCAACCTCTTCGACCTCAGCCACAGCAACTTCTTCCTAGAAACATCACCAAAGGCAAGGGAAGCAAGGGCAAAAACGAACTATTGGGACTACATCAAGATAAAAAGCTTTTGCAAAGCAAAGGAAACAGTCCACAAAACCAAAAGACAACCGACAGAATGGGAGAAGATATTTGCAAATGACATATCAGATAAAGGACTGGTATCCAAAATCTATAAAGAACTCATCAAACTCAACACCCAAAGAACAAAGAATCCTATCAAGAAATGGGCAGAAGACATGAACAGACATTTTTCCAAAGAAGACATCCAAATGGCCAACAGACACATGAAAAAGTGCTCAATATCGCTCGGCATCAGGGAAATCAAAACCTCAATGAGATACCACCTCACACCAATTAGAATGGTTAAAATTAACAAGTCAGGAAACCACAGATTTTTGAGGGGATGCAGAGAAAGGGAACCCTCCTATACTGTTGGTGGGAATACAAGCTGGTGCAGCCACTCTGGAAAACAGTATGGAGGTTCCTCAAAAAGTTGAAGATAGAGCTACCCTATGATCCAGCAATTGCACTACTGGGTATTTACCCCAAAGATACAAAAGTAGGGATCCGAAGGGGTACATGCACCCCGATGTTTATAGCAGCAATGTCCACAATAGCCAAACTGTGGAAAGAGCCAAGATGTCCATTGACAGATGAATGGATAAAGAAGATCTGGTATATATACCTTATGGAATATTATGCAGCCATCAAAAGGAATGAGATCTTGCCATTTGCAATGACATGGATGGAACTGGAGGGTATTATGCTGAGCGAAATAAGTCAAACAGAGAAAGACATATATCATATGTCCTCACTGATATGAGGAATTCTTAATCTCAGGAAACAAACTGAGGGTTGCTGGAGTGGGGGGTGGGGTGGGAGGGATGGGGTGACTGGGTGATAGACACTGGGGAGGGTATGTGCTCTGGTAAGTGCTGTGAATTGTGTAAGACTGTTGAATCTCAGATCTCTACCTCTGAAACAATGCAATATATGTTAAGAAAAAAAAAGAAGAAGAAGAAGAAGAAGGTAGCAGGAGGGGAAGAATGAAGGGGGGGAAATCGGAGGGGTAGACAAACCATGAGAGATGATGGACTCTGAATAACAAAGTGAGGGTTCTAGAGGGGAGGGGGGTGGGAGGATGGGTTAGCCTGGTGATGGGTATTGAGGAGGGCACATTCTGCATGGAGCACTGGGCGTTATGCACAAACAATGAATCATGGAACACTACATCTAAAACTGATGTAATGTATGGGGATAATATAAGAATAAAAAAAAATACAAATCAAAGCCACAAGGAGATACCACCTCATACCATTCAGATTGGCTAAAATTAATAACTCAGGAAACAACAGATGTTAATAAGGATGTGGAGGTAGGGGAACCATCTTAAAATGTGGGAATGCAAACTGATGCATCCACTGTGGAAAACAGTATGGAGGTTCCTTAAAAAGTTAAAATAGAACTATCCTATGACCCAACAGTTGCACTACTAGGTCTTCCTCAAAAAATATGGGCACAACACATTCAACAATACTTTAAAAAATTCAAAATTCTTCTCTGTCAATGTGGGTTTCTTCTGTGGATGCAAGGATGGTTCAGTATTCACAAATCAATCAACACGATACACCACATTAATAAAGGATAAAAATTATTTAATCATCTCCATAGATGCAGAAAAAAGTTGACATAATATGATATTTTTTCATGATTAAAACTCTTAACAAAGTGGATTTAGAGGGAACACACCTCAATGTAATAAAAGTCATATCAACAAACCCACAATTAACATTATATTTAATGGTGAAAAATTGAGAGCTTTTCCTCTAGTAACAAGAACAAGAGAAGGATGTCCACTCTGCCACTTTCATTGAAAATAGTACTGGGAATCCTAACCACACCTATCAGACAATGCAAAGAAATTACACATATACTATATGCATAGAAAACCCTAAGGACTCCACCAAGAAACTATTAGAATAAATCAATTCAGTAAAGTTGCATGATACAAAATTATTTTACAGAAATCATTTGCTTCTCTATACACTAATAATAGAGCAGCAGGAAAAGTACGCTTTAAAAAATCCCATTTAAAATTGCACGAAAAAAAAAAAAAATAACCAGGACTAAACTTCACCAAGGAGGTAAATGACCAATACTCTGAAAACTATAAAATATTGATTAAAGGAATTTAGATGACCAAAACAAATAGAAAGATATTCCATGCTCCTGGATTGGAAGAATTAATATTGTTAAAATAGCCATACTACCAAATCATGCTAAAAATTCAATGCAATCCCTATCCAAATACCAACAAAAGCTTTCCCATAACTAAGACAAATAACTGTAAAATATGTATGGAACCACAAAAGACCTTGAATATCCAAAGTAATGTTCAGAAAGAAGAACAAAGCTGGATATATCAAATCCCAGATTACATAATATACCACAATGGTATAATAATTAAAGCAGTATGTTACTGGCATAAAAATAGACACCAGCTCAATGGAACTAAATAGAGAACCCAGAAATAAAGTCCTGTTTATATGGTCAATCTATGACAAAGGAGGCAAGCATATAGAATGGGAGAAAAAAATCCTCTTCAGTAAATGGTCCTGGTTTAACTGGATAACTATGTGCAAAAGAATGAAACTGACTCACTTTCTTATACCATACACAGAAATAAAAATGGATTAAAGACCTAAATCTGAGATCTGTAACCATAAAGCTTCTCGAAGAAAACATAGGCAACAATCTCTTTGACACTGATCTTAGCAACACATTTATGTATATGTTAGCTGAGGCAAGGGAAACAAAAACAAAACTAAACTACTGGAACTACACCAAAATAAAAAGCTTTTGCACAGTGAAGGAAACTATCAACAAAGTAATCAGCAGCCTACTGAATGTGAGAAGGTATTTGTAAGTGATACAACTGATAAGAGCTTAATACCCAAAATATATAAAATACATAAAACTCAACGCCAAAAATAAAAGGAAAATAAAGAAAAAAACGAAGTAATTCATTTAAAAATGAGCAGAGGACCTGATTAGACATTTTTCAAAAAAGTTATACAGATAGCCAATAGACACATGTAAAAAAGGTCAACATCACTAATCATCAGTGAAATTCAAATCAAAACCATGAGATGTCATCTAACACTGGTCACAATGGCTAGTATCCAAAAGATAATAAATATGGGGCACCTGGGTAGTTTAGTTGGTTAAGTGCCCCACTCTTCATTTTGGCTCAGGTCATGATCTCAGTGTCCTGCGATTGAGCCCCAAGTGGGACTCCAGGCTCAGCAGGGAGTCTGCTTGAGTTTTTCTCCTTCCCCCCTCCTTCTGCCCCATCCCTCTCTCTCTCTCTCTGAAATGCATAAAAATAAATCTTTAAAAAAATTAAAAAGATAATAAATACTAAGTGTTGGCAAGGATGTGGAAGAAAGAGAACCCTCACATACTGTTGGTGGGAATCTAAATTAGTGCAGCCACTGTGGAAAACAGCATGGAGTTTCTTTAGGAAACTAAAAATAGAAATACTGTACAATCCAACAATTCCACCACTGATATTTACTCCCCCAAAACTGGAATCACTAATTCAAAAACATATATGCTCCACTATTTTTATTTCAGTATTATTTATAATATCCAAGATATGAAAGCAAACTAAGTGTCCTTGCACAGATGAATGAATAAATAATATGTGTGAATAATATAATGCAGCCAAAGAAAGACCTTGCCATTTGCAGCAACATGGATGAACCTAGAGGGTATTATGGGAAGTGAGATTTCAGACAAAAACAAAACCATATGGTTGCACTTATATGTGGAATGTTAAAAACAAAACAAAACAAACAAACAAACAAAAAAGCAGAACCAGACCCATAAATACAGAGAACACACTGGTGGTTGCAGGAGTGGGGGGCAAGGGGATGAAAGGGAGTGGGAGGTACAGGCCTCCAGTTATGAAATGAATTAATCTTGTGGATGAAAGGTACAACACAGGGAATATAGTCTCTGGTATTGTAACAGTTGTGTAGTGAGAGATGGAAGCTACACTTGTGGTGAACAAAGAAAGCATAATATACAGAGTTGTGGAATCATGATGTTGTACACCTGAAACTAACATAATCTTGGTTATTAACTATACATTTTTTATTAAGTTTTCCATTTTAATTCCAGTGTAGTCAATGATTCAATTGGTTGATTGATAATGAGCCATGGCACTAGAATTGCAAACTTAGGTAAATTTTCCAAATAATTAGCAATTTGGTCAACTTTTTCAAACAATTCCCAATAATGTCCTAATGTTTTTTTGTTTTTTTTTTAAGATTTTATTTATTTATTTGAGAGAGAGAGAATGAGAGACAGAGAGCACGAGAGGGAAGAGGGTCAGAGGGAGAAGCAGACTCCCCGCCGAGCAGGGAGCCCGATGCGGGACTCGATCCCGGGACTCCAGGATCATGACCTGAGCCGAAGGCAGTCGCTTAACCAACTGAGCCACCCAGGCGCCCTGTCCTAATGTTTTGATACACTATGCTTTAGCTGATAAATACTCCTTTTCTTCCTTGAAAAATATATTTCCTACATTTTTGAAAAACTATCTTTTTCAGGAGTGGCTTAGTCAGTTAAGTGTCCAACTCTTGATTTTGGCTCAGGTCATGATCTCAAGGTCCTGAGATTGAGCCCTGAGTTCGGCTCCACACTCAGTATGGAGTCTGCTGGAGAGTCTCTCTCTCTCCCTCTGCCCCTCCCTCCTCAAGACACTCTAAATAAGTAAGTAAATAAATAAATAAATAATAAAATCTTAAAGAGAATTAAAAATGATCTTTTTTCATTTTGACCAAATAGACACTATTGGACATTTTGAGGGTTCTATGTTGTACATAAATGTAGAGGTATGAAGTATATTGATTGCATGAACTGGGAGGTGATGAGAGTAGAACTTTAACACAATTCTTCACCATATGTTTTTTGTTGTTGTTTGGTATTTTTAGCTTTACCTTTGATTACTCTCCTGATTTTTTTCAACACTAGTTGAGGTAAATCATGTTGGCAGGAAAGTAGCCCTCAAGATACTGGAAATTCAATCAATGGAGAAAAACTAAATAGAAACACATCTTGGTTCTACCGGAATAGCTACATAGGGCTATCTATAGCACCAACATTAGTTCTGAAGAAAACATTTGTTTAAAGTTATCATTGGACACATTGAAAAATGAAGTACAGAAGTGCTACAGGCTGTGGGTAGCCAGTCCTACTTAGAGAAAGTTATCAAGTTAGATCACAGAGAAACAGGCTCTCTTAGAGACGTCCCCCCCATCCCCTGCCAGGGACTGGAGAAAGGTAGTCACAGGCAGTCATGGCCCATGATGAAATGTTCTGGATACTGCTCTTGATTGCATACCCCCCCCAAAAAAAATTAGAGAATACCTGCATTCTGATACCAAAAATCCCATCCTAATGCTAAACTAAGATTTCAGGTAATAAATTATGTCACAGAGAATTTGATTATCTCTGGATGAATAAAGAAGAACATAACAAAACAAACAAATAAGTAATCTAGTTTCTAAACCCTCAAATTTAAGTGTCAGGTCACAAACGAAACAAGTGTATTTTTTTTTTCTTCTTGATGAAATAACTGACCTTGACCAGACAACCTCAATTATCTGACAAACATGCAGAGCCATGAGTATGTAGATGAAATTATTTTTTCTGTTCAGGTTTTCTTGTCCCCAACTTAAAAGGCTAAAGACCTCTTACGCACCATTTATAATTTTTTGTTACTATTATTCTCTAATTCTTCCACAAATGAAACCGATGCCCCATTTTTTTTTTTTTTTTTTTTTTTTACCTTTGGCTTTTCTAGCACACACAAGTAGAACAATGATGATTGTAGCAACGGCCAGGAGAAACAGGATAATGACCAACCCCACTGTCCGAGGACAGTCCTTAGGGAACAAGTCATCTGAAAAATAGAGATTGTCTCACTTAATATCCAGGTTGGCATCAATGATTTGGCTGCTGGGAACAAATCCAAAATGTTTTCTTTTAGGAAACATTGCTAGGAATGGCACAAATTCTCTCACCTATCTCTCCTTGCAATTCTACAGAATTCAGGAATGCTAAAGATGCTCTGTTTCCTTTCTTGTTCCTAATGTATCAAGATTCAGAAGGTTTATTTTATAAATCATCATGTTTTAATATGCAAGAAACATACAAATAATGCATCAGACATCCATGTATCCACAATTAAGATTTAACAAACATTAATACTACTATATTTGTGACAGATAATTATCTCATAATAAAAAATCTACAAATACAATTAACTATTTATTTTCATCCTTTCTCTTCTTTCTCCTACAGTTCCCCAAACTGACTTTTCCATGCATCCTTTCTATCCGGTGATTTTCTACATAAACATATATATGAGCTTGACAATATGCCAATGAGTGAGAGGCCTGTGGGGCTTCTCTAAAGATTAAAGGAGAAATTGTGACATCTTGGATAATAAGCCAAATGGGATTCATGTTCTAGATTCTAGAGACAGAGATTTATTTCAATTCAAAATTTCTTATGAGATATCTGTCAGCTAGCAATTTAAAGCAGCAAAATTGACTATCATTTTGATATTTTTCTATTTTAATGTTGTTCCAAAAGAGGCACCAAGGACACTCTTATTCAAGGACTACCATCATTTAAGATCTCAACAAGATGTCTGTGTAGTTTTTAATTGATGAATTCAAATATATAAGTATAAAAAAACTTTAATATATTTTATCTCTTACATTCAGATTTTCAAGAGTCTTGTAATATTGCCCCAACTCATGATTTCCTCCTATATAATTCAACTTATTTTTTCACAATAAAAGCCTAAGTAAGAGACTGTTCATTTCACCTTTTCTAACTTTGTTTTACTAAGATAATTGGAAAAAACAAACAAAGATCCTCTATTCTGGTTTCCACGTTTGTTTCATTCACATTTCCAACCTCAATTCCTCTTTCTAATTATCTTAAACCATTGTGACTTCCCAAATTAAAATATTACACAGATGACACTTTTCTTGTTGATAAAATGTCATACAAATTTTTATCCATTGTAGAAAAATAGAGCTCAGCATTTTTCTAAGTAATGGGGACATAAAATAAATAAGATATAGTGTCCTCCAGAGTTTATTATTCTATCTGAGGAAATAGTGAAACATATAATCACAACAATGTATGCATAAAGAGGGCACTTAACACAGAATGGGTTGAAGACCACATCCTGGGAGGATTAGGTTAGTATTGAGGGGCCAGTAAGAAACTCTTAGTGACAGGAAAATGAAATAAATGTGTCAATAACAGTCTACAAGGGGTATTGCATGGTTAAATATGTTCAGAAAATTAATGTGGGGTAGGAGCCATTGGAAACAAGGAAGAGAGGGATGAAAGATGAAGCTGGAGAGATACAAAAGGTCAAGGGATAAAGAGTGTTGAAAGGCTGTAATACTTCAAATAAAGACAGATGCATAGACGGAAAGCTGGAGGATATCATTTGGGCAAACTATTTATTTGAAAGATCACTTTGGGTAGGCATAAAGAGTAGACTGGAATGTCTGAGCTGTTCTCTGCCTGTGATATTAATTATTTTCATTAATACTAATAACAATTTCATGAGGTAGACCCTAATATTACCTATGTGTAACAGATGGGAACTGAGCACAGGGAGCTCAGTACTTAACCAAGATCAGGAAGCTGGGAAATGGCCCTACCAGGATTCAAATTCAATTGGACAGATGGGAGAAAACACCAAGTTGTGAAAAGTGGCTTTCCCCAGGCAGTGGATCAGGAGAAGTTTAGGAGGAACTTTGAAAGATTCCTCAAATTCCTCAGTTCCTCATTTTTATAAAGTAGGACAATGACATTTCTATCACAAAAAGAAATACAAAACAAGACCAAATATGAATTTTTACAAGTTCTCCACATTAAGAGTTACAAATGGATAAACTAGAACATTCTTCTAGGTCTGTCAGTCATAGGTCTTTGTCAGTAAGATCTTCTCAAATAGCAGTGATATCTCAAGATACAGATTTTGGAGGGAACTGACCTGCCACGGAAACATGCACTTCCTTCTCCACATTGAGTATTAGGTTCCTTACAACACAGGACACATTTGCTGTTGAACTTTTGTCCACTGTGAGAGATGATTCCACACGAAACAGTCCATTTTCTTCTATTGTCTTTGTCTCAGAGGCTGGCATCAAGTGCAGTCCTTGATGGTCCCTCCATCGCAGCTCAGGCTCTGGATACCACCTGGTGGATGTGCAGGTCAACTTAATTTCCTGCCTATTTCCATGCTCAATGTGAACATGAGGAGCCATACCTGAGCCTAGAATAGCCAAAGAGAGACAGAGAAATTACACTTCTCCAAGAGTTTTGTTGCCATTTTACATTTTAATTAGTTTCTTAGGAAACTCAGTTTTCTTATTTATAAAAGTGGAGGTTAGAAAAACAACTAGTCACAAAGAATTTTGTAGAAAACAAATCAGCTGTATCAACATTTAAGAAGTATCCATATGCCAGCATGTCTGTATTGGTTTCTTTTTCCTCTCTCGCCTTTGAAACATAACTGATTATTTTATCTGATAATTCATAAATTTGGGTAGAAGAACACTCTATCAATTTATTTGCAGCCTCTAAAGTAAAAGGCACACATCAGTTAGTGGTTATCTGTGACAAATTGTTAGTCATTCTCCAAATATCTTTAATCCCTAATTCTAAAGAAGTACTTTTTTTTAAAAGATTCTATTTATTTATTTGAGACAGAGAGAGACAAAGAACACAAGCAGGAGGAGGGGCAGAGGGAGTGGTACCAGCAGATTTCCCACTGAGCTGGGAACTTGATGTAGGGCTCCTTCCCAGGACACTGAGATCATGACTTGAGCCAGACACTTAAACACCCGAGCCATCCAGGTGCCCCAAAATGTTATTTTAAGTAAGAACTTTTATAATTTGGGGAATGATACCAACATCAATGTGCTCCAAAGAACTAGGTATGGGTGACTTCTGAGCACCTGAATATTGTTAGGAACTGAAATTCAAGTTTTAATCAATTAAATTTATTTCAACTAAGTTTAAATTTCAATGTAACATGTGGCTAGTAGCCACCATTTTGGATGGTACAATGGGGAACTTTGGGGAACAATATAAGTTTTAACTGTGGATATGTCAGCCCAGGCTAAGAGTGCTCGTTCCAATCCCCCTTACAATTAGGAGTGACTTTGATATGCTGGTGGAAGTGTTTGAAATGAAAATGATGTGCATGCCTTCTAGAATATTTCCTTCAAAGGTGGGAGGTACACCTTTTCCTTCACTCTTTCTCTCTTCTCAAGGGCTGGAGCACACAGAGTGTCTGTGAGTCATCTTCAAAAGTGGATTATGTGGATATAGCAAAACATCAAGATAAGAAATGTGTGAACCTGACAGTGTCTAGCCATTCTTTCAGTTCTGTGCTCCCTTCTGCCTTTAACTCAGAGAAAAGAAGCTCTGGTTTAAGCAACTGTCTTTGGCAGTTCAGTGAATAGTATGCAACATTCCACACAGTGTTATGTACAGTAACTAATACAATCTATAACAACAACAACAAAAAGATCAAATTACAGGGATCAAATTACCCTTGTTTTGGTTTGAATTATATCTTCTGAAAAGATATGTTCAAGTCCTAACCTTCAATATCTGTGCCCTTATTTGGATACCATTTTGTACATGTAATTAGTAAAGTGGAAAATATACTGGATTAGGGTGGGTCCTAATCCAAAGGGAATGTGGTCTATATGAACAGAAAGAAATTTGGACACAGAGACACAGGAAAGTGACTCTGTGAAGATGGAGGCAGAGAATGGAAAGATCTCAGCACAAGCCAAGGCATGCCGGGGCTACCAGAAGCTGGAAGAAGCAAGGAAGCACTCCCCTCAGATGTTTCCCTGGGACCATAATCTTGATGACAAATTGATTGTGGACTCTGGCCTCCAGAACTGTGAGAAGATACATTTCTGTTGTTTTTAGGCCAGCCCATTTGTAGTAATTTGTTAAGGCAGTCCTTCTATTAGGTTGGTGAAGGAAAATTATCTAATGTCATCTGATGTTGCACGGATGGCCAGACCCTGACAAACACGAGAGGAGGTAGTAAATAGCATGCCGCACCAGTGATGACCTCGTTGGCACAGTGGTGCCCCCCAGTGCTGGTACTGATAAATGGTATTTTCAAAATAAAATAGCTTTGAGAATCAGTAGAGCATCATGGCTATGAGGATAAGCTCTAGAGTCAAAGGTTATATTTGTACTGGCTGGCATCAGTGACCCAGTGTAACTAATGACCCAATCACTCTGTGCCTCATCCCCCTTTCGTAAAACAAGGATAAAAAGCGTCTCAAGTCATATGATTGGTATAACGATTGCTTCATATAAACTGCTTACTGGGCTGAAATAAATGAATAATAAATAAATAAATAAATAAATAAATAAATAAATTTTATTCATCTTAAAGAGTTCATCAATAAAGAATACAAAGAAAAGATGTTTTTGTTTTTGTTTTGTCTTTCAATATGAAAGGCCATCCCACTGCATTTCATGTATTCAGGCTACCTTCTAAGAGTTGAAGGGAAATGGTATTATGGGTGGGTATTTTCTAAAAACAAAATTATATTTATCAGCTTTTTGTAGAAACACGATAAATATTTCATTAGTATCTGATTTTCTGGAGGAAGAGGAGTGATGTTGTACTTCAAATTATGCCATCCTATTTACCTTATTAAATGTGTGGGCTAAGGGAAAACACAACCTCTGGATACACCATCAATTAATAATAGGAGTGGGAATTAGGAGTGGGGTAATTTCACAATGGATAATTTCAGAGATTTAAAACATGTATTCCAAGTGTGGTGTTAGCTATTAATGACCTAATTTGCATTATCAAGTCAAAACTGAGGGGTCAAAGTGGAGAAAAGATTGCCAGCAGGAGAAGAAACCAGGTCATGATGGTTGTCCTATTACTGTGGGTTTCAAACTGGCATCCTTGAGGCCTGGTTGGTTTCTGACAGAGCACAGGCTGACCTGAATACATTCTTTATCCATTTAAGTGTCTTGGATTTTCATTGTCCTATGGCCAGGGCAGGGAGAGAAAATCTATAGTGTCCATCCTTATGAGACTATCTGATTATGCCACCTAGTATCAGGCCTTCAATTTTATGTCTTATCTCTTAGAAAATATTTTGGTGTGTTTGCAGGCTATACTTGTGGTTGCCCTAATAGCTATTAATTGATGGATTTGCTTACCTGCATCTTGTGAGTGTCAAATTACTTAGATAGTAGAGGGCAATTGATTTTAAGTAGAATTTAATGTTGGTGTTTACTGAGGTTCCGGGTTTTGCAGAAATTATATTACCCACACTCTCCTGGATATTTAAATAGCACAGGGAAAGAGTTGGTTTTGTTTTGACTAAAGGTATTGAAGAATCTTTTCTTTAGGAGACAGTGTACAACTGTGGAGCTGTCTGCAGAGACTGCATCTTTATCAGAAACTGGTTACTCATCCTGGGGCAAATATCACTCTTCCAGAATGGAGAAATGGATAAAGAAATTCATGCCAGAAATAACAGTAATTTTTTAAGATTTTATTTATTTATTGGAGAAAGAGAGAAGAGATAGCAACAGAGAGCACAACTGGGGAGGATTGGAAGAAGCAGGCTCCCCACTGAGCAAGGACTCAGATGCAGGACTCCATCCCAGGACCCTGGGATCATAACCTGAGCCTAAGGCAGACACTTAACTGACTGAGTCACCCAGGCACCCCAGAAATTACAGTAACTAAGGGAATCAGAAGAAAACCTAAGGTTTCCAGCTAGAGAACATCAAGGACTCTGGAAGAGTCTGGAAGAGATGAAAACTTCTAATGCCACACATTGACACTACTTTTCATTGTGTATAGGTGTTGGACACAAGTGAATCCAATCCAGGAAGAACAACACAAGGTCATAAATAATTCACCTGGAGGAGGTGAGAGCATTAAATCAGCATAGCACTTTATATTCCTGATTTATAATGACTAAGGTTAGTAGGTACAAAATGAGATAGTTCCCACATAATCAAAAAGTTGTAGCAAAAAACAGCCCACTTGGAAAACATTTAAAGTACAACCCCCTATATTTAGGGAGCACAGAAGTCTTTTTTTTTTTAAACCATCTGGATTATTCAGAACATATTTGTGATCACTTATTATGTCAATATTTATATACAAGTTTATGTTTTTTAAGCCAGAGGGAGATACAATTTCCTAAGAATTTGAAAATACATCTCTTCTCATTAATTTGGAATGCATCCCATGAGTGCACTGTGAATGGTTGCATCTGCAAGTATTGTACTTAGTTGAAATATAAAGTCCAGATGTTTCTTTTGCCCACAGGGAACATGAAAGCATGAACCAAATTTCTTTGGATATTGTGGGAACTTATGGGTGTAGTAAAAAGGTGGGTGGAATTCATGGTTATTGATGTAATATATGTCCACAGTGCAAATTAAGAAGATCACCATAGGCTTTATCTTCATTTTATTTTAAAAAAATTGTCCTTGGGTAACCAATACAACTTCCCTTGAATTTATGATTTGGAAAAATCAAGGATGTATCAGATAACCTTATCTACAAGATAAAGGAATTATAAAGCAGATTCTAGAAGTGTATCAATGAACCATTGTTGGAGCTGATAAACTCATGCAGAAAATCAATGTCAGAGTTTAGTGGCAATAGCTTCAAGATTGGAAATGCATTCTTCTAAGGAGAATGGGGTAAAATAGAAGGATAGTGGAAAGTTGTTTTCTATTTAGTGATAGGATAACTGTACAAAGAACAAGTAAGTCTGAGATAAAATTGAGATGACCCTGAAAAAATGACATGTTGTTCATTGAAGAAGCAACAGTAGCAACTGGCTCTCAAATTCAAAGCCCTTGATAAGAGCTTACCCAAGGTTTAGGAAATGTCTGTAGAACTTCTAGAAGTGGATGTCCAACACTTGGATTGCTTCAGAAGTTACCACAGTAGAGTGAATGATCCTTGCTCTAAAGGTAAATCTCAGTGAATGGATGAACATAATTTCTCATTCATCCCTGTTAGTGCCTGGTTAAATGCCTCCAGTGGGAGTGACATTCGCTTGTGTGAGGAACTCCAGGATACTTTCCTAAAGATGCAGATTTTCTGGGACATCTGGGTGGTTCACTTGGATAAGCATCTGCCTTCAGCTCAGGTCATGATCCCAGGGTCCTACGATCCAACCCTACCTTGGGCTCCCTGTTCAGGGAGAAACCTGCTTCTCCCTCTCCTCCCCATTTGTGCTGTCACTATCTCTGTCTCTCTCTCTCAAATAAATAAATAAAATTTAAAGAAAGATGCAGATTTCTCTAAACCCAGGAAGGAATCTCAGAAAGAGGTAACTATTCTCTCCTTGACTCAGCAGAAATACTATTAGGTGATGTATGGGTCAAAGTGTCTGGCAACAAAAACTTTGACTCAAAAAAGTGTTTAAATCTTGCAAGCAAGTCTCTTCACAGTAGCCCCTTTTATTTTATGAAGAATTATATAGTACCCACCATTTATTATATAAATGTGGATAAAGGATTACTTAGAGCATATGCAGAATTGTCACTAAACAGGAGGCAGGAACATTTGCAAACAGGTTAGGGAGTCCTGGAGGAGATTTTCCTGCCTTTGGGAGGAAGGTCAATATTATTGGCTCCATCTGATGGATTAGGTTAGTTTCTCTTAATATACATTATAAGGAGGTGATACAGAAACTCATCATCTGAACTCAGTCTAAGGCCTTACAATGTTTATAGAGAAAATGCTGATTAAGTCTCAGTGTATGGTTGAATTAGAATCCTAACCTTTCATTCTGGCAGTATAGTTTTTTTGTTTGTTTGTTTTTGTTGTTTTGTTTTGTTTGTGGAAAATATCTGAGAGGGAGTGAGATTTAAGGGGACAGATTATGCAGGGATCTGAACAAACAAGGATGTTATACTGAGAGTCAGCAACATCGCATCTGACTGGACCGTTGCCAGAGTGGACAGCAGCAAGGTGCAGAAAACGTAGCCTGGTAGCAGGCTGGTGAGATTCTTGCTGCCTCTGTTTAGTTCCTTCTGTGTTTCTGAATAGAGACTAAGATACATTCCTGGGACTCTGCTGAGATAGTACCTACTATAACCCCTGTTCTTTCTTTCCTTCAAAGTAATGATGTTGCAATAGAAAACATGAAAATATATTTTTACTGCAGCCAAAGAATGTTGGGATGGATTGATTGATCGGTTTTACATATTTAACTTTCTAGGCATTACATCATAGTATTTGTATAGATTTAGCCACCTCTACCCATATACACAGATACTTCAGACTGTTGATGTAAACATAATAAAATTTGTGTAAGAGTTTTCATTGCAGAGACTCACCTGTGACCAGCACTTGGAATGTTGCCTCATTGTAGTATGTGGAGCTTTCAAAGAAACATGCATACTCCCCTCCATCTGAAGGTTGGATGGGATGGATCCTTAGGGCAACATGCCCTCTGGTAATATTCTCCTTCAGGAACTCTGTCCTCCCTTGGTACTCTGGCCTCTGCTCTTCCATATCATTCTGGGAAGTACTATAACGGTGCACCAGGCCAAAAGGATCATTCCGGTACCATCTCACTTCCATGTTCTGAGCATCCATTGATGGGCTGAGCTGGCAGGACAACACAGCCTCTTCCCCAACCAAGGCAATGACTGGTGCTCTTGGTCCTGTCACATGGAATTGCCCTGGAAGTAATTTTGAAAACAATGGAGTCATCACTGAGACTGTGACAGGCATGATTGTGACCATCTGATCAGTAAACAAGTAGACCACACTAACTAACTTAGTGAGCTGTGGCCATTTAACGAACAGAACTAAAATAAGGACACACAAATACACTGTTAGTGTAAGAGATAGTAGAGGACATGATGCCAATGAGCAACAGTCACATGATCCCAACAAAAATTTAATTGGGTTTTCCCTTTGTCTACGATTGGAATTCAAATTATATAAATCTCATTCTTTTTGCCTTATATGCATATATATCATATATTATTTTATAACAATATATAATATGTAAATATTTGATATATAATATATAGTTATAGTATTTTATAATTAGTTATAATATAACTAAATATTTATATAATATATATTGTTATAAAATATTATCATTTAACAGATGGGGATATTGAGTCAGTCAATGATTAATTATTGGGTCAGTGATTAATGAATTGAGTGGAGGTCTCCCCAGACTGCAGGCTATGGGGACAGGGATCTGGGACTACTACTACTACTCACTGCTCCCGGCCCAACCACAGTCGATGGAGGCTTGCTCTGCGTGGTCCAAGCTGTTCCCTCCACAGGCCCTCACCAGGCACCCCCTGTCCTCCTCACCCCAGCATCTCTCTCGTTCTACTTCCCCCTCTGCCTCTCCCCCTTACTTCTTCTCTTTCCTCTCTCATAAGTAAATAAAATCCCCCCGAAAAGTAAAAGATTGAGCATGAAGGTGGACATTTTGAGCCTTTTAGACCTGGCTAGGAACACTCTCCTGTATGTATATCTTTGTCACCTTCCCCCTTGTGCTCATGGCTGCAGAGGTACATGACCTCCCAGGGAGGGAGAAGGCCCATGGTGCAGGGACTCTGGGGTCCTGAGTGACCACAGGAAGGCGCTCCATCTCCCATCTGAATAGCCACTCAGCACTGTCATGTGGGGGAATCCATGGTGACATGCTACCGGAACTTGGGGAGATATTTGGTACTTCAGCGTAACAAAATATACCTGCTAAATGTTGAAATCACCAAGTTAACTTCAATAGTTACCAGCCTAGTAGCTTTAAAAATGACCAAAGGGGCACCTGGCTTCCTCAGTCAGTAGGACACGTGGCACTGGATCTCGGGGTGGTGAGTTTGAGCCCCACATCGAACACAGAGTTTACTTAAAACACAAAACAAAAGAAAACAAAGCCCTTCCAAAGGACCCAAATCAATTAGGCTCCAACAATTGGGCTGGTCGGTGGTGGGATGGATCCTCTGGCCTGTTCATCAGCCGCTGTGCCCTGAGCACTCAGATGAGGCAGGTGCTTCTCACCACCCGGGTTCTCCCTCTAGGAGCTCAGAGTCTAGAGGGAAGATGGACAAACATGAATGAAAAACGTGAATGAAAAGAGCAGTTACTCCATAGGAAGAGAGCAGGGGCGACAGCTGTGTCCCGAGCTCCGGCAGGTGAGGGGTCTGACAAGGCCGTGCTGAGGTGACATTGAGATTTCCTGAGGCAGGCCAAGGAGACACCCCAGCACAAATCCAAGTATATGCAGCCAGCAGAGGGCACCACGCTGCAGAGGAGTGGAGGCCCAAGTTGATGTTGCCAGAGTGGAGGTTAGAAAGGAGGAGAGCAGAGAGGGAGAGGAGGAGGGGCAGGGCCTGGGGCAGGTGGACAGTCTCAGCGCCCTGCTCCTAGTGCTGGGTCACACCACATCTCCCCACACTCGGTGGCTTCGCCCACCAACACTCACTGGGTCACAGTCTCCGGGGATCAGGACCCCAGCAGTGCTCAGCTGGGGGCTCCTACCAGAGGTTGGGGCTGTTGACAACACCAAGACAGGACCTGCTTCACTGAGAACCCGAGCTCAGTTAGGGGTGTTGGCAGGATTCAGTCCACCTCGAAGGCCTGAGTTCTTCTGTCTGTTGTTGGCCCTCGGTGCTAGGCCACGTGCACATGCCTGCACCATGGTTCCACATAGGGGCTTGTTCCCCAGTGTGGGGATCTGAGACAATACAGATCAGGGCCAGCACGGGGCCGGGCACGGAGCTTTTATAACCGAATCTCGGAAGGGGCTTTGGGTCGTGTTGCCATGTTCTGTGGAATGGAAGTGAATCACTACGTCCAGATCACACTCCAGGGGAGGGGGTTACACAAGGATGTGTACACAGGGGTTGGGGATCAGCGGGAGCCACTGAGGGGAGAAGGGGAAGACCCCTGCCGGGTCAGTGCCTTGCCCAGAATCAAGGACTGGTAAGAAGGCTGGACCAGGCACGAACCCAGCTCTTTGAATGTCTTCAAAGTTGGGGCCCTGGATGCACCTCACCATTCAGTGGGGGCTCTGGAAAAGGTCGTGTTGAAGTAAGTGGCCACAGACATGGAGACGGTGTGGGGGTGAGGGTGAGCATTGATATCCTACAGGAGGCATTCCAGCACGTTCTTGTCTGAGGAGGAGCCAGGTCATGGCAACCCACTGAGTGGCCCCCCCATCCACATCACACCCATTGGAAAGGAGGTAATGGCTCGCAGCGCAGGACAGGCAGACTCTAGGGGTAAGGGTGGATTCTGACCTTCAAGGGCCAAGGCTCCACCGCCTTCTTTAGGGTTTGCTCTGGCACTTAAGAAGCCTAAGATCTTGGGAAGCTATTGCCCATCCCTCTGTCGGAGGGGCTGCCCTCTTCGGGGTCTCCAGAGTGTGAGCCCTGGCGTACACACGTGCACAACATGCTGAGCGTCCACATGCTCACACGCACACGCACACACACACACATAGACACCAGTAGGGACCGTGGGGTGGAATCTGACCATTAGCGGACTCAGAGAAGGTGAGAAGAGGAAGAAAATGTGGTTGGAGGTATTTCCTACATGAGACACCACTCCTCCAGTTTCATAGATCTCATCCCACATATGCCTGGGACATCTGGAGGAAGTCCATGCTGGAATACTGTGCACTGGACAGACCAGACACAGACCGTCCCTGACAAGTACAGTGGCTTAGGCAGGGTCAGACCAGGTAAGAGTGGAGAGTTGTGTCTGAAGCCGGGTGTGTTTCCAAGCTGGGGCCCTGGCTGCACCCAGACCTTCCCTGCGGGCTGTGGTGAGGGGTGCGCTGTGTCACTGGGCACAGATGTGGCCTTGCATGCAGACTAAGGATGAGCAGCCGGCAGCCCAGAGCACTGTTGGTGGGGGTGTCAATCTGGGAGTGGACCCAGGTAGGGGATCCCAGGCAGTGAAGTCACTTCCTTGACCACAGACCCCAACAGAACTTGGAAGCCCCATGACCAGGCACCCACATTCTACTGTAGTCCCGCATCAGGGTCACTTGACTGGAGACATCCGATCATGAAAGATGTTCTCTTGTTGTTTGCCTACTTCCCGGGGCTCTGGCTTCCAGAAACCCCAGGGAAGGGCTTTTTCACCTGCTGCAGACATTGGCTCAAGGCTCACCCCTGCTGCCTCAGGGCTTTTGGCAGGAGGGGCCATAAGGTAATACAGAGAAGGCCGGGCCAGGCCAAGCCACCTCCCTGAGCCACCCCAGGCCAGCCCCATCCCCTCCTCTTGAGTTTCCGGGAAGGAGGGATGTGTGGGGAGGTCCTGCCCCTGGGCTGGAGGACGTCGCAGGGCAGCGGATGCCCTGGCCGTGCCTTCGTGTTCACACCGAGGTCATGGTGGACGGGCGTGGGGGGTCGGGCGATGAGGATCCCTGAGGGCCTCTCACCTGTGCCAGAGCGAATCCAAGGCCCTGAGGCTGTGTCGCGTTTCTCTCCGCGGTGGAGGGCTGTGCATCCTGTGGTGTGGTGTGTGTGTGGAATGGAGTTCCTGGGTCCGAGGCCCAGCAAAGGTAGCCTCACAGGGCTCTGAGGCCTCGAGCCTGGCCGCCTGGCACTGTCTCTACAGAGCTCCCGACAGGAGACGGGGCAGGAGCTGGACGATGAGGGCCTCCGCGCTCCCTCCGTGAAGGACAGGAAGGTGCCCCACACTGGCAACAGAGTCCAGCGCTGGCTCAGGGTGAGTGCAGGTGCTGGGCTGACCCACCCCCCAGGGCCCCGATGCAGCAAAAGGGCCTCAGGTCCCAGAAGCCAGCCTGCTACTGCCCTGGGCTCCCTCCCACAGTCCTGCTCCATCTGGATCTGCATCCCCATCTCCTCCCCAAACTTGCCCTCGGGGCCCTGCCCCTGCCTGGGCCAGTTGCGCCGTCATTGTCCACGTATTTGTAGGAATATCAGAAAAGAGACTTTAAACCATGTCTCATCCCATTCGGCTAGAATCGTCTTGCACTGTGCCATGCATTTTCCTAACTAGTCCTCCAGGTGTCCCCTTTGGCCTAACAGTCCTTCCCCATCTTCTCCAATCTTGCACATGATCATGGTGAGTTGGGAGAGTTTTCCCCAAAGGGACATGGGCCTCATGGTACTGTGTCTTCTGCTTTGCCCTTTGGTTGTGAAAGTCCACATCCCTGGGGCCCCTACAGGGTCAGGAGCAGGGGCCTCATTGTACAACATTCCAGAAGGCCAGTCGGTTACCACAGCCACTGAGGCCTTGAGTGATGCAGGGCTTTGATGGGACTCCCCTCTGTGGCCAACTCACAGTGCTGCACTAAACATCCTACATGCCCTACTATCCTGAGCCCTCTCACCTAAGAAAACGTGTCTGTGCTCTCATCTCAAGAATGGGGTATGTTGTCAGAGATCACGGGATCGGTGCCATTCATGCGGGGAGGTGGTGTCCATACTCAGCTAACAACCTGACCTGACATAAAACGTGTTCCGACATCATCGACTTCAATTCCTTGTATGGATGCCAAGGACCTTTTTTCTTTTTCCTGAAAGACTTACTGATTGGTCGATTGATTGATTGATTTGAGAGAGAGGCAGGGGGAGAGTGGGGACAAGCAGAAGGAGAGACAGAATCCTCAAGCAGACTCTGCCCCTAAGTACGGAGCCCTACGAGGAGCTCGATCTCAAGACATTGAGATCGTGACGGAGCCAAAACCAAGAGTCTTAGGATTAACCCAATGAACCACCCAGGCACCTCATTGTTTTTTCTACTATGGGCCCTCTTGTCCCACCTGTTGCCATAAGTCATTGAGATCTTGGGGATTTGGTCTGCGCTCCCACCCCCAACCCTCCTGGTGGCTACAGAGCTGAGTGCATGTCTCCTCCGTTTCACCTCAGGATAAAAACGGCTCAGCCACAGAGAGGAATGAGACCCGCGTGCTCTGGGCCAACCGGGCTGACCTGCTGGAGATGCCAATAACACCTGGTGCCCGCCTTCGTAGGCAGAGACCTCAGCCACATCTCCACATTCCTGGGCACGTACACGGCTTTTGCCACCACCCCGAGGTGCTGGACCTCTTCTTTACAACGTGAGCACCCTGCCCCTCCACAGCCCAGTGAGATCTGGCCACCGCCTGGTTGTGAGTCTTGGGAATGTCACCAAACTTCCTCGAGCCTCGGTTTGCTCCTCTGACTGGGGCAGACTTATTATAGGGACTCAGTGGTGTCCTTTAGGGAAAGTACACCTGGGGGCCTGGGCCTGCAGAAAGGCCTGCTAGAGGGGCTGTGGTTGTGCTCATTTATCATTGTCCTGCTCCTCACGAGGAATCCTCTGCCTCATCCCTCACTGTCACTATGATCTTGAGCTGGGCTGTTTTGCCATTTGAAAGGGAGATTTGAGACTCCATCTGGGGTCCGTGTCCTGGGTGAAACCAGAGCAGGGATGCCTGGGGCTGAGCGGGGGGCCCAGGCCCACTCAGATATCTGTGATGGGGTGGTTGGGGCCCTTCCATTCATCAAGCATTCAGGAAGCCCCACTCAGTGCAGGCGCTTCCCTAGGAGCTGACTGGCCCCTGCACAGAGCAGACAGCACCCCAGGGCTCCAGACTAGTCGGGGGTCAGACAGTGACACTAGACATGATGAGAGGTGGCATCCACAGGACATTTCATGTGGTGCCCCTCTGGCCTCCTCTAGATATGGGGGCGTTCTCTCTACTTCTGATGAGCTCGGCGGAGCCCTGGAGCAGCGGAACATGTGAGTGAGGTTCAGCTACTACAGGAGGGAATTCCCTCCCCATGAGGGCAGCGAGGGGACTGTGAGATGGGGGGGCTGCTGGACCCTCATCCCACACATCTGCGACTCCTGTTTTAGGAATTGGGGAAAAGGGGGAGCTGTGGGTGGGCTGTGGGCACTGTGGGAGAGCAGAGGGGGCTGGAGGACAGCTTCAGCCCCTAAGAGAGTCATTGCCCATCCCTGCCCCCTCCCAGCCCTGTCTCTACCCCAATCCCGGGACCCACAACAAGGAGTGTGGGGCCATCACACTCAGCGATCTGGTGGAACCTGGACACTGGGTGCTCAGCAGGTGCTCAGGAGACCCAGTGAGAGCTCAGGGACAGACGTCCCCCACCCTGTGGGAGATGAGTGTCAGTGGAAAGAGACCCACTCATGGCACCTAGTGAATGAGGCAACATTAGGCACCGGAGGTAAAGCTGGAGGTATTGGGAGGGTCCTGGGAAGGCCTGGCACGAGACAGAGTGCCTTTGCTCCCTCCTTGGCTGGATATTCACAGAGCAGTGATGTGTGCAGGGAGGACAGTGAACAGGCCCGACACCACCCCTCCCTGGCCGCATGCAGTTGAATCCAAGTGGCAAGTGGGCAAGGACACAGGCTGACGAGTGTGCCCGGACTCCCCCAACAAGGACAGAAATGGCCACACCACTGATCAAGGGCTCCCCCTCACAAAGGCTTTTGGCAGCCTGGCCTCTGTGACCAGGCCTGCGTCAGGCAGTCCTTCCAGATCACAGGTGGACAAGGAGTAGGCACGGTCTCTGACATTCAGGGGTTCCCTGGGACAGCTGTGTGGGAGGGTGCCTGTCCTCTGACTCCCTGCCTACCTGTCTGTCCCCAGGGCCATCTCCTCCATCCTGGGCACATGGCTGGACCAATATCCCCAGGATTTTTTCCAGCCCCCAGAATTTCCCTGCCTGAACGTGCTGCTCACGTACATGGGCCTCCATGTGCCAGGCTCGGACCTGGAACGCGTGCCCAGCGTCTGCTGTCACAGCTGCAGCCCCTGGCGCCCCCGGATCCAGAGGCTGGGGGTGAGGAGGGCCGGGGGTGCCCGGCGAGGGCCCGTGGAGGGGACCGGGCGGGCCACGCAGAGCAAGCCTCCACAGAGTGCGGTTGGGCCGGGAGCAGTGCGTAGTCCCAGATCCCCGTCCCCATGGCCTGCCGTCCGGGGAGACCTCCCGGGGATCGGATCCTGGACTCAGCACTGAGCGGAGGGAAGAGCTTCCTTCACTTAGGAGGAAGGGCCGTGGGGAGCCCATCAGGCCGAGGAGACTTCCTCTTCTGGGAGCTACAGCCCCAGCCCCGGAGCGAGATCCGGAGGGAGCGCAAGAACTGGGCCCGGCTCCCGCTGTGGCCCCTGCTGTCGCCTGGGAGCCCCCGCGGGCCGAGCCGTCCCTGCTGCGGGGGCTCAGCCACTGGGGAGAGCAGGGGCGTGCCCGGCCCCGTGGGCGCCGGGGCAGGTGCTGGTCCGAGGGCTCGTTCACGCTCCTGCGCTGGAAGAGCCACCCGACCCGGAGGTCGAGCAGGGTCCAGGCCCTGGTCCTGGGGTCGCCGCCGGGCCGAGCAGCCCCTGGCTCCGTGGAGCAGCCAGCCCCTGCCCCCGGAGGACGGCTTCCCCTCCCCTGTCACTGCATTCCTTGTAGTGTTTGTGGTCTGTATGCACCTGTATGGTGGCTTCCTGGACTTCGTTCCTTAAATAAAGTAGAATCTGAGTTTACGTAAAGTTTTACTCTGATCCTTTTCTTTTCCTTTTTTTTTAAATAGAGATTTTGTTTATTGATTTGAGAGAGAGAGAGCGCGCGCGCGCGACAGCAGGAACACAAGCAGGGGGAGTGGGAGAGGAGAAGCAGGCTTCCGGCTGAGCAGGGAGCCCGATGTGGGGCCCGATCCCAGAGTTCTGGGATCATGACCTGAGCCGAAGGCAGATGCTTAACGACTGAGCCACCCAGGCGCCCCTACTCTGATCCTTTTCTTTTCTTTCTTTCTTTTTTTTTTTTTTTATAAACTTTTTATTTATTGATTTGACAGGGAGAGAAACAGCGAGAGAGGGAACACAAGCAGGGGGAGTGGGAGAGGAGAAGCAGGCTTCCCGCGGAGCAGGGAGCCCGATGCGGGGCTCGATCCCAGGACCCTGGGATCATGACCGAGCCAAAGGCAGAAGCTTAAGGGCTGGAGCCACCCAGGCGCCCCTACTCTCATCCTTTCCTTTATTTATTTATTTCTTTTTTTTAATAAAGTTTTTATTTATTGATTTGACAGGGAGAGACACAGAGAGAGAGGGAACACAAGCAGGGGGAGTGGGAGAGGGAGAAGCAGGCTTCCCATGGAGCAGGGAGCCTGATGGGGGCTCAGTCCCAGGACCCTGGGATCATGACCTGAGCAGAAGGCAGAAGCTTAAGGGCTGGAGCCACCCAGGCGCCCCTCTGATCCTTCTCAATTGTACATCCAGGTGCCATGAGGTACACTCAGAGTGTTGCTCAACCATTCACTTCTAGAACATTCCCATCACAGAGACCACTGCTCTTCTCCCTGTCTCTGATGTTTACCTGTTCTGGGATTTTCCTGTGTCTGGAATCCTACAATATGGCCTTTTGTGTCTGGTTACAGAACAGAAGAGTGATTCACAATGTTTTTCAATTTTTTATAAAAATAACATTTTTGTTACAAAGGGATGTTCCTGACAATGCAAAGATTCTGGGAAGCCACAAAACGAAGTCTTTTCGTTATGTGCGATAGGTTCCCATTTATAAGGATGCCTCGAAAGGCAGAAACCACAAGAGAAATGTCTGGGTCCTGGAGACACCTTTAAATTCTTTCATTTTCCTGGATAGACCACGTTTATCTTATTGTAATGTGCATAGTATAAAAATGTTAAAATCTCATGTGAAATCTTCCCATTTACTACTAAGATATTTGGTACTAAAGTAAACAGTTCTTTAGGTATTAGCCAGATTATGTTTATTTAGTAAAATAATCATTTGAATATGAAGAAAAGAAGACACATTCCTTCTCCCAAGAAATAATCACCCTTAACACATGAGTCCATCTTCTAGTTCTTTCCCTCTGAGTGCAGCGTGTGTGTGTGTGTGTGTGTGTGTGTGTGTGTGTGAGACATGGTGGGGCAGGGCGGTTCCAGGGCTGGGCTCTTGATCTACCTGATGTCCCCACAGTGGACAGACGCTGTCACTCCTGTCCCCTGGGGCATTCTCAGTGGCCACAGAGCATTTCCTCAGCTGCCCCAGCTGTTGAACAGTTGAGCCATTTACATGGATTTGCCTCTCAAAATTACACTGAGAAGTACATCCGTGCCATAAATCTCTGTTTCTTTAGGCCTGATTCCTAGAGGAACAAATGGAAGCCCCTTGAGCCACATTTCTGGAGTACTGGCTGCAGAATCCTCTATCTATGCTCTCTTTATTAAGGTGGAGCCTTGTTTGGGAAAGGAGGGACCCAGAGACCCGAGATGAGCCCTGGAATCATGAGGAGGACAAGCCGGCAGTGAGGCCACCAGGGTCCCTGGCAGTGACCCACAGAGCAGGGAAGAGCCTGCCCACAGCCCCCTCATGGGTCCTCCCCCACAAGCATCCCTGCACCGAGTCCTGGGACACACCTCACGCAGGCCCGTCCCGGGACGCGCCCCAGCCACTCCAGCCCCTCCTGCGCCATAACTCAGCTTCTGACTCGAGCAACCAGGCCGTGCTCCAGGCAGCAGAGGGCTGCATGTCGGGCCCTCCTGTCTGCTTGCGCCCTGGCCATCCTGGCTGGAGCCCATCGTCTCAGGGAGGAACCTCGGATGGCAGCGCGGGTCAGTGAGTTGCAGACGTGCATTCATCCAGATGTAGGGTTAGTGGCGACAGCGAGAACCACTGGCACCTCTGTGAGCACGAGAGACCTTTAGAAAGCACACTGGGTGCCCATGGGAGCTGCAGGATGGACTGAGCCTCAGCCAGGGGCGTTGGCACTGGGCATAGCCCCTCCACAGCCCTCAGGCTCCTCCAGCAGTGACCCCCTGCCCCTGCCTGCCCCAACCGTGGTGTCCCTCAAGTTCAGCTTGTGCGAGAGAGGGGGCTGCACTTCCCGCTCAAGACACCATGTGAGGAGAAGGGGGAGACCCCTGTCCTCCCCCAGCAGCAGGTGAGGGGGAGTCCACTTCACCTGGACCTGTATGGGAGGCCATGGCCAGTCACCCCTGTCCTCTCTGCCCCAAGATGGAGCTCCCCCGGCACAGAAGACAGATCCTCAGAGACAGAACACGGGTGGCTCTCCCTGCAGGAAGAGAGAGAAACACCATTGGATGGGGAGCAGGGGAGAGAGGAGAGCTCTGAGCACGAGGGGGAGGGCTGCCACAGGCTGGGGCACTGCCATATTGGTCAGGGGCACAGGCTCTGCGTGGGCTTGTAGGGGGTGGCCAGGCTTCATCCTCCCGAGGTTTCCATCAAAACCAAATTCACCTCCAGAAAATACTTTCAACACCAACCACCAAAAGCCTCTGGGATCCTGGCAGCCACGGAGGCCCGAGTTGCCATGTACCAGTGATTACACGGTGGGGGCAGACGGGGGACAGGCATGATGGAGCTGAGGGCAGCTCATTTTGTCTGCTATGGAGGGATAGACCACCATCTCAAGGCACCCCAACATTTGTTCCCAAACCAGGTGACAGTTCAGGGAGCTCCAGGCTGCCAGTGTCCACACTGGGAATTGTCCATGCCCAGGACACAAGCTCTGGGTGATGTCCAGTCCCAGGGCTCGCCTGGGTCTGATGGGGGAGCACCAGGGTTGTGGGATCCCAGCTGAGGGACGTGTCACCCATACGGGAGGTGACGAAGGCTTTCTGGAAGGACAACTGAATCAGGGGGAGCCGGGCTTGCCGGGCAGAGGGGACAGACTGAGGCAGAGGCCCAGAGCCCATGGCCCCAGCGGGCTCACAGTGGGCTAACTTAAACAGGTACAGCTAAGGATTGCTGAGTGTCTTTTGAGAACATGAATCATGTCAGTCAATCCCAATAACAATTCCACGAGGAAGGGAGAAAGGCTGTCCCCTTTTGACTAATAAGGGAATCCAGGCTTTAAGGAACTTCCGACTTCCATGCTCCACAGTGAAGCCAAGGCCGGATTTGACTCCAGGTTCCTGCCACCCCTGGGGGCCCCACCTGACAAGAAGGCTGCATCCAGATGCTTCAGAAGGGACTTCTCAGGTCTGAGGTTACATGACCTTTGTGCCTGGTGCCAGGGAGAAACCTCCTCCTGCCCAGATGAAGGCTGGCTGGTACTGGGAGAGCCTCAGGGCCAACGCCTGCCGTCGTCAGACAACAGGCCCAGGCCCACTGCCCCCTGAGTTCAGTGAGGTCCCCAGGCCTCGGGGTTTGGATGTGGAGTTTGCACACCTGAGTTCCAGGGAGGAGCCGTTTCGATGGAGCACAGAGTTCAATGGCAGAGAGTCAGCAGTTCTAGCCCCTGCTCAGCCTCTTGGTAGCTGGGTGATGCCAGGCGGGGCTCTGAAGCTAGAGACCCCATCCCTAAAACGGAGAACGTAACGGCTACTGCTACGTGGGTTGTCGAAAGAAATGACTGGTACAGGTCCTGCCTGGAGCCTGGAGCACATGGGGAGCCAAGAGGACAGGCAGTCCTCTTGGGGACCAACTTACCCATGTCTCTGTTCTTCCACTTGTTGATTCTGGGGTCATCCTTGAGAAACAGATGCCAAATCTAAGGTGAGGGAGAGTTCTTCTAATGCTTCCTTCTCAGGAGTCTATAGCTTCAGCTCTTAAATTTAGGTCTGTGATCCATTTGGGGTTCATTTTCTGTGTCACGTGAGGGGAAGGGCCACCGTCATTCATTTATAATTTCCTGTATCTGCACATGCAAGAAGGGACACGATTTAGTCACTGTAGGACCTTAGGTTGGTACTTGTACGGAGTTGTCAGTAGATCCCAAAGACTTTAGAATAAATCATCTGGAAGCAATTGCCTGATTGTAAAGGAAGGCCCAGAGGAGAGTCACTTGGGTCTTCTGTGGAGTCTCAGAGCAGGGTCCTTGTTGAGAGCGCACACCCCTCTCTGGTGGCCACAGGAGGCACTGCAGGAGCGCTGCGGGGCTCCCTGATCTGTCTGTGAAACAAGCCACATTGCACCTGGGACATCTTCAAGGATTCCCAGAGAGATCAAGAACGATTCTGTACAATTCCGCGTTTCTAGGCGATCTATGAAGAAATAGGCTCCTTCCCAAGTGCACTCTTTCGAGAAGTATTTTCTGAGCAGCTGAGTCAGGCACTGAGTTCCAGAACAGAAGAAAGTAGAGAGAACCGTGGAGGCCTCCCAAAACGCACAGGGTGTAGGTTGGGAAAGTATTGGGAATAATTGGTCCACGCCACAGCTCTGTACATCCGGCTTAAAGAAAACAGTACATTAAAACAAGCCATATTTATGGGTTCCTTTGATTACATTAATCACAAAACATTTTAGAGAATTTGAAAACTATCACTGAGCCTATCTGTATCCTTTCTTCTAAGTTACATGACATCAACTTATATTCCCCGTTAATTTTTCATTTATTAGGGGAACAGGATATGATATATTGAACCCCTAGTGACTCTATAAAAATACTCATAGAACGAACAGATGAATTCAGTAAAGCTGAAGGACACAGATTCAACATATAAAAATGAGTTTCATCTCGACACACCAATAAGAAGCTATCATAGAGGGAAATTAAGAAAATCATTTTTAATTTATAATCACTGAAAAAGACTAAAATCCTTAGGAATTTTTTTCATCAAGAGGTGAAAGACCTGTATACTGAAAACCATAAATTATTAGTGAAAGAATTTGAGGAAGACAGAATTAAGTCAGAAGGCTTCCCACGCTAATGGATCCCAAGAATATATGTAATCAAAAGGTCCACATTATGTAAAGCAATCTAAAGGTTCAGTGCTCACCCTACCAACATGTAATGGCATTTCCAGAAATAGAACAAATAATCCTACAAAGTGAAGAGTACCACAGAAAGCCCTGAGTAGCCAAAGCCATCCTGTGAAAGAACAAAACTGGAAGCATCATGCTTTCTGATGTCAAAGTGTATTACAAAGTTGTAGAAACCAAAACGGTATGGTATTGACATACAGACAGACATACAGATCAATGGAACAGACTGCAAAGCCCAGAAAGAAATCGACAATTAACTCGTCAATTAATTTACAACAAAACTCCAAGAATATAAAATAGGGGAGCAACAGTCTGCACAATAAGTGGTGTTGGAAACACCAGGCAGCCACAAGCAAAGGGATGCAACTGGATGCCTGTCCAACCCCATCCACAAAACGGACGTCAAAAGGTAGCAGACTTCAACAAAAGAGCTACACCCATAACATGCCTAGATGAAAATGGGGCAGAATGCTCTTAACAACCCCCCTTTTTTAATGGGCTCCATGACCAAAACGGGGCTTGAACTCAAGATTCCAAGATCAAGAGTCAGATGCTGTGCCCGCTGAGCCAGCCAAGAATCTATTAAAAGTATGGAGCACAGAGGTGTCAGAATATATCTATTCATTTGTTCACCTTAACACACAATGTTTTTGGAAGAATGTTTCTTGATATCATTCTTGATACTGATTTTTGGATTGAACACCAGAAGCAAAGGCTACAAAGCAAAATTAACAGCTGGGACTACACCAAACTGAAAAGCTTCTGCACAGCCAAGGAAATCACCGATCATCAACACATTGAAAAGACAACATACTGAGTGGGAGAAAATATTTGCGAACTACCTAACTGAAAAAGGGTTCATATCCAAAATATTGAAGAACTCATCCAATTCAATAACACAAAACTTAGCATTTAAGATGCTACCTGGAGGCTCTGTGACATACTCAGGATCCGACGGGGGAGCCTGGAGCCGGCAGAAGATACTCGCCAAAGCCATTGCTGATGAAGTCCTTGATTCTGAACTTACGTGACTAGGAGTCTAGAGAACTGGAATAAAATCACAGCCATGTAAGCACTAAACTAAATTGCCATAATAAAACCATATACTTCTGAAAATAGACAACTCCAAAATAAATAAAACGATAACATTCAGACATTGCACATACGCCAAATATCCTTCCCTTTCTTCTCTTTTGGAGAGTCTCGTGTTGCCCCTTACCTGAAATCTTCATCAGCTTCATCAGGAACTGTCACCTCCATAGAACTCCATTTGTAGACTTTTTACCAATACTTTTGACATTGTCATATATAAGGTTTGCCTAAGACGTAAGTTTCTTTCAGCTGCGACCTTCATCTTCTATTTTTCTCTTTTATTTTCCAAAAACGTAGCAGAGAAGACTGTATTTGCTAAATAAGTAAATCTATTCTATTTTTTTTTAATAAAATAAGTGGAGTGAAAATTGACAACTCTAAAATCAAAAAACTCAAATATAAATACAAAAATCAAAGAAAATCCATGACTAAAATAAAAAACTAAAAATGATTAAGTATAAGAATAAAGTACTAATTAAAAATAAGCCGAGAAGAAATTCTAAAATGCAATCATGTAAAAACATGCATATAATCAAAATCGCTTTGACGTTCAATGAATCAGAGCATAGATAACCATGTAAGGCGTGGCTACAGATTTGGGGAAGATGAAGCCAGTGTCCCTTCTGAGTTGTGCAGGCTGCTCGCTACATTAAAGAGCAGAACCCAGATGAGAAGGACAGTTGCAGCAGAAGCAGCAAGAGAGCAGAGCCCTACGAAGGAGGGGTGGGGACACAGCTGGAACAACCCCAGAAGCAAGCTGCCCTGGTCTTGAGCACTTCACAGCAACAATAGGAGAGAGAGCTCCGTGAGGCTAGAAGGTCTCTCTGAGTCATAGGGCTTCCCACAAATCCAAGAAAACAAGTTTCCTGACAGGGGAGCCCTGCTGTTGAATCCTAGACAGTGGGGCTGTAGGGGAAAAGGGGAGGGGGTGCAGAATAGGGCCACTGCCCAGAAGGAAAGCACTGTTTCCTGACACACTTCATCTACTTTGATGGGCTTTGCTCAAAAACGAAGTAAAAAGCATTAAGAAAACGATACAGGATATCGAATGACACCCTAAATTACAATTAGAAAAGCTCAGGCATGGAAGGACAGCCCTCAGGGAAGAAGAAGAAGCATATTGAAAGGTCACCTCGTAAATGAAATGTGAAGTAGTGAAAGCAAGCCCGCAGACAGCGCTGTGCGAGAATGAAAGCCGAGAGGAGGAAAAGGCGGGAAAGAAACTAAGCAAGAGATGACAAGATCTGAGAGAGAACGTCCAAATGTGAGCATAAGGGGAGAAAATGAACAACTGGAGTGCCTGCGAGAAAACCAAAGCAAAGACACAAAAGTGTTAAAAGTCATAGGTCAGAAATGTTCCTGGAAACGAAGTAACGCTTTCAACCTGTGTATTCACAGAGCACCCTGTGCACTGAGTCAGAATGACAGACGGCAGGACATCGTCCAGTAAAATCATTGAGAGAAAAATCCAGTTAAAATTAAAATGTAAAATTTAATGAACATTTAAAGAAAAAGGGAATCCTTGGGCATCTAGAAAAAATGGAGCAAATGACCTATAAAGGACAGGAAATTAGAATGTCATCCACATTTCTGAGTGCCATATTTTGTGTCAGAAGAAAATGGAGGCATGTATGGAAAGACATGGAAGGGAAGAAACTGTGAGCCACGAATTTTATAGCTAGAAAACCTGACCATACGGAATAAAAGTCTCGGCATTCAAGTCATCATGCAAGACCTCGGGCAGTATTGTCCCCGTGACCCCTTGAAGAGGGAGGACCGAACTTAGGACGAGAAATGCGGGGAAAGACTGTAAGGCCAGATGGCAAACACTACACCTGCGGAGACTTTGCATGACTAAGACTCTATGACAGGGAGGATGCCCTTAGTGGCCGTCACTGGGGTCATTGCTCAGAATAGTTTAAGAGCCTTCTTGGCTCGGGAGGCTCTTTATTTTATTTTTAAAACAATTGGTAGTAAAAACTGCTTAATGTACACAGTATATGTTAATTAACTGATTTTGAATTAAAAACTCTAGAGCTTCCAACGTTAAATGGGAAGCTTATTCACCAAAGCTCCTTCTAAGTCCACACAGCTCAGGAAGGAGCTACCCCCCTTCCATTAGCTGACTTGGGAGGGATGCGTGTTCCCGAGGAGCCCACAGGCAGCGCTGCTGTGTGAAGCCCCCAGCAGTGGGCAGGCCCCAGCCCCTCGGAGGCCCAGGCTGGGGTCTGCAAGGAGCAGGGACCGAATCTGTAGCCCAAGCAGGAGTCCACAGGGGTCACAGCGCTGGATGGAAGAGGGGCTCAGCAGGGTGGCTGTGTGGGCACGTCTGGGGCCCTGGGAAGATGATCTTGACCCCTACAATGCTCAGAGGCCAGACGCCCAAGGTACTGAGGTCTGTTTGCTGCTCTGTGCGGAGGGTGTGATCTGTCAGCACACAGCGCCATTTCACCTGGGTGACGGGCTGGGCAGCTTTCGGGGTCAGGTGCCCTGCACAGGGAAATCATGCAAAGGGAAGGGGAAGACTCCAGGTATCCAGGGAGGAACAGTCCGAGTCCCACAGACCTGGGCCGAGGGAGGAGCCGGTTGTCTCAGGTCTCAGGGAACAGGAGGGGAAAGGTGACCCTTCCTCTCCCCCCACCCCTCCACTCAAGACAGTCCTGTCATGAGATCTGCACCTCAAAAGTGGGCAGCTTCCTGGACGGCTCCCCTTTGGCCTTTAGAAGGCTTTTTCCTTCTAGCACGACCACCAAGCCTTGCCTGTGCCTTTCAGTTAAAAAAAATTCTCAGGCGCTGGTAACAAACACATAGGAAAGCAGCAGAGTGTACGTGAACTTCTCTGCCTTCCCGGCTTCATCTGTGCACCTGTTCCACACGCCCAATTCTCCCCTTTAGCATGACCTTGTACTCGGTCCCTTCTCTGGAGTCCATGATGAGAGAGTTCTGGAAGCCGACGCCTGGGCAACGAAATGCAGAGCTGGAAGGAAGCAAACAATCACGCATGTCCAGAGCCACCCAAGGCAGGAAAGTTCCAGTGCAGGGAGTGCCCAGGGCAGAGCCAGCCCTCCTGCGGCCGCTCCAGCAGGGATAACGATCATAAATAATTTACTCTTCTTCTAACATAATACACTTAATATAGCTTTCTAACAGAACAGCAAGTGAAAATAAAAACAATGAATTGATAAACACGATGAAAACTTATTCAACTGAAATCACAGGCAGATTTGGAGCTAAAGAAACTGACTATTCGAAGCCTCTCACTTGCATAGACTCTTTCCAAAGACATATGTGAAATTTGTATTTCTATTTGTTTTTATTTTTTTCCTTAGGGAGATCTTCCAAAACAGTGCATGATCTGGAGTTCTCAAACCTAGATTTGCCCTTTAATATTCCAGAAATATTTCCTTAGTGATTGGTTTTAGGCAAGTGCTAAACAGCAAAGGGATTTCTCCTTAATTTAAAATCAGATGTTTGGATTCAAGTGTCAATGTTTTTGTCTAAAACTGTTAATGCTTGTCTCCTTAAAGGAGGTATTTTCTTTGTTAGATTTCTGTTTTGTTTTATGAAATTGTTTTAAGGTATTTTATAGGAAAGTGATAGGACATGATACCATTTTTTAAAAATTGCATATTGTAGTTGGGAGAAAGGAAGATAAGACATATGTACTTATTTAATAGGAAGTTACATCCCATTAAGATCAAGCTGGAAGAAGCATGTGTGTATTTCCTCAAAACTGTAACCTACCTCATCTTGCTCCTTGTTCTCGCATATACAGTCTATATTTATATATAATCATTATTCATATATAAAATTGACATGTTTTATATTTCATATTATATTAAATATAAAAATGTTTAATAATATTTATCATTAAGTACATAAATATATTTTATAATAAATATATTTTAATATATAAACGTATGTTTGCTTTTCCTTGAGATTAATAGATCTTGATTAGCTCAGTGTGGAGACTGCTTAAAACTCTCCCTCTCAGGCGCCTGGGTGGCTCAGCTGGTTCAGCGACTGCCTTCAGCTCAGGTCATGATCCCGAGGTCCCAGGATCCAGTGTGTTTCTCCCTCTGACCCTCCCCCATCTCGTGCTGTCTCTCACTCTCTCTCAATTAAATAAAATCTTTTTTTTAAATAAAATCTTTAAAAACAAAACAAAACAAAACCTCCCTCTCTTTCTCTACCCCAGCCCCCAGGCTCATGCACGTTGCTTTTCCTTCTATAAAATAAATGAATACATCAGGAAAAAAAAAAAGAGTATACATGGTTCTTTCTATCTAACTCTTTGGTATAGATGATCCTCAAGTAATATAATTTTATTAAAAATATATTCAAGAAATGGACCCTCAACTCTATGGTCAACTCATCTTTGACAAAGCAGGAAAGAACGTCCAATGGAAAAGACAGTCTCTTCAACAAATGGTGTTGGGAACATTGGATAGCCACATGCAGAAGAATGAAACTGGACCATTTCCTTACACCACACACAAAAATAGACTCCAAATGGTTGAAAGACCTCAGTGTGAGACAGGAGTCCATCAAAATCCTAAAGGAGAACACAGGCAGCAACCTCTTTGACCTCAGCCACAGCAACTTCTTCCTAAAAACATCACCAAAGGCAAGGGAAGCAGGGGCAAAAATGAACTATTGGGACTTCATCAAGATAAAAAGCTTTTGCAAAGCAAAGGAAACAGTCAACAAAACCAAAAGACAACAGACAGAATGGGAGAAGATATTTGCAAATGACATATCAGATAAAGGGCTAGTATCCAAAATCTATAAAGAACTCATCAAACTCAACACCCAAAGAACAAAGAATCCAATCAAGAAATGGGCAGAAGACATGAACAGGCATTTTTCCAAAGAAGACATCCAAATGGCCAACAGACACATGAAAAAGTGCTCAATATCGCTCGGCATCAGGGAAATCCAAATCAAAACCTCAATGAGATACCACCTCACACCAGTCAGAATGGCTAAAATTAACAAGTCAGGAAATGACAGATGTTGGCGGGGATGTGGAGAAAGGGGAACCCTCCTACACTGTTGGTGGGAATGCAAGCTGGTGCAGCCACTCTGGAAAACTGTATGGAGGTTCCTCAAAAAGTTGAAAATAGAGCTAACCTATGATCCAGCAATTTCACTACTGGGTGTTTACCCCAAAGATACAAAAGTAGGGATCCAAGGGGGTACGTGCACCCCGATGTTTATAGCAGCAATGTCCACAATAGCCAAACTGTGTAAAGAGCCAAGATGTCCATCGACAGATGAATGGATAAAGAAGAGGTAGTATATATACACAATGGAATCTTATGCAGCCATCAAAAGGGATGTGATCTTGCCATTTGCAACGATGTGGATGGAACTGGAGGGTATTATGTTGAGTGAAATAAGTCAAACAGAGAAAGACATGTATCATATGTTCTCACTGATATGAGGAATTCTTAATGGCAGGAAACAAACTGAGGGTTGCTGGAGTGGGGGGTGGGGTGGGAGGGATGGGGTGACTGGGTGATAGACACTGGGGAGGGTATGTGCTCTGGTAAGCGCTGTGAATTGTGCAAGACTGTTGAATCTCAGATCTGCACCTCTGAAACAAATAATGCAATACATGTTAAGAAAAAGAAGAAGAAGAAGGTAGCAGGAGGGGAAGAATGAAGCGGGGGAAATCGGAGGGGTAGACGACCCATGAGAGACGATGGACTCTGAAAAACAAACTGAGGGTTCTAGAGGGGAGGGAGGTGGGAGGATGGGTTAGCTTGGTGGTGGGTATTGAGGAGGGCACATTCTGCATGGAGCACTGGGTGTTATGCACAAACAATGAATCATGGAACACTTCATCTAAAACTAATGATGTAATGTATGGGGATTAACATAAGAATAAAAAAAAAAGATATCCAGTTTCCAAAACAAAAAAAAATTTCATAAAACTATAACAAATAATACTAACATTTTTATGAAACCATAAAAAATCTTGAATAGCCAAAGCCATCTTGAGAAAGAAGAACAAAGCTGAAGGTATCACAATTAAAGATTTCAAAATATACTAAAATGCTATAATAATCAAAACAGTATGGCATTGGCACAAATATGGATGCATAGATCAACAGAACAAAATAGAGAGCCCAGAAATGAACCTGTCTTGATATGGTCAATTAATCTACGATAAAAAAGGCAATAATATACAATGGGGAACAGACACTCTCTTCAATGAATGGTGCTGGGAAAGCTTGACAGCACCACCCAAAAAAGCTGGACCACTTTCTTACACCATACAGAAAAAATAAACTCAAAATTGATTAAAGATCGGGCGCCTGGGTGGCTCAGACGGTTAAGCGTCTGCCTTTGGCTCAGGTCATGATCCCGGGGTCCTGGGATCGAGTCCCGCATCAGGCTCCCTGCTAGTCGGGGAGCCTGCTTCTCCCTCTGCCTCTGCCTCTCTCTGTCTCTCTCTGACTCTCATGAATAAATAAATAAACATTAAAAAAATAGATTGAAGATCTTCATGTGATACTGGAAACCACAAAACTTGTAGAAGAAACATATGCAGTAATTTCTTTGGTATTGGGAGTAGAAACATTTTTTCTAGATATGTGTCCTCAGGCAAGATAAACAAAAACAAAATTAAACAATTGGAACTATAGCAAAATAAAAAGCTTTTGCAAAGCAAAGAAAGCCATCAACAAAACAAAACAGCAACCTAGTAATAGAAGAAGATATTTGCAAATATATATCTGATAAGGAGTTAATATCCAAAATAAAGAACTTATACAACACAAAAACTCCAATAAAATATGGGAAGAGGTCCTGAATAGACATATTTACAAAGAAAACATTCAGATGGCCAATAGACACATGAAAAGATGCTCAACATACCTAATCATAAGGGAAATGCAAATTAAAATCACAATGAGATATAACATTACACCTGCTAGAATGGCTAAAAAAACAAAACAAAACAAAACAAAACACAAACAAAACACAAAGACACACAGAAATAAGTGTGGAGAAAAGGGAACCCTTTTACTAGTAATGGGAATGCAAATGGGTATAGTCACTGACAGAAGAGTATGGAGGTTCCTCAAAAAATTAAAAATAGAATTACCATATGATCCAGTGATTCCATTACTGTGTATTTACACAGAAAATAAAAACACAAATTCAAAAAGATGTAAGCACCCCTATATTTATTACAGCATTATTACAATAGCTTAGGTCTGGAAACAACCCAAGGGTCCAGTTGATCAATAAATGTTTGGCTAAAGGAGATGTGGGATCTACAGATACAGATATACAGATTATAGATACAGATATATATATATATATATATATATATATATATATATATATATATATAGATGTGATATATATATAGTACTTAATTATTTTCTTGTATTTGGAAAGTATGTGTATGGCTGTTCTCTGGGGTTGATTAAAGTCTCTTACCTATGACAGAATTCCTGGAGCTTGGATACCCAATCTACGTTCACTATCCAAGTATTGTAAACACTGACAGAAGGTCACTGTTATTAGGAAATTTAAAAACTCTGCAAGCTGAAATTCCAGGAACGGGTGGGCAAGACCAGGAATTGCAGATGAAACATGCTATTTAAATGTTTCAAATATGTCACTTTTATGAGAGGAAAAATGAAGGCAACTAATGGACTGTAACCAGAGTCTCGAAGCCAAGCTACTTTTAACATCTCAAACATCCCAAGGATCAGCTAATAAGCAGAATTAAATCATCCACCCATTAAAGCTCTCTGTTCTAGAATAGAGGGCATTTGAATGAACATGGTGTTATTGATATGATTACTCATGGTGCTTCTGAAAATCTGCCAGAATATTTTCTGTCTTTTGCTCCAAATAGACACCTGATTAACACAAGGCCAGTTTCACCTCCACTAGCAATTTCAAGTCCAAGATCACTGCTAGTTTAATAAGACGATACAGATTTCCACACAGCTATGGATCAGGAAAAATGTCACCATTACCTGTACTTTCTTGTGAAAACTATTAAAGTATGTATATTTAAAATCTCCAAGTAAGCAGTTCAGGTTAGAGTATAACTGCTTTATTAAAAATATAAGACCTAGATACCCTCTTGTCAAATTTCTGTGTTGACAAAGGAGTAAAACATTACTCAGAAAAACTATTTGGTGTTGAAAAAATAAATAACCTTCTTGACGTAGCTTAATTCCACAAAGATTGCTTTATTTTATATGACACATCCATTATGAACCATCTGAGGGTTTTGTTCCCACTGGAATTTCATCTTCATTCTGACTGAGTAGCACCTACCTGGATCTTCCTGGTTGCTGTGGCAGAAAGCAGAGAATTTGGTCAAATACACACACTGATTACTTTTGTCTCATTGACATTCACTTCCATTTGTGACCAAAGCAAACCTCATGGACAAACCTGCCATCACAGTCTGTTAATAAGTTCTAATAATCTCCCAGGGAAGGGAATGAGTATGGTGAGCAGGCCAGCAGTCTCTCTCAAGGTCCATGGACTGATTCCTCACTATAATTTTCCAGTGTCCCACTCTGAAAACAGAAATGTTCAAATTCAACTCCTTCCAGTTCAATGAAAGATAACACTCTTTTGTGTTTTCAGTTACGAGTAGCAAGCTCTGATGGAAAACAGTAATAATATAGGCCCAAAGAGTATCAGTCTAAGGCCAATAGTTTGTTGAATAGATTGTTTTATTTCAGTGGTTTTCTAATTTTTCAATTAAAGTGCATTATTATAGCAATATTTCCCTCAAAGCATTAGTGCAAATAGTGAAAATGCCTGCCATATAATATTTAATTAACATTAAGCTAAAGACAATCAATCGTCTCCACATTTTATGCTATGGATATAAAGAATTAAAGAAAATTAATGAACATCTATTGTATATAAATTTATAGTTTTATTATTAATTTTTAATTACAGTATAGTTAACATATAGTGTTATATTAGTTTTAGGTGTACAATATCGTAATCATTTTGTCATTTTTGAAGTTTTTATTTATTTTTGTTTTCACTGCCATGTGATTTTGAAAACTCTTCCTGTAAGTGTGGTTTCTCAGCATATGTATTGATGCCTCTCCAAGAGGGAAGCCAGCGCCTGTTTTTCCCAGCTTCTCTTGCAGTTACACTGCTGGAATACTAACAGTGTTTTCCAATCATATGCATTCATGTTAGAATGCACTGTCAAAGTTAGTGATAAATCTCATTTATAATTACTTTGGAACAGTCTTTCTTTTGGGGGGAGTTGGGATTTTCTGATAACCCTATGGCTTGATAATTTCATATCTACAAATATAACTAATTGACATCCCATGTATAATGTGTACATATGTACACCAAATTCATCTTTATAAAACCATTGTTTATAATAATCCTGAGCCAAAGATGATTCAAGTGTCCATCAATAACAGTATACATTTTGTCATAATCATGTAATAGGATACTACACAGAAATGAGAACCAACTACCAATAGACACATGCAATAATACAGACAAATTTCATGAGCATGATGTTCAGTGAAATAATTTAGATATAAATGAGTGATACCATCAACTAAAGTTAAAAAAAAAAACAGGGAAATTTCATCTACAGTGATATTAGTAAGAATAAGTTATCTTTCTAGGGTGTTGCAACACGAGGACATGCAAAGGGAACTCTGGAAGTCTGGTGACGTCTGTTTCTTGATATGGCTGGGGGTTATAAGACTGTTTCTCCTTTATGAAAAACTCATCGAGCTGTTATTTATGATTTATGTATTTGCAATATATCCCTCCATAGAAAACATACTTAGAACGAAAAACAAAACAAAGCAAACTGGTGATGTGGAGATGAAGTCCGGCATGGAATTCTCCCTGGAGATAGTGGTAGGAGGAAGTAAAAAGCACATACCACAGTGACAGAGGGTGTAGCTCCAGGTTCTGCACCAGCAGGAGCAGTACCAGCTGCGGTGCTGCAACCGCTTGGAGGAGCCATGTCCCACCGCTGTCTCAGTTGGCCTCCAAGTGTGGCACTGCTAAAGGGTCCATAATCAATTTAATGTGTCATCAACTTCCATTTCCACTTAAACTAATGCTATCTTTCTCTAACTCATATAATATTATCCTATTTATAATTTGGGAGTGAAAAAGATTATCATGTATGAGTAATATATGTATAAATAGAGAGACTGTGGAAAGTTATCAGAGGGTTGTAAAATACTTCACAAAATCTGAGATACCTCATGTTACCGTAGGATAGAATTACTTCCAAGACAGTGTAAGAACGATGATTATGCTAGGGTCCAGGAGTGGTAAAATATCCTGCCACATTTTTCTATTCTTTTCCTGTAGTTTCAACACTACACCAAAGCTGTGTAGTTCTGGATACGTTTTTATTGTTCAGGAAAAAGACAGGGTAGAATTATGTTTTTCTATGAGGGTGATAAGGGGTTTTCTCCCTTTTATTCTGTTTCTAAAAATTTTTATTGTTATGTTAATCACCCTACATTACATCATTGGTTTTTGATGTAGTGTTCCATGATTCACTGTTGGCATATAACACCCAGTGCTCCATGCAGAACGTGCCCTATTTAATACCCATCACTGGGCTAACCCATCCTCCCACCCTCCTCCCCTCTAGAACCCTCAGTTTGTTTCTCAGAGTCCATAGTCTCTCATGGTTTGTCTCCCCCTCCGATTTCCCCCCCTTCATTTTTCCCTTCCTACTATCTTCTTTTTTTTTTTCTTAACATTTATTGCATTATTTGTTTCAGAGGTACAGATCAGTGATTCAACAGTCTTGCACAATTCACAGTGCTCACCATAGCACATACCCTCCCCAATGTCTATCACCCAGCCACCCCATCCCTCCCACCGCCACCACTCCAGCAACCCTCAGTTTGTTTCCTGAGATTAACGGAATATTATGCAGCCATCAAAAGGAATGAGATCTTGCCATATGCAACGACGTGGATGGAACTGGAGGGTATTATGCTGAGCGAAATAAGTCAATCAGAGAAAGACATGTGTCATATGACCTCACTGATATGAGGCACTATCCTTTTTATTCTTAAATTGTTTCCCACTGGACATATAAATTTCATATTCCAGAACTTTCAGATACCACAAAATGATAGTTTTATATTTCACACCCAATGGGCTGATTTATTTGTGGGGCTCATATTTATAGGAATCTTTGTTTTGGTGAGTAAATCTTCATCATGTTGGGACTTTGCTGAAATATATTGATGTTTCCAATAATTGTTCACCCATCGACTCTTGGATCATTTATTTGCCTTCATGGAAGAATTCCAGCACAGCATACAGGGCCATGCATCTACTTCTCTTTCAACTGTGTTCCCAGGGATGTATCTATACAAATGTTGGCCCATATTATATACTAAATAAATGCAAAAATTAGAACCTAAAGAACAATCAAAATAGGCATCATTGAGTTTGCAGAATTACTTAAAAGAGAGAGAGAAAAAACATAGCCCATTTGAGATTGTTTGTACAATAAACCAAAATTCACAAGAAGTTTTCTTCATGAGGTCAAAGTGTGATAGCAAAATAAATCTCAAATGTCATGTCACATAGGAATTGTGTCCAGAATCAGATACTCTATCATCTTTGCTACCATAATATGTTTACTAGACATAGCTCTTGTGAATTAGACACATATCCACATATCACCTTTGTTAACACAAAGCCTGGCATATATCAAAGATGATTTTTTTTAAATAAATGGGTAGTCCATTTCTTAGATGCTCCTATTTTCCTGGGTAAGAAGCATTCAATTGCCCTCTATGCTGGGATGGAATGGAATAACTTTTCAACAAGAATATTGCACACCTAAGCATGGAATGGCTTAAAGTCCCTTAGTCATTTTTTTCTCTCTCTCTCTAGTCTTCACTTACACGTATGAGGAATCAGTGGTGTTGAGTGATGATTTAGAAGCAATAAATGTTGGAGGAACATTTTGGTGGTGGCGGTAACTGTGTCTATGTGTTTTTGTTGGGAGATTTCTTAGATTCTATTTTATCAATTTTGTAACTAAAACTAATTTGAGGGACTAGAAGAAAACACTCTTACAGCACCCTAACATGGGTGTACAAGCAAAACCATGCATAAACAAACAACATACAATGCACAAAAAATACTATTCTACATCACTCTGTAAGTTAATTTTTTTTTAAGATTTTATTTATTTATTTGACAGGGAGAGACACAGCGAGAGTGGGAACACAAGCAGGGGGAGTGGGAGAGGGAGAAGCAGGCTTCCCGCAGAGCAGGGAGCCCGATGTGGGACTCGATCCCAGGACCCTGGGATCATGACCTGAGCCGAAGGCAGACGCTTAACGACTGAGCCACCCAGGCGCCCCCTTTGTAAGTTAATTTTTTATGCATCAATATTACATGAAAATCATTCCACAAGAGGGCCAAATAACCATCATCTTTGCTAAACAGCTGCATAAAGATCTACAGACACTTTAATTTGTTTAACAATATCCTATCTAAAGATGGATGTTGTGATTGTGTAGAGTTTTTAATATAGTAATTACTGTGTTGCAGGTAATTTTATTTTATATTTTATTAGAACTGATCCAATATTTTGTAAATACCTTGCATCACTTTAGACAATGAGAGTGTTATTTTCCCCATTAAGTTGCCAATTTTATTCATCAAGTTTTTTTTCCTCTGGCTGAGAATGAAAAAAAAAAAACTGACTATAGATTATTATGGTTTCTATTTGCACTTCTGTAAAATCTTGAGATTTATATAATCTCATTGTTAATTATCTAGCTGTAGTTCATGTTTTCTTAATGGCTTTAAATGGCCTTTAGTGAATTGTCTGTTATGCTTTTTCTTTTCAGTTATTTTATTTTATTTTATTTTATTTTATTTTAGTCCTCTATGGGCAGTCAAATCATCAGGAACAAACCTCATACATCTTTCCCTGAAGAACTTTCAATTGTTTAAATGTCTTTGGGTACATATAGTAATTTGGAGGATAACTGTTTCTTTAAAATATATGCTTTTCATAATCATGGATTATAAATTTTCTCTCTAGTAATTCATATCAATAAAGCCATTTAGTAAAATCTAGTGATGTTATACATAGAGTTTTTCAGATAATTTCCAAATATGTTTCTTGATGTTTTATAGTGTCATAGAGAATAACACCCATAACTCTTCTACATTTTTAACAGTCTGAAATCAATATTGATGTTTGTCCATGATTTATCCAATAATACACTGAATTGTTTTATTAACTAAATGGTTATTTATTATTTTTTTTATATTTTTCCTTTTAAAGAGAGAGAGAAAGACCATCAGCAGGAGGAAGGGGCAGTGAAAGATTGAGAAGCAGACTCCCTATTGAGCAGAAAGCCCAACATGGGGCTTGATTCCAGGATCCCAAGATCATGAACTGAGCCAAAGGCACACGCTTAACTGCCTAAGCCACCCAGGCACCCACATTTTTTTAATAAAGAATTCTATCAGCTAGAGTTATCAGACCAGGGAAGATGGCAGAGTAGGAGGACTCTAAGCTCACATTATGCCATGAGTACAACTAGTTAACAGTCAAATCAGTGTGAATAACTCAGAAAACCCCCTGAAGACAGACGGAACAAACTCCACAGCTAAATGTAGACAAGAGGACACATCAAAGAGGGTAAGTAGGGTGGAAACATGAGGATCTAAACAGAACCATGGGACTGTCCACTGGAGGGAAGGACCCACAGACATGGAAAGGACAAAGAAATTGACTATCACACTGGGGACCCTGACTAAGGAAAACAATTTAACATTTGGTTTTTAAACCAGAGGGGCCACATCTTGTAAGTTCCTTATAACCCGGGGACTTAAAACTTGGAATTTTAAAAACCACTGGGCTTAGCTCTTGGAGAGTCAGTAGGGTGAAAGGAAAATGAGTCCCTGTCCTTAGAGAGACACCACAACAAAAAGCCCACAGAGGGCATAGGAAAAAAAAAAAAGTTTGAAACACCAGGGGCAAGAGGAGGGAGATTTGTTTATACTAATCTTAAAGCATGTGGTGGGGGGCCAGGGATCTTTGGAAGACTTCTCCAGGAACTAAGGACCTGGCAAGTACCATTATCCTCCCCATCACCCAGCCAAAACACAGCAACCTGTGGGAACAAGCATGGTGCTGGCACTCCCTACTTAACTTGTTAACACTGTGATCTTGCCCCCACCTCCGTGCTTCAGTGGATCTGCCTCATCTGCCAGGCCTGATCAGTTCCAGCACCGCTGGTCCCCTACCCCCAAAAAACAGCACAAACTTGCTAAAACCACTTCTCACACTCCCTGCCCCCACTTCCCCCAGTACTCTGTGAGTCCACCTTCGCCAGCCAGACTTGAATGAGTCTCAGCACTGCAGGTCCACTCTCACAGAGGACCTCAGCACAGACCTTTTTAACACTGTGTGCCCTACCCCCATGAAAGTTGTGGATATGTTCCCTCCAATAATCTCTTGGCCAGAGCCCTTCCAAATTGGAATCACAGGCATGGCAGTGTGTATGAAACACTGACAGGGGCCACACCACTCCAAAGTGACTCTTGTCCTAGGGAAAGGGAATGGTAAGCAAACACATCACTCAGACCGCTGTCCCAGCAGTGGGCTGGGGGTAGACAGCTAGTCTGATTGCAGGTCCCACATGTCAATGAAAGTGTCTTGGGGAACAACATAAGAAAATACCATGCAGGTTGGTGCTACTAAATCTGAAAAAGGCTGTCTGACTCAACTCCACCCTAAGGCAGACACAGACTTGTTCACTAACACCACAGGACCGAACACTGCCAACAACAGGCAAAGAGAGACACTGCAGATGACTGGACAAAAAAACAGAGTGACGTAACCAAAACAGCAGATGTGCATATCACACACAGGAGGCACATCTCAAGTCAGGTTCCTCTGTGCTTCCACTCTGCCATGGTGGATACTACACTGTAGGGCCTATAAGACCCCTTCTTAATAAGGCCACTACTTTCAAAAGGAGGAGGTGGAGCTGACTTTATTAACATAGAAGAAAACACACACACACACACACACACACAAATAGACAAAATGAGGAGACAGAAGAATATGTCCCATATGAAAGAACAGGACACATGACAGCAAGAGACCTTAGTGAGATGAAGATAAGTAATATATATCAGAGAGAATAAAGTAATGGTTATAAAGATACTCACTGGACATGAGAAAAGAGTGGAAGACATCAGTGCGACCCTCAACAAAGGGATAAAAAAGAACCAATTAGAAATGAACAAAACAATAAATGAAATTAAAAATACACTAAATGGAATAAATACTGCCGTACAGGAAATAGAAGAGTGAATCAGCTACCCAGAGGATAGAGTAAAGGAAGGTAATCGAGCTCAGCCGATGAGAGGGAAAAAGTATGATGTAAAATCATAGTGCACTTTGGGAACTCAGTGACACCATCAAGCATAATATTTGCATTATAGGGATCCCAGAAAGAGAAGAGAGAGGATGGGAAAATTCATTTGAAGAAGTAATAGCTGAAAACTACATGAACCTGGGAAAGAAACAGAAATTCAGATCCAGGAGGAACAGAGAGCCCCCAACAAAATCAACCCAAGGAGGTCCATGCAAAGACACATAGTAATTAGAACAGCAAAACGTAGTAATAAAGAGAGAATTTTAAAAGCAGCAAGAGAAAAGAAAATAGTTACATACAAGGGTAACCCCATAAGGCTATTGGCAGATTTTTTAGCAGAAATTTTGCAAGACAGAAGAAAATGAAATGATATATTCAAAGGGCTGAAAGGAAAACATCTGCAGCCTAGAATACTCTATGCATCAAAGCTATATTTCAGATTAGAAGAGATAGTGTCCCAGACAAACAAAAGTTAAAGGAATTCATGACCATTAAACTAGCTGTGTAAGAATGGTTAAAGAGGACTCTCTGAGGGGAAAGGAAAGACCATAGGTAAGAGTAAGAAATGTAGGAAGCAAAAAAAGCAGTAAAAATAAGGACATCGGTAAAAATATAACACCATATACCTAAAATGTGGAGGGTGAAGAGTAAAGAATGGACTCAAATGTAAGTGACTATCAGCTTCATATGGACTGTGATATGCAGAAGATGTTATACACAAATGTAGTGGTAACCACAAATCAAAGCTGGTAATAGACAGGCAGAAGATAAAAAGAAAGGAATCCAAGTATATCACTAAAGAAAACCAACCAATCAGGAGAGAAAAGAGAAAGGGAAGAAAGTAATAGAGAACTACAGAAACAACCAAACATAAGTAACAAAATGGCAATAAACACATACATATATATATTTTTTTTTTTTTTTCTTTCTGGAAAACTTTTTTTTTTTTTTTTTTACTATTTCTTGCAAGAAACTCAATTTTTGTTTTTCTGAGAAAGTCTTTTGAGGACAAGCCGTTTAAGAACAGGATGTTCTGGGAGTCTTTTAAAATGGCCACTTTTCTCCTCTTTCTGCTGCTTACTTGAGGAGATTTTTCTCCAACCTTCATTACGGGAATCTAGAAGAGCTCCTGGAGGTAAAGTTCAGGAAAGTGGGTGTGTCCCCCTGAGAAAGACTCCCTTTTAAGCTTTTTAAGATTTTAACTCTCAAGATCATGCCTCCCAAGCGTGCAGCACTCATCTATCACAGCTTAAGTTTCCTCCTTAGTTCCGGGGGTGATTCCTACTGTGGGGTCCACGGTGACTCTCTGTAGCTGCCTGTTGGTCGCTCTGATTTGAGGACAGCTGTTTTCCCTGTGAAATCAACTTTCTCATGGACCTAAGAAGAGTTGTTCATTTTCAGTCTCTTCATTGCTTTTTCTGTTTTCTTTCATTCTGAGAATGGGAGTGAGGACTTCCAAGCTCCTTACATGCCAGACTGGAAACCAGACTCTCTGTAGGTTTATTTATTTTAAGTATCAGTTTATTTATTTTAAGTATCAGTGTAGCTTAAGGATTTAGAAATAAGTGAACATCAACTAAAATGTTGAATTAATAAATCAGGTGTGTCTTCTAATTTCCAAAAAGACTTCAACAGCAAAGGGTTTCTGGAAATTAGAAAACACTTTTTTAAAAATCATGTTTATATATTTTTTAAGATTTTATATATTTATTTGATAGGAAGAGAGAATATAAGCAGGGGGAACACCAGAGAGGGGGAGAAGCAGGTTCCCCACCAAGCAGGGAGCCCAATGGAGGGCGCCACCCCAGGACCCTGAGATCATGACCTGAGCTGAAGGCAGATGTTTAACCATCTGAGCCACCCAGGTGCCCTAGCATGTTTAAATTAATGCTTAGTAGATGTATAACTGCCCACATTAATGTGTGATTTTTCTTTGAAATCTAATATTATGCCTTCCAGTTCTCTATCCTAAACATTTATGTTTTATTTTCAGGGCTTTCTTTTTTTTTTCTTTATTTAAATTCAATTAGCCAACATATAGTACATCATTAGTTTCAGATGCAGTGTTCAATGATTCATTAGTTGTGTATAACATCCAGTGCTCATCACATCACGTGCCCTCCTTAATGCCCATCACCCAGTTATCCCATCCCCCACCCACCTCCCTTTCTGCTACCCTCAGTTTGTTTCCCAGAGTCAAGAGTGTCTCATGGTTTGTCTCCCTCTCCGATTTCTTCCCATTTAGTTTTCCCTCCTTTCCTCTATGATCCTCTACACTATTCCTTATATTCCACATATGAGTGAAACCATATGATAATTGTCTTTCTCTGATTGACTTATTTCATTTAGCATATTCTCCTCCAGCCCCATCCATGTTGATGTAAAAGTTGGGTATACATCCTTTCTGATGGCTAATAATCCATTGTATGTATGGACGACATCTTCTTTATCCATTCATCTCTTGAAGGACATCTTGGCTCTTTCCACAGTTTGGCTATTGTGGACATTGCTGCTATGAACATTGGGGTGCAAGTGCCCCTCCTTTTCACTACATCTGTATCTTTGGGATAAATATCTAGTAGTGCAATTGCTGGTTCATAGGGTAGCTCTATTTTTAGTTTCTTGAGGAAACTCCATACAGTTCGCACAAACAGTGTAAGAGGATTCCCCTTTTTCCACATCCTCACCATTTGTTTTTCCCTGTCATTAATTTTAGCCATTCTGACTGGTGTGAGGTGGTATCTCATTCTGGTTTTGATTTGTATTTCTCTGATGGTAAATAATGCGGAGCATTTTTTTCTTGTATCTGTTGGCCATTTGTATGTCTTCTTATTTTATTGATAACTTCTATTTTGTTCTTATTTAAAATAATTTAAATTTTATTAAAAATTAATTTATTTCACACCATACATTACACTGTATCTAACCCTGTAACATTTCTTTTCTACATATAAAACCAACCTATTATCATTTAGTATCACTGATTTTTCTCCCACTTTGACTTTTTACACTTTACATTTTTTTAAAGATTTGATTTGTTTACTTGAGAGAGAGAGGGAGAGCTTGAGCAGGGGGAGAAAAACAGAGGGAGAGGGAGAAGCAGAATCCCCACTGAGCAGGGAGCCTGACACAGGGCTCAATCCCAGGACCCTAAGATCATGACCTGAGCTGAAGGCAGACACTTAACTGACTGAGCCACCCAGACATCCCTATTTTACATTTTTGATTTTTTTTATTTAGTATGAAATGATTATAGACATGTGAAAAGTAGCAAATTTGGTACATAGAAGTCCCTTCCCCCATATCTTTCAGTGGTAGTATTTTGTATAATCCCAGCATAATGTCACAACTGAGAAATTGAATGGACTACAGTCCACAGAAACTGTTCATATGTTACTACTTTTAAATGTGCTCATTGAGTGTGTGTTTGTGTGTGGGGGGGGTAGTTTATGTAATTTTAACCCATGCATAAATGTGGGTAACAACCTCAACCAAGAATTAGAAAGGTAAAATCATCACAAAGATTTCTTGTGTTAAGCCTTTTTAGTCATATCGGAATCTATCACTCACCTCGACCCAATTCCCAGTCCCTAACCCCTGCAAACCACTAATCTATTGTCCATTTATGTAAGTTTGTACTTTAATATTTTATGAATAGACTCAAGCAGTATCTAATCCTTGTCATTTCTTTTCACATTTGGATTATTTCAAAATTTCAAAATTTTGACTATTACAACTTAAGGTTTTATGAACACTTGTGTACATATGAATGAAGAAAACTCTGACCCTGTCTTCAGTTTAGTATTGAGACTGGTTCTCTGAATTAAATATATTTTATACAACAGATGTTTAGTGATATTTCATCATGTTTTATTTCATATTTTCTTTATGGCTAAGAAAGTTCTACATATTTTCATATAAGTATATACCTATTTATACTCTATGGCTAACTTAGAGTAACCATAAACCATGTTTATTTATGTTGTTTGGCCCATTTTTATAATTAGTTATTTTTTTCATTTTTTAAAGATTTGATTTGTTTACTTGAGAGAGAGAGGGAGAGCTTGAGCAGGGGGAGAAAAACAGAGGGAGAGGGAGAAGCAGAATCCCCACTGAGCAGGGAGCCTGACACAGGGCTCAATCCCAGGACCCTAAGATCATGACCTGAGCTGAAGGCAGACACTTAACTGACTGAGCCACCCAGATATCCCTATTTTACATTTTTAGTTTGATAAGTTCTTTATAGATTTTGGATACTAGCCCTTTATCTGATATGTCATTTGCGAATATCTTCTCCCATCCCATAGGTTACATTTTAGTTTTTTTACTCTTTCCTTTGCTGTGCAAAAGCTTTTTATCTTGATGAAGTCCCAACAGTTCATTTTTGCTTTTGTTTCCCTTGCCTGTGGAGACATGTCTAGCAAGAAGTTGCTGCAGCTGAAGTCAAAGAAGTTGCTGCCTCTAGGATTTTATGGATTCTTGTCTCATATTTAGGTGGTTCTTCCATTTTGAGTTTATTTGTGTGAATGTTATAAGGAAGTGTTCCAGTTTCATTTTCCTGCATGAAGCTGTTCAATTTTCCCAAAACCTTTTGTTGAAGAGACTGTATTTTTTTTCCTTTTGATATTCTTTCCTGATTTGTCAAAGATTAGTTGACCATAGAGCTGACGGTCCATTTCTGGGTTCTTTATTCTGTTCCATTACTTTATGTGTCTGTTTTTGTGACAGTACTATACCCTTTTGATGATGACAGCTTTGTAATACAGCTTGAAGTCTGGAACTGTGATGCCTCCAGCTTTGATTTTATTATTCACATTACTTTGTCTACTTGGGGTCTTTTCTGTCCATACAAATTTTAGGATTGTTTGCTCCAGCTCTGTGAAAAAATGCTGATGGTATATTGATACAGATTGCATTGGATATTTAGATAGTTTTGGTAGCATAGACATTCATTCTTCTAATCCATGTGCATGGAATTTTTTTCTATTTTTTGTTTCTTCCTCAATTTATTTCATAAGTGTTCTATAGTTTTCAGAGTACAGATCCTTTCAGCAAGATGCTAGCAAATAAGATATAACCGTACATTAAAAGGATTATTCACTTTACTTTTATTTTTAATGTGTGTGTGTGTTAAAAATATTGAAGGTGAGTTATAACTTCTTAAATTTGTTTGTAAGTGCACAAAACAATATTGTTAAGTATAGGTCCAGTGTTATATCAGATCTCTAGAACTTATTAATCTTGCCAACTATGAAGTTCTCTTTACTTGAAAATAAAGGTGAAATGGGATGCAATTTTGGTTAATGGACTTGATAAAACACTCTTATGTTAAGAATGTTGAATGATCATTGAGCATGACAGTCAAGAAAGAATTCATTGGATGCCTGGTTGGCTCAGTTGATTGAGCTTCTGACTCTTGGCTTCAGCAAGAGTCATGGGTTGTGAGATCAAGCACTGTGTTGGGCTCTGTGTTCAGTGGGGAGTCTGCTTGAGGAGTCTCTTCCTCTGCCCCAGCCCCACATTCTCTCTCTCCTTTTATCTCTAAATTAATGAGTAAATCTTTAAAACAATAGAACTCCTGAGATGTTTAATGGTGCAACTTAGTAAGTTTATTTAAGGAGGATGAGAATAGGACCTACGGGCAGAAAGAGCTGCACTTTTGTTGTATGATTGCTATATGCTTAGTGTTCAAAGGGGGAGATGTGCAGGGTGCATTAGAGCATAAGTGTTTTCTTCAAATTTCTACTCATAAAAATGCTTTTCAAGATTTCTCTGGTGCTTACATCATTCATCTTGATATTAACTATTGTGAGATGTATGGGAAGTCTCTAGACCCTTTAAGAATGTAGTAAGTATCACATATTTGATCCTTATTGAACTTATGCAAACTTGAGGTGCCTGGGTGGCTCAGTCAGTTAAGCATCTGCCTACAGCCCACATAGTAATCCTGGAATCCCAGGATCGAGGCCCAAGTTGGGTTCCCGGATTGGTGAGGAGTCTGCTTCACCCTCTGACCCTCCACCTTTCATATTCTCTTTCTCACTCTCTCTCCCAAATAAATAATATAAAAATAAAATAAAATAAAACAAAATAATGCAAGCTATAGGAGAGAGTTCTGGGCTAAAAGCGAACATTTTTCTACTTCTATCTGTCATCATTTCCCTCCTGAACAATTTTTGGTCCTTAAATATTTAAGGTCGTTGAAGGGCAAAGGGCTCATATTCCATGACTTGTTCAACCCAGTAGGGACTGTAGAGATGTCCCTACATATGGACTGAAATTGGTCACTATCTGTCTCTGCAAGTGACTATTACAGAAGGCCATTGCTGTAGAGTCCACAGTGGACATCAGGATGAATTTGTTTCAAGTAGTAAGGACCATCTTTCTACTGGGTGAAGAAGTTAGGAACTACTTGAATGTATCTCAACAATAGAAGAGAACAAAGTGATACAACATATTAGGATTAATATTATAACAAAAATAAGAAGTGTGATAAGCAGGGGCACCTAAGTGGCTCAGTTGATTAAGTAGTGACTCTTGATTTCGGGTCAGGTGATGATCTCAGTGTCCTGGGATCTAGCCCTGTGTCAGGCCCTCTGCTCAGTAGGGAGACTGCTTGAGGATTCACTCTCTCCCTCTCATGCTCAATATCTCTGTCTCTCTAAAATAAGTGAATGAATCTTTTTTTAAAAGTGTGATTGGGGACTTTTTAGTAGGGACCATAGTCCACCTCCCAAACAAGAACTTAACCAATTATTAAATGACAATGTAGGGTGTTTAAGAGCAGTGATTTGGTTATTTATATAAGTAAGTAATCCTGATAGAGCTTTGTTATAATCTGGAATGTAGATGCAACCTTCTGCTTTAATAATGGCACATGTTCCTCCTTGTGCTGCTGTTAAGACATCTAATGCCATTCTACCTTGTAGAATTGGTTTATGCATTTGAGTTATATTAGTGTTTAATAATGTAATGCTGTTTTGAGAGTCATTTAACACTTTAAAAGTGTATTTACTAAGGGCCTCCATGAAGTATATGGCATCTTCTAAACCTACTGATGAAAAAAAAAATAGGTGTCAGATGGTCATACTAATGAAACATGGATCTTGTCCCACATTGTTTAGATATGGAAATTAGCTGGACTTGTGATAGTCTTAGTGCTACAACATTGCATCCAAGCATAACCAGTAGTACATATTCCAGTCCAGCCTTATGGAAGCCAGGGACACAAATTTGCCCCACATAATCATTGTGTCCCAGTGGACGCTAGCTCTCTGATGTGTGATGGGCTAGCCCAGTCATAGCAAGCCAATAAGTTTCCTGTTAATTAATTTTATGGTCACAGGTTTTTGGGTTGAGCCATCACATTTGGTGAGCAATATTGGGTCATGAATCAAGTATATGGTGTTTCTGTTTTCCACATAAAAGGACCTTTGGCTTAATTATCCTATTGTGGGAGTAAGCCACATATTTTCACTCCATATTTGATATCATCCTTCTGAGTGTATTGATAGGAAGGACTATGCAGTTGGTAAATTTGTTGACAGAGCCTGTCTATCGGTTAGCATATTCAGTTAAAATTTTGATAATTTGAGGATAAGAGAATGGCTTCTCCTATGGCCTAGAGAGTCCCATGTAACATTTAACATAGGACAACAAGAAACATTTTTACTAATAGAAATTTCCATATATGTGCTAGTATTGGGGTGACTTTGTATTGGGCTTAGTTAAAGGTGGCTACTGAGTGCTTGGCTAAAGCCTCTACTTGTAATTTATATCAATAGAGATGCCTCCCAAGACAAATATGTCTAAGAGATAAAACCATTATAAAACCTGATGTCTAGCCTTGACAATATTCTAATTATGAGGAATCACTGGAAAGTAGGAAATGACTTGTCCCAGGAGATAAGGACATCCCCAAGTGCATTCTCCAGTCCTATTATAAGGAAAGGGGTTCTATCCATTATCTCCACAAGTCTATAGTTAACCTCATGGAATGGGGTACACTCTGACTTTTAAGGAGCAATTTTGTTACCCAGCCACATAGAATTGATTAAGGTGACAGCTGAGTTACACAAATTGTTTTGGAGTCCATCCCATTGTCCAGATGTTTAAATAATCATATGCCCTACAGGTCTTTTTTATTATCCCCACAGAGTAACAAGCAAGAAGATTGTCTATATCTGAACTGTTATGGCAATCCCTCTGAAGTTAACCTCAAGTTGTCTAGCTTAGGCAAATAACAAACATTTAAAGCCAATCTAAACTCGAATCTAACATCTAAACAGATACTTTATTGAAACACATTTTTCTCTCTAAACTTACACTCATTTCCAGAGATAGCCAAATCAGGACTCTTTGTTTGAAAAACAAGTCCATTTTTAACAAAATTAGCCGAATTGTTTACATAAGCTCAGCAAGAACACTGATTGATTATACGGATCCTTTAAAATCTGCTTTGCTGGAACTTTTGATAAGGAATCTCTAGACTGAACTTTTAATAGCCTTTTGAGGCCAGAGTCAAGCCAAACATTTGTCATCAGACTTGCCTGCAATACCTGTAGAAGCTGTATTCCTCCTCTAGAGGTCACCAATATACCCTGCACCTTCCAGGAAATGACTTCTTTACTCACCTGGTCAGGCTGCTGGGAAATCCGTAACAAGATATCAGACCAAATTCTCAAGGGGCTTTATTGGCTTCAAAAACTCAACCTTAATTCCTTAAAGCTGTCTAATCCTATCCAGGTCTATGCAGTTCTATTTTAAACATGACATTCCAGTCAAAGCCTTAGTAATATCACCAGTGTTTCCAATGGTGTCCTGTTGCCGGGAGAACAGATTCTCATGGAACTTACACAAATTATTATAATTGCCATGGAAGAAAGAATATTCACTGAGTTTCGAAATCTGGAGGGTTCAGGTAGGGAGAAAAGATAAATGCTTCAATTTTTTCAGAAAGGAATATTTTGTCATTTTCTTTAATTCATTCAGTCCTATGTTTTTAATATTTATTTAGTTTAAACACAGCTTTCCCATTAGTTCTGGAAATTCTTACCCAGGTCAGTTTAAGATTTTAAATATATCAAACACATGTATTTGTCAAAAATCCTGTCAGCTCAGGTCATGATCCTGGGATCCTGGGATCAAGTCCCACATCCAGCTCCTTGCTCAGTGGGAAGCCTGCTTCTCCCTCTGCCTGCCACTCCCCCTTCTTGTGTGCTCTCTCCCTGACAAATAAATAAAATCTTAAAAAATATATATTTTCTATGAATCTTCTTGAAGGCAAAATACATTTGGCAAAAGCATCAGAACAGTAACAATACATGACAAAAAAATCAGAAATGGACATGGTTAAAGATCTGTTCTCTAAATTAGCTGTAGCATTTACCCATACAATACAACCTAAGGTTTATCACTACTGTTTTGACAATGCTGTCCAAGTAATTTTACATGCCAATAAATAAGCCAAATTAGTAAAAAAGTCTTCATCTACAATGTAAATCTTGTAAATTTGTTGAAAATCTCAGAAAGTTTAAAGCACATGCCTAAAACATATTACAGAACATTTTAAATGTCATATTTATATTTAACCAAAGTGACAATAAGAGATTCTAGAGGAAATCATATTTGGTAGCAATAGATAGAGCCTTCAACATTGAGAATGTTGTTTGTTTATTTGTTTATTTGTTTATTTGTTTATTTATTTATTTATTTATTTATTTATTTATTTATTTATTTATTTATTTAAAAGTAGGCTCCATACCCAATGTGAGGCTTCAACTCAAAACCCTAAGATCAAGAGTTGCATGCTCTACAACTGATCCAGACTGGTGCTCTGAGAAGTTTTAACTTCCTTAAGTAATAAAAGACCTGGGAAAAACAAAACATAGATGGACTGGTTTTTTAGGTAGTTAAAGAAAAAAAAAAAGTGGTTTTCTGGGCAGAAAAATGAGAAGAAAAAGCTTTCTGTAAATTTTATTATCAGGAGCAGACTAGCAATCCAAATAAACTTTATCTTTTTAACAAATAGAAAAGCAGATTTTCAAACTTATACCAATGTACTTTAAAATCCATTCATTTTCAACCGTACTCCTGATCCCTTATAACAAAATGTCTAAAGATTTCCCTTCACAAACCTTCTACAGCTTTCCTTTTCATTCAGAATTCATCCTAAGCCTTTTCTTAGCAAACAGTTTCATTTTAGGACAGAATAACCTCTCCCCCATCTTGATAATATGTATCCCCATTCTTTATATATTTTTATTATAAATAAACATATTTTCTTGAGTACAGAATTGGCTTCTGTTATTGCCATCAATTTTAATTACATTTAGCAGAATTTAAATTCTTAGAAACTTTAGTCTCTAGTGAAAATTAAGTAGTAACCAATTGTGAACTGTCACTTACACAAGAATTCTTTAGATCTGAAATTCATGAATATATTTTAATTCTAAAAACTTAAGATTTTCTCTAGTACTGTTTTTCAAAAAAGCATAACACACGGTTACCAGCAGATCCAAGTATCTTCAAAGTCTCTGCAATTAGCAGCCAAAAAGCACAAAACTATCTTCAGTAATCAATGCTTTACTTGTTTATCTTATTTGGAAAAGACTTTATTACCCAATGAACTCAATCAAATTTATCATTTAACTTAGCAAATCTTCAAAGAGTCAGGATACCAAAGATTTTGAAAGCTATTAAAAGTCTTATATATAAATATGTTCATGTATTTAACCTACCTGTTTTTTGACTATTATCCATTAAAATATTTGAGACAGACAAAATTAACCATCATTTTAATTCATCTTATTGATGACAAATTGCAACAGAGATCCCATGAGCTTATTTGAGTTTTAGTAAAACTTGGTAGAATAAAAGTTTTATATTTAATGCTGATAACTCCAAAGACATGTCTACCTTAATTAAACTAACAATCTTAAATCAGTTTAAATATAAATATGCTGCACCTGGTTTCACTTAAAGGTCAATCAATGTGTTCCCCACTGTCAAGGAAAAGGAAGTGGCAGTTAAAGTCTAAAGGAACCCTTGGGACCCTGAATCTTGATTAAGTATGTCCTCCAGGTTGAACCTCATAAAGAGGTGGCCCAACAGCTTGGGGTGCTCTTTGCTCCTTAATACCAAGCATAGGAAGAGCACCAGCCAATAACACTGGAGGCATGAGGATGGTAGAGGAGCCAGTTATGCAAGCTGCACCCATAGTAGGGCAGAAACAGGAGGGGGAGGTAGAGGCAAAAGAGGTGAGGTGCCATCAGCAAGACTGGAGGAAGATAACAGTCCAGAGTGCAAAGAAATTGGACTCCAAGTAGCAAAGCTGGTCAGCTCGTTCAGAGGAAGAGACACACATTTTCTATCCACCAACAAAATGTGAAAATAGGCAACACATGTTGGGCTGGAGAAGACAGGGAACCTCCCCAAAACAAAAGGAGTTTCAGGAGCTGCTTGGGAGTATTCCTTAAAGTCCCTGTCTTGAGGTAGATAGACCAGATAATTGGCTCCAATTATCATAGCCATAAACCTAGAAGTGAATGAGGGAGGAAAGCCCATATACAAGATAGGCAATATTCATCCAGTTCTCTCAAAACATATTCCATATCTGACACACAAAAGAAGAAGCAAAGAGGAGATGAGTGATTCAGGAAAATAGAGGGAGACATGTACAGGATCTTGGCACAACCAGTTTACAAGAGAGACAAGGTGGAGGCACATAGAAAACATGACAGATCATAGGTGACTTGGTGGATTAACAGAAGTAGAAGGGTTGATGCAGCTGATCTGATGGTGGATCGAAGGGTAGAGTGTAAGGAGAGTGGTGTCCTTAGGCCACCTACAGGAGGATGGACAGATCAGCATTTTGGTACTGGACCATAAGGGTCTAACCATATGGGATTTTGGTCCATTTTTCCTGACACCCACAAAAGTGTTCTAACTTATAAACAGTATTAACATTTAAGGACCCATTTATGGCCATTTTTCATCATCCTCCAGAGAACATTGAAGCCAGGCATTATTATAGAAGAAGATGAGGTGCTTCTTTAAATCCTGTTGTCCAAATTGACTCCAATGTGTTAGCAGGCAACCCAAAAGGGAATCCTTTGGGACTGAGAAAGGTGATCCCATAGTCAATCCCTACAAAATGAGGAAAGTACACTAACAACCTAGAAGTCCATTACCAAGATCCCCCTCAGTTTCCAAATAGCATCACCTCAAGAATATTGCTGAAGTTTCCTGGGATTTAGAGAGGTGGAAGACACCTCTCTTGACCACTCTGACACCTTTTTTCTACCTGAGAAGGGTGTTGACCTCCTTTCACTTCCCTATTGCATCCTAGGCTACAACAGGTGCTGGTGAATGGAATTAATACCACAAAGATTGGGACTTCTTTCCATTTTGAGGGAGTCGATATATTTGGTAACCAATAACAATACCATTTGTGAGCCTCTAGATCTAACATGAATGAATGGGGTAGAGGTCCTGGCCTTTGTGAAGAAGGGGCAGCTATTTTATATCATAGTACGAATCATATACCTAAGCTGGAAGTACTTTCAATCTGAGGGCAATCTCTGCTTGCACCACCCTCATAACATCAATATAGTCACCAACCTAGAACCTTTCTTAGCCTCCTTGTCTCAGAGTTGTTTATGGAAGTTTTAGCGGACTGGCATTATTGTTTTAGTTATTGGTCACTGATGATTGAAAATCTTCAGCCATACTCTGTCCCCAGAGACTATGGGGTGGGGGACATAGTTCTAATCCTGTAACCCTCTAAACACATGGGTCATTACTCTGCAGATTAGCCCTCATCCTGAAGTTATCTTGGGGCCGCATCTTGAGTCACCTCAATAACATGAACTCAATAACATGAACTTGGGAGTGACAAAGCAGGCTCATTATAAAAAACAAACAAAAACTGCTAGTATAACTGAACAAATTTCAAAGGTTTTAGGAACTTTGTGTGGGAAACAGGTGATCTTATGTATAGTACTGCAGGCATTTTTTCAAACTATTACAAAAATTAAGCATATCCTTGTCGATAAATAATGACCCAGCTAGCCATTGTTGAATATCTGTGTGGTATATTTCCAGGCTACTTTAAAAAATCATCTCCTGAGTTGGTGATAGGGAAAGAGTACCATCATGTAAGAACAGAATAAGGCAGAGACCTAATCATCAAAACTGTTACATTCAATTGATGGGATAGTTTGATTAGTTTAGGAAAATTTCCATGTCTTAATTTTCTAAATTCTTGATTTAGCAAACAATTATTTCATTGGTCTTAATATGTGGTTTTACAATTTTTGTTGAGCATATAGGCTTATTTTTAAATTGTTAAATATTTTAGGTTTAGGGAAATAATGAAGATATCCACTGAAGACTTTTAAGAACATGAAAACTTTTTTTTTAAGTAGGATATAGTACTTTATTTTATTTTATTTTTATTTTTTTATTAACATATAATGTATTATTTGTTTCAGGGGTACAGGTCTGTGATTCATCAGTCTTACACAATACACAGTGCTCACCATAGTACATACCCTCCCCAGTGTCCATCACCCAGCCACTCCATCCCTCCCACCTCCCTCCTCTCCAGCAACCCTCAGTTTGTTTCCTGAGATTGAGTCTCTTATGGTTTGTCTCCTTCTCTGCTTTCATCTTGTTTCATTTTCCCTCCCTTCCCCTATGACATGAACATGAAAACTTTTGATTAAAATATGATTGTACAAGATAATATGTTTATAGATGCTTGCATTAATACAGAATATCATGCCCCCCAGTTCTTTTTCTGAACTAATCACATTGAATAATCACACTGAGTCCCAGTGAATATATCTTCTTTTGATAACTATTAATTATTTTTAGTTTTTTAAAAGTATTAAATTAACTTATTGATTAAAGTCTTAAGCTCCGTTTGAATAATTTTTTCTACCTATAAAACAGGCCCATTACATTCAAGCAATAGGATAGTTTGATTAGTTAAGGAAAATGTTTTTATTTAATATCTTAATCTTTGAATTGTGTTATTTAACAGACAATTATGTCCCGAGTTTTCTTTTTTTATTTAAATTTAATTAGCCAACATATAGTATATCATTAGTTTTTGATATGTCAGTGATTCATTAGTAGTGTATAACATCCAGTGCTCATCATAATACCTGGCCTCCTTAATGCCCATCACCCAATAAACCCATCTGCCCACTCACCTCCTTGTCTGAACCCTCAGTTTGTTTCCCAGAGTCAAGAGTCTCTCAAGGTTTGTCTCCCGCTCTGATTTCTTCCAATTCAGTTTTCCCTCCCTTCCCTATCGTCCTCTGCACTAGTCTTTATACTTCACATATGAGTGAATCCATAAAATTATCTTTCTCTTATTAACTTATTTCACTTAACATAATACCCTCCAGTTCTAGTCATATTGATGTAAGTGGTAGGTATTCATTCTTTCTAATTGCTGAGTAATACTCCATTGTATATATGAACCACATTTTTTTTATCTATTCATCTGTTGAAGGGCATCTTGGCTCCTTCCCCAGTTTGGCTTTGGGGACATTGCTGCAATGAACATTGGGGTGAATGTGCCGCTTCTTTTCACTACATCTGTATCTTGGGGGTAAATACCTAGTAGTGCAATTGCTGTGTTGGAGGGTAGCTCTATTTTTAACTTTTTGAGGAACCTCCATATTGTTGTCCACAGTGGCTATACCAGCTTGCCTTTCCACCAGCAGTGTAAGAGGGTTTCCCTTTCTCCACATCCTCACCAACATTTTTTGCTCCCTGTATTGTTAATTTTAGCCATTCTAACTGGTGTAAGATGATATCTCATTGTGGTTTTGATTCGTATTTCCCTAAAGACAAGTGATGTGGAGCATTTTTTCAAGTGTCTGTTAGCAATTTGTATGTCTTCTTTGGAGAAGTGTCTCTTTTTGTCTTCTGCCCATTTCTTGACTGGCTTATTTCTTTTTTGAGTGTTGAATTTGATGAGTTCTTTATAGATCTTGGATACCAGCCCTTTATCTGATATGTCATTTGCAAATATCTGCTCCCATTCTGTAGATTGCCTTTTAGTTTTGTTGACTCTATCCTTTGCCGTGCAGAAGTTTTTTTGTCTTGATGAAGTCCCAATAATTTATTTTTGCTTTTGCTTCCCTTGTCTTTAGAGACATGTCTTGCAAGAATTTGCTGTGGCCAATGTTGAAGAGTTTACTGCCTATGCTCTCCTCTAGGATTTTGATGGATTCCTGTCTCACATTATGTGTTTCATCCATTTTGAGTTTATATTTGTGTATGGTGCAAGAGAATGTTCCAGTTTCATTCTTCTGTAAGTGGCTGTCCAATTTTCCCAGCACCATTTATTGAAGATATTTTCTTTTTTCCATTGGATAGTCTTTCCTGCTTTGTAGAAGATTAGTTGACCATAGAGTTGAGGGTCCATTTCTGGGCTCTCTACTCTGTTCCATTGATCTATGTGCTTGTTTTTGTGTCAATAGCATACTGTCTCGATGAGCACAGCTTTGTAATAGAGTTTGAAGTCCCACATTGTGATGACCAAAGCTTTGGTTTTCTTTTGCAATATTCTCCTGGTGATTTGGGGTCTTTTCTGGTTCCATATAAATTTTAGGATTGTTTGATCTAGCTCTTTGAAAAATGTCAATGTTATTTTTATAGGGATTGCATTGAATGTGTAGATGGCTCTGAGCAGCATAGATACTTTAACAATGTTTATTCTTCCAATCCTTGAGCATGGAATGTTTTTCCATCTCTTTATGTCTTCCTCAATTTCACTCATAAGTGTTCTGGAGTTTCTAGAGGAGAGATCCTTTACCTCTTTGGTTAGGTTTATTCCTAGGTATCTTATGGTTTTTGGTGCAATTGTAAATGGGATCAATTCCTTAATTTATCTTTCTTTAGTCACATTATTAGTGTATAGCAACACAACTGATTTCTCTGCATTGATTTTTTTATCCTGCCATGTTGCTGAATTGCTGTATGAGTTCTAGCAATTTTGGGATGGAGTCTTTTATTTTTTTCACATTAAGTATCATGTCATCAGTGAAGAGAAAGAGTTTGACTTCTTTGCCAATTTGAACGCCTTTATTTTCTTTTTGTTGTCTGACTGCTGAGGCTAGAACTTCTAGTATTATGTTAAACAACAGTGGTGAGAGTGGGCATCCCTGTCATGTCATGAGTTGTCATTCATGACTTTGCAATTAACCCTGAGCATATAGGTTTATTTTAAAAATATTAAGTGGTTTAGGGATTAGGACAGTAGCCTAAACCTGTTGAAGACAATTTGGAATACAAATGCCTCTTCAATTTACATATGTTAGGAGAGCATAATATATTTGTGGCTGCTTGCTTTAACAGCTGACTATTACTTCCAGTTCTTTTCCTGACATGGACATAGTATATTACCTCTCAGTGACTATTTCTTCTTTTGATACCTATTTTTACCCATTCTTGTTTATAATTTGTCAGTCATTTTAAAACTGATAAGTAAATCTGAAACTAATATAACACTGTATGTTAATTATATTTGAATTTTTTAAGCTAACTGATTAAAGTTGTAAGCCTATATTGCATTTGATTTTTATTTTCAACTACAGAACAGGCTTATTATCATGAATTATCATAAATATCCCTTTGGCTAATGCAATTGATCTGTTTGTGCCTGTCAGATTACTTAAGTACATTAAAAAATAATTCACAGTTGGTTAAACTGAGAGGTGTGTTATACTTCCTTTCCTTTCCTGTGGGAAGTTCCAAAGAGTTCCATATCTACAGCAGCTTTTAATTTTTGCAGAGCTGTGAGGACTAGATTAAAAGCAAGAGCAATGATCTCAAGACTTAATTAGTTGTCATTTCATCCAGAATATTCCTGGACAGGTGCTGAATACTGCAACAATAATGAGAAAGTCTACCCACCCAGCTCATGTGATTGTGTATTAAAGGTGTTCCCACACATTAATTTTGGGAGAATATCATACCACCAAAGTCTCTCCAATACCTAAATTGTTCCTCTTTATGTATTGCTTTTAGCTGGAGTCATGGCAAAGTTTTTCACCAACAGTGATAGTTCTTTTATTTTTTTTAACTGTATTTTTTAGTAATTTCAAAAGACTACTTGTAAACATGATTAAGATATATACAAATATCAATACAATGAATTCTCTTGTACCCCTCTTCTGTTCTAAATGATTTTCTCCTTCCTGAGAGATATCTGCCATCATGATCACTATGCTAAACTTCCCCTTAAGTATTACCACAGCAAAGTATTTTTGCCATCTGCAACCAGGGGGATTAAAACAAAAACAAATCAAAAAGTTATTGTTCAAGGGTAGGAAGCAAGATGGCGGAGGTGTAGGAGACCTGGAAATGACCCAAATCAACAAAATCATGAATGAAAGAGGAGAGATCAAAACCAACACCAAAAAAATACAAGGAATTGTAAGAACATATTATGAGCAACCCTATTCCAGCAAATTAGATAACCTGGAAGAAATGGATGCATCCTAGAGATGTATCAACTACCAAAACTGAACCAAGAAGGAACAGAAAACACGAACAGACCTATAACCCCTAGGGAAATTAAAGCAGTCATCAAAAATCTCCCAACAAACAAAAGCCCAGGGCCAGATGGCTTCCCAGGGGAATTGTACCAAACATTTAAAGAAGAATTAATACCTATTCTTCTGAAAGTGTTCTAAAAAATAGAAATGGAAAGAAAACTTCCAAACTCATTTTATGAGGCCACCATTACCTTGATTCACAAACCAGACAAAGACCTCATCAAAAAGGAGAATTACTGACCTATACCCTTGATGAACATGGATGCAAAAATTCACACCAAAATACTAGCCAATAGGATACAACAGTACATTAAAAAGATTATTCACCGTGACCAAGTGGAATTTATCCCTGGGATGCAAGGTTGGCTCAACATCTGCAATCAATCAATGTGCTACAATACATTAATAAAAGAAAGAACAAGAACGATATGATCCTCTCAATAGTTGCAGAAACAGCATTTGATGCAGTACAGCATCCTTTCTTGATCAAAACTCTTTAGAGTATAGGGATCGAGGGTACATACCTCAATATCATAAAAGCCATCTAAGAAAAACCCACAGTGAATATCATTCTCAATGGGGAAAAAGTGAGAGCTTTCCCCCTAAGGTCAGGAACACGGCTGGGATGTCCACTCTCACCACTGCTATTCAACATAGTATTAGAAGTCCTAGCCACAGCAATCAGACAACAAAAAGAAATCAAAGGCATCCAAATCGGCAAAGAAGAAGTCAAACTCTCACTCTTTGCAGATGATATGATAGTTTATGTGGAAAATCCCAAAGACTCCACCCCAAAACTGCTAGAACTCATACAGGAATTCAGTAAAGTGGCAGGATGTAAAATCAATGCACAGAAATCAGTGGCATTCCTATACACCAACAACGAGACAGAAGAAAGAGAAATTAAGGAGTTGATCCCATTTACAACTGCACCCAAAACCATAAGATACCTAGGAATAAATCTAACCAAAGAGGCAAAGGATCTGTCCTCAGAAAACTCTAAAATACTCATGAAAGAAATTGAGGAAGACACAAAGAAATGGAAAAATGTTCCATGCTCATGGATTGGAAGAACAAATATTGTGAAGATGTCAATACTACCTAGAGCAATCTACACATTCAATGCAATCCCCATGAAAATACCATCCACATTTTTCAAAGAAATGGAACAAATCATCCTAAAATTTGTATGGAACCAGAAAAGACCACGCATAGCCAGAGGAATGTTGAAAAAGAAAAGCAAAGCTGGCAGCATCACAATTCCGGACTTCCAGCTCTATTACAAAGCTGTCATCATCAAGACAGTATGATACTGGCAGAAAAACAGACACATAGATCAATGGAACAGAATAGAGTGCCCAGAAATGGACCCTCAACTCTATGGTCAACTAATCTTTGACAAAGCAGGAAAGAATGTCCAATGGAAAAAAGACAGTCTCTTCAACAAATGGTGTTAGGAAAATTGGATAGCCACATGCAGAAAAATGAAACTGGACCATTTTCTTACACCACACACAAAAATAGACTCCAAATGGTTGAAAGGCCTCAATATGAGACAGGAGTCCATCAAAATCCTAAAGAAGGACATAGGCAGCAACCTCTTCGACCTCAGCCACAGCAACTTCTTCCTAGAAACATCGCTAAAGGAAGGGAAGCAAGGGTAAAAATGAAGTATTGGAACTTCATCAAGATAAAAAGCTTTTGTACAGCAAAAGAAACAGTCAACAAAACCAAAAGACAACCGACAGAATGGGAGAAGATATTTGCAAATGACATATCAGATAAAGGGCTAATATCCAAAATGTATAAGGAACTTATCAAACTCAACACCCAAAGAACAAAGAATCCAATCCAGAAATGGGCAGAAGACATGAACAGACATTTTTCCAAAGAAGACATCCAAATGGCCAACAGACAAATGGAAAAGTGCTCAATATCGCTCGGCATCAGGGAAATCCAAATCAAAACCTCAATGAGATCCCACCTCACACCACTCAGAATGGCTAAAATTAACACGTCAGGAAAGGACAGATGTTGGCGGGGATGTGGAGAAAGGAGAACCCTCCTACACTGTTGGTGGGAGTGCAAGCTGGTGCAGCCACTCTGGAAAACAGTATGGAGGTTCCTCAAAGAATTAAAAATAGAGCTGCCCATTGATTTTAAGTGGATAATAACATAGAAGTATCTCAAATACATGCAATATAAAATATAAACTTCAATTCAAAATTGATGTAACAGAAATTTTAGTATTTTATTTTTTTAAATATTTTATTTATTTGACAGAGAGATACAGCGAGAGAGGGAACACCAGCAGTGGGAGTGGGAGAGGGAGAAGCAGGCTCCCCGCCGAGCAGGGAGCCCGATGTGGGACTCGATTCCAGGACCCCGGGATCATGACCTGAGCCTAATGACTGAGCCACCCAGGCGCCACTATATGTAGTTTTTAAAAAAGATTTTACTTATTTATTTATTTGCTCTGTGGGAAGCCTGCTTCTCCCTCTCCCACTCCCACTGCTTGTGTTCCTGCTCTCACTAACTCTCTCTCTGTCAAATAAATAAATAAAATCTTTAAAACAATAAAAATAAATAGAATAAAAAACTATATACATATGCCATATATATATTATTGAATTAAACCATGATTGTGATATGCTCATTATTGTGTCTTATTTATAGCTATTTTGATGCACAGAATATCTGTATCATTTAATGATACTCTGGGTATTGCTCATATATGCTAGATACTTAAAACAATGTAATATTTATGAAAGGTTTTGCACACTTAAAATTTTTCACTGCTTACCAATTAATTTACATAAATAGTAAATAAGGATTTGCTATCTTATAGATTATGAATAAATTCCAATCCTAAAATCTTGGTAATCATTAATCTATTTTAGTTTTTGATAGAGTGAATTTGTAAGGGAAATACAAATGTTACATAAATATAAAAAAGAAATCATTTGCATATACATCTAATTCTACTACCATAGATACTTACAGATAAGAAAAATGAAAGCTTGAGGCTTTAGGGAAAATATAAATAATCTCTGAAAATAAAGGAGATTCTCCATGTTTTATTTGCAGGTAATGCTATATTTCAGAGTAAGTTGGACATAACTTGATTTAAGCAGGTCTTAATAAACCAGTTAGATAATTAGTCAAATTACCAGTTAATTAAAATGTGATTAATTTTATAATTAATAACTTAATCAGTTAATAAATTAATCTACCTCCTACCTTTGAGGATGTATGATTACTGGTAACAAAATTCAAATAAGTAAAACCATTTTTTATGTTCCTTAGTGTTATAAACATTTATGAAATTGACTTTTTGTCATGCACACGTTTAATCAAATTCAGCATTTTGCGAGTACATACTAGGTATAAAAATTAACTGTTGCAAGGTCTCTACACTGAGGTAAGTTCCCTCTAATCGTGCGTAAACACAATGATAATATGACCAATATGGTGGTAGGTGCTTTGTTGCAATATCTGTGGTAGCTGGAAGCCTGGCATATTGAAACCATGTACTAAACACACATGTAAAATAGAGAAATATAGCCATTTTGTGTCTCTCACCTGAAAACTGAGTTATAGTAGTTTTATATTTATTTTTCTGTACTTTTTAAGCTAAAACAATTTCTCACGACATCAAAGAAAATCTTGAGACATTAACTTAAACATATGAGAAACATGAAAAAGCCATAGCCATAATTAAGAGATATATCACTTTAATATTAACTAAAAGGCATGACTATGAGGCTCTTTCAACACAGAAGTACACAAATTTTAGAAAACTGGGAAGGCATAATATTTCCTAACACCGTGAGTAAATTATGTGTGGCATACTAACAAGATATACAGAAATAACAGAAGAGTGATGTGTACTGCAAGATATACTTGTTATGCAATTTATTTGGATTAAAAAATATTGTATAATAACAACAGAGATGTATGATAGGATGCTAAGGCAAACATCTTGTCATGAAGTGAAAGATTAAAGACATAATTATTCCTCCAAGTCTCATTTTTTTCTGTCGTTTGACCACATCTTCTTAAATAAATGCCTAACCTTCCTTTCAAACAACTCTGACTCCTTATAATTCCTTGCCTTCCAGGCATGAACTGAGCCATGGAAGATGCAAATGACACCACACAGTATACTTCATTCTTTTAGGGCTCTTTAACTGCACTCAGACCCATCTGTTCCTCTTTTCAATGGTGCTCATGCTCTTCCTCATCTCCCTGATGGGCAATGCCCTCATGATTGTGCTCAACCATAAGGACCCCAGCGGCACACACCCATGTACTTCCTGCTTAGCCAGCTCTCCCTCGTGGACATGACGCTGGACTCCACCATAGTCCCCCAGATGGCAACCAACTACCTGATGGGCACCAGGTCCATCTCTCCTGCTGGCTGTGGAGCCCGGAGTTTACTGTTTCCCATGCTGGGAGAGGGTGAGTGCTTCCTCTTAGCGGCCATGGCCTATGACCGCTATGTGGCCATACGTCACCCCCTGTGCTACCCCATCCTCATGAATCAGAAGCTCTGCTTGCACGTGACCACAGGCTACTGGCTTCGGGGAGGGGTAGATGGGCTGATGCAGCCTGGTGCCACTCTGAGCTTCCCTTACTGCCATTCTCTAGAAATCACCCACTTCTTTCGTGAGGCACCCACACTCACGCACCTTGCCTGTGCCCACGCTACCTTTTTTAAGATTTTCACGTATGTGTGCTGCCTCCTGATGCTCTTGATCCCTCTGTCTCTCCTTTTGGCTTCCTACAGTCTCATCTTGGCTGCTGGGCTGCGCATGCGGTCCACTGCAGCTCAGAAGAAAGCGTTTGTCACCTGCTCCTCTCACCTGGCTGTGGTGGGGCTCTTCTGTGGCACTCTCCTACTCATCTATGTGCGGCCCAAATCCTACCGCTCAGTGGCCCATGACAAGGTGGTTTCTGCTTCTTACACCATCTTCACACCTGTGTTGAACCCCCTTATCTACAGTGTGAGGAACGAAGACGTCAAGGGGGCTTTGAGAAAATGGCTAGAGAAACATTTTCTGGGACGTCTATAGTGAGAGGAATTGGATAAACTGGCAGCAGCCAAACGGGATCCATTATGAAATTTGTGATATCAATATATTTTGTTCTCACTTGGCCAGTTTTCACTATTGAAATATATATTTACTTTATATTTAGGACATTAAAATTTACATTTGTCCTGCTTTCATACATCCTTATAGTATTTTTGTTCTGGACTTTGGACCTCAGCAATAAGAGTAAATGGCTGAGGCACTGTAAGTAAAAGATATGCTAGACATTGATAAAATAAAGGAGATTTTCAACTTTTAATGTGCATGGGCCCTGCTCATTGGATCTCAAGGAAACCAAACTTTAACCATTACCAGAGTCAGCAAATTCAATTTCTGACCTTGGCACCAATTGTACATCTGATTCATTTATAAATAACCTAAAATGGAGCATATTCCAAGCATATGGCTACGTGTAGAACCTCCCTGATCCCATGAGACTGAAGTCAGACAATCCTGCAGATAAACTAAGTCCTAAGTTTACAGTCCTAAGATAAGGTCTATAACTTTCTGAAATACCTTTCACCTAATGATTTGAACATTTCATGTTTTATGTCCTTAGTAAAGACTGTATCCCAGGCAGTTGTCCTAACCTGGACTGGAAAAACAAAACCAAAAACAAAACCAAAACAAAAAAAAAACCCTTTCTTTTAGAGATTTTAAAAGTTTGTTCATTTTGTGTCAACAACACCAACTCTGTGTGTGTGTGTGTGTGCAATTTTGAGGATGGATTATTTAAAGAGTGAATAATTTATTTGAAAAAAGCAATGTACATCTCAGTTTCATATAATTTTGATATAATAAATTTCAAATAAAGTTAAATGAATATGAAAAATATATAAAAATCTTGTAGGAAATATTGTCATAATTTTTGCTAGAAGAGGATTTTCTGAGGGTATATGTGAGTTAAAAATCATTATGTACAAGGTAAGTAGATTGACCTGTGTACATTTAAATATGTAGCAATCACTGGCTGGCATAATCAGTAAAATATATGTCTGTTGATCTCAAGGTCATGAGTTCAAGACCCATAATGGACATACAACTTACTTAAAAAAACATACAGTAATCATGAAGAGTGGAAGTGAACATCTCTCTCTGAAACTAAGTAACACTAATTAAAAAATAATTCACACATGATAGAATTAATCACATAAATCAACACAGACAATAGATTTATTCATAATAGTAATTAAGATAAAAAAGTCCCTTTTCCCACAGATTAAAATAAATATTTTCTATTGACTTATATAGATAAGAAATCATCTTTGTCCCCAATGAAAGCCCTAGGGCTGAAGGTTTAATCTTTGTATTTCAATAAGGGACATAAATCTAATGGCTTGGGAGAAGTCTTATAATCTTTCTGCAACTGTTGAGTTGCAAGTTTTAGGATAGTTAATTTTCCAAAAAAAAATTTTGTCTTTTTTTTAAATTTTATTTTATTATGTTAGTCACCATACATTACATCATTAGTTTTTGTTGTGGTGATCCACAATTCACTGTTTTCGTATAACACCCAGTGCTCCATGCAGTATATGCCCTCCTTGATACCCATCACCGGGGTAACCCATCCCCCCACCCCCTTCCCCTCTAAAACCCTCGGTTTGTTTCTCAGAGTCCATAGTCTCTAATGGTTCAACTCTCCCTCTGATTTCACCCCCTTCATTTTTCCCTTCCTTCTCCTAATGTCCTCCATGCTATTCCTTATCTTCCACAAATAAGTGAAACCATATGATAATTGACTTTCTCTGCTTGACTTATTTCACTTAGCATAATCTCCTCCAGTCCCATCCATGTTGATGTAAAAGTTGGGTATTCATCCTTTCTGATGGCTGAGTAATATTCCATTGTATATATGGACCACATCTTCTTTATTCATTCATCTGTTGAAGGGCATCTCGGCTCTTTCCACAGTTTGGCTATTGCGGACATTGCTGCTATGAACATTGGGGTGCATATGGCCCTTCTTTTCACTACATCTGTGTCTTTGGGGTAAATACCCACTAGTGCAATTGCTGGGTCATAGGGTAGCTCTATTTTGAAATTTTTGAGGCACCTCCACACTGTTTTCCAAAGTGGCTGTACCAACTTGCATTCCCACCAACAGTGTGAGAGGGTTCCCCTTTCTTCAGAGTATAGGGAAAGAGGGAACATTCCTCAAGTTCATAAAATCCATCTATGAAAAACCCACAGCGAATATCATCCTCAATGGGGAAAAGCTGAGAGTCTTTCCCTTAAGATCAAGAACACATCAAGGGTGCCCACTCTCACCATTGTTGTTCAACATAGTACTAGAAGTCCTGGCAACAGCAATCAGACAACAAAAAGAAATAAAAGGTATTCAAATTGGCAAAGAAGAAGTCAAACTCTCTTTTTCCCAGATGACATGATACTTTATGTGGAAAACCCAGAAGACTCCACCCCCAAATTACTAGAACTCATCCAGCAATTCAGTAATGTGGCAGGATACAAAAAAATTTTTAAAAAAGAAGGACCTATACCCTACATATTTTGATTCTAAGGAAGTGGCACATTTAAAATGAAGAATATCAAATTTAAATGGTCTCTTGCCAAAATTCTTAAAATATCAATTTTAACATCTGAATGAACTACTGAGTCTATTTCTGTAATTATCTCACATCATCTCAAACAAAAGAACATATCTATATATATTCAAGGTTTTTTTAAAAAAAATGCTGTTCCATATTGATAAGTACAAGATTTTGTCCCAAAGAGAATTCCAGGTCCTTGAAACTGAAATGTTAGAATAAAATTCTTTGTTCCATCATCATTCTCTCAATTAAAATTAACAAATTAAATTACTGGAGAATGATATGCCAACTATGAGAGCACACATCAGTCTCAAACATAATTCATTCTAAAAGAATACAATGTAAAAATAGATACCCAATTCCAGGCTATGTAAAATTATATGCTTTAGGCTGCAATCATTTGAAAATTATTTGTGGTAGTGTAGCTGAATTACTCACATATTGGGATATATGAGTCCATGAAACAGTTTATGCTGATAAGTTGTTATAGATGTATATATATGCATTTATATTTATATATAAAGTATATATAAGTTATCTTGGAGATGAATCTCCAGATCGCACTTGAGATGCCCCAACTGACACAAAAATGAGGTGTCTGTCAAATTTTGCCTAACAAGCTTTATGAGGAAAATAACTTAGTATTGTTATTTTAAACCACTGCCATTTGCACTTCTTGCTATGCAACAATATTAACTACAGCATATTTTCATTCCTGGAAGAGGCATGGACCCAAAACTAATACTAAAATTGTGTCATTTTTTTCATAGGATCAGTTTGCAGTCAGAATTCAAAAACAAACCAATAAGCCAAAAGCAAAACAAAACAAAACTCAAACTGTTAGCAGAAAATTAAGGGCCTTGAGAAAACAGTTGCTGAACCTAATATAATGCTAAATGTTCATTGAACTTGAACTAAAAAAAAAATGAATAAAAACATCACTCATCATCAGGGAAATGCCAATCAACACTACAATGAGATGTTACCTCACACCTGTCAGAATGGCTAAAATCAATAACACAAGAAGTATAAATTGTTGGCGAGGCTGTGGAGGAAAAAGAATCCCTAATGTAGTATTGGTGGGAATGCAAACTGGGGTCGTCACTCTGGAAAACAATATAGAGGTTCTTCAGAAAGTGAAAAACAGAACTACTCTATGATCCAGCAATTGCACCACTAGGTATTTACTCAAAGGATACAAAAATACTAATTTAAAGGGATACATGTACCCCTTTGTTTACGACATCATTATTTATAATTGCCAAGATATGGAAGCAGCCCAAATGTCCATCAATTGATGAACGGATACAGAAGTGGTGTATAGATACAATAGAATATTATTCAGCTATAAATATGAATGTCAACAGATACAAAGTGATTGAAAGTCGCATATGCATCACAATGTTTATAGTAGCAATGTCCACAATAGCCAAAATAAGCAGAGTCCAGATGTCCATCAACACATGAATGGATAAATAAGAAATGGTATATACCATATATTGTTGTTGTTATATATATATATTACCCATCCATCAAAAATAATGAAGTTTTTCCATTTGCAACAACTCTATAGAACTAGAAGGTATTAGGCTAAGTGAAATAAACCAGTCAGAGAATGAAAATACCATATGATTTCACTCATATGTGGAATTCAAGAAACAAGACAGATGAACATAGGGAAAGGGAAGGGAAAAATAAAATAAGATGAAATCAGAAAGGGAGAGAAACCATTACAGACTTAACAATAGGAAACAAACTGAGGGTTGCTGGAGGGAAGGTGGGTGGGGGGATGGGGTAACTGGGTGATGGGCATTAAGGAGGGCACTTGATGGAATGAGCACTGGGTGTTCATTGCAACTGATGAATCACTAAACTCTACCTCTGAAACTAATAATACACTATCTGTTAATTAATTGATTTTAAATAAGATTTTAAAAAGAATGAAATCTTGCTATTTGCAGCAAATGGATTGAGCTAAAGAGTATAATACTAAACAAATTAAGTCAGTCAGAGAAAGACAAGTATCATACGATTGCACCCATATGTGGAATTTAATAAACAAAAAAAAATGCACAAAGGTGAAAATTAGAAAGAAACAGACTTAATTATAGAAAACCAACTGATGGTAACCCGAGGACAGGTGGGTGGGTGGATGGGTGAAATATGCAAAAGGAATTAAGAGTACATTTACCTTGATGAGCACTGAGTAATATACAGAATTGTTTTTCTTTTGTTTTGTTTAGAACCGTTTCATCACTATATTATACATCAGAAACTAATATAACTTGGTGTTAACTACACTGGAATTAAAATATAAATGATAAAAAAGAAGCTGTATAGGATATAATTCAGCTTATGTGTTCTTTCTTACCTCCCAGTCTCTTTTCATTGGGGTTCCTGGAAGTGGTTGAGACTTTCCATGTTTCCAGTTCCTGTGAGACACAACTATGGATCTATGTAGTGCTTGCCAGTCCCCATCTTGCTTTCACATCTTACATGAAGGTCCCATTCATGAGATCCAGGAAGGCACATTGTCCAGATGTCTCCACTTCTCAAAGTGATGGAAAATTGCTGTGGTTGCTCATTTTTCTCTACTTAGCTCTTTGGTGTTCCCACCTCCTATTAAATTAATTTTCTGAACCTCTTTACCTCTGCTTAAAAATACATAAAGTGGTTTCCACTTTTGTAACTGGACATTTCATAAGAACCTTCTGTTCTTATGGATGAGGAAATCAAGCACAGAAAAAATGTTTTGAAAGTGACAAGCTGCTCAAGCATTACTTCTCATGGTTATGGAAGAAGCAACAACAACAACAACAAAGCTATCTCTAACATCCTTTGCTTGGAATTGATAAAAAGACAATTTCAGCCACACAGCATTGAACAAAGCAAATAATTACATGTCCTGGCTCATACGTTTGGAGTGGACACTTCACTCCTCTCATATAGATCAGAAGAAATCAGTGAATATTTGTAAAATAATATTCTTTTATGCAAAGATTCCAAAAGATTCCAAAAACATACCCTCAAGAAGGTGACTGAGAAAACCACTTAGCCACAAGAAGATAATTTTCTACAATTATGGTAAGCAAGCAATGAGATATTGGAAAGGGGGGGGGGAACATTCCAGAGGAATGAACCAAGAGGAATGGTAAAAAAATGAAAAATATGCTCCAAGGAAATAGAAAAGTGCCTTTACTTATTAATGTTCTTCATCTACAATATAAAAGGCACCCACATATCTGCCCATTGAGATTTGAGGATATCTGAGAACAAATTCCTGTGTTTCTCCTGCTCTTCTTTATAGGACTGTTAATTGATGTTATCAGGACCTTGAAACACCAAATGTTTTGCGTATTTTGATGACTTGCATTTCACAGGTCATGTAATAAGAAAAATCATTTCTAGACCTGCTTCGTACATCCTCATCACATGGCTAAATGCAACTTTTGGTTGTCTCCTTTTGGGAATGTTGAACTTATTTTGTTGGAGAAAATTAAGTGAACCAAACAAGGAGAGCTTGTTGATTCATGATGCTGGTTAATAATCTTGACTTACTTCTTCTGGACTAAGAATCGTATTGCACTTCCCTTGTCCTTGAAGTATGGGATGGTCTGTAAAACATCAGGGAAATAAGCATGTGTAACACCTGGCTAGATGATTTAAGATCAAATAACTGTCCTTCCATGTCCTCTTTTCACATGTCACAGACTGCTGATGTTTACAGCAAGAGAAGTATCATTAGCTGCTTCTGAAGAGATGCAAGTTCAAAGATGATATGTGGCATGATCAAGAATTCCATCTTTTTAATTTTATGATGTGGGGACTTTTAAGCCATTGTTGGTTAAGCAGCATGGACTATATGTTTTCCAGTCTCTAGACTCTTACACATTCATTGACTTATTCCTGGCTCAGACATTGTGTCATTTCAATGAGAAAGTGCGGGTGTATAATTATAAATATATGTATATGTAAATATATATTTTTATATATAAAGCCAATTCGCACATAGTCTCTGACATAAAATATGTGAACATACTGAAGTGAGATATAATAGAAGATTACATATATGGAAGAAAAAGTTCATACACTTTTCTCAAATTTTTTGAATTAATTAGGAGTACAAGAATAAAAAAGGAATTTGAAAAATCATATTTTTAAAAATATTTTATTTATTTGACAGAGAGAGTGCACAAGCAGGGGGAGCAGCAGAGGGAGAGTGAGAAGAAGGGATCCCAACACGGGGCTGGATCCCAGGACCCTGGATTCATGACCTGAGTCAAAGGCAGCCGCTTAACTAACTGAGCCACCCAGGTGCCCCCAAAATCATAATTTTCATTAAGGTTTCTGTCCATGTGCTGTATATTAGTTTTAACACTGTTGTTTTGAAGTGTAAACAAATTTTATCTTTTCAGCTTTTCAAAATAGACACTGAGTCTATCAAAATAAACTAGGCTTTTAACTTGTGTTGACTATGCCCCTCTTCAATAAAATCCCCATGAGAGACAGGAAGTGATCATGGAATGTAGGAAGTTTCTCAAAATTGTAGATATTCTCAGCCTTTGAGGCTCCACATAACCTCTCTCCTCTCCAAAATTATTCTCATTTATAAATTTCTTTCTTCCATGAGCAAACATTTTTTTAAAGATTTATTGATGGATTTAAAGAGGGGGAGGGCAGGCAGAGAGAATCCTCAAACAGACTCAGTGTTGAGCATGGAGCCTGATATGGGGCTCTATACCAAGACCCAGAAAAAGGAATCTAAGCATAAGTAGAACCATATATTTAACAAAATGATATAAAAATCATATGATCATCTCAATAGGTGCAGGAAAAAACATTTGATAAAATGCAACATATTGTCTTGATAAAAACTCTCCAAACATTAGTTATAGAAAAAAAAAAAAACACACGTAATAAATCAATACTAAAAATGCTGAAAACTTTGTTTCTCTAAGATCAGAAACAACACAAGAATGATCATCTTAAATTTTCTATTCCATATAGTACTGAGAGTTCTAGCCAGAACAATTAAGCAAGGAAAAAATAAAAGATATTCAAAGTAGCATTATCTTTTAGTATAAATACAAGCATGTATATCAGACTTAATATTCCCAGGATTTCTACATTAAACACCTCAAGATAAATATTACTCAGGAAGTAATGATCTATTATTTTTGTCTTTCATCTTACAGTCAAAATTTTAATATAAAGATGTAATGTAGGAACATACAAATAATTGAATAGATGTGTAGTCTTACTAATTTTATTGAATAGTTTCCGTCTATTTAAATGTAATTTCCCTTCTGTTTAAATTTAAGGACATATTCTGAATGTTTTATTCATGTACTGAGAGATGTGACAGAAAAATGAAAAGAATATTTTTCAAACAAGTTAAGGCAAATTAGTGCTGTATAATGAATTTTCAAAATCTTGACAAATGTAAAATGGTAAAAAAATATTTGAGCATATTGCATTCACTAGGTAAAGTGCATGGAAGCCTTTCTTTTACCTGGGAGACAAGTTTGGGATATGACTGTGTTTATAGCTAAAGACTTGGTATCTAATGATGACAGCATCTTCTATAATTAGTCTCCAAACTTCTAGAGGTTAGGATGGTGTAAACTGCATGTTACATCTCTTTACTTACATTTAGTATTATTAGACAGAGAATATTTAATGTCATATAGAGAGAAAGAGACTATAACTTTATAAGGGTAGCACAGATTTGGAAGATTTTACAGGATATGTAACATTTGTCTTCCCACTTTTAAACATAGTGTTAGGAAGCTCACCATTAGAGTATACCTCTTTGGATTCAAGAACAGATTTCATTCAACATTCTGGGTGGCATAGAAGGTATCATTTTATCTATCATTCTAGCATCATGGAAGGATATTCCAGATGCCTGATTGACCAGTTAGGCAAAGATTCTTAAAAGATGGTTGTACACCTGGGGGGCTTAGTTGGTTAAGCAGTGGACTCGATCTCAGCTCAGCTCTTGAACTTCAGGTGCCCCATGGAAGTGGAAAGAAAGTAGCAGAACCTAGAAGATGAAGTAGTTGTTGAATTTATTATGGAGTACTTCTAATATCTGAAGACAAATGTAGACAAAATACTCTTGTAGAGGCAGCACAAACTCTTTAAAAATGTAAATATAATTGATATATTGTGGATAACTTTGGATATCAGAGTCCATAGTCAAAAATACCTTGAACAAACATTTACTGAGAACCTACAATAGGCCAGGGACTACTATGTGATGGGGTTCTGCAGAAAATAGACGTTACATATACTTTTTTTTTTTTTAAGATTTATTTATTTTAGAGAAAGGGAGACAGGGAAAGGGAGGGAAAGTGTTAAGCAGACTCTGTACCTGTGTGCACAGCCTGACCTGGGGCTTGATCTCATGACCCTGATATGACAACCTGAGGCAAAACCAAGAGCTGGGCATTTAACTGACTGTGTCTCTCAGATGCCCCCACACTTCTCAACACTAAAATCGAGTATGGATTTTTGATGAGAATGAGCATAACAATTGAAATCATTAATGGAAAATGGAAAACCAGAATGACAAAATTATTTTTGGCAGTGAGAAAAAGTCAACAACTTTGGATAATGATATATTGAATTTGAGTTGTCAATAATATTCATTGATTTTTTTATTCATAGATTTTAAAGACTAACTTATGATCCACCAGTTCATGGAAGGCATCGATGCCCTTAAATCTCAATCCATGTCCTTACCGAATTTTACTGAGCTGTTGGTCAAACCAGTCAAAACAGCAAGACCTACTTAAACATGTATACATCTGCAACATCATTCAAAGGTTAATCTTTTCATATACCTAACGTTATAGCAAAACAGTGGCCACATTCCAGGCCATCAAAATAGAGTGTAGAGGTTTATTTCATAATGAAGTATCTCAATAATCACTAAAATAAAACAGAAAAATACACATTATTTATATTTTATCAGGGACATATTTGTACATTTGCTTCCCAAAGGGAAAACCAAAACACATTTCATTCAAACTTAAAAGAGTGTTTTTGTTGTTGTTTTTAAGATTCATGGTGCTTGAACTTACAACCCTGAGATCAAGAGTCACATGCTCTACTGACTAAGCCAGACAGGAACCCCAAATTTATGAATAGTTCTTAAAGACGGCAAATAACTTGTTTTATATGTTATTTATTTTTCATGATTTGCAGCAGTGTTTTCTTAAATTCTCTCTGTGTGTATAAGTATGTATGCATGTATATCTATTTATTGAGGGATAGATCATACATAGTGAATTTGTGCACATATAGTAAAGGGAACACTTAAGTCACTACCCACATCTAAACAATTTCATTATTTAGGAAACAATATGATTCTCTATATAAAGAATTAATGAAATATAATTCAATTTTGAGGAGTTAATAAAACTGGCCCAATTAAAATATATTCTCATTTTAACTGAATAAAATTTTCATTTTTTACATTTAAATGCTGATATTTACAAATTACAGATTAAATTATAAATACAGATTAAGCTAGTTTTTATAGTATATCATTACTTATTATTTTAGAAAGATGTATAAATAATACATTTCATTTTCTTTAAGCTTTATCCAAATAAAAAATGAGACAGAAAATTGAGTTCCATATGCTATTCATTTATTCAGGTATTTAAAGGATATTATTGAGCAACTACTATATACCAGGCATTGTGTAGCCATTCAGTTTATACAGAGGGCAAAACAACGATTTCACATTGGGAAGTTTAAGTTCTGATGAGTTAGAATGACCATAAAAAATAAATTTAGTTCATAAGTTTATTGAATATGTAAAAGATGAAAAGTGTTTTGCAAAATGCATCAAAGGACAGCACAGTAAGGAGAAATAGGCAAGTCGGGGGTTACTGAGATTTTAAGTACACTGTTCAGGGTAGGTCTCATTTAAAAAGTGACCTTTGACAAAAGATTGAACTGCATTTAAGAATACGGAATTAAGACTACATGGAGCTGACAGCTTTCTCAATAGACCACTATCATCAGTTGATTCAAACAAATAAATGGCCATGTTGTAAACCAAGCCCACTTCCAAAGCTTGTTGAGAGTCTGTTGACTTGAACTGCAAAACCTGCATCACTCTCATTTTATTATGCTTCTAAATGTAAATGAGTTTGAGATTTACGCCACTGCATTTTAGCTCTATTTTTTCTATTTTAGGAAAAGAGTGGAGTTCATGATGGGGCATGAGAATCACAGTTTCACCAGTGATTTCATTCTTTTAGGACTCTTTTCTTCTTCTCAATCAAGTCTAGTTTTCATCTCCTTTATATTCATCATTTTTATTATGACTATAACAGAAAACACAATCATGATCCTCCTTATCCTCAGGGACTCAAGACTCCATACTCCAATGTATTTCCTGCTCAGCCATCTGTCTTTCATGGACATCTTGCATATTTCCAACATTGTTCCCAAAATGGTCACTGACTTTCTGTCAGGCAGCAGAACTATTTCATTCACAGGTTGTGGCTTCCAGATATTTCTATCCCTCACCCTCCTGGGTGGTGAGTGCCTTCTCCTGGCGGCAATGTCTTATGATCACTATGTAGCCATCTGTCACCCACTGCACTATCCCATTCTTATGAATGACTATGTCCGCATTCTCATGGCTAGAGGGTCCTGGATTGTTGGGACCGTCAACTTCATAGTCCACACAGCTTATGCACTCCAGTTTCCCTTCTGTGGCCCAAGAGCCATTGATCACTTTTTCTGTGAAGTCCCTGCCATGTTGAAGTTGTCCTGTGTGAACACAACACTCTCTGAACGAGGAGTTTATGTAAGTGGCTTAATTTTTCTCCTTGTCCCTTCCTCCCTAATCCTTGCTTCTTATGTCCAAATTCTCCTTACTGTTCTTCAAATGAAATCATCAGAAGTACGGAAAAAGTCATTTTCTACCTGTTCCTTCCACATGATTGTGGTCACAATGTACTATGGGCCATTTATTTTCACATACATGAGACCCAAATCATACCACACTCCGGGCCAGGACAAATATTTGGCAATATTCTATACCATCCTCACACCCACAATGAACCCTATCATCTACAGTTTTAGGAATAAAGATGTTCTGAAGGCAATGAAAAATATGCTCAAAGTAACTTTCTCCATTAAAGATAGTAATAAAAATGCTTGAAGCATGTGTTTTCTATATCAATATTCAATGCTTAGAGATTATCCATTAATCATATCTTTAGAAAGAAAATCAAAGTTTCTATCCATCAAGAGTGGAAAGTGGATTTTTCCAAACCTCCAATGAAAATTAAAAGAAAGTTTTACAGGTATTTGTTTTATAAATACATACATCCAGAAATGTACTGTTTCCTCCCATGAAAAATTCTAAGATCTTATAAAAATTGACTTTTATAATACTATCACGTTATATGGGATCTATCCATATAACTTTTGTATTTCATGAAACAGTAAAATTATAATTCCAAGGTTACAAGCAGTTATCAAAAATTCATAAAAAATTATAGGCAAGGGCGCCTGGGTGGCTCAGTCGTTGGGCGTCTGCCTTCGGCTCAGGTCATGATCCCAGGGTCCTGGGATCGAGTCCCGTGTCGGGCTCCCTGCTCGGCGGGAGGCCTGCTTCTCCCTCTCCCACTCCCCCTGCTTGTGTTCCTGCTCTCGCTATCTCTCTCTGTCAAATAAATGAATAAAAAAATCTTAAAAAAAAATTTATAGGCAAAATGAGTGCAGGTGTTCAAGAGGTAAAAATTCTAGTTATATGATACATAAGTTAAAAATAAGTAAGTCCTGTGATGTAATGTAGAGCATGGTGACTGTAGTTAACAATGGTCTGTTGTATATAAGAAAGTGGCTGAGAGTGTAGGTTTTAGTAGTTCTCATCATAACAAAATGAATTGTAGCTCTGTGTGGTGACAGATGATAACTAAACTTATTTTGATAATTATTTTATAATATATAGATATATCAAATTTTTATGCAGTACACCTAAGAACAGTAGAATTATATCAATTATACCTCAATAAAACAGAAACATAAACCAATGTATTTTAGTATTTAATAAATCATATATTATTATGTATTTTAATATACTAATACATTATGTAACTTATTTGATATACTCAATGCATTAAATATTATTTAGTAAGAATAACATTTATTAAGAGTTATTTAAGAACTAGCATTCAATTTCTATTAATATGAGTTCTAAATCATGAAAACACTTCCATTTGAAATCCACAATCCCTGTTTTCTTGCACAATGATGTAAACAAATATTGCATGCAAGAACCTCCATACATCAATTGCATCCCTGTCCTGGTACCCCTGGATCTTTTTTGTATTGTGAATGTCTGAGTGAGAGGACTACACCTCTGTACAGAGAAAGTGATGGAGAGGGGCCAAAAACAATCTAGCAGGCACAAGCATTTTCTGTTTTTGCTCCCTTTCAAACTTAATTGAGAGGGAATCTGGGAAACAAAATGTCAGAACTACATTAAATCACAAACCAGCACAACGACATGCATCACTCTGCCCTCACCTGGAAGTTTCAAAAAAAACACAAAACTTTTCGGAACTCCACTTGAAATATCCATTGTTCATTGAATAGTTTGTTTTGAAACCTTTGTTACTGAAGTGAGAAATATATATACATACACTTACATATATACATTAATTGTGGTACAATGAAAGTACTCATCCTTTCTAGAAGCAAACACAAAATATTTAATGTGTGTATTAAAATTGTGTCTTGTTTTAGGTACACATATAGGGTTACATTTTGTAACATTTTTAGCATTTTATCCTAAAAATTAGTGCAAAGAAGAAAAATATTTTTTAAGACTTTATTTTTTAAGATTTTATTTATTATCAATTGCCTTATAGAAGTAGTTGCTCCCATGTTAGAGGCATAGATATTTACAATTGTTAGATCTTCTTGTTGGATAGACCCATTAAGTAGGATATAGTGTCCTTCCTCATCTCTTATAATCTTTGGTTTAAAATCGAATTTGTCTGATATAAGGATTGCCACCCCAGCTTTCCATTAGCATTGGAAATGCCTTTCCACCCCTTCACTTTTGATCTCGGGGTGTCTTTGGGTCTAAAATGAGTCTCTTGCAGACAGCATATCGATGGGTCTTGTTTTTTAATCCACTCTGATAGCCTATGTCTTTTGATTGGGGCATTTAGCCCATTTACATTCCGGGTAACTATTGAAAGATAGGAATTTAGTGCCATTGTATTGCCTGTAAGGTGACTGTTACCGTATATTGTCTGTGTTCCTTTCTGGTCTATGTTGCTTTTAGGCTCTCTCTTTGCTTAGAGGACCCCTTTCAAGATTTCCTGTAGGGCTGGTTTTGTGTTTGCAAATTCCTTTAGTTTTTCTTTGTCCTGGAAGCTTTTTATCTCTCCTATTTTCAATGACAGCCTAGCTGGATATAGTATTCTTGACTGCATATTTTTCTCATTTAGTGCTCTGAATATATCATGCCAGTCCTTTCTGGCTTGTCAGGTCTCTGTGGATAGGTCTGTTGCCAATCTAATATTTCTACCATTGTAGGTTACAGACCTCTTGTCCCGAGCTGCCTTCAGGATTTTCTCTTTGTCTCTGAGACTCATAAGTTTTACTATTAGATGTCGGGGTGTTGACCTATTTTTATTGATTTTGAAGGGGGTTCTCTGTGCCTCCTGGATTTTGATGCCTGTTTCTTTCCCCAAATTAGGGAAGTTCTCTGCTGTAATTTGCTCCAATATACCTTCTGCCCCTCTCCCTCTTTGTTCTTCTTCTGGGATCCCAATTATTCTAATATTGTTTCGTCTTATGGTATCACTTATCTCTCGAATTCTGCCCTCGTGATCCAGTAGTTGGTTATCTCTCTTTTTCTCAGCTTCTTTATTTTCCAACATTTGGTCTTCTATATCACTAATTTTTCACTAATTTTTTCTTCTGCCTCATTTATCCTAGCAGTTAGAGCTCCATTTTTGATTGCACCTCATTAATAGCCTTTTTGATTTCAACTTGGTTAGATTTTAGTTCTTTTATTTCTCCAGAAACGGTTTCTCTAATATCTCCCATGCTTTTTTCAAGCCCAGCTAGTATCTTTAAAATCATGATTCTGAACTCTAGGTCCAACATCGTACTAATGTCCGTATTGAGTAGGTGATTTTTTTCATCTTGTCATTTTGTGCAGAGCACAATAGATGAATGAGAGAACAAAATGCTAAGAGGGTAACAATGACACCAGAAACATATACACTAAACAAATCAGAAAAGACCTGAAACTGGGGGAAAAGAAAGGGAAAGAAAAAAAGAAAAAAAAAGAAAAAGATTAAAAAAAAAACAGGATATGATCAAATATGATCAGGCTGGTTCATAGATCAGTGCCACACACTAGATTTTGGGTGTATTTTGGTCTGTTAGGAGAAACTGCCTCCCAAAAGTTTAAAGAAAGAAAAACTTACATATGTACAAAAATAAGGTTAAATACGAAGAAGGGATGGAATATGACTGGAAAGATGAAAATTATAATAGAATCGATAAGAAGTTGTTTGAAAAAAGAAAGAAGAGGAATAAAAAAAAAAAGAGGGCGAGAATGTGATCAGGCAGGAGACTAGAACAAAGCCATACACTAGAGATTTAGGGTATATTTTGGTGTGTTAGAAGCAGCTTTAACCCAAAATTTTAGACAGAACAACATATATATATATATATATATATATATATATATATATATATATATATATATATATATATACATATACCAAAAATAACTTTAAACTACTATGAAGGGATAGAATATGACTCTTAAATGAAATTTTTTTTTTTAAAGGGAATGATAAGTTGTTGGTTGAAAAAGGGAAAAAGAAAAAAAATTTTTAAAAAAAGCAAAAGAAAAAAAGAAAATTAAAAATATTCACTTTGAAAGACCAAAGAATCATGGGAAAAAAAGCCATGAAATCCATGTGCTGTATTCCCCTAGTGCTGGAGATCTGCCATTCTCATTGATTGGTAAACTTGGTCATGGCTGGCTGATTTTTTTTTTTTTAAGATTTTATTTATTTATTTGACAGAGAGAGACACAGTGAGAGAGGGAACACAAGCAGGCGGAGTGGGAGAGGGAGGGGAACACAAGACGCCGGAGGATCAGGGAACCTGATGCGGGACCCTGGGATCATGACCTGAGCCGAAGGCAGACGCCTAATGACTGAGCCACCCAGGTGCCCCTCGGCTGGCTGTTCTTGCTGATCTTTTGGCAAAGGGTCCTGTTGCTGAGGTTCTCAAATGTCTTTTCCCGAGGAGTAATTACCCTGCCCTTGCTGGGGGCAGAGCTAAGTAATCTGCTCGGGTTTGCTCTCAGGAGCTTTTGTTCCCTGCAAGCTTTCTGTACAGCTTTGGAGGCAGAGAGTGAAAATGGCAGCCTCCCAATCTCCGCCCCAGAGGAGCCAAGAACTCGGGGCCCCGCTTCTCAGTGAGCCCCCAGAAAAAAGCAGTCAATCACTCCCATCTCCCGATCCCGTATGGATTCTCTGAACCCAGCAGATTCCTGAGGTGGCTCCTGCGCCGCTCCTCCTGGGGGAGGAAGGTGAGTCTCCCCAGATCTGCCACTTGTTGGGTCCCTGCTGAAGGAACAGTGGCCTGACTGTGCCCCGGATCACAGTTTATGGCAACCCTGAGCTGAGAGCTGACTCCTCGGCTCTGTCTCTGCAGCCAGCTTCCCCGCTCCGCTACCTGGGAGCTCAGCCACACTCAGGCACCCCTGGTCTTTCTGTGACTCCAAGGGTCTTGAGACCACACTGTCCCACAAGGGTTCCACCCCCCGCTTAGCCACTGAGCAACGTCCCTCAGCGGAGCCGACTTCTCAAAGTTCCAATTTTGTGCTCGGCTACTCTATCACTTGCCAGAAACGGCTGACGGAGGCCCCCTCCCCCACCGTCTGTCTTCCCAAATATCACCTCGGATTCACTTCTCCGCACGTCCTACCTTCCAGAAAGTGGTCGCTTTTCTGTTCAGAGAGTTGCTGCTATTCTTCTCTTCGATATCCTGTTGAGTTCGTAGATGTTCAGAATGGTTTGATCCCTACCTAGCTTAATTCCTAGGACCAGACAAAATTTAGATCTCCTACTCCTCCGCCATCTTGCTCCTCCCCTGCAATCTATCTTCTGTAGTGATGGGTCTATTATAGGACTCAGTCTGTTTTCTTAATTAAGTTATTTTCTTCATTGTTGATTTCAAGTGTTCTTTGTATATTTAGAACACAATTGTTTTTCACCTGTATCCTTTGGAAAGAGATCCTTTTTTTCAAGATTTTCTGAGTCTGGAGCTTGCTGTTTATTTTTGAGTTTTTCCTGTCAGAGATCATAAGATTTTCATTTTAATAAATTGCAGCTTATTGATTTATTTTTTTACAAATAACGTATGCCTTGGGATTGGAGCCGGCCTGGCTTGTGAGCTACACTGAGGAGCCGGAGGTGGGGCTGCAGTTACCTCCAAATCTGCCCCTGGTCCCTGGCCCCTGAGGCATGGTGTGTGGGGCGAAATTGAAACAGCCCAGGGAGTTCGAGGCCGGGCTGTGGAGTCCTGGTTCCCCAAAGTGGCGGTGCTGCGCCCCTCTGCCCGGCCCCACTCCAGGTCAGGCCCCCTGGACACAGAGACTCCACCGCTTCTCCAGAGCAGACCCCACCACCGACTCTGCAGCACCCCAACCTGCCCCACAACAATCCATGCCTTCCAACACTAGGACAAACTTTTCAGAACATAAAACAAGAATATAGTCCTTATCAGAGTTGGAGACATTTAGAAGCTGTTCTGAATCAGAGTGAAGCTTGTACTTTGGAAAGTCAGCCTCATTCCTCAGCACTCACAGCCCCTAGTTCTCCAGGTTCCTCAGGGATGAAGAAGGACCAGCCCTCTTTTCCCCTCTGACAAGTCAGAATAATATGTGAGCATCTCTTAAAAGACTATGAAGAGAAAATCCGGGAGGAGTATGAGCAAATCCTCAATACCAAACTAGCAGAACAATATGAGCCTCTTGTGAAATGCACACATGATCAGATTATGTGACGATATGGGACAAGGACAACAAGCTATGTGTCCTGAAGCTTTCTGGCATATCTGGGTACCAGGTTTGACCTCAAGAGATGGCTGCTGTACACTTTTTGCAACTGGTATGTTACCACATTTCAGCTCCAACATGGCATCCTGTGAACATGTAAACGTTTCTTCAGGTGCATTTCATACAACTTGGAAGACCTTTAAACTTTCTGGTTGCCACAAACATATCATTTTTTTCTGCTCATCCAATAAACAGCCGTGCCCTACTGTGATAGATTTTCCAAACAAAAATACCTGGAGCAGCAGTTTAGCAAAATATGCCCTCAGTGGCACTCAACAAATGGGGTTTCCCCAAGCACGGTTCTGTAAGAAGTGTGTGTGAGAGTGTGTGTATGTGTTTGTGCGTGTGTGTCTGTGTGTATTTTAAGTTATTATTGGAATTGTGCAAATATTTTTTTGATCTTGGGGGTTCTGGCTGTGAATTTGATGCATGACAATTATAGTTAAAAACATTTGCTTGGTCTACAGAAGATCATTAATGTTTTGTGACCATATAAGTTGTCACGGTAAATTGTTTTATGTTGTAGGTGTTATTGTTAAATACAGGGACTGTTTCCAGGCACAGAATATGGATCATAAGTTAGGATGGGCATTAGGGGTGATTATGAGGACGTAGCAAAAGTCTCTGGTCCTAGGTCTACAAATGTGTGGTGAGGAATTAGGACAAACTGGAGACGGGCCGTTTGACACATGGACTCTGCCTCGCCGTGTTGAAAAATACTTTGATTCCAAGCCTTCAAATACCCATGTGGAGTCTGTGCTCACCTCATTCACACAGAGAGCCCCTGGACACAGAACCGCTAAAAAGAAAAGGTCTCCCTGCAGCAGGAGCATCAGGGCTTGCTTGGGAGCATAACACAGGTGAGTGTGGGGCTGGGCCAGCCCCTGGTGGCCCTGCTACTTGGAAGGAGCCCCTCTGCCTTTGTATCAGTTATTAAAAACAGAATTTGGATCCTTTGGTCAGGCTCCCCCAAATTCTTCTAAGAAGTGAGCATGTTCAACTGCTTGAGCTTTGTTGTGGCAACCCCCTGCCCAAAGTTGCTTTCGGACTGTTCTTCACCTTGTTTCCAAGGCTGTGCAACAGAATGTAGCCTCTGTTTTGAGGAGGTGGAAGTTAAGTATACATTTATTTTTTACTGTGACTTGTTCAGGACCCCATTTTACAGAATACCTTGTTTCCTTTATTATTGTTTCTGGAAAGGAAAGTTCTATTAAAATTGTCCTAGTTTGAATAGAGAACAGTTTTATTAATTAGGGCTTATGGTTTAGGAAAATGGTCCAGTTTCACCCTTCTGCCATCATGCAATCCAGTTGTCCCAACATCATTTGTGGAAGAGACTGTCTTCTTTTTCCACCAGATTTTTTTTCACGATGTGTTGTTGAAGATTGGTCCAGGGTCCATTTTTTGGTTCTCTATTCTGTTCCTTTGATCTATGTGTCTGTTTAAGAACCAGCACAATACTATCTCAATGACTACAGCTTTGTAATAGAGCTTAAAATCTGGAAACGTGATTCTTCCAGTTTTGTTTTTCTCTTTCAGAATGATTATGGCTGTCAGAGTCTTTTGTGGTTCTAAACGAATTTTAGGATTACTTGTTCTAGTTCTGTGAAAAATGCTGCTTGTTTTTGAAAGGGACTGCAGTGAATGTGTAGATTGGTCATAGTAGTATAGACAGTTTAACAATATTCTTCCAATCCATTAGCATGGAGTGGTTTTCCATTTCTTTTTGTCCTCTTCAATTTCTTTAAGTGTTCTATAGTTTTCAGTGTAGAAATCTCTACCTCTTTGGTTAGGTTTATTCCCAGGTATCTTGGGTTTGGTGCTATTTTAAATGAGACTGATTCCTTGATTTCTTTTTCTGCTGCTTCATTACTGGCAATGCAACAGATTTCTGTATATTGGTTTTATATCCGGCAACACTGCTGAATATATTTATCAGCCCAGAAATTTGATGGTAGGGTCTTTTAAGTTTTATACATAGACTATCATGTCATCTGCATATACTGAAAGTTGAACATGTTTCTTGCCAATTTGGATGTTTTGTATTTTGTTTTGTAATTTTCTTATTGTTGCCTGATTGTTAAGTCTAGGATCTCCAGTACTATGTTAAATAATATTGGTGACAGTGGACTTCCCTGTCTTATTCCTGACTGTAATGGAAAAGCTCTCAGTTTTCCCATTCTGAGGATGATATTGGCCATGGGTCTTTATATATGGCTTTTGCTGTGTTGACTTTTGTTCCATCTATCCCAACTTTTACATAAAATGGAAGCCTTTTACATAGAATGGATGCTCTACTTTTTCAAATGTTTTGTTTTGTTTTGTTTTGTTTTCTGCACCTACTGAAAGGATCATATGGTTCTTACCCTTTCTTTTATTAATTTGCTGTATCACTTCGATAGATTTCTGAATATTGACCACCCTTGCAGCCCAGGAATAAGTCTCACTTGCTCATGGTGAATAATTCTTTTAATGGACTGTTGGGTTTGATTTGCTAGTATCTTATTGAGAATATCTGCATGCATAGTCATCAGGGGTAATGACCTGTTCTTTTTTTAGTTTAGTCTATTAGTTTTGGTGTCAGGGTAATGCTGCACTCATAGAATGAATTTGGAAGTTTTCCTTCCGTGTCTACTTTTTGGAACAGTTTGAGAAGAATAAGGTATTAACTTATTGTATAAATGTCTGGTAGAATTCCCCTAGGAAGCCATTTGGCCCTTGACTTTTGTTTTTTGGGACATTTCTGATTACTGAATCAACTTCTTTGTGGGTTTTGGATCTGTTCAAATTGCCTATTTCTCCCTATTTCAGTCTTGACAGTATGCATGTTTCTAAGGATTTATTAATTTCTTCCAGATTGACCAGTTTGTTGGCATATAAATGTTCATAACATTCTCTTAAAATTGTTTGTGTTTCTGTGGTGGTGCTTGTGATCTCTCCTCTTTCATTCATGATTTTGCTTATTTGATTCCTTTCTCTTTCATTTTGAGAATTCTGCCTTGGTGTTTATCTGTTTTATTAATTCTTTGAAAGAACCAGCTTAGTTTCACTGATCTGTTCTACTATTTTTTTTTCTTTTTCTCTATACCATATATCTGTGATCCAAACCTTTCCCTTCTTCTGCTTGCTATAGGCTTTATGTGCTGTTCCTTTTCTATGTCCTTTAGATATAAGTTTAGGTTGTGAATTTGAGGAGATGGAGGAATTTAACACAAGAGGAAGGAGGTAGTACTCGTAGCCACAGATTTAGTCAATACAGATATAAGATATCTGAACTAGAACTCCAAACCAAGATTATAAAACTACTAGCTGGATTTGAAAAAAGCATAGAAAACGCAAGAGAATCCGTGACTGTAGACATAAAATTCTAAAATCTAGTCAGGCCGAAAATAAAAATGCTATTACTGAGATGCAGTCTCATGTGCAGGCCATAAAAATGAGGATGAATGAAACAGAAGAGGAAATCAGTGATACAGAAGACAAAGTTATGGAAAATAAGGAAGCTGAACATGCGTACTATCACGACTGAAATAGGAAAGACAACTATTAGATCATGAAGGTAGACATACGGAACTCAGCAACTCCATAAGTGAAATAATATCTGTATTGAAAGAGTCCCAGAATAGGAGTAGGCAAAGGGGGCAGAAGGTTTATTCAAACAAATTAAAGTTCAGAACTTCCTTAAAGCAAGAAAAGAAACAGGCATTCAAGCCTAGAGGCACAGAGAACTCCCCTCAAAATCAACAAAAAGAAGTCAACACCACGACATACTATAGTGAAACTTGCAAATTTCAAAGATAAAGAGAAAATCCTAAAAGCAGCTTGGGACAAGATGTTCTGAAACTACAAAGGTTGACAGAGAAGGCTGGTAGCAGACCTGTCCACAGAGACCTGGCAGGGCAGAAAGGACTGGCATATTCAATGTGCTATGTTGGAAAAATATGCAGCCAACAATACTATATCCAGCTAGGCTGTTTTTCAGATAAACAAAATTAAAGGAATTCATGTACACCAACCCAGTCCTGCAAGAAATATTAAAGGGGACACATAGACCAGAAAGAGATCCTGAAACTAACAAAGACCAGAAAGGAACAGAGAAAATCCACAGGTACATCAACATTACAAGTAACACGATGGCACTAAATTCATATTTTTCAATAATTACTATAAATATAAATGAATAAAATGGTCCAATCAAAAGACAGAACGTGTCAGATTGGATTAAAAAAATGTTATACAAAAAAAAAAAGACTCATCAATATACTGACTATAAGAGATTCATTTTAGATACAAAGACACCTCTAGATTTAAAAATGAGGGGGTGAGAACCAATTATCATGCTAATGGACATCAAAAGAAAGCTGAAATCTTATGCCAGAAGAAACAGATTTTAAAACAAAGATTAAAAGATATGTAGAAGGACAATATATCATCATAAAAGGGTCATCCAACCAGACGATCTAACAAATGTAAATATTGATGCCCATAACTTAGGAGCAGTCAAATGTATAAAGTAATTAATAATCACCTTAAAGAATCTCACTGATAATAATACAATAATAGTGGTGGACATTAACACTCTACTCATAGCAAAGGATGAATTATCTAAGCAGAAGATAACCAAGGATACAAGGGCTTTGAATGACACACTGGACCAGCTGCACTTAATAGATATATTCAGAGCATTTCATCCTAAAGCAGCAGAAATTACATTCTTCTTGTGTACACATGGAACATTCTCCAGAATGGATTACATACTTGGTCATAAGTCAGGCTTCAACTTCTTGAAAAAGTTTGAGATCGTGCCATGCCTATTTTCAGACAACAAGGTGATGAAACTTGAAGTCAAACACAAGAAAAAATAGAAGGACCACACACATGGAGGTTAAAAACGTCCTACTGCAGAATTAATGGGTCAAACGCACATAAAGAATTTTAAAAAATAAATGGGAGAAAATGGAAATATGGAAGAAAATGGAAATGAAAACATGACAGTCGAGAATAATTGGGATGCAGCAATGACAGTGCTTTGAGGGAAGTATATAGCAATACAGGCCACCCTCAAGAAACAAGGAAAGTATCAAATGCACAACCTAAGCTTACACCTAGAGAACATGGAGAAAAAAAATAATAAAGTCTAAATCCAGCAGGAAATGAGAAATAATAAAGATTAGAGCAGAAATCAATGATAAAGGAATTAAAACAAAACAAAACAAAAAACAGTAGAACAGATCAATGAAATTAGGAGCTGGTTCTTTGAAAGAATTAATAAGATTGCTAAAGCTCAAGTAAGACTTATCAAAAGGAAAGGGAAAGGACCCAAATAAGTAAACACCTGAATGAAAGAGGAGAGCTCACAACGAAGACCCAATAAATGCAAACAGATATAAGAAAATATGACCAATTATATCTCAACAAATTGGGCAATCTGGAAGACATGGATACATTCCTAGAAACATAAACTACCAAAACTGAATCCGGAAGTTATAGAAAACCTGAACAGACCCCAAACCAGTAAAAAGTATTCAATTAATAATCAAAAATCTCCCAACACACGAGTGTCCAGGGCCAGATGGCTTCCTAGGGGAATTCTACCAAACAGTTAAAGAAGAATTAATACCTATATTTCTGAAACTATTACAAAAAATAGAAATGGAAGGAAAATACCAGACTCATTCTATGAGGCCAGCATTACCTTGATCCCAAAACCAGACAAGGACCACCATTAAAAGGACAATTACAGACCAGTATCCCTGTTGAACAAGGATGCATATATTCTCACCAAGATACTGCCAATAGGATCCAACACAGTTAAAGGATTATTTACCACGACCAAGTGGGATTTATTCCTGGGCTGCAAGGGTGGTTCAACCTCTGCAAATCAATATGAAACACCACATAAAAAAGAAAGGACAAGAACCACAGGACCCTCTCAATAGATGCAGAAAAAGCATTCCACAAAATACAGCATCGTTTCATGAAAAAAAACTCCACCATGTAGAGAGAGGGGGAGCATAACATCATAAAGGCCATATAGGAAAGAACCAAAGTAAATGTCACCCTCAAAAGGGAAAAACAGAGATATTCCCCTATGTGCAAGAACACGGCAGGCATGTCCACTCTCACCACTGCTGTTCAACGTAGTACAGGAAGTCCTAGCCTCAGCAATCAGACAAGAAAAAGAAATATAAGGCATCCAAATCAGCAAAGAAGAAGTCCAACTCTCATGCTTTGTAATCCATCTCTCTGTTTCCCCGGTTACGGTCAAAATCATATGTTCACCCTGCCTGTGTCCAAGCGTTTTTAGCTCAGGCATGGGACTGAGTTCCAAAACTCCAAATCTTCAGCATGGATTCGTGTGGTTCCCCTCATGGAGGATCTGCCATGCTGCTGCCTTTTGCCACCCTATGTCAGGAAAGCAATCGCACAACCATGAATTGGTTAGCAGTTTATGGCAATACAAAGCAGAAAGCTGGCAGCTAGACTCACTGTTCTCAGGCAGGGTTCCCGTTCCTAAAGCTGGGTCGTAAGGTAGCTCTATTTTTAAGTTTTAGAAGTCTGGGAACTCTGTCACACTCAGGCACCTGCCATTTTCATGAGACTCCAGGGATCCTGAGACCACTCTGTCACACCCAGAATTCCACCTGGCTTCCCCAACTAAGCACCTTTAAGCCAGGAACTCCCCCAAAAGAGCAAACTTGTAAATGTTACCATTTTGTGCTCTGCTGCTTATAAAACTTTGTTGTATCCTCCTCAAGCCCCCCTCCCCTCCCCTTTATCCTCAGCTATGTCACACCAGATTCATGTCTCCACACCTCCTACCTTACAAATGGTGGTCACTTTTCTACTTGTAGACCTACAGCACTTGTTTTCTCAGATACTTGATTGATGTCCTGGGTGTTCAGAACGATCTGATAACACTGTAGCTGTATTCGAGGGAGGAGATAAATCTTAACTCCTCCTGCTTGATCTTTCTCGTTGGATTCTGGACATGAAGACTGTGAACTTCATATCAGGCTGGATTTTGTCACCCCCCTTCTATGAGAGCTGAATGTTGTTTTGTCAAGCAGGTAATGACTTCTGACAAAGCTTTATCCTTTCTAGTTTTAGGTTTATTGTGCGAAGATATACCAAACATAATATCTACCATTTTCTACACTTTTACTTAAGCTTTGATGGAAGAAGGGAGAGTAGCATCTACTCGGCTGCCATGTTATCGACTTACCCCTGAAGTGTGACGTTTCCTGAGGTCTTAATGGCCCATGTCTTCATTAATATCGGTGTCTGTGTTTTAGTGAATGGTGACAATGAGTGACACATTTAGCTTTCTACTGGTGAAGTCCTTTCTCCCTCACCATGAACTTCACTATGAATACATCCCAAATATGATTTTTTAATCTTGAAGGAAAGTTAATCTGCTTTCTTTTAAAACATGGCTTCCAGACAATGTTCTCAGCAGGGACACTGAGAAATCCATAGATCGTTGGCAATCTGAGCTTCCTGGTGACTGGCCACTCGAATGGGGACAACCTGAGAATGTCCTGGTGATTGGCCAGGACATAGTTGTGACATCACAAGAAGGCATTGTGATGCCCCAGGGCTGTTATAAAAGCCCCAGAAAGACTGAAGCTGCACTACGGAGAGTAATGGCCCTTAGTCACAGCTCTTCCTGCTATTCCTCAAATTCTCTGCCCACTTCTCTGTCCCTGCCCATGGCAAGCCACCTGCCCACACCTCCTGCCATGCACCTGGCAACTCCTAGACCAGTTTCACAGTGTGAGTATGGCCTGGCTACTCAGGGGCACATTCCCATTTCTCATATGGGAGCGGGACACTGGAAATCAGAGCACCGAGGATTCTCCGCCACCTGGGCCCCACACCTCTGGGTTTAGAACACAGCTCAGCACAGGAAAGCTGAGTCCACATCCTGACAGTGCACTGAGCACCCTACTACTTTGGAGCCCTCCAACCCAGCTCAGCACAGGGACCATGGATGATTGAATATCCATCTGACCCGATGTGCAAAATGTGTACAATGACTCCAGACTCCTGGCAGAGAGGGAGTTTTATGAAACAAGTAAGTACTGGGAGATAGACTCGCCTCATCATTGGACACAGTGCCAGTCCTTGAAACACATGCCCTCAGACCAAAAGCTGTCTCACCTAGCTCAGCAGCTGAAATACTACTACTACTACTACTACTACTACTACTACTACTACTACTACTACTACTACTACTACTAATTGTTTTAGGATGAAGTGCTCTCAACATTTCTGTTAAGGCCATCTGGTCCACTATGACATGCAAAGACCTGTTTCCTTGGTGGTCTGCTTAGATGATCTGTGCATTGCTGTGATTGGGGTGTTAAAGTCCCTTCCAATTATTGCATTATTTTCAAAGTTTTTCTTTAGTTTTGTTATTAATTGGTTTATATATTTGGGTGTTCCCAAGTTAGGGGCATCAATATTTAAAATTGTTAGATCTTTTTGTGGCCTAGACCCCTTTATTATGATATACTGTCCTTCTTTATCATTATTATACTCTGGTTTACTATCTAGGATGTCTGATATAAGGATGGCTACTCCACCTTTCTTCTCATGTCCACTAGCATGACAAGTGGTTCTCCACCCATCACCTTCTGTCTGGTGGTGTTTGCGTCTAAAATAAGCCTCCTGTAGACAGCATATGGATGGGTCTTGTTTTTTTTTATCCAATCTGATAGCCTGTGTCTTTTGATTGGGGCATTTAGCCCATTTACATTCAGGGTAACTATTGAAAGATAGGGATTTAGTGCCATTGTATTGCCTGTAAGGTGACTGTTACTGTAATTGTCTGTGTTCCTTTCCAGTCTATGTTGCTTTTAGGCTCTCTCGGACCCCTTTCAATATTTTTGTAGGGCTGGTTTTGTGTTTGCTAATTCCTTTAGTTTTTGTTTGTCCTGGAAGCTTTTTACCTCTCCTCTATTTTCAATGGCAGCTTAGGTGGATATAGTATTCTTGGCTGCATATTTTTCTCATTTAGTGCTCTGAATATATCATGCCTGTCCTTTCTGGCCTGCCAGGTCTCTATGGATAGGTCTTTTGCCAATCTAATGTTTCAACCATTGTAGGTTACAGATCTCTTCTCCCAAGATGCTTTCAGGATTTTCTCTTTGTCTCTGAGACTCCTAAGTTTTTCTATTAGATGTCGGGGTGTTGACCTATTTTTATTGATTTTGAGAGGGGTTCTGTGTGCCTCCTGGATTTTGATGCCTTTTTCCTTCCCCAAATTAGGGAAGTTCTCTGCTCTAATTTGCCCCTCTCTCTCTTTCTTCTTCTTCTGGGATCCCAATTATTCTAATGTTGTTTCGTCTTATGGTATCACTTATCTCTCGAATTCTTCCCTCGTGATCCTGTAGTTGTTTATCTTTTCTCAGCTTCTTTATTTTCCATCATTTGTTCTTCTATATCACGAATTCGCTCATATGCCTCATTTATCCTAGCAGTTAGAGCCTCCATTTTTGATCACCTCATTAAGAGCCTTTTTGATTTCGACTTGGTTAGATTTTAGTTCTTTTATTTCTCCAGAATGGGTTTCTCTATCTACCATGTTTTTTTCAAGCACAGCTAGTATCTTGATAATCATCATTCTGAACTCTAGTTCTGATGTCATACTAATGTCCATATTGAATAGGTCCCTGGCAGCCAGCACTGTCTCTTGTTCTTTCTGTTGAGGTGATTTTTCCATCTTTTCATTTTGTCCAGAGGAGAATAGATGAATGAGAGAAAAAAATGCTAACGGGGTAACAATGTCCCCAGAAAATATAAAATGAACAGATCAGAAAAGACCTGATACCAGGGGAAAAGACAGGGAAGGGGAAAAAAAAAGAAAAAGAAAAAGATAGAAACAAATGAAAACAAAAACAGAATATGATCAAATATGATCAGGATGGTGCATAGATCAGTGCCACACATTACATTTTGGGAGTGTTTTGCTCTGTTAGAAGAAAGTGCCTCCCAAAATTTTAATGAAAGAAAAACTTATATATGTATAAAAATAAGGATTAATACTATGAAGGGATGGGGTATGAGTGTAAAGATGAAAATTATAAAAGATTTTATAAGAGGAATTGATAAGAGAAGAAGTTGGTTGAAAAAAGAAAGAAGAGGATTTAAAAAAAGGGGGGAGGGGAGAATGTGATCAGGCAGAAGACTAGAACAAAGCCATACACTAGAGATTTAGGGTATATTTTGGTCTGTTAGAAGAAACTGTATCTCAAAATTTTAAAGAGCGAACAACTTATATATATACCAAAAATAAGGGTAACTACTCTGAAGGGATAGAATATGACTCTAAAAATGAAAAATAAAAAATATTTGTTTTAAAAAAGGGATTGAAAGGATGTTGTTTGAAAAAAGGAAAAAGAAAATTTTTTTAAAAAGACAGTTAAAAAAATTAACTTTGAAAGGCTAAAGAATCATAGTAAAAAAGTTATGAATTCTATCTGCAGTATTCCCCTAGCGCTGGAGTTCTGCCGTTCTCATTGATCGGTAAACTTGGTCTTCGCTGGCTGCTCTTGCTGATCTTCTGGGGGAGGGGCCTGTTGCCATGGTTCCCAAATATCTTTGCTGGTGGTGGAAGTGCCCCACCCTTGCCAGTCTGGGATAAGTAATCTGCTCGAGTTTGCTCTCTGGTAGCATTTGTTTCCTGCAAGCTTTCCGTAGAGCCTGGGAGGACGAGAGTGAAAATGGTGGCCTCCCAATCTCTGCCCCATAGGAGCCGAGAACTCTGGGCCCCACTCCTCAGGGAACCCCCAGAGAAAAGCAGACAATCACTCCCTTCTCCCCGGTCCGGGTGCACACTGTGCTCACCCGGCCTGTGACCGAGCATTTCTCTGGCACCCGACCCCATGTGGAGTCTCCAAACTCCGGAGATCCCTGCGGTGCGCTCCCACGCCGCTCCTCCCGGGGGAGAAAGGGAAGTCTCCCCAGATCTGCCACTTGTGTGTCCCTGCTGGAGGAGCAGTGGACCAACTGTGCCGCGGATCACGGTTCGTGGCAACTCCGAGCTGAGAGCCCAATCCTTGGCTCCATCTCTGCAGCTGGCTTCCCCGCTCCGATACCTGGGAGCTCTGCTGCACTCAGGCACCCCCTGTCTTTCTGTGACCCCGAGGGTCCTGAGACCATACTGTCCAAGCGAGAGTTCCATCCCCTTCTTAGCCATTGGAGCTATGTCCGTCAGTGGAGCAGACTTTTAAAAGTTCGGATTTTGTGCTCCAAGGCTCTATCACTTGCCAGAAGCGGCCAATGGAGGCCCCCTCCCCCACCATCTATCCTCCCAAATATTCCCTCAGATTCACTTCTCCACACATCCTACCTTCCAGAGAGTGGTTGCTTTTCTGTTCAGAGAGTTGCTGCTATTCTTTTCTTCGATCTCCTGTCGAGTTTGTAGGTGTTCAGAATGGTTTGATCCCTATCCAGCTGAATTTCTGGGACCAAACAAAATCCAGGTCTCCTACTCCTCCACCCTCTTTCTCCGCCACTCCCTTCTGTGTCTGTTTTTATGACAGTACCATACTATTTTGATTACTAAACCTTTTGATATATTTTGAAGATTGGAATTGTGCTGCCTCCCATTTCCTTTTTTTTTTTTTTTTCAGTATTGCTTTGGCTATTAGGGAAGTTTTCTGGTTCCATACAAATTTTAGGATTGCTTGTTCTAGCTCTGTGAAAAGTGCTGTTGGTATTTTGATAGGGATTGCATTAAATGTGTGGATTGCTTTGGGGAGTATAGACATTTTCACATTCTGTTCTTCCAACCCATGAGCATGAAAATCTTTCCATTTCTTCCTGTCATCTTCAATTTATTTCATCCCTATTTTGTAGTTTTCAGAGTACAGGTATTTCCCTTCTTTGGTTAAGTTTATTCTTAGGTATCTTATTATTTTGAGTGCAATGGCAAACAGCATTGTTTTCTTATTTTTTCTTTCTCCTGCATCATTTATAGTGTACACAAATGCAAGAGAGTTCTGAATCCATTGATCAGTTCTAGTAGATTTTTGCTGGGATCGTCAGGGTTTTCTGTATAAAGTATCATGTCATCTGCAAATGGTGAAAATTTTACTTCTTCCTTGTTTGGCTGCATTTTATTTCTTTTTGTTGTCTAATTGTGGGAGATCCATAGGGCAGTCAAATCCCCAGAAAACCAGACTTGCCAGGAGCCTTTTGACCAAACCCCCTCTTACCAAGCTTGGCACAAGGCAAATATGTCATCTGCACAGAAGGGTGACCAGGAGCCTTAGGACCATGGGCCCTCCATCTCAGGTTTGTACAAGGCAAAGGAATCACCAAGACCCTAGGCCAAGTGCATGAGCACCGATGCAACAAAGAACAGCACAACTGAATCCTCAGAAAATCAGGCCTCCTGGGAGTCTCGAGAATATGAAACCTCCAACCGAGCTCTGCACTGCCCAAATGAGGACCCTTGACACCAGGCTGAGGTAGAATCGTCTGAACAGGAGCCTCCAACACAGCCAAGCACAGGGCACAAGAATCCCCTGGACACCAGGCTGAACTGAAGCACCCTGAGATCATGAGGACACCATCCCTGCCAACCACAGGGTAATCAGGTCCCCAGAACACCAGGAGCACTTAGGCTAGGAGCTCTCCAACAAAGTCTGGCATGGCTAAATGAATCACCTGGACCGCAGACTGCAAAGGAGCCCTCAGAAGAAAAGGTATCCAACCCAGAAGAGCATAAGGCAATCAGGATCTCAAACACAGGATTTTGAGCCCTCTGACCAAAACCCCTCCAACCAGACCTGTCAGTGGAAAAATGTATTATCTGGACAATAGGCCCAGCAGGAGCCTTAAGACCAAAAGCCCTCCAACCCAACTCAGCACCAGGGAAAGGAGCCACCTGGTACCTGGGACAAAGAAGGGGAGTCTTCTACTGCTGTACAGAAAATGGCAACAAAGTCCCCAGAACACCAGCCCCAATAGATGCCCTGAGACCAGGACACCACCAACGCAGTGGCACACTGGGCAAAGGAGTGCCCTGGACACTGGGTTGAGGGGGAGTCCTCTATCTGGGAGCTCTTCAGCCCAAGAAAGCAGAGGGCAATTGAGTCCTCAAAACACTGGGCCAAACAGGAAACTTCACACTCTCCAACTCAGCTTGGCAGTGGGCAAAGGACTCACTTGGAAAACAGGATGACTGGACTCCTTCCAAATGAGGGCCCTTTAACTGAGGAGACAGCTGGCAAATGAGTCCCTAGAACACCAGGCCCACTGGGAGATCTGGGACCCCAAGCCTTCTGTTTCAGCTTGGCACTGGGCTGAGTCTCTCAGACATCAGGCTGAGCATGAGAACTCTGAGCCAAAACCCTCCAACCCCACAGAGCACAGGACAATTGGGTCCCCAGAACACAGGTTGGCTGGGAGCCCTCTGGTCATGACTCCTCCAACTCAGCTCTACACTGGGCCAAGAAGTCTCTAGAACACTAAACTGACTGGAAGCCCTTTAACTAAGGCGTCCCCAGGACAAGTGAGTCACCAGTGCCCAGGGATACACTTCAGCTTAAAGTCCTTGTAGCTAGTCACCTGGGTAGCCCTCATCTTTTTGAGAATTATCCTCAAGAGAAAAGGATACTGGGCGCCTGGGTGGCTCAGTTGGCTAAGCGAATGCCTTCGGCTCAGGTCATGATCCTGGAGTCCCTGGATCGAGTCCCACATTGGGCTCCCTGTTTGGCAGGCAGTCTGCTTCTCCCTCTGACTCTCCCGACCCTCCCCCCTCTCATGTGCTCTCTCTCTCAGTCTCTCAAATAAATAAATAAAATCTTAAAAAAAAAAAAGAGAGAGAGAGAGAGAGAAAAGGATACCAAGCCAAAAAGCGGAGTCAAACCAAAAGTTTGGAGAGTTTGAAATAGAACCCATAGCAGGAGATGAGGTAGGGGGACAGGAGGGGCTTGTAGAAGAGACCCCAGGCCCTGAGAACAGAGGACTCATTGGCAAAGGTCCTCCAGATGAAGGAGAGGTTCTCCATTCTGGAAGAAGAAGTGGAGACCTTAGAAAAACAAGTCAAGTAGTGGGGTGAGAAGCAGGCTCAGGTCTATGAGGTGGAGAGATTCTTTGGGTACATCAAGGACTTGCTGGAAGTTTTGCCTCCCAGGCAACATCATCCAAGTGGTGATGTCCCAGCACCCTCCCATCCAAGATGACATAAATGTGGAGCTTGGAAAAGTTTGGTCATCTCCAGGAGTGAGAGTTTTAATATTTTTCAGAGGCCTAAGTAACTTAAAACCATTATTTCATAATGAGTCCAGGAAACAACCCCTGGGTGACTGTGATGTACAGCCTGGGTTACCGTCACTACTGTGCCTTATAAGTCATCACATTCTCCAGTTGGTGGGCAGGGGCCTCCACAGCTCTGAGAAAGTGTCAGTGAATTATGCAGAGCTGACCCTGAGCACAACCTTCCGATCCCCATCAACACTTTCAGACATCCTGTTTTGTAGAAATCAAGGTCAGCTGCTGAGGTCATCCCCATTCCGAAGGAAGGAAAAAATAAGCTGTAATGTCCATATATAGGTATTTCTGCAAAAATGATTTATGTCCCTAGCCCCATCACACATGCTCTGACAAATTGGATTTTGGACCCTGGCATGAAGTTTCCAAACTCTGGTCACCAGAGCTACTATTTCCTGACTGCATGTCCCTGTGTGATGCGGACCTCTGAAGAGTAAATGTGACAAGATGAGGGAACCAGGCTGGAGGGAGGCCAGAAGCAGGGGACCATTCCCTGCCTCTGGATGATTTCCTGTCGGTGAGGTACGTACAGACTGGAATGAGGAGCCTGGAGTGTGGGTTTTCTGCTCTGAGTCACAGAAGCACTGCAGAAGTTGGGGGAGACACAGATTACTACTTGCTGCTCCATGTGGAGGGGTGGATGGACAGAGTAAATAAGAGAAGGAGACAGGTAGGAAGAAGTGGGAACAGGTGCGCATGGAATACTCAGGTGTCTGTGGATATGGAGGAAGGTGTCTACCTCTAATAGGCAGAGCTGAGATTCTGCCATTCATTGGACAGAAGGAAGGAGGAAAGTAAGGTTCCAGGTTTGTCTTCTCCCTAGAGATTATCCCCTAACCTCAACACAGGATGTGGGAGCTCAAGTGCCTTGTGGATGCTCATGAGCTGGGGTCTGCCTATGACTGTAGTGGAGGTAAGAGAGCCTAGAGCCATGGCCCCTTGGGGGAGCTCAAGGCACTGTGCTCATTTCACCTCGGCATGAACTGATTAGAGCCATGAAAAAGCTCTCTTAGGGAAGGTCAAAATGAGGGGGACTTTGGAGGAGAGAGGTTAGTATCTCTAAGATGGATGGTGTCTGATCTTATAGGAGGGCTGCTGCTTTCAGGAGCCAGTGGGGAGGCTGGTGGAGTCCAGGTCACTTGGATTTGAGGGGGAAGTGGATCACAGTGTGATCCCAGAGCTGCTAACCTCTAGTGGCCACCTGCTCAGACCCCACTTACCAGACACATGTTTCTGGACACAGCAGGATCTTGGAGGTGCTGGGACCCCACTTTGGGGGTGTGAAGCAGAGCAGTTCACCCCTTGAGCCTCCATTCCTTAATCTGTAAAATATGGGCAACTTTGGGGGGATGGCTGTGTGAGCAGGATGCAGGAGAAGGCAGGGGTGGGGAGGGGATCTACAAGAGCAGAGGACAGATGCTGTCCAGAGGAGGGACAGCAGGCTGTGAACCAGGTCCATGTCCTGTCAGTTCCTTCCCAAACTCAAAGCAGCAGGTTCAGGAGGAGAGCAGTCTAGGTCCTGCCTCTGTCCTGTCCCACACCTGGCCTTCTCTGCCCCTTAGGGTACAGCACATCACAGCCCAGCACCTGCCCAGTCACAGACCATCACCAGGTTCCTCCTGCCTCCAACGCTGCTGCTTAACACCCACACATTAGGGTCCTGGGGAAGCTTGGAGCTTCAAGGAGCCAGGGTGAGACTGATAGCTTTAGGGAACTATTCTGAGGTGTGTTGAAAGGTAGAGCAATACTAGAGGGAGGGGGGGATTTAGGTACATTTAGTGATTCACAGGAAGGTTCAGATAGTACAGAAAAGTCCCTCTGCAGAGGCACTCCTGGCTCATTTTGCCCCAAGGTAACATCCTACATCACTACAGGACACTATTCGCACCAGGAAAATGACAGTAGTATGATGGATATGTCTAGGTCTGTCACTTTGTCATGGACATTTATATGTTTAACAGCACAATCCAGGTATGGAACTACTCCATCAGCATGAAGATTAACCTCATGCTACCCTCCCCTGCCCCAGCCATCCCTTCCATGCCATTCACCCCTGTGTTTTACACTTTGGCATTTTGTGTTGCCATTTTGTTGGCATTTTGTTACATGAGGGGACTCCTACAGCTGTGACCAGTGATGATGTTTTTTTGTTTGTTTGTTTTCACTCAGGATAATATACCTGGAATCCATCCACGTTTTGTGTTATCCTTTATTACTTTTTATCACTGAGTTGTGCTCCCTGGGTTGGAAATGCCACAGTTTGTTCATCTGCTCCCCTTTTGAGGGATATTTTGCTTTGTTTCCAGTCTTTAGAGACTACAAATAATCCCACAGTGAATATTTGGGCACAGTGTTTTGTGGGATCTTAAATTTTCATTCTCTAGAATAAAGGTCCAGGACAGTGAGTGCTGGGTTGTCACATATATGTTTCGCTTTTGCAGAACCTATCAAACTGTCTTACCAGAGTGGCTGTTCCATTTACATTTCCACCAGCAATGTAGGAGAGCTGGCTCTTTCCTACATTTGATGTTTTTACTGTGTTTTATATTAATGAGCTGTCCTAAAAGGTAGGTAGTAGTGATTTTCAATCAAGTTTTTCCTTTACATTTCCCTCATGGAAACTAATGTACAGTTTTTTCTTGTGCTTAGTTGCCATGTGCATGTTCTCTTTGCTGAAATGTCTGTTCATGTCTTTTGCCCATTTGCTATTTGGATTTTTTTTTCCTCCCCCTGTTGAGTGTTGTTTTTTTACATATTATAGATAGAAGTTCTTTGTCAGATAAGTGGTTTGCAAATATATTCACCTAGTCTATAGCTTGTCTTTTCATCCTCCCAACAAGATCTTTACTACAACAGAAGGTTTTGATCTTGATAAAGTCCCGTGTTATACCCTATGAGTCCTCCTTTCTTGTCTTGTATAAAAATGCACCAAATGCTAGGTTTAGAAAATGGCTAAACATCCGTAATGCATTTTCTCACAGTTCTGCTGCGTAGAAGTCCAACATAAGGCACCAATTTGATCAGGTTCTGAGGAAGCCTATCCTCCTGGAGTTTTGTCGATAGCCACCTTCTGGCTTTGTGCTCACATAACCTTTCTTTGCTGGTGTGCATGGAGAGTGCAAGTTCTCTGTGTCTCTTCTCATAAGCATGCTAACCCCATCATGAGAGCCCAAACCTTGTGACCTAACTCAACCTATGTTCCTCCCAAGGTGCCAGGTCCAGTTTCATAGGGGTTAGAACTGAAACATGTGAGTGGGATGGGGGATCAAATTTAGTCTATACCATGTGTCTTGATGGATGTCTTGGGGTTCCCTCTGTTTGGGTTTTGTTCATTTTCTTCAATTTTAGGCTCATGTTTTTTGTCAAATTTGGGAGATTATCAGCCATGTTTTCTTGAAATAGTCCTTTTTTTTTTTTCCTTTACATTTCCTTGAAATACTTTTTAATCCCTCCTTTTCTTTTTTTCTCATTCTGGGATTCTTGTGACATGAATAGATTTTTGTTTTTGTAGATTTTTTTTCTCTCCATTGTTCATATGAGATACTTTCTGTTGTTCTACCTTCAAGGTACTGACTCTTCCCTCTGTCATCTACATTTTCCTACTGAGCTAATTTACTGCGTTGCAAAAATTTTAGTTATATTTTTTTCAGTTTTGTTAATTATGTTCTTTTTTATATCTTTCTGTCCTGAGACTTACTTTCATTTGATTCAATCCCAACTGCAATAGATTATTGAAGCATTTTTATAATGGTTCCTTCTAAACCCATTGGAAATCCCAACATCTAGGTCATCATTGATCTTGGCGATCTTTGGATTGTGTGGCATATTCAAGTTGACATTTTTCTGGACATTGGCATGGTGAATGTTCTTAATTATCCATCTTGCATATTTGGGGTGTTATGTCATGTGACTCTGGATCTTCTTCATTCTGGTGTGTGAGCAGGTGGTGGGTCTACAAGAGTGCGGCTAGTATGGGAAGCCCCATTTATGTGCTCAAACCAGAAGAAGCAAACTGAAGGCTGACCAAACATAGTCGGAAGTTACAGTGTACCTGTGGGGAATGTCACATCTTCCTGTCATTCTTACCAGAAGCCAGAGATGAGGGCACATGACAGCTAAAAACATGTTGTTTGCTGAATTAATTTCTGTGCATGGATGAGGCCTTTGTAAGGACCCAAAGTCTAGTTGGGAGGGGAAGATTTTAGGAAAAGTGTGTTCCGTGTATGGACGTCATTTGAGAAATTTTGTTTATGTTGGTGGAAGAAGGATGGGCTTACTGAGATGGCTGGCATTGCTGTTGGGCTTGTTCAAAACTCAAGTCAAGGTGGCCCCACTTACGAGTGTCCTCATCCTAGATATCGTCCTCCCAGAAGCTGCTGAGGGAGCTAAGGCCTCATCGAAAAGGTGAGCCCGAGCTGGTGGGCAGACTGGTGTGAAATGAGACACAAGTTCCCCTCCCTACTCACTTTTGCAAATGCCAGCTTGGGAATGACCTTTACCCTCATCCAAGCCATCACAGTGGAGTCACAAAGGGAGCATAGCCTGGTAGTCAGCTCACCTGGAAGGCCCAAAGGCTAGTCTCTCCCTCTCTCTTCATCAGCCTGGGGCAGCTGTGGGGTCCTCTCACATCCACTCTGGCACTCTCTAGGGGAAGCAGACCACTCACCACTGAGCACAGGACCAGGGGTCTCATGAAGTAGTCTCCTTTCAGGCCTACCCCCAGGACCATTCCCAGCCCTGGTCCGGCCTCCTCTGGGCTGCAAGCCCCAGGTGCTTGCTTCCTGACTGGCAACCTCTTGCTCTGTTTAGCCAAAGCGAGCCTCTCCTCTTGCACTGGGGAACCCACATCACACAGAACTGCTGGAGTAGGGTGACTTTTCAGATCATCGCAATAAGACAGGATGAAGAGAATATCCTTGAACCCCCCAAAGTACGGATCAGGCATGTCAAACCATCCCTGTTTCTTCCAGAACATCTCTCTCTACAGTCCATCATGACTGACCCCACAGATGGGAGAGTCCATTCATTCAGGGCAAATTAAGACATCTCTTTGGGAAACTCTGTTGCCAAAATTAATCCTGAACATTTCCTTCAAGGTGTTTCCTGAAATGGAAGTGAGCTCCTGAAACCACACTCTCAAATTCAGCATTTCAATTCCACAGGGGAAAACTGAAGACGGTTTAAACTTGCTCATACTGTACCCCTCAGTTTGGTGCAGTGGGAGGACCTGACTGCAGGGTGGTGAACTGGAGGGGCTGTTCCAGGTGCAGCTGCAGCCATGCCCTAAGTAGACTCGCCTGAAACAGGGTTCTCAGGGTGTCACAACACACAGTGAGTCTCAAGGGACTATGGTTGTGCTGCAACTTGTAGAAACCTCGGTAGACCTCTGCTTCCCACGGTGAAAAGGAAGAAAACCCTGTGGGACAATGCTACACAAATCCAGGAATGGTCTCCCCAGTTCAGCTTCATAAATGGCCCCACTCTCCTACTCGCTCATGCCCCAAACCAAAAGGCCCTCCTGGACTCCCTTCCGGTAAACACCCATCTGCCCGGGTTGCTCTTCTCTGCCCATTTAGCTGATGTCCCTGTGGAGGACTGAGTGAAAACTCCGCAATCCCCTGTATCCCACACTGGTCCTGCTCAGACCTCCTGTGGATTCCAGGACACATGTTCCTCGGTCGACTGCACCCTCTAGCCCCCCATGTCTGCACGTCACCCCCTTTCACTACCTATCTCCCCTGGAGTGCTGCTCCCAAACTCCATGCACCTTGCCACTTAGGGTTGCTGCAGGCACTCCTCAGAGAGCACCTCCCTCTACAAACTAGTCCATCGCCCAGTCCCCTCTGTCCATCCCCTAAATCACACACTCGTCCCAGGAGTCACCGACATTGCTTCACTGCACTGCGTTCTTTCTCTCAGAATGCTACCTCCATGAGCCCAGGGACGGATCCCCTCCATCTGTTTAGTGTCCAGTAGGCCTTAGGCACTAGTGAATGCTCTGTTCTCGAGGGAAGTCACATGGGAAGAAACAATCCAACTCAATCTAGTGGTATGCAATATGAACAGGCAGCTATTTTATCTACTCTACTGCCTGTTTTACATAAGCTAAACGTTCCCTGCTTGTCACCATCTTGGATCCCAGGTTTCTTCAACTGCATGATCATGTGGGAAAGTTCTTGGACACTCTGTGACCTTTCAGGTTTCAGCAGGCCTAAGCTCAAGTGGCTGTTAGCAGCTGTGGGGGTGAAGAGCTTGCTGGGCAGGGCAGCCAGGTCACATCCTGGGGGATCCACTGCCAAACCTGACCCCTGCTGAGCCCTGCATCTGGAGGCAAGGGATCTCACAGCACTGAGACCCAAAGACAGAAGCTCACATTCCCAGAGCCAGGGTGGCCCCCCGGCTCTCCTCATTCCTCACCTACACGTCCCCTAACAGAGCCAGCCAGGACCCCATGGGAGATCCAGCACCAGCAGCATCAGTAGGAGGAGAGTCAACTACTGAATGAAAACTCTAGTCCCTTTCTCTCCACATCTGGAAAAGCAAACACCGTACCTGGGGTTATCGTGCAGTGGGCAGCGGGCAGAGGGTGCAGGTGGACTGCAGCTGAGACAGAATGAGCTGGATTTCTTAACACTGCCATTTTCTTTGTCTCTGGAGAAAAAGAGAGGTGATTAACTGAGGTTTTAGCATTTCTCATTTCAGCAGATATAATCAAAAAAATAGTTGGAAATGGTCTTTTATGTGCACAAAGCTTTCCACATTTCTAGAAAGGAAAATGCTCAATTGACAGGGAATGGCAGAGCAGAACTGGATAGAGCCCAGGGGTCCTCAGGCATGACATGCAGTCTGGATACGACAGAGCTTGGAACTGCTATGGAGTGACGTTGGAGACCTTTAAACTGTATTTCCAGGTGATAAATTAAGAGAGAAAGTTATGTTTCACAACATAAGTTTGTGGGTATTATACTCTAACCCTGTTCACTAACCCCCTTTTTTTCAGTTTTAGAGGTAGAATTTACTGATTCATCAGTTGCATATAACACCAGCGCTCATTACATCACCTGCCTCCTTAATGTCCATCACCCAGTTGCCGCATCCCCACACCCACCTCCCCTCCAGCAACCCTCAGTTGCTTTCTAGAGTTAAGACTCTCTTATGGTTTTTCTCCCTCCAATTCATTTCTCTCCCTTCACCTATATTCAATTTTTTTGTTTCTTAATTTCTATATATGAGTGAAATCATATGATAATTGTCTTTCTCTGATTGACTTATTTCACTTAGCATAAAAACCTCTAGTTCCACCCCCCTGGTTGCAAATGGCAAGATGTCTTCATTTTTGATGGCTGAGTAGTACTCCAAGTGTATATAGAGCAGATCTTCTTTATCCATTCGTCTGTCAATGGACACCTGGGCTCTTCCCATATTTTAGCCATTGTGGACATCTCTGCTATATACATTCAGGGGGTGCAAGTGCCCTTTGAATCACTGTATCCTTTGGATAAACACCTACTAGTGCGATCCTGGGATTTGGGTAGCTCCATTTTCATTTTTGAGGAACCTCCATGCTGTTCTCCAGAGGGGCTGCACCAGCTTGCATTCCCACCCACAGTGAAGGAGGATCCCTTTCCTCCGCATCCTCACCAGCACCTGTTGCCTCCTGGGTTGTTAATGTCAGCCATTCTGACAGGTGTGTGGTCGCCGCTCACCGTGGTTTGGATTCGGATTTCCCTGATGATGAGTGACATTCAGCATATTTCCACGTGTCTGCTGGTCGTCTGGAAGTCTTCTTTAGAGAAATGTCGCTCGTGTCTATTTAACGTGCATCTCAGGGAAACTCATCCTGGTTTTGATTTCAGCACAGCAGCTTCCCAGGCAGTGACTGTCCTCGCCCTTGACTCCGGTGCTTCAGCATCACAGGGTCGACTGTGCCCTAAGGCCCGAGAGTTCATTTCCCCTCTTTCTGCACCGGGCAAGCTCCTGACTTGAGCTCGATGGCTGACGTCTCCAGTAAACACCCTGTGGGCCAGGCCACCAGACCTGCAGGCCCCTCCCCACTCAGAGGCGCCTCTGTTTGGGAGGATCTGGGTGGGTCCGCACACCTGCCCACTGTGCCCCTTGCCTTTTCTCTTCCTGTGCTCGAAGTTCTCGCACTGACATTTAAGTTCATCAGTGAAGGCGGAACACTAAGCCCCGCCCCCACCCACCGCCCCAGCAACAGCAGAGGCCCAGCCCCAGGCGCTGTCAGCTCTAGGACCTGCAAGCAGCACACCATGGCTTCCCGCACGTTCCCGGGGAGCTGCAGCTACAGGGCCCCTGAGACCCCAGCAGCAACCCAGGGTGAGAGGGGCGGGGCCAGCTGCCTGCTGATTGGCCAGGATGAGAGGGGCGGGGCTAGCTGCCTGGTGAATGGCCAGGATGGGAGGGCCGGAGACAGCTGCCTGGTGACTGGCCAGGGTGAAAGGGGCGGGGCAAGCTGCCTGGTGAATGGCCAGGATGGGAGGGGCGGGGACAGCCGCCTGTTGACTGGCCAGGGTGAGAGGGGCGGGGACAGCTGCGTGGTGATTGGCCATGATGAGAGGGGCGAGGCCAACTGACTGATGATAGGCCAGGATGAGAGGGGCGGGGCCAGCAGCCTGGTGACTGGAAAGGTTGAGAGGGGTGGGGACAGCTACTTGGTGACTGGCCATGGTGAGAGGGACAGGGAGAGCTGCCTGCTGATTGGCCAGGATGAGAGGGGCGGGGACAGCTGCCTGGTGACTGGTCAGGATGGGAGGGGCGGGGACAGCTGCCTGGAGAGGGGTCAGAATGGGAGGGGCGGGGACAGCTGCCTGGTAACTGGCCAGGTTGACAGTGGCTGGGACAGCCGCCTGGTGATTGGTCAGGATGAGAGGGGCGAGGACAGCTGCCTGCTGACTGGCCAGGATGGGAGGGGCGGGGACAGCCGCCTGGTGATTGGCCAGGATGAGAAGGACGGGGACAGCTGCCTGCTGATTGGCCAGGATGGGAGGGGCAGGGACAGCCGCCTGGTGACCGGCCAGCAAGAGAGGGCCGGGGACAGCAGCCTGGTGACTAGCCAGGGTGAGAGGGGCGGGGTCAGCTGCCTGCTGATTGGCCAGGGTGAGAGGGGCGGGGACAGCTGCCTAGAGACGGGCCAGGATGAAAGGGGCGGGGCCAGGTGCCTGGTGACTGGCCAGGGAGAGAGGGGCGGGGACAGCTGCCTGCTGACTGGCCATGGTTAGCGGGGCGGGGATAGCTGCCTGGTAATTGGCTAGGCTGAGAGGAGCGGGGACAGCTGCGGGCTGATTGGCCAGGATGAGAGGGGCGGGACAGCTGCAGGCAGATTGGCCAGGATGAGAGGGAAGGGGACAGCTGCCTGCTGATTGGCCAGGATGAGAGGGGTGGGGCTAGCTGCCTGGTTATATGCCAGGATGAGAGGGGCGGGGACAGCTGCCTGGAGATTGGCCAAGATGAGAGGGGCGTGAACAGCCACCTACTGATTGGCCAGGATGAGAGGGGTGGGGACAGCCGCTGGTGATTGGCCAGGTTGAGAGGGGCGGGGACAGCTGCCTGGTGATTGGCAAGGATGAAAGGGGCGGGGACAGCCGCCTGGTGACTGGCCAGGGTGAGAGGGGAGTGGACAGCTCCCTGCTGATTGGCCAGGATGAGAGTCGCAGGGACAGCTGCCTGGTGATTGGCAAGGAAGAGCCGGACAGAGAAAGCTGCCTGCTGATTGGTGAGGGAGAGCGGGGTGGCGACAGCCGAATGGTGATTGGCCAGCGAAAGCGGGGAGAGGACAACTGCCGGGCTCCTGCCAGTGGGTGAGGGCGGGGACAGCCGCCTGCTCTTTGGGCAGGGACCACAGGTGAAGAAGGCTGCCTGGCGACGGGCCAGGGATTGGGGGGCGGGGACATCGCCTCCTGCTCCGCCAGGGCCTGGTGGTGACTTAGGGGTCCTGATGCAAGCAGTCACCAAACCCAGGACCCCAGCGCTCCGGGGGGAGCAAGGACTCCACCTCTGCGCCCCGCCCGTCCCCTGGGCGCCCGACCGCACACACGCAGCCAGGAGCAGCCCGGCCTCCCTCACTGCGCCGTGCATGCGGGCCCACGTACCTGCTCCAACCAACGTTTGCAGAACAGAGCCCACGCTCGTTAACGGGACACCGTGACCCACACGGAGAGCCGCCGACCCCACTGCGCCCCTGCAGACGCTCCCCAGGCGGAGGCCGCCTGCCCAGCCCACTCCCCGCCCTCTGACACAAACCCACACGCATCGTGGGTGCCCAGCCCCACGCTCTCCCTCGCTGGTCCCAGAGGCCGCCTCTGCCTGTCCACTCAGCATCGCTGCCTGGTCCAGACAAGCTGGCTGCAAGCTTTGTGCACCAGGCCCCGAGCACTGCACCCCATACTGCCTTCCGAGAATGTGAGCCCGGAGGATGCACACCGTGCACGGGACGCAGAAACCTCCCCCTGCCTCCTGGCAATGCACCGTGACCACGTACTTGGCTCCCAAGCGGTGCCCCCATCACCAAACAGGGAAGAAGTGGCCGCATGGACCCTCACACCCCAACACAGGCAGTGACTCTGGAAGACGCTTGGAAGATCAGGCCACGGAGCACAAAGAACCACCCAAACCAGAAAAGTAGGGCATCTGTACCCAGACGTGAGAAATTTCAGGCTACTACCCAGGCACAAATCCCCCCTCCGGTAGAGGGTCCAGGTGTGGGGTGTCTGTGAAGGGAAATGCCGTTCCCTCTCTTGGGGTCTTACTCCCTAATGTCAGTGATTCAGGGCTGGATGCCAAGACCTGGCTGGTGCTTGCCGCCATCCAGAGTGCCATACCCATATTGGGTCACTGTGCCCAGATGCTGGTGCTTCCATGGCCTGCAGGCCTCTGGCCTGGGCTGGCTTCAGCCTGATGTCTTGGCTACACACCGCCTGGGCAGCCTTTTATCATTTGGGGTATTTTCTCCTGAGTGAGCCAAGGATGCCAAGGCTAAAGACAAGAGGAAGACCAGCAGCCGGGAAAGCTCACCTTCTCCAGATACACCAATCTCCACCTGTGTGTAGAGCAGATTCCCCCAAAGAACAACTGAGGGCAGTCGGAACAGCTTCTGCACAACAGGAGAGAAACAGAGACATCGTAGCAGAGGACCCCAGCCTAGCAGCCTGCCAACTGCCGTGGGGAGAGTTAGTTCTGGGGCCCGTAAGCTGATCTGTCTGCCTGGGGCACAGAAATGAAGCTGCATTTTAATGCGCAACTAGAATGTAAAAGATCCACCGCAAAAGCTCCCCAAAATGGGGAGGGGTAGTGCTGGATGTCTCTCTCTGCCAAGGTCCTGGCAAACACCATGGTCACATTCCACTCCACCTTGAGAACGTGGACAGAAGCAGGGTCTGAGCACCCCAGGCAGGGTACTACCTTGCTGAGCCCTTGGTCCCCAGCCCACTCTAGACCCAGCTGTGCCAACAAGGCAAACCCAGCTGGCACACACTGGGACACCCTGGTCAGCATTCAACACAGCGCGAGACCTCACACCGAGGGGACCAGGTGCTCGGCACCCCAGAACACTCCAGGCCTACACGACTCGGCTTCCTAGGGCACCCCTGCAAGAAGGGCTACGGGACCTCCTGGGTCACTACTGCATCAGCTCCAGGAGCCCTGCCAAGGAGCCCCCTATGTGGACAGCCCAGGAGCACCCAGCCCAAATGCTGTTGAGGCTCTCGTAGGGCTGAAGACCCCGGGACACCCCAGCTTTCGCCCACTGAGCTTCAGCCATCTTTCTAGGAGATCCTGTGCACAGAGAACCCCCCTAATCCTGAATTCACTTCTGCTATAGCTACCATCCCAAAGTGCCTTCCCTGCAGAGAGCACTGGGACACTCCAGCCCATACCCACCTCAGCTACAGCTGTTTGACCAGGCTACCCCCTGTGCAGAGCACCCCAGAAAACCTCAGCTCCTGATCCATCTCCACTCCAGCCACCCTCTGCACAGAGAGCCCTGTGATGGCAGTCGTACCCAATTCAGCGTCAGCTCAACAGCGTGGGTGCCCTCGGTGTGAAGCTAAAGCACCTCTACGCTTCTTGTAGCAGGACTCCCAATAGCCAAGGTATGGAAACAACCCAGGTATCCATCCAGAGGTGAATGAATGAGGGCTACCTTTCAGCCTAAAAACCACCTCCCTGCTTGCCTAGCCTGGAGTCCCTGCCTGCACACCCAGGTCCCGCACTATGCCCACACACCCCAGGGTCGCAGGCCACACCCTGGTACCCCCACTCCCCTATGCCAATGAAGCACCTGGAAGTACCTGCAGACCCTGGTCCTCCTCCTCCTTGACAGCAGCTGACTCAGGACTTGGTCCAGGAAGCCAACATGCGGGAGAAATTCCACTTGGAAGAAGATGCACAAGACTCAGAACGTGGGTTTTCATGTGCTTCGTGAGGTCACACAAAGATCACCACATCGTCCCAACCCCTTCAAAGCTTGCTGTCTCTGATACTACAAGTTAGAAACGCTTCTTTGCCTTAGCAGCCCAATCGTGTTCCAGCAGCACCACTGTGGGAGAGCACAAAACAAACTTTGTAGGAAAGCTAGGAATTACAGAGTTCATAAATACACCACAGAGATAGGATACGTCACCCCTGGTACATATTTATGAATTAGAGGCACATAAGATTGAAACAGGGAATGAGCTTTATCCTCAAGAAACAGGTCAGCCTTTAGTGATTATAGCTCCAGAGGTAAGGCTCTTCCACGCTGTACACTCATGGATCAAAACTAAAATCCACACATAGCCAGTTGTTGATCCTATCCGTGGAATGCACTTTATACACTTACCCACAAAAGAATTCTCAAGGTCCTCCAGAGAGGTGCTCTCTGAAGCCAGGGAATAGATGGTTCTCCCCATGAGGATCCTGAGGAGAAGAGCATGAACACCAAGGGAAGGGGCGCACAGGAAAAAGCTGGCAAAGGAAGCTGAAGCAGAAATCAGCAAAGAAGGGAATTGGAAGTAAGTTATGCAGAACTGGAGAGTGGAGTGTCCCCAAGAGACCAGAGTTACCTTCAGCCTTTAGACAGGCTGAGGGAGTCTAATTCCAGCTGGATTGCATTTGGGTTCCTGTCACTCCCAGACAAACTCAGTTCTCTTTTATATATATACTTTTGGACTCATTTTTTTTTTTTAATTGAAGCATAGTTGACACAAAATATGACGTTAGCTTCAGGTGGACATCATAGTGATTGGACAAGATTTGCCTTATGCTACACTCACTACAAGTGTAGTTACCTCCATCACCAGAGATACAATTAAAATATCATTGACCATATTCCCTATGCTGTGCCTTTCATCCCCGTGACATGTTCATCCCATAACAGGAACACCTCTCTGCTCTTTCCTCTTCTCTCCCCTAAGTTCCAGACCCTATGTATCTGCTCTGGGAGGAGACAGCTCCATCTGAGCTTACTCTTTCAACAAGTACTTAGTGGAAGCTTGCTGTGTGCCAGGTGGGAACAAATATGGAAGGTTCAGGAACACATTGCATTTTTGTATTTTTTTTAGTTTCATAGGCTAAATTTAGGGATGCATCAGTTGTATAGAAAACCCAGTGCTCATTCCATCAAATGCCATCCTTAATGCCCATCAACCAATCAACCCATGTCCCAGCCACCTCCCCTCCAGCAACCCTCAGTTTGGTCACAACACTTAAGAGTCTCTTATGTTTTGAATCCCTCTGTGTTTTCATCTTATTTTATTTGCTCTTCCCTTCCTCTATTGTCATCACTTTTTTCTTAAATTGCACATATGAGAGAAATCATATGATATTTGCCTTTGGCTGATTTATTTCACTTAGCATAATACCCTCTAGTCCTATCCACATTTTTGCTAAGGGCAAGATGCCATTCTTTTTGGTGGCTGAGTAATATTTGATTGTATGTATATACTTCATTTTCTTTATCCAGACTTTCAAAAGTTCTGATTTTGCAAACCAATGCTTATACTACTTTGCAGTACTCTCCTCAAGCAAGCCCCCTCACCTCCCCTGTATCCTCAGCTATGTCACACCAGATTCACGTCTCCACACCTCCTACCTTCTAAATGGTGGTCACTTTTCTACTTGTAGACTGGTAGCATCTGTTTTCTCAGATCTCTGACTCATTTCTTGGGTGTTCTGAATGATTTGATAAGTATGTAGTTGGATTTGAGGGAGGAGTTCCCCCCATAACTTTCTGATTGGACGCAGGACACGAGGACTGTGAACCTGGTGATAGGCTAGATTTTGTTGTCGCCCTTCTAGGAGAGCTGAATGCTGTTTGGACAAGCAGGTAATGAATTGTGATACACCTTCATCTTTTCGAGGTTTAGGTGTATTGTGAGAAGATGTACCAAACATAACGCCTACCATTCTCTAAAATTCTATTTCAGCTTTGATGGGTTACTTGACAGTAGGATTTCCCTAGTGCCATGTTGTCCCCCTTACCCCACAGCAGTGATGTGTCATGGGGTCTAATGTCCCATGTCTTCACTAACATCGGTGTCAGCATTTTAGGGAAAGGTGACTCTGTGTGACACATTTAGCTTTCTACTAGTTGAGTCTTTCAGCCTCACCATGACCTTCACTATGAATTCATCCCAAATAGGAATTTTTCATCTTGAAGGAAAGCTTATCTATTTTCCTTTAAAACAAGGTTTCTAGGCAATGATGTCAGGAAGGTCACTGAGATAGCCATCACTCATTGGCCAGCCAAACTGCATGGTGATTGGCCACCCGAAGGAAGCCAACGTGACAGCGCCCTGGTGATTGGCCAGGGCATGGTGGTGACATCACAAGAAGGCATTCTCATGCCCCAGAGCTGTTTTAAAAGCTCGGCAACAGCCACGGCTGCACAGAGGAGAGAGATGGCGCTTCAGCTACAGCTCTTCCTGCTATTCCTAGCATTCTCTGACCTTTTTCTGCCCTGCCCATGGCAAGCCCTCTGCCCACTGCCTGCCCTGGGCCGTTCACCAATACTCTGCAGTCCACCTTCATGTTTGCACCTACCTTTGCACCCCTGTGTGGTCCTGAGGTCCTCAAACCTTCATCTGGCGACTCCTGGACCCTCTTCCCACTATGAGGATGGCCCAGCTGCTCAGGAACACATCTCATTTGGCACATGGGAGTGGGACACTGGAAATCAGGTCACCATGGATTCTCAGCCAGCTGGTTCCCACACCTCTGGGTTCCCAACAGGGCTCAGCACAGGAAAGCTGAGTCCACATCCTGAGGGAGCACTGGGCACATTACTACTCTGGAGCCCTCCAAACCAGCTCAGCACAGGGACCATGAATGAATTGAACGTCCATACGTCCCTGATGTCGACAATGTTTAGAATGCCTACAGACACCAGGGAGAGCGGGACTTTTACAAAACAAGTAAGTACTGGGGGAAGGAATCAGCACATCATTGGACACAGTGCAAGTCCTTGGACCACAAGTCCTGAGACCACAAGCTGGCTGAACCAGCTCAGCAGTGGACAAAGTAACCCCCCAGACACCTGGCTGACCAGGAGCCCACAGACCACAAACCCTCCAACAAAGTATAACAAGCAGAAAGTCAGTCCCTGTAAGAGAGCACCAACCAGGAACCCAAAGACTGGGAGTCTTCTGAACCAATTTAATACTACTGGGCAGATGAGTCACACAGACACTGGGTGGACAAGGAGTCCTACCACAAACAGGCCACTCCAGTGCAGCACAAGGCAAGTAATTCCAGAGAATACCAGCCTTGCCAAGGGTCAAGAAACCACGAGTCCTGCATCCCAGCTCAGTATTGGGGAAAAGATTCACCTGAATAACACCATCACCATGTGCCCTTGGAACTGGAGTCCAAAAACTCAGCTCTCTACTAGGACAGGCAGGCCCCTGGAGAGTGGGCTTATCACGTGCCCTTGGATCTGGAAACCAACACCTCAGGTCTATCCTGGGCCGAGCAGGCACCTGAACAGCAGGCTCACCATGTCCCCTTGGACCTGGAGACCAAGAAAGGAGCCCTGGGCTAGGCCAAGCAGACAACTTGACAGTGGGATCACCATGTACCCTTGGACCTGGAGACCAAAAACACAGCTCTGTACTAGGCCAGGAGTGTACCTAGACAGCAGGCTCAACATGTGTCCTTCGATGCCAATAACAACAACTCAGGTTTACACTTGGCCAAACAGGCAGCTGGAGAATGGGCTCATCATGCTCCCTTGGACCCGGAAACCAAAAACTCAGCTCTATCCTGGGCCAAGCAGAAACATTGATAGCAGGCTCACCGCGTGCCCTTGGATCTGGAGACCAAGAAATCATCTCTCTATTAGGCTAAGCAGGCACCTGGACAGTAGGCTCACCATGTGCTCTTGGAGCTGGAGAACAACAATGCAGCTCTGCACTAGGCCAAGCAGGAACGTGGACAGCAGGGGCACCAGGTGCCTTTGGGCCCGGAGATCAACAACACAGCTCGCAATTAGGCCAAACAGGAACCTGGACAACAGGGTTAACATGTGCCCTTGGACCTGGCAAACAATAACAGAGCCCTGGGCTAGGCCAAGCAGATACCTTGGCAGCGGGCTCACCATGTGCCCTTGGACCTGGAGACCAACAATGCAGCTCTACACCAAGCGAAGTAGGCACCTGGACAGCAGTCACACCATGTGCCCTTGGACCTCAAGACCAAAAACTGGGCTCTTTGCCTGGCCAAGCAGGCAACTGGGCACTAGGCTCACCATGTGCCCTTGGACCTGGAGAGCTACTACCAAGCTATCTGATAGGCCAAGCTGGTGCCTGGTAAGCAGGCTCACCTTGTGCCCTTGGATATTAAGACCAACAACTCAGCTCTGTGCTAGGCCAAGCAGACCCCTTGAGAGTGGGCTCACCATGTACCCTTGGACCTGGAGACCAATAGTGCAGCTCTCTGCTAGGCCAAGCCGGCAACTAGACAGTGAGTTCACCATGCGACCTTGGATTTGGATTCTTCCTTTCCCCCAGAGCACAGAGCACCCAAACAATGGGCTTGCCACTTGGTCTCTCATTATGAGACCTCCAAACCTGCTCAGCCTTGCACCGATGTGTCCACTGGAGCCATGGAAACCTGGGAGTCTTCAAACTGTGATTCCTCCATTCCAACCTATCACTGCGCTACAGAGACACAGGGACACCAGCCTAACCCAAATTCCTCTGAATGGGTGCCTTTCAACTCTGCAGACAAGGGGACATTGGAGTCCCTTCGCAGCTTGGATTTACTTCAGCTTGATGTCCATGTGGCCTGCTATCTGTGCATTATTCATTTTGGGGGGAGTTCTCCTCCTCAGAAGAAAATGGCACCATGCCGTGGGAGATGAAATAGTCCAGTGGTTTGAAGACTTTGTATTAAAACTCAGGGCAGGAAAGGAGAAGGGGGGATGGGAGGGCATTGGGGAGACCCAGGCCTGGAGAACTATGGAGACATTGTCTGAGATCCTCCAGTTGAAGGAGAGGTGCTCCATCCTCAAGGGAGAGGTGGAGGTCTTAAAACAAGAGGCCAAGCAGTGCAGTGAGAGGCAGGCACAGCTCCATGAGGTGGAGAGGTTCTTCATGCAAATGAAAGTCTTCCTGGAAGTTTCTGCCTTACAAAGGGTGACGCCTGTGCACCCACCCAGGATAGCATAGAAGGGGAGTTGGGAAAAGTGTGGTCATGTCCAGGATTGGGGGTTGGTACAAATGTGAATATTAGTTTAATTAATAATAAAAATAGTTATTTTTAAAAAACAATTAAAAATGAATATTTCTGAGTGAGTAATTTATGAGAACCATCCTTGGGGGATTGTAATGTGCAGCCTGGCTTGCAGTCACTCCTGTCCCTTATGAGTCATCACATTCTCCTGATGCTGGGCAGGGGTCTCCATGGCTCTGAGAAAGTGGTGGTGAATCATGCCCAGCTGACACAGCATAACCTGCCTGCCCCGTCAAAACATTCAGACATACTTATTTCTGGATCTCAAGCACAGCTGTTGAGGTCAGCACCGTTCTTATTGGAAGAAAAGGAGAAGCAGTATGTCTATATCCAGGCATTTCTGTATGAAGCGTTTCTGGCTGAGACCTCCCAGCACATTGTTGCTAAACTTGAGGTTGGACACTGATGTTATGGCTTCCAACTGTGGCCATGACAGCAGGTGTTTCTCCGCAACAGGTTCCTGTGTGATACAGGCCTTTGAAGAGCAAATGTTACAAGGCCAGGGAACCAGGGTGAGGGAGTCCAGAGGCATGGGACCATTCCCTGTCTCTCGGTGAGAAGGTGTGGGGTCTGGACGGTAGGCAGAGTGGTGTGAGGGGCCAGGATGGTGGGCTCTGTTCTGTCCAAAGAAACACCGCAGGAATTGGGGGAGACATGCGGGATTCACATTGGGTGCTTTAGGTGCCTGGCTGTTTGCACAGAGTGAGGCACAGTGCGAGAGAGGTGGGGATAGTTGCACCTTGCAGACTGTAGGGTCTGCTTGGGTATAAAGGAAAGGGACCCCTTCCAAGTGGCAGAGCCAAGGTTCTATGATAAAGTGGACACTGGGGGTCAGAAGGGAGTAGGAAGGTGAGATTCTAGGATGGCCCATCCTGGGAAATGTTGTTCCTCCTTAGCTCCAGGGATGTGCGCTGGAAGCTCAGGTGAGTTGCAAATCCCTGTGAGCTAGGGTCCAACTGTGCCTCCTGCTGAAGTTGCATGGGAAGAGCCTAGAGCTGTGGCCCCTGGGTTGAGCTCAGTCAAGGCAGTGTGCTCATAGCAGCTGGGCATAAATGGATGGAGCCATGCAGAAGCTCCCTCCGGCTCCAGACCCCAGGTCTCTGGTTGGGGGGGGGGGGTGATGATGTCCCTCTGGGGGGGACAAGGGGTTGGGAGGGGTTTCTGTTGTTGTCAAAAGCTGTGGCCGCTCCCCGCCCTGAAGGCCTGGTTTTAATCACTGTCCAGGCTAGTCACAGCCTGACTTTAGCATATGAAAGGAAGGAAGAGAGAAAATGCTCCTTGCTGGGGCCAGGGTTTCTCCTTGGGTCCTGAGCCGGTTCCTGACCCTCCAGGACCCCTGGCAGTTCGTTTTGAATCCTTAAGTTAACAAGCAGGGTTTACCTGAGCAAACACACATGGGCCTGGAGCTGAAGCTTCCTGCCTCTCGGGGCAGGCTCATGAGGCGCTCTCGGGGGCGTCACCGCGAAGGGCCAGGAGGCAGCGGACGCCAGCACCCAGGTGTCCCCCCAGCAGGCGCGCCCCCGCCGCTGCGCGGCTGCAGGAAGGGCGGCACCTGCGCCCTGGGCACCTGCTGCGTAGGCCCCGCCCACCGCGCCGGCCGTTACTGCGAGCACGACCGGAGGCAGAGGTGTGTGCCTGCGGGAGAGGGCTGAGCGTTGGGCGGGGGGAGCAGCGGGGCTTGACCTTGCGGAGGGGAGCGGGCGCGGGCGGAGGGCGCGGGGTAGGGGTTGGGGGCGTGGAGGGGCGGGCAGGGGGAGGCAGGGGCGGGCAGGGGCGGGGCGGGGCGTGGAGGGGCGCGGACACGAAGGGCGGGGCTTGGCGGGGCGCGGATAGCGCATGCGCTCCGACCCCGCTGATGCTGCCTCTCTGTCTGGGGGCCGGGCGGGGCGGGGCGTGGAGGGGCGGGGCGGGGCGTGGAGGGCCGCGGACACAAAGGGCGGGGGTTGGAGGGGCGCGGGTAGCGCATGCGCGACCACCCCGCTGATGCCGCCTCTCTATCTGGGGGCCGGGCGGGGCGGGGTGTGGAAGGGCGGGGCGGGGCGGGGCTTGGAGGGGCGCGGACACCAAGGGCGGGGCGTGGAGGGGCGCGGATAGCGCATGCGCACCGACCCCGCTAATGCTGCCTCTCTGTCTGGGGGCCGGGTGGGGCGGGGCTTGGAGGGAAGCGGACAGCGCATGCGCTCCGACCCCGCTGATGCTGCCTCTAAGTCTGGGTGCCGGGCGGGGAGGGGCGTGGAGGGGCGGGGCGGGGCGTGGAGGCCACGGACACAAAGGGCGGGGCTTGGAGGGGCCCGGGTAGCGCATGCGCGCCCACCCCGCTGATGCCGCCTCTCTGTCTGGGGGCGGGGCGTGGAGGGGCGCGGACACGAAGGGCGGGGCGTGGAGGGGCGCGGGTAGCGCATGAGCGCCCACCCCGCTGATGCCGCCTCTCTGTCTGGGGGCGGGGCGTGGAGGGGCGCGGACACGAAGGGCGGGGCGTGGAGAGGCGTGGAGGGGCGGGGCGGACGTGGAGGGGCGCGGACACGAAGGGCGGGGCGTGGGGGGGCGAGGACACGAAGGCCGGGGCGTGGAGGGAGCGGACACGAAGGGCGGGGCGTGGGTGGCGCGGGTAGTGCATGCGCGCCCACCCCGCTATTGCCGCCTCTCTGTCCACTCAGGGAACGCGGCGCCCTGATACACGGAGCCTGGACCTGCCGCCGCTGCCGCCTTTGCAGGTGTGTGTTCGCAGCTCTGCACTGTCTCCCCCGGCAGACGCCGGGCAGCTGCGGTAAGAGGAGCGCGTCCTGTGCGCACAGTCCCCGCTCGCAGGGCATTGCTCCTTGGTGCCCTCCAATGCGCAGAGATGTAGCTGGGCCAGGCGACAGGGAAATGAGAAGCTGGGTTGATCGACCACTTAGGAGAGTCACACTGGTTGGGAATCACATAGCATATTATCATTATTATTTAAGGTGGTTCCTAAGTTTACTCTGCCCTGACTGCTGGGTTTAAGTGTGTTTTCCAAACGGTGTCCTTGGAGGGCGCAGACTTGGGGGAGCTCAGCAGCTGGTAAGCAGAGCCAAGCCTGGCAGAGAGGTTGCCCACGCGATCTCCAGTGACTGCCCTACACCACGCCAACACCATCTCCTTAACTTTGAAATGAGGAGGGCACCGGAGCAGGACGGGGACAGGCGTGGATGGCCAGGCGCCGCCCTTTAGAGCCAACCAGGCAGTGCTCCCAGAGAAGGAAGGCACCTGGTAACCACCCTCAGACCTGCCAGGCATACGGAAAGCCAGGAGGGTGTGGAGAGCACATGGGGTGAACACTCATCTGTGAGAATTCTGAGCAGGGAGCAGACTCAAGGCACATGCTTCCCTTGTTAAACTCAGGAACACGAATTTCCTGGGTCAGAAAACAGACTTAGGAAAAGGAGGCACAGCATTTCCATCCCACAACCTGCACCGTCTCCCGTCTTCCGCACGCTCTGCCTGGACTCCAGTGAGAAGCACAGTGAATGAAGGCAAATCCCTTCAGCCTCTTCATCAGCCCTGGGGGCCTTGGCTGTGCAGGGAGCAGTCAAAGCTCCCAGACCCCCTTTTCTGTTCCTCCGTCCACCTCTTCGACTCTGGCCAAATCCCACAGTTGAAGGGCATTTACTTCCTCATATCACAGCCCTTCAGCAGCACTCCCCACCCCTCTGTCCACTGTCAGGACTGCAGGGGAGGGGCGGCACCATGGGGGTGGACCCTCCAAACCAGCGTCCTGCCCCTGCCTTCCTGGTGGGCCCAGGAGTGGAGGAGCGCACTTAAGGACTACTCAGCTTCCAGCCCACCTTCCTGCCCCTCCCTCCCTGTGCTGCAGCCTTGGGGAGGATGAGCTGTCAAGACATGCTGAATGAAGGTACAGCCCATCAGATATTACATCAAAGAGAACATGCAGATGGAAAATTAGCACAAGAAAACATGGACAAACTCACTCGCCATGAGGGAAATGCAAATGAAAACCTGAGAGTTATCATGACTACCCACCTGTTAGGACAGCTGGTTAATATAAAATACAGTACTACATTTCGGGTGGGAATGTAAATGGAAGAGCAACGCTGGTAGGACAGTTTGATAGGTTCTATAGAAGTGAAACATAAACCCTATAACCTCGCAAGCACTCTCCTGGACCTTCATCCCAGAAATGAAAATTTAAGATCCCATGACTCACTCTGCACAATAGTTCACTGCAGGTTTATTTTTAATAGACGAAAGACTAGAAAGAAACAAAGGGGTGAAGAGTGCCTCTGTGAAGGGACGTTTCTGAACTATGGCAGCTTTCTGTGAATCTGTAAATCGACCCCTCTACCTCCCTACCTCTCTGTAGCAGGTGCTCCACCTGTCAGCACACCTCAGAATAGTCCCTAAGACTAGCAGTGCCACCCTGGCTCTCTGGATCTCCAAGTATACCTAACAGCCCCAGAACCCTAAGATGTGGGTGTCAGGCAGCAGTGAAAGAAGCAGGAGGGGTCTGGGGCTGGTCTGTTACTGGGCAGGTGCTGGGCTGTGATGCCCTGTGACCCTCAGGGGCAGAAAAGGCCAGGTGTGGGACAGAGACAGCACGCAGAATGTTGTCCTCCCAGAGCTGATGTTTTGCCTTGGGAGAGGAAAGGCCGGCACGAGGACCTGGCTCAGAGTGTCCTCCCCTTCTTCTCTCCCTCCCCTTGGCTGCATCTAACCCCTGTCCTTGAGGATCACCTCCCCAACCCCACTTTCTCTGGCCTCCTGCTAAAAAACCACCACCCCAACCAAGTTGCCCCCATTTTAGTGATGAGGGAAAGGGGATTCAAGAGGCGAGCAACTCTGGGGTACCAGCCACCCAGGAGCCTGATGTTTGTGGAAACCAGGGTATATTGAGCAGGGTGTGAGCAGCTAAGCACAGGAAGTTCCAAGTGCTGGGATCACATAAGCGACCCATATCCCCCTTACATCGAAGTGACCTGGACTCCACCAGCCTCCACACTGGCTCCTGAAAGCAGCGCTCTCAAATTAGCTCAGACACTATCCATCTTAGAAGTCAAGCCTCCCACTTCCTAAGGCCCCCAGATGTTCACTTCCCAACCCCAGAAGGAGCTTCTGCATGGCTCCATCCATTTATGCCCAGCTGCTATGAGCACACTGCCTTGACTGAGCTCAGCCCAGGGGCCACAGCTCTAGGCTCTTCCCATGCAACTTCAGCAGGAGCCACAGGTGGGCCCCAGCTCACAGGGATTTGCAACTCACCTGAGCTTCCAGCCCACATCCCTGGAGCTAAGAAGGAACAACATTTCTCAGGATGGGCCATCCTAGAATCTCACCTTCCTACTCCCTTCTGACCCCCAGTGTCCACTTTATCATAGAACCTTGGTTCTGCCTCTTGGAAGGGGTCCCTTTCCTTCATACCCAAGCAGACCCTACAGTCTGCAAGGTGCACCTATTCCCACCTCTCTCGCACTGTGCCTTACTCTGTGCAAACAGCCAGGCACCTAAAGCACCCAATCTGAATCCCGCATGTCTCCCCCAATTCCTGCGGTGTTTCTTTGGACAGAACAGAGCCCACCATCCTGGCCCCTCACACCACTCTGCCTACCGTCCAGACCCCACACCTTCTCACCGAGAGACAGGGAATGGTTCCATGCCTCTGGACTCCCTCACCCTGGTTCCCTGGCCTTGTAACATTTGCTCTTCAAAGGCCTCTATCACACAGGAACCTGTTGTGGAGAAACACATGCTGTCATGGCCACAGTTTGAAGCCAGAACATCAGTGTCCAAACTCAAGTTTAGCAACAATGTGCTGGGAGGTCTCAGCCAGAAAGGCTTTATGCAGAAATACCTGGATATAGACTTACTGCGTCTCCTTTTCTTCCAATAAGAACGGTGCTGAACTCAACAGCTGTGCTTGAGATCCAGAAATAAGTATGTCTGAATGTTTTGACGAGGCAGGCAGGTTATGCTGTGTCAGCTGGGCATGATTCACCGACACTTTCTCAGAGCCATGGAGACCCCTGCCCAGCATCAGGAGAACGTGATGACTCATAAGGGACAGGAGTGACTGCAAGCCAGGCTGCACATTACAATCCCCCAAGGATGGTTTTCATAAATTACTCATTCAGAAATGATTGTTTTTTAATTGTTTTTTTTTTAAATAACTATTTTTATTATTAATTAAACTAATATTCACATTTGTACCAACCCCCAATCCTGGACATGACCACACTTTTCCCAACTCCCCTTCTATGCTATCCTGGGTGGGTGCACAGGCGTCACACTCTGTAAGGCAGAAACTTCCAGGAAGACTTTCATTTGGATGAAGAACCTCTCCACCTCATGGAGCTGTGCCTGCCTCTCACTGCACTGCTTGGCCTCTTGTTTTAAGACCTCCACCTCTCCCTTGAGGATGGAGCACCTCTCCTTCAACTGGAGGATCTCAGACAATGTCTCCATAGTTCTCCAGGCCTGGGTCTCCCCAATGCCCTCCCATCCCCCCTTCTCCTTTCCTGCCCTGAATTTTAATACAAAGTCTTCAAACCACTGGACTATTTCATCTCCCACGGCATGGTGCCATTTTCTTCTGAGGAGGAGAACTCCCCCCAAAATGAATAATGCACAGATAGCAGGCCACATGGACATCAAGCTGAAGTAAATCCAAGGTGCGAAGGGACTCCAATGTCCCCTTGTCTGCAGAGTTGAAAGGCACGCATTCAGAAGAATTTGGGTTAGCCTGGTGTCCCCGTGTCTCTGTAGCGCAGTGATAGGTTGGAATGGAGGAATCACAGTTTGAAGACTCCCAGGTTTCCATGGATCCAATGGACACATCGGTGCAAGGCTGAGCAGGTTTGGAGGTCTCATAATGAGAGACCAAGTGGCAAGCCCATTGTTTGGGTGCTCTATGCTCTGCGGGAAAGGAAGAATCCAAATCCAAGGTCGCATGGTGAACTCACTGTCTAGTTGCCGGCTTGGCCTAGCACAGAGCTGCATTGTTGGTCTCCAGGTCCAAGGGTACATGGTGAGCCCACTGTCAAGGTATCTGCTTGGCCTAGCCCAGTGCTCTGTTATTGGTTGCCAGGTCCAAGGGCACATGTTAACCCTGTTGTCCAGGTTCCTCTTTGGCCTAATTGAGAGCTGTGTTGTTGATCTCCGGGCCCAAAGGCACCTGGTGCCCCTGCTGTTCACGTTCCTGCTTGGCCTAGTGCAGAGCTGCATTGTTGTTCTCCAGCTCCAAGAGCACATGGTGAGCCTACTGTCCAGGTGCCTGCTTGGCCTAATAGAGAGCTGATTTCTTGGTCTCAAGGTCCAAGGGCACGCAGTGAGCCCGCTGTCAAGGTTTCTGCTTGGCCCAGGATAGAACTGAGTTGTTGGTTTCCCGGTCCATGGACACATGATAAGGTGGCTCCTCAGGTACCTGTTTGGCCTAGCAGAGAGCTGAGTTGTTGGTCTTCCGGTCCATGGGCACATGGTGATCCTACTCTCAAGTTGTCTGCTTGGCCTAGCCCAGGGCTCCTTTCTTGGTCTCCAGGTCCAAGGGGACATGGTGAGCTTGCTGTTCAGGTGCCTGCTAGGTCCAGGATAGAGCTGAGGTGTTGGTTTCCAGATCCAAGGGCACGTGATAAGCCCACTCTCCAGGGGCCTGCCTGTCCTAGTAGAGAGCTGAGTTTTTGGACTCCAGTTCCAAGGGCATATGGTGATGGTGTTATTCAGGTGAATCCTTTTCCCAATACTGAGCTGGGATGCAGGACTCATGGTTTCTTGACCCTTGGCAAGCCTGGTATTCTCTGGAATTACTTGCCTTGTGCTACACTGGAGTGGCCTGTTTGTGGTAGGGCTCCTTGTCCACCCAGTGTCGGTGGGACTCATCTGCCCAGTAGTATTAAATTGGTTCAGAAGATTCCCAGTCTTTGTGTTCCTGGTTGGTGCTCTCTTACGGGGACTGATTTTCTGCTTGTTATACTTTGTTGGAGGGTTTGTGGTCTGTGGGCTCCTGGTCAGCCAGGTGTCTGGGGGATTACTTTGTCCACTGCTGAGCTGGTTCAGCCAGCTCGTGGTCTCAGGACGTGTGGCCCAAGGACTTGCACTGTGTCCAATGATGTGGTGATTCCTTCCCCCAGTACTTACTTGTTTTGTAAAAGTCCCGCTCTCCCTGGTGTCTGTAGGCGTTCTAAAGATTGTGGACATCAGGGACGGATTGACATTCAATTCATTCATGGTCCCTGTGCTGAGCTGGTTTGGAGGGCTCCAGAATAGTAATGTGCCCAGTGCTCCCTCAGGTTGTGGACTCAGCTTTCCTGTGCTGAGCCCTGTTGTGAACCCAAAGGTGTGGGAACCAGCTGGCTGAGAATCCATGGTGACCTGATTTCCAGTGTCCCACTGCCATGGGCCAAATGAGATGTGTTCCTGAGCAGCTGGGCCATCCTCATAGTGGGAAAAGGGTCCAGGAGTCGCCGGATGAAGGTTTGAGGACCTCAGGACCACACAGGGTTGCAAAGGTAGGTGCAAACATGAAGTTGGACTGCAGAGTGTTGGTGAACGGCCCAGGGCAGGAGGAGTGGGCAGAGGGCTTGCCATGGGCAGGGCAGAAAAAAGGTCAGAGAATGCTAGGAATAGCAGGAAGAGCTGTAGCTGAAGTGCCATCTCTCTCCTCTGTGCAGCCTTGGCTGTTGCCGAGCTTATAAAACAACTCTGGGGCAAGGGAATTCCTTCTTGTGATGTCACCACCATGCCCTGGCCAATCACCAGGGCGCTGTCACGTTGGCTTCCTTCGGGTGGTCAATCACCATGCAGTTTGGCTGGCCAATGGCTGATGGCTATCTCAGTGACCTTCCTGACATCATTGCCTAGAAACCTTGTTTTAAAGGAAAATAGATAAGCTTTCCTTCAAGATGAAAAATTCCTATTTGGGATGAATTCATAGTGAAGGTCATGGTGAGAGAAGAGGGAAGAGCAGAGAGGTGTTCCTGTTATGGGATGAACATGTCACCGGGATGAAAGGCACAGAATAGGGAATATGGTCAATGATATTTTAATTGTATCTCTGGTGATGGAGGTAACTACACTTGTAGTGAGTGTAGCATAAGGCAAATCTTGTCCAATCACTATGATGTCCACCTGAAGCTAACATGATATTTCGTGTCAACTATGCTTCAATTAAAAAAAAAAAATGAGTCCGAAAGTATATCTATAAAACAGAACTGAGTTTGTCTGGGAGTGACAGGAACCCAAATGCAATCCAGCTGGAATTAGGCTCCCTCAGGCTGTCTAAGGGCTGAAGGTAACTCTGGTCTCTTGGGGACACTCCGCTCTCCACTTCTGCATAACTTACTTCCAGTTCCCTTCTTTGCTGATTTCTGCTTCAGCTTCCTTTGCCAGCTTTTTCCTGTGCGCCCCTTCGCTTCGTGTTCATGCTCTTCTCCTCAGGATCCTCATGGGGAGAACCATCTATTCCCTGGCTTCAGACAGCACCTCTCTGGAGGACCTTGAGGATTCTTTTGTGGGTAAGTGTATAAAGTGCATTCCAAGGATAGGATCAATAACTGGCTATGTGTGATTTTAGTTTTGATCCATGAGTGTACAGCGTGGAAGAGCCTTGCCTCTGGAGCTATAATCACTAAAGGCTGACCTGTTTCTTGAGGATAAAGCTCATTCCCTGTTTCAATCTTATGTGCCTCTAATTCAGAAATATGTACCAGGGGTGACGTATCCTATCTCTGTGGTGTATTTATGAACTCTGTAATTCCTAGCTTTCCTACAAAGTTTGTTTTGTGCTCTCCCACAGTGGTGCTGCTGGAACACGATTGGGCTGCTAAGGCAAAGAAGCGTTTCTAACTTGTAGCATCAGAGACAGCAAGCTTTGAAGGGGTTGGGACGATGTGGTGATCTTTGTGTGACCTCACGAAGCACATGAAAACCCACGTTCTGAGTCTTGTGCATCTTCTTCCAGGTGGAATTTCTCCCGCATGTTGGCTTCCTAGACCAAGTCCTGAGGCAGCTGCTGCCAAGGAGGAGGAGGACGAGGATCTGCAGGTACTTCCAGGTGCTTCATTGGCATAGGGGATTGGGGGTACCAGGGTGTGGCCTGCGACCCTGGGGTGTGCGGCCATAGTGCGGGACCTGGGGGTGCAGGCAGGGACTCCAGGCTAGGCAAGCAGGGAGGTGGTTGTTAGTCTGAAAGGTAGCCCTCATTCATTCACCTCTGGATAAATACCTGGGTTGTTTCCATACCTTGGCTATTGGGAGTCCTGCTACAGTAAACGTAGAGGTGCTTTAGCTTCACACCGAGGGCACCCAGGCTGTTGAGCTGAAGCTGAATTGGGTACGACTGCCGTCACAGGCCTCTCTGTGCAGAGGGTGGCTGGAGTGGAGATGGATCAGGAGGTGAGGTATTCTGGGGTGCTCTGCACAGGGGGTACCCTGGTAAAACAGCTGTAGCTGAGGTGGGTGTGGGCTGGAGTGTCCCAGTGCTCTCTTCAGGGAATGCACTTTGGGATGGTAGCTATAGCAGAAGTGAATTCAGGATTGGGGGGCTTCTCTGTGCACAGGATCTCCTAGAAAGATGGCTGAAGCTCAGTGGGCGAAAGCTGGGGTGTCCCGGGGTCTTCAGCCCTACGAGAGTCTCGACAGCATTTGGGCTGGGTGGTCCAGGGCTGTCCACATAGGGGGCTCCTTGGCAGGGCTCCTGTAGCTGAAACAGTAGTGACCCAGGAGGTCCCGTAGCCCTCCTTGCAGGGGTGCCCTAGGAAGCCGAGTCGTGTAGGCCTGGAGTGTTCTGGGGTGCTGAGCACCTGTGTCCCCTCGGTGTGAGGTCTCACGCTGTGTTGAATGCTGACCAGGGTGCCCCAGTGTGTGCCAGCTGGGTTTGCCTTGTTGGCATAGCTGGGTCTAGAGTGGTCTTGGGACCCAGGGCTCAGCAAGGTAGTACCCTGGCTGGGGTGCTCAGACCCTGCTTCTGTCCACGTTCTCAAGGTGGAGTGGAATGTGACCATGGTGTTTGCCAGGACCTTGGCAGAGAAACACATCCAGCACTACCCCTCCCCATTTCGGGAAGCTTTTGGGGTGGATCTTTTACATTCTAGTTGCGCATTAAAATGCAGCTTCATTTCTGTGCCCCAGGCACACAAATCAGCTTACGGGCCCCAGAACTAACTCTCCCCACGGCAGTTGGCAGGCTGCTAGGCTGGGGTCCTCTGCTACGATGTCTCTGTTTCTCTCCTGTTGTGCAGAAGCTGTTCCGACTGCCCTCAGTTGTTCTTCGGGAGGATCTGCTCTATACATAGGTGGAGATTGGTGTATCTGGAGAAGGTGAGCTCTCCCGGCTGCTGTTCTTCCTCTTGTCTTTAGCCTTGGCATCCTTGGCTCCCTCAGGAGAAAATACCCCAAATGATAAAAGGCTGCCCAGGTGGTGTGTAGCCAAGACATCAGGCTGAAGCCAGCCCAGGCCAGAGGCCTGCAGGCCATGGAAGCACCAGCATCTGGGCACAGTGACCCTACATGGGTACTGCACTCTGGACCAGCCAGGTCTTGGCATCCAGCCCTGAATCACTGACATTAGGGAGTAAGACCCCAACAGAGGGAACGGCATTTCCCTTCACAGACACCCCACACCTGGACCCTCTACCGGAGGGGGGATTTGTGCCTGGGTAGTAGCCTGAAATTTCTCACGTCTGGGTACAGATGCCCTACTTTTCTGGTTTGGGTGGTTCTTTGTGCTCCGTGGCCTGATCTTCCAAGCGTCTTACAGAGTCACTGCCTGTGTTGGGTTGGGAGGGTCCATGCGGCCACTTCTTCCCTGTTTGGCAATGGGGGCACCGCTTGGGAGCCACGTACCTGGTCACGGTGCGTTGCCAGGAGGCAGGGGGATTTTTTTGCGTCCCGTGCACGGTCTGCATCCTCCGTGCTCACATTCTCGGAAGGCAGTATGGGGTGCGGTGCTCGGGGCCTGGTGCACAAAGCTTGCAGCCAGCTCCTCTGGACCAGGCAGGGATGCTGAGTGGACAGGCAGAGGCGGCCTCTGGGACCAGCGAGGGAGAGCGTGGGGCGGGGCACCCCCGATGCGTGTGGGCGGGTGTCAGAGGGCGGGGAGTGGGCTGGGCAGGCGGCCTCCGCCTGGGGAGCGTCTGCAGGGGCGCAGGGGTTCGGAGGCTCTCCGTGTGGGTCACAGTGTCCCGTTAACGAGCGTGGGCTCTGTTCTGCAAACCGTGGGTTGGAGCAGGGCCGTGGGCCGGCATGCACGGCGCCGTGATGGAGGCCGGGCTGCTCCTGGCTGCGTGTGTGCGGTCGGGCGCCCGGGGGACGGGCAGGCCGCAGAGGTGGAGTCCTCGCTCCCCCCGGAGCGCTGGGGTCCTGGCTTTGGTGACTGCTTGCACCAGGACCCCTAAATCACCACCAGGCCCTGGCGGAGCAGGAGGCGATGTCCCCGCCCCCCAATCCCTGCCCTGTCGCCAGGCAGCCTTCTTCACCTGCGGTCCCTGCCCGAAGAGCAGGCGGCTGTCCCCGCCCTCACCCACTGGCCAAGAGCCAGGCAGTTGTCCTCACCCCGCTCTCGCTGGCCAATCACCATTCCACTGTCGCCGCCCCGCTCTCCCTCACCAATCAGCAGGCAGCTTTCTCCGCCCCTTTTATGCTTGCCAATCATCAGGCAGCTGGCCCCGCCCCCCTCATCCTGTCCTATCACCAGGCAGCTGTCCCCGCCCCTCTCACCCTGGCCAGTCACCAAGCAGCTGTCCCCGGCCCTCTCACTCTGACCAGTCACCAGGCAGCTGTCCCCGCCCCTCTTATCCTGGCCAGTCACCAGGCAGCTTTCCCCTCTCCTCTTATCCTCGCCAATTAGGAGGCAGCTGGCCCCGCCCCTCTCACCCAGGTGAATCAGCAGGCAGCTGTCCCCATCCCACTCACACTGGCCAGTCACCGCACAGCTGTCCCCACCCCTCCCATCCTGGCCAGTCACCAGGCAGCTGTCCCCACCCCTCTTGTCCTGGCCAATGAGCAGGCAGCTTTCCCCGCCCTTCTCATCCTGACCAGTCACCAGGCAGCTGTCCCCGCCCCTCCCATCCTGGCCAATCAGCCCGCAGCTGTCCCAGCTCCTCTCATCCTGGCCAGTCACCAGGCTGCTGTCCCCGCCCCTCTCATCCTGGCCAATCAGTCCGCAGCTGTCCCCGCCCCTCCCATCCTGGCCAATCACCAGGCGGCTGTCCCCGCCCCTCCCATCCTGGCCATTCACCAGGCAGCTGGCCCCGCCCCTCTCACCCTGGCCAGTCACCTTGCAGCTTTCTCCGCCCCTCCCATCCTGGCCAGTCACCAATCAGCTGTCCCTGCCCCTCTCATCCTGTCCAATCAGCAGGCAGCTGGCCCCGCCCCTCTCACCCTGGGTTGCTGCTGGGTTCTCCGTGGCCCTGTAGCTGCAAACCCCCAGGAACATGAAGGAAGCCATGCTGTGCTGCTTGCAGGTCCTGGAGGTGACAGCGCCTGGGGCTGGGCCTCTGCTGTTGCTGGGGCGGTGGGTGGGGGCGGGGGTTAGGGTTTCTCCTTCACTGATGAACTTAAACGTCAGTGCGAGAACTTCGAGCACAGGAAGAGAAAAGGCAAGGGGCACAGTGGGCAGGTGTGCAAACCCACCCAGATCCTCCCAAACAGAGGCGCCTCTGAGTGGGGAGGGACCTGCAGGTCTGGTGGCCTGGCCCGCAGGGTGGTTACTGGAGACGTCAGCCATCGAGCTCAAGTCAGGAGCTTGCCCGGTGCAGAAAGAGGGGAAATGAACTCTCGGGCCTTAGGGCACAGTCGACCCTGTGATGCTGAAGCACTGGAGTCAAGGACGAGGACAGTCACTGCCCGGGAAGCTGCTGTGCTGAAATCAAAACCAGGATGAGTTCCCCGAATGGCACGTTAAATAGACACGAGCGACATTTCTCTAAAGAAGACTTCCAGATGACCAGCAGACACATGGAAATATGCTGAACGTCACTCATCGTTGGGGAAATCCAAATCCAAACCACGGTGAGCGGCGACCGCACACCTGTCAGAATGGCTGACATTAACAACACAGGAGGCAACAGGTGCTGGTGAGGATGCGGAGGAAAGGGATCCTCCTGCACTGTGGGTGGGAATGCAAGCTGGTGCAGCCCCTCTGGAGAACAGCATGGAGGTTCCTCAAAAATGAAAATAGAGCTACCCAAATCCCAGGATCGCACTAGTAGGTGTTTATCCAAAGGATACAAACAGTGATTCAAAGGGGCACTTGCACCCCCTGAATGTTTATAGCAGAGATATCCACAAAAGCTAAAATATGGGAAGAGCCCAGGTGTCCATTGCAGATGAATTGATAAAGAAGATCTGCTCTATATACACATTGGAGTACTACTCAGCCATCAAAAATGAAGAAATCTTGCCATTTGCAACCAGGGGGATGGAACTAGAGGTTTCTATGCTAAGTGAAATAAGTCATTCAGGAGGACAATTATATGATGTCAGTCATGTGGAATTTAAGAAAGAAAATAGAAGAACACAGGGGAAGGGGGGAAATAAAGTAAGTCAGGGAGGTAGACAAACCAAAAGAGACTCTTAAAAAAATAATTTATATGGGAGAGCATGAGCGGGGTGAGGGGCAGAGGCAGAGAGAGAAGCAGTCTCCCCACTTAGCAGGGAGCCCAGCGTGGGGCTGGATCCCAGGACTCCAGGTTCATGACCTCAGCCAAAGGCAGGCGCTTAATGGGCTGAGCCACGCAGGCGTCCCAAGAGAGTCTTGACTATAGGAAAGAAACTGAGGGTGTTGGAGGGGAGATGGGTGGGGGACGGGGTAATTGGGTGATGGGTGTCAAGGGCAAGGCAGTTCCACCTCCGGCAAAGACATTTGGGAACCCCGGCAACAGGCCCCTCCCCCTGAAGATCAGCGAGAACAGCCAGCCAAGACAAGTTTACCGATCAATGAGAATGGCAGAACTCCAGCGCTAGGGGAATACTGCAGATAGAATTCATGGCTTTCTTACTATGATTCTTTAGCCTTTCAAAGTTAATTTTTTTAACTTTTTTTTTTTTTTTAATTTCTTTGTCCTTTTTTCAAACAACATCCTTTCAATTCGTTTTTGGAAACAAATATTTTTTTATTTTTCATTTTTAGAGTCATATTCTATCCCTTCATAATAGACACCCTTATTTTTGGCATATATATGTTGTTCTCTCTTTAAAATTTTGAGATACGGTTTCTTCTAACAGACCAAAATATACCCTAAATCTCTAGTGTATGGCTTTGTTCTAGTCTCCTGCCTGATCACATTCTCTCCCCCCCTTTTTTTAAATCCTCTTCTTTCTTTTTTTCAACCAACTTCTTATCAATTCCTCTTATACAATCGTTTATAATTTTCGTCTTTACACTCATACCCCATCCCTTCATAGTATTAATCCTTATTTTTGTACATATATAAGTTTTTCTTTCATTAAAATTTTGGGAGGCACTTTCTTCTAACAGAGCAAAACACTCCCAAAATGTAATGTGTGGCACTGATCTATGCACCATCCATATCATATTTGATCATATTCTGTTTTTGTTTTGTTTTTGTTTGTTTTTATCTTTTTTTTCTTTTTTTTTTTTCCCTTTCCCTTTCTTTTCCCCTGGTTTCAGGTCTTTTCTGATCTGTTCAGTGAATATTTTCTGGGGACATTGTTACCCTGTTAGCATTTTGTTCTCTCATTCATCTATTCTCCTCTGGACAAAATGACAAGATGGAAAAAATCACCTCAACAAAAAGAACAAGAGACAGTGCTGACTGCCAGGGACCTAATCAATATGGACATTAGCATGACATCAGAACTAGAGTTCAAAATGATGATTTTCAAGATACTAGCTGTGCTTGAAAAAAACATGGAAGATATTAGAGAAACCCATTCTGGAGAAATAAAAGAACTAAAATCTAACCAAGTCGAAATCAAAAAGGCTGTTAATGAGGTGATCAAAAATGGAGGCTCTAACTGCTAGGATAAATGAGACAGATGAGAGAATTAGTGATATAGAAGAACAAATGATGGAAAATAAAGAAGTTGAGAAAAAGATAATCAACTACTGGACCACGGGGGCAGAATTCGAGAGATAAGCAAAAGCATAAGATGAAACAACATTAGAATAATTGGGATCCCAGAAGAAGAAGAAAGAGAGAGAGGGGCAAATTAGAGCAGAGAACTTCCCGAATTTGGGGAAGGAAAAAGGCATCAAAATCCAGGAGGCACAGAGAACCCCTCTCAAAATCAATAAAAATAGGTCAACACCCTGACATCTAATAGTAAAACATAGGAGTCTCAGAGACAAAGAGAAAATCCTGAAAGCAGCTGGGGAGAAGAGATCTGTAACCTACAATGGTTGAAACATTAGATTGGCAACAGACCTATCCACAGAGACCTGGCAGGCCAGAAAGGACAGGCATGATATATTCAGAGCACTAAATGAGAAAAATATGGAGCCAAGAATACTATATCCACCTAAGCTGCCATTAAAAATAGAGGAGAGGTAAAAAGCTTCCAGGACAAACAAAAACTAAAGGAATTAGCAAACACAAAACCAGCCCTATAAAAAATATTGAAAGGGGTCCGAGAGAGCCTAAAAGCAACATAGACCGGAAAGGAACACAGACAATTTCAGTAACAGTCACCTTACAGGCAATACAATGGCACTAAATTCCTATCTTTCAATAGTTACCCTAAATGTAAATGGGCTAAATGCCCTAATCAAAAGACGCAGGCTATCAGAATGGATAAAAGAAAAAAAAAAAAAAAACAACACCCATCAATATGCTGTCTACAGGAGGCTTATTTTAGACGCAAACACCACCAGACAGAATGTGATGGGTGGAGAACCACTTGTCATGCTAGTGGTCATGAGAAGGTGGAGTAGCCATCCTTATATCAGACATACTAGATAGTAAACCAGAGTATAATAATGATAAAGAAGGACAGGATATCATACTAAAGGGGTCTAGGCCACAAAATATTTAACAATTTTAAATATTGATGCCCCTAACTTGGGAACACCCAAATATATAAACCAATTAATAACAAAATTAAAGAAAAACTTTGAAAATAATACAATAATTGGAAGGGACTTTAACACCCCAATCACAGCAATGCCGAGATCATCTAAGCAGACCACCAAGGAAATAGGTCTTTGCATGTCATACTGGACCAGATGGCCTTAACAGAAATGTTGAGAGCACTTCATCCTAAAACAATTAGTAGTAGTAGTAGTATTTCAGCTGCTGGGCTAGGTCAGACAGCTTTTGGTCTGAGGGCATGTGTTTCAAGGACTGGCACTGTGTCCAATGATGAGGCGAGTCCATCTCCCAGTACTTACTTGTTTCATAAAACTCCCTCTCTGCCAGGAGTCTGGAGTCATTGTACACATTTTGCACATCGGGTCAGATGGATATTCAATCATTCATGGTCCCTGTGCTGAGCTGAGTTGGAGGGCTCCAAAGTAGTAGGGTGCTCAGTGCACCGTCAGGATGTGGACTCAGCTTTCCTGTGCTGAGCCGTGTTCTGAACCCAGAGGTGTGGGGCCCAGGTGGCGGAGAATCCTTGGTGCTCTGATTTCCAGTGTCCCGCTCCCATATGAGAAATGGGAATGTGCCCCTGAGTAGCCAGGCCATACTCACAGTGTGAAACTGGTCTAGGAGTTGCCAGGTGCATGGCAGGAGGTGTGGGCAGGTGGCTTGGAATGGGCAGGGGCAGAGAAGTGGGCAGAGAATTTGAGGAATAGCAGGAAGAGCTGTGCCTAAGGGCCATTTCTCTCCTTAGTGCAGCTTCAGTCTCTGTGGGGCTTTTATAACAGCCCTGGGGCATCACAATGCCTTCTTGTGATGTCACAACTATGTCCTGGCCAATCACCAGGACATTCTCAGGTTGTCCCCATACGAGTGGCCAGTCACCAGGAAGCTCAGATTGCCAACGATCTATGGATTTCTCAGTGTCCCTGCAGACACCATTGTCTGGAAGCCATGTTTTAAAAGAAAGCAGATTAACTTTCCTTCAAGATGAAAAAATCATATTTGGGATGTATTCATAGTGAAGTTCATGGTGAGGGAGAAAGGACTTCACCAGTAGAAAGCTAAATGTGTCACTCATTGTCACCATTCACTAAAACGCAGACACTGGTATTAATGAAGACATGGGCCATTAAGACCTCAGGAAACGTCACACTTCAGGGGTAAGTCGATAACATGGCAGTCGAGTAGATGCTACTCTCACTTCTTCCATCAAAGCTTAAGTAAAAGTGTAGAAAATGGTAGATATTATGTTTGGTATATCTTCGCACAATAAACATAAAACTAGAAAGGATAAAGATTTGTCAGAAGTCATTACCTGCTTGACAAAACAACATTCAGCTCTCATAGAAGGGGGGTGACAAAATCCAGCCTGTCATGAAGTTCACAGTCTTCATGTCCAGAATCCAACGAGAAAGATCAAGTGGGAGGAGTTAAGATTTATCTCCTCCCTCAAATACAGCTACAGTGTTATCAGATCATTCTGAACACCCAGGACATCAATCAAGTATCTGAGAAAACAAGTGCTGCAGGTCTACAAGTAGAAAAGTGACCACCGTTTGGAAGGTAGGAGGTGTGCAGACATGAATCTGGTGTGACATAGCTGAGGATACAGGGGAGGGGAGGGGGCTTGAGGAGGATACGGCAAAGTTTTATAAGCAGCAGAGCACAAAATGGTAACATTTACAAGTTTGCTCTTTTGGGGGTGTTCCTGGCTTAAAGGTGCTTATTTGGGGAAGCCAGGTGGAACCCTGGGTGTGACAGAGTGGTCTCAGGATCCCTGGAGTCTCATGAAAATGGCAGGTGCCTGAGTGTGACAGAGTTCCCAGACTTCTAAAAGTTAAAAATAGAGCTATCTTATGACCCAGCTTTAGGAACGGGAACCCTGCCTGAGAACAGTGAGTCTAGCTGCCAGCTTTCTGCTTTGTATTGCCATAAACTGCTAACCGATTCATGGTTGTGCGATTGATTTCCTGACATAGGGTGGCAAAAGGCAGCAGCATGGGAGATCCTCCACGAGAGGAACCACACGAATCCAAGCTGAACATTTGGAGTTTTGGAACTCAGTCCCATGCCTGAGCTAAAAACGCTTGGACACAGGCAGGGTGAACATATGGTTTTGACGGTAACCGGGGAAACAGAGAGATGGATTACAAAGAATGAGAGTTGGACTTCTTTGCTGATTTGGATGCCTTATATTTCTTTTTGTTGTCTGATTGCTGAGGCTAGGACTTCCTGTACTACGTTGAACAGCAGTGGTGAGAGTGGACATGCCTGCCGTGTTCTTGCACAAAGGGGAAAATCTCTGTTTTTCCCTTTTGAGGGTGACATTTACTTTGGGTCTTTCCTATATGACCTTTATGATGTTATGTTTCCCCTCTCTCTACATGGTGGAGTTTTTTTCATGAAATGATGCTGTATTTTGTGGAATGCTTTTTCTGCATCTATTGAGAGGGTCCTGTGGTTCTTGTCCTTTCTTTTTCATGTGGTGTTTCATATTGATTTGCAGAGGTTGAACCACCCTTGCAGGCCAGGAATAAATCCCACTTGGTCGTGGTAAATAATCCTTTAACTGTGTTGGATCCTATTGGCAGTATCTTGGTGAGAATATATGCATCCTTGTTCAACAGGGATACTGGTCTGTAATTGTCCTTTTAATGGTGGTCCTTGTCTGGTTTTGGGATCAAGGTAATGCTGACCTCATAGAATGAGTCTGGTATTTTCCTTCCATTTCTATTTTTTGTAATAGTTTCAGAAATATAGGTATTAATTCTTCTTTAAATGTTTGGTCGAATTCCCCTAGGAAGCCATCTGGCCCTGGACACTCGTGTGTTGGGAGATTTTTGATTATTAATTGAATACTTTGTACTGGTTTGGGGTCTATTCAGGTTTTCTATAACTTCCTGATTCAGTTTTGGTAGTTTATGTTTCTAGCAATGTATCCATGTCTTCCAGATTGCCCAATTTGTTGAGATATAATTGGTCATATTTTCTTATATCTGTTTGCATTTATTGGGTGTTCGTTGTGAGCTCTCCTCTTTAATTTAGGTGTTTATTTATTTGGGTCCTTTCCCTTTCCTTTTGATAAGTCTTACTTGAACTTTACCAATCTTATTAATTCTTTCAAAGAACCAGCTCCTAATTTCATTGATCTGTTCTACTGTTTTGTTTTGTTTTGTTTTAATTTCTTTATCATTGATTTCTGCTCTAATCTTTATTATTTCTCATTTCCTGCTGGATTTAGACTTTATTGTTTATTTTTTCTCCACGTTCTCTAGGTGTGAGCTAAGGTTGTGCATTTGATACTTTTCTTGTTTCTTGAAGGGGGCCTATATTGCTATATACTTCCCTCAAAGCACTGTCATTGCTGCATCCCAATTATTCTCGACTGTCATGTTTTCATTTCCATTTTCTTCCATATTTCCATTTTCTTCCATGTATTTTTTAAAATTCTTTATGTGCGTTTGACCCATTAATTCTACAGTAGGACCTTTTTAACCTCCATGTGTTTGTGGTCCTTCTATTTTTTTGTGTGTTTGGCTTCAAGTTTCATCACCTTGTTCTCTGAAAAAATGCATGACACGATCTCAAACTTTTTCAAGAAGTTGTAGCCTGACTTAGACCAAGTATGTAATCCATTCTGGAGAATGTTCCATGTGTACACAAGAAGAATCTAATTTCTGCTGCTTTAGGATGAAATGCTCTGAATAAGTCTTGAATATATATCTAGTAATATATCTATCTAGTAAGTGCAGCTGGTCCAGGGTGTCATTCAAAGCCCTTGTATCCTTGGTTATCTTCTGCTTAGATAATTCATCCATTGCTATGAGTAGAGTGTTAATGTCCACCACTATTATTGGATTATTATCAGTGAGATTCTTTAATGTGATTATTAATTAATTTATACATTTGACTGCTCCTAAGTTATGGGCATCAATATTTACCTTTGTTAGATCTTCTGGTTGGATGGCCCTTTTATGATGATGTATTGTCCTCCTACATATCTTTTAATCTGTGTTTTAAAATCTGTTTCTTCTGGCATAAGATTCCAGCTTTCTTTTGATGTCCATTAGCATGATAATTTGTTCTCACCCCCTCATTTTTAAATCTAGAGGTGTCTTTGTATCTAAAATGAATCTCTTATAGGCAGTATATTGATGAGTCTTTTTTTTTTTAATACCATTTTTTAAATCCATTCTGACACCTTCTGTCTTTTGATTGGACCATTTTATTTATTTATATTTATAGTAATTATTGAAAAATATGAATTCAGTGTCATCGTGTTACTTGTAATGTTGCTGTACCTGTTGATTTTCTCTGTTCCTTTCTGGTCTTTGTTACTTTCGGGATCTCTTTCTGGTCTATGTGTCCCCTTTAATATTTCTTGCAGGGCTGGGTTGGTGTACATGAATTCCTTTAATTTTGTTTATCTGAAAAACAGCCTAGCTGGATATAGTATTCTTGGCTGCATATTTTTCCAATGTAGCACATTGAATATGGCAGTCCTTTCTGGCCTGTCAGGTCTCTGTGGACAGGTCTGTTACCAGCCTTATCTGTCAACCTTTGTAGTTTCAGAACATCTTGTCCCAAGCTGCTTTTAGGATTTTCATTTATCTTTGAAATTTGCAAGTTTCACTATAGTATGTCGTGGTGTTGACTTCTTTTTGTTGATTTTGAGGGGAGTTCTCTGTGCCTCTTGGCTTGAATGCCTGTTTGTCCTCTTGCTTTAAGAAAGTTCTGAACTTTAATTTGTTTGAATAAACCTTCTGCCCCCTTTGCCTACTCCTCTTCTGGGACTCCTTCAATACAGATATTATTTCACTTATGGAGTTGCTGAGTTCCCTATGTCTACCTTCATGATCTAATAGTTGTCTTTCCTATTTCAGTCGTGATAGTACGCATATTCAGCTTCCTTATTTTCCATAACTTTGTCTTCTGTATCACTGATTTCCTCTTCTGTTTCATTCACCCTCATTTTTATGGCCTGCACATGAGACTGCATCTCAGTAATACCATTTTTATTTTCGGCCTGCCTAGATTTTAGAATTTTATGTCTACAGTCAGGGATTCTCTTGTGTCTTCTATGCTTTTTTCAAATCCAGCTAGTATTTTTATAATCTTGGTTTGGAGTTCTAGTTCAGATATCTTATATCTGTATTGACTAAATCTGTGGCTACGAGCACTACCTCCTTTCTCTTGTGTTAAATTTCTCCATCTCCTCAAATTCACAACCTAAACTTATATCTAAAGGACATAGAAAAGGAACAGCACATAAACCCTATAGCAAGCAGAAGAAGGGAAAGGTTTGGATCACAGATATATGATATAGAGAAAAAGAAAACAAAATAGTAGAACAGATCAATGAAACTAAGCTGGTTCTTTCAAAGAATTAATAAAACAGATAAACACCAAGGCAGAATTCTCAAAACGAAAGAGAAAGGAATCAAATAACCAATATCATGAATGAAAGAGGAGAGATCACAAACACCATCACAGAAACACAAACAATTTTAAGAGAATGTTATGAACATTTGTATGCCAACAAAGTGGTCAACCTGGAAGAAATGAATAAATTCTTAGAAACATGCATACTATGAAGACTGAAAGAGGAAGAAATAGGCAATTTGAACAATCCAAAACCCACAAAGAAGTTGATTCAGTAATCAGAAATGTCCCAAAAAACAAAAGTCAAGGGCCAAATGGCTTCCTAGGGGAATTCTTTCAGACATTTATAGAATAAGTTAATACCTTATTCTTCTCAAACTGTTCCAAAAAGTAGACACGGAAGGAAAACTTCCAAATTCATTCTATGAGTGCAGCATTACCCTGGCACCAAAACTAATAGAATAAACTAAAAAAAGAACAGGTCATTACCTCTGATGACTATGCATGCAGATATTCTCAGTAAGATACTAGGAAATCAAACCCAACAGTCCATTAAAAGAATTACTCACCATGAGCAAGTGAGACTTATTCCTGGGCTGCAAGGGTGGTCAATATTCAGAAATCTATCAAAGTGATACAGCAAATTAATAAAAGAAAGGGTAAGAACCATATGATCCTTTCAGTAGGTGCAGAAAAGAAAACAAAACAAAACATTTAAAAAAGTAGAGCATCCATTTTATGTAAAAGGCTTCAACAAAGTTGGGATAGATGGAACAAAAGTCAACACAGCAAAAGCCATATATAAAGACCCATGGCCAATATCATCCTCAGAATGGGAAAACTGAGAAATTTCCCATTACAGTCAGGAATAAGACAGGGAAGTCCACTGTCACCAATATTATTTAACATAGTACTGGAGATCCTAGACTTAACAATCAGGCAACAAAAAGAAAATTACAAAACAAAATACAAAACATCCAAATTGGCAAGAAACATGTTCAACTTTCAGTATATGCAGATGACATGATAGTCTAGGTATAAAACTTAAAAGACCCTACCATCAAATTGCTGGGCTGATAAATATGTTCAGCAGTGTTGCAGGATATAAAACCAATATGCAGAAATCTGTTGCATTTCCAGTAATGAAGCAGCAGAAAGAGAAATCAAGGAATCAGTCTCATTTACAATAGCACCAAACCCAAGATTCCTAGGAATAAACCTAACCAAAGAGGTAGAGATTTCTACACTGAAAACTATAGAACTCTTAAAGAAATTGAAGAGGACAAAAAGAAATGGAAAACCACTCCAGGCTAATGGATTGGAAGAATATGGTTAAAATGTCTATACTACCATGACCAATCTACACATTCACTGCAGTCCCTTTCAAAAACGAGCAGCATTTTTCACAGAACTAGAACAGGTAAGCCTAAAATTTGTATAGAACCACAAAAGACTCTGATAGCCAAAATAATTCCAAAAGAGAAAAACATAACTGGAAGAATCACGTTTCCAGATTTTAAGCTCTATTACAAAGCTGTAGTCATTGAGATAGTATTGTACTGGTGCTTAAACAGACACATAGATCAATGGGACAGAATAGAGAACCAAGAAATGGACCCTGGACCAATCTTCAACACATCGTGAAAAAAAATATCCGGTGGAAAAAGAAGACAGTCTCTTCCACAAATGATGTTGGGACAACTGGATTGCATGATGGCAGAAGAATGAAACTGGACCATTTTCCTAAACAATACACAAAAATAAATTCAAAATAGTTGAAAGACTTAAATGTAAGACAGGAAACCATCCAAAACCTAGAGGAGAACACAGGCAGTCGCTTCTTTGCCATGAGTCATAGAAATTTATCAAGAAATATGTCTCCTGAGGCAAGGAACCTAAAGCAAAAAGGAACTATTGGGACTTCATCAAGGTAAAAGCTTCTGCACCCTAAAAGAAACAATCAGTACAACTAACGGCAACCTACAGAATGGGAGAAGGTATTTGCAAATGTCTTAATAGATGAAGAATTATCATCCAAAGTCCATAAAGAACTTAAACTCAGGACCCCAAAATTTAATTTTCCAGTGAAGAAATGGGCAGAAGATATGAACAGACATTCTTCCAAAGAAAACATACAGAGAGCTAACAGACAGATGAAAATACTCACAACAGCATTCAACTTCATGTAAATGCAAGTCAAAATCAAGACGCGATACCCCCTCACAACTGTCAGAATGGCTAAAATTAACAAAACAGAAAACAACAGATGTTGGCGATGATGTGGAGCTAGAGGAAGCCCTGACACTCTTTGTGGGAATGCAAACTGGCACAGCTACTCTGGAAAACAGTATGGAGGTGCGGCAAAAAGTTAAAAATTGCACTACCAAATGACACAACAATTATACTGCTAGGTATTTAGCTGAAGGACACAAAAATACTTATTTCTAAGGCCACATGCATCCCCATGTTTATAGTAGTATTATCAAGAATAGTGACATTATAGAAAGAGACCAAATGTCTGTCAACTGATAAATATGCAAAGGTGTTACATAACACATTCAGCAAAAGAATGAAATCATGTCAGTCAGAGAAAGGCAAATACCATATGGTGTCACTCACATGTGAAATTTAAAAACAAAACAGATAAACAGAGGGGTATTAAACTACAACACAGGACGCCTGGGTGGCTCAGTCATTGGGTGTCTGCCTTCAGCTCAGGTCATGATCTCAGGGTCCTGGGATCGAACCCCACATCAGGCTCCTTGCTCAGCGGGAAGCCTGCTTCTCCTCTCCCACTGCACCTGCTTGTGTTCTCTCTCTCGCTGTGCCTCTCGCTGTCAAATAAATAAATAAAATCTTTTTTTAAACTACAACAAAAACATCAACACCAACATCAACAAGAGCAAAAGGGAAGCAAACCATAGGGACATGCTAAATATAGTAGGCAAATTGAGGGTTGATGGAGAGATTTGGAGGGGGATGTGCTAAATTCATTATTGGAATTTAGGTGTTGCGATGAGCTATGGGTGTTACATGTAAGTGACGAAGCATTAAATTCTACACCTGAAATCAATTTCACCATATATGTTACCTAACTAGAATTTAAATAAAAATTTGGAATTAAAATAACAACTTTGCACATAATGAACATGTATAGACTTATTCTAATATCATTAGCACACACATTATTTGATACTTATATGGAGCATACACCAAAATAGATCATATTCTGAGCTGCAAAATACACCTTTACAAAGGTAATAGAAGTCATATAGTGTCTGTTGGCCGAACATAGTGGAATGAAACTAGAAATCAATGTCAGAAAGCTAAATTAAACATTCCGTCATATGTGCGGATTAAACACGTCTAAATAACATGGGGAAACACATAAATCTCAAGAAACATTTTATTTTTCTAAAGTTTACTTATTTATAATCTCTACAACCAACATAGGGATTGAACTCACCACCCCAAGGTCAAGAGCCACATCCTCTTCTGACTGAGCCAGCCAGTTGCCCCTAAACTGTTGAAATACATAAAAATAAAACAAAACTTAGTGAATTTTATGGGATGCAGAGGCACAGTGCTTACTTGGAAATGTGTTGTGTTGAATGCATGTATTAAGGATGAAAAGTCTAATATCAATAATTTACTTTCGCATCTCAGGAAATATAAATGCTAGATCAAATTAAATACATTGTAATGAAAAAGAAGAGAAGATAGGAATAATAAAAATTAGAGGAGAAATCATGAAATCAATAGAGAAAATCAATAAAATGGAAAAAAAATAACATATTCTTTGAAATTAGGTGATTGGGATTAAGGAGTGCCCTTGTTGGGATGAGCACTAGGTGATTTATGAAAGTGTTGAATCAATATATTGTACACCTGAAAGTAATATTACACTCTGTGTTAACTGAGTAGAATTTAAATAAACACTTACAAAAATGATTAATGAAATTAATAAAACTCTAATCAGGCTAATTAAGTAAAATGTGAGAGAGAAGACACAAGTTATTAATAGCAGAAATAAAAGAGGGGACATGATTACTGCTCCCATTGAAATTAAAAGGATAGTAAAAGAATATTATAAATAACTCTATGGTGAGAAATTTAATCATTTAGTGGAAATGGGCAAATTCTTTGAAAGACACAGTTTGCCAAAACTCATTAAGAAGGAATAGACAAAATGAATAGGTCTATGTCTATTGAATAAATTGAATAAATAATTAATAACCTCCCAAAACAGACACACAGGCCCAGGTGGGTTCCCTGGCAAATTTTATTAAACTTTGAAGGAACAGATTAAATTAATTATCTACAATTGCTTTCAGAGTATAAAAGCAACTGAAACATTTCTGATTCCTTCTGTGATATCACCATTACCTCATTATAATTCCAACAATGACAGAAGAAAACTACACATCAGTGTCTCTTATGAACATAGATGCAAACAGCCTCAAAAAATTATTACACATTGAATGCAACAATGTATAAAAAGAATTATACACCACAATGATGTGGATCTATTCCTGGTATGAAAGATCGACTTAACATTCCAAAATCATTTAATGCAATTCATTACATCAACAGACTAAATTATAAAATAATCACAAGTCCATATTAATACATAAAATCCATTTTACAATATCCGATACCCACTCAAAAATTAAAACTCTCGGGGTGCCTCCACATCAGGCACCCTGCTCCATGGGAAGCCTGCTTCTCCCTCTCCCACTCCCCCTGCTTATATTCCCTCTCTCGCTGTGTCTCTCCCTGTCAAATAAATAATTAAAATTAAATTAAATAAAATTTAAAAACCTCTCAGTAAACTGGGGCAATAGAGGTAACAGTTCAACTTGAAAAAAAGAAAATACCTACCAGAAACTTCCTGCCAAATTTATACTTAATGGTAGGAAACTGGAAGCCTTCCCACTAAGATCAGGAGCAAGGCAGATATGTTCCCTCTCACTACTCTTTTTCAGCATTGTGCAGAAAGTAGTAAGAAATACAATTAGACAAGGAACAGAAAAGAAACGTATATAAATGGAGAAGGAGTTGACAAAAGCACTCGTGAAAATAATAGGTAATTTACCAAATCTGCAAGACAAAATTTTAATATACCAACTGCAACCCTGCCGTATGCCATCAATGAACAAGTGCAATATGATATTGAAAACACAATATCATTTACATTAGCACTAAGGGGGAAAAAAAGAAAAAAAGGAAGAAAGAAAAAGAAAGAAAATTGTTGGGTACAAATGTAATACAATATGTACCAGATCTCTATGGAAAATGGTACAGAATTCTGATGAATGCAATTAGAACCGAATAAACGATGAGATGTTCCATTTTCAAGGATAGGAGAACTTAATGTGAAGATATTGGTTCTATTTGTTTAGATTTAGAGATCTAAAGAAATAGCAATGAAAATTCCATCAAGTTATTTTGCGGACATTGACAATGTGATTATATACTTATGTGGGAGAAAAAAGAGCTAAAATAGCCAACACTGTATTAAAAAGGAAGAATGTTGAAAGATGAGTGATATCCAAATTCAAAATTTTCTACAAAGCTGCATAAATCATGACTGGCTGTCTGGTGTGAGAATAAATGAAGACATCAATGACAAAAAAAAAAAAAAAAAAAAAGGCCCAGAAAAAGACTCACATGAATATAGTTAACTGATTTTTGTCAAAGAAACAAAAACAAGACAATGAACCAAATATTGTCTTTTCAGAATGACGCTGGAACAACTGGACATCCTGATGTAAATAAAGAAATTAATTAAATAAATCTAGAAAAACACTTTGGGATTGGGCTGGTTCAGGTGCTCCTTTGGGTGCATCCAGACTGGGTGACCCTAGCCTTTGAGGGCAACTTCAGAATCCAATACCTTGCCTTGGCGTGCTCTAGCCACTAGATATCTGTGTCCAGGGCCATATAGCCATGCATCTAGATGCAAAGGTCCTCTTCATCCCACGTCTGCACTGGGTTCTAAATGCTGTCTGGTAAGCCAGATGCTGGGGCTGAGAAGAAAGAAGAGGAACACCAGGAAGTCACCATGACTCTAAACAGGTTGTTCCAAAGAGAGATTATGAACTTTCAATCAGCGGCAAACTGGCTTCCCTAAGCTGCATAAAAGGCCATAAATCATGAATCTGATGACTGGATGGAAACCCGGTGAGGAAGCACACTGTTCTGTGACTGGGGAGGGAAGCGAACAGTGCTTATGAAGGAGGTGCAGAATATACTTTGCATCGTAGGACAGAAGACAGGTTCAGTCTAGTCTAGACGCAAGATTCTCTTTTTCCCTCATGATAAGGAAAGCTAGCAGAAAGTGTATTTAAACCACTTCTTGAGCTTCAACTTTTTTGGATAATATACTGGAGAAACTGAAAAACAAGTCCAAGCTGATACATATATGCATAGCTTTTAATAATGTAAATACAACAGCCACATGTTAATCCACTCTGTACTGCTTTAAGTGAATATACACTGTAAAAACATTTGTTAGTTGAGGTGGCCTTTTTCTTTTTTTCTCTGAACAGGAATGTAAATGTCTATTTCACTAGAAATGACAAGTTTCTTTGTTTGTTTGTTTTGTTTTGTTTTTATCCAATGAAAAGTGAAATATAAGACAAGCTGATGACAAAGTATTTGTCTTCTACATCAGGCATTTTTATTTTCAAATACAATCCTCAACAACCCTCCCCAGCTAAGTCTTAGCCTGTTAAAGGAAGGCTTGGAGTCAATATGTGACGCTCTAGTCCCAGGGAGAGGCTTTTAGAGGACCTAGTCCAATCTTTGTTTTGTTCTTACAGAAAAAGAAACTGAAGTCCAGAAAGATAAAGTGGCTTGGCCAAAATCACATGGATAGCGACAGAAACAGGATTAAAACACCAGTGCTGTGGGTCTCAGAACGAATCAGTAAATTAAGGACAGGCACCAGGATGACACAAAGGACAAAATTCCCTTCTCAAATCTTGTCCTGCAGCAAGGCTGGGGAGGCACCAGGATGACACAAAGGACAAAATTCCCTTCTCAAATCTTGTCCTGCAGCAAGGCTGGGGAGGGCCTGAGACCACAGTAGGAACCATAACTGGTCTACACTTCCTCGGAGTTATTTAGGCCCATCCAAAAAAAAAGAAAAAAAAAATGACGCTGGAACAACTGGACATCCTGATGTAAATAAATAAATCTAGAAAAACACTTTATATCCTTCACCAAAATTAACTCAAAATGCATTGTAGACCTAAATGTAAAATGAAAAACTACGAAGTGTGTAGATGATGACATCGGAGAAACCTAGATGATGCCGAGTGTGAAAATGAACATTAGATACAATACGAACACATAAATTATTTTTTAAAGATTTTTTAAAAGAAATCTCTACACCAAACATGGGGCTCAAACTTACAACCCTGAGATCAAGTATCATGCGCTTCACCAATGACAGCCATAGGTCCCGAGGCCTAAATTCTTACTATTATTTTAACAAATAGCTTAAGTATTTTATTTGTTTGCAACTAAGCTTGTTAACAGTATATAATGAAAATGTACAAAGAATAATGTTGCCGTTTTTGGGTAGATTTAAGTCAAAGATATTCATTAATAAGGAATCTTTGAGTAAGAATATTCCAGAATTTCTCTAAGCCATGTGATAGGAACACTGTCTCTGAATATTACCTTACTTTGGAAGGAACTGGCATACACTTGAATTAAACTCAGAATTTTTCAGAATGAGCCCTAATTAATAAAACTGTTCTCTATTCAAACTAGGACAATTTTAATAGAACTTTCCTTTCCAGAAACAAAAATAAAGGAAACAATGTATTTTGTAAAATGGGGTCCTGAACAAGTCACAGTAAAAAATAAATGTATACTGAACTTCCACCTCCTCAGAACAGAGGCTACTTTCTGTTGCACAGCCTTGGAAACAAGGTGAAGAACAGTCTGTAAGCAACTTTGGGCAGGGGGTTGCCAAAACAAAGCTCAAGCAGTTGAACATGCTCACTTCTCAGAAGAATTTGGGGGAGCCTGACCAAAAGGTCCAAATTCTGTTTTTAATAACTGATACAAAGGCAGAGGGGCTCCTCCCAAGTAGCAGGGCCACCAGGGGCTGGCCCAGCCCCACGCTCACCTGTGTTGGGCTCCCAAGCAAGCCCTGATGCTCCTGCTGCAGGGAGACCTTTTCTTTTTAGCGGTTCTGTGTCCAGGAGCTCTCTGTGTGAATGAGGTGAGCACAGACTCCACATGGGTATTTGAAGGCTTGGAATCAAAGTATTTTTCAACACGGTGAGGCAGAGTCCATGTGTCAAACGGCCCGTCTCCAGTTTGTCCTAATTCCTCACCACGCATTTGAAGACCTAGGACCATGGACCTTTGCTACGTCCTCAAATCACCCCTAATGTCCATCCTAACTTATGATTCATATTCTGTGCCTGGAAACAGTCCCTGTATTTAACAATAACACCTACAACATAAAACAATCTACCGTGACAACTTATATGGTCACAAAACATTAATGATCTTCTGTAGACCAAGCAAATGTTTTTAATTATAATTGTTGTGCATCAAATTCACAGCCAGAACCCCCAAGATCAAAAAAAAATATTTGCACAATTTTAATAATAACTTAAAATACACACAGACACACACAAACATATACACACACAGTCACACACACTTCTTACAGAACCGTGCTTGGGGAAACCGCATTTGTTGAGTGCCACGGAGGGCATATTTTGCTAAACTGCTGCTCCAGGTATTTTTTTTGGAAAATCTATCACAGTAGCGCACAGCTGTTTATTGGATGAGCAGAAAAGAAAGATATGCTTGTGGCAACCAGAAAGTTTTAAGGTCTTTCAAGTTGTATAAAATGGACCTGCAGAAATGTTGACATGTTCTCAGGATGCAAAGTTGGAGCTGAAATGTGGTAACAAACCAGTTGCAAAAAGTGTACAGCAGCCATCTCTTGAGGTCAAACCTGGTACCCAGATATGCAAGAAAGCTTCAGGACACATAGCTTGTTGTCCTTGTCCCATATCGTCACATAATCTGATCATGTGTGCATTTCACAAGAGGTTCATATTGTTCTGCTAGTTTGGTATTGAGGATTTGCTCATACTCCTCCCGGAATTTTCTCTTCGTAGTCTTTTAAGAGATGCTCACATATTATTCTGACTTGTCGGAGGGGAAGAGGGCTGGTCCTTCTTCATCCAGAAGGAACCTGGAGAACTAGGGGCTGTGAGTGCTGAGGAATGAGGCTGACTTTCCGAAGTACAAGCTTCACTCTGGAGCATAATAAAAATAAAATTAATAATAATAATAATAATAATAATAATTTAATTAATAATTCAATGATTTAATAATTTAATTCTTAAAAGTCACCCTCAGTATTAGGTGCTATGATGAGACACGATAGAAAGTTCAGAGTAAACCTCTGAGTAAATAAAGCAAACATTAAGTTCCTGTTCTCCCATCTGGACGGAGTAAACCAGGTTTCCCCACGTCCCCTCCATCTCTACAAGTCACTTCCACCACAGGCTCCATATATGGATTCCTAAGGACATATCTCCATGTTTATACCACGGGCAACATTTGAAATTTAATTTTCACATAACGATCATAAATAATTTACTTTTCTTCTAACATAATACACTTAATATAGTTTTCTAACAAAACAGCAAGTGAAAATAAAAACAATGAATTGATAAACACGATTAAAACTTATTCAACTGAAATCACAGGCAGATTTGGACCTAAAGAAACTGAATATTCGAAGCCTCTCACTTGCATAGACTCTTTCCAAAGACATATGTGAATTTTGTATTTGTATTTGTTTTCGTTTTTTTCCTTAGGGAGATCTTCCAAAACAGTGCATGAGCCGGAGTTCTCAAACCTAGATTTGCCCTTTAATATTCCAGAAATATTTCCTTAGTGATTGGTTTTAGGCAAGTGCTAAACAGCAAAGGGATTTCTCCTTAATTTAAAATCAGATGTTTGGATTCAAGTGTCAATGTTTTTGTCTAAAACTGTTAATGCTTGTCTCCTTAAAGGAGGTATTTTGTTTGTTAGATTTCTGTTTAGTTTTATGAAATTGTTATAAGGTATTTTATAGGAAAGTGATAGGACATGAACCATTTTTTTTTAATTGCATATTGTAGTTGGGAGAAAGGAAGATAAGACATATGTACTTATTTAATAGGAAGTTACATCCCATTAAGATCAAGCTGGAAGAAGCATGTGTATATTTCCTCAAAACTGTAACCTACCTCATCTTGCTCCTTGTTCTCGCATATACAGTCTATATTTATATATAATCATTATTCATATATGAAATTGACATGTTTTATATTTCATATTATATTAAATATAAAAATGTTTAATAATATTTATCAAGTACATAAATATATTTTATAATAAATATATTTTAATATATAAACATATATTTGCTTTTCCTTGAGCAATGGGTTGCCTTATGTTATCTCATAGAATTACCTACAGAGATTGGTTAGAATTCAATGTGTCTTTAATATTCCAAGAGTAATAGATCTTGATTCTATGGAATGATATTAAGTGAGTGCCACACCATTATCTAACTTCTTGTTTATGAACTTGGGCACAAAGTACCCTGATTGGTTACACTAGAGTTCAACCTGTGGACTTTCAGAAAGGTGAGGCTCCTACCTCCATAACCATGTTCATCTTCTTCAGACTATTTTTAGGAAAAAAATGTTGCTATGTTTAACACAAAACATCTCCTGATTCATGTACATCCTCTGGTCTATATACATATTTAAAGGTAAAATAGAATTAAGTAATATTTTTGCAAACCTATGAGTTAAAAGTTATTGGATTGTATTTTTTTTTTCCATTTGAACAAATATATTTTGAGAATTCACCCTGATCTCTCTTTATTTATTTTTTTTTTTTGTGATGGTAGCAGATCCAACAAAAATCATCTGCAACGAAGACAATGCACTTAAGTGTGCCCTAGGGATGAAATTTTCCCTAAAGTTCTTATGCAAACAATATATGAGGTTTCACCATGATTAGGCAGTGAGCTCATTTAAGATGTTAAAAGTCTTACATTATGGTTGAAAAAGTTACTTTTATGTTTAAATTCTACTTTCAACTGAATTTTTACACTAATGATAGAAGGCTTATTGTCTAACTTAAAAAAATAACAAAAATCTTACAAATTCATCATATGGTAATAGTCGCTAACACGTTTCAAATTATAGATTCTAAAAGTTTTCTTTTTCAATTTATTGTTCTGTTTCTTTGCAGCAGTGCCTCTCATTGAATAGCTTAATTATTAAGAATACATGTGGTTTGGGCGCCTGGGTGGCCCAGTCGGTTAAGCATACAACCCTTGGTTTCAGCTCAGGTCAGGATCTCAGGTCTGGAGATGGAGCCACCACTGGGCTCTGAGCTCAGTGTGGAGACTGCTTAAAACTCTCCCTCTCAGGCGCCTGGGTGGCTCAGCTGGTTCAGCGACTGCCTTCAGCTCAGGTCATGATCCAGGGGTCCCAGGATCCAGTGTGCTTCTCCCTCTGACCCTACCCCATCTCGTACTGTCTCTCACTCTCTCTCAATTAAATAAAATCTTTGAAAACAAAACAAAACAAAACCTCCCTCTCTTTCTCTACCCCAGCCCCCAGGCTCATGCACGTTGCTTTTCCTTCTATAAAATAAACGAATACATCATAAAAAAAAAAAAAGAGTATACATGGTTCTTTCTATCTAACTCTTTGGTATAGATGATCCTCAAGTAATATAATTTTATTAAAAATATATTCAAGAAATTGGTGTGACTTTCTTAGTACTACACTAAAACGGTAGCAGGAAACCATTTTTATATCTAATTTTGCACATCCATATTTCATTCCTTGATTAATATTTCAATTCAAGTAAAATATCCTAGAAGAATGGACTTTATATGAGGCAATATATATCAGTGGAAATGAATTTGAAATGCTTTATTTAATGAAATAAAATGTATATGTTTATCTGGTAGAAAATATGCTTTCAAGACAAGATCTTTAAAAAATTTTTTTTATTATTATTATTATTTTTTTTTAATCAAAGACATGGTTTTGTGAAGGCAAAGAACTACCATCCACAGGAACAACACTTCAGCCATCCAGTAACTGTTTAGCCTGCTGATTCCATTGAAGTAAGTTAGAAGAAATTGTAGTGCCTTGATGAGTTTACTACAACTCACATTTTGAAGTAAAACCTGCCACTAGTCTCAGACATTATATGTAAAAGTGTGTGTTTCATTCCAATGATGAGGTAGACTAAATTGCATTTTTACATGACTATATTTTTATAGGCATACTTCTGAACTGGCTAGGTTATAGTGATATTACTTAAGTGATTCGGCAAAAAGAATATAGAGGTATGCATTTGAGATTTATTTGGTCTTATATTGACTTTAAATCATCTCAAGTCTATGAGGACAAAGCGGTTGTGGGTCATCTTGGCGAAGTAACATAGAATCAAGATTAAGCAGTAGCCCAGTGTGTCCTCTCCCTGAGAGAGCATGACCTCCAGGATCCTTATATTCTTTTTTTCTTTTAAGATTGTATTTATTTATTTATTTATTTATTTATTTATTTATTTATTTACTTATTTATTTATTTATTTATTTATTTATTTACTTATTTATTTATTTATTTGAGAGAGAGAGGGAGCACGAGCAGTGGGAGGGACCGAAGGGCTGGGATGAGCCGAGTGGGGGAAGGGTTAGAGGGAGAGGGACTAGCAGACTCCCTGCTGATCAGAGAGCCCAAGTCAGGGTTCAATCCCAGGACCCCAAGTCAGACACTTAAGCACCTGAGCCACCCAAGCACCCCAGGATATTTGTATTCCTAACTGGAGTAGGAACATGTACATTTCTTCCTCATTTTATCATCAGAATTTTACATTATGCTTAGCAATACTCATATTCAACAATATGTTTAGAATGATCAGAGGTTGTAAAATAGGTAAAGTATTTCAAAAATGCAAATACATGGTGATAAATATATGCAGTTCTATTAAAATAAAATATTTAAGGGCACCTGGGTGGTTCAGTCAGTGAAGTGTCTGACTCTTAATTTTGGCTCCGGTCATGATCTCGGGGTCCTGAGATAGAGCCTCGTGTTGGGCTCCATGCCCAGCATGGATTCTCTCCCTCTTCCTCTGCCCCTCTCTGAAAAAGAAAAAATTAAAATAATAAAATTAAAAATTAAATTAAATTAAGATTTTGTAAGTTGTATAACCCCACAGCAGTGATGGTTATTAAAAACTTTATTTGGGGGGCTCCCGGGTAGCTCTGTTGTTAAGTGTCTGCCTTTAGCTCAGGTCATGATCCCAGGGTCCTGGGATCTAGCCCTCGTTGTGCTCCCTGCTCAGCGGGAGCCTGCTGCCCCCCTCACACTCCCCCTGTTTGTGTTCCCTTTCTCACTGTGTATCTCTCTGTCAAATAAATAAAATCTTAAAAAAAAATAAAATTAAAATAAATAAAATAATTATTTTTAATTTTTATTTTTTAAATTTTATTTATTTATTTACTTATTAGAGAGAGAGAGTGCACAAGCAGAGGGAGCAGCAGAGAGGGAGAAGCAGGCTCCCCACTGAGCAGGGAGCTAAATGCAGGGCACCAGCCAGGACCCTGGGATCATGACCTGAGCCAAAGTCAGATGCTTAATCAATTGAGCCATCCAGGCACCCCAACAATTTTATTTTTTAAAACATTATTTCATTGTTTTCTGATAATGTTAAGGATTAATCATATGTTTTATATCCAGTGATTTCAGTTATATTTCTCTACTTTTCATCTCTTGAAATGAGTTACTTAATACATTTAAATAAAAGCTACCATTTTTTTAAAATAAAAGTTTAATTCAAAATTCAAAGGAAAATTGGAGGGCAACAATGGAAAAATATTTGTGGATGATGAAAAGAATCAGAAGTGGCTCTCTATAATAGATACAATTACAAATTTAATTGCTTATTTGACAAGTTAAGTAGAAATTTGTGACTTTCAATTTATGGATCTAAGAGTAGTAAACTAGTTCCCAAATCTACCAAGGTTGTGAATAAACATGGCAATAGTGTTTCTTCTCTTGCTGACAGATGTTCTGATTTTGGCATAAAGCACACTTTAAGTGGATGTGATTTTATTTTTTTTTTAACTCATATTAAAGTTCATTATTAATAATGCACTGGAACTGCATTTATTTATTTATTTTTATTCTTATGTTAATCCCCATACATTACATCATTAGTTCTAGATGAAGTGTTCCATGATTCATTGTTTGTGCATAACACCCAGTGCTCCATGCAGAGTGTGCCCTCCTCAATACCCACCACCAGGCTAACCCATCCTCCCACGCCCCTGCCCTCTAGAACCCTCAGTTTGTTTTTCAGAGTCCATCGTCTCTCATGGTTCATCTACCCCTCCGATTTACTCCCCTTCATTCTTCCCCTCCTCTACCTTCTTCTTCTTCTTTTTTTTTTTTTCTTAACATATATTGCATTATTTGTTTCAGAGGTACAGATCTGAGATTCAACAGTCTTGCACAATTCACAGCGCTTACCAGAGCACATACCCTCCCCAGTATCTATCACCCAGTCACCCCATCCCTCCCACCCCACCCCCCACTCCAGCAACCCTCAATTTGTTTCCTACAATTAAGAATTCCTCGTATCAGTGAGATCATATGATACATGTCTTTCTCTGTTTGACTTATTTCACTCAACATAATACCTCCTGTTCCATCCACGTTGTTGCAAATGGCAAGATCTCATTCCTCTTGATGGCTGCACAATATTCCATTGTATATATATACCCCCTCTTCTTTATCCATTCATCTGTCGATGGACATCTTGGCTCTTTCCACAGTTTGGCGATTGTGGACATTGCTGCTATAAACATCGGGGTGCACATACCCTTTCTGATCCCTACTTTTGTATCTTTGGGGTAAATACCCAGTAAACACTCATTTTTCTCTTTTCCTACATCTATCAAGTAAAATACTGTTATTTATGTACTTACAATCCATTCTAGGTGATGTAGCCTAAAATGAGTCCTTTAAATTTATGAAAAATTTTAACAGCATTTAATGTTGTTGATACTTAGCAGAGTATTATCTTTTGGAATGAGAGGAGAGAGAAAAACTGTTTAGTTTTGGATATTTTTAACAAAAGGCCTAAGAACTATGTCCTTTTTGTAAAGAAAAATATATATTATTTATACATATAGTAAAATTTATTTGTAGTTATATAAATAAATCTGTATAAACTTTACGTATATATTCTAATTTGACAGGTTAATTTAAACTTTATTTACTTATATAAACTTTACACACTTTATATATATATAAATATACGTATATATGTACATATGTATACTAATTGGACAGAATGTTTTTAAGATTTTATTTATTCATTTGAGAGAGAGTGAGAGAGCACAAACAGGAGAGGCAGAGGGAGGAAGAGAAGCAGACTCCCTGCTGAGCTGGGAGCCCAATGTGGGGCTCAATCCCGGGACCCTGAGATCATGACCTGAGAGCCAAAGGCAGATGTTTAACCATCTGAGCCACCTAGGTGCCTCAATTTGACATAAATTTAAAGTATATTTAATACTGCTAGAACTTCATGGGCAATCAATTGTGGTTGACGTGTCTGACGATCAAAGACAAGTCAGCTAAAAGAAGGCAAGTGGCTGAATAACCACAGTCTGAAAGTTGTATTGCATGTAAAGTTTCAGATTATACCCAGAACATCCATGTACTAGTCTCTAAATATTAAAAGAACTATATTAAGAGAAGTTATTATCATTGTATTTTGAAGAGAATAAGGGTAGGGTATAGTCTAGATTTTTTACTTGGCTGACGGAAATGGTATGGAGGCATACTTCCATTTAAGATTATGTCATTTTTGTTAATTAAGCATATAAGATTTTTGAATGGGTTATGATCAATAGGCAATAACACTGTGTATGTGTATTTGTGTGTTATAAGTGTGTATAAAACCTGCAAATAGTTTCCATAACTCCTTTTTTGAGTACATTCATCTTATATCATCAGGTCATTGATTTTTTACTTCCTTTTCACTTTTTCTAATGTGCTAATTCCAAATTACTGTGATAAGGGATACTATTAACATTATTATACCAAAGATGTGTTTCATAATTAGAATTATTTACTGAGGACGCGTGGGTGGCTCAGTTGGTTAAGCGACTGCCTTCGGCTCAGATCATGATCCCGGAGTCTTGGGATCGAGTCCCACATCAGGCTCCTGGCTCGGCGGAGAGCCTGCTTCTCCCTCTGACCCTATCCCCTCTCATGCTGTTTCTCTCTCTCTCTCTCTCAAATAAATAAATAAATAAAATCTTTAAAAAACTTATTTACTGAAAAAGTTACCAATTATAAAAGTATTAGTTGAAAAAATATGAAAATGATTTAAGTTCATGATACTTAAGCAATTTTTAAAATATTTGTGTTACCAAAAATGTGTTATTGCACATTTAACCATGAAAGAAAGCAAGAGAAGAAAGCATTAGAGAAAAAAATACAAAAGCATCCACAAAACAAGTGATAAAAATACATATGTATGTATTTAATTATTAATAAATACATAAATAAATACACATACAAATATAATATATATGTATATATATATATATATTATTTGAATGTAAATGGGGTAATGGCTCCAGTCAAAAGACATAGTCTGTCAGAATGGATTAAAAAAAAATAAAAAAAACAAGAGCCATTTATATGCTGCCTATAAGAGACTCATTTTAGCCCTAAAGATACTTATAGATTGAAAGGAAAGGGATGCAGAAACATCTATCAAGAAAATGGTGTCAAAAGAAAGCTGGAGTAGCAATACTTATACTGGACAAAATAGACTTGAAAACGAAGATTGTAACAAGATACAAAAAAGGGCACTATATAATGGTAAAGGGGATAATCCAACAACAAAATATAACAGTTATAAATATGCACCCAACATGAGAGCACCCATAGCTATAAAGCACTTAAAAACAAACATTAAGAAACTAATTCATAGTAATACAATAGGAGTAGAGGACTTTACAACTCCACTTACATCAATGGACAGATCATCTGAACAGGAAATCAACAAGTTGGGGCTTCTGGGTGGCTCAGGCAGTGAAGTGTCTGACTTGATTTAGGCTCAGGGCATGATCTCAGGGTTGTGAGAGGAAGCCCCCGGGTCAGACTCCACTCATGGAGCCTGCTGAAGATTCTCCCTCTCCCTCTCCCTCTGCCCCACTGTCTAAATAAATAAATAAATAAATAAATAAATAAATAAATAAATAAATAAACAAGGAAACGATGGCTTTGAATGAACACTCGACCAGATGGATTTAACAGAAGTATTCAGAGCAGTCTATTCTAAAACAGCAGAATACACATTCTTTTCAAGTGCACATGGTATATTCTCCAGAACAGATCACATATTAGGCCACAAAAAAAGCATCAACAAATTCATAAAGATCAAAGTTATACCATGCATCTTTTTTTACCACAATGCCATAAAACCTAGAAATCAACCACAAGAAAAATAGACAAACAAAGAAAAAAACAAAACCAAACACAAGAAAAATTCCAGAAAGTCCAAAAATACATGGAGGTTAAATAGCATGCTACTAAACAATGAATGGGTCAACCAAGTAATCAAAGAACAATTTAAAAAGTCCTTGGAAACAAAAGAAAATGAAGACAATACTGTCCAAAATACATCAGCAAAAGATGTTCTAAGAGAACAGTTTATAGCAATACAGGCCTACCTCAATAAGTAAGAAAAATCTTAAATAAACACCTAACCTTACACCTAAAGGAACTAGAAAAAGAATTCAAACAAACCCAAAAGTAGCAGAAGGAAGAAAACAGTAAGATTAGAGCAGAAATAAATGAATTATATAGAAAATGAATAAACAATAGAACAGATCAACAAAACCAGGAGTTGGTTCTTTGAAAAGATCAACTAAATTGACAGTTCTAGGGGCACTTGGGTGGCTCAATAGGTTAAGTGTCTCACTCTTGATTTTGGCTCAGGTCATGATCTCAGGGTTGTGAGACTGAGACGCTTGTGGGGCTTCCCTCGCAGTGAGAAGTCTGCTTGAGATTCTCTCTCTTCCTCTCCCTTTTCCCCTCCCCCACTCTCTCACAAACTCTCTCTAATATTTTTAAAAATTGACAAAGTTCTAGCTACCCACTTCAAAAAAAAAAAAGTGAAAGGACACAAAAATCAAACATGAAAGAGGGGAAATAACCAAAACCACAGAAATACAATTATAAGAAAATATTATGAAAAGCAACATGCTGACAAATTAGCCAAAACAGAAAAAAATAGATAAATCCCTAGAAACATATAACCTACCAAAACTGAAGCAGGAAGAAATAGAAAATTTGAATAGATTGATTTCAACAAGTTGACTGAGTCAGTAATATAAAAAACTCTCAAGAAACAAAATTATAAGACCAGTTGGCTTCACACGTAAATTTTAACAAAAATTAAAAAAAAAAAAAACTGCTACATCTAATCCTTTCAAATAATTCCAAGAAATAGAATAAAAAGAAAACTTCCAAATTTATTCTATGAGGCCAGCATTACCCTGATACCAAAACCAGATAAATAAACCACTAAAAAAGAGATCTACAGGCTAATATCTCTGATAAACATAGATGCAAAAATCCTCAACGAAACACTAGCAAACACAATCCAACAATACATTAAAAATATAATTTTATTCCGAGGACGCCAGTGTGGTTCGGTATTTATCCATCAATTAACATGATACATAACATCAGTAAGAGAAAGGTTAAAAATCACATAATTATTTCAAAAACACAGAAAAAGCATTTGGCAAGGTACAATATCCATTCATGATAAAAATCTTCCACAAAATAACTTTAGAGGTAACATATATAGAGACATCATAAAAGCTATATATGAAACCCCTCAACAAACACCATACTCAATGAGGAAAAACTGAGATTTTTCTTCTGTGGTCAGGAACAAGACAGCAATGTCCACCCTCACCACTTTTATTAAGCATAGACCTAGAAGTCTTAGCTGCAGCAAATAGACAACAAAAATAAATAAAGGGCATCTGAACTGGTAAGGAAGTAGTAAAACTTTTGCTATTTGCAGGTAACATGGTACTGTATATAGAAAACCTGAAAAAAAACACCAAGAAAATACTAGAACTGATCAATTACTTCAGTAAAGTCATAAGATACAAAACCAATGTGGAGAAATCCATTGCATTTCTACATACTAATAATAAAGCAACAGAAAGAGAATTTAAGAAAACAATCCCATTTACAGTTGCACTAAAAACAATAAAATGCCTAGGAATAAACCAAACTAAAGAGGTGAAAGAATTTTACTCTGAAAACTATAAAACATTGAAAGAAATTGAAGACAAAACAAAGAAATGAAATGGCTTTCCATGTTCATGGATTGGAGAACAAACACTGCTAAAATGTATTACCCAAAGCAATCTATACATGTAATGCAATCTTATCAAAATTCGAATAGTATTTTTCACAGAACTAGAGCAAAAAAGTCCTAAAATTAAATGGAATCAGAAAAGACCCTGATAGCCAGAATAGTTTTGAAAGAGAAATATTACAATTCCAGATTTAAATTATATTACATTGCTTTTTAATAAAGACAGTATGTTACTGGCACAAAAACAGACACATAGATCAACAGAACATAATAGAAAAAAAATAAACAAACACAGTTTTATAGTCAATCAATCTTCAAAAAATCAGGAAAGAATGTCCAGTGGGCAAAAGAACATTTCTTCAACCATGGTGCTGGGAAAACTGGTCAGCTACATGGGAAAGAATGAACTGGATCACTTTCTTATGCCATACACAAAAATAAATTCAAAATGAATTAAAGTCCTAAATATGAGACCTGAAAACATAAAAATGCTAGAAGAAAGCACAGGCAGTAATGTCTCTGACATCAGCTGTGGCAACATTTTTCTAAAAGTTTATTTTTTCAAGATTCTTTATTGATTTGACAGAGAGAGAGAAAGAGATAAAAGAACAGCAACACAAGCAGGGGGAGTGAAAAAGGGGGAAGCAGGGTTCCCGCTGAGCCAGGAGCCCGATGTGAGGCTCAATCCCAGGACCCTGGGATCATGACTTGAGCCAAAGGCAGATGCTTAACGACTGAGCCACCCAGGCGACCCTAGCAGCATTTTTCCAGATAGATCTCCTGAACAAGGGCAATAAAATATGAACTGTTGGGACTACCTCAAAATGAAAAGTTTCTGTACAGCAAAGGAAACAATCAACAAAAATTAAAGACAACCTCCAGAATCAGAGAAGGTATTTGCAAACAGCTATCCAATAAAGGGTTAATTTCCAAAATATATAAAGAACTTACACAGCTCAACTCCCAATAAACAAATCATCCAATTAAAAATGGACTGAAGACATAACAAACATTTTTCCAAAGAAGACGTCCCATTGGCCCACAGACACATGAAAAGATGCTCAATATCATCATCATCACAGAGATTCAAATCAAACTCTAATGAGATACCACCTCATACCTGTCAGAATGGCTAAAATCAACAACAACACAACGAAAGAACAAGTGTTTGTGAGGATGTGAAAAAGGAACCCTCTTGCACTATTGATGAGGAAACAAACTGGTCTAGACACTGTGGAAAACAGTATGGAGGTTCCTCACAAAGTTAAAAACACAACCACCATACAAGCCAGTAACCACACTACTGGGTATTTACCCAAAGAATACAAGAACACTAATTGAAAGGGGTATATACACCCCTATGTTTACAGCAGCATTATTGACAATTGCCAAATTCTGGAAGCAGCCCAAGGGTCCATCTGTAGATCAGTAGATCAATAAGATGTGGTATGTATGTAAACACACATGCACATACATATAAACCATATAAATATATATGTATTTATATATATATAATATATATTATAATACACACACACACACCCCAAAAACGGAATATGATACAGCCATAAAAAATAAGAGATCTTGCCATTTGTAACAACATGGATGGAGCTTGAGTGTATTATACTAAGTGAAATAAGCCGGTCAGTGAAAACAGATACCATAGGATGTGTATATTAACTATAGTAGAATGGAAAAATTAATAATAAAAAATGAACTGGGAATAAAAAGAAAGATATGGCTTTATTTATTTTTAATTTTATTTCAGTATAGTCAAAACGTAATGTTGCATTAGTTTTAGGTGCAAGAACTTGAGATTCCACAACTTGAGATACCACAAGCTTAATTATTATGCTGCTATGCTCACCGCAAGGGCAGTTACCATATTCATCAGGGATATCAGTCTGAACTTCTTTTTGATGGGGTCTTTGCCTGGCTTGGGGATTAAGGTAATGCTGGCCTCATAGAATGGGTTTGGAAGTTTTCCCTCTGTTTCTATTTTTTGAAACAGCTTCAGTAGAATAGGTATTATTTCTTCTTTGAATGTTTGGTAGAATTCCCCAGGGAATCCATCAGGCCCTGGACTCTTGTTTTTTGGGAGGATTTGGATCACTGCTTCAATCTCGTTACTGGTTGTTGGCCTATTCAGGTTGTCCGTTTCTTCCTGTTTCAGTCTTGACAGCTTATAGGTTTCCAGGAAGGCCTCCATTTCATCCAGATTGCTCAGTTTATTGGCATATAGTTGTTGATAATAAATTCTAATAATTGTTTCTATTTCCTTGGTGTTAGTCGTGATCTCTCCCCTTTCATTCCTCATTTTATTAGACCATTTTTATAATATTTGGTGGGTGGATTTTTGGGGTTAATCTATCTTACTGTATTACTATAAATTTTTTCATGTTTTTGATTCCATTTGTACACTCCAGTAAAATTAATTACCACTTCAATAAATATTTAAAATGTATTACAACTAATTAATTAAAGAAGTGAAAGTTTATAATGATTGCAGTGAAGTATAGGGTGCTGTTGAGTTATGTAATAGAGGGTTTTTCCTTAGTCCTATTTAAGAATCATGAAAATACACCTTTAAGCACAGTGCACATCACTCAGTAATTCTTCAATAAATATACTTTTGATAATTGTTAGTGCTGTTATTTATATCATTATTAGTCAATATTGCTATTTTCTCTTATTTAAATAACTTATCCAGAATTGCCAGCCTTTGATTCATATATATATGAGTCATATATATATGCATATATATACATATATAATATATATACATATTTATCCTCTCATGTCTCACTTCATTGACTGTATCTATTGGTAAATACCTGTATAAAGATAAAATTTTAAAAACCCTTTATATATTGTTTTGGGGAATTCTACTAAAATTAATGAATTTAATTTAATTAACTTAAGGTAATACTGAAGAGTTATGTTTGGGTCATTAGTAAACCATTGTGATGATCTCCAACTTTCATGAAAGCATTTGTTCCAGGTATATTTTTTTTATTTCCTTCCCTCATTACTATCTATCAATCAAATTAAAAAAAAAAAAAAAACAAATCTCTGCTTGAGCAAAAAGAAAGAAGAAAGCAAATGTATATTTGATATATCTAGTGCTTCCTATTCACTGTATAATTTAACTCAATAAATAACACTATAAAGAGACATTATTATCCCCCTTTTATAGATGATTAAGCTGGAGCTTAGACTGCACATGTAACTTATCCCAAATCATATATCTAGAAAGTTTCAAGAACATAAAGGTTGAATTTAGTCTTCCCTTTTTGGAAGATTTTTTTTAGGGGGCGGGGATATATTTCACTCTGTCCGCTATGTAATTGCCAGATTTTCTTGACGCATTGGTTATTGCTAAAATATAGGCTGGCAAGATTGAAGGCATTCCTGGGTAGTTTGCATACGTTCCCTCCTTTAAGACTATTATGCAGCAGCTGCCACTTTTACGTTCGTCATATCCTGGTTTTAGCATTATGTGAGTCAAACACGACATTTCTTCAGGGATCAACTATCCTGAGACTTTAAAATAAGCCACATGGGGATAATAAATGGAGAAGGTGTTTGGTCATCTGTATTACTTTAAATACCTTCCTACGGGCATTTCCAGAGCCTGGAACTCAGAACTCCTTAGGGTTTAGCCAGGTGACACACACTTTATATGAGAACGGAAGCACTTTCTGAATTCCTAATAGTGATTTGGGTGGGGGAGCTATGGACCATTAGGCACCTCTTTATGGTGGCTTCCGCTGAAACAGGTGAGTTCCAGGACTTTGAAACTGGGTGCGTAAAACATGTTCTCTAGTGCTTTTGGTTTTGTCTATTTAGTTCTGTAATTTTAAGGAGTAATAATCCATGGAAAAGCATCCATAGAGAAACAGAGAAATTCAAATATGAGGATATCATTCAATGACACCGTAACTATTCTCTTTTACTCTTTGTCAAAAAGATTTTATAAATTTTTAAACATGGATTTGCTTCTCTCAATTTAATACCATTTTGCTGTTATATTGTGTTGTATAGTGGTAATCTTAACACTTTCATGATATAACTTCTTACTCATTGAAAAAAATGAAAAATATTTTGTGGAAATAGGGTGTTTTTCATTTTCTTTTGGGTTATATTGTAGAATGATATCTGGAAGAACATATATCAGTGATTCCAAGGGATAATGGTAGTCTTACTGTTCTCGCTTAAAATTTTCAAACTGAAATAGAGACAATTTTCATTATTATCCTACAATTATTTATTACCATATTCTAACTGGTAATTTATGTTACAGAGAAAAAATAAATCCAGTCGTAAAGATATCAAAATAATTACTTTGTTTAATCTGTTTCTTTAATTTCCTCTGACAATGTACATTTTCTATAATTATGTAAGTCTCTCTATCAAATATGAATTATGCAGAATATATGATGAATTTTCCAAGAAACTTGAAATTTGGTTCCTGCTCGAACCCCAAATTAGATGGATGTATTTGATTTCATCATTTACCTCCTCTCTTCATCCGTTTCCCTAGGAAAAATTATTTGAGTACATGAAAGTAGTCGTAGCTACTATTTACTGATACCTGCTAATTTCAAGTGCTCAATTAAGTACTCACTATACACGATCTTATTTTCTTCTTGCATGAACCACGTAATTAATGACTCGTTTTTATTTATTTTTATGCATTTTTAAGAACATACTTTTAAAAAACATACTTGAGACCCATAGGATGTAAGAATGTGCCTTACTTCACAGAACTTGCAGTTGTTGGAATACATCTTAGAATTGTGCTCTGACTGAAGCACAAGCTCATGGCACTTCACCGCCTCACTTCTCCCTGCTGGAATTGTGGATGACCTGGAACCTACGCAGAGGGTCCTTAATGTAGCTTGAACTGTAGAGAGGACAGGAGTTCATGTGTTCCCTTGGTTCAGTCAACATTCCTACAGTTATTTTATGTGTTTTAATGCACTCACAGATTTATTAAAAAATATACTTATTCTGTATTTCCCATTTGTAATGAGATCCATTTTGTAGGCGAACCAAGCCTGGGAATGGATCCATCCAGAAAAGCATAAAAAATAGTTCACTTTTTTGAATCTATTTATCAGTTACATGAAAGATAACCATTTAGTGTAGCCTATGACTTTGAGAGTCCATTATGTATTTTATTTTGTTTGTTAATATGTCAACCTTCTCACTATCGATATTATAGTTGGGATAAAAAACTGAGAGAACTAATATGAACTTTGGAAGTTAACTTCCAGAAACAGGGTTTGGGATTGATGTTACCTCCTTGGTACCTGGTTTCTCCCCCTTGATTTTCCAGATACAAATCATCTTCTCACGTTTCAGCTACTTCATGTGCAATTCCAAAATAATACTAGTGTCTACTTGTTTTAGTTGTTATATTGGATGAGACATTGCATATTAAGGGTTTCTCATAGTCTGGAATACAATCTTCTACAACTTTTTATCATCCTCGTTGTGTCTGACTTGCTACACATGAGCATGTACATGAGAATCAGGGTCATTCAGCTTTAATGTTTCGGATCTAATTGAGAAAAGGACCAGCCCAAAATATTGGTCAATGAGGCATTTAATATAGAACATACAGATGGGAATGGTGAAGCTTTGCTATTTCTGAGAAAACCACATTGAAGCGTGAATAGAAATAACAGAATGAATCTAAAAGGATATTGGATTCTGGTAATCATAGATTTTATACAAACAGAATATAAGATAATATGATTTTTATCCTGTTTTATTATTAGTTTCACAGGTAGAAATTAGTGACTCATCAACTGCAAACAATACCCAGTGTTCCTTACATCAAGTGCCCTCCTTAATGCCCATCACCCGGTTACACCGTCCCCCCACCCATCTCCCCTCCTCTTTTTAATGTGCAATAAAACAACACATATGATTAGATATACTCTTGAATTGTAAATCTACCTTCACAATTGAATTAAATTGTTGACAGGAAATACCAAAGAGTAAGTTCTTATCTTTTAATCTTTGTGCTTACGTTTTTAAAAATGGGAGACCTTGTTTTATGTATCAAAATTCCATGTTATAGTACAATTTTTAAAAAATGTTATATTAAAACATAAGAAACTGTTTCAAAATTAATAATCAAAGAACCTGTTGCCTTAGAATGATTAGAATTACCATAGTTATGTGTGTGTTCTAGGTTTTAAGAAATTCATAAATGGTGGATTGAATGCATTGTCGAATCCAGACGTACTATAAATATTATGTCACTGAAAGTATTCCTAGACTTTAAAAAAATGTATAATTAAATGACATGTTAGTTTTCAAATAAATATTCATTTTACTTGAAAATGTTTGGGTGGGAAATATCTGCTTATAGCTAATAAATATAATAGTAAGAAAATGATTAAGGCAAATCTTTGTAGAGATATTGTATTGTGTCGTGCTATGGTCTTATCTCAATTCTTAAAGAGAAGGATTCTATATTGCATTCCATTTTGCACATAATAAGGCTGAGATTAAAACAGATTTAAATTTAAATTATCTAAACTTACCCAACTACTAATCAGTAGAATAAGTATTCAAGCACAAGAAGTCTAGTCCTCAAATCTGTATTTCTATACTCATAAAGGTAGAGAAAACCATTGTATTGAGTGAAGGATCAGGGAGAACAAGAGTGCTATCAATTCTCTAATTTTCAAAATGTGCATTATTAAATAAGACACATAACTTTCTGAACTTTAATTTCCTGCTGTGGAAGTGTTTGTTGTAAAGACGTTTAACATGACTTTTCATTTGGAAACATAAGATGGATGGAATGAAATGTCTGCCGTTATCACAATTTTTATTTAAAATGCTGTTAGCTTAAAGTCATTTCTTCTTCAATCATAAATCGACATAGGGCCTTCAAAATCATAATTAAAGTAACTTATCATCTGAAGAAATATATTTAAAGGTAGTTTAAAGCATGGGCATTAGCTGATAGTTTCAAATACAAGAATAGAGCACAAAGTGAACCACAGTGCTTTATATTGGCCCATGGATGCTCTGAATCCCTGCAACCCTTCCTGAGGCCTCTTTTTGCCCCTTCACATCACATATATATCAGCCCTCACCTCATTCAGCAAACTCCGAGACTGTCCCCTTCTTTTTCTACTTTGCATTTTAATCTCCACAAATGTCTTGGAATAAGCGGTCAGCACGATGGGATTTGACCTGGGAGAGATTCGCTTTGGTGGAGTTTGGGACACCTGGAAGACTCAGTGGTGTCCCTCCGCCTTATGTTCTCCTTCAAAGTCCACCCAAGAATCCCATGGTAATAACCCATTCCCCTGGTCGAAGACCCTCAGCTGAATTCTTCACATTCAGGACTTACTGTTGTTTACCCACATATACTCCTTTTGAAACTGACCTCATTCAATGGAGGAAGAGACAAGGGGCAGATAGGGGGTATGGGGACTGACGTGTGAGTTTGAAACTAAGACCTGCTCTGGCCTTACTTCAGTGGAATTTGTTGGAAGCAAAGCTCAAATGAAGTCAGAGGATGGAGTTCAGTTTGGGCTTTGCCACCGATGTGTTGGGCGTCCATGAACTGGTTATTGATCAGAGCCTGCCATGAAAAGGTTTGATCGCATCATCGTGAGATAACTTAAGAGCTGATAAAACTTACTGGACATCAGTTTTTAACATGTGTGTGCCAATTGGCACTTGTAATTATATGTATAATCATTTATTTCATAAACATCTGTGAATATCAAACCCTGTGGATACAGCTAAGGTAATTTGGGGGGAAAAAGTGTCAAAAACAGAAAACCAGAGTCCCTACTCTTGATAACTATGTTTTGAATTTTCAGTCCCAGCTCTTTATTCCCAGCTCTGCATCTGTCACTAAGTGACGACACTTAATGGCTTCTTTCTTCCAGGAAATGTGAATGTGCGGAGATTAGCATTTCACTTAGTGTTAGCCTAAGTACATACAAGAAGCAGTCTACAAAAGAAATTAAATATCATGTTCTTATAAAAAATTAAAAAAAAAAACACACAAAATGAACCACAACAGAACAAATGAAGCTAGTGGTAGAAAACTGTCTAGCCTAGTATGAATTACCTGAATCTAGAAACAAGGAGACTGACTTAAGAGTGATGATAACATGTCCAAATCTTACTATTGCATACCAAGTAAGTTAGAAGACTAGTGTTTTATCTCCTTATTCTTGTTATTGAAGCAATTTGTAATTCATATCTCTTCTCCAAAATGTCCTGACTCTGGGGTGGCTGAATTGAAGAATGTTTATATCACTTTCCTGTCATTCAGCAAATCCATAAAGGCGCAGATCTGTCTATTCACACCAAAAAATAAAGAGGAGAACTCTAGAATGCATATTGTAGGGTTCATATATTTGATGACATAGATGAAAGATTGTTTAAAAACAATACCAATCTTACCATGGTCACAGTTTCAAACAATTTATGTATCAAAACTAGTAGTTTTATCTGAATAATATACAGATGACTTATTGTGAGAAAATCCATCCCTGCAATCCAGCCCATTAACAAGAAATGAATAATAACTTATAAGCATCCCAAATATATGTAATATAAAATGTAAACATCAACGCAAAAATGACATAACAGAATTTTTTATCTGTGTAGTTTAAATAGGCTGAGGAATATATTTGCAAAGTATATAAACAAAAATTTAGGACAGTGTATGTAAATAACAAAATGCAAATAAATTACTTAAATCTTTAAGAAAAAGTCAAACAATCTAATAAAATATGAATATAAGATTTTTAAAATTTAAAATCAATTAGCCAACATCTTCAGATGTAGAGATCAGTAATTCATCAGTTGCATATAACACCCAGTGTTCATCATATCATGTGCCCTCCTTAATGCCCATCACCCAATTACCCCATCCCCCGACCCACCTCTCCTCCAGCAACTGTCAGTTTCTCTCCCATAGTTAGTTTCTCATTGTTTGTCTTCCTCTCTGATTTCTTCCCATTCTGTTATTCCATCCCGTCCCCTATGATCCTCTGCACTGTTTCTTATATTCCACAAATGAATGAAACAATATGATAATTGTCTTTCTCTGATTAAAGTATTTCATTTAGCATAACACATTCCAGTTCCATCCATGCCGATGTAAATGGTAAGTACACATCTTTTCCAATGGCTGAGTAATATTCTATTGTTTAGATATACCACATCTTCTTTATCCATTTATCCATCAATGGACATCTCGACTATTTCCATAGTTTGACTATTGTGGACGCTGTTACTATAAACATTGGGGTGCAGGTGCCCCTTCGGATCACTACATTTGTGTGTTTGGGGTAAATACCTAGTGGCACAATTGCTGGTTTGTAGGGAAGCTCTCTTTTTAACTTCTTGAGGAACCTCTCTACAGTTTTCCAGAGTGGCTGCACCAGCTTGCATTTTCACCAACAATGTAAGAGGTTTCCCCTTTCATTACATCCTCGCCAACATTTGTTATTTCCTCACTTGTTAATTTTAGCCATTCTGACTGGTGTCAGGTGGTATTTCACTGTGGTTTTGATTTCTATTTCCCTGATGACAAGTGATGTGGAACATTTTTTCATGTGTCTGTTGGCCATTTGTATGTCTCCTTTGGAGAAATGTCTGCTTAGGTCTTCTGCCCATTTCTTGACTGGACTCCTTGTTTTCTGGGTGTTGAGAGTGGTAAGTTCCTTCTACAACTTGTATACGAGACCCTTATCTGACATATCATTTGCAAATATCTTCTACCATTCTGTAGGTTGCCTTTTAGTTTTGTGGACTCTTACCTTGTTGTGCAAAAGATTTTTATCTTGAAGAAGTCCCAATAGTTCATTTTTGCTTTCCTTTCTCCTGCCTTTGGAGACATGTCTTGAAAGAAGTTGCTGCAGCCGAGGTCAAAGAGGTTGCTGCCTGTGTTCTCCTCTCGGATTTTGATGGATTCCTGTCTCACATTTAGCTCTTTCATCCCTTTTTAATTTATCTTTATGTATGGTACAAGAAAATGCTCCCATTTCATTCCTCTGCATGGGGATGTCCAATTTTCCCAACACCATTTGTTGAAGAGACTGTCTTTTTCCATTATATATTGGTTCTTGCTTTGTGAAGGTTAGTTGACTATAGAGCTGAGGATCCATTTCTGGGCTCTCTATTCTGTTCCACTGATCTATGAGTCTGTTTTTGTTTCAGAACCATACTGTTCTGCTGATTACAGCTTTGTAATATAGCTTGAATCAGGTATTGTGATATCACCACCTTTCATTATCTTTTTCAACATTCCTCTGGCTATTTGGGGTCTTTACCAGTTCCATCCAAAACCTAGGATTAATTATTCCAGCTCCGTGAAAAGTGTTGGTGACATTTTGATAAGGAATCCATTGAATGTGTAGACTGCTCTGGGTAGCATAGACTTTTTAACAACGCATATTCTTCCAACCCATGAGCATGGGAAGTTTTTCCATTTCTTTGTGTCTTCCTCGTTTCTTTCATAATTATTTTGCAGTTTTTAGAGTACAGATCCTTTACCTCTTTGGCTAGGTTTATTCCTAGTTATCTTATGGTTTTTGGTGTAATTGTAAATTGGATCAATTCCATAATTTCTCTTTCTTCGGTCTCATTATTAGTATATAGAAATGAAAATGATTTCTTTGTGTTGATTTTATGTCCTGCCACATTGCTGAATTCCTGTATGGGTTCTAGCAATTTTGGGGTGGAGTCTTTGGGGTCTTCCACATAAAATAACATGTCATCTGCTAAGAGTGAGAGTTTGACTTCTTCTTTTCCAATTTGAATTCCTTTTATTTCTTTTTGTTTTCTGATTGCTGAGGCTTGGACTTCTAGTACTATGGTGACCAACAGCGGTGAGAGTGGGCATCCCTGCCATGTTCCCGACTTTAGGGGTAAGGCTCTCAGTTTTTCCCCATTGAGAATAATATTTGCTGTGGGCTTTTGGCATATAGCTTTTGTGATATGGTGGCATGTTCCCTCTATCCCTACACTGTGGAGAGTTTTAATCAAGAAAGGATGCTGTATTTTTCAAACGCTTTTTCTACATTACTTGAAAGGATCATATGGTTCTTATGTTTTCTTTTGTTAATGTGATATATCATGTTTCTTGATTTGGAAATGTTGAACCACCCTTGCAATCCAGGAATAAATCCCACTTGATCATGGTGAATAATCCTTTTAATATCTTGTTGGATCCTATTGGCTAGTATCTTGATGAGTATTTTGGCATCCATGCTCGTGAGGGATATTAGTCTGTATTTCTCCTTGTTGTTGGGGTTTCTGCCTGGTTTTGGGATCAAGATAATGCTGGCCTCATAAAGTAAGTTTGCAAGTTTTCCTTCCATTTCTAATTTTGGAATCATCTTCAGGAGAAGCGATATAAGCTCTTCTTTAACGTTTGGTAGAATTCCCCTGGTCCAAGCCATCTAGCCCTGGACTCTTGTTTGTTGGGAGATTTTTAATTACTGCTTCAATTTCTTTGCTGCTTTTGGGTCTGTTCAGGTTTTCTCTTTCCTTCTGTTTTAGTGTTGGTAGTTTATATGTTTTTAGGAATGCATCCATCCTTTCCAGATTGCCTAATTTGTTGGCATATAGCTGCTTGTATATGTTCTTATAATTATTTGTATTTCCTTGGTGTTGGTTGTGATCCCTCTGAACAGTGAGTTTGCAGAATTAATCCAAAAGTTTAAAAGAGTTTCTGCTCAGTACCATTAATAAACTTGAAATTTAAACAAAATTAATGTTCAACTTTTTGTGATTGACTCTAATTATTGCCCCTAAAATAAGTAATAGTATCCCATGGAAGAACTGAAACAAAAATCAACAGTTGTTGAGACTTATAAAGTTATGGATTCAGTTATCTCAGAGCCAAAATGTACTACCTTTATATTATTTACTAACGTCTTGCCGCATGCATGAGGCCATAAATTATATTAACAGAAAATTAGAAATATCCTACTCATTAATATGTTATGCTATACATAAATTGTGTAATAAAATGGAGCAGTAACTAATAACTTACTAAACTCATAAGCTTATTATAATGTCTTATTTATAGCTATTTTGATGAAAAGAACCTCTATATCATTTAGTGATATAATGGTTAGTGGTCATATATGCTAGACACTGAAAACAGTGCTAATATTTACAAAAGATACTGCCCATTTAAAAATTTTCCCTGCTTACCAATTAATTTACATAAAAACTAAATAAGGATTCGATATTGTATACATTATGAATAAATCCCAAACATAATCATCTTGGTAATCATTAATCTATTGCTGTCTTTGAAAGAGTGAATTTGTAAGGAAAAGACAAATGTCACATAAATATAAAAGAGAAAGTCATTTGCATGCACATCTAGTTCTACTACCATAGATACTTATAGATAAGAAAAATTAAAGTTTGAGGCTTTAGGGAAAAGACAATTAATCCCTACAATTAAAGGAGATGTTTCCTATTTTATTCACAGGTGATGCTTTACTTCAGAGTAATTTGGGGCATAAACTTATTCGAACATGTCTTACTCAACCAGTTAGATAATTAACCAACTAACCAGATAATTAAAATGTAATCAATTTGCTAATTAATTTAATCTGTTAATAAATAAATTTATCTCCTATCTTTAAAGATGTGTGATTACTGGTAACAAAGTGTTTAAGGCTGCAAATTAAAACATTTTTTTTATGTTCCCTAGGTTTATATTCATTTATGAAATTTATTTTTATAATGCACACATTTAATTAAATTCCACATTCTGTGAGTACATATTAGGTATAGAATTTAATTGTTGCCAGGTCTCTAAACTGAGACAAACTCCCTGTAATCACAAGTACACACCATGATGACATGGCCCATATGGTGACAGGTGCTCCAGAGCAGTATCTGTGGTAGCTGGGAGCCTGGTATATTGAAACCATATATTGAATGCACATGTAAAATAGAGAAATATAGCCATTTTGTGTCCCTCACCTGCAATCTGAGTTATAGTAGCTTTACATTTAGTTTTGTGTATTTTTTATATTAAAACAATTCCTCAAGGCATTGAAGGAAATCTTGAGAAACTACTTTGAGCATATGAGAAACATGGAAAAGTCATAATTAAGATATATATCACATCAATATGGACTAAAATGTGGGACTATGAGGCTCTTTCAACACAGAAGTACACAAACTTTAGAAAACTGGAACTTCGTAATATTTCCTAACATCATGAGTAAATTATGTGAGGCATCCTAACAAGACATAGAGAAATAATAGAAATGTAATGTGTACTGCAATATATACTTGTTATGCAATTATCTTAGGGTTAAAAAATACTGTGTAATAACAGCAGAGCAGTGTGATAGGATGCTAAGGCAAATATCCTGTCACAAAGTGAAAGATTAAAGACATAACTATTCCTCCAAGTCTCATTTTTTTCTGTCGTTTGACCACATCTTCTTAAATAAATGCCTAACCTTCCTTTCAAACAACTCTGACTCCTTATAATTCCTTCCCTTTCAGGCATGAACTGAGCCATGGAAGATGCAAATGACACCACAGAGAGAAACTTCATTCTTTTAGGGCTCTTTCACTACACTCAGACCCATCTGTTCCTCTTTTCAATGGTGCTCATGCTCTTCCTCATCTCCCTGATGGGCAATGCCCTCATGATTGTGCTCATCCATGAGGACCCCAGCGGCACACACCCATGTACTTCCTGCTTAGCCAGCTCTCCCTCATGGACATGATGCTGGTCTCCACCATAGTCCCCCAAATGGCAACCAACTACCTGATGGGCACCAGGTCCATCTCTCCTGCTGGCTGTGGAGCCCGGATTTTACTGTTTCCCATGATCTTCCTCATCTCCCTGATGGGCAATGCCCTCATGATTGTGTTCATCCATGAGGACCCCAGCGGCACACACCCATGTACTTCCTGCTTAACCAGCTCTCCCTCATGGACATGATGCTGGTTTCCACCATAGTCCCCCAAATGGCAACCAACTACCTGCTGGGCACCAGGTCCATCTCTCCTGCTGGCTGTGGAGCCCGGAGTTTACTGTTTCCCATGCTGGGAGAGGGTGAGTGCTTCCTCTTAGCGGCCATGGCCTATGACCGCTATGTGGCCATACGTCACCCCCTGCGCTACCCCATCCTCATGAATCAGAAGCTCTGCTTGCACGTGACCACAGGCTACTGGCTTCCGGGAGGGGTGGATGGGCTGATGCAGCCTGGTGCCACTCTGAGCTTCCCTTACTGCCATTCTCGAGAAATCACCCACTTCTTTTGTGAGGCACCCACACTCACGCACCTTGCCTGTGCCCACGCTACCTTTTTAAAGTTTTTCACGTATGTGTGCTGCCTCCTGATGCTCTTGATCCCTCTGTCTCTCCTTTTGGCTTCCTACAGTCTCATCTTGGCTGCTGGGCTCCGCATGCGGCCCACTGCAGCTCAGAAGAAAGCGTTTGTCACCTGCTCCTCTCACCTGGCTGTGGTGGGGCTCTTCTGTGGCCCTCTCCTACTCATCTACGTGCGGCCCAAATCCTACTGCTCAGTGGCCCATGACAAGGTGGTCTCTGCTTCTTACACCATCTTCACACCTGTGTTGAACCCCCTTATCTACAGTGTGAGGAACAAAGACGTCAAGGGGGCTTTGAGAAAATGGCTAGAGAAACATTTTCTGGGACGTCTATAGTGAGAGGAATTGGATAAACTGGCAGCAGCCAAACAGGATCCATTATGAAATTGCTGTTGTAGGAATACATTTTGCTCTCACTTGACTAGTTTGCATTGTTCTAAAAAATACTTATTTTATATTTAGTAAATTAATTAAAATTTACATTTGTGCTGCTTCCAACCATTGTCATAGTATTTTTGTTCTGGACTTTGGACCTCAGCAATAAGAGTAAATGACTGAGGCACTGTAAGTAAAAGATGTGCTAGACATTGATAAAATAAAGGAGATTTTCAACTTTTAAAGTGCATGGGCCCTGCTCATTGGATCTCAAGGAAACCAAACTTTAACCATTACCAGAGTCAGCAAATTCAATTTCTGACCTTGGCACCAATTGTACATCTGATTCATTTATAAATAACCTAAAATGGAGCATATTCCAAGCATATGGCTAAGTGTAGAACCTCCCTGGTTCCCATGAGACTGAAGTCAGACAGTCCTGCAGATAAACTAAGTCCTAAGTTTACAGTCCTAAGATAAGGTCTATAACTTTCTGAAATACCTTTCACCTAATGATTTGAACATTTCATGTTTTATATCCTTAGTAAAGACTGTATCCCAGGCAGTTGTCCTAACCTGGGCTGGAAAAACAAAAACAAAAACAGAACAAAAACTAAAAAAAATCCCTTTCTTTTAGAGATTCTAAAAAGTTTGTTCATTTTGTGTCAACAACACCAACTCTGTGTGTGTGTGTGCAATTTTGAGGATGGATTATTTAAAGAGTGAATAATTTATTTGAAAAAAGCAATGTATATCTCAGTTTTATATAATTTTGATAAAATAAATTTCAAATAAAGTTAAATGAATATGAAAAATATATAAAAATCTTGTAGGAAATATTGTCATAATTTTTGCTAGAAGAGGATTTTCTGAGGGTATATGTGAGTTAAAAATCATTATGTACAAGGTAAGCAGATTGACCTGTGTACATTTAAATATGTAGCGATCACTGGCTGGCTTAATCAGTAAAATATATGACTGTTGATCTCAAGGTCATGAGTTCAAGACCCATAATGGACATAAAACTTACTTAAAGAAACATACAGTAATCATGAAGAGTGGAAGTGAACATCTCTCTCTGAAAATAAGTAACACTAATTAAACAATAATTCACACATGATAGAATTAACCACATAAATCAACACAGACAATAAATTTATTCATAATAGTAATTAAGATAAAAAAGTCCCTTTTCCCACAGATTAAAATAAATATTTTCTATTGACTTATATAGATAAGAAATCATCTTTGTCCCCAATGAAAGCCCTAAGGCTGAAGGTTTCATCTTTGTGTTTCAATAAGGGACATAAATCTAATGGCTTGGGAGAAGTCTTATAATCTTTCTGCAACCGTTGAGTTGCAAGTTTTAGGATAATTAATTTTCCAAAAAAAAAATTTGTCTTTTTTTAAAATTTTATTTTATTATGTTAGTCACCATACAATACATCATTTGTTTTTGTTGTGGTGATCCACAATTCACTGTTTTCGTATAACACCCAGTGCTCCATGCAGTACATACCCTCCTTGATACCCATCACCGGGCTAACCCATCCCCCGACCCCCTTCCCCTCTAAAACCCTCGGTTTGTTTCTCAGAGTCCATAGTCTCTAATGGTTCATCCCTCCCTCTGATGTCACCCCCTTCATTTTTCCCTTCCTTCTCCTAATGTCCCCCATGCTATTCCTTATGTTCCACAAATAAGTGAAACCATATGATAATTGACTTTCCCTACTTGACTTATTTCACTTAGCATAATCTCCTCCAGTCCCATCCATATTGATGTAAAAGTTGGGTATTCATCCTTTCTGATGGCTGAGTAATATTCCATTGTGTATATGGACCACATCTTCTTTATCCATTCATCTGTTGAAGGGCATCTCGGCTCTTTCCACAGTTTGGCTATTGCGGACATTGCTGCTACGAACATTGGGGTGCACATGGCCCTTCTTTTCACTACATCTGTGTCTTTGGGGTAAATACCCAGGAGTGCAATTGCTGGGTCATAGGGTAGCTCTATTTTGAAATTTTTGAGGCACCTCCACACTGTTTTCCAAAGTGGCTGTACCAACTTGCATTCCCACCAACAGTGTGAGAGGGTTCCCCTTTCTTCAGAGTATAGGGAAAGAGGGAACATTCCTCAAGTTCATAAAATCCATCTATGAAAATCCCACGGCGAATATCATCCTCAATGGGGAAAAGCTGAGAGCCTTTCCCTTAAGATCAAGAACACGTCAAGGATGCCCACCCTCACCACTGTTATTCAACATAGTACTAGAAGTCCTAGCAACAGCAATCAGAAAACAAAAAGAAATAAAAGGTATTCAAATTGGCAAAGAAGAAGTCAAACTCTCTTTTTCGCAGATGACATGATACTTTATGTGGAAAACCCAGAAGACTCCACCCCCAAATTACTAGCACTCATCCAGTGATTCAGTAATGTGGCAGGATACAAAAAAAATTTTTTTTTAAAAAGAAGGACCTATACCCTATATATTTTGATTCTAAGGAAGTGGCACATTTAAAATGAAGAATATCAAATTTAAATGGTCTCTTGCCAAAATTCTTAAAATATGAATTTTAACATCTGAATGAACTACTGAGCCTATATCTGTGATTATCTCACATCATCTCAAACAAAAGCACATATCTATATATATTCAAGGTTTTTTTAAAAAATGCTGTTCCATATTGATAAGTACAAGATTTTGTCCCAAAGAGAATGCCAGGTCCTTGAAACTGAAATGTTAGAATAAAATTCTTATGTTAATCCCCATACATTACATCATTAGCTTTAGATGAAGTGTTCCATGATTCACTGTTTGTGCATAACACCCAGTGCTCCATGCAGAACGTGCCCTCCTCAATACCCACCACCAGGCTAACCCATCCTCCCACCCCCTTTTGCTGTTGTTGATGTTGTTGATGTTCGTGTGGTAGTTTAATACCCCTCTGTTTATCTGTTTTGTTTTTAAATTTCACATGTGAGTGACACCATATGGTATTTGCCTTTCTCTGACCGACATAATTTCATTAGCATAACACACTCATGTTCTGTTGACTTCATCGGAAATGGCAAGATTTCATTCTTTTGGTGACTGTGTTATGTAACATCTTTGCAAATTTATCAGTTGATAGACATTTGGTCTCTTTCTATAATGCCACTCTTGTTGATAATACTACTATCAACATGGGGATGCATGTGCCCTTAGGAATAAGTATTTTTGTGTCCTTCAGCTAAATACCTAGCAGTACAATAGTTGTGTCATTGGGTAGTGCAATTTTTAACTTTTTGCCGCACCTCCATACTGTTTTCCAGAGTAGCTGCACCAGTTTGCATTCCCACAAAGAGTGTCAGGGCTTCCTCTAGCTCCACATCATCGCCAACATCTGTTGTTTCCTGTTTTGTTAATTTTAGCCATTCTGAAAGTTGTGAGGGGGTATCGCATCTTGATTTTGACTTGTATTTACATGAAGTTGAATGCTCTTGTGAGTATTTTCATCTGTCTGTTAGCTCTCTGTATGTTTTCTTTGGAAGAATGTCTGTTCATATCTTCTGCCCATTTCTTCACTGGAAAATTAAATTTTGGGGTCCTGAGTTTGTTAAGTTCTTTATGGACTTTGGATGATAATTCTTCATCTGTTAAGACATTTGCAAATACCTTCTCCCATTCTGTAGGTTGCCATTAGTTGTACTGATTGTTTCTTTTAGGGTGCAGAAGCTTTTACCTTGATGAAGTCCCAATAGTTCCTTTTGCTTTAGGTTCCTTGCCTCAGGAGACATATTTCATGATAAATTTCTATGACTCATGGCAAAGAAGTGACTGCCTTTGTTCTCCTCTAGGTTTTGGATGATTTCCTGTCTTACATTTAGGTCTTTCAACTATTTAGAATTTATTTTTGTGTATGGTTTAGGAAAATGGTCCACTTTCATTCTTCTGCCATCATGCAATCCAGTTGTCCCAACATCATTTGTGGAAGAGACTGTCTTCTTTCTCCACCGGATATTTTTTTTTCACGATGTGTTGAAGATTGGTCCAGGGTCCATTTCTTGGTTCTCTAGTCTGTCCCATTGATCTATGTGTCTGTTTAAACACCAGTACAATACTATCTCAATGACTACAGCTTTGTAATAGAGCTTAAAATCTGGAAACGTAATTCTTCCAGTTTTGTTTTTCTCTTTCAGAATTATTTTGGCTATCAGAGTCTTTTGTGGTTCTATACAAATTTTAGGCTTACCTGTTCTAGTTCTGTGAAAAATGCTGCTCGTTTTTGAAAGGGACTGCAGTGAATGTGTAGATTGGTCATGGTAGTATAGACATTTTAACCATATTCTTCCAATCCATTAGCCTGGAGTGGTTTTCCATTTCTTTTTGTCCTCTTCAATTTCTTTAAGTGTTCTATAGTTTTCAGTGTAGAAATCTCTACCTCTTTGGTTAGGTTTATTCCTAGGTATCTTGGGTTTGGTGCTATTGTAAATGAGACTGATTCCTTGATTTCTCTTTCTGCTGCTTCATTACTGGAAATGCAACAGATTTCTGCATATTGGTTTTATATCCTGCAACACTGCTGAACATATTTATCAGCCCAGCAATTTGATGGTAGGGTCGTTTAAGTTTTATACATAGACTATCATGTCATCTGCATATACTGAAAGTTGAACATGTTTCTTGCCAATTTGGATGTTTTGTATTTTGTTTGTAATTTTCTTTTTGTTGCCTGATTGTTAAGTCTAGGATCTCCAGTACTATGTTAAATAATATTGGTGACAGTGGACTTCCCAGTCTTATTCCTGACTGTAATGGAAAAGCTCTCAGTTTTCCCATTCTGGGGATGATATTGGCCATGGATATTTATATATGGCTTTTGCTGTGTTGACTTTTGTTCCATCTATCCCAACTTTGTTGAAGCCTTTTACATAAAATGGATGCTCTACTTTTTCAAATGTTTTGTTTTGTTTTCTGCACCTACTGAAAGGATCATATGGTTCTTACCCTTTCTTTTATTAATTTGCTGTATCACTTTGATAGATTTCTGAATATTGACCACCCTTGCAGCCCAGGAATAAGTCTCACTTGCTCATGGTGAGTAATTCTTTTAATGGACTGTTGGGTTTGATTTGCTAGTATCTTACTGAGAATATCTGCATGCACAGTCATCAGGGGTAATGACCTGTTCTTTTTTTAGTTTAGTCAATTAGTTTTGGTGACAGGGTAATGCTGCACTCATAGAATGAATTTGGAAGTTTTCCTTCCATGTCTAATTTTTGGAGCAGTTTGAGAAGAATAAGGTATTAACTTATTCTATAAATGTCTGGTAGAATTCCCCTAGGAAGCCATTTGGCCCTTGACTTTTGTTTTTTGGGACATTTCTGATTACTGAATCAACTTCTTTGTGGGTTTTGGATTGTTCAAATTGCCTATTTCTTCCTCTTTCAGTCTTGATAGTATGCATGTTTCTAAGAATTTATTCATTTCTTCCAGGTTGACCAGTTTGTTGGCATATAAGTGTTCATAATATTCTCTTAAAATTGTTTGTGTTTCTGTGGTGGTGTTTGTGATCTCTCCTCTTTCATTCATGATTTTGCTTATTTGATTCCTTTCTCTTTCATTTTGAGAATTCTGCTTTGGTATTTATCTGTTTTATTAATTCTTTGAAAGAACCAGCTTAGTTTCATTGATCTGTTCTACTATTTTGATTTCTTTTTCTCTATATCATATATCTGTGATCCAAATCTTTCCCTTCTTCTGCTTGCTATAGGCTTTATGTGCTGTTCCTTTTCTATGTCCTTTAGATATAAGTTTAGGTTGTGAATTTGAGGAGATGGAGGAATTTAACACAAGAGAAAGGAGGTAGTGCTCGTAGCCACAGATTTAGTCAATACAGATATAAGATATCTGAACTAGAACTCCAAACCAAGATTATAAAAATACTAGCTGGATTGGAAAAAAGCATAGAAGACGCAAGAGAATCCCTGACTGTAAACATAAAATTCTAAAATCTAGTCAGGCCGAAAATAAAAATGCTGTTACGGAGATGCAGTCTCATGTGCAGGCCATAAAAATGAGGATGAATGAAACAGAAGAGGAAATCAGTGATACAGAAGACAAAAGTTATGGAAAATAAGGAAGCTGAATATGCGTACTAGCACGACTGAAATAGGAAAGACGACTATTAGATCATGAAGGTAGACATAGGGAACTCAGCAACTCCATAAGTGAAATAATATCTGTATTGAAGGAGTCCCAGAAGAGGAGTAGGCAAAGGGGGCAGAAGGTTTATTCGAACAAATTAAAGTTCAGAACTTCCTTAAAGCAAGAAGACAAACAGGCATTCAAGCCAAGAGGCACAGAGAACTCCCCTCAAAATCAACAAAAAGAAGTCAACACCACGACATACTATAGTGAAAATTGCAAATTTTAAAGATAAAGAGAAAATCCTAAAAGCAGCTTGGGACAAGATGTTCTGAAACTACAAAGGTTGACAGATAAGGCTGGTAGCAGCCTGTCCACAGAGACCTGGCAGGCCAGAAAGGACTGGCATAATCAATGTGCTACATTGGAAAAATATGCAGCCAAGAATACTATATCCAGCGAGGCTGTTTTCAGATAAACAAAATTAAAGGAATTCATGTACACCAACTCAGCCCTGCAAGAAATATTAAAGGGGACACATAGACCAGAAAGAGATCCCGAAAGTAACAAAGACCAGAAAGGAACAGAGAAAATGCACAGGTACAGCAACATTACAAGTAACACGATGGCACTAAATTCATATATTTCAATAATTACTATAAATATAAATGAATAAAATGGTCCAATCAAAAGACAGAAGGTGTCAGAATGGATTAAAAAAATGTTATACAAAAAAAAAAAAACACTCATCAATATACTGTCTATAAGAGATTCATTTTAGATACTAAGACACCTCTAGATTTAAAAATGAGGGGGTGAGAACCAATTATCATGCTAATGGACATCAAAAGAAAGCTGGAATTTTATGCCAGAAGAAACAGATTTTAAAACAAAGATTAAAAGATATGTAGGAGGACAATATATCATCATAAAAGGGTCATCCAACCAGAAGATCTAACAAATGTAAATACTGATGCCCATAACTTAGGAGCAGTCAAATGTATAAATTAATTAATAATCACCTTAAAGAATCTCACTGATAATAATACAATAATAGTGGTGGACATTAACAGTGTACTCATGGCAATGGATGAATTATCTAAGCAGAAGATCGCCAAGGATACAAGGGCTTTGACTGACACCCTGGACCAACTGCACTTACTAGATAGATATATTACTAGATATATATTCAAGACTTATTCAGAGCATTTCATCCTAAAGCAGCAGAAATTACATTCTTCTTGTGTACACATGGAACATTCCCCAGAATGGATTACATACTTGGTCGTAAGTCAGGCTACAACTTCTTGAAAAAGTTTGAGATCGTGCCATGCATATTTTCAGACCACAAGGTGATGAAACTTAAAGTAAAACACAAGAAAAAATAGAAGGACCACACACACATGGAGGTTAAAAACGTCCTACTGCAGAATTAATGGGTGAAACGCACATAAAGAATTTAAAAAATACATGGAAGAAAATGGAAATATGGAAGAAAATGGAAATGAAAACATGACAGTCGAGAATAATTGGGATGCAGCAATGACAGTGGTTTGAGGGAAGTATATAGCAATACAGGCCCCCCTCAAGAAACAAGAAAAGTATCAAATGCACAACCTAAGCTTACACCTAGAGAACGTGGAGAAAAAATAAAAAATAAAGTCTAAATCCAGCAGGAAATGAGAAATAATAAAGATTAGAGCAGAAATCAATGATAAAGAAATTAAAACAAAACAAAACAAAAAAACAGTAGAACAGATCAATGAAATTAGGAGCTGGTTCTTTGAAAGAATTAATAAGATTGCTAAAGCTCAAGTAAGACTTATCAAAAGAAAAGGGAAAGGACCCAAATAAATAAACACCTAAATGAAAGAGGAGAGCTCACAACGAACACCCAATAAATGCAAACAGATATAAGAAAATATGACCAATTATATCTCAACAAATTGGGCAATCTGGAAGACATGGATACATTCCTAGAAACATAAACTACCAAAACTGAATCAGGAAGTTATAGAAAACCTGAACAGACCCCAAACCAGTAAAAAGTATTCAATTAATTATCAAAAATCTCCCAACACACGAGTGTCCAGGGCCAGATGGCTTCCTAGGGGAATTCTACCAAACATTTAAAGAAGAATTAATACATATATTTCTGAAACTATTACAAAAAATAGAAATGGAAGGAAAATACCAGAGTCATTCTATGAGGCCAGCATTACCTTGATCCCAAAACCAGACAAGGACCACCATTAAAAGGAGACTTACAGACCAGTATCCCTGTAGAACAAGGATGCATATATTCTCACCAAGATACGGCCAATAGGATCCAACACAGTTAAAGGATTATTTACCACGACCAAGTGGGATTTATTCCTGGGCTGCAAGGGTGGTTCAACCTCTGCAAATCAATATGAAACACCACATAAAAAAGAAAGGACAAGAACCACAGGACCCTCTCAATAGATGCAGAAAAAGCATTCCACAAAATACAGCATCGTTTCATGAAAAAAACTCCACCATGTAAAGGGAGGGGAAACATAACATCGTAAAGGCCATATAGGAAAGACCCAAAGTAAATGTGACCCTCAAAAGAGCAAAACAGAGATTTTCCCCTATGTGCAAGAACACGGCAGGCATGTCCACTCTCACCACTGCTGTTCAACATAGTACAGGAAGTGCTAGCCTCAGCAATCAGACAACAAAACGAAATATAAGGCATCCAAAGCAGCAAAGAAGTCCAACTCTCATTCTTTGTGATCCATCTCTCTGTTTTCCTGGTTACCATCAAAACCATATGTTCACCCTACCTGTGTCCAAGCATTTTTAGCTCAGGCATGGGACTGAGTTCCAAAACTCCAAATGTTCAGCATGGATTCATGTGGTTCCTCTTGTGGAGGATCTCCCATGCTGCTGCCTTTGGCCACCCTATGTCAGGAAATCAATCGCACAACCATGAATCGGTTAGCAGTTTATGGCAATACAAAGCAGAAAGCTGGCAGCTAGACTCACTGTTCTCAGGCAGGGTTCCCGTTCCTAAAGCTGGGTCGTAAGGTAGCTCTATTTTTAACTTTTAGAAGTCTGGGAACTCTGTCACACTCAGGCACCTGCCATTTTCATGAGACTCCAGGGATCCTGAGACCACTCTGTCACACCCAGGATTCCACCTGGCTTCCCCAACTAAGCACCTTTAAACCACAAACACCGCCAAAAGAGCAAACTTCTAAATGTTACCATTTTGTGCTCCGCTGCTTATAAAACTTTGCTGTATCCTCCTCAAGCCCCCCTTCCCTCCCCTGTATCCTCAGCTATGTCACACCAGATTCACGTCTCCATACCTCCTACTTTCCAAATGGTGGTCACTTTTCTACTTGTAGACCTGCAGCACTTGCTTTCCCAGATACTTGATTGATGTCCTGGGTGTTCAGAATGATCTGATAACACTGTAGCTGTATTTGAGGGAGGAGATAAGTCTTAACTCCTCCCACTTGATCTTTCTCGTTGGATTCTGGACATGAAGACTGTGAACTTCATGACAGGCTGGATTTTGTCACCCCCCCCTTCTATGAGAGCTGAATGTTGTTTTGTCAAGCAGGTAATGACTTCTGACAAAGCTTTATCCTTTCTAGTTTTAGGTTTATTGTGCGAAGATATACCAAACATAATATCTCCCATTTTCTGCACTTTTACTTAAGCTTTGATGGAGGAAGTGAGAGTAGCATCTACCCGACTGCCATGTTATCAACTTACCCCTGAAGTGTGACGTTTCCTGAGGTCTTAATGACCCATGTGTTCATTAATATTGGTGTCTGCGTTTTAGTGAATGGTGACAATGAGTGACACATTTAGCTTTCTACTGGTGAAGTCCTTTCTCCCTCACCATGAACTTCACTAGGAATACATCCCAAATATGATTTTTTCATCTTGAAGGAAAGTTAATCTGCTTTCTTTTAAAACATGGCTTCCAGACAATGATGTCAGCAGGGACACTGAGAAATCCATAGATCGTTGGCAATCTGAGCTTCCTGGTGACTGGCCACTCCAATGGGGACAACCTGAGAATGTCCTGGTGATTGGCCAGGACATAGTTGTGACATCACAAGAAGGCATTGTGATGCCCCAGGGCTGTTATAAAAGCCTCACAAAGACTGAAGCTGCACTAAGGAGAGAAATGGCCCTGGCCACAGCTCTTCCTGCTATTCCTCAAATTCTCTGCCCACTTCTCTGTGCCTGCCCATGGCAAGCCACTTGCCCACACCTCCTGCCATGCACCTGGCAACTCCTAGACCAGTTTCACACTGTGAGTATGGCCTGGCTACTCAGGGGCACATTCCCATTTCTCATATGGGAGCGGGACACTGGAAATCAGAGCACCAAGGATTCTCCGCCACCTGGGCCCCACACCTCTGGGTTCAGAACACGGCTCAGCACAGGAAAGCTGAGTCCACATCCTGACGGTGCACTGAGCACCCTACTACTTTGGAGCCCTCCAACCCAGCTCAGCACAGGGACCATGAATGATTGAATATCCATCTGACCCGATGTGCAAAATGTGTACAATGACTCCAGACTCCTGGCAGAGAGGGAGTTTTATGAAACAAGTAAGTACTGGGAGATGGACTCGCCTCATCATTGGACACAGTGCCAGTCCTTGGAACACATGCCCTCAGACCAAAGCTGTCTGACCTAGCTCAGCAGCTGAAATACTACTACTACTACTACTACTACTACTACTACTACTACTACTACTACTACTACTACTACTAATTGTTTTAGGATGAAGTGCTCTCAACATTTCTGTTAAGGCCATCTGGTCCAGTATGACATGCAAAGCCCTGTTTCCTCGGTGGTCTGCTTAGATGATCTGTGCATTGCTGTGATTGGGGTGTTAAAGTCCCTTCGAATTATTGCATTATTTTCAAAGTTTTTCTTTAGTTTTGTTATTAATTGGTTTATATATTTGGGTGTTCCCAAGTTAGGGGCATCAATATTTAAAATTGTTAGATCTTTTTGTGGCCTAGACCCCTTTATTATGATATACTGTCCTTCTGTATCATTATTATACTCTGGTTTACTATCTAGTATGTTTGATATAAGGATGGCTACTCCACATTTCTTCTCATGTCCACTAGCATAACAAGTGGTTCTCCACCCATCACATTCTGTCTGGTGGTGTTTGCGTCTAAAATAAGACTCTTGTAGACAGCATATTGATGGGTCTTGTTTTTTTTTTTTTTATCCAATCTGATAGCCTGTGTCTTTTGATTAGGGCATTTAGCCCATTGACATTCAGGGTAACTATTGAAAGATAGGAATTTAGTGCCATTGTATTGCCTATAAGGTGACTGTTATTGTAATTGTCTGTGTTCCTTTCCGGTCTATGTTGCTTTTAGGCTCTCTCTTTGCTTAGAGGACCCCTTTCAATATTTTTTGTACGCTGGTTTTGTCTTTGCTAATTCCTTTAGTTTTTGTTTGTCCTGGAAGCTTTTTACCTCTCCTCTATTTTCAATGGCAGCTTAGGTGGATATAGTATTCTTGGCTGCATATTTTTCTCATTTAGTGCTCTGAATATATCATGTATGTCCTTTCTGGCCTGCGAGGTCTCTATGGATAGGTCTGTTGCCAATCTAATGTTTCAACCATTGTAGGTTACAGATCTCTTCTCCCGAGCTGCTTTCAGGATTTTCTCTTTGTCTCTGAGACTCCTAAGTGTTACTATTAGATGTCAGGGTTTGACCTATTTTTATTGATTTTGAGAGGGGTTCTCTGTGCCCCCTGGATTTTGATTCCTGTTTCCTTCCCCAAATTAGGGAAGTTCTCTACTATAATTTGTCCCTCTCTCTCTTTCTTCTTCTCCTGGCATCCCAATTATTCTAATGTTGTTTCGTCTTATGGTATCACTTATCTCTCGAATTCTGCCCTCGTGATCCAGTAGTTGTTTATCTTTTTCTCAGCTTCTTTATTTTCCATCATTTGTTCTTCTATATCACTAATTTTTTCTTCTGCCTCATTTATCCTAGCAGTTAGAGCCTCCATTTTTTATTGCGCCTCATTAACACCCTTTTTGATTTCGACTTGGTTAGATTTTAGTTCTTTTATTTCTCCAGAATGGGTTTCTCTAATATCTTCCATGTTTTTTTCAAGCACAGCTAGCATCTTGAAAATCATCATTCTGAACTCTAGTTCTGATGTCATAGTAATGTCCGTATTGATTAGGTCCCTGGCAGTCAGCACTGTCTCTTGTTCTTTTTGTTGAGGTGATTTTTTCCATTTTGTCATTTTGTCCAGAGGAGAATAGATGAATGAGAGAACAAAATGCTAATGGGGTAACAATGTCCCCAGAAAGTATACACTGAACAGATCAGAAAAGACCTGAAACCAGGGGGAAAGAAAGGGAAAGGAAAAAAAAGAAAAAGAAAAGAAAAAGATAAAAACAAACAAAAACAAAACAAAACAAAAATAGAATATGATCAAATAAGATCAGGATGGTGCATAGATCAGTGCCACACATTACATTTTGGGAGTGTTTTGCTCTGTTAGAAGAAAGTGCCTCCCAAAATTTTAATGAAAGAAAAACTTATATATGTACAAAAATAAGGATTAGTACTATGAAGCGATGGGGTATGAGTGTAAAGACGAAACTTATAAACGATTTTATAAGAGGAATTGATAAGATAAGAAGTTGTTTGAAAAAAAGAAAGAAGAGGATTTAAAAAAAAAGGGGGGGGAGAGAATATGAACAGGCAGGAGACTAGAACAAAGCCATACACTAGAGATTTAGGGTATATTTTGTTCTGTTAGAAGAAACCGTATCTCAAAATTTAAAGAGAGAACAACATATATATACCAAAAATAAGGGTACCTACTATGAAGGGATAGAATATGACTCTAAAAATGAAAAATTAAAAAAAAAATATTTGTTTTAAAAAAGGGATTGAAAAGATGTTGTTTGAAAAAAGGAAAAAGAAAAATTAAAAAAAAAAAAAGACAGTTAAAAATTTAACTTTGACAGGCTAAAGTATCATAGTAAGAAAGTCATGAATTCTATCTGCAGTATTCCCCTAGCGCTGGAGTTCTGCCGTTCTCATTGATCGGTAAACTTGGTCTTGGCGGGCTGCTCTCACTGATCTTCTGGGGGAGGGGCCTGTTGCCATGGTTCGCAAATGTCTTTGCCGGTGGTGGAAGTGCCCCGCCCTTGCCAGTCTGGGATAAGTAATCTGCTCGAGTTTGCTCTCTGGTAGCATTTGTTTCCTGCAAGCTTCCCGTAGAGCCTGGGAGGATGAGAGTGAAAATGGTGGCCTCCCAATCTCTGCCCCATAGGAGCCGAGAACTCCGGGCCCCACTCCTCAGTGAGCCCCCAGAGAAAAGCGGTCAATCATTCCTTATCCCCAGTCCGGGTGCACACTGTGCTCACCCGGCCTGTGACCGAGCATTTCTCTGGCACCCGACCCCATGTGGAGTCTCCAAACTCCACAGATCCCTGCGGTGCGCTCCCGCGCTGCTCCTCCCGGGGGAGGAAGGGGAGTCTCCCCGGATCTGCCACTTGTGTGTCCCTGCTGGAGGAGCAATGGCCCGACTGTGCTGCGGATCATGGTTCGTGGCAACCCCGAGCTGAGAGCCCAATCCTCGGCTCCATCTCTGCAGCCGGCTTCCCCGCTCCGATACCTGGGAGCTCTGCTGCACTCAGGCACCCCCGGTCTTTCTGTGACCCCGAGGGTCCTGAGACCATACTGTCCCAGCGAGGGTTCCATCCCCTGCTTAGCCACTGGAGCTATGTCCCTCAGTGGAGCAGACTTTTAAAAGTTCCGATTTTGTGCTCCAAGGCTCTATCACTTGCCAGAAGCGGCCAATGGAGGCCCCCTCCCCCACCATCTATCCTCCCAAATATTGCCTCAGATTCATTTCTCTGCACATCCTACCTTCCAGAAAGTGGTTGCTTTTCTGTTCAGAGAGTTGTGGCTATTCATTTCTTCGATCTCCTGTCGAGTTTGTAGGTGTTCAGAATGGTTTGATCCCTATCCAGCTGAATTTCTGGGACCAGACGAAATCCAGGTCTCCTACTCCTCCACCATCTATCTCCACCCCTCCCTTCTGTGTCTGTTTTTATGACAGTACCATACTATTTTGACTACTAAACCTTTTGATATATTTTGAAGATTGGAATCGTGCTGCCTCTCATTTCCTTTTTTTCTTTTTTTTTTTCAGTATTGCTTTGGCTATTAGGGATGTTTTCTTGTTCCATAGAAATTTTAGGATTGCTTGTTCTAGCTCTTTGAAAAGTGCTGTTGGTATTTTGTTAGGGATTGCATTAAATGTGTGGATTGTTTTGGGGAGTATAGACATTTTCACATTCTGTTCTTCCAACCCATGACATGAAAATCTTTCCATTTCTTCCTGTCATCTTCAATTTATTTCATCCCTATTTTGTAGTTTTCAGAGTACAGGTCTTTCCCTTCTTTGGTTAGGTTTATTCTTAGGTATCTTATTATTTTGAGTGCAATGGCAAACAGCATTGTTTTCTTATTTTTTCTTTCTCCTGCATCATTTATAATGTACACAAATGCAACAGAGTTCTGCACCTTGATTTTATACCCTGGGACGTTACTGAATCCATTGATCAGTTCTAGTAGATTTTTGCTGGAATCATCAGGGTTTTCTGTACAGAGTATCATGTCATCTGCAAACGGTGAAAATTTTACTTCTTCCTCGTTTGGCTGCATTTTATTTCTTTTTGTTGTCTAATTGTGGGAGATCCATAGGGCAGCAAATGCCCAGAAAACCAGACTTGCCAAGAGCCTTTTGACCAAACCCCCTCCGACCAAGCTTGGCACAAGGCAAATATGTCATCTGCACAGAAGGGTGACCAGGAGCCTTAGGACCATGGGCCCTCCATCTCAGCTTTCTACAAGGCAAAGGAATCACCAAGACCCTGGGCCAAGTGCATGAGCACTGATGCAACAAAGAACAGCACAATTGAATCCTCACAAAATCAGGCCTCCTGGGAGTCTCGAGAATATGAAACCTGCGACCGAGCTCTGCACTGCCCAAATGAGGACCCTTGACACCAGGCTGAGGTAGAATCCTCTGAACAGGAGCCCTCCAACACAGCCAAGCACAGGGCACAAGAATCCCCTGGACACCAGTCTGAACAGAAGCACCCTGAGATCATGAGGACACCATCCCTGCCAACCACAGGGTAATCAGGTCCCCAGAACACCAGGAGCACTTAGGCTAGGAGCTCTCCAACACAGTCTGGCATGGCTAAATGAATCACCTGGACCGTACACTGCAAAGGAGCCCTCAGAAGAAAAGCTATCCAACCCAGAAGAGCATAAGGCAATCAGGTTCTCAAACACAGGATTTTGAGGAGCCCTCTGACCAAAACCTGTCCAACCAGACCTGTCAGTGGAAAAATGTATTATCTGGACAATAGGCCCAGCAGGAGCCTTAAGTCCAAAAGCCCTCCAACCCAACTCAGCACCAGGAAAAGGAGCCACCTGGAACCTGGCACAAAGAAGGGGAGTCTTCTACTGCTGTACAGAAAATGGCAACAAAGTCCCCAGAACACCAGCCCCAATAGATGCCCTGAGACCATGACACCACCAACCCAGTGGCACACTGGGCAAAGGAGTGCCCTGGACACTGGGTTGGGGGGAGTCCTCTATCTGGGAGCTCTTCAGCCCAAGAAAGCAGAGGGCAATTGAGTCCTCACAACACGGGGCCAAACAGAAAACTTCAGACTCTCCAACTCAGCTTGGCAGTGGGCAAAGGACTCACCTGGAAAACAGGAGGACTGGACTCCCTCCAAATGAGGGCCCTTCAACTGAGGAGACAGCTGGCAATTGAGTCCCTAGTACACCAGGCCCACTGGGAGATCTGGGACCCCAAGCCTTCTGTTTCAGCTTGGCACTGGGCTGAGTCCTTCAGACATCAGGCTGAGCATGAGAACTCTGACCCCAAACCCTCCAACCCCACAGAGCACAGGACAATTGGGCCACCAGAACACAGGTTGGCTGGAGCCCTCTGGTCATGACTCTTCCAACTCAGCTCTACACTGGGCCAAGAAGTCTCTAGAACACTAAACTGACTGGAAGCCCTTTAACTAAGGCAACCTCAGGACAAGTGAATCACCAGTGCCCAGGGATACACTTCAGCTTAAAGTCCTTGTGGCTTGTCACCTGGGTAGCACTCATCTTTTTGAGAATTATCCTCAAGAGAAAAGGATACCGGGCGCCTGGGTGGCTCAGTTCGCTAAGCGACTGCCTTCAGCTCAGGTCATGATCCTGGAGTCCCTGGATCGAGGCCCACATTGGGCTCCCTGTTTGGCAGGGAGTCTGCTTCTCCCTCTGACCCTCCCGACCCTCGCCCCTCTCATGTGCTCTCTCTCTCAGTCTCTCTCAAATAAATAAATAAAATCTTAAAAAAAAAAAGAGAGAGAGAGAGAGAAAAGGATACCAAGCCAAAAAGCGGAGTCAAACCAAAAGTTTGGAGAGTTTCAAATAGAACCCATAGCAGGAGATGAGGTGCGGGACTGGAGGGGATTGTAGAAGAGACCCCAGGCCCTGAGTACAGAGGACTCATTGGCAAAGGTCCTCCAGATGAAGGTGAGGTGCTCCATCCTGGAAGAAGAGGTGGAGACCTTAGAAAAACAAGTCATGTAGTGGGGAGAGAAGCAGGCTCAGGTCTATGAGGTGGAGAGATTCTTTGGGTACATCAAGGACTTGCTGGAAGTTTTGCCTCCCAGGCAACGTCATCCAAGTGGTGATGTACCTGTACCCTCCCATCCAAGATGACATAAATGCGGAGCTTGGAAAAGTTTGGTCATCTCCAGGAGTGAGAGTTTTAATATTTTTCAGAGGCCTAAATAACTTAAAACCATTATTTCATAATGAGTCCATGAAACAACCCCTGGGTGATTGTGATGTACAGCTTGGGTTACCATCACTACTGTGCCTTTTAAGTCATCACATTCTCCAGTTGGTGGGCAGGGGCCTCCACAGCTCTGAGAAAGTGTCAGTGAATTATGCAGAGCTGACCCTGAGAACAACCTTCCGATCCCCATCAACACTTTCAGACATCCTGTTTTGTAGAAATCAAAGTCAGCTGCTGAGGTCATCCCCATTCGGAAGGAAGGAAAAAATAAGCTGTAATGTACATATGTAGGTATTTCTGCAAAAATGATTTATGTCCCTAGCCCCATCACACATGCTCTGGCAAATTGGAGTTTGGACCCTGGCATGAAGTTTCCAAACTCTGGTCACCAGAGCTAGTATTTCCTGACTGCATGTCCCTGTGTGATGCGGACCTCTGAAGAGTAAATGTGACAAGATGAGGGAACCAGGCTGGAGGGAGGCCAGAAGCAGGGGACCATTCCCTGCCTCTGGATGATTTCCTGTGGGTGAGGTACGTACAGACTGGAGTGAGGAGCCTGGAGTGTGGGCTTTCTGCTCTGAGTCACAGAAGCACTGCAGAAGTTGGGGGAGACACAGATTACTACTTGCTGCTCCATGTGGAGGGGTGGATGGAGAGAGTAAAGAAGAGAAGGAGACAGGTAGGAACAGGTGGGAACAGGTGCGCATGGAGTACTCAGGTGTCTGTGGATATGGAGGAAGGTGTCTACCTCTAATAGGCAGAGCTGAGATTCTGCCATTCATTGGACAGAAGGAAGGAGGAAAGTAAGGTTCCAGGTTTGTCTTCTCCCTAGAGATTATCCCTTAACCTCAACACTGGATGTGGGAGCTCAGTTGCCTTGTGGATGCTCATGAGCTGGGGTCTGCCTGTGACTGTAGTGGAGGTAAGAGAGCCTAGAGTCATGGCCCCTTGGGGGAGCTTAAGGCACTGTGCTCAGATCACCTCGGCATGAACTGATTAGAGCAATGAGAAAGCTCTCTCAGGGAAGGTCAAAATGAGGGGGGCTTGAGAGGAGAGAGGTTAGTATCTCTAGGATGGATGGTGTCTGATCTTATAGGAGGGCTGCTGCTTTCAGGAGCCAGTGGGGAGGCTGGTGGAGTCCAGGTCACTTGGATTTGAGGGGGAAGTGGATCACAGTGTGATCCCAGAGCTGCTAACCTCTAGTGGCCACCTGCTCAGACCCCACTTACCAGACACATGTTTCTGGACACAGCAGGATCTTGGAGGTGCTGGGACCCCACTTTGGGGGTGTGAAGCAGAGCAGTTCATCCCTTGAGCCCCCATTCCTTCATCTGTAAAATGTGGGCAACTTTGGGGGGATGGCTCTGTGAGCAGGATGCAGGAGAAGGCAGGGTTGGGAGGGGATGTACAAGAGCAGGGGACTGATGCTGTCCAGAGGAGGGAGGGCAGGCTGTGAACCAGGTCCATCTCCTGTCATTTCCTTCCCGAACTCAAAACAGCAGGTTCAGGAGGAGAGCAGTCTAGGTCCTGCCTCTGTCCTGTCCCACACCAGGCCTTCTCTGCCCCTTAGGGTACAGCACATCACAGCCCAGTCACAGACCATCACCAGGTTCCTCCTGCCTCCAACGCTGCTGCTTAACACCCACACATTAGGGTCCTGGGGAAGCTTGGAGCTTCAAGGAGCCAGGGGGGGACTGATAGCTTTAGGGAACTATTCTGAGGTGTGTTGAAAGGTAGAGCCATACTATAGGGAGGGAGGGATTTAGATACATTTAGTGATTCACAGGAAGGTTCAGATAGTACAGAAATATCCCATTGCAGAGGCACTCTTGGCTCATTTTGCCCCAAGGTAACATCCTACATCACTGCAGGACACTATTCGCACCAGGAAAATGACAGTAGTATGATGGATATGTCTAGGTCTGTCACTTTGTCATGGACATTTATATGTTCAACAGCACAATCCAGGTATGGAACTACTCCATCAGCACGAAGATTTCCCTCATGCTACCCTCCCCTGCCCCAGCCATCCCTTCCATGCCATTCACCCCTGTGTTTTACACTTTGGCATTTTGTGTTGCCATTTTGTTGGCATTTTGTTACATGAGGGGACTCCTACAGCTGTGACCAGTGTTGATGTTTTTTTGTTTGTTTGTTTTCACTCAGGATAATATACCTGGAATCCATCCACGTTTTGTGTTATCCTAAGTTTATTACTTTTTATCACTGAGTTGTGCTCCCTAGGTTGGAAATGCCACAGTTTGTTCATCTGCTCCACTTTTGAGGGATGTTTTGGTTTGTTTCTAGGCTTTAGAGACTACAAATAATCCCACAGTGAATATTTGGGCACAGTGTTTTGTGGGATCTTAAAGTTTCATTCTCTAGAATAAAGGTCCAGGACAGTGAGTGCTGGGTTTTCACATTTATGTTTCGCTTTTGCAGAACCTATCAAACTGTCTTACCAGAGTGGCTGTTCCATTTACATTCCCACCAGCAATGTAGGAGAGCTGGCTCTTTCCTACATTTGATGTCTTTACTGTGTTTTATATTAACGAGCTCTCCTAAAAGGTAGGTAGTAGTGATTTTCAATTGTTTTTCCTTTACATTTCCCTCATGGCAACTAATGTACAGTTTTTTCTTGTGCTTATTTGCCATGTGCATGTTCTCTTTGCTGAAATGTCTGTTCATGTCTTTTGCCCATTTGCTATTTGGATAGTTTTTTTTTTTTTTTTTTCCTCCCCCTGTTGAGTGTTGTTTTTTTTACATATCATAGATAGAAGTTCTTTGTCAGACAAGTGGTTTGCAAATATATTCACCTAGTCTATAGCTTGTCTTTTCATCCTCCTAACAAGATCTTTACTACAACAGAAGGCTTTAATCTTGATAAAGTCCAGTGTTATACCCTATGAGTCCTCCTTTCTTGTCTTGTATAAAAATGCACCAAATGCTAGGTTTAGAAAATGGCTAAACATCCGTAATGCACTTTCTCACAGTTCTGCTGCATAGAAGTCCAACATAAGGCACCAATTTGATCAGGTTCTGAGGAAGCCTGTCCTCCTGTATTTTTGTCGATAGCCACCTTCTGGCTTTGCGCTCACATAACCTTTCTTTGCTGGTGTGCATGGAGAGTGAAAGTTCTCTGTGTCTCTTCTCATAAGCATGCTAACCCCATCATGAGAGCCCTAACCTTGTGACCTAACTCAACCTATGTTTCTCCCAAGGTGCCAGGTCCAGTTTCATAGGGGTTAGAACTGAAACATGTGAGTGGGATGGGGGACCAAATTTAGTCTATCTCATGTGTCTTGACAGATGTCTTGGGGTTCCCTCTGTTTGGGTTTTGTCATTTTCTTCAATTTTAGGCTCATGTTTTATGTCAAATTTGGGAGATGATCAGCCATGTTTTCTTGAAATATTCTTTTTTTTTTTTTTCCTTTACATTTCCTTGAAATACCTTTTAATCCCTCCTTTTCCTTTTTTCTCGTTCTGGGATTCTTGTGACATGAAGAGATTTTTGTTTTTATAGATTGTTTTTCTCTCCATTGTTCATATGAGATACTTTCTGTTGTTCTACCTTCAAGGTACTGACTCTTTCCTCTGTCATCTACATTGTCCTACCTAGCCAATTTACTGCGTTGCAAAAATTTTAGTTATATTTTTCAGATCTAATTGTTAATTATGTTCTTTTTTATATCTTTCTGTCCTGAGACTTACTTTCATTTGATTCAATCCCAACTGCAATAGATTATTGAAGCATTTTTATAATGGTTCCTTCCAGACCCAATGGAAATCCCAACATCTAGGTCATCATTGATCTTGGCTATCTTTGGATTGTGTGGCATATTCAAGATGACATTTTTCTGGACATTGGCATGGTGAATGTTCTTAATTATCCATCTTGCATATTTGGGGTGTTATGTCATGTGACTCTGGATCTTCTTCATTCTGGTGTGTGAGCAGGTGGTGGGTCTACAAGAGTGTGGCTAGTATGGGAAGCCCCAGTTATGTGCTCAAACCAGAAGAAGCAAACTGAAGGCTGACCAAACAGTCGGAAGTTACAGTGTACCTGTAGGGAATGTCACATCTTCCTGTCATTCTTACCAAAAGCTAGAGATGAGGGCACATGACAGCTAAAAACATGTTGTTTGCTGAATTAATTTCTGTGCATGGATGAGGCCTTTGTAAGGACCCAAAGTCTACTTGGGTGGGGAAGATTTTAGGAAAAGTGTGTTCCGTGTATGGACGTCATTTGAGAAATTTTGTTTATGTTGGTGGAAGAAGGATGGGCTTACTGAGATGGCTGGCATTGCTGTTGGGCTTGTTTAAAACTCAAGTCAAGGTGGCCCCTCTTACTAGTGTCCTCATCCTAGATATCGTCCTCCCAGGAGCTGCTGAGGGAGCTCAGGCCTCATAGAAAAGGTGAGCCCGAGCTGGTGGGCTGACTGGTGTGAAATGAGACACAAGTTCCCCTCCCTACTCACTTTTGCAAATGCCAGCTTGGGAATGACCTTTACCCTCATCCAAGCCATCACAGTGGAGTCACAAAGGGAGCATAGCCTGGTAGTCAGCTCACCTGGAAGGCCCAAAGGCTAGTCTCTCCCTCTCTCTTCATCAGCCTGGGGCAGCTGTGGGGTCCTCTCACATCCACTCTGGCACTCTCTAGGGGAAGCAGACCACTCACCAGTGAACACAGGACCAGGGGTCTCATGAAGTATTCTCCTTTCAGGCCTAACCCCAGGACCATTCCCAGCCCTGGTCCAGCCCCCTCTGGGCTACAAGCCCCAGGTGCTTGCTTCCTGACTGGCAACCTCTTGCTCAGTTTAGCCAAAGCGAGCCTCTCCTCTTGCACTGGGGAACCCACATCACACAGAACAGCTGGAGTAGGGTGACTTTTCAGATCATCGCAATAAGACAGGATGAAGAGGATATCCTTGAACCCCCCAAAGTACGGATCAGGCATGTCAAACCATCTCTGTTTCTTCCAGAACAGCTCTCTCTACAGTCCATCATGACTGACTCCACAGATGGGGGAGTCCATTCATTCAGGGCAAATTAAGACATCTCTTTTGGAAACTCTGTTGCCAAAATTAACCCTGAACATTTCCTTCAAGGTGTGGGTTTCCTGAAATGGAAGTAGCTCTTTAAACCACACTCTCAAATTCAGCATTTCAATTCCACAGGGGAAAACTGAAGACGGTTTAAACTTGCTCATACTGCACCCCATCAGTTTGGCAGCAGTGGGAGGACCTGACTGCAGGGTGGTGAGCTGGAGGGGTTGTTCCAGGTGCAGCTGCAGCCATGTCCTAAGCAGACTCGCCTGAAACAGGGTTCTCTGAGTGTCACAACACGCAGTGAGTCTCAAGGTAGTATGGTTGTGCTGCAACTTGTAGAAACCTCGGTAGACCTCTGCTTTCCACTGTGAAAATGAAGAAAACCCTGTGGGACAATGCTACACAAATCCAGGAATGGTCTCCCCAGTTCAGCTTCACAAATGGCCCCAATCTCCTACCCGCTCGTGCCCCAAACCAAAATGCCCTCCTGGACTCCCTTCCGGTAAACACCCATCTGCCCGGGTTGCTCTTCTCTGCCCATTCAGCTGGTGTCCCTGTGCAGGACTGAGTGAAAACTCCGCAATCCCTTGTATCCCACACTGGTCCTGCTCAGACCTCCTGCGGATTCAGGACACATGTTCCTCGGTCTACCGCACCCTCTACCTCCCCATGTCTGCATGTCACCCCCTTTCACTACCTATCTCCTCTGGAGTACTGCTCCCAAACTCCATGCACCTTGCCACTTAGGGTTGCTGCAGGCACTCCTCAGAGAACACCTCCCTCTACAAACTAGTCCATCGCCCAGTCCCCTCTGTCCATCCCCTGAGCTCACACACTCGTCCCAGGAGTCACCGACATTGCTTCACTGCACTGTGATCTTTCTCTCAGAATGCTACCTCCATGAGCCCAGGGACGGATCCCCTCCATCTGTTTAGTGTCCAGTAGGCCTTTGGCACCAGTGAATGCACTGCTCTCGAGGGAAGTCACATGGGAAGAAAGAATCCAACTCAATCTAGTTGTATGCAATATGGAGTAATATTTGAACAGTAGCTATCCATCCAAGAGTCCCACATGGACCCCCAAATCTTTACTAAGTGCTTCTTCCCTAAAGCATTGTCCTGCTGAGAAGGAGATAGTACTCCCTGGGACCCAGACTGAGCCTGCTTTGTTGCTGAGGAAACCATGCACTGAAACCAAAAGCAGATGAGAACTACAGCAGATAGAGCCTCAGGACAGCAGGACCATGGTAGGGGGCTGGGGACTAAAGCCACAGTGCTAAGAGACCCATGGCCCCACAAGTTGGGAACCTTTCACACCCTCGATGCTTCACACACACATGAAGCATGCACTGCCCAAACCCACCTTTCAGCCCATGCTCTCCTGGTCAGCAGGACTAGTGGGGATGAGGTGAACAATGGTGTCCTCATGTCCCTCATGAGGGTTCTGCAGCCATCCCCAGTTTCTGCATTCAGGGCCACTGCAGGCTTCTGCAGACAACTACTCTGCATAACTGTCTCATTACGCCTCTGGTCCAGGGGCAGAAGAGCCTGCCAGGTAGAGTGCATTCAGGGCACCCTGAGCCTCAGGCTGGCTGGCCGTGGGGAATGCAGGAGTACTTTGTGCCCAGAGCCCCTCAGCATCACATGGGGACCATGCACAACACAGCCTCTGGCTTGTCTTGCAGGTGCACTTGGAGGCCGTTGGGGAAACGGCTCAGTCAGCGAAGATGGCTGTGAGGACACTGCAGACATAGGATGAGGCTGGAGAAGTCTCTGTCCTGTCGAAAGCTGTCATGTCTCCACATCCCAGGCTTACTGGTTCCTTCTACACAACCCAGGGAGCAGAACAGGAACTTGGGATAAGGGGGGTGGGACAGCAGGTTAATTGGCTTCTCAACTTTTGTCATGAACAGGTAGCTATTTTTTTTTTTTTTTAGAACACCTTAAATTTTTAATCCTTTCTTTACAGGTTACCTAGACCACGACTGATTAAGAAAACTGTAGAAAGTTAGTACCTGCCACAAGCAAACGCCAGGCAGCAGTACGTGTCGATTTTCCGCAGAGTCCTGCTTTGCGGGGTCTCTGCTCACACTCCCTGGAATCCGTCGCGGCAGAGTTTAGTCCACAGGTCGCTTCTCCCCGTATTTCTTTGGAACCTCTTCAGCGTTCTTACAGAATTTTTTACGGTCCTCAGAGTATTTCTCAGCTAGGTCAGCTCGAAGTGGGTGCTCGGGCTGGGGGTCGTTCACCAGTGCTGTGAGGGACTGGATTACTTGGCCGGTTCTGGTTGCTGGCTTCCAGTTTTCAGCACTAATTCCTGGCAGACAGACCTGCCCCTTTTCATCGATGTTCCAGTGATAGATCTTTGTTTTAAATGTGATCTTCAGTGCTTTGAATGGGGACTCTGCTGGAAAGCTGATTTCCATTCTGAAAGCCCCCTTATCATATGGAGGGTTGTCAGGAATTATAAGCCCTCGCCAAGTCAATAAATTAGCTTCTTCAACCTGAATGTTACGGAAGTCTTTCATTCCACATTTGTGGATTTCTTCAGCTCCTTCATCAGCCTCCTGCTGGCCGCTATCTTGGATCTGGCGCGGCTTGAACAGGCAGCTATTTTATCTACTCTACTGCCTGTTTTACATAAGCTACACTTCCCCTGCTTGTCACCATCTTGGATCCCAGGTTTCTTCAACTGCATGATCATGTGGGAAAGTTCTTGGACACTCTGTGACCTTTCAGGCTTCAGCAGGCCTAAGGTCAAGTGGCTGTTAGCAGCTGTGGGGGTGAAGAGCTTGCTGGGCAGGGCAGCCAGCCCACATCCTGGGGGATCCACTGCCAAACCTGACCCCTGCTGAGCCCTGCTTCTGGAGGGAAGGGATCTCACAGCCCTGAGACCCAAAGACAGAAGCTCACATTCCCAGAGCCAGGGTAGCCCCCCGGCTCTCCTCATTCCTCACCTACACGTCCCCTAACAGAGCCAGCCAGGACCCCACGGGAGATCCAGCACCAGCAGCCTCAGTAGGAGGAGAGTCAACTACTGAATGAAAACTCTAGTCCCTTTCTCTCCACATCTGGAAAAGCAAACACCGTACCTGGGGTTATCGTGCAGTGGGCAGCGGGCAGAGGGTGCAGGTGGACTGCAGCTGAGACAGAATTAGCTGGATTTCTTGACATTGCCGTTTTCTTTGTCTCTGGAGGAAAAGAGAGGTGATTAACTGAGGTTTTAGCATTTCTCATTTCAGCAGATATAATCAAAAAAATAGTTGGAAATGGTCTTTTATGTGCACAAAGCTTTCCACATTTCTAGAAAGGAAAATGCTCAATTGACAGGGACTGGCCGAGCAGAACTGGATAGAGTCCAGGGGTCCTCAGGCCTGACATGCAGTCTGGATACGACAGAGCTTGGAACTGCTATGGAGTGACGTTGGAGACCTTTAAACTGTATTTCCAGGTGATAAATTTAGAGAGAAAGTTATGTTTCACAACCTAAGTTTGTGGGTATTATACTCTAACCCTGTTCACTAACCCCCTTTTTTTCAGTTTTAGAGGTAGAATTTACTGATTCATCAGTTGCATATAACACCAGCGCTCATTACATCACCTGTCTCCTTGACACCCATCACCCAGTTACTCCGTCCCCCACCCATCTCCCCTCCAACACCCTCAGTTTGTTTCCTATAGTTGAGACTCTCTTGGGACGCCTGCGTGGCTCAGTCCATTAAGCGCCTGCCTTTGGCTCAGGTCATGAACCTGGAGTCCTGGGATCCAGCCCCACGCTGGGCTCCCTGCTAAATGGGGAGACTGCTTCTCTCTCTGCCTCTGCCCCTCACCACGCTCATGCTCTCGCATATAAATTATTTTCTTAAGAGTCTCTTTTGGTTTGTCTACCTCCCTGACTTACTTTATTCCCCCCCTTCCCCGTGTTCATCTATTTTCTTTCTTAAGTTCCACATGACTGACATATAATTGTCCTCCTGATTGACTTATTTCACTTAGCATAAAAACCTCTAGTTCCATCCCCCTGGTTGCAAATGGCAAGATGTCTTCATTTTTGATGGCTGAGTAGTACTCCAAGTGTAGATAGAGCAGATCTTCTTTATCCATTCGTCTGTCAATGGACACCTGGGCTCTTCCCATATTTGAGCTATTGTGGACATCTCTGCTATATACATTCAGGGGGTGCAAGTGCCCTTTGAATCACTGTATCCTTTGGATAAACACCTACTAGTGCGATCCTGGGATTTGGGTAGCTCTATTTTCATTTTTGAGGAACCTCCATGCTGTTCTCCAGAGGGGCTGCACCAGCTTGCGTTCCCACCCACAGTGCAGGAGGATCCCTTTCCTCCGCATCCTCACCAGCACCTGTTGCCTCCTGTGTTGTTAATGTCAGCCATTCTGATGTCAGCCCCGTGTAAGGGGACCGGGACAGCTGCCTGGTAATTGGCTAGGCTGAGAGGGGCGGGGACAGCTGCCTGCTGATTGGCCAGGATAAGAGGGGCGGGGACAGCTGCCTGCTGATTGGACAGGATGAGAGGGGCGGGGCCAGCTGCCTGGTAAGTGGCCAGGATGGGAGGGGCAGGGACAGCTGACTGGAGACTGGCCAGGATGAGAGGGGCGGCGACAGTTGCCTGATGATTGGCCAGGATTAGAGGGGCGGGGATAGCTGCCTGGTGACTGTCCAGGATGGGTAGGGGGGGACAGCTGCCTGCTGATTGGCCAGGGTAGAGGGGCTGGGACAGCTGCCTGGTAACTGGCCAGGGTGAGAGGGGCGGGGACAGCTACCTGGAGACTGGCCAGGATGAGAGGGGCGGGGACAGCTGCCTGCTGATTGGCCAGGATGAGAGGGGCGGGGACAGCTGCCTCGCCACTAGCCAGGATGGGAGGGGTGGGGACATCAGCATGGTGACTGGCCAGGGTGAGAGGGGCGGGGTCAGCTGCCTCCTGATTGGCCAGAATAAGAGGGGAGGGGACAGCTGCCTGGTGATTGGCCAGGATGAGAGGGGCGGGGACAGCTGCCTGGTGACTGGCCAGGATGAGAAGGGCGGGGCCAGCTGCCTGGTGATAGGCCAGCATGAGAGGGGCGGGGCCAGCTGCCTGATGATTGGCAAGCATAAAAGGGGCGGAGACAGCTGCCTGGTGATTGGCAAGGAAGAGCGGGACAGAGAAAGCCGCCTGCTGATTGGTGAGGGAGAGCGGGGCCGCGACAGCCGAATGGTGATTGGCCAGCGAAAGCAGGGAGAGGACAACTGCCTGGCTCTTGGCCAGTGGATGAGGGCGGGGACAGCCGCCTGCTCTTTGGGCAAGGACCGCAGGTGAAGAAGGCTGCCTGGCGACGGGCCAGGGATTGGGGGACGGGGACATCGCCGCCTGCTCCGCCAGGACCTGGTGGTGACTTAGGGGTCCTGGTGCAAGCAGTCACCAAAGCCAGGACCCCAGCGCTCCGGGGGGAGCGAGGACTCCACCTCTGCGCCTCGCCCGTCCCCCTGGCGCCCGACCGCACACCCACAGCGAGGAGCAGCCCGGCCTCCCTCACAGTACCGAGCATGCCGGCCCACATCCCTGCTCCAACCCACGGTTTGCAGAACAAAGCCCACGCTCGTTAACGGGACAGCGTGACCCACACGGAGAGCCGCCGACACCCCTGCGCCCCTGCAGAAGCTCCCCAACGGAGGCCGCCTGCCCAGCCCACTCCCCGCCCTCTGACACCCGCCCACACACATCCTGGGCGCCCAGCCCCACGCTCTCCCTCGCTGGTCCCAGAGGCCGCCTCTGCCTGTCCACTCAGCATCCCCGCCTGGTCCAGAGGAGCTGGCTGCAAGCTTTGTGCACCAGGCCCTGAGCACCGCACCCCATACTGCCTTCCGAGAATGTGAGCCCGGAGGATGCAGACCGTGCCCGGGATGCAGAAACCTCCCCCTGCCTCCTGGCAACGCACCGTGACCACGTAGTTGGCGCCCAAGTGGTGCCCCCATTTCCAAACAGGGAAGAAGTGGCCGCATGGACCCTCCCAACCCAACACAGGCAGTGACTCTGTAAGACGCTTGGAAGATCAGGCCACGGAGCACAAAGAACCACCCAAACCAGAAAAGTAGGGCATCTATACCCAGACGTGGGAAATTTTAGGCTACTACCCAGGCGCAAATCCCCCACTCCGGTAGAGGGTCCAGGTGTGGGTTGTCTGAGAAGGGAAATGCCGTTCCCTCTGTTGGGGCCTTACTCCCTAATGTCAGTGATTCAAGGCTGGATGCCAAGACCTGGCTGGTGCTTGCCGCCATCCAGAGTGCATTACCCATGTAGGGTCACTGTGCCCAGATGCTGGTGCTTCCATGGCCTGCAGGCCTCTGGCCTGGGCTGGCTTCAGCCTGATGTCTTGGCTACACACCACCTGGGCAGCCTTTTATCATTTGGGGTATTTTCTCCTGAGTGAGCCAAGGATGCCAAGGCTAAAGACAAGAGGAAGACCAGCAGCCGGGAGAGCTCACCTTCTCCAGATACACCAATCTCCACCTATGTATAGAGCAGATCCTCCCGAAGAACAACTGAGGGCAGTCGGAACAGCTTCTGCACAACAGGAGAGAAACAGAGACATCGTAGCAGAGGACCCCAGCCTAGCAGCCTGCCAACTGCCGTGGGGAGAGTTAGTTCTGGGGCCCGTAAGCTGATCTGTCTGCCTGGGGCACAGAAATGAAGCTGCATTTTAATGCGCAACTAGAATGTAAAAGATCCACCCCAAAAGCTCCCCGAAATGGGGAGGGGTAGTGCTGGATGTCTCTCTCTGCCAAGGTCCTGGCAAACACCATGGTCACATTCCACTCCACCTTGAGAACGTGGAAAGAAGCAGGGTCTGAGCACCCCAGCCAGGGTACTACCTTGCTGAGCCCTGGGTCCCCAACACACTCTAGACCCAGCTGTGCCAACAAGGCAAACCCAGGTGGCACACACTGGGACACCCTGGTCAGCATTCAACACAGCGCGAGACCTCACACCGAGGGGACACAGGTGCTCGGCACCCCAGAACACTCCAGGCCTACACGACTTGGCTTCCTAGGGCACCCCTGCAAGGAGGGCTACGGGACCTCCTGGGTCACTACTCTTTCAGCTCCAGGAGCCCTGCCGAAGAGCCCCCTATGTGGACAGCCCAGGACCACCCAGCCCAAATGCTGTCGAGGCTCTCGTAGGGCTGAAGACCCCGGGACACCCCAGCTTTCGCCCACTGAGCTTCAGCCATCTTTCTAGGAGATCCTGTGCACAGAGAAGCCCCCCAGTCCTGAATTCACTTCTGCTATAGCTACCATCCCAAAGTGCCTTCCCTGCAGAGAGCACTGGGACACTCCAGCCCACACCCACCTCAGCTACAGCTGTTTTACCAGGCTACCCCTGTGCAGGGCACCCCAGAAAACCTCAGCTCCTGATCCATCTCCACTCCAGCCACCCTCTGCACAGAGAGCCCTGTGACGGCAGTCGTACCCAATTCAGCGTCAGCTCAACAGCGTGGGTGCCCTCGGTGTGAAGCTAAAGCACCTCTACGCTTCTTGTAGCAGGACTCCCAATAGCCAAGGTATGGAAACAACCCAGGTATCCATCCAGAGGTGAATGAATGAGGGCTACCTTTCAGCCTAACAACCACCTCCCTGCTTGCCTAGCCTGGAGTCCCTGCCTGCACCCCCAGGTCCCGCACTATGTGCACACACCCCAGGGTCGCAGGCCACACCCTGGTACCCCCACTCCCCTATGCCAATGAAGCACCTGGAAGTACCTGCAGACCCTGGTCCTCCTCCTACTTGGCAGCAGCTGGCTCAGGACTTGGTCCAGGAAGCCAACATGTGGGAGAAATTCCACTTGGAAGAAGATGCACAAGACTCAGAACGTGGGTTTCCATGGGCTTCGTGAGGTCACACAAAGATCACCACATCGTCCCAACCCCTTCAAAGCTTGCTGTCTCTGATACTACAAGTTGGAAACGCTTCTTTGCCTTAGCAGCCCAATCGTGGTCCAGCAGCACCACTGTGGGAGAGCACAAAACAAACTTTGTAGGAAAGCTAGGAATTACAGAGTTCATAAATACACCACAGAGATAGGATACGTCACCCCTGGTACATATTTCTGAATTAGAGGCACATAAGATTGAAACAGGGAATGAGCTTTATCCTCAAGAAACAGGTCAGCCTTTAGTGATTATAGCTCCAGAGGCAAGGCTCTTCCACGCTGTACACTCATGGATCAAAACTAAAATCCACACATAGCCAGTTATTGATCCTATCCGTGGAATGCACTTTATACACTTACCCACAAAAGAATTCTCAAGGTCCTCCAGAGAGGTGCTCTCTGAAGCCAGGGAGTAGATGGTCCTCCCCATGAGGATCCTGAGGAGAAAAGCATGAACACCAAGGGAAGGGGCGCACAGGAAAAAGCTGGCAAAGGAAGCTGAAGCAGAACTTAGCAAAGAAGGGAATTGGAAGTAAGTTGTGCAGAACTGGAGAGTGGAGTGTCCCCAAGAGACCAGAGTTACCTTCAGCCCTTAGACAGGCTGAGGGAGCCTAATTCCAGCTGGATTGCATTTGGGTTCCTGTCACTCCCAGACAAACTCAGTTCTCTTTTATATATATACTTTCGGACTCATTTTTTTTTTTAAATTGAAGCATATGATGTTAGTTTCAGGTGGACATCATAGTGATTGGACAAGATTTGCCTTATGCTACACTCACTACAAGTGTAGTTAACTCCATCACCAGAGATACAATTAAAATATCATTGACCATATTCCCTATGCTGTGCCTTTCATCCCCGTGACATGTTCATCCCATAACAGGAACACCTCTCTGCTCTTCCCTCTTCTCTCCCCTAAGTTCCAGACCCTATGTATCTGCTCTGGGAGGAGACAGCTCCATCTGAGCTCACTCTTTCAACAAGTACTCAGTGGAAGCTTGCTGTGTGCCAGGTGGGAACAAATACGGAAGGTTCAGGAACACATTGCATTTTTTTTTTTTTTTTTTTAGTTTCAGAGGCTAAATTTAGGGATGCATCAGTTGTATAGAAAACCCAGTGCTCATTCCATCAAATACCATCCTTAATGCCCATCAACCAATCAACCCATGTCCCAGCCACCTCCCCTCCAGCAACCCTCAGTTTGGTCCCAACACTTAAGAGTCTCTTATGTTTTGCATCCCTCTGTGTTTTCGTCTTATTTTATTTGCTCTTCCCTTCCTCTATTGTCATCACTTGTTTCTTAAATTGCACATATGAGAGAAATCATATGATATTTGCCTTTGGCTGATTTATTTCACTAGGCATAATACCCTCTAGTCCTATCCACATTTTTGCTAAGGGCAAGATGCCATTCTTTTGGTGGCTGAGTAATATTTGATTGTATGTATATACCTCATTTTCTTTATCCAGACTTTCAAAAGTTCTGATTTTGCAAACCAATGCTTATACTACTTTGCAGTACTCTCCTCAAGCAAGCCCCCTCTCCTCCCCTGTATCTTCAGCTATGTCACACCAGATTCACGTCTCCACACCTCCTACCTTCTAAATGGTGGTCACTTTTCTACTTGTAGACTGGTAGCATCTGTTTTCTCAGATCTCTGACTCATTTCTTGGGTGTTCTGAATGATTTGATAAGTATGTAGTCGGATTTGAGGGAGGAGTTCCCCCCATAACTTTCTGATTGGACGCAGGACACGAGGACTGTGAACATGGTGATAGGCTAGATTTTGATGTCGCCCTTCTAGGAGAGCTGAATGCTATTTTGACAAGCAGGTAATGAATTCTGATACACCTTCATCTTTTCGAGGTTTAGGTGTATTGTGAGAAGATATACCAAACATAACGCCTACCATTCTCTAAAATTCTATTTCAGCTTTGATGGGTTACTTGACAGTAGGATTTCCCTAGTGCCATGTTGTCCCCCTTACCCCACAGCAGTGATGTGTCATGGGGTCTAATGTCCCATGTCTTCACTAACATCGGTGTCAGCATTTTAGGGAAAGGTGACTCTGTGTGACACATTTAACTTTCTACTAGTTGAGGCTTTCAGCCTCACCATGACCTTCACTATGAATTCATCCCAAATAGGAATTTTTCATCTTGAAGGAAAGCTTATCTATTTTCCTTTAAAAGAAGGTTTCTAGGCAATGATGTCAGGAAGGTCACTGAGATAGCCATCAGTCATTGGCCAACCAAACTGCATGGTGATTGGCCACCCGAAGGAAGCCAACGTGACAGCGCCCTGGTGATTGGGCAGGGCATTGTGGTGACATCACAAGAAGGAATTCTCATGCCCCAGAGCTGTTTTAAAAGCTCGGCAACAGCCAAGACTGCACAGAGGAGAGAGATGGCGCTTCAGCTACAGCTCTTCCTGCTATTCCTAGCATTCTCTGACCTTTTTCTGCCCTGCCCATGGCAAGCCCTCTGCCCACTGACTGCTCTGGGCCGTTCACCAACACTCTGCAGTCCACCTTCATGTTTGCACCTACCTTTGCACCCCTGTGTGGTCCTGAGGTCCTCAAACCTTCATCTGGTGACTCCTGGACCCTCTTCCCACTATGAGGATGGCTCAGCTGCTCAGGAACACATCTCATTTGGCACATGGGAGTGGGACACTGGAAATCAGGTCACCATGGATTCTCAGCCAGCTGGTTCCCACACCTCTGGGTTCCCAACAGGGCTCAGCACAGGAAAGCTGAGTCCACATCCTGAGGGAGCACTGGGCACATTACTACTCTGGAGCCCTCCAAACCAGCTCAGCACAGGGACCATGAATGAATTGAACGTCCATCCGTCCCTGACGTCGACAATGTTTAGAACGCCTACAGACACCAGGGAGAGCGGGACTTTTACAAAACAAGTAAGTACTGGGGGAAGGAATCACCACATCATTGGACACAGTGCAAGTCCTTGGACCACAAGTCCTGAGACCACGAGCTGGCTGAACCAGCTCAGCAGTGGACAAAGTAACCCCCCAGACACCTGGCGGACCAGGAGCCCACAGACCACAAACCCTCCAACAAAGTATAACAAGCAGAAAGTCAGTCCCCGTAAGAGAGCACCAACCAGGAACCCAAAGACTGGGAGTCTTCTGAACCAATTTGATACTACTGGGCAGATGAGTCACACAGACACTGGGTGGACAGGAGTCCTACCACAAACAGGCCACTCCAGTGTAGCACAAGGCAAGTAAGTCCAGAGAATACCAGGCTTGCCAAGGGTCAAGAAACCACGAGTCCTGCATCCCAGCTCAGTATTGGGGAAAAGATTCACCTGAATAACACCATCACCATGTGCCCTTGGAACTGGAGTCCAAAAACTCAGCTTTCTACTAGGACAGGCAGGCCCCTGGAGAGTGGGCTTATCACGTGCCCTTGGATCTGGAAACCAACACCTCAGCTCTATCGTGGGCCTAGCAGGCACCTGAACAGCAGGCTCACCATGTGCCCTTGGACCTGGAGACCAAGAAAGGAGCCCTGGGCTAGGCCAAGCAGACAACTTGACGGTGGGATCACGATGTACCCTTGGACCTGGAGACCAAAAACAGCTCTGTACTAGGCCAGGAGGGTACCTAGACAGCAGGCTCAACATGTGTCCTTCGATGCCAATAACAACAACTCAGCTTTGCACTTGGCCAAGCAGGCAGCTGGAGAATGGGCTCATCATGCTCCCTTGGACCTGGAAACCAACAACTCAGCTCTATCCTGGGCCATGCAGAAACATTGACAGCGGGCTCACCGCGTGCCCTTGGATCTGGAGACCAATAAATCAGCTCTCTATTAGGCTAAGCAGGCACCTGGACAGTAGGCTCACCATGTGCTCTTGGAGCTGGAGAACAACAATGCAGCTCTGCACTAGGCCAAGCAGGAACGTGGACAGCAGGGGCACCAGGTGCCTTTGGGCCCGGAGATCAACAACACAGCTCTCAATTAGGCCAAACAGGAACCTGGACAACAGGGTTAACATGTGCCCTTGGACCTGGCAACCAATAACAGAGCCCTGGGCTAGGCCAAGCAGATACTTTGACAGCGGGCTCACCATGTGCCCTTGGACCTGGAGACCAACAATGCAGCTCTACACCAAGCCAAGTAGGCACCTGGACAGCAGTCACACCATGTGCCCTTGGACCTCAAGACCAACAACTCGGCTCTTTGCCTGGCCAAGCAGGCAACTGGGCAGTAGGCTCACCATGTGCCCTTGGACCTGGAGAGCAACTACCAAGCTATCTGATAGGCCAAGCTGGTGCCTGGTAAGCAGGCTCACCTTGTGCCCTTGGATATTAAGACCAAAAACTCAGCTCTGTGCTAGGCCAAGCAGACCCCTTGAGAGTGGGCTCACCATGTACCCTTGGACCTGGAGACCAACAGTGCAGCTCTGTGCTAGGCCAAGCCGGCAACTAGACAGTGAGTTCACCATGCGACCTTGGATTTGGATTCTTCCTTTCCCCCAGAGCATAGAGCACCCAAACAATGGGCTTGCCACTTGGTCTCTCATTATGAGACCTCCAAACCTGCTCAGCCTTGCACCGATGTGTCCACTGGATCCATGGAAACCTGGGAGTCTTCAAACTGTGATTCCTCCATTCCAACCTATCACTGCGCTACAGAGACACAGGGACACCAGCCTAACCCAAATTCCTCTGAAAGGGTGCTTTTCAACTCTGCAGACAAGGGGACATTGGAGTCCCTTCTCACCTTGGATTTACTTCAGCTTGATGTCCATGTGGCCTGCTATCTGTGCATTATTCATTTTGGGGGGAGTTCTCCTCCTCAGAAGAAAATGGCACCATGCCGTGGGAGATGAAATAGTCCAGTGGTTTGAAGACTTTGTATTAAAACTCAGGGCAGGAAAGGAGAAGGGGGGATGGGAGGGCATTGGGGAGACCCAGGCCTGGAGAACTATGGAGACATTGTCTGAGATCCTCCAGTTGAAGGAGAGGTGCTCCATCCTCAAGGGAGAGGTGGAGGTCTTAAAACAAGAGGCCAAGCAGTGCAGTGAGAGGCAGGCACAGCTCCATGAGGTGGAGAGGTTCTTCATGCAAATGAAAGTCTTCCTGGAAGTTTCTGCCTTACAAAGGGTGACGCCTGTGCACCCACCCAGGATAGCATAGAAGGGGAGTTGGGAAAAGTGTGGTCATCTCCAGGATTGGGGGTTGGTACAAATGTGAATATTAGTTTAATTAATAATAAAAATAGTTATTTTTAAAAAACAATTAAAAATGATCATTTCTGAATTAGTAATTTATGAGCACCATCCTTGGGGGATTGTAATGTGCAGCCTGGCTTGCAGTCACTCCTGTCCCTTATGAGTCATCACATTCTCCTGATGCTGGGCAGGGGTCTCCATGGCTCTGAGAAAGTGTTGGTGAATCATGCCCAGCTGACACAGCATAACCTGCCTGCCCCGTCAAAACATTCAGACATACTTATTTCTGGATCTCAAGCACAGCTGTTGAGGTCAGCACCGTTCTTATTGGAAGAAAACGAGAAGCAGTTTGTCTATATCCAGGTATTTCTGCATAAAGCGTTTCTGGCTGAGACCTCCCAGCACATTGTTGCTAAACTTGAGGTTGGACACTGATGTTATGGCTTCCAACTGTGGCCATGACAGCAGGTGTTTCTCCGCAACAGGTTCCTGTGTGATACAGGCCTTTGAAGAGCAAATGTTACAAGGCCAGGGAACCAGGGTGAGGCAGTCCAGAGGCATGGGACCATTCCCTGTCTCTCCGCGAGAAGGTGTGGGGTCTGGACGGTAGGCAGAGTGGTGTGAGGGGCCAGGATGGTGGGCTCTGTTGTGTCCAAGAAACACCGCAGGAATTGGGAGAGACATGCGGGATTCACATTGGGTGCTTTAGGTGCCTGGCTGTGTGCACAGAGTAAGGCACAGTGCGAGAGAGGTGGGGATAGGTGCACCTTGCAGACTGTAGGGTCTGCTTGGGTATGAAGGAAAGGGACCCCTTGCAAGAGGCAGAGCCGAGGTTCTATGATAAAGTGGACACTGGGCGTCAGAAGGGAGTAGGAAGGTGAGATTCTAGGAAGGTCCATCCTGAGAAATGTTGTTCCTTCTTAGCTGCAGGGATGTGCGCTGAAAGCTCAGGTGAGTTGCAAATCCCTTTGAGCTAGGGTCCAACTGTGGCTCCTGCTGAAGTTGCATGGGAAGAGCCTAGAGCTGTGGCCCCTGGGCTGAGCTCAGTCAAGGCAGTGTGCTCATAGCAGCTGGGCATAAATGGATGGAGCCATGCAGAAGCTCCCTCTGGCTCCAGACCCCAAGTCTCTGGTTGGGGGGGGGGCGGGGAATGATGATGTCCCTCTGGGGGGGACAAGGGATTGGGAGGGTTTTCTGTCGTCATGGAAAGCTGTGGGCGGTCCCCGCCCTGAAGGCCTGGTTTTAATCACTGTCCAGGCAAGTCACAGTCTGACTTTAGCATATGAAAGGAAGGAAGAGGGAAAATGCTCCTTGCTGGGGCCAGGGTTCTCCTTGGGTCCTGAGCCGGTTCCTGACCCTCCAGGACCCCTGGCAGTTCATTTTGAATCCTTAAGTTAACAAGCAGGGTTTACCTGAGCAAACACACATGGGCCTGGAGGTGAAGCTTCCTGCCTCTTGGGGCAGGCTCATGAGGCGCTCTCAGGGGCGTCACCGCGAAGGGCCAGGAGGCAGCGGACGCCAGCACCCAGGTGTCCCCCCAGCAGGCGCGCCCCCGCCGCTGCGCGGCTGCAGGAAGGGCGGCGCCTGCGCCCTGGGCAGCTGCTGCGTAGGCCCCGCCCACCGCGCCGGCCGTTACTGCGAGCACGACCGGAGGCAGAGGTGTGTGCCTGCGGGAGCGGGCTGAGCGTTGGGCGAGGGGAGCAGCGGGGCTTGACCTTGCGGAGGGGAGCGGGCCTGGGCGGAGGGCGCGGGGTAGGGGGTTGGGGGCGTGGAGGGGCGTGGAGGGGCGGGGCCGGGCGTGCAGGGGCGGGGCGGGGCGTAAAGGGGCGTGGACACGAAGGGCTGGGGGCCGGGCGGCGCGTGGAGGGGCGGGGTGGGCGTGGAGGGGCGCGGACACGAAGGGCTGGAGGGGCGCGGGTAGCGCATGCGCGTCCACCTCGATGATGCCGCCTCTCTGTCTGGGGGCGGGGCGGGGCGTTGAGGGGCGTGCAGGGGCGGGGCGGGGCGTGGAGGGGCGCGGACACGAAGGGCGGGGCGTGGAGGGGCGCGGTTAGCGCATGCGCGCCCACCTCGATGATGCCGCCTCTCTGTCTGGGGGCCGGGCGGGGCGGGGCTTGGATGGGCGGGGTGGGGCGGGGCGTGGAGGGGCGTGGACACAGAGGGCGGGGCTTGGAGGGGTGCGGGTAGCGCATGCGCGCCCACCTCGATGATGCCGCCTCTCTGTCTGGGGGCCGGGCGGGGCGGAGCGTGGAGGGGCGGGGCCGGGCGGGGCATGCAGGGGCGGGGCGGGGCGTGGAGGGGCGCGGGCGTGGACGTAGGGCGCGGAGAAGGGGTTGGAGGCGTGGAGGGGCGCGGACACAAAGGGCGGGGCTTGGAGGGGCGCGGGTAGCGCATGCGCTCCGAACCCGCTGATGCCGCCTCTCTGTCCGGGGGCCGGGCGGGGCGGGGCGTGGAGGGGCCTGCAGGGGCGGGTCGGGGCGTGGAGGGGCGCGGACACGAAGGGCGGGGCGTGGAGGGACGCGGGGAGCGCAGGCGCGCCCACCCCGCTGATGCCGCCTCTCTGTCTAGGGGGCGGGGCGGGGCGTGCAGGGGCGGGGCGGGTCGTCGAGGGGCGTGGACACGAAGGGCTGGGGGCCGGGCGGGGCGTGGAGGGGCGGGGTGGGGCGTGGAGGGGCGCGGGCACAAAGGGCGGGGCGTGGAGGGGCGCGGAAAAGAAGGGCTGGGGGCCGGGCGGGGCGTGGAGGGGCGGGGCGTGCGTGGAGGGGCGTACAGGGGCGGGGCGGGGAGTGGAGGGGCGGGGACATGAAGGGCGGGGCGTTGAGGGGCGCGGACACGAAGGGCGGGGCGTGGAGGGGCGTGCAGGGGTGGGGCGGGGCGTGGAGGGGCGTGGACACGAAGGGCTGGGGGCCGGGCGGGGCGTGGAGGGGCGGGGCGTGGCGTGGAGGGGCGCGGACACGAAGGGAGGGGCGTACAGGGGCGTGGCCGGGCGTGTAGGGGCGGGGCGGGGCGTGGAGGGGCGCGGACACGAAGGGCGTGGCGTGCAGGGTTGTGGTTAGCGCACGCGCGCCGACCCCGCTGATGCTGCCTCTCTGTCTGGGGGGCCTGCCTGGGCGGGGCGTGGAGGGGCGGGGCGAGGAGGGGCGCGGACACAAAGGGCGGGGCGTGGAGTGGCGTGGAGGGGCGGGGCGGGCGTGGAGGGGCGCGGACACAAAGGGCGGGGCGTGGAGGGGGCGGGTAGCGCATGCGCGCCCACCCGGCTGCTGCCGCCTCTCTGTCCACTCAGGGAACGCGGCGCCCGGATACACGGAGCCTGGACCTGCCGCCGCTGCCGCCTTTGCAGGTGTGTGTTCGCAGCTCTGCACTGTCTCCCCCGGCAGACGCCGGGCAGCTGCGGTAAGAGGAGCGCGTCCTGTGCGCACAGTCCCCGCTCGCAGGGCATTGCTCCTTGGTGCCCTCCAATCCGCAGAGGTGTAGCTGGGCCAGGCGACAGGGAAATGAGAAGCTGGGTTGATCGACCACTTAGGAGAGTCACACTGGTTGGGAATCACATAGCATATTATCATTATTATTTAAGGTGGTTCCTAGGTTTACTCTGCCCCGACTGCTGGGTGTAAGTGTGTTTTCCAAACGGTGTCCTTGTAGTGCGCAGACTTGGGGGAGCTCAGCAGCTGGTAAGCAGAGCCAAGCCTGGCAGAGAGGTTGCCCACGCGATCTCCAGTGATGGCCCGACACCGCGCCAACACCGTCTCCTTAACTTTGAAAGGAGGAGGGCACCGGAGCAGGACGGGGACCGGCGTGGATGGCCAGGCGCCGCCCTTTAGAGCCACCCAGGCAGTGCTCCCAGAGAAGGAAGGCACCTGGTAACCACCCTCAGACCTGCCAGGCATAGGAAAAGCCAGGGGGTGTGGAGAGCACATGGCGTGAACACTCATCTGTGAGAATTCTGAGCAGGGAGCAGACTCAAGGCACGTGTTTCCCTTGTTAAACTCAGGAACACGAATTTCCTGGGTCAGAAAACAGACTTAGGAAAAGGAGGCACAGCATTTCCATCCCACATCCTGCGCCCTCTCCCGTCTTCCGCATGCTCTGCCTGGACTCCAGTGAGAAGCACAGTGAATGAAGGCACACCCCTTCAGCCTCTTCATCAGCCCTGGGGGCCTTGGCTGTGCAGGGAGCAGTCAAAGCTCCCAGACCCCCTTTTCTGTTCCTCCGTCCACCTCTTCGACTCTGGCCAAATCCCACAGTTGAAGGGCATTTACTTCCTCATATCACAGCCCTTCAGCAGCACTCCCCACCCCTCTGTCCACTGTCAGGACTGCAGGGGAGGGGCGGCACGACGGGGGTGGACCCTCCAAACCAGCGTCCTGCCCCTGCCTTCCTGGTGGGCCCAGGAGTGGAGGAGCGCACTTAAGGACTGCTCAGCTTCCAGCCCACCTTCCTGCCCCTCCCTCCCTGTGCTGCAACCTTGGGGAGGATGAGCTGTCAAGAGAGGCTGAATGAAAGTACAGCCCATCAGATATTACATCAAAGAGAACATGCAGACGGAAAATTAGCACAAGAAAAAATGAACAAACTCACTAGCCATGAGGGAAATGCAAATGAAACCCTGAGAGTTATCATGACTACCCACCTGTTAGGACAGCTGGTAATATAAAATACACTACTACATTTCAGGTGGGAATGTAAATGGAACAGGAATGATGGTAGGACAGTTTGATAGGTTCTATAGAAGTGAAACATAAACCCTATAACCTCGCAAGCACTCTCCTGGACCTTCATCCCAGAAATGAAAATTTAAGATCCCATGACGCACTGTGCACAATAGTTCACTGCAGGTTTATTTGTAATAGACGAAAGACTAGAAACAAACAAAGGGGTGAAGAGTGCCTCTGTGAAGGGACGTTTCTGAACTACCGGCAGCTTTCTGTGAATCTATAAATCGACCCCTCTACCTCCCTACCTCTCTGTAGCAGGTGCTCCACCTGTCAGCACACCTCAGAATAGTCCCTAAGACTAGCAGTGCCACCCTGGCTCTCTGGATCTCCAAGTATCCCTAACAGCCCCAGAACCCTAAGATGTGGGTGTCAGGCAGCAGTGAAAGAAGCAGGAGGGGTCTGGGTCTGGTCTGTTACTGGGCAGGTGCTGGGCTGTGATGCGCTGTGACCCTCAGGGGCAGAAAAGGCCAGGTGTGGGACAGAGACAGCACGCAGAATGTTGTCCTCCCAGAGCTGATGTTTTGCCTTGGGAGAGGAAAGGCCGGCACAAGGACCTGGCTCAGAGTCTCCTCCCCTTCGTCTCTCCATTCCCTTGGCCTCATCTAACCCCTATCCTTGAGGATCACCTCCCCAACCCCACCTTCTCTGGCCTCCTGCTAAAAAACCACCACCCCAACCAAGTTGCCCCCATTTTAGTGATGAAGGAAAGGGGATTCAAGAGGCGAGCAACTCTGGGGTACCAGCCACCCAGGAGCCTGATGTTTGTGGAAACCAGGGTATATTGAGCAGGGTGTGAGCAGCAAACCACAGGAACGTCCAAGTGCTGGGATCACATAAGCGACCCATATCCCCCTTACATCGAAGTGACCTGGACTCCACCAGCCTCCACACTGGCTCCTGAAAGCACACTGTCAAATTAGCTCAGACACCATCCATCTTAGAAGTCAAGCCTCCCACTTCCTAAAGCCCCCTGATGTTCACTTCCCAACCCCAGGAGGAGCTTCTGCATGGCTCCATCCATTTATGCCCAGCTGCTATGAGCACACTGCCTTGATTAGCTCAGCCCAGGGGCCACAGCTCTAGGCTCTTCACCAGGAGCCACAGGTGGGCCCCAGCTCACAGGGATTTGCTACTCACCTGAGCTTCCAGCCCACATCCCTGGAGCTAAGAAGGAACAACATTTCTCACGATGGGCCATCCTAGAAACTCACCTTCCTACTCCCTTCTGACGCCCAGTGTCCACTTTATCATAAAATCATAGAATCTGCCTCTTGGAAGTTGTCCCTTTCCTTCATACCCAAGCAGACCCTACAGTCTGCAAGGTGCACCTATTCCCGCCTCTCTCGCACTGTGCCTTACTCTGTGCAAACAGTCAGGCACCTAAAGAACCCAATGTGAATCCCGCATGTCTCCCCCAATTCCTGCGGTGTTTCTTTGGACACAACAGAGCCCACCATCCTGGCCCCTCACACCACTCTGCCTACCGTCCAGACCCCACACCTTCTCGCGGAGAGACAGGGAATGGTCCCATGCCTCTGGACTGCCTCACCCTGGTTCCCTGGCCTTGTAACATTTGCTCTTCAAAGGCCTGTATCACACAGGAACCTCTTGCGGAGAAACACCTGCTGTCATGGCCACAGTTGGAAGCCATAACATCAGTGTCCAATCTCAAGTTCAGCAACAATGTGCTGGGAGGTCTCAGCCAGAAAGGCTTTATGCAGAAATACCTGGATATAGACATACTGCTTCTCCTTTTCTTCCAATAAGAACGGTGCTGACCTCAACAGCTGTGCTTGAGATCCAGAAATAAGTATGTCTGAATGTTTTGACAGGGCAGGCGGGTCATGCTGTGTCAGCTGGGCATGATTCACCAACACTTTCTCAGAGCCATGGAGACCCCTGCCCAGCATCAGGAGAATGTGATGACTCATAAGGGACAGGAGTGACTGCAAGCCAGGCTGCACATTACAATCCCCCAAGGATGGTGCTCATAAATTACTCATTCAGAAATGATCATGTTTTAAATTGTTTTTTTTTTAATAACTTTTTATTATTAATTAAACTAATATTCACATTTGTACCAACCCCCAATCCTGGACATGACCACACTTTTCCCAACTCCCCTTCTATGCTATCCTGGGTGGGTGCACAGGCGTCACCCTTTGTAAGGCAGAAACTTCCAGGAAGACTTTCATTTGCATGAAGAACCTCTCCACCTCATGGAGCTGTGCCTGCCTCTCACTGCACTGCTTGGCCTCTTGTTTTAAGACCTCCACCTCTCCCTTGAGGATGGAGCACCTCTCCTTCAACTGGAGGATCTCAGACAATGTCTCCATAGTTCTCCAGGCCTGGGTCTCCCCAATGCCCTCCCATCCCCCCTTCTCCTTTCCTGCCCTGAGTTTTAATACAAAGTCTTCAAACCACTGGATTGTTTCATCTCCCAAGGCATGGTGCCATTTTCTTCTGAGGAGGAGAACTCCCCCCAAAATGAATAATGCACAGATAGCAGGTCACATGGACATCAAGCTGAAGTAAATCCAAGGTGAGAAGGGACTCCAATGTCCCCTTGTCTGCAGAGTTGATAGATACCCATTCAGAGGAATTTGGGTTAGGCTGGTGTCCCTGCGTCTCTGTAACGCAGTGATAGGTTGGAATGGAGGAATCACAGTTTGAAGACTCCCAGGTTTCCATGGATCCAGTGGACACATCGGTGCAAGGCTGAGCAGGTCTGGAGGTCTCATAATGAGAGACCAAGTGGCAAGCCCATTGTTTGGGTGCTCTATGCTCTGGGGGAAAGGAAGAATCCAAATCCAAGATCGCATGGTGAACTCACTGTCTAGTTGCCGGCTTGGCCTAGCACAGAGCTGCATTGTTGGTCTCCAGGTCCAAGGGTACATGGTGAGCCCACTCTCAAGGGGCCTGCTTGGCCTAGCCCAGAGCTGAGTTGTTGGTCTTGATATCCAAGGGCACAAGGTGAGCCTGCTTACCAGGCACCAGCTTGGCCTATCAGATAGCTTGGCAGTTGCTCTCCAGTTCCAAGGGCACATGGTGAGCCTACTGTCCAGTTTAGCCCAGGGCTCTGTTATTGGTTGCCAGGTCCAAGGGCACATGTTAACCCTGTTGTCCAGGTTCCTGTTTGGCCTAATTGAGAGCTGTGTTGTTGATCTCTGGGCCCAAAGGCACCTGGTGCCCCTGCTGCCCACGTTCCTGCTTGGCCTAGTGCAGAGCTGCATTATTGGTCTCCGGGTCCAAGAGCACGTGGTGAGCCTACTGTCCAGGTGCCTGCTTGGCCTAATAGAGAGATGATTTCTTGGTCTCCAGGTCCAAGGGCACACAGTGAGCCCACTGCCGATGTTTCTGCTTGGCCCAGGGTAGAGCTGAGTTGTTGGTTTCTGGGTCCAAGGGCGCATGATGAGCCCATTCTCCAGGTGCCTGCTTGACGAAGTGTAATGCTGAGTTGTTGTTATTGACATCGAAGGACACATGTTGAGCCTGCTGTCTAGGTACCCTCCAGGCCTAGTACAGAGCTGTGTTTTTGGTCTCCTGGCCCAAGGGTATATGGTGATCCCACTGTCAAAGTATCTGCTTGGCCTATCCCAGGGTTCCTTTTTTGGGCTCCAGGTCCAGGGGCACATGGCAAGCATGCTGTCCAGGTTCACGCTTGGCCTAATAGAGAGTTGGGTTGTTGTTCTCCAGGCCCAAGTGCACCTGGTAAACCTGCTGTCCGGGTACCTACTTGGCTTCATGAAGAGCTGCATTGGTCTCCAGTCCCAAGTGCACATGGTAAGCCTGATGTCCAGGTGCCTGCTTGGCCTAGTAAAGTGCTGAGTTGTTGGTCTCCAGGTCCATGGACACATGCTAAGTTGGCTCCTCAGGTACCTGTTTGGCCTAGCAGAAAGCTGAGTTGTTGGTCTTCTGGTCCATGGGCACATGGTGATCCTACTGTCAAGTTGTCTGCTTGGCCTAGCCCAGGGCTCCTTTCTTGGTCTCCAGGTCCAAGGGCACATGGTGAGCCTGCTGTTCAGGTGCCTGCTAGGCCCAGGATAGAGCTGAGGTGTTGGTTTCCAGATCCAAGGGCACGTGAGAAGCCCACTCTCCAGGTGCCTGCCTGTCCTAGTAGAGAGCTGATTTTTTGGACTCCAGTTCCAAGGGCATATGCTGATGGTGTTATTCAGGTGAATCCTTTTCCCAATACTGAGCTGGGATGCAGGACTCGTGGTTTCTTGACCCCTGGCAAGGCTGGTATTCTCTGGACTTACTTGCCTTGTGCTACACTGCAGTGGCCTGTTTGTGGTAGGACTCCTTGTCCACCCAGTGTCTGTGTGACTCATCTGCCCAGTAGTATCAAATTGGTTCAGAAGACTCCCAGTCTTTGGGTTCCTGGTTGGTGCTCTCTTACGGGGACTGACTTTCTGCTTGTTATATTTTGTTGGAAGGTTTGTGGTCTGTGGGCTCCTGCTTAGCCAGGTGTCTGGGGGGTTACTTTGTCCACTGCTGAGCTGGTTCAGCCAGCTTGTGGTCTGAGGACTTGTGGTCCAAGGACTTGCACTGTGTCCAATGATGTGGTGATTCCTTCCCCCAGTACTTACTTGTTTTGTAAAAGTCCCGCTCTCCCTGGTGTCTGTAGGCGTTCTAAACATTGTCGACGTCAGGGACGGATGGACGTTCAATTCATTCATGGTCCCTGTGCTGAGCTGGTTTGGAGGGCTCCAGAGTAGTAATGTGCCCAGTGCTCCCTCAGGATGTGGACTCAGCTTTCCTGTGCTGAGCCCTGTTGTGAACCCAGAGGTGTGGAAACCAGCTGGCTGAGAATCCATGGTGACCTGATTTCCAGTGTCCCACTGCCATGGGCCAAATGAGATGTGTTCCTGAGCAGCTGGGCCATCCTCATAGTGGGAAAAGTGTCCTGGAGTCGCCAGATGAAGGTTTGAGAACCTCAGGACCACACAGGGGTGCAAAGGTAGGTGCAAACATGAAGGTGGACTGCAGAGTGTTGGTGAACGGCCCAGGGCAGGAGGAGTGGGCAGAGGGCTTGCCATGGGCAGGGCCCAAAAAAGGTCAGAGAATGCTAGGAATAGCAGGAAGAGCTGTAGCTGAAGCGCCATCTCTCTCCTCTGTGCAGCCGTGGCTGTTGCCGAGCTTTTAAAACAGCTCTGGGGCATGAGAATGCCTTCTTGTGATGTCACCACCATGCCCTGGCCAATCACCAGGGCGCTGTCACGTTGGCTTCCTTCGGGTGGCCAATCACCATGCAGTTTGGCTGGCCAATGACTGATGGCTATCTCAGTGACCTTCCTGACATCATTGCCTAGAAACCTTGTTTTAAAGGAAAATAGATAAGCTTTCCTTCAAGATGAAAAATTCCTATTTGGGATGAATTCATAGTGAAGGTCATGGTGAGGCTGAAAGACTCAACCAGTAGAAAGCTCAATGTGTCACACAGAGTCACCTTTCCCTAAAACACTGACACCGATGTTAGTGAAGACATGGGACATTAGATCCCATGACACATCACTGTTGGGGGATAAGGGGGACAACATTTCACTAGGGAAATCCTACTGTCAAGTCACCCATGAAAGCTGAAATAGAAGTTTAGAGAATGGTAGGCATTATGTTTGGTCCATCTTCTCACAATACACCTAAACCTCGAAAGGATGAAGGTGTATCACAATTCATTACCTGCTTGTCAAAACAGCATTCAGCTCTCCTATAAGGGCGACAACGAAATCCAGCCTATCACCAGATTCTCAGTCCTCGTGTCCTGTGTCCAATCAGAAAGTTATGGGGGGAACTCCTCCATCAAATCCAACTACATACTTATCAAATCATTCAGAACACCCAAGAAATAAATCAGAGATCTTAGAAGACAAATGCTACAAGCCTCCAAGTAGAAAAGTGACCACCATTTAGAAGGTAGGAGGTGTGGAGATGTGAATCTGGTGTGACATAGCTGAGGATACAGGGGAGGAAAGGGGGCTTGCTTGAGGAGGCTACTGCAAAGTAGTATAAGCATTGGTTTGCAAAATCAGAACTTTTGAAAGTCTGGATAAAGAAAATGAGGTATATACATACAATCAAATATTACTCAGCCACCAAAAAGAATGGCATCTTGCCCTTAGCAAAAATGTGGATAGGACTAGAGGGTATTATGCTAAGTGAAATAAATCAGCCAAAGACAAATATCATATGATTTCTCTCATATGTGCAATTTAAGAAACAAGTGATGACAATAGAAGAAGGGAAGAGCAAATAAAATAAGATGAAAACAGAGAGGGATGCAAAACATAAGAGACTCTTAATTGTAGGGACCAAACTGAGGGTTGCTGGAGGGGAGGTGGCTGGGACATGGGTTGACTGGTTGATGGGCATTAAAGATGGTATTTGATGGAATGAGCACTGGGTGTTCTATGCAACTGATGCATCCCTAAATTTAGCCTCTGAAACTAAAAAAAAAAAAAAAAAAAAAAAAAATGCAGTGTGTTCCTGAACCTTCCGTATTTGTTCCCACCTGGCACACAGCAAACTGCCACTGAGTACTTGTTGAAAGAGTGAGCTCAGGGGCGCCTGGGTGGCTCAGTCGGTTAAGCGACTGCCTTCGGCTCGGGTTGTGATCCTGGAGTCCCGGGATCGAGTCCCTCATCGGGCTCCCTGCTCGGCAGGGAGTCTGCTTTTCCCTCTGACCCTAACCCCTCTCATGTGCTCTCTCTCATTCTCTGTCTTAAATGAGTAAATAAAATCTTAAAAAAAAAAAAAAAAAAAGAAAGAGTGTGCTCAGATGGAGCTGTCTCCTCCCAGAGCAGACACAAAGGGTCTGGAACTTAGGGGAGAGAAGAGGAAAGAGCAGAGAGGTGTTCCTGTTATGGGATGAACATGTCACGGGGATGAAAGGCACAGCATAGGGAATATGGTCAATGATATTTTAATTGTATCTCTGGTGATGGAGTTAACTACACTTGTAGTGAGTGTAGCATAAGGCAAATCTTGTCCAATCACTATGATGTCCACCTGAAGCTAACATGATATTTCGTGTCAACTATGCTTCAATTTAAAAGAAAAACGAGTCCGAAAGTATATATATAAAAGAGAACTGAGTTTGTCTGGGAGTGACAGGAAACCAAATGCAATCCAGCTGGAATTAGGCTCATTCAGCCTGTCTAAGGGCTGAAGGTAACTCTGGTCTCCTGGGGACAGTCCGCTCTCCACTTCTGCATAACTTCCTTCCAGTTCCCTCCTTTGCTGATTTCTGCTTCAGCTTCCTTTGCCAGCTTTTTCCTGTGCACCCCTTCGCTTGGTGTTCATGCTCTTCTCCTCAGGATCCTCATGGGGAGAACCATCTATCCCCTGGCTTCAGACAGCACCTCTCTGGAGGACCTTGAGGATTCTTTTGTGGGTAAGTGTATAAAGTGCATTCCACAGATAGGATCAATAACTGGCTCTGTGTGGATTTTAGTTTTGATCCATGAGTGTACAGCGTGGAAGAGCCTTGCCTCTGGAGCTATAATCACTAAAGGCTGACCTGTTTCTTGAGGATAAAGCTCATTCCCTGTTTCAATCTTATGTGCCTCTAATTCATAAATATGTACCAGGGGTGACGTATCCTATCTCTGTGGTGTATTTATGAACTCTGTAATTCCTAGCTTTCCTACAAAGTTTGTTTTGTGCTCTCCCACAGTGGTGCTGCTGGAACACGATTGGGCTGCTAAGGCAAAGAAGCATTTCTAACTTGTAGTATCAGAGACAGCAAGCTTTGAAGGGGTTGGGACGATGTGGTGATCTTTGTGTGACCTCACGAAGCACATGAAAACCCACGTTCTGAGTCTTGTGCATCTTCTTCCAAGTGGAATTTCTCCCGCATCTTGGCTTCCTGGACCAAGTCCTGAGCCAGCTGCTGCCAAGGAGGAGGAGGACCAGGGTCTGCAGGTACTTCCAGGGGCTTCATTGGCATAGGGGAGTGGGGGTACCAGGGTGTGGCCTGCGACCCTGGGGTGTGCGCGCATAGTGCGGGACCTGGGGGTGCAGGCAGGGACTCCAGGCTAGGCAAGCAGGGAGGTGGTTGTTAGGCTGAAAGGTAGCCCTCATTCATTCACCTCTGGATGGATACCTGGGTTGTTTCCATACCTTGGCTATTGGGAGTCCTGCTACAAGAAACGTGGAGGTGCTTTAGCTTCACACCGAGGGCACCCAGGCTGTTGAGCTGAAGCTGAATTGGGTACGACTGCCGTCACCGGGCTCTCTGTGCAGAGGGTGGCTGGAGTGGAGATGGATCAGGAGCTGAGGTTTTCTGGGGTGCTCTGCACAGGGGGTACCCTGGTAAAACAGCTGTAGCTGAGGTGGGTGTGGGCTGGAGTGTCCCAGTGCTCTCTGCAGGGAAGGCACTTTGGGATGGTAGCTATAGCAGAAGTGAATTCAGGATTGGGGGGCTTCTCTGTGCACAGGATCTCCTAGAAAGATGGCTGAAGCTCAGTGGGCGAAAGCTGGGGTGTCGCGGGGTCTTCAGCCCTACGAGAGTCTCGACAGCATTTGGGCTGGGTGGTCCTGGGCTGTCCACATAGGGGGCTCCTTGGCAGGGCTCCTGGAGCTGAAGCAGTAGTGACCCAGGAGGTCCCGTAGCCCTCCTTGTAGGGGTGCCCTAGGAAGCCGAGTCGTGTAGGCCTGGAGTGTTCTGGGGTGCCGAGCGCCTGTGTCCCCTCGGTGTGATGTCTCGCGCTGTGTTGAATGCTGACCAGGGTGCCCCAGTGTGTGCCAGCTGGGTTTGCCTTGTTGGCACAGCTGTGTCTAGAGTGGTCTTGGGACCCAGGGCTCAGCAAGATAGTACCCTGGCTGGGGTGCTCAGACCCTGCTTCTGTCCACGTTCTCAAGGTGGAGTGGAATGTGACCATGGTGCTTGCCAGGTGCTTGGCAGAGAAAGACATCCAGCACTACCCCTCCCCATTTCGGGGAGCTTTTGGGGTGGATCTTTTACATTCTAGTTGCACATTAAAATGCAGCTTCATTCCTGTGCCCCAGGCAGACAAATCAGCTTACGGGTCCCAGAACTCTCTCTCCCCACGGCAGTTGGCAGGCTGCTAGGCTGGGGTCCTCTGATCCGATGTCTCTGTTTCTCTCCTGTTGTGCAGAAGCTGTTCCGACTGCCCTCAGTTGTTCTTCGAGAGGATCTGCTCTATACATAGGTGGAGATTGGTGTATCTGGAGGAGGTGAGTTCAGTTCTCACCTTAGGTCAACTGAGTTAGGTCCCCAACTTGGACTCCTATCTTTGTAAACTTGCTCAAGTTATTTCACTTCTCAGTGGCTCTATTTCCTGACTGTAGAATAGAATTTTTTTTTTCTTTCAGGATCCAATAGCCTTACTTGTCTAAATTGCCTGGCACTCTGTAGGTAGTCATTAAATATTTCTCCTACCTCTCGTCCAACAGTGCTTTCCAAAACCAATGTTCCTCGAGTTGGCAGACCAAATGCACCTCCCACCCTCAATGTCTGAAATTTCTGAGCAGTGTTGGGAAGAACCACCCTGCTCCTGGGCTTCGCACCTCACAGGTCACTCTGGCAACTTGCTTGCCACTTGCTTGTTTTCTCTCCACCTACTCAGCTGAGAGGTGAAAGGGCCTGGCTCAAGCCTCCTCCATAAATCCTCCTCCTTGGGGGGAGTTTAACCTCAGAATCCATCAAGTTTCATGAATACCTTAGCAGCCAAGGGAAATACTGAGCCACAGACAGTCTTCCCAGGGGTTTTAGATATCCATTGCTAATGGTTGGAATTTGCACAAAATTTCAGTGCAGGGCCTAGGAGGGTCTTAGTGGTTGAGTAGAGCAGTTTTAAGAAAGCTATAACTGTGGGCGCCTGGGTGGCTCAGTTGGTTAAGCGACTGCCTTCGGCTCAGGTCATGATCCTGGAGTCCCGGGATCGAGTCCCGCATCAGGCTCCCTGCTCGGCAGGGAGTCTGCTTCTCCCTCTGACCCTCCTCCCTCTCATTCTCTCTGTCTCAAATAAATAAATAAAATCTTTAAAAAAAAAAAAAAAGAAAGAAAGCTATAACTGTGGATTATGAGCATCACACCCTGAGGAAAGTTTCTATCAATCATTTAGCAGGAGTCTAATATGAAATGGAAAGAGTGGAAGGTTATAATCATTGCTGAGTGCCCTGAGTGCAAGCTTCAATCAGGCAATTGATATAGGACCTTTCTGTGAACGTGGTAATAATTCCAAACTGCCCATGCTCTTGTTTATCCCTATTTTGCAGATGAGAAAAGTGACATTGGTTGGACATACCTTAACATGTCGGGGTGTTAGAGCTTGGTGCAGGAAAGGAGGCTACGGAGCTTGGTGGGCCTGGGCTCACCTCACAACCCCATCTCCTCCCAGCTGTCTATAGCCTTGGCATCCTTGGCTCACTCAGGAGAAAATACCCCAAATGATAAAAGGCTGCCCAGGTGGTGTGTAGCCAAGACATCAGGCTGAAGCCAGCCCAGGCCAGAGGCCTGCAGGCCATGGAAGCACCAGCAGCTGGGCACAGTGACCCACCATGGGTACTGCACTCTGGATGGCGGCAAGCACCAGCCAGGTCTTGGCATCCAGCCCCAAACCACTGACATTAGGGAGTAAGCCCACAACAGAGGGAATGGCATTTCCCTTCACAGACACCCCACACCTGGACCCTCTACCGGAGGGGGGATTTGCGCCTGGTAGTAGCCTCAAATTTCCCACGTCTGGATACAGATGCCCTACTTTTCCGGTTTGGGTGGTTCTTTGTGCTCCGTGGCCTGATCTTCCCAGCGTCTTCCAGAGTCACTGCCTGTGTTGGGGTGGGAGGGTCCATGCGGCCACTTCTTCCCTGTTTGGCAATGGGGGCACCGCTTGGGAGCCAAGTAGGTGGTCACGGTGCGTTGCCAGGAGGCAGGGGGAGGTTTCTGCGTCCCGTGCACGGTCTGCATCCTCCGGGCTCACATTCTCGGAAGGCAGTATGGAGTGCGGTGCTCGGGGCCTGGTGCACAAAGCTTGCAGCCAGCTCGGCTGGACCAGGCAGGGATGCTGAGTGGACAGGCAGAGGCGGCCTCTGGGACCAGCGAGGGAGAGGGTGGGGCTGGGCGCCCACGATGCGTGTGGGCGGGTGTCAGAGGGCAGGGAGTGGGCTGGGCAAGCGGCCTCCGCCTGGGGAGCATCTGCAGCGGCGCAGGGCGGTCGGCGGCTCTCCGTGTGGGTCACGGTGTCCCGTTAACGAGCGTGGGCTCTGTTCTGTAAACCCTGGGTTGGAGCAGGGAGGTGGGTCGGCATGCAGGGCGCCGTGAGGGAGGCCGGGCTGCTCCTGGCTGCGTGTGTGCGTTCGGGTGCCCGGGGGACGGGCGGGGCGCAGAGGTGGAGTCCTCGCTCCCCCCGGAGCGCTGGAGTCCTGGCTTTGGTGACTGCTTGCACCAGGACCCCTAAGTCACCACCAGGCCCTGGCGGAGCAGGAGGCGATGTCCCCGCCCCCCAATCCCTGGTCCGTCGCCAGGCAGCTTTCTTCACCTGCGGTCCCTGCCCAAAGAGCAGGTGGCTGTCCCCGCCCTCACCCACTGGCAGGAGCAGGGCAGTTGTCCTCTCCCCGTTTTCGCTGGCCAATCACCATTTGGCTGTCGCTGCCCCGCTCTCCCTCACTAATCAGCAGGCAGCTTTCTCTGTCCCACTCTTCCTTGTCAATCACCAGGCAGCTGTCCCCGCCCCTTTCATCCTTGCCAATCACCAGGCAGCTGTCCCCGCCCCTCTCATCCTGGGCAATCACCAGGTGGCTGTCCCCTCCCCTCTCATCTTGGCCAATCTCCAGGCAGCTGTCCCCGCCCCTCTAATCCTGGCCTATCACCAGGCAGCTGGCCCCGCCCCTCTCATCCTGGCCAGTCACCAGGCAGCTGTCCCCTCCCCTCTCATCCTGGCCAGTCAGCAGGCAGCACTCCCTGCCCTTCTCAGCCTAGCCAATTACCAGGCAGCTGTCCCCGCCCCTCTCACCCTGGCCAATCACCAGACACCTGTCCCCGCCCCTCTCACCCTGGCCTGTCACCAGGCAGCTGTCCCCGCGCCTCTCATCCTGACCAATCACCAGCGGCTGTCCCCGCCCCTCTCATCCTGGCCAAACACCAGGTAGCTGTCTCCGCCCCTCTCATCTTGGCCAATCTCCAGGCACCTGTCCCCGCCTCTCTCATCCTGGCCTATAACCAGGCAGCTGGCCCCGCCCCTCTCATGCTGGACAATCAGCAGGCAGCTGTCCCCGCCCCTCTCATCCTGGCCAATCAGCAGGCAGCTGTCCCCACCCTCTCATCCTGGCCAGTCACCAGACAGCAGTCCCCTCCCCTCTCATCCTGGCCAATCGCCAGGCAGCTGGCCACGCCCCTCTCATCCTGCCCAATCAGGAGGCAACTGTCCCCGCCCCTCTCATCCTGCCCAATCAGCAGACGGCTGTCCCCACCCCTCTCATCCTGGGCAGTCACCAGGCAGCTGTCCCCGCCCCTCCCATCCTGGCCAATATCCAGGCAGCTGGCCACGCCCCTCTCATCCTGCCCAATCAGCAGGCGGCTGTCCCCACCCCTCCCATCCTGGCCAGTCACCAGGCGGCTGTCCCCGCCCCTCCCATCCTGGCCAATTACCAGACAGCTGTCCCTGCCCCTCCCTTCCTGGCCAGTAAATACCTTAGAAAAAGGGTGGTGGACCTGAGTGGCTCAGTTGGTTAAGTGTCTGACTCTTGATCTCACCTCAGGTTTGATCTCAAGGTTGTGAGTCCAAACCCTGCTTTGGGCATGCAGCCTACCTAAAAAATACTTTACTTAAAAAAAGAATTACTTCTCTTTTCACTCTATATTTATTTTCTTATGTTTTCGATTTTCCCTGGTATAATACATGCTTACTGACATAATTTTTATGAGTCTATGATAGTCCATTTAGAGGTTTGCACTATGTGAACTATTCCTCACATCCTATGTGAGAACTTGGTGGACCCAGGTCCTCTGGGGTCCTTGGTCTGTGTTCTCATCTCATTATGTCTTTTTCTCTTGTCTCTACTAAGGAAATCGTAGGAAACAGAAATTTGCACCTACCCTAGGGCTATGGTTCTGAGGAGCAGGTGAGAAACCTGTGTTTCTCTCTAGCCTGCTCCTCCTCAGGGTAACACATTTGCTGGCCAGCTCTCATCTCTTCTCAGTCTCTCATTTCCTGCCCCTCCGCATGGCCACCTGTGATTGTCAGTCTCTGACCTTTCTTTTCCCAAATGGTGGTTACTAAGGGCTCCCTCAGAGCACCGTCAGCACGTAAACAGAAAGAGAAGGAAGGTCACCCATGAAATCCAAAAGTCTCGGTGCTTCTTCAGAAGGAAGATGTACAGCCCATCACCTGGCCCATCCCCCAGGGAGGCAGGAGGTATTTGGAGGGATGGGAGAGCAAACCAAGGCTGCCCTTTTCCATGTGGTATCCCAGGCCTTGGACCACAGAGTTTTCTCTGTGCCCCTCCGTGTTGCTTTGTGCACATATCAGTAGCCTCGGCAATGGTGATGCCCACTGGCTGTGCTTACCAGACCTCGCTCCTCTGGGAGACATCTGAGCCAAGAGACCTGCCAGTGCGACCTCCTATTGACCATTTTCATCTGCAGAGTGAGCTCTGCTGCAGAAGCTGTGTGGCCAACAGGAGAATGGGTGTCCCGGGGTAGCAGAGAAGTTTTGCTCATGGATCATTGCCATGGGTCTTCTACTTCCTTTCAGTGACCGCTTCCGAATGTCCAATCAAGTTCAGATCTGTTGGGGTAAGAAAGAGAATTCACTTCTATCTATGAGGGAGGTTATAGTCAAAATAGCGACTGGGGTGCGTGGCTGCCCAGGCACTCGATAATTTAAAACCAACAGGTGATGCAGGCAATTCTCCCCTAAGCCACTCACCAGCTCAGTATGTCTGTGTGTCTGCTGTCTTTTGTGGCTAGGATATTTTTCAGTATATTTACCAAATCTCCTTTCTTAAGAGATGGCCCATCTTGACAGTTGTCTAGTCTGCTTTCATCACTGATGACCTAATGTGGCTCTAAGCTTGTATTGTTGACTTTGCTGGTCATAGACCTTCCTTCAGAAGCAGTACCTCAGGGTAAAAGGTTTGTTCCCAGTGGGCTGCAGGGTTCCACCTGGCAGTTTGCCTCCACAGGGCAATCCAGAGACAGAATCACAGATGCAGTTGTGTCTTCATCTCATGAAGTTTGTGAAAGTCAGGGTGAGTCTCCGTGACCCATCTGGTATCCACAGTAGACCAGCCTAGTAAAATGAACAAATAACCCACTCTGCCTCTCTGCAGAGCTTCACAATCTTACTAATCTCTCCCATCCCTCCAAGGATATTGCATGGCCTCTGATTTAGTCTGAGGAAGGGCATGGTCCCAAAGGCCTCTCTTTGGTCTCCTCTTTCCTAATAAACATCAGACCAAGGTTCAGAAACCAAAGTGGGAATTCCACCAGTGCTAATATGAGTATTTCCATTCCACATTCTTGACCTGGGGAAATGAGCACAGGATGACTCTCTGGTCTCAGTGAACAAACTGTTAAATGTAGGACAAGGCTTCTTCTATTTCCACACTTTCCAAAGCCCCTACTCCAACTGTTGGGCAGGTCATGTAACAGTCCTGGTCTTTGGGCATCAACCTATGTTTGGAATCATTCTATAAAAGTTCCCAGAAAAGGTAGTGTTTCCCTTTTTTCCAGAGTTGGTCCCACCAGTGAATATCTGTGTCTTGGGGGACATTTGGGGAAAGTTGGAGGTGGGAGATGAGATGCATGGCACACATGTAGAAGGTGGTAGGGTCATTTCCCAAAAGGGTCCAGTCTCTCCTTCACTCTAGGGGCTCAGAGGCCCACACTGGCTTAGGGCTCATAGCTGGGGAAGAGACCATGACTCTTCACTATAGTAACTACTCAATCTAGATATTTATTTTTTCTGCTACATTGCCCAACAATTTCAATCTGGACAGACCTGATCAACTGTCCAATAGCACACACCCTTGAGGTTCCCGTCCTCTGGTTACCATTCTGGCTCCGTGGCTCCTGGGTGACTGCACACACCTTGACTCTGCTCGTTGAAGCATCCTCTCCTGCCACTCCTCACCTCCCATCTTCTCCTGCAGTGTAGGACAGCTCCCCCAGAGCTCCTCAAGGACACTGGTACCTCCCGTACCCATGCCTCTGTAAGTGTGTTGATGAAGGTAGTGCATGGATGGCTGTGTCTTTCAGCAAGCACGATTAGGGATGGCTGAGCACACGGCACATCACAGAACCGTTTCAACATGCCTGATTCTTATGCTTCCTGACTTCTTCCTGCCTTCCTCAATGGTATACCCAAGGAAATCCCAACATTTGGCCCTTATTGACCCAATATAGCGTCCAGAATATCAACACCACATGCAAGTGGTCAGGGTCGTCCTTTAAATATCAACTCTTAACTGAGCATATTCCTATCAATGAATTCAGTCCAATCCATATCTTGATTTTGTCCCTTTGGTCTACCACTCTCACAACATATTCCAGCCCTGCCACTCAGGCTTTGGCCAACACAGAAGGGCTAGGTTCTCTAAGCTGTCAGTGTATCATCTCTCCTTCAGGAAAGGCCTCGGAACTTTCTAAATGGCTAATTTTCAAAATTTTTTCTTTTCTTTTTTTTTTTTTTTTGAGAGAGATAGAGAGTGACCATGAGTGGGGGCATGGGGAAGGGTGGGGTGGGCGAAAATCCCAAGTAGGCTCCATGCTCAGCATGGAACCCAATGCAAGGCTCAATCTCACAAGCCTAAGTTCGTGATATGAGCCAAAATCAAGAGTCAGACACTCAACCAACTGAGCCACTCAGTCGCCCACAAAATTTATCTTTAGATCAACTTCTATTATGAGCTCCTATCAATACAGAGCAATGAAGTCAGGCAATTCTTTCATCCTATAGAAAAACTTCTCCCTGAGGAAAGAGTGACTCTGCAGGGACCAACAGAAATTACACATCAAGCTAATCATGGACTATAAAACAAGGGGGAAAATCATTTTAGGGTGATGGATACATGTACATCACCTTCATTACAGTGATTGTTTTACTGGTATGTACATATATCAAGAGTCTTGAAATTATACACTTAGATCTATGGAAGTTCCGGTTACATAATTATACTTCAAAAGGCTATAAAAATATCCAAAGACTCACACACCTAGGAAGGTAAATACTCTGTACTTACTGATCTGAAATAGTTACGGAAATTGACAACTCATCTCAAAAGATCCAACCACATCATAATGAGGAATTCTGGTAGGTCAGAAGAATGGAAGGGAATAGAATAAATTCACTAAGGTACTTGAACTATAGGAAGCTAGAAGGTGATATATTGATGTCCTATATGCTCTCCAATTTCCCTCTTGACATACACTTTCCTTCTTAAAAATTTTATCTATTTCTTTGAGAGAAAGAGAGCGGAGCACACATAGAGGCAGGGGCGAGAGGGGCAGAGGGAGAGGCAGAAACAGACTCCCTGCTGAGCCCGATGTGGGGCTCCATCCCAGCACCCTGAGGTCATGACCTGACCTGAAGGCAGCCGCCCAACTGACTGAGCCAACCAGGTGCCCTAATATTCCCTTTTTTGGTTAGTTTCTACCTTCTTACCTATTTTATCCACTTCTTGCCCCTCACCTTGGCAAATCATGTATATGTTCTCTGTATCTATGAGTGAGAGTTACTGTGTTTTTTGTTTTCTGGTTTGCTTTAGATTCCACATATATGTGAACTCGTGGTATTTGTCTTTCTCTTTCTGATTTATTTCACTTAGTACGTCCCCTTGGCTGTTATGAATTATGTGGCAATGAATGCAGATGCGCACGTATCTTTATGAGTTAGCGATTTCACTTTCCTTGATTTTAACACCTAGGAGGGGAATTGTTGGATGATATCGTTATCCTATTTTGAAATTAGTTTCCCTGAAGTAATCTGTATCCCCAACGTGAGTCTCGAACTCACGACCCGCAATCAAGAGTGACACACTCTTCTGACTGAGCCAGCCAGGAGCCCCTCACATTGAATTTTTTGAGAAATCTTGATACCATTTTCCATAGTGGCTGCACCCATGGACAATCCCAACAACAGAGCTTTCCTCCACATTTTGGTTGACCCGTGTTATTTCTGGTCTTTTTACCACTAGCATTTCTGACGGGTGTCAGGTGCCATCTCTTTGGGTTTTGATTTGCATTTCCCTGGTGACACATGGTGTTGAACCTCTCTTTATGTATTTGTTCGCCATCTGCGTGTTTTCTTTGGAAAAATGTCTATTCTGAACTCTGCCAATTTTGTAACTTCTATTTGTTTTTGTGTTATTGAGTTGTATGAGTCTCTAATAATTTGGATATTAAGCCTTTATCAGTTAGGCAGTTTGCAAATATTTTCTCCCATTCAGTATGTTGTCTTTTCACTGCGTTGATAATCGGTGACCCTCACGAGTGTGTGCAGTTGGCCCTGTCTGTTCTTCTAGGTCACAGTGCCCTACATGCTGAAAGGAGACCCGAACTACAAAACACATTCTTCTCTAGCCTGACCATACCCCACATCCGGGTCAGAGCACCTCGAAAACCTGTCACCTGCTGCTCTACCTGGCCAAGAATCAGCCCCTCCCCTCACCCCCATGGGCACGGCTGCAACCCTCTCACGACCTTCAACACCCCTCAAAAGGCCCAGCCTGACAGAAACTCGGGGCTCACATGTCTCTTGGTGTCTGGCCCCTCTCTTCCCTGGGAGAGTGAACCCACTCTGTCCTGCTTGTGGCTCTACTCTTTGTGCAATTCCTTTTTTTAAATTTATTCTTATTTATTTTTAATTTTTTAAAAAAATATTTTATTTTTTTATTTGACAGAGAGTGAGATAGTGAGAGCAGGAACACAAGCAGGGGGAGTGGGAGAGGGGGAAGCAGGCTTCCCGCTGAGCAGGGAGCCCGAAGCGCGGCTCCATCCCAGGACCCTGGGATCATGACCTGAGCCAAAGGCAGACACTTAAAGACTCAGCCACCCAGGTGCCCCTCTTTGTGCAATTCTTTGCCGCCCGCCGCCCCGGCCACCCTGACCCTAACATCAGAATACATTACATCTTCCAAAATTAGAGAAAAATGATACTGGTCGTTAAGTCTGTTTAGAGTTTATTCTTTTCTCTTAATCCCCACTTGATCCCTAAGGGGGTCTTCATGACTTCCTGCATAAGCATCCAAGAGCTTCCCCATGGTCTGGCCTTTCCATGCCATAGTTCCTCCTGCATCACCTGGCTCCACCCACGGCTCCTCCTCCTGCCCTCCACCCCTCCTAAGGACCCTGGTGGTTCTGCTTGTCATTCCCACAAGACCTCCCTCAGTCTAGCAGGCAGTGCTCTCAACACTGCCCCCCAGAGCCCACGTCCTGTAACTTTGCCCTGTAACTGCCCCGTGGGGGTAAATCAATACTTCCTGCTCTAGAAAGCCCTGCCTTACCTGCAGAACTGGGGCAGTGACTCTCCACCCAGTCTTTTCCACTGTGCCCACGCAGAAGCCCTGAGCCCCCAGCAGGGGTCCACAGCACCCTGTCCTGGTTGCGAGGGGTAGCTCAGCTTTCACCGCCTGGGCCAAGGCTGTGAGGCACACTGTCCAAGCCCTCAACTCTTGAAACTTCAATTTTCTCACCTACAAAATGGAGAAATCAATGTCTATGTCATAAGAATGGATGCCACTAAAATAGAACAATCTGTGTGACTCAGTGAGAATAGTATGCCTGGTCCACATTAAACAATAAAATAAAGCAACTTGAATCAAACCAGAGTGTAGATCAGATGAGCCTGGGTTCAAGCCTCCACACAGCCAATAGTCACACATCCCCAGGCCAGTTTCTGAACTTCGCACGTCTCAATTCCCTCACTGAAAAATGGGTGGAGGTGTGATAATCCACTTATTCCTCTATTCATAAGAACACCACCAGATTGTGTGGTACCATACATCAGGCCCTGGGCCACAAGGTAGGAATGCAAGGACAAGAAAGGAGAACTCCCAGCCCTGGGGGCACAGAGCCACCTAGAACACAGACCGCAGAATCACATTCCGGCTAAACACTGGAGTCCCCTGAGCCCCGTAAACAATCCTGATGCTGGGCTCTGCCCAGGGATTCTGAGCAGGAGGCCTTGAGGTGTGGCTTTAGGAGGGATTCAGAGCTTCCCCTCAGACCCCAATAGGCAGTACACATTGAAAACTACTGCCTTCGCACTCTCAGAGAATTCCTTTACACCTGATTTGTTGCAGAACATTTCCCCCAGAGCTTGTTTGAAGTACTCAGGACACAGAGGTGGGGTGGTCTTCAGTCCTGGGACAGGGTGTCCCACTTCCCACACACCTTGTGTCAGCTCAAAGGGAGTCAGGAGCTCCACTGGAGGTCTGGTGGGTGGGTTGGCTCCAATCTTATCTGTTTACAGCTGATAACAAGGAAGAACCTTCCCCAGAGCCAGGGATCCGCTGCCCCACACCAGGCTTCCAGCCCTTCTCAGGCAGCTGCTTCCAGCTGGGCCTTGCTCACCAAGGGAACCCGGGCTTCTCTGCCCTGAAATGCAAAGCACTTTTGACAATACCTGTGGGTAAATGAGAGCACGTGACAGCTCTTTCCCTTCCTGGAGCTGCCTTAGGCAAACAGCCAGAGACAGGACATTCCATCCCTCTTTCTGGCTTCTCAATCCTGTCTTGCTGGCAAGACATTTCCTTTGCTTTTCCTACAGGTTCCTTGTAAAGTGTATATTTTCAGAACCTTATTTGACACAGAAGTTATCATGATTTCCGAGATTTGGTTTCAAAGACTCCAGAAAAAAAAAAAAAAATGGGCGGTGGGTGCTGAATAAATGAGATTGGCAAAGGTTGACACTTAATCTCTGAACCCCAGTTCAGTGAATTATTATCCTGCTTCTTGGGTATATTCAAAAGCGACCACAAACAAAATATAATGAAAGGCAGTATGGGAGGAAATACAATATGGGATACTACTCTTAGAACATGAATGTCATAAGAATGGTTTGAATTCGTTCGATATTATCATGTAAACTGAAGTTTTAAAATTTCTTATTCAAAGAAGTATAGCCCTTTAGACTACACATGGTTTTATTTTAGCGTACAACCCATTTTGCTCAAAAGAGTTTCTCTTGATTTAGAGTCATATACTTTTATATATAACTAAACTATGCAGCGAACAAGTAATAAGCATTAGGTTCAAAGGTATTTGTCATGCCTGCAATCACAGATGCTTGCCCGAAGGTGTGAGGGGTCCTCCTCCAGAGGGTTTGCCTAGCCAGGTCTCCTGGTCCTGCCCAGGTCCTGGCAGCTCACAGAACTAGTCCTTGGGAGGCCCACAGGAGCCAGCCTCACCAATTCCCTTGGCTCTATTGCTTTATTTATCAGCCTCTGGAGTAAATCTCACATTTAAAGGTTTTGAAAATTAAATCAGTATCAAAGACTATTTCATCCTTGGAGGAAGCAGGCTATTTCTAGAAAGCTGTTTTTATATTAAAATCGCAGGATGATTTGCCCCAGAGTGGCAAAGCATCCTCTTCAGTGATGATAAAAGGGCCCAAGGCCTGATTTTGGCAATCACTCCCTTCTTGGATCCAGAGCTTAACATCAGACAGTGACTGGGGGAGTGCCCTCCCAACTCTGTGGTCTTCACACACTGAAGAGCCTGTAGGCTTCTTCTCATAAAATTACCTATTGTTTGAAGATCTAACTGCCACAGGGACTTAAACTAAGCCTCTGTTGCCTCTCCTTTTACATGGGGGATAATATAAACACTGCCCCAGAGGCATGCTGTATTAAATGGGTAATGTATATGACACAGTCACCACTGTGCTGGGCAGAGAGAAAAGGCGCAGTCTGTGGAAGGATCGATACATCCTCAGAAATCATTCCTGGGGAAATGTCTCCCTTTATATTCATGCTCCCCAGTCAAGACTTTTGGGACCCATGTCCCACCCAAGGGCTCCCTTCTCTAGCTGGGCCCTCACCACCATACAGGGTATGCAGTATAAAATTTCCATTTTCCTGTGAAAACTTTTCTTGATGAGATTTTAATTGTGTTTTGTGTTTTGTTTTGTTTTTTTCGGTGAGGGAAAGGCTTGTTGCCTTAGCCACCAATGCTGACATCAGGGATTGACTACTCCTGTTGCTGTCAGCCCTGTTGACACCACTGAGGGGAGAATCAGCCCAAGTCTCCAGCCCTCACCCCACCCCACCAGGGCTCACTGAGGGGACAGTCCTGGAGGCTCAGCATGGGCCCTGCCTGTCACAGCAGCTCACTGCCTAATGGGCTTCCACAGCAGAACGCAGAGATCTCACTGCTCTTTCTCACGGCCTAGAGAAGAAGAGGAAAGATCTGTTTCTTCTTTCCTTACCCGTCTTATGTCCTAATGCAGTTATTCCACGACCTGGAGTAAAGATCCCTTCAAATACAAAACCCGGTAAGACTCGACTTCCTTGGAAACAGAGCTACACTTCCTTGGAAATTGATCTTCAATGTACTGAAGAGAGAAAGAGACGCTTATACCAGACCTGTCAGTGGGAAAGGACCCGGAGACACCCTGTTAGGTAAGGACACACATCATCCAGATCTCAGGGCCAAGAGGGGCATCCCAAAGCCTCCAGAATAAGTAAACTGCAGTGCATGCACAAATGTTCCTTCTCATTAAGGGACATGCACACTTCCTTGGTCTCAAAATCTAAGTCACAACAACATTAATTAAGTTACATCTACAAGTTACAAAATGATGGCATAATATTTATTATACATTACACATTGAATATACTTATGTTTATATATGATTGCTTTACATTTTAAGCATATGTACATTTCTACTTTTAATATTTTAAACTTCAATAATTCTCTTTAAACACTCTAGGCCTCTGTTTTTTGTCAGTTTGGCATTACACATCATCCCCTTGGGAGACAACAGTAAGAATCGTTTTATTTATATTCCCTTTTTATTGTATATTTATTGTTTGGTCATCATCAGTCTCATACTTTCAATGTTTTCAAAAGGTCATCACGGAGAGAAACATAAGGGTAACAGAGAAGAAATCAACCACGCTACAGCCCAGAAGCTCAAGCAGAAAACACTCAACTGGACCCTCAATAACTCTGGGGAGGGGAGTGAAAGCATGGATGGCTGGCGGCCCCAGGACTCAAGTCCCTACCTCAGGGCTTTCCAAGGTGGTAAGTCGCCTTGTCCCCCAAGTAGCTTTGTGGTCATCTCCGTCACTGGTCTCCCAGTTTAGGATCTGAGAGCAGCCTGGAATACATTAAGAATAAAATGAAAACCCCAACAGAGCTCATTTTATCATCTTCACATGATGAGGTACTATAAAGCGAAAACTGTGTCCGAGCGACGTGCTCCTCTGCTGTGAAAACAAGTCGTGCCCTTTCATGGATACAATGTTGTATTTGCACACAGGTCTAGAGGAGTGTGATGGAGAAAAGACATTTGAGAACCTCGGCAACAGGACCCTTCGCCAAAAGATCAGCAAGAACAGCCAGCCGAGGGGCACCTGGGTGGCTCAGTCGTTAGGTGTCTGCCTTCGGCTCAGGTCATGATCCCAGGGTCCCGCATCAGGTTCCCTGCTCCTCCGGAAGCCTGCTTCTCCCTCTCCCACTCCGCCTGCTTGTGTTCCCTCTCTCACTGTGTCTCTCTCTGTCAAATAAATAAATAAAATCTTAAAAAAAAAATCAGCCAGCCATGACCAAGTTTACCAATCAATGAGAATGGCAGATCTCCAGCACTAGGGGAATACAGCACATGGATTTCATGGCATTTTTTCCCATGATTCTTTGGTCTTTCAAAGTGAATATTTTTAATTTTCTTTTTTTTTTTCTTTTTTTTTTTTTAATTTTTCTTTTTCCCTTTTTCAACCAACAACTTATCATTCCCATTTTTAAAAAAAATATTTTTCATGTAAGAGTTATATTCTATCCCTTCATAGTAGTAGTTTAATATATATATATATATGTTGGTCTCTCTAAAATTCTGGGATACAGTTGCTTCTAACAGACCAAAATATACCCTAAATCTCTAGTGTATGGCTTTGTTCTAGTCTCCTTCCTGATCACATTCTCACCCTCCTTTTTTTTTTTATTCCTCTTCTTTCTTTTTTCAAACAACTTATCAATTCTTTTATAATTTTCATCTTTCGAGTCATATTCCATCCCTTCATCGTATTTAACCTTATTTTTGTACATATGTAAGTTTTTCTTTCTTTAAACTTTTGGGAGGCAGTTTCTCCTAACAGACCAAAATACACCCAAAATCTAGTGTGTGGCACTGACCTATGAACCAGCCTGATCATATTTGATCATATCCTGTTTTTTTTTTTTAATCTTTTTAATCTTTTTCTTTTTTTTTCTTTTTTTATTTCCCTTTCTTTTCCCCCAGTTTCAGGTCTTTTCTGATTTGTTTAGTGTATATGTTTCTGCGGTCATTGTTACCCTCTTAGCATTTTGTTCTCTCATTCATCTATTGTGCTCTGCACAAAATGACAAGATGAAAAAAATCACCTACTCAATACGGACATTAGTACGATGTTGGACCTAGAGTTCAGAATCATGATTTTAAAGATACTAGCTGGGCTTGAAAAAAGCATGGGAGATATTAGAGAAACCCTTTCTGGAGAAATAAAAGAACTAAAATCTAACCAAGTTGAAATCAAAAAGGCTATTAATGAGGTGCAATCAAAAATGGAGCTCTAACTGCTAGGATAAATGAGGCAGAAGAAAAAATTAGTGATATAGAAGACCAAATGTTGGAAAATAAAGAAGCTGAGAAAAAGAGAGATAACCAACTACTGGATCACGAGGGCAGAATTCGAGAGATAAGTGATACCATAAGAGGAAACAATATTAGAATAATTGGGATCCCAGAAGAAGAACAAAGAGGGAGAGGGGCAGAAGGTATATTGGAGCAAATTACAGCAGAGAACTTCCCTAATTTGGGGAAGGAAACAGGCATCAAAATCCAGGAGGGCACAGAGAACCCCCTTCAAAATCAATAAAAATAGGTCAACACCCCAACATCTAATAGTAAAACTTATGAGTCTCAAAGACAAAGAGAAAATCCTGAAGGCAGCTTGGGACAAGAGGTCTGTAACTTACAATGGTAGAAACATTAGATTGGCAACAGACCTATCCACAGAGACCTGGCAGGCCAGAAAGGACTGGCATGATATATTCAGAGCACTAAATGAGAAAAATATGCAGCCAAGAATACTCTATCCAGGTAGGCTGTCGTTGAAAATTGAAGGAGAGATAAAAAGCTTCCAGGACAAAGAAAAACTAAAGGAATTTGCAAACGCAAAACCAGCCCTAAAGAAATCTTGAAAGGGGTCCTCTAAGAAAAGAGAGAGCCTAAAAGCAACATAGACCAGAAAGGAACACAGCCAATATACGGTAACAGTCACCTTACAGGCAATACAGTGGCACTAAATTCATATCTTTCAGTAGTTACCCTGAATGTAAATGGGCTAAATGCCCCAATCAAAAGACATAGGCTGTCAGATTGGATTAAAAAACAAGACCCATCTATATGCTGTCTGCAAGAGACTCATTTTAGACCCAAAGAGACCCCGAGATCAAAAGTGAGGGGGTGGAAAACCATTTCCAATGCTAATGGACACCAAAAGAAAGCTGGGGTGGCAATCCTTATATCAGACAAATTAGATTTTAAACCAAAGATTATAAGAGATGAGGAAGGACACTCTATCCTACTTAACAGGTCTATCCAACATGAAGATCTAACAATTGTAAATATCTATGCCTCTAACATGGGAGCAACTACTTCTATAAGGCAATTAATAACAAAGTCTTAAAAAATATTTTTTTTCTTTGCACTAATTTTTAGGATAAAATGCTAAAAATGTTACAAAATGTAACCCTATATGTGTACCTAAAACAAGAAACAATTTTAATACACACATTAAATATGTTGTGTTTGCTTCTAGAAAGGATGAGTACTTTCATTGTACCACAACTAATGTATATATGTAAGTGTATGTATATATATTTCTCACTTCAGTAACAAAGGTTTCAAAACAAACTATTCAATGAACAATGGATATTTCAAGTGGAGTTCCGAAAAGTTTTGTTTTGTTTTTCGAAACTTCCAGATGAGGGCAGAGTGATGCATGTCGTTGTGCTGGTTTGTGATTTAATGTAGTTCTGACATTTTGTTTCCCAGATTCCCTCTCAATTAAGTTTGAAAGGGAGCAAAAACAGAAATTGCTTGTGCCTGCTAGATTGTTTTTGGCCCCTCTACCTCACTTTCTCTATACAGAGGTGTAGCCCTCTCACTCAGACATTCACAATACAAAAAAGATCCAGGGGTACCAGGACAGGGATGCAATTGATGTATGGAGGTTCTTGCATGCAATGTTTGTTTACATCATTGTGCAAGAAAACAGGGATTGTGGATTTCAAATGGAAGTGTTTTCATGATTTAGAACTCATATTAATAGAAACTGAATGCTAGTTCTTAAATAACTCTTAATAAATGTTATTCTTACTAAATAATATTTAATGCATTGAGTATATCAAATAAGTTACATAATGTATTAGTATATTAAAATACATAATAATATATGATTTATTAAATACTAGAATACATTGGTTTATGTTTCTGTTTTATTGAGGTATAATTGATATAATTCTACTGTTCTTAGGTGTACTGCATAAAAATTTGATATATCTATATATTATAAAATAATTATCAAAATAAGTTTAGTTATCATCTGTCACCACCCAGAGCTACAATTCATTTTGTTATGATGAGAACTACTAAAACCTACACTCTCAGCCACTTTCTTATATACAACAGACCATTGTTAACTACAGTCACCATGCTCTACATTACATCACAGGACTTACTTATTTTTAACTTATGTATCATATAACTAGAATTTTTACCTCTTGAACACCTGCACCCTTTTTGCCTATAATTTTTTATGAATTTTTGATAACTGCTTGTAACCTTGGAATTATAATTTTACTGTTTCATGAAATACAAAAGTTATATGGATAGATCCCATATAACGTGATTGTATTATAAAAGTCAATTTTTATAAGTTCTTAGAATTTTTCATGGGAGGGAACAGTACATTTCTGGATGTATGTATTTATAAAACAAATACCTGTAAAACTTTTTTTTATTTTCATTGGAGGTTTGGAAAAATCCACTTTCCACTCTTGATGGATAGAAACTTTGATTTTCTTTCTAAAGATATGACTAATGGATAGTCTCTAATCATTGAATATTGATATAGAAAACACATGCTTCAAGCATTTTTATTACTATCTTTAATGGAGAAAGTGACTTTGAGCATATTTTTCATTGCCTTCAGAACATCTCTTTATTCCTAAAACTGTAGATGATAGGGTTCAGTGTGGGTGTGAGGATGGTATAGAATATTGCCAAATATTTGTCCTGGCCCGGAGTGTGGTATGATTTGGGTCTCATGTATGTGAAAATAAATGGCCCATAGTACATTGTGACCACAATCATGTGGAAGGAACAGGCAGAAAATGACTTTTTCCGTGCTTCTGATGATTTCATTTGAAGAACAGTAAGGAGAATTTGGACATAAGAAGCAAGGATTAGGGAGGAAGGGACAAGGAGAAAAATTAAGCCACTTACATAAACTCCTCATTCATAGAGTGTTGTGTCCACACAGGACAACTTCAACATGGCAGGGACTTCACATAAAAAGTGATCAATGGCTCTTGGGTCACAGAAGGGAAACTGGAGTGCATAAGCTGTGTGGACTATGAAGTTGACGGTCCCAACAATCCAGGACCCTCTAGCCATGAGAATGCGGACATAGTCATTCATAAGAATGGGATAGTGCAGTGGGTGACAGATGGCTACATAGTGATCATAAGACATTGCCGCCAGGAGAAGGCACTCACCACCCAGGAGGGTGAGGGATAGAAATATCTGGAAGCCACAACCTGTGAATGAAATAGTTCTGCTGCCTGACAGAAAGTCAGTGACCATTTTGGGAACAATGTTGGAAATATGCAAGATGTCCATGAAAGACAGATGGCTGAGCAGGAAATACATTGGAGTATGGAGTCTTGAGTCCCTGAGGTTAAGGAGGATCATGATTGTGTTTTCTGTTATAGTCATAATAAAAATGATGAATATAAAGGAGATGAAAACTAGACTTGATTGAGAAGAAGAAAAGAGTCCTAAAAGAATGAAATCACTGGTGAAACTGTGATTCTCATGCCCCATCATGAACTCCACTCTTTTCCTAAAATAGAAAAAAATAGAGCTAAAATGCAGTGGCGTAAATCTCAAACTCATTTACATTTAGAAGCATAATAAAATGAGAGTGATGCAGATTTTGCAGTTCAAGTCAACAGACTCAACCAGCTTTGGAAGTGGGCTTGGTTTACAACATGGCCATTTATTTGTTTGAATCAACTGATGATATTGGTCTATTGAGAAAGCTGTTAGCTCCATGTAGTCTTAATTCTGTATTCTTAAATGCACTTCAATCTTTTGTCAAAGGTCACTTTTTAAATGAGACCTACCCTGAACAGTGTACTTAAAATCTCAGTAACCCCCGACTTGCCTATTTCTCCTTACTGTGCTGTCCTTTGATGTATTTTGCAAATCACTTTTCATCTTTTACATATTCAATAAACTTATGAACTACATTTATTTTTTATGGTCATTCTAACTCATCAGAACTTAAACTTCCCAATGTGAAATCGTTGTTTTGCCTTTTGTATAAACTGAATGGCTACACAATGCCTGGTATATAGTAGTTGCTCAATAATATCCTTTATACCTGAATAAATGAATAGCATATGGAACTCAATTTTCTGTCTCATTTTTTATTTGGATAAAGCTTAAAGAAAATGAAATGTATTATTTATACATCTTTCTAAAATAATAAGTAATGATATACTATAAAAACTAGCTTAATCTGTATTTATAATTTAATCTGTAATTTGTAAATATCAGCATTTAAATGTAAAAAATGAAAATTTTATTCAGTTAAAATGAGAATATATTTTAATTGGGCCAGTTTTATTAACTCCTCAAAATTGAATTATATTTCATTAATTCTTTATATAGAGAATCATATTGTTTCCTAAATAATGAAATTGTTTAGATGTGGGTAGTGACTTAAGTGTTCCCTTTACTATATGTGCACAAATTCACTATGTATGATCTATCCCTCAATAAATAGATATACATGCATACATACTTATACACACAGAGAGAATTTAAGAAAACACTGCTGCAAATCCTGAAAAATAAATAACATATAAAACAAGTTATTTGCCTTCTTCAAGAACTATTCATAAGTTTGGGGTTCCTGTCTGGCTTAGTCAGTAGAGCATGTGACTCTTGATCTCAGGGTTGTAAGTTCAAGCACCATGAATCTTAAAAACAACAACAAAAAAACTCTTTTAAGTTTGAATGGAATGTGTTTTGGTTTTCCCTTTGGGAAGCAAATGTACAAATATGTCCCTGATAAAATATAAATAATGTGTATTTTTCTGTTTTATTGTAGTGATTATTGAGATTCTTCATTATGAAATAAACCTCTACACTCTAGTTTGATGGCCTGGAATGTGACCACTGTTTTGCTATAACGTTAGGTATATGAAAAGATTAACCTTTGAATGACGTTGCAGATATATACATGTTTAAGTAGGTCTTGCTGTTTTGACTGGTTTGACCAACAGCTCAGTAAAATTCGGTAAGGACATGGATTGAGATTTAAGGGCATCGATGCCTTCCATGAACTGGTGGATCATAAGTTACTCTTTAAAATCTATGAATAAAAAAATCAATGAATATTATTGACAACTCAAATTCAATATATCATTATCCAAAGTTGTTGACTGTTTTTCTCACTGCCAAAAATAATTTTGTCATTCTGGTTTTCCATTTTCCATTAATGATTTCAATTGTTATGCTCATTCTCATTAAAAATCCATACTCGATTTTAGTGTTGAGAAGTGTGGGGGCATCTGAGAGACACAGTCAGTTAAATGCCCAGCTCTTGGTTTTGCCTCAGGTTGTCATATCAGGGTCATGAGATCAAGCCCCAGGTCAGGCTGTGCACACAGGTACAGAGTCTGCTTAACACTTTCCCTCCCTTTCCCTGTCTCTCTTTCTCTAAAATAAATAAATCTTAAAAAAAAAAAAAAAGTATATGTAATGTCTATTTTCTGCAGAACCCCATCACATAGTAGTCCCTGGCCTATTGTAGGTTCTCAGTAAATGTTTGTTCAAGGTATTTTTGACTATGGACTCTGATATCCAAAGTTATCCACAATATATCTATTATATTTACATTTTTAAAGAGTTCGTGCTGCCTCTACAAGAATATTTTGTCTACATTTTGTCTTCAGATATTAGAAGTACTCCATAATAAATTCAACAACTACTTCATCTTCTAGGTTCTGCTACTTTCTTTCCACTTCCATGGGGCACCTGAAGTTCAAGAGCTGAGCTGAGATCGAGTCCACTGCTTAACCAACTAAGCCCCCCAGGTGTACAACCATCTTTTAAGAATCTTTGCCTAACTGGTCAATCAGGCATCTGGAATATCCTTCCATGATGCTAGAATGATAGATAAAATGATACCTTCTATGCCACCCAGAATGTTGAATGAAATCTGTTCTTGAATCCGAAGAGGTATACTCTAATGGTGAGCTTCCTAACACTATGTTTAAAATTGGGAAGACAAATGTTACATATCCTGTAAAATCTTCCAAATCTGCACTACCCTTATAAAGTTATAGTCTCTTTCTCTCTATGTGACATTAAATATTCTCTGTCTAATAATACTAAATGTAAGTAAAGAGATGTAACATGCAGTTTACACCATCCTAACCTCTAGAAGTTTGGAGACTAATTATAGAAGATGCTGTCATCATTAGATACCAAGTCTTTAGCTATAAACACAGTCATATCCCAAACTTGCCTCCCAGGTAAAAGAAAGGCTTCCATGCACTTTACCTAGTGAATGCAATATGCTCAAATATTTTTTACCCTTTTACATTTGTCAAGATTTTGAAAATTCATTATGCAGCACTAATTTGACTTAACTAGTTTGAAAAATACTCTTCATTTTTCTGTCACATCTCTCAGGACATGAATAAAACATTCAGAATATCTCCTTAAATTTAAACAGAAGGCAAATTACATTTAAATAGAAGGAAACTATTCAATAAAATTAGTAAGACTACACATCTATTCAATTATTTATATGTTCCTACATTACATCTTTATATTAAAATTTTGACTGTAAGATGAAAGACAAAAATAATAGATCATTACTTCCTGAGTAATATTTATCTTGAGGTGTTTAATGTAGAAATCCTGGGAATATTAAGTCTGATATACATGCTTATATTTATACTAAAAGATAATGCTACTTTGAATATCTTTTATTTTTTCCTTGCTTAATTGTTCTGGCTAGAACTCTCAGTACTATATGGAATAGAAATTTTAAGATGATCATTCTTGTGTTGTTTCTGATCTTAGAGAAACAAAGTTTTCAGCATTTTTAGTATTGATTTATTATGTGTTTTTTTTTTTTCTATAACTAATGTTTGGAGAGTTTTTATCAAGACAATATGTTGCATTTTATCAAATGTTTTTTCCTGCACCTATTGAGATGATCATATGATTTTTATATCATTTTGTTAAATATATGGTTTATCGTGTTTACTGATTTGTATATGTTGAATCATGTTTATATCCCAGGGATAAATCCCACTTGGTCATTGTGTATGATTCTTTTTAATGTGCTCTTGAATTGGGTTTGCTAGTATTTAATTGAGGCTTTTTTGCAACTATCTTCATTAGGGATATTTGTCTGTAGTTTTGTTTTTGTGGTGTCATTTTCTGGCCTTCGTTTAACAGTAACAGTTCCCTGGTAAGATTGGTAAGATTATTTGCAAGTGTTCCCTGCTCTTCTTTGATTACTGTTTCAGTCTTCCTGTTCTTTCTTCATTTAGATTTTTTATTTCTTTATGATTCAATCTTTGTAGGTTGGATATTTCTAGGAATTTTTTTTTTCTTTTTCTGTTAACAAATTTTTGTAGAGTAACTCTTAATAGAAGTTTCTTATGATTCCTTGTAACTTTGTATTATCTGTTGCTATGTCTCCTCTTTCATTTTTAATTTTGTTTATTTGATTTTTGTCCTTGTGTATCTAACAACAACAAAAAATTTATCTTTTCAAAACCAGCTGTTAGTTTACTGATGTTTTCTATTGCATTTGTGTTCTTGATTGCATTTCTTTCTTTCTTTCTTTTTTTTTTTTAAGATTTTTATTTATTTGACAGAGAGACACAGTGAGAGAGGGAACACAAGCACGGGGAGTGGGAGAGGGAGAAGCAGACTCTTTGCGGAGCAGGGAGCCCAGTGTGGGGCTCGATCCCAGGACCCTGAGGTCATGACCTGAGCCAAAGGCAGATGCTTAACGATTGAGACATCCAGGCACCCCGATTGCATTTATTTCTGAGGTAATTTTTATTTCTTCTTTCTTCTGGTAACTTGCGGTTAGTATGTTCTTCTTTTGTTAGTTTTTGAGGTATATAAATTTATTTATTTGAAATATTTATTTTTTTATTGATGTAGCCTTTTAAAAAATATTGTATTTATTTATTTGACAGAGAGAGCACAAGCAGGGGGAGTAGCAGAGGGAGAGGGAGAAAAAGGCTCTCTGCGGAGCAGGGAGCCTGATGTGGGACTTGATCCCAGGACCCTGGGATCATGGAATCATGACCTGAGCTGAAGACAGAGGTTTAACTGACTGAGCCACCCAGGCGCCCCTTAATGTAGACTTTTATTGCAAGAAACTATTCTGTTAGAAATCCTTTTGCTGCATTATGTATATCATATTATATATTATATATACATATACATTATATATAATCTCAAATTATATTTTTGACCCATAGGTTGTTCAGGAGTGTGTTTGTATTTCGTATATTTGTAAATATTGCTTTGCTATTGACTTCTATTTTCCCACCCATGGGATCAGAAAATATACTTGATATAGTCAGTTCTTATATGAGTTAAAACTTGTTTTATGGCCTAATATATAATATATCCTAGAGAATGTTCCATGTGGATTTGAGAAAAAAAAAATCGTGTATTGTTCTGATGTAGGACTGAAAATTCTTTATATGTCTGTTAGGTCCATTCTGTCTAAAGCATTGTACAAGTCAGTGGTTCCCTTAATGATTTTCTCCCTGGATGATCCACCCATTGCTGAAAATGGGGTTTAAGTCACCTACTCATATTGTATTATGTCAATTTCACTCTTCATATCTGCTAATATTGGCTTTCCATGTATATCTGTGTGTTTCTATGTTGTGTACATACACACCTCTTTATTATTAGCTATTGACCTTTTTTCTCTTGTGCCAGATTTTGACTCAAAGCATATATTCTCTTATATAAGCATATGTTTTCCTGCTATGTTTTGACCATTATTCGCATGGAAACTCTTCCGTCACCCTTTCAGTTTTACCCGATGTATGTCCTTAGAGATCAAGTTTGTCTCTTATACAGAGCATATTGTTGGATATTGGTATTTTGGTACTTTATCCATTCAATCACTCTACATCTTTTGATTGGAGAATTTACTTATTGGGGCACCTGGGTGGCTCAGATGGTTAAGTGTCTGCCTTCGGCTCAGGTCATGATCCCAGGGTCCTGGGATCGAGCCCCGCATCGGGCTCCTGGCTCAGCGGGGAGCCTGCTTCTCCCTTTCCCTCTGCCTCTCTCCCTGCTCATGCTTTCTCTCTCCCTCTCTGTATCTCTGTGTGTCAAATGAATAAATAAAATATTTTTTAAAATTTACTTATTTATTTATTTATGAGAGAGGACACAAGCAGGGGAAGGACAGAGGGAGAGAGAGAATCTCCTGATGAAGGGCTTGATCTCATGATCCTGAAATCATGACCTGAACTGAAATCAAGAGTTGGACGATTGAATGACTGAACCACCCAGGCACCCCTTGACTGAAGAATTTAATACATTTTTATTTACAGTAATTACTGGCAGTGACAGCCTTACTATTACATTGCAATTTTGGTAATTGTTCTCTGTTTTGTAGTTTGTTCCTGTCTTCTTCTTTTGTTGTCTCCTTTGTGATTTCTTGATGTTTTCTACTTATGCTTAGATTCCTTTTTCTGGGTCTTGGTATAGAGCCCCATATCAGGCTCCATGCTCAACACTGAGTCTGTTTGAGGATTCTCTCTGCCTGCCCTCCCCCTCTTTAAATCCATAAATAAATCTTTAAAAAAATGTTTGCTCATGGAAGAAAGAAATTTATAAATGAGAATAATTTTGGAGAGGAGAGAGGTTATGTGGAGCCTCAAAGGCTGAGAATATCTACAATTTTGAGAAACTTCCTACATTCCATGATCACTTCCTGTCTCTCATGGGGAATTTATTGAAGAGGGGCATAGTCAACACAAGTTAAAAGCCTAGTTTATTTTGATAGACTCAGTGTCTATTTTGAAAAGCTGAAAAGATAAAATTTGTTTACACTTCAAAGCAACAGTGTTAAAACTAATATACAGCACATGGACAGATACCTTAATGAAAATTATGATTTTGGGGGCACCTGGGTGGCTCAGTCAGTTAAGCGGCTGCCTTTGACTCAGGTCATGATTCCAGGGTCCTGGGATCCAGCCCCGTGTTGGGAACCCTGCTCAGCAGAGAGCTTCTTCTCACTCTCCCTCTGCTGCTCCCCCTGCTTGTGCACTCTCTCTGTCAAATAAAATATTTTTAAAAATATGATTTTTCAAATTCCTTTTTATTCTTGTACTCCTCATTAATTCAAAAAATTTGAGAAAAGTGTATGAATTTTTTCTTCCATATATGTAATTTTCTATTATATCTCACTTCAGTATGTTCACATATTTTATGTCAGAGACTATGTGCGAATTGGCTTTATATATAAAAATATATATTTACATATACATATATTTATATATATACACCCGCACTTTCTCATTGAAATGACACAATGTCTGAGCCAGGAATAAGTCAATGAATGTGTAAGTGTCTAGAGACTGGAAAACATATAGTCTATGCTGCTTAACCAACAATGGCTTAAAAGTCCCCACATCATAAAATAAAAAAGATGGAATTCGTGATCATGCCACATATCATCTTGGAACTTGCATCTCTTCAGAAGCAGCTAATGATACTTCTCTTGCTGTGAACATCAGCAGTCTGTGACATGTGAAAAGAGGACATGGAAGGACAGTTATTTGATCTTAAATCATCTAGCCAGGTGTTACACATGCTTATTTCCCTGATGTTTTACAGACCATCCCATACTTCAAGGACAAGGGAAGTGCAATACGATTCTTAGTCCAGAAGAAGGAAGTCAAGATTATTAACCATCATCACGAATCAACAAGCTCTCCTTGTTTGGTTCACTTAATTTTCTCCAACAAAATAAGTTCAACACCCCCAAAAGGAGACAACCAAAAGTTGCATTTAGCCATGTTATGAGGATGTACGAAGCAGGTCTAGAAATGATTTTTCTTATTACATGACCTGTGAAATGCAAGTCATCAAAATACGCAAAATATTTGGTGTTTCAAGGTCCTGATAACATCAATTAACAGTCCTATAAAGAAGAGCAGGAGAAACACAGGAATTTGTTCTCAGATATTCTCAAATCTCAATGGGCAGATTTGTGGGTGCCTTTTATATTGTAGATGAAGAACATTCATAAGTAAAGGCACTTTTCTATTTCCTTGGAGCATATTTTTGATTTTTTTACCATTCCTCTTGGTTCATTCCTCTGGAATGTTCCCCCCCTTTCCAATATCTCATTGCTTGCTTACCATAATTGTAGAAAATTATCTTCTTGTGGCTAAGTGGTTTTCTCAGTCACCTTCTTGAGGGTATGTTTTTGGAATCTTTTGGAATCTTTGCATAAAAGAATATTATTTTACAAATATTCACTGATTTCTTCTGATCTGTATGAGAGGAGTGAAGTGTCCACTCCAAACGTATGAGCCAGGAAATGTAATTATTTGCTTTGTTCAATGCTGTGTGGCTGAAATTGTCTTTTTATCAATTCCAAGCGAAGGACGTTAGAGATAGCTTTGTTGTTGTCGTTGTTGTTGCTTCTTCCATAACCATGACAAGTAATGCTTGAGAAGCTTGTCACTTTCAAAACATTTTTTTCTGTGCTTGATTCCCTCATCCATAAGAACAGAAGGTTCTTATGAAATGTCCAGTTACAAAAGTGGAAACCACTTTATGTATTTTTAAGCAGAGGTAAAGAGGTTCAGAAAATTAATTTAATAGGAGGTGGGAACACCAAAGAGCTAAGTAGAGAAAAATGAGCAACCACAGCAATTTTCCATCACTTTGAGAAGTGGAGACATCTGGACAATGTGCCTTCCTGGATCTCATGAATGGGACCTTCATGTAAGATATGAAAGCAAGATGGGGACTGGCAAGCACTACATAGATCCATAGTTGTGTCTCACAGGAACTGGAAACGTGGAAAGTCTCAACCACTTCCAGGAACCCCAATGAAAAGAGACTGGGTGGTAAGAAAGAACACATAAGCTGAATTATATCCTATACAGCTTCTTTTTTTATCATTTATATTTTAATTCCACTGTAGTTAACACCAAGTTATATTAGTTTCTGATGTACAATATAGTGATGATACAGTTCTAAACAAAACAAAACAAAAACAATTCTGTATATTACTCAGTGCTCATCAAGGTAAATGTACTCTTAATTCCTTTTGCATATTTCACCCATCCACCCACCCACCTGTCCTCGGGTTACCGTCAGTTCGTTTCCTATAATTAAGTCTGTTTCTTTCTAATTTTCCCCTTTGTGCATTTTTTTTTTATTAAATTCCACATATGGGTGCAATCGTATGATACTTCTCTTTCTCTGACTGACTTAATTTGTTTAGTATTATACTCTTTAGCTCCATCCATTTGCTGCAAATTAAAATCAATTAATTAACAGATAGTGTATTATTAGTTTCAGAGGTAGAGTTTAGTGATTCATCAGTTGCATATAACACCCAGTGCTCATTCCATCAAGTGCCCTTCTTAATGCCCATCACCCAGTTACCCATCCCCCCACGCACCTCCCCTCCAGCAACCCTCAGTTTGTTTCCTATTGTTAAGTCTGTAATGGTTTCTCTCCCTCTCTGATTTCATCTTATTTTATCTTTCCCCTCCCTCTCCCTATGTTCATCTGTCTTGTTTCTTGAATTCCACATATGAGTGAAATCATATGGTATTTTCATTCTCTGACTGGTTTATTTCACTTAGCCTAATACCCTCTAGTTCTATACAGTTGTTGCAAATGGAAAAACCTCATTCTTTTTGATGGATGGTAATATATATATATATAACAACAACAATATATGGTATATACCATTTCTTATTTATCCATTCATGTGTTGATGGACATCTGGACTCTTTGCTTATTTTGGCTATTGTGGGCATTGCTACTATAAACATTGGGATGCATATGCGACTTTCAATCACTTTGTATCTGTTGACATTCATATTTATAGCTGAATAATATTCTATTGTATCTATACACCGCTTCTGTATCCGTTCATCAATCGATGGCCATTTGGGCTGCTTCCATATCTTGGCAATTATAAATAATGATGTCGTAAACAAAGGGGTACATGTATCCCTTTAAATTAGTATTTTTGTATCCTTTGAGTAAATACCTAGTGGTGCAATTGCTGGATCATAGAGTAGTTCTGTTTTTCCCTTTCTGAAGAACCTCTATATTGTTTTCCAGAGTGACGACCCCAGTTTACATTCCCACCAATACTACATTAGGGATTCTTTTTCCTCCACAGCCTCGCCAACAATTTATACTTCTTGTGTTATTGATTTTAGCCATTCTGACAGGTGTGAGGTAACATCTCATTGTACTGTTGATTGGCATTTCCCTGATGAAGAGTGATGTTTTTATTCTTTTTTTTTTTAGTTCAATTCAATGAACATTTAGCGTTATATTAGTTTCAGCAACTGTTTTCTCAAGGCCCTTAATTTTCTGCTAACAGTTTGAGTTTTGTTTTGTTTTGCTTTTGGCTTATTGGTTTGTTTTTGAATTCTGACTGCAAACTGATCCTATGGAAAAAAAATGACACAATTTTAGTATTAGTTTTGGGTCCATGCCTCTTCCAGGAATGAAAATATGCTGTAGTTAATATTGTTGTATAGCAAGAAGTGCAAATGGCAGTGGTTCAAAATAACAATACTAAGTTATTTTCCTCCTAAAGCTTGTTAGGCAAAATTTGACAGACACCTCATTTTTGTGTCAGTTGGGGCATCTCAAGTGGGATCTGGAGATTCATCTCCAAGATAAGTTATATATACTTTATATATAAATATAAATGCATATATATACATCTATAACAACTTATCTGCATAAACTGTTTCATGAACTCATATATTCCAATATGTGAGTAATTCAGCTACACTACCACAAATAATTTTCAAATGATTGCAGCCTAAAGCATATAATTTTACATAGCCTGGAATTGGGTATCTATTTTTACATTGTATTCTTTTAGAATGAATTATGTTTGAGACTGATGTGCGCTGTCATAGTTGGCATATCATTCTCCAGTAATTTAATTTGTTAATTTTAATTGAGAGAATGATGATGGAACAAAGAATTTTATTCTAACATTTCAGTTTCAAGGACCTGGCATTCTCTTTGGGACAAAATCTTGTACTTATCAATATGGAACAGCATTTTTTTTTAAAAAAAACCTTGAATATATATAGATATGTTCTTTTGTTTGAGATGATGTGAGATAACTGCAGAAATAGACTCAGTAGTTCATTCAGATGTTAAAATTCATATTTTAAGAATTTTGGCAAGAGACCATTTAAATTTGATATTCTTCATTTTAAATGTGCCACTTCCTTAGAATCAAAATATGTAGGGTATAGGTCCTTCTTTTTAAAAATTTTTTTTGTATCCTGCCACATTACTGAATTGCTGGATGAGTTCTAGTAATTTGGGGGTGGAGTCTTCTGGGTTTTCCACATAAAGTATCATGTCATCTGTGAAAAAGAGAGTTTGACTTCTTCTTTGCCAATTTGAATACCTTTTATTTCTTTTTGTTGTCTGATTGCTGTTGCTAGGACTTCTAGTACTATGTTGAACAACAGTGGTGAGAGTGGGCACCCTTGATGTGTTCTTGATCTTAAGGGAAGGCTCTCAGCTTTTCCCCATTGAGGATCATATTCGCTGTGGGCTTTTCATAGATGGATTTTATGAACTTGAGGAATGTTCCCTCTTTCCCTATACTCTGAAGAAAGGGGAACCCTCTCACACTGTTGGTGGGAATGCAAGTTGGTACAGCCACTTTGGAAAACAGTGTGGAGGTGCCTCAAAAATTTAAAACTAGAGCTACCCTAAGACCCAGCAATTGCACTAGTGGGTATTTACCCCAAAGACACAGATGTAGTGAAAAGAAGGTCCATATGCACACCAATGTTCATAACAGCAATGTCCGCAATTGCCAAACTGTGGAAAGAGCCGAGACACCCTTCAACAGATGAATGGATAAAGAAGACGTGGTCCATATACACAATGGAATATTACTCAGCCATCAGAAAGGATGAATGCCCAACTTTTACATCAACATGGATGGGACTGGAGGAGATTATGCTAAGTGAAATAAGTCAAGCAGGGAAAGTCAATTATCATATGGTTTCACTTATTTGTGGAACATAAGGAATAGCATGGAGGACATTATTAGGAGCAAGCAAAAAATGAAGGGGGTGAAATCAGAGGGAGATGAACCATTAGAGACTATGGACTCTGAGAAACAAACCGAAGGTTTTAGAGGGGAAGGGGTGGGGGGATGGGTTAGCCCGGTGATGGGTATCAAGGAGGGCATGTACTGCATGGAGCACTGGGTGTTACACAAAAACAGTGAATTGTGGATCGCCACAACAAAAACTAATGATGTATTGTATGGTGACTAACATAATAAAATAAAATTAAAAAAAAAGACAAAAAAAATTTTTTTTTGAAAATTAATTATCCTAAAACTTGCAACTCAACAGTTGCAGAAAGATTATAAGACTTCTCCCAAGCCATTAGATTTATGTCCCTTATTGAAACACAACGATGAAGCCTTCAGCCCTAGGGCATTCATTGGGAACAAAGATGATTTCTTATCTATATAAGTCAATAGAAAATATTTATTTTAATCTGTGGGAAAAGGGACTTTTTTATCTTAATTACTATTATGAATAAATCTATTGTCTGTGTTGATTTATGTGGTTAATTCTATCATGTGTGAATTATTTTTTAATTAATGTTACTTATTTTCAGAGAGAGATGTTCACTTCCACTCTTCATGATTACTCTATGTTTTTTTAAGTAAGTTGTATGTCCATTATGGGTCTTGAACTCATGACCTTGAGATCAACAGTCATATATTTTACTGATTAAGCCAGCCAATGATTGCTACATATTTAAATGTACACAGGTCAATCTGCTTACCTTGTACATAATGATTTTTAACTCACATATACCCTCAGAAAATCCTCTTCTAGCAAAAATTATGACAATATTTCCTACAAGATTTTTATATATTTTTCATATTCATTTAACTTTATTTGAAATTTATTTTATCAAAATTATATAAAACTGAGCTATACATTGCTTTTTTCAAATAAATTATTCACTCTTTAAATAATCCATCCTCAAAATTGCACACACACACACAGAGTTGGTGTTGTTGACACAAAATGAACAAACTTTTTAGAATCTCTAAAAGAAAGGGTTTTTTTTTTAGTTTTTGTTCTGTTTTTGGTTTTGTTTTTCCAGCCCAGGTTAGGACAACTGCCTGGGATACCGTCTTTACTAAGGACATAAAACATGAAATGTTCAAATCATTAGGTGAAAGGTATTTCAGAAAGTTATAGACCTTATCTTAGGACTGTAAACTTAGGACTTAGTTTATCTGCAGGACTGTCTGACTTCAGTCTCATGGGAACCAGGGAGGTTCTACACTTAGCCATATGCTTGGAATATGCTCCATTTTAGGTTATTTATCAATGACTCAGATGTACAATTGTTGCCAAGGTCAGAAATTGAATTTGCTGACTCTGGTAATGGTTAAAGTTTGGTTTCCTTGAGATCCAATGAGCAGGGCCCATGCACATTAAAAGTTGAAAATCTCCTTTATTTTATCAATGTCTAGCATATCTTTTACTTACAGTGCCTCAGTCATTTACTCTTATTGCTGAGGTCCAAAGTCCAGAACAAAAATACCATAAGGATGTATGGAATCACGACAAATGTAAATTTTAATGTACTAAGTATAAAATAAATATATTTTTCAATAGTGAAAACTGGCCAAGTGAGAACAAAATATATTGATATAACAAATTTCATAATGGATCCCGTTTGGCTGCTGCCAGTTTATCCAATTCCTCTCGCTATAGACGTCCCAGAAAATGTTTCTCTAGCCATTTTCTCAAAGCCCCCTTGACGTCTTTGTTCCTCACACTGTAGATAAGGGGGTTCAACACAGGTGTGAAGATGGTGTAAGAAGCAGAGACCACCTTGTCATGGGCCACTGAGCGGTAGGATTTGGGCCACACGTAGATGAGTAGGAGAGTGCCACAGAAGAGCCCCACCACAGCCAGGTGAGAGGAGCAGGTGACAAATGCTTTCTTCTAAGCTACAGTGGACCGCATGCGGAGCCCAGCAGCCAAGATGAGACTGTAGGAAGCCAAAAGGAGAGATAGAGGGATCAAGAGCATCAGGAGGCAACACACATACATGAAAAACTTTAAAAAGGTAGTGTGGGTACAGGCAAGGTGCGTGAGTGTGGGTGCTTCACAAAAGAAGTGGGTGATTTCTCGAGAATGGCACCAGGCTGCATCAGCCCATCCACCCCTCCCGGAAACCAGGAGCCTGTGGTCACGTGCAAGCAGAGCTTCTGATTCATGAGGATGGGGTAGTGCAGGGGGTGACGTATGGCCACATAGCGGTCATAGGCCATGGCTGCTAAGATGAAGCACTCACTCTCTCCCAGCATGGGAAACAGTAAACTCTGGGCTCCACAGCCAGCAGGAGAGATGGACTTGGTGCCCATTAGGTAGTTGGTTGCCATCTGGGGGACTATGGTGGAGACCAGCATCATGTCCACGAGGGAGAGCTGGCTAAGCAGGAAGTACATGGGTGTGTGCCGCTGGGGTCCTCATGGATGAGCACAATCATGAGGGCATTGCCCATCAGGGAGATGAGGAAGATCATGGGAAACAGTAAACTCCGGGCTCCACAGCCAGCAGGAGAGATGGACCTGGTGCCCAGCAGGTAGTTGGTTGCCATTTGGGGGACTATGGTGGAGACCAGCATCATGTCCATGAGGGAGAGCTGGCTAAGCAGGAAGTACATGGGTGTGTGCCGCTTGGGTCCTCATGGTTGAGCACAATCATGAGGGCATTGCCCATCAGGGAGATGAGGAAGACCATGAGCACCATTGAAAAGAGGAACAGATGGGTCTGAGTGCAGTTAAAGATCCCTAAAAGAATTAAGTATACTGTGTGGTGTCATTTGCATCTTCCATGGTTCCATTCATACCTGGAAGACAAGGAATGAGAGTTGCTTGGAGCTAAGTTTAGGCATTTACTTAAGAAGAGGTGGTCAAATGACATAGAAAGAAAAATGAGACTTGGAGGAATAATTACATCTTTAATCTTTCACTTTGTGACAGGATATTTGCCTTAGCATCCTATCACACTGCTCTGCTGTTATTACACAGTATTTTTTAACCCTAAGATAGTTGCATAACAAGTATCTATCGCAGTACACATTACATTTCTATTATTTCTCTATGTCTTGTTAGTATGCCTCACATAATTTACTCATGATGTTAGGAAGTATTACGAAATTCCTGTTTTCTAAAGTTTGTGTACTTCTGTGTTGAAAGAGCCTCATAGTCCCACATTTTAGTCCATATTGATGTGATATATCTCTTAATTATGACTTTTCCATGTTTCTCATATGCTCAAAGTAGTTTCTCAAGATTTCCTTCAGTGCCATGAGGAATTGTTTTAATATCAAAAATACACAAAACTAAATGTAAAACTACTATAACTCAGATTGCAGGTGAGGTACACAAAATGGGTATATTTCTCTATTTTACATGTGCATTCAGCATATGGTTTCAATATACCAGGCTCCCAGCTACCACAGATACTGCTCTGGAGCACCTATCACCATATGGGCCATGTCATCATGGTGTGTACTTGTGATTACAGGGAATTTGTCTCAGTTTAGAGACCTTGCAACAATTAATTTTTATACCTAATATGTACTCACAGAATGCTGATTTTAATTAAATGTGTGCATTGTAAAAATAAATTTCATAAATGAATATAAACCTAGGGAACATAAAAAAAATGTTTTAATTTGCAGCCTTAAACACTTTGTTACCAGTAATCACACATCTTTAAAGATAGGAGATAAATTTATTTATTAACAGATTAAATTAATTAGCAAATTGATTACATTTTAATTATCTGGTTTGTTGGTTAATGATCTAAATGGTTAATTAAGACATGTTCAAATAAGTTTTTGCCCCAAATTACTTTGAAGTACAGCATCACCTGTGAATAAAATAGGAAACATCTCCTTTAATTGTAGGGATTAATTGTCTTTTCCCTAAAGCCTCAAACTTTAATTTTTCTTATCTATAAGTATCTATGGTAGTAGAATTAGATGTACATGCAAATGACTTTCTCTTTTATATTTATGTGACATTTGTCTTTTCCTTACAAATTCACTCTTTTAAAGACAGCAATAGATTAATGCTTACCAAGATGATTATGTTTGGGATTTATTCATAATCTATACAATATCGACTCCTTATTTTGTTTTTATGTAAATTAATTGGTAATCAGGGCAAAAAATTTAAATGGGAAGTATCTTTTGTAAATATTAGCACTGTTTTCAGTGTCTAGCATATATGACCACTAACCATTATATCACTAAATGATATAGAGGTTCTTTTCATCAAAATAGCTATAAATAAGACATTATAATAAGCTTATGAGTTTAGTAAGTTATTAGTTAACTGCTCCATTTTATTACACAATTTATGTATAGCATAACATATTAATGAGTAGGATATTTCTAATTTTCTGTTAATATAATTTATGGCCTCATGCATGCAGCAAGACTTTAGTAAATAAAATAAAGGTAGTACATTTTGGCTCTGAGATAACTGAATCCATAACTTTATAACTCTCAACAACTGTTGATTTTTGTTTCAGTTCTTCCATGGGATACTATTAGTTATTTTAGGGGCAATAATTAGAGTCAATCACAAAAAGGTGAAAATTAATTTTGTTTAAATTTCAAGTTTATTAATGGTACTGAGCAGAAACTCTTTTAAACTTTTGGATTAATTCTGCAAACTCACTGTTCAGAGGGATCACAACCAACACCAAGGAAATACAAATAATTATAAGAACATATACAAGCAGCTATATGCCAACAAATTAGGCAATCTGGAAGGAATGGATGCATTCCTAAAAACATATAAACTACCAAAACTAAAACAGAAGGAAAGAGAAAACCTGAACAGACCCAAAAGCAGCAAAGAAATTGAAGCAGTAATTAAAAATCTCCCAACAAACAAGAGTCCAGGGCTAGATGGCTTGCAGGGGAATTCTACCAAACATTTAAAGAAGAACTTATATCTCTTCTTCTGAAGATGATTCCAAAAATAGAAATGGAAGGAAAACTTGCAAACTTACTCTATGAGGCCAGCATTATCTTGATCCCAAAACCAGGCAGAAACCCCAACAACAAGGAGAAATACAGACTAATATCCCTCACGAGCATGGATGCCAAAATACTCATCAAGATACTAGCCAATAGGATCCAACAAGATCTTAAAAGGATTATTCACCATGATCAAGTGGGATTTATTCCTGGGTTGCAAGGGTGGTTCAACATTTGCAAATCAAGAAACATGATATATCACATTAACAAAAGAAAACATAAGAACCATATGATCCTTTCAAGTAATGCAGAAAAAGCGTTTGAAAAATACAGCATCCTTTCTTGATTAAAACTCTCCACAGGGTAGGGATAGACGGAACATGCCACCATATCACAAAAGCTATATGCCAAAAGCCCACAGCAAATTTTATTCTCAATGGGGAAAAACTGAGAGCCTTACCCCTAAAGTCGGGAACATGGCAGGGATGCCCACTCTCACCGCTGTTGCTCACCATAGTACTAGAAGTCCAAGCCTCAGCAATCAGAAAACAAAAAGAAATAAAAGGAATTCAAATTGGAAAAGAAGAAGTCAAACTCTCACTCTTAGCAGATGACATGTTATTTTATGTGGAAGACCCCAAAGACTCCATCCCAAAATTGCTAGAACCCATACAGGAATTCAGCAAGGTGGCAGGATATAAAATCAACGCAAAGAAATCATTTTCACTTCTCTATACTAATAATGAGACCGAAGAAAGAGAAATTATGGAATTGATCCAATTTACAATTGCACCAAAAACCACAAGATAACTAGGAATAAACCTAGCCAAAAAGGTAAAGGATCTGTACTCTAAAAACTACAAAATACTTATGAAAGAAAGGAGGAAGACACAAAGAAATGGAAAAACTTCCCATGCTCATGGGTTGGAAGAATATGCGTTGTTAAAAAGCCTATGCTACCCAGAGCAGTCTACACATTCAATGGATTCCTTATCAAAATGCCACCAACACTTTTCACGGAGCTGGAATAATTAATCCTAGGTTTTGGATGGAACTGGTTAAGACCCCAAATAGCCAGAGGAATGTTGAAAAAGAAAATGAAAGGTGGTGGCCTCACAATACCTGATTCAAGCTATATTACAAAGCTGTAATCAGCAGAACAGTATGGTTCTGAAACAAAAACAGACTCATAGATCAGTGGAACAGAATAGAGAGCCCAGAAATGGATCCTCAACTCTATGGTCAACTAACCTTCACAAAGCAAGAACTGATATATAATGGAAAAAAGACAGTCTCTTCAACAAATGGTGTTGGGAAAATTGGACATCCCCATGCAGAGGAATAAAATTGGAGCATTTTCTTATACCATACATAAAGATAAATTAAAAAGGGATGAAAGAGCTAAATGTGAGACAGGAATCCATCAAAATCCGAGAGGAGAACACAGGCAGCAACCTCTTTGACCTCGGCTGCAGCAACTTCTTTCAAGACATGTCTCCAAAGGCAGGAGAAAGGAAAGCAAAAATGAACTATTGGGACTTCTTCAAGATAAAAATCTTTTGCACAACAAAGATAAGAGTCCACAAAACTAAAAGGCGACCTACAGAATGGTAGAAGATATTTGCAAATGATATGACAGATAAGGGTCTCGTATACAAGTTGTATAAGGAACATACCACTCTCAACACCCAGAAAACAAGGGAGTCCAATCAAGAAATGGGCAGAAGACATGAGCAAACATTTCTCCAAAGGAGACATACAAATGGCCAACAGACACATGAAAAAATGTTCCACATCACTTGTCATCAGGGAAATAGAAATCAAAACCACAGTGAAATACCACCTTACACCAGTCAGAATGGCTAAAATTAACAAATGCTGGTGAGGATGTAATGAAAGGGGAAACCTCTTACATTGTTGGTGAAAATGCAAGCTGGTGCAGCCACTCTGGAAAACAGTATAGAGGTTCCTCAAGAAGTTAAAAAGAGAGCTTCCCTACAACCCAGCAATTGTGCTACTAGGTATTTACCCCAAACACGCAAATGTAGTGATCCGAAGGGGCACCTGCACCCCAATGTTTATAGTAACAGTGTCCACAATAGTCAAACTATGGAAATAGTCGAGATGTCCATTGATGGATGAATGGATAAAGAAGATGTGGTATATCTAAACAATAGAATATTACTCAGCCATTGGAAAAGATGTGTACTTACCATTTACATCGACATGGATGGAACTGGAATGTGTTATGCTAAATGAAATACTTTAATCAGAGAAAGACAATTATCATATGGTTTCATTCATTTGTGGAATATAAGAAACAGTGCAGAGGATCATAGGGGATGGGATGGAATAACAGAATGGGAAGAAATCAGAGAGGAAGACAAACAATGAGAGACTAACTATGGGAGAGAAACTGACACTTGCTGGAGGAGAGGTGGGTCGGGGGATGGGGTAATTGGGTGATGGGCATTAAGGAGGGCACATGATATGATGAGCACTGAGTGTTATATGCAACTGATGAATTATTGATCTCCACATCTGAAGATGTTGGCTAATTGATTTTAAATTTTAAAAACCTTATATTCATATTTTATTAGATTGTTTGAATTTTTCTTAAAAGATTTAAGTAATTTCTTTGCATTTTGTTATTTATGTACATTGTCCTAAATTTTTGTTTATATACTTTGCAAATATATTCCTCAGCCTATTTAAACTACACAGATAAAAAATTCTGTTATGTCATTTTTGCGTTGATGTTTACGTTTTATATTACATATATTTGGGATGCTTATAAGTTATTATTCATTTCTTCTTAATGGGCTGGATTGCAGTGATTGATTTTCTCACAATAAGTCATCTGTATATTATTCAGATAAAACTACTAGTTTTGATACATAAATTGTTTGAAACTGTGACCATGGTAAGATTGGTATTGTTTTTAAACAATTTTTCATCTATGTCATCAAATATATGAACCCTACAATATGCATTCTAGAGTTCTCCTCTTTATTTTTTGGTGTGAATAGACAGATCTGCGCCTTTATGGATTTGCTGAATGACAGGAAAGTGATATAAACAGTCTTCAATTCAGTCACCCCAGAGTCAGGACATTTTGGAGAAGAGATATGAATTACAAATTGCTTCAATAACAAGAATAAGGAGATAAAACACTAGTCATCTAACTTACTTGGTATGCAATAGTAAGATTTGGACATGTTATCATCACTCTTAAGTCAGTCTCCTTGTTTCTAGATTCAGGTAATTCATAGGTTGCTAGACAGTTTTCTAGCACTAGCTTCGTTTGTTCTGTTGTGGTTCATTTTGTTTTGTTTTGTTTTTTTCAATTTTTTATAAGAACATGATATTTAATTTCTTTCGTAGACTGCTTCCTTGTATGTACTTAGGCTAACACTAAGTGAACTGCTAATCTCCGCACATTCACATTTCCTGGAAGAAAAAAGCCATTAAGTGTTGTCACTTAGTGGCAGATGCAGAGCTGGGAATAAATAGCTGGGACTGAAAATTCAAAACATAGTTATCAAGAGTAGGGACTCTGATTTTCTGTTTTTGACACTTTTTCCCCCCAAAGTACCTTAGCTGTATCCACAGGGTTTGATATTCACAGATGTTTATGAAATGAATGATTATACATATAATTACAAGTGCCAATTGGCACACACATGTTAAAAACTGATGTCCAGTAAGTTTTATCAGCTATTAAGTTATCTCACGATGATGCGATCAAACCTTTTCATGGCAGGTTCTGATCAATAACCAGTTCATGCGCGCCCAACACATCGGTGGCAAAGCCCAAACTGAACTCCATCCTCTGACTTCATTTGAGCTTTGCTTCCAACAAATTCCACTGAAGTAAGGCCAGAGCAGGTCTTAGTTTCAAACTCACACGTCAGTCCCCATACCCCTTATCTGCCCCTTGTCTCTTCCTCCATTGAATGAGGTCAGTTTCAAAAGGAGTATATGTGGGTAAACAACAGTAAGTCCTGAATGTGAAGAATTCAGCTGAGGGTCTTCGACCAGGGGAATGGGTTATTACCATGGGATTCTTGGGTGGACTTTGAAGGAGAACATAAGGCGGAGGGACACCACTGAGTCTTCCAGGTGTCCCAAACTCCACCAAAGCGAATCTCTCCCAGGTCAAATCCCATCGTGCTGACTGCTTATTTCAAGAGATTTGTGGAGATTAAAAGGCAAAGTAGAAAAAGAAGGGGACAGTCTCGGAGTTTGCTGAATGAGGTGAGGGCCGATATATATGTGATGTGAAGGGGCAAAAAGAGGCCTCAGGAAGGGTTGCAGGGATTCAGAGCATCCATGGGCCAATATAAAGCACTGTGGTTCACTTTGTGCTCTATTCTTGTATTTGAAACTATCAGCTAATGCCCATGCTTAAAACTACCTTTAAATATATTTTTTTCAGATGATAAGTTACTTTAATTATGATTTTGAAGGCCCTGTGTCGATTTATGATTGAAGAAGAAATGATTTTAGGCTAACAGCATTTTAAATAAAAATTGTGATAACGTCAGACATTTCATTCATTCTATCTTATGTTTCCAAATGAAAAGTCATGCTAAATGTCTTTACAACAAACACTTCCCCAGCGGGAAATTAAAGTTCAGAAAGTTATGTGACTTATTTAATAATGCACATTTTGAAAATTAGAGAACTGATAGCACTCTTGTTCTCCCTGATCCTTCACTCAATACAATGGTTTTCTCTAACTTTATGAGTATAGAAGTACAGATTTGAGGACTAGACTTCTTGTGCTTGAATACCTATTCTACTGATTAGTAGTTGGGTAAGTTTAGATAATTTAAATTTAAATCTGTTTTAATCTCAGCCTTATTATGTGCAAAATGGAATGCAATATAGAATCCTTCTCTTTAAGAAGAGATAATACCATAGCACGACACAATACAATATCTCTACAAAGATTAGCCTTAATAATTTTCTTACTATTACATTTATTAGCTATAAATAGATATTTCCCACCCAAACATTTTCAAGTAAAATGAATATTTATTTGAAAACTAACATGTCATTTAATTATACATTTTTTTAAAGTCTAGGAATAGTTTCAGTGACATAATATTTACAGCACGTCTGGATTGGACAATGCATTCAATCCACCAATTATGAATTTCTTAAAACCTAGAACACACACATAACTATGGTAATTCTAATCATTCTAAGGCAATAGGTTCTTTGATTATTAATTTTGAAACAGTTTCTTATGTTTTAATATAACATTTTTTTAAGTTGTACTATAACATGGAATTTGATACATAAAACAAGGTCTCCCATTTAAAAAAAAAAAGTAAGCACAAAGAGTAAAAGATAAAAACTTATTCTTTGGTGTTTCCTGTCAACAATTTAATTCAATTGTGAAGGTAGATTTACAATTCAAGAGTATATCTAATCATGTGTTGTTTTATTGCACATTAAAAATAGGAGGGGAGGTGGGTGGGGGGATGGTGTAACCGGGTGATGGGCATTAAGGTGGGCACTTGATGTAATGAACACTGGGTATTGTTTGCAGTTGATGAATCACTAATTTCTACCTCTGAAACTAATAATAAAACAGGATAAAAATCATAGTATCTTATATTCTGTTTGTATAAAATCTATGATTACACAGAATCCAATATCCTTTTAGATTCGTTCTTTTATTTCTATCCACGCTTCAATGTGGTTTTCTCAGAAATAGCAAAGCTTCAACATTCCCATCTGTATGTTCTATGTTAACTGCCTCATTGACCAATATTTCGGGCTGGTCCTTTTCTCAATTAGATCCGAAACATTAAAGCTGAATGACCCTGATTCTCATACACATGCTACATGTGTAGCAAGTCAGACACAACGAGGATGATAAAAAGTTGTAGAAGATAGTATTCCAGACTATGAGAAACCCTTAATATGCAATGTCTTATCCAATATAACAACAACTAAAACAAGTAGACACTAGTATTATTTTGGAATTGCACATGAAGTAGCTGAAACGTGAGAAGATGATTTGTATCTGGAAAATCAAGGGGGAGAAACCAGGTACCAAGGAGGTAACATCAATCCCAAACCCTGTTTCTGGAAGTTAACTTCCAAAGTTCATATTAGTTCTCTCAGTTTTTTATCCCAACTATAATATTGATAGTGAGAAGGTTGACATATTAACAAACAAAATAAAATACATAATGGACTCTCAAAGTCATAGGCTACACTAAATGATTATCTTTCATGTAACTGATAAATGGATTCAAAAAAGTGAACTATTTTTTATGCTTTTCTGGATGGATCCATTCCCAGGCTTGGTTTGCCTACAAAATAGATCTCATTACAAATGGGAAATACAGAATAAGTATATTTTTTAATAAATCTGTGAGTGCATTAAAACACATAAAATAACTGTAGGAATGTTGACTGAACCAAGGGAACACATGAACTCCTGTCCTCTCTACAGTTCAAGCTACATTAAGGACCCTCTGCGTAGGTTCCAGGTCATCCACAATTCCAGCAGGGAGAAGTGAGGAGGTGAAGTGCCATGAGCTTGTGCTTCAGTCAGAGCACAATTCTAAGATGTATTCCAACAACTGCAAGTTCTGTGAAGTAAAGCACATCCTTACATCCTATGGGCCTCAAGTTTGTGTTTTAAAAGTATGTCCTTAAAAATGCATAAAAATAAATAAAAACGAGTCATTAATTATGTGGTTGATGCAAGAAGAAAATAAGATCGTGTATAGTGAGTACTTAATTGAGCACTTGAAATTAGCAGGTATCAGTAAATAGTAGCTAGTACTGCTTTCATGTACTCAGATAATTTTTCCTAGGGGAAACGGATGAATAGAGGAGGTAAATGATGAAATCAAATACATCCATCTAATTTGGGGTTCGAGCAGGAACCAAATTTCAAGTTTCTTGGAAATTTCATCATATATTCTGCATAACTAATATTTGGTAGAGAGATTTACATAATTATAGAAAATGTACATGCTCAGAGGAAATTAAAGAAACAGATTAAACAAAGTAATTATTTTGATATGGACTGGATTACGACTGGATTTATTTTTTCTTTGTAACATAAATTACCAGTTAGAATATGGTAATAAATAATTGTAGGATAATAATGAAAATTGTCTGTATTTCAGTTTGAAAATTTTAAGCGAGAACAGTAAGACTACCATTATCCCTCAGAATCACTGATATATGTTCTTCCAGATATCATTCTACAATATAACCCAAAAGAAAATGAAAAACACCCTATTTCCACAAAATATTTTTCACATTTTTTTCAATGAGTAAGAAGAAGTTATATCATGAAAGTGTTAAGATTACCACTATACAACACAATATAACAGCAAAATGGTATTAAATTGAGAGAAGCAAATCCATGTTTAAAAATTTATTAAATCCTTTTGATGGAGTAAAAGAAAAAAGTTTCGGTGTCATTGAGTGATATCCTCATATTTGAATTTCTCTGTTTCTCTATGGATGCTTTTCCATGGGTTATTACTCCTTAAAATGACAGAACTAAATAGACAAAACCAGAAGCACTAGAGAACATGTTTTATGCACCCAGTTTCAAAGTCCTGGAACTCACCTGTTTCAGCGGAAGCCACCATAAAGAGGTGCCTAATGGTCCATAGCTCCCCCACCCAAATCACTATTAGGAATTCAGAAAGTGCTTCCGTTCTCATATAAAGTGTGTGTCACCTGGCTAAACCCTAAGGAGTTCTGAGTTCCAGGCTCTGGAAATGCCCGTAGGAAGGTATTTAAAGTAATACAGATGACCAAACACCTTCTCCATTTATTATGTCCATGTGGCTTATTTTAAAATCTCAGGATAGTTGATCCCTGAAGAAATGTCCTGTTTGACTCACATAATGCTAAAACCAGGATATGACGAACCTAAAAGTGGCAGCTGCTGCATAATAGTCTTAAAGGAGGGGACGTATGCAAACTACCCAGGAATGCCTTCAATCCTGCCAGCCTATATTTTAGCAATAACCAATGCGTCAAGAAAATCTGGCAATTACATAGGGGACAGAGTGAAATATATCCCCCCCTAAAAAAAATCTTCCAAAAAGGGAAGACTAAATTCAACCTTTATGTTCTTCAAACTTTCAGATATATGATTTGGGATAAGTTACATGTGCAGTCTAAGCTCCAGCTTAATCATCTATAAAAGGGGGATAATAATGTCTCTTTATAGTGTTATTTATTGAGTTAAATTATACAGTGAATAGGAAGCACTAGATATATCAAATATACATTTGCTTTCTTCTTTCTTTTTGCTCAAGCAGAGATTTGTGGGTTTTTTTTTTTATTTGATTGATAGATAGTAATGAGGGAAGGAAATAAAAAAAAATATACCTGGCAACAAATGCTTTCATAAAAGTTGGAGATCATCACAATGGTTTACTAATGACCCAAACATAACTCTTCAGTATTACCTTAAGTTAATTAAATTAAATTCATTAATTTTAGTAGAATTACCCAAAACAATATATAAAGGGTTTTTTAAATTTTATCTTTATACAGGTATTTACCAATAGATACAGTCAATGAAGTGAGACATGAGGGGAAAAAAATATATATATATTATATATGTATATATATGCATATATATATGACTCATACATATATGAATCAAAGGCTGGCAATTCTGGATAAGTTACTTAAATAAGAGAAAACAGCAATATTGACTAATAATGATATAAATAACAGCACTAACAATTATCAAAAGTTTATTTATTGAAGAATTACTGAGTGATGTGCACTGTGCTTAAAGGTGTATTTTCATGATTCTACTTAAATAGGACTAAGGAAAAACCCTCTATTACATAACTCAACAGCACCCTATACTTCACTGCAATCATTATAAACTTTCACTTCTTTAATTAATTAGTTGTAATACATTTTAAATTTTTATTGAAGTGGTAATTAATTTTACTGGAGTGTACAAATGGAATCAAAAACATGAAAAATTTATACTAATACAGTAAGATAGATTAACCCAAAAAATCCACCCACCAAATGTAATAAAAATGGTCTAATAAAATGAGGAATGAAAGGGGAGAGATCACGACTAACACCAAGGAAATAGAAACAATTATTAGAAATTATTATCAACAACTATATGCCAATAAACTGAGCAATCTGGATGAAATGGAGGCCTTCCTGGAAACCTATAAGCTGCCAAGCCTGAAACAGGAAGAAACGGACAACCTGAATAAGCCAATAACCAGTAACGAGATTGAAGCAGTGATCCAAAACCTCCCCAAAAACAAGAGTCCAGGGCCTGATGGATTTCCTGGGGAATTCTACCAAACATTCAAAGAAGAAATAATACCTATTCTACTGAAGCTGTTTCAAAAAATAGAAAGAGAGGGAAAACTTCCAAACTCATTCTATGGGGCCAGCATTACCTTAATCCCCAAGCCAGGCAAAGACCCCATCAAAAAGGAGAAGTTCAAACTGATATCCCTGATGAATATGGATTGCAAAATCCTCAACAAAATCCTAGCTAATAGGATCCAACAATACATTGAAAGGATCATCCACCACGACCAAGTGGGATTTATCCCCGGGATTCAAGGGTGGTTCAACATTCACAAGTCAATCAATGTGACAGACACATTAATAAGAGGTCTATATAAATAAATAGAATATTGTTCACCCGAGATAAGCAGCCCCTAATATTCATAGTTGACCAGGTATTATAAGAATACATTGGTATTGCTTGGAGCTGACCTTGCTGTTCCTCTATTAAACATACACAAGGTCACAGAAAGCCATGGTGACCATAAAAATGGAAAAATGGGGCAAAAAGATGTCTGCATTCTATTCCCCGTACACTGTGGATATGTTGGTTTATATGGCAAAGTAAAGTCCAGGTTACAGATGGAATTAAGGTTGCTAATCACTTGACTTTAAAATAGAGAGATTATGCAGGATAGCAATGTGAACCCAAACTAATCACGAGGGTCTTTAAATGTGGGAGCAGGACACTGAAGGAATCAGAGAAATGACAGTGTGAGGTTTCAGCTCAATGTTGCTGACCTCAAAAGTCAGGGAAGGAAGGCACCAGCCATGGAGCTCAGGAGCTATCTAGAAAGTGAAAGGCAAGGAAACTATTCTATTCTAGATTTTCCAGAGGAAATGCAGCCTGACAATGACTAGATTTTAGCGCAGTGGGACCAATTTCAGACTTCTGACCCCATGAAGTGTAAGGAAATAAACTGGTGTTTTTAAAGCTAATAAGGGTAGAGTAATGTGTTCTATCAGCAATAGGAAACTAATACCGTCAATATTGAATATTGAACACAGCAACTCTGTGACCATGATGGACCACGGCAAAAACAAGACCCTGCCCATGAACATCACCCAAGTCAAAAAAGTACTGAGCATTTCCCTTTCCTACAAATGAATGACTGTGGCTTTGTTACCAGTGACTGTGTTAGCCTTGCTCTGATAGGGTTCACCTATGTAAGAGTTATTAAGACAGCCAGTCATAGAATTCCTCATGCTTGCATGAGCAAGCATGGATTTGCTTCTCTCAATTTAATACCAAAGCGAACCCCACTTCCTAAAAGCCTTGCACAATCACCTAACACAAACCTAAACATTATATATTCTTTCCATAATTTTCATCCTGAGATGTCCTATGATTCCCCTAAGATGGGTGCTCCCCACACTACAATAATTAATAGACCCATTTTTTAATTGGGTTTATTAATAGGGAACATAGTCACTGAAATTGTAATTCTGTTGTTTGGTGACTAATGGTAACTGCCCTTGCGGTGAGCATAGCAGCATAATAATTAAGCTTGTGGTACCTCAAGTTGTGGAATCTCAAGTTCTTGCACCTAAAACTAATGCAACATTACGTTTTGACTATACTGAAATAAAATTAAAAATAAATAAAGCCATCTCTTTCTTTTTATTCCCAGTTCATTTTTTATTATTAATTTTTCCATTCTACTATAGTTAATATACACATCCTATGGTATCTGTTTTCACTGACCGGCTTATTTCACTTAGTATAATACACTCAAGCTCCATCCATGTTGTTACAAATGGCAAGATCTCTTATTTTTTATGGCTGTATCATATTCCGTTTTTGGGGTGTGTGTGTGTGTGTGTGTGTGTATTATAAAATATATTATATATATATAAATACATATATATTTATATGGTTTATATGTATGTGCATGTGTGTTTACATACATACCACATCTTATTGATCTACTGATCTACAGATGGACCCTTGGGCTGCTTCCAGAATTTGGCAATTGTCAATAATGCTGCTGTAAACATAGGGGTGTATATACCCCTTTCAATTAGTGTTCTTGTATTCTTTGGGTAAATACCCAGTAGTGTGGTTACTGGCTTGTATGGTGGTTGTGTTTTTAACTTTGTGAGGAACCTCCATACTGTTTTCCACAGTGTCTAGACCAGTTTGTTTCCTCATCAATAGTGCAAGAGGGTTCCTTTTTCACATCCTCACAAACACTTGTTCTTTCGTTGTGTTGTTGTTGATTTTAGCCATTCTGACAGGTATGAGGTGGTATCTCATTATAGTTTGATTTGAATCTCTGTGATGATGATGATATTGAGCATCTTTTCATGTGTCTGTGGGCCAATGGGACGTCTTCTTTGGAAAAATGTTTGTTATGTCTTCGGTCCATTTTTAATTGGATGATTTGTTTATTGGGAGTTGAGCTGTGTAAGTTCTTTATATATTTTGGAAATTAACCCTTTATTGGATAGCTGTTTGCAAATACCTTCTCTGATTCTGGAGGTTGTCTTTAATTTTTGTTGATTGTTTCCTTTGCTGTACAGAAACTTTTCATTTTGAGGTAGTCCCAACAGTTCATATTTTATTTCCCTTGTTCAGGAGATCTATCTGGAAAAATGCTGCTAGGGTCGCCTGGGTGGCTCAGTCGTTAAGCATCTGCCTTTGGCTCAAGTCATGATCCCAGGGTCCTGGGATTGAGCCTCACATCGGGCTCCTGTCTCAGCGGGAACCCTGCTTCCCCCTTTCTCACTCCCCCTGCTTCTGTTGCTGTTCTTTTATCTCTTTCTCTCTCTCTGTCCAATCAATAAAGAATCTTGAAAAAATAAACTTTTAGAAAAATGTTGCCACAGCTGATGTCAGAGACATTACTGCCTGTGCTTTCTTCTAGCATTTTTATGTTTTCAGGTCTCATATTTAGGACTTTAATTCATTTTGAATTTATTTTTGTGTATGGCATAAGAAAGTGATCCAGTTCATTCTTTCCCATGTAGCTGACCAGTTTTCCCAGCACCATGGTTGAAGAAATGTTCTTTTGCCCACTGGACATTCTTTCCTGATTTTTTGAAGATTGATTGACTATAAAACTGTGTTTGTTTATTTTTTTTCTATTATGTTCTGTTGATCTATGTGTCTGTTTTTGTGCCAGTAACATACTGTCTTTATTAAAAAGCAATGTAATATAATTTAAATCTGGAAGTGTAATATTTCTCTTTCAAAACTATTCTGGCTATCAGGGTCTTTTCTGGTTCCATTTAATTTTAGGACTTTTTTGCTCTAGTTCTGTGAAAAATACTATTCGAATTTTGATAAGATTGCATTACATGTATAGATTGCTTTGGGTAATACATTTTAGCAGTGTTTGTTCTCCAATCCATGAACATGGAAAGCCATTTCATTTCTTTGTTTTGTCTTCAATTTCTTTCAATGTTTTATAGTTTTCAGAGTAAAATTCTTTCACCTCTTTAGTTTGGTTTATTCCTAGGCATTTTATTGTTTTTAGTGCAACTGTAAATGGGATTGTTTTCTTAAATTCTCTTTCTGTTGCTTTATTATTAGTATGTAGAAATGCAATGGATTTCTCCACATTGATTTTGTATCTTATGACTTTACTGAAGTAATTGATCAGTTCTAGTATTTTCTTGGTGTTTTTTTTTTTTTTTTATGTTTTCTATATACAGTACCATGTTACCTGCAAATAGCAAAAGTTTTACTACTTCCTTACCAGTTCAGATGCCCTTTATTTATTTTTGTTGTCTATTTGCTGCAGCTAAGACTTCTAGTTCTATGCTTAATAAAAGTGGTGAGGGTGGACATTGCTGTCTTGTTCCTGACCACAGAAGAAAAATCTCAGTTTTTCCTCATTGAGTATGGTGTTTGTTGTGGGGTTTCATATATAGCTTTTATGATGTCTCTATATATGTTACCTCTAAAGTTACTTTGTGGAAGGTTTTTATCATGAATGGATATTGTACCTTGTCAAATGCTTTTTCTGTGTTTTTGAAATAATCATGTGATTTTTAACCTTTCTCTTACTGATGTTATGTATCATGTTAATTGATGGGTAAATACCGAACCACACTGGCAGCCTCGGAATAAAATGATATTTTTAATGTATTGTTGGATTGTGTTTGCTAGTGTTTCGTTGAGGATTTTTGCATCTATGTTTATCAGAGATATTAGCCTGTAGATCTCTTTTTTAGTGGTTTATTTATCTGGTTTTGGTATCAGGGTAATGCTGGCCTCATAGAATAAATTTGGAAGTTTTCCTTTTATTCTATTTCTTGGAATTATTTGAAAGGATTAGATGTAGCAGTTTTTTTTTTTTTAATTTTTGTTAAAATTTACGTGTGAAGCCAACTGGTCTTATAATTTTGTTTCTTGAGAGTTTTTTATATTACTGATTCAGTCAACTTGTTGAAATCAATCTATTCAAATTTTCTATTTCTTCCTGCTTCAGTTTTGGTAGGTTATATGTTTCTAGGAATTTATCTATTTTTTTCTGTTTTGGCTAATTTGTCAGCATGTTGCTTTTCATAATATTTTCTTATAATGGTATTTCTGTGGTTTTGGTTATTTCTCCTCTTTCATGTTTGATTTTTGTGTCCTTTCACTTTTTTTTTTTTTTGAAGTGGGTGGCTAGAACTTTGTCAATTTTTAAAAATATTAGAGAGAGTTTGTGAGAGAGTGGGGGAGGGGAAAAGGGAGAGGAAGAGAGAGAATCTCAAGCAGACTTCTCACTGCGAGGGAAGCCCCACAAGCGTCTCAGTCTCACAACCCTGAGATCATGACCTGAGCCAAAATCAAGAGTGAGACACTTAACCTATTGAGCCACCCAAGTGCCCCTAGAACTGTCAATTTAGTTGATCTTTTCAAAGAACCAACTCCTGGTTTTGTTGATCTGTTCTATTGTTTATTCATTTTCTATATAATTCATTTATTTCTGCTCTAATCTTACTGTTTTCTTCCTTCTGCTACTTTTGGGTTTGTTTGAATTCTTTTTCTAGTTCCTTTAGGTGTAAGGTTAGGTGTTTATTTAAGATTTTTCTTACTTATTGAGGTAGGCCTGTATTGCTATAAACTGTTCTCTTAGAACATCTTTTGCTGATGTATTTTGGACAGTATTGTCTTCATTTTCTTTTGTTTCCAAGGACTTTTTAAATTGTTCTTTGATTACTTGGTTGACCCATTCATTGTTTAGTAGCATGCTATTTAACCTCCATGTATTTTTGGACTTTCTGGAATTTTTCTTGTGTTTGGTTTTGTTTTTTTCTTTGTTTGTCTATTTTTCTTGTGGTTGATTTCTAGGTTTTATGGCATTGTGGTAAAAAAAGATGCATGGTATAACTTTGATCTTTATGAATTTGTTGATGCTTTTTTTGTGGCCTAATATGTGATCTGTTCTGGAGAATATACCATGTGCACTTGAAAAGAATGTGTATTCTGCTGTTTTAGAATGGACTGCTCTGAATAATTCTGTTAAATCCATCTGGTCGAGTGTTCATTCAAAGCCATTGTTTCCTTGTTTGTTTATTTATTTATTTATTTATTTATTTATTTATTTATTTAGACAGTGGGGCAGAGGGAGAGGGAGAGGGAGAATCTTCAGCAGGCTCCATGAGTGGAGTCTGACCCGGGGGCTTCCTCTCACAACCCTGAGATCATGCCCTGAGCCTAAATCAAGTCAGACACTTCACTGCCTGAGCCACCCAGAAGCCCCAACTTGTTGATTTCCTGTTCAGATGATCTGTCCATTGATGTAAGTGGAGTTGTAAAGTCCTCTACTCCTATTGTATTACTATGAATTAGTTTCTTAATGTTTGTTTTTAAGTGCTTTATAGCTATGGGTGCTCTCATGTTGGGTGCATATTTATAACTGTTATATTTTGTTGTTGGATTATCCCCTTTACCATTATATAGTGCCCTTTTTTGTATCTTGTTACAATCTTCGTTTTCAAGTCTATTTTGTCCAGTATAAGTATTGCTACTCCAGCTTTCTTTTGACACCATTTTCAAGATAGATGTTTCTGCATCCCTTTCCTTTCAATCTATAAGTATCTTTAGGGCTAAAATGAGTCTCTTATAGGCAGCATATAAATGGCTCTTGTTTTTTTATTTTTTTTTAATCCATTCTGACAGACTATGTCTTTTGACTGGAGCCATTACCCCATTTACATTCAAATAATATATATATACATATATATTATATTTGTATGTGTATTTATTTATTTATTAATAATTAAATACATACATATGTATTTTTATCACTTGTTTTGTGGATGCTTTTGTATTTTTTTCTCTAATGCTTTCTTCTCTTGCTTTCTTTCATGGTTAAATGTGCAATAACACATTTTTGGTAACACAAATATTTTAAAAATTGCTTAACTATCATGAACTTAAATCATTTTCATATTTTTTCAACTAATACTTTTATAATTGGTTACTTTTTCAGTAAATAATTCTTTTTTTTAAAAGATTTTATTTATTTATTTATTTGAGAGAGAGAGAGAGAAACAGCATGAGAGGGGATAGGGTCAGAGGGAGAAGCCGGCTCTCCACCGAGCCGGGAGCCTGATGTGGGACTCGATCCCAAGAGTCCGGGATCATGACCTGAGCCGAAGGCAGTCGCTTAACCAACTGAGCCACCCACGCGTCCTCAGTAAATAATTCTAATTATGAAACACATCTTTGGTATAATAATGTTAATAGTATCCCTTATCACAGTAATTTGGAATTAGCACATTAGAAAAAGTGAAAAGGAAGTAAAAAATCAATGACCTGATGATATAAGATGAATGTACTCAAAAAAGGAGTTATGGAAACTATTTGCAGGTTTTATACACACTTATAACACACAAATACACATACACAGTGTTATTGCCTATTGATCATAACCCATTCAAAAATCTTATATGCTTAATTAACAAAAATGATATAATCTTAAATGGAAGTATGCCTCCATACCATTTCCGTCAGCCAAGTAAAAAATCTAGACTATACCCTACCCTTATTCTCTTCAAAATACAATGATAATAACTTCTCTTAATATAGTTCTTTTAATATTTAGAGACTAGTACATGGATGTTCTGGGTATAATCTGAAACTTTATATGCAATACAACTTTCAGACTGTGGTTATTCAGCCACTTGCCTTCTTTTAGCTGACTTGTCTTTGATCGTCAGACACGTCAACCACAATTGATTGCCCATGAAGTTCTAGCAGTATTAAATATACTTTAAATTTATGTCAAATTGGGGCACCTAGGTGGCTCAGATGGTTAAACATCTGCCTTTGGCTCTCAGGTCATGATCTCAGGGTCCTGGGATTGAGCCCCACATTGGGCTCCCAGCTCAGCAGGGAGTCTGCTTCTCTCCCTCCCTCTCCCTCTCCTGTTTGTGCTCTCTCACTCTCTCTCAAATGAATAAATAAAATCTTAAAAACATTCTGTCCAATTAGTATACATATGTACATATATACGTATATTTATATATATATAAAGTGTGTAAAGTTTATATAAGTAAATAAAGTTTAAATTAACCTGTCAAATTAGAATATATATGTAAAGTTTATACAGATTTATTTATATAACTACAAATAAATTTTACTATATGTATAAATAATATATATTTTTTCTTTACAAAAAGGACATAGTTCTTAGGCCTTTTGTTAAAAATATCCAAAACTAAACAGTTTTTCTCTCTCCTCTCATTCCAAAAGATAATACTCTGCTAATATCAACAACATTAAATGCTGTTAAAATTTTTCATAAATTTAAAGGACTCATTTTAGGCTACATCACCTAGAATGGATTGTAAGTACATAAATAACAGTATTTTACTTGATAGATGTAGGAAAAGAGAAAAATGAGTGTTTACTGGGTATTTACCCCAAAGATACAAAAGTAGGGATCAGAAAGGGTATGTGCACCCCGATGTTTATAGCAGCAATGTCCACAATCGCCAAACTGTGGAAAGAGCCAAGATGTCCATCGACAGATGAATGGATAAAGAAGAGGTGGTATATATATATATACAATGGAATAATATGCAGCCATCAAAAGGAATGAGATCTTGCCATTTGCAACAACGTGGATGGAACTGGAGGGTATTATGTTGAGTGAAATAAGTCAAACAGAGAAAGACATGTATCATATGATCTCACTGATACGAGGAATTCTTAATTGTAGGAAACAAATTGAGGGTTGCTGGAGTGGGGGGTGGGGTGGGAGGGATGGGGTGACTGGGTGATAGATACTGGGGAGGGTATGTGCTCTGGTAAGCGCTGTGAATTGTGCAAGACTGTTGAATCTCAGATCTGTACCTCTGAAACAAATAATGCAATATATGTTAAGAAAAAAAAAAAAGAAGAAGAAGAAGGTAGAGGAGGGGAAGAATGAAGGGGAGTAAATCGGAGGGGTAGATGAACCGTGAGAGACTATGGACTCTGAAAAACAAACTGAGGGTTCTAGAGGGCAGGGGGGTGGGAGGATGGGTTAGCCTGGTGGTGGGTATTGGGGAGGGCACACTCTGCATGGAGCACTGGGTGTTATGCACAAACAATCAATCATGGAACACTTCATCTAGAACTAATGATGTAATGTATGGGGATTAACATAAGAATAAAAATAAATAAATAAATGCAGTTCCAGTGCATTATTAATAATGAACTTTAATATGAGTTAAAAAAAATAAAATCACATCCACTTAAAGTGTGCTTTATGCCAAAATCAGAACATCTGTCAGCAAGAGAAGAAACACTATTGCCATGTTTATTCACAACCTTGGTAGATTTGGGAACTAGTTTATTACTCTTAGATCCATAAATTGAAAGTCACAAATTTCTACTTAACTTGTCAAATAAGCAATTAAATTTGTAATTGTATCTATTATAGAGAGCCACTTCTGATTCTTTTCATCATCCACAAATATTTTTCCATTGTTGCCCTCCAATTTTCCTTTGAATTTTGAATTAAACTTTTATTTTAAAAAAATGGTAGCTTTTATTTAAATGTATTAAGTAACTCATTTCAAGAGATGAAAAGTAGAGAAATATAACTGAAATCACTGGATATAAAACATATGATTAATCCTTAACATTATCAGAAAACAATGAAATAATGTTTTAAAAAATAAAATTGTTGGGGTGCCTGGATGGCTCAATTGATTAAGCATCTGCCTTTGGCTCAGGTCATGATCTCAGGGTCCTGGCTGGTGCCCTGCATTTAGCTCCCTGCTCAGTGGGGAGCCTGCTTCTCCCTCTCTGCTGCTTCCTCTGCTTGTGCACTCTCTCTCTCTAATAAGTAAATAAATAAATAAAATTTAAAAAAATAAAAATTAAAAATAATTATTTTATTTATTTTAATTTTAATTTTTTTAAAGATTTTATTTATTTGACAGAGAGATACACAGTGAGAAAGGGAACACAAACAGGGGGAGTGTGAGGGGGGCAGCAGGCTTCCCGCTGAGCAGGGAGCCCAACGAGGGCTAGATCCCAGGACCCTGGGATCATGACCTGAGCTAAAGGCAGACACTTAACAACAGAGCTACCCGGGAGCCCCCCAAATAAAGTTTTTAATAACCATCACTGTTGTGGGGTTATACAACTTACAAAATCTTAATTTAATTTTTAATTTTATTATTTTATTTTTTTCTTTTTCAGAGAGGGGCAGAGGAAGAGGGAGAGAATCCATGCTGGGCATGGAGCCCAACACAAGGCTCTATCTCAGGACCCCGAGATCATGACCGGAGCCAAAATTAAGAGTCAGACACTTCACTGAACCACCCAGGTGCCCTTAAATATTTTATTTTAATAGAACTGCATATATTTATCACCATGTATTTGCATTTTTGAAATACTTTACCTATTTTACAACCTCTGATCATTCTAAACATATTGTTGAATATGAGTATTGCTAAGCATAATGTAAAATTCTGATGATAAAATGAGGAAGAAATGTATATGTTCCTACTCCAGTTAGGAATACAAATATCCTGGGGTGCTTGGGTGGCTCAGGTGCTTAAGTGTCTGACTTGGGGTCCTGGGATTGAACCCTGACTTGGGCTCTCTGATCAGCAGGGAGTCTGCTAGTCCCTCTCCCTCTAACCCTTCCCCCACTCGGCTCATCCCAGCCCTTCCGTCCCTCCCACTGCTCGTGCTCCCTCTCTCTCTCAAATAAATAAATAAATAAATAAATAAATAAATAAATAAATAAATAAATAAATAACATCTTAAAAGAAAAAAAGAATATAAGGATCCTGGAGGTCATGCTCTCTCAGGGAGAGGACACACTGGGCTACTGCTTAATCTTGATTCTATGTTACTTCGCCAAGATGACCCACAACCGCTTTGTCCTCATAGACTTGAGATGATTTAAAGTCAATATAAGACCAAATAAATCTCAAATGCATACCTCTATATTCTTTTTGCTGAATCACTTAAGTAATATCACTATAACCTAGCCAGTTCAGAAGTATGCCTATAAAAATATAGGCATGTAAAAATGCAATTTAGTCTACCTCATCATTGGAATGAAACACACACTTTTACATATAATGTCTGAGACTAGTGGCAGGTTTTACTTCGAAATGTGAGTTGTAGTAAACTCATCAAGGCACTACAATTTCTTCTAACTTACTTCAATGGAATCAGCAGGCTAAACAGTTACTGGATGGCTGAAGTGTTGTTCCTGTGGATGGTAGTTCTTTGCCTTCACAAAACCATGTCTTTGATTAAAAAAAAATAATAATAATAAAAAATTTTTTTTTAAAGATCTTGTCTTGAAAGCATATTGTCTACCAGATAAACATATACATTTTATTTCATTAAATAAAGCATTTCAAATTCATTTCCACTGATATATATTGCCTCATATAAAGTCCATTCTTCTAGGATATTTTACTTGAATTGAAATATTAATCAAGGAATGAAATATGGATGTGCAAAATTAGATATAAAAATGGTTTCCTGCTACCGTTTTAGTGTAGAACTAAGAAAGTCACACCAATTTCTTGAATATATTTTTAATAAAATTATATTACTTGAGGATCATCTATACCAAAGAGTTAGATAGAAAGAACCATGTATACTCTTTTTTTTTTATGATGTATTCGTTTATTTTATAGAAGGAAAAGCAACGTGCATGAGCCTGGGGGCTGGGGTAGAGAAAGAGAGGGAGGTTTTGTTTTGTTTTGTTTTCAAAGATTTTATTTAATTGAGAGAGAGTGAGAGACAGCACGAGATGGGGGAGGGTCAGAGGGAGAAGCACACTGGATCCTGGGACCCCGGGATCATGACCTGAGCCGAAGGCAGTCGCTGAACCAGCTGAGCCACCCAGGCGCCTGAGAGGGAGAGTTTTAAGCAGTCTCCACAGTGAGCTCAGAGCCCAGTGGCGGCTCCATCTCAAGACCTGAGATCCTGACCTGAGCTGAAACCAAGGGTTGTATGCTTAACCGACTGGGCCACCCAGGCGCCCAAACCACGTGTATTCTTAATAATTAAGCTATTCAATGAGAGGCACTGCTGCAAAGAAACAGAACAATAAATTGAAAAAGAAAACTTTTAGAATCTATAATTTGAAACGTGTTAGCGACTATTACCACATGATGAATTTGTAAGATTGTTGTTATTTTTTTAAGTTAGACAATAAGCCTTCTATCATTAGTGTAAAAATTCAGTTGAAAGTAGAATTTAAACATAAAAGTAACTTTTTCAACCATAATGTAAGACTTTTAACATCTTAAATGAGCTCACTGCCTAATCATGGTGAAACCTCATATATTGTTTGCATAAGAACTTTAGGGAAAATTTCATCTCTAGGGCACACTTAAGTGCATTGTCTTCGTTGCAGATGATTTTTGTTGGATCTGCTACCATCACAAAAATAAAAAATAAAAATAAAGAGAGATCAGGGTGAATTCTCAAAATATATTTGTTCAAATGGAAAAAAAATACAATCCAATAACTTTTAACTCATAGGTTTGCAAAAATATTACTTAATTCTATTTTACCTTTAAATATGTATATAGACCAGAGGATGTACATGAATCAGGAGATGTTTTGTGTTAAACATAGCACCATTTTTTTCCTAAAAATAGTCTGAAGAAGATGAACATGGTTATGGAGGTAGGAGCCTCACCTTTCTGAAAGTCCACAGGTTGAACTCTAGTGTAACCAATCAGGGTACTTTGTGCCCAAGTTCATAAACAAGAAGTTAGATAATGGTGTGGCACTCACTTAATATCATTCCATAGAATCAAGATCTATTAATCTTGGAATATTAAAGACACATTGAATTCTAACCAATCTCTGTAGGTAATTCTATGAGATAACATAAGGCAACCCCATTGCTCAAGGAAAAGCAAACATATGTTTATATATTAAAATATATTTATTATAAAATATATTTATGTACTTGATAAATATTATTAAACATTTTTATATTTAATATAATATGAAATATAAAACATGTCAATTTCATATATGAATAATGATTATATATAAATATAGACTGTATATGCGAGAACAAGGAGCAAGATGAGGTAGGTTACAGTTTTGAGGAAATATACACATGCTTCTTCCAGCTTGATCTTAATGGGATGTAACTTCCTATTAAATAAGTACATATGTCTTATCTTCCTTTCTCCCAACTACAATATGCAATTTTAAAAAAATGGTTCATGTCCTATCACTTTCCTATAAAATACCTTATAACAATTTCATAAAACTAAACAGAAATCTAACAAACAAAATACCTCCTTTAAGGAGACAAGCATTAACAGTTTTAGACAAAAACATTGACACTTGAATCCAAACATCTGATTTTAAATTAAGGAGAAATCCCTTTGCTGTTTAGCACTTGCCTAAAACCAATCACTAAGGAAATATTTCTGGAATATTAAAGGGCAAATCTAGGTTTGAGAACTCCGGCTCATGCACTGTTTTGGAAGATCTCCCTAAGGAAAAAAACGAAAACAAATACAAATACAAAATTCACATATGTCTTTGGAAAGAGTCTATGCAAGTGAGAGGCTTCGAATATTCAGTTTCTTTAGGTCCAAATCTGCCTGTGATTTCAGTTGAATAAGTTTTAATCGTGTTTATCAATTCATTGTTTTTATTTTCACTTGCTGTTTTGTTAGAAAACTATATTAAGTGTATTATGTTAGAAGAAAAGTAAATTATTTATGATCGTTATGTGAAAATTAAATTTCAAATGTTGCCCGTGGTATAAACACGGAGATATGTCCTTAGGAATCCATATATGGAGCCTGTGGTGGAAGTGACTTGTAGAGATGGAGGGGACGTGGGGAAACCTGGTTTACTCTGTCCAGATGGGAGAACAGGAACTTAATGTTTGCTTTATTTACTCAGAGGTTTACTCTGAACTTTCTATCGTGTCTCATCATAGCACCTAATACTGGGGGTGACTTTTAAGAATTAAATTATTAAATTATTGAATTATTAATTAAATTATTATTATTATTATTATTATTATTAATTTTATTTTTATTATGCTCCAGAGTAAAGCTTGTACTTCGGAAAGTCAGCCTCATTCCTCAGCACTCACAGCCCCTAGTTCTCCAGGTTCCTCCTGGATGAAGAAGGACCAGCCCTCTTTTCCCCTCCGACAAGTCAGAATAATATGTGAGCATCTCTTAAAAGACTACGAAGAGAAAATTCCGGGAGTATGAGCACATACTCAATACCAAACTAGCAGAACAATATGAACCTCTTGTGAAATGCACACATGATCAGATTATGTGACGATATGGGACAAGGACAACAAGCTATGTGTCCTGAAGCTTTCTTGCATATCTGGGTACCAGGTTTGACCTCAAGAGATGGCTGCTGTACACTTTTTGCAACTGGTTTGTTACCACATTTCAGCTCCAACTTTGCATCCTGAGAACATGTAAACATTTCTGCAGGTCCATTTTATACAACTTGAAAGACCTTAAAACTTTCTGGTTGCCACAAGCATATCTTTCTTTTCTGCTCATCCAATAAACAGCTGTGCCCTACTGTGATAGATTTTCCAAAAAAAATACCTGGAGCAGCAGTTTAGCAAAATATGCGCTCCGTGGCACTCAACAAATGCGGTTTCCCCAAGCACGGTTCTGTAAGAAGTGTGTGTGACTGTGTGTGTATATGTTTGTGTGTGTCTGTGTGTATTTTAAGTTATTATTAAAATTGTGCAAATATATATTTTTTTGATCTTGGGGGTTCTGGCTGTGAATTTGATGCACGACAATTATAATTAAAAACATTTGCTTGGTCTACAGAAGATCATTAATGTTTTGTGACCATATAAGTTGTCACGGTAGATTGTTTTATGTTGTAGGTGTTATTGTTAAATACAGGGACTGTTTCCAGGCACAGAATATGAATCATAAGTTAGGATGGACATTAGGGGTGATTATGAGGATGTAGCAAAGGTCCATGGTCCTAGGTCTTCAAATGCGTGGTGAGGAATTAGGACAAACTGGAGACGGGCCGTTTAACACATGGACTCTGCCTCGCCGTGTTGAAAAATACTTTGATTCCAAGCCTTCAAATACCCATGTGGAGTCTGTGCTCACCTCATTCACACAGAGAGCTCCTGGACACAGAACCGCTAAAAAGAAAAGGTCTCCCTGCAGCAGGAGCATCAGGGCTTGCTTGGGAGCATGACCCAGGTGAGCGTGGGGCTGGGCCAGCCCCTGGTGGCCCTGCTACTTGGGAGGAGCCCCTCTGCCTTTGTATCAGTTATTAAAAACAGAATTTGGACCCTTTGGTCAGGCTCCCCCAAATTCTTCTGAGAAGTGAGCATGTTCAACTGCTTGAGCTTTGTTTTGGCAACCCCCTGCCCAAAGTTGCTTACAGACTGTTCTTCACCTTGTTTCCAAGGCTGTGCAACAGAAAGTAGCCTCTGTTCTGAGGAGGTGGAAGTTCAGTATACATTTATTTTTTACTGTGACTTGTTCAGGACCCCATTTTACAAAATACCTTGTTTCCTTTATTATTGTTTCTGGAAAGGAAAGTTCTATTAAAATTGTCCTAGTTTGAATAGAGAACAGTTTTATTAATTAGGGCTCATTCTGAAAAATTCTGAGTTTAATTCAAGTGTATGCCAGTTCCTTCCAAGGTAAGGTAATATTCAGAGACAGTGTTCCTATCACATGGCTTAGAGAAATTCTGGAATATTCTTACTCAAAGATTCCTTATTAATGAATGTCTTTGACTTCAATCTACCCAAAAACGGCAACATTATTCTTTGTACATTTTCATTATATACCGTTAACAAGCTTAGGTGCAAACAAATAAAATACTTAAGCTATTTGTTAAAATAATAGTAAGAATTTAGGCCTTGGGACCTATGGCTATCATTGGTGAAGTGCATGATACTTGATCTCAGGGTTGTAAGTTTGAGCCCCATGTTTGGTGTAGAGATTTCTTTTAAAAAATCTTTAAAAAATAATTTATGTGTTCGTATTGTATCTAATGTTCATTTTCACACTCGGCATCATCTAGGTTTCTCCGATGTCATCATCTACACACTTCGTAGTTTTTCATTTTACATTTAGGTCTACAATGCATTTTGAGTTAATTTTGGTGAAGGATATAAAGTGTTTTTCTAGATTTATTTATTTACATCAGGATGTCCAGTTGTTCCAGCGTCATTTTTTTTTCTTTTTTTTTTTTTTTGGATGGGCCTAAATAACTCCGAGGAAGTGTAGACCAGTTATGGTTCCTACTGTGGTCTCAGGCCCTCCCCAGCCTTGCTGCAGGACAAGATTTGAGAAGGGAATTTTGTCCTTTGTGTCATCCTGGTGCCTCCCCAGCCTTGCTGCAGGACAAGATTTGAGAAGGGAATTTTGTCCTCTGTGTCATCCTGGTGCCTGTCCTTAATTTACTGATTCATTCTGAGACCCACAGCACTGGTGTTTTAATCCTGTTTCTGTCACTAACCATGTGATTTTGGCCAAGCCACTTCATCTTTCTGGACTTCAGTTTCTTTTTCTGTAAGAACAAAACAAAGATTGGACTAGGTCCTCTAAAAGCCTCTCCCTGGGACTAGAGCGTCACATATTGACTCCAAGCCTTCCTTTAACAGGCTAAGACTTAGCTGGGGAGGGTTGTTGAGGATCGTATTTGAAAATAAAAATGCCTGATGTAGAAGACAAATACTTTGTCATCAGCTTGTCTTATATTTCAGTTTTCATTGGATAAAAACAAAACAAAACAAACAAAGAAACTTGTCATTTCTAGTGAAATAGACATTTACATTCCTGTTCAGAGAAAAAAAGAAAAAGGCCACCTCAACTAACAAATGTTTTTACAGTGTATATTCACTTAAAGCAGTACAGAGTGGATTAACATGTGGCTGTTGTATTTACATTATTAAAAGCTATGTATATATGTATCAGCTTGGACTTGTTTTTCAGTTTCTCCAGTATATTATCCAAAAAAGTTGAAGCTCAAGAAGTGGTTTAAATACACTTTCTGCTAGCTTTCCTTATCATGAGGGAAAAAGAGAATCTTGCGTCTAGACTAGACTGAACCCGTCTTCTGTCCTATGGTGCAAAGTATATTCTGCACCTCCTTCATAAGCACTGTTCGCTTCCCTCCCCAGTCACAGAACAGTGTGCTTCCCCACCGGGTTTCCATCCAGTCATCAGATTCATGATTTATGGCCTTTTATGCAGCTTAGGGAAGCCAGTTTGCCGCTGATTGAAAGTTCATAATCTCTCTTTGGCACAACCTGTTTAGAGTCATGGTGACTTCCTGGTGTTCCTCTTCTTTCTTCTCAGCCCCAGCATCTGGCTTACCAGACAGCATTTAGAACCCAGTGCAGACATGGGATGAAGAGGACCTTTGCATCTAGATGCATGGCTATATGGCCCTGGACACAGATATCTAGTGGCAAGAGCACGCCAAGGCAAGGTATTGGGTTCTGAAGTTGCCCTCAAAGGCTAGGGTCACACAGTCTGGATGCACCCAAAGGAGCACCTGAACCAGCCCAATCCCAAAGTGTTTTTCTAGATTTATTTAATTAATTTCTTTATTTACATCAGGATGTCCAGTTGTTCCAGCGTCATTCTGAAAAGACAATATTTGGTTCATTGTCTTGTCTTTGTTTCTTTGACAAAAATCAGTTAACTATATTCATGTGAGTCTTTTTCTGGGCCTTTTTTTTTTTTTTTTTTTGGTCATTGATGTCTTCATTTATTCTCACACCAGACAGCCAGTCATGATTTATGCAGCTTTGTAGAAAATCTTGAATTTGGATATCACTCATCTTTCAACATTCTTCCTTTTTAATACAGTGTTGGCTATTTTAGCTCTTTTTTCTCCCACATAAGTATATAATCACATTGTCAATGTCCGCAAAATAACTTGATGGAATTTTCATTGCTATTTCTTTAGATCTATAAATCTAAACAAATAGAACCAATATCTTCACATTAAGTTCTCCTATCCTTGAAAATGGAACATCTCATCGTTTATTCGGTTCTAATTGCATTCATCAGAATTCTGTACCATTTTCCATAGAGATCTGGTACATATTGTATTACATTTGTACCCAACAATTTTCTTTCTTTTTCTTTCTTCCTTTTTTTCTTTTTTTCCCCCTTAGTGCTAATGTAAATGATATTGTGTTTTCCACATCATATTACACTTGTTCATTGATGGCGTACGGCAGGGTTGCAGTTGGTATATTAAAATTTTGTCTTGCAAATTTGGTAAATTAACTATTATTTTCACGAGTGCTTTTGTCAACTCCTTCTCCATTTATATACGTTTCTTTTCTGTTCCTTGTCTAATTGTATTTCTTACTACTTTCTGCACAATGCTGAAAAAGAGTTGTGAGAGGGAACATATCTGCCTTGCTCCTGATCTTAGTGGGAAGGCTTCCAGTTTCCTACCATTAAGTATAAATTTGGCAGGAAGTTTCTGGTAGGTTTTTTTTTTTTTTTCAAGTTGAATTGTTACCTCTATTGCCCCAGTTTACTGAGAGGTTTTTAAATTTTATTTTATTTAATTTTAATTATTTATTTGACAGGGAGAGACACAGCAAGAGAGGGAATATAAGCCGGGGGAGTGGGAGAGGGAGAAGCAGGCTTCACGTGGAGCAGGGTGCCTGATGTGGAGGCACGCCGAGAGTTTTAATTTTTGAGTGGGTATCGGATATTGTAAAATGGATTTTATGTATGAAGATGGACTTGTGATTATTTTATAATTTAGTCTGTTGATGTAATGAATTGCATTAAATGATTTTGGAATGTTAAACCGATCTTTCATACTAGGAATCGATCCACATCATTGTGGTGTATAATTCTTTTTATACATTGTTGCATTCAATGTGTAATAATTTTTTGAGGCTGTTTGCATCTATGTTCATAAGAGACCCTGATGTGTAGTTTTCTTCTGTCATTGTTGGAATTATAATGAGGTAATGGTGATATCACAGAAAGAATCAGAAATGTTTCAGTTGCTTTTATACTCTGAAAGGAATTGTAGATAATTAATTTAATCTGTTCCTTCAAAGTTTAATAAAATTTGCCAGGGAACCCACCTGGGCCTGTGTGTCTGTTTTGGGAGGTTATTAATTATTTATTCAATTTATTCAATAGACATAGACCTATTCATTTTGTCTATTCCTTCTTAATGAGTTTTGGCAAACTGTGTCTTTCAAAGACTTTGCCCATTTCCACTAAATGATTAAATTTCTCACCATAGAGTTATTTATAATATTCTTTTACTATCCTTTTAATTTCAATGGGAGCAGTAATCATGTCCCCTCTTTTATTTCTGCTATTAATAACTTGTGTCTTCTCTCTCACATTTTACTTAATTAGCCTGATTAAAGTTTTATTAATTTCATTAATCATTTTTGTAAGTGTTTATTTAAATTCGACTCAGTTAACACAGAGTGTAATATTACTTTCAGGTGTACAATATACTGATTCAACACTTTCATAAATCACCTAGTGCTCATCCCAACAAGGGCACTCCTTAATCCCAATCACCTAATTTCAAAGAATATGTTATTTTTTTTGTATTTTATTGATTTTCTCTATTGATTTCATGATTTCTCCTCTAATTTTTATTATTCCTATCTTCTTCTCTTCTTTTTCATTACAATGTATTTAATTTGATCTAGCATTTATATTTCCTGAGATGCGAAAGTAAATTATTGATATTAGACTTTTCATCCTTAATACATGCATTCAACACAACACATTTCCAAGTAAGCACTGTGCCTCTGCATCCCATAAAATTCACTAAGTTTTGTTTTATTTTTATGTATTTCAACAGTTTAGGGGCAACTGGCTGGCTCAGTCAGAAGAGGATGTGGCTCTTGACCTTGGGGTGGTGAGTTCAATCCCTATGTTGGTTGTAGAGATTATAAATAAGTAAACTTTAGAAAAATAAAATGTTTCTTGAGATTTATGTGTTTCCCCATGTTATTTAGACATGTGTTTAATCCCCACATATGACGGAATGTTTAATTTAGCTTTCTGACATTGATTTCTAGTTTCATTCCACTATGTTCGGCCAACAGACACTATATGACTTCTATTACCTTTGTAAAGGTGTATTTTGCAGCTCAGAATATGATCTATTTTGGTGTATACTCCATATAAGTATGAAATAATGTGTGTGCTAATGATATTAGAATAAGTCTATACATGTTCATTATGTGCAAAGTTGTTATTTTAATTCCAAATTTTTATTTAAATTCTAGTTAGGTAACATATATGGTGAAATTGATTTCAGGTGTAGAATTTAATGCTTCGTCACTTACATGTAACACCCATAGCTCATCGCAACACCTATATTCCAATAATGAATTTAGCACATCCCCCTCCAAATCTCTCCATCAACCCTCAATTTGCTTACTATATTTAGCAGGTCCCTATGGTTTGCTTCCCTTTTGCTGTTGTTGATGTTGTTGTTGATGTTTTTGTTGTAGTTTAAAAAAAGGTTTTATTTATTTATTTGACAGAGAGAGGCACAGCGAGAGAGAGAACACAAGCAGGTGCAGTGGGAGAGGAGAAGCAGGCTTCCCGCTGAGCAAGGAGCCTGATGTGGGGCTCGATCCCAGGACCCTGAGATCATGACCTGAGGTGAAGGCAGACACCCAATGACTGAGCCACCCAGGCGTCCTGTGTTGTAGTTTAATACCCCTCTGTTTATCTGTTTTGTTTTTAAATTTCACATGTGAGTGACACCATATGGTATTTGCCTTTCTCTGACTGACATGATTTCATTCTTTTGGTGAATGTGTTATGTAACACCTTTGCATATTTATCAGTTGACAGACATTTGGTCTCTTTCTATACTGTCACTATTCTTGATAATACTACTATAAACATGGGGATGCATGTGCCCTTAGAAATAAGTATTTTTGTGTCCTTCAGCTAAATACCTAGCAGTATAATTGTTGTGTCATTGGGTAGTGCAATTTTTAACTTTTTGCCGCACCTCCATACTGTTTTCCAGAGTAGCTGTGCCAGTTTGCATTCCCACAAAGAGTGTCAGGGCTTCCTCTAGCTCCACATCATCGCCAACATCTGTTGTTTCCTGTTTTGTTAATTTTAGCCATTCTGACAGTTGTGAGGGGGTATCGCATCTTGATTTTGACTTGCATTTACATGAAGTTGAATGCTGTTGTGAGTATTTTCATCTGTCTGTTAGCTCTCTGTATGTTTTCTTTGGAAGAATGTCTGTTCATATCTTCTGCCCATTTCTTCACTGGAAAATTAAATTTTGGGGTCCTGAGTTTAAGTTCTTTATGGACTTTGGATGATAATTCATCATCTATTAAGACATTTGCAAATACCTTCTCCCATTCTGTAGGTTGCCATTAGTTATACTGATTGTTACTTTTAGGGTGCAGAAGCTTTTACCTTGATGAAGTCCCAATAGTTCCTTTTTGCTTTAGGTTCCTTGTCTCAGGAGACATATTTCTTGATAAATTTCTATGACTCATGGCAAAGAAGCGACTGCCTGTGTTCTCCTCTAGGTTTTGGATGGTTTCCTGTCTTACATTTAGGTCTTTCAACTATTTTGAATTTATTTTTGTGTATTGTTTAGGAAAATGGTCCAGTTTCATTCTTCTGCCATCATGCAATCCAGTTGTCCCAACATCATTTGTGGAAGAGACTGTCTTCTTTTTCCACCGGATATTTTTTTTCACGATGTGTTGAAGATTGGTCCAGGGTCCATTTCTTGGTTCTCTATTCTGTCCCATTGATCTATGTGTCTGTTTAAGCACCAGTACAATACTATCTCAATGACTACAGCTTTGTAATAGAGCTTAAAATCTGGAAACGTGATTCTTCCAGTTATGTTTTTCTCTTTCGGAATTATTTTGGCTATCAGAGTCTTTTGTGGTTCTATACAAATTTTAGGCTTACCTGTTCTAGTTCTGTGAAAAATGCTGCTCGTTTTTGAAAGGGACTGCAGTGAATGTGTAGATTGGTCATGGTAGTATAGACATTTTAACCATATTCTTCCAATCCATTAGCCTGGAGTGGTTTTCCATTTCTTTTTGTCCTCTTCAATTTCTTGAAGTGTTCTATAGTTTTCAGTGTAGAAATCTCTACCTCTTTGGTTAGGTTTATTCCTAGGTATCTTGGGTTTGGTACTATTGTAAATGAGACTGATTCCTTGATTTCTCTTTCTGCTGCTTCATTACTGGAAATGCAACAGATTTCTTCATATTGGTTTTATATCCTGCAACACTGCTGAACATATTTATCAGCCCAGCAATTTGATGGTAGGGTCGTTTAAGTTTTATACATAGACTATCATGTCATCTGCATATACTGAAAGTTGAACATGTTTCTTGCCAATTTGGATGTTTTGTATTTTGTTTTGTAATTTTCTTTTTGTTGCCTGATTGTTAAGTCTAGGATCTCCAGTACTTTGTTAAATAATATTGGTGACAGTGGACTTCCCTGTCTTATTCCTGACTGTAATGGGAAATTTCTCAGTTTTCCCATTCTGGGGATGATATTGGCCATGGGTCTTTATATATGGCTTTTGTTGTGTTGACTTTTGTTCCATCTATCCCAACTTTGTTGAAGCCTTTTACATAGAATGGATGCTCTACTTTTTTAAATGTTTTGTTTTGTTTTGTTTTCTGCACCTACTGAAAGAATCATATGGTTCTTACCCTTTCTTTTATTAATTTGCTGTATCACTTTGATAGATTTCTGAATATTGACCACCCTTGCAGCCCAGGAATAAGTCTCACTTGCTCATGGTGAGTAATTCTTTTAATGGACTGTTGGGTTTGATTTCCTAGTATCTTACTGAGAATATCTGCATGCATAGTCATCAGAGTTAATGACCTGTTCTTTTTTTAGTTTATTCTATTAGTTTTGGTTTCAGGGTAATGCTGCACTCATAGAATGAATTTGGAAGTTTTCCTTCCGTGTCTACTTTTTAGAACAGTTTGAGAAGAATAAGGTATTAACTTATTCTATAAATGTCTGGAAGAATTCCCCTAGGAAGCCATTTGGCCCTTGACTTTTGTTTTTGGGACATTTCTGATTACTGAATCAACTTCTTTGTGGGTTTAGGATTGTTCAAATTGCCTATTTTTTCCTCTTTCAGTCTTCATAGTATGCATGTTTCTAAGAATTTATTCATTTCTTCCAGGTTGACCACTTTGTTGGCATACAAATGTTCATAACATTCTCTTAAAATTGTTTGTGTTTCTGTGGTGGTGTTTGTGATCTCTCCTCTTTCATTCATGATTTTGGTTATTTGATTCCTTTCTCTTTCATTTTGAGAATTCTGCTTTGGTATTTATCTGTTTTATTAATTCTTTGAAAGAACCAGCTTAGTTTCATTGATCTGTTCTACTATTTTGTTTTCTTTTTCTCTATATCATATATCTGTGATCCAAACCTTTCCCTTCTTCTGCTTGCTATAGGCTTTATGTGCTGTTCCTTTTCTATGTCCTTTAGATATAAGTTTAGGTTGTGAATTTGAGGAGATGGAGAAATTTAACACAAGAGAAAGGAGGTAGTACTCGTAGCCACAGATTTAGTCAATACAGATATAAGATATCTGAACTAGAACTCCAAACCAAGATTATAAAAATACTAGCTGGATTTGAAAAAAGCATAGAAGACACATGAGAATCCCTGACTGTAGACATAAAATTCTAAAATCTAGACAGGCCGAAAATAAAAATGCTATTACTGAGATGCAGTCTCATGTGCAGGCCATAAAAATGAGGGTGAATGAAACAGAAGAGGAAATCAGTGATACAGAAGACAAAGTTATGGAAAATAAGGAAGCTGAACATGCATACTATCACGACTGTAATAGGAAAGACAACTATTAGATGATGAAGGTAGACATAGGGAACTCAGCAACTCCATAAGTGAAATAATATCTGTATTGAAGGAGTCCCAGAAGAGGAGTAGGCAAAGGGGGCAGAAGGTTTATTCAAACAAATTAAAGTTCAGAACTTTCTTAAAGCAAGAAGACAAACAGGCATTCAAGCCAAGAGGCACAGAGAACTCCCCTCAAAATCAACAAAAAGAAGTCAACACCACAACATACTATAGTGAAACTTGCCAATTTCAAAGATAAAGAGAAAATCCTAAAAGCAGCTTGGGACAAGATGTTCTGAAACTACAAAGGTTGACAGATAAGGCTGGTAACAGACCTGTCCACAGAGACCTGGCAGGCCAGAAAGGACTGCCATATTCAATGTGCTATGTTGGAAAAATATGCAGCCAAGAATACTATATCCAGCTAGGTTGTTTTTCAGATAAACAAAATTAAAGGAATTCATGTACACCAACCCAGCCCTGCAAGAAATATCAAAGGGGACACATAGACCAGAAAGAGATCCCGAAAGTAACAAAGACCAGAAAGGAACAGAGAAAATCCACAGGTACAGCAACATTACAAGTAACACGATGGCACTGAATTCATATTTTTCAATAATTACTATAAATATAAATGAATAAAATGGTCCAATCAAAAGACAGAAGGTGTCAGAATGGATTTAAAAAATGGTATTAAAAAAAAAAAGACTCATCAATATACTGCCTATAAGAGATTCATTTTAGATACAAAGACACCTCTAGATTTAAAAATGAGGGGGTGAGAACAAATTATCATGCTAATGGACATCAAAAGAAAGCTGGAATTTTATGCCAGAAGAAACAGATTTTAAAACAAAGATTAAAAGATATGTAGGAGGACAATATATCATCATAAAAGGGTCATCCAACCAGAAGATCTAACAAATGTAAATATTGATGCCCATAACTTAGGAGCAGTCAAATGTATAAATTAATTAATAATCACCTTAAAGAATCTCACTGATAATAACCCAATAATAGTGGTGGACATTAACACTCTAGTCATAGCAATGGATGAATTATCTAAGCAGAAGATAACCAAGGATACAAGGGCTTTGAATGACACCCTGGACCAACTGCACTTACTAGATAGATATATTACTAGATATATATTCAAGACTTATTCAGAGCATTTCATCGTAAAGCAGCAGAAATTACATTCTTCTTGTGTACACATGGAACATTCTCCAGAATGGATTACATACTTGGTCGTAAGTCAGGCTACAACTTCTTGAAAAAGTTTGAGATCGTGTCATGCATTTTTTCAGAGAACAAGGTGATGAAAATTGAAGCCAAACACAAGAAAAAATAGAAGGACCACAAACACATGGAGGTTAAAAAGGTCCTACTGTAGAATTAATGGGTCAAACGCACATAAAGAATTTTAAAAAATACATGGAAGAAAATGGAAATATGGAAGAAAATGGAAATGAAAACATGACAGTCGAGAATAATTGGGATGCAGCAATGACAGTGCTTTGAGGGAAGTATATAGCAATATAGGCCCCCTTCAAGAAACAAGAAAAGTATCAAATGCACAACCTAAGCTCACACTTAGAGAACGTGGAGAAAAAATAAACAATAAAGTCTAAATCCAGCAGGAAATGAGAAATAATAAAGATTAGAGCAGAAATCAATGATAAAGAAATTAAAACAAAACAAAACAAAACGAAACAGTAGAACAGATCAATGAAATTAGGAGCTGGTTCTTTGAAAGAATTAATAAGATTGGTAAAGTTCAAGTAAGACTTATCAAAAGGAAAGGGAAAGGACCGAAATAAATAAACACCTAAATTAAAGAGGAGAGCTCACAACGAACACCCAATAAATGCAAACAGATATAAGAAAATATGACCAATTATATCTCAACAAATTGGGCAATCTGGAAGACATGGATACATTGCTAGAAACATAAACTACCAAAACTGAATCAGGAAGTTATAGAAAACCTGAATAGACCCCAAACCAGTACAAAGTATTCAATTAATAATCAAAAATCTCCCAACACACGAGTGTCCAGGGCCAGATGGCTTCCTAGGGCAATTCTACCAAACATTTAAAGAAGAATTAATACCTATATTTCTGAAACTATTACAAAAAATAGAAATGGAAGGAAAATACCAGACTCATTCTATGAGGCCAGCATTACCTTGATCCCAAAACCAGACAAGGACCACCATTAAAAGGAGACTTACAGACCAGTATCCCTGTTGAACAAGGATGCATATATTCTCACCAAGATACTGCCAATAGGATCCAACACAGTTAAAGGATTATTTACCACGACCAAGTGGGATTTATTCCTGGGCTGCAAGGGTGGTTCAACCTCTGCAAATCAATATGAAACACCACATGAAAAAGAAAGGACAAGAACCACAGGACGCTCTCAATAGATGCAGAAAAAGCATTCCACAAAATACAGCATCGTTTCATGAAAAAAACTCCACCATGTAGAGAGAGGGGAAACATAACATCATAAAGGCCATATAGGAAAGACCCAAAGTAAATGTCACCCTCAAAAGGGAAAAACAGAGATTTTCCCCTACGTGCAAGAACACGGCAGGCATGTCCACTCTCACCACCGCTGTTCAACGTAGTACAGGAAGTCCTAGCCTCAGCAATCAGACAACAAAAAGAAATATAAGGCATCCAAATCAGCAAAGAAGTCCAACTCTCATTTTTTGTAATCCATCTCTCTGTTTCCCCGGTTACCGTCAAAACCATATGTTCACCCTGCCTGTGTCCAAGCGTTTTTAGCTCAGGCATGGGACTGAGTTCCAAAACTCCAAATGTTCAGCTTGGATTCATGTGGTTCCTCTCGTGGAGGATCTCCCATGCTGCTGCATTTTGCCACCCTATGTCAGGAAATCAATCGCACAACCATGAATCGGTTAGCAGTTTATGGCAATACAAAGCAGAAAGCTGGCAGCTAGACTCACTGTTCTCAGGCAGGGTCCCCGTTCCTAAAGCTGGGTCGTAAGATAGCTCTATTTTTAACTTTTAGAAGTCTGGGAACTCTGTCACACTCAGGCACCTGCCATTTTCATGAGACTCCAGGGATCCTGAGACCACTCTGTCACACCCAGGGTTCCACCTGGCTTCCCCAACTAAGCACGTTTAAGCCAGGAACACCCCCAAAAGAGCAAACTTGTAAATGTTACGATTTTGTGCTCCGCTGCTTACAAAACTTTGCCGTATCCTCCTCAAGCCCCCTTCACCTCCCCTGTATCCTCAGCTATGTCACACCAGATTCATGTCTGCACACATCCTACCTTCCAAACGGTGGTCACTTTTCTACTTGTAGACCTGCAGCACTTGTTTTCTCAGATACTTGATTGATGTCCTGGGTGTTCAGAATGATCTGATAACACTGTAGCTGTATTTGAGGGAGGAGATAAGTCTTAACTCCTCCCGCTTGATCTTTCTCGTTGGATTCTGGACATGAAGACTGAACTTCATGACAGGCTGGATTTTGTCACCCCCCTTCTATGAGAGCTGAATGTTGTTTTGTCAAGCAGGTAATGACTTCTGACAAAGCTTTATCCTTTCTAGTTTTAGGTTTATTGTGCGAAGATATACCAAACATAATATCTACCATTTTCTACACTTTTACTTAAGCTTTGATGGAAGAAGTGAGAGTAGCATCTACTCGACTGCCATGTTATTGACTTACCCCTGAAGTGTGACGTTTCCTGAGGTCTTAATGGCCCATGTCTTCATTAATACCGGTGTCTGCGTTTTAGTGAATGGTGACAATGAGTGACACATTTAGCTTTCTACTGGTGAAGTCCTTTCTCCCTCACCATGAACTTCACTAGGAATACATCCCATATATGATTTTTTCATCTTGAAGGAAAGTTAATCTGCTTTCTTTTAAAACATGGCTTCCAGACAATGGTGTCTGCAGGGACACTGAGAAATCCATAGATCGTTGGCAATCTGAGCTTCCTGGTGACTGGCCACTCGAATGGGGACAACCTGAGAATGTCCTGGTGATTGGCCAGGACATAGTTGTGACATCACAAGAAGGCATTGTGATGCCCCAGGGCTGTTATAAAAGCCCCACAGAGACTGAAGCTGCACTAAGGAGAGAAATGGCCCTTAGGCACAGCTCTTCCTGCCATTCCTCAAATTCTCTGCCCACTTCTCTGCCCCTGCCCATTCCAAGCCACCTGCCCACACCTCCTGCCATGCACCTGGCAACTCCTAGACCAGTTTCACACTGTGAGTATGGCCTGACTACTCAGGGGCACATTCCCATTTCTCATATGGGAGCGGGACACTGGAAATCAGAGCACCAAGGATTCTCCGCCACCTGGGCCCCACACCTCTGGGTTCAGAACACGGCTCAGCACAGGAAAGCTGAGTCCACATCCTGACGGTGCACTGAGCACCCTACTACTTTGGAGCCCTCCAACCCAGCTCAGCACAGGGACCATGAATGATTGAATATCCATCTGACCAGATGTGCAAAATGTGTACAATGACTCCAGACTCCTGGCAGAGAGGGAGTTTTATGAAACAAGTAAGTACTGGGAGATGGACTCGCCTCATCATTGGACACAGTGCCAGTCCTTGAAACACATGCCCTCAGACCAAAAGCTGTCTGACCTAGCTCAGCAGCTGAAATACTACTACTACTACTACTAATTGTTTTAGGGTGAAGTGCTCTCAACATTTCTGTTAAGGCCATCTGGTCCATTATGACATGCAAAGACCTGTTTCCTTGGTGGTCTGCTTAGATGATCTCGGCATTGCTGTGATTGGGGTGTTAAAGTCCCTTCCAATTATTGTATTATTTTCAAAGTTTTTCTTTAATTTTGTTATTAATTGGTTTATATATTTGGGTGTTCCCAAGTTAGGGGCATCAATATTTAAAATTGTTAAATATTTTGTGGCCTAGACCCCTTTATTATGATATACTGTCCTTCTTTATCATTATTATACTCTGGTTTACTATCTAGTATGTCTGATATAAGGATGGCTACTCCACCTTTCTTCTCATGTCCACTAGCATGACAAGTGGTTCTCCACCCATCACATTCAGTCTGGTGGTGTTTGCGTCTAAAATAAGCCTCCTGTAGACAGCATATTGATGGGTCTTGTGGTTTTTTTTTTTTTTTTTTTTTTTTTTTTTTATCCAATCTGATAGCCTTCGTCTTTTGATTAGGGCATTTAGCCCATTTACATTCAGGGTAACTACTGAAAGATAGGAATTTAGTGCCATTGTATTGCCTGTAAGGTGACTGTTACTGAAATTGTCTGTGTTCCTTTCCGGTCTATGTTGCTTTTAGGCTCTCTCGGACTCCTTTCAATATTTTTTATAGGGCTGGTTTTGTGTTTGCTAATTCCTTTAGTTTTTGTTTGTCCTGGAAGCTTTTTACCTCTCCTCTATTTTTAATGGCAGCTTAGGTGGATATAGTATTCTTGGCTGCATATTTTTCTCATTTAGTGCTCTGAATATATCATGCCTGTCCTTTCTGGCCTGCCAGGTCTCTGTGGATAGGTCTGTTGCCAATCTAATGTTTCAACCATTGTAGGTTACAGATCTCTTCTCCCCAGCTGCTTTCAGGATTTTCTCTTTGTCTCTGAGACTCCTATGTTTTACTATTAGATGTCAGGTTGTTGACCTATTTTTATTGATTTTGAGAGGGGTTCTCTGTGCCTCCTGGATTTTGATGCCTTTTTCCTTCCCCAAATTCGGGAAGTTCTCTGCTCTAATTTGCCCCTCTCTCTCTTTCTTCTTCTTCTGGGATCCCAATTATTCTAATGTTGTTTCATCTTATGGTATTGCTTATCTCTCGAATTCTGCCCCCGTGGTCCAGTAGTTGTTTATCTTTTTCTCAACTTCTTTATTTTCCATCATTTGTTCTTCTATATCACTAATTCTCTCATCTGTCTCATTTATCCTAGCAGTTAGAGCCTCCATTTTTGATCACCTCATTAACAGCCTTTTTGATTTCGACTTGGTTAGATTTTAGTTCTTTTATTTCTCCAGAATGGGTTTCTCTAATATCTTCCATGTTTTTTTCAAGCACAGCTAGTATCTTGAAAATCATCATTCTGAACTCTAGTTCTGATGTCATGCTAATGTCCATATTGATTAGGTCCCTGGCAGTCAGCACTGTCTCTTGTTCTTTTTGTTGAGGTGATTTTTTCCATCTTGTCATTTTGTCCAGAGGAGAATAGATGAAAGAGAGAACAAAATGCGAACGGGTAACAATGTCCCCAGAAAATATTCACTGAACAGATCAGAAAAGACCTGAAACCAGGGGAAAAGAAAGGGAAAGGAAAAAAAAAAAAAGAAAAAAAAAGATAAAAAGAAACAAAAACAAAACAAAAACAGAATATGATCAAATATGATATGGATGGTGCATAGATCAGTGCCACACATTACATTTTGGGAGTGTTTTGCTCTGTTAGAAGAAAGTGCCTCCCAAAATTTTAATGAAAGAAAAACTTATATATGTACAAAAATAAGGATTAATACTATGAAGGGATGGGGTATGAGTGTAAAGACGAAAATTATAAACGATTGTATAAGAGGAATTGATAAGAAGTTGGTTGAAAAAAAGAAAGAAGAGGATTTAAAAAAAGGAGGGGAGAGAATGTGATCAAGCAGGAGACTAGAACAAAGCCATACACTAGAGATTTAGGGTATATTTTGCTCTGTTAGAAGAAACCGTATCTCAAAATTTTAAAGAGAGAACAACATATATATGCCAAAAATAAGGGTGTCTACTATGAAGGGATAGAATATGACTCTAAAAATGAAAAATAAAAAAAATATTTGTTTTAAAAAACGAATTGAAAGGATGTTATTTGAAAAAAGGACAAAGAAAAATTAAAAAAAAAAGTTAAAAAAATTAACTTTGAAAGGCTAAAGAATCATAGTAAGAAAGCCATGAATTCTATCTGCAGTATTCCCCTAGCGCTGGAGTTCTGCCATTCTCATTGATCGGTAAACTTGTCTTGGCTGGCTGTTCTCGCTGATCTTCAGGGGGAGGGGCCTGTTGCCGGGGTTCCCAAATGTCTTTGCCGGAGGTGGAACTGCCTTGCCCTTGACACCCATCACCCAATTACCCCGTCCCCCACCCATCTCCCCTCCAACACCCTCAGTTTGTTTCCTATAGTCGAGAATCTCTTGGGACGCCTGCATGGCTCAGTCCATTAAGCGCTTGCCTTTGGCTCAGGTCATGAACCCGGAGTCCTGGGATCCAGCCCCACGCTGGGCTCCCTGCTAAGTGGGGAGACTGCTTCTCTCTCTGCCTCTGCCCCTCACCCCGCTCATGCTCTCCCATATAAATTATTTTTTTAAGAGTCTCTTTTGGTTTGTCTACCTCCCTGACTTACTTTATTTCCCCCCTTCCCCTGTGTTCTTCTATTTTCTTTCTTAAATTCCACATGACTGGCATCATATAATTGTCCTCCTGATTGACTTATTTCACTTAGCATAAAAACCTCTAGTTCCATCCCCCTGGTTGCAAATGGCAAGATTTCTTCATTTTTGATGGCTGAGTAGTACTCCAATGTGTATATAGAGCAGATCTTCTTTATCAATTCATCTGCAATGGACACCTGGGCTCTTCCCATATTTTAGCTTTTGTGGACATCTCTGCTATAAACATTCAGCGGGGGCAGGTGCCCCTTTGAATCACTGTTTGTATCCTTTGGATAAACACCTACTAGTGCGATCCTGGGATTTGGGTAGCTCTATTTTCATTTTTGAGGAACCTCCATGCTGTTCTCCAGAGGGGCTGCACCAGCTTGCATTTCCACCCACAGTGCAGGAGGATCCCTTTCCTCCGCATCCTCACCAGCACCTGTTGCCTCCTGTGTTGTTAATGTCAGCCATTCTGACAGGTGTGCGGTCACCGCTCACCGTGGTTTGGATTTGGATTTCCCCGACGATGAGTGACGTTCAGCATATTTCCATGTGTTTGCTGGTCGTCTGGAAGTCTTCTTTAGAGAAATGTCGCTCGTGTCTCTTTAACGTGCCTTTCGGGGAAACTCATCCTGGTTTTGATTTCAGCACAGCAGCTTCCCGGGCAGGGACTGTCCTCGCCCTTGACTCCGGTGCTTCAGCATCACAGGGTCGACTGTGCCCTAAGGCCCGAGAGTTCATTTCCCCTCTTTCTGCACCGGGCAAGCTCCTGACTTGAGCTCGATGGCTGACGTCTCCAGGAACCACCCTGCGGGCCAGGCCACCAGACCTGCAGGTCCCTCCGCACTCAGAGGCGCCTCTGTTTGGGAGGATCTGGGTGGGTTTGCACACCTGCCCACTGTGCCCCTTGCCTTTTCTCTTCCTGTGCTCGAAGTTCTCGAACTGACGTTTAAGTTCATCAGTGAAGGAGGAACCCTAACCCCCGCCCCCACCCACCGCCCCAACAACAGCAGAGGCCCAGCCCCAGGCGCTGTCACCTCCAGGACCTGCAAGCAGCACAGCATGGCTTCCTGCACGTTCCCGGGGGGCTGCAGCTACAGGGCCCCGGAGAACCCAGCAGCAACCCAGGGTGAGAGGGGCGGAGCCAGCTGCCTGCTGATTGGACAGGATGAGAGGGGCGGGGCCAGCTGCCTGGTGACTGGCCAGGATGGGAGGGGCGGAGACAGCTGCAAGGTGACTGGCCAGGGTGAGAGGTGCGGGGCCAGCTGCCTGGTGAATGGCCAGGATGGGAGGGGCGGGGACAGCCGCCTGGTGATTGGCCAGGATGGGAGGGGCGGGGACAGCTGCGGACTGATTGGCCAGGTTGAGAGGGGCGGGGACAGCCGCCTGGTGACTGGTCAGGATGAGAGGAGCTGGGACAGCTGCGGGCTGATTGGCCAGGATGGGAGGGGCGGGGACAGCTGCCTGGTGACTGGTCAGGATGAGAAGGGCAGAGACAGCTGCCTGCTGATTGGCCAGGACTAGAGGGGCGGGGACAGCTGCCTGGTGACTGGCCAGGATGGGAGCGGTGGGGACAGCTGTGTGGTGACTGGCCAGTGTGAGTGGGACGGGGACAGCTGCCTGCTGATTGGCCTGGGTGAGAGGGGCGGGGCCAGCTGCCTCCTAATTGGCGAGGATAAGAGGAGAGGGGAAAGCTGCCTGGTGACTGGCCAGGATAAGAGGGGCGGGGACAGCTGCCTGGTGACTGGTCAGAGTGAGAGGGGCGGGGACAGCTGCTTGGTGACTGGCCAGGGTGAGAGGGGCGGGGACAGCTGCCTGGTGATAGGACAGGATGAGAGGGACGGGGACAGCTGCCTGATGATTGGCAAGCATAAAAGGGGCGGAGACAGCTGCCTGGTGATTGGCAAGGAAGAGAGGGACAGAGAAAGCTGCCTGCTGATTGGTGAGGGAGAGCGGGGCGGCGACAGCGGAATGGTGATTGGCCAGCGAGAGCGGGGTGAGGACAACTGCCTGGCTCTTGGCCAGTGGGTGAGGGCGGGGACAGCCGCCTGCTCTTCGGCCAGGGACCGCAGGTGAAGAAGGCTGCCTGGCGACGGGCCAGGGATTGGGGGGCGGGGACATCGCCTCCTGCTCCTCCAGGGCCTGGTGGTGACTTAGGGGTCCTGGTGCAGGCAGTCACCAAAGCCAGGACCCCAGCGCTCCGGGGGGAGTGAGGACTCCACCTCTGCGCCCCGCCCATCCCCCGGGCGCCCGACCGCACACACGCAGCCAGGAGCAGCCCGGCCTCCCTCACGGCGCCCTGCATGCCGGCCCACGGCCCTGCTCCAACCCACGGTTTGCAGAACAGAGCCCACGCTTGTTAACGGGACACTGTGACCCACACGGAGAGCCGCCGACCCCCCTGCGCCCCTGCAGACGCTCCCCAGGCGGAGGCTGCCTGCCCAGCCCGCTCCCCGCCCTCTGACACCCGCCCACACGCATCGGGGGCGCCCCGCCCCACGCTCTCCCTCGCTGGTCCCAGAGGCCGCCTCTGCCCGTCCACTCAGCATCCCTGCCTGGTCCAGACGAGCTGGCTGCAAGCTTTGTGCACCAGGCCCCGAGCACCGCACCCCATACTGCCTTCCGAGAATGTGAGCCCGGAGTATGCAGACCATTCACGGGAAGCAAAAAACTCCCCCTGCCTCCTGGCAACGCACCGTGACCAGGTACTTGGCTCCCAAGCGGTGCCCCCATTGCCAAACAGGGAAGAAGTGGCCGCATGGACCCTCCCAACCCAACACAGGCAGTGACTCTGTAAGACGCTTGGAAGATCAGGCCACGGAGCACAAAGAACCACCCAAACCAGAAAAGTAGGGCATCTGTACCCAGACGTGAGAAATTTCAGGCTACTACCCAGGCACAAACCCCCCCTCTGGTAGAGGGTCCAGGTGTGGGGTGTCTGTGAAGGGAAATGCCGTTCCCTCTGTTGGGGTCTTACTCCCTAATGTCAGTGATTCAGTGCTGGATGCCAAGACCTGGCTGGTCCAGAGTGCAGTACCCATGTAGGGTCACTGTGCCCAGATGCTGGTGCTTCCATGGCCTGCAGGCCTCTGGCCTGGGCTGGCTTCAGCCTGATGTCTTGGCTACACACCACCTGGGCAGCCTTTTATCATTTGGGGTATTTTCTCCTGAGTGAGCAAAGGATGCCAAGGCTAAAGACAAGAGGAAGACCAGCAGCCGGGAGAGCTCACCTTCTCCAGATACACCAATCTCCACCTATGTATAGAGCAGATCCTCCCGAAGAACAACTGAGGGCAGTCGGAACAGCTTCTGCACAACAGGAGAGAAACAGAGACATCGTAGCAGAGGACCCCAGCCTAGCAGCCTGCCAACTGCCGTGGGGAGAGTTAGTTCTGGGGCCCGTAAGCTGATCTGTCTGCCTGGGGCACAGAAATGAAGCTGCATTTTAATGCGCAACTAGAATGTAAAAGATCCACCCCAAAAGCTTCCCAAAATGGGGAGGGGTAGTGCTGGATGTCTTTCTCTGCCAAGGTCCTGGCAAACACCATGGTCACATTCCACTCCACCTTGAGAACGTGGACAGAAGCAGGGTCTGAGCACCCCAGCCAGGGTACTACCTTGCTGAGCCCTGTGTCCCAAGACCACTCTAGACCCAGCTATGCCAACAAGGCAAACCCAGCTGGCACACACTGGGGCACCCTGGTCAGCATTCAACACAGCACGAGACCTCACACCGAGGGGACACAGGTGCTCGGCACCCCAGAACACTCCAGGCCTACACGACTCGGCTTCCTAGGGCACCCCTGCAAGGAGGGCTACGGGACCTCCTGGGTCACTACTGTTTCAGCTCCAGGAGCCCTGCCAAGGAGCCCCCTATGTGGACAGCCCAGGACCACCCAGCCCAAATGCTGTCGAGACTCTTGTAGGGCTGAAGACCCCGGGACACCCCAGCTTTCGCCCACTGAGCTTCAGCCATCTTTCTAGGAGATCCTGTGCACAGAGAAGCCCCCCAATCCTGAATTCACTTCTGCTATAGCTACCATCCCAAAGTGCCTTCCCTGCAGAGAGCACTGGGACACTCCAGCCCACACCCACCTCAGCTACAGCTGTTTTACCAGGGTACCCCCTGTGCAGAGCACCCCAGAATACCTCAGCTCCTGATCCATCTACACTCCAGCCACCCTCTGCACAGAGAGCCCTGTGACGGCAGTCGTACCCAATTCAGCTTCAGCTCAACAGCCTGGGTGCCCTCGGTGTGAAGCTAAAGCACCTCTATGTTTACTGTAGCAGGACTCCCAATACCCAAGGTATGGAAACAACCCAGGTATCCATCCAGAGGTGAATGAATGAGGGCTACCTTTCAGACTAACAACCACCTCCCTGCTTGCCTAGCCTGGAGTCCCTGCCTGCACCCCCAGGTCCCGCACTATGGCCGCACACCCCAGGGTCGCAGGCCACACCCTGGTACCCCCAATCCCCTATGCCAATGAAGCACCTGGAAGTACCTGCAGATCCTCGTCCTCTTCCTCCTTGGCAGCAGCTGCCTCAGGACTTGGTCTAGGAAGCCAACATGCGGGAGAAATTCCACCTGGAAGAAGATGCACAAGACTCAGAACGTGGGTTTTCATGTGCTTCATGAGGTCACACAAAGATCACCACATCGTCCCAACCCCTTCAAAGCTTGCTGTCTCTGATGCTACAAGTTAGAAACGCTTCTTTGCCTTAGCAGCCCAATCGTGTTCCAGCAGCACCACTGTGGGAGAGCACAAAACAAACTTTGTAGGAAAGCTAGGAATTACAGAGTTCATAAATACACCACAGAGATAGGATACGTCACCCCTGGTACATATTTCTGAATTAGAGGCACATAAGATTGAAACAGGGAATGAGCTTTATCCTCAAGAAACAGGTCAGCCTTTAGTGATTATAGCTCCAGAGGCAAGGCTCTTCCATGCTGTACACTCATGGATCAAAACTAAAATCACACATAGCCAGTTATTGATCCTATCCGTGGAATGCACTTTATACACTTACCCACACAAGAATCCTCAAGGTCCTCCAGAGAGGTGCTCTCTGAAGCCAGGGGATAGATGGTTCTCCCCATGAGGATCCTGAGGAGAAGAGCATGAACACCAAGCGAAGGGGCGCACAGGAAAAAGCTGGCAAAGGAAGCGGAAGCAGAAATCAGCAAAGAAGGGAACTGGAAGTAAGTTATGCAGAAGTGGAGAGCGGAGTGTCCCCAAGAGACCAGAGTTACCTTCAGCCCTTAGACAGGCTGAGGGAGCCTAATTCCAGCTGGATTGCATTTGGGTTCCTGTCACTCCCAGACAAACTCAGTTCTGTTTTATAGATATACTTTCGGACTCATTTTTTTTTTTAATTGAAGCATAGTTGACACGAAATATCATGTTAGCTTCAGGTGGACATCATAGTGATTGGACAAGATTTGCCTTATGCTACACTCACTACAAGTGTAGTTACCTCCATCACCAGAGATACAATTAAAATATCATTGACCATATTCCCTATTCTGTGCCTTTCATCCCGGTGACATGTTCATCCCATAACAGGAACACCTCTCTGCTCTTCCCTCTTCTCTCACCATGACCTTCACTATGAATTCATCCCAAATAGGAATTTTTCATCTTGAAGGAAAGCTTATCTATTTTCCTTTAAAACAAGGTTTCTAGGCAATGATGTCAGGAAGGTCACTGAGATAGCCATCAGCCATTGGCCAGCCAAACTGCATGGTGATTGACCACCCGAAGGAAGCCAACGTGACAGCGCCCTGGTGATTGGCCAGGGCATGGTGGTGACATCACAAGAAGGAATTCCTTTGCCCCAGAGTTGTTTTAAAAGCTCGGCAACAGCCAAGGCTGCACAGAGGAGAGAGATGGCGCTTCAGCTACAGCTCTTCCTGCTATTCCTAGCATTCTCTGACCTTTTTTCTGCCCTGCCCAGGGCAAGCCCTCTGCCCACGAATCCTGCCCTGGGCCGTTCACCAACACTCTGCAGTCCAACTTCATGTTTGCACCTACCTTTGCAACCCTGTGTGGTCCTGAGGTCCTCAAACCTTCATCCGGCGACTCCTCGACCCTTTTCCCACAATGAGGATGGCCCAGCTGCTCAGGAACACATCTCATTTGGCACATGGCAGTGGGACACTGGAAATCAGGTCACCATGGATTCTCAGCCAGCTGGTTCCCACACCTTTGGGTTCACAACAGGGCTCAGCACAGGAAAGCTGAGTCCACAACCTGAGGGAGCACTGGGCACATTACTACTCTGGAGCCCTCCAAACCAGCTCAGCACAGGGACCATGAATGAATTGAATGTCAATCCGTCCCTGATGTCCACAATCTTTAGAACGCCTACAGACACCAGGGAGAGCGGGACTTTTACAAAACAAGTAAGTACTGGGGGAAGGAATCACCACATCATTGGACACAGTGCAAGTCCTTGGACCACAAGTCCTGAGACCACGAGCTGGCTGAACCAGCTCAGCAGTGGACAAAGTAACCCCCCAGACACCTGGCTGACCAGGAGCCCACAGACCACAAACCCTCCAACAAAGTATAACAAGCAGAAAGTCAGTCCCCGTAAGAGAGCACCAACCAGGAACCCAAAGACTGGGAGTCTTCTGAACCAATTTAATACTACTGGGCAGATGAGTCCCACAGACACTGGGTGGACAAGGAGCCCTACCACAAACAGGCCACTCCAGTGTAGCACAAGGCAAGTAAGTCCAGAGAATACCAGGCTTGCCAAGGGTCAAGAAACCACGAGTCCTGCATCCCAGCTCAGTATTGGGAAAAGAATTCACCTGAATAACACCATCAGCATATGCCCTTGGAACTGGAGTCCAAAAAATCAGCTCTCTACTAGGACAGGCAGGCCCCTGGAGAGTGGGCTTATCACGTGCCCTTGGATCTGGAAACCAACACCTCAGCTCTATCCTGGGCCTAGCAGGCACCTGAACAGCAGGCTCACCATGTGCCCTTGGACCTGGAGACCAAGAAAGGAGCCCTGGGCTAGGCCAAGCAGACAACTTGACAGTAGGATCACCATGTGCCCATGGACCAGAAGACCAACAACTCAGCTCTCTGCTAGGCCAAACAGGTACCTGAGGAGCCAACTTATCATGTGTCCATGGACCTGGAGACCAACAACTCAGCACTTTACTAGGCCAAGCAGGCACCTGGACATCAGGCTTACCATGTGCACTTGGGACTGGAGACCAATGCAGCTCTTCATGAAGCCAAGTAGGTACCTGGACAGCAGGTTTACCACGTGCACTTTGGACTGGAGAACAACAACCCAACTCTCTATTAGGCCAAGCATGAACCTGGACAGCAGGCTTGCCATGTGCCCTTGGACCTGGAGCCCAAAAAAGGAACCCTGGGATAGGCCAAGCAGACACTTTGACAGTGGGATCACCATGTACCCTTGGACCTGGAGACCAAAAACACAGCTCTGTACTAGGCCAGGAGGGTACCTAGACAGCAGGCTCAACATGTGTCCTTCGATGTCAATAACGACAACTCAGCTTTACACTTGGCCAAGCAGGCAGCTGGAGAATGAGCTCATCATGTGCCCTTGGACCCGGAAACCAACAACTCAGCTCTATCCTGGGCCAAGCAGAAACCTTGACAGCGGGCTCACTGCGTGCCCTTAGACCTTGAGACCAAGAAATCAGCTCTCTATTAGGCCAAGCAGGCACCTGGACAGTAGGCTCACCATGTGCTCTTGGAGCTGGAGAACAACAATGCAGCTCTGCACTAGGCCAAGCAGGAACGTGGACAGCAGGGGCACCAGGTGCCTTTGGGCCCGGAGATCAACAACACAGCTCTCAATTAGGCCAAACAGGAACCTGGACAACAGGGTTAACATGTGCCCTTGGACCTGGCAACCAATAACAGAGCACTGGGCTAGGCCAAGCAGATACCTTCATAGTGGGCTCACCATGTACCCTTGGACCTGGAGACCAACAATGCAGCTCTGTGCTAGGCCAAGCCGGCAACTAGACAGTGAGTTCACCATGCGACCTTGGATTTGGATTCTTCCTTTCCCCCAGAGCATAGAGCACACAAACAATGGGCTTGCAACTTGGTCTCTCATTATGAGACCTCCAAACCTGCTCAGCCTTGCACCGATGTGTCCACTGGATCCATGGAAACCTGGGAGTCTTCAAACTGTGATTCCTCCATTCCAACCTATCACTACACGACAGAGACACGGGGACACCAGCCTAACCCAAATTCCTCTGAATGCGTGCCTTTCAACTCTGCAGACAAGGGGACATTGGAGTCCCTTTTCACCTTGGATTTACTTCAGCTTGATGTCCATGTGGCCTGCTATCTGTGCATTATTCATTTTGGGGGGAGTTCTCCTCCTCAGAAGAAAATGGCACCATGCCGTGGGAGATGAAATAGTCCAGTGGTTTGAAGACTTTGTATTAAAACTCAGGGCAGGAAATGAGAAGGGGGGAATGGGAGGGCATTGGGGAGACCCAGGCCTGGAGAACTATGGAGACATTGTCTGAGATCCTCCAGTTGAAGGAGAGGTGCTCCATCCTCAAGGGAGAGGTGGAGGTCTTAAAACAAGAGGCCAAGCAGTGCAGTGAGAGGCAGGCACAGCTCCATGAGGTGGAGAGGTTCTTCATCCAAATGAAAGTCTTCCTGGAAGTTTCTGCCTTACAGAGTGTGACGCCTGTGCACCCACCCAGGATAGCATAGAAGGGGAGTTGGGAAAAGTGTGGTCATGTCCAGGATTGGGGGTTGGTACAAATGTGAATATTACTTTAATTAATAATAAAAATAGTTATTTTTAAAAAACAATTAAAAAACAATCATTTCTGAATGAGTAATTTATGAGAACCATCCTTGGGGGATTGTAATGTGCAGCCTGGCTTGCAGTCACTCCTGTCCCTTATGAGTCATCATGTTCTCCTGATGCTGGGCAGGGGTCTCCATGGCTCTGAGAAAGTGTCGGTGAATCATGCCCAGCTGACACAGCATAACCTGCCTGCCCCGTCAAAACATTCAGACATACTTATTTCTGGATCTCAAGCACAGCTGTTGAGGTCAGCACCGTTCTTATTGGAAGAAAAGGAGAAGCAGTAAGTCTATATCCAGGTATTTCTGCATAAAGCCTTTCTGGCTGAGACCTCCCAGCACATTGTTGCTAAACTTGAGGTTGGACACTGATGTTTTTGCTTCAAACTGTGGCCATGACAGCAGGTGTTTCTCCGCAACAGGTTCCTGTGTGATACAGGCCTTTGAAGAGCAAATGTTACAAGGCCAGGGAACCAGGGTGAGGCAGTCCAGAGGCATGGGACCATTCCCTGTCTCTCGGTGAGAAGGTGTGGGGTCTGGACGGTAGGCAGAGTGGTGTGAGGGGCCAGGATGGTGGGCTCTGTTGTGTCCAAAGAAACACCGCAGGAATTGGGGGAGACATGCGGGATTCAGATTGGGTGCTTTAGGTGCCTGGCTGTTTGCACAGAGTAAGGCACAGTGCGAGAGAGGTGGGAATAGGTGCACCTTGCAGACTGTAGGGTCTGCTTGGGTATGAAGGAAAGGGACCCCTTCCAAGAGGCAGAGCCAAGGTTCTATGATAAAGTGGACACTGGGGGTCAGAAGGGAGTAGGAAGGTGAGATTCTAGGATGGCCCATCCTGAGAAATGTTGTTCCTTCTTAGCTCCAGGGATGTGGGCTGGAAGCTAAGGTGAGTTGCAAATCCCTGTGAGCTGGGGCCCACCTGTGGCTCCTGCTAAAGTTGCATGGGAAGAGCCTAGAGCTGTGGCCCCTGGGCTGAGCTCAGTCAAGGCAGTGTGCTCATAGCAGCTGGGCATAAATGGATGGAGCCATGCAGAAGCTCCTTCTGGGGTTGGGAAGTGAACATCTGGGGGCCTTAGGAAGTGGGAGGCTTGACTTCTAAGATGGATAGTGTCTGAGCCAATTTGAGAGCGCTGCTTTCAGGAGCCAGTGTGGAGGCTGGTGGAGTCGAGGTCACTTCGATGTAAGGGGGATATGGGTCGCTTATGTGATCCCAGCACTTGGAACTTCCTGTGCTTAGCTGCTCACACCCTGCTCAATATACCCTGGTTTCCACAAACATCAGGCTCCTGGGTGGCTGGTACCCCAGAGTTGCTCGCCTCTTGAATCCCCTTTCCCTCATCACTAAAATGGGGGCAACTTGGTTGGGGTGGTGGTTTTTTAGCAGGAGGCCAGAGAAGGTGGGGTTGGGGAGGTGATCCTCAAGGACAGGGGATAGATGCAGCCAAGGGGAGGGAGAGACGAAGGGGAGGAGACTCTGAGCCAGGTCCTTGTGCCGGCCTTTCCTCTCCCAAGGCAAAACATCAGCTCTGGGAGGACAACATTCTGCGTGCTGTCTCTGTCCCACACCTGGCCTTTTCTGCCCCTGAGGGTCACAGGGCATCACAGCCCAGCACCTGCCCAGTAACAGACCAGCCCCAGAGCCCTCCTGCTTCTTTCACTACTGCCTGACACCCACATCTTAGGGTTCTGGGGCTGTTAGGGATACTTGGAGATCCAGAGAGCCAGGGTGGCACTGCTAGTCTTAGGGACTATTCTGAGGTGTGCTGACAGGTGGAGCACCTGCTACAGAGAGGTAGGGAGGTAGAGGGGGTCGATTTACAGATTCGCAGAAAGCTGCCGGTAGTTCAGAAACGTCCCTTCACAGAGGCACTCTTCACCCCTTTGTTTCTTTCTCGTCTTTCGTCTATTACAAATAAACCTGCAGTGAACCATTGTGCAGAGTGAGTCATGGGATCTTAACTTTTCATTTCTGGGATGAAGGTCCAGGAGAGTGCTTGCGAGGTTATAGGGTTTATGTTTCACTTCTATAGAACCTATCACACTGTCCTACCAGCGTTGCTGTTCCATTTACATTCCCACCCGAAATGTAGTACTGTATTTTATATTAACCAGCTGTCCTAACAGGTGGGTAGTCATGATAACTCTCAGGTTTTCATTTGCATTTCCCTCATGGCGAGTGAGTTTGTCCATGTTTTCTTGTGCTAATTTTCCATCTGCATGTTCTCTTTGATGTAATATCTGATGGGCTGTACCTTCATTCAGCATCTCTTGACAGCTCATCCTCCCCAAGGCTGCAGCACAGGGAGGGAGGGGCAGGAAGGTGGGCTGGAAGCTGAGCAGTCCTTAAGTGCGCTCCTCCACTCCTGGGCCCACCAGGAAGGCAGGGGCAGGACGCTGGTTTGGAGGGTCCACCCCCATGGTGCCGCCCCTCCCCTGCAGTCCTGACAGTGGACAGAGGGGTGGGGAGTGCTGCTGAAGGGCTGTGATATGAGGAAGTAAATGCCCTTCAACTGTGGGATTTGGCCAGAGTCGAAGAAGGTGGACGGAGGAACAGAAAAGGGGGTCTGGGAGCTTTGACTGCTCCTTGCACAACCAAGGCCCCCAGGGCTGATGAAGAGGCTGAAGGGGTGTGCCTTCATTCACTCTGCTTCTCACTGGAGTCCAGGCAGAGCGTGCGGAAGACCGGAGAGGGCGCAGGATGTGGGATGGAAATGCTGTGCCTCCTTTTCCTAAGTCTGTTTTCTGACCCAGGAAACTCATGTTCCTGAGTTTAACAAGGGAAACATGTGCCTTGAGTCTGCTCCCTGCTCAGAATTCTCACAGATGAGTGTTCACGCCATGTGCTCTCCACACCCCCTGGCTTTTCGTATGCCTGGCAGGTCTGAGGTGGTTACCAGGTGCCTTCCTTCTCTGGGAGCACTGCCTGGTTGGCTCTAAAGGGCGGCGCCTGGCCATCCACGCCTGTCCCCGTCCTGCTCTGGTGCCCTCCTCCTTTCAAAGTTAAGGAGACGGTGTTGGCGCGGTGTCGGGCCGTAACTGGAGATCGCGTGGGCAACCTCTCTGCCAGGCTTGGCTCTGCTTACCAGCTGCTGAGCTCCCCCAAGTCTGCGCCCTCCAAGGACACCGTTTGGAAAACACACTTACACCCAGCAGTCGGGGCAGAGTAAACCTAGGAACCACCTTAAATAATAATGATAATATGCTATGTGATTCACAACCAGTGTGACTTTCCTAAGTGGTCGATCAACCCAGCTTCTCATTTCCGTGTCGCCTGGCCCAGCTACACCTCTGCGGATTGGAGGGCACCAAGGAGCAGTGCCCTGCGAGCGGGGACTGTGCGCACAGGACGCGCTCCTCTTACCGCAGCTGCCCGGCGTCTGCCGGGGGAGACAGGGCAGAGCTGCTAACACACACCTGCAAAGGCGGCAGCGGCGGCAGGTCCAGGCTCCGGGTATCAGGGCGCCGCGTTCCCTGAGTGGACAGAGAGGCGGCACCAGCGGGGTGGGCGCGCATGCACTACCCGCGCCCCTCCACGCCCCGCCCTTCGTGTCCGCGCCCCTCCACGCCAACCCCGCCCCTCCACGCCCGGCCCCGCCCCTGTACGCCCCTCCACGCCCCGCCCTTTGTGCCCGCGCCCCTCCACGCCCCGCCCTTCATGTCCGCGCCCCTCCACGTCCGCCCCGCCCCGCCCCTCCACGCCCGGCCCCGCCCCTGTACGCCCCTCCACGCCCCGCCCTTTGTGTCCACGCCCCTCCACGCCCCGCCCCGCCATTCCACGCCCCTCCACGCCCCGCCCTTCATGTCCGCGCCCCTCCACGCCCCGCCCCTGTACGCCCCTCCACGCCCGCCCCGCCCCTCCACGCCCCGCCCGGCCCCCAGCCCTTCGTGTCCGCGTCCCTCCACGCCCGGCCCCGCCCCTGTACGCCCCTCCACGCCCCGCCCGTTGTCCCCGCGCCCCTACACGCCCCACCCCGCCCCTCCACGCCCCGCCCGGCCCCCAGCCCTTCGTGTCCACGCCCCGCCCCGCCCCCAGACAAAGAGGCGGCATCAACGGGATGGGCGCGCATGCGCTCCCCGCGCGCCTCCACGCCCCGCCCTTCGTGTCCGCGCCCCTCCACGCCCCGCCTCGCCCTTGCAGGCCCCTCCACGCCCCGCCCCGCCCGGCCCCCGGACAGAGAGGCAGCGTCAGCGGGGTGGGCGCGTATGCGCTACCCGCGCCCCTCCACGCCCCGCCCTTCGTGTCCACGCCCCTCCACGCCCCGCCCCCCATGCACGCCCCTCCACGCCCCGCCCCGCCCGGCCCCAGAGAGGCGGCATCAGCGGGGTGGGCGCGCATGCACTACCCGCGCCCCTCCACGCCCCGCCCTTCGTGTCCCCGCCCCTCCACGCCCGCCCCGCCCCTCCACGCCCCGCCCCTGTAAGCCCCTCCAAGCCGCGCCCTTTGTGCCCGCGCCCCAGCACGCCCCGCCCCGCCACTCCACAGCCCGCCCCGCCCCTGTTCGCCCCGCCCCGCCAGGCCCCCAGACTGAGAGGCAGCATCAGCGGGGTCGGCGCGCATGCACTACCCGCCCCCTCCACGCCCGCCCCGCCCCTCCACGCCGCGCCCTTCTACGCCCCTCCACGCCCCGCCCTTTGTGCCCGCGCCCCAGCACGCCCCGCCCCGCCCCTCCACGGCCCGCCCCGCGCCTGTTCGCCCCGCCCTTTGTGGCCGCGCCCCTGCACGCCCCGCCTCGCCCCTGCACGCCCCGCCCCGCCCCTCCACGTCCCGCCCCGCCCGGCCCCCAGACAGAAAGGCGGCACCAGCGGGGTGGGCGCGCATGCGCTACCCGCGCCCCTCCACGCCCCGCCCTTCCTGTCCGCGCCCCTCCATGCCCCGCTCCGCCCCTCCACGCCCGGCCCCGCCCCTGTACGCCCCTCCACGCCCCATCATTTTGACCGCGCCCCTCCACGCCCCGCCCGGCCCCCAGCCCTTCCTGTCCACGCCCCTCCACGCCCCGCCCCGCCCCTGCACGCCCCGCCCCGCCCGGCCCCCAGACAGAGAGGCGGCATCAGCGGGGTGGGCGCGCATGCGCTATCCGCGCCCATCCACGCCCCGCCCTTTGTGTCCGCGCCCCTCCACGCCCCGCCCAGCCCCCAGCCCTTCGTGTCCGCGCCCCTCCACGCCCGCCCCGCCCCTCCACGCCCCGCCCGGCCCCCAGCCCCTCGTGTCCGCGCTCTTCCACGCCCCGCCCCTCCAGGCCCCTCCACGCCCCGCCCCGCCCGGCCCCCAGACAGAGAGGCAGCATCAGCGGGGTCGGCGCGCATGCGCTACCGGCGCCCCTCCAAGCCCCGCCCCACCCGGCCCCGAGGCAGAGGCAACATCAGCGGGGTGGGCGCGCATGCGCTACCCGCGCCCCTCCAAGCCCCGCCCCGCCCGGCCCCCAGACAGAGATGCAGCATCAGCGGGGTCGGCGCACATGCGCTACCCGCGCCCCTCCACGCCCCGCCCTTTGTGTCCGCCCCCTCCACGCCCCGCCCTTCGTGTCCGCGCCCCTCCACGCCCCGCCCCGCCCCTGTACGCCCCTCCACGCCCCGCCGTTTGTATCCGCGCCCCTCCACGCCCCGCCCCGCCCCTGCACGCTCCTCCACGACCCCAACCCCTACCCCGCGCCCTCCGTCCGCGCCCGCTCCCCTCCGCAAGGTCAAGCGCCGCTGCTCCCCCCCGCCCAACGCTCAGCCCGCTCCCGCAGGCACACACCTCTGCCTCCGGTCGTGCTCGCAGTAACCGTCGGCGCGGTGGGCGGGGCCTACGCAGCAGGTGCCCAGGGCGCAGGTGCCTCCCTTCCTGCAGCCGCGCAGCGGCGGGGGCGCGCCTGCTGGGGGGACACCTGGGCGCTGGCGTCCGCTGCCTCCTGGCCCTTCGCGGTGACGCCCCCGAGAGCGCCTCATGAGCCTGCCCCGAGAGGCAGGAAGCTTCACCTCCAGGCCCATGTGTGTTTGCTCAGGTAAACCCTGCTTGTCAACTTAAGGATTCAAAACGAACTGCCAGGGGTCCTGGAGGGTCAGGAACCGGCTCAGGACCCAAGGAGAAACCCTGGCCCCAGCAAGGAGCATTTTCCCTCTTCCTTCCTTTCATATGCTAAAGTCAGGCTGTGACTTGCCTGGACAGTGATTGAAACCAGGCCTTCAGGGCGGGGACCGCCCACAGCTTTTGACGACAACAGAAAACCCTCCCAACCCCTTGTCCCCCCCAGAGGGACATCATCGCCTGGGGTCTGGAGCCGGAGGGTCTGCAATAAGCCCAACAAGGTGCGCTTTGCACTCGGAGTGGGATAGTTGCTTGGGATATGTTTCCATCACACTCCTCTAGACCTGTGTGCAAATGCAGCATTGTATCCATGAAAGGGCACGACTTGTTTTCACAGCAAAGGAGCATGTCGCTCGGACACAGTTTTCGCTTTATGGTACATCATCATGTGAAGATGATAAAATGAGCTCTGTTGGGGTTTTCATTTTATTCTTAATGTATTCCAGGCTGCTCTCAGATCCTAAACTGGGAGACCAGTGACGGAGATGACCACAAAGCTACTTGGGGGACAAGGCGACTTACCACCTTGGAAAGCCCTGAGGTAGGGACTTGAGTCCTGGGGCCGCCAGCCATCCATGCTTCCACTCCCCTCCCCAGAGTTCTTGAGGGTCCAGTTGAGTGTTTTCTGCTGGAGCTTCTGGGCTGTAGCATGGTTGATTTCTTCTCTGTTACCCTTATGTTTCTCTCCGTGATGACCCTTTGAAAACATTGAAAATATGACACTGATGATGACCAAACAATAAATATACAATAAAAAGGGAGTATAAATAAAATGTTTCTTACTGTTGTCTCCCAAGTGGGTGATGTGTAATGCCAAACTGACAAAAAACAGAAGCCTAGAATGTTTAAAGAAAGTTATTGAAGTTTAAAATATTAAAAGTAGAAATGTACATATGCTTAAAATGTAAAGCAATCATATATAAACATAAGTATATTCAATGTGTAATGTATAATAAATATTATGCCATCATTTTGTAACTTGTAGATGTAACTTAATTAATGTTGTTGTGACTTAGATTTTGAGACCAAGGGAGTGTGCACGTCCCTTAATGAGAAGGAACATTTCTGCATGCACTGCAGTTTATTTATTCTGGAGGCTTTTGGATGCCCCTCTTGGCCCTGAGACCTGGATGATGTGTGTCCTTACCTAACAGGGTGTCTCCGGGTCATTTCCCACTGACAGGTCTGGTATAAGCGTCTCTTTCTCTCTCCAGTACATTGAAGATCAATTTCCAAGGAAGTGTAGCTCTGTTTCCAAGGAAGTCGAGTCTTACCGGGTTTTGTATTTGAAGGGATCTTTACTCCAGGTCGTGGAATAACTGCATTAGGACATAAGACGGGTAAGGAAAGAAGAAACAGATCTATCCTCTTCTTCTCTAGGCCGTGAGAAACAGCAGTGAGATCTCTGTGTTCTGCTGTGGAAGCCCATTAGGCAGTGAGCTGCTGTGACAGGCAGGGCCCATGCTGAGCCTCCAGGACTGTCCCCTCAGTGAGACCTGGTGGGGGTGGGGTGAGGGCTGGAGACTTGGGCTGATTCTCCCCTCAGTGGTGTCAACAGGGCTGACAGCAACAGGAGTAGTCAATCCCTGATGTCAGCATTGGTGGCTAAGGCAACAAGCCTTTCCCTCACCGAAAAAAACAAAACAAAACACAAAACACAATTAAAATCCCAACAAGAAAAGTTTTCACAGGAAAATGGAAATTTTATACTGCATACCCTTGTATGGTTGTGAGGGCCCAGCTAGAGAAGGGAGCCCTTGGGTGGGACATGGGTCCCAAAAGTCTTGACTGGGGAGCATGAATATAAAGGGAGACATTTCCCCAGGAATGATTTCTGAGGATGTATCGATCCTTCCACAGACTGAGCCTTTTCTCTCTGCTCAGCACAGTGGTGACTGTGTCATATACGTTACCCATTTAATACAGCATGCCTCTGGGGCAGTGTTTTTATTATCCCCCATGTAAAAGGAGAGGCAACGGAGGCTTAGTTTAAGTCCCTGTGGCAGTTAGATCTTCAAACAATAGGTAATTTTATGAGAAGAAGCCTACAGGGTGCTCAGTGTGTGAAGACCACGGAGTTGGGAGGGCACTCCCCCACTCACTGTCTGATGTTAAGCTCTGGATCCAAGAAGGGAGTGACTGCCAAAATCAGGACTTGGGCCCTTTTATCATCACTGAAGAGGATGCTTTGCCACTCTGGGGCAAATCATCCTGCGATTTTAATATAAAAACAGCTTTCTAGAAATAGCCTGCTTCCTCCAAGGATGAAATAGTCTTTGATACAGATTTAATTTTCAAAACCTTTAAATGTGAGATTTACTCCAGAGGCTGATAAATAAAGCAATAGAGCCAAGGGAATTGGTGAGCGTGGCTCCTGTGGGCCTCCCAAGGACTAGTTCTGTGAGCTGCCAGGACCCCGGCGGGACCAGGAGACCTGGCTAGGCAAACCCTCTGGAGGAGGACCCCTCACACCTTCGGGCAAGCATCTGTGATTGCAGGCATGGCAAATACCTTTGAACCTAATGCTTATTACGTGTTCGCTGCATAGTTTAGTTATATATAAAAGTATATGACTCTAAATCAAGAGAAACTCTTTTGAGCAAAATGGGTTGTACGCTAAAATAAAACCATGTGTAGTCTAAAGGGCTATACTTCTTTGAATAAGAAATTTTAAAACTTCAGTTTACATGATAATATCGAACGAATTCAAACCATTCTTATGACATTCACGTTCTAAGACTAGTATCCAATATTGTATTTCCTCCCATACTGCCTTTCATTATATTTTGTTTGTGGTTGCTTTTGAATATACCCAAGAAGCAGGATAATGATTCACTGAACTGGGGTTCAGAGATTAAGTGTCAACCTTTGCCAATCTCATTTATTCAGCACCCACCCCCCATTTTTTTTTTTTTTCTGGAGTCTTTGAAACCAAATCTCGGAAATCATGATAACTTCTGTGTCAAATAAGGTTCTGAAAATATACACTTTACAAGGAACCTGTAGGAAAAGCAAAGGAAATGTCTTGCCAGCAAGACAGGATTGAGAAGCCAGAAAGAGGGATGGAATGTCCTGTCTCTGGCTGTTTGCCTAAGGCAGCTCCAGGAAGGGAAAGGGCTGTCACGTGCTCTCATTTACCCACAGGTATTGTCAAAAGTGCTTTGCATTTCAGGGCAGAGAAGCCCAGGTTCCCTTGGTGAGCAAGGCCCAGCTGGAAGCAGCTGCCTGAGAAGGGCTGGAAGCCTGGTGTGGGGCAGCGGATCCCTGGCTCTGGGGAAGGTTCTTCCTTGTTATCAGCTGTAAACAGATAAGATTAGAGCCAACCCACCCACCAGACCTCCAGTGGAGCTCCTGACTGCCTTTGAGCTGACACAACGTGTGTGGGAAGTGGGACACCCTGTCCCAGGACTGAAGACCACCCCACCTCTATGTCCTCAGTACTTCAAACAAGCTCTGGGGGAAATGTTCTGCAACAAATCAGGTGTAAAGGAATTCTCTGAGAGTGTGAAAGCAGTAGTTTTCAATCTGTACTGCCTATTGGGGTCTGAGGGGAAGCTCTGAATCCCTCCTAAAGCCACACCTCAAGGCCTCCTGCTCAGAATCCCTGGGCAGAGCCCAGCATCAGGATTGTTTACTCGGCTCGGGGGACTCCAGTGTTTAGCCAGGACTGTGATTTGCGGTCTGTGTTCTAGGTGGCTCTGTGCCCCCAGGGCTGGGAGTGCTCCTTTCTTGTCCTTGCATTCCTACCTTGTGGCCCAGGGCCTGATGTATGGTACCACACAATCTGGTGGTGTTCTTATGATAGAGGAATAAGTGGATTATCACACCTACACCCATCTTTCAGTGAGGGAATTGAGACGTGCGAAGTTCAGAAACTGGCCTGGGGATGTGTGACTGTTGGCTGTGTGGAGGCTTGAACCCAGGCTCATCTGATCTACACTCTGGTTTGATTCAAGTTGCTTTATTTTATTGTTTAATGTGGACCAGGCATACTATTTTCACTGAGTCACAAGATTGTTCTATTTTAGTGGCATCCATTCTTATGACATAGACATTGATTTCTCCATTTTGTAGGTGAGAAAATTGAAGTTTCAAGACTTGAGGGCTTGGACAGTGTGCCTCACAGCCTCGGCCCAGGTGGTGAAAGCTGAGCTACCCCTCGCAACCAGGACAGTGTGCGGTGCACCCCTGCTGCGGGCTCAGGGCTTCTGCGTGGGCACAGTGGAAAAGACTGGGTGGAGAGTCACTGCCCCAGTTCTGCAGGTAAGGCAGGGCTTTCTAGAGCAGGAAGTATTGATTTACCCCCACGGGGCAGTTACAGGGCAAAGTTACAAGACGTGAGCTCTGGGGGGCAGTGTTGAGAGCACTGCCTGCCAGAGGGAGGGAGGTCTTGTGGGAATGACAAGCAGGACCACCAGGTCCTTAGGAGGGGTGGAGGGCAGGAGGAGGAGCCGTGGGTGGAACCAGGTGATGCAGGAGGAACTATGGCATAGAAAGGCCAGACCCTGGGGAAGCTCTTGGATGCTTATGCAGGAAGTCATGAAGACCCCGGTAGGGATCAAGTGGGGATTAAGAGAAAAGAATAAACTCTAAACAGACTTAACGACCAGTATCATTTTTCTCTAATTTTGGAAGATGTAATGTATTCTGATGTTAGGGTCAGTGTGGCCGGTGCCGCGGGTGGCAAAGAATTGCACAAAGAGGGGCACCTGGGTGGCTGAGTCATTAAGTGTCTGCCTTCGGCTCAGGTCATGATCCCAGGGTCCTGGGATGGAGCCCTGCTTCGGGATCCCTGGTCAGCGGGAAGCCTCCTTCCCCCTCTCCCACTCCCCCTGCTTGTGTTCCTGCTCTCACTATCTAACTCTCTGTCAAATAAAAAAATAAAATATTTTTTTTAAAAAATTAAAAATAAATAAGAATAAATTTAAAAAAAGGAATTGCACAAAGAGTAGAGCCACAAGCAGGACAGAGTGGGTTCACTCTCCCCGGGAAGAGAGGGGCCAGACACCAAGAGACATGTGAGCCCCGAGTTTCTGTCAGGCTGGGCCTTTTGAGGGGTGTTGAAGGTCGTGAGTGGGTTGCAGCCTCACCCATGGGGGTGAGGGGAGGGGCTGATTCTTGGCCAGGTAGAGCAGCAGGTGACAGGTTTTCGAGGTGCTCTGATCCGGATGTGGGGTATGGCCAGGCTAGAGAAGAATGTGTTTTGTAGCCGGGGTCTGCTTTCAGCATGTAGGGCACTGTGACCTAGCAGAACAGGCAGGGCCAACTGCAGACACTGGTGAGGGTCACTGATTATCAATGCAGTGAAAAGACAACATACTGAATGGGAGAAAATATTTGCAAACTGCCTAACTGATAAAGGCTTAATATCCAAATTATTAGAGACTCATACAACTCAATAACAAAAACAAATAGAAGTTACAAAATTGGCAGAGTTCAGAATAGACATTTTTCCAAAGAAAACACGCAGATGGCGAACAAATACATAAAGAGAGTTTCAACACCATGTGTCACCAGGGAAATGCAAATCAAAACCCAAAGAGATGGCACCTGACACCCGTCAGAAATGCTAGTGGTAAAAAGACCAGAAATAACACGGGTCGACCAAAATGTGGAGGAAAGCTCTGTTGTTGGGATTGTCCATGGGTGCAGCCACTATGGAAAATGGTATCAAGTTTTCTCAAAAAATTCAATGTGAGGGGCTCCTGGCTGGCTCAGTCAGAAGAGTGTGTCACTCTTGATTGAGGGCCGTGAGTTCGAGACTCACGTTGGGGATACAGATTACTTCAGGGAAACTAATTTCAAAATAGGATAACAATATCATCCAACAATTCCCCTCCTAGGTGTTAAAATCAAGGAAAGTGAAATCGCTAACTCATAAAGATACGTGCGCACCTGCATTCATTGCCACATAATTCATAACAGCCAAGGGGATGTACTAAGTGAAATAAATCAGAAAGAGAAAGACAAATACCACGAGTTCACATATATGTGGAATCTAAAGCAAACCAGAAAACAAAAAACACAGTAACTCTCACTCATAGATACAGAGAACATATACATGATTTGCCAAGGTGAGGGGCAAGAAGTGGATAAAATAGGTAAGAAGGTAGAAACTAACCAAAAAAGGGAATATTAGGGCATCTGGTTGGCTCAGTCAGTTGGGCGGCTGCCTTCAGGTCAGGTCATGACCTCAGGGTGCTGGGATGGAGCCCCACATCGGGCTCAGCAGGGAGTTTGTTTCTGCCTCTCCCTCTGCCCCTCTCGCCCCTGCCTCTATGTGTGCTCCCACTCTCTTTCTCTCAAATAGATAAAATTTTTAAGAAGGAAAGTGTATGTCAAGAGGGAAATTGGAGAGCATATAGGACATCAATATATTACCTTCTAGCTTCCTGTAGTTCAAGTACCTTAGTGAATTTATTCTATTCCCTTCCATTCTTCTGACCTACCAGAATTCCTCATTATGATGTGGTTGGATCTTTTGAGATGAGTTGTCTATTTCAGTAACTATTTCAGATCAGTAAGTACAGAGTATTTACCTTCCTAGGTGTGTGAGTCTTTGGATATTTTGATAGCCTTTTGAAGTATAATTATGTAACCAAAACTTCCATAGATCTAAGTGTATAATTTCAAGACTCTTGATATATGTACATACCAGTAAAACAATCACTGTAATGAAGGTGATGTACATGTATCCATCACCCAAAAATGATTTTCCCCCTTGTTTTATAGTCCATGATTAGCTTGATGTGTAATTTCTGTTGGTCCCTGCAGAGTCACTCTTTCCTCAGGGAGAAGTTTTTCTATAGGATGAAAGAATTGCTTGACTTCATTGCTCTGTATTGATAGGAGCTCATAATAGAAGTTGATCTAAAGATAAATTTTGTGGGCGACTGAGTGGCTCAGTTGGTTGAGTGTCTCACTCTTGATTTTGGCTCATATCACGAACTTAGGCTTGTGAGATTGAGCCTTGCATTGGGTTCCATGCTGAGCATGGAGCCTACTTGGGATTCTCGCCCACCCCACGCTTCCCCCATGCCCCGGCTCATGGTCACGCTCTATCTCTCTCAAAATAAAAAAATAAAAAAGAAAAGAAAAGAACAAATTTTGAAAATTAGCCATTTAAAAAGTTCCGAGGCCTTTCCTGAAGGAGAGATGATACACTGACATCTTAGAGAACCTAGCCCTTCTGTGTTGGCCAAAGCCTGAGTGGCAGGGCTGGAATATGTTGTGAGAGTGGTAGACCAAAGGGACAAAATAAAGATATCGATTGGACTGAATTCATTGATAGGAATATGCTCAGTTAAGCGTTGGTATTTAAAGGACGACCCTGACCACTTGCACATGGTGTTGATATTCTGGATGCTATATTGGGTCAATAAGAGCCAAATGTTGGGATTTCCTTGGGTATACCGTTGAGGAAGGCAGGAAGAAGTCAGGAAGCATAAGAATCAGGCATGTTGAAACGGTTCTGTGATGTGCCGTGTGCTCAGCCATCCCTAATCGTGCTTGCTGAAAGACATAGCCATCCTTGCACTACCTTCATCAACACACTTACAGAGGCATGGGTACGGGAGGTACCAGTGTCCTCGAGGAGCTCTGGGGGAGCTGTCCTACACTGCAGGAGAAGATGGGAGGTGAGGAGTGGCAGGAGAGGATGCTTCAAGCAGCAGAGTCAAGGTGTGTGCAGTCACCCAGGAGCCACGGAGCCAGAATGGTAACCAGAGGACGGGAACCTCAAGGGTGTGTGCTGTTGGACAGTTGATCAGGTCTGTCCAGATTGAAATTGTTGGGCAATGTAGCAGAAAAATTAAATATCTAGATTGAGTAGTTACTATAGTGAAGAGTCATGGTCTCTTCCCCAGCTATGAGCCCTAAGCCACTGTGGGCCTCTGAGCCCCTAGAGAGAGGGAGAGACTGGAGCCCTTTGGAAAATATCCCTACCACCTTCTACATGTGTGCCATGCATCTCATCTCCCACCCCCAACATTCCCCAAATGTCCCCCAAATCACAGATATTCACTGGTGGGACCAACTCTGGAAAAAAGGGAAACACTACCTTTTCTGGGAACTTTTATAGAATGATTCCGAACATAGGTTGATGCCCAAAGACCAGGACTGTTACATGACCTGCCCAACAGTTGGAGTAGGGGCTTTGGAAGGTGTGGAAATAGAAGAAGCCTTGCCCTACATTTAACAGTTTGTTCACTGAGACCAGAGAGTCATCCTGTGCTCATTTCCCCTGGTCAAGAATGTGGAATGGAAATACTCATATTAGCACTGGTGGGATTCCCACTTTGGTTTCTGAACCTTGGTCTGATGTTTATTAGGAAAGAGGAGACCGAAGAGAGGCCTTTGGGACCATGCCCTTCCTCAGACTAAATCAGAGGCCATGCAACATCCTTGGAGGGATGGGAGAGATTAGTAAGATTGTGAAGCTCTGCAGAGAAGCAGAGTGGGTTATTCCAACCATTGTTCATTTTACTAGGCTGGTCTACTGTGGATACCAGATGGGTCACGGAGACTCACCCTGACTTTCACAAACTTCATGAGATGAAGACGCAACTGCATCTGTGATTCTGTCTCTGGATTGCCCTGTGGAGGCAAATTGCCAGGTGGAACCCTGCAGCCCACTGGGAACAAACCTTTTGCCCTGAGGTACTGCTTCTGAAGGAAGGTCTATGACCAGCAAAGTCAACAATACAAGCTTAGAGTCACATTAGATCATCACTGATAAAAGCAGACTAGACAACTGTCAAGATGGGCCATCTCTTAAGAAAGGAGATTTGGTAAATATACTGAAAAATATCCTAGCCACAAAAGACAGCAGACACACAGACATACTGAGCTGCTGAGTGGCTGAGGGGAGAATTGCCTGCATCACCTGTTGGTTTTAAATTATCGAGTGCCTGGGCAGCCACGCACCCCAGTCGCTATTTTGACTATAACCTCCCTCATAGAGAGAAGTGAATTCTCTTTCTTACCCCAACAGAGCTGAACTTGATTGGACATTCGGACATAGTCACTGAAAGGAAGTAGAAGACCCATGGCAATGATCCATGAGCAAAACTTCTCTGCTACCCCGGGACACCCATTCTCCTGTTGGCCACACAGCTTCTGCAGCAGAGCTCACTCTGCAGATGAAAATGGTCATTAGGAGGTCGCACTGGAAGGTCGCTTGGCTCAGTAGTCTCCCAGAGGAGCGAGGTCTGGTAAGCACAGCCAGTGGGCATCACCATTGCCGAGGCTACTGATATGTGCACAAAGCAACACGGAGGGGCACAGAGAAAACTCTGTGGGCCAAGGCCTGGGATACCACATGGAAAAGGGCAGCCTTGGTTTGCTCTCCCATCCCCCCAAATACCTCCTGCCTCCCTGGGGGATGGGCCAGGTGATGGGCTGTACATCTTCCTTCTGAAGAAGCACCCAGCCTTTTGGATTTCATGGGTGACCTTCCTACTCTTTCTGTTTACGTGCTGACGGTGCTCTGAGGGAGCCCTTAGCAACCACCATTTGGGCAAAGAAAGGTCAGAGACTGACAATCACAGGTGGCCATGGGGAGGGGCAGGAAATGAGAGACTAAGAGATGAGAGCTGGCCAGCAAATGTGTTACCCTGAGGAGGAGCATGCTAGAGAGAAACACAGGTTTCTCACCTGTTCCTCAGAACCATAGCTCTAGGGTAGGTGCAAATTTCTGTTTCCTATGATTTCCTTAGTAGAGACAAGAGAAAAAGACATAATGAGATGAGAACACAGACCAAGGACCCCAGAGGACCTGGGTCCACCAAGTTCTCACAAAGGATGTGAGGAATAGTTCACATAGTGCAAACCTCTAAATGGACTATCATAGACTCATAAAAACTATGTCAGTAAGCATGTATAATAGCAGGGAAAATCGAAAACATAAGAAAATGAATATAGAGTGAAAAAAGAGAAGTAATTCTTTTTTTAAGTAAACTATTTTTTTGGTAGGCTGCATGCCCAAAGCAGGGTTTGAACTCACAACCTTGAGATCAAACCTGAGGTGAGATCAAGAGTCAGACGCTTAACCAACTGAGCCACTCAGGTCCACCACCCTTTTTCTAAGGTATTAAGTAAAATTTCTCTCTCTCTCCCCCCATTTTTTTTTTAAGGAAACTCTACACCTAACATGGGGCTGAACTCAGGACCCCAAGATCAAGAGTCACATGCTCTACAGACTGAGCCAACCAGTCCCCCTTACTAGTGGGACTTCTGTCGAGTAGTTCAACCAAGAAAACTATAATGCTATAATCCACATGAGAAAGGCAGGTGACTTTTCTTGTCTATAAGGAATCGAAGGGAACTTGCTCACTCTATTTGGGGCCAACAGTGTAAAGACGCCCTATACTCTAAATCCCTGGGTCTCCCATCGTCCAACACAGCTTTCCCTTCCTTGTAATACCATGAACCCGGTCGGCACCCTCCGAACACAATAACTGCCTTCGTGTTCAGAAACGCAAGGCCCCACGTTCACGCCGGGCACTGGCAGTCTAACCAACCCAGACGGCCTTGAGCTGATTGTCTTTAGCTCTACAACAAGCAGAGCTCCGGCTATGCCGGGTACCACTAGTAGGGGAAAGGGAGCTGCCGGCCCAATGCGGCTCCAGACTCGTGAGGTTGCATTTGCTTTCGCACCTGGGCAACTGGTGCACAGGGCAGAGGTGGGGCAGCAGTGCCCCCTGTCATCCAGGAGGCCAGGGGGAGGCCACAGAGGTAGGAAGTGGAAGGACTGTCTGAGTGGTCACCGTGCTGCTCTGGACTTCCTGCTGAGGCACCGTGCTCCCCACGTGGATGTAATTCTGTGTAAGGACACAAAGCTGTTGTGCAGACAGGACCTCTGTCTCATTGCATACTGCGGGGAGGGATCCTTTTACTTGACGTATAAAGAGAGACCACAGGGAGTAGTGCTTAAGCGTAACTGCAGAACGTATTAAAAGCTCCCTTTTCTCCAGAATGTGGTCCATTCCCCTGAAAATGAAAGGACTATTTTCAGGCCACTGCAACTCTGGCAAACAGACAATCCCACTTCTGGTGGGTGCATGGCACGTGGACACTGAGCGGGTGACAGAAGGGAGGCAGCCGTTCTCCTATCCAATCCACGCCTCCAGGCACATCCTTGAGGAGGAGGAAGGCCACTATTTCCCCTCTCTCTCATCCACAGTGGCGCAGGTGTCCAAGGATGACCTTCTCCAGCATGGTTAGCAACGTCCGACAGCATCTGCTAACTGTCGGGAACTGGTTTCAGTCTTGAGCTGCATGAATTTCACCACCTGAAAGGTGTGGCTGTGACATACTTAGAAAAACTACCCTTAGGGCCACAGCTTATTTGGATACTGTGCCAAGGAAGGGGATAAAAGCTTTGGACAAATTAATGTGTCCCAGTTAGCATAAACAAATGGAAGGAAGGAAGGAAGGAAGGAAGGGAGGAAGGAAGGAAGGGGCGTGGGTGGGAGGTAGGAGAGAGAGAAGGGAGGGAGAAAGAGAGAGAAAGAAAGAAGAAAGAAACAAAGAATGAAAGAAAGAAAGGAGGAAAGAAGAAGGAAGAGAGGAAGGACGGGAGGGAGGGGCGTGGGTGGGAGGTAGGAGAGAGAGAAGGGAGGGAGAAAGAGAGAGAGAGAGAAAGGAAGGAAGAAGGGAAGAACAAAGTAAAGAAAGGAAGAACGGGAGGGAGGGGCGTGGGTGGGAGGTAGGAGAGAGAGAAGGGAGGGAGAAAGAGAGAAAAGAAAGAAGAAAGAAACAAAGAATGAAAGAAAGAAAGGAGGAAAGAAGAAGGAAGAGAGGGAGGAAGGGAGGGAGGGAGGGAGGGAGGGGAAGCAAAGGAAAGTGAAGGACAGGAAAGAAACCCAAGATGTATGCATAATATGATGCAGACAATCGGTATGGAGACATGCAGGTGATAGCCGGTTAGATCTAGCAGGTAAAGACAGGAGAGGATATGGGGTGCTTAAACCAGGAGAAACAAGTAGTGTGAGCCAAGAGTGTCTACACTGTCGGCCAGCAGTGTTGGGCTGCCCCGGTTTAGCAGGCCCGTTGGGCTTAGTCGGGTCCCCTGAACCTGCGGCGTTCCCGGGGTGGACAGAGCTCACTCCCCAAAACTCTTCCTGAGGTAGCAGCTTCAACCTGGCTCAGTCACTCCCCACTTAGACTGGCTGCCTGAGGGGGTCCCGGGCGACCATAATCAAGGCTCTTGGGTGTCTCTTACTGGAGGAAATCTCAACCCGTCCTGCACTGCCTTGCCTGACAGGGCAGTCCAGATTCTCCAGGTGTGTCTTCAGGGGGAAGAATTGGCACATTTGGGCAGACTAGCACTTGCAATTAGGCCGTGTCCTGGTCCCCCAGTAGCTCACTACTAGAACTCAGCCTGTCCCTACAGATGCCCTGGTTCAGATTCCAGGCTCCCCTGACCTGTGTCTCCCACACATGTGCAGTGTGTACTCTGTTAGCTGGCCTTTGGCTCTTGGGGCCTGTTAGGCTCAGGCTGGTCCCCCAAAGCTGCATAGCCTCCAGAGGGGACAGTGCCCAGTGCCCCCCAAATCTTCCTGAGGGCAGCTTTAAACGGGGGACTACCAGTCCCTGTTTGGACTGACTGCCTGATAGTGGCCTGGGCTGACCAGTAAGCAAGACTCTCAGTGAAGGAGACCCTAGCCAGGGGGCTGGGCTGATGCAGGCAGGGCACTACCATTTCCTCCATCTCGGCCTTCAGGGGGACCATGCCCACTTGTGCCGAGTAGAGCTTCCAATTAGGCACAAACTTGGTCCAGCAAGAGCTGAATCCTGTGATCAGGACTCCCAGACCCTTGCCAGTTCCAGATCCCTCCCGATACTGGTCTGCACAGCTGCACATGCACAGCATGTAGTCCTTCTGCAGACCTTGGGCACTGGGGCCCTCCGGGCCTGGGGAGTCAGTGCTTGTCCCCAGATGCTTGCACAGTGTAGAGGATGGGAGAGCCCCCCACTCCCAATCATTCTGAGGCAGCAGGTGCCAACTGGTGGCCCTCAGGCATCAGCTGAAGCTGTTACCCCTGAGTCTGCATTGTGTGAAGCGAGGTCTCAGTTCCTGGATCCTCCAAGAGAAGATCCATGCAGGGATCTGATCCGTGCTTGAATCGAGGCAGTCAGCAGGGATGTAGCAAGCACCAAACACCTAATTAAAGTGGAAGTCCACTCTCAAGGTGGGAGGATGGGGAAATTTTGGGAGGTGGGACTGATGTAGGAAAGAACGTTAGGGGTCAAATCCAATGGCCAAGAAAGAATTCTTGAGACCTCTTTGGTGCAAAAAGGCGGTTTTATGAAAGCTCAGGAAGAGCTGCACGGGGGTCATGAGGAGTGGCCCATTATATACTTTCAAGTTGGGAGGGGGTTAGGGTTAGGGTGAGTCTCTAAGGAACTTTGGAAGCAAGGTTTCCAGGACCTTGAGGGGGCTAGCTATTGTTGGGAAAAGGTCATTTATTACCACCTAATAAAACCTGAGTCATGAGAACCTTCAGATGCATATCGGTGGGCCATCTGCATGGGGTGTGATTACCAACACATATCTTGGGGGGTTTAGAGATAAAGGGAGTAGGTATGAGGAAATTTAATAATTTTTCTTCTGCCTTTGTTCCCCACATCAGTGCTGGCCCCCGAGGTTGCTTTGGGATTAGATATCACAGGGTCTCTCGGGGCTGGAGTAGCTGTGAGGGACAGGGGTGTTCTCTCTAATAGAGGCTGCTTGGATCATGTGGGAAACTCCTCCCACAGGCTGGGAGGTGGAGTTTTTGACTCTACAAGATTTCTACCTGAGTAGAGCTCCTGGTTTCCTCCATCCCTGACTTCGTGGCAGGATCCATCCTTCCTGCAGCGTTTCTAGGTGCCTGTTTGGAGACAGCCCTGCCCTGGCTGTGAGGTGAGCAAACCCCAGGTCCTTGCACCGTGGAGCCTCCACTGGAGGCCCGAGCACGGTGCGCTGCGGGCACAGCCGGTGAGTTTCTTCCTACCATGGGGCCCAAGCAACCCAATGGAGAGGGACTTGTGGTGAGCAAGAATGGATGAAGACCCCCGAGAATGGGAAATGTGTGACTTCAGCCTGAGAGGCCACCAGCTTCCCCTGGAGCTCACCTGCTTGCAGGGCAGCACAGAGCAGGTGGGAGGGCCTCCGGCCCCAGTTTTGGGGAGCACTATCCCCAACTCATTCCCTGAGAATCACATTGAGGCAGCAGCTGCAAATCCTTATTTGGACTTGTAGCCTAATCGGGTCCAGGGCTCTTCCAGAACCAGGGAACCCAGAGGACTCTTCTTGGAGGAATCACCCTCCAGCCAACTAGCACCGCCCTGGGAATATATTCTAGTCTCTTCCAGCTGTGCCTTTGGGAAACTTATGCTCATTTCTGCAGGTTATGCCTTGAAGTTAGACATCCCCCTTATCCCTGTAGAGACGGAGCCTATGACCTGGACACTCGCCTTGTTCCAGATCCCAGGCAACCCTGAACCGCTAGGCCCACAGGCACAGTCCATGCACGGTACGTCTGGACCGGTTGCCTGATTGGGGACCAGGTGTCTCCCTTGCCAGACAGCCCAGCTGTCTCTTATTGGAGGAATTGCCAGCCAGTGGCCCTTCCTTGCCCTGGCTAGTCCAGTATCCTCCAGCTGTGCCTAAGGTGAGCCGAGGCTGTGTTGTGCATAGAAGGCATGTGACTAGAAGGCCAGCTCCTGGAACCAGCGTCTGCAAACCCTTGACCTGTTCCAGATACCTGGGAACCCTGCACTGAGCAGCCCTGCATGTGCAGGGCACACACCTTCAGTAGGTCTTGGGCAGCTGGGGCCTGGCCCCAAGCAACTGCCCGGTATCCTTGGTAGGGTGAGCCCAGCCCCAGAATCTTTGTGAGGTAGCAGTTTTATTTTTTATTTTTTCAGTTTAATCAATTGCTAAATTGAAGTATCATTGATACACATTGTCTTCTAGTTTGAGGTGGATCAACATCAGAGTGATCCAGTAGTTTTATACAATACGAAATGATCCTTAGGGTAAGTCTAGTTACCATCCGTCATCTTACAAAGTGACTGGAATTATATTGACCATATTTCCTATGTGTATATTCCATCCCCATGGCCTATTTATTTTATAACTCGAAGTTTGTACCGCTTAATCCCCTCACCTGTATCATCTGCCCCCTCTGGTAACCAACAGCTTGCTTCCTGCCTCTAGGAGTCTGGTTCTGTTTTGTTTTGTTTCACTGATTTGTTTTTTAGATCCACATGCAAGTGAAATCCTAGTAGATTTGTTTTTCTGTGATTCATTTCACTTAGCATAATAATCTTAGGTCCATTCAAGTTGTTGCAAATGTTAAGATTGCATTCATTTTTCCGGCTGAGTTATATTCCTTATGTATACACACCTCATCTTCTTTATACATTTATCAACAGCCACTTAGGGTTGCATCAGTATCTTGGTCCTTGTAAATAATGCTGCCAGAAACACAAGGATGTGTGTATCTTTCCGGATGAGTGTTTTTTTGTTTTCTTCATGTATATACCCAGAAGTGGATTTGCTGGGCCATACAGTATTTCTATGTTTAATTTTTTGAGGACCTTCCATAGTGGCTGCAACAATGCACATTCCCAGCAACCGTGCACGAGGGTTCCATTTTCTCCACATCCTCGCCAACACTTGTTGTTTTTTGTCTTTTTGGTAATAGCCACTCTGACAGGTAGGAAGTCCTATCTCATTGTGGTTTTGATACCTGATGATCAATGATGTTGAACAGCTTTTCGGAAGCCTGTTGGCCACCTGTGTTTTCTTTGGGAAAGAGTCGATTCAAGTCTTCTACCCATGTTTTAATCAGGGTGTGACAGAGTGGTCTCAGGATCCCTGGAGTCTCATGAAAATAGCAGGTGCCTGAGTGTGACAGAGTTCCCAGACTTCTAAAAGTTAAAAATAGAGCTAGCTTACGACCCAGCTTTAGGAACGGGAACCCTGCCGGAGAACAGTGAGTCTAGCTGCCAGCTTTCTGCTTTGTATTGCCATAAACTGCTAACTGATTCATGGTTGTGCGATTGCTTTCCTGATATAGGGTGCCAAAAGGCAGCAGCATGGGAGATCCTCCACGAGGGGAACCACACGAATCCATGCTGAACATTTGGAGTTTTGGAACTCAGTCCCATGCCTGAGCTAAAAATGCTTGGACACAGGCAGGGTGAACATATGGTTTTGATGGTAACTGGGGAAACAGAGAGATGGATTACAAAGAATGAGAGTTGGACTTCTTTGCTGATTTGGATGCCTTATATTTCTTTTTGTTGTCTGATTGCTGAGGCTAGGACTTCCTGTACTACGTTGAACAGCAGTGGTGAGAGTGGACATGCCTGCCGTGTTCTTGCACGTAGGGGAAAATCTCTGTTTTTCCCTTTTGAGGGTGACATTTACTTTGGGTCTTTCCTATATGGCCTTTATGATGTTATGCTCCCCTCTCTCTACATGGTGGAGTTTTTTTCATGAAACGATGCTGTATTTTGTGGAATGCTTTTTCTGCATCTATTGAGAGGGTCCTGTGGTTCTTGTCCTTTCTTTTTATGTGGTGTTTCATATTGATTTTCAGGGGTTGAACCACCCTTGCAGCCCAGGAATAAATCCCACTTGGTCGTGGTAAATAATCCTTAACTGTGTTGGATCCTATTGGCAGTATCTTGGTGAGAATATATGCATCCTTGTTCAACAGGGATACTGGTCTGTAATTCTCCCTTTAATGGTGGTCCTTGTCTGGTTTTGGGATCAAGGTAATGCTGGCCTCATAGGATGAGTTTGGTATTTTCCTTCCATTTCTATTTTTTGTAATAGTTTCAGAAATATAGGATTTAATTCTTCTTTAACTGTTTGGTAGAATTCCCCTAGGAAGCCATCTGGCCCTGGACACTCGTGTGTTGGGAGATTTTTGATTATTAATTGAATACTTTGTACTGGTTTGGGGTCTGTTCAGGTTTTCTATAACTTCCTGATTCAGTTTTGGTAGTTTATATTTCTAGGAATGTATCCATTTCTTCCAGATTGCCCAATTTGTTGAGATATAATTGGTCATATTTTCTTATATCTGTTTGCATTTATTGGGTGTTCATTGTGAGCTCTCCTCTTTCATTTAGGTGTTTATTTATTTGGGTCCTTTCCCTTTCCTTTTGATAAGTCTTACTTGAACGTTAGCAATCTTATTAATTCTTTCAAAGAACCAGCTCCTAATTTCATTGATCTGTTCTACTGTTTTTTTGTTTTAATTTCTTTATCATTGATTTCTGCTCTAATCTTTATTATTTCTCATTTCCTGCTGGATTTAGACTTTATTTTTTTATTTTTTCTCCACGTTCTCTAGGTGTAAGCTTAGGTTCTGCATTTGATACTTTTCTTGTTTCTTGAGGGTGGCCAGTATTGCTATATACTTCCCTCAAAGCACTGTCATTGCTGCATCCCAATTATTCTCGACCGTCATGTTTTCATTTCCATTTTCTTCCAGTTTTCCATTTTCTTCCATGTATTTTTTAAATTCTTTAATTGTATTTGACCCATTCATTCTGCAGTAGGACGTTTTTAACCTCCATGTGTTGGTGGTCCTTCTATTTTTTCTTGTGTTTGACTTCAAGTTTCATCACCTTGTGGTCTGAAAATATGCATGGCATGATCTCAAACTTTTTAAAGAAGTTGAAGCCTGACTTGTGACCAAGTATGTAATCCATTCTGGAGAATGTTCCATGTGTACACAAGAAGAATGTAATTTCTGCTGCTTTAGGATGAAATGCTCTGAATATATCTATTAAGTGCAACTGGTCCAGGGTGTCATTCAAAGCCCTTGTATCCTTGGTTATCTTCTGCTTAGATAATTCATCCTTTGCTATGACTAGAGTGTTAATGTCCACCACTATTATTGTATTATTATCAGTGAGATTCTTTAAGGTGATTATTAATTAATTTATACATTTGACTGCTACTAAGTTATGGGCATCAATATTTACATTTGTTAGATCTTCTGGTTGGATGACCCTTTTATGATGATATATTGTCCTTCTACATATCTTTTAATCTTTGTTTTAAAATCTGTTTCTTCTGGCATAAGATTCCAGCTTTCTTTTGATGGCCTTTAGCATGATAATTGGTTCTCACCCCCTCATTTTTAAATCTAGAGGTGTCTTTGTATCTAAAATGGATCTCTTATAGGCAGTATATTGATGAGTCCTTTTTTTTTTTTTGTATAACATTTTTTTTAATCCATTCTGACACCTTCTGTCTTTTGATTGGACCATTTTATTCATTTATATTTATAGTAATTATTGAAAAATATAAATTTCGTGCCATCATGTTACTTGTAATGTTGATGTACCTGTGGGTTTTCTCTGTTCCTTTCTGGTCTTTGTTACTTTCGGGATCTCTTTCTGGTCTATGTGTCCCCTTTAATATTTCTTGCAGGGCTGGGTTGGTGTACATGAATTCCTTTAATTTTGTTTATCTGAAAAACAGCCTAGCTGGATACAGTATTCTTGGCTGCATATTTTTCCAACGAACCACATTGACTATGCCAGTCCTTTCTGCCCTGCCAGGTTTCTGTGGACAGGTCTGCTACCAGCCTTATCTGTCAACCTTTGTAGTTTCAGAACATCTTGTCCCAAGCTGCTGTTAGGATTTTCTCTTTATCTTTGAAATTTGCAAGTTTCACTATAGTATGTCGTGGTGTTGACTTCTTTTTGTTGATTTTGAGGGGAGTTCTCTGTGCCTCTTGGCCTTGAATGCCTGTTTCTTTTCTTGCTTTAAGGAAGTTCTGAACTTTAATTTGTTCAAATAAACCTTCTGCCCCCTTTGCCTACTCCTCTTCTGGGACTCCTTCAATACAGATATTATTTCACTTATGGATTTGCTGAGTTCCCTATGTCTACCTTCATGATCTAATAGTTGTCTTTCCTATTTCAGTCGTGATAGTACGCATGTTCAGCTTCCTTATTTTCCATAACTTTGTCTTCTGTATCACTGATTTCCTCTTCTGTTTCATTCATCCTCATTTTTATGGCCTGCACATGAGACTGCATCTCAGTAATAGCATTTCTAATTTCGGCCTGACCAGATTTTAGAATTTTATGTACAGTCAGGGATTCTCTTGTGTCTTCTATGCTTTTTTTCAAATCCAGCTAGTATTTTTATAATCTTGGTTTGGAGTTCTAGTTCAGATATCTTATATCTGTATTGACTACATCTGTGGCTACAAGTACTACCTCCTTTCTCTTGTGTTAAATTCCTCCATCTCCTCTAATTCACAACCTAAACTTATATCTAAAGGACATAGAAAAGGAACAGCACATAAAGGCTATAGCAAGCAGAAGAAGGGAAAGCTTTGGATCACAGATATATGATATAGAGAAAAAGAAAACAAAATAGTAGAACAGATCAATGAAACTAAGCTGGTTCTTTCAAAGAATTAATAAAACAGATAAACACCAAAGCAGAATTCTCAAAATGAAAGAGAAAGGAATCAAATAAGCAAAATCATGAATGAAAGAGGAGAGATCACAAACACCACTACAGAAACACAAACAATTTTAAGAGAATGTTATGAACATTTATATGCCAAGAAACTGGTCAATCTGGAAGGAATGAATAAATTCTTAGAAACATGCATACTATCAAGACTGAAAGAGGAAGAAATAGGCAATTTGAACAGATCCAAAACCCACAAAGAAGTTGATTCAGTAATCAGAAATGTCCCAAAAATCAAAAGTCTAGGGCCAAATGGCTTCCTAGGGGAATTATACCAGACCTTTATAGAATAAGTTAATACCTTATTCTTCTCAAACTGTTCTAAAAAGTAGACACGGAAGGCAAACTTCCAAATTCATTCTATGAGTGCAGCATTACCCTGACACCAAAACTAATAGACTAAACTAAAAAAAGAACAGGTCATTACCCCTGATGACTATGCATGCAGATATTCTCAATAAGATACTAGCAAATCAAACCCAACAGTCCATTAAAAGAATTACTCACCATGAGCAAGTGAGACTTATTCCTGGGCTGCAAGGGTGGTCAATATTCAGAAATCTATCGAAGTGGTACAGCAAATTAATAAAAGAAAGGTTAAGAACCATATGATCCTTTCAGTAGGTGCAGAAAACAAAACAAAACAAAACATTTGAAAAAGTAGAGCATCCATTCTATGTAAAAGGCTTCAACAAAGTTGGGATAGATGGAACAAAAGTCAACAACACAGCAAAAGCCATATATAAAGACCCATGGCCAATATCATCCCCAAAATGGGAAAACTTAGAGCTTTTCCATTACAGTCAGGAATAAGACAGGGAAGTCCAATGTCACCAATATTATTTAACATTGTACTGGAGATCCTAGACTTAACAACCAGGCAACAAAAAGAACATTACAAAATAAATAAAAAAACATCCAAATTGGCAAGAAACATGTTCAACTTTCAGTATATGCAGATGACATGATAGTCTATGTATAAAACTTAAAAGACCCTACCATCAAATTTCTGGGCTGATAAATATATTCAGCAGTGTTGACAGATATAAAACCAATATACAGAAATCTGTTGCATTTCCAGTAATGAAGCAGCAGAAAGAGAAATCAAGGAATCAGTCTCATTTACAATAGCACCAAACCCACGATACCTAGGAATAAACCTAACGAAAGAGGTAGAGATTTCTACACTGAAAACTATAGAACACTTAAAGAAATTGAAGAGGACAAAAAGAAATGGAAAACCACTCCAGGCTAATGGATTGGAAGAATATGGTTAAACTGTCTATACTACCATGACCAATCTACACATTCACTGCAGTCCCTTTCAAAAACGAGCAGCATTTTTCACAGAACTAGAACAAGTAATCCTAAAATTTGTATAGAACCACAAAAGACTCTGATAGCCAAAATAATTCTGAAAGAGAAAAACAAAACTGGAAGAATCACGTTTCTAGATTTTAAGCTCTATTACAAAGCTGTCGTCATTGAGATAGTATTGTACTGGTGCTTAAACAGACACATAGATCAATGGGACAGAATAGAGAACCAAGAAATGGACCCTGGACCAATCTTCAACACATCGTGAAAAAAAAATATCCGGTGGAAAAAGAAGACAGTCTCTTCCACAAATGATGTTGGGACAACTGGATTGCATGATGGCAGAAGAATGAAACTGGACCATTTTCCTAAACCATACACAAAAATAAATTCAAAATAGTTGAAAGACCTAAATGTAAGACAGGAAACGATCCAAAACCTAGAGGAGAACAGAGGCAGTCACTTCTTTGCCATGAGTCAGGTGCCCCTTGGCTGGCTGTTCTTGCTGATCTTTTGGGGAAGGGTCCTGTTGCCGAGGTTCTCAAATGTCTTTTCTCGAGGACTAATTACCCCGCCCTTGCTGGGGGCAGAGCTAAGTAATCTGCTCGGGTTTGCTCTCAGGAGCTTTTGTTCCCTGTAAGCTTTCTGTACAGCTTTGGAGACAGAGAGTGAAAATGGCGGCCTCCCGATCTCTGCCCTGGAGGAGCTGAGAACTCGGGGCCCCACTCCTCAGTGAGCCCCCAGCAAAAAGCAGTCAATCACTCCCATCTCCCCAGTCACTGGCTGCAACCCGTGATCACTCAGCCTGTGACAGAGCGTTCCTATCTCTGGCACACAATCCCGTGTGGATTCTCTGAACCCAGCAGATTCCTGAGGTGGCTCCTGTGCCGCTCCTCCCAGGGGAGGAAGGGGAGTCTCCCCGGATCTGCCACTTGTTGGGTCCCTGCTGGAGGAACAGTGGCCCGACTGTGCCCTGGATCACAGTTTATGGCAACCCTGAGCTGAGAGCTGACTCCTCGGCTCTGTCTCTGCAGCCGGCTTCCCCGCTCTGCTACCTAGGAGCTCGGCCGCACTCAGGCAACCCCGGTCTTTCTGTGACTCCGAGGGTCTTGAGACCACACTGTCCCACAAGGGTTCCACCTGCCACTTAGCCACTGGAGCAACGTCCCTCAGCGGAGCCGACTTCTCAAAGTTCCAATTTTGTGCCTGGCTGCTCTATCACTTGCCAGAAGCGGCTGACGGAGGCCCCCTCCCCCACCGTCTGTCTTCCCAAATATCACCTCGGATTCACTTCTCCACACGTCCTACCTCTTTTTCCCTCATGATAAGGAAAGCTAGCAGAAAGTTTATTTAAACGACTTCTTGAGCTTCAACTTTTTTTGATAATATACTGGAGAAACTGAAAAACAAGTCCAAGCTGATACATATATACATAGCTTTTAATAATGTAAATAAAACAGCCACATGTTAATCCACTCTGTACTGCTTTAAGTGAATATACATTGTAAAAATATTTGTTAGTTGAGGTGGCCTTTTTCTTTTTTTCTCTGAACAGGAATGTAAATGTCTATGTCACTAGAAATGACAAGTTTCTTTGTTTGTTTTGTTTTGTTTTTATCCAATGAAAAGTGAAATATAAGACAAGCAGATGACAAAGTATTTGTCTTCTAGATCAGGCATTTTTATTTTCAAATACGATCCTCAACCCCCCTCCCAAGCTAAGTTCTAGCCTGTTACAGGAAGGGTTGGAGTCAATATGTGACACTTTAGTTCCAGGGAGAGGCATTTCTGGTCGCTTTTCTGTTCGGAGAGTTGCTGCTATTCTTCTCTTCGATATCCTGTTGAGATCGTAGATGTTCAGAATGGTTTGATCACTATCTAGCTTAATTCCTAGGACCAGAAGAAATTTAGGCCTCCTATACCTCTACGATCTTGCTCTTCCCCTGCAATCTATCTTCTGTAGTGATGGGCCTATTATAGGACTCAGTCTGCTTTCTTAATTAAGTTATTTTCTTCATTGTTGATTTCAAGTGTTCTTTGTATATTTAGAACACAATTGTTTTTCACATGTATCTTTTGGAAAGAGATCCTTTTTTTTCAAGATTTTCTGAGTCTGGAGCTTGCTGTTTATTTTTGAGTTTTTCCTTTCAGAGATCATAAGATTTTCATTTTAATAAATTGCAGCTTATCGATTTTTTTTTTTTAGAAATAGCGTATGCCTCGGGATTGGAGCCAGTCTGGCTTGTGAGCTCCACTGAGGAGCCGGAGGTGGGGCTGCAGTTACCTCCACATCTGCCCCTGGTCCCTGGCCCCTGAGGCATGGTGTGTGGGGCGACATTGAAACAACCCAGGGAGTTCGAGGCCGGGCTGTGGAGTCCTGGTTCCCCAAAGTGGCGGTGCTGCGCCCCTCTGCCCAGCCCCACTCCAGGTCAGACCCCCCGGACACAGAGACGCCACCGCTTCTCCAGAGCAGACCCCACCACTGACTCTGCAGCACCCCAATCTGCCCCACAACAATCCATGCCTTCCAACACTAGGACAAACTTTTCAGAACATAAAACAAGAATATAGTCCTTATCAGAGGTGGAGACATTTAGAAGCTGTTCTGAATCAGAGTGAAGCTTGTACTTCGGAAAGTCAGCCTCATTCCTCAGCACTCACATCCCCTAGTTCTCCAGGTTCCTCAGGGATGAAGAAGGACCAGCCCTCTTTTCCCCTCTGACAAGTCAGAATAATATGTGAGCATCTCTTAAAAGACTATGAAGAGAAAATTTGGGAGGAGTATGAGCAAATCCTCAATACCAAACTAGCAGAACAATATGAACCTCTTGTGAAATGCATACATGATCAGATTATGTGACGATATGGGACAAGGACAACAAGCTATGTGTCCTGAAGCTTTCTTGCATATGTGGGTACCAGGTTTGACCTCAAGAGATGGCTGCTGTACACTTTTTGCAACTGGTTTGTTACCACATTTCAGCTCCAACTTGGCATCCTGCGAACATGTAAACGTTTCTTCAGGTGCATTTCATACACCTTGGAAGACCTTAAAATTTTCTGGTTGCCACAAACATATCTTTCTTTTCTGCTCATCCGATAAACAGCCGTGCCCTTCTGTGATAGATTTTCCAAACAAAAATACCTGGAGCAGCAGTTTAGCAAAATATGCCCTCAGTGGCACTCAACAAATGCGGTTTCCCCAAGCACGGTTCTGTAAGAAGTGTGTGTGACTGTGTGTGTATATGTTTGCGTGTGTGTGTGTGTATTTTAAGTTATTATTTATATTGTGCAAATATTTTTTTGATCTTGGGGGTTCTGGCTGTGAATTTGATGCACGACAATTATAGTTAAAAACATTTGCTTGGTCTACAAAAGATCATTAATGTTTTGTGACCATATAAGTTGCCACGGTGGATTGTTTTATGTTGTAGGTGTTATTATTAAATACAGGGACTGTTTCCAGGCACAGAATATGAATCCTAAGTTAGGATGGACATTAGGTGTGATTATGAGGACATAGCAAAGGTCCATGGTCCTAGGTCTTCAAATGCGTGGTGAGGAATTAGGACAAACTGGAGACGGGCCATTTGACAAATGGACTCTGCCTCGCCGTGTTGAAAAATACTTTGATTCCAAGCCTTCAAATACCCATGTGGAGTCTGTGCTCACCTCATTCACACAGAGAGCTCCTGGACACAGAACCGCTAAAAAGAAAAGGTCTCCCTGCAGCAGGAGCATCAGGGCTTGCTTGGGAGCACAACACAGGTGAGGGTGGGGCTGGGCCAGCCCCTGGTGGCACTGCTAGTTGGGAGGAGCCCCTCTGCCTTTGTATCAGTTATTAAAAACAGAATTTGGACCCTTTGGTCAGGCTCCCCCAAATTCTTCTAAGAAGTGAGCATGTTCAACTGCTTGAGCTTTGTTTGGGCAACCCCCTGCCCAAAGTTGCTTTCGGACTGTTCTTCACCTTGTTTCCAAGGCTGTGCAACAGAAACTAGCCTCTGTTTTGAGGAGGTGGAAGTTCAGTATACATTTATTTTTTACTGTGACTTGTTCAGGACCCCATTTTACAAAATACCTTGTTTCCTTTATTATTGTTTCTGGAAAGGAAAGTTCTATTAAAATTGTCCTAGTTTGAATAGAGAGAAGTTTTATTAATTAGGGCTTATTCTGAAAAATTCTGAGTTTAATTCAAGTGTATGTCAGTACCTTCCAAAGTAAGGTAATATTCAGAGACAGTGTTCTTATCACATGGCTTAGAGAAATTCTGGAATATTCTTACTCAAAGATTCCTTATTAATGAATGTCTTTGACTTAAATTTAACCAAAAACTGCAACATTATTCTTTGTACATTTTCATTATATACTGTTAACAAGCTTAGTTGCAAACAAATAAATACTTAAGCTATTTGTTAGAATAATAGTAAGAATTTAGGCCTTGGGACCTATGGCTGTCATTGGTGAACTGCATGATACTTGAACTCAGGGTTGTAAGTTTGAGCCCCATGTTTGGTGTAGAGATTTCTTTTAAAAAATCTTTAAAAAATAATTTATGTGTTCGTATTGTATCTAGTGTTCATTTTCAAACTCGGCATCATCTCGGTTTCTGCGATGTTATCATCTACACACTTGGTAGTTTTTCATTTTACATTTAGGTCTACAATGCATTTTGAGTTAATTTTGGTGAAGGATATAAAGTGTTTTTCTAGATTTATTTATTTATATCAGGATGTCCAGTTGTTCCAGCGTCATTTTTTTTTTCTTTTTCTTTGGATGGACCTAAATAACTCCGAGGAAGTGTAGACCAGTTATGGTTCCTACTATGGTCTCTGGCCCTCCCCAGCGTTGCTGCAGGACAAGATTTGAGAAGGGAATTTTGTCCTCTGTGTCATCCTGGTGCCTGTCCTTAATTTACTGATTTGTTCTGATACCCACAGCACTGGTGTTTTAATCCTGTTTTTGTCGCTATCCATGTGATTTTGGCCAAGCCACTTTATCTTTCTGGGCTTCAGTTTCTTTTTCTGTAAGAACGAAACAAAGATTGGACTAGGTCTCTAAAAGCCTCTCCCTGGGACTAGAGTGTCACATATTGACTCCAAGCCTTCCTGTAACAGGCTAAGACTTAGCTGGGGAGGGTTGTTGAGGATCGTATTTGAAAATGAAAATGCCTGGTGTAGAAGACAAATACTTTGTCATCAGCTTGTCTTATAGTTCACTTTTCATTGGATAAAAACAAAACAAAACAAACAAACAAAGAAACTTGTCATTTCTAGTGAAATAGACATTTACATTCCTGTTCAGAGAAAAAAAGAAAAAGGCCACCTCAACTAACAAATGTTTTTACAGTGTATATTCACTTAAAGCAGTACAGAGTGGATTAACATGTAGCTGTTGTATTTACATTATTAAAAGCTATGTATATATATATCAGCTTGGACTTGTTTTTCAGTTTCTCCAGTATATTATCCAAAAAAGTTGAAGCTCAAGAAGTGGTTTAAATACACTTTCTGCTAGCTTTCCTTATCATGAGGGAAAAACAGAATCTTGTGTCTAGGCTAGACTGAACCTGTCTTCTGTCTTACGATGCAAAGTATATTCTGCACCTCCTTCATAAGCACTGCTTACTTCCCTCCCCAGTCACAGAACAGTGTGCTTCCCCACCGGGTTTCCATCCAGTCATCAGATTCATGATTTATGGCCTTTTATGCAGCTTAGGGAAGCCAGTTTGCTGCTGATTGAAAGTTTATAATCTCTCTTTGGTGCAACCTGTTTAGAGTCATGGTGACTTCCTGGTGTTCCTCTTCTTTCCTCTCAGCCCCAGCATCTGGCTTACCAGACAGCATTTAGAACCCAGTGCAGACGTGGGATGAGGAGGACCTTTGCCTCTAGATGCATGGCTATATGGCCCTGGACACAGATATCTAGTGGCTAGAGCACGCCAAGGCAAGGTATTGGATCCTGAAGTTGCCCTCAAAGGCTAGGGTCATCCAGTCTGGATGCACCCAAAGGAGCACCTGAACCAGCCCAACCCCAAAGTGTTTTTCTAGATTTATTTAATTAATTTCTTTATTTACATCAGGATGTCCAGTTGTTCCAGTGTCATTCTGAAAAGACAATATTTGGTTCATTGTCTTGTCTTTGTTTCTTTGACAAAAATCAGTTAACTATATTCATGTGAGTCTTTTTCTGGGCCTTTTTTTTTTTTTTTTTTTTTTTTTTTTTTTTGCCATGGATGTCTTCATTTATTCTCACACCAGACAGGCACTCATGATTTATTCAGCTTTGTAGAAAATCTTGAATTTTGATATCACTCATCTTTCAACATTCTTCCTTTTCAATATAGTGTTGGCTATTTTAGGTATTTTTTCTCCCACATAAGTATATAATCACATTGTCAATGTCTGCAAAATAACTTGATGGAATTTTCATTGGTATTTCTTTAGATCTATAAATCTAAACAAATAGAACCAATATCTTCAAATTAAGTTCTCCTATCCTTGAAAATGGAACATCTCATCATTTATTCGGTTCTAATTGCATTCATCAGAATTCTGTACCATTTTCCATAGAGATCTGGTACATATTGTATTACATTTGTACCCAACAATTTTCTTTCTTTTTCTTTCTTCCTTTTTTTCTTTTTCCCCCTTCACTGCTAATGTAAATGATATTGTGTTTTCCATATCATATTACACTTGTTCATTGATGGCATATGGCAGGGTTGCAGTTGGTATTTTAAAATTTTGTCTTGCAAATTTGGTAAATTACCTATTATTTTCACGAGTGCTTTTGTCAACTCTTTTGGGTTTTCTATCCAATAAATAGCTCAAGTAGGAACAACAGCGTTTTTAACTTTTCCTTCTCCATTTATATACGTTTCTTTTCTGTTCCTTGTCTAATTGTATTTCTTACTACTTTCTGCAGAATGCTGAAAAGGAGTAGTGAGAGGGAACATATCTGCCTTGCTCCTGATCTTAGTGGGAAGGCTTCTAGTTTCCTACCATTAAGTATAAATTTGGCAGGAAGTTTCTTGTAGTTTTTTTTTTTTTTTTTCAAGTTGAACTATTACCTCTATTGCACCAGTTTACTGAGAGGTTTTTAAATTTTATTTAATTTAATTTTAATTATTTATTTGACAGGGAGACACACAGCGAGAGAGGGAACATAAGCAGGGGCAGTGGGAGAGGGAGAAGCAGGCTTCCCGTGGAGCAGGGTGCCTGATATGGAGGCACCCCGAGGGTTTAAATTTTTGAGTGCGTATCAGATACTGTACAATGGATTTTATGTATTAATATGGACTTGTGATTATTTTATAGTTTAGTCTGTTGATGTAATGAATTGCATTAAATGATTTTGGAATGTTAAATCGATCTTTCATACCAGGAATAGATCCACATCATTGTGGTGTATAATTCTTTTTATACATTGTTGCATTCAATGTGTAATAATTTTTTGAGGCTGTTTGCATCTATGTTCATAAGAGACACCGATGTGTAGTTTTCTTCTGTCATTGTTGGAATTATACTGAGGTAATGGTGATATCACAGAAGGAATCAGAAATGTTTCAGTTGCTTTTATACTCTGAAAGCAATTGTAGATAATTAATTTAATCTGTTCCTTCAAAGTTTAATAAAATTTGCCAGGGAACCCACCTGGGCCTGTGTGTCTGTTTTGGGAGGTTATTAATTATTTATTCAATTTATGCAATAGACATAGAACTATTCATTTTGTCTATTCCTTCTTAATGAGTTTTGGCAAATTGTGTCTTTCAAAGAATTTGCCCATTTCCACTAAATGATTAAATTTCTCACCATAGAGTTATTTATAATATTCTTTTACTATCCTTTTAATTTCAATGGGAGCAGTAATCATGTCCCCTCTTTTATTTCTGCTATTAATAACTTGTGTCTTCTCTCTCACATTTTACTTAATTAGCCTGATTAGAGTTTTATTAATTTCATTAATCATTTTTGTAAGTATTTATTTAAATTCTACTCAGTTAACACAGAGTGTAATATTACTTCCAGGTCTACAATATACTGATTCAACACTTCCATAAATCACCTAGTGCTCATCCCAACAAGGGTACTCCTTAATCCCAATCACCTAATTTCAAAGAATATGTTATTTTTCTTGCATTTTATTGATTTTCTCTATTGATTTCACGATTTCTCCTCTAATTTTTATTATTCCTATCTTCTCTTCTTTTTCATTACAATGTATTTAATTTGATCTAGCATTTATATTTCCTGAGATGTGAAACTAAATTATTAATATTAGACTTTTCGTCCTTAATACATGCATTCAACACAACACATTTCCAAGTAAGCACTGTGCCTCTGCATCCCATAAAATTCACTAAGTTTTGTTTTATTTTTATGTATTTCAACAGTTTAGGGGCAACTGGCTGGCTCAGTCAGAAGAGGATGTGGCTCTTGACCTTGGGGTGGTGAGTTCAATCCCTATGTTGGTTGTAGAGATTATAAATAAGTAAACTTTAGAAAAATATATGTTTCTTGAGATTTATGTGTTTCCCCATGTTATTTAGACATGTGTTTAATGTTTAATTTAGCTTTCTGACATTGATTTCTAGTTTCATTCCACTATGTTCGGCCAACAGACACTATATGACTTCTATTACCTTTGTAAAGGTGTATTTTGCAGCTCAGAATATGATCTATTTTGGTGTATAATCCATATAAGTATGAAATAATGTGTGTGCTAATGATATTGGAATAAGTCTATACATGTTCATTATGTGCAAAGTTGTTTTCTTTTTTTATTCCAAATTTTTATTTAAATTCTAGTTAGGTAACATATATGGTGAAATTGATTTCAGGTGTAGAATTTAATGCTTCGTCACTTACATGTAAAACCAATAGCTCATCGCAACACATATATTCCAATAATGAATTTAGCACATCCCCCTCCAAATCTCTCCATCCACCCTCAGTTTGTTTACTATATTTAGCAGTTCCTTATGGTTTGCTTCCCTTTTGCTGTTGTTGATGTTGTTGTTGATGTTTGTGTTGTAGTTTAAAAAAGGTTTTATTTATTTATTTATTTATTTATTTGACAGAGAGAGGCACAGCCAGAGAGAGAACACAAGCAGGTGCAGTGGGAGAGGAGAAGCAGGCTTCCCGCTGAGAAAGGAGCCTGATGTGGGGCTCGATCCCAGGACCCTGAGATCATGACCTGAGCCGAAGGCAGACACCCAATGACTGAGCCACCCAGTTTAATACCCCTATGTTTATCTGTTTTGTTTTTAAATTTCACATGTGAGTGACACCATATGGTATTTGCCTTTCTCTGACCGACATAATTTCATTAGCATAACACATTCATGTTCTGTTGACTTCATCGGAAATGGCAAGATTTCATTCTTTTGGTGAATGTGTTATGTAACATCTTTGCATATTTATCAGTTGATCGACATTTGGTCTCTTTCTATAATGTCACTATTGTTGATACTACTACTATAAACATGGGGATGCATGTGCCCTTAGGAATAAGTACTTTTGTGTCCTTCAGCAAAATACCTAGCAGTACAATAGTTGTGTCATTGGGTAGTGCAATTTTTAACTTTTTGCCGCACCTCCATACTATTTTCCAGAGTAGCTGCACCAGTTTGCATTCCCACAAAGAGTGTCAGGGCTTCCTCTAGCTCCACATCATCGCCAGCATCTGTTGTTTCCTGTTTTGTTAATTTTAGCCATTCTGACATTTGTGAGGGAGTATCGCATTTTGATTTTGACTTCCATTTACATGAAGTTGAATGCTGTTGTGAGTATTTTCATCTGTCTGTTAGCTCTCTGTATGTTTTCTTTGGAAGAATGTCTGTTCATATCTTCTGCCCATTTCTTCACTGGAAAATTAAATTTTGGGGTCCTGAGTTTGTTAAGTTCTTTATGGACTTTGGATGATAATTCTTCATCTGTTAAGACATTTGCAAATACCTTCACCCATTCTGTAGGTTGCCAGTAGTTGTACTGATTGTTTCTTTTAGGGTGCAAAAGCTTTTACCTTGATGAAGTCCCAATAGTTCCTTTTTCCTTTAGGTTCCTTGCCTCACGAGACATATTTCATGATAAATTTCTATGACTCATGGCAAAGAAGTGACTGCCTCTGTTCTCCTCTAGGTTTTGGATCGTTTCCTGTCTTATATTTAGGTCTTTCAACTATTTTGAATTTATTTTTGTGTATGGTTTAGGAAAATGGTCCAGTTTCATTCTTCTGCCATCATGCAATGCAGTTGTCCCAACATCATTTGTCGAAGAGACTGTCTTCTTTTTCCACCGGATATTTTTTTTCACGATGTGTTGAAGATTGGTCCAGGGTCCATTTCTTGGTTCTCTATTCTGTCCCATTGATCTATGTGTCTGTTTAAGAACCAGTACAATACTATCTCAATGACTACAGCTTTGTAATAGAGCTTAAAATCTGGAAACGTGATTCTTCCAGTTTTGTTTTTCTCTTTCAGAATTATTTTGGCTATCAGAGTCTTTTGTGGTTCTATACAAATTTTAGGATTACTTGTTCTAGTTCTGTGAAAAATGCTGCTCGTTTTTGAAAGGGACTGCAGTGAATGTGTAGATTGGTCATGGTAGTATAGACAGTTTAACCATATTCTTCCAATCCATTCTCCTGGAGTGGTTTTCCATTTCTTTTTGTCCTCTTCAATTTCTTTAAGTGTTCTATAGTTTTCAGTGTAGAAATCTCTACCTCTTTGGTTAGGTTTATTCCCAGGTATCGTGGGTTTGGTGCTATTGTAAATGAGACTGATTCCTTGATTTCTCTTTCTGCTGCTTCATTACTGGAAATGCAACAGATTTCTGTATATTGGTTTTATATCCTGCAACACTGCTGAACATATTTATCAGCCCAGCAATTTGTCAGTAGGGTCTTTTAAGTTTTATACATACACTATTATGTCATCTGCATATACTGAAAGTTGAACATGTTTCTTGCCAATTTGGATGTTTTGTATTTTGTTTTGTAATTTTCTTTTTGTTGCCTGATTGTTAAGTCTAGGATCTCCAGTACTATGTTAAATAATATTGGTGACAGTGGACTTCCCTGTCTTATTCCTGACTGTAATGGAAAAGCTCTCAGTTTTCCCATTCTGGGGAATATTGGCCATGAGTCTTTATATATGGCTTTTGCTGTGTTGTTGACTTTTGTTCCATCTATACCAACTTTGTTGAAGCCTTTTACATAGAATGGATGCTCTACTTTTTCAAATGTTTTGTTTTGTTTTGTTTTCTGCACCTACTGAAAGAATCATATGTTTCTTACCCTTTCTTTTATTAATTTGCTGTATCACTTCGATAGATTTCTGAATATTGACCACCCTTGCAGCCCAGGAATAAGTCTCACTTGCTCATGGTGAGTAATTCTTTTAATGGACTGTTGGGTTTGATTTGCTAGTATCTTATTGAGAATATCTGCATGCATAGTCATCAGGGGTAATGACCTGTTCTTTTTTTAGTTTAGTCTATTAGTTTTGGTGTCAGGGTAATGCTGCACTCATAGAATGAATTTGGAAGTTTGCCTTCCGTGTCTACTTTTTGGAACAGTTTGAGAAGAATAAGGTATTAACTTATTCTATAAATATCTGGAAGAATTCCCCTAGGAAGCCATTTGGCCCTTGACTTTTGTTTTTTGGGACATTTCTGATTACTGAATCAACTTCTTTGTGGGTTTTCGATTGTTCAAATTGCCTATTTCTTCCTCTTTCAGTCTTGATAGTATGCATGTTTCTAAGAATTTATTCATTTCTTCCAGGTTGACCAGTTTGTTTGCATATAAATGTTCATAACATTCTCTTAAAATTGTTTGTGTTTCTGTGGTGGTGTTTGTGATCTCTCCTCTTTCATTCATGATTTTGCTTACTTGATTCCTTTCTCTTTCATTTTGAGAATTCTGCTTTGGTATTTATCTGTTTTATTAATTCTTTGAAAGAACCAGCTTAGTTTCATTGATCTGTTCTACTATTTTGTTTTCTTTTTCTCTATATCATATATCTGTGATCCAATCCTTTCCCTTCTTCTGCTTGCTATAGGCTTTATGTGCTGTTCCTTTTCTATGTCCTTTAGATATAAGTTTAGGTTGTGAATTTGAGGAGCTGGAGGAATTTAACACAAGAGAAAGGAGGTAGTACTCGTAGCCACAGATTTAGTCAATACAGATATAAGATATCTGAACTAGAACTCCAAACCAAGATTATAAAACTACTAGCTGGATTTGAAAAAAGCATAGAAGACGCAAGAGAATCCCTGACTGTAGACATAAAATTCAAAATCTTGTCAGGCCGAAAATAAAAATGCTATTACTGAGATGCAGTCTCATGTGCAGGCCATAAAAATGAGGGTGAATGAAACAGAAGAGGAAATCAGTGATACAGAAGACAAAGTTATGAAAAATAAGGAAGCTGAACATGGGTACTATCACGACTGAAATGGGAAAGACAACTATTAGATCATGAAGGTAGACATAGGGAACTCAGCAACTCCATAAGTGAAATAATATCTGTATTGCAGGAGTCCCAGAAGAGGAGTAAGCAAAGGGGGCAGAAGGTTTATTCGAACAAATTAAAGTTCAGAACTTCCTTAAAGCAAGAAGACAAATAGGCATTCAAGCCAAGAGGCACAGAGAACTCCCCTCAAAATCAACAAAAAGAAGTCAACACCACGACATACTATAGTGAAACTTGCAAATTTCAAAGATAAAGAAAAAATCCTAAAAGCAGCTTGGGACAAGATGTTCTGAAACTACAAAGGTTGACAGATAAGGCTGGTAGCAGACCTGTCCACAGAGACCTGGCAGGCCAGAAAGGACTGGTACATTCAGTGTGGTACGTTGGAAAAATATGCAGCCAAGAATACTATATCCAGCTAGGATGTTTTTCAGATAAACAAAATTAAAGGAATTCATATACACCAACCCAGCCCTGCAAGAAATATTAAAGGGGACACATAGACCAGAAAGAGATCCCGAAAGTAACAAAGACCAGAAAGGAACAGAGAAAATCCACAGGTACAGCAACATTACAGGTAACACGATGGCACTAAATTTATATTTTTCAATAATTACTATAAATATAAATGAATAAAATGGTCCAATCAAAAGACAGAAGGTGTCAGAATGGATTAAAAAATGTTATACAGAAAAAAGAAAAAAAGGACTCATCAATATACTGCCTATAAGAGATTCATTTTAGATACAAAGACACCTCTAGATTTAAAAATGAGGGGGTGAGAACAAATTATCATGCTAATGGACATCAAAAGAAAGCTGGAATCTTACGCCAGAAGAAACAGATTTTAAAACAAAGATTAAAAGATATGTAGGAGGACAATATATCATCATAAAAGGGTCATCCAACGAGAAGATCTAACAAATGTAAATATTGATGCCCATAACTTAGGAGCAGTCAAATGTATAAATTAATTAATAATCACATTAAAGAATCTCACTGATAATAATCCAATAATAGTGGTGGACATTAACACTCTACTCATAGCAATGGATGAATTATCTAAACAGAAGATAACCAAGGATACAAGGGCTTTGAATGACATCCTGGAGGAGCTGCACTTACAAGATGGATATATTACTAGATATATATTCAAGACTTATTCAGAGCATTTCATCCTAAAGCAGCAGAAATTACATTCTTCTTGTGTACACATGGAACATTCCCCAGAATGGATTACATACTTGTCGTAAGTCAGGCTACAACTTCTTCCTTTTTTTTTTTTAAGATTTTATTTATTTATTTGAGAGAGAGAATGAGAGAGAGAAAGAGCACAAGAGGGGGGAGCGGGAGAGGGAGAAGCAGACTCCCTGCCGAGCAGGGAGCCCGATGCGGGACTCGATCCGGGGACTCCAGGATCATGACCTGAGCCGAAGGCAGTCGCTTAACCAACTGAGACACCCAGGCGCCCAGGCTTCAACTTCTTGAAAAAGTTTGAGATCATGCCATGCATATTTTCAGACTACAAGGTGATGAAACTTGAAGTCAAACACAAGAAAAAATAAAAGGACCACAAACACATGGAGGTTAAAAAGGTCCTACTGTAGAATTAATGGGTCAAACACACATAAAGAATTTAAAAAATACATGGAAGAAAATGGAAATATGGAAGAAAATGGAAATGAAAACATGGCAGTCGAGAATAATTGGGATGCAGCAATGACAGTGCTTTGAGGGAAGTATATAGCAATATAGGCCCCCTTCAAGAAACAAGAAAAGTATCAAATGCACAACGTAAGCTCACACCTAGGGAACGTGGAGAAAAAATAAACAATAAAGTCTAAATCCAGCAGGAAATGAGAAATAATAAAGATTAGAGCAGAAATCAATGATAAAGAAATTAAAACAAAACAAAAAAACAGTAGAACAGATCAATGAAATTAGGAGCTTGTTCTTTGAAAGAATTAATAAGATTGCTAAAGCTCAAGTAAGACTTATCAAAAGGAAAGGGAAATGACCCAAATAAATAAACACCTAAATTAAAGAGAGCTCACAACGAACACCCAATAAATGCAAACAAATATAAGAAAATATGACCAATTATATCTCAACAAATTGGGCAATCTGGAAGACATGGATACATTCCTAGAAACATAAACTACCAAAACTGAATCAGGAAGTTATAGAAAACCTGAACAGACCCCAAACCAGTACAAAGTATTCAATTAATAATCAAAACTCTCCCAACACACGAGTGTCCAGGGCCAGATGGCTTCCTAGGGGAATTCTACCAAGCATTTAAAGAAGAATTAATACCTATATTTCTGAAACTATTATAAAAAATAGAAATGGAAGGAAAATACCAGACTCATTCTATGAGGCCAGCATTACCTTGATCCCAAAACCAGACAAGGACCACCATTAAAAGGAGAATTACAGACCAGTATCCCTGTTGAACAAGGATGCATATATTCTCACCAAGATACTGCCAATAGGATCCAACACAGTTAAAGGATTATTTACCACAACCAAGTGGGATTTATTCCTGGGCTGCAAGGGTGTTTCAACCTCTGCAAATCAACATGAAACACCACATGAAAAAGAAAGGACAAGAACCACAGGACCCTCTCAATAGATGCAGAAAGAGCATTCCACAAAATACAGCATCGTGTCATGAAAAAACCTCCACCATGTAGAGAGAGGGGACCATAACATCATAAATGCCATATAGGAAAGACCCAAAGTAAATGTCACCCTCAAAAGGGAAAAACAGAGATTTTCCCCTCTGTGCAAGAACACGGCAGGCATGTCCACTCTCACCACTGCTGTTCAACGTAGTACAGGAAGTCCTAGCCTCAGCAATCAGACAACAAAAAGAAATATAAGGCATCCAAATCACAAAAGAAGAAGTCCAACTCTTATTCTTTGTGATCCATCTCTCTGTTTTCCTGGTTACCATCAAAACCATATGTTCACCCTGCCTGTGTCCAAGCATTTTTAGCTCAGGCATGGGACTGAGTTCCAAAACTCCAAATGTTCAGCATGGATTCGTGTGGTTCCTCTCGTGGAGGATCTCCCATGCTGCTGCCTTTGGCCACCCTATGTCAGGAAAGCAATCGCACAACCATGAATCGGTTAGCAGTTTATGGCAATACAAAGCAGAAAGCTGGCAGCTAGACTTACTGTTCTCAGGCTGGGTTCCCATTCCTAAAGCTGGGTCATAAGGTAGCTCTATTTTTAACTTTTAGAAGTCTGGGAAATCTGTCACACTCAGGCACCTCCCATTTTCATGAGACTCCAGGGATCCTGAGACCATTCTGTCACACCCAGGATTCCACCTGGCTTCCCCAACTAAGCACCTTTAAGGCAGGAACACCCCCAAAAGAGCAAACTTCTAAATGTTACCATTTTGTGCTCTGCTGCTTAAAAAACTTTGCTGTATACTCCTCAAGCCCCCCTCCCCTCCCCTGTATCCTCAGCTATGTCACACCAGATTCACGTCTCCACACCTCCTACCTTCCAAACGGTGGTCAGTTTTCTACATGTAGACCTGCAGCACTTGTTTTCTCAGATACTTGATTGATGTCCTGGGTGTTCAGAATGATCTGATAACACTGTATCTGTATTCAAGGGAGGAGATAAATCTTAACTCCTCCCTCTTGATCCTTCTCGTTGGATTCTGGACATGAAGACTGTGAACTTCATGACAAGCTGGATTTTGTCACCCCCCTTCTATGAGAGCTGAATGTTCTTTTGTCAAGCAGGTAATGACTTCTGACAAAGCTTTATCCTTTCTAGTTTTAGGTTTATTGTGCGAAGATATACCAAACATAATATCTACCATTTTCTACACTTTTACTTAAGTTTGATGGAAGAAGGGAGAGTAGCATCTACTCGACTGCCATGTTATCAACTTACCCCTGAAGTGTGACGTTTCCTGAGGTCTTAATGACCCATGTCTTCATTAATATCGGTGTCTGCGTTTTAGTGAATGGTGACAATGAGTGACACATTTAGCTTTCTACTGGTGAAGTCCTTTCTCCCTCACCATGAACTTCACTATGAATCCATCCCAAATATGATTTTTTTCATCTTGAAGGAAAGTTAATCTGCTTTCTTTTAAAACATGGCTTCCAGACAATGATGTCAGCAGGGACACTGAGAAATCCATAGATCGTTGGCAATCTGAGCTTCCTGGTGACTGGCCACTCAAATGGGGACAACCTGAGAATGTCCTGGTGATTGGCCAGGACATAGTTGTCACATCAAAAGAAGGCATTGTGATGCCCCAGGGCTGTTATAAAAGCCCCACAAAGCCTGAAGCTGCACTAAGGAGAGAAATGGCCCTCAGCCACAGCTCTTCCTGCTATTCCTCAAATTCTCTGCCCACTTCTCTGTCCCTGCACATGCAAGCCACCTGCCCACACCTCCTGCCATGCACCTGGCAACTCCTAGACCAGTTTCACACTGTGAGGATGGCCTGGATACTCAGGGGCACATTCCCATTTCTCATATGGGAGCGGGACACTGGAAATCAGAGTACCAAGGATTCTCTGCCACCTGGGCCCCACACCTCTGGGTTCAGAACACGGCTCAGCACAGGAAAGCTGAGTCCACATCCTGAAGGTGCACTGAGCACCCTACTACTTTGGAGCCCTCCAACCCAGCTCAGCACAGGGACCATGAATGATTGAATATCCATCTGACCCGATGTGCAAAATGTGTACAATGACTCCAGACTCCTGGCAGAGAGGGAGTTTTATGAAACAAGTAAGTACTGGGAGATGGACTCGCCTCATCATTGGACACAGTGCCAGTCCTTGAAACACATGCCCTCAGACCAAAAGCTGTCTGACCTAGCTCAGCAGCTGAAATACTACTACTACTACTAATTGTTTTAGGATGAAGTGCTCTCAACATTTCTGTTAAGGCCATCTGGTCCAGTATGACATGCAAAGCCCTGTTTCCTTGGTGGTCTGCTTAGATGATCTGGGCATTGCTGTGATTGGGGTGTTAAAGTCCCTTCCAATTATTGTATTATTTTCAAAGTTTTTCTTTAATTTTGTTATTAATTGGTTTATATATTTGGGTGTTCCCATGTTAGGGGCAACAATATTTAAAATTGTTAAATATTTTGTGGCCTAGACCCTTTTATTATGATATATTGTCCTTCTTTGTCATTATTATACTCTGGTTTACTATCTAGTATGTCTGATATAAGGACGGCTACTCCACCTTCTCATGTTCAGTAGCATGACAAGTGGTTCTGCACCCATCACATTCTGTCTGGTGGTGTTTGTGTCTAAAATAAGCCTCCTGTAGACAGCATATTGATGGGCCTTGTTTTTTTTTTGTTTTTTTTTTTTTAATCCAATCTGATAGCCTGTGTCTTTTGATTAAGTCATTTAGCCCATTTACATTCAGGGTAACTATTGAAAGATAGGAATTTAGTGCCATTGTATTGCCTGTAAGGTGACTGTTATTGTAATTGTCTGTGTTCCTTTCCGGTCTATGTTGCTTTTAGGCTCTCTCTTTGCCTAGAGGACCCCTTTCAATATTTTTGTAGGGCTGGTTTTGTGTTTGCTAATTCCTTTAGTTTTTGTTTGTCCTGGAAGCTTTTTACCTCTCCTCTATTTTTAATGGCACCTTAGGTGGATATAGTATTCTTGGCTGCATATTTTTCTCATTTAGTGCTCTGAATATATCATGCCTGTCCTTTCTGACCTGCCAGGTCTCTATGGATAGGTCTGTTGCCAATCTAATGTTTCAACCATTGTAGGTTACAGATCTCTTCTCCCGAGCTCCTTTCAGGATTTTCTCTTTGTCTTTGAGACTCCTATGTTTTACTATTAGATGTCAGGGTGTTGACCTATTTTTATTGATTTTGAGAGGGGTTCTCTGTGCCTCCTGGATTTTGATGCCTTTTTCCTTCCCCAAATTAGGGAAGTTCTCTACTATAATTTGCCCCTCTCTCTCTTTCTTCTTCTTCTGGGATCCCAATTATTCTAATGTTGTTTCATCTTATGGTATCGCTTATCTCTCAAATTCTGCCCTCGTGATCCAGTAGTTATCTTTTTCTCAACTTCTTTATTTTCCATCATTTGTTCTTCTATATCACTAATTCTCTCATCTGTCTCATTTATCCTAGCAGTTAGAGCCTCCATTTTGGATCACATCATTAACAGCCTTTTTGATTTCGACTTGTTTAGATTTTAGTTCTTTTATTTCTCCAGAATGGGTTTCTCTAATATCCTCCATGTTTTTTCAAGTACAGCTAGTATCTTGAAAATCATCATTCTGAACTCTAGTTCTGATGTCATGCTAATGTCCATATTGATTAGGTCCCTGGCAGTCAGCACTGTCTCTTGTTCTTTTTGTTGAGGTGATTTTTTCCATCTTTTCATTTTGTCCAGAGGAGAATAGATGAATGAGAGAAAAAAATGCTAATGGGGTAACAATGTCCCCAGAAAATATTCACTGAACAGATCAGAAAAGACCTGAAACCGGGGGAAAAGAAAGGGAAAGGAAAAAAAAAAAAAGAAGAAAAAAGAAAAAGATAAAAAACAAAAACAAAACAAAACAAAAACAGAATATGATCAAATATGATATGGATGGTGCATAGATCAGTGCCACACATTACATTTTGGGAGTGTTTTGCTCTGTTAGAAGAAAGTGCCTCCCAAAATTTTAATGAAAGAAAACTTATATATGTAGAAAAATAAGGATTAATACTATGAAGGGATGGGGTATGAGTGTAAAGACGAAAAGTATAAACGATTGTATAAGAGGAATTGATAAGATAAGAAGTTGGTTGAAAAAAAGAAAGAAGAGGATTTAAAAAAAAAGGGGGGGAGAGAATGTGATCAGGCAGGAGACTAGAACAAAGCCATACACTAGAGATTTAGGGTATATTTTGGTCTCTTAGAAGAAACTGTATCTCAAAATTTTAAAGAGAGAACAACATATATATACCAAAAATAAGGGTAACTACTATGAAGGGATAGAATATGACTCTAAAAATGAAAAATAAAAAATATTTGTTTTAAAAAAGGGATTGAAAGGATGTTGTTTGAAAAAAGGAAAAGGAAAAATTAAAAAAAATAGTTAAAAAAAATAACTTTGAAAGGCTAAAGGATCATAGTAAAAAAGTCATGAATTCTATCTGCAGTATTCCCCTAGCGCTGGAGTTCTGCCGTTCTCATTGATCGGTAAACTTGGTCTTGGCTGGCTGTTCTTGCAGATCTTCTGGGGGAGGGGCCTGTTGCCATGGTTCCCAAATGTCTTTGCCGGTGGTGGAAGTTCCCCGCCCTTGCCAGTCTGGGATAAGTAATCTGCTTGAGTTTGCTCTCTGGTAGCATTTGTTCCTGCAAGCTTCCCATAGAGCCTGGGAGGACGAGAGTGAAATGGTGGCCCCCCAATCTCTGCCCCATAGGAGCTGAGAACTCCGGGCCCCACTCCTCAGTGAGCCCCCAGAGAAAAGCGGTCAATCATTCCTTCTCCCCGGTCCGGGTGCACACTGTGCTCACTCGGCCTGTGACCGAGCATTTCTCTGGCACCCGACCCCATGTGGAGTCTCCAAAGAAGCAGACTCCCCACTGAGCAGGGAGCCTGATGTGGATTGGATCCTGGGACTCCAGGATCATGACCTGAGCTGAAGGCAGCTGCTTAACTGACTGAGCCACCCAGGCGCCCCGTCCTGTGATTTTAATATAAAAACAGCTTTCTAGAAAGAGCCTGCTTCCTCCAAGGATGAAATAGTCTTTGATACTGATTTAATTTTCAAAACCTTTAAATGTGAGATTTACTCCAGAGGCTGATAAATAAAACAATAGAGCCAAGGGAATTGGTGAGCCTGGCTCCTGTGGGCCTCCCAAGGACTAGTTCTGTGAGCTGCCAGGACCCCGGCGGGACCAGGAGACCTGGCTAGACAAACCCTCTGGAGGAGGACCCCTCACACCTTCGGGCAAGCATCTGTGATTGCAGGCATGACAAATACCTTTGAACCTAATGCTTATTAATTGTTCGCTGCATAGTTTAGTTATATATAAAAGTATATGACTCTAAATCAAGAGAAACTCTTTTGAGCAAAATGGGTTGTACGCTAAAATAAAACCATGTGTAATCTAAAGGGCTATATTTCTTTGAATAAGAAATTTTAAAACTTCAGTTTACATGATAATATCGAACGAATTCAAACCATTCTTATGACATTCACGTTCTAAGAGTAGTATCCCATATTGTATTTCCTGCCATACTGCCTTTCATTATATTTTGTTTGTGGTCACTTTTGAATATACACAAGAAGCAGGATAATGATTCACTGAACTGGGGTTCAGAGATTAAGTGTCAACCTTTGCCAATCTCATTTATTCAGCACCCACCCCCCATTTTTTTTTCTGGAGTCTTTGAAACCAAATCTCAGAAATCATGATAAGTTCTGTGTCAAATAAGGTTCTGAAAATATACACTTTACAAGGAACCTGTAGGAAAAGCAAAGGAAATGTCTTGCCAGCAAGACAGGATTGAGAAGCCAGAAAGAGGGATGGAATGTCCTGTCTCTGGCTGTTTGCCTAAGGCAGCTCCAGGAAGGGAAAGGGCTGTCACGTGCTCTCATTTACCCACAGGTATTGTAAAAAAAAGTGCTTTGCATTTCAGGGCAGAGAAGCCCGGGTTCCCTTGGTGAGCAAGGCCCAGCTAGAAGCAGCTGCCTGAAAAGGGATGGAAGCCTGGTGTGGGGCAGCGGATCCCTGGCTCTGGGGAAGGTTCTTCCTTGTTATCAGCTGTAAACAGATAAGATTGGAGCCAACCCACCCACCAGACCTCCAGTGGAGCTCCTGAATCCCTTTGAGCTGACGCAACATGTGTGGGAAGTGGCACACCCTGTCCCAGGACTGAAGACCACCCCACCTCTATGTCCTCAGTACTTCAAACAAGCTCTGGGGGAAATGTTCTGCAACAAATCAGGTGTAAAGGAATTCTCTGAGAGTGCGAAACAGCAGTTTTCAATGTGTACTGCCTATTGGGGTCTGAGGGGAAGCTCTGAATCCCTCCTAAAGCCACACCTCAAGGCCTCCTGCTCAGAATCCCTGGGCAGAGCCTAGCATCAGGACTGTTGACGCTGCTCAGGGGACTCCAGTGTTTAGCCAGGACTGTGATTCTGTGGTCTGTGTTCTAGGTGGCTCTGTGCCCCCAGGGCTGGGAGTGCTTCTTTCTTGTCCTTGCATTCCTACCTTGTGGCCCAGGGCCTGATGTATGGTACCACACAATCTGGTGGTGTTCTTATGAATAGAGGAATAAGTGGATTATCACACCTACACCCATATTTCAGTGAGGAAATTGAGACGTGCGAAGTTAAGAAACTGGCCTGGCGATGTGTGACTATTGGATGTGTGGAGGCTTGAACCCAGGCTCATCTGATCTACACTCTGGTTTGATTCAAGTTGCTTTATTTTATTGTTTAATGTGAACCAGGCATACTATTCTCACTGAGTCACACAGATTGTTCTATTTTAGTGGCATCCATTCTTATGACATAGACATTGATTTCTCCATTTTGGAGGTGAGAAAAGTGAGGTTTCAAGAGTTGAGGGCTTGGACAGTGTGCCTCACAGCCTTGGCCCAGGCGGTGAAAGCTGAGCTACCCCTCGCAACCATGACAGTGCGTTGCGGACCCCTGCTGGGGGCTCAGGGCTTCTGTGTGGGCACAGTGGAAAAGACTGGGTGGAGAGTCACTGCCCCAGTTCTGCAGGTAAGGCAGGGCTTTCTAGAGCAGGAAGTATTGATTTACACCCAAGGGGCAGTTACAGGGTAGTTACAGGACCTGGGCTCTGGGGGGCTGTGTTGAGAGCACTGCCTGCTAGAGGGAGGGAGGTCTTGTGGGAATGACAAGCAGGACCACCAGGGGCCTTAGGAGGGGTGGAAGGGCAGGAGGAGGAGCCGTGGTTGGAGCCAGGTGATGCAGGAGGAACTACCGCATAGAACGGCCAGACCCTGGGAGAGCTCTTGGATGCTTATGCAGGAAGTCATGAAGACCCCGGTAGGGATCAAGTGGGGATTAAGATAAAAGAATAAACTCTAAACAGAGTTAATGACCAGTATCATTTTTCTCTAATTTTGGAAGATGTAATGTATTCTGATGTTAGGGTTAGGGTGGCCGGTGCCGCGGGCGGCAAAGAATTGCACAAAGAGGGGCACCTTGGTGGCTGAGTCATTAAGTGTCTGCCTTCGCCTCAGGTCATGATCCCAGGGTCCTGGGATGGAGCCCGCTTCAGGCTCCCTGCTCAGCGGGAAGCCTGCTTCCCCCTCTCCCACTCCCCCTGCTTGTGTTCCTGCTCTCACTATCTCACTCTCTGTCAAATTAAAAAATAAAATATTTTTTAAAAATTTAAAAATAAATAAGAATAAATTTTAAAAAAGGAATTGCACAAAGAGTAGAGCCACAAGCAGGACAGAGTGGGTTCACTCTCCCCGGGAAGAGAGGGGCCAGACACCAAGAGACATGTGAGCCCCGAGTTTCTGTCAGGCTGGGCCTTTTGAGGGGTGTTGAAGGTCATGAGAGGGTTGCAGCCGCGCCCATGGGGGTGAGGGGAGGGGCTGATTCTTGGCCAGGTAGAGCAGCAGGTGACAGGTTTTCGAGGTGCTCTGACCCGGATGTGGGGTATGGTCAGGCTAGAGAAGAATGTGTTTCATAGTTGGGGTCTCCTTTCAGCATGTAGGGCACTGTGACCTAGAAGAACAGACAGGGCCAACTGCAGACACTGGTGAGGGTCACCGATTATCAACGCAGTGAAAAGACAATATACTGAATGGGAGAAAATATTTGCAAACTGCCTAACTGATAAAGGCTTAATATCCAAATTATTAGAGACTCATACAACTCAATAACACAAAAACAAATAGAAGTTACAAAATTGGCAGAGTTCAGAATAGACATTTTTCCAAAGAAAACACGCAGATGGCGAACAAATACATAAAGAGAGGTTCAACACCATGTGTCACCAGGGAAATGCAAATCAAAACCCAAAGAGATGGCACCTGACACCCGTCAGAAATGCTAGTGGTAAAAAGACCAGAAATAACACGGGTCGACCAAAATGTGGAGGAAAGCTCTGTTGTTGGGATTGTCCATGGGTGCAGCCACTATGGAAAATGGTATCAGGTTTTCTCAAAAAATTCAATGTGAGGGGCTCCTGGCTGTCTCAGTCAGAAGAGTGTGTGACTCTTGATTGCAGGTCGTGAGTTCGAGACTCACGTTGGGGATACAGATTACTTCAGGGAAACTAATTTCAAAATAGGATAACCATATCATCCAGCAATTCCCCTCCTAGGTGTTAAAATCAAGGAAAGTGAAATCACTAACTCATAAAGATACGTGCGCACCTGCATTCATTGCCACATAATTCATAACAGCCAAGGGGACGTACTAAGTGAAATAAATCAGAAAGAGAAAGACAAATACCACGAGTTCACATATATGTGGACTCTAAAGCAAACCAGAAAACAAAAAACACAGTAATTCGAACTCTTAGATACAGAGAACATATACATGTTTTGCCAAGGTGAGGGGCAAGAAGTGGATAAAATAGGTAAGAAGGTAGAAACTAACCAAAAAAGGGAATATTAGGGCACCCGGTTGGCTCAGTCAGTTGGGCGGCTGCCTTCAGGTCAGGTCATGACCTCAGGGTGCTGGGATGGAGCCCCACATCGGGCTCAGCAGGGAGTCTGTTTCTGCCTCTCCCTCTGCCCCTCTCGCCCCTGCCTCTGTGTGTGCTCCCACTCTCTTTCTCTCAAAGAAATAGATACAATTTTTAAGAAGGAAAGTGTATGTCAAGAGGGAAATTGGAGAGCATATAGGACATCAATATACTACCTTCTAACTTCCTATAGTTCAAGTACCTTAGTGAATTTATTCTATTCCCTTCCATTCTTCTGACCTACCAGAATTCCTCATTATGATGTGGTTGGTATTTTGAGATGAGTTGTCTATTTCCATAACTATTTCAGATCAGTAAGTACAGAGTATTTACCTTCCTAGGTGTGTGAGTCTTTGGATATTTTTATAGCCTTTTGAAGTATAATTATGTAACCAAAACTTCCATAGATCTAAGCGTATAATTTCAAGACTCTTGATATATGTACATACCAGTAAAACAATCACTGTAATGAAGGTGATGTACATGTATCCATCACCCTAAAATGATTTCCCCCCTTGTTTTATAGTCCATGATTAGCTTGATGTGTAATTTCTGTGGGTCCCTGTACAGTCACTCTTTCCTCAGGGAGAAGTTTTTCTACAGGATGAAAGAATTGCTTGACTTCATTGCTCTGTACTGATAGGAGCTCATAATAGAAGTTGATCTAAAGATAAATTCTGTGGGCGACTGAGTGGCTCAGTTTGTTGAGTGTCTGACTCTTGATTTTGGCTCATATCACGAACTTAGGTTTGTGAGATTGAGCCTTGCATTGGGTTCCATGATGAGCATGGAGCCTACTTGGGATTCTCGCCCACCCCAACCTTCCCCCATGCCCCCGCTCATGGTCAGTATCTCTCTCAAAAAAAAAAAAAAAAGAAAAGAAAAGAAAAGAAAAGAAAAGAACAAATTTTGAAAATTAGCCATTTAGAAAGTTCCAAGGCCTTTCCTGAAGGAGAGATGATACACTGACAGCTTAGAGAACCTAACCCTTCTGTGTTGGCCAAAGCCTGAGTGGCAGGACTGGAATATGTTGTGAGAGTGGTAGACCAAAGGGACAAAATAAAGATATCGATTGGACTGAATTCATTGATAGGAATATGCTCAGTTCAGAGTTGGTATTTAAAGGACGACCCTGACCACTTGCACATGGTGTTGATATTCTGGACGCTATATTGGGTCAATAAGGGCCAAATGTTGGGATTTCCTTGGGTATACCGTTGAGGAAGGCAGGAAGAAGTCAGGAAGCATAAGAATCAGGCATGTTGAAACGGTTCTGTGATGTGCCGTGTGCTCAGCCATCCCTAATCGTGCTTGCTGAAAGACACAGCCATCCATGCACTACCTTCACCCACACACTTACAGAGGCATGGGTACGGGAGGTACCAATGTCCTCGAGGAGCTCTGGGGGAGCTGTCCTACACTGCAGAAGATGGGAGGTGAGGAGTGGCAGGAGAGGATGCTTCTTCACCAGCAGAGTCAAGCTGTGTGCAGTCACCCAGCAGCCACGGAGCCAGAATGGTAACCAGAGGACGGGAACCTCACGGGTGCGTGCTGTTGGACAGTTGATCAGGTCTGTCCAGATTGAAATTGTTGGGCAATGTAGCAGAAAAGTTAAATATCTAGATTGAGTAGTTATTATAGTGAAGAGTCATGGTCTCTTCCCCAGCTATGAGCCCTAAGCCACTGTGGGCCTCTGAGCCCCTAGAGTGAGGGAGAGACTGGAGCCCCTTGGGAAATGACCCTACCACCTTCTACATGTGTGCCATGCATCTCATCTCCCACCCCCAACATTCCCCAAATGTCCCCCAAATCACAGATATTCACTGGTGGGACCAACTCTGGAAAAAAGGGAAACACTACCTTTTCTGGGAATTTTTATAGAATGATTCCGAACATAGGTTGATGCCCAAAGACCAGGACTGTTACATGACCTGCCCAACAGTTGGAGTAGGGGCTTTGGAAGGTGTGGAAATAGAAGAAGCCTTGTCCTACATTTAACAGTTTGTTCACTGAGACCAGAGAGTCATCCTGTGCTCATTTCCCCAGGTCAAGAATGTGGAATGGAAATACTCATATTAGCACTGGTGGAATTCCCACTTTGGTTTCTGAACTTTGGTCTGATGTTTATTAGGAAAGAGGAGACCAAAGAGAGGCCTTTGGGACCATGCCCTTCCTCAGACTAAATCAGAGGCCATGCAACATCCTTGGAGGGATGGGAGAGATTAGTAAGATTGTGAAGCTCTGCAGAGAGGCAGAGTGGGTTATTCCAACCATTGTTCATTTTACTAGGCTGGTCTACTGTGGATACCAGATGGGTCACGGAGACTCACCCTGACTTTCACAAACTTCATGAGATGAAGACGCAACTGCATCTGTGATTCTGTCTCTGGATTGCCCTGTGGAGGCAAACTGCCAGGTGGAACCCTGCAGCCCACTGGGAACAAACCTTTTCCCTGAGGTACTGCTTCTGAAGGAAGGTCTATGACCAGCAAAGTCAACAATACAAGCTTAGAGCCACATTAGATCATCACTGATGAAAGCAGACTAGACAACTGTCAAGATGGGCCATCTCTTAAGAAAGGAGATTTGGTAAACATACTGAAAAATATCCTAGCCACAAAAGACAGCAGACACACAGACATACTGAGCTGGTGAGTGGCTGAGGGGAGAATTGCCTGCATCACCTGTTGGTTTTAAATTATCGAGTGCCTGGGCAGCCACGCACCCCAGTCGCTATTTTGACTATAACCTCCCTCATAGAGAGAAGTGAATTCTCTTTCTTACCCCAACAGAGCTGAACTTGATTGGTCATTCGGACACAGTCACTGAATGGAAGTAGAAGACCCATGGCAATGATCCATGAGCAAAACTTCTCTGCTACCCCGGGACACCCATTCTCCTGTTGGCCACACAGCTTCTGCAGCAGAGCTCACTCTGCAGATGAAAATGGTCATTAGGAGGTCGCAGTGGCAGGTCACTCGGCTCAGAAGTCTCCCAGAGGAGCGAGGTCTGGTAAGCACAGCCAGTGGGCATCACCATTGCCAAGGCTACTGATATGTGCACAAAGCAACACGGAGGGGCACAGAGAAAACTCTGTGGGCCAAGGCCTGGGATACCACATGGAAAAGGGCAGCCTTGGTTTGCTCTCCCATCCCCCCAAATACCTCCTGCCTCCCTGGGGGATGGGCCAGGTGATGGGCTGTACATCTTCCTTCTGAAGAAGCACCCAGCCTTTTGGATTTCATGGGTGACCTTCCTTCTCTTTTTGTTTACGTGCTGACGGTGCTCTGAGGGAGCCCTTAGCAACCACCATTTGGGCAAAGAAAGGTCAGAGACTGACAGTCACAGGTGGCCATGCGGAGGGGCAGGAAATGAGAGACTGAGAAGAGATGAGAGCTGGCCAGCAAATGTGTTACCCTGAGGAGGAGCATGCTAGAGAGAAACACAGGTTTCTCACCTGCTCCTCAGAACCATAGCCCTAGGGTAGGTGCAAATTTCTGTTTCCTACGATTTCCTTAGTAGAGACAAGACAAAAAGACATAATGAGATGAGAACACAGACCAAGGACCCCAGAGGACCTGGGTCCACCAAGTTCTCACATAGGATGTGAGGAATAGTTCACATAGTGCAAACCTCTAAATGGACTATCATAGACTCAAAAACTATGTCAGTAAGCATGTATAATAGCAGGGAAAATCGAAAACATAAGAAAGTGAATATAGAGTGAAAAAAGAGAAGTAATTCTTTTTTTCAGTAAACTATTTTTTTGGTAGGCTGCATGCCCAAAGCAGGGTTTGAACTCACAACCTTGAGATCAAACCTGAGGTGAGATCAAGAGTCAGACACTTAACCAACTGAGACTCTCAGTTCCACCACCCTTTTCCTAAGGTATTAAGTAGAATCTCTCTCTCTCCTTTTTTTTTTTTTAAAGGAAACTCTACACCTAACATGGGGCTGAACTCAGGACCCCAAGATCAAGAGTCACATGCTCTACAGACTGAGCCAACCAGTCCCCCTTACTAGTGGGACTTCTGTTGAGTAGTTCAACCAAGAGAACTATAATGCTATAATCCACATGAGAAAGGCAGGTGACTTTTTTTGTCTATAAGGAATCGAAGGGAACTTGCTCACTCTATTTGGGGCCAACAGTGTAAAGACGCCCTATACTCTGAATCCCTGGGTCTCCCATCGTCCAACACAGCTTTCCCTTCCTTGTAATACCATGAACACGGTTGGCACTCTCCGAACACAATAACTGCCTTCGTGTTCAGAAACGCAAGGCCCCACGTTCACGCCGGGCAGTGGCAGTCTAACCAACCCAGACGGCCTTGAGCTGATTGTCTTTAGCTCTACAACAAGCAGAGCTCCGGCTATGCCGGGTACCACTAGTAGTGGAAAGGGAGCTGCTGGCCCAATGCGGCTCCAGACTCGTGAGGTTGCATTTGCTTTCGCACCTGGGCAACTGGTGCACAGGGCAGAGGTGGGGCAGCAGTGCCCCCTGTCATCCAGGAGGCCAGGGGGAGGCCACAGAGGTAGGAAGTGGAAGGACTGTCTGAGTGGTCACCGTGCTGCTCTGGACTTCCTGCTGAGGCACCGTGCTCCCCACGTGGATGTAATTCTGTGTAAGGACACAAAGCTGTTGTGCAGACAGGACCTCTGTCTCATTGCATACTGCGGGGAGGGATCCTTTTACTTGAGTATAAAGAGAGACCCTAGTGAGTAGTGCTTAAGCATAACTGCAGAACTTATTAAAAGCTCCCTTTTCTCCAGAATGTGGTCCATTCCCCTGAAAATGGAAGGACTATTTTCAGGCCACTGCAACTCTGGCAAACAGACAATCCCACTTCCGGTGGGTGCAGGGCACGTGGACACTGAGCGGGTGACAGAAGGGAGGCAGCCGTTCTCCTATCCAATCCACACCTCCAGGCACATCCTTGAGAAGCAGGAAGGCCAGTATTTCCCCTCTCTCTCATCCACAGTGGCGCAGGTGTCCAAGGATGACCTTCTCCCGCATGGTTAGCAACGTCCGACAGCATCTGCTAACCGCCAGGAACTGGTTTCAGTCTTGAGCTGCATGAATTTCACCACCTGAAAGGTGTGGCTGTGACATACTTAGAAAAACTACCCTTAGGGCCACAGCTTATTTGGATACTGTGCCAAGCAAGGGGATAAAAGCTTTGGACAAATTAATGTGTCCCAGTTAGCATAAACAAATGGAAGGAAGGAAGGCAGGAAGGAAGGAAGGAAGGAAGGAAGGAACGAACGAACGAACGAACGAACGAACGAACGAACGACGGAAGGAACGACGGAAGGAAGGAAGGAAGGGGCGTGGGTGGGAGGTAGGCGAGCGAGAAGGGCGGGAGAAAGAGAGAGAGAGAGAGAAAGGAAGGAAGAAGGGAAGAACGAAGGAAAGAAAGGAAAGAAAGAGGAAGGACGGGAGGGAGGGGCGTGGGTGGGAGGTAGGATAGAGAGAAGGGAGGGAGAAAGAGAGAAAAGAAAGAAGAAAGAAACAATGAATGAAAGAAAGAAAGGAGGGAAGAAGAAGGAATAGAGGAAGGATGGGAGGGAGGGGCGTGGGTTGGAGGTAGGCGAGAGAGAAGGGAGGGAGAAAGAGAGAGAGAGAAAGGAAAGAAGGAAAGAACGAAGGAAAGAAAGGAAAGAAAGAGGAAGGACGGGAGGGAGGGGGGGTGGGAGGTAGGAGAGAGAGAAGGGAGGGAGAAAGAGAGAAAAGAAAGAAGAAAGAAAAAAAGAATGAAAGAAAGAAAGGAGGAAAGAAGAAGGAAGAGAGGAAGGACGGGAGGGAGGGGCGTGGGTGGGAGGTAGGAGAGAGAGAAGGGAGGGAGAAAGAGAGAAAAAGAAGAAACAAAGAATGAAAGAAAGAAAGAAGGAAAGAAGAAGGAAGAGAGGGAGCGAGGGAGGGAGGGGAAGCAAAGGAAAGGGAAGGACAGGAAAGAAACCCAAGATGTATGCATAATATGATGCAGACAATCGGTATGGAGACATGCAGGTGATAGCCGGTTAGGTCTAGCAGGTAAAGACAGGAGAGGATATGGGGTGCTAAACCAGGAGAGACAAGTAGTGTGAGCCAAGAGTGTCTACACTGTTGGCCAGCAGTGTTGGGCTGCCCCGGTTTAGCAGGCCCGTTGGGCTTAGTCGGGTCCCCTGAACCTGCGGCGTTCCTGGGGTGGACAGAGCTCACTCCCCAAAACTCTTCCTGAGGTAGCAGCTTCAACCTGGCTCAGTCACTCCCCACTTAGACTGGCTGCCTGAGGGGGTCCCGGGCGACCATAATCAAGGCTCTTGGGTGTCTCTTACTGGAGGAAATCTCAACCCGTCCTGCACTGCCTTGCCTGACAGGGCAGTCCAGATTCTCCAGGTGTGTCTTCAGGGGGAAGAATTGGCACATTTGGGCAGACTAGCCCTTGCAATTAGGCCGTGTTCTGGTCCCCCAGTAGCTCACTACTAGAACTCAGCCTGTCCCTACAGATGCCCTGGTTCAGATTCCAGGCTCCCCTGACCTGTGTCTCCCACACATGTGCAGTGTGTACTCTGTTAGCTGGCCTTTGGCTCTTGGGGCCTGTAAGGCTCAGGCTGGTCCCTGAAAGCTGCATAGCCTCCAGAGGGGACAGTGCCCAGTGCCCCCCAAATCTTCCTGAGGGCAGCTTTAAACGGGGGACTACCAGTCCCTGTTTGGACTGACTGCCTGATAGTGGCCTGGGCTGACCAGTAAGCAAGTCTCTCAGTGAAGGAGACCCTAGCCAGGGCCTGGGCTGATGCAGGCAGGGCACTACCATTTCCTCCATCTCGGCCTTCAGGGGGACCATGCCCACTTGTGCCGAGTAGAGCTTCCAATTAGGCACAAACTTGGTCCGGCAAGAGCTGAATCCTGTGATCAGGACTCCCAGACCCTTGCCAGTTCCAGATCCCTCCCGATACTGGTCTGCACAGCTGCACATGCACAGCATGTAGTCCTTCTGCAGACCTTGGGCACTGGGGCCCTCCGGGCCTGGGGAGTCAGTGCTTGTCCCCAGATGCTTGCACAGTGTAGAGGATGGGAGAGCCCCCCACTCCCAATCATTCTGAGGCAGCAGGTGCCAACTGGTGGCCCTCAGGCATCAGCTGAAGCTGTTACCCCTGAGTCTGCATTGTGTGAAGGGAGGTCTCAGTTCCTGGATCCTCCAGGAGAAGATCCATGCAGGGATCTGATCCGTGCTTGAATCGAGGCAGTCAGCAGGGATGTAGCAAGCACCAAACCCCTAATTAAAGTGGAAGTCCACTCTCAAGGTGGGAGGATGGGGAAGTTCTGGGAGGTGGGACTGATGTAGGAAAGAACGTTAGGGGTCAAATCCAATGGCCAAGAAAGAATTCTTGAGACCTCTTTGGTGCAAAAAGGCGGTTTTATGAAAGCTCAGGAAGAGCTGCACTGGGGTCATGAGGAGTGGCCCATTATATACTTTCAAGTTGGGAGGGGGTTAGGGATAGGGTGAGTCTCTAAGGAACTTTGGAAGCAAGGTTTCCAGGACCTTGAGGGAGCTAACTATTGTTGGGAAAAGGTCATTTATTACCAGCTAATAAAACCTGAGTCATGAGAACCTTCAGATGTATATCGGTGGGCCATCTGCTTGGGGTGTGATTACCAACACATATCTTGGGGGGTTTAGAGATAAAGGGAGTTTCCGAAGGAAGTTTTATATACTAAAGCTGGACCTACGGGATCTGGGGGTTGGGGGTGCTTTCGGGATAGGGTTGCCTTTCCCCCTTAGCAGAGTATCAATAGAGGCAGTTGAGTCCCTAGAGGAATGTCCCTCTCCCTGTTTCAAGGGTTGATCAGTGGGCTGTAGGTATAAGGAAATTTAATAATTTTTCTTCTGCCTTTGTTCCCCACATCAGTGCTGGCCCCCGAGGTTGCTTTGGGATTAGATATCACAGGGTCTCTCGGGGCTGGAGTAGCTGTGAGGGACAGGGGTGTTCTCTCTAATAGAGGCTGCTTGGATCATGTGGGAGACTCCTCCCACAGGCTGGGAGGTGGAGTTTTTGACTCTACAAGATTTCTACCTGAGTAGAGCTCCTGGTTTCCTCCATCCCTGACTTCGTGGCAGGATCCATCCTTCCTGCAGCGTTTCTAGGTGCCTGTTTGGAGACAGCCCTGCTCTGGCTGTGAGGTGAGCAAACCCCAGGTCCTTGCACCGTGGAGCCTCCACTGGAGGCCGGAGCATGGTGCGGTGCGGGCACAGCCGGTGAGTTTCTTCCTACCATGGGGCCCAAGCAACCCAATGGAGAGGGACTTGTGGTGAGCAAGAATGGATGAAGACCCCCGAGAATGGGAAATGTGTGACTTCAGCCTGAGAGGCCACCAGCTTCCCCTGGAGCTCACCTGCTTGCAGGGCAGCACAGAGCAGGTGGGAGGGCCTCCGGCCCCAGATTTGGGGAGCACTATCCCCAGCTCATTCCCTGAGAATCACATTGAGGCAGCAGCTGCAAATCCTTATTTGGACTTGTAGCCTAATCGGGTCCAGGGCTCTTCCAGAACCAGGGAACCCAGAGGACTCTTCTTGGAAGAATCACCTTCCAGCCAACTAGCACCGCCCTGGGAATATATTCTAGTCTCTTCCAGCTGTGCCTTTGGGAAACCTATGCTCATTTCTGCAGGTTATGCCTTGAAGTTAGACATACCCCTTATCCGTGTAGAAACGGAGCCTATGACCTGGACACTCGCCTTGTTCCAGATCCCAGGCAACCCTGAACCGCTAGGCCCACAGGCACAGTCCATGCACGGTACGTCTGGACCGGTTGCCTGATTGGGGACCAGGTGTCTCCCTTGCCAGACAGCCCAGCTGTCTCTTATTGGAGGAATTGCCAGCCAGTGGCCCTTCCTTGCCCTGGCTAGTCCAGTATCCTCCAGCTGTGCCTAAGGTGAGCCGAGGCTGTGTTGTGCATAGAAGGCACGTGACTGTAAAAACCCCTTGTACCCCGAGCGCCAGTTCCTGGATCCAGTGTCTGCAAACCCTTGCCCTGTTCCAGATACCTGGGAACCCTGCACTGAGCAGCCCTGCATGTGCAGGGCACACTCCTTCAGCAGGTCTTGGGCAGCTGGGGCCTGGCCCCAAGCAACTGCCCAGTATGCTTGGTAGGGGGAGCCCAGCCCCAGAATCTTTGTGAGGTAGCAGTTTTATTTTTTATTTTTTCAGTTTAATCAATTGCTAAATTGAAGTATCATTGATACACATTGTCTTCTAGTTTGAGGTGGATCAACATCAGAGTGATCCAGTAGTTTTATACAATACGAAATGATCCTTAGGGTAAGTCTAGTTACCATCTGTCATCTTACAAAGTGACTGGAATTATATTGACCATAATCCCTATGTGTATATTCCATCCCCATGGCCTATTTATTTTATAACTCGAAGTTTGTACCGCTTAATCCCCTCACCTGTATCATCTGCCCCTGACCCCTTCTTCCCCCTCTGGTAAACAACAGCTTGCTTCCTGCCTCTATGAGTCTGGTTCTGCTTGCTTTTGTTTCACTGTTTTGTTTTTTAGACTCCACATATAAGTGAAATCCTAGTAGATTTGTTTTTCTGTGATTCATTTCACTTAGCATAATACTCTTAGGTCCATTCAAGTTGTTGCAAAAGTTAAGATTGCATTCATTTTTCCGGCTGAGTTATATTCCTTATGTATACACACCTCATCTTCTTTATACATTTATCAACAGCCACTTAGGGTTGCATCAGTATCTTGGTCCTTGTAAATAATGCTGCCAGAAACACAAGGATGTGTGTATCTTTCCGGATGGGTGTTTTTTTGTTTTCTTCATGTATATACCCAGAAGTGGATTTGCTGGGCCATACAGTATTTCTATGTTTAATTTTTTGAGGACCTTCCATAGTGGCTGAACCAATGCACATTCCCAGCAACAGTGCACGAGGGTTCCATTTTCTCCACATCCCCGCCAACACTTGTTATTTTTTGTCTTTTTGGTAATAGCCACTCTGACAGGTAGGAAGTCCTATCTCATTGTGGTTTTGATACCTGATGATCAGCGATGTTGAACAGCTTTTCGGAAGCCTGTTGGCCACCTGTGTTTTCTTTGGGAAAGAGTCGATTCAAGTCTTCTACCCATGTTTAAATCAGGTTATTTGTGGTTTTGGCATGAAGTGGTATATGTTCGTTACATATTCTCAGTATTAACTCTCACTGGATGCACCTTTTGCATATGTTTTCTCCCATTCACTGGGTTGCCTTTTCCTTACGTTGTAGGTTTCCTTTATTTTGCAAAAGCTGTTCAGTTTGCTATTAAGGCACTTGTTTATTTTAGCTTCTGTGGCCCTTGCCTGAGGGGACTGGTCCAAAAAGTATATTGCTGAGACCAATGTCAGAGAGCTTCCTGACTATGTTTTCTTCTAGGAGTGTTATGGCTTCAGTCTTAACAGTCAAGTTTGTAATTGATTTTGAGTTTATTTTTGTGTATGCCGGAAGACAGTAGTCCAGTTTCAGTCTTACGCATGTCCAGTCTTTCCAGCACCCTTAATTGAAGACACTGTATCATCTGCCCCCGACCCCTTCTTCCCCCTCTGGTAACCAACAGCTTGCTTCCTGCATCTATGAGTCCTTCCCCCCTTGTATGGACTTGCCTCCTTTGTCATCAGTTGATGGACCTTTATATGCATGGCTTCTCCTGGGCTCTCTGTTCGATTCCATTCACCTGTAGGTCTGAGTGCCCTACTGTTTTGATTATTAGAGTTTCGTAGTAGAGTTTGAAATCAGGCAATGTGATACCTCCGTGGAGGCTGCAGTTTTCAACTGGCCAGAGTTAGAACCCGTTTGGACCCACTCTGGATGGGGTCCCGGGCTTGACCAGCAGTAAAGGCTCCCCAGTGTGTCTTGCTGGAAGATGCCCTACCCAGCCTGTCTGGCTCTGTCCTGGCAAGATTGGTTTCTCTATCTCTGCCCTCAAAGGAAAACTGTGTAATTCGAGTTTGGAATGAGGCAGGTGGCCTTGTGCCCCCAGAAGCCTGCTCCGGTGACCGGCCTCTCCCGTGTGCATGCGCAGTAAGAACCCCATCAGCCAGGCTTGGGCAGGCCTAGGTAGCTCAGGCTGCCTCCCAACCACCTGCATACCTTCCAGGGTAGAGGGAGTCCACCCCCACATTTTTCGGAAGCAGCTTTTAAGTGGTGACAGTCAGGCTGATGGGGTCCAAGGCTTCCCACACTCAGTATTCCCAGGTGTCTCATATGGGGCTGGGGCTGCTTTTGTCAGGTGCCTGCTCCATCCTGGCAAAGCAGCGCAGACACTCGTGGTTCTACTGTAGGGGAAAAGATGAGCATTTGTGTAGCTTAGTGCTGGGACGTCAGCGTATGTCGAGTACCCCGTCGATCTCATGGTTAATTTTGGTGTGTGGGCCCCACCACCCCGGTGACCAGGGACCAGCCCCGGCTCCAGGGGCCTGCAGTGCCCTCAGTGCCTCGGGTGAGCTGAGAGGAGAGCGCTGCCCATGCGCCAGCTTGGGGCAGAGTAGCCAGTGATGTGGAACAGGACTAGCATGGGGAGAGTTCGCCTGAATGCGGGGCTTGAGGTTCCTTGACTATGACCCTGTAGCATCCAGTCAGGACGAGAGTGACCTGGGGGCAGCGAGAACAGGATCAGCAGTCAGCAGGACTGAGAGTCTAGACAGACTTTGAAACACAAGGGAGTCCCCCAACAGAAGGGGGATCCTGCGATGCCTTGGGTTCTTCCAGGTCAGAAGGCCATAGTGGGCCCAGTGATCCCAGGCCCACCCAGACTTGAGGGAGGGCCAGGCTGCACAGTGCAGATCCTGACCCAGGCAGCCTGTTCTGGGCTCCCGCAGTTGGGGCTCCCCCCACCCAACCTCCTCAATGCTCCCCAAGGCCAGAGGTTGGGATGCAGGTGGTGGGAAGTAAGGTCTTCTCCTTGGGGAGACTCAGAGCCTCCTACTACGGCTTGATGAAGGGAGGGAAAGTTCTTCTCTACCCTCAAGGTCTTAGCAGGACTCAGAATTAAAATGGCACGAGTCAGATTAATAGGACAGTGATTGGGGGCCCACTAATGCAACTGAGACCCAAAGAAGGGACCAAGGCAGGCAGTTTTACCCATTTTATACAGAGTGACAATAAATCTGTGAGGCATTGACAGGACAAAGAACCCTGAGCTTTGGGAGCTTGGATTAGTAAGGAAGTCTAGACAGAGTTTGGGCTGGAGCAGTACATGGTAAAAAGTAACAGGGGTTGTTTCTAAAGCCTTTTGGGCTCTAAATTCCCCAGCTCTGGGGATAAGGCAGTCTCTTCACGTCCTGCTTCAGAGAGGGTACCTGTTCCATGCGAGATGTATTTCCTGCTTTCCGGGGAAGGTCTAAGTGTCCTTGCACAGGCTGAGTCCTAAGTGACTTGTACGGAAAATATTCAGTATGCCGGGGCACCTGGCTGGCTGTCAGTGGAGTGTGGGACTCTGCATCTTGAGGTCATGAGTTTGAGACCCAGGTAGGGTGTAGGGATTGCTTAAAACTAAAATCAGTATACCAAAATGGCACATTTTGGGGGCAGCCTGTCCTTGGCCTCTACAATGAACTGGGGAGATTTCCTGGTCTGCACAGGATCCCTGGAGGTTGTCCGTGGGAGACGTGGGTGCGGTCTCCTTAGCTGTGTTCAAGCAAATGGGCAAACAGGTGAGCAGACGGCGGCTCCTGCGGCCCTCGTCCTGTCCCTGTCCTCCTTCCCCCATGCCCAGGACCAAGACTGGGGCTGTCTCTGCCCCTCTGCACAGCTGTCCTGCTGTGGGCCCCCAAGGGAAGCTCACCCCTTCCAAGTTGATGTGCAAAGGATGGGTGGGGACCCCAGACACACAGTGGGACCTCTTCAGGCCCTGCCTCTTTTCGCCTGTGGGACCCTGGGGGAAATGTCATGGCAGAAGGGGGAGCTAGGAACTGGGTCCCAGCCCTAGCTCTGCCAGACTTGCTGCGTGGGCTTCGGGGTAGTCATTCATCCTACTGGCCGGGACTCTCTTTGCTTTCCTTTTCTTTTTTTTCCGCCTGAGTTTCACGGGAAGAATTAGCCATTGATGAGTTGCATGTAACAGCCAGTGCTCAGACACCAAGTGCCCTCCCTAATGACCATCGTCCAATTATCCTTCCCCCCCACCCATCTCCCCTCCATCAGCCCTCAGTTTGTGTCCTCGAAGTCAGCCTCTCTGATGGTTTGCATCCCTCTCATTTTCACCTGATTTCGTTTTTCCTTCCCTTCCCCTATGTTCATCTGTTATGTCCCTTTTCTTCACTAAGTGAGGAGGCTAGACTTGCTGGCCATTAGTCATTTCTAGGGCTGCCTCCAGGCTTGGCTGGAGCCTGGAGGGGGCTGGGGTTGCCCCAATACCACATGCCTCAGGGCTCCAGGGCCCTGTCTGCTCCCTCCCCCCACACCCTCCACCCCATTTACCTGCAGCTCCCCCAGCAAGAGAGGTCAGGCTCCCTCTCCCACAGGGCGGATGGCTCCTGGGCCAAACCCCTTCCTGGCCACACCGCCTGCTGCCTCTTCCTGCACACCTCCCTCCCTCCGTCTTCCCTGTCCTCCTTCCCTCCATCTCAGCCCAGGACTCCCAGTTGCTCTTCCATGGAGATTTCTGGATCTGGACTCCTGACCACAGACCTCCTGACACCCCCGCGCCCACATTACACATTCTGTGTCTCCGGTGTATTGGGATGGCCATGGGTAAGTCAGACCACTGTCCCTTCGGGCTAGTCCCCACCAAGGCTGACCGCCACCTAGCTTGCTCATGGCCTTCAGCCACCAGCATCCCCTGTGTTCTCTGAGACAGACTGCTGGGGGCAGCTTGGACCCTGCCCCTGCCCCTATAGTGAGGCCCCTCCAGTAGGCCTGCTCCTTAGATCCCCACCTGCACTCCTCCCAAGGTAGAATGTCCTCGACATCCCATTTTACCTGCGGCCTTTGCTCAAACTCTCCTGACTTCTGGGAAACCTCGCCTTCCAAATAGAAAAATCCCGTGTTCCCCTTCCTGTTCCCTGGCTTCTGGTTTTCCAATCCCTCCTCTTCTATGTCTCTCAGAACCTGGTGTTTGTCCTTCTTCTGTCCCTGAGATTCCAGATCCTTCCAGACATTCCTGGCCAGTATCTCAGTATGTCCCTGTTGGTTTTCCTCTGCCTGTCAGGTCAGGAATCTATTCGTAACATTCAGTCCTTTATAGAAAATAAAGGGCTTTCGCACTCATCACCGTGTCGCTGTTCTAATGTCTGGCCTTTGGGTCCCGCTCCCTCACCACTTACTTAACTCTTTGAGAGGGGGCTCCTCCTGTGCACTCAGCCTTGGGTGATAAGCTTTGCATAGGAGGTGTCTGATGAACTTTTACAGAGTAATACGTGACTGCCTTGGTCTCGATGGCACCACGCTTAGAAGGTTACTTCCTGTAATGAAGAGGCGGTGCAGCCCAGGAGAGTGCAGAGAAGGAAAGAAGGGAGGTGGGAGGAGTGCTGGACAGGGATGTGGGGAGACCCCTGTGGGTGAGTAGCAGGGAGCATGCTGCCCCTTGTGGCCCACCCGCGGCAGGACAGCCGGAGGCATTCCTGGGATCCCAATGCTCCAGTTTGTGCTCTCAAGACCCTTCCTTCCACGCTTGAAAAATTGTTGAAGATGTCAAAGAGCAGTTCATTACGTGGGTTACATGTATTCATATCTACAATATTAGAATTTTTAAGGTTTAAAATACTTATTAATTCACTTAAAGTAGTATTGGCAAACCCACCTTAACACAGGTTTGTCTGTTTAATTTTAATTTTAGTAGAGATCATACAGTGCAAAATGGGTTTCTGTTGTAGAATTCAGAGATTCATCCCGTCCATACGACCCCAGTGCTCATCACAACAAGTGTCTTCCTTAAAACCCATCCCCTATCTTGCCTACCCCCCACCCACCTCCCTGCATCAACCGTCAGTTTATCTCTATCCTTAGGAGTCTCTTGTGCCCTCTATCTTTCTCTCATTTATTTTTCTTTTCCCCTTACCATATGTTCATCTGTTTCATTTCTTAAATTCCACATACATCTTATATTAACACAGGTTTAAAGTGAAAAATACTTATGTATTTTTAAAAAGCTAGTGAGAAGAGTGATTTTTTTACATTTTTGCACACCTCTTTTTTTTTACTTGTATTTTTTAGTTTTATTTATTTATTTATTTATTTATTTATTTATTTATTTATTTATTTTTAAAGATTTTATTTACTTATTCATGAAAGAGAGAGAGAGAGGCAGAGGGAGAAGCAGACTTCCCGCAAAGCGGGGACCCCGATGCGGGACTCGATCCCAGGACTCCGGGATCATGACCTGAGCCGAAGGCAGACACTTAACCATCTGAGCCACCCAGGCGCCCTAGTTTTATTTAAATTCAAGTTAGCTAACATATAGTGTATTGTTAATTTGAGGGTAGAATTTAGTGATTCATCATTTGCATATAACCCCCAGTGCTCATGACATCAAGGGCCCTCCTTAATGCCCATCCACCAATTACCCCGTCCCCCCACCCACTTCCCTTCCCCTCCAGCAACCCTCAGTTTGTTCTCTGTAGGTAAGGGTCTCTGATCGTTTGTCTCCCTCTCTGTTTTTAGCCTATTTTATTTTTCCTTCCCTCCCCTAAGTTCATCAGTTCTGTATCTTAAATTCCTCATATGAGTGAAATCTGATGGTATTTGTCTTTCTCTGAATGACTTCATTCACTTAGCATAATACACTCCAGTTCCATCCACAGTGTGGCAAGGGGCAAGATTTCCTTCCTGTTGATGGCTGAGGAATATCCATTGTGTATCTATACCAAGTCTTCTTGATCTATTCATCAGTCGATGGACATCAGGGCTCTTTCCATAGTTTGGCTCTTGTGGACATTGGGGTGCATGTGCCCGTTCTAATCACTACATTTCTGTCCTTTGGATACATCCCTAGTAGTGCAATTGCTGGGTCATAGGGTAGTTCTAGTTTTAATTTCTGAGGAACCTTCATACTATCCAGAGTGGCGGCACCAGTTGACATTCCCACCTGCAGCGTAAGAGGGTTCCCCTTTCTCTGCATCCTCGCTAACATATGTTGTTTCCTGAGCTGTTCACTTTAGCCATCTGACCGGTGTGAGGTGGTATCTCATTATGGTTTTGATTTGTATTACTCTGATGAAGAGCGATATTGAGCATTGTTTTATGTGTCTGTTAGCCATTTATGTGTTCCTTGCGGATTTGTCTGTTCATGTCTTCTGGCAATTTCTTGACTGGATTTTTGGGATTTGGAGGTTGAGTTTGATGAGTTCTTCATAGATTTTGGAGACTAGACCTTTATCTGATAGGTGAGTTGCAAATGTCTTCTCCCATTGTGGAGGCTGCTTTTAGTTTTGTTGATTGTTTCTTTTGCTGTGCAAAAGCTTTTTTTCCCCTGAGGATGTCCCAATGGTTCATGTTTGGTTTTGTTTCCCTTGCATCTGGAGACGTGTCTAGGAAGAAGTTGTTGTGGCCAAGGTCAAAGAGTGTGTTGTTTGTATTCTCCTCTAGGATTTTGGTGGATTCCTTGCTCACATTTAGGTCTTTCATGCATTTTGAGTTTATTTTTGTGTTTGGTGTAAGAAAGTGGTCCGGGTTCATTTTCTGCATGTGGCTGTCTAATTTTCCCAACACCATCTGTTGAAGAGACTGTCTTTTTTTCCATTGGCTATTCCTTCCCCCTTTGTCAAAGATTAGTTGACCGTAGAGTTGAGGGTCAATTCCTGGGCCCTCTATTCTGCTCCATTGATCTAGTTGTCTGGTTTTGTGCGAGTTCCATACTGTCTTGGTGATGACAGCTTTGAAATAGAGCTTAAAGTCCGGAATGGTGATGCCTCCGGTGTTGGTTCTCTTTTTCAACACTCTGTTGGCCTTTAGGAGTCTTTTCTTTTTCTGCACAAATTTTAGGATTGTTTGTTCCAGCTCCCTGAAAAATGTTGATGGTATTTTGATAGGGATTGCTTTGAATGTGTAGATTCTTTGGGTAGCATAGGTATTTTCACAATACTTGTTCTTCCACTCCATGAGCATGGAATATTTTTCCGTTTCTTTGTGTCTTCCTCTACTTCTTTCCTAAGTGTTCTATAATTTTCAGAGTATAGATCCTTTACCTCTTTCATTAGGTTCAATCCTAGGTATCCCATGTTTTTCGGGGCAATTGTAAGTGGAATCGATTCCTTGATTTCTCTTTCTTCTGCCTCATGGTTAGTGTACAGGAATGCAACTGCCTTTGTGCATTGGTTTGATATCCTGAGATTTTGCAGAATTGCTGTATCGGTTCTAGCAGTTTTTGGGTGGAGTCTTTTGGGTTTTCCACATAGAATACCTTGTCATCTGCAAAGAGTGCGAGATTGACTTCTTTGTTGCCACTTTGCTTTTATAGCTTTTTGTTCTCTGATTGCTGAGGGTAGGATTGCCAGTAGAATGTTGAACAACAGTGGTGAGAGTGGACATCCCTGTCGTGTTGCTGACCGTGGGGGAGAAGCTCTCTGTTTCTTTCTGATGGGGATGATATTTGCTGTGGTCTTTCATGATATTGGGGTATTTTTTCTTTCCCTACATGGTGCATTGTTTTTATCAAGAAAGGATGCTGTATTTTGTCAAATGCATTTCCTGCGTCTGTTGAGAAGATCATATGGTTCTTGTCCTTTCTTTTATTAGTGTGGTGTATCCCATTGGATTGATTTACAGATGTGAACCACCCCTGCATCCCAGGAATAAGTCCCCCTTGGCTGTGATGAATAATCCTTTGAATGTACTGTTGGATCCTATTAGCGATGATCTTGGGGAGCAGGTTTGCATCCATGTTCATCTGGGATATTGGTCTGGAATTCTCCTTTATGGTGGTGTCTTTGTCTGGTTTTGGGATCAAGGTAATGCTGACCTCATAGAATGAGTCTGGAAGTTTTCCTTCCGTTTCTATTTGGTGGAACAGTTTCAGAAGAATAGGTATTAATTCTTCTTTAAATATTTGGTAGAATTCCCCTGGAAAGCCATCAGGCCCAAGACTGGTTTGTTGGGAGGGTTTGGATTCCGTTGCTTTGCTGGTTACGGGTCTGGTTTGGTTTTCTATTTCTTCCTGTTTCAATTTTGGTAGCTTATAGATTTCTAGGAATGCATCCATTTCTTCCAGATTACCTAATTTGTTGGCATTTCATTGCAAATAATATTCTCTTACGATTGTCTGTGCTTTTTCCATGTTGGTTGAGAGCTCTCCTTTTTCATTCACTTTTTTTTTTTGTGGGGGGGGGTCTTTCTCTTTTCTTATTGATAAGTCTGGCTAGGGTTTGATCCATCTTCCTAACTCTTTCAGTGAACCAGCTCTTAGTTTCATTGATCTGTTCTACTTTTTTTTAAATTTCTATATCATTGATTTCCACTCTAATCTTTATTATTTCTCTTCACCTGCTGGATTTAGGCTTTATTTGCTGTTCTTTCTTTAGCTCCTTTAGGTTTAAGGTCAGGTCGTGTGTTGGAGAATATAACTTGTTTCTTGAGGAAGGCCTGTATTGCCATATACATCCCTTTAGGACCGCCTTTGCTGCATCCCAAAGGCTCTGAGTTGTCCCGCTTCCATTTTCATTTGCTTCCATGTATTTTTTGATTCTTCTTTAATCTCCTGGTTCTCCATTCATTCTTCAGTAGGATGCTCTTTAACCTCCACGTATTCGTGGTCCTTCCACATTTTTCTTGTGGTTAACTTCAAGATTCATAGCGCTGTAGTCTAAAGATATGCATGGTATGATGTCAATCTCTTTGTACTGGTGAGACCTAATTTCTCACCCAGTATGTGATCTATTCTGGAGAATGTTCTAGGTACACTCCAAAAGTATGTGTTTCCTGCTGTTTTAGGGGGCAATGCTCTGAATATCTCTGCACAGTCCCACTGGTCCCGTGTGTCATTCAAAGCCCTTGTTTCCTTGTTGATCTTCTGCTTAGATGATCCGTCCATTGCTGTGAGTGGGGTGTTAAAGTCCTCTACTAGTATTGTATTATTATCAATGAGTTTCTTTAATTTTGTTATTCATTGGTGTATATATTTGGCTGCTCCCAACTTAGGGATGTAAATACTTATAATTGTTAGATCTTTTGGTTGGATAGACCCTTTTATTATGATATAGTGTCCTTCTTCATCTCTTATAATAGGCTTTGGTTTAAAATCTAGTTTGTCTGGTATATAAGGATGGCCCCATCAGCTTTCTGTTCATGTCCATGAGTGTGATAAAGGATCCTCCATGCCCTCATTTTCAATCTGGATGTGTCTTTGGCTCCACAATGAGTTGCTTGTAAGCAGCATATAGATAGGTCTTGTTTTTTTTGTTTTTGTTTTTGTTTTTGTTTTTTAATGCATGCTGATAGCCTGTGTCTTTTGATTGGAGCACTGAGTCCATTTACATCAGAGTAAATTATTGAAAGGAATGAATTCAGTGCCATTGATTTACCTGCAAAGGTGCTGTTTCTCTAGATGGTCTCTGTTCCTTTCTAGATTTTTGTTACCTTTCGGCTCTCTCTCCACTCAAAGGATCCCCCAAAATATTTATTTTGGGGTTGGTTTAGTGTTCATAATCCTTAACTTTTTGTTTGTCCCGGAAATACTTTATCCTGTCCTTCTACTCTGAATGACAGGCTCCCTGGATGAAGTGTTCTTGACTGCGTAAGTTTCCCATTTAGCACATTGAATATATCATGCAGTGCTTTCTGGGCTGCCGGGTCTCTGGGGACACGTTTGCTGCTGGACTTATGTATCTATCCTTGTAGGTTAAGGCCCTCTTGTCCTGAGCTGCGTTCAGGATTTTCTCTTTATCGTTGAAATTTGGAAGCTTGACTATTATATGTCAAGATGGTGACATATTTTTATTGATTTTAGAGGGGTTTTCTGTGCCTCCTGGACTTGAGTACATGTTTCCTTCTCCCGGGTAGGGAAGTCCTCAGCTCCAATTTATTGAAATAAACCTTCTCCCCCTCTGTCCCTCTCCTCATCTTCTGGGACCCCTATTATCTGGATATTATTTCACTTTAGGGAAGTACTGAGTTCTCAAAATCTCCCCTCATGATCCAATACTTTTCTTTCTCTCTTTTTCAGCTTCCTTATTTTCCATTAGTATAGCTTGTATATCACTGACTTCCTCTTCTGGCTCATTCACTGTCCTTTTAATAGTCTTCATTGGGGACTGAATCTCTGTAATGGAATTTTTAATTTGGGCCCGTCTAGATTTGGGTTCTTTTATTTCTACAGTGAGGGATTCTCAAGTGTCTCCTATGCTTTTTTTTAGCCCATCTCGTATCTTTCTAACCATTGTTTTAAATTCTAGTTGAGATACTTGACTTATATCCATAGTGACTAAATCCCTGTTAGTGAGTACTACATCCTGTTCTTTCTTTTGGGGTGAATTTCTCCATCTCGTCATTGTGTCCAGAAAAGAAAAGAAGAAAGAAAAAAGAAAATACAATGAAAGGAATCAAACACACTAGAAAGATAGATAGATGATAGATAGATAGATAGATAGATAGATAGATAGATAGATAGATGATAGATAGATAAATGAAAAAATTAGAAAAACCTGAAAAAATAAAACACTAAAAAAAATAAACATACAGAGAATGCTACTTAGTGTTTCCCCTAGGAGCTGAGGCTTTGCAGCCCTCTCTGATCGCTAAACGTGACGGGACTGAGTGGTTTGTGCTGGCCTACAGGGGGAGGGCCCTGAGCACTGATCCTCAGGTGTACTTCAACTAGTGCAAATGCCCCTCTCCCAGTGGAGGCAGGCCTCAGTGTAAGCGGCTCTGGATTCCAGGATGTGGCGCTGTTTTACTCCCTGAAGGCTTGCGGCCCCAATGGGTGGGATGAATATGGCTGCACCCTGCTCCCTACCCAGGAGCTGAAAATTGGCCCCCCAGCTCTTCCGTGAGCCCTCACAGAAAAGCAGTCTGTCTTAGCTCCCCGGTTTCTGTCAGAACTCTGTGTTCACCTGCCAGTGATGAAGCGTTCCTATCCCAGGCCCGAGACTGAGTTCCAACTCCAGGTTCTATGGATTCCTGTGGCCCTGACCCACGCTGTACGTCCTGGGTGTTGGAGGGCTTGCCATGCTTCTGCTTTTTGCTGGACCCCTCCCAGGAAAGCCACCCCGCAACTGTGCTGGGATTTGTGGTTTAGGGCTACATAGAGCAGGAAGCCAGCACCTAGACTCGTGGTTTTCAGCCAGCCTTTCCCATCTGACGTCTGGGAACTCTGAAGCATTCAGGGCCCACCCGCTCTTCTTGTGACCCCTGGGATCCTGAGATCACGCTGTCACAGCGGGGACTCCACCCTGCTTCCCCACTTGAACACCTTTAAGTCCCCCACAGTAGGAGACTTCTAAAAGTTTCCATTTGTCAGTTCTTCGCTCATGAAAATTGCAGTAGCCTCCTTAAGCCGGGTGCCTCCCCTCTGCTGTATCCTCAGCCATATGCCCCTCACACTCATCCCCACCCGCGGCACTTGGGCTCGGAAGCTGCAGCAGGTGCCACAGGGGGAGCTGGGCCCAGTTCTTGCGCTGGTTCCAGATCTCGCTCTGGGGCTGGTGCTGTAGCTCCCAGAAGAGAAAGCATCGTCGGCCTGATGGGCTTCCCACGTCCCTTCTAAATAAAAGAAATTTTCCCACCACTCAATGCTGTCTGAGTCCATGAAGCAATCCCTGGGAGGTCTCCCCAGACTGCAGGCCATGGGCACAGGGATCTGGGACTACTCACTGCTCCCGGCCCAACCACAGTCGATGGAGGCTTGCTCTGCATGGCCCAAGCTGTTGCCTCCACAGGCCCTCACCAGGCACTCCCTGTCCTCCTCACCCCAGCATCTCTCTCGTTCTATTTCCCCCTCTGCCTCTCCCCCCTACTTCTTCTCTTTCCTCTCTCATAAGTAAATAAAACCCCCCTGAAAAGTAAAAGATTGAGCATGAAGGTGGACATTTTGAGCCTTTTAGACCTGGCTAGGAACACTCTCCTGTATGTATATCTTTGTCACCTTCCCCCTTGTGCTTATGGCTGCAGAGGTACATGATCTCCCAGGGAGGGAGAAGGCCCACGGTGCAGGGACTCTGGGGTCCTGAGTGACCACAGGAAGGCGCTCCATCTCCCATCTGAACAGCCACTCAGTGCTGTCATGTGGGGGAATCCATGGTGACATGCTACCGAAACTTGGGGAGATATTTGGTAATTCAGCGTAACGAAATATACCTGCTAAATGTTGAAATCACCAAGTTAACTTCAATAGTTATCAGCCTAGTAGCTTTAAAAATGACCAAAGGGGCACCTGGCTTCCTCAGTCAGTAGGACACGTGGCGCTGGATCTCGGGGTGGTGAGTTTGAGCCCCACATCGAACACAGAGTTTACTTAAAACACAAAACAAAAGAAAACAAAGCCCTTCCAAAGGACCCAAATCAATTAGGCTCCAACAATTGGGCTGGTCGGTGGTGGGATGGATCCTCTGGCCTGTTCATCAGCCACTGTGCCCTGAGCACTCAGATGAGGCAGGTGCTTCTCACCACCCGGGTTCTCCCTCTAGGAGCTCAGGGTCTAGAGGGAAGATGGACAAACATGAATGAAAAATGTGAATGAAAAGAGCAGTTGCTGCATAGGAAGAGAGCAGGGGCGACAGCTGGGTCCCGAGCTCCGGCACGTGAGGGGTCTGACAAGGCCGTGCTGAGGTGACATTGAGATTTCCTGAGGCAGGCCAAGGAGACACCCCAGCACAAATCCAAGTATATGCAGCCAGCAGAGGGCACCACGCTGCAGAGGAGTGGAGGCCCAAGTTGATGTTGCCAGAGTGGAGGTTAGAAAGGAGGCCAGGGTGGCTGGAGGAAGCTGAGGAGGAGAGCAGAGAGGGAGAGGAGGAGGGGCAGGGCCTGGGGCAGGTGGACAGTCTCAGCGCCCTGCTCCTAGTGCTGGGTCACACCACATCTCCCCACACTCGGTGGCTTTGCCCACCAACACTCACTGGGTCACAGTCTCCGGGGATCAGGACCCCAGCAGTGCTCAGCTGGGGGCTCCTACCAGAGCCTCTCAGGAGGTTGGGGCTGTTGACAACACCAAGGCAGGACCTGCTTCACTGAGAACCCGAGCTCACTTAGGGGTGTTGGCAGGATTCAGTCCACCTCGAAGGCCTGAGTTCTTCTGTCTGTTGTTGGCCCTCGGTGCTAGGCCACGTGCACATGCCTGCACCATGGTTCCACATAGGGGCTTGTTCCCCAGAGTGGGGATCTGAGAGAACACGGGTCAGGGTCAGAACGGGGCCAGGCACGGAGCTTTTATAACCGAATCTCGGAAGGGGCTTTGGGTCGTGTTGCCATGTTCTGTGGAATGGAAGTGAATCACTGCGTCCAGATCACACTCCAGGGGAGGGGGTTACACAAGGATGTGTACACAGGAGTTGGGGATCGGCGGGAGCCACTGAGGGGAGAAGGGGAAGACCCCTGCCAGGTCAGTGCCTTGCCCAGAATCAAGGACTGGTAAGAAGGCTGGACCAGGCACGAACCCAGCTCTTTGAATGTTCTCAAAGTTGGGGCCCTGGATGCACCTCACCATTCAGTGGGGGCTCTGGAAAAGGTCGTGTTGAAGTAAGTGGCTACAGACATGGAGACGGTGTGGGGGTGAGGGTGAGCATTGATATCCTACAGGAGGCATTCCAGCACGTTCTTGTCTGAGGAGGAGCCAGGTCATGGCAACCCACTGAGTGGCCCCCCCATCCACATCACACCCATTGGAAAGGAGGTAATGGCTCGCAGCGCAGGACAGGCAGACTCTAGGGGTAAGGGTGGATTCTGACCTTCAAGGGCCAAGGCTCCACCGCCTTCTTTAGGGTTTGCTCTGGCACTTAGGAAGCCTAAGATCTTGGGAAGCTATTGCCCATCCCTCTGTCGGAGGGGCTGCCCTCTTCTGGGCCTCCAGAGTGTGAGCCCTGGTGTACACACGTGCACAACATGCTGAGCGTCCACATGCTCACACGCACACGCACACACACACACAGACACTAGTAGGGACCATGGGGTGGAATCTGACCAGTAGCAGACTCAGAGAAGGTGAGAAGAGGAAGAAAATGTGGTTGGAGGTATTTCCTACACGAGAGACCACTCTTCCAGTTTCATAGATCTCATCCCACATATGCCTGGGACGTCTGGAGGAAGTCCGTGCTGGAATATTGTGCACTGGACAGACCAGACAAGCACAGTGGCTTAGGCAGGGTCAGACCAGGTAAGGGTGGAGAGTTGTGTCTGAAGCCGGGTGTGTTTCCAAGCTGGGGCCCTGGCTGCACCCAGACCTTGCCTGCGGGCTGTGATGAGGGGTGCACTGTGTCACTGGGCACAGATGTGGCCTTGCATGCAGACCGGGGATGAGCAGCCGGCAGCCCAGAGCACTGTTGGTGGGCGTGTCAATCTGGGAGTGGACCCAGGTAGGGGATCCCAGGCAGTGAAGTCACTTCCTTGACCACAGACCCCAACAGAACTTGGAAGCCCCGTGACCAGGCACCCACATTCTACTGTAGTCCCGCATCAGGGTCACTTGACTGGAGACATCCAATCGTGAAAGATGTTCTCTTGTTGTTTGCCTACTTCCCGGGGCTCTGGCTTCCAGAAACCCCAGGGTAAGGGCTTTTTCACCTGCTGCAGACATTGGCTCAAGGCTCGCCCCCGCTGCCTCAGGGCGTTTGGCAGGAAGGGCCATAAGGTAATACAGAGAAGTCCGGGCCAGGCCAAGCCACCTCCCTGAGCCACCCCAGGCCAGCCCCATCCCCTCCTCTTGAGTTTCCGGGAAGGAGGGATGTGTGGGGAGGTCCTGCCCCTGGGCTGGAGGCCATCGCAGGGCAGCGGATGCCCTGGCGGTGCCTTCGTGTTCACACCGACGTCATGGCGGACAGGGGTGGGGGGGGCGGGCGATGAGGATCCCTGAGGGCCTCTCACCTGTGCCAGAGCGAATCCAAGGCCCTGAGGCTGTGTCGCGTTTCTCTCCGCGGTGGAGGGCTGTGCATCCTGTGGTGTGCTGTGTGTGTGGAATGGAGTCCCTGGGTCTGAGGCCCAGCAAAGGTAGCCGCACAGGGCTCTGAGGCCTCGTGCCTGGCCGCCTGGCACTGTCTCTACAGAGCTCCCGACAGGAGACGGGGCAGGAGCTGGACGGTGAGGGCCTCCGCGCTCCCTCCGTGAAGGACAGGAAGGTGCCCCACGCTGGCAACAGAGTCCAGCGCGGGCTCAGGGTGAGTGCAGGTGCTGGGCTGACCCACCCCCCAGGGCCCCGATGCAGCAGAAGGGCTTCAGGTCCCAGAAGCCAGCCTGCTACTGCCCTGGGCTCCCTCCCACAGTCCTGCTCCATCTGAATCTGCATCCCCATCTCCTCCCCAAACTTGCCCTCGGGGCCCTGCCCCTGCCTGGGCCAGATGCGCCGCCATTGTCCACGTATTTGTAGGAATATCAGAAAAGAGACTTTAAACCATGTCTCATCCCATTCGGCTAGAATCGTCTTGCACTGTGCTATGCATTTTCCTAACTAGTCCTCCGGGTGTCCCCTTTGGCCTAACAGTCCTTCCCCATCTTCAATCTTGCACATGATCATGGTGAGTTGGAAGAGTTTTCCCCAAAGGGACATGGGGCTCATGGTACTGTGTCTCCTGCTTTGCCCTTTGGTTGTGAAAGTCCATATCCCTGGGGCCTCTACAGGGTCAGGAGCAGGGGCCTCATTGTACAACATTCCAGAAGGCCAGTCGGTTACCCCAGCCACTGAGGCCTTGAGTGATGCAGGGCTTTGATGGGACTCCCCTCTGTGGCCAACTCACAGTGCTGCACTAAACATCCTACATGCCCTACTATCCTGAGCGCTCTCACCTAAGAAAACGTGTCTGTGCTCTCATCTCAAGAATGGGGTATGTTGTCAGAGATCACGGGATCGGTGCCGTTCATGTGGGGAGGTGGTGTCCATACTCAGCTAACAAGCTGACCTGACATAAAACGTGTTCCGACATCATCGACTTCAGTTCCTTGTATGGATGCCAAGGACCTTTTTTCTTTTTCCTGAAAGACTTACTGATTGGTCGATTGATTGATTGATTTGAGAGAGAGGCAGGGGAGAGTGGGGAGAAGCAGAAGGAGCGACAGAATCCTCAAGCAGACTCTGTCCCTAAGTACGGAGCCCTACGAGGAGCTCGATCTCAAGACATTGAGATCGTGATGGAGCCAAAACCAAGAGTCTTAGGATTAACCCAATGAACCACCCAGGCACCTCATTGTTTTTTCTACTATGGGCCCTCTTGTCCCACCTGTTGCCATAAGTCATGGTGATCTTGGGGATTTGGTCTGCGCTCCCACCCCCAACCCTCCTGGTGGCTACAGAGCTGAGTGCATGTCTCCTCCATTTCACGTCAGGATAAAAACGGCTCAGCCACAGAGAGGAATGAGACCTGCGTGCTCTGGGCCAACCAGGCTGACCTGCTGGAGATGCCAATAACACCTGGTGCCCGCCTTCATAGGCAGAGACCTCAGCCACATCTCCACATTCCTGGGCACGTACACGGCTTTTGCCACCACCCCGAGGTGCTGGACCTCTTCTTTACAACGTGAGCACCCTGCCCCTCCACAGCCCAGTGAGATCTGGCCACCGCCTGGTTGTGAGTCTTGGGAATGTCACCAAACTTCCTCGAGCCTCGGTTTGCTCCTCTGACTGGGGCAGACTTATTATAGGGACTCAGTGGTGTCCTTTAGGGAAAGTACACCTGGGGGCCTGGGCCTGCAGAAAGGCCTGCTAGAGGGGCTGTGGTTGTGCTTATTTATCATTGTCCTGCTCCTCACGAGGAATCCTCTGCCTCATCCCTCACTGTCACTATGGTCTCGAGCTGGGCTGTTTTGCCATTTGAAAGGGAGATTTGAGACTCCATCTGGGGTCCGTGTCCTGGGTGAAACCAGAACAGGGATGCCTGGGGCTGAGCGGGGGGCCCAGGCCACTCAGATATCTGTGATGGGGTGGTTGGGGCCCTTCCATTCATGAAGCATTCAGGAAGCCCCACTCAGTGCAGGCGCTTCCCTAGGAGCTGACTGGCCCCTGCACAGAGCAGACAGCACCCCAGGGCTCCAGACAAGTTGGGGGTCAGACAGTGACACTAGACATGATGAGAAGTGGCATCCACAGGACTTTTCATGTGGTGCCCCTCTGGCCTCCTCTAGATATGGGGGCGTTCTCTCTACTTCTGATGAGCTCGGCGGAGCCCTGGAGCAGCGGAACATGTGAGTGAGCTTCGGCTACTACAGGAGGGAATTCCCTCCCCATGAGGGCAGCGAGGGGACTGTGAGATGGGGGGCTGCTGGACCCTCATCCCACACATCTGCGACTCCTGTTTTAGGAATCGGGGAAAAGGGGAGCTGTGGGTGGGCTGTGGGCACTGTGGGAGAGCAGAGGGGGCTGGAGGACAGCTTCAGCCCCTAAGAGAGTCATTGCCCATCCCTGCCCCCTCCCAGCCCTGTCTCTACCCCAATCCCAGGACACACAACAAGGAGTGTGGGGCCATCACACTCAGCGATCTGGTGGAACCTGGACACTGGGTGCTCAGCAGGTGCTCAGGAGACCCAGTGAGAGCTCAGGGACAGACGTCCCCCACCCTGTGGGAGATGAGTGTCAGTGGAAAGAGACCCACTCAGGGCACCTAGTGAATGAGGCAGCATTAGGCACCGAAGGTAAAGCTGGAGGTATTGGGAGGGTCCTGGGAAGGCCTGGCACGAGACAGAGTGCCTTTGCTCCCTCCTTGGCTGGATATTCACAGAGCAGTGATGTGTGCAGGGAGGGCAGTGAACAGGCCCGACACCACCCCTCCCTGGCCGCATGCAGTTGAATCCAAGTGGCAAGTGGGCAAGGACACAGGCTGATGAGTGTGCCCGGACTCCCCCAACAAGGACAAAAATGGCCACACCATTGATCAAGGGCTTCCCCTCACAAAGGCTTTTGGCAGCCTGTCCTCTGTGACCAGCCCTGTGTCAGGCAGTCCTTCCAGATCACAGGTGGACAAGGAGTAGGCGCGGTCTCTGACATTCAGGGGTTCCCTGGGACATCTGTGTGGGAGGGTGCCTGTCCTCTGACTCCCTGCCTACCTGTCTGTCCCCAGGGCCATCTCCTCCATCCTGGGCACATGGCTGGACCAATATCCCCAGGATTTTTTCCAGCCCCCAGAATTTCCGTGCCTGAACGTGCTGCTCACGTACATGGGCCTTCATGTGCCAGGCTCGGACCTGGAACGCCGTGCCCAGCATCTGCGGTCACAGCTGCAGCCCCTGGCGCCCCCGGAGCCAGAGGCTGGGGGTGAGGAGGGCCGGGGGTGCCCGGCTGGGCCCATGGAGGGGACTGGGCAGGCCACGCAGAGCAAGCCTCCACAGAGTGCGGTTGGGCCGGGAGCAGTGCGTAGTCCCAGATCCCCGTCCCCATGGCCTGCCGTCCGGGGAGACCTCCCAGGCATCGGATCCTGGACTCAGCACTGAGCGGAGGGAAGAGCTTCCTTCACTTAGGAGGAAGGGCTGTGGGGAGCCCATCAGGCCGAGGAGACTTCCTCTTCTGGGAGCTACAGCGAGATCCGGAGGGAGCGCAAGAACCGGGCCCAGCTCCCGCTGTGGCCCCTGCTGTCGCCTCGGAGCCCCCGCGGGCCGGGCCGAGCCGTCCCTGCTGCGGGGGCTCAGCCACTGGGGAGAGCAGGGGCGCGCCTGGCCCTGTGGGCGCCAGGGAAGGTGCTGGTCCGAGCGCTCGATCAGGCTCCTGCGCTGGAAGAGCCACCCACACCGATGCCCGACGCGGAGGTCGTGCAGGGTCCAGGCCCTGGTCCTGGGGTCGCCGCCGGGCCGAGCAGCCCCCTGCCTCCGTGGAGCAACCAGCCCCGCCCCCGGAGGACGGCTTCCCCTCCCCTGTCACTGCATTCCTTGTAGTGTTTGTGGTCTGTATGCACCTGTATGGTGGCTTCCTGGACTTCGTTCCTTAAATAAAGTAGAATCTGAGTTTACGTAAAGTTTTACTCTGATCCTTTTCTTTTCCTTTTTTTTAAAAGAGATTTTGTTTATTGATTTGACAGAGAGAGAGAGCGCGCGCGACAGCAGGAACACAAGCAGGGGGGGTGGGAGAGGAGAAGCAGGCTTCCCGCGGAGCAGGGAGCCCGATGCGGGGCTCGATCCCAGGACCCTGGGACCATGACCTGAGCAGAAGGCAGAAGCTTAAGGGCTGGAGCCACCCAGGCGCCCCTCTGATCCTTCTCAATTGTATATCCAGGTGCCATGAGGTACACTCAGAGTGTTGCTCAACCATTCACTTCTAGAACATTCCCATCACAGAGACCACTGCTCTTCTCCCTGTCTCTGATGTTTACCTGTTCTGGGATTTTCCTGTGCCTGGAATCCTACAATATGGCCTTTTGTGTCTGGTTACAGAACAGAAGAGTGATTCACAATGTTTTTCAATTTTTTATAAAAATAACATTTTTGTTACAAAGGGATGTTCCTGACAATGCAAAGATTCTGGGAAGCCGCAAAATGAAGTCTTTTCGTTATGTGCGATAGGTTCCCATTTATAAGGATGCCTCGAAAGGCAGAAAACACAAGAGAAATGTCAAGGTCCTTGAGACACCTTTAAATTCTTTCATTTTCCTGGATAGACCACGTTTATCTTATTGTAATGTGCATAGTATAAAAATGTTAAAATCTCACATGAAATCTTCCCATTTACTACTAAGATATTTGGTACTAAAGTAAACAGTTCTTTAGGTATTAGCCAGATTATGTTTATTTAGTAAAATAATCATTTGAATATGAAGAAAAAAAGACACATTCCTTCTCCCAAGAAATAATCACCCTTAACACATGAGTCCATCTTCTAGTCCTTTCCCTCTGAGTGCAGCGTGTGTGTGTGTGTGTGAGACATGGTGGGGCAGGGCGGTTCCAGGGCTGGGCTCTTGATCTACCTGACGTCCCCACAGTGGACAGACACTGTCACTCCCGTCCCCTGGGGCATTCTCAGTGGCCACAGAGCATTTCTTCAGCTGCCCCAGCTGTTGAACAGTTGAGCCATTTACACGGATTTGCCTCTCAGAAGTACACTGAAAAGTACTTCCGTGCCATAAATCTCTGTTTCTTTAGGCCTGATTCCTAGAGGAACAAACGGACTCCCCTTGAGCCACATTTCTGGAGTATTGGCCGCAGACTCCTCTATCTATGCTCTCTTTATTAAGGTGGAGCCTTGTTTGGGAAAGGAGGCCCCGGAGACCCGAGATGAGCCCTGGAATCATGAGGAGGACAAGCCGGCAGTGAGGCCACCAGGGTCCCTGGCAGTGACCCACAGAGCAGGGAAGAGCCTGCCCACAGCCCCCTCATGGGTCCTCCCCCACAAGCATCCCTGCCCTGAGTCCTGGGACACACCTCACGCAGGCCCATCCCGGGACGCGCCCCAGCCACTCCAGCTCCTCCTGCGCCATAACTCAGCTTCTGACTCGAGCAACCAGGCCGTGCTCCAGGCAGCAGAGGGCTGCATGTCGGGCACCTCCTGTCTGCTTGCGCCCTGGCCATCCTGGCTGGAGTCCATCGTCTCAGGGAGGAACCTCGGATGGCAGCGCGGGTCAGTGAGTTGCAGACGTGCGTTCATCCGGATGTAGGGTTAGTGGCGACAGCGAGGACCACTGGCACCCCTGTGAGCACGAGAGACCTTTAGAAAGCACACTGGGTGCCCATGGGAGCTGCAGGATGGACTGAGCCTCAGCCAGGGGCGTTGGCACTGGGCATAGCCCCTCCACAGCCCTCAGGCTCCTCCAGCAGGGACCCCCTGCCCCTGCCTGCCCCAACTGTGGTGTCCCTCAAGTTCAGCTTGTGCGAGAGAGGGGGCTGCACTTCCCGCTCAAGACACCATGTGAGGAGAAGGGGGAGACCCCTGTCCTCCCCCAGTGGCAGTTGAGGGGGAGTCCACTTCACCTGGACCTGTATGGGAGGCCATGGCCAGTTACCCCTGTCCTCTCTGCCCCAAGATGGAGCTCCCTAGGCACAGAAGACAGATCCTCAGAGACAGAACACAGGGGGCTCTCCCTGCAGGAAGAGAGAGAAACACCATTGGATGGGGAGCAGGGGAGAGAGGAGAGTTCTGAGCACGAGGGGAAGGGCTGCCACAGGCTGGGGCACTGCCATATTGGTCAGGGGCACAGGCTCTGTGTGGGCTTGTACGGGGTGGCCAGGCTTCATCCTCCCGAGTTTTCCATCAAAACCAAATTCACCTCCAGAAAATACTTTCAACACCAACCACCAAAAGCCTCTGGGATCCTGGCAGCCATGGAGGCCCGAGTTGCCATGTACCAGTGATTACATGGTGGGGGCAGAAGGGGGACAGGCATGATGGAGCTGAGGGCAGCTCATTTTGTCTGCTATGGAGGGATAGAGCCCCATCTCAAGGCACCCCAACATTTGTTCCCAAACCAGGTGACAGTTCAGGGAGCTCCAGGCTGCCAGTGTCCACACTGGGGATTGTCCATGCTCAGGACACAAGCTCTGAGTGATGTCCAGTCCCAGGGCTCGCCTGGGTCTGATGGGGGAGCACCAGGGTTGTGGGATCCCAGCTGAGGGACGTGTCACCCATACGGGAGGTGATGAAGGCTTTCTGGAAGGACAACTGAATCAGGAGGAGCCGGGCTTGCCGGGCAGAGGGGACAGACTGAGGCAGAGGCCCAGAGCCCATGGCCCCAGCGGGCTCACAGTGGGCTAACTTAAACAGGTACAGCTAAGGATTGCTGAGTGTCTTTTGAGAACATGAATCATGTCAGTCAATCCCAATAACAATTCCACGAGGAAGGGAGAAAGGCTGTCCCCTTTTGACTAATAAGGGAATCCAGGCTTTAAGGAACTTCCGACTTCCGTGCTCCACAGTGAGGCCGAGGCAGGATTTGACTCCAGGTTCCTGCCACCCCTGGGGGCCCCACCTGACAAGAAGGCTGCATCCAGATGCTTCAGAAGGGACTTCTCAGGTCTGAGGTTACATGAACCTTTGTGCCTGGTGCCAGGGAGAAACCTCCTCCTGCCCAGATGAAGGCTGGCTGGTACTGGGAGAGCCTCAGGGCCAACACCTGCCGTCGTCAGACAACAGGCCCAGGCCCACTGCCCCCTGAGTTCAGTGAGGTCCCCAGGCCTCGGGGTTTGGATGTGGAGTTTGCACACCTGAGTTCCAGGGAGGAGCCGTTTCGATGGAGCACAGAGTCCAATGGCAGAGAGTCAGCAGTTCTAGCCCCTGCTCAGCCTCTTGGTAGCTGGGTGACGCCAGGCGGGGCTCTGAAGCTACAGACCCCATCCCTAAAACGGAGAACGTAACGGCTACTGCTACGTGGGTTGTAGAAAGAAATGACTGGTACAGGTCCTGCCTGGAGCCTGGAGCACATGGGGAGCCAAGAGGACAGACAGTCCTGTTGGGGACCAACTTACCCATGTCTCTGTTCTTCCACTTGTTGATTCTGGGGTCATCCTTGAGAAACAGATGCCAAATCTAAGGTGAGGGAGAGTTCTTCTAATCCTTCCTTCTCAGGGGTCTATAGCTTCAGCTCTTAAATTTAGGTCTGTGATCCATTTGGGGTTCATTTTCTGTCTCACGTGAGGGGAAGGGCCACCTTCATTCTTTCCTTTATAATTTCCTGTATCTGCACATGTAAGAAGGGACACAATTTAGTCACTGTAGGACCTTAGGTTGTTACTTGTACGGAGTTGTCAGTAGATCCCAAAGACTTTAGAATAAATCATCCGGAAGCAGTTGCCTGATTGTAAAGGAAGTCCCAGAGGAGATTCACTTGGGTCTTCTGTGGAGTCTCAGAGCAGGGTCCTTGTTGAGAGCACACACCCCCTCTGGTGGCCACAGGAGGCACTGCAGGAGCGCTGCGGGGCTCCCTGATCTGTCTGTGAAACAAGCCACATTCCACCTGGGACATCTTCAAGGATTCCCGGAGAGATCAAGAACGATTCTGTACGATTCCGCGTTTCTAGGCGATCTATGAAGAAATAGGCTTCTTCCCAAGTGCACTGTTTCGAGAAGGATTTTCTGAGCAGCTGAGTCAGGCACTGAGTTCCAGAACAGAAGAAAGTAGAGAGAACCGTGGAGGCCTCCCAAAACGCACAGGGTGTAGGTTGGGAAAGTATTGGGAATAATCGGTCCACGCCACAGCTCTGTACATCTGGCTTAAAGAAAACAGTACATTAAAACAAGCCATATTTATGGGTTCCTTTGATTACATTAATCACAAAACATTTTAGAGAATTTGAAAACTATCACTGAGCCTATCTGTATCCTTTCTTCTAAGTTACATAGCATCAACTTATATTCCCCGTTAATTTTTCACTTATTAGGGGAACAGGATATGATATATTGAACCCCTAATGACTCTATAAAAATACTCATAGAACAAACAGATGAATTCAGTAAAGCTGAAGGACACAGATTCAACATATAAAAATGAGTTTCATCTGGACACACCAATAAGAAGCTATCATAGAGAGAAATTAAGAAAATCATTTTTAATTTATAATCCCTGAAAAAGACTAAAATCCTTAGGAATTCTTTTCATCAAGAGGTGAAAGACCTGTATATTGAAAACCATAAATCATTAGTGAAAGAATTTGAGGAAGACAGAATTAAGTCAGAAGGCTTCCCACACTAATGGATCCCAAGAATATATGTAATCAAAAGGTCCACATTATGTAAAGCAATCTAAACGTTTAGTGCTCACCCTACCAACATGTAATGGCATTTCCAGAAATAGAACAAATAATCCTACAAAGTGAAGAGTACCGCAGAAAGCCCTGAGTAGCCAAAGCCATCTTGTGAAAGAACAAAACTGGAAGCATCATGCTTTCTGATGTCAAAGTGTATTACAAAGTTGTAGAAATCAAAACGGTATGGTATTGACATACAGACAGACATATAGATCAATGGAACAGACTGCAAAGCCCAGAAAGAAATCAACAATTAACTCGTCAATTAATTTACAACAAAACTCCAAGAATATAAAATAGGGGAGCAAGAGTCTGCACAATAAGTGGTGTTGGAAACACCAGGCAGCCACAAGCAAAGGGATGCAACTGGATGCCTGTCCAACCCCATCCACAAAAAGGACGTCAAAAGGTAGCAGACTTCAACAAAAGAGCTACACCCATAAAATGCCTAGATGAAAATGGGGCAGAATGCTCTTAACAACCCCCCTTTTTTTAATGGGCTCCATGACCAAAACGGGGCTTGAACTCAAGATTCTGAGATCAAGAGTCAGATGCTGTGCCCACTGAGCCAGTCAAGAATCTATTAAAAGTATGGAGCACAGAGGTGTCAGAATATATCTATTCATTTGTTCACCTTAACACACAATGTTTTTGGAAGAATGTTTCTTGATATCATTCTTGATACTGATTTTTGGATTGAACACCAGAAGCAAAGGCTACAAAGCAAAATTAACAGCTGGGACTACACCAAACTGAAAAGCTTCTGCACAGCCAAGGAAATCACCGATCATCAACACATTGAAAAGACAACATACTGAGTGGGAGAAAATATTTGCAAACTACCTAACTGAAAAAGAGTTCATATCCAAAATATTGAAGAACTCGTCCAATTCAATAACACAAAACTTAGCGTTTAAGATGCTACCTGGAGGCTCTGTGACATACTCAGGATCCGACGGGGGAGCCTGGAGCCGGCAGAAGATACTCGCCAAAGCCATTGCTGATGAAGTCCTTGATTCTGAACTTACATGACTAGGAGTCTAGAGAACTGGAATAAAATCACAGCCATGTAAGCACTAAACTAAATTGCCATAATAAAACCATATACTTCTGAAAAGAGACAACTCCAAAATAAATAAAACGATAACATTCAGACATTGCACATACGCCAAATATCCTTCCCTTTCTTCTCTTTTGGAGAGTCTCGTGTTGCCCCTTACCTGAAATCTTCATCAGCTTCATCAGGAACTGTCACCTCCATAGAACTCCATTTGTAGACTTTTTACCAATACTTTTGACATTGTCATATATAAGGTTTGCCTAAGACGTAAGTTTCTTTCAGCTGCGACCTTCACCTTCTTTTTTTCTCTTTTATTTTCCAAAAACCTAGCAGAGAAGATTGTATTTGCTAAATAAGTAAATCTATTCTATTTTTTTAAATAAAATAAATGGAGTGAAAATAGACAACTCTAAAATCAAAAAACTCAAATATAAATACAAAAATCAAAGAAAATCCATGACTAAAATAAAAAACTAAAAATGATTAAGTATAAGAATAAAATACTAATTAAAAATAAGCCGAGAAGAAAGTCTAAAATGCAATCATGTAAAAACATGCATATAATGGAAAATCGCTTTGCCGTTCAATGAATCAGAGCATAGATAACCCTGTAAGGCGTGGCTACAGATTTGGGGAAGATGAAGCCAGTGTCCCTTCTGAGTTGTGCAGGCTGCTCGCTACATTAAAGAGCAGAACCCAGATGAGAAGGACAGTTGCAGCAGAAGCGGCAAGAGAGCAGAGCCCTACGAAGGAGGGGTGGGGGACACAGCTGGAACAACCCCAGAAGCAAGCTGCCCTGGTCTTGAGCACTTCACAGCAACAATAGGAGAGAGAGCTCCGTGAGGCTAGAAGGTCTCTCTGAGTCATAGGGCTTCCCACAAATCCAAGAAAACAAGTTTCCTGACAGGAGAGCCCTGCTGTTGAATCCCAGACAGTGGGGCTGTAGGGGAAAAGGGGAGGGGGTGCAGAATAGGGCCACTGCCCAGAAGGAAAGCACTGTTTCCTGACACACTTCATCTACTTTGATGGGCTTTGCTCAAAAATGAAGTAAAAAGCATTAAGAAAACGATACAGGATATCGAATGACACCCTAAATTACAATTAGAAAAGCTCAGGCATGGAAGGACAGGCCTCAGGGAAGAAGAAGAAGCATATTGAAAGGTCACCTCGTAAATGAAATGTGAAGTAGTGAAAGCAAGCCCGCAGACAGCGCTGTGCGAGAATGGAAGCCGAGAGGAGGAAAAGGCGGGAAAGAAACTAAGCAAGAGATGACAAGATCTGAGAGAGAACGTCCAAATGTGAGCATAAGGGGAGAAAATGAATAACTGGAGTGCCTGCGAGAAAACCAAAGCAAAGACACAAAAGTGTTAAAAGTCATAGGTCAGAAATGTTCCTGGAAACGAAGTAATGCTTTCAACCTGTGTATTCACAGAGCACCCTGTGCACTGAGTCAGAATGACAGACGGCAGGACATCGTCCAGTAAAATCATTGAGAGAAAAATCCAGTTAAAATTAAAATGTAAAATTTAATGAACATTTAAAGAAAAAGGGAATCCTTGGGCATCTAGAAAAAATGGAGCAAATGACCTATAAAGGACAGGAAATTAGAATGTCATCCACATTTCTGAGTGCCATATTTTGTGTCAGAAGAAAATGGAGGCATGTATGGAAAGACATGGAAGGGAAGAAACTGTGAGCCACGAATTTTATAGCTAGAAAACCTGACTATACGGAATAAAAGTCTCGGCATTCAAGTCATCATGCAAGACCTCGGGCAGTATTGTCCCCGTGACCCCTTGAAGAGGGAGGACCGAACTTAGGACGAGAAATGCGGGGAAAGACTGTAAGGCCAGATGGCAAACACTACACCTGCGGAGACTTTGCATGACTAAGACTCTATGACAGGGAGGATGCCCTTAGTGGCCGTCACTGGGGTCATTGCTCAGAATAGTTTAAGAGCCTTCTTGGCTCGGGAGGCTCTTTATTTTATTTTTAAAACAATTGGTAGTAAAAACTGCTTAATGTACACAGTATATGTTAATTAACTGATTTTGAATTAAAAACTCTAGAGCTTCCAACGTTAAATGGGAAGCTTATTCACCAAAGCTCCTTCTAAGTCCACACAGCTCAGGAAGGAGCTACCCCCCTTCCATTAGCTGACTTGGGAGGGATGCGTGTTCCCGAGGAGCCCACAGGCAGCGCTGCTGTGTGAAGCCCCCAGCAGTGGGCAGGCCCCAGCCCCTCGGAGGCCCAGGCTGGGGTCTGCGAGGAGCAGGGACCGAATCTGTAGCCCAAGCAGGAGTCCACAGGGGTCACAGCGCTGGATGGAAGAGGGGCTCAGCAGGGTGGCTGTGTGGGCACGTCTGGGGCCCTGGGAAGATGACCTTGACCCCTACAATGCTCAGAGGCCAGACGCCCAAGGTACTGAGGTCTGTTTGCTGCTCTGTGCGGAGGGTGTGATCTGTCAGTACACAGCGCCATTTCACCTGGGTGACGGGCTGGGCAGCTTTCGGGGTCAGGTGCCCTGCACAGGGAAATCATGCAAAGGGAAGGGGAAGACTCCAGGTCTCCAGGGAGGAACAGTCCGAGTCCCACAGACCTGGGCCGAGGGAGGAGCCGGTTGTCTCAGGTCTCAGGGAACAGGAGGGGAAAGGTGACCCTTCCTCTCCCCCCACCCCTCCACTCAAGACAGTCCTGTCGTGAGATCTGCACCTCAAAAGTGGGCAGCTTCCTGGACGGCTCCCCTTTGGCCTTTAGAAGGCTTTTTCCTTCTAGCACGACCACCAAGCCTTGCCTGTGCCTTTCAGTTAAAAAAAATTCTCAGGCGCTGGTAACAAACACATAGGAAAGCAGCAGAGTGTACGTGAACTTCTCTGCCTTCCCGGCTTCATCTGTGCACCTGTTCCACACGCCCGATTCTCCCCTTTAGCATGACCTTGTACTCGGTCCCTTCTCTGGAGTCCATGACGAGAGAGTTCTGGAAGCCGACGCCTGGGCAATGAAATGCAGAGCTGGAAGGAAGCAAACAATCACGCATGTCCAGAGCCACCCAAGGCGGGAAAGTTCCAGCGCAGGGAGTGCCCAGGGCAGAGCCAGCCCTCCTGCGGCCACTCCAGCAGGGATAACGATCATAAATAATTTACTCTTCTTCTAACATAATACACTTAATATAGCTTTCTAACAGAACAGCAAGTGAAAATAAAAACAATGAATTCATAAACACGATGAAAACTTATTCAACTGAAATCACAGGCAGATTTGGAGCTAAAGAAACTGACTATTCGAAGCCTCTCACTTGCATAGACTCTTTCCAAAGACATATGTGAATTTTGTATTTGTATTTGTTTTTATTTTTTTCCTTAGGGAGATCTTCCAAAACAGTGCATGATCTGGAGTTCTCAAACCTAGATTTGCCCTTTAATATTCCAGAAATATTTCCTTAGTGATTGGTTTTAGGCAAGTGCTAAACAGCAAAGGGATTTCTCCTTAATTTAAAATCAGATGTTTGGATTCAAGTGTCAATGTTTTTGTCTAAAACTGTTAATGCTTGTCTCCTTAAAGGAGGTATTTCCTTTGTTAGATTTCTGTTTTGTTTTATGAAATTGTTATAAGGTATTTTATAGGAAAGTGTTAGGATATGTTACCATTTTTTAAAAATTGCATATTGTAGTTGGGAGAAAGGAAGATAAGACATATGTACTTATTTAATAGGAAGTTACATCCCATTAAGATCAAGCTGGAAGAAGCATGTGTGTATTTCCTCAAAACTGTAACCTACCTCATCTTGCTCCTTGTTCTCACATATACAGTCTATATTTATATATAATCATTATTCATATATAAAATTGACATGTTTTATGTTTCATATTATATTAAATATAAAAATGTTTAATAATATTTATCATTAAGTACATAAATATATTTTATAATAAATATATTTTAATATATAAACGTATGTTTGCTTTTCCTTGAGATTAATAGATCTTGATTAGCTCAGTGTGGAGACTGCTTAAAACTCTCCCTCTCAGGCGCCTGGGTGGCTCAGCTGGTTCAGCGACTGCCTTCAGCTCAGGTCATGATCCCGAGGTCCCAGGATCCAGTGTGTTTCTCCCTCTGACCCTCCCCCATCTCGTGCTGTCTCTCACTCTCTCTCAATTAAATAAAATCTTTTTTTTTAAATAAAATCTTTAAAAACAAAACAAAACAAAACCTCCCTCTCTTTCTCTACCCCAGCCCCCAGGCTCATGCACGTTGCTTTTCCTTCTATAAAATAAATGAATACATCATTAAAAAAAAAAAAAACAGTATACATGGTTCTTTCTATCTAACTCTTTGGTATAGATGATCCTCAAGTAATATAATTTTATTAAAAATATATTCAAGAAATGGACCCTCAACTCTATGGTCAACTCATCTTTGACAAAGCAGGAAAGAACGTCCAATAGAAAAAAGACAGTCTCTCCAACAAATGGTGTTGGGAACATTGGATAGCCACATGCAGAAGAATGAAACTGGACCATTTTCTTACACCACACACAAAAATAGACTCCAAATGGTTGAAAGACCTCAATGTGAGACAGGAGTCCATCAAAATCCTAAAGGAGAACACAGGCAGCAACCTCTTTGACCTCAGTCGCAGCAACTTCTTCCTAAAAACATCACCAAAGGCAAGGGAAGCAAGGGCAAAAATGAACTATTGGGACTTCATCAAGATAAAAAGCTTTTGCAAAGCAAAGGAAACAGTCAACAAAACCAAAAGACAACAGACAGAATGGGAGAAGATATTTGCAAATGACATATCAGATAAAGGGCTAGTATCCAAAATCTATAAAGAACTCATCAAACTCAACACCCAAAGAACAAAGAATCCAATCAAGAAATGGGCAGAAGACATGAACAGACATTTTCCCAAAGAAGACATCCAAATGGCCAACAGACATATGAAAAAGTGCTCAATATCGCTCGGCATCAGGGAAATCCAAATCAAAACCTCAATGAGATACCACCTCACACCAGTCAGAATGGCTAAAATTAACAAGTCAGGAAATGACAGATGTTGGCGGGGATGCGGAGAAAGGGAAACCCTCCTACACTGTTGGTGGGAATGCAAGCTGGTGCAGCCACTCTGGAAAACTGTATGGAGGTTCCTCAAAAAGTTGAAAATAGAGCTACCCTATGATCCAGCAATTTCACTACTGGGTGTTTACCCCAAAGATACAAAAGTAGGGATCCAAAGGGGTACGTGCACCCCGATGTTTATAGCAGCAATGTCCACAATAGTCAAACTGTGGAAAGAGCCAAGATGTCCATCGACAGATGAATGGATAAAGAAGAGGTGGTATATATATACAATGGAATCTTATGCAGCCATCAAAAGGGATGTGATCTTGCCATTTGCAACGACGTGGATGGAACTGGAGGGTATTATGTTGAGTGAAATAAGTCAAACAGAGAAAGACATGTATCATATGATCTCACTGATATGAGGAATTCTTAATTGCAGGAAACAAACTGAGGGTTGCTGGAGTGGGGGGTGGGGTGGGAGGGATGGGGTGACTGGGTGATAGACACTGGGGAGGGTATGTGCTCTGGTAAGCGCTGTGAATTGTGCAAGACTGTTGAATCTCAGATCTGCACCTCTGAAACAAATAATGCAATACATGTTAAGAAAAAAAGAAGAAGGTAGCGGGAGGGGAAGAATGAAGCGGGGGAAATCGGAGGGGTAGACGACCCATGAGAGACGATGGACTCTGAAAAACAAACTGAGGGTTCTAGAGGGGAGGGAGGTGGGAGGATGGGTTAGCTTGGTGGTGGGTATTGAGGAGGGCACATTCTGCATGGAGCACTGGGTGTTATGCACAAACAATGAATCATGGAACACTTCATCTAAAACTAATGATGTAATGTATGGGGATTAACATAAGAATAAAAAAAAGATATCCAGTTTCCAAAAAAAAAAAATTTTCATAAAACTATAACAAATAATACTAACATTTTTATGAAACCATAAAAAATCTTGAATAGCCAAAGCCATCTTGAGAAAGAAGAACAAAGCTGAAGGTATCACAATTAAAGATTTCAAAATATACTAAAATGCTATAATAATCAAAACAGTATGGCATTGGAACAATTATGGATGCATAGATCAACAGAACAAAATAGAGAGCCCAGAAATGAACCTGTCTTGATATGGTCAATTAATCTACGATAAAAAAGGCAATAATATACAATGGGGAACAGACACTCTCTTCAATGAATGGTGCTGGGAAAGCTTGACAGCACCACCCAAAAAAGCTGGACCACTTTCTTACACCATACAGAAAAAATAAACTCAAAATTGATTAAAGATCAGGCGCCTGGGTGGCTCAGATGGTTAAGCGTCTGCCTTTGGCTCAGGTCATGATCCCGGGGTCCTGGGATCGAGTCCCGCATCAGGCTCCCTGCTAGTCGGGGAGCCTGCTTCTGCCTCTGCCTCTGCCTCTCTCTATCTCTCTCTGACTCTCATGAATAAATAAATAAACATTAAAAAAAATAGATTGAAGATCTTCATGTGATACTGGAAACCACAAAACTTGTAGAAGAAACATATGCAGTAATTTCTTTGGTATTGGGAGTAGAAACATTTTTTCTAGATATGTGTCCTCAGGCAAGATAAACAAAAACAAAATTAAACAATTGGAACTATAGCAAAATAAAAAGCTTTTGCAAAGCAAAGAAAGCCATCAACAAAACAAAACAGCAACCTAGTAATAGAAGAAGATATTTGCAAATATATATCTGATAAGGAGTTAATATCCAAAATAAAGAACTTATACAACCCAAAAACTCCAATAAAATATGGGAAGAGGTCCTGAATAGACATATTTACAAAGAAAACATTCAGATGGCCAATAGACACATGAAAAGATGCTCAACATACCTAATCATAAGGGAAATGCAAATTAAAATCACAATGAGATATAACATTACACCTGCTAGAATGGCTAAAAAAACAAAACAAAACAAAACAAAAAACAAACAAAACACAAAGACACACAGAAATAAGTGTGGAGAAAAGGGAACCCTTTTACTAGTAATGGGAATGCAAATGGGTATAGTCACTGACAGAAAAGTATGGAGGTTCCTCAAGAAATTAAAAATAGAATTACCATATGATCCAGTGATTCCATTACTGTGTGTTTACACAGAAAATAAAAACACAAATTCAAAAACATGTAAGCACCCCTATATTTATTACAGCATTATTACAATAGCTTAGGTCTGGAAACAACCCAAGGGTCCAGTCCATCAATAAATGTTTGGCTAAAGGAGATGTGGGATCTACAGATACAGATATATAGATTATAGATACAGATATAGATAGATAGATAGATAGATAGATAGATAGATAGATAGATAGATGTGATATATATATAGTACTTAATTCTTTTCTTGTATTTGGAAAGTATGTGTATGGCTGTTCTCTGGGGTTGATTAAAGTCTCTTACCTATGACAGAATTCCTGGACCTTGGATACCCAATCTATGTTCACTATCCAAGTATTGTAAACACTGACAGATGGTCACTGTTATTAGGAAATTTAAAAACTCTGCAAGCTGAAATTCCAGGAACGGGTGGGCAAGACCAGGAATTGTAGATGAAACATGCTACTTAAATGTTTCAAATATGTCACTTTTATGAGAGGAAAAATGAAGGCAACTAATGGACTGTAACCAGAGTCTCGAAGCCAAGCTACTTTTAACATATCAAACATCCCAAGGATCAGCTAATAAGCAGAATTAAATCATCCACCCATTAAAGCTTTCTGTTCTAGAATAGAGGGCATTTGAATGAACATGGTGTTATTGATATGATTACTCATGGTGCTTCTGAAAATCTGCCAGAATATTTTCTGTCTTTTGCTCCAAATAGACACCTGATTAACACAAGGCCAGTTTCACCTCCACTAGCAATTTCAAGTCCAAGATCACTGCTAGTTTAATAAGATGATACAGATTTCCACACAGCTATGGATCAGGAAAAATGTCACCATTACTTTCTTGTGAAAACTATTAAAGTATGTATATTTAAAATCTCCAAGTAAGCAGTTCAGGTTAGAGTATAACTGCTTTATTAAAAATATAAGACCTAGATACCCTCTTCTCAAATTTCTGTGTTGACAAAGCAGTAAAACATTAGTCAGAAAAACTATTTGGTGTTGAAAAAATAAATAACCTTCTTGACGTAGCTTAATTCCACAAAGATTGCTTTATTTTATATGACACATCCATTATGAACCATCTGAGGGTTTTGTTCCCACTGGAATTTCATCTTCATTCTGACTGAGTAGCACCTACCTGGATCTTCCTGGTTGCTGTGGCAGAAAGCAGAGAATTTGGTCAAATACACACACTGATTACTTTTGTCTCATTGACATTCACTTCCATTTGTTGACCAAAGCAAACCTCATGGACAAACCTGCCATCACACTCTGTTAATAAGTTCTAATAATCTCCCAGGGAAGGGAATGAGTATGGTGAGCAGGCCAGCAGTTTCTCTCAAGGTCCATGGACTGATTCCTCACTATAATTTTCCAGTGTCCCACTCTGAAAACAGAAATGTTCAAATTCAACTCCTTCCAGTTCAATGAAAGATAACACTCTTTTGTGTTTTCAGTTACGAGTAGCAAGCTCTGATGGAAAACAGTAATAATATAGGCCCAAAGAGTATCAGTCTAAGGCCAATAGTTTGTTGAATAGATTGTTTTATTTCAGTGTTTTTCTAATTTTTCAATTAAAGTGCATTATTATAGCAATATTTCCCTCAAAGCATTAGTGCAAATAGTGAAAATGCCTGCCATATAATATTTAATTAACATTAAGCTAAAGACAATCAATCGTCTCCACATTTTATGCTATGGATATAAAGAATTAAAGAAAATTAATGAACATCTATTGTATATAAATTTATAGTTTTATTATTAATTTTTAATTGCAGTATAGTTAACATATGGTGTTATATTAGTTTTAGGTGTACAATATCGTAATCATTTTGTCATTTTTGAAGTTTTTATTTATTTTTGTTTTCACTGCCATGTGATTTTGAAAACTCTTCCTGTAAGTGTGGTTTCTCAGCATATGTATTGATGCCTCTCGAAGAGGGAAGCCAGTGCCTGTTTTTCCCAGCTTCTCTTGCAGTTACACTGCTGGAATACTAACAATGTTTTCCAATCATATGCATTCATGTTAGAATGCACGGTCAAAGTTAGTGATAAATCTCATTTATAATTACTTTGGAACAGTCTTTCTTTTGGGGGGAGTTGTGATTTTCTGATAACCCTACAGCTTGATAATTTCATATCTACAAATATAACTAATTGACATCCCATGTATAATGTGTACATATGTACACCAAATTCATCTTTATAAAACCATTGTTTATAATAATCCTGAGCCAAAGATGATTCAAGTGTCCATCAATAACAGTATACATTTTGTCATAATCATGTAATAGGATACTACACAGAAATGAGAACCAACTACCAATAGACACATGCAATATTATAGACAAATTTCATGAGCATGATGTTCAGTGAAATAATTTAGATATAAATGAGTGATACCATCATCTAAAGTTAAAAAAAAAAACAGGGAAATTTCATTTACAGTGATATTAGTAAGGATAAGTTATCTTTCTAGGGTGTTGCAACACGAGGACATGCAAAGGGAACTCTGGAAGTCTGGTGAGGTCTGTTTCTTGATATGGCTGGGGGTTATAAGACTGTTTCTCCTTTATGAAAAACTCATTGAGCTGTTATTTATGATTTATGTATTTGCAATATATCCCTCCATAGAAAACATACTTAGAACGAAAAACAAAACAAAGCAAACTGGTGATGTGGAGATGAAGTCCGGCATGGAATTCTCCCCGGAGATAGTGGTAGGAGGAAGTAACAAGCACATACCACAGTGACAGAGGGTGTAGCTCCAGGTTCTGCACCAGCAGGAGCAGTATCAGCTGCGGTGCTGCAACCGCTTGGAGGAGCCATGTCCCACCGCTGTCTCAGTTGGCCTCCAAGTGTGGCACTGCCAAAGGGTCCATAATCAATTTAATGTGTCATCAATTTCCATTTCCACTTAAACTAATGCTATCTTTCTCTAACTCATATAATATTATCCTATTTATAATTTGGGAGTGAAAAAGATTATCATGTATGAGTAATATATGTATAAATAGAGAGACTGTGGAAAGTTATCAGAGGGTTGTAAAATACTTCACAAAATCTGAGATACCTCATGTTACCGTAGGATAGAATTACTTCCAAGACAGTGTAAGAACGATGATTATGCTAGGGTCCAGGAGTGGTAAAATATCCTGCCACATTTTTCTATTCTTTTCCTGTAGTTTCAACACTACACCAAAGCTGTGTAGTTCTGGATAAGTTTTTATTGTTCAGGAAAAAGACAGGGTAGAATTATGTTTTTCTATGAGGGTGATAAGGGGTTTTCTCCCTTTTATTCTGTTTCTAAAAATTTTTATTGTTATGTTAATCACCCTACATTACATCATTAGTTTTTGATGTAGTGTTCCATGATTCACTGTTGGCATATAACACCCAGTGCTCCATGCAGAACGTGCCCTATTTAATACCCATCACGGGGCTAACCCATCCTCCCACCCTCCTCCCCTCTAGAACACTCAGTTTGTTTCTCAGAGTCCATAGTCTCTCATGGTTTGTCTCCCCCTCCGATTTCCCCCCATTCATTTTTCCCTTCCTACTATCTTTTTTTTTTTTCTTAACATTTATTGCATTATTTGTTTCAGAGGTACAGATCAGTGACTCAACAGTCTTGCACAATTCACAGTGCTCACCATAGCACATACCCTCCCCAGTGTCTATCACCCAGCCACCCCATCCCTCCCACCGCCCACCACTCCAGCAACCCTCAGTTTGTTTCCTGAGATTAATGGAATATTATGCAGCCATCAAAAGGAATGAGATCTTGCCATATGCAACGACGTGGATGGAACTGGAGGGTATTATGCTGAGCGAAATAAGTCAATCAGAGAAAGACATGTGTCATATGACCTCACTGATATGAGGCACTATCCTTTTTATTCTTAAATTGTTTCCCACTGGACATATAAATTTCATATTCCAGAACTTTCAGAAACCACAAAATGATAGTTTTATATTTCACACCCAATGGGCTGATTTATTTGTGGGGCTCATATTTATAGGAATCTTTGTTTTGGTGAGTAAATCTTCATCATGTTGGGACTTTGCTGAAATATATTGATGTTTCTAATAATTGTTCACCCATCGACTCTTGGATCATTTATTTGACTTCATGGAAGAATTCCAGCACAGCATACAGGACCATGCATCTACTTCTCTTTCAACTGTGTTCCCAGGGATGTATCTATACAAATGTTGGCCCATATTATATACTAAATAAATGCAAAAATTAGAACCTAATAGAACAATCAAAATAGGCATCATTGAGTTTGCAGAATTACTTAAAAGAGAGAGAGAAAAAACATAGCCCATTTGAGATTGTTTGTACAATAAACCAAAATTCACAAGAAGTTTTCTTCATGAGGTCGAAGTGTGATAGCAAAATAAATCTCAAATGTCATGTCACATAGGAATTGTGTCCAGAATCAGATACTCTATCATCTTTGCTACCATAATATGTTTACTAGACATAGCTCTTGTGAATTAGACACATATCCACATATCACCTTTGTTAACACAAAGCCTGGCATATAACAAAGATGATTTTTTTAAATAAATGGGTAGTCCATTTCTTAGATGCTCCTATTTTCCTGGGTAAGAAGCATTCAATTGCCTTCTATGCTGGGATGGAATGGAATAACTTTTCAACAAGAATATTGCACACCTAAGCATGGAATGGCTTAAAGTTCCTTAGTCATTTTTTTTTCTCTCTCTCTAGTCTTCACTTACACGTATGAGGAATCAGTGGTGTTGAGTGATGATTTGGAAGCAATAAATGTTGGAGGAACATTTTGGTGGTGGCGGTAACTGTGTCTATGTGTTTTTGTTGGGGGATTTCTTAGATTCTATTTTTTCAATTTTGTAACTAAAACTAAGTTGAGGGACTAGAAGAAAACACTCTTACAGCACCCTAATATGGGTGTACAAACAAAACCATGCATAAACAAACAATATACAATGCACAAAAAATACTATTCTACATGACTCTGTAAGTTAATTTTTTATGCATCAATATTACATGAAAATCATTCCACAAGAGGGCCAAATAACTATCATCTTTGCTAAACAGCTGCATAAAGATCTACAGACACTTTAATTTGTTTAACAATATTCTATCTAAAGATGGATGTTGTGATTGTGTAGAGTTTTTAATATTATAGTAATTACTGTGTTGCAGGTAATTTTATTTTATATTTTATTAGAACTGATTCAATATTTTGTAAATACCTTGCATCACTTTAGACAATGAGAGTGTTATTTTCCCCATTAAGTTGCCAATTTTATTCATCAAGTTTTTTTTCCTCTGGCTAAGAATGAAAAAAAAAAAAACTGACTATAGATTATTATGGTTTCTATTTGCACTTCTGTAAAATCTTGAGATTTATATAATTTCATTGTTAATTATCTAGCTGTAGTTCATGTTTTCTTAATGGCTTTAAATGGCCTTTAGTGAATTTTCTGTTATGCTTTTTCTTTTCAGTTATTTCATTTTATTTTATTTTATTTTATTTTATTTTATTTTATTTTAGTCCTCTATGGGCAGTCAAATCATCAGGAACAAACCTCATACATCTTTCCCTGAAGAACTTTCAATTGTTTAAATGTCTTTGGGTACATATAGTAATTTGGAGGATAACTGTTTCTTTAAAATATATGCTTTTCATAATCATGGATTATAAATTTTCTCTCTAGTAATTCATATCATTAAAGCCACTTAGTAAAATCTAGAGATGTTATACATAGAGTTTTTCAGATAATTTCCAAATATGTTTCTTGATGTTTTATAGTGTCATAGAGAATAACACCCATAACTCTTCTACATTTTTAACAGTCTGAAATCAATATTGATGTTTGTCCGTGATTTATCCAATAATACACTGAATTTTTTTTATTAATTAAATGGTTATTTTTTATTTTTTAAATATTTTCCCTTTTAAAGAGAGAGAGAAAGACCATCAGCAGGAGGAAGGGGCAGTGAAAGATTGAGAAGCAGACTCCCTATTGAGCAGAAAGCCCAACATGGGGCTTGATTCCAGGATCCCAAGATCATGAACTGAGCCAAAGGCACACGCTTAACTGCCTAAGCCACCCAGGGACCCACATTTTTTTAATAAAGAATTCTATCAGCTAGAGTTACCAGACCAGGGAAGATGGCAGAGTAGGAGGACTCTAAGCTCACATTATGCCATGAGTACAACTAGTTAACAGTCAAATCAGTGTGAATAACTCAGAAAACCCCCTGAAGACAGACGGAACAAACTCCACAGCTAAATGTAGACAAGAGGACACATCAAAGAGGGTAAGTAGGGTGGAAACATGAGGATCTAAACAGAACCATGGGACTGTCCACTGGAGGGAAGGACCCACAGACATGGAAAGGACAAAGAAATTGACTATCACACTGGGGACCGTGATTAAGGAAAACAATTTAACATTTGGTTTTTAAACCAGAGGGGCCACATCTTGTAAGTTCCTTATAACCCGGGGACTTAAAACTTGGAATTTTAAAAACCACTGGGCTTAGCTCTTGGAGAGTCAGTAGGGTGAGAGGAAAATGAGTCCCTGCCCTTAGAGAGACAACACAACAAAAAGCCCACAGAGGGCATAGGAAAAAAAAAAAAAAGTTTGAAACACCTGGGGCAAGAGGAGGGAGATTTGTTTATACTAATCTTAAAGCATGTGGTGGGGGGCCAGGGATCTTTGGAAGACTTCTCCAGGAACTAAGGACCTGGCAAGTACCATTATCCTCCCCATCACCCAGCCAAAACACAGCAACCTGTGGGAACAAGCATGGTGCTGGCACTCCCTACTTAACTTGTTAACACTGTGATCTCGCCCCCACCTCCGTGCTTCAGTGGATCTGCCTCATCCACCAGGCCTGATCAGTTCCAGCACTGCTGGTCCCCTACCCCCAGAAAACAGCACAAACCTTGCTAAAACCACTTCTCACACTCCCTGCCCCCACTTCCCCCAGTACTCTGTGAGTCCACCTTCGCCAGCCAGACTTGGATGAGTCTCAGCACTGCAGGTCCACTCTCACAGAGGACCTCAGCACAGACCTTTTTAACACTGTGTGCCCTACCCCCATGAAAGTTGTGGATATGTTCCCTCCAATAATCTCTTGGCCAGAGCCCTTCCAAATTGGAATCACAGGCCTGGCAGTGTGTATGAAACACTGACAGGGGCCACACCACTCCAAAGTGACTCTTGTCCTAGGGAAAGGGAATGGTAAGCAAACACATCACTCAGACCGCTGTCCCAGCAGTGGGCTGGGGGTAGACAGCTAGTCTGATTGCAGGTCCCACATGTCAATGAAAGTGTCTTGGGGAACAACATAAGAAAATACCATGCAGGTTGGTGCTACTAAATCTGAAAAAGGCTGTCTGACTCAACTCCACCCTAAGGCAGACACAGACTTGTTCACTAACACCACAGGACCGAACACTGCCAACAACAGGCAAAGAGAGGCACTGCAGATGACTGGACAAAAAAACAGAATGACTTAACCAAAACAGCAGATGTGCATATCACACACAGGAGGCACATCTCAAGTCAGGTTCCTCTGTGCTTCCACTCTGCCATGGTGGATACTACACTGTAGGGCCTATAAGACCCCTTCTTAATAAGGCCACTACTTTCAAGAGGAGGAGGTGGAGCTGACTTTATTAACATAGAAGAAAACACACACACACACACACACACAAATAGACAAAATGAGGAGACAGAAGAATATGTTCCATATGAAAGAACAGGACACATGACAGCAAGAGACCTTAGTGAGATGGAGATAAGTAATATATATCAGAGAGAATAAAGTAATGGTTATAAAGATACTCACTGGACATGAGAAAAGAGTGGAAGACATCAGTGCGACCCTCAACAAAGGGATAAAAAAGAACCAATTAGAAATGAACAAAACAATAAATGAAATTAAAAATACACTAAATGGAATAAATACTGCAGTACAGGAAATAGAAGAGTGAATCAGCTACCCAGAGGATAGAGTAAAGGAAGGTAATCGAGCTCAGCCGATGAGAGGGAAAAAGTATTATGTAAAATCATAGTGGACTTTGGGAACTCAGTGACACCATCAAGCATAATATTTGCATTATAGGGATCCCAGAAAGAGAAGAGAGAGGATGGGAAAATTCATTTGAAGAAGTAATAGCTGAAAACTACATGAACCTGGGAAAGGAAACAGAAATTCAGATCCAGGAGGAACAGAGAGCCCCCAACAAAATCAACCCAAGGAGGTCCATGCAAAGACACATAATAATTAGAACAGCAAAACGTAGTAATAAAGAGAGAATTTTAAAAGCAGCAAGAGAAAAGAAAATAGTTACATACAAGGGTAACCCCATAAGGCTATTGGCAGATTTTTTAGCGGAAATTTTGCAAGACAGAAGAAAATGAAATGATATATTCAAAGGGCTGAAAGGAAAACATCTGCAGCCTAGAATACTCTATGCATCAAAGCTATATTTCAGATTAGAAGAGATAGTGTCCCAGACAAACAAAAGTTAAAGGAATTCATGACCATTAAACTAGCTGTGTAAGAATGGTTAAAGAGGACTCTCTGAGGGGAAAGGAAAGACCATAGGTAAGAGTAAGAAATGTAGGAAGCAAAAAAAGCAGTAAAAATAAGGACATCGGTAAAAATATAACACCATATACCTAAAATGTGGAGGGTGAAGAGTAAAGAATGGACTCAAATGTAAGTGACTATCAGCTTCATATGGACTGTGATATGCAGAAGATGTTATACACAAATGTAGTGGTAACCACAAATCAAAGCTGGTAATAGACAGGCAGAAGATAAAAAGAAAGGAATCCAAGTATATCACTAAAGAAAACCAACCAATCAGGAGAGAAAAGAGAAAGGGAAGAAAGTAATAGAGAACTACAGAAACAACCAACATAAGTAACAAAATGGCAATAAACACATACATATATATATATTTTTTTTTTTCTTTCTGGAAAACTTTTTTTTTTTTTTTTTTTTTACCATTTCTTGCAAGAAACTCAATTTTTGCTTGTCTGAGAAAGTCTTTTGAGGACAAGCCGTTTAAGAACAGGATGTTCTGGGAGTCTTTTAAAATGGCCACTTTTCTCCTCTTTCTGCTGCTTACTTGAGGAGATTTTTCTCCAACCTTCATTACGGGAATCTAGAAGAGCTCCTGGAGGTAAAGTTCAGGAAAGTGGGTGTGTCCCCCTGAGAAAGACTCCCTTTTAAGCTTTTTAAGATTTTAACTCTCAAGATCATGCCTCCCAAGCGTGCAGCACTCATCTATCACAGCTTAAGTTTCCTCCTTAGTTCCGGGGGTGGTTCCTACTGTGGAACTACTAAACTACTAAATGAAATTAAAAATACACTAAATGGAATAAATACTGCAGTACAGGAAATAGAAGAGTGAATCAGCTACGGTGACTCTCTGTAGCTGCCTGTTGGTCGCTCTGATTTGAGGACAGCTGTTTTCCCTGTGAAATCAACTTTCTCATGGACCTAAGAAGAGTTGTTCATTTTCAGTCTCTTCATTGCTTTTTCTGTTTTCTTTCATTCTGAGAATGGGAGTGAGGACTTCCAAGCTCCTTACATGCCAGACTGGAAACCAGACTCTCTGTAGGTTTATTTATTTTAAGTATCAGTGTAGCTTAAGGATTTAGAAATGAGTGAACATCAACTAAAATGTTGAATTAATAAATCAGGTGTGTCTTCTAATTTCCAAAAAGACTTCAACAGCAAAGGGTTTCTGGAAATTAGAAAACACTTTTTTAAAAATCATGTTTATATATTTTTTTAAGATTTTATATATTTATTTGATAGGAAGAGAGAATATAAGCAGGGGGAACACCAGAGAGGGGGAGAAGCAGGTTCCCCACCAAGCAGGGAGCCCAATGGAGGGCACCACACCAGGACCCTGAGATCATGACCTGAGCTGAAGGCAGATGTTTAACCATCTGAGCCACCCAGGTGCCCTAGCATGTTTAAATTAATGCTTAGTAGATTTATAACTGCTCACATTAATGTGTGATTTTTCTTTGAAATCTAATATTATGCCTTCCAGTTCTCTATCCTAAACATTTATGTCTTATTTTCAGGGCTTTCATTTTTTTTTTCTTTATTTAAATTCAATTAGCCAACATATAGTACATCATTAGTTTCAGATGCAGTGTTCAGTGATTCATTAGTTGTGTATAATACCCAGTGCTCATCACATCACGTGCCTTCCTTAATGCCCATCACCCAGTTATCCCATCCCCCACCCACCTCCCTTTCTGCTACCCTCAGTTTGTTTCCCAGAGTCAAGAGTGTCTCATGGTTTGTCTCCCTCTCCGATTTCTTCCCATTTAGTTTTCCCTCCTTTCCTCTATGATCCTCTACACTATTCCTTATATTCCACATATGAGTGAAACCATATGATAATTGTCTTTCTCTGATTGACTTATTTCATTTAGCATATTCTCCTCCAGCCCCATCCATGTTGATGTAAAAGTTGGGTATACATCCTTTCTGATGGCTAATAATCCATTGTATGTATGGACGACATCTTCTTTATCCATTCATCTCTTGAAGGACATCTTGGCTCTTTCCACAGTTTGGCTATTGTGGACATTGCTGCTATGAACATTGGGGTGCAAGTGCCCCTCCTTTTCACTACATCTGTATCTTTGGGATAAATATCTAGTAGTGCAATTGCTGGTTCATAGGGTAGCTCTATTTTTAGTTTCTTGAGGAAACTCCATACAGTTCGCACAAACAGTGTAAGAGGATTCCCCTTTTTCCACATCCTCACCATTTGTTTTTCCCTGTCATTAACTTTAGCCATTCTGACTGGTGTGAGGTGGTATCTCATTCTGGTTTTGATTTGTATTTCTCTGATGGTAAATAATGCGGAGCATTTTTTTCTTGTATCTGTTGGCCATTTGTATGTCTTCTTATTTTATTGATAACTTCTATGTTGTTCTTATTTAAAATAATTTAAATTTTATTAAAAATTAATTTATTTCACACCATACATTACACTGTATCTAACCCTGTAACATTTCTTTTCTACATATAAAACCAACCTATTATCATTTAGTATCACTGATTTTTCTCCCACTTTGACTTTTTACACTTTACATTTTTTTAAAGATTTGATTTGTTTACTTGACAGAGAGAGGGAGAGCTTGAGCAGGGGGAGAAAAACAGAGGGAGAGGGAGAAACAGAATCCCCACTGAGCAGGGAGCCTGACACAGGGCTCAATCCCAGGACCCTAAGATCATGACCTGAGTTGAAGGCAGACACTTAACTGACTGAGCCACCCAGACATCCCTATTTTACATTTTTGATTTTTTTTATTTAGTATGAAATGATTATAGACATGTGAAAAGTAGCAAATTTGGTACATAGAAGTCCCTTCCCCCATATCTTTCAGTGGTAATATTTTGTATAATCCCAGCATAATGTCACAACTGAGAAATTGAATGGACTACAGTCCACAGAAACTGTTCATATGTTACTACTTTTAAATGTGCTCATTGAGTGTGTTTGTGTGTGGGGGGGTAGTTTATGTAATTTTAACCCATGCATAAATGTGGGTAACAACCTCAACCAAGAATTAGAAAGGTAAAATCATCACAAAGATTTCTTGTGTTAAGCCTTTTTAGTCATATCGGAATCGATCACTCACCTCGACCCAATTCCCAGTCCCTAACCCCTGCAAACCACTAATCTATTGTCCATTTATGTAAGTTTGTACTTTAATATTTTATGAATAGACTCAAGCAGTATCTAATCCTTGTCATTTCTTTTCACATTTGGATTATTTCAAAATTTCAAAATTTTGACTATTACAACTTAAGGTTTTATGAACACTTGTGTACATATGAATGAAGAAAACTCTGACCCTGCCTTCAGTTTAGTATTGAGACTGGTTCTCTGAATTAAATATATTTTATACAACAGATGTTTAGTGATATTTCATCATGTTTTATTTCATATTTTCTTTATGGCTAAGAAAGTTCTACATATTTTCATATAAGTATATACCTATTTATACTCTATGGCTAACTTAGAGTAACCATAAACCATGTTTATTTATGTTGTTTGGCCCATTTTTATAATTAGTTTTTTTTTTTTCATTTTTTAAAGATTTGATTTGTTTACTTGAGAGAGAGAGGGAGAGCTTGAGCAGGGGGAGAAAAACAGAGGGAGAGGGAGAAGCAGAATCCCCACTGAGCAGGGAGCCTGACACAGGGCTCAATCCCAGGACCCTAAGATCATGACCTGAGCTGAAGGCAGACACTTAACTGACTGAGCCACCCAGACATCCCTATTTTACATTTTTAGTTTGATAAGTTCTTTATAGATTTTGGATACTAGCCCTTTATCTGATATGTCATTTGCGAATATCTTCTCCCATCCCATAGTTTACATTTTAGTTTTTTTACTCTTTCCTTTGCTGTGCAAAAGCTTTTTATCTTGATGAAGTCCCAACAGTTCATTCTTGCTTTTGTTTCCCTTGCCTGTGGAGACATGTCTAGCAAGAAGTTGCTGCAGCTGAAGTCAAAGAAGTTGCTGCCTCTAGGATTTTATGGATTCTTGTCTCATATTTAGGTGGTTCTTCCATTTTGAGTTTATTTGTGTGAATGTTATAAGGAAGTGTTCCAGTTTCATTTTCCTGCATGAAGCTGTTCAATTTTCCCAAAACCTTTTGTTGAAGAGACTGTATTTTTTTTTCCTTTTGATATTCTTTCCTGATTTGTCAAAGATTAGTTGACCATAGAGCTGACGGTCCATTTCTGGGTTCTTTATTCTGTTCCATTACTTTATGTGTCTGTTTTTGTGACAGTACTATACCCTTTTGATGAAGACAGCTTTGTAATACAGCTTGAAGTCTGGAACTGTGATGCCTCCAGCTTTGATTTTATTATTCACATTACTTTGTCTACTTGGGGTCTTTTCTGTCCATACAAATTTTAGGATTGTTTGCTCCAGCTCTGTGAAAAAATGCTGATGGTATATTGATAGAGATTGCATTGGATATTTAGATAGTTTTGGTAGCATAGACATGCATTCTTCTAATCCATGTGCATGGAATTTTTTTCTATTTTTTGTTTCTTCCTCAATTTATTTCATAAGTGTTCTATAGTTTTCAGAGTACAGATCCTTTCAGCAAGATGCTAGCAAATAAGATACAACCGTACATTAAAAGGATTATTCACTTTACTTTTATTTTTAATATGTGTGTGTGTGTTAAAAATATTGAAGGTGAGTTATAACCTCTTAAATTTGTTTGTAAGTGCACAAAACAATATTGTTAAGTATAGGTCCAGTGTTATATCAGATCTCTAGAACTTATTAATCTTGCCAACTATGAAGTTCTCTTTACTTGAAAATAAAGGTGAAATGGGATGCAATTTTGGTTAATGGACTTGATAAAACACTCTTATGTTAAGAATGTTGAATGATCATTGAGCATGACAGTCAAGAAAGAATTCATTGGATGCCTGGTTGGCTCAGTTGATTGAGCTTCTGACTCTTGGCTTCAGCAAGAGTCATGGGTTGTGAGATCAAGCACTGTGTTGGGCTCTGTGTTCAGTGGGGAGTCTGCTTGAGGAGTCTCTTCCTCTGCCCCAGCCCCACATTCTCTCTCTCCTTTTATCTCTAAATTAATGAGTAAATCTTTAAAACAATAGAACTCCTGAGATGTTTAATGGTGCAACTTAGTAAGTTTATTTAAGGAGGATGAGAATAAGACCTACGGGCAGAAAGAGCTGCACTTTTGTTGTATGATTGCTATATGCTTAGTGTTCAAAGGGGGAGATGTGCAGGGTGCATTAGAGCATAAGTGTTTTCTTCAAATTTCTACTCATAAAAATGCTTTTCAAGATTTCTCTGGTGCTTACATCATTCATCTTGATATTAACTATTGTGAGATGTATGGGAAGTCTCTGGACCCTTTAAGAATGTAGTAAGTATCACATATTTGATCCTTATTGAAAGTATGCAAACTTGAGGTGCCTGGGTGGCTCAGTCAGTTAAGCATCTGCCTACAGCCCACATAGTAATCCTGGAATCCCAGGATCGAGGCCCAAGTTGGGTTCCCGGATTGGTGAGGAGTCTGCTTCACCCTCTGACCCTCCACCTTTCATATTCTCTTTCTCACTCTCTCTCCCAAATAAATAATATAAAAATAAAATAAAATAAAATAAAATAATGCAAGCTATAGGAGAGAGTTCTGGGCTAAAAGCGAACATTTTTCTACTTCTATCTGTCATCATGTCCCTCCTGAACAATTTTTGGTCCTTAAATATTTAAGGTTGCTGAAGGGCAAAGGGCTCATATTCCATGACTTGTTCAACCCAGTAGGGACTGTAGAGATGTCCCTACATATGGACTGAAATTGGTCACTATCTGTCTCTGCAAGTGACTATTACAGAAGGCCATTGCTGTAGAGTCCACAGTGGACATCAGGATGAATTTGTTTCAAGTAGTAAGGACCATCTTTCTACTGGGTGAAGAAGTTAGGAACTACTTGAATGTATCTCAACAATAGAAGAGAACAAAGTGATACAACATATTAGGATTAATATTATAACAAAAATAAGAAGTGTGATAAGCAGGGGCACCTAAGTGGCTCAGTTGATTAAGTAGTGACTCTTGATTTCGGGTCAGGTGATGATCTCAGTGTCCTGGGATCTAGCCCTGTGTCAGGCTCTCTGCTCAGTAAGGAGACTGCTTGAGGATTCACTCTCTCCCTCTCATGCTCAATATCTCTGTCTCTCTAAAATAAGTGAATGAATCTTTTTTTAAAAGTGCGATTGGGGACTTTTTAGTAGGGACCATAGTCCACCTCCCAAACAAGAACTTAACCAATTATTAAATGACAATGTAGGGTGTTTAAGAGCAGTGATTTGGTTATTTATATAAGTAAGTAATCCTGATAGAGCTTTGTTATAATCTGGAATGTAGATGCAACATTCTGCTTTAATAATGGCACATGTTCCTCCTTGTGCTGCTGTTAAGACATCTAATGCCATTCTACCTTGTAGAATTGGTTTATGCATTTGAGTTACATTAGTGTTTAATAATGTAATGCTGTTTTGAGAGTCATTTAACACTTTAAAAGTGTATTTACCAAGGGCCTCCATGAAGTATATGGCATCTTCTAAACCTACTGATGAAAAAAAAAAATAGGTGTCAGATGGTCATACCAATGAAACATGGATCTTGTCCCACATTGTTTAGATATGGAAATTAGCTGGACTTGTGATAGTCTTAGTGCTACAACATTGCATCCAAGCATAACCAATAGTACATATTCCAGTCCAGCCTTATGGAAGCCAGGGACACAAATTTGCCCCACATAATCATTGTGTCCCAGTGGATGCTAGCTATCTGATGTGTGATGGGCTAGCCCAGTCATAGCAAGCCAATAAGTTTCCTGTTAATTAATTTTATGGTCACAGGTTTTTGGGGTGAGCCATCACATTTGGTGAGTAATATTGGGTCATGAATCAAGTATATGGTGTTTCTGTTTTCCACATAAAAGGATCTTTGGCTTAATTATCCTATTGTGGGAGTAAGCCACATATTTTCACTCCATATTTGATATCATCCTTCCGAGTGTATTGATAGGAAGGACTATGCAGTTGGTCAATTTGTTGACAGAGCCTGTCTATCGGTTAGCATATTCAGTTAAAATTTTGATAATTTGAGGATAAGAGAAAGGCTTCTCCTATGGCCTAGAGAGTCCCATGTAACATTTAACATAGGACAACAAGAAACATTTTTACTAATAGAAATTTCCATATATGTGCTAGTATTGGGGTGACTTTGTATTGGGCTTAGTTAAAGGTGGCTACTGAGTGCTTGGCTAAAGCCTCTACTTGTAATTTACATCAATAGAGATGCCTCCCAAGACAAATATGTCTAAGAGATAAAACCATTATAAAACCTGATGTCTAGCCTTGACAATATTCTAATTATGAGGAATCACTGGAAAGTAGGAAATGACTTGTCCCAGGAGATAAGGACATCCCCAAGTGCATTCTCCAGTCCTATTATAAGGAAAGGGGTTCTATCCATTATCTCCACAAGTCTATAGTTAACCTCATGGAATGGGGTACACTCTGACTTTTAAGGAGCAATTTTGTTACCCAGCCACATAGAATTGATTAAGGTGACAGCTGAGTTACACAAATTGTTTTGGAGTCCATCCCATTGTCCAGATGTTTAAATAATCATATGCCCTAAAGGTCTCTTTTATCATCCCCACAGAGTAACAAGCAAGAAGATTGTCTATATCTGAACTGTTATGGCAATCCCTCTGAAGTTAACCTCAAGTTGTCTAGCTTAGGCAAATAACAAACATTTAAAGCCAATCTAAACTCGAATCTAACATCTAAACAGATACTTTATTGAAACACATTTTTCTCTCTAAACTTACACTCATTTCCAGAGATAGCCAAATCAGGACTCTTTGTTTGAAAAACAAGTCCAATTTTAACAAAATTAGCCGAATTGTTTACATAAGCTCAGCAAGAACACTGATGGATTATACGGATCCTTTAAAATCTGCTTTGCTGGAACTTTTGATACGGAATCTCTAGACTGAACTTTTAATAGCCTTTTGAGGCCAGAGTCAAGCCAAACATTTGTCATCAGACTTGCCTGCAATACCTGTAGAAGCTGTATTCCTCCTCTAGAGGTCACCAATATACCCTGCACCTTCCAGGAAGTGACTTCTTTACTCACCTGGTCAGGCTGCTGGGAAATCCGTTAACAAGATATCAGGCCAAATTCTCAAGGGGCTTTATTGGCTTCAAAAACTCAACCTTAATTCCTTAAAGCTATCTAATCCTATCCAGGTCTATGCAGTTCTATTTTAAACATGACATTCCAGTCAAAGCCTTAGTAATATCACCAGTGTTTCCAATGGTGTCCTGTTGCCGGGAGAACAGATTCTCATGGAACTTACACAAATTATTATAATTGCCATGGAAGAAAGAATACTCGCTGAGTTTCGAATTCTGGAGGGTTCAGGTAGGGAGAAAAGATAAATGCTTCAATTTTTTCAGAAAGGAATATTTTGTCATTTTCTTTAATTCATTCAGTCCTATGTTTTTAATATTTATTTAGTTTAAACACAGCTTTCCCATTAGTTCTGGAAATTCTTACCCAGGTCAGTTTAAGATTTTAAATATATCAAACACATGTATTTGTCAAAAATCCTGTCAGCTCAGGTCATGATCCTGGGATCCTGGGATCAAGTCCCACATCCAGCTCCTTGCTCAGTGGGAAGCCTGCTTCTCCCTCTGCCTGCCACTCCCCCTTCTTGTGTGCTCTCTCCCTGACAAATAAATAAAATCTTAAAAAATATATATTTTCTATGAATCTTCTTTAAGGCAAAATACATTTGGCAAAAGCATCAGAACAGTAACAATACATGACAAAAAAATCAGAAATGGACATGGTTAAAGATCTGTTCTCTAAAATAGCTGTAGCATTTACCCATACAATACAACCTAAGGTTTATCACTACTGTTTTGACAATGCTGTCCATGTAATTTTACATGCCAATAAAAAAGCCAAATTAGTAAAAAAGTCTTCATCTACAATGTAAATCTTGTAAATTTGTTGAAAATCTCAGAAAGTTTAAAGCACATGCCTAAAACATATTACAGAACATAAAAATCTCATATTTATATTTAACCAAAGTGACAATAAGAGATTCTAGAGGAAATCATATATTTGGTAGCAATAGATAGAGCCTTCAACATTGAGAATGTTGTTTTATTATTTATTTATTTATTTATTTATTTATTTACTTACTTACTTACTTACTTACTTACTTACTTAAAAGTAGGCTCCATACCCAATGTGAGGCTTGAACTCAAAACCCTAAGATCAAGAGTTGCATGCTCTACAACTGATCCAGACTGGTGCTCTGAGAAGTTTTAACTTCCTTAAGTAATAAAAGACCTGGTAAAAACAAAACATAGATGGACTGTTTTTTTAGGTAGTTAAAGAAAAAAAAAACTGGTTTTCTGGGCAGAAAAATGAGAAGAAAAAGCTTTCTGTAAATTTTATTATCAGGAGCAGACTAGCAATCCAAATAAACTTTATCTTTTTAACAAATAGAAAAGCAGATTTTCAAACTTATACCAATGTACTTTAAAATCCATTCATTTTCAACCGTACTCCTGATCCCTTATAACAAAATTTCTAAAGATTTCCCTTCACAAACCTTCTACAGCTTTCCTTTTCATTCAGAATTCATCCTAAGCCTTTTCTTAGCAAACAGTTTCATTTTAGGACAGAATAACCTCTCCCCCATCTTGATAATATGTATCCCCATTCTTTATATATTTTTATTATAAATAAACATATTTTCTTGAGTACAGAATTGGCTTCTGTTATTGCCATCAATTTTAATTACATTTAGCAGAATTTAAATTCTTAGAAACTTTAGTCTCTAGTGAAAATTAAGTAGTAACCAATTGTGAACTGTCACTTACACAAGAATTCTTTAGATCTGAAATTCATGAATATATTTAATTCTAAAAACTTAAGATTTTCTCTAGTACTGTTTTTCAAAAAAGCATAACACATGGTTACCAGCAGATCCAAGTATCTTCAAAGTCTCTGCAATTAGCAGCCAAAAAGCACAAAACTATCTTCAGTAATCAATACTTTACTTGTTTATCTTATTTGGAAAAGACTTTATTACCCAATGAACTCAATCAAATTTATCATTTAACTTAGCAAATCTTCAAAGAGTCAGGATACCAAAGATTTTGAAAGCTATTAAAAGTCTTATATATAAATATGTTCATGTATTTAACCTACCTGTTTTTTGACTATTATCCATTAAAATATTTGAGACAGACAAAATTAACCATCATTTTAATTCATCTTCTTGATGACAAATTGCAACAGAGATCCCATGAGCTTATTTGAGTTTTAGCAAAACTTGGTAGAATAAAAGTTTTATATTTAATGCTGATAACTCCAAAGACATGTCTACCTTAATTAAACTAACAATCTTAAATCAGTTTAAATATAAATATGTTGCACCTGGTTTCACTTAAAGGTCAATCAATGTGTTCCCCACTGTCAAGGAAAAGGAAGGGGCAGTTAAAGTCTAAAGGAACCCTTGGGACCCTGAATCTTGATTAAGTATGTCCTCCAGGTTGAACCTCATAAAGAGGTGGCCCAACAGCTTGGGGTGCTCTTTGCTCCTTAATACCAAGCATAGGAAGAGCACCAGCCAATAACACTGGAGGCATGAGGATGGTAGAGGAGCCAGTTATGCAAGCTGCACCCATAGTAGGGCAGAAACAGGAGGGGGAGGTAGAGGCAAAAGAGGTGAGGTGCCATCAGCAAGACTGGAGGAAGATAACAGTCCAGAGTGCAAAGAAATTGGACTCCAAGTAGCAAAGCTGGTCAGCTCGTTCAGAGGAAGAGACACATATTTTCTATCCACCAACAAAATGTGAAAATAGGCAACACATGTTGGGCTAGAGAAGACAGGGCACCTCCCCAAAACAAAAGGAGTTTCAGGAGCTGCTTGGGAGTATTCCTTAGAGTCCCTGTCTTGAGGTAGATAGACCAGATAATTGGCGCCAATTATCATAGCCATAAACCTAGAAGTGAATGAGGGAGGAAAGCCCATATACAATGATAGGCAACATTCATCCAGTTCTCTCAAAACATATTCCATATCTGACACACAAAAGAAGAAGCAAAGAGGAGATGAGTGATTCAGGAAAATAGAGGGAGACATGTACAGGATCTTGGCAGCAACCAGTTTACAAGAGAGACAAGGTGGAGGCACATAGAAAACATGACAGATCATAGGTGACTTGGTGGATTAACAGAAGTAGAAGGGTTGATGCAGCTGATCTGATGGTGGATCGAAGGGTAGAGGGTAAGGAGAGTGGTGTCCTTAGGCCACCTAAAGGAGGATGGACAGATCAGCATTTTGGTACTGGACCATAAGGGTCTAACCATATGGGATTTTGGTCCATTTTTCCTGACACCCACAAAAGTGTTCTAACTTATAAACAGTATTAACATTTAAGGACCCATTTATGGCCATTTTTCATCATCCTCCAGAGAACATTGAAGCCAGGCATTATTATAGAAGAAGATGAGGTGCTTCTTTAAATCCTGTTGTCCAAATTGACTCCAATGTGTTAGCAGGCAACCCAAAAGGGAATCCTTTGGGACTGAGAAAGGTGATCCCATAGTCAATCCCTACAAAATGAGGAAAGTACACTAACAACCTAGAAGTCCATTACCAAGATCCCCCTCAGTTTCCAAATAGCATCACCTCAAGAATATTGCTGAAGTTTCCTGGGATTTAGAGAGGTGGAAGACACCTCTCTTGACCACTCTGACACCTTTTTTCTACCTGAGAAGGGTGTTGACCTCCTTTCACTTCCCTATTGCATCCTAGGCTACAACAGGTGCTGGTGAATGGAATTAATACCACAAAGATTGGGACTTCTTTCCATTTTGTGGGAGTCAATATATTTGGTAACCAATAACAATACCATTTGTGAGCCTCTAGATCTAACATGAATGAATGGGGTAGAGGTCCTGGCCTTTGTGAAGAAGGGGCAGCTATTTTATATCATAGTACGAATCATATACCTAAGCTGGAAGTACTTTCAATCTGAGGGCAATCTCTGCTTGCACCACCCTCATAACATCAATATAGTCACCAACCTAGAAACTTTCTTAGCCTCCTTGTCTCAGAGTTGTTTATGGAAGTTTTAGCGGACTGGCATTATTGTTTTAGTTATTGGTCACTGATGATTGAAAATCTTCAGCCATACTCTGTCCCCAGAGACTATGGGGTGGGGGACATAGTTCTAATCCTGTAACCCTCTAAACACATGGGTCATTACTCTGCAGATTAGCCCTCATCCTGAAGTTATCTTGGGGCCGCATCTTGAGTCACCTCAATAACATGAACTCAATAACATGAACTTGGGAGTGACAAAGCAGGCTCATTATAAAAAACAAACAAAAACTGCTAGTATATATAACTGAACAAATTTCAAAGGTTTTAGGAACTTTGTGTGGGAAACAGGTGATCTTATGTATAGTACTGCAGGCATTTTTTCAAACTATTACAAAAATTAAGCATATCCTTGTCGATAAATAATGACCCAGCTAGCCATTGTTGAATATCTGTGTGGTATATTTCCAGGCTACTTTAAAAAATCATCTCCTGAGTTGGTGATAGGGAAAGAGTACCATCATGTAAGAATAGAATAAGGCAGAGACCTAATCATCAAAACTGTTACATTCAATTGATGGGATAGTTTGATTAGTTTAGGAAAATTTCCATGTCTTAATTTTCTAAATTCTTGATTTAGCAAACAATTATTTCATTGGTCTTAATATGTGGTTTTACAATTTTTGTTGAGCATATAGGCTTATTTTTAAATTGTTAAATATTTTAGGTTTAGGGAAATAATGAAGATATCCACTGAAGACTTTTAAGAACATGAAAACTTTTTTTTTAAGTAGGAAATAGTACTTTATTTTATTTTATTTTTATTTTTTTATTAACATATAATGTATTATTTGTTTCAGGGGTACAGGTCTGTGATTCATCAGTCTTACACAATACACAGTGCTCACCATAGTACATACCCTCCCCAGTGTCCATCACCCAGCCACTCCATCCCTCCCACCTCCCTCCTCTCCAGCAACCCTCAGTTTGTTTCCTGAGATTGAGTCTCTTATGGTTCGTCTCCTTCTCTGCTTTCATCTTGTTTCATTTTCCCTCCCTTCCCCTATTACATGAACATGAAAACTTTTGATTAAAATATGATTGTATAAGATAATATGTTTATAGATGCTTGCATTAATACAGAATATCATGCCCCCCAGTTCTTTTTCTGAACTAATCACATTGAATAATCACACTGAGTCCCAGTGAATATATCTTCTTTTGATAACTATTAATTATTTTTAGTTTTTTAAAAGTATTAAATTATTGATTAAAGTCTTAAGCTCCGTTTGAATATTTTTTTCTACCTATAAAACAGGCCCATTACATTCAAACAATAGGATAGTTTGATTAGTTAAGGAAAATGTTTTTATTTAATATCTTAATCTTTGAATTGTGTTATTTAACAGACAATTATGTCCCGAGTTTTCTTTTTTTATTTAAATTTAATTAGCCAACATATAGTATATCATTAGTTTTTGATATGTCAGTGATTCATTAGTAGTGTATAACATCCAGTGCTCATCATAATACCTGGCCTCCTTAATGCCCATCACCCAATAAACCCATCTGCCCACCCACCTCCTTGTCTGAACCCTCAGTTTGTTTCCCAGAGTCAAGAGTCTCTCAAGGTTTGTCTCCCGCTCTGATTTCTTCCAATTCAGTTTTCCCTCCCTTCCCTATCGTCCTCTGCACTAGTCTTTATACTTCACATATGAGTGAATCCATATGATAATTGTCTTTCTCTTATTAACTTATTTCACTTAACATAATACCCTCCAGTTCTAGCCATATTGATGTAAGTGGTAGGTATTCATTCTTTCTAATTGCTGAGTAATACTCCATTGTATATATGAACCACATTTTTTTTTATCTATTCATCTGTTGAAGGGCATCTTGGCTCCTTCCCCAGTTTGGCTTTGGGGACATTGCTGCAATGAACATTGGGGTGAATGTGCCGCTTCTTTTCACTACATCTGTATCTTGGGGGTAAATACCTAGTAGTGCAATTGCTGTGTTGGAGGGTAGCTCTATTTTTAACTTTTTGAGGAACCTCCATATTGTTGTCCAGAGTGGCTATACCAGCTTGCCTTTCCACCAGCAGTGTAAGAGGGTTTCCCTTTCTCCACATCCTCACCAACATTTTTTGCTCCCTGTATTGTTAATTTTAGCCATTCTAACTGGTGTAAGATGATATCTCATTGTGGTTTTGATTCATATTTCCCTAAAGACAAGTGATGTGGAGCATTTTTTCAAGTGTCTGTTAGCAATTTGTATGTCTTCTTTGGAGAAGTGTCTCTTTTTGTCTTCTGCCCATTTCTTGACTGGCTTATTTGTTTTTTGAGTGTTGAATTTGATGAGTTCTTTATAGATCTTGGATACCAGCCCTTTATCTGATATGTCATTTGCAAATATCTGCTCCCATTCTGTAGGTTGCCTTTTAGTTTTGTTGACTCTATCCTTTGCCGTGCAGAAGTTTTTTTGTCTTGATGAAGTCCCAATAATTTATTTTTGCTTTTGCTTCCCTTGCCTTTAGAGACATGTCTTGCAAGAATTTGCTGTGGCCAATGTTGAAGAGTTTACTGCCTATGCTCTCCTCTAGGATTTTGATGGATTCCTGTCTCACATTATGTGTTTCATCCATTTTGAGTTTATATTTGTGTATGGTGCAAGAGAATGTTCCAGTTTCATTCTTCTGTAACTGGCTGTCCAATTTTCCCAGCACCATTTATTGAAGATATTTTCTTTTTTCCATTGGATAGTCTTTCCTGCTTTGTAGAAGATTAGTTGACCATAGAGTTGAGGGTCCGTTTCTGGGCTCTCTACTCTGTTCCATTGATCTATGTGCTTGTTTTTGTGTCAATAGCATACTGTCTCGATGAGCACAGCTTTGTAATAGAGTTTGAAGTCCCGCATTGTGATGACCAAAGCTTTGGTTTTCTTTTGCAATATTCTCCTGGTGATTTGGGGTCTTTTCTCTTCCATATAAATTTTAGGATTGTTTTATCTAGCTCTTTGAAAAATGTCAATGTTATTTTGATAGGGATTGCATTGAATGTGTAGATGGCTCTGAGCAGCTTAGATACTTTAACAATGTTTATTCTTCCAATCCTTGAGCATGGAATGTTTTTCCATCTCTTTATGTCTTCCTCAATTTCACTCATAAGTGTTCTGGAGTTTCTAGAGGAGAGATCCTTTACCTCTTTGGTTAGGTTTATTCCTAGGTCTCTTATGGTTTTTGGTGCAATTGTAAATGGGATCAATTCCTTAATTTATCTTTCTTTAGTCACATTATTAGTGTATAGCAACACAACTGATTTCTCTGCATTGATTTTTTTATCCTGCCATGTTGCTGAATTGCTGTATGAGTTCTAGTAATTTTGGGGTGGAGTCTTTTATTTTTTTCACATTAAGTATCATGTCATCAGTGAAGAGAAAGAGTTTGACTTCTTTGCCAATTTGAACGCCTTTATTTTCTTTTTGTTGTCTGACTGCTGAGGCTAGAACTTCTAGTATTATGTTAAACAACAGTGGTGAGAGTGGGCATCCCTGTCATGTCATGAGTTGTCATTCATGACTTTGCAATTAACCCTGAGCATATAGGTTTATTTTAAAAATATTAAGTGGTTTAGGGATTAGGACAGTAGCATAAACCTGTTGAAGACAATTTGGAATACAAATCCCTCTTCAATTTACATATGTGCTGTTCCTTTTCTATGTCCTTTAGATATAAGTTTAGGTTGTGAATTTGAGGAGATGGAGGAATTTAACACAAGAGGAAGGAGGTAGTACTCGTAGCCACAGATTTAGTCAATACAGATATAAGATATCTGAACTAGAACTCCAAACCAAGATTATAAAACTACTAGCTGGATTTGAAAAAAGCATAGAAGACGCAAGAGAATCCCTGACTGTAGACATAAAATTCTAAAATCTAGTCAGGCCGAAAATAAAAATGCTATTACTGAGATGCAGTCTCATGTGCAGGCCATAAAAATGAGGATGAATGAAACAGAAGAGGAAATCAGTGATACAGAAGACAAAGTTATGGAAAATAAGGAAGCTGAAAATGCGTACTTATCACGACTGAAATAGGAAAGACAACTATTAGATCATGGAGGTAGACATAGGGAACTCAGCAACTCCATAAGTGAAATAATATCTGTATTGAAGGAGTCCCAGAAGAGGAGTAGGCAAAGGGGGCAGAAGGTTTACTCGAACAAATTAAAGTTCAGAACTTCCTTAAAGCAAGAAAAGAAACAGGCATTCAAGCCTAGAGGCACAGAGAACTCCCCTCAAAATCAACAAAAAGAAGTCAACACCACGACATACTATAGTGAAACTTGCAAATTTCAAAGATAAAGAGAAAATCCTAAAAGCAGCTTGGGACAAGATGTTCTGAAACTACAAAGGTTGACAGATAAGGCTGGTAGCAGACCTGTCCACAGAGACCTGGCAGGGCAGAAAGGACTGGCATATTCAATGTGCTATGTTGGAAAAATATGCAGCCAACAATACTATATCCAGCTAGGCTGTTTTTCAGATAAACAAAATTAAAGGAATTCATGTACACCAACCCAGTCCTGCAAGAAATATTAAAGGGGACACATAGACCAGAAAGAGATCCTGAAACTAACAGAGACCAGAAAGGAACAGAGAAAATCCACAGGTACATCAACATTACAAGTAACACGATGGCACTAAATTCATATTTTTCAATAATTACTATAAATATAAATGAATAAAATGGTCCAATCAAAAGACAGAAGGTGTCAGATTGCATTAAAAAAATGTTATCCAAAAAAAAAAAAAAGACTCATCAATATACTGCCTATAAGAGATTCATTTTAGATACAAAGACACCTCTAGATTTAAAAATGAGGGGGTGAGAACCAATTATCATGCTAATGGACATCAAAAGAAAGCTGAAATCTTATGCCAGAAGAAACAGATTTTAAAACAAAGATTAAAAGATATGTAGAAGGACAATATATCATCTTAAAAGGGTCATCCAACCAGACGATCTAACAAATGTAAATATTGATGCCCATAACTTAGGAGCAGTCAAATGTGTAAAGTAATTAATAATCACCTTAAAGAATCTCACTGATAATAATACAATAATAGTGGTGGACATTAACACTCTACTCATAGCAAAGGATGAATTATCTAAGCAGAAGATAACCAAGGATACAAGGGCTTTGAATGACACACTGGACCAGCTGCACTTAATAGATATATTCAGAGCATTTCATCCTAAAGCAGCAGAAATTACATTCTTCTTGTGTACACATGGAACATTCTCCAGAATGGATTACATACTTGGTCATAAGTCAGGCTTCAACTTCTTGAAAAAGTTTGAGATCGTGCCATGCATATTTTCAGACCACAAGGTGATGAATCTTGAAGTCAAACACAAGAAAAAATAGAAGGACCACAAACACATGGAGGTTAAAAACGTCCTACTGCAGAATTAATGGGTCAAACGCACATAAAGAATTTTAAAAAATACATGGGAGAAAATGGAAATATGGAAGAAAATGGAAATGAAAACATGACAGTCGAGAATAATTGGGATGCAGCAATGACAGTGCTTTGAGGGAAGTATATAGCAATACAGGCCACCCTCAAGAAACAAGGAAAGTATCAAATGCACAACCTAAGCTTACACCTAGAGAACATGGAGAAAAAAAAATAATAAAGTCTAAATCCAGCAGGAAATGAGAAATAATAAAGATTAGAGTAGAAATCAATGATAAAGAAATTAAAACAAAACAAAACAAAAAAAAACAGTAGAACAGATCAATGAAATTAGGAGCTGGTTCTTTGAAAGAATTAATAAGATTGCTAAAGCTCAAGTAAGACTTATCAAAAGGAAAGGGAAAGGACCCAAATAAGTAAACACCTGAATGAAAGAGGAGAGCTCACAACGAACACCCAATAAATGCAAACAGATACAAGAAAATATGACCAATTCTATCTCAACAAATTGGGCAATCTGGAAGACATGGATACATTCCTAGAAACATAAACTACCAAAACTGAATCAGGAAGTTATAGAAAACCTGAACAGACCCCAAACCAGTAAAAAGTATTCAATTAATAATCAAAAATCTCCCAACACACGAGTGTCCAGGGCCAGATGGCTTCCTAGGGGAATTCTACCAAACAGTTAAAGAAGAATTAATACCTATATTTCTGAAACTATTACAAAAAATAGAAATGGAAGGAAAATACCAGACTCATTCTATGAGGCCAGCATTACCTTGATCCCAAAACCAGACAAGGACCACCATTAAAAGGACAATTACAGACCAGTATCCCTGTTGAACAAGGATGCATATATTCTCACCAAGATACTGCCAATAGGATCCAACACAGTTAAAGGATTATTTACCACGACCAAGTGGGATTTATTCCTGGGCTGCAAGGGTGGTTCAACCTCTGCAAATCAATATGAAACACCACATAAAAAAGAAAGGACAAGAACCACAGGACCCTCTCAATAGATGCAGAAAAAGCATTCCACAAAATACAGCATCGTTTAATGAAAAAAAACTCCACCATGTAGAGAGAGGGGGAGCATAACATCATAAAGGCCATATAGGAAAGACCCAAAGTAAATGTCACCCTCAAAAGGGAAAAACAGAGATTTTCCCCTATGTGCAAGAACACGGCAGGCATGTCCACTCTCACCACTGCTGTTCAAAGTAGTACAGGAAGTCCTAGCCTCAGCAATCAGACAACAAAAAGAAATATAAGGCATCCAAATCAGCAAAGAAGAAGTCCAACTCTCATTCTTTGTAATCCAACTCTCTGTTTCCCCGGTTACCGTCAAAATCGTATGTTCACCCTGCCTGTGTCCAAGCGTTTTTAGCTCAGGCATGGGACTGAGTTCCAAAACTCCAAATCTTCAGCATGGATTCGTGTGGTTCCCCTCATGGAGGATCTCCCATGCTGCTGCCTTTTGCCACCCTATGTCAGGAAAGCAATCGCACAACCATGAATCGGTTAGCAGTTTATGGCAATACAAAGCAGAAAGCTGGCAGCTAGACTCACTGTTCTCAGGCAGGGTTCCCGTTCCTAAAGCTGGGTCGTAAGGTAGCTCTATTTTTAACTTTTAGAAGTCTGGGAACTCTGTCACACTCAGGCACCTGCCATTTTCATGAGACTCCAGGGATCCTGAGACCACTCTGTCACACCCAGGATTCCACCTGGCTTCCCCAACTAAACACCTTTAAGGCAGGAACACCCCCAAAAGAGCAAACTTCTAAATGTTACCATTTTGTGCTCCGCTGCTTAAAAAACTTTGCTGTATCCTCCTCAAGCCCCCCTCCCCTCCCCTGTATCCTCAGCTATGTCACACCAGATTCACGTCTCCACACCTCCTACCTTCCAAATGGTGGTCACTTTTCTACTTGTAGACCTGCAGCACTTGTTTTCTCAGATACTTGATTGATGTCCTCGGTGTTCAGAACGATCTGATAACACTGTAGCTGTATTCGAGGGAGGAGATAAATCTTAACTCCTCCTGCTTGATCTTTCTCGTTGGATTCTGGACATGAAGACTGTGAACTTCCTGACAGGCTGGATTTTGTCACCCCCCTTCTATGAGAGATGAATGTTGTTTTGTCAAGCAGGTAATGACTTCTGACAAAGCTTTATCCTTTCTAGTTTTAGGTTTATTGTGCGAAGATATACCAAACATAATATCTACAATTTTCTACACTTTTACTTAAGCTTTGATGGAAGAAGGGAGAGTAGCATCTACTCGACTGCCATGTTATCGACTTACCCCTGAAGTGTGACGTTTCCTGAGGTCTTAATGGCCCATGTCTTCCATTAATATCGGTGTCTGCGTTTTAGTGAATGGTGACAATGAGTGACACATTTAGCTTTCTACTGGTGAAGTCCTTTCTCCCTCACCATGAACTTCACTATGAATACATGCCAAATATGATTTTCTCATCTCGAAGGAAAGTTAATCTGCTTTCTTTTAAAATATGGCTTCCAGACAATGATGTCAGCAGGGACACTAAGAAATCCATAGATCGTTGGCAATCTGAGCTTCCTGGTGACTGCCCACCTGAATGGGGAAAGCCTGAGAATGTCCTGGTGATTGGCCAGGACATAGTTGTGACATCACAAGAAGGCATTGTGATGCCCCAGGGCTGTTATAAAAGCCTCACAAAGACTGAAGCTGCACTACAGAGAGAAATGGCCCTTAGCCACAGCTCTTCCTGCTATTCCTCAAATTCTCTGCCCACTTCTCTGTCCCTGCCCATGGCAAGCCACCTGCCCACACCTCCTGCCATGCACCTGGCAACTCCTAGACCAGTTTCACACTGTGAGTATGGCCTGGCTACTCAGGGGCACATTCCCATTTCTCATATGGGAGCGGGACACTGGAAATCAGAGCACCAAGGATTCTCTGCCACCTGGGCCCCACCCCTCTGGGTTCAGAACACGGCTCAGCACAGGAAAGCTGAGTCCACATCCTGACGGTGCACTGAGCACCCTACTACTTTGGAGCCCTCCAACCCAGCTCAGCACAGGGACCATGAATGATTGAATATCCATCTGACCCGATGTGCAAAATGTGTACAATGACTCCAGTCTCCTGGCACAGACGGAGTTTTATGAAACAAGTAAGTACTGGGAGATGGACTCGCCTCATCATTGGACACAGTGCCAGTCCTTGAAACACATGCCCTCAGACCAAAAGCTGTCTGACCTAGCTCAGCAGCTGAAATACTACTACTACTACTAATTGTTTTAGGATGAAGTGCTCTCAACATTTCTGTTAAGGCCATCTGGTCCAGTATGACATGCAAAGCCCTGTTTCCTTGGTGGTCTGCTTAGATGATCTGGGCATTGCTGTGATTGGGGTGTTAAAGTCCCTTCGAATTATTGCATTATTTTCAAAGTTTTTCTTTAATTTTGTTATTAATTGGTTTATATATTTGGGTGTTCCCAAGTTAGGGGCATCAATATTTAAAATTGTTAAATATTTTGTGACCTAGACCCTTTTATTATGATATACTGTCCTACTTTATCATTATTATACTCTGGTTTACTATCTAGTATGTCTGATATAAGGATGGCTACTCCACCTTCTCATGTCCACTAGCATGACAAGTGGTACTCCACCCATCACATTCTGTCTGGTGGCGTTTGCGTCTAAAATAAGCCTCCTGTAGACAGCATATTGATGGGTCTTGTTTTTTTTTGTTTGTTTGTTTGTTTTTTTTATCCAATCTGATAGCCTGCGTCTTTTGATTAGGGCATTTAGCCCATTTACATTCAGGGTAACTATTGAAAGATATGAATTTAGTGCCATTGTATTGCCTGTAAGGTGACTGTTACTGTAATTGTCTGTGTTCCTTTCTGGTCTATGTTGCTTTTAGGCTCTCTCGGATCCCTTTCAATATTTTTGTAGGGCTGGTTTTGTGTTTGCTAATTCCTTTAGTTTTTGTTTGTCCTGGAAGCTTTTTACCTCTCTTCTATTTTCAATGGCAGCTTAGGTGGATATAGTATTCTTGGCTGCATATTTTTCTCATTTAGTGCTCTGAATATATCATGCCTGTCCTTTCTGGCCTGCCAGGTCTCTATGGATAGGTCTCTTGCCAATCTAATGTTTCAACCATTGTAGGTTACAGATCTCTTGTCCCGAGCTGCTTTCAGGATTTTCTCTTTGTCTCTGAGACTCCTAAGTTTTTCTATTAGATGTCGGGGTGTTGACCTATCTTTATTGATTTTGAGAGGGGTTCTCTGTGCCTCCTGGATTTTGATGCCTTTTTCCTTCCCCAAATTAGGGAAGTTCTCTGCTCTAATTTGCCCCTCTCTCTCTTTCTTCTTCTTTTGGGATACCAATTATTCTAATGTTGTTTCATCTTATGGTATCACTTATCTCTCGAATTCTGCCCTCGTGATGCAGTAGTTTATCTTTTTCTCAGCTTCTTTATTTTCCATCATTTGTTCTTCTATATCAGTAATTCTCTCATCTGCCTCATTTATCGTAGCGCTTAGAGACTCCATTTTTGATCACCTCATTAAAAGCCTTTTTGATTTCGACTTGGTTAGATTTTAGTTCTTTTATTTCTCCAGAATGGGTTTCTCTATCTTCCATGTTTTTTTCAAGCACAGGTAGTATCTTGAAAATCATCATCCTGAACTCTAGTTCTGATGTCATACTAATGTCCATATTGATTAGGTCCCTGGCAGTCAGCACTGTCTCTTGTTCTTTCTGTTGAGGTGATTTTTTCCATCTTTTCATTTTGTCCAGAGGAGAATAGATGAATGAGAGAAAAAAATGCTAACGGGGTAACAATGTCCCCAGAAAATATAAAATGAACAGATCAGAAAAGACCTGAAACCAGGGGAAAAGAAAGGGAAGGGAAAAAAAAAAAAGAAAAAGAAAAAGATAAAAAGAAACAAAAACAAAAGAAAACAAAAACAGAATATGATCAAATATGATCAGGATGGTGCATAGATCAGTGCCACACATTACATTTTGGGAGTGTTTTGCTCTGTTAGAAGAAAGTGCCTCCCAAAATTTTAATGAAAGAAAAACTTATATATGTATAAAAATAAGGATTAATACTATGAAGGGATGGGGTATGAGTGTAAAGATGAAAATTATAAAAGATTTTATAAGAGGAATTGATAAGAGAAGAAGTTGGTTGAAAAAAGAAAGAAGAGGATTTAAAAAAGGGGGGGGAGAATGTGATCAGGCAGGAGACTAGAACAAAGCCATACACTAGAGATTTAGGGTATATTTTGGTCTGTTAGAAGAAACTGTATCTCAAAATTTTAAAGAGAGAACAACTTATATATATACCAAAAATAAGGGTAACTACTATGAAGGGATAGAATATGACTCTAAAAATGAAAAATAAAAAAATATTTGTTTTAAAAAAGGGATTGAAAGGATGTTGTTTGAAAAAAGGACAAAGAAAAATTTTTTAAAAAGACAGTTAAAAAATTAACTTTGAAAGGCTAAAGAATCATAGTAAAAAAGTCATGAATTCTATCTGCAGTATTCCCCTAGTGCTGGAGTTCTGCCGTTCTCATTGATCGGTAATCTTGGTCTTGGTGGGCTGCTCTCGCTGATCTTCTGGGGGAGGGGCCTGTTGCCATGGTTCGCAAATGTCTTTGCCGGTGGTGGAAGTGCCCCGCCCTTGCCAGTCTGGGATAAGTAATCTGCTCGAGTTTGCTCTCTTCTAGCATTTGTTTCCTGCAAGCTTCCCGTAGAGCCTGGGAGGACGAGAGTGAAAATGGTGGCCTCCCAATCTCTGCCCCATAGGAGCCGAGAACTCCGGGCCCCACTCCTCAGTGAGCCCCGAGAGAAATGCGGTCAATCACTCCCTTCTCCCCGGTCCGGGTGCACACTGTGCTCACCCGGCCTGTGACCGAGCATTTCTCTGGCACCCGACCCCATGTGGAGTCTCCAAACTCCGCAGATCCCTGCGGTGCGCTACCGCGCCACTCCTCCCGGGGGAGAAAGGGGAGTCTCCCCGGATCTGCCGCTTGTGTGTCCCTGCTGGAGGAGCAGTGGCCCAACTGTGCCGCGGATCACGGTTCGTGACAACCCCGAGCTGAGAGCCCAATCCTCGGCTCCATCTCTGCAGCTGGCTTCCCCGCTCCGATACCTGGGAGCTCTGCTGCACTCAGGCACCCCCGGTCTTTCTGTGACCCCGAGGGTCCTGAGACCATACTGTCCCAGCGAGGGTTCCATCCCCTGCTTAGCCACTGGAGCTATGTCCCTCAGTGGAGCAGACTTTTAAAAGTTCCGATTTTGTGCTCCAAGGCTCTATCACTTGCCAGAAGCAGCCAATGGAGGCCCCCTCCCCCACCATCTATCCTCCCAAATATTCCCTCAGATTCACTTCTCCACACATCCTACCTTCCAGAAAGTGGTTGCTTTTCTGTTCAGAGAGTTGTTGCTATTATTTTCTTCGATCTCCTGTCGAGTTTGTAGGTGTTCAGAATGGTTTGATCCCTATCCAGCTGAATTTCTGGGACCAGACAAAATCCAGGTCTCCTATTCCTCCACCATCTTTCTCCGCCCTTCCCTTCTGTGTCTGTTTGTATGACAGTACCATACTATTTTGATTACTAAACCTTTTGATATATTTTGAAGATTGGAATCGTGCTGCCTCCCATTTCCTTTATTTATTTATTTTTTTTTTTTTTCAGTATTGCTTTCGCTATTAGGGATGTTTTCTGGTTCCATACAAATTTTAGGATTGCTTGTTCTAGCTCTGTGAAAAGTGCTGTTGGTATTTTGATAGGGATTGCATTAAATGTGTGGATTGCTTTGGGTACTAGAGACATTTTCACATTCTGTTCTTCCAACCCATGAGCATGAAAATCTTTCCATTTCTTCCTGTCATCTTCAATTTATTTCATCCCTATTTTGTAGTTTTCAGAGTACAGGTCTTTCCCTTCTTTGGTTAGGTTTATTCTTAGGTATCTTATTATTTTGAGTGCAATGGCAAACAGCATTGTTTTCTTATTTTTTCTTTCTCCTGCATCATTTATAGTGTACACAAATGCAAGAGAGTTCTGCACCTTGATATTATACCCTGGGACTTTACTGAATCCATTGATCAGTTCTAGTAGATTTTTGCTCGATCGTCAGGGTTTTCTGTATAGAGTATCATGTCATCTGCAAACGGTGAAAATTTTACTTCTTCCTCGTTTGGCTGCATTTTATTTCTTTTTGTTGTCTAATTGTGGGAGATCCATAGGGCAGTCAAATCCCCAGAAAACCAGACTTGCCAGGAGCCTTTTGACCAAACCCCCTCCGACCAAGCTTGGCACAAGGCAAATATGTCATCTGCACAGAAGGGTGACCAGGAGGCTTAGGACCATGGGCCCTCCATCTCAGCTTTGTAGAAGGCAAAGGAATCACCAAGACCCTGGGCCAAGTGCATGAGCACCGATGCAACAAAGAACAGCACAATTGAATCCTCAGAAAATCAGGCCTCCTGGGAGTCTCGAGAATATGAACCTCCAACCGAGCTCTGCACTGCCCAAATGAGGACCCTTGACACCAGGCTGAGGTAGAATCCTCTGAACAGGAGCCCTCCAACACAGCCAAGCACTGGGCACAAGAATCCCCTGGACACCAGGCTGAACAGAAGCACCCTGAGATCATGAGGACACCATCCCTGCCAACCACAGGGTAATCAGGTCCCCAGAACACCAGGAGCACTTAGGCTAGGAGCTCTCCAACACAGTCTTGCATGGCTAAATGAATCACCTGGACCGCAGACTGCAAAGGAGCCCTCAGAAGAAAAGCTATCCAACCCAGAAAGGCATAAGGCAATCAGGTTCTCAAACACAGGATTTTGAGCCCTCTGACCAAAACCCCACCAACCAGACCTGTCAGTGGAAAAATGTATTATCTGGACAATAGGCCCAGCAGGAGCCTTAAGTCCAAAAGCCCTCCAACCCAACTCAGCACCAGGGAAAGGAGCCACCTGGAACCTGGGACAAAGAAGGGGAGTCTTCTACTGCTGTACAGAAAATGGCAACAAAGTCCCCAGAACACCAGCCCCAATAGATGCCCTGAGACCAGGACACCACCAACCCAGTGGCACACTGGGCAAAGGAGTGCCCTGGACACTGGGTTGAGGGGGAGTCCTCTATCTGGGAGCTCTTCAGCCCAAGAAAGCAGAGGGCAATTGAGTCCTCAAAACACTGGGCCAAACAGGAAACTTCACACTCTCCAACTCAGCTTGGCAGTGGGCAAAGGACTCACTTGGAAAACAGGATGACTGGACTCCTTCCAAATGAGGGCCCTTTAACTGAGGAGACAGCTGGCAAATGAGTCCCTAGAACACCAGGCCCACTGGGAGATCTGGGACCCCAAGCCTTCTGTTTCAGCTTGGCACTGGGCTGAGTCTCTCAGACATCAGGCTGAGCATGAGCACTCTGACCCAAAACCCTCCAACCCCACAGAGCACAGGACAATTGGGTCCCCAGAACACAGGTTGGCTGGGAGCCCTCTGGTCATGACTCCTCCAACTCAGCTCTACACTGGGCCAAGAAGTCTCTAGAACACTAAACTGACTGGAAGCCCTTTAACTAAGGCGACCCCAGGACAAGTGAGTCACCAGTGCCCAGGGATACACTTCAGCTTAAAGTCCTTGTAGCTAGTCACCTGGGTAGCCCTCATCTTTGTGAGAATTATCCTCAAGAGAAAAGGATAACAGGCACCTGGGTAGCTCAGTTGGTTAAGCGACGGCCTTCGGCTCAGGTCATGATCCTGGAGTCCCTGGATCGAGTCCCACATTGGGCTCCCTGTTTGGCAGGGAGTCTGCTTCTCCCTCTGACTCTCCCGACCCTCCCCCCTCTCATGTGCTCTCTCTCTCAGTCTCTCAAATAAATAAATAAAATCTTAAAAAAAAGAGAGAGAGAGAGAGAGAGAAACGGATACCAAGCCAAAAAGCGGAGTCAAACCAAAAGTTTGGAGAGTTTGAAATAGAACCCATAGCAGGAGATGAGGTAGGGGGACAGGAGGGGCTTGTAGAAGAGACCCCAGGCCCTGAGAACAGAGGACTCATTGGCAAAGGTCCTCCAGATGAAGGAGAGGTGCTCCATCCTGGAAGAAGAAGTGGAGACCTTAGAAAAACAAGTCAAGTAGTGGGGTGAGAAGCAGGCTCAGGTCTATGAGGTGGAGAGATTCTTTGGGTACATCAAGGACTTGCTGGAAGTTTTGCCTCCCAGGCAACATCATGCAAGTGGTGATGTCCCAGCACCCTCCCATCCAAGGTGACATAAATGTGGAGCTTGGAAAAGTTTGGTCATCTCCAGGAGTGAGAGTTTTAATATTTTTCAGAGGCCTAAATAACTTAAAACCATTATTTCATAATGAGTCCAGGAAACAACCCCTGGGTGACTGTGATGTACAGCCTGGGTTACCGTCACTACTGTGCCTTATAAGTCATCACATTCTCCAGTTGGTGGGCAGGGGCCTCCACAGCTCTGAGAAAGTGTCAGTGAATTATGCAGAGCTGACCCTGAGCACAACCTTCCGATCCCCATCAACACTTTCAGACATCCTGTTTTGTAGAAATCAAGGTCAGCTGCTGAGGTCATCCCCATTCCAAAGGAAGGAAAAAATAAGCTGTAATGTCCATATGTAGGTATTTCTGCAAAAATGATTTATGTCCCTAGCCCCATCACACATGCTCTGGCAAATTGGAGTTTGGACTCTGGCATGAAGTTTCCAAACTCTGGTCACCAGAGCTAGTATTTCCTGACTGCATGTCCCTGTGTGATGCGGACCTCTGAAGAGTAAATGTGACAAGATGAGGGAACCTGGCTGGAGGGAGGCCAGAAGCAGGGGACCATTCCCTGCCTCTGGATGATTTCCTGTGGGTGAGGTACGTACAGACTGGAGTGAGGAGCCTGGAGTGTGGGCTTTCTGCTCTGAGTCACAGAAGCACTGCAGAAGTTGGGGAAGACACAGATTACTACTTGCTGCTCCATGTGGAGGGGTGGATGGACAGAGTAAAGAAGAGAAGGAGACAGGTAGGAAGAAGTGGGAACAGGTGTGCATGGAATACTCAGGTGTCTGTGGATATGGAGGAAGGTGTCTACCTCTAATAGGCAGAGCTGAGATTCTGCCATTCATTGGACAGAAGGAAGGAGGAAAGTAAGGTTCCAGGTTTGTCTTCTCCCTAGAGATTATCCCTTAACCTCAACACAGGATGTGGGAGCTCAAGTGCCTTGTGGATGCTCATGAGCTGGGGTCTGCCTATGACTGTAGTGGAGGTAAGAGAGCCTAGAGCCATGGACCCTTGGGGGAGCTCAAGGCACTGTGCTCATTTCACCTCGGCATGAACTGATTAGAGCCATGAAAAAGCTCTCTTAGGGAAGGTCAAAATGAGGGGGACTTGGGAGGAGAGAGGTTAGTATCTCTAAGATGGATGGTGTCTGATCTTATAGGAGGGCTGCTGCTTTCAGGAGCCATTGGGGAGGCTGGTGGAGTCCAGGTCACTTGGATTTGAGGGGGAAGTGGATCACACTGTGATCCCAGAGCTGCTAACCTCTAGTGGCCACCTGCTCAGACCCCACTTACCAGACACATGTTTCTGGACACAGCAGGATCTTGGAGGTGCTGGGACCCCACTTTGGGGGTGTGAAGCAGAGCAGTTCACCCCTTGAGCCTCCATTCCTTCATCTGTGAAATGTGGGCAACTTTGGGGGGATGGCTGTGTGAGCAGGATGCAGGAGAAGGCAGGGTTGGGGAGGGGATCTACAAGAGCAGGGGACAGATGCTGTCCAGAGGAGGGACAGCAGGCTGTGAACCAGGTCCATGTCCTGTCAGTTCCTTCCCAAACTCAAAACAGCAGGTTCAGGAGGAGAGCAGTCTAGGTCCTGCCTCTGTCCTGTCCCACACCTGGCCTTCTCTGCCCCTTAGGGTACAGCACATCACAGCCCAGCACCTGCCCAGTCACAGACCATCACCAGGTTCCTCCTGCCTCCAACGCTGCTGCTTAACACCCACACATTAGGGTCCTGGGGAAGCTTGGAGCTTCAAGGAGCCAGGGTGGGACTGATAGCTTTAGGGAACTATTCTGAGGTGTGTTGAAAGGTAGAGCCATACTATAGGGAGGGAGGGATTTAGGTACATTTAGTGATTCACAGGAAGGTTCAGATAGTACAGAAAAGTCCCTCTGCAGAGGCACTCCTGGCTCATTTTGCCCCAAGGTGACATCCTACATCACTGCAGGACACTATTCGCACCAGGAAAATGACAGTAGTATGATGGATATGTCTAGGTCTGTCACTTTGTCATGGACATTTCTATGTTCAACAGCACAATCCAGGTATGGAACTACTCCATCAGCATGAAGATTTCCCTCATGCTACCCTCCCCTGCCCCAGCCATCCCTTCCATGCCATTCACCCCTGTGTTTTACACTTTGGCATTTTGTGTTGCCATTTTGTTGGCATTTTGTTACATGAGGGGACTCCTACAGCTGTGACCAGTGATGATGTTTTTTTGTTTGTTTGTTTTCACTCAGGATAATATACCTGGAATCCATCCACGTTTTGTGTTATCCTAACTTTATTACTTTTTATCACTGAGTTGTGCTCCCTAGGTTGGAAATGCCACAGTTTGTTCATCTGCTCCCCTTTTGAGGGATATTTTTGTTAGTTTCCAGTCTTTAGAGACTACAAATAATCCCACAGTGAATATTTGGGCACAGTGTTTTGTGGGATCTTAAATTTTCATTCTCTAGAATAAAGGTCCAGGACAGTGAGTGCTGGGTTGTCACATATATGTTTCACTTTTGCAGAACCTATCAAACTGTCTTACCAGAGTGGCTGTTCCATTTACATTTCCACCAGCAATGTAGGAGAGCTGGCTCTTTCCTACATTTGATGTTTTTACTGTGTTTTATATTAATGAGCTGTCCTAAAAGGTAGGTAGTAGTGATTTTCAATCAAGTTTTTCGTTTACATTTCCCTCATGGAAACTAATGTACAGTTTTTTCTTGTGCTTAGTTGCCATGTGCATGTTCTCTTTCCTGAAATGTCTGTTCATGTCTTTTGCCCATTTGCTATTTGGATTTTTTTTTCCTCCCCCTGTTGAGTGTTGTTTTTTTATATATTATAGATAGAACTTCTTTGTCAGATAAGTGGTTTGCAAATATATTCACCTAGTCTATAGCTTGTCTTTTCATCCTCCTAACAAGATCTTTACTACAACAGAAGGGTTTAATCTTGATAAAGTCCAGTGTTATACCCTATGAGTCCTCCTTTCTTGTCTTGTATAAAAATGCACCAAATGCTAGGTTTAGAAAATGGCTAAACATCCGTAATGCATTTTCTCACAGTTCTGCTGCGTAGAAGTCCAACATAAGGCACCAATTTGATCAGGTTCTGAGGAAGCCTATCCTCCTGGAGTTTTGTCGATAGCCACCTTCTGGCTTTGTGCTCACATAACCTTTCTTTGCTGGTGTGCATGGAGAGTGAAAGTTCTCTGTGTCTCTTCTCATAAGCATGCTAACCCCATCATGAGAGCCCTAACCTTGTGACCTAACTCAACCTATGTTCGTTCCTCCCAAGGTGCCAGGTCCAGTTTCATAGGGGTTAGAACTGAAACATGGGAGTGGGATGGGGGATCAAATTTAGTCTATATCATGTGTCTTGACAGATGTCTTGGGGTTCCCTCTGGGTTTTGTTCATTTTCTTCAATTTTAGGCTCATGTTTTATGTCAAATTTGGGAGATGATCAGCCATGTTTTCTTGAAATATTCCCCCCTTTTTTTTTTCCTTTACATTTCCTTGAAATACTTTTTAATCCCTCCTTTTCTTTTTTTCTCATTCTTGGATTCTTGTGACATGAATAGATTTTTGTTTTTGTAGATTTTTTTTCTCTCCATTGTTCATATGAGATACTTTCTGTTGTTCTACCTTCAAGGTACTGACTCTTCCCTCTGTCATCTACATTGTCCTACTGAGCCAATTTACTGCCTTGCAAAAATTTTAGTTATATTTTTTTCAGTTCTGTTAATTATGTTCTTTTTTATATCTTTCTGTCCTGAGACTTACTTTCATTTCATTCAATCCCAACTGCAATAGATTATTGAAGCATTTTTATAATGGTTCCTTCCAAACCCATTGGAAATCCCAACATCTAGGTCATCATTGATCTTGGCGATCTTTGGATTGTGTGGCATATTCAAGATGACATTTTTCTGGACATTGGCATGGTGAATGTTCTTAATTATCCATCTTGCATATTTGGGCTGTTATGTCATGTGACTCTGGATCTTCTTCATTCTGGTGTGTGAGCAGGTGGTGGGTCTACAATAGTGCGGCTAGTATGGGAAGCCCCAGTTATGTGCTCAAACCAGAAGAAGCAAACTGAAGGCTGACCAAACATAGTCGGAAGTTACAGTGTACCTGTGGGGAATGTCACATCTTCCTGTCATTCTTACCAGAAGCCAGAGATGAGGGCACATGACAGCTAAAAACATGTTGTTTGCTGAATTAATTTCTGTGCATGGATGAGGCCTTTGTAAGGACCCAAAGTCTAGTTGGGAGGGGAAGATTTTAGGAAAAGTGTGTTCCGTGTATGGACGTCATTTGAGAAATTTTGTTTATGTTGGTGGAAGAAGGATGGGCTTACTGAGATGGCTGGCATTGCTGTTGGGCTTGTTCAAAACTCAAGTCAAGGTAGCCCCTCTTACTAGTGTCCTCATCCTAGATATCGTCCTCCCAGGACCTGCTGAGGGAGCTCAGGCCTCATCGAAAAGGTGAGCCCGAGCTGGTGGGCAGACTGGTGTGAAATGAGACAAAAGTTCCCCTCCCTACTCACTTTTGCAAATGCCAGCTTGGGAATGACCTTTACCCTCATCCAAGCCATCACAGTGGAGTCACAAAGGGAGCATAGCCTGGTAGTCAGCTCACCTGGAAGGCCCAAAGGCTAGTCTCTCCCTCTCTCTTCATCAGCCTGGGGCAGCTGTGGGGTCCTCTCACATCCACTCTGGCACTCTCTAGGGGAAGCAGACCACTCACCACTGAACAGAGGACCAGGGGTCTCATGAAGTATTCTCCTTTCAGGCCTACCCCCAGGACCATTCCCAGGCCTGCTCTGGCCTCCTCTGGGCTGCAAGCCCCAGGTGCTTGCTTCCTGACTGGCAACCTCTTGCTCTGTTTAGCCAAAGCGAGCCTCTCCTCTTGCACTGGGGAACCCACATCACACAGAACTGCTGGAGTAGGGTGACTTTTCAGATCATCGCAATAAGACAGGATGAAGAGAATATCCTTGAACCCCCCAAAGTATGGATGAGGCATGTCAAACCATCTCCGTTTCTTCCAGAACAGCTCTCTCTACAGTCCATCATGACTGACCCCACAGATGGGGGAGTCCATTCATTCAGGGCAAATTAAGACATCTCTTTGGGAAACTCTGTTGCCAAAATTAACCCTGAACATTTCCTTCAAGGTGTGGGTTTCCTGAAATGGAAGTGAGCTCCTTAAACCACACTCTCAAATTCAGCATTTTAATTCCACAGGGGAAAACTGAAGACGGTTTAAACTTGCTCATACTGCACCCCTCAGTTTGGCAGCAGTGGGAGGACCTGACTGCAGGGTGGTGAGCTGGAGGGGCTGTTCCAGGTGCAGCTGCAGCCATGCCCTAAGTAGACTCGCCTGAAACAGGGTTCTCAGGGTGTCACAACACACAGTGAGTCTCAAGGGACTATGGTTGTCCTGCAACTTGTAGAAACCTCGGTAGACCTCTGCTTCCCACAGTGAAAAGGAAGAAAACCCTGTGGGACAATGCTACACAAATCCAGGAATGGTCTCCCCAGTTCAGCTTCATAAATGGCCCCACTCTCCTACTCGCTCATGCCCCAAACCAAAATGCCCTCCTGGACTCCCTTCCGGAAAACACCAATCTGCCCGGGTTGCTCTTCTCTGCCCATTCAGCTGATGTCCCTGTGGAGGACTGAGTGAAAACTCCGCAATCCCCTGTATCCCACACTGGTCCTGCTCAGACCTCCTGTTGATTCCAGGACACATGTTCCTCGGTCTACCGCACCCTCTAGCCTCCCATGTCTGCATGTCACCCCCTTTTACTACCTATCTCCCGTGGAGGGCTGCTCCCAAACTCCATGCTCCTTGCCACTTAGGGTTGCCGCAGGAACTCCTCAGAGAACACCTCCCTCTACAAACTAGTCCATCGCCCAGTCCCCTCTGTCCATCCCCTGCGCTCACACACTGGTCCCAGGAGTCACCGACATTGCTTCACTGCACTGCGTTCTTTCTCTCAGAATGCTACCTCCATGAGCCCAGGGACGGATCCCCTCCATCTGTTTAGTGTCCAGTAGGCCTTTGGCACCAGTGAATGCTCTGCTCTCGAGGGAAGTCACATGGGAAGAAACAATCCATCTCAATCTAGTGGTATGCAATATGAACAGGCAGCTATTTTATCTACTCTACTGCCTGTTTTACATAAGCTAAACGTTCCCTGCTTGTCACCATCTTGGATCCCAGGTTTCTTCAACTGCATGATCATGTGGGAAAGTTCTTGGACACTCTGTGACCTTTCAGGCTTCAGCAGGCCTAAGGTCAAGTGGCTGTTAGCAGCTGTGGGGGTAAAGTGCTTGCTGGGCAGGGCAGCCAGCTCACATCCTGTGGGATCCACTGCCTAACCTGACCCCTGCTGAGCCCTGCTTCTGGAGGGAAGGGATCTCACAGCCCTGAGACCCAAAGACAGAAGCTCACATTCCCAGAGCCAGGGTGGCCCCCCGGCTCTCCTCATTCCTCACCTGCACGTCCCCTAACAGAGCCAGCCAGGACCCCACGGGAGATCCAGCACCAGCAGCATCAGTAGGAGGAGAGTCAACTCCTGAATGAAAACTCTAGTCCCTTTCTCTCCACATCTGGAAAAGCAAACACCGTACCTGGGGTTATCGTGCAGTGGGCAGCAGGCAGAGGGTGCAGGTGGACTGCAGCTGAGACAGAATTAGCTGGGTTTCTCGACACTGCCGTTTTCTTTGTCTCTGGAGAAAAAGAGAGGTGATTAACTGAAGTTTTAGCATTTCTCATTTCAGCAGATATAATCAAACAAAGAGTTGGAAATGGTCTTTTATGTGCACAAAGCTTTCCACATTTCTAGAAAAGAAAATGCTCAATTGACAGGGACTGGCAGAGCAGAACTGGATAGAGCCCAGGGGTCCTCAGGCCTGACATGCAGTCTGGATACAACAGAGCTTGGAACTGTGCTATGGAGTGACGTTGGAGACCTTTAAACTGTATTTCCAGGTGATAAATTTAGAGAGAAAGTTATGTTTCACAACAGGGTTTGTGGGTATTATATTCTAACCCTGTTCACTAACCCCCTTTTCTTCAGTTAGAGGTAGAATTTACTGATTCATCAGTTGCATATAACACCAGCGCTCATTACATCACCTGTCTCCTTAACACCCATCTCCCCTCCAACACCCTCAGTTTGTTTCCTAAAGTTGAGACTCTCTTGGGACGCCTGGGTGGCTCAGTCCATTAAGCGCCTGCCTTTGGCTCAGGTCATGAACCCGGAGTCCTGGGATCCAGCCCCACGCTGGGCTCCCTGCTAAGTGGGGAGACTGCTTCTCTCTCTGCCTCTGCCCCTCACCCTGCTCATGCTCTCGCATATAAATGATTTTTTTAAGAGTCTCTTTTGGTTTGTCTACCTCCCTGATTACTTTATTTCCCCCCCTTCCCCTGTGTTCATCTATTTTCTTTCTTAAATTCCACATGACTGACATCATATAATTGTCCTCCTGATTGCCTTATTTCACTTAGCATAAAAACCTCTAGTTCCATCCCCCTGGTTGCAAATGGCAAGATGTCTTCATTTTTGATGGCTGAGTAGTACTCCAATGTGTATATAGAGCAGATCTTCTTTATCCATTCGTCTGTCAATGGACACCTGGGCTCTTCCCATATTTGAGCTATTGTGGACATCTCTGCTATAAACATTCAGGGTGTGCAAGTGCCCCTTTGAATCACTGTTTGTATCCTTTGGATAAACACCTGCTAGTGCGATCCTGGGATTTGGGTAGCTCTATTTTCATTTTTGAGGAACCTCCATGCTGTTCTCCAGAGGGGCTGCACCAGCTTGCATTCCCACCCACAGTGCAGGAGGATCCCTTTCCTCCGCATCCTCACCAGCACCTGTTGCCTCCTGTGTTGTTAATGTCAGCCATTCTGACAGGTGTGCGGTCGCCGCTCACCGTGGTTTGGATTCGGATTTCCCTGACGATGAGTGACGTTTTGCATATTTCCAGGTGTCTGCTGGTCGTCTGGAAGTCTTCTTTAGAGAAATGTCGCTCGTGTCTATTTAACGTGCCTGTCGGGGAAACTCATCCTGGTTTTGATTTCAGCACAGCAGCTTCCCGGGCAGTGACTGTCCTCGCCCTTGACTCCGGTGCTTCAGCATCACAGGGTCGACTGTGCCCTAAGGCCCGAGAGTTCATTTCCCCTCTTTCTGCACCAGGCAAGCTCCTGACTTGAGCTCGATGGCTGACGTCTCCAGTAACCACCCTGCGGGCGAGGCCACCAGACCTGCAGGTCCCTCCCCACTCAGAGGCGCCTCTCTTTGGGAGTATCTGGGTGGGTTTCCACACCTGCCCACTGTGCCCCTTGCCTTTTCTCTTCCTGTGCTCGAAGTGCTCGCACTGACGTTTAAGCTCATCAGTGAAGGAGGAACCCTAACCCCCGCCCCCACCCACCGCCCCAGCAACAGCAGAGGCCCAGCCCCAGGCACTGTCACGTCCAGGACCTGCAAGCAGCGCACCGTGGCTTCCCGCACGTTCCCGGGGGGCTGCAGCTACAGGGCCCAGAAGACCACAGCAGGAACCCAGGGTGAGAGGGGCTAGGCCAGCTGTCTGGTGACTGGCCAGGATGGGAGGGGCGGGGACAGCCACCTGGTGATTGACCAGGGTGAGAGGGGCGGGGACAACTGCCTGGTGATTGGCCAGGATGAGAGGGGCGGGGACAGCTGCCTGTGACAGGCCAGGCTGAGAGGGGCGGGGCCAAATGCCTTGTGACTGGCCAGGATGGGAGGGGCGGGGCCAGCTGCCTGGTGACTGGCCAGGATGAGAGGGGCGGGGTCCGTTGCCTGGTGACTGGCCTGGATGAGAGGGGCGGGGACATCCGCCTGGTGATTGCCCAGTATGAGAGGGGCGGGGACAGCCGCTGGTGATTGGCGAGGATGAGGGGGCGGGGACAGCTGCCTGGTGATTGACCAGGATGAGAGGGGCGGGGACAGCTGCGGGCTGATTAGACAGGATGGGTGGGGCGGGGACAGCTGCCTGGTGATTAGCCAGGATGAGAGGGGCGGGGACAGCTACCTGGAGACTGGCCAGGATGAGAGGGGCGGGGCCAGCTGCCTGCTGAATGGCCAGGAGGATAGGGGCGGGGACAGCTGCCTTGTGATTGGCCACGGTGAGAGGGGTGGGGACAGCTGCCTGATGACTGGCCTGGATGATAGGGGCGGGGACAGCCACCTGGTGATTGGCCTGGATGAGAGGGGTGGGGACAGCTGCCTGATGACTGGCCTGGATGAGAGGGGCGGGGACAGCTGCCTGGTGATTGGCCAGGGTGAGAGGGGCGGGGACAGCTGCCTGGAGACTGGCCTGGATGAGAGGGGTGGGGACAGCTGCCTGCTGATTGGCCAGGGTGAGAGGGGCGGGGACAGCTGCCTGGTAACTGGCCAGGATGAGAGGGGCGGGGACAGCAGCCTGGTGATTCGCCAGGATGGGAGGGGCGTGGCCAGCTGCCTGGTGACTGGCCAGGGTAAGAGGGGTGGGGACAGCTGCCTGGTGACTGGCCGGGGTGAGAGGCGAGGGGACAGCTGCCTGCTGACTGGCCAGGATGAGAGGGGAGGGGACAGCTGTCTGGTGACTGGCCAGGAGGAAAGGGGCGGCGCCAGCTGCCTGGTGATAGGTCAAGATGAGAGGGGCGGGGCCAGCTGCCTGGTGACTGGCCATGATGAGAGGGGCGGGGCCAGCTGCCTGGTGATTGGCCAGGATGAGAGGGATGGGGACAGTTCCCTGATGATTGGCCAGGATGAGAGTCGCGGGGACAGCAGCCTGGTGACTGGCCAGGCTGAGAGGGGCGGGGCCAGCTGCCTGGTGATTGCCCAGGATGAGAGGGGCGGGGGCAGCTGCCTGGTGATTGGCAAGGAAGAGCGGGACAGAGAAAGCTGCCTGCTGATTGGTGAGGGAGAGCGGGGCAGTGACAGCTGAATGGTGATTGGCCAGCGAAAGTGGGTGAGGACAACTGCCTGGCTCTTGGCCAGTGGGTGAGGGCGGGGACAGCCGCCTGCTCTTTGGGCAGGGACCGCAGGTGAAGAAGGCTGCCTGGCGACGGGCCAGGGATTGGGGGGCGGGGACATCGCCTCCTGCTCCTCCAGGGCCTGGTGGTGACTTAGGGGTCCTGGTGCAGGCAGTCACCAAAGCCAGGACCCCAGCGCTCCGGGGGGAGCGAGGGCTCCACCTCTGCGCCCCGCCCATTCCCCCGGGCGCCCGACCGCACACACGCAGCCAGGAGCAGCCTGGCCTCCCTCACGGCGCCGTACATGCCGGCCCACGCTCTGCTCCAACCCACGGTTTGCAGAACAGAGCCCACGCTCGTTAACGGGACACCGTGACCCACACGGAGAGCCGCGACCCCCCTGCGCCCCTGCAGACGCTCCCCAGGCGGAGGCGGCCTGCCCAGCCCACTCCCCGCCCTCTGACACCCGCCCACACGCATCGTGGGTGCCCAGCCCCACGCTCTCCCTCGCTGTCCCAGAGGCCGCCTCTGCCTGTCCACTCAGCATCCCTGCCTGGTCCAGACGAGCTGGCTGCAAGCTTTGTGCACCAGGCCCCGAGCACCGCACCCCATACTGCCTTGTAAGAATGTGAGCCCGGAGGATGCAGACCGTGCCCGGGACGCTGAAACCTCCCCCTGCCTCCTGGCAATGCACCGTGACCACGTACTTGGCTCCCAAGCGGTGCCCCCATCGCCAAACAGGGAAGAAGTGGCCGCATGGGCCCTCCCACCCCAACACAGGCAGTGACTCTGTAAGACGCTTGGAAGATCAGGCCACGGAGCACAAAGAACCACCCAAACCAGAAAAGTAGGGCATCTGTACCCAGAAGCGGGAAATTTGAGGCTACTACCCAGGCGCAAATCCCCCTCTCCGGTAGAGGGTCCAGGTGTGGGGTGTCTGTGAAGGGAAAAGCCGTTCCCTCTGTTGGGGTCTTACTCCCCAATGTCAGTGATTCAGGGCTGAATGCCAAGACCTGGATGGTGCTTGCCACCATCCAGAGTGCAGTACCCATGGTGGGTCACTGTGCCCAGATGCTGGTGCTTCCATGGCCTGCAGGCCTCTGGCCTGGGCTGGCTTCAGCCTGATGTCTTGGCTACAGACCACCTGGGCAGCCTTTTATCATTTGGGGTATTTTCTCCTGAGTGAGCCAAGGATGCCAAGGCTAAAGACAAGAGGAAGACCAGCAGCCATGAGAGCTCACCTTCTCCACATACACCAATCTCCACCTATGTATAGAGCAGATCCTCCCGAAGAACAACTGAGGGCAGTCGGAACAGCTTCTGCACAACAGGAGAGAAACAGAGACATCGTAGCAGAGGACCCCAGCCTAGCAGCCTGCCAAGTGCCGTGGGGAGAGAGAGTTCTGGGGCCCATAAGCTGATTTGTCTGCCTGGGGCACAGAAATGAAGCTGCACTTTAATGCGCAACTAGAATGTAAAAGATCCACCCCAAAAGCTCCCCGAAATGGGGAGGGGTAGTGCTGGATGTCTTTCTCTGCCAAGGTCCTGGCAAACACCATGGTCACATTCCACTCCACCTTGAGAACATGGACAGAAGCAGGGTCTGAGCACCCCAGCCAGGGTACTACCTTGCTGAGCCCTGGGTCCCCAGCCCACTCTAGACCCAGCTATGACAACAAGGCAAATCCAGCTGGCACACACTGGGGCACCCTGGTCAGCATTCAACACAGCGCGAGACCTCACACCGAGGGGACACAGGTGCTCGGCACCCCAGAACACTCCAGGCCTACACAACTCGGCTTCCTAGGGCACCCCTGCAAGGAGGGCTACGGGACCTCCTGGGTCACTACTCTTTCAGCTCCAGGAGACCTGCCAAGGAGCCCCCTATTTGGACAGCCCAGGACCACCCAGCCCAAATGCTCTCGAGACTCTCGTAGAGCTGAAGACCCCGGGACACCCCAGCTTTCGCCCACTGAGCTTCAGCCACCTTCTAGGAGATCCTGTGCACAGAGAAGGCCCCCAATCCTGAATTCACTTCTGCTATAGCTAAAATCCCAAAGTGCCTTCCCTGCAGAGAGCACTGGGACACTCCAGCCCGCACCCACCTCAGCTACAGCTGTTTTACCAGGCTACCCCCTGTGCAGAGCACCCCAGAAAACCTCAGCTCCTGATCCATCTCCACTCCAGCCACCCTCTGCACAGAGAGCCCTGTGATGGCAGTCGTACCCAATTCAGCGTCAGCTCAACAGCCTGCGTGCCCTTGGTGTGAAGCTAAAGCACCTCTACGTTTCTTGTAGCAGGACTCCCAATAGCCAAGGTATGGAAAGAACCCAGGTATCCATCCAGAGGTGAATGAATGAGGGCTACCCTTCAGGCTAACAACCACCTCCCTGCTTGCCTAGCCTGGAGTCCCTGCCTGCACCCCCAGGTCCCACACTATGCCCGCACACCTCAGGGTCGCAGGACACACCCTGGTACCCCCACTCCCCTATGCCAATGAAGCACCTGGAAGTACCTGCAGATCCTGGTCCTCCTCCTCCTTGGCAGCAGTTGGCTCAGGAATTGGTCCAGGAAGCCAACATGCGGGAGAAATTCCACTTGGAAGAAGATGCACAAGACACAGAACGTGGGTTTCATGTGCTTCGTGAGGTCACACAAAGATCACCACATCGTCCCAACCCCTTCAAAGCTTGCTGTCTCTGATACTACAAGTTAGAAACGCTTCTTTGCCTTAGCAGCCCAATCGTGGTCCAGCAGCACCACTGTGGGAGAGTACAAAACAGACTTTGTAGGAAATCTAGGAATTACAGAGTTCATAAATACAACCCAGAGGTAGGATACGTCACCCCTGGTACATATTTATGAATTAGAGGCACATAAGATTGAAACAGGGAATGAGCTTTATCCTCAAGAAACAGGTCAGCCTTTAGTGATTACAGCTCCAGAGGCAAGGCTCTTCCACGCTGTATACTCATGGATCAAAACTAAAATCCACACATAGCCAGTTATTGATCCTATCCGTGGAATGCACTTTATACACTTACCCACAAAAGAATTCTCAAGGTCCTACAGAGCGGTGCTCTCTGAAGCGAGGGGATAGATGGTTCTCCCCATGAGGATCCTGAGGAGAAGAGCATGAACACCAAGCGAAGGGGCGCACAGGAAAAAGCTGGCAAAGGAAGCAGAAGCAGAAATCAGCAAAGAAGGGAACTGGAAGTAAGTTATGCAGAAGTGGAGAGCGGAGTGTCCCCAAGAGACCAGAGTTACCTTCAGCCCTTAGACAGGCTGAGGGAGCCTAATTCCAGCTGGATTGCATTTGGGTTCCTGTCACTCCCAGACAAACTCAGTTCTGTTTTATAGATATACTTTCGGACTCATTTTTTTTTTTTTTAATTGAAGCATAGTTGACACGAAATATGATGTTAGCTTCAGGTGGACATAATAGTGATTGGACAAGATTTGCCTTATGCTACACTCACTACAAGTGTAGTTACCTCCATCACCAGAGATACAATTAAAATATCATTGACCATATTCCCTATGCTGTGCCTTTCATCCCCGTGGCATGTTCATCCCGTAACAGGAACACCTCTCTGCTCTTCCCTCTTCTCTCCCCTAAGTTCCGGACCCTATGTATCTGCTCTGGGAGAAGACAGCTCCATCTGAGCTCACTCTTTCAAGAAGTACTCAACGGAAACTTGCTGTGTGCCAGGTGGGAACAAATATGGAAGGTTCAGGAACACATTGCATTTTTTTTTTTTTTTTTTTTTTAGTTTCAGAGGCTAAATGTAGGGATGCATCAGTTGCATAGAACACGCAGTGCTCATTCCATCAAATACCATCCTTAATGCCCATCAACCAGTCAACCAATGTCCCAGCCACCTCCCCTCCAGCAACCCTCAGTTTGGTCCCTACAACTAAGAGTCTCTTATGTTTTGCATCCCTCTCTGTTTTCATCTTATTTTATTTGCTCTTCCCTTCCTCTATTTCATTACTTGTTTCTTAAATTGCACATATGAGAGAAATCATATGATATTTGTCTTTGGCTGATTTATTTCACTTAACATAATACCCTCTAGTCTTATCCACATTTTTGCTAAGGGCAAGATGCCATTCTTTTTGGTGGCTGAGTAATATTTGATTGTATGTATATACCTCATTTTCTTTATCCAGACTTTCAAAAGTTCTGATTTTGCAAACCAATGCTTATACTACTTTGCAGTAGCCTCCTCAAGCAAGCCCCCTCTCCTTCCCTGTATCCTCAGCTATGTCACACCAGATTCACGTCTCCACACCTCCTACCTTCTAAATTGTGGTCACTTTTCTACTTGTAGACTTGTAGCATCTGTTTTCTCAGATCTCTGATTCATTTCTTGGGTGTTCTGAATGATTTGATAAGTATGTAGTTGGATTTGAGGGAGGAGTTCCCCCCATAACTTTCTGATTGGACGCAGGACACGAGGACTGTGAACCTGGTGATAGGCTGGATTTTGTTGTCCCCTTCGAGGAGAGCTGAATGCTGTTTTGACAAGCAGGTAATGAATTGTGATACACCTTCATCCTTTCGAGGTTTAGGTGTATTGTGAGAAGATGGACCAAACATAACGCCTACCATTCTCTAAACTTCTATTTCAGCATTGATGGGTGACTTGACAGTAGGATTTCCTTAGTGCCATATTGTCCCCCTTACCCCACAACAGTGATGTGTCATGGGGTCTAATGTCCCATGTCTTCACTAGCATTGGTGTCAGCGTTTTAGGGAAATGTGACTCTGTGTGACACATTGAGCTTTCTACTGGTTGAGGCTTTCAGCCTCACCATGACCTTCACTATGAATTCATCCCAAATAGGAATTTTTCATCTTGAAGGAAAGCTTATCTATTTTCCTTTAAAACAAGGTTTCTAGGCAATGATGTCAGGAAGGTCACTGAGATAGCCATCAGTCATTGGCCAGCCAAACTGTATGGCGATTGGCCACCCGAAGGAAGCCAACGTGACAGCACCCTGGTGATTGGCCAGGGCATGGTGGTGACATTACAAGAAGGCATTCTCATGCCCCAGAGCTGTTTTAAAAGCTCGGCAACAGCCAAGGCTGCCAGTGGAGAGAAATGGCGCTTCAGCTACAGCTCTTCCTGCTATTCCTAGCATTCTCTGACCTTTTTTCGGCCCTGCCCATGGCAAGCCCTCTGCCCACTCCTCCTGCCCTGGGCCGTTCACCAACACTCTGCAGTCCACCTTCATGTTTGCACCTACCTTTGCACCCCTGTGTGGTCCTGAGGTCCTCAAACCTTCATCCAGCGACTCCTGGACCCTTTTCCCACTATGAGGATGGCCCAGCTGCTCAGGAACACATCTCATTTGGCATATGGGAGTGGGACACTGGAAATCAGATCACCATGGATTCTCAGCGCGCTGGATCCCACACCTCTGGGTTCCCAACAGGGCTCAGCACAGGAAAGCTGAGTCCACATCCTGAGGGAGCACTGGGCACATTACTACTCTGGAGCCCTCCAAACCAGCTCAGCACAGGGACCATGAATGAATTGAATGTCCATCCGTCCCTGATATCGACAGTGTTTAGAACGCCTACGGACACCAGGGAGAGTGGGACTTTTACAAAAAAGTAAGTACTGGGGGAAGGAATCACCACATCATTGGACACAGTGCAAGTCCTTGGACCACAAGTCCTGAGACCACGAGCTGGATGAACCAGCTCAGCAGTGGACAAAGTAACCCCCCAGACACCTGGCTGACCAGGAGCCCACAGACCACAAACCCTCCAACAAAGTATAACAAGCAGAAAGTCAGTCCCTGTAAGAGAGCACCAACCAGGAACCCAAAGACTGGGAGTCTTCTACTACTGGGCAGATGAGTCACACAGACACTGGGTGGAAAGGGAGTCCTACCACAAACAGGCCACTGCAGTGTAGCACAAGGCAAGTAAGTCCAGAGAATACCAGGCTTGCCAGGGGTCAAGAAACCACGAGTCCTGCATCCCAGCTCAGTATTGGGAAAAGGAGTCACCTGAATAACACCATCACCATATGCCCTTGGAACTGGAGTCCAAAAACTCAGCTCTCTACTAGGACAGGCAGGCCCCTGGAGTGTGGGCTTATCACGTGCCCTTGGATCTGGAAACCAACACCTCATCTCTATCCTGGGCCTAGCAGGCATCTGAACAGCAGGCTCACCATGTGCCCTTGGACCTGGAGACCAAGAAAGGAGCCTGGGGCTAGGCCAAGCAGACAACTTGACAGTAGAATCACCATGTGCCCATGGACCAGGAGACCAAAAACTCAGCTCTCTGCTAGGCCAAACAGGTACCTGAGGAGCCAACTTATCATGTGCCCATGGACCAGAAGACCAACAACTCAGCTCTCTGCTAGGCCAAACAGGTACCTGAGGAGCCAACTGATCATGTGCCCTCGGACCTGGAGACCAAGTAATCAGCTCTCTATTAGGCCAAGCAGGCACCTGGATAGTAGGCTCACCATGTGCTCTTGGAGCTGGAGAACAACAATGCAGCTCTGCACTAGGCCAAGCAGGAACGTGGACAGCAGGGGCACCAGGTGCCTTTGGGCCCAGAGATCAACAACACAGCTCTCAATTAGGCCAAACAGGAACCTGGACAACAGGGTTAACATGTGCCCTTGGACCTGGCAACCAATAACAGAGCCCTGGGCTAGGCCCAGCAGATACTTTGACAGCGGGCTCACCATGTGCCCTTGGACCTGGAGGCCAACAATGCAGCTCTACACCAAGCCAAGTAGGCACCTGGACAGCAGTCACACCATGTGCCCTTGGACCTCAAGACCAACAACTCGACTCTTTGCTTGGCCAAGCAGGCACCTGGACAGTAGGCTCACCATGTACCCTTGGACCTGGAGAGCAACTACCAAGCTATCTGATAGGCCAAGCTGGTGCCTGGTAAGAAGGCTCACCTTGTGCCCTTGGATATCAAGACCAACAACTCAGCTCTGGGCTAGGCCAATCAGGCCCCTTGAGAGTGGGCTCACCATGTACCCTTGGACATGGAGACCAACAATGCAGCTCTGTGCTAGGCCAAGCCGGCAACTAGACAGTGAGTTCACCATGCGACCTTGGATTTGGATTCTTCCTTTCCCCCAGAGCATAGAGCACCCAAACAATGGGCTTGCCACTTGGTCTCTCATTATGAGACCTCCAGACCTGCTCAGCCTTGCACCGATGTGTCCACTGGATCCATGGAAACCTGGGAGTCTTCAAACTGTGATTCCTCCATTCCAACCTATCACTGCGCTACAGAGACGCAGGGATACCAGCCTAAACCAAGTTCCTCTGAATGTGTGCCTTTCAACTCTGCAGACAAGGGGACATTGGAGTCCCTTCTCACCTTGGATTTACTTCAGTTTGATGTCCACGTGGCCTGCTATCTGTGCATTATTCATTTTGGGGGGAGTTCTCCTCCTCAGAAGAAAATGGCACCATGCCTTGGGAAATGAAACAGTTCAGTGGTTTGAAGACTTTGTATTAAAACTCAGGGCAGGAAAGGAGAAGGGGGGATGGGAGGGCATTGGGGAGACCCAGGCCTGGAGAACTATGGAGACATTGTCTGAGATCCTCCAGTTGAAGGAGAGGTGCTCCATCCTCAAGGGAGAGGTGGAGGTCTTAAAACAAGAGGCCAAGCAGTGCAGTGAGAGGCAGGCACAGCTCCATGAGGTGGAGAGGTTCTTCATGCAAATGAAAGTCTTCCTGGAAGTTTCTGCCTTACAGAGTGTGACGCCTGTGCACCCACCCAGGATAGCATAGAAGGGGAGCTGGGAAAAGTGTGGTCATCTCCAGGATTGGGGGTTGGTACAAATGTGAATATTAGTTTAATTAATAATAAAAATAGTTATTTTTAAAAAAACAATTTAAAAAATGATCATTTCTGAATGAGCAATTTATGAGAACCATCCTTGGGGGATTGTAATGTGCAGCCTGGCTTGCAGTCACTACCGTCCCTTCTGAGTCATCACATTCTCCTGATGCTGGGCAGGGGTCTCCATGGCTCTGAGAAAGTGTTGGTGAATCATGCCCAGCTGACACAGCATAACCTGCCTGCCCCGTCAAAACATTCAGACATACTTATTTCTGGATCTCAAGCACAGCTGTTGAGGTCAGCACCGTTCTTATTGGAAGAAAAGGAGAAGCAGTATGTCTATATCCAGGTATTTCTGCATAAAGCGTTTCTGGCTGAGACCTCCCAGCACATTGTTGCTAAACTTGAGGTTGGACACTGATGTTATGGCTTCCAACTGTGGCCATGACAGCAGGTGTTTCTCCACAATAGGTTTCTGTGTGATACAGGCCTTTGAAGAGCAAATGTTACAAGGCCAGGGAACCAGGGTGAGGGAGTCCAGAGGCATGGGACCATTCCCTGTCTCTCGGTGAGAAGGTGTGGGGTCTGGACGGTAGGCAGAGTGGTGTGAGGGGCCAGGATGGTGGGCTCTGTTGTGTCCAAAGAAACACCACAGGAATTGGGGGAGACATGCGGGATTCACATTGGGTGCTTTAGGTGCCTGGCTGTTTGCACAGAGTAAGGCACAGTGCGAGAGAGGTGGGAATAGGTGCACCTTGCAGACTGTAGGGTCTGCTTGGGTATGAAGGAAAGGGACCCCTTCCAAGAGGCAGAGCCGAGATTCTATGATAAAGTGGACACTGGGGGTCAGAAGGGAGTAGGAAGGTGAGATTCTAGGATGGCCCATCCTGAGAAATGTTGTTCCTTCTTAGCTCCAGGGATGTGCGCTGGAAGCTCAGGTGAGTTGCAAATCCCTGTGAGCTGGGGCCCACCTGTGGCTCCTGCTGAAGTTGCATGGGAAGAGCCTAGAGCTGTGGCCCCTGGGCTGAGCTCAGTCAAGGCAGTGTGCTCATAGCAGCTGGGCATAAATGGATGGAGTCATGCAGAATCTCCTTCTCGGGTTGGGAAGTGAACATCAGGGGGCCTTAGGAAGTGGGAGGCTTGACTTCTAAGATGGATGGTGTCTGAGCTAATTTGATAGCACTGCTTTCAGGAGCCAGTGTGGAGGCTGGTGGAGTCCAGGTCACTTCGATGTAAGGGGGATATGGGTCGCTTATGTGATCCCAGCACTTGGAACTTCCTGTGCTTAGCTGCTCACACCCTGCTCAATATACCCTGGTTTCCACAAACATCAGGCTCCTGGGTGGCTGGTACCCCAGAGTTGCTCACCTCTTGAATCCCCTTTCCTTCATCACTAAAATGCGGGCAACTTGGTTGGGGTGGTGGTTTTTTAGCAGGAGGCCAGAGAAGGTGGGGTTGGGGAGGTGATCCTCAAGGACAGGGGATAGATGCAGCCAAGGGGAGGGAGAGAAGAAGGGGAGGAGACTCTGAGCCAGGTCCTTGTGCCGGCCTTTCCTCTCCCAAGGCAAAACATCAGCTCTGGGAGGACAACATTCTGCGTGCTGTCTCAGTCCCACACCTGGCCTTTTCTGCCCCTGAGGGTCACAGCGCATCACAGCCCAGCACCTGCCCAGTAACAGACCAGCCCCAGACCCCTCCTGCTTCTTTCACTGCTGCCTGACACCCACATCTTAGGGTTCTGGGGCTCTTAGGGATACTTGGAGATCCAGAGAGCCAGGGTGGGACTGCTAGTCTTAGGGACTCTTCTGAGGTGTGCTGACAGGTGGAGCACCTGCTACAGAGAGGTAGGGAGGTAGAGGGGTCGATTTACAGATTCACAGAAAGCTGCCGGTAGTTCAGAAACGTCCCTTCACAGAGGCACTCTTCACCCCTTTGTTTCTTTCTAGTCTTTCGTCTATTACAAATAAACCTACAGTGAACCATTGTGCAGAGTGAGTCATGGGATCTTAACTTTTCTTTTCTGGGATGAAGGTCCAGGAGAGTGCTTGCGAGGTTATAGGGTTTATGTTTCACTTCTATAGAACCTATCAAACTGTCCTACCAGCGTTCCTGTTCCATTTACATTCCCACCTGAAATGTAGTACTGTATTTTATATTAACCAGCTGTCCTAACAGGTGGGTAGTCATGATAACTCTCAGGTTTTAATTTGCATTTCCCTCATGGCTAGTGAGTTTGTACATTTTTTCTTGTGCTAATTTTCCATCTGCATGTTCTCTTTGATGTAATATCTGATGGGCTGTACCTTCATTCTCCATCTCTTGACAGCTCATCCTTCCCAAGGCTGCAGCACAGGGAGGGAGGGGCAGGAAAGTGGGCTGGAAGCTGAGCAGTCCTTAAGTGCGCTCCTCCACTCCTGGGTCCACCAGGAAGGCAGGGGCAGGACGCTGGTTTGGAGGGTACACCCCCCTGGTGCCGCCCCTCCCCTGCAGTCCTGACAGTGGACAGAGGGGTGGGGAGTGCTGCTGAAGGGCTGTGATATGAGGAAGTAAATGCCCTTCAACTGTGGGATTTGGCCAGAGTCGAAGAAGGTGGACGGAGGAACAGAAAAGGGGGTTTGGGAGCTTTGGCTGCTCACTGCACAGCCAAGGCCCCCAGGGCTGATGAAGAGGCTGAAGGGGTGTGCGTTCATTCACTGGGCTTCTCACTGGAGTCCAGGCAGAGCGTGCGGAAGACGGGAGAGGGCGCAGGATGTGGGATGGAAATGCTGTGCCTCCTTTTCCTAAGTCTGTTTTCTGACCCAGGAAATTTGTGTTCCTGAGTTTAACAAGGGAAACATGTGCCTTGAGCTTGCTCCCTGCTCAGAATTCTCACAGATGAGTGTTCACGCCATGTGCTCTCCACACCCCCTGGCTTTTCCTATGCCTGGCAGGTCTGAGGGTGGTTACCAGGTGCCTTCCTTCTCTGGGAGCACTGCCTGGTTGGCTCTAAAGGGCGGCGCCTGGCCATCCACGCCTGTCCCCGTCCTGCTCCGGTGCCCTCCTCATTTCAAAGTTAAGGAGACGGTGTTGGCGTGGTGTCGGGCAGTCACTGGAGATCGAGTGGGCAACCTCTCTGCCAGGCTTGGCTCTGCTTACCAGCTGCTGAGCTCCCCCAAGTCTGCGCCCTCCAAGGACACCGTTTGGAAAACACACTTAAACCCAGCAGTCGGGGCCGAGTAAACCTAGGAACCACCTTAAATAATAATGATAATATGCTATGTGATTCCCAACCAGTGTGACTTTCCTAAGTGATCAATGAACCCAGCTTCTCATTTCCGTGTCGCCTGGCCCAGCTACATCTCTGCGGATTGGAGGGCACCAAGGAGCAATGCCCTGCGAGCGGGGACTGTGCGCACAGGACGCGATCCTCTTACCGCAGCTGCCCGGCGTCTGCCGGGGGAGACAGTGCAGAGCTGCGAACACACACCTGCAAAGGCGGCAGCGGCGGCAGGTCCAGGCTCCGGGTATCAGGGCGCCGCGTTCCCTGAGTGGACAGAGAGGCGGCACCAGCGGGGTGGGCGCGCATGCGCTACCCGCGCCCCTCCACGCCCCGCCCTTCGTGTCCGCGCCCCTCCACGCCCCGCCCTTTGTGTCCGCGCCCCTCCAACCCACGCCCCTCCACGCCCCTCCACGCCCCCAACCCCTACCCCGCGCCCTCCGCCGGCGCCCGCTCCCCTCCGCAAGGTCAAGCCCCGCTGCTCCCCCCGCCCAACGCTCAGCCCGCTCCCGCAGGCACACACCTCTGCCTCGGGTCGTGCTCGCAGTAACGGCCGGCGCGGTGGGCGGGGCCTACGCAGCAGGTGCCCAGGGCGCAGGCGCCGCCCTTCCTGCAGCCGCGCAGCGGCGGGGGCGCGCCTGCTGGGGGGAAACCTGGGTGCTGGCGTCCGCTGCCTCCTGGCCCTTCGCGGTGACGCCCCCGAGAGCGCCTCATGAGCCTGCCCCGAGAGGCAGGAAGCTTCACCTCCAGGCCCATGTGTGTTTGCTCAGGTAAACCCTGCTTGTTACCTTGAGGATTCAAAACGAACTGCCAGGGGTCCTGGAGGGTCAGGAACCGGCTCGGGACCCAAGGAGAAACCCTGGCCCCAGCAAGGAGCATTTTCCCTCTTCCTTCCTTTCGTATGTTAAAGTCAGGCTGTGACTTGCCTGGACAGTGATTAAAACCAGGCCTTCAGGGCGGGGACCGCCCACAGCTTTTGACGACCACAGAAACCCCTCCCAACCCCTTGTCCCCCCCAGAGGGACATCATCGCCTGGGGTCTGGAGCCGGAGGGTCTGCAATAAGCCGAACAAGGTGCGCTTTGCACTCGGAGTGGGATAGTTGCTTGGAATATGTTTCCATCACACTCCTCTAGCCCTGTGTGCAAATACAACATTGTATCCATGAAAGGGCACGACTTGTTTTCACAGCAGAGGAGCACGTCGCTCGGACACAGTTTTCGCTTTATAGTACCTCATCATGTGAAGATGATAAAATGAGCTCTGTTGGGGTTTTCATTTTATTCTTAATGTATTCCAGGCTGCTCTCAGATCCTAAACTGGGAGACCAGTGACGGAGATGACCACAAAGCTACTTGGGGGACAAGGCGACTTACCACCTTGGAAAGCCCTGAGGTAGGGACTTGAGTCCTGGGGCCGCCAGCCATCCATGCTTCCACTCCCCTCCCCAGAGTTATTGAGGGTCCAGTTGAGTGTTTTCTGCTGGAGCTTCTGGGCTGTAGCATGGTTGATTTCTTCTCTGTTATCCTTAGGTTTCTCTCCGTGATGACCTTTTGAAAACATTGAAAGTATGAGACTGATGATGACCAAACAATAAATATACAATAAAAAGGGAGTATAAATAAAACGATTCTTACTCTTGTCTCCCAAGTGGGTGATGTGTAATGCCAAACTGACAAAAAACAGAGGCCTAGAGTGTTTAAAGAGAATTATTGAAGTTTAAAATATTAAAAGTAGAAATGTACATATGCTTAAAATGTAAAGCAATCATATATAAACATAAGTATATTCAATGTGTAATGTATAATAAATATTATGCCATCATTTTGTAACTTGTAGATGTAACTTAATTAATGTTGTTGTGACTTAGATTTTGAGACCAAGGAAGTGTGCATGTCCCTTAATGAGAAGGAACATTTGTGCATGCACTGCAGTTTACTTATTCTGGAGGCTTTGGGATGCCCCTCTTGGCCCTGAGATCTGGATGATGTGTGTCCTTACCTAACAGGGTGTCTCCGGGTCCTTTCCCACTGACAGGTCTGGTATAAGCGTCTCTTTCTCTCTTCAGTACATTAAAGATCAATTTCCAAGGAAGTGTAGCTCTGTTTCCAAGGAAGTCGAGTCTTACCGGGTTTTGTATTTGAAGGGATCTTTACTCCAGGTCGTGGAATAACTGCATTAGGACATAAGACGGGTAAGGAAAGAAGAAACAGATCTTTCCTCTTCTTCTCTAGGCCGTGAGAAACAGCAGTGAGATCTCTGCGTTCTGCTGTGGAAGCCCATTAGGCACTGAGCTGCTGTGACAGGCAGGGCCCATGCTGAGCCTCCAGGACTGTCCCCTCAGTGAGACCTGGTGGGGGTGGGGTGAGGGCTGGAGACTTGGGCTGATTCTCCCCTCAGTGGTGTCAACAGGGCTGACAGCAACAGGAGTAGTCAATCCCTGATGTCAGCATTGGTGGCTAAGGCAACAAGCCTTTCCCTCACCGAAAAAAACAAAACAAAACACAAAACACAATTAAAATCCCAACAAGAAAAGTTTTCACAGGAAAATGGAAATTTTATGCCGCATACCCTTGTATATTGGTGAGGGCCCAGCTAGAGAAGGGAGCCCTTGGGTGGGACATGGGTCCCAAAAGTCTTGACTGGGGAGCATGAATATAAAGGGAGACATTTCCCCAGGAATGATTTCTGAGGATGTATCGATCCTTCCACAGACAGCCTTTTCTCTCTGCCCAGCACAGTGGTGACTGTGTCATATACGTTACCCTTTAATACAGCATGCCTCTGGGGCAGTGTTTTTATGATCCCCCATGTAAAAGGAGAGGCAACAGAGGCTTAGTTTAAGTCCCTGTGGCAGTTAGATCTTCAAACAATAGGTAATTTTATGAGAAGAAGCCTACAGGCTGCTCAGTGTGTGAAGACCACGGAGTTGGGAGGGCACTCCCCCACTCACTGTCTGATGTTAAGCTCTGGATCCAAGAAGGGAGTGATTGCCAAAATCAGGCCTTGGGCCCTTTTATCTTCACTGAAGAGGATGCTTTGCCACTCTGGGGCAAATCGTTCTGTGATTTTAATATAAAAACAGCTTTCTAGAAATAGCCTGCTTCCTCCAAGGATGAAATAGTCTTTGATACTGATTTAAATTTCAGAACCTTTAAATGTGAGATTTACTCCAGAGGCTGACAAATAAAGCAATAGAGCCAAGGGAATTGGTGAGGCTGGCTCCTGTGGGCCTCCCAAGGACTAGTTCTATGAGCTGCCAGGACCCCGGTGGGAACAGGAGACCTGGCTAGGCAAACCCTCTGGAGGAGGACCCCTCACACCTTCGGGCAATCATCTGTGATTGCAGGCATGGCAAATACCTTTGAACCTAATGCTTATTACTTGTTCGCTGCATAGTTTAGTTATATATAAAAGTATATGACTCTAAATCAAGAGAAACTCTTTTGAGCAAAATGGGTTATACGCTAAAATAAAACCATGTGTAGTCTAAAGGGCTATACTTCTTTGAATAAGAAATTTTAAAACTTCAGTTTACATGATAATATCGAACGAATTCAAACCATTCTTATGACATTCACGTTCTAAGACTAGTATCCAATATTGTATTTCCTCCCATACTGCCTTTCATTATATTTTGTTTGTGGTCGCTTTTGAATATACCCAAGAAGCAGGATAATGATTCACTGAACTGGGGTTCAGAGATTAAGTGTCAACCTTTGCCAATCTCATTTATTCAGCACCCACCCCCCATTTTTTTTTTTTTTCTGGAGTCTTTGAAACCAAATCTCGGAAATCATGATAACTTCTGTGTCAAATAAGGTTCTGAAAATATACACTTTACAAGGAACCTGTAGGAAAAGCAAAGGAAATGTCTTGCCAGCAAAACAGGATTGAGAAGCCAGAAAGAAGGATGGAATGTCCTGTCTCTGGCTGTTTGCCTAAGGCAGCTCCAGGAAGGGAAAGGGCTGTCACGTGCTCTCATTTACCCACAGGTATTGTCAAAAGTGCTTTGCATTTCAGGGCAGAGAAGCCCAGGTTCCCTTGGTGAGCAAGGCCCAGCTGGAAGCAGCTGCCTGAGAAGGGCTGGAAGCCTGGTGTGGGGCAGCGGATCCCTGGCTCTGGGGAAGGTTCTTCCTTGTTATCAGCTGTAAACAGATAAGATTGGAGCCAACCTACCCACCAGACCTCCAGTGGAGCTCCTGACTCCCTTTGAGCTGACACAACATGTGTGGGAAGTGGGACACCCTGTCCCAGGACTGAAGACCACCCCACCTCTATGTCCTCAGTACTTCAAACAAGCTCTGGGGGAAATGTTCTGCAACAAATCAGGTGTAAAGGAATTGTCTGAGAGTGCGAAAGCAGTAGTTTTCAATGTGTACTGCCTATTGGGGTCTGAGGGGAAGCTCTGAATCCCTCCTAAAGCCACACCTCAAGGCCTCCTGCTCAGAATCCCTGGGCAGAGCCCAGCATCAGGATTGTTTACCGCTCGGGGAACTCCACTGTTTAGCCAGGACTGTGATTCTGCGGTCTGTGTTCTAGGTGGCTCTGTGCCCCCAGGGCTGGGAGTGCTCCTTTCTTGTCCTTGCATTCCTACCTTGTGGCCCAGGGCCTGATGTATGGTACCACACAATCTGGTGGTGTTCTTATGATAGAGGAATAAGTGGATTATCACACCTACACCCATCTTTCAGTGAGGGAATTGAGACGTGCGAAGTTAAGAAACTGGCCTGGGGATGTGTGACTATTGGCTGTGTGGAGGCTTGAACCCAGGCTCATCTGATCTACACTCTGGTTTGATTCAAGTTGCTTTATTTTATTGTTTAATGTGGACCAGGCATACTATTCTCACTGAGTCACACAGATTGTTCTATTTTAGTGGCATCCATTCTTATGACACAGACATTGATTTCTCCATTTTGTAGGTGAGAAAATTGAAGTTTCAAGAGTTGAGGGCTTGGACAGTGTGCCTCACAGCCTCGGCCCAGGCGGTGAAAGCTGAGCTACCCCTCGCAACCAGGACAGTGTGCGGCGCACCCCTGCTGGGGGCTCAGGGCTTCTGCGTGGGCACAGTGGAAAAGACTGGGTGGAGAGTCACTGCCCCAGTTCTGCAGGTAAGGCAGGGCTTTCTAGAGCAGGAAGTATTGATTTACCCCCACGGGGCAGTTACAGGGCAAAGTTACAGGACGTGGGCTCTGGGGGGCAGTGTTGAGAGCACTGCCTGCCAGAGGGAGGGAGGTCTTGTGGGAATGACAAGCAGGACCACCAGGGTCTTTAGGAGGGGTGGAGGGCAGGAGGAGGAGCCGTGGGTGGAGCCAGGTGATGCAGGAGGAACTACCGCATAGAAAGGCCAGACCCTGGGGAAGCTCTTGGATGCTTATGCAGGAAGTCATGAAGACCCCGGTAGGGATCAAGTGGGGATTAAGAGAAAAGAATAAACTCTAAACAGACTTAACGACCAGTATCATTTTTCTCTAATTTTGGAAGATGTAATGTATTCTGATGTTAGGGTTAGGGTGGCCGGTGCCGCGGGCGGCAAAGAATTGCACAAAGAGGGGCACCTGGGTGGCTGAGTCATTAAGTGTCTGCCTTCGGCTCAGGTCATGATCCCAGGGTCCTGGGATGGAGCCCCGCTTTGGGCTCCCTGGTCAGCGGGAAGCCTCCTTCCCCCTCTCCCACTCCCCCTGCTTGTGTTCCTGCTCTCACTATCTCACTCTCTGTCAAATAAAAAAATAAAATATTTTTTTAAAAAATTAAAAATAAATAAGAATAAATTTTAAAAAAGGAATTGCACAAAGAGTAGAGCCACAAGCAGGACAGAGTGGGTTCACTCTCCCCGGGACGAGAGGGGCCAGACACCAAGAGACATGTGAGCCCCGATTTCTGTGAGGCTGGGCCTTTTGAGGGGTGTTGAAGGTCGTGAGAGGGTTGCAGCCGTGCCCATGGGGGTGAGGGGAGGGGCTGATTCTTGGCCAGGTAGAGCAGCAGGTAACAGGTTTTCGAGGTGCTCTGACCTGGATGTGGGGTATGGCCAGGCTAAAGAAGAATGTGTTTTGTAGTTGGGGTCTCCTTTCAGCATGTAGGGCACTGTGACCTAGAAGAACAGGCAGGGCCAACTGCAGACACTGGTGAGGGTCACCGATTATCAACGCAGTGAAAAGACAACATACTGAATGGGAGAAAATATTTGCAAACTGCCTAACTGATAAAGGCTTAATATCCAAATTATTAGAGACTCATACAACTCAATAACACAAAAACAAATAGAAGTTACAAAATTGGCAGAGTTCAGAATAGACATTTTTCCAAAGAAAACATGCAGATGGCGAAGAAATACATAAAGAGAGGTTCAACACCATGTGTCACCAGGGAAATGCAAATCAAAACCCAAAGAGATGGCACCTGACACCCGTCAGAAATGCTAGTGGTAAAAAGACCAGAAATAACACGGGTCGACCAAAATGTGGAGGAAAGCTCTGCTGTTGGGATTGTCCATGGGTGCAGCCACTATGGAAAATGGTATCAAGTTTTCTCAAAAAATTCAATGTGAGGGGCTCCTGGCTGGCTCAGTCAGAAGAGTGTGTCACTCTTGATTGTGGGTCGTGAGTTCGAGACTCACGTTGGGGATACAGATTACTTCAGGGAAACTAATTTCAAAATAGGATAACCATATCATCCAACAATTCCCCTCCTAGGTGTTAAAATCAAGGAAACTGAAATCGCTAACTCATAAAGATACGTGCGCACCTGCATTCATTGCCACATAATTCATAACAGCCAAGGGGACGTACTAAGTGAAATAAATCAGAAAGAGAAAGACAAATACCACGAGTTCACATATATGTGGAATCTAAAGCAAACCAGAAAACAAAAAACACAGTAACTCTCACTCATAGATACAGAGAACACATACATGATTTGCCAAGGTGAGGGGCAAGAAGTGGATAAAATAGGTAAGAAGGTAGAAACTAACCAAAAAAGGGAATATTAGGGCACCTGGTTGGCTCAGTCAGTTGGGCGGCTGCCTTCAGGTCAGGTCATGACCTCAGGGTGCTGGGATGGAGCCCCACATCGGGCTCAGCAGGGAGTCTGTTTCTGCCTCTCCCTCTGCCCCTCTCACCCCTGCCTCTCTGTGTGCTCCCACTCTCTTTCTCTCAAAGAAATAGATAAAATTTTTAAGAAGGAAAGTGTATGTCAAGAGGGAAATTGGAGAGCATATAGGACATCAATATATTACCTTCTAGCTTCCTATAGTTCAAGTACCTTAGTGAATTTATTCTATTTCCTTCCATTCTTCTGACCTACCAGAATTCCTCATTATGATGTGGTTGGATTTTTTGAGATGAGTTGTCTATTTCCGTAACTATTTCAGATCAGTAAGTACAGAGTATTTACCTTCCTGGGTGTGTGAGTCTTTGGATATTTTTATAGCCTTTTGAAGTATAATTATGTAACCAAAACTTCCATAGATCTAAGTGTATAATTTCAAGACTCTTGATTTATGTACATACCAGTAAAACAATCACTGTAATGAAGGTGATGTACATGTATCCATCACCCTAAAATGATTTTCCCCCTTGTTTTATAGTCCATGATTAGCTTGATGTGTAATTTCTGTTGGTCCCTGCAGAGTCACTCTTTCCTCAGGGAGAAGTTTTTCTATAGGATGAAAGAATTGCTTGACTTCATTGCTCTGTATTGATAGGAGCTCATAATAGAAGTTGATCTAAAGATAAAATTGTGGGCGACTGAGTGGCTCAGTTGGTTGAGTGTCTGACTCTTGATTTTGGCTCATATCACGAACTTAGGCTTGGGAGATTGAGCCTTGCATTGGGTTCCATGCTGAGCATGGAGCCTACTTGGGATTCTCGCCCACCCCACCCTTCCCCATGCCCCCACTTATGGTCACTCTCTATCTCTCTCGAAAAAAAAAAAGAAAAGAAAAGAAAAAATTTTGAAAATTAGCCATTTAGAAAGTTCCGAGGCCTTTCCTGAAGGAGAGATGATACACTGACAGCTTAGAGAACCTAGCCCTTCTGTGTTGGCCAAAGCCTGAGTGGCAGGGCTGGAATATGTTGTGAGAGTGGTAGACCAAAGGGACAAAATCAAGATATGGATTGGACTGAATTCATTGATAGGAATATGCTCAGTTAAGAGTTGATAATTAAAGGACGACCCTGACCACTTGCACGTGGTGTTGATATTCTGGACGCTATATTGGGTCAATAAGGGCCAAATGTTGGGATTTCCTTGGGTATACCGTTGAGGAAGGCAGGAAGAAGTCAGGAAGCATAAGAATCAGGCATGTTGAAACGGTTCTGTGATGTGCCGTGTGCTCAGCCATCCCTAATCGTGCTTGCTGAAAGACACAGCCATCCATGCACTACCTTCATCAACACACTTACAGAGGCATGGGTACGGGAGGTACCAGTGTCCTTGAGGAGCTCTGGGGGAGCTGTCCTACACTGCAGGAGAAGATGGGAGGTGAGGAGTGGCAGGAGAGGATGCTTCATCCAGCAGAGTCAAGGTGTGTGCAGTCACCCAGGAGCCACGGAGCCAGAATGGTAACCAGAGGACGGGAACCTCAAGGGTGTGTGCTGTTGGACAGTTGATCAGGTCTGTCCAGATTGAAATTGTTGGGCAATGTAGCAGAAAAAATAAATATCTAGATTGAGTAGTTACTATAGTGAAGAGTCATGGTCTCTTCCCCAGCTATGAGCCCTAAGCCAGTGTGGGCCTCTGAGCCCCTAGAGTGAAGGAGAGACTGGAGCCCTTTGGGAAATGACCCTACCACCTTCTACATGTGTGCCATGCATCTCATCTCCCACCCCCAACTTTCCCCAAATGTCCCCCAAGACACAGATATTCACTGGTGGGACCAACTCTGGAAAAAAGGGAAACACTACCTTTTCTGGGAACTTTTATAGAATGATTCCAAACATAGATTGATGCCCAAAGACCAGGACTGTTACATGACCTGCCCAACAGTTGGAGTAGGGGCTTTGGAAAGTGTGGAAATAGAAGAAGCCTTGTCCTACATTTAACAGTTTGTTCACTGAGACCAGAGAGTCATCCTGTGCTCATTTCCCCAGGTCAAGAATGTGGAATGGAAATACTCATATTAGCACTGGTGGAATTCCCACTTTGGTTTCTGAACCTTGGTCTGATGTTTATTAGGAAAGAGGAGATCAAAGAGAGGCCTTTGGGACCATGCCCTTCCTCAGACTAAATCAGAGGCCATGCAATATCCTTGGAGGGATGGGAGAGATTAGTAAGATTGTGAAGCTCTGCAGAGAGGCAGAGTGGGTTATTTGTTCATTTTACTAGGCTGGTCTACTGTGGATACCAGATGGGTCACGGAGACTCACCCTGACTTTCACAAACTTCATTAGATGAAGACACAACTGCATCTGTGATTCTGTCTCTAGATTGCCCTGTGGAGGCAAACTGCCAGGTGGAACCCTGCAGCCCACTGGGAACAAACCTTTTACCCTGAGGTACTGCTTCTGAAGGAAGGTCTATGACCAGCAAAGTCAACAATACAAGCTTAGAGCCACATTAGGTCATCAGTGATGAAAGCAGACTAGACAACTGTCAAGATGGGCCATCTCTTAAGAAAGGAGATTTGGTAAATATACTGAAAAATATCCTAGCCACAAAAGACAGCAGACACACAGACATACTGAGCTGGTGAGTGGCTGAGGGGAGAATTGCCTCCATCACCTGTTGGTTTTAAATTATCGAGTGCCTGGGGAGCCACGCACCCCAGTCGCTATTTTGAGTATAACCTCCCTCATAGATAGAAGTGAATTCTCTTTCTTACCCCAACAGAGCTGAACTTGATTGGACATTCGGAAGCGGTCACTGAAAGGAAGTAGAAGACCCATGGCAATGATCCATGAGCAAAACTTCTCTGCTACCCCGGGACACCCATTCTCCTGTTGGCCACACAGCTTCTGCAGCAGAGCTCACTCTGCAGAAGAAAATGGTCAATAGGAGGTCGCACTGGCAGGTCACTTGGCTCAGAAGTCTCCCAGAGGAGCGAGGTCTGGTAAGCACAGCCAGTGGGCATCACCATTGCCGAGGCTACTGATATGTGCACAAAACAACACGGAGGGGCACAGAGAAAACTCTGTGGTCCAAGGCCTGGGATACCACATGGAAAAGGGCAGCCTTGGTTTGCTCTCCCATCCCTCCAAATACCTCCTGCCTCCCTGGGGGATGGGCCAGGTGATGGGCTGTACATCTTCCTTCAGAAGAAGCACCCAGCATTTTGGATTTCATGGGTGACCTTCCTTCTCTTTCTGTTTACGTGCTGACGGTGCTCTGAGGGAGCCCTTAGCAACCACCATTTGGGCAAAGAAAGGTCAGAGACTGACAATCACAGGTGGCCATGGGGAGGGGCAGGAAATGAGAGACTGAGAAGAGATGAGAGCTGGCCAGCAAATGTGTTACCCTGAGGAGGAGCATGCTAGAGAGAAAACAGAGGTTTCTCACCTGCTCCTCAGAACCATAGCCCTAGGGTAGGTGCAAATTTCTGTTTCCTACGATTTCCTTAGTAGAGACAAGAGAAAAAGACATAATGAGATGAGAACACAGACCAAGGACCCCAGAGGACCTGGGTCCACCAAGTTCTCACATAGGATGTGAGGAATAGTTCACATAGTGCAAACCTGTAAATGGACTATCATAGACTCATAAAAATTATGTCAGTAAGCATGTATTATACCAGGGAAAATCGAAAACATAAGAAAATGAATATAGAGTGAAAAGAGAAGTAATTCTTTTTTTAAGTAAACTATTTTTTTGGTAGGCTGCATGCCCAAAGCAGGGTTTGAACTCACAACCTTGAGATCAAACCTGAGGTGAGATCAAGAGTCAGACACTTAAGCAACTGAGCCACTCAGGTCCACCACCCTTTTTCTAAGGTATTAACTGGCCAGGATGGGAGGGGCAGGGACAGCTGCCTGGTGATTGGCCAGGATGGGAGGGGCGGGGACAGCCGCCTGGTGACTGGCCAGGATGGGAGTGGTGGGGACAGCCGCCTGCTGATTGGGCAGGATGAGAGGGGCGTGGCCAGCTGCCTGGATATTGGCCAGGATGGGAGGGGCGGGGACAGCTGCCTGGTTACTGCCCAGGATGAGAGGGGTGGGGACAGCCACCTGCTGATTGGGCAGGATGAGAGGGGCGGGGACAGCTGCCTCCTGATTGGGCAGGATGAGAGGGGCGTGGCCAGCTGCGTGGCGATTGGCCAGGAGGAGAGGGGAGGGGACTGCTGTCTGGTGACTGGCCAGGATGAGAGGGTGGGGACAGCTGCCTGCTGATTGGCCAGGATGAGAGGGGCGGGGACAGCTGCCTGCTGATTGTCCAGCATGAGAGGGGCGGGGGCAGCTGCCTGGTTATAGGCCAGGATGAGAGAGGCGGGGACAGGTGCCTGGAGATTGGCCAAGATGAGAGGGGCGGAGACAGCTACGTGGTGTTTGGCCAGGATGAGAGGGGCGGGGACAGCCGCCTGTGATTGGTCAGGATGAGAGGCGCGGGGACAGCTGCCTGGTGACAGGCCAGGGTGAGAGGGGCGGGGACAGGCGTCTGGTGATTGGCCAGGGTGAGAGGGGCGGGGACAGCTGCCTGGTAATTGGCTAGGCTGAGAAGGGCAGGGAGTGCTGCCTGCTGACTGGCCAGGATGAGAGGGGAGGGGACAGCTGCCTGGTGACTGGCCAGGATGAGAGGGGCGGGGCCAGCTGCCTGGTGATAGGCCAGGATTAGAGGGGCGGGGCCAGCTGCCTGGAGATTGGCCAAGATGAGAGGGGAGGGGACAGCCACCTGGTGATTGCCCAGGATGAGAGGGGCGGGGACAGCTGCCTGGTGATTGGCAAGGATGAAAGGGGCGGGGACAGCTGCCTGGTGATTGACAAAGAAGAGTGGGACAGAGAAAGCTGCCTGCTGATTAGTGAGGGAGAGCGGGGCAGCGACAGCCAAATGGTGATTGGCCAGCGAAAGCGGGGCAAGGACAACTGCCCGGCTCCTGCCAGTGGGTGAGGGCAGGGACAGCCGCCTGCTCTTTGGGCAGGGACCGCAGGTGAAGAAGGCTGCCTGGCGACGGGCCAGGGATTGGGGGGCGGGGACATCGCCTCCTGCTCCGCCAGGGCCTGGTGGTGACTTAGGGGTCCTCGTGCAAGCAGTCACCAAAGCCAGGACCCCAGCGCTCCGGGGGGAGCGAGGACTCCACCTCTGCGCCCCGCCCGTCCCCCGGGCGCCCGAACGCACACACGCAGCCAGGAGCAGCCCGGCCTCCCTCACGGCGCCCTGCATGCCGACCCACCTCCCTGCTCCAACCCACGGTTTACAGAACAGAGCCCACGCTCGTTAACGGGACACCGTGACCCACACGGAGAGCAGCCGACCGCCCTGCGCCCCTGCAGACGCTCCCCAGGCGGAGGCCGCTTGCCCAGCCCACTCCCTGCCCTCTGACACCCGCCCACACGCATCGTGGGCGCCCAGCCCCACCCTCTCCCTCGCTGGTCCCAGAGGCCGCCTCTGCCTGTCCACTCAGCATCCCTGCCTGGTCCAGCCGAGCTGGCTGCAAGCTTTGTGCACCAGGCCCCGAGCACCGCACTCCATACTGCCTTCCGAGAATGTGAGCCCGGAGGATGCAGACCTTGCATGGGACGCAGAAACCTCCCCCTGCCTCCTGGCAATGCACCGTGACCACCTACTTGGCTCCCAAGCGGTGCCCCCATTGCCAAACAGGGAAGAAGTGGCTGCATGGACCCTCCCACCCCAACACAGGCAGTGACTCTGTAAGACGCTGGGAAGATCAGGCCACGGAGCACAAAGAATCACCCAAACCAGAAAAGTACGGCATCTGTACCCAGACGTGGGAAATTTGAGGCTACTACCCAGGCGCAAATCCCCCCTCCGGTAGAGGGTCCAGGTGTGGGGTGTCTGTGAAGGGAAATGCCGTTCCCTCTGTTGGGGGCTTACTCCCTAATGTCAGTGGTTTGGGGCTGGATGCCAAGACCTGGCTGGTGCTTGCCGCCATCCAGAGTGCAGTACCCATGGTGGGTCACTGTGCCCAGGTGCTGGTGCTTCCATGGCCTGCAGGCCTCTGGCCTGGGCTGGCTTCAGCCTGATGTCTTGGCTACACACCACCTGGGCAGCCTTTTATCATTTGGGGTATTTTCTCCTGAGTGAGCCAAGGATGCCAAGGCTAAAGACAGCTGGGAGGAGATGGGGTTGTGAGGTGAGCCCAGGCCCACCAAGCTCCGTAGCCTCCTTTCCTGCACCAAGCTCTAACACCCCGACATGTTAAGGTATGTCCAACCAATGTCACTTTTCTCATCTGCAAAATAGGGATAAACAAGAGCATGGGCAGTTTGGAATCATCACCACGTTCACAGAAAGGTCCTATATCAATTGCCTGATTGAAGCTTGCACTCAGGGCACTCAGCAATGATTATAACCTTCCACTCTTTCCATTTCATATTAGACTCCTGCTAAATGATTGATAGAAACTTTCCTCAGGATGTGATGCTCATAATCCACAGTTATAGCTTTCTTAAAACTGCTCTACTCAACCACTAAGACCCTCCTAGGCCCTGCACTGAAATTTTGTGCAAATTCCAACCATTAGCAATGGATATCTAAGACCCCTGGGAAGACTGTCTGTGGCTCAGTATTTCCCTTGGCTGCTAAGGTATTCATGAAACTTGATGGATTCTGAGGTTAAACTCCCCCCAAGGAGGAGGATTTATGGAGGAGGCTTGAGCCAGGCCCTTTCACCTCTCAGCTGAGTAGGTGGAGAGAAAACAAGCAAGTGGCAAGCAAGTTGCCAGAGTGACCTGTGAGGTGCGAAGCCCAGGAGCAGGGTGGTTCTTCCCAACACTGCTCAGAAATTTCAGACATTGAGGGTGGGAGGTGCATTTGGTCTGCCAACTCGAGGACCATTGGTTTTGGAAAGCACTGTTGGACGAGAGGTAGGAGAAATATTTAATGACTACCTACAGAGTGCCAGGCAATTTAGACAAGTAAGGCTATTGGATCCTGAAAGAAAAAAAAAAAATTCTATTCTACAGTCAGGAAATAGAGCCACTGAGAAGTGAAATAACTTGAGCAAGTTTACAAAGATAGGAGTCCAAGTTGGGGACCTAACTCAGTTGACCTAAGGTGAGAACTGAACTCACCTCCTCCAGATACACCAATCTCCACCTATGTATAGGGCAGATCCTCTCGAAGAACAACTGAGGGCAGTCGGAACACCTTCTGCACAACAGGAGAGAAACAGAGACATCGGAGCAGAGGACCCCAGCCTAGCAGCCTGCCAACTGCCGTGGGGAGAGAGAATTCTGGGGCCCGTAAGCTGATTTGTCTGCCTGGGGCACAGGAATGAAGCTGCATTTTAATGTGCAACTAGAATGTAAAAGATCCACCCCAAAAGCTCCCCAAAATGGGGAGGGGTAGTGCTGGATGTCTTTCTCTGCCAAGGTCCTGGCAAGCACCATGGTCACATTCCACTCCACCTTGAGAACGTGGACAGAAGCAGGGTCTGAGCACCACAGCCAGGGTACTACCTTGCTGAGCCCTGGGTCCCAAGACCACTCTAGACCCAGCTGTGCCAACAAGGCAAACCCAGCTGGCGCACACTGGGGCACCCTGGTCAGCATTCAACACAGCGCGAGACCTCACACCGAGGGGACACAGGCGCTCGGCACCCCAGAACACTCCAGGCCTACACGACTCAGCTTCCTAGGGCACCCCTGCAAGGAGGGCTACGGGACCTCCTGGGTAACTACTGCTTCAGCTCCAGGAGCCCTGCCAAGGAGCCCCCTATGTGGACAGCCCAGGACCACCCAGCCCAAATGCTGTCGAGACTCTCGTAGGGCTGAAGACCCCGCGACACCCCAGCTTTCGCCCACTGAGCTTCAGCCATCTTTCTAGGAGATCCTGTGCACAGAGAACCCCCCCAATCCTGAATTTACTTCTGCTATAGCTACCATCCCTAAGTGCCTTCCCTGCAGAGAGCAATGGGACACTCCAGCCCACACCCACCTCAGCTACAGCTGTTTTACCAGGGTACCCCCTGTGCAGAGCACCCCAGAAGAGCTCAGCTCCTGATCCATCTCCACTCCAGCCACCCTCAGCACAGAGAGCCCGGTGACGGCAGTCGTACCCAATTCAGCTTCAGCTCAACAGCCTGGGTGCCCTCGGCGTGAAGCTAATGCACCTCTACGTTTCTTGTAGCAGGACTCCCAATAGCCAAGGTATGGAAACAACCCAGGTATCCATCCAGAGGTGAATGAATGAGGGCTACCTTTCAGCCTAACAACCACCTCCCTGCTTGCCTAGCCTGGAGTCCCTGCCTGCACTCCCAGGTCCCGCACTATGCCCGCACACCCCAGGGTCGCAGGCCACACCCTGGTACCCCCACTCCCCTATGCCAATGAAGCCCCTGGAAGTACCTGCAGACCCTGGTCCTCCTCCTCCTTGGCAGCAGCTGGCTCAGGACTTGGTCCAGGAAGCCAACATGCGGGAGAAATTCCACTTGGAAGAAGATGCACAAGACTCAGAACGTGGGTTTTCATGTGCTTCGTGAGGTCACACAAAGATCACCACATCGTCCCAACCCCTTCAAAGCTTGCTGTCTCTGATGCTACAAGTTAGAAATGCTTCTTTGCCTTAGCAGCCCAATCGTGTTCCAGCAGCAGCACTGTGGGAGAGCACAAAACAAACTTTGTAGGAAAGCTAGGAATTACAGAGTTCATAAATACACCCCAGAGATAGGATACGTCACCCCTGGTACATATTTCTGAATTAGAGGCACATAAGATTGAAACAGGGAATGAGCTTTATCCTCAAGAAACAGGTCAGCCTTTAGTGATTATAGCTCCAGAGGCAAGGCTCTTCCACGCTGTACACTCATGGATCAAAACTAAAATCCACACATAGCCAGTTATTGATCCTATCCGTGGAATGCACTTTATACACTTACCCACAAAAGAATCCTCAAGGTCCTCCAGAGAGGTGCTGTCTGAAGCCAGGGGATAGATGGTTCTCCCCATGAGGATCCCGAGGAGAAGAGCATGAACACCAAGCGAAGGGGCGCACAGGAAAAAGCTGGCAAAGGAAGCTGAAGCAGAAATCAGCAAAGAAGGGAACTGGAAGTAAGTTATGCAGAAGTGGAGAGCGGAGTGTCCCCAAGAGACCAGAGTTACCTTCAGCCCTTAGACAGGCTGAATGAGCCTAATTCCAGCTGGATTGCATTTGGTTTCCTGTCACTCCCAGACAAACTCAGTTCTCTTTTATATATATACTTTCGGACTCATTTTTCTTTTAAATTGAAGCATAGTTGACACGAAATATCATGTTAGCTTCAGGTGGACATCATAGTGATTGGACAAGATTTGCTTTATGCTACACTCACTACAAGTGTAGTTAACTCCATCACCAGAGATACAATTAAAATATCATTGACCATATTCCCTATGCTGTGCCTTTCATCCCCGTGACATGTTCATCCCATAACAGGAACACCTCTCTGCTCTTTCCTCTTCTCTCCCCTAAGTTCCAGACCCTTTGTATCTGCTCTGGGAGGAGACAGCTCCATCTGAGCTCACTCTTTCTTTTCTTTTTTTTTTTAAGATTTTATTTACTCATTTAAGACAGAGAATGAGAGAGAGCACATGAGAGGGGTTAGGGTCAGAGGGAGAAGCAGACTCTCTGCCGAGCAGGGAGCCCGATGCGGGACTCGATCCCGGGACTCCAGGATCACAACCGGAGCCGAAGGCAGTCGATTAACCGACTGAGCCACCCAGGCGCCCCTGAGCTCACTCTTTCAACAAGTACTCAGTGGCAGCTTGCTGTGTGCCAGGTGGGAACAAATACGGAAGGTTCAGGAACACACTGCATTTTTTTTTTTTTTTTTTTTTTTAGTTTCAGAGGCTAAATTTAGGGATGCATCAGTTGCATAGAACACCCAGTGCTCATTCCATCAAATACCATCCTTAATGCCCATCAACCAGTCAACCCATGTCCCAGCCACCTCCCCTCCAGCAACCCTCAGTTTGGTCCCTACAATTAAGAGTCTCTTATGTTTTGCATCCCTCTCTGTTTTCATCTTATTTTATTTGCTCTTCCCTTCTTCTATTGTCCTCACTTGTTTCTTAAATTGCACATATGAGAGAAATCATATGATATTTGTCTTTGGCTGATTTATTTCACTTAGCATAATACCCGCTAGTCCTATCCACATTTTTGCTAAGGGCAAGATGCCATTCTTTTTGGTGGCTGAGTAATATTTGATTGTATGTATATACCTCATTTTCTTTATCCAGACTTTCAAAAGTTCTGATTTTGCAAACCAATGCTTATACTACTTTGCAGTAGCCTCCTCAAGCAAGCCCCCTCTCCTCCCCTGTATCCTCAGCTATGTCACACCAGATTCACATCTCCACACCTCCTACCTTCTAAATGGTGGTCACTTTTCTACTTGGAGGCTTGTAGCATTTGTCTTCTAAGATCTCTGATTTATTTCTTGGGTGTTCTGAATGATTTGATAAGTATGTAGTTGGATTTGATGGAGGAGTTCCCCCCATAACTTTCTGATTGGACGCAGGACACGAGGACTGTGAATCTGGTGATAGGCTGGATTTCGTTGTCGCCCTTCTAGGAGAGCTGAATGCTGTTTTGACAAGCAGGTAATGAATTGTGATACACCTTCATCTTTTCGAGGTTTAGGTGTATTGTGAGAAGATGTACCAAACATAACGCCTACCATTCTCTAAACTTCTATTTCAGCTTTGATGGGTGACTTGACAGTAGGATTTCCCTAGTGCCATGTTGTCCCTCTTACCCCACAACAGTGATGTGTCATGGGGTCTAATGTCCCATGTCTTCACTAGCATCGGTGTCAGTGTTTTAGGGAAAGGTGACTCTGTGTGACACATTGAGCTTTCTACTGGTTGAGTCTTTCAGCCTCACCATGACCTTCACTATGAATTCATCCCAAATAGGAATTTTTCATCTTGAAGGAAAGCTTATCTATTTTCCTTTAAAACAAGGTTTCTAGGCAATGATGTCAGGAAGGTCACTGAGATAGCCATCAGTCATTGGCCAGCCAAACTGCATGGTGATTGGCCACCCGAAGGAAGCCAACGTGACAGCACCCTGGTGATTGGCCAGGGCATGGTGGTGACATCACAAGAAGGAATTCTCATGCCCCAGAGCTGTTTTAAAAGCTCGGCAACAGCCACGGCTGCACAGAGGAGAGAGATGGCGCTTCAGCTACAGCTCCTCCTGCTATTCCTAGCATTCTCTGACCTTTTTTCGGCCCTGCCCATGGCAAGCCCTCTGCCCACTCCTCCTGCCCTGGGCCGTTCACCAACACTCTGCAGTCCACCTTCATGTTTGCACCTACCTTTGCACCCCTGTGTGGTCCTGAGGTTCTCAAACCTTCATCCGGCGACTCCAGGACCCTTTTCCCACTATGAGGATGGCCCAGCTGCTCAGGAACACATCTCATTTGGCCCATGGCAGTGGGACACTGGAAATCAGGTCACCATGGATTCTCAGCCAGCTGGTTCCCACACCTTTGGGTTCACAACAGGGCTCAGCACAGGAAAGCTGAGTCCACATCCTGAGGGAGCACTGGGCAAATTACTACTCTGGAGCCCTCCAAACCAGCTCAGCACAGGGACCATGAATGAATTGAACGTCCATCCGTCCCTGATGTCGACAATGTTTAGAACGCCTACAGACACCAGGGAGAGCGGGACTTTTACAAAACAAGTAAGTACTGGGGGAAGGAATCACCACATCATTGGACACAGTGCAAGTCCTTGGACCACAAGTCCTGAGACCACGAGCTGGCTGAACCAGCTCAGCAGTGGACAAAGTAACCCCCTAGACACCTGGCTGAGCAGGAGCCCACAGACCACAAACCCTCCAACAAAATATAACAAGCAGAAAGTCAGTCCCCTTAAGAGAGCACCAACCAGGAACCCAAAGACTGGGAGTCTTCTGAACCAATTTGATATTACTGGGCAGATGAGTCACACATACATTGGGTGGACAAGGAGTCCTACCACAAACGGGCCACTCCAGTGTAGCACAAGGCAAGTAAGTCCAGAGAATACCAGCCTTGCCAGGGGTCAAGAAACCACGAGTCCTGCATCCCAGCTCAGTATTGGGAAAAGGATTCACCTGAATAACACCATCAGCATATGCCCTTGGAACTGGAGTCCAAAAACTCAGCTCTCTACTAGGACAGGCAGGCACCTGGAGAGTGGGCTTCTCACGTGCCCTTGGATCTGGAAACCAACACCTCAGCTCTATCCTGGGCCTAGCAGGCACCTGAACAGCAGGCTCACCATGTGCCCTTGGACCTGGAGACCAAGAAAGGAGCCCTGGGCTAGGCCAAGCAGACAACTTGACAGTAGGATCCCCATGTGCCCATGGACCAGAAGACCAACAACTCAGCTCTCTGCTAGGCCAAACAGGTACCTGAGGAGCCAACTTATCATGTGTCCATGGACCTGGAGACCAACAACTCAGCAGTTTACTAGGCCAAGCAGGCACCTGGACATCAGGCTTACCATGTGCACTTGGGACTGGAGACCAATGCAGCTCTTCATGAAGCCAAGTAGGTACCCGGACAGCAGGTTTACCAGGTGCACTTGGGACTGGAGAACAACAACCCAACTCTCTATTAGGCCAAGCGTGAACCTGGACAGCATGCTTGCCATGTGCCCCTGGACCTGGAGCCCAAAAAAGGAACCTTGGGATAGGCCAAGCAGACACTTTGACAGTGGGATCACCATGTACCCTTGGGCCTGGAGACCAAAAACACAGCTCTGTACTAGGCCTGGAGGGTACCTAGACAGCAGGCTCAACATGTGTCCTTCGATGTCAATAACAACAACTCAGCATTACACTTCGTCAAGCAGGCACCTGGAGAATGGGCTCATCGTGCGCCCTTGGACCCAGAAACCAACAACTCAGCTCTATCCTGGGCCAAGCAGAAACATCGGCAGTGGGCTCACTGTGTGCCCTTGGACCTGGAGACCAAGAAATCATCTCTCTATTAGGCCAAGCAGGCACCTGGACAGTAGGCTCACCACGTGCTCTTGGACCCGGAGACCAATAATGCAGCTCTGCACTAGGCCAAGCAGGAACGTGGGCAGCAGGGGCACCAGGTGCCTTTGGGCCCAGAGATCAACAACACAGCTCTCAATTAGGCCAAACAGGAACCTGGACAACAGGGTTAACATGTGCCCTTGGACCTGGCAACCAATAACAGAGCCCTGGGCTAAACTGGACAGTAGGCTCACCATGTGCCCTTGGAACTGGAGAGCAACTGCCAAGCTATCTGATAGGCCAAGCTGGTGCCTGGTAAGCAGGCTCACCTTGTGCCCTTGGATATCAAGACCAACAACTCAGCTCTGTGCTAGGCCAAGCAGGCCCCTTGAGAGTGGGCTCGCCATGTACCGTTGGACCTGGAGACCAACAATGCAGCTCTGTGCTAGGCCAAGGCAGCAACTAGACAGTGAGTTCACCATGCGACCTTGGATTTGGATTCTTCCTTTTCCCCAGAGCATAGAGCACACAAACAATGGGCTTGCCACTTGGTCTCTCATTATGAGACCTCCAAACCTGCTCAGCCTTGCACCGATGTGTCCACTGGATCCATGGAAACCTGGGAGTCTTCAAACTGTGATTCCTCCATTCCAAGCTATCACTGCGTTACACATACGCAGGGACACCAGCCTAACCCAAATTCCTCTGAATGGGTATCTATCAACTCTGCAGACAAGGGGACATTGGAGTCCCTTCTCACCTTGGATTTACTTCAGCTTCATGTCCATGTGGCCTGCTATCTGTGCATTATTCATTTTGGGGGGATTTCTCCTCCTCAGAAGAAAATGGCACCATGCCGTGGGAGATGAAACAGTGCAGTGGTTTGAAGACTTTGTATTAAAACTCAGGGCAGGAAAGGAGAAGGGGGGATGGGAGGGCATTGGGGAGACCCAGGCCTGGAGAACTATGGAGACATTGTCTGAGATCCTCCAGTTGAAGGAGAGGTGCTCCATCCTCAAGGGAGAGGTGGAGGTCTTAAAACAAGAGGCCAAGCAGTGCAGTGAGAGGCAGGCACAGCTCCATGAGGTGGAGAGGTTCTTCATCCAAATGAAAGTCTTCCTGGAAGTTTCTGCCTTACAAAGGGTGACGCCTGTGCACCCACCCAGGATAGCATAGAAGGGGAGTTGGGAAAAGTGTGGTCATCTCCAGGATTGGGGGTTGGTACAAATGTGAATATTAGTTTAATTAATAATAAAAAGTTATTTAAAAAAAAAAACAATTTAAAACATGATCATTTCTGAATGAGTAATTTATGAGCACCATCCTTGGGGGATTGTAATGTGCAGCCTGGCTTGTAGTCACTAGTGTCCCTTATGAGTCATCACATTCTCCTGATGCTGGGCAGGGGTCTCCATGGCTCTGAGAAAGTGTTGGTGAATCATGCCCAGCTGACACAGCATGACCCGCCTGCCCTGTCAAAACATTCAGACATACTTATTTCTGGATCTCAAGCACAGCTGTTGAGGTCAGCACCGTTCTTATTGGAAGAAAAGGAGAAGCAGTATGTCTATATCCAGGTATTTCTGCATAAAGCATTTCTGGCTGAGACCTCCCAGCACATTGTTGCTGAACTTGAGATTGGACACTGATGTTATGGCTTCCAACTGTGGCCATGACAGCAGGTGTTTCTCCGCAACAGGTTCCTGTGTGATACAGGCCTTTGAAGAGCAAATGTTACAAGGCCAGGGAACCAGGGTGAGGCAGTCCAGAGGCATGGGACCATTCCCTGTCTCTCGGTGAGAAGGTGTGGGGTCTGGACGGTAGGCAGAGTGGTGTGAGGGGCCAGGATGGTGGGCTCTGTTGTGTCCAAAGAAACACCGCAGGAATTGGGGGAGACATGCGGGATTCACATTGGGTGCTTTAGGTGCCTGGCTGTTTGCACAGAGTAAGGCACAGTGCGAGAGAGGTGGGAATAGGTGCACCTTGCAGACTGTAGGGTCTGCTTGGGTATGAAGGAAAGGGACCACTTCCAAGAGGCAGATTCTATGATTTTATGATAAAGTGGACACTGGGGGTCAGAAGGGAGTAGGAAGGTGAGCTTCTAGGATGGCCCATCGTGAGAAATGTTGTTCCTTCTTAGCTCCAGGGATGTGGGCTGGAAGCTCAGGTGAGTTGCAAATCCCTGTGAGCTGGGGCCTACCTGTGGCTCCTGGTGAAGAGCTTAGAGCTGTGGCCCCTGGGCTGAGCTCAGTCAAGGCAGTGTGCTTATAGCAGCTGGGCATAAATGGATGGAGTCATGCAGAAGCTCCTTCTGGGGTTCGGAAGTGAACATCAGGGGGCCTTAGGAAGTGGGAGGCTTGACTTCTAAGATGGATGGTGTCTGAGCTAATTTGAGAGCGCTGCTTTCAGGAGCCAGTGTGGAGGCTGGTGGAGTCCAGGTCACTTCGATGTAAGGGGGATATGGGTCGCTTATGTGATCCCAGCACTTGGAAGTTCATGTGCTTTGCTGCTCACACCCTGCTCAATATACCCTGGTTTCCACAAACATCAGGCTCCTGGGTGGCTGGTACCCCAGAGTTGCTCGCCTCTTGAATCCCCTTTCCTTCATCACTAAAATGGGGGCAACTTGGTTGGGGTGGTGGTTTTTTAGCAGGAGGCCAGAGAAGGTGGGGTTGGGGAGGTGATCCTCAAGGACAGAGGATAGATGCAGCCAAGGGGAGGGAGAGAAGAAGGGGAGGAGACTCTGAGCCAGGTCCTTGTGCCGGCCTTTCCTCTCCCAAGGCAAAACATCAGCTCTGGGAGGACAACATTCTGCGTGCTGTCTCTGTCCCACACCTGGCCTTTTCTGCCCCTGAGGGTCACAGCGCATCACAGCCCAGCACCTGCCCAGTAACAGACCAGCCCCAGACCCCTCCTGCTTCTTTCACTGCTGCCTGACACCCACATCTTAGGGTTCTGGGGCTCTTAGGGATACTTGGAGATCCAGAGAGCCAGGGTGGGACTGCTAGTCTTAGGGACTCTTCTGAGGTGTGCTGACAGGTGGAGCACCTGCAACAGAGAGGTAGGGAGGTAGAGGGGTCGATTTACAGATTCACAGAAAGCTGCTGGTTCAGAAACGTCCCTTCACAGAGGCACTCTTCACTCCTTTGTTAGTTTCTAGTCTTTCGTCTATTACAAATAAACCTGCAGTGAACTATTGTGCATAGTGAGTCATGGGATCTTAACTTTTCATTTCTGGGATTAAGGTCCAGGAGAGTGCTTGCGAGGTTATAGAGTTTATGTTTCACTTCTATAGAACCTATCAAACTGTCCTACCAGCGTTGCTGTTCCATTTACATTCCCACCCGAAATGTAGTACTGTATTTTATATTAACCAGCTGTCCTAACAGGTGGGTAGTCATGATAACTCTCAGGGTTTCATTTGCATTTCCCTCATGGCTAGTGAGTTTGTCCATTTTTTCTTGTGCTAATTTTCCGTCTGCATGTTCTCTTTGATGTGATATCTGATGGGCTGTACCTTCATTCAGCATCTCTTGACAGCTCATCCTCCCCAAGGTTGCAGCACAGGGAGGGAGGGGCAGGAAGGTGGGCTGGAAGCTGAGCAGTCCTTAAGTGCGCTCCTCCACTCCTGGGCCCACCAGGAAGGCAGGGGCAGGACGCTGGTTTGGAGGGTCCACCCCCGTGGTGCCGCCCCTCCCCTGCAGTCCTGACCGTGGACAGAGGGGTGGGGAGTGCTGCTGAAGGGCTGTGATATGAGGAAGTAAATGCCCTTCAACTGTGGGATTTGGCCAGAGTCGAAGAGGTGGACGGAGGAACAGAAAAGGGGGTCTGGGAGCTTTGACTGCTCCCTGCACAGCCAAGGCCCCCAGGGCTGATGAAGAGGCTGAAGGGGTGCGCCTTCATTCACTGGGCTTCTCACTGGAGTCCAGGCAGAGCGTGCGGAAGACGGGAGAGGGCGCAGGATGTGGGATGGAAATGCTGTGCCTCCTTTTCCTAAGTCTGTTTTCTGACCCAGGAAATTCGTGTTCCTGAGTTTAACAAGGGAAACACGTGCCTTGAGTCTGCTCCGTGCTCAGAATTCTCACAGATGAGTGTTTACCCCATGTGCTCTCCACACCCTCCTGGCTTTTCCTATGCCTGGCAGGTCTGAGGGTGGTTACAAGGTGCCTTCCTTCTCTGGGAGCACTGCCTGGTTGGCTCTAAAGGGCGGCGCCTGGCCATCCACGCCTGTCCCCGTCCTGCTCCGGTGCCCTCCTCATTTCAAAGTTAAGGAGACGGTGTTGGCGTGGTGTTGGGCCGTTACTGGAGATCGCGTGGCAACCTCTCTGCCAGGCTTGGCTCTGCTTACCAGCTGCTGTGCTCCCCCAGGTCTGCGCACTCCAAGGACACTGTCTGGAAAACACACTTACACCCAGCAGTCGGGGCAGAGTAAACTTAGGAACCACCTTAAATAATAATGATAATATGCTATGTGATTCCCAACCAGTGTGACTTTCCTAAGTGGTCGATCAACCCAGCTTCTCATTTCCGTGTCACCTGGCCCAGCTACACCTCTGCGGATTGGAGGGCACCAAGGAGCAATGCCCTGCGAGCGGGGACTGTGCGCACAGGACGCGCTCCTCTTACCGCAGCTGCCCGGCGTCTGCCGGGGGAGACAGTGCAGAGCTGCGAACACACACCTGCAAAGGCGGCAGCGGGGGCAGGTCCAGGCTCCGTGTATCAGGGCGCCGCGTTCCCTGAGTGGACAGAGAGGCGGCAGCAGCGGGGTGGGCGCGCATGCGCTACCCGCCCCCTCCACGCCCCGCCCTTTGTGTCCGCGCCCCCCACGTCCCGCCCTTCGTGTCCGCGCCGTCCACGCCCCGCCCTTCGTTTCCACGCCCCTCCACGCCCCGCCCTTCGTTTCCGCGCCCCTCCACGCCCTGCCCCTGCCCGCCCCTCCGCTCCCCTCCACGCCCCGCCCCTTGTGCCCGCGCCCCTCCACGCCCCGCCCAGCCCCTCCACGCCCGGCCCCGCCCCTGTACGCCCCTCCACGCCCCGCCCCGCGCCGCCACGCCCCTCCACGCCGCGCCCTTCGTGTCCGCGCCCCTCCACGCCCGCCCCGCCCCTCCACCCCGCGCCCCGCCCCTGTATGCCCCTCCACGCCCCGCCCTTTCTGCCCGCGCCCCTGCACGCCCGGCCCGCCCCTCCACGGCCCGCCCCGACCCTGTTCGCCCTGCCCTTTGTGGCCGCGCCCCTACACGCCCCGCCCCGCCCCTCCACTCCACGCCCCGCCCCGCCCCCAAACAGAAAGGCGGCACCAGCGGGGTCGGCGCGCATGCGCTACCCGCGCCCCTCCACGCCCCGCCCATCCTGTCCGCGCCCCTCCATGCCCCGCCCCGCCCCTCCACGCCCGGCCCCGCCCTTGTACGCCCCTCCAAGCCCCGCCCTTTTGCCCGCGCCCCTCCACGCCCCGCCGCGCACCTCCACGCCCCGCCCCCAGCCCTTCGTGTCCAAGCCCCCCCACGCCCCGCCCCGCCCGGCCCCCGGACAGGCGGCATCAGCGGGGTGGGCGCGCATGCGCTACCCGCGCCCCTCCACGCCCCGCCCTTTGCGTCCGCGCCCCTCCACGCCCGCCCCGCCCCTCCACGCCCCGCCCGGCCCCCAGCCCTTCGTGTCCGCGCTCCTCCACGCCCCGCCCCTCCAGGCCCCTCCAGGCCCCTCCACGCCCCTCCACGCCACCAACCCCTATCCCGCGCCCCTCCACGCCCCGCCCCGCCGCTCCAGGCCCCTCCACGCCCCGCCCCGCCCGGCCCCCAGACAGAGAGGCAGCATCAGCAGGGTCGGCGCGCATGCGCTACCGGCGCCCCTCCAAGCCCCGCCCCACGCGGCCCCCAGACAGAGGCAGCATCAGCGGGGTGGGCGCGCATGCGCTGCGCGCGCCCCTCCAAGCCCCGCCCCGCCCGGTCCCCAGACAGAGATGCAGCATCAGCGGGGTCGGCGCGCATGCGCTCCCCGCGCCCCTCAACGCCCCGCCCTTTGTGTCCGCGCCCCTCCACGCCCCGCCCAGCCACGCCCCGCCCTTCGTGTCCGCGCCCCTCCACGCCCCGCCCCGCCCCTGTACGCCCCTCCACGCCCCGCCGTTTGTATCCGCGCCCATCCACGCCCCGCCCCGCCCCTCCACGCCCGGCCCCGACCCTGTACGCCCCTCCACGCCCCGCCCTTCGTGTCCGCGCCCCTCCACGCCCCGCCCCGCCCCGCCCCTCCCCGCCCCGCCCTTCAAGTCCGCGCCCCGCCAAGCCCCGCCCTTCGTGTCCGCGCCCCTCCACCCCACGCCCCTCCACGCCCCTCCACGCCCCCAACCCCTACCCCGCGCCCTCCGCCCGCGCCCTCTCCCCTCCGCAAGGTCAAGCCCCGCTGCTCCCCCCGCCCAACGCTCAGCCCGCTCCCGCAGGCACACACCTCTGCCTCCGGTCGTGCTCGCAGTAACGGCCGGCGAGGTGGGCGGGGCCTAGGCAGCAGCTGCCCAGGGCGCAGGCGCCGCCCTTCCTGCAGCCGCGCCTGCTGGAGGGACACCTGGGTGCTGGCGTCCGCTGCGTCCTCGCCCTTCGCGGTGACGCCCCGAGAGCGCCTCATGAGCCTGCCCCGAGAGGCAGGAAGCTTCACCTCCAGGCCCATGTGTGTTTGCTCAGGTAAACCCTGCTTGTTAACTTAAGGATTCAAAACGAACTGCCAGGGGTCCTGGAGGGTCAGGAACCGGCTCGGGACCCAAGGAGAAACCCTGGCCCCAGCAAGGAGCATTTTCCCTCTTCCTTCCTTTCGTATGTTAAAGTCAGGCTGTGACTTGCCTGGACAGTGATTAAAACCAGGCCTTCAGGGCGGGGACCGCCCACAGCTTTCCATGAGGACAGAAAACCCTCCCAACCCCTTGTCCCCCCCAGAGGGACATCATCATCCCCCCCCCCCCAACCAGAGACCTGGGGTCTGGAACCGGAGGGAGCTTCTGCATGGCTCCATCCATTTATGCCCAGCTGCTATGAGCACACTGCCTTGACTGAGCTCAGCCCAGGGGCCACAGCTCTTGGCTCTTCCAATGCAACTTCAGCAGGAGCCACAGGTGGGTCCCAGCTCACAGGGATTTGCAACTCACCTGAGCTTCCAGCCCACATCCCTGGCGCTAAGAAGGAACAACATTTCTCAGGATGGGCCACCCTAGAATCTCACCTTCCTACTCCCTTCTGACCCCCAGTGTCCGCTTTATCATAGAATCTCGGCTCTGCCTCTTAGAAGGGGTCCCTTTCCTTCATACCCAAGCAGACCCTACAGTCTGCAAGGTGCACCTGTGGGCCTCCCAAGGACTAGTTCTGTGAGCTGCCAGGACCTGGGCAAACCCTCAACTCTTTTGAGCAAAATGGGTTGTACGCTAAAATAAAACCATGTGTAGTCTAAAGGGCTATATTTCTTTGAATAAGAAATTTTAAAACTTCAGTTTACATGATAATATCGAACGAATTCAAACCATTCTTATGACATTCACGTTCTAAGACTAGTATCCAATATTGTATTTCCTCCCATACTGCCTTTCATTATATTTTGTTTGTGGTCGCTTTTGAATATACCCAAGAAGCAGGATAATGATTCACTGAACTGGGGTTCAGAGATTAAGTGTCAACCTTTGCCAATCTCATTTATTCAGCACCCACCCCCCCCCCTTTTTTTTTCTGGAGTCTTTGAAACCAAATCTCAGAAATCATGATAACTTCTGTGTCAAATAAGGTTCTGAAAATATACACTTTACAAGGAACCTGTAGGAAAAGCAAAGGAAATGTCTTGCCAGCAAGACAGGATTGAGAAGCCAGAAAGAGGGATGGAATGTCCTGTCTCTGGCTGTTTGCCTAAGGCAGCTCCAGGAAGGGAAAGGGCTGTCACGTGCTCTCATTTACCCACAGGTATTGTCAAAAGTGCTTTGCATTTCAGGGCAGAGAAGCCCGGGTTCCCTTGGTGAGCAAGGCCCAGCTGGAAGCAGCTGCCTGAGAAGGGCTGCAAGCCTGGTGTGGGGCAGCTGATCCCTGGCTCTGGGGAAGGTTCTTCCTTGTTATCAGCTGTAAACAGATAAGATTGCAGCCAACCCACCCACCAGACCCCCAGTGGAGCTTCTGACTCCCTTTGAGCTGACGCAACCTGTGTGGGAAGTGGGACACCCTGTCCCAGGACTGAAGACCACCCCACCTCTATGTCCTCAGTACTTCAGACAAGCTCTGGGGGAAATGTTCTGCAACAAATCAGCTGTAAAGGAATTCTCTGAGAGTGCGAAAGCAGTAGTTTTCAATGTGTACTGCCTATTGGGGTCTGAGGGGAAGCTCTGAATCCCTCCTAAAGCCACACCTCAAGGCCTCCTGCTCAGAATCCCTGGGCAGAGCACAGCATCAGGATTGTTTACGGGGCTCAGGGGACTCCAGTGTTTAGCCAGGACTGTGATTCTGTGGTCTATGTTCTAGGTGGCTCTGTGCCCCCAGGGCTGGGAGTGCTCCTTTCTTGTCCTTGCATTCCTACCTTGTGGCCCAGGGCCTGATGTATGGTACCACACAATCTGGTGGTGTTCTTATGAATAGAGGAATAAGTGGATTATCACACCTACACCCATTTTTCAGTGAGGGAATTGAGACGTGCGAAGTTCAGAAACAGGCCTGGGGATGTGTGACTATTGGATGTGTGGAGGCTTGAACCCAGGCTCATCTGATCTACACTCTGGTTTGATTCAAGTTGCTTTATTTTATTGTTTAATGTGGACCAGGCATTCTATTCTCACTGAGTCACACAGATTGTTCTATTTTAGTGGCATCCATTCTTATGACACAGACATTGATTTCTCCATTTTGTAGGTGAGAAAATTGAAGTTTCAAGAGTTGAGGGCTTGGACAGTGTGCCTCACAGCCTCGGCCCAGACGGTGAAAGCTGAGCTACCCCTCGCAACCAGGACAGTGTGCGGCGCACCCCTGCTGGGGGCTCAGGGCTTCTGCGTGGGCACAATGGAAAAGACTGGGTGGAGAGTCACTGCCCCAGTTCTGCAGGTAAGGCAGGGCTTTCTAGAGCAGGAAGTATTGATTTACCCCCACGGGGCAGTTACAGGGCAAAGTTACAGGACGTGGGCTCTGGGGGGCAGTGTTGAGAGCACTGCCTGCTAGAGGGAGGGAGGTCTTGTGGGAATGACAATCAGGACCACCAGGGTCCTTAGGAGAGGTGGAGGGCAGGAGGAGGAGCCGTTGGTGGAACCAGGTGATGCAGGAGGAACTATGGCATAGAAAGGCCGACCCTGGTGAAGCTCTTGAATGCTTATGCAGGAAGTCATGAAGACCCCGGTAGGGATCAAGTGGGGTTTAAGAGAAAAGAATAAACTCTAAACAGACTTAATGACCAGTATAATTTTTCTCTAATTTTGGAAGATGTAATGTATTCTGATGTTAGGGTCAAGGTGGCCGGTGCCGCGGGCGGCAAAGAATTGCACAAAGAGGGGCACCTGGGTGGCTGAGTCATTAAGTGTCTGCCTTTGGCTCAGGTCATGATCCCAGGGTCCTGGGATGGAGCCCCGCTTCGGGCTCCCTGAGCAGCGGGAAGCCTCCTTCCCCCTCTCTCACTCCCCCTGCTTCTGTTCCTGCTCTCACTATCTCACTCTCTCTCAAATAAAAAAATAAAATATTTTTAAAAAAATTAAAAATAAGTAAGAATAAATTTTAAAAAAGGAATTGCACAAAGAGTAGAGCCACAAGCAGGACAGAGTGTGTTCACTCTCCCCGGGAAGAGAGGGGCCAGACACCAAGAGACATGTGAGCCCCGAGTTTCTGTCAGGCTGGGCCTTTTGAGGGGTGTTGAAGGTTGTGAGAGGGTTGCAGCCGTGCCCATGGGGGTGAGGGGAGGGGCTGATTCTTGGCCAGGTAGAGCAGCAGGTGACAGGTTTTCGAGGTGCTCTGACCCAGATGTGGGGTGTGGTCAGGCTAGAGAAGAATGTGTTTCGTAGTTGGGGTCTCCTTTCAGCATGTAGGGCACTGTGACCTAGAAGAACAGACAGGGCCAACTGCAGACACTCGTGAGGGTCACCGATTATCAACGCAGTGAAAAGACAACATACTGAATGGGAGAAAATATTTGCAAACTGTCTAACTGATAAAGGCTTAATATCCAAATTATTAGAGACTCATACAACTCAATAACACAAAAACAAATGGAAGTTACAAAATTGGCAGAGTTCAGAATAGACATTTTTCCAAAGAAAACATGCAGATGGCGAACAAATACATAAAGAGAGGTTCAACACCATGTGTCACCAGGGAAATGCAAATCAAAACCCAAAGAGATGACACGTGACACCCGTCAGAAATATTAGTGGTAAAAAGACCAGAAAACACACGGGTCGACCAAAATGTGGAGGAAAGCTCTGTTGTTGGGATTGTCCATGGGTGCAGCCACTATGGAAAATGGTATCAAGTTTTCTCAAAAAATTCAATGTGAGGGGCTCCTGGCTGGCTCAGTCAGAAGAGTGTGTGACTCTTGATTGCGGGTCGTGAGTTCGAGACTCACGTTGGGGATACAGATTACTTCAGGGAAACTAATTTCAAAATAGGATAACCATATCATCCAACAATTCCCCTCCTAGGTGTTAAAATCAAGGAAAGTGAAATCGCTAACTCATAAAGATACGTGCGCAACTGCATTCATTGCCACATAATTCATAACAGCCAAGGGGACGTACTAAGTGAAATAAATCAGAAAGAGAAAGACAAATACCATGAGTTCACATATATGTGGAATCTAAAGCAAACCAGGAAACAAAAAACACAGTAACTCTCACTCATAGATACAGAGAACATATACATGATTTGCCAAGGTGAGGGGCAAGAAGTGGATAAAATAGGTAAGAAGGTAGAAACTAACCAAAAAAAAGGGAATATTAGGGCACCTGGTTGGCTCAGTCAGTTGGGCGGCTGCCTTCAGGTCAGGTCATGACCTCAGGGTGCTGGGATGGAGCCCCACATCGGGCTCAGCAGGGAGTCTGTTTCTGCCTCTCCCTCTGCCCCTCTCGCCCCTGCCTTTCTGTGTGCTCCCACTCTTTCTCTCAAAGAAATAGACAAAATTTTTAAGAAGGAAAGTGTATGTCAAGAGGGAAATTGGAGAGCATATAGGACATCAATATATTACCTTCTAGCTTCCTATAGTTCAAGTACCTTAGTGAATTTATTCTATTTCCTTCCATTCTTCTGACCTACCAGAATTCCTCATTATGATGTGGTTGGATCTTTTGAGATGAGTTGTCTATTTCCGTAACTATTTCAGATCAGTAAGTACAGAGTATTTACCTTCCTAGGTGTGTGAGTCTTTGGATATTTTTATAGCCTTTTGAAGTATAATTATGTAACCAAAACTTCCATAGATCTAAGTGTATAATTTCAAGACTCTTGATTTATGTACATACCAGTAAAACAATCACTGTAATGAAGGTGATGTACATGTATCCATCACCCTAAAATGATTTTCCCCCTTGTTTTATAGTCCATGATTAGCTTGATGTGTAATTTCTGTTGGTCCCTGCAGAGTCACTCTTTCCTCAGGGAGAAGTTTTTCTATAGGATGAAAGAATTGCTTGACTTCATTGCTCTGTATTGATAGGAGCTCATAATAGAAGTTGATCTAAAGATAAAATTGTGGGCGACTGAGTGGCTCAGTTGGTTGAGTGTCTGACTCTTGATTTTGGCTCATATCACGAACTTAGGCTTGGGAGATTGAGCCTTGCATTGGGTTCCATGCTGAGCATGGAGCCTACTTGGGATTCTCGCCCACCCCACCCTTCCCCCATGCCCCCGCTCATGGTCACTCTCTATCTCTCGGAAAAAAAAAAAAATAAAAATAAATAAATAAAAGAAAAAATTTTGAATATTAGACATTTAGAAAGTTCCGAGGCCTTTCCTGAAGGAGAGACGATACATTGACAGCTTAGAGAACCTAGCCCTTCTGTGTTGGCCAAAGCCTGAGTGGCAGGGCTGGAATATGTTGTGAGAGTGGTAGACCAAAGGGACAAAATAAAGATATGGATTGGACTGAATTCATTGATAGAAATATGCTCAGTTAAGAGTTGGTATTTAAAGGACGACCCTGACCACTTGCACACGGTGTTGATATTCTGGACGCTATATTGGGTCAATAAGGGCCAAATGTTGGGATTTCCTTGGGTATACCGTTGAGGAAGGCAGGAAGAAGTCAGGAAGCATAAGAATCAGGCATGTTGAAATGGTTCTGTGATGTGCCGTGTGCTCAGCCATCCCTAATCATGCTTGCTGAAAGACACAGCCATCCATACACTACCTTCATCAACACACTTACAGAGGCATGGGTACGGGAGGTACCAGTGTCCTTGAGGAGCTCTGGGGGAGCTGTCCTACACTGCAGAAGATGGGAGGTGAGGAGTGGCAGGAGAGCATGCTTCAACCAGCAGAGTCAAGGTGTGTGCAGTCACCCAGGAGCCATGGAGCCAGAATGGTAACCAGAGGACGGGAACCTCAAGGGTGTGTGCTGTTGGACAGTTGATCAGGTCTGTCCAGATTGAAATTGTTGGGCAATGTGGCAGAAAAAATAAATATCTAGATTGAGTAGTTACTATAGTGAAGAGTCATGGTCTCTTCTCCAGCTATGAGCCCTAAGCCAGTGTGGGCCTCTGAGCCCCTAGAGTGAGGGAGAGACTGGAGCCCTTTGGGAAATGACCCTACCACCTTCTACATGTGTGCCATGCATCTCATCTCCCACCCCCAACTTTCCCCAAATGTCCCCCAAGACACAGATATTCACTGGTGGGACCAACTCTGGAAAAAAGGGAAACACTACCTTTTCTGGGAACTTTTATAGAATGATTCCGAACATAGGTTGATGCCCAAAGACCAGGACTGTTACATGACCTGCCCAAAAGTTTGAGTAGGGGCTTTGGAAGGTGTGGAAATAGAAGAAGCCTTGTCCTACATTTAACAGTTTGTTCACTGAGACCAGAGAGTAATCCTATGCTCATTTCCCCAGGTCAAGAATGTGGAATGGAAATACTCATATTAGCACTGGTGGAATTCCCACTTTGGTTTCTGAACCTTGGTCTGATGTTTATTAGGAAAGAGGAGACCGAAGAGAGGCCTTTGGGACCATGCCCTTCCTCAGACTAAATCAGAGGCCATGCAACATCCGTGGAGGGATGGGAGAGATTAGTAAAATTGTGACGCTCTGCAGAGAGGCAGAGTGGGTTATTCCAACCACTGTTCATTTTACTAGGCTGGTCTACTGTGGATACCAGATGGGTCACGGAGACTCACACTGACTTTCACAAACTTCATGAGATGAAGACGCAACTGCATCTGTGATTCTGTCTCTGGATTGCCCTGTGGAGGCAAACTGCCAGGTGGAACCCTGCAGCCCACTGGGAACAAACCTTTTACCCTGAGGTACTGCTTCTGAAGGAAGGTCTATGACCAGCAAAGTCAACAATACAAACTTAGAGCCACATTAGGTCATCAGTGATGAAAGCAGACTAGACAACTGTCAAGATGGGCCATCTCTTAAGAAAGGAGATTTGGTAAATATACTGAAAAATATCCTAGCCACAAAAGACAGCAGACACACAGACATACTGAGCTGGTGAGTGGCTGAGGGGAGAATTACCTGCATCACCTGTTGGTTTTAAATTATCGTGTGCCTGGGCAGCCACGCACCCCAGTCGCTATTTTGAGTATAACCTCCCTCATAGATAGAAGTGAATTCTCTTTCTTACCCCAACAGAGCTGAACTTGATTGGACATTCGTAAGCGGTCACTGAAAGGAAGTAGAAGACCCATGGAAATGATCCATGAGCAAAACTTCTCTGCTACCCTGGGACACCCATTCTCCTGTTGGCCACACAGCTTCTGCAGCAGAGCTCACTCTGCAGATGAAAATGGTCAATAGGAGGTCGCACTGCCAGGTCACTTGGCTCAGAAGTCTCCCAGAGTAGCGAGGTCTGGTAAGCACAGCCAGTGGGCATCACCATTGCCGAGGCTACTGATATGTGCACAAAGCAACACGGAGGGGCACAGAGAAAACTCTGTGGTCCAAGGCCTGGGATACCACATGGAAAAGGGCAGCCTTGGTTTGCTCTCCCATCCCTCCAAATACCTCCTGCCTCCCTGGGGGATGGGCCAGGTGATGGGCTGTACATCTTCCTTCTGAAGAAGCACCCAGCCTTTTGGATTTCATGGGTGACCTTCCTTCTCTTTCTCTTTACGTGCTGATGGTGCTCTGAGGGAGCCCTTAGCAACCACCATTTGGGCAAAGAAAGGTCAGATACTGACAATCACAGGTGGCCATGGGGAGGGGCAGGAAATGAGAGACTAAGAGATGAGAGCTGGTCAGCAAATGTGTTACCCTGAGGAGGAGCATGCTAGAGAGAAACACAGGTTTCTCACCTGCTCCTCAGAACCATAGCTCTAGGGTAGGTGCAAATTTCTGTTTCCTATGATTTCCTTAGTAGAGATAAGAGAAAAAGACATAATGAGATGAGAACACAGACCAAGGACCCCAGAGGACCTGGGTCCACCAAGTTCTCACATAGGATGTGAGGAATAGTTCACATAGTGCAAACCTCTAAATGGACTATCATAGACTCATACAAATTATGTCAATAAGCATGTATAATAGCAGGGAAAATCAAAAACATAAGAAAATGAATATATAGTGAAAAAAGAGAAGTAATTCTTTTTTTAAGTAAACTATTTTTTTGGTAGGCTGCATGCCCAAAGCAGGGTTTGAACTCACAACCTTGAGATCAAACCTGAGGTGAGATCAAGAGTCAGACGCTTAACCAACTGAGCCACTCAGGTCCACCACCCTTTTTCTAAGGTATTAAGTAAAATCTCTCTCTCTCTCTCTTTTTTTTTTTTTTTAAAGGAAACTCTACACCTAACATGGGGCTGAACTCAGGACCCCAAGATCAAGAGTCACATGCTCTACAGACTGAGCCAACCAGTCCCCCTTACTAGTGGGACTTCTGTTGAGTAGTTCAACCAAGAGAACTACAATGCTATAATCCACATGAGAAAGGCAGGTGACTTTTCTTGTCTATAAGGAATCGAAGGGAACTTGCTCACTGTATCTGGGGCCAACAGTGTAAAGACGCCCTATACTCTGAATCCCTGGGTCTCCCATCGTCCAACACAGCTTTCCCTTCCTTGTAATACCATGAACCCGGTCGGCACCCTCCGAACACAATCACTGCCTTCGTGTTCAGAAACGCAAGGCCCCACGTTCACGCCGGGCAGTGGCAGTCTAACCAACCCAGACGGCCTTGAGCTGATTGTCTTTAGCTCTACAACAGCAGAGCTCCGGCTATGCCGGGTACCACTAGTAGGGGAAAGGGAGCTGCCGGCCCAATGCGGCTCCAGACTCGTGAGGTTGCATTTGCTTTCGCACCTGGGCAACTGGTGCACAGGGCAGAGGTGGGGCAGCAGTGCCCCTGTCATCCAGGAGGCCAGGGGGAGGCCCCAGAGGTAGGCAGCGGAAGGACTGTCTGAGTGGTCAGCGTGCTGCCCCGGACTTCCTGCTGAGGCACCGTGCTCCCCATGTGGATGTAATTCTGTGTAAGGACACAAAGCTGTTGTGCAGACAGGACCTCTGTCTCATTGCATACTGCGGGGAGGGATCCTTTTACTTGACGTATAAAGAGAGACCCCAGTGAGTAGTGCTTAAGCGTAACTGCAGACCGTATTAAAAGCTCCCTTTTCTCCAGAATGTGGTCCATTCCCCTGAAAATGAAAGGCCTATTTTCAGGCCACTGCAACTCTGGCAAACAGACAATCCCACTTCTGGTGGGTGCAGGGCACGTGGACAGAGCGGGTGACAGAAGGGAGGCAGCCGTTCTCCTATCCAATCCACGCCTCCAGGCACATCCTTGAGGAGGAGGAAGGCCACTATTTCCCCTCTCTCTCATCCACAGTGGCGCAGGTGTCCAAGGATGACCTTCTCCAGCATGGTTAGCAACGTCCGACAGCATCTGCTAACTGTCGGGAACTGGTTTCAGTCTTGAGCTGCATGAATTTCACCACCTGAAAGGTGTGGCTGTGACATACTTAGACAAACTACCCTTAGGGCCACAGCTTATTTGGATACTGTGCCAAGCAAGGGGATAAAAGCTTTGGACAAATTAATGTGTCCCTGTTAGCATAAACAAATGGAAGGAAGGAAGGAAGGAACGAAGGAAGGAAGGAAGGAAGGAAGGAAGGAAGGAAGGAAGGAAGGAAGGAAGGAAGGAAGGGGCGTGGGTGGGAGGTAGGAGAGAGAGAAGGGAGGGAGAAAGAGAAAGAAAGAAGAAAGAAACAAAGAATGAAAGAAAGAAAGGAGGAAAGAAGAAGGAAGAGAGGAAGGACGGGAGGGAGGGGCGTGGGTGGGAGTTAGGAGAGAGAAGGGAGGGAGAAAGAGAGAGAGAGAAAGGAAGGAAGAAGGGAAGAACAAAGGAAAGAAAGAGGAAGGACGGGAGGGAGGGGCGTGGGTTGGATGTAGGAGAGAGAGAAGGGAGGGAGAAAGAGAGAGAGAGACAGGAAAGAAGGGAAGAACGAAGGAAAGAACGGAAAGAGGAAGGACGGGAGGGAGGGGCATGGGTGGGAGGTAGGAGAGAGAGAAGGGAGGGAGAAAGAGAGAAAAGAAAGAAGAAAGAAACAATGAATGAAAGAAAGAAAGGAGGAAAGAAGAAGGAAGAGAGGAAGGATGGGAGGGAGGGGCGTGGGTGGGAGGTAGGAGAGAGAGAAGGGAGGGAGAAAGAGAGAAAAGAAAGAAGAAAGAAAAAAAGAAAGAAAGAAAGAAAGGAGGAAAGAAGGAAGAGAGGAAGGACGGGAGGGAGGGGCGTGGGTGGGAGGTAGGAGAGAGAAGGGAGGGAGAAAGAGAAAAAGAAGAAAGAAACAAAGAATGAAAGAAAGAAAGGAGGAAAGAAGAAGGAAGAGAGGGAGGGAGGGAGGGAGGGGAAGCAAAGGAAAGGAAGGACAGGAAAGAAATCCAAGATGTATGCATAATATGATGCAGACAATCGGTGTGGAGACATGCAGGTGATAGCCAGTTAGGTCTAGCAGGTAAAGACAGGAGAGGATATGGGGTGCTCAACCAGGAGAGACAAGTAGTGTGAGCCAAGAGTGTCTACACTGTCGGCCAGCAGTGTTGGGCTGCCCCGGTTCACCAGGCCCGCTGGGCTTAGTCGGGTGCCCTGAACCGGCAGCGTTCCCGGGGTGGACAGAGCTCACTCCCCAAAACTCTTCCTGAGGTAGCAGCTTCAATCTGGCTCAGTCACTCCCCACTTAGACTGGCTGCCTGAGGGGGTCCCGGGCGACCATAATCAAGGCTCTTGGGTGTCTCTTACTGGAGGGAATCTCAACCCGCCCTGCACTGCCTTGCCTGACAGGGCAGTCCAGATTCGTCCAGGTGTGTCTTCAGGGGGAAGAATTGGCACATTTGGGCAGACTAGCACTTGCAATTAGGCCGTGTCCTGGTCCCCCAGTAGCTCACTACTCGAACTCAGCCTGTCCCTACAGATGCCCTGGTTCAGATTCCAGGCTCCCCTGACCTGTGTCTCCCACACATGTGCAGTGTGTACTCTGTTAGCTGGCCTTTGGCTCTTGGGGCCTGTTAGGGTCAGGCTGGTCCCAAAAAGCTGCATAGCCTCCAGAGGGGACAGTGCCCAGTGCCCCCCAAATCTTCCTGAGGGCAGCTTTAAACGGGGGACTACCAGTCCCTGTTTGGACTGACTGCCTGATAGTGGCCTGGGCTGACCAGTAAGCAAGTCTCTCAGTGAAGGAGACCCTAGCCAGGGGGCTGGGCTGATGCAGGCAGGGCACTACCATTTCCTCCATCTTGGCCTTCAGGGGGACCATGCCCACTTGTGCCAAGTAGAGCTTCCAATTAGGCACAAACTTGGTCCGGCAAGAGCTGAATCCTGTGATCAGGACTCCCAGACCCTTGCCAGTTCCAGATCCCTCCCGATACTGGTCTGCCCAGCTGCACATGCACAGCATGTAGTCCTTCTGCAGACCTTGGGCACTGGGGCCCTCCGGGCCTGGGGAGTTAGTGCTTGTCCCCAGATGCTTGCACAGTGTAGAGGATGGGAGAGCCCCCCACTCCCAATCATTCTGAGGCAGCAGGTGCCAATTGGTGGCCCTCAGACATCAGCTGAAGCTGTTACCCCTGAGTCTGCATTGTGTGAAGCGAGGTCTCAGTTCCTGGATTCTCCAGGAGAAGATTCATGCAGGGATCTGATCCGTGCTTGAATCGAGGCAGTCAGCAGGGATGTAGCAAGCACCAAACACCTAATTAAAGTGGAAGTCCACTCTCAAGGTGGGAGGATGGGGAAGTTCTGGAAGGTGGGACTGATGTAGGAAAGAACGTTAGGGGTCAAATCCAATGGCCAAGAAAGAATTCTTGAGACCTCTTTGGTGCAAAAGGGCGGTTTTATGAAAGCTCAGGAAGAGCTGCACTGGGGTCACTTTAGCTGCACTGGGGTCAGCAGCGCTGTCAAATTAGCTCAGACACCATCCATCTTAGAAGTCAAGCCTCCCACTTCCTAAGGCCCCCTGATGTTCACTTCCCAACCCCAGAAGGAGCTTCTGCATGGCTCCATCCATTTATGCCCAGCTGCTATGAGCACACTGCCTTGACTGAGCTCAGCCCAGGGGCCACAGCTCTAGGCTCTTCCCATGCACCTTCAGCAGGAGCCACAGGTGGGCCCCAGCTCACAGGGATTTGCAACTCACCTGAGCTTCCAGCCCACATCCCTGGAGCTAAGAAGGAACAACATTTCTCAGGATGGGCCATCCTAGAATCTCACCTTCCTACTCCCTTCTGACCCCCAGTGTCCACTTTATCATAGAATCTCGGCTCTGCCTCTTGGAAGGGGTCCCTTTCCTTCATACCCAAGCAGACCCTACAGTCTGCAAGGTGCACCTATTCCCACCTCTCTCGCACTGTGCCTTACTCTGTGCAAACAGCCAGGCACCTAAAGCACCCAATGTGAATCCTGCATGTCTCCCCCAATTCCTGTGGTCTTTCTTTGGACAGAACAGAGCCCACCATCCTGGCCCCTCACACCACTCTGCCTACCGTCCAGACCCCACACCTTCTCACCGAGAGACAGGGAATGGTCCCATGCCTCTGGACTGCCTCACCCTGGTTCCCTGGCCTTGTAACATTTGCTCTTCAAAGGCCTGAATCACACAGGAACCTGTTGCAGAGAAACACCTGCTGTCATGGCCACAGTTGGAAGCCATACCATCAGTGTCCAACCTCAAGTTTAGCAACAATGGGCTGGGAGGTCTCAGCCAGAAATGCTTTATGCAGAAATACCTGGATATAGACATACTGCACCTCCTTTTCTTCCAATAAGAACGGTGCTGACCTCAACAGCTGTGCTTGAGATCCAGAAATAAGTATGTCTGAATGTTTTGACGGGGCAGGCAGTTTATGCTGTGTCAGCTGGGCATGATTCACCAACACTTTCTCAGAGCCATGGAGACCCCTGCCCAGCATCAGGAGAATGTGATGACTCAGAAGGGACTGTAGTGACTGCAAGCCAGGCTGCACATTACAATCCCCCAAGGACGGTTCTAATAAATTGCTCATTCAGAAATGATCGTTTTTTAATTGTTTTTTAAAAGTAACTATTTTTCTTATTAATTAAACTAATATTCACATTTGTACCAACCCCCAATCCTGGAGATGACCACACTTTTCCCAACTCCCCTTCTATGCTATCCTGGGTGGGTGCACAGGCGTCACCCTTTGTAAGGCAGAAACTTCCAGGAAGACTTTCATTTGGATGAAGAACCTCTCCACCTCATGGAGCTGTGCCTGCCTCTCACTGCACTGCTTGGCCTCTTGTTTTAAGACCTCCACCTCTCCCTTGAGGATGGAGCACCTCTCCTTCAACTGGAGGATCTCAGACAATGTCTCCATAGTTCTCCAGGCCTGGGTCTCCCCAATGCCCTCCCATCCCCCCTTCTCCTTTCCTGCCCTGAATTTTAATACAAAGTCTTCAAACCACTGACTATTTCATCTCCCACAGCATGGTGCCATTTTCTTCTGAGGAGGAGAACTCCCCCCAAAATGAATAATGCACAGATAGCAGGCCACATGGACATCAAGCTGAAGTAAATCCAAGGTGAGAAGGGACTCCAATGTCCCCTTGTCTGCAGAGTTGAAAGGTACCCATTCAGAGGAATTTGGGTTAGGCTGGTGTCCCTGCGTCTCTGTAGCGCAGTGATAGGTTGGAATGGAGGAATCAGTTTGAAGACTCCCAGGTTTCCATGGATCCAGTGGACCCATCGGTGCAAGGCTGAGCAGGTTTGGATGTCTCATAATGAGAGACCAAGTGGCAAGACCATTGTTTGTGTGCTCTATGCTCTGGGGGAAAGGAAGAATCCAAATCCAAGGTCGCATGGTGAACTCACTGTCTAGTTGCCTGCTTGGCCTAGCACAGAGCTGCATTGTTGGTCTCCAGGTCCAAGGGTACATGGCGAGCCCACTCTCAAGGGGTCTGCTTGGCCTAGCCCAGAGCTGAGTTGTTGGTCTTGATATCCAAGGGCACAAGGTGAGCCTGCTTACGAGGCACCAGCTTGGCCTATCAGATAGCTTGGTAGTTGCTCTCCAGGTCCAAGGGCACATGGTGAGCCCGCTATCAAGGTATCTGCTTGGCCTAGCCCAGGGCTCTGTTATTGGTTGCCAGGTCCAAGGGCACATGTTAACCCTGTTGTCCAGGTTCCTCTTTGGCCTAATTGAGACCTGTGTTGTTGATCTCCGGGCCCAAAGGCACCTGGTGCCCCTGCTGTCCACGTTCCTGCTTGGCCTAGTGCAGAGCTGCATTGTTGGTCTCCAGGTCCAAGAGCACATGGTGAGCCTACTGTCCAGGTGCCTGCTTGGCCTAGTAAAGTGCTGAGTTGTTGGTCTCCAGGTCCATGGACACATGATAAGTTGGCTCCTCAGGTACCTGTTTGGCCTAGCAGAGAGCTGAGTTGTTGGTCTTCTGGTCCATGGGCACATGGGGATCCTACTGTCAAGTTGTCTGCTTGGCCTAGCCCAGGGCTCCTTTCTTGGTCTCCAGGTCCAAGGGCACATGGTGAGCCTGCTGTTCAGGTGCCTGCTAGGCCCAGGATAGAGCTGAGGTGTTGGTTTCCAGATCCAAGGGCACGTGATAAGCCCACTCTCCAGGTGTCTGCCTGTCCTATTAGAGAGCTGAGTTTTTAGACTCCAGTTCCAAGGGCATATGCTGATGGTGTTATTCAGGTGACTCCTTTTCCCAATACTGATCTGGGATGCAGGACTCGTGGTTTCTTGACCCTTGGCAAGGCTGGTATTCTCTGGACTTACTTGCCTTGTGCTACACTGGAGTGGCCTGTTTGTGGTAGGACTCCTTGTCCACCCAGTGTCTGTTTGACTCATCTGCCCAGTAGTATCAAATTGGTTCAGAAGACTCCCAGTCTTTGGGTTCCTGGTTGGTGCTCTCTTACGGGGACTGACTTTCTGCTTGTTATACTTTGTTGGAGGGTTTGTGGTCTGTGGGCTCCTGGTCAGCCAGGTGTCTGGGGGGTTACTTTGTCCACTGCTGAGCTGGTTCAGCCAGCTCGTGGTCTCAGGATTTGTGGTCCAAGGACTTCCACTGTGTCCAATGATGTGGTGATTCCTTCCCCCAGTACTTACTTGTTTTGTAAAAGTCCCGCTCTCCCTGGTGTCTGTAGGCATTCTAAACATTGTCGACATCAGGGACGGATGGACATTCAATTCATTCATGTTCCCTGTGCTGAGCTGGTTTGGAGGGCCCCAGAATAGTAATGTGCCCAGTGCTCCCTCAGGTTGTGGACTCAGCTTTCCTGTGCTGAGCCCTGTTGTGAACCCAAAGGTGTGGGAACCAGCTGGCTGAGAATCCATGGTGATCTGATTTCCAGTGTCCCACTCCCATGTGCCAAATGAGATGTGTTCCTGAGCAGCTGGGCCATTCTCATAGTGGGAAAAGGGTCCAGGAGTCGCCGGATGAAGGTTTGAGGACCTCAGGACCACACAGGGCTGCAAAGGTAGGTGCAAACATGAAGGTGGACTGCAGAGTGTTGGTGAACGGCCCAGGGCAGGAGGAGTGGGCAGAGGGCTTGCCATGGGCAGGGCCGAAAAAAGGTCAGAGAATGCTAGGAATAGCAGGAAGAGCTGTAGCTGAAGCGCCATCTCTCTCCTCTGTGCAGCCGTGGCTGTTGCCGAGCTTTTAAAACAGCTCTGGGGCATGAGAATTCCTTCTTGTGATGTCACCACCATGCCCTGGCCAATCACCAGGGTGCTGTCACGTTGGCTTCCTTCGGGTGGCCAATCACCATGCAGTTTGGCTGGCCAATGACTGATGGCTATCTCAGTGACCTTCCTGACATCATTGCCTAGAAACGTTTTAAAGGAAAATAGATAAGCTTTTCTTTAAGATGAAGAATTCGTATTTGGGATGAATCCATAGTGAAGGTCATGGTGAGGCTGAGAGACTCAACCAGTAGAAAGCTAAATGTGTCACACAGAGTCACCTTTCCCTAAAACGCTGACACCGATGTTAGTGAAGACATGGGACATTAGACCCTATGACACATCACTGTTGTGGGGTAAGGGGGACAACATGGCACTAGGGAAATCCTACTGTTAAGTCACCCATCAAAGCTGAAATAGAAGTTTAGAGAATGGTAGGCGTTATGTTTGGTACATCTTCTCACAATACACCTAAACCTCGAAAGGATGAAGGTGTATCACAATTCATTACCTGCTTGTCAAAACAGCATTCAGCTCTCCTAGAAGGACGATAACAAAATCCAGCGTATCACCAGGTTCACAGTCCTCGTGTCCTGCGTCCAATCAGAAAGTTATGGGGGGAACTCCGCCCTCAAATCCAACTACATACTTATCAATTCATTCAGAACACCCAAGAAATGAATCAGAGATCTGGTAAATGGTTTTCCACCCCTTCACTTTCAATCTGGGGGTGTCTTTGGTTCTAAAATGAGTCTCTTGCAGACAGCATATCAATGGATCTTGTTTTTTAATCCAGTCTGTTAGCCTGTGTCTTTTGATTGGGGCATTTAGCCCATTTACATTCAGGGTAACTATTGAAAGATAGGAATTTAGTGCCATTGTATTGCCTGTAAGGTGACTGTTACCGTATATTGTCTGTGCTCCTTTCTGGTCTATGTTGCTTTTAGGCTCTCTCTTTGCTTAGAGGACCCCTTTCAAGATTTCCTGTAGGGCTGGTTTTGTGTTTGCAAATTCCTTTAGTTTTTGTTTATCCGGGAAGCTTTTTATCTCTCCTTCAATTTTCAATGACAGCCTAGCTGGATAGAGTATTCTTGGCTGCATATTTTTCTCATTTTGTGCTCTGAATATATCCTGCCATTCCTTTCTGGCCTGCCAGGTCTCTGTGGATAGGTCTGTTGCCAATCTAATGTTTCTACCCTTGTAGGTTACATATCTCTTCTCCCGAGCTGCTTTCAGGATTTTCTCTTTGTCTATGAGACTCGTAAGTTTTACTAATAGATGTTGGGGAGTTGACCTATTTTTATTGATTTTGAGAGGGGTTCTCTGTGCTTCCTGGATTTTCATGCCTGTTTCTTTCCCCAAATTAGGGAAGTTCTCTGCTATAATTTGCTCCATTATACCTTCTGCCCCTCTCTCTCTTTCTTCTTCTTCTGGGATCCCAATTATTCTAATGTTGTTTCGTCTTATGGTATCGCTTATCTCTCGAATTCTGCCCTTGTGATCCAGTAGTTGTTTATCTCTCTTTTTCTCAGCTTCTTTATTTTCCATCATTTCAACTTCTATATTACTGATTCTCTCTTCTGCCTCATTTATTCTAGCAGTTAGCGCCCCCATTTTTGATTGCACTTCATTAATAGCCTTTTTTGATTTCTACTTGGTTGGATATTAGCTCTTTTACTTCTCCAGAAAGGGTTTCTCTAATAACTTCTGTATTTTTTTCAAGCCCAGCTAGTATCTTTAAAGTCATGATTCTGAACTCTAGATCTGACATCGTACTAATGTCCGTATTGAGTAGGTCCCTGGCAGTCGGTACTACCTCTTGTTCTTTTTGTTGAGGTGATTTTTTCCGTCTTGTCATTTTGTGCAGAGGAGAATAGATTAATGAGAGAACAAAATGCTAGCAGAGTAACCACGTCCCCAGAAAATATACTCTAAACTAATCAGAAAAGACCTGAAGCAGTGGGATAAGAAAGGGAAAGAGAGAAAAAAGAAAAAGAAAAAAAAAAAGAAAAAGATAAAAATAAAAACAAAAACAAACAAAACAAAACAACAACAAAAGAAAAACCAGAATGTGATCAAATATGATCTATATAGTATATAGATTAGTGCCACACACTAGATTTGGGGTGTATTTTGGTCTTTTAGAAGAAAGTGCCTCCCAAAATTTTAAAGAAAGAAAAACTTATATATGTACAAAAATAAGGGTTGATATGATGAAGGGATGGAATATGACTGTAAAAATGGAAATTATAAAAAATTTTATAAAAGGAATTGATAAGAAGTTGTTTGAAAAAAGAAAGAAGAGGATTTAAAAAAAGAAAAAAGAAAAAAAAAAGGGAGAGGATGTGATCAGGCAGGGGAATAGAAAACACCATATACTAGAGATTTAGGGTATATTTTAATCTGTTAGAAGAAACTATCTCAAAATTTTAAAGAGAGAACAACTTATATATATAAGCCAAAAATATGGGTAACTACTATGAAGGGATAGAATATGGCTCTAAAAATGAAAAATAAATTTTTTTTTAAAGGGATTGATAAGATGTTGGTTGAAAAAGGGAAAAAGAAAAATTCAAAAAGAAATAAAAAGACAAAAAGTTAAAAAAAATTAACTTTAAAAGACTAAAGAATCATGGTAAAAAAGCCGTGAATTCTATGTGCAGTAGTCCCCTAGCGCTGGAGTCCTGCCGTTCTCATTGATTGGTAAACTTGGTCTTGGCTGGCTGTTCTCGCTGATCTTCTGGGGGAGGGGCCTGTTGCATTGATTCTCAAATGTCTCTGCCGGAGGCGGAATTGCCCCGCCCTTGCCCCCTCCCGGCTAAGTAATCTGCTCGGGTTTGCTCTCCGGGGCTTTTGTTCCCTGCGAGCTTTCCGTACAGCTTTGGAGGCGGAGAGTGAAAATGGCGGCCTCCCAATCTCCGCCCCGGAGGAGCCGAGAACTCGGGGCCCGCTCCTCAGTGAGCCCCCAGAGAAAAGCCGTCAGTCACTCTCGTCTCCCCGGTCTGCAGCTGCACTCCGTGCTCAACCGGCCTGTGACCGCACGTTTCTGTCTCTGGCACCCAACCCTGGGTGGAGTCTCCAAACCCAGCAGATCCCTGCGGTGCACTCCTGCGCGGCTCCTCCCGGGGGAGGAAGGTGAGTCTCCCCGGATCTGCCGCTTGTTGGGTCCCTGCTGGAGGAGCAGGCACCCGACTGTGCCGCGGATCCCAGTTTATGGCGACCCCGAGCTGAGAGCCTGCGCCTGGGCTCCGCCTCTGCAGCCGGCTTCCCTGCTCCGTTACCTGGGAGCTCTGCCACACTCAGGCACCCCCCGGTCTTTCTGTGACCACAAGGGTCCTGAGACCACACTGTCCCGGAGGGTTCCACCCCCCGCTTAGCCACCAGAGTGATGTCCCTCAGCGGAGCAGACTTTTAAAAGTTCCGATTTTGTGCTCCGTGGTTCTATCACTTGCCAGAACCGGCCGATGGAGGCCCCTCCCCCACTGTCTATCCTCCCGAATATCGCCTCGGATTCACTTCTCCGCACGTCCTACCTTCCAGAAAGTGGTCGCTTTTCTGATCAGAAAGTTGTTGCTCTTCTTTTCTTCGATCTCCTGTTGAGTTTGTAGGTGTTCAGATTGGTTTGATCCCTATCCAGCTGAATTCCTGAGAGGAGACGAAATCCAGGTCTCCTACTCCTCCGCCATCTTGCTCCGCCCCTTCCTCCAGGACTTACTTATTTTTAACTTATGTATCATATAACTAGAATTTTTACCTCTTGAACACCTGCACCCTTTTTGCCTATAATTTTTTTATGAATTTTTGATAAGTGCTTGTAACCTTGGAATTATAATTTTACTGTTTCATGAAATACAAAAGTTATATGGATAGATCCCATATAACGTGATTGTATTATAAAAGTCAATTTTTATAAGTTCTTAGAATTTTTCATGGGAGGGAACAGTACATTTCTGGATGTATGTATTTATAAAACAAATACCTGTAAAACTTTTTTTTATTTTCATTGGAGGTTTGGAAAAATCCACTTTCCACTCTTGATGGATAGAAACTTTGATTTTCTTTCTAAAGATATGACTAATGGATAATCTCTAAGCATTGAATATTGATATAGAAAACACATGCTTCAAGCATTTTTATTACTATCTTTAATGGAGAAAGTGACTTTGAGCATATTTTTCATTGCCTTCAGAACATCTCTTTATTCCTAAAACTGTAGATGATAGGGTTCAGTGTGGGTGTGAGGATGGTATAGAATATTGCCAAATATTTGTCCTGGCCCGGAGTGTGGTATGATTTGGGTCTCATGTATGTGAAAATAAATGGCCCATAGTACATTGTGACCACAATCATGTGGAAGGAACAGGTAGAAAATGACTTTTTCCGTGCTTCTGATGATTTCATTTGAAGAACAGTAAGGAGAATTTGGACATAAGAAGCAAGGATTAGGGAGGAAGGGACAAGGAGAAAAATTAAGCCACTTACATAAACTCCTCGTTCATAGAGTGTTGTGTCCACACAGGACAACTTCAACATGGCAGGGACTTCACAGAAAAAGTGATCAATGGCTCTTGGGCCACAGAAGGGAAACTGGAGTGCATAAGCTGTGTGGACTATGAAGTTGACGGTCCCAGCAATCCAGGACCCTCTAGCCATGAGAATGCGGACATAGTCATTCATAAGAATGGGATAGTGCAGTGCGTGACAGATGGCTACATAGTGATCATAAGACATTGCCGCCAGGAGAAGGCATTCACCACCCAGGAGGGTGAGGGATAGAAATATCTGGAAGCCACAACCTGCGAATGAAATAGTTCTGCTGCCTGACAGAAAGCCAGTGACCATTTTGGGAACAATGTTGGAAATATGCAAGATGTCCATGAAAGACAGGTGGCTGAGCAGGAAATACATTGGAGTATGGAGTCTTGAGTCCCTGAGGATAAGGAGGATCATGATTGTGTTTTCTGTTATAGTCATAATAAAAATGATGAATATAAAGGAGATGAAAACTAGACTTGATTGAGAGGAAGAAAAGAGTCCTAAATGAATGAAATCACTGGGCGCCTGGGTGGCTCAGTCGTTAAGCGTCTGCCTTCGGCTCAGGTCATGATCCCAGGGTTCTGGGATCGAGCCCCGCATCGGGCTCCCTGCTCAGTGGGGAGCCTGCTTCTCCCTCTCCCACTCCCCCTGCTTGTGTTCCCTCTCTCGCTGTCTCTCTCTGTGTCAAATAAATAAATAAAATCTTTAAAAAATAAGGAAAGGAAAGAAAAGAAAGAAAGAAAGAAAGAAGGAAGGAAGGAAGGAAGAAAGAGAGAGAGAGAGAGAGAGAGAGAGAGAGAGAGAGAAAGAAAGAAAGAAAGAAAGAAAGAAAGAAAGAAAGAAAGAGAAAGAAAAAGAAAGAAAGAAAGAAGTCACTGGTGAAACTGTGATTCTCATGCCCCATCATGAACTCCACTCTTTTCCTAAAATAGAAAAAAATAGAGCTAAAATGCAGCGGCATAAATCTCAAACTCATTTACATTTAGAAGCATAATAAAATGAGAGTGATGCAGATTTTGCAGTTCAAGTCAACAGACTCTCAACCAGCTTTGGAGGTGGGCTTGGTTTACAAGATGGCCATTTATTTGCTTGAATCAACTGATGATATTGGTCTATTGAGAAAGCTGTTAGCTCCATGTAGTCTTAATTCCGTATTCTTAAATGCAGTTCAATTTTTTGTCAAATGTCACTTTTTAAATGAGACCTACCCTGAACAGTGTACTTAAAATCTCAGTAACCCCCGACTTGCCTATTTCTCCTTACTGTGCTGTCCTTTGATGTATTTTGCAAATCACTTTTCATCTTTTACATATTCAATAAACTTATGAACTACATTTATTTTTTATGGTCATTCTAACTCATCAGAACTTAAACTTCCCAATGTGAAATCGTTGTTTTGCCCTCTGTATAAACTGAATGGCTACACAATGCCTGGTATATAGTAGTTGCTCAATAATATCCTTTAAATACCTGAATAAATGAATAGCATTTGGCACTCAATTTTCTGTCTCATTTTTTATTTGGATAAAGCTTAAAGGAAATGAAATGTAATGTATTATTTATACATCTTTCTAAAATAATAAGTAATGATATACTATAAAAACTAGCTTAATCTGTATTTATAATTTAATCTGTAATTTGTAAATATCAGCATTTAAATGTAAAAAATGAAAATTTTATTCAGTTAAAATAAGAATATATTTTGATTGGGCCAGTTTTATTAACGCCTCAAAATTGAATTATATTTCATTAATTCTTTATATAGAGAATCATATTGTTTCCTAAATAATGAAATTGTTTAGATGTGTTCCCTTTACTATATGTGCACAAATTCACTATGTATGATCTATCCCTCAATAAATAGATATACATGCATACATACTTATACACACAGAGAGAATTTAAGAAAACACTGCTGCAAATCATGAAAAATAAATAACATATAAAACAAGTTATTTGCCTTCTTTAAGAACTATTCATAAGTTTGGGGTTCCTGTCTGGCTTAGTCAGTAGAGCATGTGACTCTTGATCTCAGGGTTGTAAGTTCAAGCACCATGAATCTTAAAAACAACAACAAAAAAACTCTTTTAAGTTTGAATGAAATGTGTTTTGGTTTTCCCTTTGGGAAGCAAATGTACAAATATGTCCCTGATAAAATATAAATAATGTGTATTTTTCTGTTTTATTTTAGTGATTATTGAGATTCTTCATTATGAAATCAACCTCTACACTCTATTTTGATGGCCTGGAATGTGACCACTGTTTTGCTATAACGTTAGGTATATGAAAAGATTAACCTTTGAATGACGTTGCAGATATATACATGTTTAAGTAGGTCTTGCTGTTTTGACTGGTTTGACCAACAGCTCAGTAAAATTTGGTAAGGACATGGATTGAGATTTAAGGACATCGATGCCTTCCATGAACTGGTGGATCATAAGTTAGTCTTTAAAATCTATGAATAAAAAAAATCAATGAATATTATTGACAACTCAAATTCAATATATCATTATCCAAAGTTGTTGACTTTTTCTCACTGCCAAAAATAATTTTGTCATTCTGGTTTTCCATTTTCCATTAATGATTTCAATTGTTATGCTCATTCTCATTAAAAATCCATACTCGATTTTAGTGTTGAGAAGTGTGGGGGCATCTGAGAGACACAGTCAGTTAAATGCCCACCTCTTGGTTTTGTCTCAGGTTGTCATATCAGGGTCATGAGATCAAGCCCCAGGTCAGGCTGTGCACACAGGTACAGAGTCTGCTTAACACTTTCCCTCCCTTTCCCTGTCTCTCTTTCTCTAAAATAAATAAATCTTAAAAAAAAAAAAAAAAGAAAAAAAAGTATATGTAATGTCTATTTTCTGCAGAACCCCATCACATAGTAGTCCCTGGCCTATTGTAGGTTCTCAGTAAATGTTTGTTCAAGGTATTTTTGACTATGGACTCTGATATCCAAAGTTATCCACAATATATCAATTATATTTACATTTTTAAAGAGTTTGTGCTGCCTCTACAAGAATATTTTGTCTACATTTTGTCTTCAGATTTTAGAAGTACTCCCTAATAAATTCAACAACTACTTCATCTTCTAGGTTCTGCTACTTTCTTTCCACTTCCATGGGGCACCTGAAGTTCAAGAGCTGAGCTGAGATGGAGTCCACTGCTTAACCAACTAAGCCCCCCAGGTGTACAACCATCTTTTAAGAATCTTTGCCTAACTGGTCAATCGGGCATCTGGAATATCCTTCCATGATGCTAGAATGATAGATAAAATGATACCTTCTATGCCATCCAGAATGTTGAATGAAATGTGTTCTTGAATCCAAAGAGGTATACTCTAATGGTGAGCTTCCTAACACTATGTTTAAAAGTGGGAAGACAAATGTTACATATCCTGTAAAATCTTCCAAATCTGTGCTACCGTTATAAAGTTATAGTCTCTTTCTCTCTATATGACATTAAATATTCTCTGTCTAATAATACTAAATGTAAGTAAAGAAACGTAACATGCAGTTTACACCATGCTAACCTCTAGAAGTTTGGAGACTAATTATAGAAGATGCTGTCATCATTAGATACCAAGTCTTTAGCTATAAACACAGTCATATCCCAAACTTGCCTCCCAGGTAAAAGAAAGGCTCCCATGCACTTTACCTAGTGAATGCAATATGCTCAAATATTTTTTACCATTTTACATTTGTCAACATTTTGAAAATTCATTATGCAGCACTAATTTGACTTAACTAGTTTGAAAAATATTCTTTTCATTTTTCTGTCACATCTCTCAGTACATGAATAAAACATTCAGAATATCTCCTTAAATTTAAACAGAAGGGAAATTACATTTAAATAGAAGGAAACTATTCAATAAAATTAGTAAGACTACACATCTATTCAATTATTTGTATGTTCCTACATTACATCTTTATATTAAAATTTTGACTGTAAGATGAAGGACAAAAATAATAGATCATTACTTCCTGAGTAATATTTATCTTCAGGTGTTTAATGTAGAAATCCTGGGAATATTAAGTCTGATTGATATACATGCTTCTATTTATACTAAAAGATAATGCTACTTTTATTTTTGGATGTATTCTAAAAATGTATGATATCAATGACCAAAATGATATAGCTATTATAAGCACTGTCTTAAATTCCAGACTTACATGGTTGGTGTGCAATTGATTCCAGTTAAGTGGTCTTTGCTGATAATTGACTGTAATGGAATTTCATAGAAGAGGCAGAGGTCTAACAATGGATTTCCCTAAATATGGATGGAATAAAATCATTGCTTATTTAAAGGAGTTGACATGAAAAATGCATACCATAAATGTATGATAGTGTGACTTTCCCTAGGAATGGGTATGCTACTGACCAAATGATTATATTAAGAGAGTAGTAATATAAGTGAAAAATTTCCAAGATTTGAAGAGATAAACAAGAAAATACAATGCAAATACAGTATCTTTGAAATATTTTATATTGTCTTATTATACAACACATCAATCAGACATGAAATTTTATCTGAAATGAATTTTTATCAAATCAATTTTTTATCAAATGAATTTTTATCAAAGTTTTTTTTCTAGACTAAGAGACAACACAGTATATGACAGAGATGCATGCACATACGCAGGTACATACATGCACACGCAGAACAGAGCTTAGCACTTAGTCGTTACATAGGGACAAGGATTATTACTGTTGTTTTTATTATTGTTTCTAAAATTGCAGTATTAGTATTTCTATAATTATTTTGGTTTATTTTTTATTAATTTTTCATTATGTTCAGTTAGCCAACATACTTTATATTTTAAATAAGCATTTAAACTACTATATTCTAGAAAGAGAGAGTAGTATTCAGGATATGAGAGCATATAACCGAGTAAAGAAATAGAATTCGATGTTGTGAGAAAGAAGCAGATTGTGTACTCTGCCTGGTGAAATTGGTCCATGAGGTTCTCTGGGGGAAGTGGAATTGCAGTTTGCTGAATGACAGCGTGTGGTTTGTTTCCCACCCATATACACAAACACAGGCATGTGTGGAGAGCTAAGCAGTGCTCCTTATTATGAAACCAATCCGCTGAGCTGCTCAGAATTTCATTCTATACTAGCTAATTGACATTATAATTAACTTTTTTTTTTTGTTTGTCCTTTTGACTTTTCGGGACACCGAATCATACACCAAGGAACTGTTGCATGGCCAACTTGTATCTATTCGTTGTTGCTGCCATGCCAGTTTAAGGGAGTCCTGTGAGTAGTCTCTCACAGTGACATCAAATTCACCGTGCCTAACAATGAACTGCCAAAGTCTCCTGAAGCATGTATCACCATTGGTACCACCATTTACAACAGCCCGAGCCAGAAATCAGAAAAAAAAAAAAAAAGTTATCCCAACTTTTCTTTATCTCTGCGCTCCTCCATATAAAAATCACCATCTCTTACCAACTCTCCTGACATAAATGTCTCCCATGGTTATTCCTCCTCATGGTGCTACAGTCCATGGTCGTCATGGTGACTCTAAAGCATCTCTTCTATCCTTTGTTAGTAGAATGTCTAGATCTGTATGGGTTCAGTACTGTCCACATACGATCACACACTTCACAGCTCTTTTTGAAGTCAGAAGAGTGTGGCCGATGAAGTCAGTTTCAGACAATGACAATGGCAGAGTTTTGGGACTGGAAGCACACTTTTCTCACTCCTTTGGCCTGTGAGTTACATCTACAGGTGATGATGTGTGGTCCTGCATTCTTTCTGGAAGATCTGTACAGGAAATAAAACCCGGGAGCTTAGGAGCCAATTTATTATTCACAATAATGTGTGAATACTAATGAAAAGTAACTCACCAAATTGTTAGAAAAATAATTTGGGAAGGGAAAAGGCAAGACATTTCCGTGGTGTGTTCTTGCTCTCCTTAGCATTCGTATCGGGTCATACATTTTTTTGGATAATGGATCTAGGATAATTCCAGTGTGTTTTATTCAAAAGGCATAACACATCCTTTTATGACATAGAATTTCAAAGAATTATAATAGTGTAAAGATAATTCAAGTAAATGTCTGCCTCCAATTTCTCCCCCTATGAGTACACTTTTTGTCTAGTCTAGTTTATTCTATCCGGAACACTGTTTTGAGCATGCAGAAAATCTGCTAGATTACACTGTATGCACATTCCATTCTATACACGTTAAAAATAATAATCAGACAAACAAGCGACAACATAAAATCTCCCTATCTCTAGTTCCCATTTCCATTGAAACTAAAGTAATTATATTTACATGACATTGTCTTTCTTGCATCTTTGCCACACTCATATTCTTTCTTCCACATAAACAGTCTTCCCCACCATTTCTAACCCCTTCAAAGTCTCCCAAAATCTAGGGGTTGATGTAAACATATCCTTCCATGGAGACTTCCGTGCTCTCTTTAGACCACGCTTCCTTGCTTCTCTTTCTTGTGTAGAACTGGGCAGCTCTGTCAGAGCATCTGCTTTCATCTACAGCTGCACTGTCTGAGTTTATGTTTCCTCTATGCACCCTGAATGTGACCTACTCATCTCTTCCTTCCCTAGCCCCTAATGTCTCCCAAGGGCCCTCTTCTCTCACTTCATTAATGTTACCAATTTCATACCACCGAGGACAGAGCCTTGTTGATGGATTACTTCACACCTAACACACTGGGCTCACTTGCTCCCCAGAGGCCCCTCCTCATTGGTGCCTAGCCATTGCCCACACCATTCGCATATCGGCCTCAATGTCACTGCTTCCAGAATGACAGAGGCATGGTGTGATGCCCCAATCCAGAAATTTGCTTTAAAGTAGCTGAGAGTTTGCAAGGACAAGGGGGATAAATGATTTGGGAGGACCAAGGAAAAGCAGGGAGGACACCTACCCCATTGGAATCCTGTGCCATGTAGCTTCTGGAGGAGAAAATAGCTACTCTTTGATGGGTGACATGGGCTGCCATATTCCCAGAGGACAGCTGGGGAGGGAAATGAAGGGAACAGGAGGAAACTGTTTGTGTGGAGAGGGGTGGGAGCATTGAGACAGACAGGCATTCCTCAGGATAGAGCAGAAAAAATCCTGGTGTCAGAGACAGAAGGGAGATAGTCTATTTCAGATGGATTAAATAAAGTGAGATGAAACATTTGTTAAAGAAAAAAAACCCCGCCTTTCTGAGCCCTTCCCCATTATACCTTCTGTTCTTAGCATATTTTATTCCCATTTTTCAAAGCCTGAGAGCATATTGTCTGTTCAGGGAACTGTGTGTGGTCTGCCTCTTACATTAGATACCAGCGTTAGAGAAGGCCACTAGGCTGACCTCACTTGCTGCAGCATGGAGAGTCTCCTGGGTGTTTGTGGAGTCAACGAATGAACCTTCTTATCCCACAGACAGCCTACTACAGAGAGGCAGATAAGAAGATGGAATTGTTTTATATGAGCGATTATGCTTATTTTTATTCCTGATAGGTTCATAAGTCAATTAAATGATTATTGATAAACTAAATATGAAAGTAAAAGTAACAAGGGGCACCTGAGTGGCAGCAGGTTGAGCTTCTGACTCTTGATTTCAGCTCAGGTCATGATCTCAGGGTCATGGGATCAGCCCCCTATCAGGCTCCATGCTCAGCTTGGAATCTGCTTGTCCCTCTTCCTCTGCTCTTCCCCCGCTCATGCTCTCTGACTCTCTCTCAAATAAATAAATAAATAAATAAATAAATAAATCTTTAAAAAAGTAAATGTAACAAAGCATAGTTAATTTACTGTTCTTACACATCATTATTATGACAGCTATATGTTAATGAGGTAATATAATTGACACAGAGTGTTATCTTAGTGTCAGATATACAGCATAGTGATTCAACATTTCCATACATCACCCAATGCTCATCTCAAGTGCACTCCTTAATCCCTGTCACCTATTTTATCCATTGCCCCTCCAACCTCACTCTAGGAACCATCAGTTTGTTCCTCTAGAGTTAAGAGTCTGTTTCTTTTTTTTTTCTCTATTTTTTCCCTTTGCTTATTTGTTTTGTTTATTAAATTCCACATATAAGTGAAATCATATGGTGTTTGTCTTTGACTTACTTCATTTAGCAAAATACTCTCTGGCTCCATCCATGTTGTTGCAAATGACAAAATTGTATTTTTTATTTATGGCTGAATAATTCTTTTTTATGGCTGATTATCATCTATCTATTATCTATCTATATCTACCTATCATCTATCATCTATTTATTATCTATCTGTGGCTGATCTCTCCACAATATAAATTAGGTGTTATAATCCCTACTATTATTTTGTTATTATTAAATTAGTTCCTTAAGTATGTTACTAATTATTTTATATATTTGTTGCTCCCATGTTGAGTGCATAAATATTTACAATTGTTAGGTCTTCTTGTTGATTGTCCCCTTTATTATGATATAGTACGCTTCTTTATCTCTGGTTACATTCTTTGATATAAATTCTAATTGTCCAATATCTGTGTTACTACTCTGGCTTTCTTCTGATATCCAGGTGCTTGGTAAGTATTTCTCTATCCTTTCATTCTCTATCTGCAGGTGTCTTTGGATCTAACATCAGTCTTTTGTAGTCAGCATATACATGGGTCTTGTTTTATTATCCATTCTGACAACCTATGTCTTTTGATTGGAGCCTTTATTCCATTTACATTCAAAGTAATTATTGATATGTATTTATAGCCATTTCATTACTTCTTTTGTAATTTTTTTTCTGGAGGTTTTCTCTGATCTATGATTGTCTTTGACACTTTTGGTCTCTCCTGTCCACTCAGAGTCCCCTTTACTATTTCTTGAAGGGCTGGTTTAGTTGTCAGGTACTTCTTTAGTTTTTGTTTGTCTTGGAAACTCTTTATTTGTCTTTCTAGTCTGAATGACTGCCCTCCTGTGTACAGTATTCTTCGCTGCAGATTTTTCCCATTCAGTACTTTGAATATATCATACCACTTCCTTTTGGCTTGCCTTGTTTCTGTTGAAAAATCTGCAGCTAGGGTTATGGGTCTTCCTTTGTAAGTCAATGACCTCTTTTGTCTTGCTGCTTTTAAGATTTTTTTAATTGCTAGGTTTTGCAAATTTATTCACAATATGTCTTGATTAGAATGTGTTTTGTTGATTTTGGTGGGAGTTCTCTCTGCCTCCTGAATCTAGATGTCTGTATCCTTTCCGACTTTAAGGAAGTTTTCAGCTATTATTTCTTCAGATGAATTTTCTGCCCCCCTTTCTCTCTCCTCTTCTTCTGGGACTCCTATAATAGAAATTTTATTACATTTGTCATGCACACAAGGGAGGGAAGGGCAGAACGAGGACAAGCAGACTCCCCGCTGAATGGGGAGCCCAGCACAGGGTTCAATCCCAGGACCCCAAGATTATGCCTGAACCAAAGGTAGATGCTTAACCAACTGAGCCACCCGGGTGCCTCTTTTTTGACCATTTTTAAATCAGATTGTTTTGTTAATAATTTGTATGAGTTCTTTGTACACATTGAATATTAACCCCTCATCAGATATATTTTTGAGACTATCTCCTTCCATTCCTTAGGTTGCTTTCCATTTTGTTAATGCTTTCTTTTGCTGTGCAGGAAAGCTTCTTAGTTTGATGCAGCCCCATATGTTTATATTTTATTTTGTTTCCCTTGCGTTTGAAATCATATCCAAAATAGCATCTCTAGGACCAATGTCAAGGAGAATTCTACCTATGTTTTCTTCTATAAGTTTTAAATAAAACAAAACAAAAAAGGTCTTACATTTAGGTCTTTAATACATTTTAGTTTGATTTTTGTATGTGATATAAATGAGCAATCTCGTTTTAGTACTTTGCATATAGTTGACCAGTTTTCCCACCATGATTTACTGAAGAGACAGTCCTTTCCTTAATGTATATTCTTGCCCTCTTTGTGTAAATTAATCAAACATATATGTGTGAGTTTATTTCTGGGTTGTCTATTCTGTCCCATTGATCTATGTGTCTGTTTTCATGTCAATACCATACTGATTTGAACGGTATAGTTTGTATTAGACATTGAAATCAGGGAGCATATGTCTCACTTTTTTCTTTTTCTCAAGATTGTTTTGCCTATTTGAGGTCTTTTGTGTTTCCATGCAAATTTTAGAATTATTTGTTTTACTTTTCTGTGAAAAATGTGATTGGCATATTGGTAGGGATTTTACTGAATCTTGTTGTTGCCTCACCAGAGGTACTAACCTGTAGATTTCTTTGAGTAGTATGGGCATTTTAACAATATCAATTCTACCAATCTATGAACATGAAATTTCTTTCCATTCATTTGTCATTTATCTACTTACCTCAATATCTTATAGTTTCCAATGTACAAGTCTTTTACCTCCTTGCTTAAATTTATTCCTTGAAAAATTATTTCTTGATATTCATTTTGATATGACTACAAATGGGATTTTCTTGATTTCTCTTTCTAAAAGCTCATTATTATTGTATAAAAACAGAATAAAGGTCGCCTGGGTGGCTCAGTGGATTAAGGGTTTGCCTTCAGCTCAGGTCATGATCCTGGAGTCTTGGGATTGAGTCCCACATCAGGTTCCCTGCTCAGCAGGGAGTCTACTTCTCTGCCCCTCCCCTGGCTTGGGCTCTATCTCTTGCTCATTCAATTGCTCTCAAATAAAGAAATCTTTGAAAAAAGCAGAATAGATTTTTATATATTAATTTTATACCTTGTAACATTACTGAACTTATTTATTAGTTCTAACAGTGTCTGGTAGCCATTCACAGTTTCTATATATATACTATCATATCATCTGCAAATGATAGCACTGCTTCCTCCTTGCTGATTTGCCAATGCCTTTTATATTACCTTTTTTTTTAAAAAAAAAAAATCTAATTGCTTCAGCTAGGGCTTCTAATGCTATGTTGACTAACAGTGGGGATTGCGGGTATTCTTGTCTTGTTCCTAATATGAGAGTAAAAACTCTCAGCTCTTCACCATTATATTTTAGCAGTTGGTTTGTCATAAATGGCCTCTATCATGTTGATGTACTTCTCCTCTATACACACTTTGTTGAGAATTATAATAAATAGATGTCAAATTTTTTTCAGATTTTTTTTCTAAGTTAATTGAGATAATCAATGGTTTTTATCTTTAATTTTGTAACTGTGATCTATCACACTGACTGATTTATATATGTTGAATCATCCTTGCCTCCCTGGAATAAATACCACTTGAACATGGTATATGACTCTTTTAATGTACTCTTGAATTCAGTTTGCTAGTATTTTGTTGAGGATATTTGCATCTATGTTCATCTGTGATATATAATATAAAATATATAAATAATATATATAATATATATAAAATATATCATACATGATATATATCATATATGATATAATATAAAATAATAGTTCACATGTATTTTTTTCTTTTCTTTTCTTTTCTTTTTTTTTTTCTCCTATGGTGTCCTTGCCTGGTTTTGGTATCTGGGTAATGCTAGCCTTGTAAAATGAGCTTGGAAACATTCCAACTGCTCTGAGTTTTTGGAAGATTTTGAGAAGTATAACTATTAGATATTCTTGAATGTTCATAGAATTCACTAGTAAAGCCATCTGTTGAACTTTTGTTTGTGGGGAGGTTTTTGATTACTAATTCACTCTCCTTATTAGTAAAATGGAAATTCAGATTTTCTATTTCTTCATGATTCATTCAGGGAAGATTGTAAATTTCTAGGGATTTATCCATCTTTCTAGGTTGTCTAATTTATTGGTATATAAATCTTCTTGGTAGTCTCTTATGGTACTTTGTATTTCTGTGGCATCATTTATGCTTTCTTTTGCATTCCTGATGTTAATTATTGGAATGCTTTTATTCTTCTTGAGTCTAGGTAAAAGTTTGTTAATTTTGTTTACCTTATAAAAGAAGCAGCTCTTAGCTTCATTGATTTTTTTGTATTTTCTCTTATTAAAAAAATATTTTATTTTTAAGTAATCTCTACACCCAACATCGGGCTCCAACATGGGGTCACCCAACATGGGGTTCAAACATGCGGCACAAACCTGGGATCAAAAGTTACACATTCTGCTGACTTAGCCAGCCAGGTGACCTTTATTTTCTTTTTATTATCTATTGTATTTATTTCCAATCAGATCCTCATTATTTATTTCCTTCAACTAACTTTCCTTTGTTTGTTTATATATATATATATATTCATTCATTAGATATTATTGTAAATGGATTATTTTCTTAATTTCTCTTTCTGATACTTCATCATTAGTGTATTATTGTATATTGATTTTATATCCTGCAAGTTTACTGAGTTTGTTTATTAGTTCTAACAATTATTTGATAGACTCTTCTGTGGTTTTCTGGATACAAGATGATATAATCTGTAAAAAGAAGTAAGTTAGATTATTTATTTCTGATTTGAATATCTTTTATTTTTTCCTTGCTTAATTGTTCTGGCTAGAACTCTCAGTACTATACGGAATAGAAATTTTAAGATGATCATTCTTGTGTTGTTTCTGATCTTAGAGAAACAAAGTTTTCAGCATTTTTAGTATTGATTTATTATGTGTTTTTTTTTTTTCTATAACTAATGTGTGGAGAGTTTTTATCAAGACAATATGTTGCATTTTATCAAATGCTTTTTCCTGCACCTATTGAGATGATCATATGATTTTTATATCATTTTGTTAAATATATGGTTTATCGTGTTTACTGATTTGTATATGTTGAATCATGTTTATATCCCAGGGATAAATCCCACTTGGTCATTGTGTATGATTCTTTTTAATGTGCTCTTGAATTGGGTTTGCTAGTATTTAATTGAGGCTTTTTTGCAACTATCTTCATTAGGGATATTTGCCTGTAGTTTTGTTTTTGTGGTGTCATTTTCTGGCCTTGGTTTAACAGTAAGGCTTCCCTGGTAAGATTGGTAAGATTATTTGCAAGTGTTCCCTGCTCTTCTTTGATTACTGTTTCAGTCTTCCTGTTCTTTCTTCATTTAGATTTTTTATTTCTTTATGATTCAATCTTTGTAGGTTGGCTATTTCTAGGAATTTTTTTTTCTGTTTCTGTTATACAAATTTTTGTAGAGTAACTGTTAATAGAAGTTTCTTATGATTCCTTATAATTTTGTATTATCTGTTGCTATGTCTCCTCTTTCATTTGTAATTTTGTTTATTTGATTTTTGTCCTTGTGTATCTAACAACAAAAAAAATAACTTTATCTTTTCAAAACCAGCTGTTAGTTTACTGATGTTTTCTACTGCATTTGTGTTCTTGATTGCATTTCTTTCTTTTTTTTTTTTTTTGTAAGATTTTTTATTTATTTGACAGAGAGAGACACAGTAAGAGAGGGAACACAAGCAGGGGGAGTGGGAGAGGGAGAAGCAGGCTTCCCGCTGAGCAGGGAGCCCAATGGGAGGCTGGATCCCAGGACCCTGGGGTCATGACCTGAGCTAAAGGCAGACGCTTAACGACTGAGCCACCCAGGCACCCAGATTGCATTTATTTCTGAGGTAATTTTTATTTCTTCTTTCTTCTGGTAACTTGGGGTTAGTATGTTCTTCTTTTGTTAGTTTTTGAGGTATATAAATTTATTTATTTGAAATATTTATTTTTTTTATTGATGTAGGCTTTTAAAAAATATTGTATTTATTTATTTGACAGAGAGAGCACAAGCAGGGGGAGCAGCAGAGGGAGAGTGAGAAGAAGCTCTCTGCTGAGCAGGGATCCCAACACGGGGTTGGATCCCAGGACCCTGGGATCATGACCTGAGCCAAAGGCATCTGCTTAACTGACTGAGCCACCCAGGTGCCCCCAAAATCATAATTTTCTTTAAGGTTTCTGTCCATGTGCTGCATATTAGTTTTAACACTGTTGCTTTGAAGTGTAAACAAATTTTTTCTTTTCAGCTTTTCAAAATAGACAGAGTCTATCAAAATAAACTAGGCTTTTAACTTGTGTTGACTATGCCCCTCTTCAATAAAATCCCCATGAGAGACAGGAAGTGATCATGGAATGTAGGCAGTTTCTCAAAATTGTAGATATTCTCAGCCTTTGAGGCTCCACATAACCTCTCTCCTCTCCAAAATTATTCTCATTTATAAATTTCTTTCTTCCATAAGCAAACATTTTTTTAAAGATTTATTTATGGATTTAAAGAGGGGGAGGGCAGGCAGAGAGAGAATCCTCAAACAGACTCAGTGTTGAGCATGGAGCCTGATATGGGGCTCTATACCAAGAGCCTGATTTCATGACCTGAGCCAAAATGAAGAGCCAATGGCCTAACCAACTGAGCCACGTAGATGCCCCATCAGAAAAAATTTTAATTTCATCAGGAATATATGGCTGAAGAAGATAGTGTAATAGGAGGCTTCCCCATTCATAGTCCCCAGCAACACCAATGTGCAGCCATCCACTGATGAACTTGTATTTAAGTGACCTTTGGAATCCAGGTATGATGTTGTGTAAAACAGATGGAGTCCAAGCCTGAGAATGACCTTTTTGAGAAGGCATATGTACAACCATGTGTCACATTCTCCTGCCACGGTCCTGGTTATAGACTGAGAAGGACCTCTGTAGACACCCAGTCTCCCTGTAGACTCAGCTACGGTTGTATATGGACTTTGTCCTTATACCAGCATCATCCACCAAGGGATTTGGGAGGAACCACACCCATCCTTGTCCCCATAGGCAGGCCCCTTGACCTTGATCAGAGTATTCTGATCAGCCCTACGACCTACCTCCCTGCCCACTGCTCTGTTGTCAAGGGACAGTCCTGCCTACCCAAGAACATGGCAGGGGGCACAATTATCTGTACCCCCAGATACAAGTTGCAGACACTGGTCCCAGTTCTGGTTTCTGAAGCAACATCATGACTCAATTCTTGCCTTGCTAAGCCATGGTATGGGGCCAATCTTGCCTGAACTAGGACCTGTCCACCTACCTGACAAGAACCTCCCAGGAACTGGTGGAAGGATCCTTTATTCACAAACCTGGTTATAGTTCACTTTCTGTGGACTCAACTGTGTACCTTGGAGTAGAACCTTGTCCCAGTTTCATTCTTACTGACTCTGGTCCTGGAGGACATGACTTCACCCAGGGACCAGGTAGGATCCAAGCCCAGCAATGTCCTTGGTAACAGGCCCTTCAAGAAAATTATTAAAAATATCCAAACTACAATAAGGTGTTAATGGATACACAATATAAAAGAACATAAAGTCTGGCATCAATAGAATAAAACATGTGGGGCAGGAGTAGGAAAATTGTAGAGGTTTTATATACTATTGAATTTAATTTTGATCACCTAAAATGAAGTGTTATAACTCTAAGATGTTTTATGTACACTTGGTAGCATTCACAAAGCTAAAACCTCCAGTAGTTATAGTAAAGAGAAAGAAAAAGGAATCTAAGCATAAGTAGAAAACATCAGGAAATCACAAAGGAGACAGCAAAAGAAGAAGACAGGAACAAACTACAAAACAGAGAACAATTACCTGCTTCTTTCACTGCTGCCTGACACCCACATCTTAGGGTTCTGGGGCTGTTAGGGATACTTGGAGATCCAGAGAGCCAGGGTGGGACTGCTAGTCTTAGGGACTATTCTGAGGTGTGCTGACAGGTGGAGCACCTGCTACAGAGAGGTAGGGAGGTAGAGGGGTCGATTTATAGATTCACAGAAAGCTGCCGGTAGTTCAGAAACGTCCCTTCACAGAGGCACTCTTCACCCCTTTGTTTGTTTCTAGTCTTTCATCTATTACAAATAAACCTGCAGTGAACCATTGTGCAGAGTGAGTCATGGGATCTTAAATTTTCATTTCTGGGATGAAGGTCCAGGAGAGTGCTTGCGAGGTTATAGGGTTTATGTTTCACTTCTATAGAACCTATCACACTGTCCTACCAGCGTTGCTGTTCCATTTACATTCCCACCCGAAATGTAGTACTGTATTTTATATTAACCAGCTGTCCTAACAGGTGGGTAGTCATGATAACTCTCAGGGTTTCATTTGCATTTCCCTCATGGCTAGTGAGTTTGTACATTTTTTCTTGTGCTAATTTTCCATCTGCATGTTCTCTTTGATGTAATATCTGATGGGCTGTACCTTCATTCAGCCTCTCTTCACAGCTCATCCTCCCCAAGGTTGCAGCACAGGGAGGGAGGGGCAGGAAGGTGGGCTGGAAGCTGAGCAGTCCTTAAGTGTGCTCCTCCACTCCTGGGCCCACCAGGAAGGCAGGGGCAGGACGCTGCTTTGGAGGGTCCACCCCCGTGGTGCCGCCCCTCCCCTGCAGTCCTGACCGTGGATGGAGGCGTGGGGAGTGCTGCTGAAGGGCTGTGATATGAGGAAGTAAATCCCCTTCAACTGTGGGATTCGGCCAGAGTCGAAGAAGGTGGACGGAGGAACAGAAAAGGGGGTCTGGGAGCTTTGAGTGCTCCCTGCACAGCCAAGGCCCCCAGGGCTGATGAAGAGGCTGAAGGGGTGCGCCTTCATTCACTGGGCTTCTCACTGGAGTCCAGGCAGAGCGTGCGGAAGACGGGAGAGGGCGCAGGATGTAGGATGGAAATGCTGTGCCTCCTTTTCCTAAGTCTGTTTTCTGACCCAGGAAACTCATGTTCCGGAGTTTAACAAGGGAAACACGTGCCTTGAGTTTGCTCCCTGCTCAGAATTCTCACAGATGAGTGTTCACCCCATGTGCTCTCCACACCCTCCTGGCTTTTCGTATGCCTGGCAGGTCTGAGGGTGGTTACAAGGTGCCTTCCTTCTCAGGGAGCACTGCCTGGTTGGCTCTAAAGGGCGGCGCCTGGCCATCCACGCTGGTCCCCGCTCTGCTCCGGTGCCGTCCTCTTTTCAAAGTTAAGGAGACGGTGTTGGCGTGGTGAAGGGCCGTCACTGGAGATCGCGTGGGCAACCTCTCTGCCAGGCTTGGCTCTGCTTACCAGCTGCTGAGCTCCCCCAAGTCTGCGCACTCCAAGGACACCGTTTGGAAAACACACTTAAACCCAGCAGTCGGGGCCGAGTAAACCTAGGAACCACCTTAAATAATAATGATAATATGCTATGTGATTCCCAACCAGTGTGACTTTCCTAAGTGATCGATCAACCCCGCTTCTCATTTCCGTGTCGCCTGGCCCAGCTACATCCCTGCGGATTGGAGGGCACCAAGGAGCAGTGCCCTGCGAGCGGGGACTGTGCGCACAGGACGCGCTCCTCTTACCGCAGCTGCCCGGCGTCTGCCGGGGGAGACAGTGCAGAGCTGCGAACACACACCTGCAAAGGCGGCAGCGGCGGCAGGTCCAGGCTCCGTGTTTCAGGGCGCCGCGTTCCCTGAGTGGACAGAGAGGGGGCAGCAGCGGGGTGGGCGCGCATGCGCTACCCGCGCCCCCCACGCCCCGCCCTTCGTGTCCGCCCCCTCCACGCCCCGCCCTTCGTGTCCGCGCCCCTCCAACCCCGCCCCTCCACGCCCCGCTCCGCCCCTCCACGCCCCGCCCCGCCCCTGTACGCCCCTCCACGCCCCGCCCTTTGTGTCCACACCCCTCCACGCCCCGCCCCGCCCGGCCCCCAGACAGAGAGGCAGCATCAGCGGGGTCGGCGCGCATGCGCTACCCGCGCCCCTCCACGCCACGCCCTTCGTGTCCACGCCCTCCAAGCCCTGCCCCGCAACTCCACGCCCCTCCACGCCACGCCCCGCCCGGCCCACAGACAGAAAGGCAGCACCAGCGGAGTGGCGCGCATGCGCTACCCGTGCCCCTCCACGCCCCGCCCTTTGTGCCCGCGCCCCTCCACGCCCCACCCCGCCCCTCCACGCCCCGCCCGGCCCCCAGCCCTTCGTGTTCGCGCCCCTCCACGCCCCGCCCTTCGTGTCCGCGCCCCTCAACGCCCCGCCCCTGCAGGCCCCTCCACGCCCCGCCCCGCCCGGCCCCCGGACAGAGAGGCGGCATCAGCGGGGTCGGCGCGCATGCGCTATCTGCGCCCCTCCACGCCCCGCCCTTTGTGCCCGCGCCCCTCCACGCCCCGCCCCGCCCCCAGCCCTTCGTGTCCGCGCCCCTCCACGCCCCGCCCTTCGTGTCCGCGCCCCTCCACGCCCCGCCTTTCGTGTCCGCGCCCCTCCACGCCCCGCCCCGCCCCTGCAGGCCCCTCCACGCCCCGCCCCGCCCGGCCCCCGGACAGAGAGGCGGCATCAGCGGGGTGGGCGCGCATGCGCTACCCGCGCCCCTCCAAGCCCCGCCCTTTGTGTCCGCACCCCTCCACGCCCCCAACCCCTACTCCGCGCCCTCCGTCCACGCCCGCTCCCCTCCACGCCCCGCCCCGCCCCGCCCCTCCACGCCCCGCCCCGCCCGGCCCCCAGACAGAGAGGCGGCAGCAGCGGGGTCGGAGCGCATGCGCTGTCCGCGCCCCGCCAAGCCCCGCCCTTCGTGTCCGCGCCCCTCCAACCCACGCCCCTCCACGCCCCTCCACGCCCCCAACCCCTACCCGGCGCCCACCGCCCCGCTCCCCTCCGCAAGGTCAAGCCCCGCTGCGCCCCCCGCCCAACGCTCAGCCCGCTCCCGCAGGCACACACCTCTGCCTCGGGTCGTGCTCGCAGTAACGGCCGGCGCGGTGGGCGGGGCCTACGCAGCAGGTGCCCAGGGCGCAGGTGCCGCCCTTCCTGCAGCCGCGCAGCGGCGGGGGCGCGCCTGCTGGGGGGATACCTGGGTGCTGGCGTCCGCTGCCTCCTGGCCCTTCGCGGTGACGCCCCCGAGAGCGCCTCATGAGCCTGCCCCGAGAGGCAGGAAGCTTCACCTCCAGGCCCATGTGTGTTTGCTCAGGTAAACCCTGCTTGTCAACTTAAGGATTCAAAACGAACTGCCAGGGGTCCTGGAGGGTCAGGAACCGGCTCGGGACCGAAGGAGAAACCCTGGCCCCAGCAAGGAGCATTTTCCGTCTTCCTTCCTTTCGTATGTTAAAGTCAGGCTGTGACTTCCTGGACAGTGATTAAAACCAGGCCTTCAGGGCGGGGACCGCCCACAGCTTTTGACGACAACAGAAACCCCTCCCAACCCCTTGTCCCCCCCAGAGGGACATCATCATTCCCTGCCCCCCCCCCCAACCAGAGACCTGGGGTCTGGAGCCGGAGGTAGCTTCTGCATGGCTCCATCCATTTATGCCCAGCTGCTATGAGCACACTGCCTTGACTGAGCTCAGCCCAGGGGCCACAGCTCTAGGCTCTTCCCATGCAACTTCAGCAGGAGCCACAGGTGGGCCCCAGCTCACAGGGATTTGCAACTCACCTGAGCTTCCAGCCCACATCCCTGGCGCTAAGAAGGAACAACATTTCTCAGGATGGGCCATCCTAGAATCTCACCTTCCTACTCCCTTCTGACCCCCAGTGTCCACTTTATCATAGAACCTCGGCTCTGCCTCTTGGAAGGGGTCCCTTTCCTTCATACCCAAGCAGACCCTACAGTCTGCAAGGTGCACCTATCCCCACCTCTCTCGCACTGTGCCTTACTCTGTGCAAACAGCCAGGCACCTAAAGCACCCAATGTGAATCCCGCATGTCTCCCCCAATTCCTGCGGTCTTTCTTTGGACAGAACAGAGCCCACCATCCTGGCCCCTCACACCACTCTGCCTACCGTCCAGACCCCACACCTTCTCACCGAGAGACAGGGAATGGTCCCATGCCTCTGGACTGCCTCACCCTGGTTCCCTGGCCTTGTAACATTTGCTCTTCAAAGGCCTGTATCACACAGGAACCTGTTGCGGAGAAACACCTGCTGTCATGGCCACAGTTGGAAGCTATAACATCAGTGTCCAACCTCAAGTTTAGCAACAATGTGCTGGGAGGTCTCAGCCAGAAACGCTTCATGCAGAAATACCTGGATATAGACATACTGCTTCTCCTTTTCTTCCAATAAGAACGGTGCTGACCTCAACAGCTGTGCTTGAGATCCAGAAATAAGTATGTCTGAATGTTTTGACGGGGCAGGCAGGGTATGCTGTGTCAGCTGGGTATGATTCACCAACCCTTTCTCAGAGCCATGGAGACCCCTGCCCAGCATCAGGAGAATGTGATGACTCAGAAGGGACAGTAGTGACTGCAAGCCAGGCTGCACATTACAATCCCCCAAGGATGGTTCTCATAAATTGCTCATTTAGAAATGATCATTTTTAATTGTTTTTTAAAAATAACTATTTTTCTTATTAATTAAACTAATATTCACATTTGTACCAACCCCCAATCCTGGAGATGACCACACTTTTCCCAACTCCCCTTCTATGCTATCCTGGGTGGGTGCACAGGCGTCACCCTTTGTAAGGCAGAAACTTCCAGGAAGACTTTCATTTGCATGAAGAACCTCTCCACCTCATGGAGCTGTGCCTGCCTCTCACTGCACTGCTTGGCCTCTTGTTTTAAGACCTCCACCTCTCCCTTGAGGATGGAGCACCTCTCCTTCAACTGGAGGATCTCAGACAATGTCTCCATAGTTCTCCAGGCCTGGGTCTCCCCAATGCCCTCCCATCCCCCCTTCTCCTTTCCTGCCCTGAGTTTTAATACAAAGTCTTCAAACCACTGGACTATTTCATCTCCCACGGCATGGTGCCATTTTCTTCTTCTGAGGAGAACTCCCCCCAAAATGAATAATGCACAGATAGCAGGCCACATGGACATCAAGCTGAAGTAAATCCAAGGTGAGAAAGGACTCCAATGTCCCCTTGTCTGCATAGTGGAAAGGCACCCATTCAGAGGAATTTGGGTTAGGCTGGTGTCCCTGTGTCTCTGTAGCGCAGTGATAGGTTGGAATGGAGGAATCACAGTTTGAAGACTCCCAGGTTTCCATGGATCCAGTGGACACATCGGTGCAAGGCTGAGCAGGTTTGGAGGTCTCATAATGAGAGACCAAGTGGCAAGCCCATTGTTTGGGTGCTCTATGCTCTGGGGGAAAGGAAGAATCCAAATCCAAGGTCGCATGGTGAACTCACTGTCTAGTTGCCGGCTTGGCCTAGCACAGAGCTGCACTGTTGGTCTCCAGGTCCAAGGGTACATGGTGAGCCCACTCGCAAGGGGTCTGCTTGGCCTAGCGCAGAGCTGAGTTGTTGGTCTTAATATCCAAGGGCACAAGGTGAGCCTGCTTACGAGGCACCAGCTTGGCCTATCAGATAGCTTGGTAGTTGCTCTCCAGGTCCAAGGGCACATGGTGAGCCTACTGCCCAGTTGCCTGCTTGGCCAGGCAAAGAGCCGAGTTGTTGGTCTTGAGGTCCAAGGGCACATGGTGTGACTGCTGTCCAGGTGCCTACTTGGCTTGGTGTAGAGCTGCATTGTTGGTCTCCAGGTCCAAGGGCACATGGTGAGCCCGCTATCAAGGTATCTGCTTGGCCTAGCCCAGGGCTCTGTTATTGGTTGCCAGGTCCAAGGGCACATGTTAACCCTGTTGTCCAGGTTCCTGTTTGGCCTAATTGCGAGCTGTGTTGTTGATCTCCGGGCCCAAAGGCACCTGGTGCCCCTGCTGTCCACGTTCCTGCTTGGGCTAGTGCAGAGCTGCATTGTTGTTCTCCAGCTCCAAGAGCATATGGTGAGCCTACTGTCCAGGTGCCTGCTTGGCCTAATAGAGAGCTGATTTCTTGGTCTCCAGATCCAAGGGCACGCGGTGAGCCTGCTATCAATGTTTCTGCTTGGCCCAGGATAGAGCTGAGTTGTTGGTTTCCGGGTCCAAGGGAGCATGATGAGCCCATTCTCTAGCCGTCTGCTTGGCCAAGTGTAAAGCTGAGTTGTTGTTATTGGCATCGAAGGACACATGTTGAGCCTGCTGTCTAGGTACACTCCTGGCCTAGTACAGAGCTGTGTTTTGGGTCTCCAGGTCCAAGGGTACATGGTGATCCCACTGTCAAGTTGTCTGCTTGGCCTAGCCCAGGGCTCCTTTCTTGGTCTCCAGGTCCAAGGGGACATGGTGAGCCTGCTGTTCAGGTGCCTGCTAGGCCCAGGATAGAGCTGAGGTGTTGGTTTCCAGATCCAAGGGCACGTGATAAGCCCACTCTCCAGGGGCCTGCCTGTCCTAGTAGAGAGCTGAGTTTTTGGACTCCAGTTCCAAGGGCACATGGTGATGGTGTTATTCAGGTGAATCCTTTTCCCAAATACTGAGCTGGGATGCAGGACTCATGGTTTCTTGACCCTTGGCAAGCCTGGTATTCTCTGGACTTACTTGCCTTGTGCTACACTGGAGTGGCCTGTTTGTGGTAGGACTTCTTGTCCACCCAGTGTCTGTGTGACTCATCTGCCCAGTAGTGTCAAATTGGTTCAGAAGACTCCCAGTCTTTCGGTTCCTGGTTGGTGCTCTCTTACGGGGACTGACTTTCTGCTTGTTATACTTTGTTGGAGGGTTTGTGGTCTGTGGGCTCCTGGTCAGCCAGGTGTCTGGGGGGTTACTTTGTCTACTGCTGAGCTGGTTCAGCCAGCTTGTGGTCTCAGGACTTGTGGTCCAAGGACTTGCACTGTGTCCAATGATGTGGTGATTCCTTCCCCCAGTACTTACTTGTTTTGTAAAAGTCCCGCTCTCCCTGGTGTCTGTAGGCGTTCTAAACATTGTCGACATCAGGGACGTATGGACGTTCAATTCATTCATGGTCCCTGTGCTGAGGTGGTTTGGAGGGCTCCAGAGTAGTAATGTGCCCAGTGCTCCCTCAGGATGTGGACTCAGCTTTCCTGTGCTGAGCCCTGTTGGGAACCCAGAGGTGTGGGAACCAGCTGGCTGAGAATCCATGGTGACCTGATTTCCAGTGTCCCACTCCCATGTGCCAAATGAGATGTGTTCCTGAGCAGCTGGGCCATCCTCATAGTGGGAAGAGGGTTCAGGAGTCGCCAGATGAAGGTTTGAGGACCTCAGGACCACACAGGGGTGCAAAGGTAGGTGCAAACATGAAGGTGGACTGCAGAGTATTGGTGAACGGCCCAGGGCAGGCAGTGGGCAGAGGGCTTGCCATGGGCAGGGCAGAAAAAGGTCAGAGAATGCTAGGAATAGCAGGAAGAGCTGTAGCTGAAGCGCCATCTCTCTCCTCTGTGCAGCCGTGGCTGTTGCCGAGCTTTTAAAACAGCTCTGGGGCATGAGAATGCCTTCTTGTGATGTCACCACCATGCCCTGGCCAATCACCAGGGCGCTGTCACGTTGGCTTCCTTCGGGTGGCCAATCACCATGCAGTTTGGCTGGCCAATGACTGATGGCTATCTCAGTGACCTTCCTGACATCATTGCCTAGAAACCTTGTTTTAAAGGAAAATAGATAAGCTTTCCTTCAAGATGAAAAATTCCTATTTGGGATGAATTCATAGTGAAGGACATGGTGAGGCTGAAAGACCCAACTAGTAGAAAGCTAAATGTGTCACACAGAGTCACCTTTCCCTAAAACGCTGACACCGATGTTAGTGAAGACATGGGACATTAGACCCCAAGACACATCACTGCTGTTGGGTAAGGGGGACAACATGGCACTAGGGAAATCCTACTGTCAAGTAACCCATCAAAGCTGAAATAGAATTTTAGAGAATGGTAGGCGTTATGTTTGGTACATCTTCTCACAATACACCTAAACCTCGAAAAGATGAAGGCGTATCACAATTCATTACCTGCTTGTCAAAACAGCATTCAGCTCTCCTAGAAAGGGACAACAAATTCCAGCCTATCACCAGGTTCACAGTCCTCGTGTCCTGCGTCCAATCAGAAAGTTATGGGGGGAACTCCTCCCTCAAATCCAACTACATACTTATCAAATCATTCAGAACACCCAAGAAATGAGTCAGAGATCTGAGAAAACAGATGCTACCAGTCTACAAGTAGAAAAGTGACCACCATTTAGAAGGTAGGAGGTGTGGAGACGTGAATCTGGTGTGACATAGCTGAGGATACAGGGGAGGAGAGGGGGCTTGCTTGAGGAGAGTACTGCAAAGTAGTATAAGCATTGGTTTGCAAAATCAGAACTTTTGAAAGTCTGGATAAAGAAAATGAGGTATAAACATACAATCAAATATTACTCAGCCACCAAAAAGAATGGCATCTTGCCCTTAGCAAAAATGTGGATAGGACTAGAGGGTATTATGCTAAGTGAAATAAATCAGCCAAAGGCAAATATCATATGATTTCTCTCATATGTGCAATTTAAGAAACAAGTGATGACAATAGAGGAAGGGAAGAGCAAATAAAATAAGATGAAAACACAGAGGGATGCAAAACATAAGAGACTCTTAAGTGTTGGGACCAAACTGAGGGTTGATGGTGGGGAGGTGGCTGGGACATGGGTTGATTGGTTGATGGGCATTAAGGATGGTATTTGATGGAATGAGCACTGGGTTTTCTATAAAACTGATGCATCCCTAAATTTAGCCTCAAACTAAAAAAAAAAAAAACAAAAATGCAATGTGTTCCTGAACCTTCCATATTTGTTCCCACCTGGCACACAGCAAGCTTCCACTGAGTACTTGTTGAAAGAGTGAGCTCAGATGGAGCTGTCTCCTCCCAGAGCAGATACATAGGGTCTGGAACTTAGGGGAGAGAAGAGGAAAGAGCAGAGAGGTGTTCCTGTTATGAGATGAACATGTCACGGGGATGAAAGGCACAGCATAGGGAATATGGTCAATGATATTTTAATTGTATCTCTGGTGATGGAGGTAACTACACTTGTAGTGAGTGTAGCATAAGGCAAATCTTATCCAATCACGATCATGTCCACCTGAAGGTAACATGATATTTCGTGTCAACTATGCTTCAAAAAAAAAAAAAAAAAAAATGAGTCCGAAAGTATATCTATAAAAGAGAACTGAGTTTGTCTGGGAGTGACAGGAACCCAAATGCAATCCAGCTGGAATTAGGCTCCCTCAGCCTGTCTAAGGGCTGAAGGTAACTCTGGTCTCTTGGGGACACTCCACTCTCCAGTTCTGCATAACTTACTTCCAATTCCCTTCTTTGCTGATTTCTGCTTCAGCTTCCTTTGCCAGCTTTTTCCTGTGCGCCCCTTCACTTGGTGTTCATGCTCTTCTCCTCAGGATCCTCATGTGGAGAACCATCTATCCCCTGACTTCAGACAGCACCTCTCTGGAGGACCTTGAGGATTCTTTTGTGGGTAAGTGTATAAAGTGCATTCCACGGATAGGATCAATAACTGGCTATGTGTGGATTTTAGTTTTGATCCATGAGTGTACAGCGTGGAAGAGCCTTGCCTCTGGAGCTATAATCACTAAAGGCTGACCTGTTTCTTGAGGATAAAGCTCATTCCCTGTTTCAATCTTATGTGCCTCTAATTCAGAAATATGTACCAGGGGTGACGTATCCTATCTCTGGGGTGTATTTATGAACTCTGTAATTCCTAGCTTTCCTACAAAGTTTGTTTTGTGCTCTCCCACAGTGGTGCTGCTGGACCACGATTGGGCTGCTAAGGCAAAGAAGCGTTTCTAACTTGTAGTATCAGAGACAGCAAGCTTTGAAGGGGTTGGGACGATGTGGTGATCTTTGTGTGACCTCACGAAGCACATGAAAACCCACGTTCTGAGTCTTGTGCATCTTCTTCCAGGTGGAATTTCTCCCGCATGTTGGCTTCCTGGACCAATTCCTGAGTCAGCTGCTGCCAAGGAGGAGGAGGACCAGGGTCTGCAGGTACTTCCAGGTGCTTCATTGGCATAGGGGAGTGGGGGTACCAGGGTGTGGCCTGCGACCCTGGGGTGTGCGGGCATAGTGTGGGACCTGGGGGTGCAGGCAGGGACTCCAGGCTAGGCAAGCAGGGAGGTGGTTTTTAGGCTGAAAGGTAGCCCTCATTCATTCACCTCTGGATGGATACCTGGGTTGTTTCCATACCTTGTCTATTGGGAGTCCTGCTACAAGAAGCGTAGAGGTGTTTTAGTTTCACACCGAGGGCACCCACGCTGTTGAGCTGACGCTGAATTGGGTACGACTGCCATCACAGGGCTCTCTGTGCAGAGGGTGGCTGGAGTGGAGATGGATCAGGAGCTGAGCTTTTCTGGGGTGCTCTGCACAGTGGGTAGCCTGGTCAAACAGCTGTAGTTGAGGTGGGTGTGTGCTGGAGTGTCCCAGTGCTCTCTGCAGGGAAGGCACTTTGGGATGGTAGCTATAGCAGAAGTGAATTCAGGATTGGGGGGGTTCTCTGTGCACAGGATCTCCTAGAAAGATGGCTGAAGCCAAGTGGGCGAAAGCTGGGGAGTCCTGGGGTCTTCAGCCCTACGAGAGCCTCGACAGCATTTGGGTTGGGTGGTCCTGGGCTGTCCACATAGGGAGCTACTTGGCAGGGCTCCTGGAGCTGAAGCAGTAGTGACCCAGGAAGTCCCGTAGCCCTCCTTGCAGGGGTGCCCTAGGAAGCCGAGTCGTGTAGGCCTGGAGTGTTCTGGGGTGCTGAGCACCTGTGTCCCCTCGGTGTGAGGTCTCGCGCTGTGTTGAATGCTGACCAGGGTGCCCCAGTGTGTGCCAGCTGGGTTTGCCTTGTAGGCACAGCTGGGTCTAGAGTGGGCTGGGGACCAAGGGCTCAGCAAGGTAGTACCCTGCCTGGGGTGCTCAGACCCTGCTTCTGTCCACGTTCTCAAGGTGGAGTGGAATGTGACCATGGTGTTTGCCAGGACCTTGGCAGAGAGAGACATCCAGCACTACCCCTCCCCATTTCGGGGAGCTTTTGCGGTGGATCTTTTACATTCTAGTTGCGCATTAAAATGCAGCTTCATTTCTGGGCCCCAGGCAGACAAATCAGCTTACGGGCCCCAGAACTAACTCTCCCCACCGCAGTTGGCAGGCTGCTAGGCTGGGGTCCTCTGCTACGATGTCTCTGTTTCTCTCCTGTTGTGCAGAAGCTGTTCCGACTGCCCTCAGTTGTTCTTTGGGGGGATCTGCTCTACACATAGGTGGAGATTGGTGTATCTGGAGAAGGTGAGCTCTCCCGGCTGCTGGTCTTCCTCTTGTCTTTAGCCTTGTCATCCTTGGCTCACTCAGGAGAAAATACCCCAAATGATAAAAGGCTGCCCAGGCGGTGTGTAGCCAAGACATCAGGCTGAAGCCAGCCCAGGCCAGAGGCCTGCAGGCCATGGAAGCACCAGCATCTGGGCACAGTGACCCAATATGGGTACGGCACTCTGGATGGCGGCAAGCTCCGCCAGGTCTTGGCATCCAGCCCTGAATCACTGACATTAGGGAGTAAGACCCCAAGAGAGGGAACGGCATTTCCCTTCACAGACACCCCACACCTGGATCCTCTACCGGAGTGGGGGATTTGCGCCTGGGTAGTAGCCTAAAATTTCCCACGTCTGGGTACAGATGCCCTACTTTTCTGGTTTGGGTGGTTCTTTGTGCTCCGTGGCCTGATCTTCCAAGCGTCTTCCAGAGTCACTGCCTGTGTTGGGGTGGGAGGGTCCATGCGGCCACTTCTTCCCTGTTTGGCGATGGGGACACCACTTGGGAGCCAAGTACGTGGTCACGGTGCGTTTCCAGGAGGCAGGGGGAGGTTTCTGCGTCCCGTGCACGGTGTGCATCCTCCGGGCTCACATTCTCGGAAGGCAGTATGGGGTGCGGTGCTCGGGGCCTGGTGCACAAAGCTTGCAGCCAGCTCGTCTGGACCAGGCAGCGATGCTGAGTGGACAGGCAGAAGCGGCCTCTGGGAGTAGCGAGGGAGAGCATGGGGCTGGGCACCCACGATGCGTGTGGGCGAGTGTCAGAGGGCGGGGAGTGGGCTGGGCAGGCGGCCTCCGCCTGGGGAGCGTCTGCAGGGGCGCAGGGGGGTCGGCGGCTCTCCGTGTGGGTCACGGTGTCCCGTTAACGAGCGTGGGCTCTGTTCTGCAAACATGGGTTGGAGCAGGGACGTGGGCCCGCATGCACGGCGCAGTGAGGGAGGCCGGGCTGCTCCTGGCTGCGTGTGTGCGTTCGGGCGCCCGGGGGACGGGCGGGGCGCAGAGGTGGAGTCCTCGCTCCCCCCGGAGCGCTGGGGTCCTGGCTTTGGTGACTGCTTGCACCAGGACCCCTAAGTCACCACCAGGCCCTGGCGGAGCAGGAGGCGATGTCCCCACCCCCCAATCCCTGGCCCGTCGCCAGGCAGCCTTCTTCACCTGTGGTCCCTGCCCGAAGAGCAGGCGGCTGTCCCTGCCCTCACCCACTGGCAGGAGCCCGGCAGTTGTCCTCTCCCCGCTTTCGCTGGCCAATCACCATTCGGCTGTCGCCACCCCGCTCTCCCTCACCAATCAGCAGGCAGCTTTCTCTGTCCGGCTCTTCCTTGCCAATCACCAGGCAGCTGTCCCTGAGACTCTCATCCTGGCCAATCAGCAGGGAGCTGTCCCCGCCCCTCTCACCCTGGCCAGTCACCAGGCGGCTGTCCCCGCCCCTTTCATCCTTGCCAATCACCAGGCAGCTGTCGCCGCCCCTCTCATCCTGTCCAATCAGCCCGCAGCTGTCCCGCGCCTCTCATCCTGGCCAATCAGCCCGCAGCTGTCCCCGCCCCTCTCAGCCTAGCCAATTACCAGGCAGCTATCCCCGCCCCCCTAACCATGGCCAGTCAGCAGGCAGCTGTCCCCGCCCCTCTCTCCCTTGCCAGTCACCAGGCACCTGGCCCCGCCCCTCTCATCCTGGCCCGTCTCTAGGGCAGCTGTCCCCGCCCCTCTCACCGTGGCCAATCAGCAGGCAGCTGTCCCCGCCCCTCTCACCCTGGCCAGTCACCAGGCTGCTGTCCCCGGCCCTCTCATGCTGGCCGGTCACCAGGCGGCTGTCCCTGCCTCTCCCTTCCTGGCCAATCAGCAGGGAGCTGTCCCCGTCCTTCTCATCCTGGCCAATCACCAGGCGGCTGTCCCCGCCCCTCCCATCCTGGCCAGTCATCAGGCAGCTGTCCCCGCCCCTCTCATCCTGACCAATCACCAGGCGGCTGTCCCAGCCACTGTCAACCTGGCCAGTTACCAGGCAGCTGTCCCCGCCCCTCCCATCCTGACCCCTCTCCAGGCAGCTGTCCCCGCCCCTCCCATCCTGACCAGTCACCAGGCAGCTGTCCCCGCCCCTCTCATCCTGGCCAATCAGCAGGCAGCTGTCCCTGCCCCTCTCACCCTGGCCAGTCACAGAGTAGCTGTCCCCACCCCTCTCACCCTTACCAGTCACCAGGCAGCTGGCCCCGCCCCTCTCATCCAGGCCAGTCACCAGGCAGCTGTCCCCGCCCCTCTCACCCTGGCCAATCACCAGGCACCTGTCCCCGCCCCTCTCATTCTGGCCAGTCACCACGCAGCTGTCTCCGCCCCTCCCATCCTGGCCAGTCACCACGCAGCTGTCCCCGCCCCTCTCATTCTGGCCATTCGCCAGGCAGCTTGCCCCGCCCCTCTCACCCTGGCCAGTCACCACGCAGCTGTCTCCGCCCCTCCCATCCTGGCCAGTCACCACGCAGCTGTCCCCGCCCCTCTCATTCTGGCCATTCGCCAGGCAGCTGGCCCCGCCCCTCTCCTCCTGTCCAATCAGCAGGCAGCAGGCCCCGCCCCTCTCACCCTGGGTTGCTGCTGGGGTCTCCGGGGCCCTGTAGCTGCAGCTCCCCGGGAACGTGCGGGAATCCACGGTGCACTGCTTGCAGGTCCTGGAGGTGACAGCGCCTGGGGCTGGGCCTCTGCTGTTGCTGGGGCGGTGGGTGGGGGCGGGGGTTAGGGTTCCTCCTTCACTGATGAACTTAAACGTCAGTGCGAGAACTCCGAGCACAGGAAGAGAAAAGGCAAGGGGCACAGTGGGCAGGTGTGCAAACCCACCCAGATCCTCCCAAACAGAGGCGCCTCTGAGTGGGGAGGGGCCTGCAGGTCTGCTGGCCTGGCCCGCAGGGTGGTTCCTGGAGACGTCAGCCATCGAGCTCAAGTCAGGAGCTTGCCCGGTGCAGAAAGAGGGGAAATGAACTCTCCGGCCTTAGGGCACAGTCGACCCTGTGATGCTGAAGCACCGGAGTCAAGGGCGAGGACAGTCACTGCCCGGGAAGCTGCTGTGCTGAAATCAAAACCAGGATGAGTTTCCCTGAGAGGCACGTTAAATAGACACGAGTGACATATCTCTAAAGAAGACTTCCAGACGACCAGCAGACACGTGGAAATATGCTGAATGTCACTCATCATCAGGGAAATCCGAATCCAAACCACAGGGAGCGGCGACCGCACACCTGTCAGAATGGCTGACATTAACAACACAGGAGGCAACAGGTGCTGGTGAGGATGCGGAGGAAAGGGCTCCTTCTGCACTGTGGGTGGGAACGCAAGCTGGTGCAGCCCCTCTGGAGAACAGCATGGAGGTTCCTCAAAAATGAAAATAGAGCTACCCAAATCCCAGGATCGCACTAGTAGGTGTTTATCCAAAGGATACAGTGATTCAAAGGGCACTTGCACCCCCTGAATGTATATAGCAGTGATGTCCACAATAGCTCAAATATGGGAAGAGCCCAGGTGTCCATTGACAGACGAATGGATAAAGAAGATCTGCTCTATATACACTTGGAGTACTACTCAGCCATCAAAAATGAAGACATCTTGCCATTTGCAACCAGGGGGATGGAACTAGAGGTTTTTATGCTAAGTGAAATAAGTCAATGAGAGAAAGACAATTATCATATGATTTCACTCATATATAGAAATTAAGAAACAAAAAAATTGAATATAGGTGAAGGGAGAGAAATGAATTGGAGGTAGAAAAACCATAAGAGAGTCTTAACTCTAGAAAGCAACTGAGGGTTGCTGGAGGGGAGGTGGGTGTGGGGATGCGGTAACTGGGTGATGGACATTAAGGAGGCAGGTGATGTAATGAGCGCTGGTGTTATATGCAACTGATGAATCAGTAAATTCTACCTCTAAAACTGAAAAAAAGGGGGTTAGTGAACAGGGTTAGAGTATAATACCCACAAACTTATGTTGTGAAACATAACTTTCTCTCTTAATTTATCACCTGGAAATACAGTTTAAAGGTCTCCAACGTCACTCCATAGCAGTTCCAAGCTCTGTCGTATCCAGACTGCATGTCAGGCCTGAGGACCCCTGGGCTCTATCCAGTTCTGCTCTGCCAGTCCCTGTCAATTGAGCATTTTCCTTTCTAGAAATGTGGAAAGCTTTGTGCACATAAAAGACCATTTCCAACTATTTTTTTGATTATATCTGCTGAAATGAGAAATGCTAAAACCTCAGTTAATCACCTCTCTTTTTCTCCAGAGACAAAGAAAATGGCAGTGTTAAGAAATCCAGCTCATTCTGTCTCAGCTGCAGTCTACCTGCACCCTCTGCCCACTGCACGATAACCCCAGGTTCGGTGTTTGCTTTTCCAGATGTGGAGAGAAAGGGACTAGAGTTTTCATTCAGGAGTTGACTCTCCTCCTACTGATGCTGCTGGTGCTGGATCTCCCGTGGGGTCCTGGCTGGCTCTGTTAGGGGACGTGTAGGTGAGGAATGAGGAGAGCCGGGGGGGCACCCTGGCTCTGGGAATGTGAGCTTCTGTCTTTGGGTCTCAGTGCTGTGAGATCCCTTCCCTCCAGAAGCAGGGCTCAGCAGGGGTCAGGTTTGGCAGTGGATCCCCCAGGATGTGAGCTGGCTGCCCTGCCCAGCAAGCTCTTCACCCCCACAGCTGCTAACAGCCACTTGAGCTTAGGCCTGCTGAAGCCTGAAAGGTCACAGAGTGTCCAAGAACTTTCCCACATGATCATGCAGTTGAAGAAACCTGGGATCCAAGATGGTGACAAGCAGGGAACGTTTAGCTTATGTAAAGCAGGCAGTAGAGTAGATAAAATAGCTGCCTGTTCATATTGCATACCACTACATTGAGTTGGATTGTTTCTTCCCATGTGACTTCCCTCAAGAGCAGAGCATTCACTAGTGCCTAAGGCCTACTGGACACTAAACAGATGGAGGGGATCCGTCCCTGGGCTCATGGAGGTAGCATTCTGAGAGAAAGAACGCAGTGCAGTGAAGCAATGTCGGTGACTCCTGGGACCAGTGTGTGAGCGCAGGGGATGGACAGAGGGGACTGGGCGATGGACTAGTTTGTAGAGGGAGGTGTTCTCTGAGGAGTTCCTGCGGCAACCCTAAGTGGCAAGGAGCATAGCGTATGGGAGCAGCACTCCAGCGGACATAGGTAGTGAAAGGTGGTGACGTGCAGACATGGGGGGCTAGAGGGTGCAGTCGACCGAGGAACATGTGTCCTGGAATCCACAGGAGGTCTGAGCAGGACCAGTGTGGGATACAGGGGATTGCAGAGTTTTCACTCAGTCCTCCACAGGGACATCAGCTAAATGGGCAGAGAAGAGCAACCCGGGCAGATGGGTGTTTACCGGAAGGGAGTCCAGGAGGGCCTTTTGGTTTGGGGCATGAGCGAGTAGGACAGTGGGGCCATTTATGAAGCTGAACTGGGGAGACCATTCCTGGATTTGTGTAGCATTGTCCCACAGGGTTTTCTTCCTTTTCACTGTGGGAAGCAAAGGTCTACTGAGGTTTCTACAAGTTGCAGCACAACCATAGTCCCTTGAGACTCACTGTGTGTTGTGACACCCTGAGAACCCTGTTTCAGGCGAGTCTACTTAGGGCATGGCTGCAGCTGCACCTGGAACAGCCCCTCCAGCTCACCACCCTGCAGTCAGGTCCTCCCACTGCTGCCAAACTGAGGGGTGCAGTATGAGCAAGTTTAAACCGTCTTCAGTTTTCCCCTGTGGAATTGAAATGCTGAATTTCAGAGTGTGGTTTCATGAGCTCACTTCTATTTCAGGAAACCCACACCTTGAAGGAAATGTTCAGGGTTAATTTTGGCAACAGAGTTTCCCAAAGAGATGTCTTAATTTGCCCTGAATGAATGGACTCCCCCATCTGTGGGGTCAGTCATGATGGACTGTAGAGAGAGCTGTTCTGGAAGAAGCAGAGATGGTTTGACATGCCTGATCCGTACTTTGGGGGGTTCAAGGATATTCTCTTCATCCTGTCTTATTGCGATGATCTGAAAAGTCACCCTACTCCAGCAGTTCTGTGTGATGTGGGTTCCCCAGTGCAAGAGGAGAGGCTCGCTTTGGCTAAACAGAGCAAGAGGTTGCCAGTCAGGAAGCAAGCACCTGGGGCTTGCAGCCCAGAGGAGGCTTGATCAGGGCTGGGAATGGTCCTGGGGGTAGGCCTGAAAGGAGAATACTTCATGAGACCCCTGGTCCTGTGTTCAGTGGTGAGTGGTCTGCTTCCCCTAGAGAGTGCCAGAGTGGATGTGAGAGGACCCCACAGCTGCCCCAGGCTGATGAAGAGAGAGGGAGAGACTAGCCTTTGGGCCTTCCGGGTGAGCTGACTACCAGGCTATGCTCCCTTTGTGACTCCACTGTGATGGCTTGGATGAGGGTAAAGGTCATTCCCAAGCTGGCATTTGCAAAAGTGAGTAGGGAGGGGAACTTGTGTCTCATTTCACACCAGGCTGCCCACCAGCTCGGGCTCACCTTTTCGATGAGGCCTGAGCTCCCTCAGCAGCTCCTGGGAGGACGATATCTAGGATGAGGACACTCGTAAGAGGGGCCACCTTGACTTGAGTTTTGAACAAGCCCAACAGCAATACCAGCCATCTCAGTAAGCCCATCCTTCTTCCACCAACATAAACAAAATTTCTCAAATGACGTCCATACACGGAACACACTTTTCCTAAAATCTCCCCCTCCCAAGTAGACTTTGGGTCCTTACAAAGGCCTCATCCATGCACAGAAATTAATTCAGCAAACAACATGTTTTTAGCTGTCATGTGCCCTCATCTCTGGCTTCTGGTAAGAATGACAGGAAGATGTGACATTCCCCACAGGTACACTGTAAACTCATGGCTATGTTTGGCCAGCCTTCAGTTTGCTTCTTCTGGTTTGAGCACATAACTGGGGCTTCCCATACTAGCCACACTCTTGTAGACCCAACACCTGCTCACACACCAGAATGAAGAAGATCCAGAGTCACATGACATAACACCTCAAATATGCAAGATGGATAATTAAGAACATTCACCATGCCAAAGTCCAGAAAAATGTCAACTTGAATATGTCACACAATCCAAAGATCGCCAAGATCAATGATGACCTAGATGTTGGGATTTCCAATGTGTTTGGAAGGAACCATTATAAAAATGCTTCAATAATCTATTGCAGTTGGGATTGAATCAAATGAAAGTAAGTCTCAGGACAGAAAGATATAAAAAGAACATAATTAACAATTAGAACTGAAACAAATATAACTAAAATTTTTGCAACGCAGTAAATTGGCTCAGTAGGACAATGTAGATGACAGAGTAAAGAGTCAGTACCTTGAAGGTAGAACAACAGAAAGTATCTCATATGAACAATGGAGAGAAAAAAAATCTACAAAAACAAAAATCTATTCATGTCACAAGAATCCCAGAATGAGAAAAAAAGAAAAGGAGGGATTAAAAAGTATTTCAAGGAAATGTAAAGGAAAAAAAAAAAAAGAATATTTCAAGAAAACATGGCTGATCATCTCCCAAATTTGACATAAAACATGAGCCTAAAATTGAAGAAAATGAACAAAACCCATAGGGAACCCCAAGACATCTGTCAAGACACATGATATAGACTAAATTTGATCCCCCATCCCACTCCCATGTTTCAGTTCTAACCCCTATGAAACTGGACCTGGCACCTTGGGAGGAACATAGGTTGAGTTAGGTCACAAGGTTAGGGCTCTCATGATGGGATTAGCATGCTTATGAGAAGAGACACAGAGAACTTTCACTCTCCATGCACATCTGCAAAGAAAGGTTATGTGAGCACAAATCCAGAAGGTGGCTATCGACAAAACTCCAGGAGGATAGGCTTCCTCAGAACCTGATCAAATTGGTGCCTTATGTTGGACTTCTATGCAGCAGAACTGTGAGAAAATGCATTACGGATGTTTAGCCATTTTCTAAACCTAGCATTTGGTGCATTTTTATACAAGACAAGAAAGGAGGACTCATAGGGTATAACACTGGACTTTATCAAGATTAAACCCTTCTGTTGTAGTAAAGATCTTGTTAGGAGGATGAAAAGACAAGCTATAGACTAGGTGAATATATTTGCAAACCACTTATCTGACAAAGAACTTCTATCTATAATATGTAAAAAAACAACACTCAACAGGGGGAGGAAAAAAAAAAATCCAAATAGCAAATGGGCAAAAGACATGAACAGACATTTCAGCAAAGAGAACATGCACATGGCAACTAAGCACAAGAAAAAACTGTACATTAGTTCCCATGAGGGAAATGTAAACGAAAAACTTGATTGAAATTCACTACTACCTACCTTTTAGGACAGCTCATTAATATAAAACACAGTAAAAACATCAAATGTAGGAAAGAGCCAGCTCTCCTACATTGCTGGTGGAAATGTACATGGAACAGCCACTCTGGTAAGACAGTTTGATAGGTTCTGCAAAAGCGAAACCTATATGTGACAACCCAGCACTCACTGTCCTGGACCTTTCTTCTAGAGAATGAAAATTTAAGATCCCACAAAACACTGTGCCCAAATATTCACTGTGGGTATATTTGTAGTCTCTAAAGACTGGAAACAAAGCAAAATACCCCTCAAAAGGGGAGCAGATGAACAAACTGTGGCATTTCCAACCCAGGGAGCACAACTCAGTGATAAAAAGTAATAAAGTTAGGATAACACAAAACGTGGATGGATTCCAGGTATATTATCCTGAGTGAAAACAAACAAACAAAAAAACATCATCACTGGTCACAGCTGTAGGAGTCCCCTCATGTAACAAAATGCCAACAAAATGGCAACACAAAATGCCAAAGTGTAAAACACAGGGGTGAATGGCATGGAAGGGATGGCTGGGGCAGGGGAGGGTAGCAAGAGGGAAATCTTCATGCTGATGGAGTAGTTCCTTACCTGGATTGTGCTGTTGAACATAGAAATGTCCATGACAAAGTGACAGACCTAGACATATCCATCATACTACTGTCATTTTCCTGGTGCGAATAGTGTCCTGTAGTGATGTAGGATGTTACCTTGGGGCAAAATGAGCCAGGAGTGCCTCTGCAGAGGGACTTTTCTGTACTATCTGAACCTTCCTGTGAATCACTAAATGTACCTAAATCCCTCCCTCCCTATAGTATGGCTCTACCTTTCAACACACCTCAGAATAGTTCCCTAAAGCTATCAGTCCCACCCTGGCTCCTTGAAGCTCCAAGCTTCCCCAGGACCCTAATGTGTGGGTGTTAAGCAGCAGCGTTGGAGGCAGGAGGAACCTGGTGATGGTCTGTGACTGGGCAGGTGCTGGGCTGTGATGTGCTGTACCCTAAGGGGCAGAGAAGGCCAGGTGTGGGACAGGACAGAGGCAGGACCTAGACTGCTCTCCTCCTGAACCTGCTGTTTTGAGTTTGGGAAGGAACTGACAGGACATGGACCTGGTTCACAGCCTGCTGTCCCTCCTCTGGACAGCATCTGTCCCCTGCTCTTGTAGATCCCCTCCCCAACCCTGCCTTCTCCTGCATCCTGCTCACACAGCCATCCCCCCAAAGTTGCCCACATTTTACAGATGAAGGAATGGAGGCTCAAGGGGTGAACTGCTCTGCTTCACACCTCCAAAGTGGGGTCCCAGCACCTCCAAGATCCTGCTGTGTCCAGAAACATGTGTCTGGTAAGTGGGGTCTGAGCAGGTGGCCACTAGAGGTTAGCAGCTCTGGGATCACAGTGTGATCCACTTCTCCCTCAAATCCAAGTGACCTGGACTCCACCAGACTCCCCACTGGCTCCTGAAAGCAGCAGCCCTCCTATAAGATCAGACACCATCCATCTTAGAGATACTAACCTCTCTCCTCCCAAGTCCCCCTCATTTTGACCTTCCCTAAGAGAGCTTTTTCATGGCTCTAATCAGTTCATGCCTAGGTGAAATGAGCACAGTGCCTTGAGCTCCCCCAAGGGTCCATGGCTCTAGTCTCTCTTACCTCCACTACAGTCATAGGCAGACCCCAGCTCATGAGCATCCACAAGGCACTTGAGCTCCCACATCCTGTGTTGAGGTTAAGGGATAATCTCTAGGGAGAAGACAAACCTGGAACCTTACTTTCCTCCTTCCTTCTGTCCAATGAATGGCAGAATCTCAGCTCTGCCTATTAGAGGTAGACACCTTCCTCCATATCCACAGACACCTGAGTATTCCATGCGCACCTGTTCCCACTTCTTCCTACCTGTCTCCTTCTCTTCTTTACTCTGTCCATCCACCCCTCCACATGGAGCAGCAAGTAGTAATCTGTGTCTCCCCCAACTTCTGCAGTGCTTCTGTGACTCAGAGCAGAAAGCCCACACTCCAGGCTCCTCACTCCAGTCTGTACGTACCTCACCCACAGGAAATCATCCAGAGGCAGGGAATGGTCCCCTGCTTCTGGCCTCCCTCCAGCCTGGTTCCCTCATCTTGTCACATTTACTCTTCAGAGATCCGCATCACACAGGGACATGCAGTCAGGAAATACTAGCTCTGGTGACCAGAGTTTGGAAACTTCATGCCAGGGTCCAAACTCCAATTTGCCAGAGCATGTGTGATGGGGCTAGGGACATAAATCATTTTTGCAGAAATACCTACATATGGACATTACAGCTTATTTTTTCCTTCCTTCGGAATGGGGATGACCTCAGCAGCTGACCTTGATTTCTACAAAACAGGATGTCTGAAAGTGTTGATGGGGATCGGAAGGTTGTGCTCAGGGTCAGCTCTGCATAATTCACTGACACTTTCTCAGAGCTGTGGAGGCCCCTGCCCACCAACTGGAGAATGTGATGACTTATAAGGCACAGTAGTGACGGTAACCCAGGCTGTACATCACAGTCACCCAGGGGTTGTTTCCTGGACTCATTATGAAATAATGGTTTTAAGTTATTTAGGCCTCTGAAAAATATTAAAACTCTCACTCCTGGAGATGACCAAACTTTTCCAAGCTCCACATTTATGTCATCTTGGATGGGAGGGTGCTGGGACATCAACACTTGGATGATGTTGCCTGGGAGGCAAAACTTCCAGCAAGTCCTTGATGTACCCAAAGAATCTCTCCACCTCATAGACCTGAGCCTGCTTCTCACCCCACTACTTGACTTGTTTTTCTAAGGTCTCCACTTCTTCTTCCAGGATGGAGCACCTCACCTTCATCTGGAGGACCTTTGCCAATGAGTCCTCTGTTCTCAGGGCCTGGGGTCTCTTCTACAAGCCCCTCCTGTCCCCCTACCTCATCTCCTGCTATGGGTTCTATTTCAAACTCTCCAAACTTTTGGTTTGACTCCGCTTTTTGGCTTGGTATCCTTTTCTCTCTCTCTCTCTCTCTCTCTTTTTTTTAAATATTTTATTTATTTATTTGAGAGACTGAGAGAGAGAGCACATTAAGGGGGGAGGGTCGGGAGAGTCAGAGAGAGAAGCAGACTCCCTGCCAAACAGGGAGCCCAATGTGGGACTCGATCCAGGGACTCCAGGATCATGACCTGAGCCGAAGGCAGTCGCTTAACCAACTGAGCCACCCAGGTGCCTGTTATCCTTTTCTCTTGAGGATAATTCTCAAAAAGATGAGGGCTACCCAGGTGACTAGCTACAAGGACTTTATGCTGAAGTGTATCCCTGGGCACTGGTGACTCACTTGTCCTGGGGTCGCCTTAGTTAAAGGGCTTCCAGTCAGTTTAGTGTTCTAGAGACTTCTTGGCCCAGTGTAGAGCTGAGTTGGAGGAGTCATGACCAGAGGGCTCCCAGCCAACCTGTGTTCTGGGGACCCAATTGTCCTGTGCTCTGTGGAGTTGGAGGGTTTTGGGTCAGAGTGCTCATGCTCAGCCTGATGTCTGAGAGACTCAGCCCAGTGCCAAGCTGAAACAGAAGGCTTGGGGTCCCAGATCTCCCAGTGGGCCTGGTGTTCTAGGGACTCATTTGCCAGCTGTCTCCTCAGTTAAAGGGTCCTCATTTGGTAGGAGTCCAGTCATCCTGTTTTCCAAGTGAGTCCTTTGCCCACTGCCAAGCTGAGTTGGAGAGTGTGAAGTTTCCTGTTTGGCCCAGTGTTTTGAGGACTCAATTGCCCTCTGCTTTCTTGGGCTGAAGAGCTCCCAGATAGAGGACTCCCCCTCAACCCAGTGTCCAGGGCACTCCTTTGCCCAGTGTGCCACTGGGTTGGTGGTGTCCTGGTCTCAGGGCATCTATTGGGGCTGGTGTTCTGGGGACTTTGTTGCCATTTTCTGTACAGCAGTATAAGACTCCCCTTCTTTGTGCCAGGTTCCAGGTGGCTCCTTTCCCTGGTGCTGAGTTGGGTTGGAGGGCTTTTGGACTTAAGGCTCCTGCTGGGCCTATTGTCCAGATAATACATTTTTCCACTGACAGGTCTGGTTGGAGGGGTTTTGGTCAGAGGGCTCAAAATCCTGTGTTTGAGAGCCTGATTGCCTTATGCTCTTCTGGGTTGGATAGCTTTTCTTCTGAGGGCTCCTTTGCAGTCTGCGGTCCAGGTGATTCATTTAGCCATGCCAGACTTTGTTGGAGAGCTCCTAGCTTAAGTGCTCCTGGTGTTCTGGGGACCTGATTACCCTGTGGTTGGCAGGGATGGTGTCCTCATGATCTCAGGGTGCTTCTGTTCAGCCTGGTGTCCAGGGGATTCTTGTGCCCAGTGCTTGGCTGTGTTGGAGGGCTCCTGTTCAGACGATTCTACCTCAGCCTGGTGTCAAGGGTCCTCATTTGGGCAGTGCAGAGCTCGGTTGGAGGTTTCATATTCTTGAGACTCCTAGGAGGCCTGATTTTCTGAGGATTCAGTTGTGCTGTTCTTTGTTGCATCGGTGCTCATGCACTTGGCCCAGGGTCTTGGTGATTCCTTTGCCTTGTACAAACCTGAGATGGAGGGCCCATGGTCCTAAGGCTCCTGGTCACCCTTCTGTGCAGATGACATATTTGCCTTGTGCCAAGCTTGGTCGGAGGCGGTTTGGTCAAAAGGCTCCTGGCAAGTCTGGTTTTCTGGGGATTTGACTGCCCTATGGATCTCCCACAATTAGACAACAAAAAGAAATAAAATGCAGCCAAACGAGGAAGAAGTAAAATTTTCACCGTTTGCAGATGACATGATACTTTATACAGAAAACCCTGACGATCCCAGCAAAAATCTACTAGAACTGATCAATGGATTCAGTAAAGTCCCAGGGTATAATATCAAGGTGCAGAACTCTCTTGCATTTGTGTACACTATAAATGATGCAGGAGAAAGAAAAAATAAGAAAACAATGCTGTTTGCCATTGCACTCAAAATAATAAGATACCTAAGAATAAACCTAACCAAAGAAGGAAAAGACCTGTACTCTGAAAACTACAAAATAGGGATGAAATAAATTGAAGATGACAGGAAGAAATGGAAAGATTTTCATGCTCATGGGTTGGAAGAACAGAATGTGAAAATGTCTATACTCCCCAAAGCAATCCACACATTTAATGCAATCCCTATCAAAATACCAACAGCACTTTTCACAGAGCTAGAACAAGCAATCCTAAAATTTGTATGGAACCAGAAAACATCCCTAATCGCCAAAGCAATACTGAAAAAAAAAAAAAAAAAGGAAATGGGAGGCAGCACGATTCCAATCTTCAAAATATATCAAAAGGTTTAGTAATCAAAATAGTATTGTAGTGTCATAAAAACAGACACAGAAGGGAGGGGCGGAGAAAGAGGGTGGAGGAGTAGGAGACCTGGATTTTGTCTGGTCCCAGAAATTCAGCTGGATAGGGATCAAACCATTCTGAACACCTACAAACTCTACAGGAGATCGAAGAAAAGAATAGCAGCAACTCTCTGAACAGAAAAGCAACCACTTTCTGGAAGGTAGGATGTGTGGAGAAGTGAATCTGAGGCAATATTTGGGAGGATAGATGGTGGGGGAGGGGGCCTCCATTGGCCGCTTCTGGCAAGTGATAGAGCCTGGGAGCACAAAATCGGAACTTTTAAAAGTCTGCTCCACTGAGGGACATAGCTCCAGTGGCTAAGAAGGGGATGGAACTCTCGCTGGGACAGTAGGGTCTCAGGACCCTCGGGGTCACAGAAAGACCGGGGGTGCCTGAGTGCAGCAGAGCTCCCAGGTATCGGAGCGGGGAAGCCAGCTGCAGAGATGGAGCCGAGGATTGGGCTCTCAGCTCGGGGTTGCCACGAACCGTGATCCGCGGCACAGTTGGGCCACTGCTCCTCCAGCAGGGACACACAAGCGGCAGATCCGGGGAGACTCCCCTTTCTCCCCCGGGAGGAGTGGCGCGGGAGCGCACCGCAGGGATCTGCGGAGTTTGGAGACTCCACATGGGGTCGGGTGCCAGAGAAATGCTCGATCACAGGCCGGGTGAGCACAGTGTGCACCCGGACCGGGGAGAAGGGAGTGATTGACCGCTTTTCTCTGGGGGCTCACTGAGGAGTGGGGCCCGGAGTTCTCGGCTCCTATGGGGCAGAGATTGGGAGGCCACCATTTTCACTCTCATCCTCCCAGGCTCTACGGGAAGCTTGCAGGAAACAAATGCTACCAGAGAGCAAACTCGAGCAGATTACTTATCCCAGATTGGCAAGGGTGGGGCACTTCCACCACCAGCAAAGATATTTGGGAACCATGGCAACAGGCCCCTCCCCCAGAAGATCAGCAAGAGCAGCCAGCAAAACCAAGTTTACCAATCAATGAGAACGGCAGAACTCCAGCGCTAGGGGAATACTGCAGATAGAATTCATGACTTTTTTACTATGATTCTTTAGCCTTTCAAAGTTAATTTTTTTAACTGTCTTTTTTAAAAATTTTTCTTTTTCCTTTTTTCAAACAACATCCTTTCAATCCCTTTTTTAAAACAAATATTTTTTATTTTTCATTTTTAGAGTCATATTCTATCCCTTCAGAGTAGTTACCCTTATTTTTAGTATATATATAAGTTGTTCGCTCTTTAAAATTTTGAGATACAGTTTCTTCTAACAGACCAAAATATACCCTAAATCTCTAGTGTATGGCTTTGTTCTAGTCTCCTGCCTGATCACATTCTCCCCTCCCCCTTTTTTTTAAATCCTCTTCTTTCTTTTTTCAACCAACTTCTTCTCTTATCAATTCCTCTTATAAAATCTTTTATAATTTTCATCTTTACACTCATACCCCATCCCTTCACAGTATTAATCCTTATTTTTATACATATATAAGTTTTTCTTTCATTAAAATTTTGGGAGGCACTTTCTTCTAACAGAGCAAAACACTCCCAAAATGTAATGTGTGGCACTGATCTATGCACCATCCTGATCATATTTGATCATATTCTGTTTTTGTTTTCGTTTGTTTTTATCTTTTTCTTTTTCTTTTTTTTTCCCCTTCCCTTTCTTTTCCCCTGGTTTCAGGTCTTTTCTGATCTGTTTATTTTATATTTTCTGGGGACATTGTTACCCCGTTAGCATTTTTTTCTCTCATTCATCTATTCTCCTCTGGACAAAATGAAAAGGTGGGAAAAATCACCTCAACAGAAAGAACAAGAGACAGTGCTGACTGCCAGGGACCTAATCAATATGGACATTAGTATGACATCAGAACTAGAGTTCAGAATGATGATTTTCAAGATATTAGCTGTGCTTGAAAAAAACATGGAAGATAGAGAAACCCATTCTGGAGAAATAAAAGAACTAAAATCGAACCAAGTCGAAATCAAAAAGGCTCTTAATGAGGTGATCAAAAATGGAGGCTCTAACTGCTAGGATAAATGAGGCAGATGAGAGAATTCGTGATATAGAAGAACAAATGATGGAAAATAAAGAAGTGAGAAAAGATAAACAACTACAGGATCACGAGGGCAGAATTCGAGAGATAAGTGATACCATAAGACGAAACAACATTAGAATAATTGGGATCCCAGAAGAAAAAGAAAGAGAGAGAGGGGCAAATTAGAGCAGAGAACTTCCCTAATTTGGGGAAGGAAAAAGGCATCAAAATCCAGGAGGCACACAGAACCCCTCTCAAAATCAATAAAAATAGGGTCAACACCCCGACATCTAATAGAAAAACTTAGGAGTCTCAGAGACAAAGAGAAAATCCTGAAAGCAGCTCGGGACAAGAGATCTGTAACCTACAATGGTTGAAACATTAGATTGGCAAGAGACCTATCCATAGAGACCTGGCAGGCCAGAAAAGGACAGGCATGATATATTCAGAGCACTAAATGAGAAAAATATGCAGCCAAGAATACTATATCCACCTAAGCTGCCATTGAAAATAGAGGAGAGGTAAAAAGCTTCCAGGACAAACAAAAACTAAAGGAATTAGCAAACACAAAACCAGCCCTACAAAAATATTGAAAGGGGTCCGAGAGAGCCTAAAAGCAACATAGACCAGAAAGGAACACAGACAATTACAGTAACAGTCACCTTACAGGCAATACAATGGCACTAAATCCCTATCTTTCAATAGTTACCCTGAATGTAAATGGGCTAAATGCCCCAATCAAAAGACACAGGCTATCAGATTGGATAAAAAAAAAACAAGACCCATCAATATGCTGTCTACAGGAGGCTTATTTTCGACGCAAACACCACCAGACAGAATGTGATGGGTGGAGAACCACTTGTCATGCTAGTGGACATGAGAAGAAAGGTGGAGTAGCCATCCTTATATCAGACATCCTAGATAGTAAACCAGAGTATAATAATGATAAAGAAGGACAGTATATCATAATAAAGGGGTCTAGGCCACAAAAAGATCTAACAATTTTAAATATTGATGCCCCTAACTTGGGAACACCCAAATATATAAACCAATTAATAACAAAACTAAAGAAAAACTTTGAAAATAATGCAATAATTGGAAGGGACTTTAACACCCCAGTCACAGCAATGCCCAGATCATCTAAGCAGACCACCAAGGAAACAGGTCTTTGTATGTCATACTGGACCAGATGGCCTTAACAGAAATGTTGAGAGCACTTCACCCTAAAACAATTAGTAGTAGTAGTAGTAGTAGTAGTAGTAGTAGTAGTAGTAGTAGTAGTAGTAGTAGTAGTAGTAGTAGTATTTCAGCTGCTTAGCTAGGTCAGACAGCTTTTGGTCTGAGGGCATGTGTTTCAAGGACTGGCACTGTGTCCAATGATGAGGCGAGTCCATCTCCCAGTACTTACTTGTTTCATAAAACTCCCTCTCTGCCAGGAGTCTGGAGTCATTGTACACATTTTGCACATCTGGTCAGATGGATATTCAATCATCCATGGTCCCTGTGCTGAGCTGGGTGGGAGGGCTCCAAAGTAGTAGGGTGCTCAGTGCACCATCAGGATGTGGACTCAGCTTTCCTGTGCTGAGCCGTGTTCTGAACCCAGAGGGGTGGGGCCCAGGTGGCGGAGAATCCTCGGTCCTCTGATTTCCAGTGTCCCGCTCCCATATGAGAAATGGGAATGTGCCCCTGAGTAGTCAGGCCATACTCACAGTGTGAAACTGGTCTAGGAGTTGCCAGGTGCATGGCAGGAGGTGTGGGCAGGTGGCTTGCCATGGGCAGGGACAGAGAAGTGGGCAGAGAATTTGAGGAATAGCAGGAAGAGCTGTGGCTAAGGGCCATTTCACTCCTTAGTGAAGCTTCAGTCTTTGTGAGGCTTTTATAACAGCCCTGGGGCATCACAATGCCTTCTTGTGATGTCACACCTATGTCCTGGCCAATCACCAGGACATTCTCAGGTTGTCCCCATTCGAGTGGCCAGTCACCAGGAAGCTCAGATTGCCAACGATCTATGGATTTCTCAGTGTCCCTGCTGACATCATTGTCTGGAAGCCATGTTTTAAAAGAAAGCAGATTAACTTTCCTTCAAGATGAAAAAATCATATTTGGGATGTATTCCTAGTGAAGTTCATGGTGAGGGAGAAAGGACTTCACCAGTAGAAAGCTAAATGTGTCACTCATTGTCACCATTCACTAAAACACAGACACCGATATTAATGAAGACATGGGCCATTAAGACCTCAGGAAACGTCACACTTCAGGGGTAAGTCGATAACATGGCAGTCGAGTAGATGCTACTCTCCCTTCTTCCATCAAAGCTTAAGTAAAAGTGTAGAAAATGGTAGATATTATGTTTGGTATATCTTCGCACAATAAACCTAAAACTAGAAAGGATAAAGCTTTGTCAGAAGTCATTACCTGCTTGACAAAACAACATTCAGCTCTCATAGAAGGGGGGGGTGACAAAATCCAGCCTGTCATGAAGTTCACAGTCTTCATGTCCAGAATCCAACGAGAAAGATCAAGCAGGAGGAGTTAAGATTTATCTCCTCCCTCGAATACAGCTACAGTGTTATCAGATCGTTCTGAACACCCAGGATATCAATCAAGTATCTGAGAAAACAAGTGCTGCAGGTCTACAAGTAGAAAAGTGACCACCATTTGGAAGGTAGGAGGTGTGGAGACGTGAATCTGGTGTGACATAGCTGAGGATACAGGGGAGGGGAGGGGGGCTTGAGGAAGATACAACAAAGTTTTATAAGCAGCAGAGCACAAAATGGTAACATTTATAAGTTTGCTCTTTTGGGGGTGTTCCTGGCTTAAAGGTGCTTAGTTGGGGAAGCCAGGTGGAATCCTGGGTGTGACAGAGTGGTCTCAGGATCCCTGGAGTCTCATGAAAATGGCAGGTGCCTGAGTGTGACAGAGTTCCCAGACTTCTAAAAGTTAAAAATAGAGCTATCTTACGACCCAGCTTTAGGAACGGGAACCCTGCCTGAGAACAGTGAGTCTAGCTGCCAGCTTTCTGCTTTGTATTGCCTTAAACTGCTAACCGATTCATGGTTGTGCGATTGCTTTCCTGACATAGGGTGGCAAAAGGCAGCAGCATGGGAGATCCTCCATGAGGGGAACCACACGAATCCATGCTGAAGATTTGGAGTTTTGGAACTCAGTCCCATGCCTGAGCTAAAAACGCTTGGACACAGGCAGGGTGAACATATGATTTTGACCATAACCGGGGAAACAGAGAGATGGATTACAAAGAATGAGAGTTGGACTTCTTCTTTGCTGATTTGGATGCCTTATATTTCTTTTTGTTGTCTGATTGCTGAGGCTAGGACTTCCTGTACTACGTTGAACAGCAGTGGTGAGAGTGGACATGCCTGCCGTGTTCTTGCACATAGGGGAAAATCTCTGTTTTTCCCTTTTGAGGGTGACATTTACCTTGGGTCTTTCCTATATGGCCTTTATGATGTTATGTTCCCCTCTCTCTACATGGTGGAGTTTTTTTTCATGAAACGATGCTGTATTTTGTGGAATGCTTTTTCTGCATCTATTGAGAGGGTCCTGTGGTTCTTGTCCTTTCTTTTTTATGTGGTGTTTCATATTGATTTGCAGAGGTTGAACCACCCTTGCAGCCCAGGAATAAATCCCACTTGGTCGTGGTAAATAATCCTTTAACTGTGTTGGATCCTATTGGCAGTATCTTGGTGAGAATATATGCATCCTTTTTCAACAGGGATACTGGTCTGTAATTGTCCTTTTAATGGTGGTCCTTGTCTGGTTTTCGGATCAAGGTAATGCTGGCCTCATAGAATGAGTCTGGTATTTTCCTTCCATTTCTATTTTTTGTGATAGTTTCAGAAATATAGGTATTAATTCTTCTTTAATTGTTTGGTAGAATTCCCCTAGGAAGCCATCTGGCCCTGGACACTCGTGTGTTGGGAGATTTTTGATTATTAATTGAATACTTTTTACTGGTTTGGGGTCTGTTCAGGTTTTCTATAACTTCCTGATTCAGTTTTGGTAGTTTATGTTTCTAGGAATGTATCCATTTCTTCCAGATTGCCCAATTTGTTGAGATAGAATTGGTCATATTTTCTTATATCTGTTTGCATTTATTGGGTGTTCGTTGTGAACTCTCCTCTTTCATTCAGGTGTTTACTTATTTGGGTCCTTTCCCTTTCCTTTTGATAAGTCTTACTTGAGCTTTAGCAATCTTATTAATTCTTTCAAAGAACCAGCTCCTAATTTCATTGATCTGATCTACTGTTTTTTTTTGTTTGTTTGTTTGTTTGTTTTGTTTTGTTTTAATTTCTTTATCATTGTTTTCTGCTCTAATCTTTATTATTTCTCATTTCCTGCTGGATTTAGACTTTATTTTTTTTTTCTCCACGTTCTCTAGGTGTAAGCTTAGGTTGTGCATTTGATCCTTTCCTTGTTTCTTGAGGGTGGCCTGTATTGCTATATACTTCCCTCAAAGCACTGTCATTGCTGCATCCCAATTATTCTCGACTGTCATGTTTTCATTTCCATTTTCTTCCATATTTCCATTTTCTCCCATTTATTTTTTAAAATTCTTTATGTGCATTTGACCCATTAATTCTGCAGTAGGACGTTTTTAACCTCCATGTGTTTGTGGTCCTTCTATTTTTTCTTGTGTTTGACTTCAAGATTCAGCACCTTGTTGTCTGAAAATATGCATGGCACGATCTCAAACTTTCTCAAGAAGTTGAAGCCTGACTTATGACCAAGTATGTAATCCATTCTGGAGAATGTTCCATGTGTACACAAGAAGAATGTAATTTCTGCTGCTTTAGGATGAAATGCTCTGAATATATCTATTAAGTGCAGCTGGTCCAGTGTGTCATTCAAAGCCCTTGTATCCTTGGTTATCTTCTGCTTAGATAATTCATCCTTTGCTATGAGTAGAATGTTAATGTCCACCACTATTATTGTATTATTATCAGTGAGATTCTTTAAGGTGATTATTAATTACTTTATACATTTGACTGCTCCTAAGTTATGGGCATCAATATTTACATTTGTTAGATCGTCTGGTTGGATGACCCTTTTATGATGATATATTGTCCTTCTACATATCTTTTAATCTTTGTTTTAAAATCTGTTTCTTCTGGCATAAGATTTCAGCTTTCTTTTGATGTCCATTAGCATGATAATTGGTTCTCACCCCCTCATTTTTAAATCTAGAGGTGTCTTTGTATCTAAAATGAATCTCTTATAGGCAGTATATTGATGAGTCTTTTTTTTTTTTTGGATAACATTTTTTTAATGCAATCTGACACCTTCTGTCTTTTGATTGGACCATTTTATTCATTTATATTTATAGTAATTATTGAAAAATATGAATTTAGTGCCATCGTGTTACTTGTAATGTTGATGTACCTATGGATTTTCTCTGTTCCTTTCTGGTCTTTGTTAGTTTCAGGATCTCTTTCTGGTCTATGTGTCCCCTTTAATATTTCTTGCAGAGCTGGGTTGGTGTACATGAATTCCTTTGATTTTGTTTATCTGAAAAACAGCCTAGCTGGATATAGTATTGTTGGCTGCATATTTTTCCAACATAGCACATTGAATATGTCAGTCCTTTCTGCCCTGCCAGGTCTCTGTGGACAGGTCTGCTACCAGCCTTATCTGTCAACCTTTGTAGTTTCAGAACATCTTGTCCCAAGCTGCTTTTAGGATTTTCTCTTTATCTTTGAAATTTGCAAGTTTCACTATAGTATGTTGTGGTGTTGACTTCTTTTTGTTGATTTTGAGGGGAGTTCTCTGTGCCTCTAGGCTCGAATGCCTGTTACTTTTCTTGCTTTAAGGAAGTTCTGAACTTTAATTTGTTTGAATAAACCTTCTGCCCCCTTTGCCTACTCCTCTTCTGGGACTCCTTCAATACAGATATTATTTCACTTATGGAGTTGCTGAGTTCACTATGTCTACCTTCATGATCTAATAGTTGTCTTTCCTATTTCAGTCGTGATAGTACGCATGTTCAGCTTCCTTATTTTCCATAACTTTGTCTTCTGTATCACTGATTTCCTCTTCTGTTTCATTCATCCTCATTTTTATGGCCTGCACATGAGACTGCATCTCAGTAATAGCATTTTTATTTTCGGCCTGACTAGATTTTAGAATTTTATGTCTACAGTCAGGGATTCTCTTGCGTCTTCTATGCTTTTTTCAAATCCAGCTAGTAGTTTTATAATCTTGGTTTGGAGTTCTAGTTCAGATATCTTATATCTGTATTGACTAAATCTGTGGCTACGAGTACTACCTCCTTCCTCTTGTGTTAAATTCCTCCATCTCCTCAAATTCACAACCTAAACTTATATCTAAAGGACATAGAAAAGGAACAGCACATAAAGCCTATAGCAAGCAGAAGAAGGGAAAGGTTTGGATCACAGATATATGGTATAGAGAAAAAGAAAACAAAATAGTAGAACAGATCAGTGAAACTAAGCTGGTTCTTTCAAAGAATTAATAAAACAGATAAACACCAAGGCAGAATTCTCAAAATGAAAGAGAAAGGAATCAAATAAGCAAAATCATGAATGAAAGAGGAGAGATCACAAACACCACCACAGAAACACAAACAATTTTAAGAGAATGTTATGAACATTTATATGCCAACAAACTGGTCAATCTGGAAGAAATGAATAAATCCTTAGAAACATGCGTACTGTCAAGACTGAATTAGGGAGAAAAAGGCAATTTGAACAGATCCAAAACCCACAAAGAAGTGGATTCAGTAATCAAAAATGTCCCAAAAAACAAAAGTCAAGGGCCAAATGGCTTCCTAGGGGAATTCTACCAGACCTTTATAGAATAAGTTAATACCTTATTCTTCTGAAACTGTTCCAAAAAGTAGACACGGAAGGAAAACTTCCAAATTCATTCTATGAGTGCAGCATTACCCTGACACCAAAACTAATAGACTAAACTAAAAAAAGAACAGGTCATTACCCCTGATGACTATGCATGCAGATATTCTCAATAAGATACTAGCAAATCAAACCCAACAGTCCATTAAAAGAATTATTCACCATGAGCAAGTGAGACTTATTCCTGGGCTGCAAGGGTGGTCAATATTTAGAAATCTATCGAAGTGATACAGCAAATTAATAAAAGAAAGGGTAAGAACCATATGATCCGTTCAGGAGGTGCAGAAAACAAAACAAAACAAAACAAAACATTTGAAAAAGTAGAGCATCCATTCTATGTAAAAGGCTTCAACAAAGTTGGGATAGATGGAACAAAAGTCAACACAGCAAAAGCCATATATAAAGACCCATGGCCAATATCATCCTCAGAATGGGAAAACTGAGAGCTTTTCCATTACAGTCAGGAATAAGACAGGGAAGTCCACTGTCACCAATATTATTTAACATGTTACTGGAGATCCTAGACTTAACAATCAGGCAACAAAAAGAAAATTACAAAACAAAATACAAAACATCCAAATTGGCAAGAAACATGTTCAACTTTCAGTATATGCAGATGACATGATAGTCTATGTATAAAACTTAAAAGACCCTACCATCAAATTTCTGGGCTGATAAATATATACAGCAGTGTTGCCGGATATAAAACCAATATACAGAAATCTGTTGCATTTCCAGTAATGAAGCAGCAGAAAAAGAAATCAAGGAATCAGTCTCATTTACAATAGCACCAAACCCAAGATACCTGGGAATAAACCTAACCAAAGAGGTAGAGATTTCTACACTGAAAACTATAGAACACTTAAAGAAATTGAAGAGGACAAAAAGAAATGGAAAACCACTCCATGCTAATGGATTAGAAGAATATTGTTAAACTGTCTATACTACCATGACCAATCTACACATTCACTGCAGTCCCTTTCAAAAACGAGCAGCATTTTTCACAGAACTAGAACAAGTAATCCTAAAATTTGTATATAACCACAAAAGACTCTGACATCCATAATCATTCTGAAAGAGAAAAACAAAACTGGAAGAATCACGTTTCCAGATTTTAAGCTCTATTACAAAGCTGTAGTCATTGAGATAGTATTGTACTGGTGCTTAAACAGACACATAGATCAAAGGAACAGAATAGAGAACCAAAAAATGGACTCTGGACCAATCTTCAACACATCGTGAAAAAAAAATCTGGTGGAAAAAGAAGACAGTCTCTTCCACAAATGATGTTGGGACAACTGGATTGCATGATGGCAGAAGGATGAAACTGGACCATTTTCCTAAACCATAAGCCCTAATTAATAAAACTGTTCTCTATTCAAACTAGGACGATTTTAATAGAACTTTCCTTTCCAGAAACAATAATAAAGGAAACAAGGTATTCTGTAAAATGGGGTCCTGAACAAGTCACAGTCAAAAATAAATGTATACTTAACTTCCACCTCCTCAAAACAGAGGCTACATTCTGTTGCACAGCCTTGGAAACAAGGTGAAGAACAGTCTGAAAGCAACTTTGGGCAGGGGGTTGCCACAACAAAGCTCAAGCAGTTGAACATGCTCACTTCTTAGAAGAATTTGGGGGAGCCTGACCAAAGGATCCAAATTCTGTTTTTAATAACTGATACAAAGGCAGAGGGGCTCCTCCCAAGTAGCAGTGCCACCAGGGGCTGGCCCAGCCCCACACTCACCTGTGTTATGCTCCCAAGCAAGCCCTGATGCTCCTGCTGCAGGGAGACCTTTTCTTTTTAGCGATTCTGTGTCCAGGGGCTCTCTGTGTGAATGAGGTGAGCACAGACTCCACATGGGTATTTGAAGGCTTGGAATCAAAGTATTTTTCAACATGGCGAGGCAGAGTCCATGTGTCAAACGGCCCGTCTCCAGTTTGTCCTAATTCCTCACCACACATTTGTAGACCTAGGACCAGAGACTTTTGCTACGTCCTCATAATCACCCCTAATGCCCATCCTAACTTATGATCCATATTCTGTGCCTGGAAACAGTCCCTGTATTTAACAATAACACCTACAACATAAAACAATTTACCGTGACAACTTATATGGTCACAAAACATTAATGATCTTCTGTAGACCAAGCAAATGTTTTTAACTATAATTGTCATGCATCAAATTCACAGCCAGAACCCCCAAGATCAAAAAAATATTTGCACAATTTCAATAATAACTTAAAATACACACAGACACACACGCACAAACACATACACACACAGTCACACACACTTCTTACAGAACCGTGCTTGCGGAAACCCCATTTGTTGAGTGCCACTGAGGGCATATTTTGCTAAACTGCTGCTCCAGGTATTTTTGTTTGGAAAATCTATCACAGTAGGGCACGGCTGTTTATCGGATGAGCAGAAAAGAAAGATATGTTTGTGGCAACCAGAAAGTTTTAAGGTCTTCCACGTTGTATGAAATGCACCTGAAGAAACGTTTACATGTTCACAGGATGCCATGTTGGAGCTGAAATGTGGTAACAAACCAGTTGCAAAAAGTGTACAGCAGCCATCTCTTGAGGTCAAACCTGGTACCCAGATATGCCAGAAAGCTTCAGGACACATAGCTTGTTGTCCTTGTCCCATATCGTCACATAATCTGATCATGTGTGCATTTCACAAGAGGCTCATATTGTTCTGCTAGTTTGGTATTGAGGATTTGCTCATACTCCTCCCGAATTTTCTCTTCTTAGTCTTTTAAGAGATGCTCACATATTATTCTGACTTGTCAGAGGGGAAAAGAGGGCTGGTCCTTCTTCATCCCTGAGTAACCTGGAGAACTAGGGGCTGTGAGTGCTGAGGAATGAGGCTGACTTTCCAAAGTACAAGCTTCACTCTGATTCAGAACAGCTTCTAAATGTCTCCAACTCTGATAAGGACTATATTCTTGTTTTATGTTCTGAAAAGTTTGTCCTAGTGATGGAAGGCATGGATTGTTGTGGGGCAGGTTGGGGTGCTGCAGAGTCGGTGGTGGGGTCTGCTCTGGAGAAGCGGTGGCGTCTCTGTGTCCGGGGGGCCTGACCTGGAGTGGGGCCAGGCAGAGGGGCGCAGCACCGCCACTTTGGGGAACCAGGACTCCACAGCCCGGCCTCGAACTCCATGGGCTGTTTCAATGTCGCCCCACACACCATGCCTCAGGGGCCAGGGACCAGGGGCAGATTTGGAGGTAACTGCAGCCCCACCTCTGGCTCCTCAGTGTAGCTCACAAGCCAGGCCAGCTCCAATCCCAAGGCATACGTTATTTGTAAAAACATAAATCAATAAGCTGCAATTTATTAAAATGAAAATCTTATGATCTCTGACAGGAAAAACTCAAAAATAAACAGCAAGCTCCAGACTCAGAAAATCTTGAAAAAAAGGATCTCTTTCCAAAGGATACATGTGAAAAACAATTGTGTTCTAAATATACAAAGAACACTTGAAATCAACAATGAAGAAAATAACTTAATTAAGAAAACAGACTGAGTCCTATATTAGACCCATCACTACAGAAGATAGATTGCAGGGGAGGAGCAAGATGGCGGAGGAGTAGGATATCTAAATTTTGTCTGGTCCTAGGAATTAAGCTAGGTAAGGATCAAACCATTCTGAACATCTACGAACTCAACAGGATATCGAAGAGAAGAATAGCAGCAACTCTCTGAACAGAAAAGCGACCACTTTCTGGAAGGTAGGACGTGCGGAGAAGTCAATCCGAGGTGATATTTGGGAAGACAGACGGTGGGGGAGGGGGCCTCCGTCAGCCGTTTCTGGCAAGTGATAGAGGAGCCGAGCACAAAATTGGAAGTTTGAGAAGTCGGCTCCGCTGAGGGACGTTGCTCAGTGGCTAAGCGGGGGGTGGAACCCTTGTGGGACAGTGTGGTCTCAAGACCCTCGGAGTCACAGAAAGACCAGGGGTGCCTGAGTGTGGCTGAGCTCCCAGGTAGCGGAGCGGGGAAGCTGGCTGCAGAGACAGAGCCGAGGAGTCAGCTCTCAGCTCAGGGTTGCCATAAACTGTGATCCGGGGCACAGTCAGGCCACTGTTCCTCCAGCAGGGACCCAACAAGTGGCAGATCTGGGGAGACTCACCTTCCTCCCCCAGGAGGAGTGGCGCAGGAGCCACCTCAGGAATCTGCTGGGTTCAGAGAATCCATACGGGATCGGGAAATGGGAGTGATTGACTGCTTTTTTCTGGGGGCTCACTGAGAAGCGGGGCCCCGAGTTCTTGGCTCCTCTGGGGTGGAGATTGGGAGGCTGCCATTTTCACTCTCTGCCTCCAAAGCTGTACAGAAAGCTTGCAGGGAACAAAAGCTACTGAGAGCAAACCCAAGCAGATTACTTAGCGCTGCCCCCAGCAAGGGCAGGGTAATTACTCCTTGGGAAAAGACATTTGAGAACCTCGGCAACAGGACCCTTCGCCAAAAGATCAGCAAGAACAGCCAGCTGAGGGGCACCTGGGTGGCTCAGTCATTAGGCGTCTGCCTTCGGCTCAGGTCATGATCCCAGGGTCCCGCATCAGGTTCCCTGATCCTCCGGAAGCCTGCTTCTCCCTCTCCCACTCCGCCTGCTTGTGTTCCCTCTCTCACTGTGTCTCTCTCTGTCAAATAAATAAATAAAATCTTAAAAAAAAAAATCAGCCAGCCATGACCAAGTTTACCAATCAATGAGAATGGCAGATCTCCAGCACTAGGGGAATACAGCACATGGATTTCATGGCTTTTTTTCCCATGATTCTTTGATCTTTCAAAGTGAATATTTTTAATTTTCTTTTTTTCTTTTGCTTTTTTTTTAATTTTTTTCTTTTTCCCTTTTTTAAACAACAACTTATCATTCCCTTTTAAAAAAAAAAATTCATTTAAGAGTCATATTCTATCCCTTCATAGTAGTTTAAAGTTATTTTTGGTATATGTATATATATATATGTTGTTCTCTCTAAAATTTTGGGTTACAGCTGCTTCTAACACACCAAAATATACCCTAAATCTCTAGTGTATGGCTTTGTTCTAGTCTCCTGCCTGATCACATTCTTGCCCTCTTTTTTTTTTATTCCTCTTCTTTCTTTTTTCAAACAACTTCTTATCAATTCTTTTATAATTTTCATCTTTCCAGTCATATTCCATCCCTTCTTCGTATTTAACCTTATTTTTGTACATATGTAAGTTTTTCTTTCTTTAAACTTTTGGGAGGCAGTTTCTCCTAACAGACCAAAATACACACACAAAATAGTGTGTGGCACTGATCTATGAACCAGCCTGATCATATTTGATCATATCCTGTTTTTTTTTTTTTTAATCTTTTTCTTTTTTTTTCTTTTTTTCTTTCCCTTTCTTTTCCCCCAGTTTCAGGTCTTTTCTGATTTGTTTAGTGTATATGTTTCTGGTGTCATTGTTACCCTCTTAGCATTTTGTTCTCTCATTCATCTATTGTGCTCTGCACAAAATGACAAGATGAAAAAAATCACCTACTGAATACGGACATTAGTACGATGTTGGACCTAGAGTTCAGAATCATGATTTTAAAGATACTAGCTGGGCTTGAAAAAAGCATGGGAGATATTAGAGAAACCGTTTCTGGAGAAATAAAAGAACTAAAATCTAACCAAGTTGAAATCAAAAAGGCTATTAATGAGGTGCAATCAAAAATGGAGCTCTAACTGCTAGGATAAATGAGGCAGAAGAAAAAATTAGTGAAAAATTAGTGATATAGAAGACCAAATGTTGGAAAATAAAGAAGCTGAGAAAAAGAGAGATAACCAACTACTGGATCACGAGGGCAGAATTCGAGAGATAAGTGATACCATAAGACAAAACAATATTAGAATAATTGGGATCCCAGAAGAAGAACAAAGAGGGAGAGGGGCAGAAGGTATATTGGAGCAAATTACAGCAGAGAACTTCCCTAATTTGGGGAAAGAAACAGGCATCAAAATCCAGGAGGCACAGAGAACCCCCTTCAAAATCAATAAAAATAGGTCCACACCCCGACATCTAATAGTAAAACTTATGAGTCTCAGAGACAAAGAGAAAATCCTGAAGGCAGCTCGGGACAAGAGGTCTGTAACCTACAATGGTAGAAATATTAGATTGGCAACAGACCTATCCACAGAGACCTGACAGGCCAGAAAGGACTGGCATGATATATTCAGAGCACTAAATGAGAAAAATATGCAGTCAAGAATACTATATCCAGCTAGGCTGTCATTGAAAATAGGAGAGATAAAAAGCTTCCAGGACAAAGAAAAACTAAAGGAATTTGCAAACGCAAAACCAGCCCTAAAGAAATCTTGAAAGGGGTCCTCTAAGCAAAGAGAGAGCCTAAAAGCAACATAGACCAGAAAGGAACACAGACAATATACGGTAACAGTCACCTTACAGGCAATACAATGGCACTAAATTCCTATCTTTCAATAGTTACCCTGAATGTAAATGGGCTAAATGCCCCAATCAAAAGACATAGGCTATCAGAGTGGATTAAAAAACAAGACCCATGGATATGCTGTCTGCAAGAGACTCATTTTAGACCCAAAGACACCCCGAGATCAAAAGTGAGGGGGTGGAAAGGAATTTCCAATGCTAATGGACACCAAAAGAAAGCTGGGGTGGCAATCCTTATATCAGACAAATTAGATTTTAAACCAAAGATTATAAGAGATGAGGAAGGACACTATATCCTACTTAATGGGTCTATCCAACAAGAAGATCTAACAATTGTAAATATCTATGCCTCTAACATGGGAGCAACTACTTCTATAAGGCAATTGATAACAAATAAAATCTTAAAAAATAAAGTCTTAAAAATTTTTTTTCTTCTTTGCACTAATTTTTAGGATAAAATGCTAAAAAGTTACAAAATGTAACCCTATATGTGTACCTAAAACAAGACACAATTTTAATACACACATTAAATATTTTGTGTTTGCTTCTAGAAAGGATGAGTACTTTCATTGTACCACAACTAATGTATATATGTAAGTGTATGTATATATATTTCTCACTTCAGTAACAAAGGTTTCAAAACAAACTACTCAATGAACAATGGATATTTCAAGTGGAGTTCCGAAAAGTTTTGTGTTTTTTTTGAAACTTCCAGGTGAGGGCAGAGTGATGCATGTCATTGTGCTGGTTTGTGATTTAATGTAGTTCTGACATTTTGTTTCCCAGATTCCCTCTCAATTAAGTTTGAAAGGGAGCAAAAACAGAAATTGCTTGTGCCTGCTAGATTGTTTTTGGCCCCTCTACCTCACTTTCTCTGTACAGAGGTGTAGCCCTCTCACTCAGACATTCACAATACAAAAAAGATCCAGGGGTACCAGGGCAGGGATGCAATTGATGTATGGAGGTTCTTGCATGCAATATTTGTTTATATCATTGTGCAAGAAAACAGGGATTGTGGATTTCAAATGGAAGTGTTTTCATGATTTAGAACTCATATTAATAGAAATTGAATGCTAGTTCTTAAATAACTCTTAATAAATGTTATTCTTACTAAATAATATTTAATGCATTGAATATATCAAATAAGTTACATAATGTATTAGTATATTAAAATACATAATAAAATATGATTTATTAAATACTAAAATACATTGGTTTATGTTTCTGTTTTATTGAGGTATAATTGATATAATTCTACTGTTCTTAGGTGTACTGCATAAAAATTTGATATATCTATATATTATAAAATAATTATCAAAATAAGTTTAGTTATCATCTGTCACCACACAGAGCTACAATTCATTTTGTTATGATGAGAACTACTAAAACCTACACTCTCAGCCACTTTCTTATATACAACAGACCATTGTTAACTACAGTCACCATGCTCTACATTACATCACAGGACTTACTTATTTTTAACTTATGTATCATATAACTAGAATTTTTACCTCTTGAACACCTGCACCCATTTTGCCTATATTTTTTATGAATTTTTGATAACTGCTTGTAACCTTGGAATTATAATTTTACTGTTTCATGAAATACAAAAGTTATATGGATAGATCCCATATAACGTGATAGTATTATAAAAGTCAATTTTTATAAGATCTTAGAATTTTTCATGGGAGGGAACAGTACATTTCTGGATGTATGTATTTATAAAACAAATACCTGTAAAACTTTTTTTTAATTTTCATTGGAGGTTTGGAAAAATCCACTTTCCACTCTTGATGGATAGAAACTTTGATTTTCTTTCTAAAGATATGACTAATGGATAATCTCTAAGCATTGAATATTGATATAGAAAACACATGCTTCAAGCATTTTTATTACTATCTTTAATGGAGAAAGTTACTTTGAGCATATTTTTCATTGCCTTCAGAACATCTTTATTCCTAAAACTGTAGATGATAGGGTTCAGTGTGGGTGTGAGGATGGTATAGAATATTGCCAAATATTTGTCCTGGCCCGGAGTGTGGTATGATTTGGGTCTCATGTATGTGAAAATAAATGGCCCATAGTACATTGTGACCACAATCATGTGGAAGGAACAGATAGAAAATGACTTTTTCCGTGCTTCTGATGATTTCATTTGAAGAACAGTAAGGAGAATTTGGACATAAGAAGCAAGGATTAGGGAGGAAGGGACAAGGAGAAAAATTAAGCCACTTACATAAACTCCTCGTTCATAGAGTGTTGTGTCCACACAGGACAACTTCAACATGGCAGGGACATCACAGAAAAAGTGATCAATGGCTCTTGGGCCACAGAAGGGAAACTGGAGTGAATAAGCTGTGTGGACTATGAAGTTGACGGTCCCAACAATCCAGGACCCTCTAGCCATGAGAATGCGGACATATTCATAAGAATGGGATAGTGCAGTGGGTGACAGATGGCTACATAGTGATCATAAGACATTGCCGCCAGGAGAAGGCACTCACCACCCAGGAGGGTGAGGGATAGAAATATCTGGAAGCCACAACCTGCGAATGAAATAGTTCTGCTGCCTGACAGAAAGTCAGTGACCATTTTGGGAACAATGTTGGAAATATGCAAGATGTCCATGAAAGACAGATGGCTGAGCAGGAAATACATTGGAGTATGGAGTCTTGAGTCCCTGAGGATAAGGAGGATCATGATGTGTTTTCTGTTATAGTCATAATAAAAATGATGAATATAAAGGAGATGAAAACTAGACTTGATTGAGAAGAAGAAAAGAGTCCTAAAAGAATGAAATCACTGGTGAAACTGTGATTCTCATGCCCCATCATGAACTCCACTCTTTTCCTAAAATAGAAAAAATAGAGCTAAAATGCAGTGGCGTAAATCTCAAACTCATTTACATTTAGAAGCATAATAAAATGAGAGTGATGCAGGTTTTGCAGTTCAAGTCAACAGACTCTCAACAAGCTTTGGAAGTGGGCTTGGTTTACTACATGGCCATTTATTTGTTTGAATCAACTGATGATAGTGGTCTATTGAGAAAGCTGTCAGCTCCATGTAGTCTTAATTCCGTATTCTTAAATGCAGTTCAATCTTTTGTCAAAGGTCACTTTTTAAATGAGACCTACCCTGAACAGTGTACTTAAAATCTCAGTAACCCCCGACTTGCCTATTTCTCCTTACTGTGCTGTCCTTTGATGCATTTTGCAAATCACTTTTCATCTTTTACATATTCAATAAACTTATGAACTACATTTATTTTTTATGGTAATTCTAACTCATCAGAACTTAAACTTCCCAATGTGAAATCGTTGTTTTGCCCTCTGTATAAACTGAATGGCTACACAATGCCTGGTATATAGTAGTTCCTCAATAATATCCTTTAAATACCTGAATAAATGAATAGCATATGGAACTCAATTTTCTGTCTCATTTTTTATTTGGATAAACCCTAAAGAAAATGAAATGTATTATTTATACATCTTTCTAAAATAATAAGTAATGATATACTATAAAAACTAGCTTAATCTGTATTTATAATTTAATCTGTAATTTGTAAATATCAGCATTTCAATGTAAAAAATGAAAATTTTATTCAGTTAAAATGAGAATATATTTTAATTGGGCCAGTTTTATTAACTCCTCAAAATTGAATTATATTTCATTAATTCTTTATATAGAGAATCATATTGTTTCCTAAATAATGAAATTGTTTAGATGTGGGTAGTGACTTAAGTGTTCCCTTTAGTATATGTGCACAAATTCACTATGTATGATCTATCCCTCAATAAATAGATATACATGCATGCATACTTATACACACAGAGAGAATTTAAGAAAACACTGCTGCAAATCATGAAAAATAAATAACATATAAAACAAGTTATTTGCCTTCTTTAAGAACTATTCATAAATTTGGGGTTCCTGTCTGGCTTAGTCAGTAGAGCATGTGACTCTTGATCTCAGGGTTGTAAGTTCAAGCACCATGAATCTTAAAAACAACAACAAAAACACTCTTTTAAGTTTGAATGAAATGTGTTTTGGTTTTCCCTTTGGGAAGCAAATGTACAAATATGTCCCTGATAAAATATAAATAATGTGTATTTTTGTGTTTTATTTTAGTGATTATTGAGATTCTTCATTATGAAATAAACCTCTACACTCTATTTTGATGGCCTGGAATGTGGCCACTGTTTTGCTATAACGTTAGGTATATGAAAAGATTAACCTTTGAATGACGTTGCAGATATATACATGTTTAAGTAGGTCTTGCTGTTTTGACTGGTTTGACCAACAGCTCAGTAAAATTCGGTAAGGACATGGATTGAGATTTAAGGGCATGGATGCCTTCCTTGAACTGGTGGATCATAAGTTAGTCTTTAAAATCTATGAATAAAAAAATCAATGAATATTATTGACAACTCAAATTCAGTATATCATTATCCAAAGTTGTTGACTTTTTCTCACGGCCAAAAATAATTTTGTCATTCTGTTTTTCCATTTTCCATTAATGATTTCAATTGTTATGCTCATTCTCATCAAAAATCCATACTCGATTTTAGTGTTGAGAAGTGTGGGGGCATCTGAGAGACACAGTCAGTTAAATGCCCAGCTCTTGGTTTTGCCTCAGGTTGTCATATCAGGGTCATGAGATCAAGCCCCAGGTCAGGCTGTGCACACAGGTACAGAGTCTGCTTAACACTTTCCCTCCCTTTCCCTGTTTCCCTTTCTCTAAAATAAATAAATCTTAAAAAAAAAAAAAAGAAAACAAAAGTATATGTAACGTCTATTTTCTGCAGAACCCCATCACATAGTAGTCCCTGGCCTATTGTAGGTTCTCAGTAAATGTTTGTTCAAGGTATTTTTGACTATGGACTCTGATATCCAAAGTTATCCACAATATATCAATTATATTTACATTTTTAAAGAGTTTGTGCTGCCTCTACAAGAATATTTTGTCTACATTTGTCTTCAGATATTAGAAGTACTCCATAATAAATTCAACAACTACTTCATCTTCTAGGTTCTGCTACTTTCTTTCCACTTCCATGGGGCACCTGAAGTTCAAGAGCTGAGCTGAGATCGAGTCCAGTGCTTAACCAACTAAGCCACCCAGGTGTACAACCATCTTTTAAGAATCTTTGCCTAACTGGTCAATCAGGCATCTGGAACATCCTTCCATGATGCTAGAATGATAGATAAAATGATACCTTCTATGCCATCCAGAATGTTGAATGAAATCTGTTCTTGAATCCAAAGAGGTATACTCTAATGGTGAGCTTCCTAACACTATGTTTAAAAGTGGGAAGACAAATGTTACATATCCTGTAAAATCTTCCAAATCTGTGCTACCCTTATAAAGTTATAGTCTCTTTCTCTCTATATGACATTAAATATTCTCTGTCTAATAATACTAAATGTAAGTAAAGAGATGTAACATGCAGTTTACACCATCCTAACCTCTAGAAGTTTGGAGACTAATTATAGAAGATGCTGTCATCATTAGATACCAAGTCTTTAGCTATAAACACAGTCATATCCCAAACTTGTCTCCCAGGTAAAAGAAAGGCTTCCATGCACTTTACCTAGTGAATGCAATATGCTCAAATATTTTTTACCATTTTACATTTGTCAACATTTTGAAAATTCATTATGCAGCACTAATTTGACTTAACTAGTTTGAAAAATATTCTTTTCATTTTTGTGTCACATCTCTCAGTACATGAATAAAACATTCAGAATATGTCCTTAAATTTAAACAGAAGGGAAATTACATTTAAATAGAAGGAAACTATTCAATAAAATTAGTAAGACTACACATCTATTCAATTATTTGTATGTTCCTACATTACATCTTTATATTAAAATTTTGACTGTAAGATGAAAGACAAAAATAATAGATCATTACTTCCTGAGTAATATTTATCTTGAGGTGTTTAATGTAGAAATCCTGGGAATATTAAGTCTGATATACATGCTTATATTTATACTAAAAGATAATGCTACTTTGAATATCTTTTATTTTTTCCTTGCTTAATTGTTCTGGCTAGAACTCTCAGTACTATATGGAATAGAAATTTTAAGATGATCATTCTTGTGTTGTTTCTGATCATAGAGAAACAAAGTTTTCAGCATTTTTAGTATTGATTTATTATGTGTTTTTTTTTTTCTATAACTAATGTTTGGAGAGTTTTATCAAGACAATATGTTGCATTTTATCAAATGTTTTTTCCTGCACCTATTGAGATGATCATATGATTTTTATATCATTTTGTTAAATATATGGTTCTACTTATGCTTAGATTCCTTTTTCTGGGTCTTGGTATAGAGCCCCATATCAGGCTCCATGCTCAACACTGAGTCTGTTTGAGGATTCTCTCTGCCTGCCCTCCCCCTCTTTAAATCCATAAATAAATCTTTAAAAAAATGTTTGCTCATGGAAGAAAGAAATTTATAAATGAGAATAATTTTGGAGAGGAGAGAGGTTATGTGGAGCCTCAAAGGCTGAGAATATCTACAATTTTGAGAAACTGCCTACATTCCATGATCACTTCCTGTCTCTCATGGGGATTTTATTGAAGAGGGGCATAGTCAACACAAGTTAAAAGCCTAGTTTATTTTGATAGACTCAGTGTCTATTTTGAAAAGCTGAAAAGATAAAATTTGTTTACACTTCAAAGCAACAGTGTTAAAACTAATATACAGCACATGGACAGAAACCTTAATGAAAATTATGATTTTGGGGGCACCTGGGTGGCTCAGTTAGTTAAGCGGCTGCCTTTGACTCAGGTCATGATCCCAGGGTCCTGGGATCCAGCCCCGTGTTGGGATCCCTTCTTCTCACTCTCCCTCTGCTGCTCCCCCTGCTTGTGCACTCTCTCTGTCAAATAAATAAAATATTTTTAAAAATATGATTTTTCAAATTCCTTTTTTATTCTTGTACTCCTAATTAATTCAAAAAATTTGAGAAAAGTGTATGAACTTTTTCTTCCATATATGTAATTTTCTATTATATCTCACTTCAGTATGTTCACATATTTTATGTCAGAGACTATGTGCAAATTGGCTTTATATATAAAAATATATATTTACATATACATATATTTATAATTATACACCCGCACTTTCTCATTGAAATGACACAATGTCTGAGCCAGGAATAAGTCAATGAATGTGTAAGTGTCTAGAGACTGGAAAACATATAGTCCATGCTGCTTAACCAACAATGGCTTAAAAGTCCCCACATCATAAAATTAAAAAGATGGAATTCTTGATCATGCCACATATCATCTTTGAACTTGCATCTCTTCAGAAGCAGCTAATGATACTTCTCTTGCTGTAAACATCAGCAGTCTGTGACATGTGAAAAGAGGACATGGAAGGACAGTTATTTGATCTTAAATCATCTAGCCAGGTGTTACACATGCTTATTTCCCTGATGTTTTACAGACCATCCCATACTTCAAGGACAAGGGAAGTGCAATACAGTTCTTAGTCCAGAAGAAGGAAGTCAAGATTATTAACCAGCATCACGAATCAACAAGCTCTCCTTGTTTGGTTCACTTAATTTTCTCCAACAAAATAAGTTCAACACCCCCAAAAGGAGACAACCAAAAGTTGCATTTAGCCATGTGATGAGGATGTACGAAGCAGGTCTAGAAATGATTTTTCTTATTACATGACCTGTGAAATACAAGTCATCAAAATACGCAAAACATTTGGTGTTTCAAGGTCCTGATAACATCAATTAACAGTCCTATAAAGAAGAGCAGGAGAAACACAGGAATTTGTTCTCAGATATTCTCAAATCTCAATGGGCAGAAATGTGGGTGCCTTTTATATTGTAGATGAAGAACATTCATAAGTAAAGGCACTTTTCTATTTCCCTGGAGCATATTTTTCATTTTTTTACCATTCCTCTTGGTTCATTCCTCTGGAATGTTCCCTCCCCTTTCCAATATCTCATTGCTTGCTTACCATAATTGTAGAAAATTATCTTCTTGTGGCTAAGTGGTTTTCTCAGTCACCTTATTGAGGGAATGTTTTTGGAATCTTTTGGAATCTTTGCATAAAAGAATATTATTTTACAAATATTCACTGATTTCTTCTGATCTATATGAGAGGAGTGAAGTGTCCACTCCAAATGTATGAGCCAGGACATGTAATTATTTGCTTTGTTCAATGCTGTGTGGCTGAAATTGTCTTTTTATCAATTCCAAGCAAAGGATGTTAGAGATAGCTTTGTTGTTGTTGTTGTTGCTTCTTCCATAACCATGAGAAGTAATGCTTGAGCAGCTTGTCACTTTCAAAACATTTTTTCTATGCTTGATTCCCTCATCCATAAGAACAGAAGGTTCTTATGAAATGTCCAGTTACAAAAGTGGAAACCACTTTATGTATTTTTAAGCAGAGATAAAGAGGTTCAGAAAATTAATTTAATAGGAGGTGGGAACACCAAAGAGCTAAGTAGAGAAAAATGAGCAACCACAGCAATTTTCCATCACTTTGAGAAGTGGAGACATCTGGACAATGTGCCTTCCTGGATCTCATGAATGGGACCTTCATGTAAGATGTGAAAGCAAGATGGGGACTGGCAAGCACTACATAGATCCATAGTTGGGTCTCACAGGAACTGGAAACATGGAAAGTCTCAACCACTTCCAGGAACCCCAATGAAAAGAGACTGGGAGGTAAGAAAGAACACATAAGCTGAATTATATCCTATACAGCTTCTTTTTTATCATTTATATTTTAATTCCAGTGTAGTTAACACCAAGTTATATTAGTTTCTGATGTACAATATAGTGATGAAACGGTTCTAAACAAAACAAAACAATTCTGTATATTACTCAGTGCTCATCAAGGTAAATGTACTCTTAATTCCTTTTGCATATTTCACCCATCCACCCACCCACCTGTCCTCGGGTTACCATCAGTTGGTTTTCTATAATTAAGTCTGTTTCTTTCTAATTTTCCCCTTTGTGCATTTTTTTGTTTATTAAATTCCACATATGGGTGCAATCGTATGATACTTGTCTTTCTCTGACTGACTTAATTTGTTTAGTATTATACTCTTTAGCTCAATCCATTTGCTGCAAATAGCAAGATTTCATTCTTTTTAAAATCTTATTTAAAATCAATTAATTAACAGATAGTGTATTATTAGTTTCAGAGGTAGAGTTTAGTGATTCATCAGTTGCATAGAACACCCAGTGCTCATTCCATCAAGTGCCCTCCTTAATGCCCATCACCCAGTTACCCCATCCCCCCACCCACCTTCCCTCCAGCAACCCTCAGTTTGTTTCCTATTGTTAAGTCTAATGGTTTCTGTCCCTCTCTGATTTCATCTTATTTTATTTTCCCCTCCCTTTCCCTATGTTCATCTGTCTTGTTTCTTGAATTCCACATATGAGTGAAATCATATGGTATTTTCATTCTCTGACTGGTTTATTTCACTTAGCCTAATACCTTCTAGTTCTATAGAGTTGTTGCAAATGGAAAAACTTCATTCTTTTTGATGGATGGGTAATATATATATTATATATATATATAACAACAACAATATATGGTATATACCATTTCTTATTTATCCATTCATGTGTTGATGGACATCTGGACTCTGCTTATTTTGGCTATTGTGGACATTGCTACTATAAACATTGTGATGCATATGCGACTTTCAATCACTTTGTATCTGTTGACATTCATATTTATAGCTGAATAATATTCTATTGTATCTATACACCACTTCTGTATCCGTTCATCAATCGATGGACATTTGGGCTGCTTCCATATCTTGGCAATTATAAATAATGATATCGTAAACAAAGGGGTACATGTATCCCTTTAAATTAGTATTTTTGTATCCTTTGAGTAAATACCTAGTGGTGCAATTGCTGGATCATAGAGTAGTTCTGTTTTTCACTTTCTGAAGAAACTCTATATTGTTTTCCAGAGTGACGACCCCAGTTTGCATTCCCACCAATACTACATTAGGGATTCTTTTTCCTCCACAGCGTCGCCAACAATTTATACTTCTTGTGTTATTGATTTTAGCCATTCTGACAGGTGTGAGGTAACATCTCATTGTAGTGTTGATTGGCATTTCCCTGATGATGAGTGATGTTTTTATTCATTTTTTTTTAGTTCAAGTTCAATGAACATTTAGCATTATATTAGATTCAGCAACTGTTTTCTCAAGGCCCTTAATTTTCTGCTAACAGTTTGAGTTTTGTTTTGTTTTGTTTTTGGCTTATTGGTTTGTTTTTGAATTCTGACTGCAAACTGATCCTATGAAAAAAATGACAGAATTTTAGTATTAGTTTTGGGTCCATGCCTCTTCCAGGAATGAAAATATGCTGTAGTTAATATTGTTGTATAGCAAGAAGTGCAAATGGCAGTGGTTTAAAATAACAATACTAAGTTATTTTCCTCCTAAAGCTTGTTAGGCAAAATTTGACAGACACCTCATTTTTGTGTCAGTTGGGGCATCTCAAGTGCGATCTGGAGATTCATCTCCAAGATAACTTATATATACTTTATATATAAATATAAATGCATATATATACATCTATAACAACTTATCAGCATAAACTGTTTCATGGACTCATATATCCCAATATGTGAGTAATTCAGCTACACTACCACAAATAATTTTCAAATGATTGCAGCCTAAAGCATATAATTTTACATAGCCTGGAATAGGGTATCTATTTTTACATTGTATTCTTTTAGAATGAATTATGTTTGAGACTGATGTGTGCTCTCATAGTTGGCATATCATTCTCCAGTAATTTAATTTGTTAATTTTAATTGAGAGAATGATGATGGAACAAAGAATTTTATTCTAACATTTCAGTTTCAAGGACCTGGCATTCTCTTTGGGACAAAATCTTGTACTTATCAATATGGAACAGCATTTTTTTTTTAAAAACCTTGAATATATATAGATATGTTCTTTTGTTTGAGATGATGTGAGATAATTACAGAAATAGACTCAGTAGTTCATTCAGATGTTAAAATTCATATTTTAAGAATTTTGGCAAGAGACCATTTAAATTTGATATTCTTCATTTTAAATGTGCCACTTCCTTAGAATCAAAATATGTAGGGTATAGGTCCTTCTTTTTAAAAATTTTTTTGTATCCTGCCACATTACTGAATTGCTGGATGAGTTCTAGTAATTTGGGGGTGGAGTCTTCTGGGTTTTCCACATAAAGTATCATGTCATCTATGAAAAAGAGAGTTTGACTTCTTCTTTGCCAATTTGAATACCTTTTATTTCTTTTTGTTCTCTGATTGCTGTTGCTAGGATTTCTATGTTGAACAATAGTGGTGAGAGTGGGCATCCTTCACATATTCCTGATCTTAAGGGAAAGGCTCTCAGCTTTTCCCCATGAGGATGATATTCACTGTGGGTTTTCATAGATGGATTTTATGAACTTGAGGAATGTCCCCTCTTTCCCTATACTCTGAAGAAAGGGGAACCCTCTCACACTGTTGGTGGGAATGCAAGTTGGTACAGCCACTTTGGAAAACAGTGTGGAGGTGCCTCAAAAATTTAAGAATAGAGCTACCCTATGATCCAGCAATTGCACTCCTGGGTATTTACCCCAAAGACACAGATGCAGTGAGAAGTAGGGCCATATGCACCGCAGTGTTCATAGCAGCAATGTCCGCAATAGCCAAACTGTGGAAAGAGCCGAGATGCCCTTCAACAGATGAATGAATAAAGAAGATGTGGTCCATATATACAATGGAATATTACTCAGCCATCAGAAAGGATGAATACCCAACTTTTACATCAACATGGATGGGACTGGAGGAGAATATGCTAAGTGAAATAAGTCAAGCAGAGAAAGTCAATTATCATATGGTTTCACTTATTTGTGGAAGATAAGGAATAGCATGGAGGACATTAGGAGAAGGAAGGGAAAAATGAAGGGGGTGAAATCAGAGGGAGAGTTGAACCATTAGAGACTATGGACTCTGAGAAACAAACCGAGGGTTTTGGAGGGGAAGGGGGTCGGGGGATGGGCTAGCCCGGTGATGGGTATCAAGGAGGGCATGTACTTCATGGAGCACTGGGTGTTATACAAAAACAGTGAATTGTGGATCACCACAACAAAAACTAATGATGTAATGTATGGTGACTAACATAATAAAATAAAATTAAAAAAAAAGACAAATTTTTTTTTTTTGGAAAATTAACTATCCTAAAACTTGCAACTCAACAGTTGCAGAAAGATTATAAGACTTCTCCCAAGCCATTAGATTTATGTCCCTTATTGAAATACAAAGATGAAACCTTCAGCCCTAGGGCTTTCATTGGGAACAAAGATGATTTCTTATCTATATAAGTCAATAGAAAATATTTATTTTAATCTGTGGGAAAAGGGACTTTTTTATCTTAATTACTATTATGAATAAATCTATTGTCTGTGTTGATTTATGTGGTTAATTCTATCATGTGTGAATTATTTTTTAATTAGTGTTACTTATTTTCAGAGAGAGATGTTCACTTCCACTCTTCATGATTATTGTATGTTTTTTTAATTAAGTTGTATGTCCATTATGGGTCTTGAACTCATGACCTTGAGATCAACAGTCATATATTTTACTGATTATGCCAGCCAGTGATTGCTACATATTTAAATGTACACAGGTCAATCTACTTACCTTGTACATAATGATTTTTAACTCACATATACCCTCAGAAAATCCTCGTCTAGCAAAAATTATGACAATATTTCCTACAAGATTTTTATATATTTTTCATATTCATTTAACTTTATTTGAAATTTATTATATCAAAATTATATGAAACTGAGATGTACATTGCTTTTTTCAAATAAATTATTCACTCTTTAAATAATCCATCCTCAAAATTGCACACACACACACACAGAGTTGGTGTTGTTGACACAAAATGAACAAACTTTTAAAATCTCTAAAAGAAAGGGTTTTTTTTTTTAGTTGTTGTTCTGTTTTTGGTTTTGTTTTTCCAGTCCAGGTTAGGACAACTGCCTGGGATACAGTCTTTACTAAGCACATAAAACATGAAATGTTCAAATCATTAGGTGAAAGGTATTTCAGAAAGTTATAGACCTTATCTTAGGACTGTAAACTTAGGACTTAGTTTATCTGCAGGACTGTCTGACTTCAGTCTCATGGGACCAGGGAGGTTCTACACTTAGCCATATGCTTGGAATATGCTCCATTTTAGGTTATTTATAAATGAATCAGATGTACAATTGGTGCCAAGGTCAGAAATTGAATTTGCTGACTCTGGTAATGGTTAAAGTTTGGTTTCTTTGAGATCCAATAAGCAGGGCCCATGCACATTAAAAGTTGAAAATCTCCTTTATTTTATCAATGTCTAGCATATCTTTTACTTACAGTGCCTCAGCCATTTACTCTTATTGCTGAGGTCCAAAGTCCAGAACAAAAATACTATAAGGATGTATGAAAGCAGGACAAATGTAAATTTTAATGTACTAAATATAAAGTAAATATATTTTTCAATAGTGAAAACTGGCCAAGTGAGAACAAAATATATTGATATAACAAATTTCATAATGGATCCCGTTTGGCTGCTGCCAGTTTATCCAATTCCTCTCACTATAGACGTCCCAGAAAATGTTTCTCTAGCCATTGTCTCAAAGCCCCCTTGACGTCTTCGTTCCTCACACTGTAGATAAGGGGGTTCAACGCAGGTGTGAAGATGGTGTAAGAAGCAGAGACCACCTTGTCATGGGCCACTGAGCGGTAAGATTTGGGCCGCACGTAGATGAGTAGGAGAGTGCCACAGAAGAGCCCCACCACAGCCAGGTGAGAGGAGCAGGTGACAAACGCTTTCTTCTGAGCTGCAGTGGACCGCATGCGGAGCCCAGCAGCCAAGATGAGACTGTAGGAAGCCAAAAGGAGAGACAGAGGGATCAAGAGCATCAGGAGGCAGCACACATACGTGAAAAACTTAAAAAAGGTAGTGTGGGCACAGGCAAGGTGCGTGAGTGTGGGTGCCTCACGAAAGAAGTGGGTGATTTCTCGAGAATGGCAGTAAGGGAAGCTCAGAGTGGCACCAGGCTGCATCAGCCCATCCACCCCTCCCCGAAGCCAGTAGCCTGTGGTCACGTGCAAGCAGAGCTTCTGATTCATGAGGATGGGGTAGCACAGGGGGTGACGTATGGCCACACAGCGGTCATAGGCCATGGCCGCTAAGAGGAAGCACTCACCCTCTCCCAGCATGGGAAACAGTAAACTCCGGGCTCCACAGCCAGCAGGAGAGATGGACCTGGTGCCCATCAGGTAGTTGGTTGCCATCTGGGGGACTATGGTGGAGACCAGCATCATGTCCACGAGGGAGAGCTGGCTAAGCAGGAAGTACATGGGTGTGTGCCGCTGGGGTCCTCATGGTTGAGCACAATCATGAGGGCATTGCCCATCAGGGAGATGAGGAAGAGCATGAGCACCATTGAAAAGAGGAACAGATGGATCTGAGTGCAGTTAAAGAGCCCTAAAAGAATGAAGTATACTGTGTGGTGTCATTTGCATCTTCCATGGCTCAGTTCATGCCTGGAAGGCAAGGAATTATAAGGAGTCAGAGTTGTTTGAAAGGAAGGTTAGGCATTTATTTAAGAAGATGTGGTCAAACGACAGAAAAAAATGAGACTTGGAGGAATAAGTATGTCTTTAATCTTTCACTTCATGACAAGATGTTTGCCTTAGCATCCTATCATACATCTCTGTTGTTATTATACAATATTTTTTAATCCAAATAAATTGCATAACAAGTATATCTTGCAGTACACATCACACTTCTGTTATTTCTGTATATCTTGTTAGTATGCCACACATAATTTACTCACGGTGTTAGGAAATATTATGCCTTCCCAGTTTTCTAAAATTTGTGTACTTCTGTGTTGAAAGAGCCTCATAGTCATGCCTTTTAGTTAATATTAAAGTGATATATCTCTTAATTATGGCTATGGCTTTTTCATGTTTCTCATATGTTTAAGTTAATGTCTCAAGATTTTCTTTGATGTCGTGAGAAATTGTTTTAACTTAAAAAATACAGAAAAATAAATATAAAACTACTATAACTCAGTTTTCAGGTGAGAGACACAAAATGGCTATATTTCTCTATTTTACATGTGTGTTTAGTACATGGTTTCAATATGCCAGGCTTCCAGCTACCACAGATATTGCAACAAAGCACCTACCACCATATTGGTCATATCATCATTGTGTTTACGCACGATTAGAGGGAACTTACCTCAGTGTAGAGACCTTGCAACAGTTAATTTTTATACCTAGTATGTACTCGCAAAATGCTGAATTTGATTAAACGTGTGCATGACAAAAAGTCAATTTCATAAATGTTTATAACACTAAGGAACATAAAAAATGGTTTTACTTATTTGAATTTTGTTACCAGTAATCATACATCCTCAAAGGTAGGAGGTAGATTAATTTATTAACTGATTAACTTATTAATTATAAAATTAATCACATTTTAATTAACTGGTAATTTGCCTAATTATCTAACTGGTTTATTAAGACCTTCTTAAATCAAGTTATGTCCAACTTACTCTGAAATATAGCATTACCTGCAAATAAAACATGGAGAATCTCCTTTATTTTCAGAGATTATTTATATTTTCCCTAAAGCCTCAAGCTTTCATTTTTCTTATCTGTAAGTATCTATGGTAGTAGAATTAGATGTATATGAAAATGATTTCTTTTTGATATTTATGTAACATTTGTATTTCCCTTACAAATTCACTCTATCAAAAACTAAAATAGATTAATGATTACCAAGATTTTAGGATTGGAATTTATTCATAATCTATAAGATAGCAAATCCTTATTTACTATTTATGTAAATTAATTGGTAAGCAGTGAAAAATTTTAAATGTGCAAAACCTTTCATAAATATTACATTGTTTTAAGTATCTAGCATATATGAGCAATACCCAGAGTATCATTAAATGATACAGATATTCTGTGCATCAAAATAGCTATAAATAAGACACAATAATGAGCATATCACAATCATGGTTTAATTCAATAATATATATATGGCATATGTATATAGTTTTTTATTCTATTTATTTATTTTTATTTTTTTAAAGATTTTATTTATTTATTTGACAGAGAGAGAGTTAGTGAGAGCAGGAACACAAGCAGTGGGAGTGGGAGAGGGAGAAGCAGGCTTCCCGCAGAGCAAATAAATAAATAAGTAAAATCTTTTTTAAAAACTACATATAGTGGCACCTGGGTGGCTCAGTCATTAGGCTCAGGTCATGATCCCGGGGTCCTGGAATCGAGTCCCACATCGGGCTCCCTGCTCGGCGGGGAGCCTGCTTCTCCCTCTCCCACTCCCACTGCTGGTGTTCCCTCTCTCGCTCTATCTCTCTGTCAAATAAATAAAATATTTAAAAAAATAAAATACTAAAATTTCTGTTACATCAATTTTGAATTGAAGTTTATATTTTATATTGCATGTATTTGAGATACTTCTATGTTATTATCCACTTAAAATCAATGGGCAGCTCTATTTTTAATTCTTTGAGGAACCTCCATACTGTTTTCCAGAGTGGCTGCACCAGCTTGCATTCCCACCAACAGTGTAGGAGGGTTCTCCTTTCTCCACATCCCCGCCAACATCTGTCCTTTCCTGACTTGTTAATTTTAGCCATTCTGAGTGGTGTGAGGTGGGATCTCATTGAGGTTTTGATTTGGATTTCCCTGATGCCGAGCGATATTGAGCACTTTTCCATTTGTCTGTTGGCCATTTGGATGTCTTCTTTGGAAAAATGTCTGTTCATGTCTTCTGCCCATTTCTGGATTGGATTCTTTGTTCTTTGGGTGTTGAGTTTGATAAGTTCCTTATACATTTTGGATATTAGCCCTTTATCTGATATGTCATTTGCAAATATCTTCTCCCATTCTGTCGGTTGTCTTTTGGTTTTGTTGACTGTTTCTTTTGCTGTACAAAAGCTTTTTATCTTGATGAAGTTCCAATAGTTCATTTTTACCCTTGCTTCCCTTCCTTTAGCGATGTTTCTAGGAAGAAGTTGCTGCGGCTGAGGTTGAAGAGGTTGCTGCCTATGTCCTTCTTTAGGATTTTGATGGACTCCTGTCTCACATTGAGGCCTTTCAACCATTTGGAGTCTATTTTTGTGTGTGGTGTAAGAAAATGGTCCAGTTTCATTTTTCTGCATGTGGCTATCCAATTTTCCTAACACCATTTGTTGAAGAGACTGTCTTTTTTCCATTGGACATTCTTTCCTGCTTTGTCAAAGACTAGTTGACCATAGAGTTGAGGGTCCATTTCTGGGCACTCTATTCTGTTCCATTGATCTATGTGTCTGTTTGTCTGCCAGTATCATACTGTCTTGATGATGACAGCTTTGTAATAGAGCTGGAAGTCCGGAATTGTGATGCTGCCAGCTTTGCTTTTCTTTTTCAACATTCCTCTGGCTATGCGTGGTCTTTTCTGGTTCCATACAAATTTTAGGATTATTTGTTCCATTTCTTTGAAAAAAAGTGGATGGTATTTTCATGGGGATTGCATTGAATGTGTAGATTGCTCTAGGTAGTATTGACATCTTCACAATATTTGTTCTTCCAATCCATGAGCATGGAACGTTTTTCCATTTCTTTGTGTCTTCCTCAATTTCTTTCATGAGTATTTTAGAGTTTTCTGAGGACAGATCCTTTGCCTCTTTGGTTAGATTTATTCCTAGGTATCTTATGGTTTTGGGTGCAGTCGTAAATGGGATCAACTCCTTAATTTCTCTTTCTTCTGTCTCGTTGTTGGTGTATAGGAATGCCACTGATTTCTGTGCATTGATTTTACATCCTGCCACTTTACTGAATTCCTGTATGAGTTCTAGCAGTTTTGGGGTGGAGTCTTTGGGATTTTCCACATAAACTATCATATCATCTGCAAAGAGTGAGAGTTTGACTTCTTCTTTGCCGATTTGGATGCCTTTGATTTCTTTTTGTTGTCTGATTGCTGTGGCTAGGACTTCTAATACTATGTTGAATAGCAGTGGTGAGAGTGGACATCCCTGCCGTGTTCCTGACCTTAGGGGGAAAGCTCTCACTTTTTCCCCATTGAGAATGATATTCACTGTGGGTTTTTCTTAGATGGCTTTTATGATATTGAGGTATGTACCCTCGATCCCTATACTCTGAAGAGTTTTGATCAAGAAAGGATGCTGTACTGCATCAAATGCTGTTTCTGCAACTATTGAGAGGATCATATCGTTCTTGTTCTTTCTTTTATTAATGTATTGTAGCACATTGATTGATTGCAGATGTTGAGCCAACCTTGCATCCCAGGGATAAATCCCACTTGGTCACGGTGAATAATCTTTTTAATGTACTGTTGTATCCTATTGGCTAGTATTTTGGTGTGAATTTTTGCATCCATGTTCATCAAGGGTATAGGTCAGTAATTCTCCTTTTTGATGGGGTCTTTGTCTGGTTTGGGAATCAAGGTAATGGTGGCCTCATAAAATGAGTTTGGAAGTTTTCTTTCCATTTCTATTTTTTAGAACACTTTCAGAAGAATAGGTTTTAATTCTTCTTTAAATGTTTGGTACAATTCCCCTGGGAAGCCATCTGGCCCTGGGCTTTTGTTTGTTGGGAGATATTTGATGACTGCTTTAATTTCCTTAGGGGTTATAGGTCTGTTGGTGTTTTCTGTTCCTTCTTGGTTCAGTTTTGGTAGTTGATACATCTCTAGGGATGCATCCATTTCTTCCAGGTTATCTAATTTGCTGGAATAGGGTTGCTCATAATATGTTCTTACAATTCCTTGTATTTCTTTGGTGTTGGTTTTGATCTCTCCTCTTTCATTCATGATTTTGTTGATTTGAGTCATTTCCAGGTCTCCTACACCTCCGCCATCTTGCTTCCTACCCTTGAACAATAACTTTTTGATTTGTTTTTGTTTTAATCCCCCTGGTTGCAGATGGCAAAAATACTTTGCTGTGGTAATACTTAAGGGGAAGTTTAGCATAGTGATCATGATGGCAGATATCTCTCAGGAAGGAGAAAATCATTTAGAACAGAAGAAGGGTACAAGAGATTTCATTGTATTGATATTTGTATATATCTTAATCATGTTTACAAGTAGTCTTTTGAAATTACTAAAAAATACAGTTAAAAAAAATAAAAGAACTATCACTGTTGGTGAAAAACTTTGCCATGACTCCAGCTAAAAGCAATACATAAAGAGGAACAATTTAGGTATTGGAGAGACTTTGGTGGTATGATATTCTCCCAAAATTAATGTGTGGGAACACCTTTAATACACAATCACATGAGCTGGGTGGGTAGACTTTCTCATTATTGTTGCAGTATTCAGCACCTGTCCAGGAATATTCTGGATGAAATGACAACTAATTAAGTCTTGAGATCATTGCTCTTGCTTTTAATCTAGTCCTCACAGCTCTGCAAAAATTAAAAGCTGCTGTAGATATGGAACTCTTTGGAACTTCCCACAGGAAAGGAAAGGAAGTATAACACACCTCTCAGTTTAACCAACTGTGAATTATTTTTTAATGTACTTAAGTAATCTGACAGGCACAAACAGATCAATTGCATTAGCCAAAGGGATATTTATGATAATTCATGATAATAAGCCTGTTCTGTAGTTGAAAATAAAAATCAAATGCAATATAGGCTTACAACTTTAATCAGTTAGCTTAAAAAATTCAAATATAATTAACATACAGTGTTATATTAGTTTCAGATTTACTTATCAGTTTTAAAATGACTGACAAATTATAAACAAGAATGGGTAAAAATAGGTATCAAAAGAAGAAATAGTCACTGAGAGGTGATATACTATGTCCATGTCAGGAAAAGAACTGGAAGTAATAGTCAGCTGTTAAAGCAAGCAGCTACAAATATATTATGCTCTCCTAACATATGTAAATTGAAGAGGCATTTGTATTCCAAATTGTCTTCAACAGGTTTATGCTACTGTCCTAATCCCTAAACCACTTAATAATTTTAAAATAAACCTATATGCTCAGGGTTAATTGCAAAGTCATGAATGACAACTCATGACATGACAGGGATGCCCACTCTCACCACTGTTGTTTAACATAATACTAGAAGTTCTAGCCTCAGCAGTCAGACAACAAAAAGAAAATAAAGGCGTTCAAATTGGCAAAGAAGTCAAACTCTTTCTCTTCACTGATGACATGATACTTAATGTGAAAAAAATAAAAGACTCCACCCCCAAATTGCTAGAACTCATACAGCAATTCAGCAACATGGCAGGATAAAAAAATCAATGCAGAGAAATCAGTTGTGTTGCTATACACTAATAATGTGACTAAAGAAAGATAAATTAAGGAATTGATCCCATTTACAATTGCACCAAAAACCATAAGATACCTAGGAATAAACCTAACCAAAGAGGTAAAGGATCTCTCCTCTAGAAACTCCAGGACACTTATGAGTGAAATTGAGGAAGACATAAAGAGATGGAAAAACATTCCATGCTCAAGGATTGGAAGAATAAACATTGTTAAAGTATCTATGCTGCTCAGAGCCATCTACACATTCAATGCAATCCCTATCAAAATAACATTGACATTTTTCAAAGAGGTAGGTCAAACAATCCTAAAATTTATATGGAACCAGAAAAGACCCCAAATCACCAGGAGAATATTGCAAAAGAAAACCAAAGCTTTGGTCATCACAATGCGGGACTTCAAACTCTATTACAAAGCTGTGCTCATCGAGACAGTATGCTATTGACACAAAAACAAGCACATAGATCAATGGAACAGAGTAGAGAGCCCAGAAATGGACCCTCAACTCTATGGTCAACTAATCTTCTACAAAGCAGGAAAGACTATCCAATGGAAAAAAGAAAATATCTTCAATAAATGGTGCTGGGAAAATTGGACAGCCACTTACAGAAGAATGAAACTGGAACATTCTCTTGCACCATACACAAATATAAACTCAAAATGGATGAAACACATAATGTGAGACAGGAATCCATCAAAATCCTAGAGGAGAGCATAGGCAGTAAACTCTTCAACATTGGCCACAGCAAATTCTTGCAAGACATGTCTCTAAAGGCAAGGGAAGCAAAAGCAAAAATAAATTATTGGGACTTCATCAAGACAAAAAAACTTCTGCACGGCAAAGGATAGAGTCAACAAAACTAAAAGGCAACCTACAGAATGGGAGCAGATATTTGCAAATGACATATCAGATAAAGGGCTGGTATCCAAGATCTATAAAGAACTCATCAAATTCAACACTCAAAAAACAAATAAGCCAGTCAAGAAATGGGCAGAAGACAAAAAGAGACACTTCTCCAAAGAAGACATACAAATTGCTAACAGACACTTGAAAAAATGCTCCACATCACTTGTCTTTAGGGAAATACGAATCAAAACCACAATGAGATATCATCTTACACCAGTTAGAATGGCTAAAATTAACAATACAGGGAGCAAAAAATGTTGGTGAGGATGTGGAGAAAGGGAAACCCTCTTACACTGCTGGTGGAAAGGCAAGCTGGTATAGCCACTCTGGACAACAATATGGAGGTTCCTCAAAAAGTTAAAAATAGAGCTACCCTCCAACACAGCAATTGCACTACTAGGTATTTACCCCCAAGATACAGATGTAGTGAAAAGAAGCGGCACATTCACCCCAATGTTCATTGCAGCAATGTCCCCAAAGCCAAACTGGGGAAGGAGCCAAGATGCCCTTCGACAGATGAATAGATAAAAAAAATGTGGTTCATATATACAATGGAGTATTACTCAGCAATTAGAAAGAATGAATACGTACCACTTACATCAATATGACTAGAACTGGAGGGTATTATGTTAAGTGAAATAAGTTAATAAGAGAAAGATAATTATATGGATTCACTCATATGTGAAGTATAAAGCCTAGTGCAGAGGACGATAGGGAAGGGAGGGAAAACTGAATTGGAAGAAATCAGAGCGGGAGACAAACCTTGAGAGACTCTTGACTCTGGGAAACAAACTGAGGGTTCAGACAAGGAGGTGGGTGGGCAGATGGGTTTATTGGGTGATGGGCATTAAGGAGGCCAGGTATTATGATGAGCACTGGATGTTATACATTACTAATGAATCACTGACATATCAAAAACTAATGATATACTATATGTTGGCTAATTAAATTTAAATAAAAAAAGAAAACTCGGGACATAATTGTCTGTTAAATAACACAATTCAAAGATTAAGATATTAAATAAAAACATTTTCCTTAACTAATCAAACTATCCTATTGCTTGAATGTAATGGGCCTGTTTTATAGGTAGAAAAAATTATTCAAACGGAGCTTAAGACTTTAATCAATAAGTTAATTTAATACTTTTAAAAAACTAAAAATAATTAATAGTTATCAAAAGAAGATATATTCACTGGGACTCAGTGTGATTATTCAATGTGATTAGTTCAGAAAAAGAACTGGGGGGCATGATATTCTGTATTAATGCAAGCATCTATAAACATATTATCTTGTACAATCATATTTTAATCAAAAGTTTTCATGTTCACGTCATAGGGGAAGGGAGGGTAAATGAAACAAGATGAAAGCAGAGAAGGAGACAAACCATAAGAGACTCAATCTCAGGAAACAAACTGAGGGTTGCTGGAGAGGAGGGAGGTGGGAGGGATGGAGTGGCTGGGTGATGGACACTGGGGAGGGTATGTACTATGGTGAGCACTGTGTATTGTGTAAGACTGATGAATCACAGACCTGTACCCCTGAAACAAATAATACATTATATTTTAATAAAAAAATAAAAATAAAATAAAACAAAGTACTATTTCCTACTTAAAAAAAAAGTTTTCATGTTCTTAAAAGTCTTCAGTGGATATCTTCATTATTTCCCTAAACCTAAAATATTTAACAATTTAAAAATAAGCCTATATGCTCAACAAAAATTGTAAAACCACATATTAAGACCAATGAAATAATTGTTTGCTAAATCAAGAATTTAGAAAATTAAGACATGGAAATTTTCCTAAACTAATCAAACTATCCCATCAATTGAATGTAACAGTTTTGATGATTAGGTCTCTGCCTTATTCTATTCTTACATGATGGTACTCTTTCCCTATCACCAACTCAGGAGATGATTTTTTAAAGTAGCCTGGAAATATACCACACAGATATTCAACAATGGCTAGCTGGGTCATTATTTATCGACAAGGATATGCTTAATTTTTGTAATAGTTTGAAAAAATGCCTGCAGTACTATACATAAGATCACCTGTTTCCCACACAAAGTTCCTAAAACCTTTGAAATTTGTTCAGTTATATATACTAGCAGTTTTTGTTTGTTTTTTATAATGAGCCTGCTTTGTCACTCCCAAGTTCATGTTATTGAGTTCATGTTATTGAGGTGACTCAAGATGCGGCCCCAAGATAACTTCAGGATGAGAGCTAATCTGCAGAGTAATGACCCATGTGTTTAGAGGGTTACAGGATTAGAACTATGTCCCCCACCCCATAGTCTCTGGGGACAGAGTATGGCTGAAGATTTTCAATCATCAGTGACCAATAACTAAAACAATAATGCCAGTCCGCTAAAACTTCCATAAACAACTCTGAGACAAGGAGGCTAAGAAAGTTTCTAGGTTGGTGACTATATTGATGTTATGAGGGTGGTGCAAGCAGAGATTGCCCTCAGATTGAAAGTACTTCCAGCTTAGGTATATGATTCGTACTATGGTATAAAATAGCTGCCCCTTCTTCACAAAGGCCAGGACCTCTACCCCATTCATTCATGTTAGATCTAGAGGCTCACAAATGGTATTGTTATTGGTTACCAAATATATTGACTCCCTCAAAATGGAAAGAAGTCCTAATCTTTGTGGTATTAATTCCATTCACCAGCACCTGTTGTAGCCTAGGATGCAATAGGGAAGTGAAAGGAGGTCAACACCCTTCTCAGGTAGAAAAAAGGTGTCAGAGTGGTCAAGAGAGGTGTCTTCCACCTCTCTAAATCCCAGGAAACTTCAGCAATATTCTTGAGGTGATGCTATTTGGAAACTGAGGGGGATCTTGGTAATGGACTTCTAGGTTGTTAGTGTACTTTCCTCATTTTGTAGGGATTGACTATGGGATCACCTTTCTCAGTCCCAAAGGATTCCCTTTTGGGTTGCCTGCTAACACATTGGAGTCAATTTGGACAACAGGATTTAAAGAAGCACCTCATCTTCTTCTATAATAATGCCTGGCTTCAATGTTCTCTGGAGGATGATGAAAAATGGCCATAAATGGGTCCTTAAATGTTAATACTGTTTATAAGTTAGAACACTTTTGTGGGTGTCAGGAAAAATGGACCAAAATCCCATATGGTTAGACCCTTATGGTCCAGTACCAAAATGCTGATCTGTCCATCCTCCTTTAGGTGGCCTAAGGACACCACTCTCCTTACCCTCTACCCTTCGATCCACCATCAGATCAGCTGCATCAACCCTTCTACTTCTGTTAATCCACCAAGTCACCTATGATCTGTCATGTTTTCTATGTGCCTCCACCTTGTCTCTCTTGTAAACTGGTTGCTGCCAAGATCCTGTACATGTCTCCCTCTATTTTCCTGAATCACTCATCTCCTCTTTGCTTCTTCTTTTGTGTGTCAGATATGGAATATGTTTTGAGAGAACTGGATGAATATTGCCTATCATTGTATATGGGCTTTCCTCCCTCATTCACTTCTAGGTTTATGGCTATGATAATTGGAGCCAATTATCTGGTCTATCTACCTCAAGACAGGGACTTTAAGGAATACTCCCAAGCAGCTCCTGAAACTCCTTTTGTTTTGGGGAGGTTCCCTGTCTTCTCCAGCCCAACATGTGTTGCCTATTTTCACATTTTGTTGGTGGATAGAAAATGTGTGTCTCTTCCTCTGAACGAGCTGACCAGCTTTGCTACTTGGAGTCCAATTTCTTTGCACTCTGGACTGTTATCTTCCTCCAGTCTTGCTGATGGCACCTCACCTCTTTTGCCTCTACCTCCCCCTCCTGTTTCTGCCCTACTATGGGTGCAGCTTGCATAACTGGCTCCTCTCCCATCCTCATGCCTCCAGTGTTATTGGCTGGTGCTCTTCCTATGCTTGGTATTAAGGAGCAAAGAGCACCCCAAGCTGTTGGGCCACCTGTTTATGAGGTTCAACCTGGAGGACATACTTAATCAAGATTCAGGGTCCCAAGGGTTCCTTTAGACTTTAACTGCCACTTCCTTTTCCTTGACAGTGGGGAACACATTGATTGACCTTTAAGTGAAACCAGGTGCAACATATTTATATTTAAACTGATTTAAGATTGTTAGTTTAATTAAGGTAGACATGTCTTTGGAGTTATCAGCATTAAATATAAAACTTTTATTCTACCAAGTTTTACTAAAACTCAAATAAGCTCATGGGATCTCTGTTGCAATTTGTCATCAAGAAGATGAATTAAAATGATGGTTAATTTTGTCTGTCTCAAATATTTTAATGGATAATAGTCAAAAAACAGGTAGGTTAAATACATGAACATATTTATATATAAGACTTTTAATAGCTTTCAAAATCTTTGGTATCCTGCCTCTTTGAAGATTTGCTAAGTTAAATGATAAATTTGATTGAGTTCATTGGGTAATAAAGTCTTTTCCAAATAAGATAAACAAGTAAAGTATTGATTACTGAAGATAGTTTTGTGCTTTTTGGCTGCTAATTGCAGAGACTTTGAAGATACTTGGATCTGCTGGTAACCATGTGTTATGCTTTTTTGAAAAACAGTACTAGAGAAAATCTTAAGTTTTTAGAATTAAAATATATTCATGAATTTCAGATCTAAAGAATTCTTGTGTAAGTGACAGTTCACAATTGGTTACTACTTAATTTTCACTAGAGACTAAAGTTTCTAAGAATTTAAATTCTGCTAAATGTAATTAAAATTGATGGCAATAACAGAAGCCAATTCTGTACTCAAGAAAATATGTTTATTTATAATAAAAATATATAAAGAATGGGGATACATATTATCAAGATGGGGGAGAGGTTATTCTGTCCTAAAATGAAACTGTTTGCTAAGAAAAGGCTTAGGATGAATTCTGAATGAAAAGGAAAGCTGTAGAAGGTTTGTGAAGGGAAATCTTTAGAAATTTTGTTATAAGGGATCAGGAGTACGGTTGAAAATGAATGGATTTTAAAGTACATTGGTATAAGTTTGAAAATCTGCTTTTCTATTTGTTAAAAAGATAAAGTTTATTTGGATTGCTAGTCTGCTCCTGATAATAAAATTTACAGAAAGCTTTTTCTTCTCATTTTTCTGCCCAGAAAACCAGTTGTTGTTTTTTTTCTTTACCTAAAAAACCAGTCCATCTATGTTTTGTTTTTACCAGGTCTTTTATTACTTAAGGAAGTTAAAACTTCTCAGAGCACCAGTCTGGATCAGTTGTAGAGCATGCAACTCTTGATCTTAGGGTTTTGAGTTCAAGCCTCACATTGGGTATGGAGCCTACTTTTAAGTAAGTAAATAAATAAATAAATAAATAAATAAATAAACAAATAAACAAACAACATTCTCAATGTTGAAGGCTCTATCTATTGCTACCAAATATATGATTTCCTCTAGAATCTCTTATTGTCACTTTGGTTAAATATAAATATGAGATTTATAATGTTCTGTAATATGTTTTAGGCATGTGCTTTAAACTTTCTGAGATTTTCAACAGATTTACAAGATTTACATTGTAGATGAAGACTTTTTTACTAATTTGGCTTATTTATTGGCATGTAAAATTACATGGACAGCATTGTCAAAACAGTAGTGATAAACCTTAGGTTGTATTGTATGGGTAAATGCTACAGCTATTTTAGAGAACAGATCTTTAACCATGTCCATTTCCGATTTTTTTGTCATGTATTGTTACTGTTCTGATGCTTTTGCCAAATGTATTTTGCCTTCAAGAAGATTCATAGAAAATATATATTTTTTAAGATTTTATTTATTTGTCAGGGAGAGAGCACACAAGAAGGGGGAGTGGCAGGCAGAGGGAGAAGCAGGCTTCCCACTGAGCAAGGAGCTGGATGTGGGACTTGATCCCAGGATCCCAGGATCATGACCTGAGCTGACAGGATTTTTGACAAATACATGTGTTTGATATATTTAAAATCTTAAACTGACCTGGGTAAGAATTTCCAGAACTAATGGGAAAGCTGTGTTTAAACTAAATAAATATTAAAAACATAGGACTGAATGAATTAAAGAAAATGACAAAATATTCCTTTCTGAAAAAATTGAAGCATTTATCTTTTCTCCCTACCTGAACCCTCCAGAATTCGAAACTCAGTGAGTATTCTTTCTTCCATGGCAATTATAATAATTTGTGTAAGTTCCATGAGAATCTGTTCTCCCGGCAACAGGACACCATTGGAAACACTGGTGATATTACTAAGGCTTTGACTGGAATGTCATGTTTAAAATAGAACTGCATAGGCCTGGATAGGATTAGACAGCTTTAAGGAATTAAGGTTGAGTTTTTGAAGCCAATAAAGCCCCTTGAGAATTTGGCCTGATATCTTGTTACGGATTTCCCAGCAGCCTGACCAGGTGAGTAAAGAAGTCACTTCCTGGAAGGTGCAGGGTATATTGGTGACCTCTAGAGGAGGAATACAGCTTCTACAGGTATTGCAGGCAAGTCTGATGACAAATGTTTGGCTTGACTCTGGCCTCAAAAGGCTATTAAAAGTTCAGTCTAGAGATTCCTTATCAAAAGTTCCAGCAAAGCAGATTTTAAAGGATCCATATAATCCATCAGTGTTCTTGCTGAGCTTATGTAAACAATTCGGCTAATTTTGTTAAAAATGGACTTGTTTTTCAAACAAAGAGTCCTGATTTGGCTATCTCTGGAAATGAGTGTAAGTTTAGAGAGAAAAATGTGTTTCAATAAAGTATCTGTTTAGATGTTAGATTCGAGTTTAGATTGGCTTTAAATGTTTGTTATTTGCCTAAGCTAGACAACTTGAGGTTAACTTCAGAGGGATTGCCATAACAGTTCAGATATAGACAATCTTCTTGCTTGTTACTCTGTGGGGATAATAAAAGAGACCTTTAGGGCATATGATTATTTAAACATCTGGACAATGGGATGGACTCCAAAACAATTTGTGTAACTCAGCTGTCACCTTAATCAATTCTATGTGGCTGGGTAACAAAATTGCTCCTTAAAAGTCAGAGTGTACCCCATTCCATGAGGTTAACTATAGACTTGTGGAGATAATGGATAGAACCCCTTTCCTTATAATAGGACTGGAGAATGCACTTAGGGATGTCCTTATCTCCTGGGACAAGTCATTTCCTACTTTCCAGTGATTCCTCATAATTAGAATATTGTCAAGGCTAGACATCAGGTTTTATAATGGTTTTATCTCTTAGACATATTTGTCTTGGGAGGCATCTCTATTGATGTAAATTACAAGTAGAGGCTTTAGCCAAGCACTCAGTAGCCACCTTTAACTAAGCCCAATACAAAGTCACCCCAATACTAGCACATATATGGAAATTTCTATTAGTAAAAATGTTTCTTGTTGTCCTATGTTAAATGTTACATGGGACTCTCTAGGCCATAGGAGAAGCCTTTCTCTTATCCTCAAATTATCAAAATTTTAACTGAATATGCTAACCGATAGACAGGCTCTGTCAACAAATTGACCAACTGCATAGTCCTTCCTATCAATACACTCGGAAGGATGATATCAAATATGGAGTGAAAATATGTGGCTTACTCCCACAATAGAATAATTAAGCCAAAGATCCTTTTATGTGGAAAACAGAAACACCATATACTTGATTCATGACCCAATATTACTCACCAAATGTGATGGCTCACCCCAAAAACCTGTGACCATAAAATTAATTAACAGGAAACTTATTGGCTTGCTATGACTGGGCTAGCCCATCACACATCAGATAGCTAGCGTCCACTGGGACACAATGATTATGTGGGGCAAATTTGTGTCCCTGGCTTCCATAAGGCTGGACTGGAATATGTACTACTGGTTATGCTTGGATGCAATGTTGTAGCACTAAGACTATCACAAGTCCAGCTAATTTCCATATCTAAACAATGTGGGACAAGATCCATGTTTCATTAGTATGACCATCTGACACCTATTTTTTTTTTCATCAGTAGGTTTAGAAGATGCCATATACTTCATGGAGGCCCTTGGTAAATACACTTTTAAAGTGTTAAATGACTCTCAAAACAGCATTACATTATTAAACACTAATGTAACTCAAATGCATAAACCAATTCTACAAGGTAGAATGGCATTAGATGTCTTAACAGCAGCACAAGGAGGAACATGTGCCATTATTAAAGCAGAATGTTGCATCTACATTCCAGATTATAACAAAGCTCTATCAGGATTACTTACTTATATAAATAACCAAATCACTGCTCTTAAACACCCTACATTGTCATTTAATAATTGGTTAAGTTCTTGTTTGGGAGGTGGACTATGGTCCCTACTAAAAAGTCCCCAATCACACTTTTAAAAAAAGATTCATTCACTTATTTTAGAGAGACAGAGATATTGAGCATGAGAGGGAGAGAGTGAATCCTCAAGCAGTCTCCCTACTGAGCAGAGAGCCTGACACAGGGCTAGATCCCAGGACACTGAGATCATCACCTGACCCGAAATCAAGAGTCACTACTTAATCAACTGAGCCACTTAGGTGCCCCTGCTTATCACACTTCTTATTTTTGTTATAATATTAATCCTAATATGTTGTATCATTTTGTTCTCTTCTATTGTTGAGATATATTCAAGTAGTTCCTACCTTCTTCACCCAGTAGAAAGATGGTCCTTACTACTTGAAACAAATTCATCCTGATGTCCACTGTGGACTCTACAGCAATGGCCTTCTGTAATAGTCACTTGCAGAGACAGATAGTGACCAATTTCAGTCCATATGTAGGGACATCTCTACAGTCCCTACTGGGTTGAACAAGTCATGGAATATGAGCCCTTTGCCCTTCAGCAACCTTAAATATTTAAGGACCAAAAATTGTTCAGGAGGGAAATGATGACAGATAGAAGTAGAAAAATGTTCGCTTTTAGCCCAGAACTCTCTCCTATAGCTTGCATTATTTTGTTTTATTTTATTTCTTTTTATATTATTTATTTGGGAGAGAGAGTGAGAAAGAGAATATGAAAGGTGGAGGGTCAGAGGGTGAAGCAGACTCCTTACCAATCCGGGAACCCAACTTGGGCCTCGATCCTGGGATTCCAGGATTACTATGTGGGCTGTAGGCAGATGCTTAACTGACTGAGCCACCCAGGCACCTCAAGTTTGCATAATTTCAATAAGGATCAAATATGTGATACTTACTACATTCTTAAAGGGTCCAGAGACTTCCCATACATCTCACAATAGTTAATATCAAGATGAATGATGTAAGCACCAGAGAAATCTTGAAAAGCATTTTTATGAGTAGAAATTTGAAGAAAACACTTATGCTCTAATGCACCCTGCACATCTCCCCCTTTGAACACTAAGCATATAGCAATCATACAACAAAAGTGCAGCTCTTTCTGCCCGTAGGTCCTATTCTCATCCTCCTTAAATAAACTTACTAAGTTGCACCATTAAACATCTCAGGAGTTCTATTGTTTTAAAGATTTACTCATTAATTTAGAGATAAAAGGAGAGAGAGAATGTGGGGCTGGGGCAGAGGAAGAGACTCCTCAAGCAGACTCCCCACTGAACACAGAGCCCAACACAGTGCTTGATCTCACAACCCATGACTCTTGCTGAAGCCGAGAGTCAGAAGCTCAATCAACTGAGCCAACCAGGCATCCAATGAATTATTTCTTGACTGTCATGCTCAATGATCATTCAACATTCTTAACATAAGAGTGTTTTATCAAGTCCATTAACCAAAATTGCATCCCATTTCACCTTTATTTTCAAGTAAAGAGAACTTCATAGTTGGCAAGATTAATAAGTTCTAGAGATCTGATATAACACTGGACCTATACTTAACAATATTGTTTTGTGCACTTACAAACAAATTTAAGAGGTTATAACTCACCTTCCATATTTTTAACACACACACATATTAAAAATAAAAGTAAAGTGAATAATCCTTTTAATGTACGGTTGTATCTTATTTGCTAGCATCTTGCTGAAAGGATCTGTACTCTGAAAACTATAGAACACTTATGAAATAAATTGAGGAAGAAACAAAAAATAGAAAAAAATCCAATGCACATGGATTAGAAGAATGAATGTCTATGCTACCAAAACTATCTAAATATCCAATGCAATCTCTATCAATATACCATCAGCATTTTTTCACAGAGCTGGAGCAAACAATCCTAAAATTTGTATGGACAGAAAAGACCCCAAGTAGACAAAGTAATGTGAATAATAAAATCAAAGCTGGAGGCATCACAGTTCCAGACTTCAAGCTGTATTACAAAGCTGTCTTCATCAAAAGGGTATAGTACTGTCACAAAAACAGACACATAAAGTAATGGAACAGAATAAAGAACCCAGAAATGGACCGTCAGCTCTATGGTCAACTAATCTTTGACAAATCAGGAAAGAATATCAAAAGGAAAAAAAATACAGTCTCTTCAACAAAAGGTTTTGGGAAAATTGAACAGCTTCATGCAGGAAAATGAAACTGGAACACTTCCTTATAACATTCACACAAATAAACTCAAAATGGAAGAACCACCTATTTATGAGACAAGAATCCATAAAATCCTAGAGGCAGCAACTTCTTTGACTTCAGCGGCAGCAACTTCTTGCTAGACATGTCTCCACAGGCAAGGGAAACAAAAGCAAAAATGAACTGTTGGGACTTCATCAAGATAAAAAGCTTTTGCACAGCAAAGGAAAGAGTAAAAAAACTAAAATGTAACCTATGGGATGGGAGAAGATATTCGCAAATGACATATCAGATAAAGGGCTAGTATCCAAAATCTATAAAGAACTTATCAAACTAAAAATGTAAAAAAGAAAAGAAAAGAAAGAAAAAGGTCAGAAGACATGAACAGACATTTCTCCAAAGAAGACATAGAAATGGCCAACAGACATGGGAAAATGCTCACATCAGGGAAATGCAAATCAAAACCAAAATGAGATACTGCCTCACACCAGTCAGAATGGGTAAAATTAACAAGTCAGGAAAAAACAAATAAAGTGAGGATGTGGAGAAAGGGGAACCCTCTTACCCTATTGGTGCGAATGCAAACTGGTGCAGTCACTCTGGAAAAAGAGTATGGAAGTTCCTCAAAAAGTTAAAAATAGAGTCTCCCTACCACCCAGCTATTGCTCTATTAGGTATTTATACAAAGGCTACAAACACAGAAATATAAAGTGAACATGCTCCCCAACGTTTATAGCAGCAATGTCCACAATAGCCAAACTATAGAAAGAGCCCAGATGTCCATCGACAGATGAATGGAATATAGAAATGTTTTATATATATATTTTATATCAGCCACCAAAAGAATGAAATATTATATATTATATAAAGAATGAAATATTATATATGATATATACTATATATCAGCCATCAAAAGAATGAAATCTTGCCATTTGCCACGATGTGGGTGAAGCTAGAGTGTATTATACTAGGCAAAATAAGTCAGTCAGAGAAAGACAATTACCATACGCTTTCTCCCATATGTGGGATTTAAGCAATAAAACAGATGAACATAGGAGAAGGAAGGGGAAAATAAAATAAGATAAAAATAGAGAAGGAGGCAAACCATAAGAGACTCTTAACTAAGGGGAACAAACTGAGGGTTGCTGGAGGGGAGGTGGGTGGGGAATGGGGTAACTGGGTGATGGGAATTAAGGAGGGAACTTGATAGAGTGAGCACGGGGTGTTAAATGCAACTGATGAATCACTAAGTTCTACCCCTGAAACTAATAATACACTCTATGTTAGCTAAACTGAATTTAAATAAAGAATTTAAAAAATGATAAAAAAAAAAAAACAGTATCACATGAAGAAACTTATTGAGGGCATAGATATGCTGATTAAATTGTGGTGATTGTTAAACTGGTATTTTCATTTTTATTATAATTTTTTACACTTCACTTCTTCCTCCTCCCTCAACATGTCCACCAAAGGCTTGGGAGCCCTTTGCCCAGGTGACCTCAGGCACCACTGTGATAAGGCTGGACTTTGCCACAAGTTTCCCTTCTTGCCCTCCTCATGTGAGTACCTAGTGATATTTAAATGCAGAAATTTATTTGTGCCTTTTATTTGTGTCCCACCTTCACCCCAATAAAGATACCTGCCCATGAGCCTTCCCCCTCTTTAGGCTCCCAAACTGCTTAGCTGCCCCCCTCTCTTGGCACTTCCTCTTCCTTTATCCTTGTAACCCCCTGTATGGAATATGACAGTTTCTCTAGAACATGTGAGAAAAATAAACTTTGTTTTCCTAAGTGTCCCTTGCATCCCAATTGTTATGACTGCATCCGATTGATCATCTTATCCAAGAAAAAAACACCAAATGTCCAAAATCAAAACTGTATATATTAAATATATGCATTTTTGTATATCAATTATGCTTCAATAAAGCTAACTTTAAAAAGAAAACTTCCCAGATATAATAGATTATTTTTGAGTTATGTCAAAATAAATTTATTATTTATTTATTTATTTATTTCAATTTATTTTCTAATGTACTAATCTCTTTCCTGCATTTTAATAGATGATGTTTCTGAGGAAGTGGATTAAGATACAATTTTAGAATTTAAAATTATCTCATTTATTTGTTGGAAAACTAAGTATATTTATCTCACTGATCAATAGCATGTCTTTCATTAAAATAAACATGAATATTCTCTATCAAAATGTCTTGACATTTCAGTGTTTACTTTTTCAATGAAATAGAATATTTTGTACTTCTTTCAATTAACCTGTTGTTTGGCAAGTGCATGTCTTCTCACTTGGACAAATTTTCTCACCACTCTATGTAAATATAACACTTCCATACTGGAAGTGATATTCAATCTCAGTTCAAATGCATCCATGTGAACATAAGGGCATTTATTAAAGTCAAAATATTCAATACCCTGCCAAGGGCCATGCAGATGGATGGGTGTAACATGACCATGGGAGTCCAAAGTTTCTGACTCCGGGTTCTGACAGCTGTGGACAGAGAGCATTCTTCGAGAAAGCAAATTGTCTTTTCTTTTCTAGGCTCAGCTTAGAAAATGTGTTACATCAACTGGACCGAATTAATAACAGGGTGTTTTGAGATATTCCTCTAATATTATTTACAGTTTACAAATCTCCTTTGCATAATTATACGATTTTATCCTAAAAAGCATAGAAAAAGAAAGGGACACAAGAAGACAAGGGGGGAAAAAAGACTAAAAGGAGAACAATTCTGAGGTCCACAGGTCCAGGTAATAGGTAAAGAGCAGAGCCCTGGCAATGCGCTATGGAACAAAATGACTTCTGAGCTAAGTTCCAGGGTAAAGAAAAACCCAGCTGTCCCTCCATCTTACTCACCTGCACCTGGCCAGGGAACCAGAAACAAGAGAAGGGTCCTGAGGTTCACACATAAAGACTGCATCCCAGCTGGTGGTCCCAGGGCTGGAAGGACAGACCTCTGTCCTCCCATGAGCTACCATGGGTCCCAGTCCTGAGGTCTGGTTCACTTACATTCACACAGTTTCTAAAACACCGTGAACATGATTCCCAAACAGAAAACTGGCTTGTTAGGCCACTCACATATGGGAAAGTGAAAGCAGGAAGTGGACTCAGCACAACTGACTTATGCTTTTATACATTAAAGGGCCCAATAAGAAAGAATGTTAAAGCAGGGTTATGGATCACAGCATGAAACAAACACCTTGCAGAATGAAGAAAACTCTGACCCTGTCTTCAGTTTAGTACTGAGACTGGTTCTCTGAATTAAAATTGAAAACCACTCTTTTACTCTTTCAAGGCAAATTAAATTAGTAACAATCAAATTTTCTTATGTGGTGAAAAGCAAACACAGACAGTGTCACATAATGCAGATGAAGCTCCTGTGCAGAAGTAGAGAGGTTGGACAGATTGCCTAGACTTCCAAGCCCAAGGGAGAGTGTTTCAGTGATGTGTTTTAGTAGAGGGAGTCTTTTCCTTCTTTGATCCTACATTTTGGGAGCAAGCATGGGAGAAGCTGTGCTTCATATTTTAGCTACAGTATATAAACAAATATCACAAATTAATAGTAAAAATGAAAAAAAAAAAACTAATTATAAAAATGGGCCAAACAACATAAATAAACATGGTTTATGGTTACTCTAAGTTAGCCATAGAGTATAAATAGGTATATACTTATATGAAAATATGTAGAACTTTCTTAGCCATAAAGAAAATATGAAATAAAACATGATGAAATATCACTAAACATCTGTTGTATAAAATATATTTTTTTCCCTAAGCAACAATGCCAATACTGGGAAAGACACAGATAAACTGGATAAATCATACATTGCTAATGAGAATGTAAAATGGCATACACACACTGGAAAAAAAGAAAGTTTTGTATTTTCTAATGAAAGTAAATATCAAAATGCCAAATGACACTAAAATTGCAATTGTTGGCAATATTCACAGAAAAATAAAACTATGTCTACATAAAATGTGTACACAAGTGTTCATAAAACCTTAAGTTGTAATAGTCAAAATTTTGAAATTTTGAAATAATCCAAATGTCCTCCATTCGGTGAGTAGTTAAACCATGGGACATCCCTAGTATGGTATACTGCTCATTGGTAAAACATAAACTATTGGTATACAAATTAACTTGTAGGATCTCAGTGGAATTACATTGTGAAAAAAGAAATGACAAGGATTAGATACTGCTTGAGTCTATTCATAAAATATTAAAGTACAAACTTACATAAATGGACAATAGATTAGTGGTTTGCAGGGGTTAGGGACTGGGAATTGGGTCGAGGTGAGTGATAGATTCCGATATGACTAAAAAGGCTTAACACAAGAAATCTTTGTGATGATTTTACCTTTCTAATTCTTGGTTGAGGTTGTTACCCACATTTATGCATGGGTTAAAATTACATAAACTACCCCCCCACACACAAACACACACTCAATGAGCACATTTAAAAGTAGTAACGTATGAACAGTTTCTGTGGACTGTAGTCCATTCAATTTCCCAGTTGTGACATTATGCTGGGATTATACAAAATATTACCACTGAAAGATATGGGGGAAGGGACTTCTATGTACCAAATTTGCTACTTTTCACATGTCTATAATCATTTCATACTAAATAAAAAAAATCAAAAATGTAAAATAGGGATGTCTGGGTGGCTCAGTCAGTTAAGTGTCTGCCTTCAACTCAGGTCATGATCTTAGGGTCCTGGGATTGAGCCCTGTGTCAGTCTCCCTGCTCAGTGGGGATTCTGCTTCTCCCTCTCCCTCTGTTTTTCTCCCCCTGCTCAAGCTCTCGCTCGCTCTCTCAAGTAAACAAATCAAATCTTTAAAAAAATGTAAAGTGTAAAAAGTCAAAGTGGGAGAAAAATCAGTGATACTAAATGATAATAGGTTGGTTTTATATGTAGAAAAGAAATGTTACAGGGTTAGATACAGTGTAATGTATGGTGTGAAATAAATTAATTTTTAATAAAATTTAAATTATTTTAAATAAGAACAAAATAGAAGTTATCAATAAAATAAGAAGACATACAAATGGCCAACAGATATAAGAAAAAAATGCTCCGCATTATTTACCATCAGAGAAATACAAATCAAAACCAGAATGAGATACCACCTCACACCAGTCAGAATGGCTAAAATTAATGACAGGGAAAAACAAATGGTGAGGATGTGGAAAAAGGGGAATCCTCTTACACTGTTTGTGCGAACTGTATGGAGTTTCCTCAAGAAACTAAAAATAGAGCTACCCTATGAACCAGCAATTGCACTACTAGATATTTATCCCAAAGATACAGATGTAGTGAAAAGGAGGGGCACTTGCACCCCAATGTTCATAGCAGCAATGTCCACAATAGCCAAACTGTGGAAAGAGCCAAGATGTCCTTCAAGAGATGAATGGATAAAGAAGATGTCGTCCATACATACAATGGATTATTAGCCATCAGAAAGGATGTATACCCAACTTTTACATCAACATGGATGGGGCTGGAGGAGAATATGCTAAATGAAATAAGTCAATCAGAGAAAGACAATTATCATATGGTTTCACTCATATGTGGAATATAAGGAATAGTGTAGAGGATCATAGAGGAAAGGAGGGAAAACTAAATGGGAAGAAATCGGAGAGGGAGACAAACCATGAGACACTCTTGACTCTGGGAAACAAACTGAGGGTAGCAGAAAGGGAGGTGGGTGGGGGATGGGATAACTGGGTGATGGGCATTAAGGAGGGCACGTGATGTGATGAGCACTGGGTGTTATACACAACTAATGAATCATTGAACACTGCATCTGAAACTAATGATGTACTATATGTTGGCTAATTGAATTTAAATAAAGAAAAAAAAAAGAAAGCCCTGAAAATAAAACATAAATGTTTAGGATAGAGAACTGGAAGGCATAATATTAGATTTCAAAGAAAAATCACACATTACTGTGAGCAGTTATAAATCTACTAAGCATTAATTTAAACATGCTAGGGCACCTGGGTGGCTCAGATGGTTAAACATCTGCCTTCAGCTCAGGTCATGATCTCAGGGTCCTGGGGTGGTGTCCTCCATTGGGCTCCCTGCTTGGTGGGGAACCTGCTTCTCCCTCTCTCTGGTGTTCCCCCTGCTTATATTCTCTCTTCCTATCAAATAAATATATAAAAACTTAAAATATATATATAAACATGATTTTTAAAAAAGTGTTTTCTAATTTCCAGAAACCCTTTGCTGTTGAAGTCTTTTTGGAAATTAGAAGACACACCTGATTTATTAATTCAACATTTTAGTTGATGTTCACTCATTTCTAAATCCTTAAGCTACACTGATACTTAAAATAAATAAACCCACAGAGAGTCTGGTTTCCAGTCTGGCATGTAAGGAGCTTGGAAGTCCTCACTCCCATTCTCAGAATGAAAGAAAACAGAAAAAGCAATGAAGAGACTGAAAATGAACAACTCTTCTTAGGTCCATGAGAAAGTTGATTTCACAGGGAAAACAGCTGTCCTCAAATCAGAGCGACCAACAGGCAGCTACAGAGAGTCACCGTGGACCCCACAGTAGGAATCACCCCCGGAACTAAGGAGGAAACTTAAGCTGTGATAGATGAGTGCTGCACGCTTGGGAGGCATGATCTTGAGAGTTAAAATCTTAAAAAGCTTAAAAGGGAGTCTTTCTCAGGGGGACACACCCACTTTCCTGAACTTTACCTCCAGGAGCTCTTCTAGATTCCCGTAATGAAGGTTGGAGAAAAATCTCCTCAAGTAAGCAGCAGAAAGAGGAGAAAAGTGGCCATTTTAAAAGACTCCCAGAACATCCTGTTCTTAAACGGCTTGTCCTCAAGGCTTTCTCAGACAAACAAAAATTGAGTTTCTTGCAAGAAATGGTAAAAAAAAAAAAAAAAAAAAGTTTTCCAGAAAAAAAAAAAATATATATATATATATGTATGTGTTTATTGCCATTTTGTTACTTATGTTTGGTTGTTTCTGTAGTTCTCTATTACTTTCTTCCCTTGCTCTTTTCTCTCCTGATTGGTTGGTTTTCTTTAGTGATATACTTGGATTCCTTTCTTTTTATCTTCTGTCTATTACCAGCTTTGATTTGTGGTTACCACTACATTTGTGTATAACATCTTCTGCATATCACAGTCCATATGAAGCTGATAGTCACTTACATTTGAGTCCATTCTTTACTCTTCACCCTCCACATTTTAGGTATATGGTGTTATATTTTTACCGATGTCCTTATTTTTACTGCTTTTTTTGCCTCCTACATTTCTTACTCTTACCTATGGTCTTTCCTTTCCCCTCAGAGAGTCCTCTTTAACCATTCTTACACAGCTAGTTTAATGGTCATGAATTCCTTTAACTTTTGTTTGTCTGGGACACTATCTCTTCTAATCTGAAATATAGCTTTGATGCATAGAGTATTCTAGGCTGCAGATGTTTTCCTTTCAGCCCTTTGAATATATCATTTCATTTTCTTCTGTCTTGCAAAATTTCTGCTAAAAAATCTGCCAATAGCCTTATGGGGTTACCCTTGTATGTAACTATTTTCTTTTCTCTTGCTGCTTTTAAAATTCTCTCTTTATTACTACGTTTTGCTGTTCTAATTATTATGTGTCTTTGCATGGACCTCCTTGGGTTGATTTTGTTGGGGGCTCTCTGTTCCTCCTGGATCTGAATTTCTGTTTCCTTTCCCAGGTTCATGTAGTTTTCAGCTATTACTTCTTCAAATGAATTTTCCCATCCTCTCTCTTCTCTTTCTGGGATCCCTATAATGCAAATATTATGCTTGATGGTGTCACTGAGTTCCCAAAGTCCACTATGATTTTACATAATACTTTTTCCCTCTCATCGGCTGAGCTCGATTACCTTCCTTTACTCTATCCTCTGGGTAGCTGATTCACTCTTCTATTTCCTGTACTGCAGTATTTATTCCATTTAGTGTATTTTTAATTTCATTTATTGTTTTGTTCATTTCTAATTGGTTCTTTTTTATCCCTTTGTTGAGGGTCGCACTGATGTCTTCCACTCTTTTCTCATGTCCAGTGAGTATCTTTATAACCATTACTTTATTCTCTCTGATATATATTACTTATCTCCATCTCACTAAGGTCTCTTGCTGTCATGTGTCCTGTTCTTTCATATGGAACATATTCTTCTGTCTCCTCATTTTGTCTATTTTTGTGTGTGTGTGTGTGTGTGTGTGTTTTCTTCTATGTTAATAAAGTCAGCTCCACCTCCTCCTCTTGAAAGTAGTGGCCTTATTAAGAAGGGGTCTTATAGGCCCTACAGTGTAGTATCCACCATGGCAGAGTGGAAGCACAGAGGAACCTGACTTGAGATGTGCCTCCTGTGTGTGATATGCACATCTGCTGTTTTGGTTAAGTCATTCTGTTTTTTTGTCCAGTCATCTGCAGTGCCTCTCTTTGCCTGTTGTTGGCAGTGTTCGGTCCTGTGGTGTTAGTGAACAAGTCTGTGTCTGCCTTAGGGTGGAGTTGAGTCAGACAGCCTTTTTCAGATTTAGTAGCACCAACCTGCATGGTATTTTCTTATGTTGTTCCCCAAGACACTTTCATTGACATGTGGGACCTGCAATCAGACTAGCTGTCTACCCCCAGCCCACTGCTGGGACAGCGGTCTGAGTGATGTGTTTGCTTACCATTCCATTTCCCTAGGACAAGAGTCACTTTGGAGTGGTGTGGTCCCTGTCAGTGTTTCATACACACTGCCAGGCCTGTGATTCCAATTTGGAAGGGCTCTGGCCAAGAGATTATTGGAGGGAACATATCCACCACTTTCATGGGGGGAGGGCACACAGTGTTAAAAAGGTCTGTGCTGAGGTCCTCTGTGAGAGTGGACCGGCAGTGCTGAGACTCATCCAAGTCTGGCTGGCGAAGGTGGACTCACAGAGTACTGGGGGAAGTGGGGGCAGGGAGTGTGAGAAGTGGTTTTAGCAAGGTTTGTGCTGTTTTCTGGGGGTAGGGGACCAGCAGTGCTGGAACTGATCAGGCCTGGTGGATGAGGCAGATCCACTGAAGCACGGAGGTGGGGGCGAGATCACAGTGTTAACAAGTTAAGTAGGGAGTGCCAGCACCATGCTTGTTCCCACAGGTTGCTGTGTTTTGGCTGGGTGATGGGGAGGATAATGGTACTTGCCAGGTCCTTAGTTCCTGGAGAAGTCTTCCAAAGATCCCTGGCCCCCCACCACATGCTTTAAGATTAGTATAAACAAATCTCCCTCCTCTTGCCCCAGGTGTTTCAAACTTTTTTTTTTTTCCTATGCCCTCTGTGGGCTTTTTGTTGTGTTGTCTCTCTAAGGGCAGGGACTCATTTTCCTCTCACCCTACTGACTCTCCAAGAGCTAAGCCCAGTGGTTTTTAAAATTCCAAGTTTTAAGTCCCCGGGTTATAAGGAACTTACAAGATGTGGCCCCTCTGGTTTAAAAACCAAATGTTAAATTGTTTTCCTTAATCAGGGTCCCCAGTGTGATAGTCAATTTCTTTGTCCTTTCCATGTCTGTGGGTCCTTCCCTCCAGTGGACAGTCCCATGGTTCTGTTTAGATCCTCATGTTTCCACCCTACTTACCCTCTTTGATGTGTCCTCTTGTCTACATTTAGCTGTGGAGTTTGTTCCGTCTGTCTTCAGGGGGTTTTCTGAGTTATTCACACTGATTTGACTGTTAACTAGTTGTACTCATGGCATAATGTGAGCTTAGAGTCCTACTCTGCCATCTTCCCTGGTCTGATAACTCTAGCTGATAGAATTCTTTATTAAAAAAATGTGGGTGCCTGGGTGGCTTAGGCAGTTAAGCGTGTGCCTTTGGCTCAGTTCATGATCTTGGGATCCTGGAATCAAGCCCCATGTTGGGCTTTCTGCTCAATAGGGAGTCTGCTTCTCAATCTTTCACTGCCCCTTCCTCCTGCTGATGGTCTTTCTCTCTCTCTTTAAAAGGAAAAATATTTAAAAAATAAAAAATAACCATTTAGTTAATAAAACAATTCAGTGTATTATTGGATAAATCATGGACAAACATCAATATTGATTTCAGACTGTTAAAAATGTAGAAGAGTTATGGGTGTTATTCTCTATGACACTATAAAACATCAAGAAACATATTTGGAAATTATCTGAAAAACTCTATGTATAACATCACTAGATTTTACTAAATGGCTTTATTGATATGAATTACTAGAGAGAAAATTTATAATCCATGATTATGAAAAGCATATATTTTAAAGAAACAGTTATCCTCCAAATTACTATATGTACCCAAAGACATTTAAACAATTGAAAGTTCTTCAGGGAAAGATGTATGAGGTTTGTTCCTGATGATGTGACTGCCCATAGAGGACTAAAATAAAATAAAATAAAATAAAATAAAATAAAATAAAATAAAATAAAATAACTGAAAAGAAAAAGCATAAGAGAAAATTCACTAAAGGCCATTTAAAGCCATTAAGAAAACATGAACTACAGCTAGATAATTAACAATGAGATTATATAAATCTCAAGATTTTACAGAAGTGCAAATAGAAACCATAATAATCTATAGTCAGTTTTCTTTTTTTCATTCTCAGCCAGAGGAAAAAAAACTTGATGAATAAAATTGGCAACTTAATGGGGAAAATAACACTCTCATTGTCTAAAGTGATGCAAGTTATTTACAAAATATTGGATCAGTTCTAATAAAATATAAAATAAAATTACCTGCAACACAGTAATTACTATATTAAAAACTCTACACAATCACAACATCCATCTTTAGATAGGATATTGTTAAACAAATTAAAGTGTCTGTAGATCTTTATGCAGCGGTTTAGCAAAGATGATGGTTATTTGGCCCTCTTGTGGAATGATTTTCATGTAATATTGATGCATAAAAAATTAACTTACAGAGTCATGTAGAATAGTATTTTTTGTGCATTGTATGTTGTTTGTTTATGCATGGTTTTGCTTGTACACCCATATTAGGGTGCTGTAAGAGTGTTTTCTTCTAGTCCCTCAAATTAGTTTTAGTTACAAAATTGATAAAATAGAATCTAAGAAATCCCCCAACAAAAACACATAGACACAGTTACCGCCACCACCAAAATGTTCCTCCAACATTTATTGCTTCTAAATCATCACTCAACACCACTGATTCCTCATACGTGTAAGTGAAGACTAGAGAGAGAGAAAAAAAAATGACTAAGGGACTTTAAGCCATTCCATGCTTAGGTGTGCAATATTCTTGTTGAAAAGTTATTCCATTCCATCCCAGCATAGAGGGCAATTGAATGCTTCTTACCCAGGAAAATAGGAGCATCTAAGAAATGGACTACCCATTTATTTAAAAAAAATCATCTTTGTTATATGCCAGGCTTTGTGTTAACAAAGGTGATATGTGGATATGTGTCTAATTCACAAGAGCTATGTCTAGTAAACATATTATGGTAGCAAAGATGATAGAGTATCTGATTCTGGACACAATTCCTATGTGACATGACATTTGAGATTTATTTTGCTATCACATTTCGACCTCATGAAGAAAACTTCTTGTGAATTTTGGTTTATTGTACAAACAATCTCAAATGGGCTATGTTTTTTCTCTCTCTTTTAAGTAATTCTGCAAACTCAATGATGCCTATTTTGATTGTTCTATTAGGTTCTAATTTTTGCATTTATTTAGTATATAATATGGGCCAACATTTGTATAGATACATCCCTGGAAACTCAGTTGAAAGAGAAGTAGATGCATGGTCCTGTATGCTGTGCTGGAATTCTTCCATGAAGGCAAATAAATGATCCAAGAGTCGATGGGTGAACAATTATTGGAAACATCAATATATTTCAGCAAAGTCCCAACATGATGAAGATTTACTTACCAAAACAAAGATTCCTATAAATATGAGCCCCACAAATAAATCAGCCCATTGGGTGTGAAATATAAAACTATCATTTTGTGGTTTCTGAAAGTTCTGGAATATGAAATTTATATGTAAAGTGGGAAACAATTTAAGAATAAAAAGGATAGTGCCTCATATCAGTGAGGTCATATGACACATGTCTTTCTCTGATTGACTTATTTCGCTCAGCATAATACCCTCCAGTTCCATCCACGTCGTTGCATATGGCAAGATCTCATTCCTTTTGATGGCTGCATAATATTCCGTTAATCTCAGGAAACAAACTGAGGGTTGCTGGATGGTGGCGGTGGGAGGGATGGGGTGGCTGGGTGATAGACATTGGTGAGGGTATGTGCTATGGTGAGCACTGTGAATTGTGCAAGACTGTTGAATCACTGATCTGTACCTCTGAAACAAATAATGCAATAAATGTTAAGAAAAAAAAAAAAGAAGATAGTAGGAAGGGAAAAATGAATGGGGGGAAATCAGAGGGGGAGACAAACCATGAGAGACTATGGACTCTGAGAAACAAACTGAGGGTTCTAGAGGGGAGGAGGGTGGGAGGATGGGTTAGCCCAGTGATGGGTATTAAATAGGGCACGTTCTGCATGGAGCACTGGGTGTTATATGCCAACAGTGAATCATGGAACACTACATCAAAAGCTAATGATGTAATGTAGGGTGATTAACATAACAATAAAAATTTTTCGAAACAGAATAAAAGGGAGAAAACCCCTTATCACCCTCATAGAAAAACATAATTCTACCCTGTCTTTTTCCTGAACAATAAAAACTTATCCAGAACTACACAGCTTTGGTGTAGTGTTGAAACTACAGGAAAAGAATAGAAAAATGTGGCAGGATATTTTACCACTCCTGGACCCTAGCATAATCATCGTTCTTACACTGTCTTGGAAGTAATTCTATCCTACGGTAACATGAGGTATCTCAGATTTTGTGAAGTATTTTACAACCCTCTGATAACTTTCCACAGTCTCTCTATTTATACATATATTACTCATACATGATAATCTTTTTCACTCCCAAATTATAAATAGGATAATATTATATGAGTTAGAGAAAGATAGCATTAGTTTAAGTGGAAATGGAAGTTGATGACACATTAAATTGATTATGGACCCTTTGGCAGTGCCACACTTGGAGGCCAACTGAGACAGCGGTGGGACATGGCTCCTCCAAGCGGTTGCAGCACCGCAGCTGGTACTGCTCCTGCTGGTGCAGAACCTGGAGCTACACCCTCTGTCACTGTGGTATGTGCTTGTTACTTCCTCCTACCACTATCTCCAGGGAGAATTCCATGCCGGACTTCATCTCCACATCACCAGTTTGCTTTGTTTTGTTTTTCGTTCTAAGTATGTTTTCTATGGAGGGATATATTGCAAATACATAAATCATAAAAGCTCGATGAGTTTTTCATAAAGGAGAAACAGTCTTATAACCCCCAGCCATATCAAGAAACAGACCTCACCAGACTTCCAGAGTTCCCTTTGCATGTCCTCGTGTTGCAACACCCTAGAAAGATAACTTATTCTTACTAATATCACTGTAAATGAAATTTCCCTGTTTTTTTTTTTTTAACTTTAGATGATGGTATCACTCATTTATATCTAAATTATTTCACTGAACATCATGCTCATGAAATTTGTCTGTATTATTGCATGTGTCTATTGGTAGTTGGTTCTCATTTCTGTGTAGTATCCTATTACATGATTATGACAAAATGTATACTGTTATTGATGGACACTTGAATCATCTTTGGCTCAGGATTATTATAAACAATGGTTTTATAAAGATGAATTTGGTGTACATATGTACACATTATACATGGGATGTCAGTTATATTTGTAGATATGAAATTATCAAGCCATAGGGTTATCAGAAAATCCCAACTCCCCCCAAAAGAAAGACTGTTCCAAAGTAATTATAAATGAGATTTATCACTAACTTTGACAGTGCATTCTAACATGAATGCATATGATTGGAAAACATTGTTAGTATTCCAGCAGTGTAACTGCAAGAGAAGCTGGGAAAAACAGGCGCTGGCTTCCCTCTTGGAGAGGCATCAATACATATGCTGAGAAACCACACTTACAGGAAGAGTTTTCAAAATCACATGGCAGTGAAAACAAAAATAAATAAAAACTTCAAAAATGACAAAATGATTACGATATTGTACACCTAAAACTAATATAACACTATATGTTAACTATACTGCAATTAAAAATTAATAGAACTATAAATTTATATACAATAGATGTTCATTAATTTTCTTTAATTCTTTATATCCATAGCATAAAATGTGGAGACGATTGATTGTCTTTAGCTTAATGTTAATTAAATATTATATGACAGGCATTTTCACTATTTGCACTAATGCTTTGAGGGAAATATTGCTATAATAATGCACTTTAATTGAAAAATTAGAAAAACACTGAAATAAAACAATCTATTCAACAAACTATTGGCCTTAGACTGATACTCTTTGGGCCTATATTATTACTGTTTTCCATCAGAGCTTGCTACTCGTAACTGAAAACACAAAAGAGTGTTATCTTTCATTGAACTGGAAGGAGTTGAATTTGAACATTTCTGTTTTCAGAGTGGGACACTGGAAAATTATAGTGAGGAATCAGTCCATGGAACTTGAGAGAGACTGCTGGCCTGCTCACCATACTCATTCCATTCCCTGGGAGATTATTAGAACTTATTAACAGACTGTGATGGCAGGTTTGTCCATGAGGTTTGCTTTGGTCAACAAATGGAAGTGAATGTCAATGAGACAAAAGTAATCAGTGTGTGTATTTGACCAAATTCTCTGCTTTCTGCCACAGCAACCAGGAAGATCCAGGTAGGTGCTACTCAGTCAGAATGAAGATGAAATTCCAGTGGGAACAAAACCCTCAGATGGTTCATAATGGATGTGTCATATAAAATAAAGCAATCTTTGTGGAATTAAGCTACGTCAAGAAGGTTATGTATTTTTTCAACACCAAATAGTTTTTCTGACTAATGTTTTACTCCTTTGTCAACACAGAAATTTGACAAGAGGGTATCTAGGTCTTATATTTTTAATAAAGCAGTTATACTCTAACCTGAACTGCTTACTTGGAGATTTTAAATATACATACTTTAATAGTTTTCACAAGAAAGTACAGGTAATGGTGACATTTTTCCTGATCCATAGCTGTGTGGAAATCTGTATCATCTTATTAAACTAGCAGTGATCTTGGACTTGAAATTGCTAGTGGAGGTGAAACTGGCCTTGTGTTAATCAGGTGTCTATTTGGAGCAAAAGACAGAAAATATTCTGGCAGATTTTCAGAAGCACCATGAGTAATCATATCAAGAACACCATGTTCATTCAAATGCCCTCTATTCTAGAACAGAGAGCTTTAATGGGTGGATGATTTAATTCTGCTTATTAGCTGATCCTTGGGATGTTTGAGATGTTAAAAGTAGCTTGGCTTCGAGACTCTGGTTACAGTCCATTAGTTGCCTTCATTTTTCCTCTCATAAAAGTGACATATTTGAAACATTTAAATAGCATGTTTCATCTACAATTCCTGGTCTTGCCCACCCGTTCCTGGAATTTCAGCTTGCAGAGTTTTTAAATTTCCTAATAACAGTGACCTTCTGTCAGTGTTTACAATACTTGGATAGTGAACGTAGATTGGGTATCCAAGCTCCAGGAATTCTGTCATAGGTAAGAGACTTTAATCAACCCCAGAGAACAGCCATACACATACTTTCCAAATACAAGAAAAGAATTAAGTACTATATATATATCACATCTATTTTTATATATATCTGTATCTATAATCTATATATCTGTATCTGTAGATCCCACATCTCCTTTAGCCAAACATTTATTGATCAACTGGACCCTTGGGTTGTTTCCAGACCTAAGCTATTGTAATAATGCTGTAATAAATATAGGGGTGCTTACATCTTTTTGAATTTGTGTTTTTATTTTCTGTGTAAATACACAGTAATGGAATCACTGGATCATATGGTAATTCTATTTTTAATTTTTTGAGGAACCTCCATACTCTTCTGTCAGTGACTATACCCATTTGCATTCCCATTACTAGTAAAAGGGTTCCCTTTTCTCCACACTTATTTCTGTGTGTCTTTGTGTTTTGTTTGTGTTTTGTTTTTGTTTTTTGTTTTTTTAGCCATTCTAGCAGGTGTAATGTTATATCTCTTTGTGATTTTAATTTGCATTTCCCTTATGATTAGGTATGTTGAGCATCTTTTCATGTGTCTATTGGCCATCTGAATGTTTTCTTTGTAAATATGTCTATTCAGGACCTCTTCCCATATTTTATTGGAGTTTTTGGGTTGTATAAGTTCTTTATTTTGGATATTAACTCCTTATCAGATATATATTTGCAAATATCTTCTTCTATTACTAGGTTGCTGTTTTGTTTTGTTGATGGCTTTCTTTGCTTTGCAAAAGCTTTTTATTTTGCTATAGTTCCAATTGTTTAATTTTGTTTTTGTTTATCTTGCCTGAGGACACATATCTAGAAAAAATGTTTCTACTCCCAATGCCAAAGAAATTACTGCATATGTTTCTTCTACAAGTTTTGTGGTTTCCAGTATCACATGAAGATCTTCAATCTATTTTTTTAATGTTTATTTATTTATTCATGAGAGTCAGAGAGAGACAGAGAGAGGCAGAGGCAGAGGCAGAAGCAGGCTCCCCGACTAGCAGGGAGCCTGATGCGGGACTCGATCCCAGGACCCCAGGATCATGACTGGAGCCAAAGGCAGATGCTTAACCATCTCAGCCACCCAGGCACCCGATCTTTAATCAATTTTGAGTTTATTTTTTCTGTATGGTGTAAGAAAGTGGTCCAGCTTTTTTGGGTGGTGCTGTCAAAATTTCCCAGCACCATTCATTGAAGAGAGTGTCTGTTCCCCATTGTATATTATTGCCTTTTTTATCGTAGATTAATTGACCATATCAAGACAGGTTCATTTCTGGGCTCTCTATTTTGTTCTGTTGATCTATGCATCCATATTTGTGCCAATGCCATGCTGTTTTGATTATTATAGCATTTTAGTATATTTTGAAATCTTTAATTGTGATACTTTCAGCTTTGTTCTTCTTTCTCAAGATGGCTTTGGCTATTCAAGATTTTTTATGGTTTCATAAAAATGCTAACATTTCCGACTTTCTTTGCTGTTATTTGTTATAGTTTTATGAAAAAAATTTTTTTTTTGGAAACTGGATATCTTTTTTTTTTATTCTTATGTTAATCCCCATACATTACATCATTAGTTTTAGATGAAGTGTTCCATGATTCATTGTTTGTGCATAACACCCAGTGCTCCATGCAGAATGTGCCCTCCTCAATACCCACCACTAGGCTAACCCATCCTCCCACCTCCCTCCCCTCTAGAACCCTCAGTTTGTTTTTCAGAGTCCATCGTCTCTCATGAGTCGTCTTACCCTCCGATTTCCCCCGCTTCGTTCTGCCCCTCCCGCTACCTTCTTCTTTTTTTTCTTAACATGTATTGCATTATTTGTTTCAGAGGTGCAGATCTGAGATTCAACAGTCTTGCACAATTCACAGCGCTTACCAGAGCACATACCCTCCCCAGTGTCTATCACCCAGCCACCCCATCCCTCCCACCCCACCCCCCACTCCAGCAACCCTCAGTTTGTTTCCTGCAATTAAGAATTCCTCATATCAGTGAGATCATATGATACATGTCTTTCTCTGTTTGACTTATTTCACTCAACATAATACCCTCCAGTTCCATCCACGCCGTTGCAAATGGCAAGATCACATTCCTTTTGATGGCTGCATAATATTCCATTGTATATATATACCACCTCTTCTTTATCCATTCATCTGTCGATGGACATCTTGGCTCTTTCCACAGTTTGGCTATTGTGGACATTGCTGCTATAAACATTGGGGTGCACGTACCGCTTCCGATCCCTACTTCTGTATCTTTGGGGAAACACCCAGTATTGAAATTGCTGGATCATAGGGTAGCTCTATTTTCAACTTTTTGAGGACCCTCCATACAGTTTTCCAGAGTGGCTGCACCAGCTTGCATTCCCACCAACAGTGTAGGAGGGTTCCCCTTTCTCCGTATCCCCGCCAACATCTGTCGTTTCCTGACTTGTTAATTTTAGCCATTCTGACTGGTGTGAGGTGGTATCTCATTGAGGTTTTGATTTGGATTTCCCTGATGCCGAGCAATATTGAGCACTTTTTCATGTGTCTGTTGGCCATTTGGATGTCTTCTTTGGAAAAATGTCTGTTCCTGTCTTCTGCCCATTTCTTGATTGGATTCTTTGTTCTTTGGGTGTTGAGTTTGATGAGTTCTTTATAGATTTTGGATACTAGCCCTTTATCTGATATGTCATTTGCAAATATCTTCTCCCATTCTGTCAGTTGTCTTTTGGTTTTGTTGACTGTTTCCTTTGCTTTGCAAAAGATTTTATCTTGATGAAATCCCAATAGTTCATTTTTGCCCTTGCGTCCCTTGCCTTTGGCAATGTTTCTAGGAAGAAGTTGCTGCGACTGAGGTCAAAGAGGTTGCTGCCTGTGTTCTCCTTTAGGATTTGGATGGACTCCTGTCTCACATTGAGGTCTTTCAACCATTTGGAGTCTATTTTTGTGTGTGGTGTAAGGAAATGGTCCAGTTTCATTCTTCTGCATGTGGCTATCCAATTTTATCAACACCATTTGTTGAAGAGATTGTCTTTGTTCCATTGGACATTCTTTCCTGCTTTGTCAAAGATGAGTTGACCATAGAGTTGAGGGTCCATTTCTGGGCTCTCTATTCTGTTCCATTGATCTATGTGTCTGTTTTTGTGCCAGTACCATGCTGTCTTGATGATGACAGCTTTGTAATAGAGCTGGAAGTTCGGAATTGTGATGCCGCCGGCTTTGCTTTTCTTTTTTAACATTCCTCTGGCTATGTGGGGTCTTTTCTGGTTCCATACAAATTTTAGGATGATTTGTTCCATTTCTTTGAAAAAAGTGGATGGTATTTTGATGGGGATTTCATTGAATGTGTGGATTGCTCTAGGTAGCATTGACATCTTCACAATATTTATTCTTCCAATCCATGAGCATGGAACATTTTTCCATTTCTTTGTGTCTTCCTCCATTTCTTTCATGAGTATTTTATAGTTTTCTGAGTACAGCTTCTTTGTCTCTTTGGTTAGATTTATTCCTAGGTATCTTATGGTTTGGGGTGCAATTGTAAATGGGATCGACTCCTTAATTTCTCTTTCTTCTGTCTTGTTGGTGTATAGGAATGCCACTGACTTCTGTGCATTGATTTTATATCCTGCCACTTTACTGAATTCCTGTATGAGTTCTAGCAGCTTTGGGGTGGAGTCTTTGGGGTTTTCCACATAAAGTGTCATATCATCTGTAAAGAGTGAGAGTTTGACTTCTTCTTTGCCAATTTGGATGCCTTTGATTTCTTTTTGTTGTCTGATTGCTGTGGCTAGGCCTTCCAATACTATGTTGAATAGCAGTGGTGATAGTGGACATCCCTGCCGCGTTCCTGACCTCAGGGGGAAAGCTCTCAGTTTTTCCCCATTGAGAATGATATTTGCTGTAGGTTTTTCATAGATGGCTTTTATGATATTGAGGTATGTACCCTCGATCCCTATACTCTGAAGAGTTTTGATCAAGAACGGATGCTGTACTTTGTCAAAAGCTTTTTCTGCATCTATTGAGAGGATCTTATGATTCTTGTTCTTTCTTTTGTTAATGTATTGTATCACGTTGATTGATTTGCAGATGTTGAACCAACCTTGCAGCCCAGGGATAAATCCCACTTGGTCATGGTGAATAATCCTTTTAATGTACTGTTGGATCCTATTGGCTAGTATTTTGGTGAGAATGTTTGCATCCATGTTCATCAGGGATATTGGTCTGTCATTCTCTTATTTGATGGGGTCTTTCTCTGGTTTTGGGATCAAGGTAATGCTGGCCTCATAAAATGAGTTTGGAAGTTTTCCTTCCATTTCTATTTTTTGGAACAGTTTCAGAAGAATAGGTATTAATTCTTCTTGAAATATTTGGTAGAATTCCCCTGGGAAGCCATCTGGCCCTGGGCTTTTGTTTTTTGGGAGATTTTTGATGACTGCTTCAATTTCTTCAGTGGTTGTAGGTCTGTTCAGGTTTTCTATTTCATCCTGGTTCAGTTTTGGTGGTTGATACATCTCTAGGAATGCATCCATTTCTTCCAGGTTATCTAATTTGCTGGCATAGAGTTGCTCATAATATGTTCTTACAATTGTTTGTATTTATTTGGTGTTGGTTGTGATCTCTCCTCTTTCATTCATGATTTTGTTGATTTGGGTCATTTCTCTTCTCTTTTTGATAAGTCTGGCCAGGGTTTATCAATCTTGTTAATTCTTTCAAAGAACCAGCTCCTAGTTTCATTGATCTGTTCTACTATTCTTTTAGTTTCTATTTCATTGATTTCTGCTCTGATCGTTATGATTTCTCTTCTCCTGCTGGGTTTAGGCTTTCTTTGCTGTTCTTTCTCCAGCTCCTCTAGGTGTAGGGTTAGGTTGTGTACTTGAGACCTTTCTTGTTTCTTGAGAAAGGCTTGTATTGCTATATACTTTCCTCTTAGGACTGCCTTTGCTGCATCCCAAAGATTTTGAACAGTTGTGTTTTCATTTTCATTGGTTTCCATGTATTTTTTTTTTATTCTTCTTTAATTTCCTGGTTGACCCATTCATTCTTCAGTAGGATGCTCTTTAGCGTCCATGTATTTGAGTTCTTTCCGACTTTCCTCTTGTGATTGAGTTCTAGTTTCAAAGCATTGTGGTCTGAAAATAGGCAGGGAATGATCCCAATCTTTTGGTACCGGTTGAGACCTGATTTATGACCTAGGATGTGATCTATTATGGAGAATGTTCCATGGGCACTAGAGAAGAATGTGTATTCTGTTGCTTTGGGGTGGAATGTTCTGTATATGTCTGTGAAGTCCATTTGGTCCAGTGTGTCATTTAAAGTCTTTATTTCCTTGTTGATCTTTTGCTTAGACGATCTGTCCATTTCAGTGAGGGGGGTGTTAAAGTCCCCCACTATTATTGTATTGTTGTCGATGTGTTTCTTTGCTTTTGTTATTAATTGCCTTATATAATTGGCTGCTCCCATGTTAAGGGCATAGATATTTACAACTGTTAGATCTTCTTGTTGGATAGATTCTTTAAGTAGGATATAATGTCCTTCCTCATCTCTTATTACAGTCTTTGGTTTAAAATCTAATTTGTCTGATATAAGGATTGCCACCCCAGCTTTCTTTTGGTGTCCATTAGCATGGTAAATGGTTTTCCACCCCCTCACTTTCAATCTGGGGGTGTCTTTGGTTCTAAAATGAGTCTCTGGCAGACAGCATATCGATGGGTCTTCTTTTTTAATCCAGTCTGATAGCCTTTGTCTTTTGATTGGGGCATTTAGCTCATTTACATTCAGGGTAACTATTGAAAGATAAGAATTTAGTGCCATTGTATTGCCTGTAAGGTGACAGTTACTGTATATTGTCTGTGTTCCTTTTTCGTCTATGTTGCTTTTAGGCTCTCTCTTTGCTTAGAGGACCCCTTTCAAGATTTCCTGTAGGACTGGTTTTGTGTTTGCAAATTCCTTTAGTTTTTGTTTGTCCTGGAAGCTTTTTATCTCTCCTTCAATTTTCAATGACAGCCTAGCTGGATATAGTATTCTTGGCTGCATATTTTTCTCATTTAGTGCTCTGAATATATCCTGCCAGTCCTTTCTGGCCTGCCAGGTCTCTGTGGATAGGTCTGTTGCCAATCTAATATTTCTACCCTTGTAGGTTACAGATCTCTTCTCCCGAGCTGCTTTCAGGATTTTCTCTTTGTCTATGAGACTCATAGGTTTTACTATTAGATGTCGGGGTGTTGACCTATTTTTATTGATTTTGAGAGGGGTTCTCTGTGGTTCCTGGATTTTCATGCCTGTTTCCTTCCCCAAATTAGGGAAGTTCTCTGCTATAATTTGCTCCATTATACCTTCTTCCCCTCTCTCTCTTTCTTCTTCTTCTGGGATCCCAATTATTCTAATGTTGTTTCGTCTTATGGTATCGCTTATCTCTCGAATTCTGCCCTCGTGATCCAGTAGTTGTTTATCTCTCTTTTCCTCAGCTTCTTTATTTTCCATCATTTCATCTTCTATATTACTGATTCTCTCTTCCGCCTCATTTATCCTAGCCGTTAGCGCCCCCATTTTTTATTGCACCTCATTAATAGCCTTTTTGATTTCGACTTGGTTGGATTTTCGTTCTTTTACTTCTCCAGAAAGGGTTCCTCTAAAAACTTCCATGCTTTTCTCAAGCCCAGCTAGTATCTTTAAAGTGATGATTCTGAACTCTAGATCTGACATCGTACTAATGTCCGTATTGAGTAGGTCCCTGGCAGTCAGTACTACCTTTTGTTCTTTTTGTTGAGGTGATTTTTTTCCATCTTGTCATTTTGTGCAGAGGAGCATAGATTAATGAGAGAACAAAATGCTAGCAGAGTAACAACATCCCCAGAAAATATACTCTAATCAGAAAAGACCTGAAGCAGTGGGAAAAGAAAGGGAAAGAGAGAAAAAAGAAAAAGAAAAAAAAGAAAAAGAGAAAGAGAAAGATAAAAACAAAAACAAACAAAACAAAACAACAACAAAAACAAAAAACCAGAATGTGATCAAATATGATCAGGCTGGTATATAGATCAGTGCCACACACTAGATTTGGGGTGTATTTTGGTGTTTTAGAAGAAAGTGCCTCCCAAAATTTTAAAGAAAGAAAAACTTATATATGTACAAAAATAAGGGTTGATATGATGAAGCGATGGAATATGACTGTAAAGATGGAAATTATAAAAAATTGTATAAAAGGAATTGATACGAATTTGTTTGAAAAAAGAAAGAAGAGGATTTAAAAAAAGAAAAAAAAGAAAAAAAAGGGAGAGGATGTGATCAGGCAGCGGAATAGAAAACACCATATACTAAAGATTTAGGGTATATTTTAATCTGTTAGAAGAAACTATCTCAAAATTTTAAAGAGAGAACAACTTATATATATAAGCCAAAAATACGGGTAACTACTATGAAGGGATAGAATATGACTCTAAAAATGAAAAATAATTTTTTTTTTAAAAAAAGGGATTGATAACATGTTGGTTGAAAAAGGGAAAAAGAAAAATTCAAAATGAAAAAAAGACAGTTAAAAAAAAATTAACTTTGAAAGACTGAAGAATCATGGTAAAAAAAGCCGTGAATTCTATGTGCAGTAGTCCCCTAGCGCTGGAGTTCTGCCGTTCTCATTGATCGGTAAACTTGGTCTTGGCTGGCTGTTCTCGCTGATCTTCTGGGGAGGGGCCTGTTGCCGTGGTTTCCAAATGTCTCTGCCGGAGGCGGAATTGCCCCGCCCTTGCCTCCTCACAGCTAAGTAATCTGCTCGGGTTTGCTCTCCGGGGCTTTTGTTCCCTGCGAGCTTTCCGTACAGCTTTGGAGGCGGAGAGTGAAAATGGCGGTCTCCCAATCTCCACCCCGGAGGAGCCGAGAACTTGGGCCCCCAGAGAAAAGCTGTCAGTCACTCCCGTCTCCCCAGTCTCCGCCGCACTCCGTGCTCACCCGGCCTGTGACCGCGCGTTTCTATCTCTGGCACCCGACCCCGGGTGGAGTCTCCAAACCCAGCAGATCCCTGCGGTGCACTCCCACGCGGCTCCTCCCGGGGGAGGAAGGTGAGTCTCCCCGGATCTGCCGCTTGTTGGGTCCCTGCTGGAGGAGCAGGGGCCCGACTGTGCCACGGATCCCGGTTTACGGTGACCCTGAGCTGAGAGCCCGCGCCTGGGCTCTGCCTCTGCATCCGGCTTCCCTGTTCTGATACCTGGGGGCTCTGCCACACTCAGGCACCCCCGGTCTTTCTGTGACCCCGAGGGTCCCGAGACCACACTGTCCCGGAGGGTTCCACCCCCCGCTTAGCCACCAGAGTGACATCCCTCGGCGGAGCAGACTTTTAAAAGTTCCAGTTTTGTGCTCCGTGGTTCTATCACTTGCCAGAAGCGGCCGACGGAGGCCCCTCCCCCGCCGTCTATCCTCCCGAATATCGCCTCGGATTCACTTCTCCGCACGTCCTACCTTCCAGAAAGTGGTTGCTTTTCTGATGAGAGAGTTGTTGCTCTTCTTTTCTTCGATCTCCTGTTGAGTTTGTAGGTGTTCAGAATGGTTTGATCCCTATCCAGCTGAATTCCTGAGAGGAGACGAAATCCAGGTCTCCTACTCCTCTGCCATCTTGCTCCGCCCCCTCCTGTTTTTTTTTTTTAAACTTGTGAATGTTGACATTTCTTTTATTTTTTTATTATTATGTTATGTTAATCACCATACATTACATCATTAATTTTTGATGTAGTGTTCCATGATTCATTGTTTGCATATAAAACCCAGTGCTCCATGCAGAACGTGCCCTATTAAATACCCATCACCAGGCTAACCCATGCCCCCACCCCCACCCCTCTAGAACCCTCAGTTTGTTTCTCAGAATCCATAGTCTCATGGTTCATCTCCCCCTCCGATTTCCCCCCCTTCATTCTTCCCCTGCTGCCATCTTCTTCTCCTTCTTCTTCTTCTTCTTCTTCTTCTTCTTCTTCTTCTTCTTCTTCTTCTTCTTCTTCTTCTTCTTCTTTTGTATTTTTAAAGGGATTGAAATAAATCTGTAGATTGTTTTAGGTAGTATGGACATTTTAACAATATGGATTCTCTCAACCCATGAGCATGGAATATCTTTCCATTTATGTCTTTAGTTTTTGTAATCAATGTTTTATAGTTTTCAGAGTACACTTTCATCTCCTTGGTTAAGTTTATTTTTAGGTAAATTCTTGTTGATGCATGGGCAAATACAAATTTCTTAATTTATCTTTCTGCTAATTATTAGTGCATAGAAATGCAACAGATTTTGTCTATTAATTTGGTATCCTGGGAATTTACTAAATTTATTTATCAGTTCCAGTAGTTTTTTTGGTGAAGTCTTAAGGGCTTTCGATATGTAGCATTATGTTATCTGCCAATAGTGACAGCTTTCCTTCTTCTGAATTTGGATGCCTTTTATTTCTCTATCTTGTCTGACTGCTGTGGCTGGAGTTCTAGTATTATACTGAAAAAAGTGGTGAGAATGAACATCCTTGCTTTGTTGCTTTTCTTAGAGTAAAAGCTCTAGATTTTTCACCATTGTGTTCATGTTAGCTCTTGGGTTTCAATATATATCCTTTACTATGTTGAAGTATGTATCTTCTAAACCTACTTTGAGTTTTTATCATGAATCAATATTGTACATTGTTAAAAGCCTGGGCGGCTCAGTCAGTTAAATGTCCCACTCTTGATCTCAATTCAGGTCTTGATCCCAGGGTTATGAGTTGGATCCCTGTGTTGGGCTCCATGTGGGGTTGGAGACAACTTTAAAGAAAAATTCCCTCTATCTGTTGAGGTAATCCTATATTTTCATTCTTTTTTTTGTTTGTTACTGTGGTGTATCATATTGATTGATTTGCAAATATTGAATGGCCCTTTCATATCCAGAATAAATCTCAGTTGATCATAGTGAACAATTTTTAAAACATATTGTTAGACTCAGTTTTGCTAATACCTGAAGATTTTTACATCTATGTTCATCAGAGATATTGGCCCATACTTTTCTTTTTCTGTAGGGTTTTTTATCTGGTTTTGAAGTCAGGATAATGCTGGCCTTGTAGAACGAGTTTGGAAACTTTTCTTCCCCGTCTTTTTTTTGGAATAGTTTGAGAAGAATACTACTATCTCTTCTTGAAATTTTTGGTAGAATGCACCTGTAAAGCCATTTGGTCCTTGACATTCATTTATTGTGTACTTTTTTATTATTGATTCAATAATCAATTGATTAAATTCAACTGATTCATTGATACTAATCAGTGTATTCAAATGTTCTATTTCTTTCTAATTCAGTTTTGGAAGGTTGTATGCTTCTAGGTATATTACATTTCTTCTGTGTTATCCCAATTTTTTGGCTTATACTTTTTTATGGTATTCTCATATAATCTTCTGTATTTCTGTGGTGGTCGTTATAGCTCTTCCTTTATTTCTGTTTTGATTTACTTGAGTCCTTTCTGTCTCTTTCCTCTTTCTCTCTCAATAAATATGACTACAGGTGTATCAATTTTGTTTATCTTTTCAGATAGCCAGTCCAGGTTTCATTGATCTGTTTATTTTATTCTGTTTCGTTTTGTTTTGCTTAATTTAATTTTACTTTATTCTCGATTTCATTTTTTTTCTACTCTAATCTTCATTATTTCCTTTTTGTGCTGGTTTGGATATTTGTTTGTCCTTCCTTTTCTAGCTCCTTTAGTTGTAAAGTTATTGTTTATTTGAGGTTTTTTTTTTTTTTTTTTTTTTTTTTTGGTCCCTGAGGTAAGACTGTATTGCTATTATCTTCCCTCTTACAACAGCTTTTGCTTTCAAAGATTTTGAACAGTTGTATTTTCATTTAATTTTTCTCCTGTAATTTATGTTTACTTCCTCTTTGATTTATTGGCTGACCCATTTATTATTTGATAGCATGTTACTTAGCCTGCATGTGTGTGTTCTTTCCTGATTTTCTTTAAGTTGGTTTCCAGTTTCATATTGTTGTGGTTGGAAAAGATGCATGATGTCATTTCAGTCTTTTATAATTGGTTGAGACTTGTTTGTGGCCTCAAATATGATCTATTTTCAAGAATATTACACATGCATTTGAACAGAATATGTATTCTGCTTCTGGATGGAATGTTCTGAATACAGCTTCTAGGGCCATCTGAACCCTAAATGTTCAGATGTGTCATCAATGTGTCATCAAAGACACTGTTTCCGTGCTGCTTTTCTTTTTGGATAATCTATCCATTGATGTAAGTGGACGTTAAAGTCACTTCTTATTATTGCATTACTGTCAATTTCTCCCTTTATATCTGTTAATAGTTATCATGTATTTAGTTACTCCAATGTTGAGTGCATAAATCTTTACAATGATTGTGTCCCCTTGTTGGATTGTTCCCTTTATTGTTATGTAGCGTTCTTATTTGTCTCTTGTTACAGTCTTTGTTTTAAGGTCCATTTTGTCTGATATATGTAGTGTTACCTAGCTTTCTGCTTGCTTCCATTTGCATGGTACCTGTTTTTCATTCCTTCATGTTCAATCTCCACGTGTCTATAGGCCTGAAATGAGCCTTTTTTAGATAGCACATAAATGGGTCTTATTTTTTATCCTATGTCTCTTAAATGCAGGACTTAATCCATTTCCATTTAAACTAATTATTGGTAGGTATGTACTTATTGCCATTTTGTCAGTTGTTTTATGATTATTTTTGTAGTTCTTCTATGTTCTTTTCTTGTTCTATCCCCTTATGGTGTAATGGCTTCTCTAATAATATGCTTGGATTCCCTTTGTTTTTGTGTGTGCATTGATACAGGATTTTGATTTGTGGTTACCATTTAGCTTATATATAAATTGTTATGCATACAACAGTTTATATTAAGTTGATGGTCACTTAGCTTTGAAACTATTCAAGGCCAAGTGGGTGGCTCATTCAGTTAAGCATCTGCTTTTGGCTCAGGTTGTGATCCTGGGGTCTTGGGATCAGGCCCAGTATCAGGCTCCCTGTTCAGTGGAGAGTCTGCTTCTCCCTCTCCCTCTGCCCCTCTCCCTTTGCCTCTCTCCTTTTGCACCTCTCCCACTCATGCTCTCTCTCTCGAATAAATAAATACAATCTTTTTAAAAATTGGAAACTATTCTAAAAGCACTAAATTTTTACTCCTGGAGGGGCAGAGAGAGAGGGAGAAGGAGACTCTCCACAGAGCAGGGAGCCTGATGCAGGCTTCAATCCCAGGACCCCAGGATCATGACCTGAGCCAAAGGCAGATGCTTGGCTGATTGATCCACCCAGGTGCCCCATCTTTTCACCAATTTTTATAAATATAATTGATTTTAATGCTTTTATATTATGTTTGCATTTACCAGTGAAATTTTGTTCTTTCATATTTTTTTTCTTACTCCTGATTACAGCCTTTACTTCCACTCAAAGAATTCCTAGTAATGTTTCTTATAAGGATGGCTTACTGGTGATAAACTCCTTTAACTTTTGTTTGGGAAACTCTTTATCTCTCCTTCTATACTGAATGATAACATCGCTAGATCAAGTGTTCTTGGTTGCAGGGTTTTTGTTTGTTTTCCCTTTCAGTACTTTGAACTTGTCATGCCATTTCCTATGGCTTGCAAAGCTTCTGCCAAAAAAGTAGCTGATAAACTTATGGGGTTTCTTTTTTATGTAACTATTTTCTTTGATCATGCTCCTTTTATAATTCTCTCTTATCACTACTTTTTTGCCATTTTAATTACTATGTCTTTTAGTGTGGACCTCCTTGGGTTAATTTTTTTTTTTTTTTTTTTGGTATCTCTGTGCCTCCTGTATCCAGGTGTCTGCTTCCTTTTTCAGATTAGAAAATTTTCAGCTAGTATTTCTTCAAATACATTTTTCTCTCTGCTTCTCTCTCTCTCTTCTCCCTCTGGGATCCCTATGATGTGGATATTATTACACGTGAAGATGTCACTGACTTCCCTTAACTTGTTCTCATTTTTATTATCCTTTTATTCTTTCTGCTGTTCAGCTTGGTTGCTTTTCATTACCATGTCTTCCATGTTGTTGACCATTTTTCTCTCTCCTCTAAACTTCTCTAAACTGCTATCGATTCCCTCTGGTATACTTTTTGTTGTTGTTGTTGTTAACTCAGTTCTTGAGTTTCATTTATAATTGGAGATATATATATATCTTATATATATATATATATATATAATTGGAGATTATATATATATTATATATCTCATATATATATATAATTGGAGATATATATATATATATCTGATATATATATTCAGATGTCTTTCTGAATGTCTCACTGAGATCCTCCACTCTTTTCTGAAGTCTAATGATATCTTTATGATTCCTTATCAACCATATTGTTTATCTCTCTTTTACGTAGCTCGTTGGATGTGTTTTTGTCCTGTTCTTTCATCTGGGACTTGTTACTCTGTCTCCTCATTTTGTCTAACCTTGTGCTTCTTTGTACATATTGGAAAGTCAGGCATGTCTCATGATCTTGCAAATTGTGGCCTTTTGATGAAGCGGTCTCTTGGTGCCCTTTAGAGTATCAGAGTCGGGTGTTTCAGGGGGGTATCTTATGTGTTTTGTGCACCTTACTGTTGTATCTGGGCCGCCTGTGTTTCCAGTCCATTTGCTGCCACAGCCCACTTTGTCTCATATGGTGCACCAGGCCAGGTTTGATCCCTGCTCTTTTAAGGAGACAGTCTGGGACTGCTGCAGGCGTGTAGTGGGGTGGTGTCAGCAGTCAGAGAGGATGAATGTCCTCAATCCAGCTGCCAGCTCTGCAGTAACACTGGCCTGCAGGCCTCTCTCCTTGTGCTCCCCCTCCCCGGGAAATGTTCACTGTTGGGCTGGGCCTGCCAGCAGACAGATGTCTACCCTCGTCTGTCTGTGGAGCCACCAGTCACACTGCAATTCAGGGCTCTCCCCCAAGGCTGCCCTCTGAGATGTTTTGTTGTTGAGCAGAACCAGCAGCCTGACTCTATGCCTGCCCCTCATCTGTCTCTGGGGCTCCAGCTGGCTGATTGGCTGCGCATTCTCTGCACTGCAACCTATAAGGTTTGGCTACTGGGCCTGCAAGCACACTGGTGTGGGAGGTTATTTTCTTTCTCTCAAGTGCAGGAGTCACTTTGGAGAGGCACCAGTCCCTGCCTGTGTTGCTTGCATGGTGTGTCAGGGCAGGAGTTGCTTTGCAGGGAGGCCTATTGAGTAGGGCAGTTGGATAAGCGTCCAACCACAGAAGATCAAGGGGGCGGGGCATGTGTTGTTAGCAAGATACGTGGAGAGTGTTCATGCTGGTTCCCACAAGTGTCTGGCTATTTAAGCTGGGGGAAGAGGGAGAGAAAAGGAGCCTGTCCCGTCTTTTGTTCTTGGAGAAATCTAAAAATCCCTGCACCTCTAGCACACATTCGGAGATTAGTAAATAAATCTCCTTTATGGATACTCCAGGCTTTTATCCAACTACTGCTTCTGTGCTATATTTTGGTGAGGTTATTTGTTATACTGTCTCCTTAAGGGCAGCGACTCAGTTTCCTATTGCTTTCCAGCTCACCCAGAACTGAACCTACTGATTTTTAAAGTACCCAGAGTTAAGCTCTGCTGATTGTAAAAACCCACAAAGTTAAGTTCCACTGGTTTTCAAAGCCAAGTATGAAGATGACTCATCTTCCCAGTGTGCGTCCCGCATGCCTGGGGTGCCTGGGGTGGGGTCTGATCCCATCAATTCTCTATGCTTGTGGGGTCTCTCCCATTCATGGTTAGTCTAGCCGAGGGCTTGGTTCCCAGCCGTAACTCCACACCTCCTATTCTTTTCAGTGTGGCTTCTCTATGATTAACTGAGGAATATCTGATCTGCCAGTCTTTGAGTCATTACTGAGTTAGTTGAGGTGATGTGTCTGTTATCTCAGTGTGTCGGTGGAATGCGGTAAGCTTAGAATGCTCCTACTCTGGTATCTTCCCAGATTTCCTGACCTGGAGAGCCTAAACCTTTATATATCATTTTCTTTTGTTGTTAGTGAGATTGATCCTTTTAAAATTTTATTTACATATACAATAGTACATAGTGTGACAAAGACAAGTTTATGAGGTTCTACATACTTACTACACAGAACTGACAGATGCAAGAATTTTGTGTTACATGATTTTTAAAATGTCTTTTGCATGTTGTTTTGGTCTGTTATCATTTTTTTCTTCTTTCTTTTTTGTCAAAGGCTATTGGCATCATGTACTTAATGTATATCATATAAACTTTTATTTATTATTTACTTATGACATACATTTTTACATATTTATTCAATCATAAGTAATGCACAAGTTGATCAGTCAACCAGAAGACAGGGTCTCTATTATGGGTTTAGCTAGAGACACTGGATATGCAGCATTGAACAATACAGAAAAGAGGCAGCATAATAGGAACTTAGATTTAGTTGAAGACAAATATTAAACTCATAGGTAATACAATGATAATATAAATTCAGATAGGCAAAAGGTATAGATAAATCACTAATTTAAATGGCATGTCTTAGGCGTGCATCTTGTAGTAGGCGATGTTTGGACTGAGCATGGGATGATATGTATTCAGCCATGATAAAACATGAGAAAAGACCCTGATATGGTATTCTTCTCATTGAATCCTATTGTTATAAAGAAGGGGAATAAACAAAGGGGAGAAAAGGTCTGTTATGGACAAAACTGTGTCCACCCCTCAAAAGCTTTTGAAGTCCTAGATCTACAGTACTTGATGGCAACTTGAAGCAGGATTCAGAACATGTTAGACATGTATAATGTTCAAGACGCATCCTTCCTTGGATTCTAGATGGACACTTACTTTAAAAAATAATGCCACTCTCTTAGACCTAGGAATATTTTACATTTATATATGAAAGGGTGCAATTAATGTTGGTATTTACAATTGCAGTATCTTTAGTAGATTTTAAGTATGATTTTACCATTAACAGCTTGTTTATTTTTATTTTTTAAAGACTTTATTTATTTATTTGACAGTGATAGAGGATAGATAGATAGATGATAGATGATAGATGATGATAGATGATAGATAGATAGATAGATAGATAGATAGATAGATAGATAGATGATAGATAGATAGATAGATAGATAGATAGATAGATAGATAATAGATGATAGATAGATAGAGAACAAGCAGGGGGAGTGGCAGGCAGAGGGACAGGAAGAAACAGGCTCTCCCCTGAGCAGAGAGCCTGATGTAGGGCTTCATCCCAGGACCCTGGGATCATGACCTGAGCTGAAGGCAGACACTTAACTGACTGAGACACCCAGGTGCCCCCATTAACAGCTTGTTTAAAATATCTGCATCCAAGAAGCAGCTAAAGTCCATCCTTCAGTGGCAGGTGGAGAAGGAGAAGGAGAAGAAGGCGGAGGAGATAATAGCTGACAATGATCCTGAGGAACTTTTCTGTGGCCTGGTTGTATGGAATTATTCCAGGGATTAGAACAAGGTCAGTGCTATGGGAAAAAGGACAGATTGAGAATATCAGACAAAATATGTAATTTTATTTTAAAAATGAGAGTTGGTGTATGTTTTTTGTGTTGTGAATTATACAATGAACAGATAAATATGTTTGAAAACAACCATGTAAAATCTATGAGAAAAGTACAAACTCCTGTAAATAGTAATCAGGTAAAAAATAGAACTTTTTCAGGATGCATTAATCTATTAATGCTCCTTTTTTATCACATTCTCTTCCTTCAAACTAGAAATTCTCAAAAGGGCAAAATCTCTCCCCCTCAAGGGGACATTTGGCAGAATATGGAGTCAGTTTTAGTTGTCACTACAGGGCAAGGGTTAGGGTTGCTACTGGCATTCAGTGGGGAATGGAGAAGGATATGACTAAACGTTCTACAGTCCACAGAATAGGCCCCACAACAAAGAATCAACTGACCCCAAATGATAGTAGTGGTGAGGTTAAGAAAGTTTCCTTCTGGAAATTTGTATAAATGTTTCTCATTGCCTTAGGAAAAAAAAAAAATTTACTTTCTATATTTAAGACTGCAATTTTTGGGCCATAGAGTGCTTCCTAATTTGAATAATGACAAAATATTTTCCACAATTACTATAGGAAGTTATAGTCACATCAGTACTTTATGAAATTTTCATTTGTTTTATTTCCTCACCAATATTTTGTATCCTATGAATATTTAATATGTGGAAATATGTTAGTTATAGGAAGATATCTCACTGTGGTTTTAATATGCATTTTCCTAATTGACAGTGGGTTGAATATTTGTTCATGTGTTTATTAGATATTTGGATTAACTTTTTCTTGAAGTGTTTTTTGGCTTTGCCTATTTTTTTTTATATTTCTTCATTAGACATGTTGAAAATACTCTTTTTCATTTGGGGGCTTCTTTGATCCCCTTTATGATTTCTTTTTTTTTTTTTAAGATGTTATTTATTTATTTGACAGAGAGATAGAGAGCACAAGTAGACAGAGCGGCAGGCAGAGGGAGAGGGGGCAGGGAGCCCGATGCGGGGCTCAATCCCAGGACCATGGGATAATGACCTGAGTCGAGGGCAGACACTTAACAACTGAGCCACCCAGGCACCCCTATGATTTCTTTTTATTAATAGAACTTGCTTATTTTAATATAGTCAGTATCATCCACTTGTTTTAGTGTCTGTAGATTTTGTGTCTTATTGGAAATATTTCCCTTAGAGTATAAAGACAGTGACCTACATGATTTTCTAAAAGCTGTATATTCTTTGGCTTATATTTAGAACTGAAATCCACTTAAATTTGACACTTATCTCAGATATGAAGTAAGAATGCATTAATAATTGTTCCATATGAATACCTACTTCCCTGATCATTTATTAAATATGTTCTATTTCACTTGCTGCTTTGCACCCCTCCCTTGGTCCCTGCATGTCTGTAGGTCTTGCTATGGCAGAAGGGATGAGAGCCAGCACTTCATTCTCATTGAGCTCCAGGCAGCATCAGTCTTGTAGTGAACATTATATATCCTCATGAAAGCCATTAGCAGGAGTCTCACTGAGTAAGCCCTCTTAGTGTGGGCTGCATCTTATGCTATACTCCAAAAAGCTGCATTTTCTGCTCAGGCAAGTAAACCAGATGTAGAGCTGCCTACGTCCCAATGCACTGAAGTCTCAAAATGTTTGTGTTCCACAACTTTCCATTGTCGTAACTTCTATGGGAGAGGAGGGGGAATGGGTCCACAGAAGGGTAGAGGGACCCTCTAGTAAGAGATTGACAGAACTGTGTAAAGCTCCTTTCCATTGGGAAGTGACAGATTTACTGCCCTTTAGCAGACTTGTTGGGCAGACTGACAGGATGAGCCATCAAGACCTTTAAAAGGGGTGGCAGCCCCTTCTCCAAGGTCTCTCCACATGACAACCATCTGACATTTCCTTTCCTTCTCGTTTCTTCTATTGATGACTCTCAGTTCTCGACAATTGTTTATAGCTTTTCTCTCATTATTTTTTTTCCCCATTTCTTCATATTGTAACATCTTTCTCAGGCTGTATTCTGAAACCCAACATGTATATATGTTCCAGCCCATCAGCTTCCTTCATCCATCCATCTGCCCGGCAGATGGAGCTGCCCTCAATATCTGCAAAGTTCTTTACTTCCTAAATAACTAGATACTGGCACATTCCTTTCAGAGTTTAGTATCAGGAGTCAGCCTAAGTGACTGATGCTCAACCACTGACTTTCTTTAGGGCTTTCAGCTCCAATGAAATGTTCTGTGCTATTTGGCTGTAACAAGAGCATGAAAAATGGCCTCTACCATATTTCTTAAAAAAAAAAAAAAATCCAAGGAATTTTTCCCAGAGCCTACAACTCATATATTTCTCTGATAAGGACCTTCAGCTGGCTCATAGTTCAGGAACCCACTGCAGGATACAGAGCTGCTTTCCAGAGTTCTCATTGTGCTATAAAAGTAAAGCTATTGGCCAAGCCCAAGACTTTACACTGATGACATCAGGACTTCTACTCAACAAAATCCACATCTTTATTCTTGCCCCTTATTTTAGTCTTGCTTCTCCAATTTTCACTTTATCCCCATGCTAAGGCAAAAACAAGTCACATTTACTTTAGGGCAATATCTGTTTTTCAGGAATTATTGTGCCATTTTTACAATCTAGATTAATGATATGGTCAAAATAAGTTTCTGCATTGCACCTGCTAAAACTGCTTCCAGGAAGCAGAACTCTACTCCACATTTCCTCTAACCATTGTAGCAACAGAAATGTAGACATTAGTCATATCTGAGATCTGAAATGTTTATTCATTTCCCTTTTCAGTGCCTTCTTAATCTCTGCAGAATTCCCTAGAAATATCTTTATCACATTTCCCCTGAGTATGAAAGTCTATAGCTTCACCTTCTGACTAACTAGGAGTCCCTATGACTTTCTTATGTTTTTCTTTTTCAAATTTTTATTTATATTCCAGTTAGTTAACATGTGGTGTTATCGATAGTAAATATTGTTTAACCATTATTATTAACCAATATTAATTGGTTTCATGAGTAGTATTTAGTGACTCAACATTTACATATAACATCCAGTGCTCCTGGTGTTAGTGGCCACAAGTGGCCTCCTAATATACATCACCTATTAACCCCTCCCATACCCACCTTCGCTCCAGAAACCTTCAGTTTGTTTGTTATATTTAAGAGTCTCTTATGGTTTCTTTCCCTCTCTCTCTTTTTGTTCCTCATTCCCATTAGTTCATCTGTTTTGTTTCTTAAATTCCACATATGAGTGAAATCATATGGTGTTTGTTGTTCTCTGACTGACTTATTCCACTTAGCGTAATACACTCCAGCTCTTTCCATGTCTTTGGAAATGGCAAAATTTCATTCTTTTCGAAAGCTGAGTAATATTCCATTGTATATATATGCCATATCTTCTTTATCCATTCATGAGTCAATGGATATTTGGGCTCTTTTATAGTTTGGCTATTGTTGATAATGGTGCTATAAATATTGGGGTACATGCACCCATTCAAATGTGTATTTTTCTGTCCTTTGGGTAAATACCTACTAGTGCAATTGCTGGATAGGAGAATAGTTTTATTTTTAACTTTTGAAAGAAGCCCCATGCTATTCTCAAGAGTGGCTGCAGCAGGTTGAATGCCCAACGGTGTAAGAGGGTTCCCCTTTTTCCACACCCTCAACAACATTTGTTGCTTACATTTTGTTAATTTTAGCTATTCTGACTAGTGTGAGTTGGTAACTTATTTTTTTATTATGTTCAGTTAACCAACACATAGTACATCATTAGTTTTTGATGTAGTGTTCCATGATTCATTACTTACATATAACACCCAGTGCTCATCACAACACATGCCCTCCTTGACACCCATCACCCAGCTACCACATCCCCCACCCCCCTCCCTTCCATAACCCTCAGTTTGGTTCCTGGAGTCCAGAGTCTCTCATGGTTTGTCTCCCTCTCTCATTTCATCCCTTTCAGTTTTCCTTCCATTCCACTATGGCCCTCCATGCTATTCCTTATGTTCCACATATGAGTAAAACCATATGATAATTGTCTTTCTCTGCTTGATTTACTTCACTTAGCATAATCCCCTCCAGTTCCATCCATGTCAATGTAAATGGTGGATGAATATTCCCTTGTATATATGAACCACATCTTCTTTATCCATTCATCTGTTGAAGGTCATCCTTGCTCCTTCCACAGTTTGGCTATTGCAGACATTGCTGCTATAAACACTGTGGTGTATGTGCCCTTCTTTTACTACATCTGTATCTTTGGGGTAAATACCTAGTAGTGCAATTGTTGGGTTATAGGGTAGCTCTATTTTTAACATCTTGAGAAACCTCTATACTGATTTCCAGAGTGGTTGTACCAGCTTGCCTTTCCACTAACAGTGAAAGAGGATTCCCCTTTCTCCACATCCTTGCCAAAATTTGTTGTTTCCTGTCTTGTTAATGTTTGCCATTCTAACTGGTTTAAGGTGGGATCTCATTGTGGTTTTGATTTTTATTTCCCTGATGGCTAGTGATGTTGAACACTTTTTTCATGTGTCTGTTGGCCATTTGTATGTCTCCTTTGGAGAAGTGTCTGTTTATGTCTTCTGCCCATTTTTTGAATTGATTATTTGGTTTTTGGTTGTTGAGTTTGAGAAGATCTTTATAGAGCTTGGATACCAGCCCTTTATCTGTTTTGTCATTTGCAAATATCTTCTCCCATTGTGTGGGTTGACTCTTAGTTCTGTTAACTGTTTCCTTTGCTGTGCAAAAGCTTTTTATCTTGATGAAGGCCCCAAAGTTCATTTTTTGCTTTTGTTTCCCTTGCCTTTGGAGACATGTCTTGAAAGGAAGTTGCTGTGGCCAATGTCGAAGTGGTTACTGCCTATGTTCTCCTCTAGGGTTTTGATGGATTCTTGTCTCACATTGAGATCTTTCATCCGTTTTGAGTTTATCTTTGTGTATGGTGTGAGAGAATGGTCCAATCCCATTCTTCTATATGTGGTTGTCCAAATATCCCAGCAGCATTTACTGAAGAGACGGTCTTTTTTTCCATTGGATATTTTTTTCCTGATTTGTTGAAGATTAGTTGAACATAGAATTTTGGGTCCACTTCTGGAGTCTTTATTCTGGTCCATTGATCTATGTGTCTGCTTTTGTGCCATTATTATACTGTCTTGATGATCACAGTTTTGTAATATAGCTTGAAATCTGGCATCATGAGGCCCCCAGCTTGATTTTCTTTCTCAACCTTCCCCTGGTGACTCAGGGTCTTTTCTGGTTCCATACAAATTTTAGGTTTGTTTGTTCTAGCTCTGTGAAAAATGTTAATGGTATTTTCACAGGGATTGGATTGAAATTGCAGATTGCTCTGGGCAGCAAATACATTTTAACAATGTTTATTCTTCCAGTCCATGAGCATGGAATATTTTTTTTATCTCTTTGTGTCTTCCTCAATTTCTTTCATACGTGTTCTGTACTTTCTAGAGTAGAGATACTTTACCTCTTTGGTTAGGTTTATTCCTAGGTCTCTTATGATAATTGGTTCTAATGTAAATGGAATCAATCCCTTAATTTCTCTTTCTTCAGTTATATCATTAGAATATAGAAATGCACCTGATTTCTGTGCATTGATTTTGTATCCTGTCATGTTGCTGACTTTGTGTATGAGTTCTAGCAATTTTGGTGTAGAGTCTTTTTTGTTTTCCACATAAAGTATCATGTCATCTGTGAAGAGAGAGAGTTTGACTCCTTCATTGCCAATTTGAATGCCTTTTATTTCTTTTTGTTGTCTGATAGCTGAGGCTAAGACTTCTAGTACTATGTTGAACATTAATGGTGATCGTGGACATCACTGTCGTGTTCCTGACCTTAAGGGAAAAGCTCTCAGTTCTTCCCCATTGAGAATGATATTCGCTGTGGGCATTTCATAGATGGCTTTTATGATGTTAAGGTATGTTCCCTCTATCCGTATGCTTTAAAGAGTTTTAATCAAGAAAAGATGCTGTATTTTGACAAATGCTTTTTCTGCATCAATTGGTAGTTTCATATGGCTCTTGTCCTTTCTTTTATTAATGTTCTCTCTCACATTGATTGATTTGTGAATGGTGAAACACCCTTGCATCACAGGAATAAATCCCACTTGGTGGTGAATGATAATCCCTTTAATGCACTGTTGGATCCTATTGGCTAGGAACTTGTTGAGTGTTTTGGCATCCATGTTCATCAGGGATATATGTCTGTAATTTTCCTTTTTTAAGAATGGTTTTGGGGTTAGGGTACTTCTGGCCTAGCAGAATGAGATTGGAAGTTGTCATTCTATTTTGATTTTTTGAAACAGCTTCATCAGAATAGGTATGAATTCTTCTTTAATATTTGGTAGAATTCCCCTGGGAAGCCATCTGGCCCTGGACTCTTGTTTTTTGGGAGGTTTTTGATTACTGCTTCCATTTTGTTATTGGTTATTGGTCTATTCGAATTGTCTATTTCTTCCTGTTTCAGTTTTGGTAGAATGTAAGTTTCCAGGAAGACATCCATTTCTTCCAGATCACTTAATTTGTTGGCATAATGTTGCTGGCAATAATTTCTAATAATTGTTTCTATTTCCTTTCTCTCTTTCTTTTCATACATGATTTTATTGATTTGAGTCCTTTCCTTTCCTTTTGGATAAGTCTGCCCAGTGATTTATCTATCTTATTAATTCTTTCAAAGAACCAGCTTCTAGTTTCATTGATCTGATCTACTGTGTTTCTGGTTTCTGTTTCATTGATCTTTGCTCCCATCTTTATTATTTCTCTTCTCCTGCTTGGTTTAGGCTTTTTTTTTTTTTTTTCCTGTTCTTTCTCCAAGTCCTTTAGGTTTAAGGTTAGCTTGTGCATTTGGGATTTTTCTAATTTTTTGAGTGAAGCTTGGATGACTATGTATTTCCCCCTTAGGACCGCCTTTGCAGTATCCCATAGGTTTTGGACCAATGTGTTTTCATTCTCATTAGCTTCCATGAATTGTTTATGTTCTTCATTAATTTCCTGGTTGACCCATTCATTCTTTAGCAGGATGGTCTTTAACTTCCTAGTGTTTGAATTCCTTCCAAAATTTTTCTTGTTTTTGAGTTCCAGTTTCAAAGCATTACAGTCTGATAATATTCAGGGAATAATCTCCATCTTTTGGTATTGGCTGAGACCTGATTTGTGACCCAGTGTGTGGTCTATTCTGGAGAAAAATCCATGTGCACTTGAAAACAATGAGTATTCTGCTGTTTTAGGATGGAATGTTCTGTACATATCTCCAAAATCCATCTGGTCCAATCTGTCATTCAAAGATCTTGATTGTTGATTTTCTGCTTAGACAATCTGTCCATTGCTGTGAGTGGAAAGTTGAGGTCTCCTACTATTAATGTATTGTTATCAATATGATTCTTTATTTTGGTTATTAATTGGTTTAAATAATTGGCTGCTCCCATGTTGGGGGCATAGATATTTACAATTGTTAGATCTTCTTGTTGCACAGACATTTAAGTATAATATAATGCCCGTATAGGTCTCTTATTATGATCTTTGGTTTAAAATATAATTTTTCTGATATGAGAATTGCTACCCCAGCTTTCTTTTGAGGTCCATTAGCATGGTAGATTGTTCTCCATGCCCTCACTCTTAGTCTGGAGGGGTCTTTAGGTTCAAAATGTGTCTCTTGCAGACAGCAAATGAATGGGTCCTGCTTTTTTATCTAATCTACAACCTTGTTTCTTTTGATGGGAGCATTCAGCCCATTTACATTTATAGTAACTACTGAAAGATTTGAATTTAGTGCCATTGTATTGCTTGTAAAGTCCCTGTTTCTATAGATTTTTGGTTTCTTTCTGGTCTATGTGACTCATGTGGTCTCTTTTCTTTTACAGAATCCCCCTTAATATTTCTTGCAGGGCTGTCTTGGTGGTCACATATTCTTTCAGTTTCTGCTGGTTCTGAAAGCTCTTTATCTCTCCATCCATTTTGAATGACAGCCTTGCCAGATAAAGCATTCTTGGCTGCATGTTCTTCTCATTTAGTACCCTGAATATGTCTTGCCAGCCCTTTCTGGCTTGCCATGTTTCTGTGGATAGTTCTGATGTTATTCTGATGTTCCTCCATATGTAAGGAACCTGCTCTGCCGGACCATTCTCAGGATTGTTTCCTTGCCTGTGTAATTTGCAAGCTTCACTATTATATGTTGGGGTGTTGATCTATTTTTATTTATTTTGAGAGTGGTTCTTTCTGCCTCTTGGAGTCAAATGCTTGTTTCCTTCCCCAGATTATGGAAGTTCTCAGCTATGATTTGCTCAAATATATTTTCTATCTCTCTCTCTCCACCCCCTTGATTATCCCAATAATTCTGACATTAGAAATGTTTCATGGTGTCATTAATCTCTGCACTCCTTTTCTCATGTGCTACCAGCAGCCTATTTCTGTTTTCCTCCACTCTCCTTTTCCATCAGCTTGTCTTCTAGATCACTAATTCTCTCTTCTGCTTCATTTACCCTGGCTCTTAGAGTATCCAGACTGCATCTGACTTATAGCATTTTTTATTTCAGCCTAATTAGATCTCATTTCTGCTCTTAGAGATTCTATATTGTCACCAATGCTGTTTCCAAGCCTGGTTTTTGACTTCATGATTGCTATCCTGAATTCTATCTCTGACATCTTGCCTATATCCATAGCATTAGTTCTGTGGCAGAGGACATTGTCTTTGGATCTTTGCTGAGAGTTCTTCCTCCTTGACATTCTGTTGAGGAATGGTTGCGCAAATGATCAGAGTCCAAAATATCAACCATGACCCAAGCACAATGCACCCTAGCAAAATCCGGAGTGGTCAGAAGCCACCACCGAAAAACAAAGTGAAAATAAAAGACAAGAATAAAATTTGTAAATTAAAAAAAATATTTCTAAAGGGGGGTGAGGAGAAGCGGGACTATAATCTCTCAGTGTGGACAAAGCAAGGTTTATTACTTGTTCCTGGGTGTATTTTGGTCTGTGTGTTAGGGACATTACTCTCCAAAATTACAAGTAAAGTAAAAATGTATATATATAAAGGTAAAATTGAATAGTGAAAAAAGGACTACAATAAAACATATATCTTAAAAAAAATATAGGTGTGAAAAAGTACAAGTTAAAAAGCTACTATGAAATATAAGTTGACATAAAAACATCTAGGTAAAAAAAGGTAAAAAAATCATAAAAAGCATAAGAGAAATAAAACTTAAAAAAGAGAGACTTTTATCTGAAAAATAAACAAGCCATGAGGCAATGCCTGGAGCTCAATATATTATTTATCCCTGGCATTGGGATTTTACAGTCTTGTGGGGCCCATATGGTTGTCATCCAGCTGTTTTTTCAGCCTGTCTTCTGGGGGAGGGACCTGCTGTGCTGTTTCTCAGGTAACACTGCTTGGGCAGAATTGTCCTGCCCCCTGTGGGGGGACTGGGCTCAGTGGAAACAGGTTTATTGACCTTTTGTTCTCTGGCAGCTTTCCGTGCCTTCCCAGGGTCAGAGCAAAAATGGCTGCACTGAAACCTCTGGCCCAGAATAGAAAAATTGCAGTGTCCTCTCTTCACTAAACCCTCAAAAACAGTCTCCATTTCTGTATGTGCCACTGAGAACAGCAGCCTCCTGCAGTACGCACCCACAGAGACTCTCTCAGACGTTGGCCCAGGGGCCCCAGTGTGCCCCTGCCCTCTGTGCTTCTAAAATGGGGAGCTGCTGCCATGGGCTCACTGTACACCCACAGTTCCTGGATCCTGTCTGGGCCCTGCTCTAAAGCCCTTTCCTGGCTGCTACCACTCTGCAAATTTTTGCCTGGTTGTGGGCAGAGGCTCCTGATTTTTTCAGACTGCCGAAGAGAAGAGTGATTCTCAACCGGTCGGCTTGCAGTTTATTGTGATCCAAGCTGAGAGTCCCTTCCTGGGCTCACTGACCATAACCTGCTTCCTGGCTCCACTACTCAAGTACTCTGCTGGTCCAGGAAGCCCCTTTAGCTCTAAAGCCTCTCATATCCCATGACCATAATGCTCTACCTAGAATTCTTCCTTTTCATTTCCAGAGCCCCTTTCGGAGAGGGGTGTCACTTCCTAGAGCAGATTTGTAAGGGTTCTGATTTTGTGCTCCAGTGTTATATCACTTTCCAGGAGCCTGCTTATGGAGGCTCCCTCCCCCTTATGTTTATCTTCAGATATCTCCCCACAGATTTACTACTTTGCACTTCTTACCTTTGCAAAAAGCAATGCTTTTCTGCTTGTAGAGATCCAGATATATATTCTTACATTTCAGGCTGATTTCATGGGTGTTCAGAATGGTTTGATAGATATCCCACTAACATAATAAAAAAAAAGAAAAACAAAAAAAAATGTATTCCAAGCAAGTGGTCAAAAGTCCAATGAAGACTCAGAGTCACATCCAGTTTGTGGACCCAAAAAAACTCCACAAGAGGGGCAAGCTGGGTGAGTTCTGAGTGTTGAGAGAGATTGGGATGGTGGGGGGCAGAGACAGAAAAGGCTCAGAGAGTCTTGTTCTAGGTAAAGGGAGGGAATAGTATTACAAAAAAAAAAATATATATATATCCAACTAAATTCAGGGGACCAGTTAAAATGGGGTCCCCCACTCCTCTGCCATCTTGCCCCTACTTTGGTATTTCATCTTGATTTTGATTTGTATTCCCCTGCAGATGAGTGATGTTGCACATTTTTTCATATACCTGTTAACCATATATATGTGTGTCTTTTTGGAAAAAAAAAAGTCTATTCATGTTTTCTGCCCATTTCTTAACTGGATTATTTGGTTTTGGGGTGTTGAGTTGATAAGTTATTTACAGATTTTAGGTACTATTCCTTTATCACATATATCATTCTCAAATATCTTCTCCCATTCCAAAGAATGACTTTAGTTTTATTGTTTCCGTCACTGTGTAGACGTTTTTATCCTGAAGAAGTCCCAATAGTTCATTTCTTTACCTTTGTTTCCATTGCCTCTGGCAATGTGTCTAGTGAGAAGATGCTATGCCTGAGGTCAAATAGGTTGCTGCCTCTGTTCTTCTCTGTGATTTGATGGTTCCATCTCTCTCCTTTTGATTTTTAATGCATTTTGAGTTTATTTTGTCTATGGTGTAAAAAGTGGTCCAGTTTCATTTTTCTGCATATAGCTGTCCAGTTTTCCCTATACCATTTGTAGAAGAACCTGTCTTTTTTCCACCATTGGATATTCTTCCTGCTTTGTCCAAGATTAGTTGACTGTATAATGGTGGGTCCATTTCTAGGTTGTTCATTCTGTTCCATTGAACAATGTGTCTATTTTTGTGCCAGGACCATATTGTCTTGATGACTACAGCTTTGAAATAAAGCTTAAAGTCTGCAATCATACCCCCAGATTTGCTTTTATTTTGCAAGATTGCTATGGGTTTTAGACCTTTCTGGTTCCATACAATTTTAGGAATGTTTGTTCTAGCTCTATGAAAACTGTTGGTGGCATTTTGATAGTGATTTCATTAAATGTGTAGATTGCTTTAGGTAGTTTAGACACTTTACCAATATTTTTCTTCTAATCCATGAGCATGGCATGTTTTTCGATTTCTTTGTGTCGTTTTCAATTTCTTTCTTATACATTCTATAATTTGGAGAGTACAAATCTTTTACTTCTCTGGTTAGGTTTATTCCTAAGTATCTTATGTTTTTTGGTGCAATTGTAAGTGGTATCTATTCACTGATTTCTTTTCTGCTGCTTCATTTTTGGTGTATACAAATGTAACAGTTTTCTGTCTATTGATTTTATATCGTGTGACATTGCTGAATTCATGTATTACATGTAGTGATATTTGGAGACTTTCAGGTTTTCTACATGAAGTATCATTCCTGCAAATAGTGAGTTTCACTTTTTCCTTGCCGATTAGCACCCTTTATTTCTTTTTTCTTTCGTTTTAAAGTTTTATTTATTTATTTGTCAGAGAGAGAGAGCATAAACAGGGGGAGCAGCAGGCAGAGCAGGCAGAGGGAGAAGCAGGCTCCCTGCTCAGCAGGGAGCCCAATGTGGGACTCGATCCCATGACCCTGGGATCATGACCTGAACCAAAGGCAGTTGCTTAACTGATTGAGCCACCCAGGCATCCCATAGGATCCCTTTTATTTCTTTTGTTGTCTCATTGCTGAGGCTGACATCTAGTATGATATTAAATAGTCTTGTTCCTGACTCTCTCAGTTTTTCCCCATTGAGGATGTTATTATCTCTGGGTCTTTTGTACATGGCCTTTATGGTGTTGACTATGTTCCATTTATACCTACTTTTTTTTTTTTATTAATAATGGATACTGTATTTTTTCAAATGCTTTATCTGCATCTATTGAGAGGATCATATGGTTCTTATCCTTTCTTTTATCAATGCTGTGCATCATGATGATTGATTTGTGAGTATTGAAACACCCCTGTAACTCAGGAATAAATCCCACATAATTGTGGTGAATAATTTTTTTTAAAGTGCTGTTGGATTTGATTTGCTAGTATGTTGTTAGGAATTTTTGCATTCATGTTTATCAGGCATATTAGACTACAATTATCTTTTTTAATGGGGTTTTGTTTGGTTTTGGAAACAAGGTAATGCTGACCTTGTAAAATGAACTTGGATGTTTTCCTTCTATTTCTTTTTTCTTTTTTTTAATATGAGAAGAAGAGGTACTTACTCTTTAAATGTCTGGAAGAATTCCCCAGGAAGCTATCTGGCCCTGGGCTTTTGTTTTGGGGAGATTTTTGATTACTGATTCAATTTCTTTGCTGGTTATGGATCTGTTCAAATTTTGTATTTCTTCTTGTTTCAGTTTTGGTAGTTTATATCTTTCTTGGAATTTGTCCATTTCTTCCAGATTGCCCAGTTTGTTGGCATATAAATTGTCATAATATTCTTATAGTTTTTTGTATTTTTGTGGTGTTGGTTGTGATCTCTCCTCTTACATTTCTGATTTTATTTACTTGGGTCCTTTCTCTTTACTTTTTGAGAGGTCTGGCTACGGGCTTATAAATTTTATCAATTCTGTCAAAGAAATAGCTCTTCAGTTTCATTGATCTGTTTCTACTTTCTTTGTTTCTGTGTCATTTATTTCTGCTCTAATCTTTATTATTTCCCTTAGTTTGTTGTATCAGTGATTTGTTCCTCTGCTTCATCCATCCTCATTTACATGGAAACCATTCAGGTTTGCATTTCAGTTACGTCTTTTTTATTTTTGGTTTGACAGATTTTTAATTCTTTTTCTCTGTAATAAGCAATTCTCTGTTGTCTTCTATGCTTTTTTCAAGCCCAGCTCATATCCTTATAATTCTTGTCTAAAATTCTGTTTCAGACATCTTACTTATATCTGTATTGATAAAATCCCTGACAGTTACTTCTTCCTGTTTTTTCTATGAGGGTGAATTCCTCCATCTTGTCATTTTGTCTGGGTCACTGTTGTGTGTGTGTGTGTGTGTGTGTGTGATTGTTATGAAAGCCAGTTATATTCCCACTCCTGAGAGTAATGGTTATATTAAGAAGAGATCAAAAAAAGGTGGGGGAGGGGTTCCTTTATGCAGTCTGCTGTTGTGTTTTATCTGTTCCTACCATCAGGTGAGTTTTCTGCAATTCCTCATTCCCTGCAGTTGGAGATGTTTGGACCCCTTCTTCCACTGTGTGTCAAATTTTAACTAGCTATGTTTTGGTCTGCTTGTTAAAGGAAGCTAGATTAAAACAAACAAACAAACAAACCTATTTCCCCTAGAGCATAAGCTATGCCCCACCAGTTATTTTGCCCCTGGAGAGGCCACGCCACCACTCCCAAATGCACTCCAAGAAGGGGAACTGTTTGTCCCTGTGTGACCTAGGGGATCCTCAGACCAAGCTGCCCACTCCTGGGTCTCCACCCTCCTTCCCCACAGGAGCACTGCTAAGCCTGCCAGCATGACTCTGGTGATGGCACAGACCTTTAAAACCAAACTTTGCACTCCGTTGTTATAATAACTCACAGTAGTCAGCCCCTCTCCTTTTCCCAGTCAATGGTTTTGGACATGAATTTTTCTTGCATAATCCCCTGCCTGCTGCTTTCACTCTTTCTCTCCCTCTCTCACTCCTCTCTGTGATCAGGGCTTCCTCCCTTCTGTGGCACCCACAATTCTTGTCTCCCTCAAATCAACTCTCCTCAGCTCCTATTTTTCATGAGGTGGGTATTTTTCTCCCTCTAGATATGTGGTTTGTTCTCTCAGTCCTCAGATCAATTTAATGGGTATTTAGAATGATTTGATATTTATCTAGCTGTGTTTGAGGGATGAGGCAAGCTTAGGATTCTCCTACTCCTCTGCCATCTTAACTCCTCTTGATTTTCTTAGTTTTAATTAAAGCAGAGTTTCAGGCATTTCAGCAAAATGAGCTTGTGTTGTGTCTTATGTAACTGGAATAATTAATTTTGGCAAATTATTATTGTCATGAATATCCCCCTTGCCCTAATTTTTCCACATTTTCTAAATTGTATTCTACAAGACAGTTTAATATTAGAGGAAAGACACTTCAATATGTTAGAAGCCACTTCTCTTTAGAATTTATCTATGCCCTCTAGCTAAAGGCTACCCATAAAACACCCATAATTGAATGAGTCGGGTATATTTCTCACTGCAGTAAGGGAAAATATACATTGTTGGGAACTGTGGAGTGTCTGAGTGAAGGGATATTAGAGGTAACAGGAATTAGAACATTTTCACTTAATTATTGTTGTAATGAACAACATATATTTATCATTATTACTATTTATTTTATTATTATTTTTTTTTTTTGTAAAGGAGTGAGAGTTTTTACTTGATCATTGTAATGAGCTATGTTTAGAAGGCATTTCAAACTCATTTTTCCCTCATTAGTTTTTCGAAGGCCCTGAAATAGCTGGGGACCTTTTCCCTACTGTTAACTTGAGGAGGGTAAAATATGTCTGTATTTTGGCTTGTCAAGATTCCTTTCTCAGCCACTAGGCATCCTATAGTACATAATCTAATTTTCACTAATATGTATTCTCTAAATCAGACAGCATCCCAGAGGAGTTCTTTCTCATGGGCCATATTCTAACCTTCAGGAAACATGAGATCTTCACCCGGAAAAGCTCTCAGTGCACAGGTCATGCAATACAGCACTCCTCCATTACACTACAGAGTAGCCAGTGGCCCTTCTCTTACTCTCAACATCCCAGGGAGAAGGCAAACATAAGTCCACTGTGTTCTTTAGATTTCATAAAACGGACTGACTAACTAACCTCTTAATTTTTTCCCCATATGTTTTAAGTGAGGGACAGGCAAGCATAACATCTTCCAATTTTCTGGGACAGTAACTCAGAACACACCTACAGATCTTTCTTAAAACCTCCATGTACTCTCTTGACTTTATTAAATATCCCATGCCAATGAACAGGTAGATTCTTGTAACCAGATTGAGGCCCTCCTTTAAAATAGCCTATGATGATGGATTTGGTATTCATTTGGAATAGTTCACTTATTATTATTATTTTGTTCAAGGATTTCATTTTACCATTTTTACTTATATATGAAATATTTTATTATAATATGCCCAATGGTCTGTTAGTGGCACAAAGAAAATCCATTTCAGCTCAGCCTGTCATGTTGCTTCAGCTACTTACCTCTGCAACCTCATTTAAAACCATTCTGTCCCAACTTCATCTGTGCCCCATGTGTCTTCTACTTTCTCACCCAGGCCCACTCTTACTGCACTCCATGTTATCTTGAATTGATTTAATTTTACTTCACCACTTGCATAAGTAGATACATCTTTTGGATATTTTATTTATGTTCTGTAAGTTTTAACATCATCAAGTAAATTCTACAGCATGCAATTCAAATCAAATTATTCTTGTCCATTAACAAAAGTACATACTTGGGACTGAAATGATAAAAAGATATAATTTATAACATCAAAATGATGTTTAGATTTATTTGAAGGAAGAAATCCAGCATTCTAATCTTTCTAATATATATAGATTTATATATCAATATTATATGTTTATTTATAGATATTAGATATTCTATATATAGATGTTCTAATCTATATCTAGAATCTAATCTATATATAGATTACATCTAATATATATAGATGTTCTATATATATACATATATATATTAGATCTATATAGATAGATATTATATCTATATCTATATCCATATCTATATCAACTATATCTATCTATATCTCTTCCAAGTTTCAGCAGATTCAGAATAAGGCATTTCTTCCTCAGTCACACAGAATATCTTCTTCCTGGCTTGTTTATGTGCCTTAATGACAGGATGGTCAGAGGGTGTTCATTTTGACCATTGTAGGGGGGGCCAGGATAAAAGTATGGTCTCAAGGCCTCAGTGAAGCACTTTCTGTAGGTGTAGATGTGAGACAGGTTGGTCACATTATAAAAGGAGACCCTCCCATCCTTATAGTCCAGGAAGATTCCAATAATCTCAGGAGGTTCCTCAAGGTGGAGTGTTATCCGTGGATTTGCAAGAGCTTGGTAGTCATTACTTCTGTTCAAACACAGTGTCCAGAACCCAGCCTCTGGGGACACAATGATTTCTCCCTGTCTGCAGACAGAATCTTTACAAATGCCCAGAGTCCATTTTATTTTATTTTTCACATTCACTTCCCAGTAGTGTCTACCTTTGGAAAAAAATTGCTGACCTAATACACAGACTAGGTTATCAAATCGCTGCCTACTTTTGGGCAGTTCCTGCAAGGTATCACCTCCTTTCACACTTTTATTGTCCTCAGCAACTTGGATATATGGGTGAGCTGTCTCTGGATCCAGGATAACATTTTCTATGGGAGAATATGCTGTCAGTCTTGGCTATGAGCAATAATAATCACAATAATAAACACAATGTACAAGTGCCCTTCTTCTGTCTAGGATCTTTCTCTAGCTTTCCTCAAATGAAGTTGCTCCTTTCACTCAAGTCATCTCTTTCATATCACCTCTATTTATCAACTCACACACTTGAGAACTTGATAATGAGCATTTGTTCAGAATGGGGAAAAAATGAATATTTAAACATACAGATTTTTTTCTAGTCAAAATATTTTTTCAAATGCCAATATTACATTGCACACTTTTTATGTGTCTAGTGCTATTTGAAGCACATTTATAAATATTCAATTTTCATAACAAAGCAAGAAAATGGAGAAGTGTTTTTATTTTGTAGCTGAGACAACAAAGATTTAGAGAATTTTGTCCAAATGTTATTACTACTATCCATCAATATTTGGATTCAAGTCATACCAATCTAATTCAATTTTGAATTAATGAAAAAATATTTATATATATTTACTTTAAATCTGAATGTTCTGACAATTTAAACTCTCTTCTAATGAACTATTTATTATCTAATGAAATTTAACTAGATTTACTGAATTATTTTTTCCCAAAGACTTTATATAGGTACAAGTTTTCATAGATATATGAATCAAAATATAATTTTTAAGGCGTTGGAAGCATATAAACACACAAGCCTGAGATAAAAATGATATGGATATCTACCTAATTACACAAGATTCTGTTAATATAGGCTATAAGTATTTCTCCTATGAAGTAATAGTTGTAGGTAAAACTGAATTTTACTTGTGTTAGTATAACCCCAAAGAAAATTCCACTAGCATTAAAGTGATATAAAAACAACTAAAAACTCCTATAGGTTAACATTGTAAATAGAGGATTATGTTCCCTTAAAGCCACGTCAACTCACTTGCTCATGGGTATTTTTTCAAAGTAATATCTGATATATGGACTGTATTTTTTTCAACTAGTAAATGTGCTTGTAAAGTTGTCTAATGAATGTGAATATTATGTCAATTAGTTATATAAACTGGAGAAATCGCCTATCAGTACTCACTGTATATTTCTTTATAAAACAGTGGACTGATATCTGACTTTTCTTCCTCATAGCATGTGTGGGAATTAAATGAAGATACTTTATTTGAACTAATTAACAGGAACTTGTAACTTGTAACACAAATTGCTATTGTTCCTAATATTAAGCAGAAGTCATAAATTTGACAATTGCTAGAAGTCCTGAAGGAGAGAGTGGTTTTCCATTTGACAAATCAAATGGAGGACCACTGATTGTGGTCCATAGGCAATTAGTGTCATTGTGTCACTAGCCCCCAACCTAATACAGGTAAGTGGCAGCCTACCTTTACCCCATTCCCTGTCAGCTACCCCCTATAACCATCCCTCAACTCATTTCTGGTTCTGAAAAGCATGTTGGTGGTATCCTTTTGGGTTATAATATTCTGCTTCCCTGCATCAATGAATCTCAGAGAGCGGCACCCTTTGTGATATATAAGGAGCTACAGCTATAAACTACTCAACAATAAGCAGGATAAAATGGAAGTTTTGGAGAAAAAATAAAAGTGTGTGTGTATTCTGTGTGAGTTTGTGAGTGTGTTACAGGTTCCCTTCTCTGGTGGCCCAGTGTGCTGGCTAAAAATAAGAATCAGTATCCAAATATTTCAGTCTCTAGTTACCTGCATATCTTCGAGCCAATTTCAACCCTAAAATTAAAAAAAAAAAAAAAGGAAAAGAAAATCATAGTTTCAAAATCAAGATTTAGCAGTGAGTAAAGCAGGAAAGTGATGAGTGGTCAAAATGCAGGTGGATGAGTCAGGGCTTGAGGTGGCCATTTTCATTACTCACCTTCTTCTCCCAGGAGTTTTGTCCTTTCTGAAAGAATAGGATGTAGTGAGAGTTTGCTTTGACATATATTTAGATTTCTATTCTGACAGAGAAATATTACTTACCAAGTTCTTCATGAAGCTTTCCTGAAAAGCAAAACAGTGACAAATCCTTATGAGAAGTTGGTTAGGAGTTAAGTAGAATTTCTAATGTTTACACATGTAAATCATTTGTGTAAAAAAAAAAAAAAAAGACAATGGTTGGATTTAAGTTACATATTTGGAAAAGAATGGTTTATTTTTTTAAAGATTTTCTTTATTTATTCATGAGAGACCAAGGGAGAGAGAGGGGCAGAGGCAAAGGGAGAAACAGGTTCCGCCCGGAGCAGGAAGCATGATGTGGGACTCAATCCCAGGACCCTGGGATCATGACCTGAGCTGAAGGTAGATGCTTAACTGAGCCACTCAGGTGTCCTGCAAAATAATGGTTTAAAGACTTTTGGTTGGCTTTGATTTACCATAATTCAAAGGATTATAATGGAAATTTTTGTCCAGAAATAGACTCTCCCAGGTGTTTACATTAAGCACATGGACTCTTGCAGACTGCCCACAACGAAGGCATAAATTTAAGAACTCAGAACTGAAAGCACCAGTGAGGTTTGGCTATAATTTCTGTTTCTCTGTGCCTGAAGTATTAAAAACTAAATGCAGTTATTTCTGTTAACAAATGCAAATTTGTCCCAATATGATTAACATATTAAGAAAGAATTTGAGTACATTGTGAATTTTGCGTTTTTTATATGTGATTTTGTGGTATGGGAATCTGTACCCCATTGAATCTAGAGGTGTAGAAATACATACAGTATATAAACACACACACAAATACACACATGTCGGCACACAGCTCAGAAGGACATGACATACACCCATCCACAACTGCTATTACAATTTTTCTCACTGCCACTTCACAGGGACTACAAGCCGCCACCCTCCCCAGTGGTGCACAGATCCGTGCCCTTCCATTCTTTGGTTTTTATCCTTATTTCTTTTTGCTCTTTTTCTCTCTTTGTTTCTAATTTCTCTCATTATTGTCTATTTATTTTATTCTCTTCATTTGCACAAGTTGCTGGGGATGGAGGTGGAGATAGGTAAGGTACATGGACCTACATTAAACTTCAGGTCTCTTTCATGGTAAAATGTCATATTATTGTAGTGTGTAGATATTTCCTAACAATTTATCAAGTATAAAATTCTGTAACCATTTTGCTAGATTTTTTTAAAAGATTTTATTTATTTATTTGACAGAGAGAGACACAGCAAGAGAAGAAACACAAGCAGGGGGAGTGGGAGAGGGAGAAGCAGGCTTCCCACTGAGCAGGACCCCGGGATCATGACCTGAGCCTAAAGCAGATGCTTAACTACTGAGCCAGCCAGGTGCCCCTAGGTTTTATTTTTTTAAAACATGTCACCAACAAAGATTTTGACTACCTTGCCTGTAATGTCATGTTATGGACTGATTTTCCTTCTAGAAAAGTCTTATGTTAAAATCCTAGCCCCCAATGTAATCATATTAGGAAATGGGGACTTTGGAAAGTAATTTGGTCATGACAGTGGAGCCCTCATGAATAGAATTAGTGCCCTTAAAAGAAGAGTCATGGGCACTGATTCTTGTTCTCAGCTTTCTGCCATCTGAGAACACAGTGAGAACAGGTCATTTGCAAACCATGATGTGGACTCTCAGACACCAGATCTGCTGGTGCCTTGACCTTGGATTTTCCAGTTTCCAGAACTGTGAGAAAAATTAACAAAATTTTATGACAACATACAGAATGGGAGAAAATATTTGCGAGTCATGATAAAAGAATTAATACCAAAATATATCCAAATGATATAAAATATTTGCTAGTCATGGTAATAGAATTCATATCCAAAATATATAAAAAAAATATATACAACTCAATAGCAAAAAGCAATCTGATTAAAAATCGGGCAGAGGAAATGAGTACACATTTTTCCATAGAAGACATATAAATGCCCAAAAGAATATATATATATATATATATATCCATCCACAAGCAACACTTATTACATTTTTCATGACATTTCTACCTTAATTGCAAAATTTTCCTACTTATCTAGCACATTTTTATTGAGGGTCTTCTTCACACCAGGATCTATTTTCATTTTAGTGAGTAGGACACAGTCTGTCCACTCACAGTCATTGACAAGCAGCCTGCCAATTAAAACACACTTCTAAAATCAAGGTGTTTTAAGAGAACAAGAAAGGTCACCAGAGGCATTGCTGCTGACTTTGACAAGGATTATTTTTGTGTGTCCAATTACAAACATCATTTGTTACAAAAATAATATGTGTTAATTTATTTTGGAAAATAAAAGAGAGGAAAAAACATCCCATCGGGTTTCCATTGCCTAGCTACAATCCCTTTAAAATAATTAGCTATATTCTCATTATCTAAATATCCAGATTATTCTTACACTACAATAACAAAAGGAATAACACAAGACTTAGTTTTCATAATGTGTTCTATTCTATTCAAAATTAATTAAATTTAATATTTTCCATGAAAATCAACACTCTTCTAAAGCATAATCGAGTGACTGGTTTCCTTTTATGTAAATAACATTCAATAAACTAGCTCTTTTTTGTGCATTGAACTGCTGATTTTCCCTTATCCTGATGAAAGTAAACAAAACTATTGATCCTGAGTATCTGAGAACAAGAATAAAAGAGAAATTACACACAGAAAAACGACTGAGTAAAAAACATATAAAGTAAAAATACAGTTTGTTACTTAAAGACCAAAGACAAAACAATAAATTAAAACAGAGAATAAAGTTTAAACCTATTTTTATTTGGCCAAGTGTCACTGAGGGTCTGGTACTAATTATTGGAAATTTAGGCAATTGAAGAGATCAATAATGGTAAAAGAGTTGAGGAATTACTAGTACTAGAGTATTGAGTTTTAGTACCATCTCAGTGAACAAAATCAATGTATCCAGTTACACAGACAAGAAAGAGGGCCATTTTGTTTGTACTTCCTTCTCCATTACCTCCCACTTCATCCTCCACCTTGAGTTCTTCATTGAGACTTCTCGATTCTCGCTCCATCATAGGTTCCCACCATCTCCTCACCCTCCTGAGTCTTTCTCAACTACTGTGCAAGTCCCTATTCTGGTCTCCCAATGCCCACTCTTGCACATATCATTGGATTCTCTAATGAAACGTTTTTAAACACTAATCTTATAATCTTACTAGGTTAAATCCATCCTCACTCAAAATTCTTCAGTTCCTTGAACCACTCATAGGACTGATTAAATTCTAAAAGTGACAGGTTGTTTATGATCTGCCTCCTGTCTACATCCCCAATCATATTTTCTCCTAGTTGTTTTTTTTTTAAGATTTTATTTGTTTGACACAGAAAGAGAGAGAAAGTAAAAGAAAGAGAGAGAGCAAACGTGAGCCAGAGAGGGAGAAGCAGACTCCCTGCTGAGCAGGGAGCCAAATGCAGGACTCAATCACAGGACTCTGGGATCCTGACCTGACCAAAGGCAGATTCTTAACTGACTGCTACCCAAGCACCCCTCTTCTAATTCTCTACATCGTGTTTTTTTTTTTTTTTTAATTTTTGTTATTCTTATTTTAATGTTAGGTGCATGAGGGAAAGAATATGTGTTTTGTATTTACTTATACCTTGTCATTTTAAAACACAATTTGTTTGATATAAAATACTTTGATAAATAAATGTAGGTTATTGATGATCATGATAATGATGATCAGGATATGTCCCACATTACTAATTTACCTCCCTTAAACCGTAGGTCAATGCTTTCCTTCCTCCAGGGATAACTAGTTTTATGTATTTATGTATTTATTTAATTTTAGTAGAAGTTGTTTGTTGGCATTCTTTGTCAAATGAATTCAAGTATTTCTTTACCCCAAAGGAGTATTAATTCAATTCTGGGAAAATGAGAAGAATTACTGGAAACGTAATAAATTTATGTGCAATGGTTTTCAGATTTGGATTAATCTGAAGTTAATCTGATTTCAATCAGAATGGGTTTATGTTATATAGAACCACTCAGAGTACTTTTACATTTGACCAACAGTTTTCATTAAATGAGAATGTTTGTCACACAGAAAATCTAAATCCGAATATGATTCCAAAATCAGATAAAGCAGGGACAATCCTGCAAACACCATCACATAGGTCTCCAGGCCAAGAACCACAGAGTCAAAAAGAAACCACAGATTTTACATAGGATTTCTCTCTTTCATTAAACTACTGATTTTACACAGGATTTTTCTTTCACACTAAGGAGAGCAGTAGACTTATATAGTAACTAAATAATATACAGTGGCATTTAAGACTAACCATGAAATAGTAAATAAGGAAGCAGGTAGAGATTTCTTAGATGGGTTTATATGACTAAGTGTATAGCTCAGAGCAGATTTCCCCTGGTTTTTCATTTTTTACTACTAACCATATAATCTGTTCTCTGTCGTCAAGAAAATAACATTGTTGAAATGAAAATGTTATCACTGTACCATTTTTTGTTTAATATTTGTGTGATCCCCTGAATTCCTTGGATAATATTCAAAATTATTCTCAACTGTGCAAGTCCCTATTCTGGTCTCCCAATGCCCACTCTTGCACATATCATTGGATTCTCTAATGAAACTCTATAAGAAACTCTAAGAATTCAAAATTCTTAGAATGTTAACAAGATGCTCCATTTCCCAGCCTTTGCCTACCCTATAACCCAATATAGGTTTTCTGAACCAGAGTCAGCTGGCTAATATGTCTCCTCTAACAGAATCATGGGCTCACCTCTCCCGAGTTTAGTTCCTGCTTTTCCCATGCTAGTCCTCTCTTTGATCTACCTGTTCTCTTCAATACCACTAGTCTCATCTGTGTTGCTGCTTCTTAGGCAAATCCACAACCCAGCACTGAGTCCAATCTCACTATTGTATGTGTTCATGGCATCATGAACCCTCTTCCATAACACTTATGAGAACTTTTGTTTACATTTATCATTTAAATGTGGAATGTGCATCTGTCCTGAGATACAACTTCCAAAGGGAGTTTTCTTTTTTTTCTCATTGTTTCCTAAGCGCTGACTATGGAATAGGCAGTTAATTATCATATGCACAAAGAATGACTGCCCTCACTACATGGAGCAAATGTAAGACCTGAGTTCTAGCCCTCACCAGGACTAGCTGATGCTTCTGGTTCATTTACAGCTAAAACTTTCCCTGTATTAGGAATATTTATATTTACATTTTAAAAAGTAGCAGAAAGATATTTTAGTTGTTTCTAAACATTTTTAGGTCATAAGTGGGATATTGTATTTGGGCATTTTTATAACAATGAAAGAACATCAAGTGTGGAATGCTTCAGTCAAAAATAAATATCACTTACCATTCTCTTTTTCTATAGTCTCTATAGAAAGAAAGAAACAAAACAACAGTATGTTAGAATGTGTCCTCTTATCCCTATTCATGGCAAATCTGTCCTATAACTTGGTCTAATTTGACAACAGAGATCCTGAGACCATAGATTTGATGGTCCAGGATATATCTCTGACACAGATAGAGAAACTTATTTTCTGAATAATAATAATAATAATAATAACAACAATAATAATAATAATAATACATAACTCAAACTAAAAAATACTATTAGGCTTGTAAATGTGTTTATATGGAAATAAAACAGAATATTTAAAAGGGATGAGGTCTGAAAGTTGAGAAAATAGATGCCAAGGACCTACAAATTCTACCCATTCTTCCCAGAATTGGAGGTAGTCTGAAACTTGTCTTCAGATCCTTATTTTATCACAAGATCATTCACAATACCTGGAAGCTGACAAAAAGAAACTGAAAACAAACAAACAAACAAACAAACAAAAAATACTTTCTAAAGATTTCTAAGGATTTCCTCAGAGGCGGGGTTTGCTTTTGCTCACCTTGTGTTAATGAGGTGGTGTCTTTAGCATATTCACCTCAACAACAGGTCCTTTATTTGAATGACCATAAAATCTTAAGACATGTCTATTGGAGTTTTAGAAATAGAGAAGTAGTTTCCTGATCTACATTTTAAAATGCTCCAAACCATTGGTTGTTTAGTCCTACAGTCTTGGAAACCTCCCACATACTCTGAAACTATTGCAGATTTGTCCTCCAGAGCAAATTCTACATGGCTGCAGACTTAGAGTCAATTAGAATTTCCATGTTTTCTACCCTCAAGCACATCATAATAACTTACTGTGTTGAGTATTTTAGATAAGAGTCAGCAAATGTCGACAAAGGCCTTTCTTTTGAGAACTTGAAGTAGATAATATAGTATGTTTCATGGGCAGTACCAAATTAATTTAAATAATTACATTTTCAAAATGGCTATTTATTAAAACACTTGACCAAATGTAACTATAGGACACACAGTTGTATGTGCCTTCATAAATGGTTTATAGAATAACTTGGAAATCATTAAGTTTATGCAAGAAGCAACCTCATTCAATCTCACTATTAGCCTTTCAAATAAACTTCCCAGAACTATTTTTTTCCATATAGCTTTGGAGTATTAAGTTGTCCAGTCCATACGATGCCCCTTGTCTCTCCTCTCACCTCCCATGAAGCTTCCAGTTCCTCAAAGGAAAAGAGCTGAAAGTGGAGGAGAGTGTGGGTTTGTGGAAAGGAAGGAGAAAAACTTTTCTCACATGAGGGTCATCTGTGTGTTTAGATGCTATAATGCACACTCTTTCTTTGGGGGAGGATTTTGGTATGTTCCTCAAGGTCCTCCCTCCTAATTCCCAACCTATTTTTATCCTTTCATGGGGTATGAGTACTTAGTAACTCACTTAGGAACTCCTCCCTCCCTATGATTCCCCTGAGGTCTCATAGAGCCTAGCCCAAAGTCTTGGGTGAGTCCATTTCTAGGCAGCTCCAGACCAAGATTCTTCACCATGCCTTACTTTTGTCTCAGAGGAATATGTCCAAAGACATGAGATTCAGAATAATATAAGATAGTCAACATAAGAGATTAATTATGACATAAGTGTTTCTGTGAAAATTAAGTGTTATGTGATCTTTAAAAGCTAGACCGGGGAAGAAAACAGAGCGCATGTTCTCTTTTCCTACATAATCCAGAAAAATAAGAAGCAAAACAAACAGACAAAGAAAAAATCATAAATAAATTCAGTTTTTCCATCCAACAGGTATTGGTGGACTGGCCGCACTTAGCTCTGCACTGATCAGGCTACTGACTATCTCAGTAAAAGACACATAGCCCTGACCAGTCCCATGAACAGAGCACCATGCAAAGCAATAATGAGGGGGTGCATGACTGTGGGGTCCCACAGAGTACTCAGATACCTCTCTGAACTAGTGAGGGTTCACCAGGTTCCACAAGGAAAGCAGCATTAATCAGGAAATGACCACAGAAATAAAATATTTCAGGAATAGGGAAAAACAATTGCAAATGCATAGAGATCAAATTACTATAAAAATATTCTCCTAAATAATAAGACCAAGAGTTAAAAACAAATTCAAAACAAAACAAAATATATGGATACAATAATTCAAGCATATGCAAATTATATTTTAACAATTTAACATATAATATATACAAATGTAAGGGCTTAAAAAAGCCAAATATTGGTGTTTGTATATATGGTTGGCATCTAAAATATAAATTTGCATTAATTATTACTTAATAATAAAAAATTCCGGAATTAGAAAGAAAACCTAGGTGAAGATCAAAATTCACATATTGATTTGTATATTAGAAGTAATAGCAGATAAAATCATAAAGGAATATACGATTACTTTATTTGGCCTTTAAAAATTAAAACATCTAATAAACAAAGGAAATATTTTTAAAAAGATTTCATGGTGTGACTATTTTAAAATGTAAACTGGTTATACAATCTCATAATTAAAATGTTACAAAAGTACAACTTCATTTCAACTGATAGATAATCATATATAGGGAGTTCATTTATTCATTTATTTTTAAAAGATTTTATTTATTCATTTGACAGAGACACAGCAAGAGAGGGAACGCAAGGAGGGGGAGCGGGAGAGGGAGAAGCAGGTTTCCCACTGAGCAGAGAGCCCGATGTGGGGCTCGATCCCAGGACCCTGGGATCATGACCTGAGCTGAAGACAGATGCTTAACAGCTGAGCCACCCAGGTGCCCCTAGGGAGTTCATTTAAAAGAACTGATAGCGTATGAAATGGAAATAATTGCTAATATAATTTTAGTAGATCAAATATAATTTTCTATGATAATTTTGCCCCTAAAATATAAGCGAAACTACTCACCTTTCGTTGTCATTAAGAGTTCTGTGTAAAAACAAAAGATAAAGAATTCAACAAAATATGTATGGAAGAATTTCTAGAGAAACAGACTTCACTCAAATACTTCAAGCTCTGACTTGGTAAAATATTAACCACATAGGTGAAAATAAGAGAGAAGAGAGATGCGGAAGCAGATATTGTGTACATCATCTCAAATCGATGATTTCCAAGAGATTCCAGATTATCATGAAGAATGCCCATAACTCCATCCTCTACAGTCTCTTTTCTTCATGAACTAAGTCAGTCCATGCAGATTCATCTGGTGATTGCGTGGAGCTCATGCTAGGATATTCCGCCAAAAAAGTTCACCCAGATTACACATGGGGTCTGAGATACAGGGGACTGGGACAGGATCAGTGTGCCTTTGGTAGGAGGAAATACCCAGAGTCAGGAATAACCTAAAACAGCCAGTTAGGCTTCATTGGTCATCCCAAGAAGAAATTCTGGGCATTGCAGGCCATAATTTTTCTCCAGACATTTTTTAAGGGGCATAATCTGATGATAATTCAAATGTCAATTCATACCTTGGAAAATGTTATGTAGAATGTGATTAAAGATTTTAAAAATCGAGGGGGTCAGAGTCGGTGAGAAAAAATCCTCCAGGCATAAGGGTTTCAAAATGCAGAAGAGAAAAAAAGGTTATCCAAGTACATTTTACACAGGCTTCCCTTTCTCAATTCTGAAGGACGTGGGTTAGCAAGTAAAACATACATGCAAACTAACAAAGAAAAAGTGAGAATAGCTAACATAAGTAGAGATTTGAAGGTGGACCAGGCTGTGCTCTGCATTGAAATGTAGCACCATCTGCCTTTTCAGGATTTCTGGTGGATTTACTGCAGACCTTCACTGGTACTTTGCCCAGGTATTAACCAGCTTCTCCTCTCTGTAGAGTCAAAGCAATATTTGCAAACTTCAAGGAATTATAGACATAATGATCCAACAGATCTCATGGACACTTGAACAACCTAATTAAGATAAAAGGGAAGGAAATGCACAATCCTAAATTCCAAGTTGGTATTTATTCCCTTATATCTTTACAGGCTTTTTTCTCTTAAATCTTTTCTTCAAAAAATGCCTTATATTGTGATCAGTCCATTAAACACAGGGAAGTAATGGATGACTTACCATATTCTTCATGAAGTTTACCTTTAAAAAGAAATACACAAGTAAGTTAGGGAGTGAAACTAAAAATTCTCATGGTCCATTGCTCTGTGAAGGGAGCTTATAATACATATGAGTTGGAAATTATATATTTGTGTGTGTGAGCCAAATGTTGTGCATCTGGATAACAAAAATTAGAATTTTCACCCATATGGAGGTTCTTGACAGACTTTTGAGACTCTATACCATGATTCATAGAGCTCCAAGCCATGACCCTCCAACACTGTCCAGGGAGATATTCATGCTCTGTAGCACAGTGTGACTTGTTGGGTGAGTATTTAGTAGTTCTGATCTGCCCTACATTAAAGTATCCCCAAAGGACAACACTGTAACAAGTATTAGCCATATTCTATTAAATTATTTCAAACAGCTTGAATAATAACCTCTCTGACATTATTAATTACAGGTATGATAATTGGAGGAGATCATTCAAAGAAAATCAGAGTGAAGTATATATCTCCAAAATCATACATCTATGCTCAGGAGAGTGCAAATTGTTAATATTTTAAACCCTCATTCACCCAGCAAGAATTTTATTTTTTTCATTGAAGAATAATTGACATGATATATTTTATTAGGTTCAGGTATAAAACACAGTGATTCGATATTTATATATTTTATGAAATGATCAGCAAAATGAGTCTAGTTATTACCTATCATCATACAAAGTTGACAGAGTACTATTGATTATATTCCCTAGGCTCTACATTACATACACATGTCTTACTTATTCTGTAACTGGAAGATTGTACTTTTTAATCCCCTTTACCTATTTCGTCTATTCCCCCAGCCACATACTCTATAACAGCCATCATTTTGTTCTCTACATCTATCAAGAGTTTCTGTTTTGTTTTGTTTGTTAGTTTGTTTGGATTTTTAGATTCCACATGTAAGTGAAATCACATGGTATTTGGTTTTCTTCATCTGATGTATTTCACTTAGCATGGTACCATCTAGTTACACCCACATTGCCTCAAATGGCCAGATATATATAGATATATATCTTGTGTGTATTTACAAACTACATATGTGTGTGTGTGTGTGTGTGTGTATACACACACATTATCCATTATCTATCTTTGGACATTTATGTTACTTTCCTATTTTGGCTAGGTAAATAATGCTCTGATAAACATAGGAGAGCATATGCCTTTTTGAATTTGTGTTTTCATTTTCTTCTTATAAATACCCAGTACTTGATTTAATGCATAATATGGTAATTCCATTTTTATTTCTTTGAAGAACCTCAAACATTTTTCAATAATGGCTGCACCAACTTATATTCCCACCAAGAGTTCACAGTGCTCCCTGTCCACATCTTTGCCAACATTTCTTGTCTTTCTTTTTTTTTTTTTTTTAAGATTTTATTTTATTTTTGACAGAGAGAGAGTGTACAAGCAGGGGAAGCAACAGGCAGAGGGAGAGGGAGAAGCAGGCTTCCCACTGAGCAGGGAGCCCAATGCGGGGCTCGATACCAGGACCCTGGGATCATCCTGAGCCAAAGGCAGCTGCTTAATGACTGAGCCACCCAGGCGCCCCCAGTTTTATTGTTTACATCTTACATTTAAGTCTTCCGCACATTGCAGGTTTACTTTTGTGTATGTGTGAAAGTGGTCAAATTTAATTCTTTTCCAAGTATTTGTTTTGTTTTCTCAACACCATTTAATGATGGGACACTTTTCGCATTTTATATTCTTGCCTCCTTTGTCATAGAATAATTGGCAATATAAGTGTGGAGTTGTTTTTGGGCTTTCTATTCAGTGGTACTGATCTCTTTATGTGTCTGCTTTTGTGCCAGTAAAGTACTGTCTTGATTATTACGCAGTGGCTATCAAATCCAGAAGGGTGATACCTCAAGCTTTTCCTTCCTTATCAATATTGCTTACTTCAGAAATAAGATGGTGGCAGAGTAGGAGGACCCTAGGCTCCTCTCATTCCTCAAATACAACTAGATAACTCTCAAATCATTCTGAATATTCAAGAAATCATCCCGAGGAAGAGAGTGCAATTCACAACTAGAGGGAGAGAAGAGGTCACAATGGGGAAGGTAGAAGTGGAGAGACATGGTTTGGTGAAGAAATGGATCCCGGGTGCTGCAGAGGGGAGGAGGCCCTGGTTGCAGAGAAAGACTAGAGAGAGAGGAACACACAGGGGAATGCACAGGAGAACACTCCCCCAAAGCTATTGGCTGGGGTAAAAAAAGAGGGGCAGTTTTTTTGGGAGTTGCTGTGTGTGTTTCTTTGCAACCAGCAGGGCTTAAAAACTGGAGTTTTAAGGTCAGTGGGCCTGGCTGAGAGAGAGCCCTGAGGTGCTGCCCTGCTCTGGGGGAGAAGGTTGGCAAATTCCCTGAGGGCAGATGGTTCAATTCCAAGAACACCTGGGGCGCACAGTGGGTTGGGGGAATGTTTGCTCTTCTTGGAGCGCTTCAGTGAGAGATGCGTTCACAGAGAACCCTCTATAGTGATAAAAGAGCCACTGGCACCATTTTCCTCTCCTACCCTTCAGAACTTTGTCAAGGGCAGCTGGACCACAACACTGACTGCCTAGCCTGCTTGCTCCAGGCGCCACACCCCTGCACCCTGATGTGATTGCCCTTCTCAGTGAAACCTGCATCAGGCCCAGTGAGGTGAGACCCTTCCCCTGAAGACCAGTGCAGGCCCCTGCCCACACCGTGTCCCAAAAGCCTGGGGTTTTAAAAGTCAGCAGGCTTGGCTGGGATAGAACCCAGAGGGCACTGAAATGCTCCTGGAGAGAAGACAAGCAAACCCAGAAGCAGACTGCATGAAAATGATGATCTGAAAAATGTCGGGGACACGCAAAGTGGAGACTGCTGACTCTACTGGGAGTGCTTCCTTGAGAAGAGCAGGCATGGAGACCCCTCTCTGGAGAAAAAGGCGTTGGCTGGTGCATTTTGCTTTCCCATCCCTCAGCATAAACACAGGACTTACCTTTAGTAAACACCACAGCGCTGACACTGGCTGGCTACTTTACGTGCTTACACCAGATTCCACACCCCTGTGCTCTGCCCCAACTGCCCTTCTGTCAAACGTGCCTCAGTGCCCGCATGGCAGTCTCCCTCCTCAGAGTACCAGCACAAATCCCGCCCACACCACGCCTCCTGAGCAGACAGTCCTTCAAGGCTTCAGTTCCAGTGGAAGAAGCACCCGGTCTCATTTAATAAGCAGCCCAGAGGACACGTGGGTCCTAGTTAAAACTCACCGCCCTCTGGCTCAAGTCCAAGCACCGCCCACCGCAGGCAAGGAGAGCCTCCGCAGAGGACGGCCTGAGGAATACAGCAGCCAAGACACAGCAGCACATACCTCCGCACACACCAGAGACCCAGACACTCGATGACTCTTCTTCATGAAGCCATTACTCTCAGGTGCCGGAAACACAACAGGCTCTCCTAACACAGAGAAGGAAAGACTTAGAAAGAACGCCAGGATTGGGGAAACATCTGAAATTGAACAACAAGTTATGGCCATAGCCATCGATCTAAGTGAAACGGATATAAGCGATATGGCTGATGGAGAACTTACAGCAACCATCGTGCGATTCTAGCTGGGTTTGAAGAAAAGAGTGGAAGACTTCAGAGAGTCCCATACATGGTCATGCAAGGTCAGTGGGTTGGGGGGATGGTGAGGAAGTGGATCCTGGGTGCTGCAGAGCGGAGGAGGCCCTGGACAGGAGAGTTCAAAAAACAGAAAAGGAAAGAAAATAACTGGACTTTGAAGCACACTGAGTATAATGAACCCAAGGATGGAAGAAGCCGAGGAATGAATAAGTGATAAAGAAGATAGAATAACGGGAAACTATGGAGCTGAACAAAGAGAAAGGAGAATTACGGATCATGAGAATAGACAAGGGAAGTCAGTGACTCCATCAAACATAATAACATTTGGATCATAGGAGTCCGAGAAGAAGAAGAGGGAAAAAAGGGGAAAGGAGGTTTACTGGAGGAAATAATAACAGAAAAGTTCCCTAATCTGGGGAAGGAAACAGACATCTAAATCCAGGAGGCACAGAGACCTCCAAACAAATTCAACAAAAGCAAGCTCACACAAAAAATTCATACCTGAATTTGCAAAATATAGTGATAAACAACAACAACAAAATCCAATAAGCAGTAAGAAAAAAGAATTCCCTAACTCACAAGGAAAGACCCGTAAGGCTAACGGCAAATCTCTTCACAAAAATCTAGCAAGAAAGAAGGGATTGGCGTGGGATAGTCAGTGTGCTGAATGGGATCCCTCTTACACTGTTGGTGGGAATGCAATCTGATACAACCACTCTGGAAAACAGAAAGGAGATTACTCAAAAAGTTAAAAATAGAGCTACCCTATGACCCAGAAATTGCACTCTTAGGTATTTACCCCAAAGATACAGATGTAGTGAAAAGAATGGGCACATGCACCCTCAATGTTCATAGCAACAATGTCCATAATAGCCAAACTGTGGAAAGAGCTGAGATGCCCTTCAGCAGATGAACAGATAAAGAAGATGTGGAACATATATACAATGGACTATGTCTCAGCCATCAGAAAGGATGAATACCCATCATTTGCATCGACATGAATGGAACTTGAGGGGATTATGCTAAGTCAAATAAATCAATCAGAGAAAGACACTTACCATATGGTTTCACTCATATATGGCACATAAGGAATAGCATGGAAGATAAAAGGGGAAGGGAGAGAAAACTGAAGGGGGGGATCAGAGAGGGAGACAAACCATGGGAGACTATGGACTCTGGGAAACAAACTGAGGGTTTCAGAGGGGAGAGGGTGGGGGAATGGGGTAGCTGGGTGAGGGGTATTAAGGAGGGCATGTGTTGTGACGAGCACTGGGTGTTATATGCAACTAATGAATCATTGAACACTACATCAAAAACTAATGATGTATTATATGGTGGCCAACTGAACATAATAAAAAAAATCTAAAAAAATAAAACATTAAAAAAAGAGAGTTTTTCAGACAAATAAAAACTAGAGGAATTCATGACCACTAAACCAGCTCCACAAGAAATATCAAAAGGGACTCTGTGAATGGGAAAGAAAGAACCAAAGTGACAAACACAAAAAGGAGCAGAGAAAATCTCCAGAAACACTGACAAAACAAGTAATAAAATAAATGCAAACAAGTAATAAACTAAATACACATCTATCAATAATTATTATGAATGTAAATGGACTAAAGGTTCCATTCAAAAGACATAAGGTATCAGAAAGGATTAAGAAAAAAAGACCATCTGCCTTCGGATCAGGTCATGATCCCAGGGTCCTGGGATCGAGCCCCACATCGGGCTCCCTGCTCGGCGGGAAGCCTGCTTCTCCCTCTCCCACGTTCCCTGCTTGTGTTCCCTCTCTCACTGTCTCTCTCTGTGTCAAATAAATAAGTAAAATCTTAAAAAAAAAAAAAAAGACGATCTATATGCTGCCTGTAAGAGACTCATTTTAGACCTCAAGAATTCTGCAGATTAAAAGTGAGAGGAAAGAAAAACATTTATCATGCAACTGATATTTAAAGAAAGCTGGAGTAGCCATATTTAAAACAGACAAAGTAGATTTTAAACCAATGACTATAACAAGAGATGAAGAAGGGAACTATATCATACTAAGGGAGACTATCCAACAAGAACATCTAGTAATGGCAAATACTTATACCACCAACTTGGAAGCACCCAAATATATAAATCAATTAATAACAAACTTGAATGAACTCATTGATAATAATAAAATAATAGTAGGGGACTTGAACACCCCACTTACATCAATGGACAGATCATCCAGGAGAAAATCAACAAGGAAACAATGGTTTGAATGACACATTGGCCCAGATGGACTTAACAGATATAGTCAGAATATTTCATCCTGAAGGAGCAGAATACACATTCTTTTTGAGTGTACATGAGACATTCTCCAAAATAGACCACATACTAGGTCACAAATCAGGCCTCAACAAGTATAAAAATACTGAGATCATAACACGCATCTTTTCTGACCACAAAGCTATGAAACTTAAAGTCAACCTCAAGAAAAAATTTGGAAAGACCACAAACACGTGGAATTCAACAAAACGCTATGAATAGATGAATAGATCAGTCAAGAAATCAGGCAGAAATAAAAAAAAAATACATATAAACAAACAAAAATGAAAACACGATGGTCCAAAATCTTTGGGATGTGGCAAAGCTGGACATAAGATGGAAGTATATAGCAACATAGGCCTACCTCAAGAAGCAAGAACTAATCTCAAATAAATAACCCCCCAAAATGAATAATCCAGTTTAAAAATGGGCAGAAGCTATGAACAGTCATTTTTCTAAAGAAGACATACAGATGACTAACAGAGACATGAAAAGATGCTCAACATCACTGATCATCAGGGAAATACAAATCAAAACCACAATTAGATACCACTTCACAGCAGTCAGAATGGCTAAAATTAACAACACAAGAAACAACAGATGTTGGTGAGGATGAAGAGAAAGGGGACCCCTCTTACACTGTTGGTGGGGATGCAAGCTGGTGCAGCCACTCTGCAAAACAGTATGGAGGTTCCTCAAAATTTAAAAATGGATCTATCCTATCAGCCAGCAATTACCCTCGTAGGTATTTACTGAAAGGATACAAAAACACTGATTTTGAAGGGATACATACACCCGATGCATAGCAGCATTATCTACAATAGCCAAAATATGGAAAGAGCCCAAATGTGGGTGGGGGGATGGGCAAAATAAAGGAGATTAAGAGGTAAAATTTCTAGTTGTATAATAAATTAATCAAAAAGATGAAAAGTTCAGCACAGAGAATGTAGTCAATAATATTTTAAAAGGGCGCCGGGTGGCTCAATTGGTTAAGCGACTGCCTTCAGCTCAGGTCATGATCCCACGGTCCTGGGATCGAGTCCCGCATCGGACTCCCTGCTCTGTGGGGAGCCTGCTTCTCCCTCTCCCACTCCCCCTGCTTGTGTTCCCTCTCTCGCTGTGTCTCTCTCTGTCAAATAAATAAATAAAATCTTTAAAAAATAATAATAATATTTTAATAATGTATGGTGACCACACTTATTGTGGTGAACATTGAGTAATGTATTAGAATTTTCAAATAAATATGGTGTACACCTGAAACAAATTCAACAGCGTACATTAGCCATGCTTCATCTAACAAAAAAACAAAAAACAGCAACAACAAAAAAGAATTTCCTTTCTATCTGGAAAGCTGTCTCCAGATAAGGCACTTAAACTTCTACTGTGTCTAGAATCTCCTACCAACCCAAGACACCTGAGTCTATGGTTGAGCCCAGAATCCACTCTGCACAATCCCTGCAATAGGACACTACTTGTTTCCATTCTGACTTCCCGAGAGTTGCATTATCTTTTCACGTCCCAGTGCCCTGTCTCCCCAAGGGCCCAGACTCATTCAGCTAGACAAGGTCCTTGGGATAGGACTAGGAATAAAGGTCAATATCTACATCTTACAGTGACTGTACTTAAAGGGAAGTATGTGCAATTGTCCTGGTCCAAAGTGACCAAGGGAGTGAAATTTCAGTTTTTAAAAGTAGCCTGGTTTTTCATAATGATTTAACATTTTTCAGGACTCAGTAAAATTTTTTCATTGACATTGTGATTTCTTAATCAAAGTGGAAGGACTGCTACTTACCTTAGAAAGAAGTCTTGGTCCACTACAGATATCTTACCTCTTATTCTCAAATTGTAATAACAAAGGTTAAATGACATCAAGTTCTATGCAGCCTGGGAAGCTGCATGTCTTCTTCCTGGATTTGATCTGTTTCTTGTGCATCAATATTTTGTATTATTTTAATCCATCAAGTAATTATAAATAAAATTTAAATTCTAATGTTTAATGCTTCTTAATATTTTTCTAAATCATCAAGTAAATTTTGATAGAGCAGCGTTCTTCATGGTGTGGCTCCTGGTACAGCAGTAGCAGCATTTCTAACATGGGACCTCGTTACAAATGCCAGTAATTGAGCCCAACTCAGACCTGTTGAGTCAGAAATTCTGGGGTGTGTGCAGCAATATGTGCCCTCCAAGTGATTCTGATGCATGCTTGGGTTTGAGGACATTTGCTCTGCCTGGTCCTTAGAAAGAACTTAATGAACACAATGGTACAGTGTTTCTGCTCCAGATCTCTGAAACTGACAAGACACAGGTACTCTTCAAGATTGTGGCTAGAACAGTGCTCATTAAAAAAAAAAATTCACTCGTCTTTACTTAAATTCTCACCCAAGTCTCTATTTTAACATGGATATGGTTAGTTCTATGGGAATTTTGTAAGCATGCACAATTTCTGCAATCTTCTCTTTTTGATCCATGTTTGTTCAGGCACAACTTGAATCTGTGGCCTTAACCTCTAAAGGGAAGCGTGAGTTTCTCCGAGTTACAAGTAAACCAACTCACCATGCTTCTTCTTGAGTGAACCTAAAAAAAAACAAAAAAAAGGGGGGAAAAAAGCAGATAAAAATGATTAGTAGAAGTCATCTAGGGTGTGGTTGAACTCTCTCTCTCTAGATATATACCCAAATGTGTATATCTCTCTCTTTATATATATATCCAAGTATGATATATATTGAGAAAACAGAATATAGGGGGAAAAAATGCAAAACTTTAAAAGGCTTTAAATCAGTTGCCTGGAGTTAAGTATTTCTGCCTTCACACAATCATCATAGAGAAAAATAGCTTTTTGTTGTAGATATAGATACCATTTATATAATATTTATATATAAATATATAAAATATATAATATAGTATATGTATAAACATATAAACATACAATTTGTCCTTTTGATCATTATTGTGTCATCTATGACTTTATTTATATTCCACTATTGTGCAAACATCACCACTGTTTCCAAAACATTTTTATCACCCATAATAGAAAACCTGTAACTATTAAATAGAAATTTCACACTGCCCCCACTCTCCAATTCCCATTATCTTTAATCTATTTTCTGTTTCTATAAAATTTGATTAGTCTAGCTATTTAATATCAGTTAATCATACAATATTTTCCCTTTCTGTGTCAAGCTTCTTTAACTTGGCATAATGTTTTCAGGTTCATTCATATTGGATCATGTATCAAAATATCTTTCCTTTTTTATGAATTAATAGTATTCCACTGTACCACAGTCCGTTTACTCATTCATGTGAGGATGAACATTTGTGTTGTTTCTGCCTTTTGGCTACTGTGAATAATGCTACAATGAACATAGCATAAAGTAACTATTCAAGTCCCTGTTTTTAATTATTTGAGTTATATTCCTAGGAATGGAAATGATTGATCATACGGTAATTATATCATCATGTTTAAGGACTACCAAGCTGTTCCACAATGGCTGCACCACTTAAAATTTCCACCAGCAATGTCCAAGGATTCCAATTTCTCCATATTCTCACCAGCACTGTTATTATTATTATTTTTTTAATTATAGCCCTCCTAAAAGGTGTCAAGTGGTATCCCATTGTGGCTTTGGGTTTCATTTTCCTAATGACTAATAGTATTGAACATCTTTTCATGTACTCACTTCCCATTTATATATCTTCTTTAGAAAAATACCTATCGAAATATTTTACTCATTTTCAAATTGGGTTGTTTGTTTTGTTGACTTTTTGAAGCTTTATATGTGTTCTTGATATAAAACCCTTATTTGGTATACGTTTTGCAAATATTTTCTCCCATTATGTAGTTTGTCTTTTAACTCTCTTGATAATGACCTTTGGTGCAAAGAAGTTTTAAAAATCACTGTAGTTCAATTTACGTGAGATTTGTCCTTATTGTTTGTACTTTTGGTGTCCTATTTAGGAATTCATTGCCAAATAAAATGTCATGAAATTTTGCCCATATTATTCCTTCTATTTTTTAGCACTTACATTTATTTCACTGATATATTTTGAGTTAATTCTTCTATATGGTATAAAGCAGGGGTCCAAATGCATTCTTCTGCATTTGGAAATCCAGGTGTTCTGGAAACATTTGTTAAACAGAATACTCTTTGCCCATGGAATGGACTTAGAACTTTCATCAAAATTCTATTTGCAATGAAGGTATAGGTTACTTCTGGATTCTCCATTCTGTATCATTGATATATCTGTATATCAATTTAGCTATCTGTACCTATAGACACAGATATACATTGATAGGTAATCTATGCACAGTGATATATATATACATAGATCTACAGACACTATAGATATATATCAATATATATGGATATCATATATTTATATCAGTGAAGCATCTGTCTTTCTATATATATATCAATTAAATAGAATATAAATGATATACATCATAGATAGATGATAGATAGATGATAGATAAATAAATCCTTATTCAATCTGTCTCTATATCAATTTAGCTATCTGTACCTATAGATACAGATATACATTGATAGGTAATCTATGCACCGTGATATATATATATACATAGATCTACAGATACTATAGATACATATCAATATATATGGATATCTATATATTTATATCAGTGAAGCATCTGTCTCTCTCTATATATATCAATTAAATAGAATATAAATGATATACATCATAGATAGATGATAGATAGATAATAGATAAATAAATCCTTATTCAATACCAGATCTTTTTGATTACTGTAGCTTGGCAATACATTTTGAAATGGGGAATTATGACTCCTCCAAATTTGTTCTTCAATTTTAAGACATTTTTTGTTATCAGGGCCTCTTGTGATCCATATAAATTTTAACACCAGCTTCCCCATTAAAAAATGGAATTTTGATACTCATTGCATTGAGTTTGCAGGTCACTTGGATAATATTGGCATCTTCATAACACTAAATTTTCTTATCTAAGAATGTGTGATTTCTTTCCATTTATTTAGGTCTTTAATTTCTTTCAAAAATGCTCTGTAGGTTTTAGTGTGTAATTCCTTTACCTCTTTGGTTAAAGTTATTTCTCCCTGGTTAAATTTCTAGATACTATCATAAACAGAATTACTTTCTTAATATATTTTTTGGACTGTTCTTTACAGATGTACAGATATATTACTATTTTAGTGTGTTGATCTTCTAGCTATGAATTGATGAATTGATTCATTATTTCTATTAATTCTTATGGATATTTTTTGATTTCTACATAGGGGTCATGTCATATGTAAGTAGAGTTTGTTTTACTTTTCCTTTTCCAATTTGGATATCTTTTATTTCTTTTTCTTGTCTCATCATTCTGGATAGAACTTTCAGTACAATATTGAATCGCAGTGGTAAAATTGGCATCCTTGTCTTGTTCTTGCCTTTAGGGACAAAGCTTTCAGTTTTCCCCATTAAGTGTAAGCTTTGGATTTTGCATTAGTTCCCTTTTTTTACATTGAGGTAATTTCCTTATATTGTTATTTTATTAATGTTTTTTAATGTGAAAGAGTGATTGATTTTTTAAAACTGCATTTTCTGTGTCATTTGAGATGATCATGTAGGTTTCTACCTTTATTCCACTAATGTAGCCTATTACACTGGTTGATTTTCTTATGCTGAAACACTCTTGTATTCCTGGGAAAATCCCATTTGCTCATGGAACACAATTCTTTTAATATGCTGTTGGATTCAGTTTGCTTGGATTCTATTGAAAAGTGTCTTACCTTAATACTCTTAAGGATATTAGTCTGTATCTTTTCTTATTTTTTTCTATCAGGCTTTGGTATCAGGGTAGTGATTGCCTCGTGAAAATAATTATGAAGTGTTCTGGCCTCTTCTATTTTTGGAAGAGTTTGTGAAGTATGTCATTAATTCTTTAAACATTGGTAGAATTCACCACTAAAACCACATAGCCCTGAACATTCCATTTTTTGGGAAGGTTTATATTTACTTATTTAATTTCTTTACCTTTTATAGGTCTATTGTGATTTTATAGTTCATTTTTAGTCTATTTAGAGAATTTTTGTGTTTTTAGAAATTTGCTCAATGTATCTTGATTAATTTGTTGGCATGCAATTGTTCTTAATATTCTCATAGTAACTTTGATTTATTTAATGTCACTAGTCTTGTCCCCTTTTCATTTATGACTTAAGTTATTTGTATCTTATTCTTTTTTCTCCTCACTCTACCCAAATATTTCTAAACACTTTTTTCTCTCTGTAATGTACCATTTTTTTTTAATTCTATAATTTTTCTACTCTTTATTATTTCTTTCTTCTCTTAGCTTTTCATTTAGTTTGCTCTTTTTTAAAATTTTCTTATAAATCCCCAGGTATAAATTTATTTATTTGAGGTCTTTCTTCTTTTTTAACCAAGGTGTTTACAACTCTAAATTTCTCTCTGACTACTATCTTCACTGTATCCCACAAACCTTCTTATTTTGTGTTTTTTGTTATTTCCTTTAATCACTATTTTATAATTTCTATCATAATTTTTATTCACTTGGTGTTCTTTAAATTTTACATATTTCTAAATTTTCCAAATGATGTTTAAAAAGTCTTTATTTGACTTCAGTACTTTAAAATTGATTAGCAATTGTTTTGTGATCTAACATATGGATTATCCTGGATCGTTTTTCACATGCACTTAAAAAAATGCTGATCCTATTATTGGTGGTGAAGTCTTTTATATATTTGTGTTGGGTTTAATTATTATTATTATTTTTAAAGATTTTATTTATTTATTTGAGAGAGAGAATGAGAAAGAGAGAGCACGAGAGGGGGGAGGATCAGAGGGAGAAACAGACTCCTCGCTGAGCAGGGAGCCCAATGAGGGACTCGATCCCAGGACCCTGGGATCATGACCTGAGCCGAAGGCAGTTGCTTAACCAACTGAGCCACCCAGGTGCCTGGGTTTAATTATTTTATAATATTGTTCAAGTCTCTAATTCCTTATATTCTGTCTCTGTGTTTCATCTATTACTGAAACTGGTATACTGAAGTCTCCAATTATTATTGCAGAATTGACTATTTCTCCCTTTAAATTAATTTCTCCCTCTCATTTTGTTAATGTGTTTTATATTTGGGGGTACTGTTTATTTATGTATGTATATATATTATATTATATTATTATTAATGATTATATATAATCTAATAATTTCTACATTTTCTGGTTGACTTGATCTTTTTTCTCACTATATAATGCCCTCCTTTTTATCTTTTAACACTTTCTGACTTAAAGTCTAATTTGTCTAAAATTAGTATACCCTCCTGAGCTTTTTTTTTGAAAATATTTGCATGGAATACCTTTTTCCACTTTCTCCCTTTGAAACTGTTGGTGTCTTTATATCTAAAGTATCTCTTTTGCAGAGAGTGGATAGATGGATTATATATTTTTATTAAGTTTTTCTTTTAATTCAAGAATAGAGGGAGAGAAAGTGAGAGAAAGAGAAAATTAATTTTGACAGATTGGCTCATATAGTTATGGATGCTGAGAGATCCCAAGTTTGGCCATTTTAAAGCTGGAGACCCAGAAAAGTCTGCTGTCTAGTTACAGTCAAAATCTAAAGGCCTAAGAACCATGATAGTCTCAGTCTCAGTCTGAAGGACCAAAAGCTGGGTGAGCCAATGATGTAAATCCTGGTCTGAGTCCAAAGGCCAGAAACTCAACACCATCAATATCCAAGAATAGGATGGGCGCCTGGGTGGCTCAGTTGGTTGAGCGACTGCCTTCGGCTCAGGTCATGATCCTGGAGTCCTGGGATCGAGTCCCACATCGGGCTCCCTGCTCGGCAGGGAGTCTGCTTCTCCTTCTGACCCTCTTCCCTCCCGTGCTCTCTGTCTCTCGTTCTCTCTCTCTCAAAAAATAAATAAAATCTTTAAAAAAAAAAATATCCAAGAATAGGAGATGGATGATCCAGTTCAAACAGAGAGTAAATTTACTCTTATTCACCCTTTTTGTTCCATTCAGGGCATCAACAGATTAGATGATGATGCCTGCCTGTATTGATGAGGGTTATCTTGTTTACTTACACTATCAATTTATTTTTTTTAATTTTTTTTTATACTATCAATTTAAGTGTAAATAACCTTTGGAAACACTCTCACAGACAAACGCAGAAACGTTTTACCAGTTTTCTGGATATAGTTTAGCTTATTCAAATTAAGACATAAAATTTTCTATTACAGTGTTCCACAAATCCCCTACACTGTGTTCACTTTTCTACATTTCTGCTCTTCAGATTTAATATTTGCAATGTGTCATCAAGTTCACTATTTCTTCCATTACCCAAAATGTTTCTGAATCCCTCTAGTAATTTGTTAAATTTAGTTATTGTATTTTACAGCTCCACAAGTTTTGTTTGCTTCATTTTTACAATTTTTGTATTTTTATTAAAATTCTCATTTTGTTGGGGCATCTGGGTGGCTGTTTGTTGAGCATCTGACTCTTGGTTTCAACTCATTTTCTCAGGGTTGTGAGACAGCCCAGCACCAGGCTCTGTACACAGTGGGGAGTCTACTTAAGATTCTTTCTCTCTCTGTCTCCCTCTGCCCCTCCCCCACTCATACGCTCACTCTCTCTAAAATAAATAAATAAATCTTTTAAAAAATGATCTGCTTGCACAATTTTCCTGGTTTCCTTTTTTTTTTTTTATAGTTTCCTTTAGCTTTTCGAACATATTTAAAACCTTGTTTTAAAGTCTTTGATAAATCAAAGGACAGCTCTTCTTCAGAAACATTCTTTTAACTTATTTCATTTCTTTGAGTGGGTCATATAGTTCTATTTCTTTATGGGATTTGTAATTGTTTTGCTCATGGTTGAAAATTGGATATTTAAATTATATAATGCAGTAATTCTGGAAATCAGCTTCTTTCATTTCCCCAGATGTTGCTTTTTGCTATTTGTTGTCATTGTTTTTCTAGTTACTATGGAAGGCTATAGTAGTCTATTTGTTTAGTAACTTTCCAAAATTATTTTCACAAAGATTGTTCCTTGTCATGTATGGTCATTGAAGTCCCTGTTCCTTAACTTGTATCCAGCTAGTTGTTTAGACAGAAATTTATTTGAATGTCAAGAAGTAAAAACATGACAAAAACCAAAAACAAAAACCAAGCAAAGAAACAAACAAAAAAGAAAGACGAACATCTCTCCTAATGTTTGTTGATTGATTTTGTGCCATGGCTCTCTATTAACACTTAGGCAGTCTTTCACTGAGCCAAGAGGATACCTCAATATGAAACATTAGGATTTTCTTAGGTCTTTTCTGAATGAATCTTGCTTTGGACATACATATGGCTATTTTGGAATGTCCTAGTTTCCCAAAAGAACTGTCTCCGGATTTTACCTTATTAAGTCTATTGTTTGCTTTGACTACCATGTTTTTCCCATTCCTCTAAGAGTTGCTCGTTCAGTTTGTAGTGCTTTTGAGCAATGGTAAGTGCTCTTTTATTCTCAGTTCTCAGTTAGACAAAACTAAGATAAACATCTTACATCAATCTCTTGGGTAACTGCTACACAGGCTAGAATAGATTTACACAATAATTTACTAATTATGTCTCTTCTGCTCCCTCCAAATTCAGGGAAATGGGCTCCACACTTTAAATACAGTCTTCTGCTGCTTCAAAATCAAGACACTTACCACAGCAGAGACAGGGTAAGTCAAGGGCAACTAAAATTGCCACAAAATCTTCCTACCCTCAGAAAGGTCTTTTGCTTGATTCAGTGTCTGCTTAGGTGCTGTAAACATTTTATTCTTGTACAGAGTTCTGACAAAGTGGATCTGATCACTTCTACTTTTTTCTTTTGACGTTTTTGTATAGAAATGAGAACTCGGAGCTGTTGACTTTGTCATTTTGCTCTAGTTACTCTGCAAAATAGCTTTTAAATGCACTTTTGCTTTCACAAGTACTGATGTTAATTTTTTTAGAGGGTAGGATACAATGTGAGAGAAAGATTAATAATCAGCAAACACATAGTGATTCTAATATGGTTGGCTCATATTATCTTTAAGTGTCAATACCTTGATTGAGAGGTATATATTCACTAAGCACCTAAAGGCTATGTAATTTTCTTTTTTTTTTTCTTTTTAATGAACAAAACACATTTTCTTTCCTGAGAGGTACTGAAGTCACACCTCTATTGCATTTGCCATGTTCTTAACATATGGGTTTCCTGACGCATGGTATTTTCCCCATAAATGCATCACAAATAAATGAACAAATGTGTATCTTTTAGTATGAGGACAGAGGCTCATTGGTAAAACAGTCTTATAACCTATTGCATAGAGTTAGAGGTTTAATTTGGTTTTAGTATTAAGAAATATTTATGTAAACCCAAAGTAATCTGTTTTAAGAAAAATGATTAATTGAGCGCATTTTAAATATACATTGCTAACAATAAACTGTATAAACACTTGATTGATTTTTCCCCTGGAGTTAGCTCAGGCTAATATCTTTATTAAATAAAAGTAAAATAATATAAAATGAAAATTGGGGAAAGATAATACTGAGAGGCTATTAGCAGATTTATCTGCCCTGGGGAACAAAATATTGCTGTAGTTTAAAAACAGTAACTAGAAGATAGTGGAAAGAGCCCTAGAATCCTGCCAAATAATGAGGGAGATACTGGAACTCTCTCCAGGTTGGAGGGGCTGGTGAGCAACACTGTTTATACCCCACCCTCCATCTTAATACTGCACACAGGAACATGGGATGAGAAACATAGGTGGCCTGCCACAGCGGTCCCCAGATCCCTAGCCCATATCAATTCTGGACATTCTGGGGCATACAAAAAAGCCACAGTTTAAAAGACCAAGAAGAATACAGAAGACCCAGCCCTAGAACTTCACCAAATCACACAGGAACTTCTGTGACTCTCTCTAGGTCAGAGGGGCTGGCAAATACTATGATTTATGTTATCCTCCACCTTGATAGCACAGATGGGAGCAAGGTCTGAGTTCCATAGACTGCCTGCTCCCTCTGGGCTTTAGCATACAGGTGCACCAAATGCTCTGGAATGAAAAAAAAACAAAAAACAAAAAACCTACTTGTTGAAAAGAGGAGTTAGCAATGGAGAGGAGGGAAGATAGTGTTAGAGTGCAAGGACTCTAGGCTCATCCCTCAAAGACAACAAAATAATTCTCAAATCATCTTAACCCAAGAAACCAACCTGAAATCTGACAGAAAAAATACTCCACAACTAAAAGGTACGTAAAGAACACATGGAAAAAGGAAGGGATTACAGAGAGATGGTTTAGGGAAGAAACATCATGGGTGCTTCAGAGGGAGTGAGCTATGGTCATGGAGAAAGGCAAGATAGAAAGGACCACACAGGACGACCACACAAGGAGAACATTTCCCCAAAGCCATTGGCTTGGAAAATGAGAGAGACTGAATTTAGTGATTTCTTGCAACAAATGGGACTTAAAGCCTGGAATTTAAAGTCCAGCAGGCTTGGCTGGAATAGAAGCCTAAGGGTACTGTCTTGCTCCTGGAGAGAAGTCAGGCAAACAACCTGGAAGTAGATGGCATGGAATCATGACTTAAAGAACATCTGGAGCATACAGTAGAAAGATTATTTGCTCTCCTTGGAGTGCAACCCTGAGAAGCAGTAGTCACATAAAACCCTCTCCAGGAACCAAGGAGCTGGCTGACACTTCCTCACCTACCCCTCAGCATAAACACAGAACCACCTGTAGGAAGCAGCTCAGCATCAAAACTGGCTACCTAACTTGCTTATACAGAGCCCCACACCCCTGCATTCTGGTGGGACTAGGCTTCTCAGCCAAGCTTGCCTCATTCCCAGTACAGTAAGCCTCACTCCTCCAAAACCAGCACAAAACCCTCCCCACACCATGTCTTCCAACCAGAAAGTTTTGCAGGTCCTTAGTTCTCATAGAAGTGGTTTCAGACCTTCTTTCACAAGGAGACCAGATTACATCTATTTAGAAGTCACAATATGCAGTCCAAGGACCAAACAATGCTCTCATCAGGTAAGGAGAGCCTCTTCAGATGACTGATCTGAAGGATAAAGCAGCTAAAACTCAATAGCAGAACACACACAGCACACATCAGAGACATTCACTGAAGCACCATGCCCTCGACACTACATGACCAATTCTTCATAAAGCCATTACTTCCGGTAGAAGGAAACATGACTGGCTTTTCTAACACAGAGAAGTAGACAGTAATTAGACAAAATGCAAAGATGGAAGAATTTATACCAAATGAAAGGACAAGGCCACAGTCAAAGATCAAAACTAAACACATATAAATAATATGGCCAATGGAGAATTTAAAGCAACATTCATAAGGATACTCACTTAGCTTGAGAAAAGAATAGAAGACATCAGAGAGACCTTACCACAGAGATAAAAAAGTTAAAAAAGAATCAATCAGAAATGAAGAATGCAATAAATGAGATTGGAAACAGGCTTGATCTAATGAAGAGAGGGGCTGCAAGAAGGAGAGGAATGAATTAGTGACCTAGAAGACAAAAATATAGAAAATAATGGAGCTGAAAAAGGGAGAGAAAGAATTATGAAAGATAAGAATAGACTTAGGGAATTAAGTGACTATATATAATGTAATAACATTTATATTATAGGAGTCCAAGGGAAGAAGAAAGAGGTAAGGGGGCAGAAAATTCTTTGAAGAAATAATAGCTGATAAACCTCCTAATCTGGGAAAGGAAATAGACATCCAGATTTAGGAGACACAGAGAACTCCCATCAAAATCAATAAAATCAGGCCAACACCAAGATATATTGTAATTAATTTTGCAATATATACTGACAGAAAATTCCTTAACATACAAGAGAAGACCCATAATGCTAACTGCAAATCTTTCCATAGAAACTTGACAAGCCAGAAGGGTGTGGTTGATATATTCAAAGGGTTGAATGGGAAAAAATTGAAGCCCAGAGGACTGTATCCAGAAAGGGTATCATTAGGAATAGAAAGAGATAGAGTTTCCCATACAAACAAACACTAAAGGAGTTCATGAGCACTAAACCAGCCCTGAGAGAAATACTACAGAGGACTCTTTGAGTGGAAAGGAAAGACCAAAAGTGACAAAAGCAAAAAGGATCAGAGAAAATCACCAGAAACAATGAAAATCAAGTAATAAAATGGCAACAAATACATATCTATCAAAAATTACTTTGAATGTAAATTAACTAAATGTTCCCATCAAAAGTCATAGGATAAAAAAACAAGATGCATACACATGCTGCCTATAAAACATATTTTAGATCTAAAGACACCCTCTGTTTGAAAGTGAGGGGATAGAGGAATATTTATCATGCAAATAGATATCAAAAGAAAGCCAGAGGAAAATACTTATATCATACAAAATATACTTTAAAACAAAGACTGTAACAAGAGATAAAGAAAGCCACTACATCATAATAAATGGGACAATCCAACAAGAAGATCTAATAATTGTAAATATTTATGCAACCAACATGGGAACACTCAACTTTATGAACAATTAAAAGCAAACATAAAGGAACTATTTGATAATAATATAATAATAGTAGGGATTTTAATACCCCTATTATTTCAATGGACAGATTATCTAAACAGAAAATCAAGAAGAAAACAATGACTTTGGATGACATATTAGATCAGATGGACTGAACAGATATATTCAAGCATTCCATTCTAAAACAATAGAATACCCATTCTTTTTAATTACACATGGCACAGTCTTCAGAATAGATCACATATTAGGTCATGAATCAGGCCTCGTGTTGTGATGAGCACTGGGTATTATACACAACTAATGAAAAATTGAACACTACATCAAAAACTAGTGATATACTATATGGTGGCTAACAACATTAAAAAAAAAGTCTCAACAAGAATGAAAAGATTAAAATCATACTATGCATCTATTCTGACCAAAACACTATGAATCTAGCAGTTGACGACAAGAAAAATTTTGGAAACACCACAAATAAATGGAAGTTAAACAACATGCTACTAAACAAGGAATGGGTCAACCAGGAAATCAAAGAAGAAATTAAAAAAAAAAATACATGGAAACAAATGAAAATGAAGACAGAATGATCTAAAATCTTTGTGATTCAGCAAAAGCAGCCCTAAGAGGAAAGTATATAGCAATATAGGCTTACCTAAAGAAACAGGAAAAATCTGAATAAGTAAACTAATCTTACACCTAATGGTGCTAGGAAAAGAACAAGAAATGAAATCTAAAGCTAGAAGAATAAAGGAAATAATAAAGATTAGAGTAGAAAACAATGATACAATGGAGGCAAGATGGCAGAGGGGTAGGGGACCCGTTGAAACCCCTAAATTTATCTGGATATCTATCAAATCATTTTGAACACCCACAAAATCAGCCTGAGATGTCAGAATATCTATCTGAATCTCTACAAGCAGACAAGCACTGCCTGTTGCAAGGTAGGATGTGTGGAGTCATGAATCTTTGGGAAAATATCAAAAGATAAATGGAAGGGGGGGGAAGGAAGCCACCTTAAGCTTGCTCCTGGAAAGTGATAAAACACCGGAGCACAAAATCAGAACCCTTAGAAATCTGCTCTAATGACAGACATCCCTCTCTGAAAGGCGCTCAGGAAATGAAAAGGCAGAATTCTATGAATGCCATTGTGGTCTCAGGGTAGGAGGAATGCCTGAGCAGTGGAGCCAGGAAGCAGGTTAGGGTCAGTGAGCCCAAGAATGGACTCTCAGCTCAGATCACCATAAACCACTAGCTGGGACAGTCAAAAATCACTCTTTTCCTCAGCAGCCTGAAAAAGTCTGGAACCTGTGCCTGACCGTGCAAAAACCTGCATGGCAGTGGAGGCCCAGAAAGAACATTAGAGTGGCACCCAGACATGATCCAGGAGCTTGGGGTGCATGCACGATCCATCAGCCCCCCCTGGAATCACAAAGGTCAGTGGCTCTCCTGGGTCCCTGGGACTACCTCCAAGAGAGTTGCAGTGGGCATACACTGCAGGAGGCTGCCTTTTTGGCACATACAGAAGTGGAGACTGTTTGTCCTGGAGGGTTTATAAAAGAGGGAAGTCTGCAAATTTTCTGCTCTGGGCCAGAGGTTTGGGTGTGGCTATTCTTGCTCTGATCCTCTGAAGAGGTGCAAAAAGCTTCCAGGGAACAAAAGCAACACAGAGGACAAGTTTCCACTGAGCCCATCCCCCTGACAGGGGGTGGGGCTACTCCACCTAGGCAGGGTTACAGGAGAAACAGCCCCTCCCCCAGAAAACAGGCACCTCCTCCAGAAAACAGTCTGCAAAAACGGTGGACAAAAACCATATGGATCCCATAAGACTGTAAAATCCCAATGCCAGGGGAAAATACTATATTGAGCTCTAGGTGCTGCTTCACGACTTATTTTTCAGGTAAGATTCTCTTTTTTTTCCCCTTTTTCTCAATTTTTTTTTCTTTTTACCTTTGCTCATTTCAACTAGATGTTTATTATATTAACTTATATTTCACAGTTGCTTTTTAACTTGTATTTTTCACACCAATATTTTTATAGATATGTGCTTAATTTTAGTCATTTTCCAATCTATTCAATTTTATCATATATATATATATATTTTATTTTCATTGCAATTTTAGGATATAGTGTCTTCTACAACACAGAGCAAAATATACCCAGGAACAACCAGAACACTCTGCTTTATCCACACTAAGAGATTATAGCCCCTCTCCCCTCCCCCTTTTTTCTTTTATTTATTTTTTTTTAATTTTCAATTTTATTCTTGTATTTTATTTTGGTTTTGTTTTTTAGTGGTGGCTTCCGACCACTCCGGATTTTGCTAGGGTGCTTCTTGCTTGGGTCATGGTTGATATTGTGGACTCTGCTCATTCGCTCAACCATCCCTTGACAGAATGGCTATGAGGAGGAACTCCCAACAAAGAAAAGAACCAGAGACAATGTCCTCTGCCACAGAACTAATGGATATGGATATAAGCAACCCATCAGAGATAGAATTCAGGATAACAGTCATGAAGTCAATAGCTAGGCTTGAATAATATAGAATCTCTAAGGGCAGAAATGAGATATAATCAGGCTGAACTTAAAAAGGTTATGAATGAAATACAGTCTAAACTGGATACTCTAAGAGCCAGGTTAAATGAGGCAGAAGATAGAAGAGCCGATCTAGAAGATAAACTGATGGAAAGGGAGGAAGTTGAGGAAAACAGAAATAGGCAGCTAGTAGTACATTTAAAAAGGTTAGGGGAGATTAATGATGCCATGAAATGTTCCAATGTCAGAATTATTGGAATCCCTGAGGGGGTGTAGAGAGAGAGAAGACTAGAAGATATATTTGAACAAATCATAGCTGAGAATTTGCCTAATCTGGAGAAGAAGACAAGCATTTGTGTCCAAGAGGCAGAGAGGACCCCCCCCCCAAAAAAAAGAAGGTCAAAACCCTGACATATAATAGTGAAGCTTGCAACTTTTACAGCCAAAGAAACAATCCTGAGAGTAGCTAGGGAGAGGAGTTTCCTTACATATGAGGGAGGAACATCAGATTAACATCAGACCTGTCCACAAAACCTGTCTAGCCAGAAAGGCAAGACATATTCAGGGTACTAAATGAGAAGAACATGCAACCAAGAATACTTTATCTAGCAAGGTGGTCAATCAGAACAGATGGAGAGATAAAGAGCTTCCAGGACAGACAGAAACTAAAGGAATATGTGAACACCAAGCCAGCCCTGAAATAAATATTAAGAGAGCATTCCGTAAGTGAAAAAAGACCACAAGAGACACATAGACCAGAAAGAAACAGAGAACATCTACAGAAACAGGGACTTTACAAGGAATACAATGACACTAAATTAACATCTTTCAATACTTACTATAAATGTAAATAGGCTGAATGCTCCTATGAAAAGACACAGGTTTTCAGATTGGATAAAAAAAAGCAGGACCCATCCATATGCTGTCTACAAAAGACTCATTTCGAATCTAAAAACACCTCCAAATTGAAAGGGAGAGGATGCAGAAACATTTACCATGACAATGGACCACAAAAGAAAGCTGAGGTAGCAATCTTATATAAGAAAATTAGATTTTAAACCAAAGATCATAGTAAGAGATGTAGAGGGACACTATATCATATTTAAATAATCTATCCAACAAGAAGATCTAATGATTATAAATATGTATGCTCCAAATATGGGAGTAGACAATTATACAAACCAATTAATAACCAAAATAAACATATTGATAATACTGCATTAATAGTAGGAGACCTCAACACTTCACCCACAACCATGGACAGATCATCTTCTAGCAGATGTTCAACCAAAAAACAAGAGCTTTGAAGGACACATTGGACAACATGGACTTTGGAGATATATACAGAACATTCCATCCTAAAACAACAGAATACTCATTCTTCTTGAGTGCACATGGAATTCTCCAGAATAGACCATATATTGGGACACAAATCAGGTCTCAAATGATTCCAAAAGACTGAGATTATTACCTGCATATTTTCAGACCACAATTCTTTGAAACTGGAACTCAACCACAAGAAGAAATTTGGAAGCAATTCAAACACTTGAAAGTTAAAGACCACCTTGCTAAAGAATGAATGGATCAATCAGGTAATTAAAAAAAGAACTTAAAGAATTTTTGAAACTATGAAAATGAAAACACATCAGTTCAAAACCTATAGGATATTGGAAAGGCAGTCCTAAGAGGGAAATGCATAGACATCCAAGCCTCTCTCAAAAAATTAGAAAAATCCCAAATGCACAAGTGAACTGTACACCTAAAGGAGCTGGAGAAAGAACAGCAAATAAAGTCTATTCTGAGCAGGGGAAGAGAAAAAATAAAGATTAGGGCAGAAATCAATGAATTAGAGACCAGAAAAATAGTAGAACAGATCAACAAAACTAGATGCTGGTTCTTTGAAAGAATTAGTAAGATTGATAAACTTCTGGCCAGACATACCCCCCCCAAAAAAAAGAGAGAGAGAGAGAAAGGACCCAAATTAATAAAATTCTGAATGAAAGGGGAGAGATGATGACTAATAAGAAGGAAATTTAAAAAAAAATATTAGAAATTAATAGCAGCAGCTATATGACAACAAATTAAGCAATCTGGAAGAAATGGATGCATTCCTTGAAACATATAAATGACCAAGACTGAAACAGGAAGAAATAGCCAATCTGAACAGAAAAATAACTGCAAGAAAATCAAAGCAGTAATCAAGAACCTCCCAAAAACAGATGGCCAGATGGCTTTCCAGGGGAATTCTACCAAACATTAAAGAAGAATTCATACCTATTCTACTGAAGCTGTTTCAAAAAACAGAAATAGAATGAAAACTTCCAAACTCCCTTTATGAGTCCAGCATAACCTTGACCCCAAACCAGACAAAGACCCCACCTAAAAGGAAAATTACAGGTCAATATACCTGATGAGCATGGATGCTAAAATATTCACCAAGGTCCTAGCCAATAGGATCCAACAGTACATTAAAAGAATTATTCACTAAGACCAAGTGGGATTTATTTCTGGGATACAAGGGTAGTTCAATATTCGCAAATCAATCAACATGATAGTGAACATTAATAAGAGAAAAAACAAGAAACGTATGATCCTTTCAATTGATGCAGGGAAAGCATTTGACAAAATACAGCAATGCTTCTCGATTAAAACTGTTCAAAGTATAGGGAGAGAGGGACATACCTCAAATTCAAAAAAAGACATCTATGAAAAGCCCACCGCAAAAGTCATTCTCAGTGGGGGGGAAATTAAGAGCTTTTCCCTTAATGTTAGGAACACAACAGGGATGGCCACACTCATCATTACTGTTGAACATAGTAGTGGAATCCTAGCCTCAGCAGTCAGACAACAAAAAGAAATAAAAGGCATTCAAATTGTCAAAGAAGAAGTCAAACTCTCTCTCTTTGCAAGTGACATGATACTTTATGTGGGAGAACCCAAAAGACTCCACCCCCAAATTACTAGAACTCATAGAACAATTCAGCAATGTGGCAGGATACAAAATCAATGCAAAAAAATCAGTTGCATTTCTATACACTAACAATGTAACTGAAGAAAGAGAAATTAAGGAATCAATTCCATTTACAACAGCTCCAAAACCCATAAAATACCTAGGAATAAACCTAACCAAAGAGGAATAGGATCTCTACTCTAGAAATTACAGAACACTTATGAAAGAAATCGAAGACACAAAGAGATGGAAAAACATTCCATCCTCATGGATGGGAAGAATAAACACTGTTAAAATATCTATGCTGCCCAGAAATCTACACTTTCAATGCCATCCGTAACCAAATATCATTGGGATTCTTCAAAGAGCTGGATCAAATAATCCTAAAATTTGTGTGGAACCAGAAAAGATCCCGAATTGCCAGGGGGAATGTTGAAAAAGAAAACCAAAGCTGGGGGCACCACAATGACTGACTTCAAGTTATATTACAAAGTTGTAGTCATCAAGACAGCATGGTATTGGCACAAAAACAGACACATAGTTCAGTGGAACAGAATAGAGAGCACAGAAATGGACCCTCAACTCTATGGTCAACTAATCTTCAACAAAGCAGGAAAAAATATCCAGTGGAAAAAAAGATAGTCTCTTCAATAAATGGTGCTGGGAAAATTGGACATCAACATGCAGAAGAATGAAACTGGACCTTTATCTCACACTATACACAAAGATAAACTCAAAATGGATGAAAGACCTAAATATGAGACTGGAATCCATCAAAATTCCAGAGGAGAACTTAGGCAGTAACCTCTTCAACATTGGCCACAGCAACTTCTTTCATGACATGTCTCCAAAGGCAAGGGAAACAAAAGCAAAATGAACTTTTGGGACATCATCAAGATCAAAAGCTTCTGCACAGCAAAGGAAACAGTCAACAAAACTAAGAGGCAACCCACAGAATTGGAAAAAATATTTGCAAATGACATTACAGATAAAGGGCTGGTATCCAAGATCTATAAAGAACTTCTCAAACTGAACACCGAAAATACAAATAATCAAGTCAAAAAATGGGCAGAAGACATGAAAAGACACTTCTCAAAAGAAGACATACAAATGACTAACAGACACACAAAACATGTTCAACATCACTAACCATCAGGGAAATACAAATGAAAACCGCAATGAGATGCCACCTTACACCAGCTAGAATGACAAAAATTAACAAGGCAGGAAAAAACAGATGTTGGCAAGATTGTGGAGAAAGGGGAACCCTCTTACACAGTTGGTGGGAATGCAAGCTGGACAGCCACTCTGGGAAACAGTATGGAAGTTCCTCAAGACATTACAAATAGAGCTACCCTACGACCCAGCAATTGCATACTAGGATTTACCTCAGAGGCACAGATGTAGTGAAAAGAAGGGGCATGTGAACCCAATGTTCATAGGAACAATGTCCACAATAGCCAAACTCTGGGTGGAACCAAGATGCCCTTCAACAGATGAATGGATAAAGAAGAAGTGGTCCATATATACAATGGAATATTACTCAGTCATCAGAAAGGATGAATACATACTATTTACACTGACATGGATAGAAATGGAGGAGATTATGCTAAATGAAATAAGTCAAGCAGAGAAAGACAATTATCATAGGGTTTCACTCATATGTGGAACATAAGGAATAGTGTAAGGATCATAGGAGAAGGGGGGTAAAACTGAAAGGGAAGACATCTGAGAGGGAGAAAAACCATGAGAGACCCTGGACTCTGGGAAACAAACTGAATGTTAGAGAAGGGAGGGGGTGGGGGGAATGGGTGAATGGGTGATAGGTATTAAGGAGGACATGTGTTGTCGTGAGCACTGGATGTAATACACAACTAATGAATCATTGAACATTACATGAAAAACTAATGAAGTATATGTTTACTAATTGAAAATAATAATAATAAGGAGAAGAAGAAGGAGGAGGAGGAGGAGGAGGGAGCAATTGTACAGAAACAAAAGAAAAAAAAGAGAAACCCAGAACAGCTCAATGAAATGATGAGCTGGTTGTTTGAAAAATAAATAATGAAATTGATAATCCTCTGGTTAGAGTTATCAAAATAAAAAATAGAAAGGGGTGCGCCTGGGTGGCTCAGTTGTTAAGCGTCTGCCTTCGGCTCAGGTCATGGTCCCAGGGTCCTGTGATCGAGCCCCACATCAGGCTCCCTGCTCGGCGGGAGGCCTGCTTCTCCCTCTCTCACTCCCCCTGCTTGTGTTCCCTCTCCCGCTGTGTCTCTCTGTCAAATAAATAAATAAAATATTTTAAAAAAATAGAAAGGACCCTAATAAATAAATTTACAAATATGACTGGAGTAATAACAACCACCTACACAGAAATAAAACAATTATAAGAGAATCTGATGACAACCTAGAAGACATGGATAAATTTCTATAAATATATACACAACCAAACCTGAAACTGGAAGAAATAGAAAACGGTAACAGATAAATAACCACAAAGAAATAGACTCAGTAATCAAAAACTCCTAACAAACAAATATCCAGTATCCAAGGACTTCACAGTGAATTCTATCAAATAGTTTAAAAAGAATTATTACCTATACTCCAACTTATATCCCACCCCTTGCCCCCCCAAAAAAAGAAAATAAAGGAAACTTCCAAAGCATTCTATGAGGCCAGCTTTTACTTGATACCAAATTGGATAAAAACTTGACTGAAGAAGGGAACTATGGGTCAATATGTTATATTAGAGAGTTGTAGTGATTAAGACAGTATGGTAGTCAGAAAAAAATAGACAATGACCAATGGAACAGAATGGAAAATCCAGAAACAAAATTATATGATCAATTACTCTTTAACAAAGCAGGAAAGAATGTCCAATGGTAAAGGCAATCTCTTCAACAAATGGTGTTGGGAAAATTGGACATCTACCTGCAAAAAATGAAACTGGACTGCTTTCTTACAACATGCACAAAAATATATATAAGCCTGTGTGCTTAGTCAGTGAAGTGTCTGCCTTCAGCTCAGATCATGATCTCTTGGTCCTGGGATCTAGCCCCCCATGGCACTGGGTTTCCTGCTCAGCAGGGAGTCTGCTTCTCTCTCTCACTATCCCCCTGACCCTCCCCGCACTCATTCTCTGTCTCAAATAAATAAATACAATCTTTAAAAATATAATCAACTTAGATGAAAGATCTAAATGTGAGGCATGAAACCATAAATATCCTAGAGTAAAACACAAACAACAACTTATTTGACATTGGTCATAGCAACTTCTTTCTTGATATACCTCCTGAGATAAGGGAACCAAAACTACAAATAAACTATTGGGGCTTCATCAAAAATAATAATTTCACTACATCAAAAACTAATGATGTAATGTATGATGATTAACATAACATAATAAAATTTTAAATAAAATAAAATAAAATAAATGATAATTTTTTTAAAAGATTTTATTTATTTATTTGACAGAGAGAGACACAGCGAGAGAGGGAACACAAGCAGGGGGAATGGGAGAGGGAGAAGCAGGCTTCCCGCGGAGCAGAGAGCCTGATGTGGGGCTCGATCCCAGGACACTGGGATCATGACCTGAGCCAAAGGCACACACTTAACGATTGAGCCACCCAGGCGCCCCAATAAATGATAATTTTTAAAAAGCCTCTGCAAAGTGAAGGAAACAATCAACAAAACTAAAAGGTTATCTTTGGAATGAGAGAAGAGATTTGCAAATGACAAATCTGATAAAGGGTTAGTATCCAAAATATATAAAGAACTTATCAAACTCAGCACCCCAAACATGAATATCCAGTTAAGAAATGGGCAAAAGACATGATAGACATTATTCCAAAGAAAATATACAAATGGCCAACAGACACATGTTAACATGCTCAACATCACTCATCTTCAGGGAAATACAAATCAAAACTACAATGAAATATCATCTCACAACTGTCAGAATGGCTAAAATTAACAGAGGAGAGAATGTGTGTTCAGGAGCATGTAGAGAAAGGGGATCCCTCTTGCACTGTTGGTGGGAATGCAAACTGATGAAGCCACTCTCAAAAATACTATGGGGTTTCCTCAAAAACTTAAAAATAGAACTACCCACCATCCAGTAATTACACTACTAGGTTTTGACCTAAAAAATAAAATAATAATAATTCTAAGGAATATGTGGACCCTGATCTTTATCTTATTTTAAGACTGATTGATTGATTGATAGATTTTAGAGAAAGAGAGAGGGAAGAGGGGCAGAAGGCAATGGAGAGAATCTCAAGCAGACTCTCCCCTGACCATGGAGCCTAAAATGGTGCTCAATCTCAGGACCCTGAGATCATGACCTGAGCTGAAATCAACAGATGGCCACTTAACTGACTGAGCCACCCAGGCACCCCTGCATCCTGATCTAAAAATATAAAAAAACAAAAAAATAATTGATTAAAATAAAATTATTATGTACAATAATGAAATTATATAAATAGTCCATGTTCATCAACTGATGAATGGATAAGGGAGAAGTTATCACCTTCCATATATATTTATAATGGAATATTACTCAGCCATAAAAAAGAATGAAATCTTTCTATTTGCAACAACATGGATGGATCTAGATAGTATTATGCTAAGTGAAATAAGTGAGTCAGAGATTGACAAATATGATATGATTTATCTCATATGTGGATTTTAGGAAGCAAAACACATGGTCACTGGGGCAAAAAGAGAGAGAGAGAAAGAGAGAGAGACAAATCAAGAAACAGACTCTTAGCTATAGAGAACAAACTGATAGTTACCAGAGGGGATTGGGAGGGTGGAGCAATTTCTTAATTAAGTGATGGCAATTAAGGAGTACACTTGTGGTGATGAATACTGGGTGATGTATGCAAATGTTGGCTCACCATATTCTACATATGAAACTAATATAACACTGTATGCTATCTGGAATTAAAAACAAAAACAAAACAAAAAAGGAGCAACAAGAGTATAAAGGATACAATCCTAGAACTCATATAAAGTGGAGGTGGGAAGAAAAATGAAGTTCTTTTAAAATATACTTGAACTTAAGCGATCATCACTTATTGTAAACTGCCATATACTTAAGATGTTATGTATGAACCTCATGGGAACCATAAACCAAAAACCTATAATAGATACATGAAAAATATATAAAAAAAAGCCAAAAACAATATTAAAGATAGTAACCAATCATGAGGAAAGATAGCAAGACAAAAAGAAACTGAGAAGGATATCAAAAGCAAACAGAAAACAAATAACAAAATTATGAAAAAACAAATAACAAAATTACAAAATTGATAGGTTTTAAGTACCTATCAATAATTACTTTAAATGTAAATATTCAAAATGCTTCAATCATAAGATTTAGGATGATGGAATGGATAAAAAAAAAAAGACCCATTTATATGCTGCCTACAGGAGACTTACCTTAGACCTAAAGACATAAAGATTAAAAGTGAGGGATGGAAAAGCATTTACCATGCAAAGGAAGTGGAAAAAAAAAGTGTGGTACAAATACTTATACAAAATAGAATTTAAAACAGATTGTAATGAAGTATATAGTAATACAAGCCTACTTCAAAAGACAAGAAAAATCTCAAATACACAACTTAAACTTACTCCTAAAGGATCTGGAAAAAGAACAGCAAGTAAAGCCTAAGTCCAGCATCAGAAGAAAAATAATAAAGATTGGAACAGAAATCAATGATATAGTAATGCAAAAAAAACATTAGAATGCATCAGTGAAGCTAGGAGCTGGTTTGTGAAAATAATTAACAAGATTGAATACCTACCATTTCCATCAACATGGATGGAACTTGAGGGTATTATGCTAAGTGAAATAAGTCAAGCAGAGAAATACAATTATCATATGGTTTCACTCATATGTGGAATATAAGAAATAGTGCAGCAGACCTTAGGGGAAGGGAGAGAAAACTGAGGAGGAAGAAATCAGAGAGATAAAAACCATGAGAGACTCTCAACACTGAGAAACAAACTGAGGGTTATAGAAGGGAGGGGGTGAGGGATGGGATAATCAGTTGATGGATATTAAGGAGGGCATGTGATGTGATGAGCAATTTAGTAATGTGGCAGGATACAAAATCAGTGCACAGAAATCAGTTGCTTTCTAATACATTAATAATGCAACTGTAGAAAGAGAAATTAAAGAATCAATTAAAGAATCAATAATCCATTTACAATAGCACCAAAAACCATAAGATACCTCAGAATAAACCTAACCAAAGAGGTAAAAGATCTATACTCTAGGAACTACAGAACACTCATGAAAGAAATTGAAGAACACACAAAAAGATGAAAAAACATTCCATGCTCATGGATCAGAAAAATAAGCATTATTAAAATGTCTATGCTACCCAGAGCAATCTATACCTTCAATGCCATCCCGATCAAAATTCCAATGACATTTTTCAAAGTGCTAGAACAAACAATCTTAAAATTTGTATGGAATCAGAAAAGATCCAGAATCGCCAAGGAAATGTTGAAAAAGAAAAACGAAGCTGGGGCATCATGTTGCCTGATTTCAAGCTATATTACAAAGCAGTGATCACCAAGACAGCATGGTACTGGCACAAAAACAGACATATAGACCAATGGAACAGAATAGAGAGCCCAGATATGGACCCTCAACTCTATGGTCAAATAATCTTCAACAAAACAGGAAAAAATATGCCATGGAAAAACAGTCTCTTCAATAAATGGTGCTGGGAAAATTGGACAGCTATATACAGAGGAATGAAACTCAACCATTCTCTAACACCATACACAAAGATAAACTCAAAATGGATGAAAGATGTCAATGTGAGACAGGAATCCATCAAAATCCTAGAGGAGAACATAGGCAGTAACCTCTTCGACATCACCCACAGCAACTTCTTTCAAGAAACATCTCCAAAAGCTAGTGAAACAAAAGCAAAAATGAACTTTTGGGACTTCATCAAGATAAAAAGCTTCTGCATAGCAAAGGAAACAGTCAACAAAACAAAGAGGCAACCCACAGAATGGGAGAAGATATTTGCAAATGACACTCCAGACAAAGGGCAGATATCCAAGATCTATAAAGAACTTCTCAAACTCAACACCCAAAAAACAAAGAATCCAGTCAAGAAATGGGCAGAAGACATGAACAGAGAATTTTTAAAGGAAGACATACAAATGGCTAAATGAAAAACTGTTGATCATGATTAGCCATCAGGGAAATTCAAATCAAAACCACATTGAGATATCACCTTAAATCAGTTAGAATGGGAAAAATTGACAAGGCAAGAAACAACAAATGTTGGAGAGGTTGTGGAGAAAGGGGAACCCTCTTACACTGTTGGTGGGAATACAAGTTGGTCCAGCCACTTTGGAAAACAGTGTGGTGGTTCCTCAAAAACTTAAAAATAGAGCTACCCTATGACCCAGCAATTGCACACTGGGTATTTACCCCAAAGACACAGATGTAGTGAAAAGAAGGGCCATATGCACCCCAATGTTCATAGCAGTAATGTCCGCAATAGCCAAACTGTGGAAAGAGCTGAGATGCCCTTCAACAGATGAACGGATAAAGAAGATGTGGTCCATATATACAATGGAATATTACTCAGCAATCAGAAAGGATGAATACCCAACTTTTACATCAACATGGATGGGACTGGAGGAGATCATGCTAAGTGAAATAAGTCAAGCCAAGAAAGACAATTACCATATGTTTTCACTTATTTGTGGAAGATAAGGAATAGCATGGAGGACATTAGGAGAAGGAAAGGTTTGGAGACAAACCATGAGAGATTATGGACTTTGAGAAACAAACTGAGGGTTTTAAAGGGGGTGGGCGGATTGGTTAGCCTGTGGTGGGTATTAAGGAGGGCATGTACTGCATGGAGCACTGGGTGTTCTATGAAAACAATGAATCATGGATCTCTACATCAAAAATTAATGATGTATGGTGATTAACATAACATAATAAAATTTTTTAAAAAGAACATATTATGAGCAATTATATGCCAACAAATTAGCAATCTGGAAGAAATGTATAAATTCCTAGAAACATATAGACTACCAAAATTGAAACAGAAAGAAATAGAAAATCTGAAGTGACCTATAACCAGGTAAGAAATTGAATCAGTAACCAAAAGCTCCCAACAAACAATAGTCCAGGGCTGGATGCCCTCCCAGAAGAATTCTACCAAACATTTAGAAAAGAATTAATGCCTATTCTTCTGATACTGTTCAAAAAAAATAGAAATAGAAGGAAAACTTCCAAATGCATTCTATAAGGCCAGCATCACCTTGATTCCAAAGTCAGACAAAGAGCCCACTAAAAAAGAAAATTACAGACCAACATCCCTGATGAACATGGATGCAAAAATTCTCACTAAGATACTAGATAATCAGATCCAACAGTACATTAAAAGGATTATCCATGATAAGTAGGATTTATTCCTGGGCTACAGGGGTGGTTCAACATGCACAAATCAATCAACTTGATACACCACATTAATAAAGAAAGGATAAGAACCATATGATCCTCTCAAAAGACGCAGAAAAAGATTTTGACAAAATATAGAATCCTTCCTTCTTGATAAAAAGCCTTACACAATTTAGGGATTGATGAAACATACCTCAACATCATAAAGGCCATTTGCAAAAGACCCACAATGAATATCATCCTCAATGGTCAGGAATAGGGCAGGAATGTCCACTCTCACCATTTTTGTTCAACATATTATCAGAAGTCCTAGCCTCAGCAATCAGAAAACAAAAATAAATAAAAGACATCCAGGGACACTTGGGTGGCTCTGTTGGTTAAGCACATGACTTTGACTCAGGTCATGGTCCCGGGGTCCTGGGATTGAGTCTCACATCGGGCTCCTTGCTCAGTGGGGAGCCTGCTTCTGCCTCTGCTCTTTCCCCTGCCTGTACTCTCTCTCTGACAAATAAATACAATCTTTAAAAAGATTTGACAAAGAGAGACACAGCCATATTTTTGGGAAATACAAAAGACACCAAACAGCCAAAGTGATGTTGAAAAAGAAAACCAAAGTTGGAAGTACCAGAATTCCGGACTTCAAGTTCTATTACAAGTTTGCAGTCATCAAGACACTATGGCACTAGAATAAAGACAGACACATACATCAGTGTACAGAATAGAGAACATAGAAACAGACTCTCAACTCTATGGTCACCTAGTATCTGACAGAGCAGGAAAGAATATCCAATTGGTGTTGGGAAAATTGGACAGCAACATAGAGAAGAATAAAACTGGACTACATTCTTACATCATACACATAAATAAATTCAAAATGGATGAAAAGCCTAAATGTGAGACAGGACTCCATCAAAATCCTACAGGAGAACACATGCAGCAACCTCTTTGATCTCAGCTGCAGCAACTTCTTGTTAGACACGTCACCATAGACAAGGGAAACAAAAGAAAAGATGAACTACTGGGACTTCTTCTGGATAAAAAAAAAAAAGCACATCACAGGTAATAATCGACAAAACTAAAAAACAACCAACAGACTGGGAGCAGATATTCACAAACAACATATCAGATAAAGGGCTAGTATCTAAAATCCATAAAGAACTTATCAAATTCAACAGCCAAAAACCAAAAAAAAAAAAATCCAGTCAAGAAATGGACAAAAGATATTTCTCCAAAGAAGACATACATAGGCTAACAGACACATGAAAAAATGTTCAACATCACTCAGCATTAGGAAAATACAAATCAGGGGGCGGAGCAAGATGGCAGAGGAGTAGGAGACCTGGATTTTGTCTCCTCTCAGGAATTCAGCTGGATAGGGATCAAACCATTCTGAACACCTACAAACTCAACAGGAGATTGAAGAAAAGAATAGCAACAACTCTCTGAACAGAAAAGCGACCACTTTCTGGAAGGTAGGACGTACAGAGAAGTGAATCCAAGGCGATATTCGGGAGGATAGGTGGTGGGGGAGGGACCTCCGTTGGCCACTTCTGGCAAGTGATAGAGCCACAGAGCACAAAATCGGAACTTTTAAAAGTCTGCTCCGCTGAGGGACGTCACTCCGTTGGCTAAGCTGGGGTGGAACCCTCGTGGGACAGTGTGGTCTCAGGACCCTCGGAGTCACAGAAAGACCAGAGGTGCCTGAGTGTGGCAGAGCCCCCAGGTATCAGAACAGGGAAGCTGGATGCAGAGGCAGAGCCCAGGCGCGGGCTCTCAGCTCGGGGTTGCCATAAACCGTGGTCCACGGCACAGTCGGGCCACTGCTCCTCCAGCAGGGACCCAAGAAGCGGCAGATCTGGGGAGACTCACCTTCCTCCCCCGGGAGGAGTGGTGCAGGAGCACACCGCAGGGATCTGCTGGGTTTGGAGACTCCATAAGGGGTCAAGTGCCAGAGATAGAAATGCGCGGTCACTGGCCGGGTGAGGACGGAGTGCGGCTAGAGACCGGGGAGATGGGAGTGACTGACTGCTTTTCTCTGGGGGCTCACTGAGGAGCAGGGCCCCGAGTTCTCAGCTCCTCTAGGGCAGAGATTGGGAGGCTGCCATTTTCACTCTCCGCCTCCAAAGCTGTAGGGAAAGCTTGCAGGGAACAAAAGCTCCCGAGAGCAAACCCGAGCAGATTACTTAGCCCGGACCGGGCAAGGGCAGGGTAATTACGCCTCCAGCAAAGACATTTGGAAACCACGGCAACAGGTGCCTCCCCAGAAGATCAGCGAGAACAGCCAGCCAAGACCAAGTTTACCGATCAATGAGAACGGCAGAACTCCAGCGCTAGGGGAATACTACACATAGAATTCATGGCTTTTTTACCATGATTCTTTAGTCTTTCAAAGTTAATTTTTTTTTAACTGTCACTTTTCTTTTTTTTTTTTTTTTAATTTTTAATTTTCCCTTCTTCAACCAAAATCTTATCAATCCCTTTTTTAAAAAAACATTTTTTATTGTTCATTTTTAGAGTCATATTCTCTCACTTCATAGTAGTTACCCGTATTTTTGGCATATGTATGTAAGTTGTTCTCTCTTTAAAATTTTGAGATACTTTCTTCTAACAGATCAAAATATACCCTAAATCTCTAGTATATGTTTTTTTTCTACTCCCCTGCCTGATCACATTCTCTCACTATTTTTTCTTTTTTTTCTTTTTTTAAATCCTCTTCTTTCTTTTTTCAAACAACTTCTTATCAATTCTTTTTATAAAATTTTTTATAATATGCATCTTTACACTCATATTCCATCCCTTCATCATATCAACCCTTATTTTTGTACATATATGTTTTTCTTTCTTTAAAATTTTGGGAGGCACTTTCTTCTAACAGACCACAATACACCCAAAATCTAGTGTGTGACACTGATCTATATAGCAGCCTGATCATATTTGATCACATTCTGGTTTTTTTCTTGCTGTTGCTTTGTTTTGTTTGTTTTTATCTTTATCTTTTTCTTTCTCTTTTTTTTTTCTTTTTCTTTTTCTTTTTTCTCTCTTTCCCTTTCTTTTCCCACTGCTTCAGATCTTTTCTGATTTGTTTAGAGTATATTTTCTGGGGACGTTGTTACTCTGCTAGCATTTTGTTCTCTCATTAATCTATTCTCCTCTGCACAAAATGACAAGATGGAAAAAAATCACCTCAACAAAAAGAACAAAAGGTAGTACTGACTGCCAGGGACCTACTCAATACGGACATTAGTACGATGTCAGATCTAGAGTTCAGAATCATCACTTTAAAGATACTAGCTGGGCTTGAGAAAAGCATGGAAGTTATTAGAGAAACCCTTTCTGGAGAAGTAAAAGAACTAAAATCTAACCAAGTTGAAATCAAAAAGGCTATTAATGAGGTGCAATCAAATATGGGGGCACTAACTGCTAGGATAAATGAGGCAGAAGAGAGAATCAGTGATATAGAAGACCAAATGATGGAAAATAAAGAAGCTGAGAAAAAGAGAGATAAACAACTGTTGGATCATGAGGGCAGAATTCGAGAGATAAACGATACCATAAGATGAAACAACATTAGAATAATTGGGATCCCAGAAGAAGAAGAAAGAGAGAGAGGGGCAGAAGGTATAATGGAGCAAATTATAGCAGAGAACTTCCCTAATTTGGGGAAGGAAACAGGCATGAAAATCCAGGAAGCACAGAGAACCCCTCTCAAAGTCAATAAAAATAGGTCAACACCCTGACATCTAATAGTAAAACTTACGAATCTCAGAGACAAAGAGAAAATCCTGAAAGTAGCTCGGGAGAAGAGATCTGTAACCTACAAGGGTAGAAACATTAGATTGGCAACAGACCTATCCACAGAGTCCTGGTAGGCCAAAAAGGACTGACATGATATATTCAAAGCACTAAATGAGAAAACTATGCAGCCAAGAATACTCTATCCAGCTAGGCTGTCACTGAAAATAGAAGGAGAGATTAAAAGTTTCTAAGAAAAACAAAAACTAAAGGAATTTGCAAATATAAAACCAGCCCTACAAGAAATCTTGAAAGGGGTCCTCTAAGCTAAAAGACAGCCTAAAAGCAACATAGACCAGAAGGGAACACAGACAATACACAGTAACAGTCATCTTATAGGCAATACAATGGCACTAAATTCCTATCTTTCAATAGTTACCCTGAATGTAAATGGGCTAAATGTCCCAATCAAAAGACACAGGCTATCAGATTGGATTAAAAAAACAAGACCCATGGATATGTTGTCTGCAAGAGACTCATTTGAGACCCAAAGACACCCCCAGATTGAAAGTGAGGGGGTGGAAAACCATTTACCATGCTAATGGACACCAAAAGAAAGCTGGGGTGGCAATCCTTATATCAGACAAATTAGACTGTAAACCAAAGACTGCAATAAGAGATGAGGAAGGATATTATATCCTACTTAAAGGGTCTATCCAACAAGAAGATCTAACAATTGTAAATATCTATGCCCCTAACATGGGAGCAGCCAATTATATAAGACAATTAAGAAAAAAGCAAAGAAACACATCGACAACAATACAATAATAGTGGGGGACTTTAACACACCCCTCACTGAAATGGACAGATCATCTAAGCAAAAGATCAACAAGGAAATAAAGACTTTAAATGACACACTGGACCAAATGGACTTCACAGACATATTCAGAACATTCCATCCCAAAGCAACGGAATACACATTCTTCTCTAGTGCCCATGGAACATTCTCCAGAATAGATCACATCCTAGGTCATAAATCAGGTCTCAACCGGTACCAAAAGATTGGGATCATTCCCTGCCTATTTTCAGACCACAATGTTTTGAAACTAGAACTCAGTCACAAGAGGAAAGTCGGAAAGAACTCAAATACATGGAGGCTAAAGAGCATCCTACTGAAGAATGAATGGGTCAACCAGGAAATTAAAGAATTAAAAAAATACATGGAAACCAATGAAAATGAAAACACAACTGTTCAAAATCTTTGGGATGCAGCAAAGGACATCCTAAGAGGAAAGTATATAGCAATACAAGCCTTTCTCAAGAAACAAGAAAGGTCTCAAGTACACAACCTAACCCTACACCTAAAGGAGCTGGAGAAAGAACAGCAAATAAAACCTAAACCTCGCAGGAGAAGAGAAATAATAAAGATCAGAGCAGAAATCTATGAAATAGAAACTAAAAGAACAGTAGAACAGATCAAGGAAACTAGGACCTGCTTCTTTGAAAGAATTAATAAGAACTATAAACTCCATGGCCAGATTTATCATAAAGAAAAGAGAAATGACCCAAATAAATAAAATCATGAATGAAAGAGGAGAGATCACAACCAACACCAAAGAAATACAAACAATTCTAAGAACATATTATGAGCAACTCTATGCCAGCAAATTAGATAACCTGGAATATGTGGATGCATTCCTAGAGATGTATCAACTACCAAAACTGAACCAGGAAGAAATAGAAAACCAGAACAGACCTATAACCACTAAGGAAATTGAAGCAGTCATCAAAAATCTCCCAAAAAATAAAAGCCCAGGGCCAGATGGGTTCCCAGGGGAATTCTACCAAACATTTCAAGAAGAATTAATACCTATTCTTCTGAAACTGTTCCAAAAAGTAGAAATGCAAGGAAAACTTCCAAACTCATTTTATGAGGCCAGCATTACCTTGATCCCAAAACCAGACAAAGACCCCATCAAATAGGAAAATGACAGACCAATATCCCTGATGAACATGGATGCAAAAATTGTCACCAAAATACTAGCCAATAGGATCCAACAGTACATTAAAAGGATTATTCACCATGACCAAGTGGGATTTATCCCTGGGCTGCAAAGTTGGTTCAACATCTGCAAATCAATCAACGTGATACAATACATTAACAAAAGAAAGAACAAGAATCATATGATCCTCTTAGTAGATGCAGAAAAATGATTTGACAAAGTACAGCATCCTTTCTTGATCAAAACTCTTCAGAGTATAGGGATAGAGGGTACATACCTCAATATCATAAAAGCCATTTATAAAAAACCTACAGCGAATATCATTCTCAATGGGGAAAAACTGAATGCTTTCCCTCTAAGTCGGGAATATGACAGGGATGTCCACTATCACCACTGCTATTCAACATAGTATTGGAAGTCCTAGGCACAGCAATCAGACAACAGAAAGAAATAAATGGCATCCAAACTGGCAAAGAAGTCAAACTCTCACTCTTTGCAGATGATATGATACTTTATGTGGAAAACCAAAAGACTCCACCCCAAAACTGCTAGAACTCATACAGGAATTCAGTCAAGTGGTAGGATATAAAATCAATGCACAGAAGTCAGTGACATTCCTATAGACCAGCAAGAAAAGAGAAGAAAGAGAAATTAAGGAGTCGATCCCATTTACAATTGCACCCAAAACCATAAGATACCTAGGAATAAATCTAACCAAAGAGACAAAGGATCTGTACTCAGAAAACTATAAAATACTCATGAAAGAAATGGAGGAAGACACAAAGAAATGGAAAAATGTTCCATGCTCATGGATTGGAAGAACAAATATTGTGAAGATGTCCATGCTACCTAGAGCAATCTACACATTCAGTGCAATCCCCATCAAAATACCATCCACTTTTTTCAAAGAAATGGAACAAATAATCCTAAAATTTGTATGGAACCAGAAAAGACCCCGCATAGCCAGAGGAATGTTGAAAAAGAAAAGCAAAGCTGGCGGTATCACAATTCCAGACTATCAGCTCTATCACAAAGCTGTCATCATCAAGACAGTATGGTATTGGCACAAAAACAGGCACATAGATCAATGGAACAGAATAGAGAGCCCAGAAATGGACCCTCAAATCTATGGTCAACTCATCTTCGAGAAAGGAGAAAAGAATGTCCAATGGAACAAAGACAGTCTCTTCAACAAATGGTGTTGGGCAAATTGGACAGCCACATGCAGAAGAATGAAACTGGACCATTTCTTTACACCACACAGAAAAATAGACTCCAAATAGTTGAAAGACCTATATGTGAGACAGGAGTCCATCAAAATCCTAAAGGAGAACACAGGCAGCAACCTCTTCGACCTCAGCCACAGCAACTTCTTCCTAGAAACATCACCAAAGGCAAGGGAAGCAAGGGCAAAAACGAACTATTGGGACTACATCAAGATAAAAAGCTTTTGCAAAGCAAAGGGAACAGTCCACAAAACCAAAAGACAACCGACAGAATGGGAGAAGATATTTGCAAATGACATATCAGATAAAGGACTGGTATCCAAAATCTATAAAGAACTCATCAAACTCAACACCCAAAGAACAAAGAATCCAATCAAGAAATGGGCAGAAGACATGAACAGACATTTTCCCAAAGAAGACATCCAAATGGCCAACAGACACATGAAAAAGTGCTCAATATCGCTCGGCATCAGGGAAATCAAAACCTCAATGAGATACCACCTCACACCAATTAGAATGGCTAAAATTAACAAGTCAGGAAACCACAGATTTTTGAGGGGATGCAGAGAAAGGGGAACCCTCCTACACTGTTGGTGGGGATACAAGCTGGTGCAGCCACTCTGGAAAACAGTATGGAGGTTCCTCAAAAAGTTGAAGATAGAGCTACCCTATGATCCAGCAATTGCACTACTGGGTATTTACCCCAAAGATACAAAAGTAGGGATCCGAAGGGGTACATGCACCCCGATGTTTATAGCAGCAATGTCCACAATAGCCAAACTGTGGAAAGAGCCAAGATGTCCATTGACAGATGAATGGATAAAGAAGATCTGGTATATATACCTTATGGAATATTATGCAGCCATCAAAAGGAATGAGATCTTGCCATTTGCAATGACATGGATGGAACTGGAGGGTGTTATGCTGAGCGAAATAAGTCAAACAGAGAAAGACATATATCATATGACCTCACTGATATCAGGAATTCTTAATCACAGGAAACAAACTGAGGGTTGCTGGAGTGGGGGGTGGGGTGGGAGGGATGGGGTGACTGGGTGATAGACACTGGGGAGGGTATGTGCTCTGGTAAGCGCTCTGAATTGTGTAAGACTGTTGAATCTCAGATCTCTACCTCTGAAACAATGCAGTATATGTTAAGAAAAAGAGAAGAAGAAGAAGAAAGAAGAAGAAGAGGGAGGAGGAGGAGGAGGAGGAGGAGGAGGAGGAGGAGGAGGAGGAGGTAGCAGGAGGGGAAGAATGAAGGGGGGGAAATCGGAGGGGTAGACGAACCATGAGAGACGATGGACTCTGAAGAACAAACTGAGGGTTCTAGAGGGGAGGGGGGTGGGAGGATGGGTTAGCCTGGTGATGGGTATTGAGGAGGGCACATTCTGCATGGAGCACTGGGCGTTATGCACAAACAATGAATCATGGAACACTACATCTAAAACTAATGATGTAATGTATGGGGATAATATAAGAATAAAAAAATTAAAAAAATACAAATCAAAGCCACAAGGAGATACCACCTCATACCATTCAGATTGGCTAAAATTAATAACTCAGGAAACAACAGATGTTGATAAGGATGTGGAGGTAGGGGAACCATCTTAAAATGTGGGAATGCAAACTGATGCATCCACTGTGGAAAACAGTATGGAGGTTCCTCAAAAAGTTAAAATAGAACTATCCTATGACCCAACAATTGCACTACTAGGTCTTCCTCAAAAAATATGGGCACAACACATTCAACAATACTTTAAAAAATCCAAAATTCTTCTCTGTCAATGTGGGTTTCTTCTGTGGATGCAAGGATGGTTCAGTATTCACAAATCAATCAACACGATACACCACATTAATAAAGGATAAAAATTATTTAATCATCTCCATAGATGCAGAAAAAAGTTGACATAATATGATATTTTTTCATGATTAAAACTCTTAACAAAGTGGATTTAGAGGGAACACACCTCAATGTAATAAAAGTCATATCAACAAACCCACAATTAACATTATATTTAATGGTGAAAAATTGAGAGCTTTTCCTCTAGTAACAAGAACAAGAGAAGGATGTCCACTCTGCCACTTTCATTGAAAATAGTACTGGAAATCCTAACCACACCTATCAGACAATGCAAAGAAATTACACATATACTATATGCATAGAAAACCCTAAGGACTCCACCCAGAAACTATTAGAATAAATCAATTCAGTAAAGTTGCATGATACAATATTATTTTACAGAAATCATTTGCTTCTCTATACACTAATAATAGAGCAGCAGGAAAAATAAGCTTTAAAAAATCCCATTTAAAATTGCATGAAAAAAAAAAAATTACCAGGACTAAACTTCACCAAGGAGGGAGATGACCAATACTCTGAAAACTATAAAATATTGATTAAAGGAATTTAGATGACCAAAACAAATAGAAAGATATTCCATGCTCCTGGATTGGAAGAATTAATATTGTTAAAATAGCCATACTACCAAATCATGCTACAAATTCAATGCAATCCCTATCTAAATACCAACAAAAGCTTTCCCATAACTAAGACAAATAACTGTAAAATATGTATGGAACCACAAAAGACCCTGAATATCCAAAGTAATGTTCAGAAGGAAGAACAAAGCTGGATATATCAAATCCCAGATTACATAATATACCACAATGGTATAATAATTAAAGCAGTATGTTACTGGCATAAAAATAGACACCAGCTCAATGGAACTAAATAGAGAGCCCAGAAATAAAGTCCTGTTTATATGGTCAATCTATGACAAAGGAGGCAAGCATATAGAATGGGAGAAAAAAATCCTCTTCAGTAAATGGTCCTGGTTTAACTGGATAACTATGTGCAAAAGAATGAAACTGACTCACTTTCTTATACCATACACAGAAATAAAAATGGATTAAAGACCTAAATCTGAGACCTGTAACCATAAAGCTTCTCGAAGAAAACATAGGCAACAATCTCTTTGACACTGATCTTAGCAACACATTTATGTATATGTTAGCTGAGGCAAGGGAAACAAAAGCAAAACCAAACTACTGGAACTACACCAAAATAAAAAGCTTTTGCACAGTGAAGGAAACTATCAACAAAGTAATCAGCAGCCTACTGAATGTGAGAAGGTATTTGTAAGTGATACAACTGATAAGAGCTTAATACCCAAAATATATAAAATACATAAAACTCAATGCCAAAAATAAAAGGAAAATAAAGAAAAAAACGAAGTAATTCATTTAAAAATGAGCAGAGGACCTGATTAGACATTTTTCAAAAAAGTTATACAGATAGCCAATAGACACATGTAAAAAAGGTCAACATCACTAATCATCAGTGAAATTCAAATCAAAACCATGAGATGCCATCTAACACTGGTCACAATGGCTAGTATCCAAAAGATAATAAATATGGGGCACCTGGGTAGTTTAGTTGGTTAAGTGCCCCACTCTTCATTTTGGCTCAGGTCATGATCTCAGTGTCCTGCGATTGAGCCCCAAGTGGGACTCCAGGCTCAGCAGGGAGTCTGCTTGAGTTTTTCTCCTTCCCCCCTCCCTCTGCCCCATCCCTCTCTCTCTCTCTGAAATGCATAAAAATAAATCTTTAAAAAAAATAAAAAGATAATAAATACTAAGTGTTGGCAAGGATGTGGAAGAAAGAGAACCCTCACATACTGTTGGTGGGAATCTAAATTAGTGCAGCCACTGTGGAAAACAGCATGGAGTTTCTTTAGGAAACTAAAAATAGAAATACTGTACAATCCAACAATTCCACCACTGATATTTACTCCCCCAAAACTGGAATCACTAATTCAAAAACATATATGCTCCACTATTTTTATTTCAGTATTATTTATAATATCCAAGATATGAAAGCAAACTAAGTGTCCTTGCACAGATGAATGAATAAATAATATGTGTGAATAATATAATGCAGCCAAAGAAAGACCTTGCCATTTGCAGCAACATGGATGAACCTAGAGGGTATTATGGGAAGTGAGATTTCAGACAAAAACAAAACCATATGGTTGCACTTATATGTGGAATGTTAAAAACAAAACAAAAAACAAACAAACAAACAAACAAAAAAGCAGAACCAGACCCATAAATACAGAGAACACACTGGTGGTTGCAGGAGTGGGGGACAAGGGGATGAAAGGGAGTGGGAGGTACAGGCTTCCAGTTATGAAATGAATTAATCTTGTGGATGAAAGGTACAACACAGGGAATATAGTCTCTGGTATTGTAACAGTTGTGTAGTGAGAGATGGTAGCTACACTTGTGGTGAACAAAGAAAGCATAATATACAGAGTTGTGGCATCATGATGTTGTACACCTGAAACTAACATAATCTTGGTTATTAACTATACATTTTTTATTAAGTTTTCCATTTTAATTCCAGTGTAGTCAATGATTCAATTGGTTGATTGATAATGAGCCATGGCACTAGAATTGCAAACTTAGGTAAATTTTCCAAATAATTAGCAATTTGGTCAATTTTTTCAAACAATTCCCAATAATGTCCTAATGTTTTGATACACTATGCTTTAGCTGATAAATACTCCTTTTCTTCCTTGAAAAATATATTTCCTACATTTTTGAAAAACTATCTTTTTCAGGAGTGGCTTAGTCAGTTAAGTGTCCAACTCTTGATTTTGGCTCAGGTCATGATCTCAAGGTCCTGAGATTGAGCCCTGAGTTCGGCTCCACACTCAGTATGGAGTCTGCTGGAGAGTCTCTCTCTCTCCCTCTGCCCCTCCCCCCTCAAGACACTCTAAATAAGTAAGTAAATAAATAAATAAATAATAAAATCTTAAAGAGAATTAAAAATGATCTTTTTTCATTTTGACCAAATAGACACTATTGGACATTTTGAGGGTTCTATGTTGTACATAAATTTAGAGGTATGAAGTATATTGATTGCATGAAATGAGAGGTGATGAGAGTAGAACTTTAATACAATTCTTCACCATATGTTTTTTGTTGTTGTTTGGTATTTTTAGCTTTACCTTTGATTACTCTCCTGATTCTTTTCAACACTAGTTGAGGTAAATCATGTTGGCAGGAAAGTAGCCCTCAAGATACTGGAAATTCAATCAATGGAGAAAAACTAAATAGAAACACATCTTGGTTCTACCGGAATAGCTGCATAGGGCTATCTATAGCACCAACATTAGTTCTGAAGAAAACATTTGTTTAAAGTTATCATTGGACACATTGAAAAATGAAGTACAGAAGTGCTACAGGCTGTGGGTAGCCAGTCCTACTTAGAGAAAGTTATCAAGTTAGATCACAGAGAAACAGGCTCTCTTAGAGACGTCCCCCCCATCCCCTGCCAGGGACTGGAGAAAGGTAGTCACAGGCAGTCATGGCCCATGAAGAAATGTTCTGGATACTGCTCTTGATTGCATACCCCCCCCCAAAAAATTAGAGAATACCTGCATTCTGATACCAAAAATCCCATCCTAATGCTAAACTAAGATTTCAGGTAATAAATTATGTCACAGAGAATTTGATTATCTCTGGATGAATAAAGAAGAACATAACAAAACAAACAAATAAGTAATCTAGTTTCTAAACCCTCAAATTTAAGTGTCAGGTCACAAACGAAACAAGTGTATTTTTTTTTTCTTCTTGATGAAATAATTGACCTTGACCAGACAACCTCAATTATCTGACAAACATGCAGAGCCATGAGTATGTAGATGAAATTATTTTTTCTGTTCAGGTTTTCTTGTCCCCAACTTAAAAGGCTAAAGACCTCTTATGCACCACTTATAATTTTTTGTTACTATTATTCTCTAATTCTTCCACAAATGAAACCAATGCCCCATTCTTTTTTTTTTTTTTTACCTTTGGCTTTTCTAGCACACACAAGTAGAACAATGATGATTGTAGCAACGGCCAGGAGAAACAGGATAATGACCAACCCCACTGTCCAAGGACAGTCCTTAGGGAACAAGTCATCTGAAAAATAGAGATTGTCTCACTTAATATCCAGGTTGGCATCAATGATTTGGCTGCTGGGAACAAATCCAAAATGTTTTCTTTTAGGAAACATTGCTAGGAATGGCACAAATTCTCTCACCTATCTCTCCTTGCAATTCTACAGAATTCAGGAATGCTAAAGATGCTCTGTTTCCTTTCTTGTTCCTAATGTATCAAGATTCAGAAGGTTTATTTTATAAATCATCACATGTTTTAATATGCAAGAAACATACAAATAATGCATCAGACATCCATGTATCCACAATTAAGATTTAACAAACATTAATACTACTATATTTGTGACAGATAATTATCTCATAATAAAAAATCTACAAATACAATTAACTATTTATTTTCATCCTTTCTCTTCTTTCTCCTACAGTTCCCCAAACTGACTTTTCCATGCATCCTTTCTATCTGGTTATTTTCTACATAAACATATATATGAGCTTGACAATATGCCAATGAGTGAAAGGCCTGTGGGGCTTCTCTAAAGATTAAAGGAGAAATTGTGACATCTTGGATAATAAGCCAAATGGGATTCATGTTCTAGATTCTAGAGACAGAGATTTATTTCAATTCAAAATTTCTTATGAGATATCTGTCAGCTAGCAATTTAAAGCAGCAAAATTGACTATCATTTTGATATTTTTCTATTTTAATGTTGTTCCAAAAGAGGCACCAAGGACACTCTTATTCAAGGACTACCATCATTTAAGATCTCAACAAGATGTCTGTGTAGTTTTTAATTGATGAATTCAAATATATAAGTATAAAAAAACTTTAATATATTTTATCTCTTACATTCAGATTTTCAAGAGTCTTGTAATATTGCCCCAACTCATGATTTCCTCTTATATAATTCAACTTATTTTTTCACAATAAAAGCCTAAGTAAGAGACTGTTCATTTCACCTTTTCTAACTTTGTTTTACTAAGATAATTGGAAAAAACAAACAAAGATCCTCTATTCTGGTTTCCATGTTTGTTTCATTCACATTTCCAACCACAATTCCTCTTTCTAATTATCTTAAACCATTGTGACTTCCCAAATTAAAATATTACACAGATGACACTTTTCTTGTTGATAAAAGGTCATACAAATTTTTATCCATTGTAGAAAAATAGAGCTCAGCATTTTTCTAAGTAATGGGGACATAAAATAAATAAGATATAGTGTCCTCCAGAGTTTATTATTCTATCTGAGGAAATAGTGAAACATATAATCACAACAATGTATGCATAAAGAGGGCACTTAACACAGAATGGGTTGAAGACCACATCCTGGGAGGATTAGGTTAGTATTGAGGGGCCAGTAAGAAACTCTTAGTGACAGGAAAATGAAACAAATGTGTCAGTAACAGTCTACAAGGGGTAATGCATGGTTAAATATGTTCAGAAAATTAATGTGGGGTAGGAGCCATTGGAAACAAGGAAGAGAGGGATGAAAGATGAAGCTGGAGAGATACAAAAGGTCAAGGGATAAAGAGTGTTGTTGAAAGGCTGTAATACTTCAAATAAAGACAGTTGCATAGACGGGAAGCTGGAGGATATCATTTGGGCAAACTATTTATTTGAAAGATCACTTTGGGTAGGCATAAAGAGTAGACTGGAATGTCTGAGCTGTTCTCTGCCTGTGATATTAATTATTTTCATTAATACTAATAAACAATTTAATGAGGTAGACCCTAATATTACCTATGTGTAACAGATGGGAACTGAGCACAGGGAGCTCAGTACTTAACCAAGATCAGGAAGCTGGGAAATGGCCCTACCAGGATTCAAATTCAATTGGACAGATGGGAGAAAACACCAAGTTGTGAAAAGTGGCTTTCCCCAGGCAGTGGATCAGGAGAAGTTTAGGAGGAACTTTGAAAGATTCCTCAAATTCCTCAGTTCCTCATTTTTATAAAGTAGAACAATGACATTTCTATCACAAAAAGAAATACAAAACAAGACCAAATATGAATTTTTACAAGTTCTCCACATTAAGAGTTACAAATGGATAAACTAGAACATTCTTCTAGGTCTGTCAGTCATAGGTCTTTGTCAGTAAGATCTTCTCAAATAGCAGTGATATCTCAAGATACAGATTTTGGAGGGAACTGACCTGCCACGGAAACATGCACTTCCTTCTCCACATTGAGTATTAGGTTCCTTAAAACACAGGACACATTTGCTGTTGAACTTTTGTCCACTGTGAGAGATGATTCCACACGAAACAGTCCATTTTCTTCTATTGTCTTTGTCTCAGAGGCTGGCATCAAGTGCAGTCCTTGATGGTCCCTCCATCGCAGCTCAGGCTCTGGATACCACCTGGTGGATGTGCAGGTCAACTTAATTTCCTGCCTATTTCCATGCTCAATGTGAACATGAGGAGCCATACCTGAGCCTAGAATAGCCAAAGAGGGACAGAGAAATTACACTTCTCCAAGAGTTTTGTTGCCATTTTACATTTTAATTAGTTTCTTAGGAAACTCAGTTTTCTTATTTATAAAAGTGGAGGTTAGAAAAACAACTAGTCACAAAGAATTTTGTAGAAAACAAATCAGCTATATCAACATTTAAGAAGTATCCATATGCCAGCATGTCTGTATTGGTTTCTTTTTCCTCTCTCGCCTTTGAAACATAACTGATTATTTTATCTGATAATTCATAAATTTGGGTAGAAGAACACTCTATCAATTTATTTGCAGCCTCTAAAGTAAAAGGCACACATCAGTTAGTGGTTATCTGTGACAAATTGTTAGTCATTCTCCAAATATCTTTAATCCCTAATTCTAAAGAAGTACTTTTTTTTTAAAGATTTTATTTATTTATTTGAGACAGAGACAAAGAACACAAGCAGGAGGAGGGGCAGAGGGAGTGGTACCAGCAGATTTCCCACTGAGCTGGGAACTTGATGTAGGGCTCCTTCCCAGGACACTGAGATCATGACTTGAGCCAGACACTTAAACACCCGAGCCATCCAGGTGCCCCAAAATGTTATTTTAAGTAAGAACGTTTATAATTTGGGGAATGATACCAACATCAATGTGCTCCAAAGAACTAGGTATGGGTGACTTCTGAGCACCTGAATATTGTTAGGAACTGAAATTCATGTTTTAATCAATTAAATTTATTTCAACTAAGTTTAAATTTCAATGTAACATGTGGCTAGTAGCTACCATTTTGGATGGTACAATGGGGAACTTTGGGGAACAATATAAGTTTTAACTGTGGATATGTCAGCCCAGGCTAAGAGTGCTCGTTCCAATCCCCCTTACAATTAGGAGTGACTTTGATATGCTGGTGGAAGTGTTTGAAATGAAAATGATGTGCATGCCTTCTAGAATATTTCCTTCAAAGGAAGGAGGTACACCTTTTCCTTCACTCTTTCTCTCTTCTCAAGGGCTGGAGCACACAGAGTGTCTGTGAGTCATCTTCAAAAGTGGATTATGTGGATATAGCAAAACATCAAGATAAGAAATGTGTGAACCTGACAGTGTCTAGCCATTCTTTCAGTTCTGTGCTCCCTTCTGCCTTTAACTCAGAGAAAAGAAGCTCTGGTTTAAGCAACTGTCTTTGGCAGTTCAGTGAATAGTATGCAACATTCCACACAGTGTTATGTACAGTAACTAATACAATCTATAACAACAACAACAAAAAGATCAAATTACAGGGATCAAATTATCCTTGTTTTGGTTTGAATTATATCTTCTGAAAAGATATGTTCAAGTCCTAACCTTCAATATCTGTGCCCTTATTTGGATACCATTTTGTACATGTAATTAGTAAAGTGGAAAATATACTGGATTAGGGTGGGTCCTAATCCAAAGGGAATGTGGTCTATATGAACAGAAAGAAATTTGGACACAGAGACACAGGAAAGTGACTCTGTGAAGATGGAGGCAGAGAATGGAAAGATCTCAGCACAAGCCAAGGCATGCCGGGGCTACCAGAAGCTGGAAGAAGCAAGGAAGCACTCCCCTCAGATGTTTCCCTGGGACCATAATCTTGATGACAAATTGATTGTGGACTCTGGCCTCCAGAACTGTGAGAAGATACATTTCTGTTGTTTTTAGGCCAGCCCATTTGTAGTAATTTGTTAAGGCAGTCCTTCTATTAGGTTGGTGAAGGAAAATTATCTAATGTCATCTGATGTTGCACGGATGGCCAGACCCTGACAAACACGAGAGGAGGTAGTAAATAGCATGCCGCACCAGTGATGACCTCGTTGGCACAGTGGTGCCCCCCAGTGCTGGTACTGATAAATGGTATTTTCAAAATACAATAGCTTTGAGAATCAGTAGAGCATCATGGCTATGAGGATAAGCTCTAGAGTCAAAGGTTATATTTGTACTGGCTGGCATCAGTGACCCAGTGTAACTAATGACCCAATCACTCTGTGCCTCATCCCCCTTTCGTAAAACAAGGATAAAAAGTGTCTCAAGTCATATGATTGGTATAATGATTGCTTCATATAAACTGCTTACTGGGCTGAAATAAATGAATAATAAATAAATAAATAAATAAATAAATAAATAAATAAATAAATAAATAAATTTTATTCATCTTAAAGAGTTAATCAATAAAGAATACAAAGAAAAGATGTTTTTGTTTTTGTTTTGTTTTGTCTGGGATCTTTCAATATGAAAGGCCATCCCATTGCATTTCATGTATTCAGGCTACCTTCTAAGAGTTGAAGGGAAATGGTATTATGGGTGGGTATTTTCTAAAAACAAAATTATATTTATCAGCTTTTTGTAGAAACACGATAAATATTTCATTAGTATCTGATTTTCTGGAGGAAGAGGAGTGATGTTGTACTTCAAATTATGCCATCCTATTTACCTTATTAAATGTGTGGGCTAAGGGAAAACACAACCTCTGGATACACCATCAATTAATAATAGGAGTGGGAATTAGGAGTGCGGTAATTTCACAATGGATAATTTCAGAGATTTAAAACATGTATTCCAAGTGTGGTGTTAGCTATTAATGACCTAATTTGCATTATCAAGTCAAAACTGAGGGGTCAAAGTGGAGAAAAGATTGCCAGCAGGAGAAGAAACCAGGTCATGATGGTTGTCCTATTACTGTGGGTTTCAAACTGGCATCCTTGAGGCCTGGTTGGTTTCTGACAGAGCACAGGTTGACCTGAATACATTCTTTATCCATTTAAGTGTCTTGGATTTTCATTGTCCTATGGCCAGGGCAGGGAGAGAAAATCTATAGTGTCCATCCTTATGAGACTATCTGATTATGCCACCTAGTCTCAGGCCTTCAATTTTATGTCTTATCTCTTAGAAAATATTTTGGTGTGTTTGCAGGCTATACTTGTGGTTGCCCTAATAGCTATTAATTGATGGATTTGCCTACCTGCATCTTGTGAGTGTCAAATTACTTAGATAGTAGAGGGCAATTGATTTTAAGTAGAATTTAATGTTAGTGTTTACTGAGGTTCCGGGTTTTGCAGAAATTATATTACCCACACTCTCCTGGATATTTAAATAGCACAGGGAAAGAGTTGGTTTTGTTTTGACTAAAGGTATTGAAGAATCTTTTCTTTAGGAGACAGTGTACAACTGTGGAGCTGTCTGCAGAGACTGCATCTTTATCAGAAACTGGTTACTCATCCTGGGGCAAATATCACTCTTCCAGAATGGAGAAATGGATAAAGAAATTCATGCCAGAAATAACAGTAATTTTTTAAGATTTTATTTATTTATTGGAGAAAGAGAGAAGAGATAGCAACAGAGAGCACAATTGGGGAGGAGTGGAAGAAGCAGGCTCCCCACTGAGCAAGGACGCAGATGCAGGACTCCATCCCAGGACCCTGGGATCATAACCTGAGCCTAAGGCAGACACTTAACTGACTGAGCCACCCAGGCGCCCCTAGTACAGCCATTCTTAAAAAATTACAGTAACTAAGGGAATCAGAAGAAAACCTAAGGTTTCCAGCTAGAGAACATCAAGGACTCTGGAAGAGTCTGGAAGAGATGAAAACTTCTAATGCCACACATTGACACTACTTTTCATTGGGTATAGGTGTTGGACACAAGTGAATCCAACCCAGGAAGAACAACACAAGGTCATAAATAATTCACCTGGAGGAGGTGAGAGCATTAAATCAGCATAGCACTTTATATTCCTGATTTATAATGACTAAGGTTAGTAGGTACAAAATGAGATAGCTCCCACATAATCAAAAAGTTGTAGCAAAAAACAGCCCACTTGGAAAACATTTAAAGTACAACCCCCTATATTTAGGGAGCACAGAAGTCTTTTATTTTTAAACCATCTGGATTATTCAGAACATATTTGTGATCACTTATTATGTCAATATTTATATACAAGTTTATGTTTTTTAAGCCAGAGGGAGATACAATTTCCTAAGAATTTGAAAATACATCTCTTCTCATTAATTTGGAATGCATCCCATGAGTGCACTGTGAATGGTTGCATCTGCAAGTATTGTACTTAGTTGGAATATAAAGTCCAGATGTTTCTTTTGCCCACAGGGAACATGAAAACATGAACCAAATTTCTTTGGATATTGTGGGAACTTATGGGTGTAGTAAAAAGGTGGGTGGAATTCATGGTTATTGATGTAATATATGTCCACAGTGCAAATTAAGAAGATCACCATAGGCTTTATCTTCATTTTATTTTTAAAAAATTGTCCTTGGGTAACCAATACAACTTCCCTTGAATTTATGATTTGGAAAAATCAAGGATGTATCAGATAACCTTATCTACAAGATAAAGGAATTATAAAGTAGATTCTAGAAGTGTATCAATGAACCATTGTTGGAGCTGATAAACTCATGCAGAAAATCAATGTCAGAGTTTAGTGGCAATAGCTTCAAGATTGGAAATGCATTCTTCTAAGGAGAATGGGGTAAAATAGAAGGATAGTGGAAAGTTGTTTTCTATTTAGTGATAGGATAACTGTACAAAGAACAAGTAAGTCTGAGATAAAATTGAGATGACCCTGAAAAAATGACATGTTGTTCATTGAAGAAGCAACAGTAGCAACTGGCTCTCAAATTGAAAGCCCTTGATAAGAGCTTACCCAAGGTTTAGGAAATGTCTGTAGAACTTCTAGAAGTGGATGTCCAACACTTGGATTGCTTCAGAAGTTACCACAGTAGAGTGAATGATCCTTGCTCTAAAGGTAAATCTCAGTGAATGGATGAACATAATTTCTCATTCATCCCTGTTAGTGCCTGGTTAAATGCCTCCAGTGGGAGTGACATTCGCTTGTGTGAGGAACTCCAGTATACTTTCCTAAAGATGCAGATTTTCTGGGACATCTGGGTGGTTCACTCGGATAAGCATCTGCCTTCAGCTCAGGTCATGATCCCAGGGTCCTACGATCCAACCCTGCCTTGGGCTCCCTGTTCAGGGAGAAACCTGCTTCTCCCTCTCCTCCCCATTTGTGCTGTCACTATCTCTGTCTCTCTCTCTCAAATAAATAAATAAAATTTAAAGAAAGATGCAGATTTCTCTAAACCCAGGAAGGAATCTCAGAAAGAGGTAACTATTCTCTCCTTGACTCAGCAGAAATACTATTAGGTGATGTATGGATCAAAGTGTCTGGCAACAAAAACTTTGACTCAAAAAAGTGTTTAAATCTTGCAAGCAAGTCTCTTCACAGTAGCCCCCTTTATTTTATGAAGAATTATATAGTACCCACCATTTATTATATAAATGTGGATAAAGGATTACTTAGAGCATATGCAGAATTGTCACTAAACAGGAGGCAGGAACATTTGCAAACAGGTTAGGGAGTCCTGGAGGAGAAGATTTTCCTGCCTTTGGGAGGAAGGTCAATATTATTGGCTCCATCTGAAGGATTAGGTTAGTTTCTCTTAATATACATTATAAGGAGGTGATACAGAAACTCATCATCTGAACTCAGTCTAAGGCCTTACAATGTTTATAGAGAAAATGCTGATTAAGTCTCAGTGTATGGTTGAATTAGAATCCTAACCTTTCATTCTGGCAGTATAGTTTTTTTGTTTGTTTGTTTTTGTTGTTTTGTTTTGTTTGTGGAAAATATCTGAGAGGGAGTGAGATTTAAGGGGACAGATTATGCAGGGATCTGAACAAACAAGGATGTTATACTGAGAGTCAGCAACATCGCATCTGACTGGACCGTTGCCAGAGTGGGGAGCAGCAAGGTGCAGAAAACGTAGCCCGGTAGCAGGCTGGTGAGATTCTTGCTGCCTCTGTTTAGTTCCTTCTGTGTTTCTGAATAGAGACTAAGATACATTCCTGGGACTCTGCTGAGATAGTACCTACTATAACCCCTGTTCTTTCTTTCCTTCAAAGTAATGATGTTGCAATAGAAAACATGAAAATATATTTTTACTGCAGCCAAAGAATGTTGGGATGGATTGATTGATCGGTTTTACATATTTAACTTTCTAGGCATTACATCATAGTATTTGTATAGATTTAGCCACCTCTACCCATATACACAGATACTTCAGACTGTTGATGTAAACATAATAAAATTTGTGTAAGAGTTTTCATTGCAGAGACTCACCTGTGACCAGCACTTGGAATGTTGCCTCATTGTAGTATGTGGAGCTTTCAAAGAAACATGCATACTCCCCTCCATCTGAAGGTTGGATGGGATGGATCCTTAGGGCAACATGCCCTCTGGTAATATTCTCCTTCAGGAACTCTGTCCTCCCTTGGTACTCTGGCCTCTGCTCTTCCATATCATTCTGGGAAGTACTATAACGGTGCACCAGGCCAAAAGGATCATTCCGGTACCATCTCACTTCCATGTTCTGAGCATCCATTGATGGGCTGAGCTGGCAGGACAACACAGCCTCTTCCCCAACCAAGGCAATGACTGGTGCTCTTGGTCCTGTCACATGGAATTGCCCTGGAAGTAATTTTGAAAACAATGGAGTCATCACTGAGACTGTGACAGGCATGATTGTGACCATCTGATCAGTAAACAAGTAGACCACGCTAACTAACTTAGTGAGCTGTGGCCATTTAACGAACAGAACTAAAATAAGGACACACAAATACACTGTTAGTGTAAGAGATAGTAGAGGACATGATGCCAATGAGCAACAGTCACATGATCCCAACAAAAATTTAATTGGGTTTTCCCTTTGTCTACGATTGGAATTCAAATTATATAAATCTCATTCTTTTTGCCTTATATGCATATATATCATATATTATTTTATAACAACATATATTATGTAAATATTTGATATATAATATATAGTTATAGTATTTTATAATTAGTTATAATATAATTAAATATTTATATAATATATATTGTTATAAAATATTATCATTTAACAGATGGGGATATTGAGTCAGTCAATGATTAATTATTGGGTCAGTGATTAATGAATTGAGTGGAGGTCTCCCCAGACTGCAGGCCATGGGGACAGGGATCTGGGACTACTACTACTACTCACTGCTCCCAGCCCAACCACAGTCGATGGAGGCTTGCTCTGCGTGGCCCAAGCTGTTCCCTCCACAGGCCCTCACCAGGCACCCCCTGTCCTCCTCACCCCAGCATCTCTCTCGTTCTACTTCCCCCTCTGCCTCTCCCCCCTACTTCTTCTCTTTCCTCTCTCATAAGTAAATAAAATCCCCCCGAAAAGTAAAAGATTGAGCATGAAGGTGGACATTTTGAGCCTTTTAGACCTGGCTAGGAACACTCTCCTGTATGTATATCTTTGTCACCTTCCCCCTTGTGCTCATGGCTGCAGAGGTACATGACCTCCCAGGGAGGGAGAAGGCCCACGGTGCAGGGACTCTGGGGTCCTGAGTGACCACAGGAAGGCGCTCCATCTCCCATCTGAATAGCCACTCAGCGCTGTCATGTGGGGGAATCCATGGTGACATGCTACCGGAACTTGGGGAGATATTTGGTACTTCAGCATAACAAAATATACCTGCTAAATGTTGAAATCACCAAGTTAACTTCAATAGTTACCAGCCTAGTAGCTTTAAAAATGACCAAAGGGGCACCTGGCTTCCTCAGTCAGTAGGACACGTGGCACTGGATCTCGGGGTGGTGAGTTTGAGCCCCACATTGAACACAGAGTTTACTTAAAACACAAAACAAAAGAAAACAAAGCCCTTCCAAAGGACCCAAATCAATTAGGCTCCAACAATTGGACTGGTCGGTGGTGGGATGGATCCTCTGGCCTGTTCATCAGCCGCTGTGCCCTGAGCACTCAGATGAGGCAGGTGCTTCTCACCACCCGGGTTCTCCCTCTAGGAGCTCAGGGTCTAGAGGGAAGATGGACAAACATGAATGAAAAACGTGAATGAAAAGAGCAGTTACTCCATAGGAAGAGAGCAGGGGCGACAGCTGGGTCCCGAGCTCCGGCAGGTGAGGGGTCTGACAAGGCCGTGCTGAGGTGACATTGAGATTTCCTGAGGCAGGCCAAGGAGACACCCCAGCACAAATCCAAGTATATGCAGCCAGCAGAGGGCACCACGCTGCAGAGGAGTGGAGGCCCAAGTTGATGTTGCCAGAGTGGAGGTTAGAAAGGAGGAGAGCAGAGAGGGAGAGGAGGAGGGGCAGGGCCTGGGGCAGGTGGACAGTCTCAGCACCCTGCTCCTAGTGCTGGGTCACACCACATCTCCCCACACTCGGTGGCTTCGCCCACAAACACTCACTGGGTCACAGTCTCCGGGGATCAGGACCCCAGCAGTGCTCAGCTGGGGGCTCCTACCAGAGCCTCTCAGGAGGTTGGGGCTGTTGACAACACCAAGACAGGACCTGCTTCACTGAGAACCCGAGCTCACTTAGGGGTGTTGGCAGGATTCAGTCCACCTCGAAGGCCTGAGTTCTTCTGTCTGTTGTTGGCCCTCGGTGCTAGGCCACGTGCACATGCCTGCATCATGGTTCCACATAAGGGCTTGTTCCCCAGTGTGGGGATCTGAGACAATACAGATCAGGGCCAGCACGGGGCCGGGCACGGAGCTTTTATAACCGAATCTCGGAAGGGGCTTTGGGTCGTGTTGCCATGTTCTGTGGAATGGAAGTGAATCACTACGTCCAGATCACACTCCAGGGGAGGGGGTTACACAAGGATGTGTACACAGGGGTTGGGGATCAGCGGGAGCCACTGAGGGGAGAAGGGGAAGACCCCTGCTGGGTCAGTGCCTTGCCCAGAATCAAGGACTGGTAAGAAGGCTGGACCAGGCACGAACCCAGCTCTTTGAATGTCTTCAAAGTTGGGGCCCTGGATGCACCTCACCATTCAGTGGGGGCTCTGGAAAAGGTCGTGTTGAAGTAAGTGGCCACAGACATGGAGACGGTGTGGGGGTGAGGGTGAGCATTGATATCCTACAGGAGGCATTCCAGCACGTTCTTGTCTGAGGAGGAGCCAGGTCATGGCAACCCACTGAGTGGCCCCCCATCCACATCACACCCATTGGAAAGGAGGTAATGGCTCGCAGCGCAGGACAGGCAGACTCTAGGGGTAAGGGTGGATTCTGACCTTCAAGGGCCAAGGCTCCACCGCCTTCTTTAGGGTTTGCTCTGGCACTTAGGAAGCCTAAGATCTTGGGAAGCTATTGCCCATCCCTCTGTCGGAGGGGCTGCCCTCTTCGGGGTCTCCAGAGTGTGAGCCCTGGCGTACACACGTGCACAACATGCTGAGCGTCCACATGCTCACACACACACGCACACACACACACACAGACACCAGTAGGGACCGTGGGGTGGAATCTGACCAGTAGCGGACTCAGAGAAGGTGAGAAGAGGAAGAAAATGTGGTTGGAGGTATTTCCTACATGAGACACCACTCCTCCAGTTTCATAGATCTCATCCCACATATGCCTGGGACATCTGGAGGAAGTCCATGCTGGAATACTGTGCACTGGACAGACCAGACACAGACCGTCCCTGACAAGTACAGTGGCTTAGGCAGGGTCAGACCAGGTAAGAGTGGAGAGTTGTGTCTGAAGCTGGGTGTGTTTCCAAGCTGGGGCCCTGGCTGCACCCAGACCTTCCCTGCGGGCTGTGGTGAGGGGTGCGCTGTGTCACTGGGCACAGATGTGGCCTTGCATGCACACCGGGGATGAGCAGCCGGCAGCCCAGAGCACTGTTGGTGGGCGTGTCAATCCGGGAGTGGACCCAGGTAGGGGATCCCAGGCAGTGAAGTCACTTCCTTGACCACAGACCCCAACAGAACTTGGAAGCCCCGTCACCAGGCACCCACATTCTACTGTAGTCCCGCATCAGGGTCACTTGACTGGAGACATCCGATCATGAAAGATGTTCTCTTGTTGTTTGCCTACTTCCCGGGGCTCTGGCTTCCAGAAACCCCAGGGAAGGGCTTTTTCACCTGCTGCAGACATTGGCTCAAGGCTCACCCCCGCTGCCTCAGGGCGTTTGGCAGGAGGGGCCATAAGGTAATACAGAGAAGGCCGGGCCAGGCCAAGCCACCTCCCTGAGCCACCCCAGGCCAGCCCCATCCCCTCCTCTTGAGTTTCCGGGAAGGAGGGATGTGTGGGGAGGTCCTGCCCCTGGGCTGGAGGACGTCGCAGGGCAGCGGATGCCCTGGCCGTGCCTTCGTGTTCACACCGAGGTCATGGTGGACGGGGGTGGGGGGTCGGGCGATGAGGATCCCTGAGGGCTTCTCACCTGTGCCAGAGCGAATCCAAGGCCCTGAGGCTGTGTCGCGTTTCTCTCCATGGTGGAGGGCTGTGCATCCTGTGGTGTGGTGTGTGTGTGGAATGGAGTCCCTGGGTCCGAGGCCCAGCAAAGGTAGCCGCACAGGGCTCTGAGGCCTCGTGCCTGGCCGCCTGGCACTGTCTCTACAGAGCTCCCGACAGGAGACGGGGCAGGAGCTGGACGATGAGGGCCTCCGCGCTCCCTCCGTGAAGGACAGGAAGGTGCCCCACACTGGCAACAGAGTCCAGCGCTGGCTCAGGGTGAGTGCAGGTGCTGGGCTGACCCACCCCCCAGGGCCCCGATGCAGCAGAAGGGCCTCAGGTCCCAGAAGCCAGCCTGCTACTGCCCTGGGCTCCCTCCCACAGTCCTGCTCCATCTGGATCTGCATCCCCATCTCCTCCCCAAACTTGCCCTCGGGGCCCTGCCCCTGCCTGGGCCAGATGCGCCGTCATTGTCCACGTATTTGTAGGAATATCAGAAAAGAGACTTTAAACCATGTCTCATCCCATTCGGCTAGAATCGTCTTGCACTGTGCCATGCATTTTCCTAACTAGTCCTCCGGGTGTCCCCTTTGGCCTAACAGTCCTTCCCCATCTTCTCCAATCTTGCACATGATCATGGTGAGTTCGGAGATTTTTCCCCAAAGGGACATGGGGCTCATGGTACTGTGTCTTCTGCTTTGCCCTTTGGTTGTGAAAGTCCACATCCCTGGGGCCCCTACAGGGTCAGGAGCAGGGGCCTCATTGTACAACATTCCAGAAGGCCAGTCGGTTACCACAGCCACTGAGGCCTTGAGTGATGCAGGGCTTTGATGGGACTCCCCTCTGTGGCCAACTCACAGTGCTGCACTAAACATCCTACATGCCCTACTATCCTGAGCCCTCTCACCTAAGAAAACGTGTCTGTGCTCTCATCTCAAGAATGGGGTATGTTGTCAGAGATCACGAGATCGGTGCCATTCATGCGGGGAGGTGGTGTCCATACTCAGCTAACACCCTGAGCTGACATAAAACGTGTTCCGACATCATCGACTTCAATTCCTTGTATGGATGCCAAGGACCTTTTTTCTTTTTCCTGAAAGACTTACTGATTGGTCGATTGATTGATTGATTTGAGAGAGAGGCAGGGGGAGAGTGGGGACAAGCAGAAGGAGAGACAGAATCCTCAAGCAGACTCTGCCCCTAAGTATGGAGCCCTATGAGGAGCTCGATCTCAAGACATTGAGATCGTGACGGAGCCAAAACCAAGAGTCTTAGGATTAACCCAATGAACCACCCAGGCACCTCATTGTTTTTTCTACTATGGGCCCTCTTGTCCCACCTGTTGCCATAAGTCATTGAGATCTTGGGGATTTGGTCTGCGCTCCCACCCCCAACCCTCCTGGTGGCTACAGAGCTGAGTGCATGTCTCCTCCATTTCACCTCAGGATAAAAACGGCTCAGCCACAGAGAGGAATGAGACCCGAATGCTCTGGGCCAACCGGGCTGACCTGCTGGAGATGCCAATAACACCTGGTGCCCGCCTTTGTAGGCAGAGACCTCAGCCACATCTCCAAATTCCTGGGCACGTACATGGCTTTTGCCACCACCCCGAGGTGCTGGACCTCTTCTTTACAACGTGAGCACCCTGCCCCTCCACAGCCCAGTGAGATCTGGCCACCACCTGGTTGTGAGTCTTGGGAATGTCACCAAACTTCCTCGAGCCTCGGTTTGCTCCTCTGACTGGGGCAGACTTATTATAGGGACTCAGTGGTGTCCTTTAGGGAAAGTACACCTGGGGGCCTGGGCCTGCAGAAAGGCCTGCTAGAGGGGCTGTGGTTGTGCTCATTTATCATTGTCCTGCTCCTCACGAGGAATCCTCTGCCTCATCCCTCACTGTCACTATGATCTTGAGCTGGGCTGTTTTGCCATTTGAAAGGGAGATTTGAGACTCCATCTGGGGTCCGTGTCCTGGGTGAAACCAGAGCAGGGATGCCTGGGGCTGAGCAGGGGGCCCAGGCCCACTCAGATATCTGTGATGGGGTGGTTGGGGCCCTTCCATTCATCAAGCATTCAGGAAGCCCCACTCAGTGCAGGCGCTTCCCTAGGAGCTGACTGGCCCCTGCACAGAGCAGACAGCACCCCAGGGCTCCAGACTAGTCGGGGGTCAGACAGTGACACTAGACATGATGAGAGGTGGCATCCACAGGACCTTTCACGTGGTGCCCCTCTGGCCTCCTCTAGATATGGGGGCGTTCTCTCTACTTCTGATGAGCTCGGCGGAGCCCTGGAGCAGCGGAACATGTGAGTGAGGTTCAGCTACTACAGGAGGGAATTCCCTCCCCATGAGGGCAGCGAGGGGACTGTGAGATGGGGGGCTGCTGGACCCTCATCCCACACATCTGCGACTCCTGTTTTAGGAATCGGGGAAAAGGGGGAGCTGTGGGTGGGCTGTGGGCACTGTGGGAGAGCAGAGGGGGCTGGAGGACAGCTTCAGCCCCTAAGAGAGTCATTGCCCATCCCTGCCCCCTCCCAGCCCTGTCTCTACCCCAATCCCGGGACCCACAACAAGGAGTGTGGGGCCATCACACTCAGCGATCTGGTGGAACCTGTACACTGGGTGCTCAGCAGGTGCTCAGGAGACCCAGTGAGAGCTCAGGGACAGACGTCCCCCACCCTGTGGGAGATGAGTGTCAGTGGAAAGAGACCCACTCATGGCACCTAGTGAATGAGGCAGCATTAGGCACCGGAGGTAAAGCTGGAGGTATTGGGAGGTCCTGGGAAGGCCTGGCACGAGACAGAGTGCCTTTGCTCCCTCCTTGGCTGGATATTCACAGAGCAGTGATGTGTGCAGGGAGGACAGTGAACAGTCCCGACACCACCCCTCCCTGGCCGCATGCAGTTGAATCCAAGTGGCAAGTGGGCAAGGACACAGGCTGAAGAGTGTGCCCGGACTCCCCCAACAAGGACAGAAATGGCCACACCATTGATCAAGGGCTCCCCCTCACAAAGGCTTTTGGCAGCCTGTCCTCTGTGACCAGGCCTGCGTCAGGCAGTCCTTCCAGATCACAGGTGGACAAGGAGTAGGCGCGGTCTCTGACATTCAGGGGTTCCCTGGGACAGCTGTGTGGGAGGGTGCCTGTCCTCTGACTCCCTGCCTACCTGTCTGTCCCCAGGGCCATCTCCTCCATCCTGGGCACATGGCTGGACCAATATCCCCAGGATTTTTTCCAGCCCCCAGAATTTCCCTGCCTGAACATGCTGCTCACGTACATGGGCCTCCATGTGCCAGGCTCGGACCTGGAACGCGTGCCCAGCGTCTGCTGTCACAGCTGCAGCCCCTGGAGCCCCCGAGCCAGAGGCTGGGGGTGAGGAGGGCCGGGGGTGCCCGGCGAGGGCCCGTGGAGGGGACCGGGCGGGCCACGCAGAGCAAGCCTCCACAGAGTGCGGTTGGGCCGGGAGCAGTGCGTAGTCCCAGATCCCCGTCCCCTTGGCCTGCCGTCCGGGGAGACCTCCCGGGGATCGGATCCTGGACTCAGCACTGAGCGGAGGGAAGAGTTTCCTTCACTTAGGAGGAAGGGCCGTGGGGAGCCCATCAGGCCGAGGAGACTTCCTCTTCTGGGAGCTACAGCCCCAGCCCCGGAGCGAGATCCGGAGGGAGCGCAAGAACCAGGCCCAGCTCCCGCTGTGGCCCCTGCTATCGCCTGGGAGCCCCCGCGGGCCGAGCCGTCCCTGCTGCGGGGGCTCAGCCACTGGGGAGAGCAGGGGCGCGCCCGGCCCCGTGGGCGCCCGCGCAGGTGCTGGTCCGAGCGCTCGTTCACGCTCCTGCGCTGGAAGAGCCACCCGCACCGATGCCCGACGCGGAGGTCGAGCAGGGTCCAGGCCCTGGTCCTGGGGTCGCTGCCGGGCCGAGCAGCCCCTGGCTCCGTGGAGCAACCAGCCCCTGCCCCCGGAGGACGGCTTCCCCTCCCCTGTCACTGCATTCCTTGTAGTGTTTGTGGTCTGTATGGTGGCTTCCTGGACTTCGTTCCTTAAATAAAGTAGAATCTGAGTTTACGTAAAGTTTTACTCTGATCCTTTTCTTTTCCTTTTTTTTTAATAGAGATTTTGTTTATTGATTTGACAGAGAGAGAGAGCGCGCGCGACAGCAGGAACACAAGCAGGGGGAGTGGGAGAGGAGAAGCAGGCTTCCGGCTGAGCAGGGAGCCCGATGTGGGGCCCGATCCCAGGACTCTGGGATCATGACCTGAGCCGAAGGCAGATGCTTAACGACTGAGCCAGCCAGGCGCCCCTACTCTGATCCTTTTCTTTTCTTTCTTTCTTTTTTTTTTTTTATAAACTTTTTATTTATTGATTTGACAGGGAGAGACACAGCGAGAGAGGGAACACAAGCAGGGGGAGTGGGAGAGGAGAAGCAGGCTTCCCGCGGAGCAGGGAGCCCGATGCGGGGCTCGATCCCAGGACCCTGGGATCATGACCGAGCCAAAGGCAGAAGCTTAAGGGCTGGAGCCACCCAGGCGCCCCTACTCTCATCCTTTTCTTTTATATATTTCTTTCTTTTTTTTAATAAAGTTTTTATTTATTGATTTGACAGGGAGAGACACAGCGAGAGAGGGAACACAAGCAGGGGGAGTGGGAGAGGGAGAAGCAGGCTTCCCATGGAGCAGGGAGCCTGATGGGGGCTCAGTCCTAGGACCCTGGGATCATGACCTGAGCAGAAGGCTTAAGGGCTGGAGCCACCCAGGCGCCCCTCTGATCCTTCTCAATTGTACATCCAGGTGCCATGAGGTACACTCAGAGTGTTGCTCAACCATTCACTTCTAGAACATTCCCATCACAGAGACCACTGCTCTTCTCCCTGTCTCTGATGTTTACCTGTTCTGGGATTTTCCTGTGTCTGGAATCCTACAATATGGCCTTTTGTGTCTGGTTACAGAACAGAAGAGTGATTCACAATGTTTTTCAATTTTTTATAAAAATAACATTTTTGTTACAAAGGGATGTTCCTGACAATGCAAAGATTCTGGGAAGCCGCAAAACGAAGTCTTTTCGTTATGTGCGATAGGTTCCCATTTATAAGGATGCCTCGAAAGGCAGAAACCACAAGAGAAATGTCTGGGTCCTGGAGACACCTTTAAATTCTTTCATTTTCCTGGATAGACCACGTTTATCTTATTGTAATGTGCATAGTATAAAAATGTTAAAATCTCACGTGAAATCTTCCCATTTACTACTAAGATATTTGGTACTAAAGTAAACAGTTCTTTAGGTATTAGCCAGATTATGTTTATTTAGTAAAATAATCATTTGAATATGAAGAAAAGAAGACACATTCCTTCTCCCAAGAAATAATCACCCTTAACACATGAGTCCATCTTCTAGTTCTTTCCCTCTGAGTGCAGCGTGTGTGTGTGTGTGTGTGTGTGTGTGTGAGACATGGTGGGGCAGGGCGGTTCCAGGGCTGGGCTCTTGATCTACCTGACGTCCCCACAGTGGACAGACGTTGTCACTCCTGTCCCCTGGGGCATTCTCAGTGGCCACAGAGCATTTCCTCAGCTGCCCCAGCTGTTGAACAGTTGAGCCATTTACATGGATTTGCCTCTCAAAATTACACTGAGAAGTACATCCGTGCCATAAATCTCTGTTTCTTTAGGCCTGATTCCTAGAGGAACAAATGGAAGCCCCTTGAGCCACATTTCTGGAGTACTGGCTACAGAATCCTCTATCTATGCTCTCTTTATTAAGGTGGAGCCTTGTTTGGGAAAGGAGGGACCCAGAGACCCGAGATGAGCCCTGGAATCATGAGGAGGACAAGCCGGCAGTGAGGCCACCAGGGTCCCTGGCAGTGACCCACAGAGCAGGGAAGAGCCTGCCCACAGCCCCCTCATGGGTCCTCCCCCACAAGCATCCCTGCCCCGAGTCCTGGGACACACCTCATGCAGGCCCGTCCCGGGACGCGCCCCAGCCACTCCAGCCCCTCCTGCGCCATAACTCAGCTTCTGACTCGAGCAACCAGGCCGTGCTCCAGGCAGCAGAGGGCTGCATGTCGGGCCCCTCCTGTCTGCTTGCGCCCTGGCCATCCTGGCTGGAGCCCATCATCTCAGGGAGGAACCTCGGATGGCAGCGCGGGTCAGTGAGTTGCAGACGTGCATTCATCCGGATGTAGGGTTAGTGGCGACAGTGAGAACCACTGGCACCTCTGTGAGCACGAGAGACCTTTAGAAAGCACACTGGGTGCCCATGGGAGCTGCAGGATGGACTGAGCCTCAGCCAGGGGCGTTGGCACTGGGCATAGCCCCTCCACAGCCCTCAGGCTCCTCCAGCAGTGACCCCCTGCCCCTGCCTGCCCCAACCGTGGTGTCCCTCAAGTTCAGCTTGTGCGAGAGAGGGGGCTGCACTTCCCGCTCAAGACACCATGTGAGGAGAAGGGGGAGACCCCTGTCCTCCCCCAGCAGCAGGTGAGGGGGAGTCCACTTCACCTGGACCTGTATGGGAGGCCATGGCCAGTCACCCCTGTCCTCTCTGCCCCAAGATGGAGATCCCCCGGCACAGAAGACAGATCCTCAGAGACAGAACACGGGGGGCTCTCCCTGCAGGAAGAGAGAGAAACACCATTGGATGGGGAGCAGGGGAGAGAGGAGAGCTCTGAGCACGAGGGGGAGGGCTGCCACAGGCTGGGGCACTGCCATATTGGTCAGGGGCACAGGCTCTGCGTGGGCTTGTAGGGGGTGGCCAGGCTTCATCCTCCCGAGGTTTCCATCAAAACCAAATTCACCTCCAGAAAATACTTTCAACACCAACCACCCAAAGCCTCTGGGATCCTGGCAGCCACGGAGGCCTGAGTTGCCATGTACCAGTGATTACATGGTGGGGGCAGACGGGGGACAGGCATGATGGAGCTGAGGGCAGCTCATTTTGTCTGCTATGGAGGGATAGAGCCCCATCTCAAGGCACCCCAACATTTGTTCCCAAACCAGGTGACAGTTCAGGGAGCTCCAGGCTGCCAGTGTCCACACTGGGGATTGTCCATGCCCAGGCACAAGCTCTGGGTGATGTCCAGTCCCAGGGCTCGCCTGGGTCTGATGGGGGAGCACCAGGGTTGTGGGATCCCAGCTGAGGGACGTGTCACCCATACGGGAGGTGACGAAGGCTTTCTGGAAGGACAACTGAATCAGGGGGAGCCGGGCTTGCCGGGCAGAGGGGACAGACTGAGGCAGAGGCCCAGAGCCCATGGCCCCAGCGGGCTCACAGTGGGCTAACTTAAACAGGTAGAGCTAAGGATTGCTGAGTGTCTTTTGAGAACATGAATCATGTCAGTCAATCCCAATAACAATTCCACGAGGAAGGGAGAAAGGCTGTCCCCTTTTGACTAATAAGGGAATCCAGGCTTTAAGGAACTTCCGACTTCCATGCTCCACAGTGAGGCCGAGGCCGGATTTGACTCCAGGTTCCTGCCACCCCTGGGGGCCCCACCTGACAAGAAGGCTGCATCCAGATGCTTCAGAAGGGACTTCTCAGGTCTGAGGTTACATGACCTTTGTGACTGGTGCCAGGGAGAAACCTCCTCCTGCCCAGATGAAGGCTGGCTGGTACTGGGAGAGCCTCAGGGCCAACGCCTGCCGTCGTCAGACAACAGGCCCAGGCCCACTGCCCCCTGAGTTCAGTGAGGTCCCCAGGCCTCGGGGTTTGGATGTGGAGTTTGCACACCTGAGTTCCAGGGAGGAGCCGTTTCGATGGAGCACAGAGTCCAATGGCAGAGAGTCAGCAGTTCTAGCCCCTGCTCAGCCTCTTGGTAGCTGGGTGATGCCAGGCGGGGCTCTGAAGCTAGAGACCCCATCCCTAAAACGGAGAACGTAACGGCTACTGCTACGTGGGTTGTCGAAAGAAATGACTGGTACAGGTCCTGCCTGGAGCCTGGAGCACATGGGGGAGCCAAGAGGACAGGCAGTCCTCTTGGGGACCAACTTACCCATGTCTCTGTTCTTCCACTTGTTGATTCTGGGGTCATCCTTGAGAAACAGATGCCAAATCTAAGGTGAGGGAGAGTTCTTCTAATGCTTCCTTCTCAGGAGTCTATAGCTTCAGCTCTTAAATTTAGGTCTGTGATCCATTTGGGGTTCATTTTCTGTGTCACGTGAGGGGAAGGGCCACCTTCATTCATTTATAATTTCCTGTATCTGCACATGCAAGAAGGGACACGATTTAGTCACTGTAGGACCTTAGGTTGGTACTTGTACGGAGTTGTCAGTAGATCCCAAAGACTTTAGAATAAATCATCTGGAAGCAATTGCCTGATTGTAAAGGAAGGCCCAGAGGAGAGTCACTTGGGTCTTCTGTGGAGTCTCAGAGCAGGGTCCTTGTTGAGAGTGCACACCCCCCTCTGGTGGCCACAGGAGGCACTGCAGGAGCGCTGCGGGGCTCCCTGATCTGTCTGTGAAACAAGCCACATTGCACCTGGGACATCTTCAAGGATTCCCGGAGAGATCAAGAACGATTCTGTACAATTCCGCGTTTCTAGGCGATCTATGAAGAAATAGGCTCCTTCCCAAGTGCACTCTTTCGAGAAGTATTTTCTGAGCAGCTGAGTCAGGCACTGAGTTCCAGAACAGAAGAAAGTAGAGAGAACCGTGGAGGCCTCCCAAAACGCACAGGGTGTAGGTTGGGAAAGTATTGGGAATAATTGGTCCACGCCACAGCTCTGTACATCCGGCTTAAAGAAAACAGTACATTAAAACAAGCCATATTTATGGGTTCCTTTGATTACATTAATCACAAAACATTTTAGAGAATTTGAAAACTATCACTGAGCCTATCTGTATCCTTTCTTCTAAGTTACATGACATCAACTTATATTCCCCGTTAATTTTTCATTTATTAGGGGAACAGGATATGATATATTGAACCCCTAGTGACTCTATAAAAATACTCATAGAACGAACAGATGAATTCAGTAAAGCTGAAGGACACAGATTCAACATATAAAAATGAGTTTCATCTCGACACACCAATAAGAAGCTAACATAGAGGGAAATTAAGAAAATCATTTTTAATTTATAATCACTGAAAAAGACTAAAATCCTTAGGAATTATTTTCATCAAGAGGTGAAAGACCTGTATACTGAAAACCATAAATCATTAGTGAAAGAATTTGAGGAAGACAGAATTAAGTCAGAAGGCTTCCCACGCTAATGGATCCCAAGAATATATGTAATCAAAAGGTCCACATTATGTAAAGCAATCTAAACGTTCAGTGCTCACCCTACCAACATGTAATGGCATTTCCAGAAATAGAACAAATAATCCTACAAAGTGAAGAGTACCACAGAAAGCCCTGAGTAGCCAAAGCCATCCTGTGAAAGAACAAAACTGGAAGCATCATGCTTTCTGATGTCAAAGTGTATTACAAAGTTGTAGAAATCAAAACGGTATGGTATTGACATACAGACAGACATACAGATCAATGGAACAGACTGCAAAGCCCAGAAAGAAATCGACAATTAACTCGTCAATTAATTTACAACAAAACTCCAAGAATATAAAATAGGGGAGCAACAGTCTGCACAATAAGTGGTGTTGGAAACACCAGGCAGCCACAAGCAAAGGGATGCAACTGGATGCCTGTCCAACCCCATCCACAAAACGGACGTCAAAAGGTAGCAGACTTCAACAAAAGAGCTACACCCATAACATGCCTAGATGAAAATGGGGCAGAATGCTCTTAACAACCCCCCTTTTTTAATGGGCTCCATGACCAAAACGGGGCTTGAACTCAAGATTCCGAGATCAAGAGTCAGATGCTGTGCCCACTGAGCCAGCCAAGAATCTATTAAAAGTATGCAGCACAGAGGTGTCAGAATATATCTATTCATTTGTTCACCTTAACACACAATGTTTTTGGAAGAATGTTTCTTGATATCATTCTTGATACTGATTTTTGGATTGAACACCAGAAGCAAAGGCTACAAAGCAAAATTAACAGCTGGGACTACACCAAACTGAAAAGCTTCTGCACAGCCAAGGAAATCACCGATCATCAACACATTGAAAAGACAACATACTGAGTGGGAGAAAATATTTGCGAACTACCTAACTGAAAAAGGGTTCATATCCAAAATATTGAAGAACTCATCCAATTCAATAACACAAAACTTAGCATTTAAGATGCTACCTGGAGGCTCTGTGACATACTCAGGATCCGACGGGGGAGCCTGGAGCCGGCAGAAGATACTCGCCAAAGCCACTGCTGATGAAGTCCTTGATTCTGAACTTACGTGACTAGGAGTCTAGAGAACTGGAATAAAATCACAGCCATGTAAGCACTAAACTAAATTGCCATAATAAAACCATATACTTCTGAAAAGAGACAACTCCAAAATAAATAAAACGATAACATTCAGACATTGCACATACGCCAAATATCCTTCCCTTTCTTCTCTTTTGGAGAGTCTCGTGTTGCCCCTTACCTGAAATCTTCATCAGCTTCATCAGGAACTGTCACCTCCATAGAACTCCATTTGTAGACTTTTTACCAATACTTTTGACATTGTCATATATAAGGTTTGCCTAAGACGTAAGTTTCTTTCAGCTGCGACCTTCATCTTCTATTTTTCTCTTTTATTTTCCAAAAACGTAGCAGAGAAGACTGTATTTGCTAAATAAGTAAATCTATTCTATTTTTTTTAAATAAAATAAGTGGAGTGAAAATTGACAACTCTAAAATCAAAAAACTCAAATATAAATACAAAAATCAAAGAAAACCATGACTAAAATAAAAAACTAAAAATGATTAAGTATAAGAATAAAGTACTAATTAAAAATAAGCCGAGAAGAAATTCTAAAATGCAATCATGTAAAAACATGCATATAATCAAAATCGCTTTGACGTTCAATGAATCAGAGCATAGATAACCATGTAAGGCGTGGCTACAGATTTGGGGAAGATGAAGCCAGTGTCCCTTCTGAGTTCTGCAGGCTGCTCGCTACATTAAAGAGCAGAACCCAGATGAGAAGGACAGTTGCAGCAGAAGCAGCAAGAGAGCAGAGCCCTACGAAGGAGGGGTGGGGGACACAGCTGGAACAACCCCAGAAGCAAGCTGCCCTGGTCTTGAGCACTTCACAGCAACAATAGGAGAGAGAGCTCTGTGAGGCTAGAAGGTCTCTCTGAGTCATAGGGCTTCCCACAAATCCAAGAAAACAAGTTTCCTGACAGGGGAGCCCTGCTGTTGAATCCCAGACAGTGGGGCTGTAGGGGAAAAGGGGAGGGGGTGCAGAATAGGGCCACTGCCAGAAGGAAAGCACTGTTTCCTGACACACTTCATCTACTTTGATGGGCTTTGCTCAAAAACGAAGTAAAAAGCATTAAGAAAACGATACAGGATATCGAATGACACCCTAAATTACAATTAGAAAAGCTCAGGCATGGAAGGACAGGCCTCAGGGAAGAAGAAGAAGCATATTGAAAGGTCACCTCGTAAATGAAATGTGAAGTAGTGAAAGCAAGCCCGCAGACAGCGCTGTGCGAGAATGGAAGCCGAGAGGAGGAAAAGGCGGGAAAGAAACTAAGCAAGAGATGACAAGATCTGAGAGAGAACGTCCAAATGTGAGCGTAAGGGGAGAAAATGAACAACTGGAGTGCCTGCGAGAAAACCAAAGCAAGACACAAAAGTGTTAAAAGTCATAGGTCAGAAATGTTCCTGGAAACGAAGTAATGCTTTCAACCTGTGTATTCACAGAGCACCCTGTGCACTGAGTCAGAATGACAGACGGCAGGACATCGTCCAGTAAAATCATTGAGAGAAAAATCCAGTTAAAATTAAAATGTAAAATTTAATGAACATTTAAAGAAAAAGGGAATCCTTGGGCATCTAGAAAAAATGGAGCAAATGACCTATAAAGGACAGGAAATTAGAATGTCATCCACATTTCTGAGTGCCATATTTTGTGTCAGAAGAAAATGGAGGCATGTATGGAAAGACATGGAAGGGAAGAAACTGTGAGCCACGAATTTTATAGCTAGAAAACCTGACTATACGGAATAAAAGTCTCGGCATTCAAGTCATCATGCAAGACCTCGGGCAGTATTGTCCCCGTGACCCCTTGAAGAGGGAGGACCGAACTTAGGACGAGAAATGCGGGGAAAGACTGTAAGGCCAGATGGCAAACACTACACCTGCGGAGACTTTGCATGACTAAGACTCTATGACAGGGAGGATGCCCTTAGTGGCCGTCACTGGGGTCATTGCTCAGAATAGTTTAAGAGCCTCCTTGGCTCGGGAGGCTCTTTATTTTATTTTTAAAACAATTGGTAGTAAAAACTGCTTAATGTACACAGTATATGTTAATTAACTGATTTTGAATTAAAAACTCTAGAGCTTCCAACGTTAAATGGGAAGCTTATTCACCAAAGCTCCTTCTAAGTCCACACAGCTCAGGAAGGAGCTACCCCCCTTCCATTAGCTGACTTGGGAGGGATGCGTGTTCCCGAGGAGCCCACAGGCAGCGCTGCTGTGTGAAGCCCCCAGCAGTGGGCAGGCCCCAGCCCCTCGGAGGCCCAGGCTGGGGTCTGCGAGGAGCAGGGACCGAATCTGTAGCCCAAGCAGAGTCCACAGGGGTCACAGCGCTGGATGGAAGAGGGGCTCAGCAGGGTGGCTGTGTGGGCACGTCTGGGGCCCTGGGAAGATGACCTTGACCCCTACAATGCTCAGAGGCCAGACGCCCAAGGTACTGAGGTCTGTTTGCTGCTCTGTGCGGAGGGTGTGATCTGTCAGCACACAGCGCCATTTCACCTGGGTGACGGGCTGGGCAGCTTTCGGGGTCAGGTGCCCTGCACAGGGAAATCATGCAAAGGGAAGGGGAAGACTCCAGGTCTCCAGGGAGGAACAGTCCGAGTCCCACAGACCCGGGCCGAGGGAGGAGCCGGTTGTCTCAGGTCTCAGGGAACAGGAGGGGAAAGGTGACCCTTCCTCTCCCCCCACCCCTCCACTCAAGACAGTCCTGTCGTGAGATCTGCACCTCAAAAGTGGGCAGCTTCCTGGACGGCTCCCCTTTGGCCTTTAGAAGGCTTTTTCCTTCTAGCACGACCACCAAGCCTTGCCTGTGCCTTTCAGTTAAAAAAAATTCTCAGGCGCTGGTAACAAACACATAGGAAAGCAGCAGAGTGTACGTGAACTTCTCTGCCTTCCCGGCTTCATCTGTGCACCTGTTCCACACGCCCGATTCTCCCCTTTAGCATGACCTTGTACTCGGTCCCTTCTCTGGAGTCCATGACGAGAGAGTTCTGGAAGCCGACGCCTGGGCAATGAAATGCAGAGCTGGAAGGAAGCAAACAATCACGCATGTCCAGAGCCACACAAGGCGGGAAAGTTCCAGCGCAGGGAGTGCCCAGGGCAGAGCCAGCCCTCCTGCGGCCACTCCAGCAGGGATAACGATCATAAATAATTTACTCTTCTTCTAACATAATACACTTAATATAGCTTTCTAACAGAACAGCAAGTGAAAATAAAAACAATGAATTCATAAACACGATGAAAACTTATTCAACTGAAATCACAGGCAGATTTGGAACTAAAGAAACTGACTATTCGAAGCCTCTCAATTGCATAGACTCTTTCCAAAGACATATGTGAATTTTGTATTTGTATTTGTTTTTATTTTTTTCCTTAGGGAGATCTTCCAAAACAGTGCATGATCTGGAGTTCTCAAACCTAGATTTGCCCTTTAATATTCCAGAAATATTTCCTTAGTGATTGGTTTTAGGCAAGTGCTAAACAGCAAAGGGATTTCTCCTTAATTTAAAATCAGATGTTTGGATTCAAGTGTCAATGTTTTTGTCTAAAACTGTTAATGCTTGTCTCCTTAAAGGAGGTATTTCCTTTGTTAGATTTCTGTTTTGTTTTATGAAATTGTTTTAAGGTATTTTATAGGAAAGTGATAGGATATGTTACCATTTTTTAAAAATTGCATATTGTAGTTGGGAGAAAGGAAGATAAGACATATGTACTTATTTAATAGGAAGTTACATCCCATTAAGATCAAGCTGGAAGAAGCATGTGTGTATTTCCTCAAAACTGTAACCTACCTCATCTTGCTCCTTGTTCTCACATATACAGTCTATATTTATATATAATCATTATTCATATATAAAATTGACATGTTTTATATTTCATATTATATTAAATATAAAAATGTTTAATAATATTTATCATTAAGTACATAAATATATTTTATAATAAATATATTTTAATATATAAACGTATGTTTGCTTTTCCTTGAGATTAATAGATCTTGATTAGCTCAGTGTGGAGACTGCTTAAAACTCTCCCTCTCAGGCGCCTGGGTGGCTCAGCTGGTTCAGCGACTGCCTTCAACTCAGGTCATGATCCCGAGGTCCCAGGATCCAGTGTGTTTCTCCCTCTGACCCTCCCCCATCTCGTGCTGTCTCTCACTCTCTCTCAATTAAATAAAATCTTTTTTTTTTTAAATAAAATCTTTAAAAACAAAACAAAACAAAACCTCCCTCTCTTTCTCTACTCCAGCCTCCAGGCTCATGCACGTTGCTTTTCCTTCTATAAAATAAATGAATACATCATAAAAAAAAAAAAAACAGTATACATGGTTCTTTCTATCTAACTCTTTGGTATAGATGATCCTCAAGTAATATAATTTTATTAAAAATATATTCAAGAAATGGACCCTCAACTCTATGGTCAACTCATCTTTGACAAAGCAGGAAAGAACGTCCAATGGAAAAAAGACAGTCTCTTCAACAAATGGTGTTGGGAACATTGGATAGCCACATGCAGAAGAATGAAACTGGACCATTTTCTTACACCACACACAAAAATAGACTCCAAATGGTTGAAAGACCTCAATGTGAGACAGGAGTCCATCCAAATCCTAAAGGAGAACACAGGCAGCAACCTCTTTGACCTCAGCCACAGCAACTTCTTCCTAAAAACATCACCAAAGGCAAGGGACGCAAGGGCAAAAATGAACTATTGGGACTTCATCAAGATAAAAAGCTTTTGCAAAGCAAAGGAAACAGTCAACAAAACCAAAAGACAACCGACAGAATGGGAGAAGATATTTGCAAATGACATATCAGATAAAGGGCTAGTATCCAAAATCTATAAAGAACTCATCAAACTCAACACCCAAAGAACAAAGAATCCAATCAAGAAATGGGCAGAAGACATGAACAGACATTTTTCCAAAGAAGACATCCAAATGGCCAACAGACACATGAAAAAGTGCTCAATATCGCTCGGCATCAGGGAAATCCAAATCAAAACCTCAATGAGATACCACCTCACACCAGTCAGAATGGCTAAAATTAACAAGTCAGGAAATGACAGATGTTGGCGGGGATGCGGAGAAAGGGAAACCCTCCTACACTGTTGGTGGGAATGCAAGCTGGTGCAGCCACTCTGGAAAACTGTATGGAGGTTCCTCAAAAAGTTGAAAATAGAGCTACCCTATGATCCAGCAATTTCACTACTGGGTGTTTACCCCAAAGATACAAAAGTAGGGATCCAAAGGGGTACGTGCACCCCGATGTTTATAGCAGCAATGTCCACAATAGCCAAACTGTGGAAAGAGCCAAGATGTCCATCGACAGATGAATGGATAAAGAAGAGGTGGTATATATATACAATGGAATCTTATGCAGCCATCAAAAGGGATGTGATCTTGCCATTTGCAACGTCGTGGATGGAACTGGAGGGTATTATGTTGAGTGAAATAAGTCAAACAGAGAAAGACATGTATCATATGATCTCACTGATATGAGGAATTCTTAATTGCAGGAAACAAACTGAGGGTTGCTGGAGTGGGGGGTGGGGTGGGAGGGATGGGGTGACTGGGTGATAGACACTGGGGAGGGTATGTGCTCTGGTAAGCGCTGTGAATTGTGCAAGACTGTTGAATCTCAGATCTGCACCTCTGAAACAAATAATGCAATACATGTTAAGAAAAAAAGAAGAAGGTAGCGGGAGGGGAAGAATGAAGCGGGGGAAATCGGAGGGGTAGACGACCCATGAGAGACGATGGACTCTGAAAAACAAACTGAGGGTTCTAGAGGGGAGGGAGGTGGGAGGATGGGTTAGCCTGGTGGTGGGTATTGAGGAGGGCACATTCTGCATGGAGCACTGGGTGTTATGCACAAACAATGAATCATGGAACACTTCATCTAAAACTAATGATGTAATGTATGGGGATTAACATAAGAATAAAAAAAAAGATATCCAGTTTCCAAAAAAAAAAATTTTTCATAAAACTATAACAAATAATACTAACATTTTTATGAAACCATAAAAAATCTTGAATAGCCAAAGCCATCTTGAGAAAGAAGAACAAAGCTGAAGGTATCACAATTAAAGATTTCAAAATATACTAAAATGCTATAATAATCAAAACAGTATGGCATTGGCACAATTATGGATGCATAGATCAACAGAACAAAATAGAGAGCCCGGAAATGAACCTGTCTTGATATGGTCAATTAATCTACGATAAAAAAGGCAATAATATACAATGAGGAACAGACACTCTCTTCAATGAATGGTGCTGGGAAAGCTTGACAGCACCACCCAAAAAAGCTGGACCACTTTCTTACACCATACAGAAAAAATAAACTCAAAATTGATTAAAGATCAGGCGCCTGGGTGGCTCAGATGGTTAAGCGTCTGCCTTTGGCTCAGGTCATGATCCCGGGGTCCTGGGATCGAGTCCCGCATCAGGCTCCCTGCTAGTTGGGGAGCCTGCTTCTCCCTCTGCCTCTGCCTCTCTCTGTCTCTCTCTGACTCTCATGAATAAATAAATAAACATTAAAAAAATAGATTGAAGATCTTCATGTGATACTGGAAACCACAAAACTTGTAGAAGAAACATATGCAGTAATTTCTTTGGTATTGGGAGTAGAAACATTTTTTCTAGATATGTGTCCTCAGGCAAGATAAACAAAAACAAAATTAAACAATTGGAACTATAGCAAAATAAAAAGCTTTTGCAAAGCAAAGAAAGCCATCAACAAAACAAAACAGCAACCTAGTAATAGAAGAAGATATTTGCAAATATATATCTGATAAGGAGTTAATATCCAAAATAAAGAACTTATACAACCCAAAAACTCCAATAAAATATGGGAAGAGGTCCTGAATAGACATATTTACAAAGAAAACATTCAGATGGCCAATAGACACATGAAAAGATGCTCAACATACCTAATCATAAGGGAAATGCAAATTAAAATCACAATGAGATATAACATTACACCTGCTAGAATGGCTAAAAAAACAAAACAAAACAAAACAAAACAAAACACAAACAAAACACAAAGACACACAGAAATAAGTGTGGAGAAAAGGGAACCCTTTTACTAGTAATGGGAATGCAAATGGGTATAGTCACTGACAGAAGAGTATGGAGGTTCCTCAAAAAATTAAAAATAGAATTACCATATGATCCAGTGATTCCATTACTGTGTATTTACACAGAAAATAAAAACACAAATTCAAAAAGATGTAAGCACCCCTATATTTATTACAGCATTATTACAATAGCTTAGGTCTGGAAACAACCCAAGGGTCCAGTTGATCAATAAATGTTTGGCTAAAGGAGATGTGGGATCTACAGATACAGATATATAGATTATAGATACAGATATATATATATATATAGATGTGATATATATATAGTACTTAATTCTTTTCTTGTATTTGGAAAGTATGTGTATGGCTGTTCTCTGGGGTTGATTAAAGTCTCTTACCTATGACAGAATTCCTGGAGCTTGGATACCCAATCTACGTTCACTATCCAAGTATTGTAAACACTGACAGAAGGTCACTGTTATTAGGAAACTTAAAAACTCTGCAAGCTGAAATTCCAGGAACGGGTGGGCAAGACCAGGAATTGTAGATGAAACATGCTATTTAAATGTTTCAAATATGTCACTTTTATGAGAGGAAAAATGAAGGCAACTAATGGACTGTAACCAGAGTCTCAAAGCCAAGCTACTTTTAACATCTCAAACATCCCAAGGATCAGCTAATAAGCAGAATTAAATCATCCACCCATCAAAGCTCTCTGTTCTAGAATAGAGGGCATTTGAATGAACATGGTGTTATTGATATGATTACTCATGGTGCTTCTGAAAATCTGCCAGAATATTTTCTGTCTTTTGCTCCAAATAGACACCTGATTAACACAAGGCCAGTTTCACCTCCACTAGCAATTTCAAGTCCAAGATCACTGCTAGTTTAATAAGATGATACAGATTTCCACACAGCTATGGATCAGGAAAAATGTCACCATTACCTGTACTTTCTTGTGAAAACTATTAAAGTATGTATATTTAAAATCTCCAAGTAAGCAGTTCAGGTTAGAGTATAACTGCTTTATTAAAAATATAAGACCTAGATACCCTCTTGTCAAATTTCTGTGTTGACAAAGGAGTAAAACATTAGTCAGAAAAACTATTTGGTGTTGAAAAAATATATAACCTTCTTGACATAGCTTAATTCCACAAAGATTGCTTTATTTTATATGACACATCCATTATGAACCATCTGAGGGTTTTGTTCCCACTGGAATTTCATCTTCATTCTGACTGAGTAGCACCTACCTGGATCTTCCTGGTTGCTGTGGCAGAAAGCAGAGAATTTGGTCAAATACACACACTGATTACTTTTGTCTCATTGACATTCACTTCCATTTGTTGACCAAAGCAAACCTCATGGACAAACCTGCCATCACAGTCTGTTAATAAGTTCTAATAATCTCCCAGGGAAGGGAATGAGTATGGTGAGCAGGCCAGCAGTTTCTCTCAAGGTCCATGGACTGATTCCTCACTATAATTTTCCAGTGTCCCACTCTGAAAACAGAAATGTTCAAATTCAACTCCTTCCAGTTCAATGAAAGATAACACTCTTTTGTGTTTTCAGTTACAAGTAGTAAGCTCTGATGGAAAACAGTAATAATATAGGCCCAAAGAGTATCAGTCTAAGGCCAATAGTTTGTTGAATAGATTGTTTTATTTCAGTGGTTTTCTAATTTTTCAATTAAAGTGCATTATTATAGCAATATTTCCCTCAAAGCATTAGTGCAAATAGTGAAAATGCCTGCCATATAATATTTAATTAACATTAAGCTAAAGACAATCAATCGTCTCCACATTTTATGCTATGGATATAAAGAATTAAAGAAAATTAATGAACATCTATTGTATATAAATTTATAGTTTTATTATTAATTTTTAATTGCAGTATAGTTAACATATAGTGTTATATTAGTTTTAGGTGTACAATATCGTAATCATTTTGTCATTTTTGAAGTTTTTATTTATTTTTGTTTTCACTGCCATGTGATTTTGAAAACTCTTCCTGTAAGTGTGGTTTCTCAGCATATGTATTGATGCCTCTCCAAGAGGGAAGCCAGCGCCTGTTTTTCCTAGCTTCTCTTGCAGTTACACTGCTGGAATACTAACAATGTTTTCCAATCATATGCATTCATGTTAGAATGCACTGTCAAAGTTAGTGATAAATCTCATTTATAATTACTTTGGAACAGTCTTTCTTTTGGGGGGAGTTGGGATTTTCTGATAACCCTACGGCTTGATAATTTCATATCTACAAATATAACTAATTGACATCCCATGTATAATGTGTACATATGTACACCAAATTCATCTTTATAAAACCATTGTTTATAATAATCCTGAGCCAAAGATGATTCAAGTGTCCATCAATAACAGTATACGTTTTGTCATAATCATGTAATAGGATACTACACAGAAATGAGAACCAACTACCAATAGACACATGCAATAATACAGACAAATTTCATGAGCATGATGTTCAGTGAAATAATTTAGATATAAATGAGTGATACCATCATCTAAAGTTAAAAAAAAACAGGGAAATTTCATCTACAGTGATATTAGTAAGAATAAGTTATCTTTCTAGGGTGTTGCAACACGAGGACATGCAAAGGGAACTCTGGAAGTCTGGTGAGGTCTGTTTCTTGATATGGCTGGGGGTTATAAGACTGTTTCTCCTTTATGAAAAACTCATTGAGCTGTTATTTATGATTTATGTATTTGCAATATATCCCTCCATAGAAAACATAGTTAGAACGAAAAACAAAACAAAGCAAACTGGTGATGTGGAGATGAAGTCCGGCATGGAATTCTCCCTGGAGATAGTGGTAGGAGGAAGTAACAAGCACATACCACAGTGACAGAGGGTGTAGCTCCAGGTTCTGCACCAGCAGGAGCAGTACCAGCTGCGGTGCTGCAACCGCTTGGAGGAGCCATGTCCCACCGCTGTCTCAGTTGGCCTCCAAGTGTGGCACTGCCAAAGGGTCCATAATCAATTTAATGTGTCATCAACTTCCATTTCCACTTAAACTAATGCTATCTTTCTCTAACTCATATAATATTATCCTATTAATAATTTGGGAGTGAAAAAGATTATCATGTATGAGTAATATATGTATAAATAGAGAGACTGTGGAAAGTTATCAGAGGGTTGTAAAATACTTCACAAAATCTGAGATACCTCATGTTACCGTAGGATAGAATTACTTCCAAGACAGTGTAAGAACGATGATTATGCTAGGGTCCAGGAGTGGTAAAATATCCTGCCACATTTTTCTATTCTTTTCCTGTAGTTTCAACACTACACCAAAGCTGTGTAGTTCTGGATAAGTTTTTATTGTTCAGGAAAAAGACAGGGTAGAATTATGTTTTTCTATGAGGGTGATAAGGGGTTTTCTCCCTTTTATTCTGTTTCTAAAAATTTTTATTGTTATGTTAATCACCCTACATTACATCATTAGTTTTTGATGTAGTGTTCCATGATTCACTGTTGGCATATAACACACAGTGCTTCATGCAGAACATGCCCTATTTAATACCCATCACTGGGCTAACCCATCCTCCCACCCTCCTCCCCTCTAGAACCCTCAGTTTGTTTCTCAGAGTCCATAGTCTCTCATGGTTTGTCTCCCCCTCCGATTTCCCCCCATTAATTTTTCCCTTCCTACTATCTTCTTTTTTTTTTTTTTCTTAACATTTATTGCATTATTTGTTTCAGAGGTACAGATCAGTGATTCAACAGTCTTGCACAATTCACAGTGCTCACCATAGCACATACCCTCCCCAATGTCTATCACCCAGCCACCCCATCCCTCCCACCGCCCACCACTCCAGCAACCCTCAGTTTGTTTCCTGAGATTAATGGAATATTATGCAGCCATCAAAAGGAATGACATCTTGCCATATGCAACGACGTGGATGGAACTGGAGGGTATTATGCTGAGCGAAATAAGTCAATCAGAGAAAGACATGTGTCATATGACCTCACTGATATGAGGCACTATCCTTTTTATTCTTAAATTGTTTCCCACTGGACATATAAATTTCATATTCCAGAACTTTCAGAAACCACAAAATGATAGTTTTATATTTCACACCCAATGGGCTGATTTATTTGTGGGGCTCATATTTATAGGAATCTTTGTTTTGGTGAGTAAATCTTCATCATGTTGGGACTTTGCTGAAATATATTGATGTTTCTAATAATTGTTCACCCATCGACTCTTGGATCATTTATTTGCCTTCATGGAAGAATTCCAGCACAGCATACAGGACCATGCATCTACTTCTCTTTCAACTGTGTTCCCAGGGATGTATCTATACAAATGTTGGCCCATATTATATACTAAATAAATGCAAAAATTAGAACCTAATAGAACAATCAAAATAGGCACCATTGAGTTTGCAGAATTACTTAAAAGAGAGAGAAAAAACATAGCCCATTTGAGATTGTTTGTACAATAAACCAAAATTCACAAGAAGTTTTCTTCATGAGGTCGAAGTGTGATAGCAAAATAAATCTCAAATGTCATGTCACATAGGAATTGTGTCCACAATCAGATATTCTATCATCTTTGCTACCATAATATGTTTACTAGACATAGCTCTTGTGAATTAGACACATATCCACATATCACCTTTGTTAACACAAAGCCTGGCATATAACAAAGATGATTTTTTTAAATAAATGGGTAGTCCATTTCTTAGATGCTCCTATTTTCCGGGGTTAGAAGCATTCAATTGCCTTCTAGGCTGGGATGGAATGGAATAACTTTTCAACAAGAATATTGCACACCTAAGCATGGAATGGCTTAAAGTCCCTTAGTCATTTTTTTTCTTTCTCTCTAGTCTTCACTTACACGTATGAGGAATCAGTGGTGTTGAGTGATGATTTGGAAGCAATAAATGTTGGAGGAACATTTTGGTGGTGGCGGTAACTGTGTGTATGTGTTTTTGTTGGGGGATTTCTTAGATTCTATTTTATCAATTTTGTAATTAAAACTAAGTTGAGGGACTAGAAGAAAACACTCTTACAGCACCCTAATATGGGTGTACAAACAAAACCATGCATAAACAAACGACATACAATGCACAAAAAATATTATTCTACATGACTCTGTAAGTTAATTTTTTATGCATCAATATTACATGAAAATCATTCCACAAGAGGGCCAAATAACTATCATCTTTGCTAAACAGCTGCATAAAGATCTACAGACACTTTAATTTGTTGAACAATATCCTATCTAAAGATGGATGTTGTGATTGTGTAGAGTTTTTAATATTATAGTAATTACTGTGTTGCAGGTAATTTTATTTTATATTTTATTAGAACTGATCCAATATTTTGTAAATACCTTGCATCACTTTAGACAATGAGAGTGTTATTTTCCCCATTAAGTTGCCAAATTTATTCATCAAGTTTTTTTTCCTCTGGCTGAGAATGAAAAAAAAAACTGACTATAGATTATTATGGTTTCTATTTGCACTTCTATAAAATCTTGAGATTTATATAATCTCATTGTTAATTATCTAGCTGTAGTTCATGTTTTCTTAATGGCTTTAAATGGCCTTTAGTGAATTTTCTGTTATGCTTTTTCTTTTCAGTTATTTTATTTTATTTTATTTTATTTTAGTCCTCTATGGGCAGTCAAATCATCAGGAACAAACCTCATACATCTTTCCCTGAAGAACTTTCAATTGTTTAAATGTCTTTGGGTACATATAGTAATTTGGAGGATAACTGTTTCTTTAAAATATATGCTTTTCATAATCATGGATTATAAATTTTCTCTCTAGTAATTCATATCATTAAAGCCACTTAGTAAAATCTAGTGATGTTATACATAGAGTTTTTCAGATAATTTCCAAATATGTTTCTTGATGTTTTATAGTGTCATAGAGAATAACACCCATAACTTTTCTACATTTTTAACAGTCTGAAATCAATATTGATGTTTGTCCATGATTTATCCAATAACACACTGAATTGTTTTATTAATTAAATGGTTATTTTTTATTTTTTAAATATTTTTCCTTTTAAAGAGAGAGAGAAAGACCATCAGCAGGAGGAAGGGGCAGTGAAAGATTGAGAAGCAGACTCCCTATTGAGCAGAAAGCCCAACATGGGGCTTGATTCCAGGATCCCAAGATCATGAACTGAGCCAAAGGCACACGCTTAACTGCCTAAGCCACCCAGGCACCCACATTTTTTTAATAAAGAATTCTATCAGCTAGAGTTATCAGACCAGGGAAGATGGCAGAGTAGGAGGACTCTAAGCTCACATTATGCCATGAGTACTAGTTAACAGTCAAATCAGTGTGAATAACTCAGAAAACCCCCTGAAGACAGACGGAACAAACTCCACAGCTAAATGTAGAGAAGAGGACACATCAAAGAGGGTAAGTAGGGTGGAAACATGAGGATCTAAACAGAACCATGGGACTGTCCACTGGAAGGAAGGACCCACAGACATGGAAAGGACAAAGAAATTGACTATCACACTGGGGACCCTGATTAAGGAAAACAATTTAACATTTGGTTTTAAACCAGAGGGGCCACATCTTGTAAGTTCCTTATAACCCGGGGACTTAAAACTTGGAATTTTAAAAACCACTGGGCTTAGCTCTTGGAGAGTCAGTAGGGTGAGAGGAAAATGAGTCCCTGCCCTTAGAGAGACAACACAACAAAAAGCCCACAGAGGGCATAGGAAAAAAAAAAAAAAAGTTTGAAACACCTGGGGCAAGAGGAGGGAGATTTGTTTATACTAATCTTAAAGCATGTGGTGGGGGGCCAGGGATCTTTGGAAGACTTCTCCAGGAACTAAGGACCTGGCAAGTACCATTATCCTCCCCATCACCCAGCCAAAACACAGCAACCTGTGGGACAAGCACGGTGCTGGCACTCCCTACTTAACTTGTTAACACTGTGATCTCGCCCCCACCTCCGTGCTTCAGTGGATCTGCCTCATCCACCAGGCCTGATCAGTTCCAGCACTGCTGGTCCCCTACCCCCAGAAAACAGCACAAACCTTGCTAAAACCACTTCTCATACTCCCTGCCCCCACTTCCCCCAGTACTCTGTGAGTCCACCTTCGCCAGCCAGACTTGGATGAGTCTCAGCACTGCAGGTCCACTCTCACAGAGGACCTCAGCACAGACCTTTTTAACACTGTGTGCCCTCCCCCCATGAAAGTGGTGGATATGTTCCCTCCAATAATCTCTTGGCCAGAGCCCTTCCAAATTGGAATCACAGGCCTGGCAGTGTGTATGAAACACTGACAGGGGCCACACCACTCCAAAGTGACTCTTGTCCTAGGGAAAGGGAATGGTAAGCAAACACATCACTCAGACCGCTGTCCCAGCAGTGGGCTGGGGGTAGACAGCTAGTCTGATTGCAGGTCCCACATGTCAATGAAAGTGTCTTGGGGAACAACATAAGAAAATACCATGCAGGTTGGTGCTACTAAATCTGAAAAAGGCTGTCTGACTCAACTCCACCCTAAGGCAGACACAGACTTGTTCACTAACACCACAGGACCGAACACTGCCAACAACAGGCAAAGAGAGGCACTGCAGATGACTGGACAAAAAAACAGAGTGACTTAACCAAAACAGCAGATGTGCATATCACACACAGGAGGCACATCTCAAGTGTCAGGTTCCTCTGTGCTTCCACTCTGCCATGGTGGATACTACACTCTAGGGCCTATAAGACCCCTTCTTAATAAGGCCACTACTTTCAAGAGGAGGAGGTGGAGCTGACTTTATTAACATAGAAGAAAACACACACACACACAAATAGACAAAATGAGGAGACAGAAGAATATGTCCCATATGAAAGAACAGGACACATGACAGCAAGAGACCTTAGTGAGATGGAGATAAGTAATATATATCAGAGAGAATAAAGTAATGGTTATAAAGATACTCACTGGATATGAGAAAAGAGTGGAAGACATCAGTGCGACCCTCAACAAAGGGATAAAAAAGAACCAATTAGAAATGAACAAAACAATAAATGAAATTAAAAATACACTAAATGGAATAAATACTGCAGTACAGGAAATAGAAGAGTGAATCAGCCACCCAGAGGATAGAGTAAAGGAAGGTAATCGAGCTCAGCCGATGAGAGGGAAAAAGTATTATGTAAAATCATAGTGGACTTTGGGAACTCAGTGACACCATCAAGCATAATATTTGCATTATAGGGATCCCAGAAAGAGAAGAGAGAGGATGGGAAAATTCATTTGAAGAAGTAATAGCTGAAAACTACATGAACCTGGGAAAGGAAACAGAAATTCAGATCCAGGAGGAACAGAGAGCCCCCAACAAAATCAACCCAAGGAGGTCCATGCAAAGACACATAGTAATTAGAACAGCAAAACGTAGTAATAAAGAGAGAATTTTAAAAGCAGCAAGAGAAAAGAAAATAGTTACATACAAGGGTAACCCCATAAGGCTATTGGCAGATTTTTTAGCAGAAATTTTGCAAGACAGAAGAAAATGAAATGATATATTCAAAGGGCTGAAAGGAAAACATCTGCAGCCTAGAATACTCTATGCATCAAAGCTATATTTCAGATTAGAAGAGATAGTGTCCCAGACAAACAAAAGTTAAAGGAATTCATGACCATTAAACTAGCTGTGTAAGAATGGTTAAAGAGGACTCTCTGAGGGGAAAGGAAAGACCATAGGTAAGAGTAAGAAATGTAGGAGGCAAAAAAAGCAGTAAAAATAAGGACATCGGTAAAAATATAACACCATATACCTAAAATGTGGAGGGTGAAGAGTAAAGAATGGACTCAAATGTAAGTGACTATCAGCTTCATATGGACTGTGATATGCAGAAGATGTTATACACAAATGTAGTGGTAACCACAAATCAAAGCTGGTAATAGACAGGCAGAAGATAAAAAGAAAGGAATCCAAGTATATCACTAAAGAAAACCAACCAATCAGGAGAGAAAAGAGCAAGGGAAGAAAGTAATAGAGAACTACAGAAACAACCAAACATAAGTAACAAAATGGCAATAAACACATACATATATATATATATTTTTTCTTTCTGGAAAACTTTTTTTTTTTTTTTTTTTACCATTTCTTGCAAGAACCTCAATTTTTGTTTGTCTGAGAAAGTCTTTTGAGGACAAGCCGTTTAAGAACAGGATGTTCTGGGAGTCTTTTAAAATGGCCACTTTTCTCCTCTTTCTGCTGCTTACTTGATGAGATTTTTCTCCAACCTTCATTACGGGAATCTAGAAGAGCTCCTGGAGGTAAAGTTCAGGAAAGTGGGCGTGTCCCCCTGAGAAAGACTCCCTTTTAAGCTTTTTAAGATTTTAACTCTCAAGATCATGCCTCCCAAGCGTGCAGCACTCATCTATCACAGCTTAAGTTTCCTCCTTAGTTCCGGGGGTGGTTCCTACTGTGGGGTACACGGTGACTCTCTGTAGCTGCCTGTTGGTCGCTCTGATTTGGGGACAGCTGTTTTCCCTGTGAAATCAACTTTCTCATGGACCTAAGAAGAGTTGTTCATTTTCAGTCTCTTCATTGCTTTTTCTGTTTTCTTTCATTCAGTCTCTTCATTGCTTTTTCTGTTTTCTTTCATTCTGAGAATGGGAGTGAGGACTTCCAAGCTCCTTACATGCCAGACTGGAAACCAGACTCTCTGTAGGTTTATTTATTTTAAATATCAGTGTAGCTTAAGGATTTAGAAATGAGTGAACATCAACTAAAATGTTGAATTAATAAATCAGGTGTGTCTTCTAATTTCCAAAAAGACTTCAACAGCAAAGTGTTTCTGGAAATTAGAAAACACTTTTTTAAAAATCATGTTTATATATTTTTTTAAGATTTTATATATTTATTTGATAGGAAGAGAGAATATAAGCAGGGGGAACACCAGAGAGAGGGAGAAGCAGGTTCCCCACCAAGCAGGGAGCCCAATGGAGGGCGTCACCCCAGGACCCTGAGATCATGACCTGAGGTGAAGGCAGATGTTTAACCATCTGAGCCACCCAGGTGCCCTAGCATGTTTAAATTAATGCTTAGTAGATTTATAACTGCCCACATTAATGTGTGATTTTTCTTTGAAATCTAATATTATGCCTTCCAGTTCTCTATCCTAAACATTTATGTTTTATTTTCAGGGCTTTCATTTTTTTTTTCTTTATTTAAATTCAATTAGCCAACATATAGTACATCATTAGTTTCAGATGCAGTGTTCAATGATTCATTAGTTGTGTATAGCACCCAGTGCCCATCACATCACGTGCCCTCCTTAATGCCCATCACCCAGTTATCCCATCCCCCACCCACCTCCCTTTCTGCTACCCTCAATTTGTTTCCCAGAGTCAAGAGTGTCTCATGGTTTGTCTCCCTCTCCGATTTCTTTCCATTTAGTTTTCCCTCCTTTCCTCTATGATCCTCTACACTATTCCTTATATTCCACATATGAGTGAAACCATATGATAATTGTCTTTCTCTGATTGACTTATTTCATTTAGCATAATCTCCTCCAGTCCCATCCATGTTGATGTAAAAGTTGGGTATTCATCCTTTCTGATGGCTAATAATCCATTGTATGTATGGACGACATCTTCTTTATCCATTCATCTCTTGAAGGACATCTTGGCTCTTTCCACAGTTTGGCTATTGTGGACATTGCTGCTATGAACATTGGGGTGAAAGTGCCCCTCCTTTTCACTACATCTGTATCTTTGGGATAAATATCTAGTAGTGCAGTTGCTGGTTCATAGGGTAGCTCTATTTTTAGCTTCTTGAGGAAACTCCATACACTTCGCACAGTGTAAGAGGATTCCCCTTTTTCCACATCCTCACCAACATTTGTTTTTCCCTGTCATTAATTTTAGCCATTCTGACTGGTGTGAGGTGGTATCTCATTCTGGTTTTGATTTGTATTTCTCTGATGGTAAATAATGCGGAGCATTTTTTTCTTGTATCTGTTGGCCATTTGTATGTCTTCTTATTTTATTGATAACTTCTATTTTGTTCTTATTTAAAATAATTTAAATTTTATTAAAAATTAATTTATTTCACACCATACATTACACTGTATCTAACCCTGTAACATTTCTTTTCTACATATAAAACCAACCTATTATCATTTAGTATCACTGATTTTTCTCCCACTTTGACTTTTTACACTTTACATTTTTTTAAAGATTTGATTTGTTTACTTGAGAGAGAGAGGGAGAGCTTGAGCAGGGGGAGAAAAACAGAGGGAGAGGGAGAAGCAGAATCCCCACTGAGCAGGGAGCCTGACACAGGGCTCAATCCCAGGACCCTAAGATCATGACCTGAGCTGAAGGCAGACACTTAACTGACTGAGCCGCCCAGACATCCCTATTTTACATTTTTGATTTTTTTTATTTAGTATGAAATGATTATAGACATGTGAAAAGTAGCAAATTTGGTACATAGAAGTCCCTTCCCCCATATCTTTCAGTGGTAATATTTTGTATAATCCCAGCATAATGTCACAACTGGGAAATTGAATGGACTACAGTCCACAGAAACTGTTCATACGTTACTACTTTTAAATGTGCTCATTGAGTGTGTGTTTGTGTGTGGGGGGGTAGTTTATGTAATTTTAACCCATGCATAAATGTGGGTAACAACCTCAACCAAGAATTAGAAAGGTAAAATCATCACAAAGATTTCTTGTGTTAAGCCTTTTTAGTCATATCGGAATCTATCACTCACCTCGACCCAATTCCCAGTCCCTAACCCCTGCAAACCACTAATCTATTGTCCATTTATGTAAGTTTGTACTTTAATATTTTATGAATAGACTCAAGCAGTATCTAATCCTTGTCATTTCTTTTTTCACAATGTAATTCCACTGAGATCCTACAAGTTAATTTGTATACCAATAGTTTATGTTTTACCAATGAGCAGTATACCATACTAGGGATATCCCATGGTTTAACTACTCACCGAATGGAGGACATTTGGATTATTTCAAAATTTCAAAATTTTGACTATTACAACTTAAGGTTTTATGAACACTTGTGTACACATTTTATGTAGACATAGTTTTATTTTTCTGTGAATATTGCCAACAATTGCAATTTTAGTGTCATTTGGCATTTTGATATTCACTTTCATTAGAAAATACAAAACTTTCTTTTTTTCCAGTGTGTGTATGCCATTTTACATTCTCATTAGCAATGTATGATTTATCCAGTTTATCTGTGTCTTTCCCAGTATTGGCATTGTTGCTTAGGGAAAAAAATATATTTTATACAACAGATGTTTAGTGATATTTCATCATGTTTTATTTCATATTTTCTTTATGGCTAAGAAAGTTCTACATATTTTCATATAAGTATATACCTATTTATACTCTATGGCTAACTTAGAGTAACCATAAACCATGTTTATTTATGTTGTTTGGCCCATTTTTATAATTAGTTTTTTTTTTCATTTTTACTATTAATTTGTGATATTTGTTTATATACTGTAGCTAAAATATGAAGCACACCTTCTCCCATGCTTGCTCCCAAAATGTAGGATCAAAGAAGGAAAAGACTCCCTCTACTAAAACACATCACTGAAACACTCTCCCTTGGGCTTGGAAGTCTAGGCAATCTGTCCAACCTCTCTACTTCTGCACAGGAGCTTCATCTGCATTATGTGACACTGTCTGTGTTTGCTTTTCACCACATAAGAAAATTTGATTGTTACTAATTTAATTTGCCTTGAAAGAGTAAAAGAGTGGTTTTCAATTTTAATTCAGAGAACCAGTCTCAGTACTAAACTGAAGACAGGGTCAGAGTTTTCTTCATTCTGCAAGGTGTTTGTTTCATGCTGTGATCCATAACCCTGCTTTAACATTCTTTCTTATTGGGCCCTTTAATGTATAAAAGCATAAGTCAGTTGTTCTGAGTCCACTTCCTGCTTTCACTTTCCCATATGTGAGTGGCCTAACAAGCCAGTTTTCTGTTTGGGAATCATGTTCACAGTGTTTTAGAAACTGTGTGAATGTAAGTGAACCAGACCTCAGGACTGGGACCCATGGTAGCTCATGGGAGGACAGAGGTCTGTCCTTCCAGCCCTGGGACCACCAGCTGGGATGCAGTCTTTATGTGTGAACCTCAGGACCCTTCTCTTGGTTCTGGTTCCCTGGCCAGGTGCAGGTGAGTAAGATGGAGGGACAGCTGGGTTTTTCTTTACCCTGGAACTTAGCTCAGAAGTCATTTTGTTCCATAGCGCATTGCCAGGGATCTGCTCTTTACCTATTACCTGGACCTGTGGACCTCAGAATTGTTCTCCTTTTAGTCTTTTTTCCCCCCTTGTCTTCTTGTGTCCCTTTCTTTTTCTATGCTTTTTAGGATAAAATCGTATAATTATGCAAAGGAGATTTGTAAACTGTAAATAATATTAGAGGAATATCTCAAAACACCCTGTTATTAATTCGGTCCAGTTGATGTAACACATTTTCTAAGCTGAGCCTAGAAAAGAAAAGACAATTTGCTTTCTCGAAGAATGCTCTCTGTCCACAGCTGTCAGAACCCGGAGTCAGAAACTTTGGACTCCCATGGTCATGTTACACCCATCCATCTGCATGGCCCTTGGCAGGGTATTGAATATTTTGACTTTAATAAATGCCCTTATGTTCACATGGATGCATTTGAACTGAGATTGAATATCACTTCCAGTATGGAAGTGTTATATTTACATAGAGTGGTGAGAAAATTTGTCCAAGTGAGAAGACATGCACTTGCCAAACAACAGGTTAATTGAAAGAAGTACAAAATATTCTATTTCATTGAAAAAGTAAACACTGAAATGTCAAGACATTTTGATAGAGAATATTCATGTTTATTTTAATGAAAGACATGCTATTGATCAGTGAGATAAATATACTTAGTTTTCCAACAAATAAATGAGATAATTTTAAATTCTAAAATTGTATCTTAATCCACTTCCTCAGAAACATCATCTATTAAAATGCAGGAAAGAGATTAGTACATTAGAAAATAAATTGAAATAAATAAATAAATAAATAATAAATTTATTTTGACATAACTCAAAAATAATCTATTATATCTGGGAAGTTTTCTTTTTAAAGTTAGCTTTATTGAAGCATAATTGATATACAAAAATGCATATATTTAATATATACAGTTTTGATTTTGGACATTTGGTGTTTTTTTCTTGGATAAGATGATCAATCGGATGCAGTCATAACAATTGGGATGCAAGGGACACTTAGGAAAACAAAGTTTATTTTTCTCACATGTTCTAGAGAAACTGTCATATTCCATACAGGGGGTTACAAGGATAAAGGAAGAGGAAGTGCCAAGAGAGGGGGGCAGCTAAGCAGTTTGGGAGCCTAAAGAGGGGGAAGGCTCATGGGCAGGTATCTTTATTGGGGTGAAGGTGGGACACAAATAAAAGGCACAAATAAATTTCTGCATTTAAATATCACTAGGTACTCACATGAGGAGGGCAAGAAGGGAAACTTGTGGCAAAGTCCAGCCTTATCACAGTGGTGCCTGAGGTCACCTGGGCAAAGGGCTCCCAAGCCTTTGGTGGACATGTTGAGGGAGGAGGAAGAAGTGAAGTGTAAAAAATTATAATAAAAATGAAAATACCAGTTTAACAATCACCACAATTTAATCAGCATATCTATGCCCTCAATAAGTTTCTTCATGTGATACTGTTTTTTTTTTTATCATTTTTTAAATTCTTTATTTAAATTCAGTTTAGCTAACATAGAGTGTATTATTAGTTTCAGGGGTAGAACTTAGTGATTCATCAGTTGCATTTAACACCCCGTGCTCACTCTATCAAGTTCCCTCCTTAATTCCCATCACCCAGTTACCCCATTCCCCACCCACCTCCCCTCCAGCAACCCTCAGTTTGTTCCCCTTAGTTAAGAGTCTCTTATGGTTTGCCTCCTTCTCTATTTTTATCTTATTTTATTTTCCCCTTCCTTCTCCTATGTTCATCTGTTTTATTGCTTAAATCCCACATATGGGAGAAAGCGTATGGTAATTGTCTTTCTCTGACTGACTTATTTTGCCTAGTATAATACATACACTCTAGCTTCACCCACATCGTGGCAAATGGCAAGATTTCATTCTTTTGATGGCTGATATATAGTATATATCATATATAATATTTCATTCTTTATATAATATATAATATTTCATTCTTTTGGTGGCTGATATAAAATATATATATAAAACATTTCTATATTCCATTCATCTGTCGATGGACATCTGGGCTCTTTCTATAGTTTGGCTATTGTGGACATTGCTGCTATAAACGTTGGGGAGCATGTTCACTTTATATTTCTGTGTTTGTAGCCTTTGTATAAATACCTAATAGAGCAATAGCTGGGTGGTAGGGAGACTCTATTTTTAACTTTTTGAGGAACTTCCATACTCTTTTTCCAGAGTGACTGCACCAGTTTGCATTCGCACCAATAGGGTAAGAGGGTTCCCCTTTCTCCACATCCTCACTTTATTTGTTTTTTCCTGACTTGTTAATTTTAGCCATTCTGACTGGTGTGAGGCAGTATCTCATTTTGGTTTTGATTTGCATTTCCCTGATGTGAGCATTTTCCCATGTCTGTTGGCCATTTCTATGTCTTCTTTGGAGAAATGTCTGTTCATGTCTTCTGACCTTTTTCTTTCTTTTCTTTTCTTTTTTACATTTTTAGTTTGATAAGTTCTTTATAGATTTTGGATACTAGCCCTTTATCTGATATGTCATTTGCGAATATCTTCTCCCATCCCATAGGTTACATTTTAGTTTTTTTACTCTTTCCTTTGCTGTGCAAAAGCTTTTTATCTTGATGAAGTCCCAACAGTTCATTTTTGCTTTTGTTTCCCTTGCCTGTGGAGACATGTCTAGCAAGAAGTTGCTGCAGCTGAAGTCAAAGAAGTTGCTGCCTCTAGGATTTTATGGATTCTTGTCTCATATTTAGGTGGTTCTTCCATTTTGAGTTTATTTGTGTGAATGTTATAAGGAAGTGTTCCAGTTTCATTTTCCTGCATGAAGCTGTTCAATTTTCCCAAAACCTTTTGTTGAAGAGACTGTATTTTTTTCCTTTTGATATTCTTTCCTGATTTGTCAAAGATTAGTTGACCATAGAGCTGACGGTCCATTTCTGGGTTCTTTATTCTGTTCCATTACTTTATGTGTCTGTTTTTGTGACAGTACTATACCCTTTTGATGAAGACAGCTTTGTAATACAGCTTGAAGTCTGGAACTGTGATGCCTCCAGCTTTGATTTTATTATTCACATTATTTTGTCTACTTGGGGTCTTTTCTGTCCATACAAATTTTAGGATTGTTTGCTCCAGCTCTGTGAAAAAATGCTGATGGTATATTGATACAGATTGCATTGGATATTTAGATAGTTTTGGTAGCATAGACATTCATTCTTCTAATCCATGTGCATGGAATTTTTTTCTATTTTTTGTTTCTTCCTCAATTTATTTCATAAGTGTTCTATAGTTTTCAGAGTACAGATCCTTTCAGCAAGATGCTAGCAAATAAGATACAACCATACATTAAAAGGATTATTCACTTTACTTTTATTTTTAATATGTGTGTGTGTGTTAAAAATATTGAAGGTGAGGTATAACCTCTTAAATTTGTTTGTAAGTGCACAAAACAATATTGTTAAGTATAGGTCCAGTGTTATATCAGATCTCTAGAACTTATTAATCTTGCCAACTATGAAGTTCTCTTTACTTGAAAATAAAGGTGAAATGGGATGCAATTTTGGTTAATGGACTTGATAAAACACTCTTATGTTAAGAATGTTGAATGATCATTGAGCATGACAGTCAAGAAAGAATTCATTGGATGCCTGGTTGGCTCAGTTGATTGAGCTTCTGACTCTCGGCTTCAGCAAGAGTCATGGGTTGTGAGATCAAGCACTGTGTTGGGCTCTGTGTTCAGTGGGGAGTCTGCTTGAGGAGTCTCTTCCTCTGCCCCAGCCCCACATTCTCTCTCTCCTTTTATCTCTAAATTAATGAGTAAATCTTTAAAACAATAGAACTCCTGAGATGTTTAATGGTGCAACTTAGTAAGTTTATTCAAGGAGGATGAGAATAGGACCTACGGGCAGAAAGAGCTGCACTTTTGTTGTATGATTGCTATATGCTTAGTGTTCAAAGGAGGAGATGTGCAGGGTGCATTAGAGCATAAGTGTTTTCTTCAAATTTCTACTCATAAAAATGCTTTTCAAGATTTCTCTGGTGCTTACATCATTCATCTTGATATTAACTATTGTGAGATGTATGGGAAGTCTCTAGACCCTTTAAGAATGTAGTAAGTATCACATATTTGATCCTTATTGAAATTATGCAAACTTGAGGTGCCTGGGTGGCTCAGTCAGTTATGCATCTGCCTACAGCCCACATAGTAATCCTGGAATCCCAGGATTGAGGCCCAAGTTGGGTGCCCGGATTGGTGAGGAGTCTGCTTCACCCTCTGACCCTCCACCTTTCATATTCTCTTTCTCACTCTCTCTCCCAAATAAATAATATAAAAATAAAATAAAATAAAATAATGCAAGCTATAGGAGAGAGTTCTGGGCTAAAAGCGAACATTTTTCTACTTCTAACTGTCATCATTTCCCTCCTGAACAATTTTTGGTCCTTAAATATTTAAGGTTGCTGAAGGGCAAAGGGCTCATATTCCATGACTTGTTCAACCCAGTAGGGACTGTAGAGATGTCCCTACATATGGACTGAAATTGGTCACTATCTGTCTCTGCAAGTGACTATTAGAGAAGGCCATTGCTATAGAGTCCAAAGTGGACATCAGGATGAATTTGTTTCAAGTAGTAAGGACCATCTTTCTACTGGGTGAAGAAGTTAGGAACTACTTGAATGTATCTCAACAATAGAAGAGAACAAAGTGATACAACATATTAGGATTAATATTATAACAAAAATAAGAAGTGTGATAAGCAGGGGCACCTAAGTGGCTCAGTTGATTAAGTAGTGACTCTTGATTTCGGGTCAGGTGATGATCTCAGTGTCCTGGGATCTAGCCCTGTGTCAGGCTCTCTGCTCAGTAGGGAGACTGCTTGAGGATTCACTCTCTCCCTCTCATGCTCAATATCTCTGTCTCTCTAAAATAAGTGAATGAATCTTTTTTTAAAAGTGTGATTGGGGACTTTTTAGTAGGGACCATAGTCCACCTCCCAAACAAGAACTTAACCAATTATTAAATGAAAATGTAGGGTGTTTAAGAGCAGTGATTTGGTTATTTATATAAGTAAGTAATCCTGATAGAGCTTTGTTATAATCTGGAATGTAGATGCAACATTCTGCTTTAATAATGGCACATGTTCCTCCTTGTGCTGCTGTTAAGACATCTAATGCCATTCTACCTTGTAGAATTGGTTTATGCATTTGAGTTACATTAGTGTTTAATAATGTAATGCTGTTTTGAGAGTCATTTAACACTTTAAAAGTGTATTTACCAAGGGTCTCCATGAAGCATATGGCATCTTCTAAACCTACTGATGAAAAAAAAAAAAAAAAATAGGTGTCAGATGGTCATACCAATGAAACATGGATCTTGTCCCACATTGTTTAGATATGGAAATTAGCTGGACTTGTGATAGTCTTAGTGCTACAACATTGCATCCAAGCATAACCAGTAGTACATATTCCAGTCCAGCCTTATGGAAGCCAGGGACACAAATTTGCCCCACATAATCATTGTGTCCCAGTGGACGCTAGCTATCTGATGTGTGATGGGCTAGCCCAGTCATAGCAAGCCAATAAGTTTCCTGTTAATTAATTTTATGGTCACAGGTTTTTGGGGTGAGCCATCACATTTGGTGAGTAATATTGGGTCATGAATCAAGTATATGGTGTTTCTGTTTTCCACATAAAAGGATCTTTGGCTTAATTATCCTATTGTGGGAGTAAGCCACATATTTTCACTCCATATTTGACATCATCCTTCCGAGTGTATTGATAGGAAGGACTATGCAGTTGGTAAATTTGTTGACAGAGCCTGTCTATCGGTTAGCATATTCAGTTAAAATTTTGATAATTTGAGGATAAGAGAAAGGCTTCTCCTATGGCCTAGAGAGTCCCATGTAACATTTAACATAGGACAACAAGAAACATTTTTACTAATAGAAATTTCCATATATGTGCTAGTATTGGGGTGACTTTGTATTGGGCTTAGTTAAAGGTGGCTACTGAGTGCTTGGCTAAAGCCTCTACTTGTAATTTATATCAATAGAGATGCCTCCCAAGACAAATATGTCTAAGAGATAAAACCATTATAAAACCTGATGTCTAGCCTTGACAATATTCTAATTATGAGGAATCACTGGAAAGTAGGAAATGACTTGTCCCAGGAGATAAGGACATCCCCAAGTGCATTCTCCAGTCCTATTATAAGGAAAGGGGTTCTATCCATTATCTCCACAAGTCTATAGTTAACCTCATGGAATGGGGTACACTCTGACTTTTAAGGAGCAATTTTGTTACCCAGCCACATAGAATTGATTAAGGTGACAGCTGAGTTACACAAATTGTTTTGGAGTCCATCCCATTGTCCAGATGTTTAAATAATCATATGCCCTAAAGGTCTCTTTTATCATCCCCACAGAGTAACAAGCAAGAAGATTGTCTATATCTGAACTGTTATGGCAATCCCTCTGAAGTTAACCTCAAGTTGTCTAGCTTAGGCAAATAACAAACATTTAAAGCCAATCTAAACTCGAATCTAACATCTAAACAGATACTTTATTGAAACACATTTTTCTCTCTAAACTTACACTCATTTCCAGAGATAGCCAAATCAGGACTCTTTGTTTGAAAAACAAGTCCAATTTTAACAAAATTAGCCGAATTGTTTACATAAGCTCAGCAAGAACACTGATGGATTATACGGATCCTTTAAAATCTGCTTTGCTGGAACTTTTGATACGGAATCTCTAGACTGAACTTTTAATAGCCTTTTGAGGCCAGAGTCAAGCCAAACATTTGTCATCAGACTTGCCTGCAATACCTGTAGAAGCTGTATTCCTCCTCTAGAGGTCACCAATATACCCTGCACCTTCCAGGAAGTGACTTCTTTACTCACCTGGTCAGGCTGCTGGGAAATCCGTAACAAGATATCAGGCCAAAGTCTCAAGGGGCTTTATTGGCTTCAAAAACTCAACCTTAATTCCTTAAAGCTGTCTAATCCTATCCAGGTCTATGCAGTTCTATTTTAAACATGACATTCCAGTCAAAGCCTTAGTAATATCACCCGTGTTTCCAATGGTGTCCTGTTGCCGGGAGAACAGATTCTCATGGAACTTACACAAATTATTATAATTGCCATGGAAGAAAGAATACTCACTGAGTTTCGAATTCTGGAGGGTTCAGGTAGGGAGAAAAGATAAATGCTTCAATTTTTTCAGAAAGGAATATTTTGTCATTTTCTTTAATTCATTCAGTCCTATGTTTTTAATATTTATTTAGTTTAAACACAGCTTTCCCATTAGTTCTGGAAATTCTTACCCAGGTCAGTTTAAGATTTTAAATATATCAAACACATGTATTTGTCAAAAATCCTGTCAGCTCAGGTCATGATCCTGGGATCCTGGGATCAAGTCCCACATCCAGCTCCTTGCTCAGTGGGAAGCCTGCTTCTCCCTCTGCCTGCCACTCCCCCTTCTTGTGTGCTCTCTCCCTGACAAATAAATAAAATCTTAAAAAATATATATTTTCTATGAATCTTCTTGAAGGCAAAATACATTTGGCAAAAGCATCAGAACAGTAACAATACATGACAAAAAAATCAGAAATGGACATGGTTAAAGATCTGTTCTCTAAAATAGCTGTAGCATTTACCCATACAATACAACCTAAGGTTTATCACTACTGTTTTGACAATGCTGTCCATGTAATTTTACATGCCAATAAAAAAGCCAAATTAGTAAAAAAGTCTTCATCTACAATGTAAATCTTGTAAATTTGTTGAAAATCTCAGAAAGTTTAAAGCACATGCCTAAAACATATTACAGAACATAAAAATCTCATATTTATATTTAACCAAAGTGACAATAAGAGATTCTAGAGGAAATCATATATTTGGTAGCAATAGATAGAGCCTTCAACATTGAGAATGTTGTTTTATTATTTATTTATTTATTTATTTATTTATTTATTTATTTATTTACTTACTTACTTACTTACTTACTTAAAAGTAGGCTCCATACCCAATGTGAGGCTTGAACTCAAAACCCTAAGATCAAGAGTTGCATGCTCTACAACTGATCCAGACTGGTGCTCTGAGAAGTTTTAACTTCCTTAAGTAATAAAAGACCTGGTAAAAACAAAACATAGATGGACTGGTTTTTTAGGTAGTTAAAGAAAAAAAAAAAACTGGTTTTCTGGGCAGAAAAATGAGAAGAAAAAGCTTTCTGTAAATTTTATTATCAGGAGCAGACTAGCAATCCAAATAAACTTTATCTTTTTAACAAATAGAAAAGCAGATTTTCAAACTTATACCAATGTACTTTAAAATCCATTCATTTTCAACCGTACTCCTGATCCCTTATAACAAAATTTCTAAAGATTTCCCTTCACAAACCTTCTACAGCTTTCCTTTTCATTCAGAATTCATCCTAAGCCTTTTCTTAGCAAACAGTTTCATTTTAGGACAGAATAACCTCTCCCCCATCTTGATAATATGTATCCCCATTCTTTATATATTTTTATTATAAATAAACATATTTTCTTGAGTACAGAATTGGCTTCTGTTATTGCCATCAATTTTAATTACATTTAGCAGAATTTAAATTCTTAGAAACTTTAGTCTCTAGTGAAAATTAAGTAGTAACCAATTGTGAACTGTCACACAAGAATCCTTTAGATCTGAAATTCATGAATATATTTTAATTCTAAAAACTTAAGATTTTCTCTAGTACTGTTTTTCAAAAAAGCATAACACATGGTTACCAGCAGATCCAAGTATCTTCAAAGTCTCTGCAATTAGCAGCCAAAAAGCACAAAACTATCTTCAGTAATCAATACTTTACTTGTTTATCTTATTTGGAAAAGACTTTATTACCCAATGAACTCAATCAAATTTATCATTTAACTTAGCAAATCTTCAAAGAGGCAGGATACCAAAGATTTTGAAAGCTATTAAAAGTCTTATATATAAATATGTTCATGTATTTAACCTACCTGTTTTTTGACTATTATCCATTAAAATATTTGAGACAGACAAAATTAACCATCATTTTAATTCATCTTCTTGATGACAAATTGCAACAGAGATCCCATGAGCTTATTTGAGTTTTAGCAAAACTTGGTAGAATAAAAGTTTTATATTTAATGCTGATAACTCCAAAGACATGTCTACCTTAATTAAACTAACAATCTTAAATCAGTTTAAATATAAATATGTTGCACCTGGTTTCACTTAAAGGTCAATCAATGTGTTCCCCACTGTCAAGGAAAAGAAAGGGGCAGTTAAAGTCTAAAGGAACCCTTGGGACCCTGAATCTTTTTTTTTTTTAATTTTTTTATTCTTATGTTAATCCCCTTACATTACAACATTAGTTTTAGATGAAGTGTTCCATGATTCAGTGTTTGTGCACAACACCCAGTGCTCCATGCAGAATGTGCCCTCCTAAATACCCACCACCAGGCTAACCCATCCTCCCACCCCCCTCCCCTCTAGAACCCTGTTTGTTTTTCAGAGTCCATCGTCTCTCATGGTTCGTCTACCCCTCCGATTTCCCCCGCTTCATTCTTCCCCTCCCGCTACCTTCTTCTTCTTCTTCTTTTTTTTTTTTTCTTAACATATATTGCATTATTTGTTTCAGAGGTACAGATCTGAGATTCAACAGTCTTGCACAATTCACAGCGCTTACCAGAGCACATACACTCCCCAGTGTCTATCACCCAGTCCCCCCATCCCTCCCACCCCACCCCCCACTCCAACAACACTCAGTTTGTTTCCTGCGATTAAGAATTCCTCATATCAGTGAGATCATATGATACATGTCTTTCTCTGTTTGACTTACTTCACTCAACATAATACCCTCCAGTTCCATCCACGTCGTTGCAAATGGCAAGATCGCATTCCTTTTGATGGCTGCATAATATTCCATTGTATATATATACCACATCTTCTTTATCCATTCATCTGTCGATGGACATCTTGGCTCTTTCCACAGTTTGGCTATTGTGGACATTGCTGCTATAAACATCGGGGTGCACGTACCCCTTCGGATCCCTACTTTTGTATCTTTGGGGTAAATACCCAGTAGTGCAATTGCTGGATCATATGGTAGCTCTATTTTCAACTTTTTGAGGAACCTCCATACAGTTTTCCAGAGTGGCTGCACCAGCTTGCATTCCCACCAACAGTGTAGGAGGGTTCCCCTTTCTCCGCATCCCCGCCAACATCTGTCGTTTCCTGACTTGTTAATTTTAGCCATTCTGACTGGTGTGAGGTGATATCTCATTGAGGTTTTGATTTGGATTTCCCTGATGCCGAGCGATATTGAGCACTTTTTCATGTGTCTGTTGGCCATTTGGATGTCTTCTTTGGAAAAATGTCTGTTCATGTCTTCTGCCCATTTCTTAATTGGATTCTTTGTTCTTTGGGTGTTGAGTTTGATGAGTTCTTTATAGATTTTGGATACTAGCCCTTTATCTGATATGTCATTTGCAAATATCTTCTCCCATTCTGTCGGTTGTCTTTTGGTTTTGTTAACTGTTTCCTTTGCTTTGCAAAAGCTTTTTATCTTGATGAAGTCCCAATAGTTCATTTTTGCCCTTGCTTCCCTTGCCTTTGGCGATGCTTCTAGGAAGAAGTTGCTTCGGCTGAGGTCAAAGAGGTTGTTGCATGTGTTCTCCTTTAGGATTTTGATGGACTCCTGTCTCACATTGAGGTCTTTCAACCATTTGGAGTCTATTTTTGTGTGTGGTGTAAGGAAGTGGTCCAGTTTCATTCTTCTGCATCTGTCTATCCAATTTTCCCAACACCATTTGTTGAAGAGACTGTCTTTGTTCCATTGGACATTCTTTCCTGCTTTGTCGAAGATTAGTTGACCATAGAGTTGAGGGTCCATTTCTGGGCTCTCTATTCTGTTCCATTGATCGATGTGTCTGTTTTTGTGCCAGTACCATGCTGTCTTGATGATGACAGCTTTGTAATAGAGCTTGAAGTCCGGAATTGTGATGCCACCGGCTTTGCTTTTCTTTTTCAATATTCCTCTGGCTATGCGGGGTCTTTTCTGGTTCCATACAAATTTTAGGATTATTTGTTCCATTTCTTTGAAAAAAGTGGATGGTATTTTGATGGGGATTGCATTGAATGTGTAGATTGCTCTAGGTAGCATTGACATCTTCACAATATTTGTTCTTCCAATCCATGAGCATGGAACGTTTTTCCATTTCTTTGTGTCTTCCTCAATTTCTTTCATGAGTATTTTATAGTTTTCTGAGGACAGATCCTTTGTCTCTTTGGTTAGATTTATTCCTAGGTATCTTATGGTTTTGGGTGCAATTGTAAATGGGATCGACTCCTTAATTTCTCTTTCTTCTGTCTTGTTGTTGGTGTATAGGAATGCCACTGACTTCTGTGCATTGATTTTATATCCTGCCACTTTATTGAATTCCTGTATGAGTTCTAGCAGTTTTGGGGTGGAGTCTTTTGGGTTTTCCACATAAAGTATCATATCATCTGCAAAGAGTGAGAGTTTGACTTCTTCTTTGCCAATTTGGATGCCTTTGATTTCTTTTTGTTGTCTGATTGCTGTGGCTAGGACTTCCAATACTATGTTGAATAGCAGTGGTGATAGTGGACATCCCTGCCGCGTTCCTGACCTTAGGGGGGACCCTGAATCTTGATTAAGTATGTCCTCCAGGTTGAACCTCATAAAGAGGTGGCCCAACAGCTTGGGGTGCTCTTTGCTCCTTAATACCAAGCATAGGAAGAGCACCAGCCAATAACACTGGAGGCATGAGGATGGTAGAGGAGCCAGTTATGCAAGCTGCACCCATAGTAGGGCAGAAACAGGAGGGGGAGGTAGAGGCAAAAGAGGTGAGGTGCCACCAGCAAGACTGGAGGAAGATAACAGTCCAGAGTGCAAAGAAATTGGACTCCAAGTAGCAAAGCTGGTCAGCTCGTTCAGAGGAAGAGACACATATTTTCTATCCACCAACAAAATGTTAAAATAGGCAACACATGTTGGGCTGGAGAAGACAGGGAACCTCCCCAAAACAAAAGGAGTTTCAGGAGCTGCTTGGGAGTATTCCTTAGAGTCCCTGTCTTGAGGTAGATAGACCAGATAATTGGCTCCAATTATCATAGCCATAAACCTAGAAGTGAATGAGGGAGGAAAGCCCATATACAATGATAGGCAACATTCATCCAGTTCTCTCAAAACATATTCCATATCTGACACACAAAAGAAGAAGCAAAGAGGAGATGAGTGATTCAGGAAAATAGAGGGAGACATGTACAGGATCTTGGCAGCAACCAGTTTACAAGAGAGACAAGGTGGAGGCACATAGAAAACATGACAGATCATAGGTGACTTGGTGGATTAACAGAAGTAGAAGGGTTGATGCAGCTGATCTGATGGTGGATCAAAGGGTAGAGGGTAAGGAGAGTGGTGTCCTTAGGCCACCTAAAGGAGGATGGACAGATCAGCATTTTGGTACTGGACCATAAGGGTCTAACCATATGGGATTTTGGTCCATTTTTCCTGACACCCACAAAAGTGTTCTAACTTATAAACAGTATTAACATTTAAGGACCCATTTATGGCCATTTTTCATCATCCTCCAGAGAACATTGAAGCCAGGCATTATTATAGAAGAAGATGAGGTGCTTCTTTAAATCCTGTTGTCCAAATTGACTCCAATGTGTTAGCAGGCAACCCAAAAGGGAATCCTTTGGGACTGAGAAAGGTGATCCCATAGTCAATCCCTACAAAATGAGGAAAGTACACTAACAACCTAGAAGTCCATTACCAAGATCCCCCTCAGTTTCCAAATAGCATCACCTCAAGAATATTGCTGAAGTTTCCTGGGATTTAGAGAGGTGGAAGACACCTCTCTTGACCACTCTGACACCTTTTTTCTACCTGAGAAGGGTGTTGACCTCCTTTCACTTCCCTATTGCATCCTAGGCTACAACAGGTGCTGGTGAATGGAATTAATACCACAAAGATTGGGACTTCTTTCCATTTTGAGGGAGTCAATATATTTGGTAACCAATAACAATACCATTTGTGAGCCTCTAGATCTAACATGAATGAATGGGGTAGAGGTCCTGGCCTTTGTGAAGAAGGGGCAGCTATTTTATATCATAGTACGAATCATATACCTAAGCTGGAAGTACTTTCAATCTGAGGGCAATCTCTGCTTGCACCACCCTCATAACATCAATATAGTCACCAACCTAGAACCTTTCTTAGCCTCCTTGTCTCAGAGTTGTTTATGGAAGTTTTAGCGGACTGGCATTATTGTTTTAGTTATTGGTCACTGATGATTGAAAATCTTCAGCCATACTCTGTCCCCAGAGACTATGGGGTGGGGGACATAGTTCTAATCCTGTAACCCTCTAAACACATGGGTCATTACTCTGCAGATTAGCCCTCATCCTGAAGTTATCTTGGGGCCGCATCTTGAGTCACCTCAATAACATGAACTCAATAACATGAACTTGGGAGTGACAAAGCAGGCTCATTATAAAAAACAAACAAAAACTGCTAGTATAACTGAACAAATTTCAAAGGTTTTAGGAACTTTGTGTGGGAAACAGGTGATCTTATGTATAGTACTGCAGGCATTTTTTCAAACTATTACAAAAATTAAGCATATCCTTGTCGATAAATAATGACCCAGCTAGCCATTGTTGAATATCTGTGTGGTATATTTCCAGGCTACTTTAAAAAATCATCTCCTGAGTTGGTGATAGGGAAAGAGTACCATCATGTAAGAATAGAATAAGGCAGAGACCTAATCATCAAAACTGTTACATTCAATTGATGGGATAGTTTGATTAGTTTAGGAAAATTTCCATGTCTTAATTTTCTAAATTCTTGATTTAGCAAACAATTATTTCATTGGTCTTAATATGTGGTTTTACAATTTTTGTTGAGCATATAGGCTTATTTTTAAATTGTTAAATATTTTAGGTTTAGGGAAATAATGAAGATATCCACTGAAGACTTTTAAGAACATGAAAACTTTTTTTTAAGTAGGAAATAGTACTTTATTTTATTTTATTTTTATTTTTTTATTAACATATAATGTATTATTTGTTTCAGGGGTACAGGTCTGTGATTCATCAGTCTTACACAATACACAGTGCTCACCATAGTACATACCCTCCCCAGTGTCCATCACCCAGCCACTCCATCCCTCCCACCTCCCTCCTCTCCAGCAACCCTCAGTTTGTTTCCTGAGATTGAGTCTCTTATGGTTTATCTCCTTCTCTGCTTTCATCTTGTTTCATTTTCCCTCCCTTCCCCTATGACATGAACATGAAAACTTTTGATTAAAATATGATTGTACAAGATAATATGTTTATAGATGCTTGCATTAATACAGAATATCACGCCCCCCAGTTCTTTTTCTGAACTAATCACATTGAATAATCACACTGAGTCCCAGTGAATATATCTTCTTTTGATAACTATTAATTATTTTTAGTTTTTTAAAAGTATTAAATTAACTTATTGATTAAAGTCTTAAGCTCTGTTTGAATAATTTTTCTACCTATAAAACAGGCCCATTACATTCAAGCAATAGGATAGTTTGATTAGTTAAGGAAAATGTTTTTATTTAATATCTTAATCTTTGAATTGTGTTATTTAACAGAAATTATGTCCCGAGTTTTCTTTTTTTATTTAAATTTAATTAGCCAACATATAGTATATCATTAGTTTTTGATATGTCAGTGATTCATTAGTAGTGTATAATACCCAGTGCTCATCATAATACCTGGACTCCTTAATGCCCATCACCCAATAAACCCATCTGCCCACCCACCTCCTTGTCTGAACCCTCAGTTTGTTTCCCAGAGTCAAGAGTCTCTCAAGGTTTGTCTCCCGCTCTGATTTCTTCCAATTCAGTTTTCCCTCCCTTCCCTATCGTCCTCTGCACTAGTCTTTATACTTCACATATGAGTGAATCCATATGATAATTGTCTTTCTCTTATTAACTTATTTCACTTAACATAATACCCTCCAGTTCTAGCCATATTGATGTAAGTGGTAGGTATTCATTCTTTCTAATTGCTGAGTAATACTCCATTGTATATATGAACCAAATTTTTTTTTATCTATTCCTATGTTGAAGGGCATCTTGGCTCCTTCCCCAGTTTGGCTTTGGGGACATTGCTGCAATGAACATTGGGGTGAATGTGCCGCTTCTTTTCACTACATCTGTATCTTGGGGGTAAATACCTAGTAGTGCAATTGCTGTGTTGGAGGGTAGCTCTATTTTTAACTTTTTGAGGAACCTCCATATTGTTGTCCAGAGTGGCTATACCAGCTTGCCTTTCCACCAGCAGTGTAAGAGGGTTTCCCTTTCTCCACATCCTCACCAACATTTTTTGCTCCCTGTATTGTTAATTTTAGCCATTCTAACTGGTGTAAGATGATATCTCATTGTGGTTTTGATTCGTATTTCCCTAAAGACAAGTGATGTGGAGCATTTTTTCAAGTGTCTGTTAGCAATTTGTATGTCTTCTTTGGAGAAGTGTCTCTTTTTGTCTTCTGCCCATTTCTTGACTGGCTTATTTGTTTTTTGAGTGTTGAATTTGATGAGTTCTTTATAGATCTTGGATACCAGCCCTTTATCTGATATGTCATTTGCAAATATCTGCTCCCATTCTGTAGGTTGCCTTTTAGTTTTGTTGACTCTATACTTTGCCGTGCAGAAGTTTTTTTGTCTTGATGAAGTCCCAATAATTTATTTTTGCTTTTGCTTCCCTTGCCTTTAGAGACATGTCTTGCAAGAATTTGCTGTGGCCAATGTTGAAGAGTTTACTGCCTATGCTCTCCTCTAGGATTTTGATGGATTCCTGTCTCACATTATGTGTTTCATCCATTTTGAGTTTATATTTGTGTATGGTGCAAGAGAATGTTCCAGTTTCATTCTTCTGTAAGTGGCTGTCCAATTTTCCCAGCACCATTTATTGAAGATATTTTCTTTTTTCCATTGGATAATCTTTCCTGCTTTGTAGAAGATTAGTTGACCATAGAGTTGAGGGTCCATTTCTGGGCTCTCTACTCTGTTCCATTGATCTGTGTGCTTGTTTTTGTGTCAATAGCATACTGTCTCGATGAGCACAGCTTTGTAATAGAGTTTGAAGTCCCGCATTGTGATGACCAAAGCTTTGGTTTTCTTTTGCAATATTCTCCTGGTGATTTGGGGTCTTTTCTGTTCCATATAAATTTTAGGATTGTTTGATCTAGCTCTTTGAAAAATGTCAATGTTATTTTGATAGGGATTGCATTGAATGTGTAGATGGCTCTGAGCAGCTTAGATACTTTAACAATGTTTATTCTTCCAATCCTTGAGCATGGAATGTTTTTCCATCTCTTTATGTCTTCCTCAATTTCACTCATAAGTGTTCTGGAGTTTCTAGAGGAGAGATCCTTTACCTCTTTGGTTAGGTTTATTCCTAGGTCTCTTATGGTTTTTGGTGCAATTGTAAATGGGATCAATTCCTTAATTTATCTTTCTTTAGTCACATTATTAGTGTATAGCAACACAACTGATTTCTCTGCATTGATTTTTTTATCCTGCCATGTTGCTGAATTGCTGTATGAGTTCTAGCAATTTGGGGGTGGAGTCTTTTATTTTTTTCACATTAAGTATCATGTCATCAGTGAAGAGAAAGAGTTTGACTTCTTTGCCAATTTGAACGCCTTTATTTTCTTTTTGTTGTCTGACTGCTGAGGCTAGAACTTCTAGTATTATGTTAAACAACAGTGGTGAGAGTGGGCATCCCTGTCATGTCATGAGTTGTATTCATGACTTTGCAATTAACCCTAAGCATATAGGTTTATTTTAAAAATATTAAGTGGTTTAGGGATTAGGACAGTAGCATAAACCTGTTGAAGACAATTTGGAATACAAATCCCTCTTCAATTTACATATGTGCTGTTCCTTTTCTATGTCCTTTAGATATAAGTTTAGGTTGTGAATTTGAGGAGATGGAGGAATTTAACACAAGAGGAAGGAGGTAGTACTCGTAGCCACAGATTTAGTCAATACAGATATAAGATATCTGAACTAGAACTCCAAACCAAGATTATAAAACTACTAGCTGGATTTGAAAAAAGCATAGAAGACGCAAGAGAATCCCTGACTGTAGACATAAAATTCTAAAATCTAGTCAGGCCGAAAATAAAAATGCTATTACTGAGATGCAGTCTCATGTGCAGGCCATAAAAATGAGGATGAATGAAACAGAAGAGGAAATCAGTGATACAGAAGACAAAGTTATGGAAAATAAGGAAGCTGAACATGCGTACTTATCACGACTGAAATAGGAAAGACAACTATTAGATCATGGAGGTAGACATAGGGAACTCAGCAACTCCATAAGTGAAATAATATCTGTATTGAAGGAGTCCCAGAAGAGGAGTAGGCAAAGGGGGCAGAAGGTTTACTCGAACAAATTAAAGTTCAGAACTTCCTTAAAGCAAGAAAAGAAACAGGCATTCAAGCCTAGAGGCACAGAGAACTCCCCTCAAAATCAACAAAAAGAAGTCAACACCACGACATACTATAGTGAAACTTGCAAATTTCAAAGATAAAGAGAAAATCCTAAAAGCAGCTTGGGACAAGATGTTCTGAAACTACAAAGGTTGACAGATAAGGCTGGTAGCAGACCTGTCCACAGAGACCTGGCAGGCCAGAAAGGACTGGCATATTCAATGTGCTATGTTGGAAAAATATGCAGCCAACAATACTATATCCAGCGAGGCTGTTTTTCAGATAAACAAAATTAAAGGAATTCATGTACACCAACCCAGCCCTGCAAGAAATATTAAAGGGGACACATAGACCAGAAAGAGATCCTGAAACTAACAAAGACCAGAAAGGAACAGAGAAAATCCACAGGTACATCAACATTACAAGTAACACGATGGCACTAAATTCATATTTTTCAATAATTACTATAAATATAAATGAATAAAATGGTCCAATCAAAAGACAGAAGGTGTCAGATTGCATTAAAAAAATGTTATCCAAAAAAAAAAAAAGACATCAATATACTGCCTATAAGAGATTCATTTTAGATACAAAGACACCTCTAGATTTAAAAATGAGGGGGTGAGAACCAATTATCATGCTAATGGACATCAAAAGAAAGCTGAAATCTTATGCCAGAAGAAACAGATTTTAAAACAAAGATTAAAAGATATGTAGAAGGACAAAATATCATCATAAAAGGGTCATCCAACCAGACGATCTAACAAATGTAAATATTGATGCCCATAACTTAGGATCAGTCAAATGTATAAAGTAATTAATAATCACCTTAAAGAATCTCACTGATAATAATACAATAATAGTGGTGGACATTAACACTCTACTCATAGCAAAGGATGAATTATCTAAGCAGAAGATAACCAAGGATACAAGGGCTTTGAATGACACACTGGACCAGCTGCACTTAATAGATATATTCAGAGCATTTCATCCTAAAGCAGCAGAAATTACATTCTTCTTGTGTACACATGGAACATTCTCCAGAATGGATTACATACTTGGTCATAAGTCAGGCTTCAACTTCTTGAAAAAGTTTGAGATCGTGCCATGCATATTTTCAGACAACAAGGTGATGAAACTTGAAATCAAACACAAGAAAAAATAGAAGGACCACAAACACATGGAGGTTAAAAACATCCTACTGCAGAATTAATGGGTCAAACGCACATAAAGAATTTTAAAAAATAAATGGGAGAAAATGGAAATATGGAAGAAAATGGAAATGAAAATATGACAGTCGAGAATAATTGGGATGCAGCAATGACAGTGCTTTGAGGGAAGTATATAGCAATACAGGCCACCCTCAAGAAACAAGGAAAGTATCAAATGCACAACCTAAGCTTACACCTAGAGAACATGGAGAAAAAAAAATAATAAAGTCTAAATCCAGCAGGAAATGAGAAATAATAAAGATTAGAGTAGAAATCAATGATAAAGAAATTAAAACAAAACAAAACAAAACAAAACAGTAGAACAGATCAATGAAATTAGGAGCTGGTTCTTTGAAAGAATTAATAAGATTGCTAAAGCTCAAGTAAGACTTATCAAAAGGAAAGGGAAAGGACCCAAATAAGTAAACACCTGAATGAAAGAGGAGAGCTCACAACGAACACCCAATAAATGCAAACAGATATAAGAAAATATGACCAATTCTATCTCAACAAACTGGGCAATCTGGAAGACATGGATACATTCCTAGAAACATAAACTACCCAAACTGAATCAGGAAGTTATAGAAAACCTGAACAGACCCCAAACCAGTAAAAAGTATTCAATTAATAATCAAAAATCTCCCAACACACGAGTGTCCAGGGCCAGATGGCTTCCTAGGGGAATTCTACCAAACAGTTAAAGAAGAATTAATACCTATATTTCTGAAACTATTACAAAAAATAGAAATGGAAGGAAAATACCAGACTCATTCTATGAGGCCAGCATTACCTTGATCCCAAAACCAGACAAGGACCACCATTAAAAGGACAATTACAGACCAGTATCCCTGTTTAACAAGGATGCATATATTCTCACCAAGATACTGACAATAGGATCCAACACAGTTAAAGGATTATTTACCACGACCAAGTGGGATTTATTCCTGGCCTGCAAGGGTGGTTCAACCTCTGCAAATCAATATGAAACACCACATAAAAAAGAAAGGACAAGAACCACAGGACCCTCTCAATAGATGCAGAAAAAGCATTCCACAAAATACAGCATCGTTTCATGAAAAAAAAAAAAAAACTCCACCATGTAGAGAGAGGGGGAGCATAACATCATAAAGGCCATATAGGAAAGACCCAAAGTAAATGTCACCCTCAAAAGGGAAAAACAGAGATTTTCCCCTATGTGCAAGAACACGGCAGGCATGTCCACTCTCACCACTGCTGTTCAACGTAGTACAGGAAGTCCTAGCCTCAGCAATCAGACAACAAAAAGAAATATAAGGCATCCAAATCAGCAAAGAAGAAGTCCAACTCTCATTCTTTGTAATCCAACTCTCTGTTTCCCCGGTTACCGTCAAAATCATATGTTCACCCTGCCTGTGTCCAAGCGTTTTTAGCTCAGGCATGGGACTGAGTTCCAAAAGTCCAAATCTTCAGCATGGATTCGTGTGGTACCCCTCATGGAGGATCTCCCATGCTGCTGCCTTTTGCCACCCTATGTCAGGAAAGCAATCGCACAACCATGAATCGGTTAGCAGTTTATGGCAATACAAAGCAGAAAGCTGGCAGCTAGACTCACTGTTCTCAGGCAGGGTTCCCGTTCCTAAAGCTGGGTCGTAAGGTAGCTCTATTTTTAACTTTTAGAAGTCTGGGAACTCTGTCACACTCAGGCACCTGCCATTTCCATGAGACTCCAGGGATCCTGAGACCACTCTGTCACACCCAGGATTCCACCTGGCTTCCCCAACTAAACACCTTTAAGGCAGGAACACCCCCAAAAGAGCAAACTTCTAAATGTTACCATTTTGTGCTCCGCTGCTTAAAAAACTTTGCTGTATCCTCCTCAAGCCCCCCTCCCCTCCCCTGTATCCTCAGCTATGTCACACCAGATTCACGTCTCCACACCTCCTACCTTCCAAATGGTGGTCACTTTTCTACTTGTAGACCTGCAGCACTTGTTTTCTCAGATACTTGATTGATGTCCTCGGTGTTCAGAACGATCTGATAACACTGTAGCTGTATTTGAGGGAGGAGATAAATCTTAACTCCTCCTGCTTGATCTTTCTCGTTGGATTCTGGACATGAAGACTGTGAACTTCCTGACAGGCTGCATTTTGTCACCCCCCTTCTATGAGAGCTGAATGTTGTTTTGTCAAGCAGGTAATGACTTCTGACAAAGCTTTATCCTTTCTAGTTTTAGGTTTATTGTGCGAAGATATACCAAACATAATATCTACCATTTTCTACACTTTTACTTAAGCTTTGATGGAAGAAGGGAGAGTAGCATCTACTCGACTGCCATGTTATCGACTTACCCCTGAAGTGTGACGTTTCCTGAGGTCTTAATGGCCCATGTCTTCCATTAATATCGGTGTCTGCGTTTTAGTGAATGGTGACAATGAGTGACACATTTAGCTTTCTACTGGTGAAGTCCTTTCTCCCTCACCATGAACTTCACTATGAATACATCCTAAATATGATTTTTTCATCTTGAAGGAAAGTTAATCTGCTTTCTTTTAAAATATGGCTTCCAGACAATGATGTCATCAGGGACACTGAGAAATCCATAGATCGCTGGCAATCTGAGCTTCCTGGTGACTGCCCACCCGAATGGGGAAAGCCTGAGAATGTCCTGGTGATTGGCCAGGACATAGTTGTGACATCACAAGAAGGCATTGTGATGCCCCAGGGCTGTTATAAAAGCCTCACAAAGACTGAAGCTGCACTACAGAGAGAAATGGCCCTTAGCCACAGCTCTTCCTGCTATTCCTCAAATTCTCTGCCCACTTCTCTGTCCCTGCCCATGGCAAGCCACCTGCCCACACCTCCTGCCATGCACCTGGCAACTCCTAGACCAGTTTCACACTGTGAGTATGGCCTGGCTACTCAGGGGCACATTCCCATTTCTCATATGGGAGCGGGACACTGGAAATCAGAGCACCAAGGATTCTCCGCCACCTGGGCCCCACCCCTCTGGGTTCAGAACACGGCTCAGCACAGGAAAGCTGAGTCCACATCCTGACGGTGCACTGAGCACCCTACTACTTTGGAGCCCTCCAACCCAGCTCAGCACAGGGACCATGAATGATTGAATATCCATCTGACCCGATGTGCAAAATGTGTACAATGACTCCAGTCTCCTGGCACAGACGGAGTTTTATGAAACAAGTAAGTACTGGGAGATGGACTCGCCTTATCATTGGACACAGTGCCAGTCCTTGAAACACATGCCCTCAGACCAAAAGCTGTCTGACCTAGCTCAGCAGCTGAAATACTACTACTACTACTAATTGTTTTAGGATGAAGTGCTCTCAACATTTCTGTTAAGGCTATCTGGTCCAGTATGACATGCAAAGCCCTGTTTCCTTGGTGGTCTGCTTAGATGATCTGGGCATTGCTGTGGTTGGGGTGTTAAAGTCCCTTCGAATTATTGCATTATTTTCAAAGTTTTTCTTTAATTTTGTTATTAATTGGTTTATATATTTGGGTGTTCCCAAGTTAGGGGCATCAATATTTAAAATTGTTAAATATTTTGTGACCTAGACCCTTTTATTATGATATACTGTCCTACTTTATCATTATTATACTCTGGTTTACTATCTAGTATGTCTGATATAAGGATGGCTACTCCACCTTCTCATGTCCACTAGCATGACAAGTGGTTCTCCACCCATCACATTCTGTCTGGTGGCGTTTGCATCTAAAATAAGCCTCCTGTAGACAGCATATTGATGGGTCTTGTTTTTTTTTTTGTTTGTTTGTTTGTTTTGTTATTTTTTTTATCCAATCTGATAGCCTGCGTCTTTTGATTAGGGCATTTAGCCCATTTACATTCAGGGTAACTATTGAAAGATATGAATTTAGTGCCATTGTATTGCCTGTAAGGTGACTGTTACTGTAATTGTCTGTGTTCCTTTCCGGTCTATGTTGCTTTTAGGCTCTCTCGGACCCCTTTCAATATTTTTGTAGGGCTCGTTTTGTGTTTGCTAATTCCTTTAGTTTTTGTTTGTCCTGGAAGCTTTTTACCTCTCTTCTATTTTCAATGGCAGCTTAGGTGGATATAGTATTCTTGGCTGCATATTTTTCTCATTTAGTGCTCTGAATATATCATGCCTGTCCTTTCTGGCCTGCCAGGTCTCTATGGATAGGTCTCTTGCCAATCTAATGTTTCAACCATTGTAGGTTACAGATCTCTTCTCCCGAGATGCTTTCAGGATTTTCTCTTTGTCTCTGAGACTCCTAAGTTTTTCTATTAGATGTCGGGGTGTTGACCTATTTTTATTGATTTTGAGAGGGGTTCTCTGTGCCTCCTGGATTTTGATGCCTTTTTCCTTCCCCAAATTAGGGAAGTTCTCTGCTCTAATTTGCCCCTCTCTCTCTTTCTTCTTCTTTTGGGATCCCAATTATTCTAATGTTGTTTCATCTTATGGTATCACTTATCTCTCGAATTCTGCCCTCGTGATGCAGTAGTTTATCTTTTTCTCAGCTTCTTTATTTTCCATCAATTTTTCTTCTATATCACTAATTCTCTCATCTGCCTCATTTATCGTAGTGCTTAGAGACTCCATTTTTGATCACCTCATTAAAAGCCTTTTTGATTTCGACTTGGTTAGATTTTAGTTCTTTTATTTCTCCAGAATGGATTTCTCTATCTTCCATGTTTTTTTCAAGCACAGCTAGTATCTTGAAAATCATCATTCTGAACTCTAGTTCTGATGTCATACTAATGTCCATATTGATTAGGTCCCTGGCAGTCAGCACTGTCTCTTGTTCTTTCTGTTGAGGTGATTTTTTCCATCTTTTCATTTTGTCCAGAGGAGAATAGATGAATGAGAGAAAAAAAATGCTAACGGGGTAACAATGTCCCCAGAAAATATAAAATGAACAGATCAGAAAAGACCTGAAACCAGGGGAAAAGAAAGGGAAGGGAAAAAAAAAAAGAAAAAGATAAAAAGAAACAAAAACAAAAGAAAACAAAAACAGAATATGATCAAATATGATCAGGATGGTGCATAGATCAGTGCCACACATTACATTTTGGGAGTGTTTGGCTCTGTTAGAAGAAAGTGCCTCCCAAAATTTTAATGAAAGAAAAACTTATATATGTATAAAAATAAGGATTAATACTATGAAGGGATGGGGTATGAGTGTAAAGATGAAAATTATAAAAGATTTTATAAGAGGAATTGATAAGAGAAGAAGTTGTTTGAAAAAAGTAAGAAGAGGATTTAAAAAGGGGGGGGGGAGAATGTGATCAGGCAGGAGACTAGAACAAAGCCATACACTAGAGATTTAGGGTATATTTTGGTCTGTTAGAAGAAACTGTATCTCAAAATTTTAAAGAGAGAACAACTTATATATATACCAAAAATAAGGGTAACTACTATGAAGGGATAGAATATGACTCTAAAAATGAAAAATAAAAAATATTTGTTTTAAAAAAGGAATTGAAAGGATGTTGTTTGAAAAAAGGACAAAGAAAAATTTTTTAAAAAGACAGGTAAAAAATTAAATTTGAAAGGCTAAAGAATCATAGTAAAAAAGTCATGAATTCTATCTGCAGTATTCCCCTAGTGCTGGAGTTCTGCCGTTGTCATTGATCGGTAATCTTGGTCTTGGTGGGCTGCTCTCGCTGATCTTCTGGGGGAGGGGCCTGTTGCCATGGTTCGCAAATGTCTTTGCCGGTGGTGGAAGTGCCCCACCCTTGCCAGTCTGGGATAAGTAATCTGCTCGAGTTTGCTCTCTTCTAGCATTTGTTTCCTGCAAGCTTCCCGTAGAGCCTGGGAGGACGAGAGTGAAAATGGTAGCCTCCCAATCTCTGCCCCATAGGAGCCGAGAACTCCCAGGCCCCACTCCTCAGTGAGCCCCGAGAGAAATGCGGTCAATCACTCCCTTCTCCCCGGTCCGGGTGCACACTGTGCTCACCCGGCCTGAGACTGAGCATTTCTCTGGCACCCGACCCCATGTGGAGTCTCCAAACTCCGCAGATCCCTGCGGTGCGCTACCGCGCCGCTCCTCCTGGGGGAGAAAGGGGAGTCTCCCCGGATCTGCCACTAGTGTGTCCCTGCTGGAGGAGCAGTGGCCCAACTGTGCCGCGGATCACGGTTCGTGACAACCCCGAGCTGAGAGCCCAATCCTCGGCTCCATCTCTGCAGCTGGCTTCCTCGCTCCGATACCTGGGAGCTCTGCTGCACTCAGGCACCCCCGGTCTTTCTGTGACCCCGAGGGTCCTGAGACCCTACTGTCCCAGCGAGGGTTCCATCCCCTGCTTAGCCACTGGAGCTATGTCCCTCAGTGGAGCAGACTTTTAAAAGTTCCGATTTTGTGCTCCAAGGCTCTATCACTTGCCAGAAGCGGCCAATGGAGGCCCCCTCCCACACCATCTATCCTCCCAAATATTGCCTCAGATTCACTTCTCCACACATCCTACCTTCCAGAAAGTGGTTGCTTTTCTGTTCAGAGAGTTGTTGCTATTCTTTTCTTCGATCTCCTGTCGAGTTTGTAGGTGTTCAGAATGGTTTGATCCCTATCCAGCTGAATTTCTGGGACCAGACAAAATCCAGGTCTCCTATTCCTCCACCATCTTTCTCCGCCCTTCCCTTCTGTGTCTGTTTTTATGACAGTACCATACTATTTTGATTACTAAACCTTTTGATATATTTTGAAGATTGGAATCGTGCTGCCTCCCATTTCCTTTTTTTTTTTTTTTTTTTCAGTATTGCTTTCGCTATTAGGGATGTTTTCTGGTTCCATACAAATTTTAGGATTGCTTGTTCTAGCTCTGTGAAAAGTGCTGTTGGTATTTTGATAGGGATTGCATTAAATGTGTGGATTGCTTTGGGTACTAGAGACATTTTCACATTCTGTTCTTCCAACCCATGAGCATGAAAATCTTTCCATTTCTTCCTGTCATCTTCAATTTATTTCATCCCTATTGTGTAGTTTTCAGAGTACAGGTCTTTCCCTTCTTTGGTTAGGTTTATTCTTAGGTATCTTATTATTTTGAGTGCAATGGCAAACAGCATTGTTTTCTTATTTTTTCTTTCTCCTGCATCATTTATAGTGTACACAAATGCAAGAGAGTTCTGCACCTTGATATTATACCCTGGGACTTTACTGAATCCATTGATCAGTTCTAGTAGATTTTTGCTGGGATCGTCAGGGTTTTCTGTATAGAGTATCATGTCATCTGCAAACGGTGAAAATTTTACTTCGTCCTCGTTTGGCTGCATTTTATTTCTTTTTGTTGTCTAATTGTGGGAGATCCATAGGGCAGTCAAATCCCCAGAAAACCAGACTTGCCAGGAGCCTTTTGACCAAACCCCCTCCGACCAAGCTTGGCACAAGGCAAATATGTCATCTGCACAGAAGGGTGACCAGGAGCCTTAGGACCATGGGCCCTCCATCTCAGCTTTGTAGAAGGCAAAGGAATCACCAAGACCCTGGGCCAAGTGCATGACCACCGATGCAACAAAGAACAGCACAATTGAATCCTCAGAAAATCAGGCCTCCTGGGGGTCTCGAGAATATGAACCTCCAACCGAGCTCTGCACTGCCCAAATGAGGACCCTTGACACCAGGCTGAGGTAGAATCGTCTGAACAGGAGCCCTCCAACACAGCCAAGCACTGGGCACAAGAATCCCCTGGACACCAGGCTGAACAGAAGCACCCTGAGATCATGAGGACACCATCCCTGCCAACCACAGGGTAATCAGGTCCCCAGAACACCAGGAGCACTTAGGCTAGGAGCTCTCCAACACAGTCTGGCATGGCTAAATGAATCACCTGGACCGCAGACTGCAAAGGAGCCCTCAGAAGAAAAGCTATCCAACCCAGAAGAGCATAAGGCAATCAGGTTCTCAAACACAGGATTTTGAGCCCTCTGACCAAAACCCCACCAACCAGACCTGTCAGTGGAAAAATGTATTATCTGGACAATAGGCCCAGCAGGAGCCTTAAGTCCAAAAGCCCTCCAACCCAACTCAGCACCAGGGAAAGGAGCCACCTGGAACCTGGCACAAAGAAGGGGAGTCTTCTACTGCTGTACAGAAAATGGCAACAAAGTCCCCAGAACACCAGCCCCAATAGATGCCCTGAGACCATGACACCACCAACCCAGTGGCACACTGGGCAAAGGAGTGCCCTGGACACTGGGTTGAGGGGGAGTCCTCTATCTGGGAGCTCTTCAGCCCAAGAAAGCAGAGGGCAATTGAGTCCTCAAAACACTGGGCCAAACAGGAAACTTCACACTCTCCAACTCAGCTTGGCAGTGGGCAAAGGACTCACTTGGAAAACAGGATGACTGGACTCCTTCCAAATGAGGGCCCTTTAACTGAGGAGACAGCTGGCAAATGAGTCCCTAGAACACCAGGCCCACTGGGAGATCTGGGACCCCAAGCCTTCTGTTTCAGCTTGGCACTGGGCTGAGTCTCTCAGACATCAGGCTGAGCATGAGAACTCTGACCCAAAACCCTCCAACCCCACAGAGCACAGGACAATTGGGTCCCCAGAACACAGGTTGGCTGGGAGCCCTCTGGTCATGACTCCTCCAACTCAGCTCTACACTGGGCCAAGAAGTCTCTAGAACACTAAACTGACTGGAAGCCCTTTAACTAAGGCGACCCCAGGACAAGTGAGTCACCAGTGCCCAGGGATACACTTCAGCTTAAAGTCCTTGTAGCTAGTCACCTGGGTAGCCCTCATCTTTTTGAGAATTATCCTCAAGAGAAAAGGATACTGGGCGCCTGGGTGGCTCAGTTGGCTAAGCGACTGCCTTCAGCTCAGGTCATGATCCTCGAGTCCCTGGATCGAGTCCCACATTGGGCTCCCTGTTTGGCAGGGAGTCTGCTTCTCCCTCGGACTCTCCCGACCCTCCCCCCTCTCATGTGCTCTCTCTCAGTCTCTCAAATAAATAAATAAAATCTTAAAAAAAAGAGAGAGAGAGAGAGAGAAATGGATACCAAGCCAAAAAGCGGAGTCAAACCAAAAGTTTGGAGAGTTTGAAATAGAACCCATAGCAGGAGATGAGGTAGGGGGACAGGAGGGGCTTCTGGAAGAGACCCCAGGCCCTGAGAACAGAGGACTCATTGGCAAAGGTCCTCCAGATGAAGGAGAGGTGCTCCATCCTGGAAGAAGAAGTGGAGACCTTAGAAAAACAAGTCAAGTAGTGGGGTGAGAAGCAGGCTCAGGTCTATGAGGTGGAGAGATTCTTTGGGTACATCAAGGACTTGCTGGAAGTTTTGCCTCCCAGGCAACATCATGCAAGTGGTGATGTCCCAGCACCCTCCCATCCAAGATGACATAAATGTGGAGCTTGGAAAAGTTTGGTCATCTCCAGGAGTGAGAGTTTTAATATTTTTCAGAGGCCTAAATAACTTAAAACCATTATTTCATAATGAGTCCAGGAAACAACCCCTGGGTGACTGTGATGTACAGCCTGGGTTACCGTCACTACTGTGCCTTATAAGTCATCACATTCTCCAGTTGGTGGGCAGGGGCCTCCACAGCTCTGAGAAAGTGTCAGTGAATTATGCAGAGCTGACCCTGAGCACAACCTTCCGATCCCCATCAACACTTTCAGACATCCTGTTTTGTAGAAATCAAGGTCAGCTGCTGAGGTCATCCCCATTCCGAAGGAAGGAAAAAATAAGCTGTAATGTCCATATATAGGTATTTCTGCAAAAATGATTTATGTCCCTAGCCCCATCACACATGCTCTGGCAAATTGGAGTTTGGACTCTGGCATGAGGTTTCCAAACTCTGGTCACCAGAGCTAGTATTTCCTGACTGCATGTCCCTGTGTGATGCGGACCTCTGAAGAGTAAATGTGACAAGATGAGCGAACCAGGCTGGAGGGAGGCCAGAAGCAGGGGACCATTCCCTGCCTCTGGATGATTTCCTGTGGGTGAGGTACGTACAGACTGGAGTGAGGAGCCTGGAGTGTGGGCTTTCTGCTCTGAGTCACAGAAGCACTGCAGAAGTTGGGGAAGATACAGATTACTACTTGCTGCTCCATGTGGAGGGGTGGATGGACAGAGTAAAGAAGAGAAGGAGACAGGTAGGAAGAAGTGGGAACAGGTGTGCATGGAATACTCAGGTGTCTGTGGATATGGAGGAAGGTGTCTACCTCTAATAGGCAGAGCTGAGATTCTGCCATTCATTGGACAGAAGGAAGGAGGAAAGTGAGGTTCCAGGTTTGTCTTCTCCCTAGAGATTATCCCTTAACCTCAACACAGGATGTGGGAGCTCAAGTGCCTTGTGGATGCTCATGAGCTGGGGTCCTCCTATGACTGTAGTGGAGGTAAGAGAGCCTAGAGCCATGGACCCTTGGGGGAGCTCAAGGCACTGTGCTCATTTCACCTCGGCATGAACTGATTAGAGCCATGAAAAAGCTCTCTCAGGGAAGGTCAAAATGAGGGGGACTTGGGAGGAGAGAGGTTAGTATCTCTAAGATGGATGGTGTCTGATCTTATAGGAGGGCTGCTGCTTTCAGGAGCCAGTGGGGAGGCTGGTGGAGTCCAGGTCACTTGGATTTGAGGGGGAAGTGGATCACACTGTGATCCCAGAGCTGCTAACCTCTAGTGGCCACCTGCTCAGACCCCACTTACCAGACACATGTTTCTGGACACAGCAGGATCTTGGAGGTGCTGGGACCCCACTTTGGGGGTGTGAAGCAGAGCAGTTCACCCCTTGAGCCTCCATTCCTTCATCTGTAAAATGTGGGCAACTTTGGGGGGATGGCTGTGTGAGCAGGATGCAGGAGAAGGCAGGGTTGGGGAGGGGATCTACAAGAGCAGGGGACAGATGCTGTCCAGAGGAGGGAGGGCAGGCTGTGAACCAGGTCCATGTCCTGTCAGTTCCTTCCCAAACTCAAAACAGCAGGTTCAGGAGGAGAGCAGTCTAGGTCCTGCCTCTGTCCTGTCCCACACCTGGCCTTCTCTGCCCCTTAGGGTACAGCACATCACAGCCCAGCACCTGCCCAGTCACAGACCATCACCAGGTTCCTCCTGCCTCCAACGCTGCTGCTTAACACCCACACATTAGGGTCCTGGGGAAGCTTGGAGCTTCAAGGAGCCAGGGTGGGACTGATAGCTTTAGGGAACTATTCTGAGGTGTGTTGAAAGGTAGAGCCATATTATAGGGAGGGAGGGATTTAGGTACATTTAGTCATTCACAGGAAGGTTCAGATAGTACAGAAATATCCCATTGCAGAGGCACTCTTGGCTCATTTTGCCCCAAGGTGACATCCTGCATCACTGCAGGACACTATTCGCACCAGGAAAATGACAGTAGTATGATGGATATGTCTAGGTCTGTCACTTTGTCATGGACATTTCTATGTTCAACATCACAATCCAGGTATGGAACGACTCCATCAGCATGAAGATTTCCCTCTTGCTACCCTCCCCTGCCCCAGCCATCCCTTCCATGCCATTCACCCCTGTGTTTCACACTTTGGCATTTTGTGTTGCCATTTTGTTGGCATTTTGTTACATGAGGGGACTCCTACAGCTGTGACCAGTGATGATGTTTTTTTGTTTGTTTGTTTTCACTCAGGATAATATACCTGGAATCCATCCACGTTTTGTGTTATCCTAACTTTATTACTTTTTATCACTGAGTTGTGCTCCCTAGGTTGGAAATGCCACAGTTTGTTCATCTGCTCCCCTTTTGAGGGATATTTTTGTTAGTTTCCAGTCTTTAGAGACTACAAATAATCCCACAGTGAATATTTAGGCACAGTGTTTTGTGGGATCTTAAATTTTCATTCTCTAGAAGAAAGGTCCAGGACAGTGAGTGCTGGGTTGTCACATATATGTTTCACTTTTGCAGAACCTATCAAACTGTCTTACCAGAGTGGCTGTTCCATTTACATTTCCACCAGCAATGTAGGAGAGCTGGCTCTTTCCTACATTTGATGTTTTTACTGTGTTTTATATTAATGAGCTGTCCTAAAAGGTAGGTAGTAGTGATTTTCAATCAAGTTTTTCCTTTACATTTCCCTCATAGAAACTAATGTACAGTTTTTTCTTGTGCTTAGTTGCCATGTGCATGTTCTCTTTCCTGAAATGTCTGTTCATGTCTTTTGCCCATTTGCTATTTGGATTTTTTTTTCCTCCCCCTGTTGAGTGTTGTTTTTTTATATATTATAGATAGAACTTCTTTGTCAGATAAGTGGTTTGCAAATATATTCACCTAGTCTATAGCTTGTCTTTTCATCCTCCTAACAAGATCTTTACTACAACAGAAGGGTTTAATCTTGATAAAGTCCAGTGTTATACCCTATGAGTCCTCCTTTCTTGTCTTGTATAAAAATGCACCAAATGCTAGGTTTAGAAAATGGCTAAACATCCGTAATGCATTTTCTCACAGTTCTGCTGCGTAGAAGTCCAACATAAGGCACCAATTTGATCAGGTTCTGAGGAAGCCTATCCTCCTGGAGTTTTGTCGATAGCCACCTTCTGGCTTTGTGCTCACATAACCTTTCTTTGCTGGTGTGCATGGAGAGTGAACGTTCTCTGTGTCTCTTCTCATAAGCATGCTAACCCCATCATGAGAGCCCTAACCTTGTGAACTAACTCAACCTATGTTCCTCCCAAGGTGCCAGGTCCAGTTTCATAGGGGTTAGAACTGAAACATGGGAGTGGGATGGGGGATCAAATTTAGTCTATATCATGTGTCTTGACAGATGTCTTGGGGTTCCCTCTGGGTTTTGTTCATTTTCTTCAATTTTAGGCTCATGTTTTATGTCAAATTTGGGAGATGATCAGTCATGTTTTCTTGAAATATTCCCCCTTTTTTTTTTCCTTTACATTTCCTTGAAATACTTTTTAATCCCTCCTTTTCTTTTTTTCTCATTCTTGGATTCTTGTGACATGAATAGATTTTTGTTTTTGTAGATTTTTTTTCTCTCCATTGTTCATATGAGATACTTTCTGTTGTTCTACCTTCAAGGTACTGACTCTTCCCTCTGTCATCTACATTGTGCTACTGAGCCAATTTACTGCCTTGCAAAAATTTTAGTTATATTTTTTTCAGTTCTGTTAATTATGTTCTTTTTTATATCTTTCTGTCCTGAGACTTACTTTCATTTCATTCAATCCCAACTGCAATAGATTATTGAAGCATTTTTATAATGGTTCCTTCCAAACCCATTGGAAATCCCAACATCTAGGTCATCATTTATATTGGCAATCTTTGGATTGTGTGGCATATTCAAGATGACATTTTTCTGGACATTGGCATGGTGAATGATCTTAATTATCCATCTTGCATATTTGGGGTGTTATGTCATGTGACTCTGGATCTTCTTCATTCTGGTGTGTGAGCAGGTGGTGGGTCTACAATAGTTCGGCTAGTATGGGAAGCCCCAGTTATGTGCTCAAACCAGAAGAAGCAAACTGAAGGCTGACCAAACATAGTCGGAAGTTACAGTGTACCTGTGGGGAATGTCACATCTTCCTGTCATTCTTACCAGAAGCCAGAGTTGAGGGCACATGACAGCTAAAAACATGTTGTTTGCTGAATTAATTTCTGTGCATGGATGAGGCCTTTGTAAGGACCCAAAGTCTAGTTGGGAGGGGAAGATTTTAGGAAAAGTGTGTTCCGTGTATGGACGTCATTTGAGAAATTTTGTTTATGTTGGTGGAAGAAGGATGGGCTTACTGAGATGGCTGGCATTGCTGTTGGGCTTGTTCAAAACTCAAGTCAAGGTGGCCCCTCTTACGAGTGTCCTCATCCTAGATATCGTCCTCCCAGGAGCTGCTGAGGGAGCTCAGGCCTCATCGAAAAGGTGAGCCCGAGCTGGTGGGCAGACTGGTGTGAAATGAGACAAAAGTTCCCCTCCCTACTCACTTTTGCAAATGCCAGCTTGGGAATGACCTTTACCCTCATCGAAGCCATCACAGTGGAGTCACAAAGGGAGCATAGCCTGGTAGTCAGCTCACCTGGAAGGCCCAAAGGCTAGTCTCTACCTCTCTCTTCATCAGCCTGGGGCAGCTGTGGGGTCCTCTCACATCCACTCTGGCACTCTCTAGGGGAAGCAGACCACTCACCACTGAACACAGGACCAGGGGTCTCATGAAGTATTCTCCTTTCAGGCCTACCCCCAGGACCATTCCCAGCCCTGCTCTGGCCTCCTCTGGGCTGCAAGCCCCAGGTGCTTGCTTCCTGACTGGCAACCTCTTGCTCTGTTTAGCCAAAGCGAGCCTCTCCTCTTGCACTGGGGAACCCACATCACACAGAACTGCTGGAGTAGGGTGACTTTTCAGATCATCGCAATAAGACAGGATGAAGAGAATATCCTTGAACCCCCCAAAGTATGGATGAGGCATGTCAAACCATCTCTGTTTCTTCCAGAACAGCTCTCTCTACAGTCCATCATGACTGACCCCACAGATGGGGGAGTCCATTCATTCAGGGCAAATTAAGACATCTCTTTGGGAAACTCTGTTGCCAAAATTAACCCTGAACATTTCCTTCAAGGTGTGGGTTTCCTGAAATGGAAGTGAGCTCCTTAAACCACACTCTCAAATTCAGCATTTTAATTCCACAGGGGAAAACTGAAGACGGTTTAAACTTGCTCATACTGCACCCCTCAGTTTGGCAGCAGTGGGAGGACCTGACTGCAGGGTGGTGAGCTGGAGGGGCTGTTCCAGGTGCAGCTGCAGCCATGCCCTAAGTAGACTCGCCTGAAACAGGGTTCTCAGGGTGTCACAACACACAGTGAGTCTCAAGGGACTATGGTTGTGCTGCAACTTGTAGAAACCTCGGTAGACCTCTGCTTCCCACAGTGAAAAGGAAGAAAACCCTGTGGGACAATGCTACACAAATCCAGGAATGGTCTCCCCAGTTCAGCTTCATAAATGGCCCCACTCTCCTACTCGCTCATGCCCCAAACCAAAACGCCCTCCTGGACTCCCTTCTGGTAAACACCCATCTGCCCGGGTTGCTCTTCTCTGCCCATTCAGCTGATGTCCCTGTGGAGGAATGAGTGAAAACTCCGCAATCCCCTGTATCCCACACTGGTCCTGCTCAGACCTCCTGTGGATTCCAGGACACATGTTCCTCGGTCGACTGCACCCTCTAGCCCCCCATGTGTGCACGTCACCACCTTTCACTACCTATGTCCGCTGGAGTGCTGCTCCCATACGCTATGCTCCTTGCCACTTAGGGTTGCCGCAGGAACTCCTCAGAGAACACCTCCCTCTACAAACTAGTCCATCGCCCAGTCCCCTCTGTCCATCCCCTGCGCTCACACACTGGTCCCAGGAGTCACCGACATTGCTTCACTGCACTGCATTCTTTCTCTCAGAATGCTACCTCCATGAGCCCAGGGACGGATCCCCTCCATCTGTTTAGTGTCCAGTAGGCCTTAGGCACTAGTGAATGCTCTGCTCTCGAGGGAAGTCACATGGGAAGAAACAATCCAACTCAATCTAGTGGTATGCAATATGAACAGGCAGCTATTTTATTTATTCTACTACCTGTTTTACATAAGCTAAACGTTCCCTGCTTGTCATCATCTTGGATCCCAGGTTTCTTCAACTGCATGATCATGTGGGAAAGTTCTTGGACACTCTGTGACCTTTCAGGCTTCAGCAGGCCTAAGGTCAAGTGGCTGTTAGCAGCTGTGGGGGTGAAGAGCTTGCTGGGCAGGGCAGCCAGCTCACATCCTGCGGGATCCACTGCCAAACCTGACCCCTGCTGAGCCCTGCTTCTGGAGGGAAGGGATCTCACAGCCCTGAGACCCAAAGACAGAAGCTCACATTCCCAGAGCCAGGGTGGCCCCCCGGCTCTCCTCATTCCTCACCTACACGTCCCCTAACAGAGCCAGCCAGGACCCCACGGGAGATCCAGCACCAGCAGCATCAGTAGGAGGAGAGTCAACTCCTGAATGAAAACTCTAGTCCCTTTCTCTCCACATCTGGAAAAGCAAACACCGTACCTGGGGTTATCGTGCAGTGGGCAGCAGGCAGAGGGTGCAGGTGGACTGCAGCTGAGACAGAATTAGCTGGGTTTCTCGACACTGCCGTTTTCTTTGTCTCTGGAGAAAAAGAGAGGTGATTAACTGAGGTTTTAGCATTTCTCATTTCAGCAGATATAATCAAACAAAGAGTTGGAAAGGGTCTTTTATGTGCACAAAGCTTTCCACATTTCTAGAAAAGAAAATGCTCAATTGACAGGGACTGGCAGAGCAGAACTGGATAGAGCCCAGGGGTCCTCAGGCCTGACATGCAGTCTGGATACAACAGAGCTTGGAACTGTGCTATGGAGTGACGTTGGAGACCTTTAAACTGTATTTCCAGGTGATAAATTTAGAGAGAAAGTTATGTTTCACAACAGGGTTTGTGGGTATTATATTCTAACCCTGTTCACTAACCCCCTTTTCTTCAGTTAGAGGTAGAATTTACTGATTCATCAGTTGCATATAACACCAGCGCTCATTACATCACCTGTCTCCTTAACACCCATCTCCCCTCCAACACCCTCAGTTTGTTTCCTAAAGTTGAGACTCTCTTGGGACGCCTGGGTGGCTCAGTCCATTAAGCGCCTGCCTTTGGCTCAGGTCATGAACCCGGAGTCCTGGGATCCAGCCCCACGCTGGGCTCCCTGCTAAGTGGGGAGACTGCTTCTCTCTCTGCCTCTGCCCCTCACCCTGCTCATGCTCTCGCATATAAATGATTTTTTTAAGAGTCTCTTTTGGTTTGTCTACCTCCCTGATTACTTTATTTCCCCCCCTTCCCCTGTGTTCATCTATTTTCTTTCTTAAATTCCACATGACTGACATCATATAATTGTCCTCCTGATTGCCTTATTTCACTTAGCATAAAAACCTCTAGTTCCATCCCCCTGGTTGCAAATGGCAAGATGTCTTCATTTTTGATGGCTGAGTAGTACTCCAATGTGTATATAGAGCAGATCTTCTTTATCCATTCGTCTGTCAATGGACACCTGGGCTCTTCCCATATTTGAGCTATTGTGGACATCTCTGCTATAAACATTCAGGGTGTGCAAGTGCCCCTTTGAATCACTGTTTGTATCCTTTGGATAAACACCTGCTAGTGCGATCCTGGGATTTGGGTAGCTCTATTTTCATTTTTGAGGAACCTCCATGCTGTTCTCCAGAGTGGCTGCCCCAGCTTGCATTCCCACCCACAGTGCAGGAGGATCCCTTTCCTCCGCATCCTCACCAGCACCTGTTGCCTCCTGTGTTGTTAATGTCAGCCATTCTGACAGGTGTGCGGTCGCCGCTCACCGTGGTTTGGATTCGGATTTCCCTGACGATGAGTGACGTTCTGCATATTTCCAGGTGTCTGCTGGTCGTCTGGAAGTCTTCTTTAGAGAAATGTCGCTCGTGTCTATTTAACGTGCCTGTCGGGGAAACTCATCCTGGTTTTGATTTCAGCACAGCAGCTTCCCGGGCAGTGACTGTCCTCGCCCTTGACTCCGGTGCTTCAGCATCACAGGGTCGACTGTGCCCTAAGGCCCGAGAGTTCATTTCCTCTCTTTCTGCAACAGGCAAGCTCCTGACTTGAGCTCGATGGCTGACGTCTCCAGTAACCACCCTGCGGGCCAGGCCACCAGACCTGCAGGTCCCTCCCCACTCAGAGGCGCCTCTCTTTGGGAGTATCTGGGTGGGTTTCCACACCTGCCCACTGTGCCCCTTGCCTTTTCTCTTCCTGTGCGCGGAGTTCTCGCACTGACGTTTAAGTTCATCAGTGAAGGAGGAACCCTAACCCCCGCCCCCACCCACCGCCCCAGCAACAGCAGAGGCCCAGCCCCAGGCACTGTCACGTCCAGGACCTGCAAGCAGCGCACTGTGGCTTCCCGCACGTTCCCGGGGGGCTGCAGCTACAGGGCCCAGAAGACCCCAGCAGGAACCCAGGATGGGAGGGGCGGGGACAGCCGCCTGGTGATTGACCAGGGTGAGAGGGGCGGGGACAACTGCCTGGTGATTGGCCAGGATGAGAGGGGCGGGGCCAGCTGCCTGGTGATTGGCCAGGTTGAGAGGGGCGGGGACAGCTGCCTGGTGACAGGCCAGGCTGAGAGGGGCGGGGCCAAATGCCTTGTGACTGGCCAGGATGGGAGGGGCGGGGCCAGCTGCCTGGTGACTGGCGAGGATGAGAGGGGCGGGGTCCGTTGCCTGGTGACTGGCCTGGATGAGAGGGGCGGGGACATCCGCCTGGTGATTGGCCAGGATGAGAGGGGCGGGGACAGCAGCTGGTGATTGGCCAGGATGAGGGGGCGGGGACAGCTGCCTGGTGATTGACCAGGATGAGAGGGGCGGGGACAGCTGTGGGCTGATTAGACAGGATGGGTGGGGCGGGGACAGCTGCCTGGTGATTAGCCAGGATGAGAGGGGCGGGGACAGCTACCTGGAGACTGGCCAGGATGAGAGGGGCGGGGCCAGCTGCCTGCTGAATGGCCAGGAGAATAGGGGCGGGGACAGCTGCCTTGTGATTGGCCAGGGTGAGAGGGGTGGGGACAGCTGCCCGATGACTGGCCTGGATGAGAGGGGCGGGGACAGCTGCCTGGTGATTGGCCTGGATGAGAGGGGTGGGGACAGCTGCCTGATGACTGGCCTGGATGAGAGGGGCGGGGACAGCTACCTGGAGACTGGCCAGGATGAGAGGGGCGGGGCCAGCTGCCTGCTGAATGGCCAGGAGGATAGGGGTGGGGACAGCTGCCTGCTGATTGGCCAGGGTGAGAGGGGCGGGGACAGCTGCCTGGTAACTGGCCAGGATGAGAGGGGCGGGGACAGCAGCCTGGTGATTCGCCAGGATGGGAGGGGCGTGGCCAGCTGCTGGTGACTGGCCAGGGTAAGAGGGGTGGGGACAGCTGCCTGGTGACTGGCCAGGGTGAGAGGCGAGGGGACAGCTGCCTGCTGACTGGCCAGGATGAGAGGGGAGGGGACAGCTGTCTGGTGACTGGCCAGGAGGAAAGGGGCGGCGCCAGCTGCCTGGTGATAGGCCAAGATGAGAGGGGCGGGGCCAGCTGCCTGGTGACTGGCCATGATGAGAGGGGCGGGGACAGCTGCCTGGTGATTGGCCAGGATGAGAGGGATGGGGACAGTTCCCTGATGATTGGCCAGGATGAGAGTCGCGGGGACAGCAGCCTGGTGACTGGCCAGGCTGAGAGGGGCGGGGCCAGCTGCCTGGTGATTGCCCAGGATGAGAGGGGCGGGGGCAGCTGCCTGGTGATTGGCAAGGAAGAGCGGGACAGAGAAAGCTGCCTGCTGATTGGTGAGGGAGAGCGGGGCAGTGACAGCTGAATGGTGATTGGCCAGCGAAAGCGGGTGAGGACAACTGCCTGGCTCTTGGCCAGTGGGTGAGGGCAGGGACAGCCGCCTGCTCTTTGGGCAGGGACCACAGGTGAAGAAGGCTGCCTGGCGACGGGCCAGGGATTGGGGGGCGGGGACATCGCCTCCTGCTCCTCCAGGGCCTGGTGGTGACTTAGGGGTCCTGGTGCAGGCAGTCACCAAAGCCAGGACCCCAGCGCTCCGGGGGGAGCGAGGGCTCCACCTCTGCGCCCTGCCCATCCCCCCGGGCGCCCGACCGCACACACGCAGCCAGGAGCAGCCCGGCCTCCCTCACGGCGCCGTACATGCGGGCCCACGTCCCTGCTCCAACCCATGTTTGCAGAACAGAGCCCACGCTCGTTAACGGGACACCGTGACCCACACGGAGAGCCGCCGACCCCCCTGCGCCCCTGCAGATGCTCCCCAGGCGGAGGCCGCCTGCCCAGCCCACTCCCCGCCCTCTGACACCCGCCCACACGCATCCTGGGCGCCCAGCCCCACGCTCTCCCTCGCTGGTCCCAGAGGCCGCCTCTGCCTGTCCACTCAGCATCCCTGCCTGGTCCAGACGAGCTGGCTGCAAGCTTTGTGCACCAGGCCCCGAGCACCGCACCCCATACTGCCTTCCGAGAATGTGAGCCCGGAGGATGCAGACCGTGCCCAGGACGCAGAAACCTCCCCCTGCCTCCTGGCAATGCACCGTGACCACGTACTTGGCTCCCAAGCGGTGCCCCCATTGCCAAACAGGGAAGAAGTGGCCGCATGGACCCTCCCACCCCAACACAGGCAGTGACTCTGTAAGACGCTTGGAAGATCAGGCCACGGACACAAAGAACCACCCAAACCAGAAAAGTAGGGCATCTGTACCCAGAAGTGGGAAATTTGAGGCTACTACCCAGGCGCAAATCCCCCTCTCCGGTAGAGGGTCCAGGTGTGGGGAGTCTGTGAAGGGAAAAGCCGTTCCCTCTGTTGGGGTCTTACTCCCCAATGTCAGTGATTCAGGGCTGGATGCCAAGACCTGGCTGGTGCTTGCCGCCATCCAGAGTGCAGTACCCATGGTGGGTCACTGTGCCCAGATGCTGGTGCTTCCATGGCCTGTAGGCCTCTGGCCTGGGCTGGCTTCAGCCTGATGTCTTGGCTACAGACCACCTGGGCAGCCTTTTATCATTTGGGGTATTTTCTCCTGAGTGAGCCAAGGATGCCAAGGCTAAAGACAAGAGGAAGACCAGCAGCCATGAGAGCTCACCTTCTCCAGATACACCAATCTCCACCTATGTATAGAGCAGATCCTCCCGAAGAACTGAGGGCAGTCGGAACAGCTTCTGCACAACAGGAGAGAAACAGAGACATCGTAGCAGAGGACCCCAGCCTAGCAGCCTGCCAAGTGCCATGGGGAGAGAGAGTTCTGGGTCCCATAAGCTGATTTGTCTGCCTGGAGCACAGAAATGAAGCTGCACTTTAATGCGCAACTAGAATGTAAAAGATCCACCCCAAAAGCTCCCCGAAATGGGGAGGGGTAGTGCTGGATGTCTTTCTCTGCCAAGGTCCTGGCAAACACCATGGTCACATTCCACTCCACCTTGAGAACATGGACAGAAGCAGGGTCCGAGCACCCCAGCCAGGGTACTAACTTGCTGAGCCCTGGGTCCCCAAACCACTCTAGACCCAGCTATGCCAACAAGGCAAACCCAGCTGGCACACACTGGGGCACCCTGGTCAGCATTCAACACAGCGCGAGACCTCACACCGAGGGGACACAGGTGCTCGGCACCCCAGAACACTCCAGGCCTACACGACTCGGCTTCCTAGGGCACCCCTGCAAGGAGGGCTACGGGACCTCCTGGGTCACTACTCTTTCAGCTCCAGGAGACCTGCCAAGGAGCCCCCTATGTGGACAGCCCAGGACCACCCAGCCCAAATGCTGTCGAGACTCTCGTAGAGCTGAAGACCCCGGGACACCCCAGCTTTCGCCCACTGAGCTTCAGCCATCTTTCTAGGAGATCCTGTGCACAGAGAAGGCCCCCAATCCTGAATTCACTTCTGCTATAGCTAACATCCCAAAGTGCCTTCCCTGCAGAGAGCACTGGGACACTCCAGCCCGCACCCACCTCAGCTACAGCTGTTTGACCAGGCTACCCCCTGTGCAGAGCACCCCAGAAAACCTCAGCTCCTGATCCATCTCCACTCCAGCCACCCTCTGCACAGAGAGCCCTGTGATGGCAGTCGTACCCAATTCAGCGTCAGCTCAACAGCCTGCGTGCCCTTGGTGTGAAGCTAAAGCACCTCTATGTTTCTTGTAGCAGGACTCCCAATAGACAAGGTATGGAAACAACCCAGGTATCCATCCAGAGGTGAATGAATGAGGGCTACCCTTCAGGCTAACAACCACCTCCCTGCTTGCCTAGCCTGGAGTCCCTGCCTGCACCCCCAGGTCCCACACTATGCCCGCACACCCCAGGGTCGCAGGCCACACCCTGGTACCCCCACTCCCCTATGCCAATGAAGCACCTGGAAGTACCTGCAGATCCTGGTCCTCCTCCTCCTTGGCAGCAGCTGGCTCAGGAATTGGTCCAGGAAGCCAACATGCGGGAGAAATTCCACTTGGAAGAAGATGCACAAGACAGAACGTGGGTTTCATGTGCTTCGTGAGGTCACACAAAGATCACCACAACGTCCCAACCCCTTCAAAGCTTGCTGTCTCTGATACTACAAGTTAGAAACGCTTCTTTGCCTTAGCAGCCCAATCGTGGTCCAGCAGCACCACTGTGGGAGAGTACAAAACAAACTTTGTAGGAAATCTAGGAATTACAGAGTTCATAAATACAACCCAGAGGTAGGATATGTCACCCCTGGTACATATTTATGAATTAGAGGCACATAAGATTGAAACAGGGAATGAGCTTTATCCTCAAGAAACAGGTCAGCCTTTAGTGATTACAGCTCCAGAGGCAAGGCTCTTCCACGCTGTACACTCATGGATCAAAACTAAAATCCACACAGAGCCAGTTATTGATCCTATCCGTGGAATGCACTTTATACACTTACCCACAAAAGAATCCTCAAGGTCCTCCAGAGCGGTGCTCTCTGAAGCCAGGGGATAAATGGTTCTCCCCATGAGGATCCTGAGGAGAAGAGCATGAACACCAAGCGAAGGGGCGCACAGGAAAAAGCTGGCAAAGGAAGCGGAAGCAGAAATCAGCAAAGAAGGGAACTGGAAGTAAGTTATGCAGAAGTGGAGAGCGGAGTGTCCCCAAGAGACCAGAGTTACCTTCAGCCCTTAGACAGGCTGAGGGAGCCTAATTCCAGCTGGATTGCATTTGGGTTCCTGTCACTCCCAGACAAACTCAGTTCTGTTTTATAGATATACTTTCGGACTCATTTTTTTTTTTTTTTAATTGAAGCATAGTTGACACGAAATATGATGTTAGCTTCAGGTGGACATCATAGTGATTGGACAAGATTTGCCTTATGCTACACTCACTACAAGTGTAGTTACCTCCATCACCAGAGATACAATTAAAATATCATTGACCATATTCCCTATGCTGTGCCTTTCATCCCCGTGGCATGTTCATCCCGTAACAGGAACACCTCTCTGCTCTTCCCTCTTCTCTCCCCTAAGTTCTGGACCCTATGTATCTGCTCTGGGAGAAGACAGCTCCATCTGAGCTCACTCTTTCAAGAAGTACTCAACGGAAACTTGCCGTGTGCCAGGTGGGAACAAATATGGAAGGTTCAGGAACACATTGCATTTTTTTTTTTTTTTAGTTTCAGAGGCTAAATGTAGGGATGGATGCATCAGTTGCATAGAACACGCAGTGCTCATTCCATCAAATACCATCCTTAATGCCCATCAACCAATCAACCAATGTCCCAGCCACCTCCCCTCCAGCAACCCTCAGTTTGGTCCCTACAATTAAGAGTCTCTTATGTTTTGCATCCCTCTCTGTTTTCATCTTATTTTATTTGCTCTTCCCTTCCTCTATTTCATTACTTGTTTCTTAAATTGCACATATGAGAGAAATCATATGATATTTGTCTTTGGCTGATTTATTTCACTTAACATAATACCCTCTAGTCCTATCCACATTTTTGCTAAGGGCAAGATGCCATTCTTTTTGGTGGCTGAGTATATTTGATTGTATGTATATACCTCATTTTCTTTATCCAGACTTTCAAAAGTTCTGATTTTGCAAACCAATGCTTATACTACTTTGCAGTAGCCTCCTCAAGCAAGCCCCCTCTCCTTCCCTGTATCCTCAGCTATGTCACACCAGATTCACGTCTCCACACCTCCTACCTTCTAAATTGTGGTCACTTTTCTACTTGTAGACTTGTAGCATCTGTTTTCTCAGATCTCTGATTCATTTCTTGGGTGTTCTGAATGATTTGATAAGTATGTACTTGGATTTGAGGGAAGAGTTCCCCCCATAACTTTCTGATTGGACGCAGGACACGAGGACTGTGAACCTGGTGATACGCTGGATTTTGTTGTCCCCTTCTAGGAGAGCTGAATGCTGTTTTGACAAGCAGGTAATGAATTGTGATACACCTTCATCTTTTCAAGGTTTAGGTGTATTGTGAGAAGATGTACCAAACATAACGCCTACCATTCTCTAAACTTCTATTTCAGCTTTGATGGGTGACTTGACAGTAGGATTTCCCTAGTGCCATATTGTCCCCCTTACCCCACAACAGTGATGTGTCATGGGGTCTAATGCCCCATGTCTTCACTAGCATTGGTGTCAGCGTTTTAGGGAAATGTGACTCTGTGTGACACATTGAGCTTTCTACTGGTTGAGGCTTTCAGCCTCACCATGACCTTCACTATGAATTCATCCCAAATAGGAATTTTTCATCTTGAAGGAAAGCTTATCTATTTTCCTTTAAAACAAGGTTTCTAGGCAATGATGTCAGGAAGGTCACTGAGATAGCCATCAGTCATTGGCCAGCCAAACTGCATGGCGATTGGCCACCCGAAGGAAGCCAACGTGACAGCGCCCTGGTGATTGGCCAGGGCATGGTGGTGACATCACAAGAAGGCATTCTCATGCCCCAGAGCTGTTTTAAAAGCTCGGCAACAGCCAAGGCTGCACAGTGGAGAGAAATGGCGCTTCAGCTACAGCTCTTCCTGCTATTCCTAGCATTCTCTGACCTTTTATCTGCCCTGCCCATGGCAAGCCCTCTGCCCACTCCTCCTGCCCTGGGCCGTTCACCAACACTCTGCAGTCCACCTTCATGTTTGCACCTACCTTTGCACCCCTGTGTGGTCCTGAGGTCCTCAAACCTTCATCCAGCGACTCCTGGACCCTTTTCCCACTATGAGGATGGCCAAGCTGCTCAGGAACACATCTCATTTGGCATATGGGAGTGGGACACTGGAAATCAGATCACCATGGATTCTCAGCGCGCTGGTTCCCACACCTCTGGGTTCACAACAGGGCTCAGCACAGGAAAGCTGAGTCCACATCCTGAGGGAGCACTGGGCACATTACTACTCTGGAACCCTCCAAACCAGCTCAGCACAGGGACCATGAATGAATTGAACGTCCATCCGTCCCTGATGTCGACAGTGTTTAGAACGCCTACGGACACCAGGGAGAGTGGGACTTTTACAAAACAAGTAAGTACTGGGGGAAGGAATCACCACATCATTGGACACAGTGCAAGTCCTTGGACCACAAGTCCTGAGACCACGAGCTGGCTGAACCAGCTCATCAGTGGACAAAGTAACCCCCCAGACACCTGGCTGACCAGGAGCCCACAGACCACAAACCCTCCAACAAAGTATAACAAGCAGAAAGTCAGTCCCTGTAAGAGAGCACCAACCAGGAACCCAAAGACTGGGAGTCTTCTGAACCAATTTGATACTACTGGGCAGATGAGTCACACAGACACTGGGTGGACAGGGAGTCCTACCACAAACAGGCCACTCCAGTGTAGCACAAGGCAAGTAAGTCCAGAGAATACCAGGCTTGCCAGGGGTCAAGAAACCACGAGTCCTGCATCCCAGATCAGTATTGGGAAAAGGAGTCACCTGAATAACACCATCACCATATGCCCTTGGAACTGGAGTCCAAAAACTCAGCTCTCTACTAGGACAGGCAGGCCCCTGGAGAGTGGGCTTATCACGTGCCCTTGGATCTGGAAACCAACACCTCAGCTCTATCCTGGGCCTAGCAGGCACCTGAACAGCAGGCTCACCATGTGCCCTTGGACCTGGAGACCAAGAAAGGAGCCTGGGGCTAGGCCAAGCAGACAACTTGACAGTAGAATCACCATGTGCCCATGGACCAGGAGACCAACAACTCAGCTCTCTGCTAGGCCAAACAGGTACCTGAGGAGCCAACTTATCATGTGCCCATGGACCAGAAGACCAACAACTCAGCTCTCTGCTAGGCCAAACAGGTACCTGAGGAGCCAACTGATCATGTGCCCTCGGACCTGGAGACCAAGTAATCAGCTCTCTATTAGGCCAAGCAGGCACCTGGACAGTAGGCTCACCATGTGCTCTTGGAGCTGGAGAGCAACAATGCAGCTCTGCACTAGGCCAAGCAGGAACGTGGACAGCAGGGGCACCAGGTGCCTTTGGGCCCAGAGATCAACAACACAGCTCGCAATTAGGCCAAACAGGAACCTCGACAACAGGGTTAACATGTGCCCTTGGACCTGGCAAACAATAACAGAGCCCTGGGCTAGGCCCAGCAGATACTTTGACAGCGGGCTCACCATGTGCCCTTGGACCTGGAGGCCAACAATGCAGCTCTACACCAAGCCAAGTAGGCACCTGGACAGCAGTCACACCATGTGCCCTTGGACCTCAAGACCAACAACTCGGCTCTTTGCTTGGCCAAGCAGGCACCTGGACAGTAGGCTCACCATGTACCCTTGGACCTGGAGAGCAACTACCAAACTATCTGATAGGCCAAGCTGGTGCCTGGTAAGCAGGCTCACCTTGTGCCCTTGGATATCAAGACCAACAACTCAGCTCTGGGCTAGGCCAAGCAGACCCCTTGAGAGTGGGCTCACCATGTACCCTTGGACATGGAGACCAACAATGCAGCTCTGTGCTAGGCCAAGGCAGCAACTAGACAGTGAGTTTACCATGCGACCTTGGATTTGGATTCTTCCTTTCCCCCAGAGCATAGAGCACACAAACAATGGGCTTGCCACTTGGTCTCTCATTATGAGACCTCCAGACCTGCTCAGCCTTGCACTGATGTGTCCACTGGATCCATGGAAACCTGGGAGTCTTCAAACTGTGATTCCTTCATTCCAACCTATCACTGCGCTACAGAGACGCAGGGATACCAGCCTAACCCAAATTCCTCTGAATGGGTGCCTTTCAACTATGCAGACAAGGGGACATTGGAGTCCCTTCTCACCTTGGATTTACTTCAGTTTGATGTCCATGTGGCCTGCTATCTGTGCATTATTCATTTGGGCGGGAGTTCTCCTCCTCAGAAGAAAATGGCACCATGCCTTGGGAGATGAAACAGTCCAGTGGTTTGAAGACTTTGTATTAAAACTCAGGGCAGGAAAGGAGAAGGGGGGATGGGAGGGCATTGGGGAGACCCAGGCCTGGAGAACTATGGAGACATTGTCTGAGATCCTCCAGTTGAAGGAGAGGTGCTCCATCCTCAAGGGAGAGGTGGAGGTCTTAAAACAAGAGGCCAAGCAGTGCAGTGAGAGGCAGGCACAGCTCCATGAGGTGGAGAGGTTCTTCATGCAAATGAAAGTCTTCCTGGAAGTTTCTGCCTTACAGAGTGTGACGCCTGTGCACCCACCCAGGATAGCATAGAAGGGGAGTTGGGAAAAGTGTGGTCATCTCCAGGATTGGGGGTTGGTACAAATGTGAATATTAGTTTAATTAATAATAAAAATCGTTATTTTTTAAAAAACAATTTAAAAAATGATCATTTCTGAATGAGCAATTTATGAGAACCATCCTTGGGGGATTGTAATGTGCAGCCTGGCTTGCAGTCACTACCGTCCCTTATGAGTCATCACATTCTCCTGATGCTGGGCAGGGGTCTCCATGGCTCTGAGAAAGTGTTGGTGAATCATGCCCAGCTGACACAGCATAACCTGCCTGCCCCGTCAAAACATTCAGACATACTTATTTCTGGATCTCAAGCACAGCTGTTGAGGTCAGCACCGTTCTTATTGGAAGAAAAGGAGAAGCAGTATGTCTATATCCAGGTATTTCAGCATAAAGCTTTTCTGGCTGAGACCTCCCAGCACATTGTTGCTAAACTTGAGGTTGGACACTGATGTTATGGCTTCCAACTGTGGCCATGACAGCAGGTGTTTCTCCACAACAGGTTTCTGTGTGATACAGGCCTTTGAAGAGCAAATGTTACAAGGCCAGGGAACCAGGGTGAGGGAGTCCAGAGGCATGGGACCATTCCCTGTCTCTCGGTGAGAAGTTGTGGGGTCTGGACGGTAGGCAGAGTGGTGTGAGGGGCCAGGATGGTGGGCTCTGTTGTGTCCAAAGAAACACCGCAGGAATTGGGGGAGACATGCGGGATTCACATTGGGTGCTTTAGGTGCCTGGCTGTTTGCACAGAGTAAGGCACAGTGCGAGAGAGGTGGGAATAGGTGCACCTTGCAGACTGTAGGGTCTGCTTGGGTATGAAGGAAAGGGACCCCTTCCAAGAGGCAGAGCCGAGGTTCTATGATAAAGTGGACACTGGGGGTCAGAAGGGAGTAGGAAGGTGAGATTCTAGGATGGCCCATCCTGAGAAATGTTGTTCCTTCTTAGCTCCAGGGATGTGCGCTGGAAGCTCAGGTGAGTTGCAAATCCCTGTGAGCTGGGGTCCACCTGTGGCTCCTGCTGAAGTTGCATGGGAAGAGCCTAGAGCTGTGGCCCCTGGGCTGAGCTCAGTCAAGGCAGTGTGCTCATAGCAGCTGGGCATAAATGGATGGAGCCATGCAGAAGCTCCTTCTCGGGTTGGGAAGTGAACATCAGGGGGCCTTAGGAAGTGGGAGGCTTGACTTCTAAGATGGATGGTGTCTGAGCTAATTTGACAGCACTGCTTTCAGGAGCCAGTGTGGAGGCTGGTGGAGTCCAGGTCACTTCGATGTAAGGGGGATATGGGTCGCTTATGTGATCCCAGCACTTGGAACTTCCTGTGCTTAGCTGCTCACACCCTGCTCAATATACCCTGGTTTCCACAAACATCAGCCTCCTGGGTGGCTGGTACCCCAGAGTTGCTCACCTCTTGAATCCCCTTTCCTTCATCACTAAAATGCGGGCAACTTGGTTGGGGTGCTGGTTTTTTAGCAGGAGGCCAGAGAAGGTGGGGTTGGGGAGGTGATCCTCAAGGACAGGGGATAGATGCAGCCAAGGGGAGGGAGAGAAGAAGGGGAGGAGACTCTGAGCCAGGTCCTTGTGCCGGCCTTTCCTCTCCCAAGGCAAAACATCAGCTCTGGGAGGACAACATTCTGCGTGCTGTCTCAGTCCCACACCTGGCCTTTTCTGCCCCTGAGGGTCACAGCGCATCACAGCCCAGCACCTGCCCAGTAACAGACCAGCCCCAGACCCCTCCTGCTTCTTTCACTGCTGCCTGACACCCACATCTTAGGGTTCTGGGGCTGTTAGGGATACTTGGAGATCCAGAGAGCCAGGGTGGGACTGCTAGTCTTAGGGACTATTCTGAGGTGTGCTGACAGGTGGAGCACCTGCTACAGAGAGGTAGGGAGGTAGAGGGGTCGATTTACAGATTCACAGAAAGCTGCCCGTAGTTCAGAAATGTCCCTTCACAGAGGCACTCTTCACCCCTTTGTTTCTTTCTAGTCTTTCGTCTATTACAAATAAACCTGCAGTGAACTATTGTGCAGAGTGAGTCATGGGATCTTAACTTTTCATTTCTGGGATGAAGGTCCAGGAGAGTGCTTGCGAGGTTATAGGGTTTATGTTTCACTTCTATAGAACCTATCAAACTGTCCTACCAGCGTTCCTGTTCCATTTACATTCCCACCTGAAATGTAGTACTGTATTTTATATTAACCCGCTGTCCTAACAGGTGGGTAGTCATGATAACTCTCCGGTTTTCATTTGCATTTCCCTCATGGCTAGTGAGTTTGTACATTTTTTCTTGTGCTAATTTTCCATCTGCATGTTCTCTTTGATGTAATATCTGATGGGCTGTACCTTCATTCAGCCTCTCTTGTTGCAGCACAGGGAGGGAGGGGCAGGAAGGTGGGCTGGAAGCTGAGCAGTCCTTAAGTGCGTTCCTCCACTCCTGGGCCCACCAGGAAGGCAGGGGCAGGACGCTGGTTTGGAGGGTCCACCCCCGTGGTGCCGCCCCTCCCCTGCAGTCCTGACCGTGGACAGAGGGGTGGGGAGTGCTGCTGAAGGGCTGTGATATGAGGAAGTAAATGCCCTTCAACTGTGGGATTTGGCCAGAGTCGAAGAGGTGGACGGAGGAACAGAAAAGGGGGTCTGGGAGCTTTGAGTGCTCCCTGCACAGCCAAGGCCCCCAGGGCTGATGAAGAGGCTGAAGGGGTGCGCCTTCATTCACTGGGCTTCTCACTGGAGTCCAGGCAGAGCGTGCGGAAGACGGGAGAGGGCGCAGGATGTGGGATGGAAATGCTGTGCCTCCTTTTCCTAAGTCTGTTTTCTGACCCAGGAAATTCGTGTTCCTGAGTTTAACAAGGGAAACACGTGCCTTGAGTTTGCTCCCTGCTCAGAATTCTCACAGATGAGTGTTCACGCCATGTGCTCTCCACACCCTCCTGGCTTTTCGTATGCCTGGCAGGTCTGAGGGTGGTTACCAGGTGCCTTCCTTCTCTGGGAGCACTGCCTGGGTGGCTCTAAAGGGCGGCGCCTGGCCATCCATGCCTGTGTCTGTCCTGCTCCGTTGCCCTCCTCATTTCAAAGTTAAGGAGACGGTGTTGGCGTGGTGTCGGGCCGTCACTGGAGATCGCGTGGGCAACCTCTCTGCCAGGCTTGGCTCTGCTTACCAGCTGCTGAGCTCCCCCAAGTCTGCGCCCTCCAAGGACACCGTTTGGAAAACACACTTAAACCCAGCAGTCGGGGCAGAGTAAACCTAGGAACCACCTTAAATAATAATGATAATATGCTATCTGATTCCCAACCAGTGTGACTTTCCTAAATGGTCTATCAACCCAACTTCTCATTTCCGTGTCGCCTGGCCCAGCTACATCTCTGCGGATTGGAGGGCACCAAGGAGCAGTGCCCTGCGAGCGGGGACTGTGCGCACAGGACGCGCTCCTCTTACCGCAGCTGCCCGGCGTCTGCCGGGGGAGACAGTGCAGAGCTGGGAACACACACCTGCAAAGGCGGCAGCGGCGGCAGGTCCAGGCTCCTTGTATCAGGGCGCCGCGTTCCCTGAGTGGACAGAGAGGCGGCAGCAGCCGGGTGGGCGCGCATGCGCTACCCGCCCCCTCCACGCCCCGCCCTTTGTGTCCGCGCCCCTCCACGCCCGCCCCGCCCCTCCACGCCACTCCACGCCCCGCCCTTTGTGTCCGCGCCCCTCCTCGCCCCGCCCCTCCACGCCCCGCCCAGGCAGGCCCCCCAGACAGAGAGGCAGCATCAGCGGGGTCGGCGCGCGTGCGCTAACCACACCCCTGCACGCCACGCCCTTCGTGTCCGCGCCCCTCCACGCCCCGCCCCGCCCCTCCACGCCCGGCCACGCCCCTGTACGCCCCTCCACGCCCCGCCCGGCCCCCAGCCCTTCGTGTCCACGCCCCTCCACGTCCCGCCCCGCCCGGCCCCCAGACAGAGAGGCGGCATCAGCGGGGTGGGCGCGCTTGCGCTACCCGCGCCCCTCCATGCCCCGCCCCGCGCCTCCACGCCCCTCAACGCCCCCAACCCCTCTTCCGCGCCCTCCGTCCACGCCCGCGCCCCTCCACGCCACGCCCCGCCCCTGTACGCCCCTCCACTCCCCGCCCTTTGTGCCCGCGCCCCTCCATGCCCCGCCCTTCGTGTCCGGGCCCCTCCACGCCCGCCCCGCCCCTGTACGCCCGTCCACGCCCCGCCCTTTGTGCCCGCGCCCCAGCACGCCCCGCCCCGCCCCTCCACGGCCCGCCCCGCCCCTGTTCTCCCCGCCCCGCCAGGCCCCCAGACTGAAAGGCAGCATCAGCGGGGTCGGCGCGCATGCGCTACCCGCCCCCTCCACGCCCCGCCCTTTGTGCCCGCGCCCCTCCACGCCCGCCCCCCCTCCACGCCCCGCCCCTCCACGCCCCCAACCCCTACCCCGCGCCCCTCCACGCCGCGCCCTTCGTGTCCGCGCCCCTCCACGCCCGCCCCGCCCCTCCACGCCCCGCCCCTGTACGCCCCTGCACGCCCCGCCCTTTGTGCCCGCGCCCCAGCACGCCCCGTCCCGCCCCTCCACGGCCCGCCCCGCCCCTGTTCGCCCCGCCCTTTGTGGCCGCGCCCCTGCACGCCCCGCCCCGCCCCTGCACGCCCCGCCCCGCCCCTCCACGTCCCGCCCCGCCCGGCCCCCAGACAGAAAGGCGGCACCAGCGGGATGCGCGCGCATGCGCTTCCCGCGCCCCTCCACGCCCCGCCCTTCCTGTCCGCGCCCCTCCATGCCCCGCCCCGCCCCTCCACGCCCGGCCCCGCACCTGTACGCCCCTCCACGCCCCGCCCTTTTATCCGCGCCCCTCCACGCCCCGCCCCGCACCTCCACGCCCCGCCCGGCCCCCAGCCCTTCGTGTCCACCCCCCTGCACGCCCCGCCCCGCCCAGCCCCCAGGCAGAGAGCCGGCATCAGCGGGGTGGGCGCGCATGCGCTACCCGCGCCACTCCACGCCCCGCCCCGCCCCTGCACGCCCAGCCCCTCCCCGTCCGGCCCCCAGACAGGCGGCATTAGCGGGGTGGGCGCGCATGCGCTACCCGCGCCCCTCCACGCCCCGCCCTTTGTGTCCGCGCCCCTCCACGCCCCGCCCCGCCCCTGTACGTCCCTCCACGCCCCGCCGTTTGTATCCGCGTCCCTCCACGCCCCGCCCCGCCCCTCCACACCCGGCCCCGCCCCTGTACGCCCCTCCACGCCCCGCCCTTCGTGTCCGCGCCCCTCTACGCCCCGCCCCGCCACTGCCCGCCCCTCCACGCCCCTCCACGCCCCCAGCCCGTACTCCGCGCCTTCCGTTCGCGCCCGCTCCCCTCCGCAAGGTCAAGCCCCGCTGCGCCCCCCGCCCAACGCTCAGCGCGCTCCCGCAGGCACACACCTCTGGCTCCGGTCGTGCTCGCAGTAACGGCCGGCGCGGTGGGCGGGGCCTACGCAGCAGGTGCCCAGGGCGCAGGTGCCGCCCTTCCTGCAGCCGCGCCTGCTGGGGGGACACCTGGGTGCTGGCGTCCGCTGCCTCCTGGCCCTTCGCGGTGACGCCCCCGAGAGCGCCTCATGAGCCTGCCCCGAGAGGCAGGAAGCTTCACCTCCAGGCCCATGTGTGTTTGCTCAGGTAAACCCTGCTTGTCAACTTGAGGATTCAAAACAACTGCCAGGGGTCCTGGAGGGTCAGGAACCGGCTCAGGACCCAAGGAGAAACCCTGGCCCCAGAAAGGGGCATTTTCCCTCTTCCTTCCTTTCGTATGTTAAAGTCAGGCTGTGACTTGCCTGGACAGTGATTGAAACCAGGCCTTCAGGGCGGGGACCGCCCACAGCTTTCCATGACGACAGAAACCCCTCCCAGCCCCTTGTCCCCCCAGAGGGACATCATCGCCTGGGGTCTGGAGCCGGAGGGTGTGCAATAAGGCGAACAAGGTGCGCTTGGCGCTCGGAGTGGGATAGTTGCTTGGAATATGTTTCAATCACACTCCTCTGGACCTGTGTGCAAATCCAACATTGTACCCATGAAAGGGCACGACTTGTTTTCACGGCAAAGGAGCACGTCGCTCAGACACAGTTTTCGCTTTATAGTACCTCATCATGTGAAGATGATAAAATGAGCTCTGTTGGGGTTTTCATTTTATGCTTAATGTATTCCAGGCTGCTCTCAGATCCTAAACTGGGAGACCAGTGACGGAGATGACCACAAAGCTACTTGGGGGACAAGGCGACTTACCACCTTGGAAAGCCCTGAGGTAGGGACTTGAGTCCTGGGGCCGCCAGCCATCCATGCTTCCACTCCCCTCCCCAGAGTTATTGAGGGTCCAGTTGAGTGTTTTCTGCTGGAGCTTCTGGGCTGTAGCATGGTTGATTTCTTCTCTGTTACCCTTAGGTTTCTCTCCGTGATGACCTTTTGAAAACATTGAAAGTATGAGACTGATGATGACCAAACAATAAATATACAAAAAGGGAGTATAAATAAAATGTTTCTTACTGTTGTCTCCCAAGTGGGTGATGTGTAATGCCAAACTGACAAAAAACAGAAGCCTAGAATGTTTTAAAAAAGTTATTGAAGTTTAAAATATTAAAAGTAGAAATGTACATATGCTTAAAATGTAAAGCAATCATATATAAACATAAGTATATTCAATGTGTAACGTATAATAAATATTACGCCATCATTTTGTAACTTGTAGATGTAACTTAATTAATGTTGTTGTGACTTAGATTTTGAGACCAAGGGAGTGTGCATGTCCCTTAATGAGAAGGAACATTTCTGCATGCACTGCAGTTCATTTATTCTGGAGGCTTTTGGATGCCCCTCTTGGCCCTGAGACCTGGATGATGTGTGTCCTTACTTAACAGGGTGTCTCCGGGTCATTTCCCACTGACAGGTCTGGTATAAGCGTCTCTTTCTCTCTCCAGTACATTGAAGATCAATGTCCAAGGAAGTGTAGCTCTGTTTCCAAGGAAGTCGAGTCTTACCGGGTTTTGTATTTGAAAGGATCTTTACTCCAGGTCATGGAATAACTGCATTAGGACATAAGACGGGTAAGGAAAGAAGAAACAGATCTTTCCTCTTCTTCTCTAGGCCGTGAGAAACAGCAGTGAGATCTCTGCGTTCTGCTGTGGAAGCCCATTAGGCAGTGAGCTGCTGTGACAGGCAGGGCCCATGCTGAGCCTCCAGGACTGTCCCCTCAGTGAGACCTGGTGGGGGTGGGGTGAGGGCTGGAAACTTGGGCTGATTCTCCCCTCAGTGGTGTCAACAGGGCTGACAGCAACAGGAGTAGTCAATCCCTGATGTCAGCATTGGTGGCTAAGGCAACAAGCCTTTCCCTCACCGAAAAAAAACAAAACAAAACACAAAACACAATTAAAATCCCAACAAGAAAAGTTTTCACAGGAAAATGGAAATTTTATACTGCATACCCTTGTATGGTGGTGAGGGCCCAGCTAGAGAAGGGAGCCCTTGGGTGGGACATGGGTCCCAAAAGTCTTGACTGGGGAGCATGAATATAAAGGGAGACATTTCCCCAGGAATGATTTCTGAGGATGTATCGATCCTTCCACAGACTGAGCCTTTTCTCTCTGCCCAGCACAGTGGTGACTGTGTCATATACGTTACCCTTCAATACAGCATGCCTCTGGGGCAGTGTTTTTATGATCCCCCATGTAAAAGGAGAGGCAACAGAGGCTTAGTTTAAGTCCCTGTGGCAGTTAGATCTTCAAACAATAGCTAATTTTATGAGAAGAAGCCTACAGGCTGCTCAGTGTGTGAAGACCACGGAGTTGGGAGGGCACTCCCCCACTCACTGTCTGATGTTAAGCTCTGGATCCAAGAAGGGAGTGATTGCCAAAATCAGGCCTTGGGCCCTTTTATCATCACTGAAGAGGATGCTTTGCCACTCTGGGGCAAATTGTCCTGTGATTTTAATATAAAAACAGCTTTCTAGAAATAGCCTGCTTCCTCCAAGGATGAAATAGTCTTTGATACTGATTTAATTTTCAAAACCTTTAAATGTGAGATTTACTCCAGAGGCTGATAAATAAAGCAATAGAGCCAAGGGAATTGGTGAGGCTGGCTCCTGTGGGCCTCCCAAGGACTAGTTCTGTGAGCTGCCAGGACCTGGGCAGGACCAGGAGACCTGGCTAGGCAAACCCTCTGGAGGAGGACCCCTCACACCTTCGGGCAAGCATCTGTGATTGCAGGCATGGCAAATACCTTTGAACCTAATGCTTATTACTTGTTCGCTGCATAGTTTAGTTATATATAAAAGTATATGACTCTAAATCAAGAGAAACTCTTTTGAGTAAAATGGGTTATACGCTAAAATAAAACCATGTGTAGTCTAAAGGGCTATACTTCTTTGAATAAGAAATTTTAAAACTTCAGTTTACATGATAATATCGAACGAATTCAAACCATTCTTATGACATTCACGTTCTAAGACTAGTATCCAATATTGTATTTCCTCCCATACTGCCTTTCATTATATTTTGTTTGTGGTCGCTTTTGAATATACCCAAGAAGCAGGATAATGATTCACTGAACTGGGGTTCAGAGATTAAGTGTCAACCTTTGCCAATCTCATTTATTCAGCACCCACCCCCCATTTTTTTTTTCTGGAGTCTTTGAAACCAAATCTCGGAAATCATGATAACTTCTGTGTCAAATAAGGTTCTGAAAATATACACTTTACAAGGAACCTGTAGGAAAAGCAAAGGAAATGTCTTGCCAGCAAAACAGGATTGAGAAGCCAGAAAGAAGGATGGAATGTCCTGTCTCTGGCTGTTTGCCTAAGGCAGCTCCAGGAAGGGAAAGGGCTGTCACGTGCTCTCATTTACCCACAGGTATTGTCAAAAGTGCTTTGCATTTCAGGGCAGAGAAGCCCAGGTTCCCTTGGTGAGCAAGGCCCAGCTGGAAGCAGCTGCCTGAGAAGGGCTGGAAGCCTGGTGTGGGGCAGCGGATCCCTGGCTCTGGGGAAGGTTCTTCCTTGTTATCAGCTGTAAACAGATAAGATTGGAGCCAACCCACCCACCAGACCTCCAGTGGAGCTCCTGACTCCCTTTGAGCTGACACAAGGTGTGTGGGAAGTGGGACACCCTGTCCCAGGACTGAAGACCACCCCACCTCTATGTCCTCAGTACTTCAAACAAACTCTGGGGGAAATGTTCTGCAACAAATCAGGTGTAAAGGAATTGTCTGAGAGTGTGAAAGCAGTAGTTTTCAATGTGTACTGCCTATTGGGGTCTGAGGGGAAGCTCTGAATCCCTCCTAAAGCCACACCTCAAGGCCTCCTGCTCAGAATCCCTGGGCAGAGCCCAGCATCAGGATTGTTTACGGCTCAGGGGACTCCAGTGTTTAGCCAGGACTGTGATTCTGTGGTCTGTTTTCTAGGTGGCTCTGTGCCCCCAGGGCTGGGAGTGCTCCTTTCTTGTCCTTGCATTCCTACCTTGTGGCCCAGGGCCTGATGTATGGTACCACACAATCTGGTGGTGTTCTTATGATAGAGGAATAAGTGGATTATCACACCTACACCCATCTTTCAGTGAGGGAATTGAGACGTGCGAAGTTAAGAAACTGGCCTGGGGATGTGTGACTATTGGCTGTGTGGAGGCTTGAACCCAGGCTCATCTGGTCTACACTCTGGTTTGATTCAAGTTGCTTTATTTTATTGTTTAATGTGGACCAGGCATACTATTCTCACTGAGTCACACAGATTGTTCTATTTTAGTGGCATCCATTCTTATGACATAGACATTGATTTCTCCATTTTGTAGGTGAGAACATTGAAGTTTCAAGAGTTGAGGGCTTGGACAGTGTGCCTCACAGCCTCGGCCCAGGCGGTGAAAGCTGAGCTACCCCTCGCAACCAGGACAGTGTGCGGCGCACCCCTGCTGGGGGCTCAGGGCTTCTGCGTGGGCACAGTGGAAAAGACTGGGTGGAGAGTCACTGCCCCAGTTCTGCAGGTAAGGCAGGGCTTTCTAGAGCAGGAAGTATTGATTTACCCCCACGGGGCAGTTACAGGGCAAAGTTACAGGACGTGGGCTCTGGGGGGCAGTGTTGAGAGCACTGCCTGCCAGAGGGAGGGAGGTCTTGTGGGAATGTCAAGCAGGACCACCAGGTCCTTAGGAGGGGTGGAGGGCAGGAGGAGGAGCCGTGGGTGGAGCCAGGTGATGCAGGAGGAACTACCGCATAGAAAGGCCAGACCCTGGGGAAGCTCTTGGATGCTTATGCAGGAAGTCATGAAGACCCCGGTAGGGATCAAGTGGGGATTAAGAGAAAAGAATAAACTCTAAACAGACTTAACGACCAGTATCATTTTTCTCTAATTTTGGAAGATGTAATGTATTCTGATGTTAGGGTCAGGGTGGCCAGTGCCGCGGGTGGCAAAGAATTGCACAAAGAGGGGCACCTGGGTGGCTGAGTCATTAAGTGTCTGCCTTCGGCTCAGGTCATGATCCCAGGGTCCTGGGATGGAGCCCGCTTCAGGCTCCCTGCTCAGCGGGAAGCCTGCTTCCCCCTCTCCCACTCCCCCTGCTTGTGTTCCTGCTCTCACTATCTCACTCTCTGTCAAATTAAAAAATAAAATATTTTTTAAAAATTTAAAAATAAATAAGAATAAATTTTAAAAAAGGAATTGCACAAAGAGTAGAGCCACAAGCAGGACAGAGTGGGTTCACTCTCCCAGGGAAGAGAGGGGCCAGACACCAAGAGACATGTGAGCCCCGAGTTTCTGTCAGGCTGGGCCTTTTGAGGGGTCTTGAAGGTCGTGAGAGGGTTGCAGCCGCGCCCATGGGGGTGAGGGGAGGGGCTGATTCTTGGCCAGGTAGAGCAGCAGGTAACAGGTTTTCGAGGTGCTCTGACCTGGATGTGGGGTATGGCCAGGCTAAAGAAGAATGTGTTTTGTAGTTGGGGTCTCCTTTCAGCATGTAGGGCACTGTGACCTAGAAGAACAGGCAGGGCCAACTGCAGACACTGGTGAGGGTCACCGATTATCAACGCAGTGAAAAGACAACATACTGAATGGGAGAAAATATTTGCAAACTGCCTAACTGATAAAGGCTTAATATCCAAATTATTAGAGACTCATACAACTCAATAACACAAAAACAAATGGAAGTTACAAAATTGGCAGAGTTCAGAATAGACATTTTTCCAAAGAAAACATGCAGATGGCGAACAAATACATAAAGAGAGGTTCAACACCATGTGTCACCAGGGAAATGCAAATCAAAACCCAAAGAGATGGCACCTGACACCCGTCAGAAATGCTAGTGGTAAAAAGACCAGAAATAACACGGGTCGACCAAAATGTGGAGGAAAGCTCTGTTGTTGGGATTGTCCATGGGTGCAGCCACTATGGAAAATGGTATCAAATTTTCTCAAAAAATTCAATGTGAGGGGCTCCTGGCTGGCTCAGTCAGAAGAGTGTGTCACTCTTGATTGTGGGTCGTGAGTTCGAGACTCACGTTGCGGATACAGATTACTTCAGGGAAACTAATTTCAAAATAGGATAACCATATCATCCAACAATTCCCCTCCTAGGTGTTAAAATCAAGGAAACTGAAATCGCTAACTCATAAAGATACGTGCGCACCTGCATTCATTGCCACATAATTCATAACAGCCAAGGGGACGTACTAAGTGAAATAAATCAGAAAGAGAAAGACAAATACCACAAGTTCACATATATGTGGAATCTAAAGCAAACCAGAAAACAAAAAACACAGTAACTCTCACTCATAGATACAGAGAACACATACATGATTTGCCAAGGTGAGGGGCAAGAAGTGGATAAAATACGTAAGAAGGTAGAAACTAACCAAAAAAGGGAATATTAGGGCACCTGGTTGGCTCAGTCAGTTGGGCGGCTGCCTTCAGGTCAGGTCATGACCTCAGGGTGCTGGGATGGAGCCCCACATCGGGCTCAGCAGGGAGTCTGTTTCTGCCTCTCCCTCTGCCCCTCTCGCCCCTGCCTCTCTGTGTGCTCCCACTCTCTTTCTCTCAAAGAAATAGACAAAATTTTTAAGAAGGAAAGTGTATGTCAAGAGGGAAATTGGAGAGCATATAGGACATCAATATATTACCTTCTAGCTTCCTATAGTTCAAGTACCTTAGTGAATTTATTCTATTCCCTTCCATTCTTCTGACCTACCAGAATTCCTCATTATGATGTGGTTGGATTTTTTGAGATGAGTTGTCTATTTCCGTAACTATTTCAGATCAATAAGTACAGAGTATTTACCTTCCTAGGTGTGTGAGTCTTTGGATATTTTTATAGCCTTTTGAAGTATAATTATGTAACCGAAACTTCCATAGATCTAAGTGTATAATTTCAAGACTCTTGATATATGTACATACCAGTAAAACAATCACTGTAATGAAGGTGATGTACATGTATCCATCACCCTAAAATGATTTTCCCCCTTGTTTTATAGTCCATGATTAGCTTGATGTGTAATTTCTGTTGGTCCCTGCAGAGTCACTCTTTCCTCAGGGAGAAATTTTTCTATAGGATGAAAGAATTGCTTGACTTCATTGCTCTGTATTGATAGGAGCTCATAATAGAAGTTGATCTAAAGATAAAATTGTGGGCGACTGAGTGGCTCAGTTGGTTGAGTGTCTGACTCTTGATTTTGGCTCATATCACGAACTTAGGCTTGTGAGATTGAGCCTTGCATTGTGTTCCATGCTGAGCATGGAGCCTACTTGGGATTCTCGCCCACCCCACCCTTCCCCATGCCCCCACTTATGGTCACTCTCTATCTCTCTCGAAAAAAAAAAAAAAAAAAGAAAAGAAAAAAATTTGAAAATTAGCCATTTAGAAAGTTCCGAGGCCTTTCCTGAAGGAGAGATGATACACTGACAGCTTAGAGAACCTAGCCCTTCTGTGTTGGCCAAAGCCTGAGTGGCAGGGCTGGAATATGTTGTGAGAGTGGTAGACCAAAGGGACAAAATCAAGATATGGATTGGACTGAATTCATTGATAGGAATATGCTCAGTTAAGAGTTGGTATTTAAAGGACGACCCTGACCACTTGCACGTGGTGTTGATATTCTGGACGCTATATTGGGTCAATAAGGGCCAAATGTTGGGATTTCCTTGGGTATACCATTGAGGAAGGCAGGAAGAAGTCAGGAAGCATAAGAATCAGGCATGTTGAAAAGGTTCTGTGATGTGCCGTGTGCTCAGCCATCCCTAATCGTGCTTGCTGAAAGACACAGCCATCCTTGCACTACCTTCATCAACACACTTATAGAGGCATGGGTACGGGAGGTACCAGTGTCCTCGAGGAGCTCTGGGGGAGCTGTCCTACACTGCAGGAGAAGATGGGAGGTGAGGAGTGGCAGGAGAGGATGCTTCAACGAGCAGAGTCAAGGTGTGTGCAGTCACCCAGGAGCCACGGAGCCAGAATGGTAACCAGAGGACGGGAACCTCAAGGGTGCTTGCTGTTGGACAGTTGATCAGGTCTGTCCAGATTGAAATTGTTGGGCAATGTAGCAGAAAAAATAAATATCTAGATTGAGTAGTTACTATAGTGAAGAGTCATGGTCTCTTCCCCAGCTATGAGCCCTAAGCCAGTGTGGGCCTCTGAGCCCCTAGAGTGAAGGAGAGACTGGAGCCCTTTGGGAAATGACCCTACCACCTTCTACATGTGTGCCATGCATCTCATCTCCCACCCCCAACTTTCCCCAAATGTCCCCCAAGACACAGATATTCACTGGTGGGACCAACTCTGGAAAAAAGGGAAACACTACCTTTTCTGGGAACTTTTATAGAATGATTCCAAACATAGGTTGATGCCCAAAGACCAGGACTGTTACATGACCTGCCCAACAGTTGGAGTAGGGGCTTTGGAAAGTGTGGAAATAGAAGAAGCCTTGTCCTACATTTAACAGTTTGTTCACTGAGACCAGAGAGTCATCCTGTGCTCATTTCGCCAGGTCAAGAATGTGGAATGGAAATACTCATATTAGCACTGGTGGAATTCCCACTTTGGTTTCTGAACCTTGGTCTGATGTTTATTAGGAAAGAGGAGACCAAAGAGAGGCCTTTGGGACCATGCCCTTCCTCAGACTAAATCAGAGGCCATGCAATATCCTTGGAGGGATGGGAGAGATTAGTAAGATTGTGAAGCTCTGCAGAGAGGCAGAGTGGGTTATTTGTTCATTTTACTAGGCTGGTCTACTGTGGATACCAGATGGGTCACGGAGACTCACCCTGACTTTCACAAACTTCATGAGATGAAGACACAACTGCATCTGTGATTCTGTCTCTGGATTGCCCTGTGGAGGCAAACTGCCAGGTGGAACCCTGCAGCCCACTGGGAACAAACCTTTTACCCTGAGGTACTGCTTCTGAAGGAAGGTCTATGACCAGCAAAGTCAACAATACAAGCTTAGAGCCACATTAGGTCATCAGTGATGAAAGCAGACTAGACAACTGTCAAGATGGGCCATCTCTTAAGAAAGGAGATTTGGTAAATATACTGAAAAATATCCTAGCCACAAAAGACAGCAGACACACAGACATACTGAGCTGGTGAGTGGCTGAGGGGAGAATTGCCTGCATCACCTGTTGGTTTTAAATTATCGAGTGCGTGGGGAGCCACGCACCCCAGTCGCTATTTTGACTATAACCTCCCTCATAGATAGAAGTGAATTCTCTTTCTTACCCCAACAGAGCTGAACTTGATTGGACATTCGGAAGCGGTCACTGAAAGGAAGTAGAAGACCCATGGCAATGATCCATGAGCAAAACTTCTCTGCTACCCCGGGACACCCATTCTCCTGTTGGCCACACAGCTTCTGCAGCAGAGCTCACTCTGCAGATGAAAATGGTCAATAGGAGGTCGCACTGGCAGGTCACTTGGCTCAGAAGTCTCCCAGAGGAGCGAGGTCTGGTAAGCACAGCCAGTGGGCATCACCATTGCCGAGGCTACTGATATCTGCACAAAGCAACACGGAGGGGCACAGAGAAAACTCTGTGGTCCAAGGCCTGGGATAGCACAGGGAAAAGGGCAGCCTTGGTTTGCTCTCCCATCCCTCCAAATACCTCCTGCCTCCCTGGGGGATGGGCCAGGTGATGGGCTGTACATCTTCCTTCTGAAGAATCACCCAGCCTTTTGGATTTCATGGGTGACCTTCCTTCTCTTTCTGTTTACGTGCTGACGGTACTCTGAGGAAGTCCTTAGCAACCACCATTTGGGCAAAGAAAGGTCAGAGACTGACAATCACAGGTGGCCATGGGGAGGGGCAGGAAATGAGAGACTGAGAAGAGATGAGAGCTGGCCAGCAACTGTGTTACCCTGAGGAGGAGCATGCTAGAGAGAAATACAGGTTTCTCACCTGCTCCTCAGAACCATAGCCCTAGGGTAGGTGCAAATTTCTGTTTCCTACGATTTCCTTAGTAGAGACAAGAGAAAAAGACATAATGAGATGAGAACACAGACCAAGGACCCCAGAGGACCTGGGTCCACCAAGTTCTCACATAGGATGTGAGGAATAGTTCACATAGTGCAAACCTCTAAATGGACTATCATAGATTCATAAAAACTATGTCAGTAAGCATGTATTATACCAGGGAAAATCGAAAACATAAGAAAATGAATATAGAGTGAAAAGAGAAGTAATTCTTTTTTTAAGTAAACTATTTTTTTGGTAGGCTGCATGCCCAAAGCAGGGTTTGAATTCACAACCTTGAGATCAAACCTGAGGTGAGATCAAGAGTCAGACACTTAACCAACTGAGCCATCAGGTCCACCACCCTTTTTCTAAGGTATTAACTGGCCAGGATGGGAGGGGCAGGGACAGCTGCCTGGTGATTGGCCAGGATGGGAGGGGCGGGGACAGCCGCCTGGTGACTGGCCAGGATGGGAGGGGTGGGGACATCCGCCTGCTGATTGGGCAAGATGAGAGGGGCTTGGCCAGCTGCCTGGATATTGGCTAGGATGGGAGGGGCGGGGACATCTGCCTCGTGACTGCCCGGGATGAGAGGGGTGGGGACAGCCGTCTGCTGATTGGCCAGGATGAGAGGGGCGGGGACAGCTGCCTCCTGATTGGGCAGGATGAGAGGGGCGTGGCCAGCTGCCTGGCGATTGGCCAGGATGAGAGGGGAGGGGACGGCTGTCTGGTGACTGGCCAGGATGAGAGGGTGGGGACAGCTGCCTGCTGATTGGCCAGGATGAGAGGGGCGGGGACAGCTGCCTGCTGATTGTCCAGCATGAGAGGGGCGGGGCCAGCTGCCTGGTTATAGGCCAGGATGAGAGAGGCGGGGACAGGTGCCTGGAGATTGGCCAAGATGAGAGGGGCGGAGACAGGTACCTGGTGTTTGGCCAGGATGAGAGGGGCGGGGACAGCCGCTGGTGATTGGTCAGGATGAGAGGCGCAGGGACAGCTGCCTGGTGACAGGCCAGGGTGAGAGGGGCGGGGACAGGCGTCTGGTGATTGGCCAGGGTGGGAGGGGCGGGGACAGCTGCCTGGTAATTGGCTAGGCTGAGAAGGGCAGGGAGAGCTGCCTGCTGACTGGCCAGGATGAGAGGGGAGGGGCCAGCTGCCTGGTGACTGGCCAGGATGAGAGGGGCGAGGCCAGCTGCCTGGTGATAGGCCAGGATTAGAGGGGCGGGGACAGCTGCCTGGAGATTGGCCAAGATGAGAGGAGAGGGGACAGCCACCTGGTGGTTGCCCAGGATGAGAGGGGCGGGGACAGCTGCCTGGTGATTGGCAAGGATGAAAGGGGCGGGGACAGCTGCCTGGTGATTGACAAGGTAGAGTGGGACAGAGAAAGCTGCCTGCTGATTAGTGAGGGAGAGCGGGGCAGCGACAGCCAAATGGTGATTGGCCAGCGAGAGCGGGGCGAGGACAACTGCCTGGCTCTTGGCCAGGGGGTGAGGGCGGGGACAGCCGCCTGCTCTTTGGCCAGGGACCGCAGGTGAAGAAGGCTGCCTATCTACGGGCCAGGGATTGGGGGCGGGGACATCGCCTCCTGCTCCGCCAGGGCCTGGTGGTGACTTAGGGGTCCTCGTGCAAGCAGTCACCAAAGCCAGGACCCCAGCGCTCCAGGGGGAGCGAGGACTCCACCTCTGCGCCCCGCCCGTCCCCCGGGCGCCCGAACGCACACACGCAGCCAGGAGCAGCCCGGCCTCCCTCACGGCGCCCTGCATGCCGACCCACCTCCCTGCTCCAACCCACGGTTTACAGAACAGAGCCCACGCTCGTTAACGGGACACCGTGACCCACACGGAGAGCCGCCGACCCCCCTGCGCCCCTGCAGACGCTCCCCAGGCGGAGGCCGCTTGCCCAGCCCACTCCCCGCCCTCTGACACTCGCCCACACGCATCGTGGGTGCCCAGCCCCATGCTCTCCCTCGCTACTCCCAGAGGCCGCTTCTGCCTGTCCACTCAGCATCGCTGCCTGGTCCAGACGAGCTGGCTGCAAGCTTTGTGCACCAGGCCCCGAGCACCGCACTCCATACTGCCTTCCGAGAATGTGAGCCCGGAGGATGCAGACCGTGCACGGGACGCAGAAACCTCCCCCTGCCTCCTGGCAACGCACTGTGACCACCTACTTGGCTCCCAAGCGGTGCCCCCATTGCCAAACAGGGAAGAAGTGGCCGCATGGACCCTCCCACCCCAACACAGGCAGTGACTCTGTAAGACGCTGGGAAGATCAGGCCACGGAGCACAAAGAACCGCCCAAACCGGAAAAGTAGGGCATCTGTACCCAGACGTGGGAAATTTGAGGCTACTACCCAGGGGCAAATCCCCCCTCCGGTAGAGGGTCCAGGTGTGGGGTGTCTGTGAAGGGAAATGCCGTTCCCTCTGTTGGGGGCTTACTCCCTAATGTCAGTGGTTTGGGGCTGGATGCCAAGACCTGGCTGGTGCTTGCCGCCATCCAGAGTGCAGTACCCATGGTGGGTCACTGTGCCCAGGTGCTGGTGCTTCCATGGCCTGCAGGCCTCTGGCCTGGGCTGGCTTCAGCCTGATGTCTTGGCTACACACCACCTGGGCAGCCTTTTATCATTTGGGGTATTTTCTCCTGAGTGAGCCAAGGATGCCAAGGCTAAAGACAGCTGGGAGGAGATGGGGTTGTGAGGTGAGCCCAGGCCCACCAAGCTCCGTAGCCTCCTTTCCTGCACCAAGCTCTAACACCCCGACATGTTAAGGTATGTCCAACCAATGTCACTTTTCTCATCTGCAAAATAGGGATAAACAAGAGCATGGGCAGTTTGGAATTATTACCACGTTCACAGAAAGGTCCTATATCAATTGCCTGATTGAAGCTTGCACTCAGGGCACTCAGCAATGATTATAACCTTCCACTCTTTCCATTTCATATTAGACTCCTGCTAAATGATTGATAGAAACTTTCCTCAGGATGTGATGCTCATAATCCACAGTTATAGCTTTCTTAAAACTGCTCTACTCAACCACTAAGACCCTCCTAGGCCCTGCACTGAAATTTTGTGCAAATTCCAACCATTAGCAATGGATATCTAAGACCCCTGGGAAGACTGTCTGTGGCTCAGTATTTCCCTTGGCTGCTAAGGTATTCATGAAACTTGATGGATTCTGAGGTTAAACTCCCCCCAAGGAGGAGGATTTATGGAGGAGGCTTGAGCCAGGCCCTTTCACCTCTCAGCTGAGTAGGTGGAGAGAAAACAAGCAAGTGGCAAGCAAGTTGCCAGAGTGACCTGTGAGGTGCGAAGCCCAGGAGCAGGGTGGTTCTTCCCAACACTGCTCAAAAATTTCAGACATTGAGGGTGGGAGGTGCATTTGGTCTGCCAACTCGAGGAACATTGGTTTTGGAAAGCACTGTTGGACGAGAGGTAGGAGAAATATTTAATGACTACCTATAGAGTGCCAGGCAATTTAGACAAGTAAGGCTATTGGATCCTGAAAGAAAAAAAAAATTCTATTCTACAGTCAGGAAATAGAGCCACTGAGAAGTGAAATAACTTGAGCAAGTTTACAAAGATAGGAGTCCAAGTTGGGGACCTAACTCAGTTGACCTAAGGTGAGAACTGAACTCACCTCCTCCAGATACACCAATCTCCACCTATGTATAGAGCAGATCCTCTCGAAGAACAACTGAGGGCAGCCGGAACAGCTTCTGCACAACAGGAGAGAAACAGAGACATCGGAGCAGAGGACCCCAGCCTAGCAGCCTGCCAACTGCCGTGGGGAGAGAGAGTTCTGGGGCCCGTAAGCTGATTTGTCTGCCTGGGGCACAGGAATGAAGCTGCATTTTAATGTGCAACTAGAATGTAAAAGATCCACCCCAAAAGCTCCCCGAAATGGGGAGTGGTAGTGCTGGATGTCTTTATCTGCCAAGGTCCTGGCAAGCACCATGGTCACATTCCACTCCACCTTGAGAACGTGGACAGAAGCAGGGTCTGAGCACCACAGCCAGGGTACTACCTTGCTGAGCCCTGGGTCCCAAGACAACTCTAGACCCAGCTGTGCCAACAAGGCAAACCCAGCTGGCACACACTGGGGCACCCTGGTCAGCATTCAACAAAGCGCGAGACCTCACACCGAGGGGACACAGGCGCTCGGCACCCCAGAACACTCCAGGCCTACACGACTTGGCTTCCTAGGGCACCCCTGCAAGGAGGGCTACGGGACCTCCTGGGTAACTACTGCTTCAGCTCCAGGAGCCCTGCCAAGGAGCCCCCTATGTGGACAGCCCAGGACCACACAGCCCAAATGCTGTCGAGACTCTCGTAGGGCTGAAGACCCCGCGACACCCCAGCTTTCGCCCACTGAGCTTCAGCCATCTTTCTAGGAGATCCTGTGCACAGAGAACCCCCCCCAATCCTGAATTCACTTCTGCTATAGCTACCATCCCAAAGTGCCTTCCCTGCAGAGAGCAATGGGACACTCCAGCCCACACCCACCTCAGCTACAGCTGTTTTACCAGGGTACCCCCTGTGCAGAGCACCCCAGAAAACCTCAGCTCCTGATCCATCTCCACTCCAGCCACCCTCTGCACAGAGAGCCCGGTGACGGCAGTCGTACCCAATTCAGCGTCAGCTCAACAGCCTGGGTGCCCTCGGTGTGAAGCTAAAGCACCTCTAGGTTTCTTGTAGCAGGATTCCCAATAGCCAAGGTATGGAAACAACCCAGGTATCCATCCAGAGGTGAATGAATGAGGGCTACCTTTCAACCTAACAACCACCTCCCTGCTTACCTAGCCTGGAGTCCCTGCCTGCACCCCCAGGTCCCGCACTATGCCCGCACACCCCAGGGTCGCAGGCCACACCCTGGTACCCCCACTCCCCTATGCCAATGAAGCCCCTGGAAGTACCTGCAGACCCTGGTCCTCCTCCTCCTTGACAGCAGCTGGCTCAGGACTTGGTCCAGGAAGCCAACATGTGGGAGAAATTCCACTTGGAAGAAGATGCACAAGACTCAGAACGTGGGTTTTCATGTGCTTCGTGAGGTCACACAAAGATCACCACATCGTCCCAACCCCTTCAAAGCTTGCTGTCTCTGATGCGACAAGTTAGAAATGCTTCTTTGCCTTAGCAGCCCAATCGTGTTCCAGCAGCACCACTGTGGGAGAGCACAAAACAAACTTTGTAGGAAAGCTAGGAATTACAGAGTTCATAAATGCACCCCAGAGAAAGGATACGTCACCCCTGGTACATATTTATGAATTAGAGGCACATAAGATTGAAACAGGGAATGAGCTTTATCCTCAAGAAACAGGTCAGCCTTTAGTGATTATAGCTCCAGAGGCAAGGCTCTTCCACGCTGTACACTCATGGATCAAAACTAAAATCCACACAGAGCCAGTTATTGATCCTATCCGTGGAATGCACTTTATACACTTACCCACAAAAGAATCCTCAAGGTCCTCCAGAGAGGTGCTGTCTGAAGCCAGGGGATAGATGGTTCTCCCCATGAGGATCCTGAGGAGAAGAGCATGAACACCAAGCGAAGGGGCGCACAGGAAAAAGCTAGCAAAGGAAGCTGAAGCAGAAATCAGCAAAGAAGGGAACTGGAAGTACGTTATGCAGAAGTGGAGAGCGGAGTGTCCCCAAGAGACCAGAGTTACCTTCAGCCCTTAGACAGGCTGAATGAGCCTAATTCCAGCTGGATTGCATTTGGTTTCCTGTCACTCCCAGACAAACTCAGTTCTCTTTTATATATATACTTTCGGACTCATTTTTCTTTTAAATTGAAGCATAGTTGACACGAAATATCATGTTAGCTTCAGGTGGACATCATAGTGATTGGACAAGATTTGCCTTATGCTACACTCACTACAAGTGTAGTTAACTCCATCACCAGAGATACAATTAAAATATCATTGACCATATTCCCTATGCTGTGCCTTTCATCCCCGTGACATGTTCATCCCATAACAGGAACACCTCTCTGCTCTTTCCTCTTCTCTCCCCTAAGTTCCAGACCCTTTGTATCTGCTCTGGGAGGAGACAGCTCCATCTGAGCTCACTCTTTCTTTTTTTTTTTTTTTTTTTTTTTTAAGATTTTATTTACTCATTTAAGACAGAGAATGAGAGAGAGCACATGAGAGGGGTTAGGGTCAGAGGGAGAAGCAGACTCCCTGCCGAGCAGGGAGCCCGATGCGGGACTCGGTCCTGGGACTCCAGGATCACAACCCGAGCCGAAGGCAGCCGCTTAACCGACTGAGCCACCCAGGCGCCCCTGAGCTCACTCTTTCAACAAGTACTCAGTGGCAGCTTGCTGTGTGCCAGGTGGGAACAAATACGGAAGGTTCAGGAACACACTGCATTTTTTTTTTTTTTTTTTTTTTTTTTTTTTTTTAGTTTCAGAGGCTAAATTTAGGGATGCATCAGTTGCATAGAACACCCAGTGCTCATTCCATCAAATACCATCCTTAATGCCCATCAACCAGTCAACCCATGTCCCAGCCACCTCCCCTCCAGCAACCCTCAGTTTGGTCCCAACACTTAAGAGTCTCTTATGTTTTGCATCCCTCTGTGTTTTCATCTTATTTTATTTGCTCTTCCCTTCCTCTATTGTCATCACTTGTTTCTTAAATTGCACATATGAGAGAAATCATATGATATTTGCCTTTGGCTGATTTATTTCACTTAGCATAATACCCTCTAGTCCTATCCACATTTTTGCTAAGGGCAAGATGCCATTCTTTTTGGTGGCTGAGTAATATTTGATTGTATGTTTATACCTCATTTTCTTTATCCAGACTTTCAAAAGTTCTGATTTTGCAAACCAATGCTTATACTACTTTGCAGTAGCCTCCTCAAGCAAGGCCCCTCTCCTCCCCTGTATCCTCAGCTATGTCACACCAGATTCACATCTCCACACCTCCTACCTTCTAAATGGTGGTCACTTTTCTACTTGGAGGCTTGTAGCATTTGTCTTCTAAGATCTCTGATTTATTTCTTGGGTGTTCTGAATGATTTGATAAGTATGTAGTTGGATTTGATGGAGGAGTTCCCCCCATAACTTTCTGATTGGACGCAGGACACGAGGACTGTGAATCTGGTGATAGGCTGGATTTCGTTGTCGCCCTTCTAGGAGAGCTGAATGCTGTTTTGACAAGCAGGTAATGAATTGTGATACACCTTCATCCTTTCGAGGTTTAGGTGTATTGTGAGAAGATGGACCAAACATAACGCCTACCATTCTCTAAACTTCTATTTCAGCTTTGATGGGTGACTTGACAGTAGGATTTCCCTAGTGCCATGTTGTCCCCCTTACCCCACAACAGTGATGTGTCATGGGGTCTAATGTCCCATGTCTTCACTAACATCGGTGTCAGTGTTTTAGGGAAAGGTGACTCTGTGTGACACATTGAGCTTTCTAATGGTTGAGTCTTTCAGCCTCACCATGACCTTCACTATGAATTCATCCCAAATAGGAATTTTTCATCTTGAAGGAAAGCTTATCTATTTTCCTTTAAAACAAGGTTTCTAGGCAATGATGTCAGGAAGGTCACTGAGATAGCCATCAGTCATTGGCCAGCCAAACTGCATGGTGATTGGCCACCCGAAGGAAGCCAACGTGACAGCGCCCTGGTGATTGGCCAGGGCATGGTGGTGACATCACAAGAAGGCATTCTCATGCCCCAGAGCTGTTTTAAAAGCTCGGCAACAGCCACGACTGCACAGAGGAGAGAAATGGCGCTTCAGCTACAGCTCTTCCTGCTATTCCTAGCATTCTCTGACCTTTTTTTGGCCCTGCCCATGGCAAGCCCTCTGCCCACTCCTCCTGCCCTGGGCCGTTCACCAACACTCTGCAGTCCACCTTCATGTTTGCACCTACCTTTGCACCCCTGTGTGGTCCTGAGGTCCTCAAACCTTCATCCGGCGACTCCAGGACCCTTTTCCCACTATGAGGATGGCCCAGCTGCTCAGGAACACATCTCATTTGGCCCATGGCAGTGGGACACTGGAAATCAGGTCACCATGGATTCTCAGCCAGCTGGTTCCCACACCTCTGGGTTCCCAACAGGGCTCAGCACAGGAAAGCTGAGTCCACATCCTGAGGGAGCACTGGGCACATTACTACTCTGGAGCCCTCCAAACCAGCTCAGCACAGGGACCATGAATGAATTGAACGTCCATCCGTCCCTGATGTCGACAATGTTTAGAACGCCTACAGACACCAGGGAGAGCGGGACTTTTACAAAACAAGTAAGTACTGGGGGAAGGAATCACCACATCATTGGACACAGTGCAAGTCCTTGGACCACAAGTCCTGAGACCACGAGCTGGCTGAACCAGCTCAGCAGTGGACAAAGTAACCCCCCAGACACCTGGCTGACCAGGATCCCACAGACCACAAACCCTCCTACAAAATATAACAAGCAGAAAGTCAGTCCCCGTAAGAGAGCACCAACCAGGAACCCAAAGACTGGGAGTCTTCTGAACCAATTTGATACTACTGGGCAGATGAGTCACACAGACACTGGGTGGACAAGGAGTCCTACCACAAAGAGGCCACTCCAGTGTAGCACAAGGCAAGTAAGTCCAGAGAATACCAGCCTTGCCAGGGGTCAAGAAACCACGAGTCCTGCATCCCAGCTCAGTATTGGGAAAAGGATTCACCTGAATAACACCATCAGCATATGCCCTTGGAACTGGAGTCCAAAAACTCAGCTCTCTACTAGGACAGGCAGGCACCTGGAGAGTGGGCTTCTCACGTGCCCTTGGATCTGGAAACCAACACCTCAGCTCTATCCTGGGCCTATAAGGCACCTGAACAGCAGGCTCACCATGTGCCCTTGGACCTGGAGACCAAGAAAGGAGCCCTGGGCTAGGCCAAGCAGACAACTTGACAGTAGGATCACCATGTGCCCATGGACCAGAAGACCAACAACTCAGCTCTCTGCTAGGCCAAACAGGTACCTGAGGAGCCAACTTAGCATGTGTCCATGGACCTGGAGACCAACAACTCAGCACTTTACTAGGCCAAGCAGGCATCTGGACATCAGGCTTACCATGTGCACTTGGGACTGGAGACCAATGCAGCTCTTCATGAAGCCAAGTAGGTACCCGGACAGCAGGTTTACCAGGTGCACTTGGGACTGGAGAACAACAACCCAACTCTCTATTAGGCCAAGCGTGAACCTGGACAGCATGCTTGCCATGTGCCCCTGGACCTGGAGCCCAAAAAAGGAACCCTGGGATAGGCCAAGCAGACACTTTGACAGTGGGATCACCATGTACCCTTGGGCCTGGAGACCAAAAACACAGCTCTGTACTAGGCCAGGAGGGTACCTAGACAGCAGGCTAAACATGTGTCCTTCGATGTCAATAACAACAACTCAGCATTACACTTCGTCAAGCAGGCACCTGGAGAATGGGCTCATCATGCGCCCTTGGACCCAGAAACGAACAACTGAGCTCTATCCTGGGCCAAGCAGAAACATCGGCAGTGGGCTCACTGTGTGCCCTTGGACCTTGAGACCAAGAAATCATCTCTCTATTAGGCCAAGCAGGCACCTGGACAGTAGGCTCACCACGTGCTCTTGGACCCGACAACCAATAACAGAGCCCTGGGCTAAACTGGACAGTAGGCTCACCATGTGCCCTTGGAACTGGAGAGCAACTGCCAAGCTATCTGATAGGCCAAGCTGGTGCCTGGTAAGCAGGCTCACCTTGTGCCCTTGGATATCAACACCAACAACTCAGCTCTGTGCTAGGCCAAGCAGGCCCCTTGAGGGTGGGCTCGCCATGTACCGTTGGACCTGGAGACCAACAATGCAGCTCTGTGCTAGGCCAAGGCAGCAACTAGACAGTGAGTTCACCATGCGACCTTGGATTTGGATTCTTCCTTTTCCCCAGAGCATAGAGCACACAAACAATGGGCTTGCCACTTGGTCTCTCATTATGAGACCTCCAAACCTGCTCAGCCTTGCACCGATATGTCCACTGGATCCATGGAAACCTGGGAGTCTTCAAACTGTGATTCCTCCATTCCAACCTATCACTGCGTTACAGAGACGCAGGGACACCAGCCTAACCCAAATTCCTCTGAATGGGTGCCTTTCAACTCTGCAGACAAGGGGACATTGGAGTCCCTTCTCAACTTGGATTTACTTCAGCTTGATGTCTATGTGGCCTGCTATCTGTGCATTATTCATTTTGGGGGGAGTACTCCTCCTCAGAAGAAAATGGCACCATGCCGTGGGAGATGAAACAGTCCAGTGGTTTGAAGACTTTGTATTAAAACTCAGGGCAGGAAAGGAGAAGGGGGGATGGGAGGGCACTGGGGAGACTCAGGCCTGGAGAACTATGGAGACATTGTCTGAGATCCTCCAGTTGAAGGAGAGGTGCTCCATCCTCAAGGGAGAGGTGGAGGTCTTAAAACAAGAGGCCAAGCAGTGCAGTGAGAGGCAGGCAGAGCTCCATGAGGTGGAGAGGTTCTTCATTCAAATGAAAGTCTTCCTGGAAGTTTCTGCCTTACAAAGGGTGACGCCTGTGCACCCACCCAGGATAGCATAGAAGGGGAGTTGGGAAAAGTGTGGTCATGTCCAGGATTGGGGGTTGGTACAAATGTGAATATTAGTTTAATTAATAATAAAAATTTATTAAAAAAAAAACAATTTAAAACATGATCATTTCTGAATGAGTAATTTATGAGCACTATCCTTGGGGGATTGTAATATGCAGCCTGGCTTGTAGTCACTCCTGTCCCTTATGAGTCATCACATTCTCCTGATGCTGGGGAGGGGTCTCCATGGCTCTGAGAAAGTGTTGGTGAATCATGCCCAGCTGACACAGCATGACCCGCCTGCCCTGTGAAAACATTCAGACATACTTATTTCTGGATCTCAAGCACAGCTGTTGAGGTCAGCACCGTTCTTATTGGAAGAAAAGGAGAAGCAGTATGTCTATATCCAGGTATTTCTGCATAAAGCATTTCTGGCTGAGACCTCCCAGCACATTGTTGCTGAACTTGAGATTGGACACTGATGTTATTATGGCTTCCAACTGTGGCCATGACAGCAGGTGTTTCTCCGCAACAGGTTCCTGTGTGATACAGGCCTTTGAAGAGCAAATGTTACAAGGCCAGGGAACCAGGGTGAGGCAGTCCAGAGGCATGGGACCATTCCCTGTGTCTCGGTGAGAAGGTGTGGGGTCTGGACGGTAAGCAGAGTGGTGTGAGGGGCCAGGATGGTGGGCTCTGTTGTGTCCAAAGAAACACCGCAGGAATTGGGGGAGACATGCGGGATTCACATTGGGTGCTTTAGGTGCCTGGCTGTTTGCACAGAGTAAGGCACAGTGCGAGAGAGGTGGGAATAGGTCCACCTTGCAGACTGTAGGGTCTGCTAGGGTATGAAGGAAAGGGACCACTTCCAAGAGGCAGATTCTATGATTTTATGATAAAGTGGACACTGGGGGTCAGAAGGGAGTAGGAAGGTGAGATTCTAGGATGGCCCATCCTGAGAAATGTTGTTCCTTCTTAGCTCCAGGGATGTGGGCTGGAAGCTCAGGTGAGTTGCAAATCCCTGTGAGCTGGGGCCCACCTGTGGCTCCTGGTGAAGAGCCTAGAGCTGTGGCCCCTGGGCTGAGCTCAGTCAAGGCAGTGTGCTCATAGCAGCTGGGCATAAATGGATGGAGCCATGCAGAAGCTCCTCCTGGGGTTGGGAAGTGAACATCAGGGGGCCTTAGGAAGTGGGAGGCTTGACTTCTAAGATGGATGGTGTCTGAGCTAATTTGAGAGCGCTGCTTTCAGGAGCCAGTGTGGAGGCTGGTGGAGTCCAGGTCACTTCGATGTAAGGGGGATATGGGTCGCTTCTGTGATCCCAGCACTTGGAACTTCCTGTGCTTTGCTGCTCACACCCTGCTCAATATACCCTGGTTTCCACAAACATCAGGCTCCTGGGTGGCTGGTACCCCAGAGTTGCTCGCCTCTTGAATCCCCTTTCCTTCATCACTAAAATGGGGGCAACTTGGTTGGGGTGGTGGTTTTTTAGCAGGAGGCCAGAGAAGGTGGGTTTGGGGAGGTGATCCTCAAGGACAGGGGTTAGATGAGGCCAAGGGGATGGAGAGAAGAAGGGGAGGAGACTCTGAGCCAGGTCCCTGTGCCGGCCTTTCCTCTCCCAAGGCAAAACATCAGCTCTGGGAGGACAACATTCTGCATGCTGTCTCTGTCCCACACCTGGCCTTTTCTGCCCCTGAGGGTCACAGCGCATCACAGCCCAGCACCTGCCCAGTAACAGACCAGCCCCAGACCCCTCCTGCTTCTTTCACTGCTGCCTGACACCCACATCTTAGGGTTCTGGGGCTGTTAGGGATACTTGGAGATCCAGAGAGCCAGGGTGGCACTGCTAGTCTTAGGGACTATTCTGAGGTGTGCTGACAGGTGGAGCACCTGCTACAGAGAGGTAGGGAGGTAGAGGGGTCGATTTACAGATTCACAGAAAGCTGCCATAGTTCAGAAACGTCCCTTCACAGAGGCACTCTTCACCCCTTTGTTTCTTTCTAGTCTTTCATCTATTACAAATAAAGCTGCAGTGAACCATTCTGCAGAGTGAGTCATGGGATCTTAAATTTTCATTTCTGGGATGAAGGTCCAGGAAAGTGCTTGCGAGGTTATAGGGTTTATGTTTCACTTCTATAGAACCTATCAAACTGTCCTACCAGCGTTCCTGTTCCATTTACATTCCCACCCGAAATGTAGTACTGTATTTTATATTAACCAGCTGTCCTAACAGGTGGGTAGTCATGATAACTCTCAGGTTTTCATTTGCATTTCCCTCATGGCGAGTGAGTTTGTCCATGTTTTCTTGTGCTAATTTTCCGTCTGCATGTTCTCTTTGATGTGATATCTGATGGGCTGTACCTTCATTCAGCATCTCTTGACAGCTCATCCTCCCCAAGGCTGCAGCACAGGGAGGGAGGGGCAGGAAGGTGGGCTGGAAGCTGAGCAGTCCTTAAGTGCGCTCCTCCACTCCTGGGCCCACCAGGAAGGCAGGGGCAGGACGCTGGTTTGGAGGGTCCATCCCCGTGGTGCCGCCCCTCCCCTGCAGTCCTGACAGTGGACAGAGGGGTGGGGAGTGCTGCTGAAGGGCTGTGATATAAGGAAGTAAATGCCCTTCAATTGTGGGATTTGGCCAGAGTTGAAGAAGGTGGACGGAGGAACAGAAAAGGGGGTCTGGGAGCTTTGACTGCTCCCTGCACAGCCAAGGCCCCCAGGGCTGATGAAGAGGCTGAAGGGGTGTGCCTTCATTCACTGTGCTTCTCCCTGGAGTCCAGGCAGAGCATGCGGAAGACCGGAGAGGGTGCAGGATGTGGGATGGAAATGCTGTGCCTCCTTTTCCTAAGTCTGTTTTCTGACCCAGGTAATTCGTGTTCCTGAGTGTAACAAGGGAAACATGTGCCTTGAGTTTGCTCCCTGCTCAGAATTCTCACAGATGAGTGTTCATCCCATGTGCTCTCGACACCCTCCTGGCTTTTCGTATGCCTGGCAGGTCTGAGGGTGGTTACCAGGTGCCTTCCTTCTCTGGGAGCACTGCCTGGTTGGCTCTAAAGGGTGGTGCCGGGCCATCCACGCCGGCCCCGTCCTGCTCAGGTGCGCTCCTCATTTCAAAGTTAAGGAGACGGTGTTGGCGCGGTGTCGGGCAGTCACTGGAGATCGAGTGGGCAACCTCTCTGCCAGGCTTGGCTCTGCTTACCAGCTGCTGAGCTCCCCCAAGTCTGCGCCCTCCAAGGACACCGTTTGGAAAACACACTTAAACCCAGCAGTCGGGGCCGAGTAAACCTAGGAACCAGTTTAAATAATAATGATAATATGCTATGTGATTCCCAACCAGTGTGACTTTCCTATGTGATCGATCAACCCCGCTTCTCATTTCCGTGTCGCCTGGCCCAGCTACACCTCTGCGGATTGGAGGGCACCAAGGAGCAATGCCCTGCGAGCGGGGACTGTGCGCACAGGACGCGCTCCTCTTACCGCAGCTGCCCGGCGTCTGCCGGGGGAGACAGTGCAGAGCTGCGAACACACACCTGCAAAGGCGGCAGCGGCGGCAGGTCCAGGCTCCGTGTATCAGGGCGCCGCGTTCCCTGAGTGGACAGAGAGGCGGCACCAGCGGGGTGGGCGGGCATGCACTACCCGCGCCCCTCCACGCCCCGCCCTTCATGTCCGGGCCCCTCCACGCCCCACCCCGCCCCTCCACGCCCCTCCCGAACCCCAGCCCTTCGTGTCCACGCCCCTCCCCGCCCCGCCCCTGCACGCCCCTCCACGCCCCGCCCCACCCGGCCCCCAGACAGAGAGGTAGCATCAGTGGGGTCGGCGCGCATGCGCTACCCGCGCCACTCCACGCCACGCCCTGCCCCTCCACGCCCCGTCCGGCTCCCAGCCCTTCGTGTCCGCGCCCCTCCACGCCCCGCCCCGCCCCGCCCCTGCCCGCCCCTCCACGCCCCTCCACGCCCCCAACCCCTACCCCGCGCCCTCCGCCCGCGCCCGCTCCCCTCCGCAAGGTCAAGCGCCGCTGCTCCCCCCGCCCAACGCTCAGCCCGCTCCCGCAGGCACACACCTCTGCCCCCGGTCGTGCTCGCAGTAACGGCCGGCGCGGTGGGCGGGGCCTACGCAGCAGGTGCCCAGGGCGCAGGTGCCGCCCTTCCTGCAGCCGCGCCTGCTGGGGGGACACCTGGGTGCTGGCGTCCGCTGCCTCCTGGCCCTTCGCGGTGACGCCCCAAGAGCGCCTCATGAGCCTGCCCGGAGAGGCAGGAAGCTTCACCTCCAGGCCCATGTGTGTTTGCTCAGGTAAACCCTGCTTGTCAACTTAAGGATTCAAAACGAACTGCCAGGGGTCCTGGAGGGTCAGGAACCGGCTCAGGACCCAAGGAGAAACCCTGGCCCCAGCAAGGAGCATTTTCCCTCTTCCTTCCTTTCGTATGTTAAAGTCAGGCTGTGACTTGCCTGGACAGTGATTAAAACCAGGCCTTGCCCACAGCTTTCGATGACGACAGAAACCCCTCCCAGCCCCTTGTCCCCCCCCAGAGGGACATCATCGCCTGGGGTCTGGAGCCGGAGGGTCTGCAATAAGCCCAACAAGGTGCGCTTTGCGCTCGGAGTGGGATAGTTGCTTGGGATATGTTTCAATCACACTCCTCTAGACCTGTGTGCAAATGCAACATTGTATCCATGAAAGGGCACGACTTGTTTTCACAGCAAAGGAGCACGTCGCTCGGACACAGTTTTCGCTTTATGGTACATCATCATGTGAAGATGATAAAATGAGCTCTGTTGGGGTTTTCATTTTATTCTAAATGTATTCCAGGCTGCTCTCAGATCCTAAACTGGGAGACCAGTGACGGAGATGACCACAAAGCTACTTGGGGGACAAGGCGACTTACCACCTTGGAAAGCCCTGAGGTAGGGACTTGAGTCCTGGGGCCGCCAGCCATCCATGCTTCCACTCCCCTCCCCAGAGTTCTTGAGGGTCCAGTTGAGTGTTTTCTGCTGGAGCTTCTGGGCTGTAGCATGGTTGATTTCTTCTCTGTTACCCTTATGTTTCTCTCCGAGATGACCTTTTGAAAACATTGAAAGTATGAGACTGACGATGACCAAACAATAAATATACAATAAAAAGGGAGTATAAATAAAATGGTTCTCACTGTTGTCTCCCAAGGGGATGATGTGTAATGCCAAACTGACAAAAAACAGAAGCCTAGAATGTTTAAAGAAAGTTATTGAAGTTTAAAATATTAAAAGTAGAAATGTACATATGCTTAAAATGTAAAGCAATCATATATAAACATAAGTATATTCAATGTGTAATGTATAATAAATATTATGCCATCATTTTGTAACTTGTAGATGTAACTTAATTAATGTTGTTGTGACTTAGATTTTGAGACCAAGGAAATGTGCACGTCTCTTAATGAGAAGGAACATTTGTGCATGCACTGCAGTTTATTTATTCTGGAGGCTTTTGGATGCCCCTCTTGCCCTGAGATCTGGATGATGTGTGTCCTTACCTAACAGGGTGTCTCCGGGTCATTTCCCACTGACAGGTCTGGTATAAGCGTCTCTTTCTCTCTTCAGTACATTGAAGATCAATTTCCAAGGAAGTGTAGCTCTGTTTCCAAGGAAGTTGAGTCTTACCGGGTTTTGTATTTGAAGGGATCTTTACTCCAGGTCGTGGAATAACTGCATTAGGACATAAGACGGGTAAGGAAAGAAGAAACAGATCTTTCCTCTTCTTCTCTAGGCCGTGAGAAAGAGCAGTGAGATCTCTGCGTTCTGCTGTGGAAGCCCATTAGGCAGTGAGCTGCTGTGACAGGCAGGGCCCATGCTGAGCCTCCAGGACTGTCCCCTCAGTGAGACCTGGTGGGGGTGGGGTGAGGGCTGGAGACTTGGGCTGATTCTCCCCTCAGTGGTGTCAACAGGGCTGACAGCAACAGGAGTAGTCAATCCCTGATGTCGTGGCTAAGGCAACAAGCCTTTCCCTCAATGAAAAAAACAAAACAAAACCCAAAACACAATTAAAATCCCAACAAGAAAAGTTTTCACAGGAAAATGGAAATTTTATACTGCATACCCTTGTATGGTGGTGAGGGCCCAGCTAGAGAAGGGAGCCCTTGGGTGGGACATGGGTCCCAAAAGTCTTGACTGGGGAGCATGAATATAAAGGGAGACATTTCCCCACGAATGATTTCTGAGGATGTATCGATCCTTCCACAGACTGAGCCTTTTCTCTCTGCCCAGCACAGTGGTGACTGTGTCATATACGTTACCCATTTAATACAGTATGCCTCTGGGGCAGTGTTTTTATGATCCCCCATGTAAAAGGAGAGGCAAGGGAGGCTTAGTTTAAGTCCCTGTGGCAGTTAGATCTTCAAACAATAGGTAATTTTATGAGAAGAAGCCTACAGGGTGCTCAGTGTGTGAAGACCACGGAGTTGGGAGGGCACTCCCCCACTCACTGTCTGATGTTAAGCTCTGGATCCAAGAAGGGAGTGATTGCCAAAATCAGGCCTTGGGCCCTTTTATCATCACTGAAGAGGATGCTTTGCCACTCTGGGGCAAATCATCCTGCGATTTTAATATAAAAACAGCTTTCTAGAAATAGCCTGCTTCCTCCAAGGATGAAGTAGTCTTTGATACTGATTTAATTTTCAAAACCTTTAAATGTGAGATTTACTCCAGAGGCTGATAAATAAAGCAATAGAGCCAAGGGAATTGGTGAGCCTGGCTCCTGTGGGCCTCCCAAGGACTAGTTCTGTGAGCTGCCAGGACCTGGGCAGGACCAGGAGACCTGGCTAGGCAAACCCTCTGGAGGAGGACCCCTCACACTTTCGGGCAAGCATCTGTGATTGCAGGCATGGCAAATACCTTTGAACCTAATGCTTATTACTTGTTCGCTGCATACTTTAGTTATATATAAAAGTATATGACTCTAAATCAAGAGAAACTCTTTTGAGCAAAATGGGTTGTACGCTAAAATAAAACCATGTGTAGTCTAAAGGGCTATACTTCTTTGAATAAGAAATTTTGAAACTTCAGTTTACATGATAATATCGAACGAATTCAAACCATTCTTATGACATTCACGTTCTAAGAGTAGTATCCCATATTGTATTTCCTCCCATACTGCCTTTCATTATATTTTGTTTGTGGTCGCTTTTGAATATACCCAAGAACCAGGATAATGATTCACTGAACTGGGGTTCAGAGATTAAGTGTCAACCTTTGCCAATCTCATTTATTCAGCACCCACCCCCCATTTTTTTTTTTTCTGGAGTCTTTGAAACCAAATCTCAGAAATCATGATAACTTCTGTGTCAAATAAGGTTCTGAAAATATACACTTTACAAGGAACCTGTAGGAAAAGCAAAGGAAATGTCTTGCCAGCAAGACAGGATTGAGAAGCCAGAAAGAGGGATGGAATGTCCTGTCTCTGGCTATTTGCCTAAGGCAGCTCCAGGAAGGGAAAGGGCTGTCACGTGCTCTTATTTCCCCACAGGTATTGTCAAAAGTGCTTTGCATTTCAGGGCAGAGAAGCCCAGGTTCCCTTGGTGAGCAAGGCCCAGCTGGAAGCAGCTGCCTGAGAAGGGCTGCAAGCCTGGTGTGGGGCAGCTGATCCCTGGCTCTGGGGAAGGTTCTTCCTTGTTATCAGCTGTAAACAGATAAGATTGGAGCCAAGCCACCCACCAGACCTCCAGTGGAGCTCCTGACTCCCTTTGAGCTGACACAAGGTGTGTGGGAAGTGGGACACCCTGTCCCAGGACTGAAGACCACCCCACCTCTGTGTCCTCAGTACTTCAAACAAACTCTGGGGGAAATGTTCTGCAACAAATCAGGTGTAAAGGAATTCTCTGAGAGTGCGAAGGCAGTAGTTTTCAATGTGTACTGCCTATTGGGGTCTGAGGGGAAGCTCTGAATCCCTCCTAAAGCCACACCTCAAGGCCTCCTGCTCAGAATCCCTGGGCAGAGCCCAGCATCAGGATTGTTGACGCTGCTCAGGGGACTCCAGTGTTTAGCCAGGACTGTGATTCTGCGGCCTGTGTTCTCGGTGGCTCTGTGCCCCCAGGGCTGGGAGTGCTCCTTTCTTGTCCTTGCATTCCTACCTTGTGGCCCAGGGCCTGATGCATGGTACCACACAATCTGTTGGTGTTCTTATGAATAGAGGAATAAGTGGATTATCACACCTCCACCCATTTTTCAGTGAGGAAATTGAGACGTGCGAAGTTCAGAAACTGGCCTGGGGATGTGTGACTATTGGCTGTGTGGAGGCTTGAACCCAGGCTCATCTGATCTACACTCTGGTTTGATTCAAGTTGCTTTATTTTATTGTTTAATGTGGACCAGACATACTATTTTCACTGAGTCACAAGATTGTTCTATTTTAGTGGCATCCATTCTTATGACATAGACATTGATTTCTCCATTTTGTAGGTGAGAACATTGAAGTTTCAAGAGTTGAGGGCTTGGACAGTGTGCCTCACAGCCTCGGCCCAGGCGGTGAAAGCTGCGCTACCCCTCGCAACCAGGACAGTGTGCGGCGCACCCCTGCTGGGGGCTCAGGGCTTCTGCGTGGGCACAGTGGAAAAGACTGGGTGGAGAGTCACTGCCCCAGTTCTGCAGGTAAGGCAGGGCTTTCTAGAGCAGGAAGTATTGATTTACCCCCACGGGGCAGTTACAGGGCAAAGTTACAGGACGTGGGCTCTGGGGGGCAGTGCTGAGCGCTCTGCCTGCCAGAGGGAGGGAGGTCTTGTGGGAATGTCAAGCAGGACCACCAGGTCCTTAGGAGGGGTGGAGGGCAGGAGGAGGAGCCGTGGGTGGAGCCAGGTGATGCAGGAGGAACTATGGCATAGAAAGGCCAGACCCTGGGGAAGCTCTTGGATGCTTATGCAGGAAGTCATGAAGACCCCGGTAGGGATCAAGTGGGGATTAAGAGAAAAGAATAAACTCTAAACAGACTTAACGACCAGTATCATTTTTCTCTAATTTTGGAAGATGTAATGTATTCTGATGTTAGGGTCAGGGTGGCCGGGGCCGCGAGCGGCCAAGAATTGCACAAAGAGGGGCACCTGGGTGGCTGAGTCATTAAGTGTCTGCCTTCGGCTCAGGTCATGATCCCAGGGTCCTGGGATGGAGCCCGCTTCAGGCTCCCTGCTCAGCGGGAAGCCTGCTTCCCCCTCTCCCACTCCCCCTGCTTGTGTTCCTGCTCTCACTATCTCACTCTCTGTCAAATAAAAAAATAAAATATTTTTTAAAAAATTAAAAATAAATAAGAATAAATTTAAATAAAGGAATTTCACAAAGAGTAGAGCCACAAGCAGGACAGAGTGGGTTCACTCTCCCCGGGAAGAGAGGGGCCAGACACCAAGAGACATGTGAGCCCCGAGTTTCTGTCAGGCTGGGCCTTTTGAGGGGTGTTGAAGGTCGTGAGAGGGTTGCAGCCTCGTCCATGGGGGTGAGGGGAGGGGCTGATTCTTGGCCAGGTAGAGCAGCAGGTGACAGGTTTTCGAGGTGCTCTGACCCGGATGTGGCGTATGGCCAGGCTAGAGAAGAATGTGTTTTGTAGTTGGGGTCTGCTTTCAGCATGTAGGGCACTGTGACCTAGAAGAACAGGCAGGGCCAACTGCAGACACTGGTGATGGTCACTGATTATCAATGCAGTGAAAAGACAACATACTGAATGGGAGAAAATATTTGCAAACTGCCTAACTGATAAAGGCTTAATATCCAAATTATTAGAGACTCATACAACTCAATAACACAAAAACAAATAGAAGTTACAAAATTGGCAGAGTTCAGAATAGACATTTTCCCAAAGAAAACACGCAGATGGCGAACAAATACATAAAGAGAGGTTCAACACCATGTGTCACCAGGGAAATGCAAATCAAAACCCAAAGAGATGGCACCTGACACCCGTCAGAAATACTAGTGGTAAAAAGACCAGAAATAACACGGGTCGACCAAAATGTGGAGGAAAGCTCTGTTGTTGTGATTGTCAATGGGTGCAGCCACTATGGAAAATGGTATCAAGTTTTCTCAAAAAATTCAATGTGAGGGGCTCCTGGCTGGCTCAGTCAGAAGAGTGTGTCACTCTTGATTGCGGGCCGTGAGTTCGAGACTCACGTTGGGGATACAGATTACTTCAGGGAAACTAATTTCAAAATAGGATAACGATATCATCCAACAATTCCCCTCCTAGGTGTTAAAATCAAGGAAACTGAAATCGCTAACTCATAAAGATACGTGCGCACCTGCATTCATTGCCACATAATTCATAACAGCCACGGGGACGTACTAAGTGAAATAAATCAGAAAGAGAAAGACAAATACCACGAGTTCACATATATGTGGAATCTAAAGCAAACCAGAAAACAAAAAACACAGTAACTCTCACTCATAGATACAGAGAACATATACATGATTTGCCAAGGTGAGGGGCAAGAAGTGGATAAAATAGGTAAGAAGGTAGAAACTAACAACAAAAAAGGGAATATTAGGGCACCTGGTTGGCTCAGTCAGTTGGGCGGCTGCCTTCAGGTCAGGTCATGACCTCAGGGTGCTGGGATGGTGCCCGACATCGGGCTCAGCAGGGAGTCTGTTTCTGCCTCTCCCTCTGCCCCTCTCGCCCCTGCCTCTATGTGTGCTCCGCTCTCTTTCTCTCAAAGAAATAGATAAAATTTTTAAGAAGGAAAGTGTATGTCAAGAGGGAAATTGGAGAGCATATAGGACATCAATATATTACCTTCTAGCTTCCTATAGTTCAAGTACCTTAGTGAATTTATTCTATTCCATTCCATTCTTCTGACCTACCAGAATTCCTCATTATGATGTGGTTGGATTTTTTGAGATGAGTTGTCAATTTCCGTAACTATTTCAGATCAGTAAGTACAGAGTATTTACCTTCCTAGGTGTGTGAGTCTTTGGATATTTTTATAGCCTTTTGAAGTATAATTATGTAACCGGAACTTCCATAGATCTAAGTGTATAATTTCAAGACTCTTGATATATGTATATACCAGTAAAACAATCACTGTAATGAAGGTGATGTACATGTATCCATCACCCTAAAATGATTTTCCCCCTTGTTTTATACTCCATGATTAGCTTGATGTGTAATTTCTGTTGGTCCCTGCAGAGTCACTCTTTCCTCAGGGAGAAATTTTTCTATAGGATGAAAGAATTGCTTGACTTCATTGCTCTGTATTGATAGGAGCTCATAATAGAAGTTGATCTAAAGATAAATTTTGTGGGCGACTGAGTGGCTCAGTTGGTTGAGTGTCTGACTCTTGATTTTGGCTCATATCACGAATTTAGGCTTGTGAGATTGAGCCTTTCATTGGGTTCCATGATGAGCAGGGAGCCTACTTGGGATTCTCGCCCACCCCACCCTTCCCCCATGCCCCCGCTCATGGTCACTCTCTATCTCTCTCTCAAAAAAAAAAAAAAATATATATATATAGAAAAGAACAAATTTTTAAAATTAGCCATTTAGAAAGTTCCAAGGCCTTTCCTGAAGGAGAGACGATACACTGACAGCTTAGAGAACCTAGCCCTTCTTTGTTGGCCAAAGCCTGAGTGGTAGGGCTGGAATATGTTGTGAGAGTGGTAGACCAAAGGGACAAAATCAAGATATGGATTGGACGGAATTCATTGATAGGAATATGCTCAGTTAAGAGGTGGTATTTAAAGGACAACCCTGAACACTTGCATATGGTGTTGATATTCTGGACGCTATATTGGGTCAATAAGGGCCAAATGTTGAGATTTTCTTGGATATACCGTTGAGGAAGGCAGGAAGAAGTCAGGAAGCATAAGAATCAGGCATGTTGAAATGGTTCTGTGATGTGCTGTGTGCTCAGCCATCCCTAATCATGCTTGCTGAAAGACACAACCATCCATGCACTACCTTCATCAACACACTTACAGAGGCATGGATACGGGAGGTACCAGTGTCCTCGAGGAGCTCTGGGGGAGCTGTCCTACACTGCAGGAGAAGATGGGAGGTGAGGAGTGGCAGGAGAGGATGCTTCAACGAGCAGAGTCAAGGTGTGTGCAGTCACCCAGGAGCCACGGAGCCAGAATGGTAACCAGAGGATGGGAACCTCAAGGGTGTGTGCTGTTGGACAGTTGATCAGGTCTGTCCAGATTGAAATTGTTGGGCAATGTGGCAGAAAAAATAAATATCTAGATTGAGTAGTTAGTATAGTGAAGAGTCATGGTCTCTTCCCCAGCTATGAGCCCTAAGCCAGTGTGGGCCTCTGAGCCCCTAGAGTGAGGGAGAGACTGGAGCCCTTTGGGAAATGACCCTACCACCTTCTACATGTGTGCCATGCATCTCATCTCCCACCCCCAACTTTCCCCAAATGTCCCCCAAGACACAGATATTCACTGGTGGGACCAACTCTGGAAAAAAGGGAAACACTACCTTTTCTGCGAACTTTTATAGAATGATTCCGAACATAGGTTGATGTTCAAAGACCAGGACTGTTACATGACCTGCCCAACAGTTGGAGTAGGGGCTTTGGAAGGTGTGGAAATAGAAGAAGCCTTGTCCTACATTTAACAGTTTGTTCACTGAGACCAGAGAGTCATCCTGTGCTCATTTCCCCAGGTCAAGAATGTGGAATGGTAATACTCATATTAGCACTGGTGGAATTCCCACTTTGGTTTCTGAACCTTGGTCTGATGTTTATTAGGAAAGAGGAGACCAAAGAGAGGCCTTTGGGACCATGCCCTTCCTCAGACTAAATCAGAGGCCATGCAATATCCTTGGAGGGATGGGAGAGATTAGTAAGATTGTGAAGCTCTGCAGAGAGGCAGAGTGGGTTATTTGTTCATTTTACTAGGCTGGTCTACTGTGGATACCAGATGGGTCATGGAGACTCACCCTGATTTTCACAAACTTCATGAGATGAAGACACAACTGCATCTGTGATTCTGTCTCTGGATTGCCCTGTGGAGGCAAACTGCCAGGTGGAACCCTGTAGCCCACTGGGAACAAACCTTTTGCCCTGAGGTACTGCTTCTGAAGGGAGGTCTATGACCAGCAAAGTCAACAATACAAGCTTAGAGCCACATTAAATCATCACTGATGAAAGCAGAGTAGACAACTGTCAAGATGGGCCATCTCTTAAGAAAGGAGATTTGGTAAACATACTGAAAAATATCCTAGCCACAAAAGGCAGCAGACACACAGACATACTGAGCTGGTGAGTAGCTGAGGGGAGAATTGCCTGCATCACCTGTTGGTTTTAAATTTCGAGTGCCTGGGCAGCCACGCACCCGAGTCGCTATTTTGACTATAACCTTCCTCATAGATTGAAGTGAATTCTCTTTCTTACCCCAACAGAGCTGAACTTGATTGGACATTCGGAAGCGGTCACTGAAAGGAAGTAGAAGACCCATGGCAATGATCCATGAGCAAAACTTCTCTGCTACCCCGGGACAGAGACCCTAGCCAGGGGGCTGGGCTGATGCAGGCAGGGCACTACCATTTCCTCCATCTCGGCCTTCAGGGGGACCATGCCCACTTGTGCCGAGTAGAGCTTCCAATTAGGCACAAACTTGGTCCGGCAAGAGCTGAATCCTGTGATCAGGACTCCCAGACCCTTGCCAGTTCCAGATCCCTCCCGATACTGGTCTGCCTATCTGCACATGCACAGCATGTAGTCCTTCTGCAGACCTTGGGCACTGGGGCCCTCCGGGCCTGGGGCGTCAGTGCTTGTCCCCAGATGCTTGCACAGTGTAGAGGATGGGAGAGCCCCCCACTCTCAATCATTCTGAGGCAGAAGGTGCCAATTGGTGGCCCTCAGGCATCAGCTGAAGCTGTTACCCCTGAGTCTGCATTGTGTGAAGCGAGGTCTCAGTTCCTGGATCCTCCAGGAGAAGATTCATGCACGGATCTGATCCGTGCTTGAATCGAGGCAGTCAGCAGGGATGTAGCAAGCACCAAACACCTAATTAAAGTGGAAGTCCACTCTCAAGGTGGGAGGATGGGGAAGTTCTGGGAGGTGGGACTGATGTAGGAAAGAACATTAGGGGTCAAATCCAATGGCCAAGAAAGAATTCTTGAGACCTCTTTGGTGCAAAAAGGCGGTTTTATGAAAGCTCAGGAAGAGCTGCACTGGGGTCACGAGGAGTGGCCCATTATATACTTTGAAAGCAGCGCTGTCAAATTAGCTCAGACACCATCCATCTTAGAAGTCAAGCCTCCCACTTCCTAAGGCCCCCTGATGTTCACTTCCCAACCCCAGAAGGAGCTTCTGCATGACTCCATCCATTTATGCCCAGGTGCTATGAGCACACTGCCTTGACTGAGCTCAGCCCAGGGGCCACAGCTCTAGGCTCTTCCCATGCAACTTCAGCAGGAGCCACAGGTGGGCCCCAGCTCACAGGGATTTGCAACTCACCTGAGCTTCCAGCCCACATCCCTGGAGCTAAGAAGGAACAACATTTCTCAGGATGGGCCATCCTAGAATCTCACCTTCCTACTCCCTTCTGACGCCCAGTGTCCACTTTATCATAGAATCTCGGCTCTGCTTCTTGGAAGTGGTCCCTTTCCTTCATACCCAAGCAGACCCTACAGGCTGCAAGGTGCACCTATTCCCACCTCTCTCGCACTGTGCCTTACTCTGTGCAAACAGCCAGGCACCTAAAGCACCCAATGTGAATCCCACATGTCTCCCCCAATTCCTGCGGTCTTTCTTTGGACAGAACAGAGCCCACCATCCTGGCCCCTCACACCACTCTGCCTACCGTCCAGACCCCACACCTTCTCACCGAGAGACAGGGAATGGTCCCATGCCTCTGGACTCCCTCACCCTGGTTCCCTGGCCTTGTAACATTTGCTCTTCAAAGGCCTGTATCACACAGGAACCTGTTGCGGAGAAACACCTGCTGTCATGGCCACAGTTGGAAGCCATAACATCAGTGTCCAACCTCAAGTTTAGCAACAATGTGCTGGGAGGTCTCAGCCCGAAATGCTTTATGCAGAAATACCTGGATATAGACATACTGCTTCTCCTTTTCTTCCAATAAGAACGGTGCTGACCTCAACAGCTGTGCTTGAGATCCAGAAATAAGTATGCCTGAATGTTTTGACGGGGCAGGCAGGTTATGCTGTGTCAGCTGGGCATGATTCACCAACACTTTCTCAGAGCCATGGAGACCCCTGCCCAGCATCAGGAGAATGTGATGACTCAGAAGGGACAGTAGTGACTGCAAGCCAGGCTGCACATTACAATCCCCCAAGGATGGTTCTCATAAATTGCTCATTCAGAAATGATCGTTTTTTAAAAATAACTATTTTTATTATTAATTAAACTAATATTCACATTTTTACCAACCCCCAATCCTGGAGATGACCACACTTTTCCCAAATCCCCTTCTATGCTATCCTGGGTGGGTGCACAGGCATCACCCTTTGTAAGGCAGAAACTTCCAGGAAGACTTTCATTTGCATGAAGAACCTCTCCACCTCATGGAGCTGTGCCTGCCTCTCACTGAACAGCTTGGCCTCTTGTTTTAAGACCTCCACCTCTCCCTTGAGGATGGAGCACCTCTCTTTCAACTGGAGGATATCAGACAATGTCTCCATAGTTCTCCAGGCCTCGGTCTCCCCAATGCCCTCCCATCCCCCCTTCTCCTTTCCTGCCCTGAGTTTTAATACAAAGTCTTCAAACCACTGGACTGTTTCATCTCCCACGGCATGGTGCCATTTTCTTCTGAGGAGGAGAACTCCCCCCAAAATGAATAATGCAAAGATAGCAGGCCACATGGACATCAAGCTGAAGTAAATCCAAGGTGAGAAGGGACTCCAATGTCCCCTTGTCTGCAGAGTTGAAAGGCACCCATTCAGAGGAATTTGGGTTAGGCTGGTGTCCCTGCGTCTCTGTAGCGCAGTGATAGGTTGGAATGGAGGAATCAGTTTGAAGACTCCCAGGTTTCCATGGATCCAGTGGACACATCGGTGCAAGGCTGAGCAGGTTTGGAGGTCTCATAATGAGAGACCAAGTGGCAAGCCCATTGTTTGTGTGCTCTATGCTCTGGGGGAAAGGAAGAATCCAAATCCAAGGTCGCATGATGAACTCACTGTCTACTTGCCGGCTTGGCCTAGCACAGAGCTGCATCGTTGGTCTCCAGGTCCAAGGGTACATGGTGAGCCCACTCTCAAGGGACCTGCTTGGCCTAGCCCAGAGCTGAGTTGTTGGTCTTGATATCCAAGGGCACAAGGTGAGCCTGCTTACCAGGCACCAGCTTGGCCTATCAGATAGCTTGGTAGTTGCTCTCCAGGTCCAAGGGCACATGGTGAGCCCGCTGTCAAGATATGTGCTTGGCCTACACCAGGGCTCTGTTATTGGTTGCCAGGTCCAAGGGCACATATTAACCCTGTTGTCCAGGTTCCTGTTTGGCCTAATTGAGAGCTGTGTTGTTGATCTCCGGGCCAAAGGCACCTGGTGCCCCTGCTGTCCACGTTCCTGCTTGGCCTAGTGCAGAGCCGCATTGTTGGTCTCCAGGTCCAAGAGCACATGGTGAGCCTACTGTCCAGGTTCCTGCTTGGCCTAGTAATGTGCTGAGTTGTTGGTCTCCAGGTCCATGGACACATGATAAGTTGGCTCCTCAGGTACCTGTTTGGCCTAGCAGAGAGATGAGTTTTTGGTCTTCTGGTCCATGGGCACATGGTGATCCTACTGTCAAGTTGTCTGCTTGGCCTAGCCCAGGGCTCCTTTCTTGGTCTCCAGGTCCAAGGGCACATGGTGAGCCTGCTGTTCAGGTGCCTGCTAGGCCCAGGATAGACCTGAGGTGTTGGTTTCCAGATCCAAGGGCACGTGAGAAGCCCACTCTCCAGGGGCCTGCCTGTCCTAGTAGAGAGCTGAGTTTTTAGACTCCAGTTCCAAGGGCATATGCTGATGGTGTTATTCAGGTGAATCCTTTTCCCAATACTGAGCTGGGATGCAGGACTCGTGGTTTCCTGACCGTTGGCAAGGCTGGTATTCTCTGGACTTACTTGCCTTGTGCTACACTGGAGTGGCCTGTTTGTGGTAGGACTCCTTGTCCACCCAGTGTCTGTGTGACTCATCTGCCCAGTAGTGTCAAATTGGTTCAGAAGACTCCCAGTCTTTGGGTTCCTGGTTGGTGCTCTCTTACGGGGACTGACTTTCTGCTTGTTATACTTTGTTGGAGGGTTTGTGGTCTGTGGGCTCCTGGTCAGCCAGGTGTCTGGAGGGTTACTTTGTCCACTGCTGAACTGGTTCAGCCAGCTCGTGGTCTCAGGTTTTGTGGTCCAAGGACTTGCACTGTGTCCAATGATGTGGTGATTCCTTCCCCCAGTACTTACTTGTTTTGTAAAAGTCCCACTCTCCCTCGTGTCTGTAGGCGTTCTAAACACTGTCGACATCAGGGACGGATGGACATTCAATTCATTCATGGTCCCTGTGCTGAGCTGGTTTGGAGGGCTCCAGAATAGTAATGTGCCCAGTGCTCCCTCAGGTTGTGGACTCAGCTTTCCTGTGCTGAGCCCTGTTGTGAACCCAAAGGTGTGGGGACCAGCTGGCTGAGAACCCATGGTGACCTGATTTGCAGTGTCCCACTGCCATGTGCCAAATGAGATGTGTTCCTGAGCAGCTGGGCCATCCTCATAGTGGGAAAAGGGTCCAGGAGTTGCCGGATGAAGGTTTGAGGACCTCAGGACCACACAGGGGTGCAAAGGTAGGTGCAAACATGAAGGTGGACTGCAGAGTGTTGGTGAACGGCCCAGGGCAGGAGGAGTGGGCAGGGGGCTTGCCATGGGCAGGGCAGAAAAAAGGTCAGAGAATGCTAGGAATAGCAGGAAGAGCTGTAGCTGATGCGCCATCTCTCTCCTCCGTGCAGCCGTGGCTGTTGCCGAGCTTTGAAAACAGCTCTGGGGCATGAGAATGCCTTCTTGTGATGTCACCACCATGCCCTGGCCAATCACCAGGGCGCTGTCACGTTGGCTTCCTTTGGGTGGCCAATCACCATGCAGTTTGGCTGGCCTAATGACTGATGGCTATCTCAGTGACCTTCCTGACATCATTGCCTAGAAACATTTTAAAAGAAAATAGATAAGCTTTCCTTCAAGATGAAGAATTTTTATTTGGGATGAATCCATAGTGAAGGTCATGGTGAGGCTGAGAGACTCAACCAGTAGAAAGCTAAATGTGTCACACAGAGTCACCTTTCCCTAAAACGCTGACACCGATGTTAGTGAAGACATGGGACATTAGACCCTATGACACATCACTGTTGTGGTGTAAGGGGGACAACATGGCACTAGGGAAATCCTACTGTCAAGTCACCCATCAAAGCTGAAATAGAAGTTTAGAGAATGGTAGGCGTTATGTTTGGTCCATCTTCTCACAATACACCTAAACCTCGAAAGGATGAAGTTGTATCACAATTCATTACCTGCTTGTCAAAGCAGCATTCAGCTCTCCTAGAAGGACGATTACAAAATCCAGCCTATCACCAGGTTCACAGTCCTCCTGTCCTGCATCCAATCAGAAAGTTATGGGGGGAACTCCTCCCTCAAATCCAACTACATACTTATCAATTCATTCAGAACACCCAAGAAATGAATCAGAGATCTGGTAAGTGGTTTTCCACCCCTTCACTTTCAATCTGGGGGTGTCTTTGGTTCTAAAATGAGTCTCTTGCAGACAGCATATCAATGGATCTTGTTTTTTAATCCAGTCTGTTAGCCTGTGTCTTTTCATTGGGGCATTTAGCCCATTTACATTCAGGGTAACTATTGAAAGATAGGAATTTAGTGCCATTGTATTGCCTGTAAGGTGACTGTTACCGTATATTGTCTGTGCTCCTTTCTGGTCTATGTTGCTTTTAGGGTCTCTCTTTGCTTAGAGGACCCCTTTCAAGATTTCCTGTAGGGCTGGTTTTGTGTTTGCAAATTCCTTTAGTTTTTGTTTATCCTGGAAGCTTTTTATCTCTCCTTCAATTTTCAATGACAGCCTAGCTGGATAGATTATTCTTGGCTGCATATTTTTCTCATTTTGTGCTCTGAATATATCCTGCCAGTCCTTTCTGGCCTGCCAGGTCTCTGTGGATAGGTCTGTTGCCAATCTAATGTTTCTACCCTTGTAGGTTACATATCTCTTCTCCCGAGCTGCTTTCAGGATTTTCTCTTTGTCTATGAGACTCGTAAGTTTTACTATTAGATGCCGGGGAGTTGACCTATTTTTATTGATTTTGAGAGGGGTTCTCTGTGCTTCCTGGATTTTCATGCCTGTTTCTTTCCCCAAATTAGGGATGTTCTCTGCTATAATTTGCTCCATTATACCTTCTGCCCCTCTCTCTCTTTCTTCTTCTTCTGGGATCCCAATTATTCTAATGTTGTTTCGTCTTATGGTATCACTTATCTCTCGAATTCTGGCCTTGTGATCCAGTAGTTGTTTATCTCTCTTTTTCTCAGCTTCTTTATTTTCCATCATTTCATCTTCTATATTATTGATTCTCTCTTCTGCCTCATTTATTCTAGCAGTTAGCGCCCCCATTTTTGATTGCACTTCATTAATAGCCTTTTTTGATTTCTACTTGGTTGGATTTTAGCTCTTTTACTTCTCCAGAAAGGGTTTCTCTAGTAACTTCTGTATTTTTTTTAAGCCCATCTCGTATCTTTAAAGTCATGATTCTGAACTCTAGATCTGACATCGTACTAATGTCCATATTGAGTAGGTCCCTGGCAGTCGGTACTACCTCTTGTTCTTTTTGTTGAGGTGATTTTTTCCTTCTTGTCATTTTGTGCAGAGGAGAATAGATTAATGAGAGAACAAAATGCTAGCAGAGTAACTACGTCCCCAGAAAATATACTCTAAACTAATCAGAAAAGACCTGAAGCAGTGGGATAAGAAAGGGAAAGAGAGAAAAAAGAAAAAGGGAAAAAAAAGAAAAAGATAAAAATAAAAACAAAAACAAACAAAACAAAACAACAATAACAAAAGAAAAACCAGAATGTGATCAAATATGATCTATATGGTATATAGATCAGTGCCACACACTAGATTTGGGGTGTATTTTGGTCTTTTAAAAGAAAGTGCCTCCCAAAATTTTAAAGAAAGAAAAACTTATATATGTACAAAAATAAGGGTTGATATGATGAAGGGATGGAATATGACTGTAAAAATGAAAATTATAAAAAATTTTATAAAAGGAATTGATAAGAATTTGTTTGAAAAAAAAAAGAAGAGGATTTAAAAAAAGAAAAAAGAAAAAGAAAAAAAAAGGGGAGAGGATGTGATCAGGCAGGGGAATAGAAAACACCATATACTAGAGATTTAGGGTATATTTTAATCTGTTAGAAGAAACTATCTCAAAATTTTAAAGAGAGAACAACTTCTATATATAAGCCAAAAATATGGGTAACTACTATGAAGGGATAGAATATGACTCTAAAAATGAAAAATAAAAATGTTTTTTTTTTAAAGGGATTGGTAAGATGTTGGTTTAAAAAGGGAAAAAGATAAATTCCAAAAAAAAAAAAAGTTAAAAAATAATTAAGTGTGAAAGACTAAAGAATCATGGTAAAAAAGCCATGAATTCTATGTGCAGTATTCCCTTAGCGCTGGAGTTCTGCCGTTCTCATTGATCAGTAAACTTGGTCTTGGCTGGCTGTTCTCGCTGATCTTCTGGGGAGGGGCCTGTTGCCGTGGTTTCCAAATGTCTTTGCCGGAGGTGGAATTGCCCCGCCCTTGCCCCCTCCCGGCTAAGTAATCTGCTCGGGTTTGCTCTCCGGGGCTTCTGTTCCCTGCGAGCTTTCCGTACAGCTTTGGAGGCGGAGAGTGAAAATGGTGGCCTCCCAATCCGCCCCGGAGGAGCCGAGAACTCAGGGCCCGGCTCCTCAGTGAGCCCCCAGAGAAAAGCCGTCAGTCACTCCCGTCTCCCTGGTCTCCGGCCGCACTCTGTGCTCACCCGGCCTGTGACCGCGCTCCTCTATCTCTGGCAACCGACCCCGTGTGGAGTCTTGAAACCCAGCAGATCCCTGCGGTGCACTCCCGCGCGGCTCCTCCCGGGGGAGGAAGGTGAGTCTCCCCGGATCTGCCGCTTGTTGGGTCCCTGCTGGAGGAGCAGTGGCCCAACTGTGCCGCGGATCCCGGTTTATGGCGACCCCGAGCTGAGAGCCTGCGCCTGGGCTCCGCCTCTGCAGCCGGTTTCCCTGCGCCAATCCCTGGGAGCTCTGCCACACTCAGGCACCCCTGGTCTTTCTGTGACTCTGAGGGTCCTGAGACCACACTGTCCCGGAGGGTTCCACCCCCCGCTTAGCCACCGGAGTGACGTCCCTCAGCGGAGCAGACTTTTAAAAGTTCCGATTTTGTGCCCCAGGGCTCTATCAGTTGCCAGAAGCTCCGACGGAGGCCCCTCCCCACCGTCTATCCTCCCGAATATCGCCGTGGATTCACTTCTCTGCACATTCTACCTTCCAGAAAGTGGTCGCTTTTCTGATGAGAGAGTTGTTGCTCTTCTTTTCTTTGATCTCCTGTTGAGTTTGTAGGTGTTCAGATTGGTTTGATCCCTATCCAGCTGAATTCCTGAGAGGAGACGAAATCCAGGTCTCCTACTCATCCGCCATCTTGCTCCGCCCCTTCCTCCAAGACTTACTTATTTTTAACTTATGTATCATATAACTAGAATTTTTACCTCTTGAACACCTGCACCCTTTTTGCCTATATTTTTTTTATGAATTTTTGATAACTGCTTGTAACCTTGGAATTATAATTGTACTGTTTCATGAAATACAAAAGTTATATGCATAGATCCCATATAATGTGATTGTATTATAAAAGTCAATTTTTATAAGTTCTTAGAATTTTTCATGGGAGGGAACAGTACATTTCTTGATGTATGTATTTATAAAACAAATACCTGTAAAACTTTTTTTTATTTTCATTGGAGGTTTGGAAAAATCCACTTTCCACTCTTGATGGATAGAAACTTTGATTTTCTTTCTAAAGATATGACTAATGGATAATCTCTAAGCATTGAATATTGATATAGAAAACACATGCTTCAAGCATTTTTATTACTATCTTTAATGGAGAAAGTGACTTTGAGCATATTTTTCATTGCCTTAAGAACATCTCTTTATTCCTAAAACTGTAGATGATAGGGTTCAGTGTGGGTGTGAGGATGGTATAGAATATTGCCAAATATTTGTCCTGGCCTGGAGTGTGGTATGATTTGGGTCTCATGTATGTGAAAATAAATGGCCCATAGTACATTGTGACCACAATCATGTGGAAGGAACAGGTAGAAAATGACTTTTTCCGTGCTTCTGATGATTTCATTTGAAGAACAGTAAGGAGAATTTGGACATAAGAAGCAAGGATTAGGGAGGAAGGGACAAGGAGAAAAATTAAGCCACTTACATAAACTCCTCGTTCAGAGAGTGTTGTGTCCACACAGGACAACTTCAACATGGCAGGGACTTCACAGAAAAAGTGATCAATGGCTCTTGGGCCACAGAAGGGAAACTGGAGTGCATAAGCTGTGTGGAATATGAAATTGATGGTCCCAACAATCCAGGACCCTCTAGCCATGAGAATGCGGACATAGTCTTTCATAAGAATGGGATAGTGCAGTGCGTGACAGATGGCTACATAGTGATCATAAGACATTGCCACCAGGAGAAGGCACTCACCACCCAGGAGGGTGAGGGATAGAAATATCTGGAAGCCACAACCTGCGAATGAAATAATTCTGCTCCCTGACAGAAAGCCAGTGACCATTTTGGGAACAATGTTGGAAATATGCAAGATGTCCATGAGAGACAGATGGCTGAGCAGGAAATACATTGGAGTATGGAGTCTTGAGTCCCTGAGGATAAGGAGGATCATGATTGTGTTTTCTGTTATAGTCATAATAAAAATGATGAATATAAAGGAGATGAAAACTAGACTTGATTGAGAGGAAGAAAAGAGTCCTAAACGAATGAAATCACTGGGCGCCTGGGTGGCTCAGTCGTTAAGCGTCTGCCTTCGGCTCAGGTCATGATCCCAGGGTTCTGGGATCGAGCCCCGCATCGGGCTCCCTGCTCAGTGGGGAGCCTGCTTCTCCCTCTCCCACTCTCCCTGCTTGTGTTCCCTCTCTCGCTGTCTCTCTCTGTGTCAAATAAATAAATAAAATCTTTAAAAAATAATAAAAAAATAAAGAAAGAAAGAAAGAATGAAGTCACTGGTGAAACTGTGATTCTCATGCCCCATCATGAACTCCACTCTTTTCCTAAAATAGAAAAAAATAGAGCTAAAATGCAGTGGCATAAATCTCAAACTCATTTACATTTAGAAGCATAATAAAATGAGAGTGATGCATATTTTGCAGTTCAAGTCAACAGACTCTCAACCAGCTTTGGAAGTGGGCTTGGTTTACAACATGGCCATTTATTTGTTTGAATCAACTGATGATATTGGTCTATTGAGAAAGCTGTTAGCTCCATGTAGTCTTAATTCCGTATTCTTAAATGCAGTTCAATCTTTTGTCAAATGTCACTTTTTAAATGAGACCTACCCTGAACAGTGTACTTAAAATCTCAGTAACCCCCGACTTGCCTATTTCTCCTTACTGTGCTGTCCTTTGATGTATTTTGCAAATCACTTTTCATCTTTTACATATTCTATAAACTTATGAACTAAATTTATTTTTTATGGTCATTCTAACTCATCAGAACTTAAACTTCCCAATGTGTAATCGTTGTTTTGCCCTCTGTATAAACTGAATGGCTACACAATGCCTGGTATATAGTAGTTGCTCAATAATATCCTTTAAATACCTGAATAAATGAATAGCATTTGGCACTCAATTTTCTGTCTCATTTTTTATTTGGATAAAGCTTAAAGGAAATGAAATGTAATGTATTATTTATACATCTTTCTAAAATAATAAGTAATGATATACTATAAAAACTAGCTTAATCTGTATTTATAATTTAATCTGTAATTTGTAAATATCAGCATTTAAATTTAAAAAATGAAAATTTTATTCAGTTAAAATGAGAATATATTTTAATTGGGCCAGTTTTATTAACTCCTCAAAATTGAATTATATTTCATTAATTCTTTATATAGAGAATCATATTGTTTCCTAAATAATGAAATTGTTTAGATGTGTTCCCTTTACTATATGTGCACAAATTCACTATGTATGATCTATCCTTCAATAAATAGATATACATGCATACATACTTATACACACAGAGAGAATTTAAGAAAACACTGCTGCAAATCATGAAAAATAAATAACATATAAAACAAGTTATTTGCCTTCTTTAAGACCTATTCATAAGTTTGGGGTTCCTGTCTGGCTTAGTCAGTAGAGCATGTGACTCTTGATCTCAGGGTTGTAAGTTCAAGCACCATGAATCTTAAAAACAACAACAAAAACACTCTTTTAAGTTTGAATGAAATGTGTTTTGGTTTTCCCTTTGGGAAGCAAATGTACAAGTATGTCCCTGATAAAATATAAATACTGTGTATTTTTCTGTTTTATTGTAGTGATTATTGAGATTCTTCATTATGAAATCAACCTCTACACTCTATTTTGATGGCCTGGAATGTGACCACTGTTTTGCTATAACGTTAGGTATATGAAAAGATTAACCTTTGAATGACGTTGTATATACATGTTTAAGTAGGTCTTGCTGTTTTGACTGGTTTGACCAACAGCTCAGTAAAATTCAGTAAGGACATGGATTGAGATTTAAGGGCATCGATGCCTTCCATGAACTGGTGGATCATAAGTTAGTCTTTAAAATCTATGAATAAAAAAATCAATGAATATTATTCAGAACTCAAATTCAATGTATCATTATCCAAAGTTGTTGACTTTTTCTCACTGCCAAAAATAATTTTGTCATTCTGGTTTTCCATTTTCCATTAATGATTTCAATTGTTATGCTCATTCTCATCAAAAGTCCATAGTCATAGTGAGAAGTCACCATAGTGAGAAGTGTGGGGGCATCTGAGAGGCACAGTCAGTTAATGCCCAGCTCTTGGTTTTGTCTCAGGTTGTCATATCAGGGTCATGAGACCAAGCCCCAGGTCAGGCTGTGCACACAGGTACAGAGTCTGCTTAACACTTTCCCTCCCTTTCCCTGTCTCTCTTTCTCTAAAATAAATAAATCTTAAAAAAAAAAAAAAAAAAGAAAAAAAAGTATATGTAATGTCTATTTTCTGCAGAACCCCATCACATAGTAGTCCCTGGCCTATTGTAGGTTCTCAGTAAATGTTTGTTCAAGGTATTTTTGACTATGGACTCTGATATCCAAAGTTATCCACAATATATCAATTATATTTACATTTTTAAAGAGTTTGTGCTGCCTCTACAAGAATATTTTGTCTACATTTGTCTTCAGATATTAGAAGTACTCCATAATACATTCAACAACTACTTCCTCTTCTAGGTTCTGCTACTTTCTTTCCACTTCCATGGGGCACCTGAAGTTCAAGAGCTGAGCTGAGATCGAGTCCAGTGCTTAACCAACTAAGCCACCCAGGTGTACAACCATCTTTTAAGAATCTTTGCCTAACTGGTCAATCAGGCATCTGGAATATCCTTCCATGATGCTAGAATGATAGATAAAATGATACCTTCTATGCCATCCAGAATGTTGAATGAAATCTGTTCTTGAATCCAAAGAGGTATACTCTAATGGTGAGCTTCCTAACACTATGTTTAAAAGTGGGAAGACAAATGTTACATATCCTGTAAAATCTTCCAAATCTGTGCTACCCTTATAAAGTTATAGTCTCTTTCTCTCTATATGACATTAAATATTCTCTGTCTAATAATACTAAATGTAAGTAAAGAGACATAACATGCAGTTTACACCATGCTAACCTCTAGAAGTTTGGAGACTAATTATAGAAGATGCTGTCATCATTAGATACCAAGTCTTTAGCTATAAACACAGTCATATCCCAAACTTGCCTCCCAGGTAAAAGAAAGGCTTCCATGCACTTTACCTAGTGAATGCAATATGCTCAAATATTTTTTTACCATTTTACATTTGTCAACATTTTGAAAATTCATTATGCAGCACTAATTTGACTTAACTAGTTTGAAAAATATTCTTTTCATTTTTCTGTCACATCTCTCAGTACATGAATAAAACATTCAGAATATCTCCTTAAATTTAAACAGAAGGGAAATTACATTTAAATAGAAGGAAACTATTCAATAAAATTAGTAAGACTACACATCTATTCAATTATTTGTATGTTCCTACATTACATCTTTATATTAAAATTTTGACTGTAAGATGAAGGACAAAAAGAATAGATCATTACTTCCTGAGTAATATTTATCTTGAGGTGTTTAATGTAGAAATCCTGGGAATATTAAGTCTGATATACATGCTTCTATTTATACTAAAAGATAATGCTACTTTTATTTTTGGATGTATTCTAAAAATGTATGATATCAATGACCAAAATGATATAGCTATTATAAGCACTGTCTTCAAATACCGACTTACATGGTTGGTGTGCAATTGATTCCAGTTAAATGGTCTTTGCTGATAATTGACTGTAATGGAATTTCATAGAAGAGGCAGAGGTCTAACAGTGGATTTCTCTAAATATGGATGGAATAAAATCATTGCTTATTTAAAGGAGTTGACATGAAAAATGCATACCATAAATGTATGATAGTGTGACTTTCCCTAGGAATGGGTATGCTACTGACCCAAATGATTATATTAAGAGAGTAGTAATATAAGTGAAAAATTTCCATGATTTGAAGAGATAAACAAGAAAATCCAATGCAAATACAGTATCTTTGAAATATTTTATATTGTCTTATTATACAACACATCAATCAGACATGAAATTTTATCTGAAATGAATTTTTATCAAATCAATTTTTTTATCAAATGAATTTTTATCAAAGGTTTTTTTCTAGACTAAGAGACAACACGGTATATAACACAGATGCATGCACATACGCAGGTACATACATGCACACGCAGAACAGAGCTTAGCACTTAGTCGTTACATAGGGACAAGGATTATTACTGTTGTTTTTGTTATTGTTTCTAAAATTGCAGTATTAGTATTTCTATAATTATTTTGTTTTATTTTTTATTAATTTTTCATTATGTTCAGTTAGCCAACATACTTTATATTTTAAATAAGCATTTAAACTACTATATTCTAGAAAGAGAGAGTAGTATTCAGGATATGAGAGTATATAACCGAGTAAAGAAATACAATTCGATGTTGTGAGTCAGAAGCAGATTGTGTACTCTGCCTGGTGAAATTTGTCCATGAGGTTCTCTGGGGGAAGTGGAATTGCAGTTTGCTGAATGACAGCATGTGGTTTGTTTCCCACCCATATACACACACACAGGCATGTGTGGAGAGCTAAGCAATGCTCCTTATTATGAAATCCATCCGCTGAGCTGCTCAGAATTTCATTCTATACTAGCTAATTGACATTATAATTAACTAACTTTTTTTTGTTGTTGTCCTTTTGACTTTTCGGGACACCGAATCATACACCAAGGAACTGTTGCATGGCCAACTTGTATCTATTCATTGTTGCTGCCATGCCAGTTTAAGGGAGTCCTGTGAGTAGTCTCTCACAGTGACATCAAACTCACCATGCCTAACAATGAACTGCCAAAGTCCCCTGAAGCATGTATCACCATTGGTACCACCATTTACAACAGCCCGAGCCAGAAATCAGAAAAAAAAAAAAAAAAAAAAAAGTTATCCCAACTTTTCTTTATCTCTGCACTCCTCCATATAAAAATCACCATCTCTTACCAACTCTCCTGACATAAGTGCCTCCCATGGTTATTCCTCCACATAGTGCTACAGTCCATGGTCGTCATGGTGACTCTAAAGCATCTAGTCTATCCTTTGTTAGTAGAATGTCTAGATCTGTATGGGTTCAGTACTGTCCACATACGATCACACACTTCACAGTTCTTTTTGAAGTCAGAGGAGTGTGGCCGATGAAGTCAGTTTCAGACAATGACAATGGCAGAGTTTTGGGACTGGAAGCACACTTTTCTCACTCCTTTGGCCTGTGAGTTACATCTACAGGTGATGATGTGTGGTCCTGCATTCTTTCTGGAAGATCTGTACAGGAAATAAAACCCGGGAATTTAGGAGCCAATTTATTATTCACAATAATGTGTGAATATTAATGAAAAGTAACTCACCAAATTGTTAAAAAAATAATTTTGGAAGGGAAAAGGCAAGACATTTCCGTGGTGTGTTCTTGCTCTCCTTAGCATTCGTATTGGGTCATACATTTTTTTGGATAATGGATCTAGGATAATTCCAGTGTGTTTTATTCAAAATGCATAACACATCCTTTTATGACATAGAATTTCAAAGAATTATAATAGTGTAAAGATAATTCAAGTAAATGTCTGCCTCCAGTTTCTCCCCCTATGAGTACACTTTTTGTCTAGTCTAGTTTATTCTATCCGGAACACTGTTTTGAGCATGCAGAAAATCTGCTAGATTACACTGTATGCACATTCCATTCTATATACGTTAAACATAATAATCAGACAAACAAGCGACAACATAAAATCTCCCTATCTCTAGTTCCCATTTCCATTGAAACTAAAGTAATTATATTTACATGACATTGTCTTTCTTGCATCTTTGCCACACTCATATTCTTTCTTCCACATAAACAGTCTTCCCCACCATTTCTAACCCCTTCAAAGTCTCCCAAAATCTAGGGGTTGATGTAAACATATCCTTCCATGGAGACTTCCGTGCTCTCTTTAGACCACGCTTCCTTGCTTCTCTTTCTTGTATAGAACTGGGCAGCTCTGTCAGAGCATCCGCTTTCATCTACAGCTGCACTGTCTGAGTTTATGTTTGCTCTATGCACCCTGAATGTGACCTACTCATCTCTTCCTTCCCTGGCCCCTAATGTCTCCCAAGGGCCCTCTTCTCTCACTTCATTAATGTTACCAATTTCATACCACCGAGGACAGAGCCTTGTTGATGGATTACTTCACACCTAACACACTGGGCTCACTTGCTCCCCAGAGGCTACCATGAGGCCCCTCCTCATTGGTGCCTAGCCATTGCCCACACCATTCGCATATCGGCCTCAATGTCACTGCTTCCAGAATGACAGAGGCATGGTGTGATGCCCCAATCCAGAAATTTGCTTTAAAGTAGCTGAGAGTTTGCAAGGACAAGGGGGATAAATGATTTGGGAGGACCAAGGAAAAGCAGGGAGGACACCTACCCCGATGGAATCCTGTGTCATGTAGCTTCTGGAGGAGAAAATAGCTACTCTTTGAGGGGTGACATGGGCTGCCATATTCCCAGAGGACAGCTGGGGAGGGAAATGAAGGGAACAGGAGGAAACTGTTTGTGTGGAGAGGGGTGGGGGCATTGAGACAGACAGGCATTCCTCAGAATAGAGCAGAAAAAGTCCTGGTGTCAGAGACAGAAGGGAGATAGTCTATTTCAGATGGATTAAAGAAAGTGAGATGAAACATTTGTTAAAGAAAAAAAATCCTGCCTTTCTGAGCCCTTCCCCATTATACCTTCTGTTCTTAGCATATTTTATTCCCATTTTTCAAAGGCTGAGAGCATATTGTCTGTTCAGGGAACTGTGTGTGGTCTGCCTCTTACATTAGATACCAGCGTTAGAGAAGGCCACTAGGCTGACCTCACGTTCTGCAGCATGGAGAGTCTCCTGGGTGTTTGTGGAGTCAACGAATGAACCTTCTTATCCCACAGACAGCCTACTACAGAGAGGCAGATAAGAAGATGTTATTGTTTTATACGAGCGATTATGCTTCTTTTTATTCCTGATGGGTTCATAAGTCAATTAAATGATTATTGATAAACTAAATAGGAAAGTAAAAGTAACAAGGGGCACCTGAGTGGCAGCAGGTTGAGCTTCTGACTCTAAGTGATCGATCAACCCAGCTTCTCATTTCCCTGTCGCCTGGCCCAGCTACATCTCTGCGCATTGGAGGGCACCAAGGAGCAATGCCCTGCGAGCGGGGACTGTGCGCACAGGACGCGCTCCTCTTACCGCAGCTGCCCGGCGTCTGCCGGGGGAGACAGTGCAGAGCTGCGAACACACACCTGCAAAGGCGGCAGCGGCGGCAGGTCCAGGCTCCGGGTATCAGGGCGCCGCGTTCCCTGAGTGGACAGAGCGGCGGCAGCAGCGGGGTGGGCGCGCATGCGCTACCCGCGCCCCTCCACGCCCCGCCCTTCGTGTCCGCGCCCCTCCACGCCCACCCCGCCCCTCCACGCCCGGCCCCGCCCCTGTACGCCCCTCCACGCCACGCCCTTTGTGCCCGCGCCCCTCCACGCCCCGCCCTTCGTGTCCGCGCCCATCCACGCCCCGTCCTTCGTGTCCTGGCCCCTCCACGCCCCGCCCCGCCCCTCCACGCCCCGCCCGACCCCCAGCCCTTCGTGTCCACGCCCCTCCACGCCCCGCCCCGCCCCTGCACGCCCCTCCACGCCCCGTCCAATCCGGGCCCGGACAGAGAGGCAGCATCAGCGGGTTCGGAGCGCATGCGCTACCCGCGCCTCTCCAAACACCGCCCTTTGTGTCCGCGCCCCTCCACGCCCCCAACTCTTACTCCGCGCCCTCCGTCCACGCCCGCGCCCCTCCACGCCCCGCCCCGCCCCTCCATGCCCCGCTCCGCCCCGCCCCTCCACGCTCCGCCCCGCCCGGCGCCCAGACAGAGGCGACATCAGCGAGGTGGGCGCGCATGCGCTATCCGCGCCCCTCCAAGCCCCGCCCTTTGTGTCCGCGGCCCTCCACGCCCCGCCCCGCCCGGACCCCAGACTGAGAGGCAGCATCAGCGGGGTCGGAGCGCATGCGCTATCCGCGCCCCTCCAAGGCCCGCCCCACCCGGCCCCCAGACAGAGAGGCAGCATCAGCGGGGTCGGAGCGCAAGCGCTACCCGCGCCCCTCCACGCCCCGCCCTTCGTGTCCGCGCCCCTCCACGCCCGCCCCGCCCCTCCACGACCCTCCAGGCCCCCAACCCCTACCCCGCACCCTCCGCCCGCGCCCACTCCCCTCCCCAAGGTCAAGCCCCGCTGCTCCCCACGCCCAACGCTCAGCCCGCTCCCGCAGGCACACACCTCTGCCTCCGGTCGTGCTCGCAGTAACGGCCGGCGCGGTGGGCGGGGCCTACGCTGCAGCTGCCCAGGGCGCAGGCGCCGCCCTTCCTGCAGCCGCGCAGCGTCGGGGGCGCGCCTGCTGGGGGGACACCTGGGTGCTGGCGTCCGCTGCCTCCTGGCCCTTCGCAGGTACGCCCCTGAGAGCGCCTCATGAGCCTGCCCCGAGAGGCAGGAAGCTTCACCTCCAGGCCCATGTGTGTTTGCTCAGGTAAACCCTGCTTGTTAACTTAAGGATTCAAAACGAACTGCCAGGGGTCCTGGAGGGTCAGGAACCGGCTCGGGACCCAAGGAGAAACCCTGGCCCCAGCAAGTAGCATTTTCCCTCTTCCTAAAGTCAGGCTGTGACTTGCCTGGACAGTGATTAAAACCAGGCCTTCAGGGCGGGGACCGCCCACAGCTTTCCATGACGACAGAAAACCCTCCCAGCCCCTTGTCCCCCCCAGAGGGACATCATCATCCCCCCCCCCCAACCAGAGACCTGGGGTCTGGAGCCGGAGGGAGCTTCTGCATGGCTCCATCCATTTATGCCCAGCTGCTATGAGCACACTGCCTTGACTGAGCTCAGCCCAGGGACCACAGCTCTAGGCTCTTCCCATGCAACTTCAGCAGGAGCCACAGATGGGCCCCAGCTCACAGGGATTTGCAACTCACCTGAGCTTCCAGCCCACATCCCTGGAGCTAAGAAGGAACAACATTTCTCAGGATGGGCCATCCTCGAATCTCACCTTCTTACTCCCTTCTGACCCCCAGTGTCCACTTTATCATAGAACCTCGGCTCTGCCCCTTGCAAGGGGTCCCTTTCCTTCATACCCAAGCAGACCCTACAGTCTGCAAGGTGCACCTATCCCCACCTCTCTCGCACTGTGCCTTACTCTGTGCAAACAGCCAGGCACCTAAAGCACCCAATGTGAATCCCACATGTCTCCCCCAATTCCTGCGGTCTTTCTTTGGACAGAACAGAGCCCACCATCCTGGCCCCTCACACCACTCTGCTTACCGTCCAGACCCCACACCTTCTCACCGAGAGACAGGGAATGGTCCCATGCCTCTGGACTGCCTCACCCTGGTTCCCTGGCCTTGTAACATTTGCTCTTCAAAGGCCTGTATCACACAGGAACCTGTTGCGGAGAAACACCTGCTGTCATGGCCACAGTTGGAAGCCATAACATCAGTGTCCAACCTCAAGTTTAGCAACAATGTGCTGGGAGGTCTCAGCCAGAAACGCTTTATGCAGAAATACCTGGATATAGACATACTGCTTCTCCTTTTCTTCCAATAAGAATGCTGCTGACCTCAACAGCTGTGCTTGAGATCCAGAAATAAGTATGTCTGAATGTTTTGACGAGGCAGGCAGGTTATGCTGTGTCAGCTGGGCATGATTCACCAACACTTTCTCAGAGCCATGGAGACCCCTGCCCAGCATCAGGAGAATGTGATGACTCATAAGGGACAGGAGTGACTGCAAGCCAGGCTGCACATTACAATCCCCCAAGGATGGTTCTCATAAATTACTCACTCAGAAATGATCATTTTTAATTGTTTTTTAAAAATAACTATTTTTATTATTAATTAAACTAATATTCACATTTGTACCAACCCCCAATCCTGGACATGCCTACACTTTTCCCAACTCCCCTTCTATGCTATCCTGGGTGGGTGCACAGGCGTCACCCTTTGTAAGGCAGAAACTTCCAAGAAGACTTTCATTTGCATGAAGAACCTCTCCACCTCATGGAGCTGTGCCTGCCTCTCACTGCACTGCTTGGCCTCTTGTTTTAAGACCTCCACCTCTCCCTTGAGGATGGAGCACCTCTCCTTCAACTGGAGGATATCAGACAATGTCTCCATAGTTCTCCAGGCCTGGGTCTCCCCAATGCCCTCCCATCCCCCCTTCTCCTTTCCTGCCCTGAGTTTTAATACAAAGTCTTCAAACCACTGGACTGTTTCATCTCCCAAGGCATGGTGCCATTTTCTTCTGAGGAGGAGAACTCCCCCCAAAATGAATAATGCACAGATAGCAGGCCACATGGACATCAAGCTGAAGTAAATCCAAGGTGAGAAGGGACTCCAATGTCCCCTTGTCTGCAGAGTTGAAAGGCACCCATTCAGAGGTATTTGGGTTAGGCTGGTGTCCCTGTGTCTCTGTAGCGCAGTGATAGGTTGGAATGGAGGAATCACAGTTTGAAGACTCCCAGGTTTCCAGGGATCCAGTGGACACATCGGTCCAAGGCTGAGCAGGTTTGGAGGTCTCATAATGAGAGACCAAGTGGCAAGCCCATTGTTTGTGTGCTCTATGCTCTGGGGGAAAGGAAGAATCCAAATCCAAGGTCGCATGGTGAACTCACTGTCTAGTTGCCGGCTTGGCCTAGCACAGAGCTGCATTGTTGGTCTCCAGGTCCAAGGGAACATGGTGAGCCCACTCTCAAGGGGTCTGCTTGGCCTAGCCCAGAGCTGAGTTTTTGGTCTTAATATCCAAGGGCACAAGGTGAGCCTGCTTACCAGGCACCAGCTTGGCCTATCAGATAGCTTGGTAGTTGCTCTCCAGGTCCAAGAGCACATGGTGAGCCTACTGCCCAGTTGCCTGCTTGGCCAGGCAAAGAGCCGAGTTGTTGGTCTTGAGGTCCAAGGGCACATGGTGTGACTGCTGTCCAGGTGCCTACTTGGCTTGCTGTAGAGCTGCATTGTTGGTCTCCAGGTCCAAGGGCACATGGTGAGCCCGCTGTCAAGGTATCAGCTTGGCCTAGCCCAGTGCTCTGTTATTGGTTGCCAGGTCCAAGGGTACATGTTAACCCTGTTGTCCAGGTTCCTGTTTGGCCTAATTGAGAGCTGTGTTGTTGATCTCCGGGCCCAAAGGCACCTGGTGCCCCTGCTGTCCACGTTCCTGCTTGGCCTAGTGCAGAGCTGCATTGTTGTTCTCCAGCTCCAAGAGCACATGGTGAGCCTACTGTCCACGTGCCTGCTTGGCCTAATAGAGAGCTGATTTCTTTGTCTCCAGATCCAAGGGCACGCGGTGAGCCCGCTGTCAATGCTTCTGCTTGGCCCAGGATAGAGCCCAGGATAGAAACCAGATAGGTTTCCGGATCCAAGGGAGCATGATGAGCCCATTCTCCAGCTGCCTGCTTGGCCAAGTGTAAAGCTGAGCTGTTGTTATTGGCATCGAAGGACACATGTTGAGCCTGCTGTCTAGGTACCCTCCTGGCCTAGTACAGAGCTCTGTTATTGGTCTCCAGGTCCAAGGGTACATGGTGATCCCGCTGTCAAGTTGTCTGCGTGGCCTAGCCCAGGGCTCCTTTCTTGGTCTCCAGGTCCAAGGGCACATGGTGAGCCTGCTGTTCAGGGGCCTGCTAGGCCCAGGATAGAGCTGAGCTGTTGGTTTCCAGATCCAAGGGCACGTGATAAGCCCACTCTCCAGGTGCCTGCCTGTCCTAGTAGAGACCTGAGTTTTTGGACTCCAGTTCCAAGGGCACATGGTGATGGTGTTATTCAGGTGAATCTTTTCCCCAATACTGAGCTGGGATGCAGGACTCATGGTTTCTTGACCCTTGGCAAGCCTGGTATTCTCTGGACTTACTTGCCTTGTGCTACACTGGAGTGGCCTGTTTGTGGTAGGACTCCTTGTCCACCCAGTGTCTGTGTGACTCATCTGCCCAGTAGTGTCAAATTGGTTCAGAAGACTCCCAGTCTTTGGGTTCCTGGTTGGTGCTCTCTTACGGGGACTGACTTTCTGCTTGTTATACTTTGTTGGAGGGTTTGTGGTCTGTGGGCTCCTGGTCAGCCAGGTGTCTGGGGGGTTACTTTGTCCACTGCTGAGCTGGTTCAGCCAGCTTGTGGTCTCAGGACTTGTGGTCCAAGGACTTGCACTGTGTCCAATGATGTGGTGATTCCTTCCCCCAGTACTTACTTGTTTTGTAAAAGTCCCACTCTCCCTGGTATCTGTAGGCGTTCTAAACATTGTCGACATCAGGGACCGATGGACGTTCAATTCATTCATGGTCCGTGTGCTGAGCTGGTTTGGAGGGCTCCAGAGTAGTAATGTGCCCAGTGCTCCCTCAGGATGGGGACTCAGCTTTCCTGTGCTGAGCCCTGTTGGGAACCCAGAGGTGTGGGAACCAGCTGGCTGAGAATCCATGGTGACCTGATTTCCAGTGTCCCACTGCCATGGGCCAAATGAGATGTGTTCCTGAGCAGCTGGGCCATCCTCATAGTGGGAAGAGGGTCCAGGAGTCGCCAGATGAAGGTTTGAGGACCTCAGGACCACACAGGGGTGCAAAGGTAGGTGCAAACATGAAGGTGGACTGCAGAGTGTTGGTGAACGGCCCAGGGCAGGCAGTGGGCAGAGGGCTTGCCATGGGCAGGGCAGAAAAAGGTCAGAGAATGCCAGGAATAGCAGGAAGAGCTGTAGCTGAAGCGCCATCTCTCTCCTCTGTGCAGCCGTGGCTGTTGCCGAGCTTTTAAAACAGCTCTGGGGCATGAGAATTCCTTCTTGTGATGTCACCACCATGCCCTGGCCAATCACCAGGGCGCTGTCACGTTGGCTTCCTTCCGGTGGCCAATCACCATGCAGCTTGGTTGGCCAATGACTGATTCCTATCTCAGTGACCTTCCTGACATCATTGCCTAGAAACCTTGTTTTAAAGGAAAATAGATAAGCTTTCCTTCAAGATGAAAAATTCCTATTTGGGATGAATTCATAGTGAAGGTCCTGGTGAGGCTGAAAGACTCAACTAGTAGAAAGCTAAATGTGTCACACAGAGTCACCTTTCCCTAAAACGCATTAACAACACAGGAGGCAACAGGTGCTGGTGAGGATGCGGAGGAAAGGGATCCTCCTGCACTGTGGGTGGGAATGCAAGCTGGGGCAGCCCCTCTGAAGAAGAGCATGGAGGTGCCTCAAAAATGAAAATAGAGCTACCCAAATCCCAGGATCGCACTAGTAGGTGTTTATCCAAAGGATACAGTGATTCAAAGGGCACTTGCACCCCCTGAATGTATATAGCAGAGATGTCCACAATAGCTCAAATATGGGAAGAGCCCAGGTGTCCATTGACAGACGAATGGATAAAGAAGATCTGCTCTATATACACTTGGAGTACTACTCAGCCATCAAAAATGAAGACATCTTGCCATTTGCAACCAGGGAGATGGAACTAGAGCTTTTTATGCTAAGTGAAATAAGTCAATGAGAGAAAGACAATTATCATATGATTTCACTCATATATAGAAATTAAGAAACAAAAAAATTGAATATAGGTGAAGGGAGAGAAATGAATTGGAGGGAGAAAAACCATAAGAGAGTCTTAACTCTAGAAAGCAACTGAGGGTTGCTGGAGGGGAGGTGGGTGTGGGGATGCAGTAACTGGGTGATGGACATTAAGGAGGCAGGTGATGTAATGAGCGCTGGTGTTATATGCAACTGATGAATCAGTAAATTCTACCTCTAAAACTGAAAAAAAGGGGGTTAGTGAACAGGGTTAGAGTATAATACCCACAAACTTATGTTGTGAAACATAACTTTCTCTCTTAATTTATCACCTGGAAATACAGTTTAAAGGTCTCCAACGTCACTCCATAGCAGTTCCAAGCTCTGTCGTATCCAGACTGCATGTCAGGCCTGAGGACCCCTGGGCTCTATCCAGTTCTGCTCTGCCAGTCCCTGTCAATTGAGCATTTTCCTTTCTAGAAATGTGGAAAGCTTTGTGCACATAAAAGACCATTTCCAACTATTTTTTTGATTATATCTGCTGAAATGAGAAATGCTAAAACCTCAGTTAATCACCTCTCTTTTTCTCCAGAGACAAAGAAAATGGCAGTGTTAAGAAATCCAGCTCATTCTGTCTCAGCTGCAGTCCACCTGCACCCTCTGCCCGCTGCCCACTGCACGATAACCCCAGGTTCGGTGTTTGCTTTTCCAGATGTGGCGAGAAAGGGACTAGAGTTTTCATTCAGGAGTTGACTCTCCTCCTACTGATGCTGCTGGTGCTGGATCTCCCGTGGGGTCCTGGCTGGCTCTGTTAGGGGACGTGTAGGTGAGGAATGAGGAGAGCCGGGGGGCTACCCTGGCTCTGGGAATGTGAGCTTCTGTCTTTGGGTCTCAGGGCTGTGAGATCCCTTCCCTCCAGAAGCAGGGCTCAGCAGGGGTCAGGTTTGGCAGTGGATCCCCCAGGATGTGAGCTGGCTGCCCTGCCCAGCAAGCTCTTCACCCCCACAGCTGCTAACAGCCACTTGAGCTTAGGCCTGCTGAAGCCTGAAAGGTCACAGAGTGTCCAAGAACTTTCCCACATGATCATGCAGTTGAAGAAACCTGGGATCCAAGATGGTGACAAGCAGGGAACATTTAGCTTATGTAAAACAGGCAGTAGAGTAGATAAAATAGCTGCCTGTTCATATTGCATACCACTAGATTGAGTTGGATTGTTTCTTCCCATGTGACTTCCCTCAAGAGCAGAGTATTCACTAGTGCCTAAGGCCTACTGGACACTAAACAGATGGAGGGGATCCGTCCCTGGGCTCATGGAGGTAGCATTCTGAGAGAAAGAACGCAGTGCAGTGAAGCAATGTCGGTGACTCCTGGGACCAGTGTGTGAGCGCAGGGGATGGACAGAGGGGACTGGGCGATGGACTAGTTTGTAGAGGGAGGTGGTCTCTGAGGAGTTCCTCTGGCAACCCTAAGTGGCAAGGTGCATGGAGTTTGGGAGCAGCCCTCCAGGGGAGATAGGTAGTGAAAGGGGGTGACGTGCAGACATGGGGGGCTAGAGGGTGCAGTCAACCGAGGAACATGTGTCCTGGAATCCACAGGAGGTCTGAGCAGGACCAGTGTGGGATACAGGGGATTGCGGAGTTTTCACTCAGTCCTCCACAGGGACATCAGCTAAATGGGCAGAGAAGAGCAACCCGGGCAGATGGGTGTTTATCGGAAGGGAGTCCAGGAGGGCCTTTTGGTTTGGGGCATGAGCGAGTAGGAGAGTGGGGCCATTTATGAAGCTGAACTGGGGAGACCATTCCTGGATTTGTGTAGCATTGTCCCACAGGGTTTTCTTCCTTTTCACTGTGGGAAGCAGAGGTCTACCAAGGTTTCTACAAGTTGCAGCAGAACCATAGTCCCTTGAGACTCACTGTGTGTTGTGACACCCTGAGAACCCTGTTTCAGGCGAGTCTACTTAGGGCATGGCTGCAGCTGCACCTGGAACAGCCCCTCCAGTTCACCACCCTGCAGTCAGGTCCTCCCACTGCACCAAACTGAGGGGTGCAGTATGAGCAAGTTTAAACCGTCTTCAGTTTTCCCCTGTGGAATTGAAATGCTGAATTTGAGAGTGTGGTTTCAGGAGCTCACTTCCATTTCAGGAAACCCACACCTTGAAGGAAATGTTCAGGGTTAATTTTGGCAACAGAGTTTCCCAAAGAGATGTCTTAATTTGCCCTGAATGAATGGACTCTCCCATCTGTGGGGTCAGTCATGATGGACTGTAGAGAGAGATGTTCTGGAAGAAACAGGGATGGTTTGACATGCCTGATCCGTACTTTGAGGGGTTCAAGGATATTCTCTTCATCCTGTCTTATTGCGATGATCTGAAAAGTCACCCTACTCCAGCAGTTCTGTGTGATGTGGGTTTCCCAGTGCAAGAGGAGAGGCTCGCTGTGGCTAAACAGAGCAAGAGGTTGCCAGTCAGGAAGCAAGCACCTGGGGCTTGCAGCCCAGAGGAGGCCGGACCAGGGCTGGGAATGGTCCTGGGGGTAGGCCTGAAAGGAGACTACTTCATGAGACCCCTGGTCCTGTGTTCAGTGGTGAGTGGTCTGCTTCCCCTAGAGAGTGCCAGAGTGGATGTGAGAGGACCCCACAGCTGCCCCACGCTGATGAAGAGAGAGGGAGAGACTAGCCTTTGGGCCTTCCAGGTGAGCTGACTACCAGGCTATGCTCCCTTTGTGACTCCACTGTGATGGCTTGGATGAGGGTAAAGGTCATTCCCAAGCTGGCATTTGCAAAAGTGAGTAGGGAGGGGAACTTGTGTCTCATTTCACACCAGTCTGCCCACCAGCTCGGGCTCACCTTTTCGATGAGGCCTGAGCACCCTCAAGCAGCTCCTGGGAGGACGATATCTAGGATGAGGACACTCGTAAGAGGGGCCACCTTGACTTGAGTTTTGAACAAGCCCAACAGCAATGCCAGCCATCTCAGTAAGCCCATCCTTCTTCCACCAACATAAACAAAATTTCTCAAATGACGTCCATACACGGAACACACTTTTCCTAAAATCTTCCCCTCCCAACTAGACTTTGGGTCCTTACAAAGGCCTCATCCATGCACAGAAATTAATTCAGCAAACGACATGTTTTTAGCTGTCATGTGCCCTCATCTCTGGCTTCTGGTAAGAATGACAGGAAGATGTGACATTCCCCACAGGTACACTGTAACTTCCGACTATGTTTGGTCAGCCTTCAGTTTGGTTCTTCTGGTTTGAGCACATAAATGGGGCTTCCCATACTAGCCGCACTCTTGTAGACCCACCACCTGCTCACACACCAGAATGAAGAAGATCCAGAGTCACATGACATAACACCGCAAATATGCAAGATGGATAATTAAGAACATTCATCATGCCAATGTCCAGAAAAATGTCAACTTCAATATGCCACACAATCCAAAGATCGCCAAGATCAATGATGACCTAGATGTTGGGATTTCCAATGGGTTTGGAAGGAACCATTATAAAAATGCTTCAATAATCTATTGCAGTTGGGATTGAATGAAATGAAAGTAAGTCTCAGGACAGAAAGATATAAAAAAGAACATAATTAACAGAACTGAAAAAAATATAACTAAAATTTTTGCAAGGCAGTAAATTGGCTCCGTAGGACAATGTAGATGACAGAGGGAAGAGTCAGTACCTTGAAGGTAGAACAACAGAAAGTATCTCATATGAACAATGGAGAGAAAAAAAAATCTACAAAAACAAAAATCTATTCATGTCACAAGAATCCCAGAATGGGAAAAAAAGAAAAGGAGGGATTAAAAATTATTCCAAGGAAATGTAAAGGAAAAAAAAAAAAAAAGGAATATTTCAAGAAAACATGGCTGATCATCTCCCAAATTTGACATAAAACATGAGCCTAAAATTGAAGAAAATGAACAAAACCCAGAGGGAACCCCAAGACATCTGTCAAGACACATGATATAGACTAAATTTGATCCCCCATCCCACTCACATGTTTCAGTTCTAACCCCTATGAAACTGGACCCGGCACCTTGGGAGGAACATAGGTTGAGTTAGGTCACAAGGTTAGGGCTCTCATGATGGGGTTAGCATGCTTATGAGAAGAGACACAGAGAACTTGCACTCTCCATGCACACCAGCAAAGAAAGGTTATGTGAGCACAAAGCCAGAAGGTGGCTATCGACAAAACTCCAGGAGGATAGGCTTCCTCAGAACCTGATCAAATTGGTGCCTTATGTTGGACTTCTACGCAGCAGAACTGTGAGAAAATGCATTACGGATGTTTAGCCATTTTCTAAACCTAGCATTTGGTGCATTTTTATACAAGACAAGAAAGGAGGACTCATAGGGTATAACACTGGACTTTATCAAGATTAAACCCTTCTGTTGTAGTAAAGATCTTGTTAGGAGGATGAAAAGACAAGCTATAGACTAGGTGAATATATTTGCAAACCACTTATCTGACAAAGAACTTCTATCTATAATATGTAAAAAAACAACACTCAACAGGGGGAGAAAAAAAAATCCAAATAGCAAATGGGCAAAAGACATGAACAGACATTTCAGCAAAGAGAACATGCACATGGCAACTAAGCACAAGAAAAAACTGTACATTAGTTGCCATGAGGGAAATGTAAAGGAAAAACTTGATTGAAAATCACTACTACCTACCTTTTAGGACAGCTCATTAATATAAAACACAGTAAAAACATCAAATGTAGGAAAGAGCCAGCTCTCCTACATTGCTGGTGGAAATGTAAATGGAACAGCCACTCTGGTAAGACAGTTTGATAGGTTCTGCAAAAGCGAAACATATATGTGACAACCCAGCACTCACTGTCCTGGACCTTTCTTCTAGAGAATGAAAATTTAAGATCCCACAAAACACTGTGCCCAAATATTCACTGTGGGATTATTTATAGTCTCTAAAGACTGGAAACAAAGCAAAATAACCCTCAAAAGGGGAGTAGATGAACAAACTGTGGCATTTCCAACCCAGGGAGCACAACTCAGTGATAAAAAGTAATAAAGTTAGGATAACACAAAACGTGGATGGATTCCAGGTATATTATCCTGAGTGAAAACAAACAAACAAAAAAACATCATCACTGGTCACAGCTGTAGGAGTCCCCTCATGTAACAAAATGCCAACAAAATGGCAACACAAAATGCCAAAGTGTAAAACACAGGGGTGAATGGCATGGAAGGGATGCCTGGGGCAGGGGAGGGTAGCATGAGGGAAATCTTCATGCTGATGGAGTAGTTCCATACCTGGATTGTGCTGTTGAACATATAAATGTCCATGACAAAGTGACAGACCTAGACATATCCATCATACTACTGTCATTTTCGTGGTGCGAATAGTGTCCTGTAGTGATGTAGGATGTTACCTTGGGGCAAAATGAGCCAGGAGTGCCTCTGCAGAGGGACTTTTCTGTACTATCTGAAACTTCCTGTGAATCACTAAATGTACCTAAATCCCCCCCTCCCTCTAGTATTGCTCTACCTTTCAACACACCTCAGAATAGTTCCCTAAAGCTATCAGTCCCACCCTGGCTCCTTGAAGCTCCAAGCTTCCCCAGGACCCTAATGTGTGGCTGTTAAGCAGCGGCGTTGGAGGCAGGAGGAACCTGGTGATGGTCTGTGACTGGGCAGGTGCTGGGCTGTGATGTGCTGTACCCTAAGGGGCAGAGAAGGCCAGGTGTGGGACAGGACAGAGGCAGGACCTAGACCGCTCTCCTGAACCTGCTGTTTTGAGTTTGGGAAGGAACTGACAGGACATGGACCTCGTTCACAGCCTGCTGTCCCTCCTCTGGACAGCATCTGTCCCCTGCTCTTGTAGATCCCCTCCCCAACCCTGCCTTCTCCTGCATCCTGCTCACACAGCCATCCCCCCAAAGTTGCCCACATTTTACAGATGAAGGAATGGAGGCTCAAGGGGTGAACTGCTCTGCTTCACACCCCCAAAGTGGGGTCCCAGCACCTCCAAGACCCTGCTGTGTCCAGAAACATGTGTCTGGTAAGTGGGGTCTGAGCAGGTGGCCACTAGAGGTTAGCAGCTCTGGGATCACAGTGTGATCCACTTCCCCCTCAAATCCAAGTGACCTGGACTCCACCAGCCTCCCCACTGGCTCCTGAAAGCAGCAGCCCTCCTACAAGATCAGACACCATCCATCTTAGAGATACTAACCTCTCTCCTCCCAAGTCCCCCTCATTTTGACCTTCCCTAAGAGAGCTTTTTCATGGCTCTAATCAGTTCATGCCGAGGTGATATGAGCACAGTGCCTTGAGCTCCCCCAAGGGGCCATGACTCTAGGCTCTCTTACCTCCACTACAGTCACAGGCAGACCCCAGCTCATGAGCATCCACAAGGCACTTGAGCTCCCACATCCTGTGTTGAGGTTAAGGGATAATCTCTAGGGAGAAGACAAACCTGGAACCTTACTTTCCTCCTTCCTTCTGTCCAATGAATGGCAGAATCTCAGCTCTGCCTATTAGAGGTAGACACCTTCCTCCATATCCACAGACACCTGAGTATTCCATGCGCACCTGTTCCCACTTCTTCCTACCTGTCTCCTTCTCTTCTTTACTCTGTCCATCCACCCCTCCACATGGAGCAGCAAGTAGTAATCTCTGTCTCCCCCAACTTCTGCAGTGCTTCTGTGACTCAGAGCAGAAAGCCCACACTCCAGGCTCCTCACTCCAGTCTGTACGTACCTCACCCACAGGAAATCATCCAGAGGCAGGGAATGGTCCCCTGCTTCTGGCCTCCCTCCAGCCTGGTTCCCTCATCTTGTCACATTTACTCTTCAGAGGTCCGCATCACACAGGGACATGCAGTCAGGAAATACTAGCTCTGGTGACCAGAGTTTGGAAACTTCATGCCAGGGTCCAAACTCCAATTTGCCAGAGCATGTGTGATGGGGCTAGGGACATAAATCATTTTTGCAGAAATACCTATATATGGACATTACACCTTATTTTTTCCTTCCTTCGGAATGGGGATGACCTCAGCAGCTGACCTTGATTTCTACAAAACAGGATGTCTGAAAGTGTTGATGGGGATCGGAAGGTTGTGCTCAGGGTCAGCTCTTCATAATTCACTGACACTTTCTCAGAGCTGTGGAGGCCCCTGCCCACCAACTGGAGAATGTGATGACTTATAAGGCACAGTAGTGACGGTAACCCAGGCTGTACATCACAGTCACCCAGGGGTTGTTTCCTGGACTCATTATGAAATAATGGTTTTAAGTTATTTAGGCCTCTGAAAAATATTAAAACTCTCACTCCTGGAGATGACCAAACTTTTCCAAGCTCCACATTTATGTCATCTTGGATGGGAGGGTGCTGGGACATCACCACTTGGATGATGTTGCCTGGGAGGCAAAACTTCCAGCAAGTCCTTGATGTACCCAAAGAATCTCTCCACCTCATAGACCTGAGCCTGCTTCTCACCCCACTACTTGACTTGTTTTTCTAAGGTCTCCACTTCTTCTTCCAGGATGGAGCACCTCTCCTTCATCTGGAGGACCTTTGCCAATGAGTCCTCTGTTCTCAGGGCCTGGGGTCTCTTCTACAAGCCCCTCCTGTCCCCCTACCTCATCTCCTGCTATGGGTTCTATTTCAAACTCTGCCAAACTTTTGGTTTGACTCCGGTTTTTGGCTTGGTATCCTTTTCTCTCTCTCTCTCTCTCTCTCTTTTTTTTTTTTTAAGATTTTATTTATTTATTTGAGAGACTGAGAGAGAGCACATGAGAGGGGGGAGGGTCGGGAGAGTCAGAGGGAGAAGCAGACTCCCTGCCAAACAGGGAGCCCAATGTGGGACTCGATCCAGGGACTCCAGGATCATGACCTGAGCCGAAGGCCATCGCTTAACCAACTGAGCCACCCAGGTGCCTGTTATCCTTTTCTCTTGAGGATAATTCTCACAAAGATGAGGGCTACCCAGGTGACTAGCTACAAGGACTTTAAGCTGAAGTGTATCCCTGGGCACTGGTGACTCACTTGTCCTGGGGTCGCCTTAGTTAAAGGGCTTCCAGTCAGTTTAGTGTTCTAGAGACTTCTTGGCCCAGTGTAGAGCTGAGTTGGAGGAGTCATGACCAGAGGGCTCCCAGCCAACCTGTGTTCTGGGGACCCAATTGTCCTGTGCTCTGTGGGGTTGGAGGGTTTTGGGTCAGAGTTCTCATGCTCAGCCTGATGTCTGAGAGACTCAGCCCAGTGCCAAGCTGAAACAGAAGGCTTGGGGTCCCAGATCTCCCAGTGGGCCTGGTGTTCTAGGGACTCATTTGCCAGCTGTCTCCTCAGTTAAAGGGCCCTCATTTGGAGGGAGTCCAGTCATCCTGTTTTCCAAGTGAGTCCTTTGCCCACTGCCAAGCTGAGTTGGAGAGTGTGAAGTTTCCTGTTTGGCCCAGTGTTTTGAGGACTCAATTGCCCTCTGCTTTCTTGGGCTGAAGAGCTCCAAGATAGAGGACTCCCCCTCAACCCAGTGTCCAGGGCACTCCTTTGCCCAGTTTGCCACTGGGTTGGTGGTGTCATGGTCTCAGGGCATCTATTGGGGCTGGTGTTCTGGGGACTTTGTTGCCATTTTCTGTACAGCAGTAGAAGACTCCCCTTCTTTGTCCCAGGTTCCAGGTGGCTCCTTTCCCTGGTGCTGAGTTGGGTTGGAGGGCTTTTGGACTTAAGGTTCCTGCTGGGCCCACTGTCCAGATAATATATTTTTCCACTGACAAGTCTGGTTGGAGGGGTTTTGGTCAGAGGGCTCCTCAAAATCCTGTGTTTGAGAACCTGATTGCCTTATGCTCTTCTGGGTTGGATAGCTTTTCTTCTGAGGGCTCCTTTGCAGTCTGCGGTCCAGGTGATTCATTTAGCTATGCCAGACTGTGTTGGAGAGCTCCTAGCCTAAGTGCTCCTGGTGTTCTGGGGACCTGATTACCCTGTGGTTGGCAGGGATGGTGTCCTCATGATCTCAGGGTGCTTCTGTTCAGCCTGGTGTCCAGGGGATTCTTGTGCCCAGTGCTTGGCTGTGTTGGAGGGCTCCTGTTCAGACGATTCTACCTCAGCCTGGTGTCAAGGGTCCTCATTTGGGCAGTGCAGAGCTCGGTTGGAGGTTTCATATTCTCGAGACTCCCAGGAGCCCTGATTTTCTGAGGAATCAGTTGTGCTGTTCTTTGTTGCATGGTGCTCATGCACTTGGCCCAGGGTCTTGGTGATTCCTTTGCCTTGTACAAACCTGAGATGGAGGGCCTATGGTCCTAAGGCTCCTGGTCACCCTTCTGTGCAGATGACATATTTGCGTTGTGCCAAGCTTGGTCGGAGGGGGTTTGGTCAAAAGGCTCTTGGCAAGTCTGGTTTTCTGGGGGTTTGACTGCCCTATGGATCTCCCACAATTAGACAACAAAAAGAAATAAAATGCAGCCAAACGAGGAAGAAGTAAAATTTTCACCATTTGCAGATGACATGATACTTTATACAGAAAACCCTGACGATCCCAGCAAAAATCTACTAGAACTGATCAATGGATTCAGTAAAGTCCCAGGGTATAATATCAAGGTGCAGAACTCTCTTGCATTTGTGTACACTATAAATGATGCAGGAGAAAGAAAAAATAAGAAAACAATGCTGTTTGCCATTGCACTCAAAATAATAAGATACCTAAGAATAAACCTAACCAAAGAAGGGAAAGACCTGTACTCTGAAAACTACAAAATAGGGATGAAATAAATTGAAGATGACAGGAAGAAATGGAAAGATTTTCATGCTCATGGGTTGGAAGAACAGAATGTGAAAATGTCTCTAGTACCCAAAGCAATCCACACATTTAATGCAATCCCTATCAAAATACCAACAGCACTTTTCACAGAGCTAGAACAAGCAATCCTAAAATTTGTATGGAACCAGAAAACGTCCCTAATAGCCAAAGCAATACTGAAAAAAAAAAAAAAAAAAAAAAGGAAATGGGAGGCAGCACGATTCCAATCTTCAAAATATATCAAAAGGTTTAGTAATCAAAATAGTATGGTACTGTCATAAAAACAGACACAGAAGGGAGGGGCGGAGAAAGAGGGTGGAGGATTAGGAGACCTGGATTTCATCTGGTCCCAGAAATTCAGCTGGATAGGGATCAAACCATTCTGAACACCTACAAACTCGACAGGAGATCGAAGAAAAGAATAGCAGCAACTCTCTGAACAGAAAAGCAACCACTTTCTGGAAGGTAGGATGTGTGGAGAAGTCAATCTGAGCCAATATTTGGGAGGATAGATGGTGGGGGAGGGGGCCTCCATTGGCCGCTTCTGTCAAGTGATAGAGCCTTGGAGCACAAAATCGGAACTTTTAAAAGTCTGCTCCACTGAGGGACATAGCTCCAGTGGCTAAGAAGGGGATGGAACTCTCGCTGGGACAGTATGGTCTCAGGACCCTCAGGGTCACAGAAAGACCGGGGGTGCCTGAGTGCAGCAGAGCTCCCAGGTATTGGAGCGGGGAAGCCAGCTGCAGAGATGGAGCCAAGGATTGGGCTCTCAGCTCGGGGTTGCCACGAACCGTGATCCGCGGCACAGTTGGGCCACTGCTCCTCCAGCAGGGACACACAAGCGGCAGATCCGGGGAGACTCCCCTTTCTCCCCCGGGAGGAGCGGCGCGGGAGCGCACCGCAGGGATCTGCTGGGTTTAGAGACTCCACATGGGGTCAGGTGCCAGAGAAATGCTTGGTCACAGGCCGGGTGAGCACAGTGTGCACCCGGACTGGCGAGAAGGGAGTGATTGACCGCTTTTCTCTGGGGGCTCACTGAGGAGTGGGGCCCGGAGTTCTCGGCTCCTATTGGGCAGAGATTGGGAGGCCACCATTTTCACTCTCGTCCTCCCAGTCTCTACGGGAAGCTTGCAGGAAACAAATGCTACCAGAGAGCAAACTCGAGCAGATTCCTTATCCCAGACTGGCAAGGGCGGGGCACTTCCACCACCGGCAAAGACATTTGCGAACCATGGCAACAGGCCCCTCCCCCAGAAGATCAGCAAGAGCAGCCAGCGAAGACCAAGTTTACCAATCAATGAGAACGGCAGAACTCCAGCGCTAGGGGAATACTGCAGATAGAATTCATGATTTTTTTACTATGATTCTTTAGCCTTTCAAAGTTAATTTTTTTAACTGTCTTTTTAAAAAAATTTTCTTTTTCCTTTTTTCAAACAACATCCTTTCAATCCCTTTTTTAAAACAAATATTTTTTATTTTTCATTTTTAGAGTCATATTCTATCCCTTCAGAGTAGTTACCCTTATTTTTGGTATATATATAAGTTGTTCGCTCTTTAAAATTTTGAGATACAGTTTCTTCTAACAGACCAAAATATACCCTAAATCTCTAGTGTATGGCTTTGTTCTAGTCTCCTGCCTGATCACATTCTCCCCTCCCCCTTTTTTTTAAATCCTCTTCTTTCTTTTTTCAACCAACTTCTTCTCTTTTCAATTCCTCTTATAAAATCTTTTATAATTTTCATCTTTACACTCATACCCCATCCCTTCATAGTATTAATCCTTATTTTTATACGTATATAAGTTTTTCTTTCATTAAAATTTTGGGAGGCACTTTCTTCTAACAGAGCAAAACACTCCCAAAATGTAATGTGTGGTACTGATCTATGCACCATCCTGATCATATTTGATCATATTCTGTTTTTGTTTTCGTTTGTTTGTATCTTTTCCTTTTTTTTTTTCCCTTCCCTTTCTTTTCCTCTGGTTTCAGGTCTTTTCTGATCTGTTCAGTGAATATTTTCTGGGGACATTGTTACCCTGTTAGCATTTTTTTCTCTCATTCATCTATTCTCCTCTGGACAAAATGAAAAGGTGGAAAAAATCACCTCAACAGAAAGAACAAGAGACAGTGCTGACTGCCAGGGACCTAATCAATATGGACATTAGTATGACATCAGAACTAGAGTTCAGAATGATGATTTTCAAGATACTAGCTGTGCTTGAAAAAAACATGGAAGATAGAGAAACCCATTCTGGAGAAATAAAAGAACTAAAATCTAACCAAGTCGAAATCAAAAAGGCTCTTAATGAGGTGATCAAAAATGGAGGCTCTAACTGCTAGGATAAATGAGGCAGATGAGAGAATTCGTGATATAGAAGAACAAATGATGGAAAATAAAGAAGCTGAGAAAAGATAAACAACTACAGGATCACGAGGGCAGAATTCGAGAGATAAGTGATACCATAAGACGAAACAACATTAGAATAATTGGGATCCCAGAAGAAGAAGAAAGAGAGAGAGGGGCAAATTAGAGCAGAGAACTTCCCTAATTTGGGGAAGGAAAAAGGCATCAAAATCCAGGAGGCACACAGAACCCCTCTCAAAGTCAATAAAAATAGGTCAACACCCCGACATCTAATAGAAAAACTTAGGAGTCTCAGAGACAAAGAGAAAATCCTGAAAGCATCTCGGGAGAAGAGATCTGTAACCTACAATGGTTGAAACATTAGATTGGCAAGAGACCTATCCATAGAGACCTGGCAGGCCAGAAAGGACAGGCATGATATATTCAGAGCACTAAATGAGAAAAATATGCAGCCAAGAATACTATATCCACCTAAGCTGCCATTGAAAATAGAGGAGAGGTAAAAAGCTTCCAGGACAAACAAAAACTAAAGGAATTAGCAAACACAAAACCAGCCCTACAAAAATATTGAAAGGGGTCCGAGAGAGCCTAAAAGCAACATAGACCGGAAAGGAACACAGGCAATTACAGTAACAGTCACCTTACAGGCAATACAATGGCACTAAATCCCTATCTTTCAATAGTTACCCTGAATGTAAATGGGCTAAATGCCCCAATCAAAAGACACAGGCTATCAGACTGGATAAAAAAGAACAAGACCCATCAATATGCTGTCTACAAGAGGCTTATTTTAGACACAAACACCACCAGACAGAATGTGATGGGTGGAGAACCACTTGTCATGCTAGTGGACATGAGAAGAAAGGTGGAGTAGCCATCCTTATATCAGACATACTAGATAGTAAACCAGAGTATAATAATGATAAAGAAGGACAGTATATCATAATAAAGGGGTCTAGGCCACAAAAAGATCTAACAATTTTAAATATTGATGCCCCTAACTTGGGAACACCCAAATATATAAACCAATTAATAACAAAACTAAAGAAAAACTTTGAAAATAATGCAATAATTGGAAGGGACTTTAACACCCCAATCACAGCAATGCACAGATCATCTAAGCGGACCACCTAGGAAACAGGGCTTTGCATGTCATACTGGACCAGATGGCCTTAACAGAAATGTTGAGAGCACTTCATCCTAAAACAATTAGTAGTAGTAGTAGTAGTAGTAGTAGTAGTAGTAGTAGTAGTAGTAGTAGTAGTAGTAGTATTTCAGCTGCTGAGCTAGGTTAGACAGCTTTTGGTCTGAGGGCATGTGTTTCAAGGACTGGCACTGTGTCCAATGATGAGGCGAGTCCATCTCCCAGTACTTACTTGTTTCATAAAACTCCCTCTCTGCCAGGAGTCTGGAGTCATTGTACACATTTTGCACATCTGGTCAGATGGATATTCAATCATCCATGGTCCCTGTGCTGAGCTGGGTGGGAGGGCTCCAAAGTAGTAGGGTGCTCAGTGCACCGTCAGGATGTGGACTTAGCTTTCCTGTGGTGAGCCGTGTTCTGAACCCAGAGGTGTGGGGCCCAGGTGGTGGAGAATCCTTGGTGCTCTGATTTCCAGTGTCCCGCTCCCAAATGAGAAATGGGAATGTGCCCCTGAGTAGCCAGGCCATACTCACAGTGTGAAAGTGGTCTAGGAGTTGCCAGGTGCATGGCAGGAGGTGTGGGCAACTGGCTTGCCATGGGCAGGGACAGAGAAGTGGGCAGAGAATTTGAGGAATAGCAGGAAGAGCTGTGGCCAGGGCCATTTCTCTCCTTAGTGCAGCTTCAGTCTTTGTGAGGCTTTTATAACAGCCCTGGGGCATCACAATGCCTTCTTGTGATGTCACAACTATGTCCTGGCCAATCACCAGGACATTCTCAGGTTGTCCCCATTCGAGTGGCCAGTCACCAGGAAGCTCAGATTGCCAACGATCTATGGATTTCTCAGTGTCCCTGCTGACATCATTGTCTGGAAGCCATGTTTTAAAAGAAAGCAGATTAACTTTCCTTCAAGATGAAAAAATCATATTTGGGATGTATTCCTAGTGAAGTTCATGGTGAGGGAGAAAGGACTTCACCAGTAGAAAGCTAAATGTGTCACTCATTGTCACCATTCACTAAAACGCAGACACCGATATTAATGAAGACATGGGTCATTAAGACCTCAGGAAACGTCACACTTCAGGGGTAAGTTGATAACATGGCAGTCGAGTAGATGCTACTCTCACTTCCTCCATCAAAGCTTAAGTAAAAGTGCAGAAAATGGGAGATATTATGTTTGGTATATCTTCGCACAATAAACCTAAAACTAGAAAGGATAAAGCTTTGTCAGAAGTCATTACCTGCTTGACAAAACAACATTCAGCTCTCATAGAAGGGGGGGTGACAAAATCCAGCCTGTCATGAAGTTCACAGTCTTCATGTCCAGAATCCAACGAGAAAGATCAAGCGGGAGGAGTTAAGACTTATCTCCTCCCTCAAATAGAGCTACAGTGTTATCAGATCATTCTGAACACCCAGGACATCAATCAAGTATCTGGGAAAGCAAGTGCTGCAGGTCTACAAGTAGAAAAGTGACCACCATTTGGAAAGTAGGAGGTATGGAGATGTGAATCTGGTGTGACATAGCTGAGGATACAGGGGAGGGAAGGGGGGCTTGAGGAGGATACAGCAAAGTTTTATAAGCAGCGGAGCACAAAATGGTAACATTTAGAAGTTTGCTCTTTTGGCGGTGTTTGTGGTTTAAAGGTGCTTAGTTGGGGAAGCCAGGTGGAATCCTGGGTGTGACAGAGTGGTCTCAGGATCCCTGGAGTCTCATGAAAATGGCAGGTGCCTGATTGTGGCAGAGTTCCCAGACTTCTAAAAGTTAAAAATAGAGCTACCTTACGACCCAGCTTTAGGAACGGGAACCCTGCCTGAGAACAGTGAGTCTAGCTGCCAGCTTTCTGCTTTGTATTGCCATAAACTGCTAACCGATTCATGGTTGTGCGATTGCTTTCCTGACATAGGGTGGCCAAAGGCAGCAGCATGGGAGATCCTCCACAAGAGGAACCACATGAATCCATGCTGAACATTTGGAGTTTTGGAACTCAGTCCCATGCCTGAGCTAAAAATGCTTGGACACAGGCAGGGTGAACATATGGTTTTGATGGTAACCAGGAAAACAGAGAGATGGATCACAAAGAATGAGAGTTGGACTTCTTCTTTGCTGATTTGGATGCCTTATATTTCTTTTTGTTGTCTGATTGCTGAGGCTAGGACTTCCTGTACTACGTTGAACAGCAGTGGTGAGAGTGGACATGCCTGCCGTGTTCTTGCACATAGGGGAAAATCTCTGTTTTTCTCTTTTGAGGGTCACATTTACTTTGGGTCTTTCCTATTTGGCCTTTACGATGTTATGTTTCCCCTCCCTTTACATGGTGGAGTTTTTTTCATGAAACGATGCTGTATTTTGTGGAATGCTTTTTCTGCATCTATTGAGAGGGTCCTGTGGTTCTTGTCCTTTCTTTTTTATGTGGTGTTTCATATTGATTTGCAGAGGTTGAACCACCCTTGCAGCCCAGGAATAAATCCCACTTGGTCGTGGTAAATAATCCTTTAACTGTGTTGGATCCTATTGGCAGTATCTTGGTGAGAATATATGCATCCTTGTTCAACAGGGATACTGGTCTGTAAGTCTCCTTTTAATGGTGGTCCTTGTCTGGTTTTGGGATCAAGGTAATGCTGGCCTCATAGAATGAGTCTGGTATTTTCCTTCCATTTCTATTTTTTGTAATAGTTTCAGAAATATAGGTATTAATTCTTCTTTAAATGTTTGGTAGAATTCCCCTAGGAAGCCATCTGGCCCTGGACACTTGTGTGTTGGGAGATTTTTGATTATTAATTGAATACTTTTTACTGGTTTGGGGTCTGTTCAGGTTTTCTATAACTTCCTGATTCAGTTTTGGTAGTTTATGTTTCTAGGAATGTATCCATGTCTTCCAGATTGCCCCATTTGTTGAGATAGAATTGGTCATATTTTCTTATATCTGTTTTCATTTATTGGGTGTTCATTGTGAGCTCTCCTCTTTCATTTAGGTGTTTATTTATTTGGGTCCTTTCCCTTTCCTTTTGATAAGTCTTACTTGAGCTTTAGCAATCTTATTAATTCTTTCAAAGAACCAGCTCCTAATTTCATTGATCTGTTCTACTGTTTTTTTGTTTTGTTTTGTTTTAATTTCTTTATCATTGATTTCTGCTCTAATCTTTATTATTTCTCATTTCCTGCTGGATTTAGACTTTATTTTTTATTTTTTCTCCACGTTCTCTAGGTGTGAGCTTAGGTTGTGCATTTGATACTTTTCTTGTTTCTTGAGGGGGGCCTGTATTGCTATATACTTCCCTCAAACCACTGTCATTGCTGCATCCCAGTTATTCTCGACTGTCATGTTTTCATTTCCATTTTCTTCCATATTTCCATTTTCTTCCATGTATTTTTTAAATTCTTTATGTGCGTTTGACCCATTAATTCTGCAGTAGGACGTTTTTAACCTCCATGTGTGTGTGGTCCTTCTATTTTTTCTTGTGTTTTACTTCAAGTTTCATCACCTTGTGGTCTGAAAATATGCATGGCACGATCTCAAACTTTTTCAAGAAGTTGTAGCCTGACTTACGACCAAGTATGTAATCCATTCTGGGGAATGTTCCATGTGTACACAAGAAGATGTAATTTCTGCTGCTTTAGGATGAAATGCTCTGAATAAGTCTTGAATATATATCTAGTAATATATCTATCTAGTATGTGCAGCTGGTCCAGGGTGTCAGTCAAAGCCCTTGGATCCTTTGCGATCTTCTGCTTAGATAATTCATCCATTGCCATGAGTACAGTGTTAATGTCCACCACTATTATTGTATTATTATCAGTGAGATTCTTTAAGGTGATTATTAATTAATTTATACATTTGACTGCTCCTAAGTTATGGGCATCAGTATTTACATTTGTTAGATCTTCTGGTTGGATGACCCTTTTATGATGATATATTGTCCTCCTACATAACTTTTAATCTTTGTTTTAAAATCTGTTTCTTCTGGCATAAAATTCCAGCTTTCTTTTGATGTCCATTAGCATGATAATTGGTTCTCACCCCCTCATTTTTAAATCTAGAGGTGTCTTAGTATCTAAAATGAATCTCTTATAGACAGTATATTGATGAGTGGTTTTTTTTTTTTGTATAACATTTTTTTAATCCATTCTGACACCTTCTGTCTTTTGATTGGACCATTTTATTCATTTATATTTATAGTAATTATTGAAAAATATGAAGTTAGTGCCATCGTGTTACTTGTAATGTTGCTGTACCTGTGCATTTTCTCTGTTCCTTTCTGGTCTTTGTTACTTTCGGGATCTCTTTCTGGTCTATGTGTCCCCTTTAAAATTTCTTGCAGGGCTGAGTTGGTGTACATGAATTCCTTTAATTTTGTTTATCTGAAAACAGCGTAGCTGGATATAGTATTCTTGGCTGCATATTTTTCCAAGGTAGCACATTGATTATGCCAGTCCTTTCTGGCCTGCCAGGTCTCTGTGGACAGGTCTGCTACCAGCCTTATCTGTCAACCTTTGTAGTTTCAGAACATCTTGTCCCAAGCTGCTTTTAGGATTTTCACTTTATCTTTAAAATTTGCAATTTCACTATAGTATGTCGTGGTGTTAACTTCTTTTTGTTGATTTTGAGGGGAGTTCTCTGTGCCTCTTGGCTTGAATGCCTGTTTGTCTTCTTGCTTTAAGGAAGTTCTGAACTTTAATTTGTTCGAATAAACCTTCTGCCCCCTTTGCCTACTCCTCTTCTGGGACTCCTTCAATACAGATATTATTTCACTTATGGAGTTGCTGAGTTCCCTATGTCTACCTTCATGATCTAATAGTTGTCTTTCCTATTTCAGTCGTGATAGTACGCATATTCAGCTTCCTTATTTTCCATAACTTTTGTCTTCTGTGTCACTGATTTCCTCTTCTGTTTCATTCATCCTCATTTTTATGGCCTGCACATGAGACTGCATCTCCGTAATAGCATTTTTATTTTCAGCCTGACTAGATTTTAGAATTTTATGTTTACAGTCAGGGATTCTCTTGCGTCTTCTATGCTTTTTTCCAATCCAGCTAGTATTTTTATAATCTTGGTTTGGAGTTCTAGTTCAGATATCTTATATCTGTATTGACTAAATCTGTGGCTACGAGCACTACCTCCTTTATCTTGTGTTAAATTCCTCCATCTCCTCAAATTCACAACCTAAACTTATATCTAAAGGACATAGAAAAGTAACAGCACATAAAGCCTATAGCAAGCAGAAGAAGGGAAAGATTTGGATCACAGATATATGATATAGAGAAAAAGAAATCAAAATAGTAGAACAGATCAATGAAACTAAGCTGGTTCTTTCAAAGAATTAATAAAACAGATAAATACCAAAGCAGAATTCTCAAAATGAAAGAGAAAGGAATCAAATAAGCAAAATCATGAATGAAAGAGGAGAGATCACAAACACCACCACAGAAACACAAACAATTTTAAGAGAATGTTATGAACACTTATATGCCAACAAACTGGTCAACCTGGAAGAAATGAATAAATTCTTAGAAACATGCATACTATCGAGACTGAAAGAGGAAGAAATAGGCAATTTGAACAATCCAAAATCCACAAAGAAGTTGATTCAGTAATCAGAAATGTCCCAAAAAACAAAAGTCAAGGGCCAAATGGCTTCGTAGGGGAATTCTACCAGACATTTATAGAATAAGTTAATAGCTTATTCTTCTCAAACTGTTCCAAAAATTAGACATGGAAGGAAAACTTCCAAATTCATTCTATGAGTGCAGCATTACCCTGACACCAAAACTAATAGACTAAACTAAAAAAAGAACAGGTCATTCCCCATGATGACTATGCATGCAGATATTCTCAATAAGATACTAGCAAATCAAACCCAACAGTCCATTAAAAGAATTACTCACCATGAGCAAGTGAGACTTATTCCTGGGCTGCAAGGGTGGTCAATATTCAGAAATCTATCAAAGTGATACAGCAAATTAATAAAAGAAAGGGTAAGAACCATATGATCCTTTCAGTAGGTGCAGAAAACAAAACAAAACATTTGAAAAAGTAGAGCATCCATTTTATGTAAAAGCCTTCAACAAAGTTGGGATAGATGGAACAAAAGTCAACACAGCAAAAGCCATATATAAATATCCATGGCCAATATCATCCCCAGAATGGGAAAACTGAGAGCTTTTCCATTACAGTCAGGAATAAGACAGGGAAGTCCACTGTCACCAATATTATTTAACATACTACTGGAGATCCTAGACTTAACAATCAGGCAACAAAAAGAAAATTACAAAACAAAATACAAAACATCCAAATTGGCAAGAGACATGTTCAACTTTCAGTATATGCAGATGACATGATAGTCTATGTATAAAACTTAAAAGACCCTACCATCAAATTGCTGGGCTGATAAATATGTTCAGCAGTGTTGCAGGATATAAAACCAATATACAGAAATCTGTTGCATTTCCAGTAATGAAGCAGCAGAAAGAGAAATCAAGGAATCAGTCTCATTTACAATAGCACCAAACCCAAGATACCTAGGAATAAACCTAACCAAAGAGGTAGAGATTTCTACACTGAAAACTATAGAACACTTAAAGAAATTGAAGAGGACAAAAAGAAATGGAAAACCACTCCAGGCTAATGGATTGGAAGAATATGGTTAAAATGTCTATACTACCATGACCAATCTACACATTCACTGCAGTCCCTTTCAAAAACGAGCAGCATTTTTCACAGAACTAGAACAGGTAAGCCTAAAATTTGTATAGAAGCACAAAAGACTCTGATAGCCAAAATAATTCTGAAAGAGAAAAACAAAACTGGAAGAATTACGTTTCCAGATTTTAAGCTCTATTACAAAGCTGTAGTCATTGAGATAGTATTGTACTGGTGTTTAAACAGACACATAGATCAATGGGACAGAATAGAGAACCAAGAAATGGACCCTGGACCAATCTTCAACACATCGTGAAAAAAAATATCCGGTGGAGAAAGAAGACAGTCTCTTCCACAAATGATGTTGGGACAACTGGATTGCATGATGGCAGAAGAATGAAATTGGACCATTTTACTAAACCATACACAAAAATAAATTCAAAATAGTTGAAAGACCTAAATGTAAGACAGGAAACCATCCAAAACCTAGAGGAGAACAAAGGCAGTCACTTCTTTGCCATGAGTCATAGAAATTTATCATGAAATATGTCTCCTGAGGCAAGGAACCTAAAGCAAAAAGGAACTATTGGGACTTCATCAAGGTAAAAGCTTCTGCACCCTAAAAGAAACAATCAGTACAACTAATGGCAACCTACAGAATGGGAGAAGGTATTTGCAAATGTCTTAACAGATGAAGAATTATCATCCAAAGTCCATAAAGAACTTAAAAACTCAGGACCCCAAAATTTAATTTTCCAGTGAAGAAATGGGCAGAAGATATGAACAGACATTCTTCCAAAGAAAACATACAGAGAGCTAACAGACAGATGAAAATACTCACAAGAGCATTCAACTTCATGTAAATACAAGTCAAAATCAAGATGCGATACCCCCTCACAACTGTCAGAATGGCTAAAATTAACAAAACAGGAAACAACAGATGTTGGCGATGATGTGGAGCTAGAGGAAGCCCTGACACTCTTTGTGGGAATGCAAACTGGTGCAGCTACTCTGGAAAACAGTATGGAGGTGCGGCAAAAAGTTAAAAATTGCACTACCCAATGACACAACTATTGTACTGCTAGGTATTTAGCTTAAGGACACAAAAATACTTATTCCTAAGGGCACATGCATCCCCATGTTGATAGTAGTATTATCAACAAGAGTGGCATTATAGAAAGAGACCAAATGTCTATCAACTGATAAATATGCAAAGATGTTACATAACACATTCACCAAAAGAATGAAATCTTGCCATTTCCGATGAAGTCAACAGAACATGAGTGTGTTATGCTAATGAAATTATGTCGGTCAGAGAAAGGCAAGTACCATATGGTGTCACTCACATGTGAAATTTAAAAACAAAACAGATAAACAGAGGGGTATTAAAGTACAACACGAACATCAACAACATCAACAACAGCAAAAGGGGGTGGGAGGATGGGTTAGCCTGTTGGTGGGTATTGAGGAGGGCACGTTCTGCATGGAGCACTGGGTGTTATGCACAAACAGTGAATCATGGAACACTTCATCTAAAGCTAATGATGTAATGTATGGGGATTAACATAAGAATTTTATTCTAACATTTCAGTTTCAAGGACCTGGCATTCTCTTTGGGACAAAATCTTGTACTTATCAATATGGAACAGCATTTTTTTAAAAAACCTTGAATATATATAGATATGTGCTTTTGTTTGAGATGATGTGAGATAATCACAGATATAGACTCAGTAGTTCACTCAGATGTTAAAATTCATATTTTAAGAATTTTGGCAAGAGACCATTTAAATTTGATATTCTTCATTTTAAATGTGCCACTTCCTTAGAATCAAAATATATAGGGTATTAAAAAAATTTTTTTTTTGTATCCTGCCACATTACTGAATCACTGGATGAGTGCTAGTAATTTGGGGGTGGAGTCTTCTGGGTTTTCCACATAAAGTATCATGTCATCTGCGAAAAAGAGAGTTTGACTTCTTCTTTGCCAATTTGAATACCTTTTATTTCTTTTTGTTTTCTGATTGCTGTTGCTAGGACTTCTAGTACTATGTTGAATAACAGTGGTGAGGGTGGGCATCCTTGACGTGTTCTTGATCTTAAGGGAAAGGCTCTCAGCTTTTCCCCATTGAGGATGATATTCGCCGTGGGATTTTCATAGATGGATTTTATGAACTTGAGGAATGTTCCCTCTTTCCCTATACTCTGAAGAAAGGGGAACCCTCTCACACTGTTGGTGGGAATGCAAGTTGGTACAGCCACTTTGGAAAACAGTGTGGAGGTGCCTCAAAAATTTCAAAATAGAGCTACCCTATGACCCAGCAATTGCACTCCTGGGTATTTACCCCAAAGACACAGATGTAGTGAAAAGAAGGGCCATGTGCACCCCAATGTTCGTAGCAGCAATGTCCGCAATAGCCAAACTGTGGAAATAGCCGAGATGCCCTTCAACAGATGAATGGATAAAGAAGATGTGGTCCATATACACAATGGAATATTACTCAGCCATCAGAAAGGATGAATACCCAACTTTTACATCAATATGGATGGGACTGGAGGAGATTATGCTAAGTGAAATAAGTCAAGCAGGGAAAGTCAATTATCATATGGTTTCACTTATTTGTGGAACATAAGGAATAGCATGGGGGACATTAGGAGAAGGAAGGGAAAAATGAAGGGGGTGAAATCAGAGGGAGGGATGAACCATTAGAGACTATGGACTCTGAGAAACAAACCGAGGGTTTTAGAGGGGAAGGGGGTCGGGGGATGGGCTAGCCTGGTGATGGGTATCAAGGAGGGTATGTACTGCATGGAGCACTGGGTGTTATACGAAAACAGTGAATTGTGGATCACCACAACAAAAACCAATGATGTATTGTATGGTGACTAACATAATAAAATAAAATTTTAAAAAAAGACAAAATTTTTTTTTTGGAAAATTAATTATCCTAAAACTTGCAACTCAACAGTTGCAGAAAGATTATAAGACTTCTCCCAAGCCATTAGATTTATGTCCCTTATTGAAACACAAAGATGAAACCTTCAGCCTTAGGGCTTTCATTGGGGACAAAGATGATTTCTTATCTATATAAGTCAATAGAAAATATTTATTTTAATCTGTGGGAAAAGGGACTTTTTTATCTTAATTACTATTATGAATAAATTTATTGTCTGTGTTGATTTATGTGGTTAATTCTATCATGTGTGAATTATTTTTTAATTAGTGTTACTTATTTTCAGAGAGAGATGTTCACTTCCACTCTTCATGATTACTGTATGTTTCTTTAAGTAAGTTTTATGTCCATTATGGGTCTTGAACTCATGACCTTGAGATCAACAGTCATATATTTTACTGATTAAGCCAGCCAGTGATCGCTACATATTTAAATGTACACAGGTCAATCTGCTTACCTTGTACATAATGATTTTTAACTCACATATACCCTCAGAAAATCCTCTTCTAGCAAAAATTATGACAATACTTCCTACAAGATTTTTATATATTTTTCATATTCATTTAACTTTATTTGAAATTTATTTTATCAAAATTATATAAAACTGAGATATACATTGCTTTTTTCAAATAAATTATTCACTCTTTAAATAATCCATCCTCAAAATTGCACACACACACACAGAGTTGGTGTTGTTGACACAAAATGAACAAACTTTTTAGAATCTCTAAAAGAAAGGGTTTTTTTTTAGTTTTTGTTCTATTTTTGTTTTTGTTTTTCCAGCCCAGGTTAGGACAACTGCCTGGGATACAGTCTTTACTAAGGATATAAAACATGAAATGTTCAAATCATTAGGTGAAAGGTATTTCAGAAAGTTATAGACCTTATCTTAGGACTGTAAACTTAGGACTTAGTTTATCTGCAGGACTGTCTGACTTCAGTCTCATGGGAACCAGGGAGGTTCTACACTTAGCCATATGCTTGGAATATGCTCCATTTTAGGTTATTTATAAATGAATCAGATGTACAATTGGTGCCAAGGTCAGAAATTGAATTTGCTGACTCTGGTAATGGTTAAAGTTTGGTTTCCTTGAGATCCAATGAGCAGGGCCCATGCACTTTAAAAGTTGAAAATCTCCTTTATTTTATCAATGTCTAGCACATCTTTTACTTACAGTGCCTCAGTCATTTACTCTTATTGCTGAGGTCCAAAGTCCAGAACAAAAATACTATGACAATGGTTGGAAGCAGCACAAATGTAAATTTTAATTAATTTACTAAATATAAAATAAGTATTTTTTAGAACAATGCAAACTAGTCAAGTGAGAGCAAAATGTATTCCTACAACAGCAATTTCATAATGGATCCCGTTTGGCTGCTGCCAGTTTATCCAATTCCTCTCACTATAGACGTCCCAGAAAATGTTTCTCTAGCCATTTTCTCAAAGCCCCCTTGACGTCTTTGTTCCTCACACTGTAGATAAGGGGGTTCAACACAGGTGTGAAGATGGTGTAAGAAGCAGAGACCACCTTGTCATGGGCCACTGAGCGGTAGGATTTGGGCCGCACGTAGATGAGTAGGAGAGGGCCACAGAAGAGCCCCACCACAGCCAGGTGAGAGGAGCAGGTGACAAACGCTTTCTTCTGAGCTGCAGTGGACGCATGCGGAGCCCAGCAGCCAAGATGAGACTGTAGGAAGCCAAAAGGAGAGACAGAGGGATCAAGAGCATCAGGAGGCAGCACACATACGTGAAAAACTTAAAAAAGGTAGCGTGGGCACAGGCAAGGTGCGTGAGTGTGGGTGCCTCACAAAAGAAGTGGGTGATTTCTCGAGAATGGCAGTAAGGGAAGCTCAGAGTGGCACCAGGCTGCATCAGCCCATCCACCCCTCCCGGAAGCCAGGAGCCTGTGGTCACGTGCAAGCAGAGCTTCTGATTCATGAGGATGGGGTAGCGCAGGGGGTGACGTATGGCCACATAGCGGTCATAGGCCATGGCCGCTAAGAGGAAGCACTCACCCTCTCCCAGCATGGGAAACAGTAAACTCCGGGCTCCACAGCCAGCAGGAGAGATGGACCTGGTGCCCAGCAGGTAGTTGGTTGCCATTTGGGGGACTATGGTGGAAACCAGCATCATGTCCATGAGGGAGAGCTGGTTAAGCAGGAAGTACATGGGTGTATGCCGCTGGGGTCCTCATGGATGAACACAATCATGAGGGCATTGCCCATCAGGGAGATGAGGAAGATCATGGGAAACAGTAAAATCCGGGCTCCACAGCCAGCAGGAGAGATGGACCTGGTGCCCATCAGGTAGTTGGTTGCCATTTGGGGGACTATGGTGGAGACCAGCATCATGTCCATGAGGGAGAGCTGGCTAAGCAGGAAGTACATGGGTGTGTGCCGCTGGGGTCCTCATGGATGAGCACAATCATGAGGGCATTGCCCATCAGGGAGATGAGGAAGAGCATGAGCACCATTGAAAAGAGGAACAGATGGGTCTGAGTGTATTGAAAGAGCCCTAAAAGAATGAAGTTTCTCTCTGTGGTGTCATTTGCATCTTCCATGGCTCAGTTCATGCCTGAAAGGCAAGGAATTATAAGGAGTCAGAGTTGTTTGAAAGGAAGGTTAGGCATTTATTTAAGAAGATGTGGTCAAACGACAGAAAAAAATGAGACTTGGAGGAATAGTTATGTCTTTAATCTTTCACTTTGTGACAGGATATTTGCCTTAGCATCCTATCACACTGCTCTGCTGTTATTACACAGTATTTTTTAACCCTAAGATAATTGCATAACAAGTATATATTGCAGTACACATTACATTTCTATTATTTCTCTATGTCTTGTTAGGATGCCTCACATAATTTACTCATGATGTTAGGAAATATTACGAAGTTCCAGTTTTCTAAAGTTTGTGTACTTCTGTGTTGAAAGAGCCTCATAGTCCCACATTTTAGTCCATATTGATGTGATATATATCTTAATTATGACTTTTCCATGTTTCTCATATGCTCAAAGTAGTTTCTCAAGATTTCCTTCAATGCCATGAGGAATTGTTTTAATATAAAAAATACACAAAACTAAATGTAAAGCTACTATAACTCAGATTGCAGGTGAGGGACACAAAATGGCTATATTTCTCTATTTTACATGTGCATTCAGCATATGGTTTCAATATACCAGGCTCCCAGCTACCACAGATATTGCTCTGGAGCACCTATCACCATATGGGCCATGTCATCATGGTGTGTACTTGTGATTACAGGGAGTTTGTCTCAGTTTAGAGACCTTGCAACAATTAAATTCTATACCTAATATGTACTCACAGAATGTGGAATTTAATTAAATGTGTGCATTATAAAAATAAATTTCATAAATGAATATAAACCTAGGGAACATAAAAAAAATGTTTTAATTTGCAGCCTTAAACACTTTGTTACCAGTAATCACACATCTTTAAAGATAGGAGATAAATTTATTTATTAACAGATTAAATTAATTAGCAAATTGATTACATTTTAATTATCTGGTTAGTTGGTTAATTATCTAACTGGTTGAGTAAGACATGTTCGAATAAGTTTATGCCCCAAATTACTCTGAAGTAAAGCATCACCTGTGAATAAAATAGGAAACATCTCCTTTAATTGTAGGGATTAATTGTCTTTTCCCTAAAGCCTCAAACTTTAATTTTTCTTATCTATAAGTATCTATGGTAGTAGAACTAGATGTGCATGCAAATGACTTTCTCTTTTATATTTATGTGACATTTGTCTTTTCCTTACAAATTCACTCTTTCAAAGACAGCAATAGATTAATGATTACCAAGATAATTATGTTTGGGATTTATTCATAATGTATACAATATCGAATCCTTATTTAGTTTTTATGTAAATTAATTGGTAAGCAGGGCAAAATGTTTAAATGGGCAGTATCTTTTGTAAATATTAGCACTGTTTTCAGTGTCTAGCATATATGACCACTAACCATTATATCACTAAATGATATAGAGGTTCTTTTCATCAAAATAGCTATAAATAAGACATTATAATAAGCTTATGAGTTTAGTAAGTTATTAGTTACTGCTCCATTTTATTACACAATTTATGTATAGCATAACATATTAATGAGTAGGATATTTCTAATTTTCTGTTAATATAATTTATGGCCTCATGCATGCGGCAAGACTTTAGTAAATAATATAAAGGTAGTACATTTTGGCTCTGAGATAACTGAATCCATAACTTTATAAGTCTCAACAACTGTTGATTTTTGTTTCAGTTCTTCCATGGGATACTATTACTTATTTTAGGGGCAATAATTAGAGTCAATCACAAAAAGCTGAACATTAATTTTCTTTAAATTTCAAGTTTATTAATGGTACTGAGCAGAAACTCTTTTAAACTTTTGGATTAATTCTGCAAACTCACTGTTCAGAGGGATCACAACCAACACCAAGGAAATACAAATAATTATAAGAACATATACAAGCAGCTATATGCCAACAAATTAGGCAATCTGGAAAGGATGGATGCATTCCTAAAAACATATAAACTACCAACACTAAAACAGAAGGAAAGAGAAAACCTGAACAGACCCAAAAGCAGCAAAGAAATTGAAGCAGTAATTAAAAATCTCCCAACAAACAAGAGTCCAGGGCTAGATGGCTTGGACCAGGGGAATTCTACCAAACGTTAAAGAAGAGATTATATCTCTTCTCCTGAAGATGATTCCAAAAATAGAAATGGAAGGAAAACTTGCAAACTTACTTTATGAGGCCAGCATTATCTTGATCCCAAAACCAGGCAGAAACCCCAACAACAAGGAGAAATACAGACTAATATCCCTCACGAGCATGGATGCCAAAATACTCATCAAGATACTAGCCAATAGGATCCAACAAGATATTAAAAGGATTATTCACCATGATCAAGTGGGATTTATTCCTGGATTGCAAGGGTGGTTCAACATTTCCAAATCAAGAAACATGATATATCACATTAACAAAAGAAAACATAAGAACCATATGATCCTTTCAAGTAATGTAGAAAAAGCGTTTGAAAAATACAGCATCCTTTCTTGATTAAAACTCTCCACAGGGTAGGCATAGAGGGAACATGCCACCATATCACAAAAGCTATATGCCAAAAGCCCACAGCAAATATTATTCTCAATGGGGAAAAACTGAGAGCCTTACCCCTAAAGTCGGGAACATGGCAGGGATGCCCACTCTCACCGCTGTTGGTCACCATAGTACTAGAAGTCCAAGCCTCAGCAATCAGAAAACAAAAAGAAATAAAAGGAATTCAAATTGGAAAAGAAGAAGTCAAACTCTCACTCTTAGCAGATGACATGTTATTTTATGTGGAAGACCCCAAAGACTCCACCCCAAAATTGCTAGAACCCATACAGGAATTCAGCAATGTGGCAGGACATAAAATCAACACAAAGAAATCATTTTCACTTCTATATACTAATAATGAGACCGAAGAAAGAGAAATTATGGAATTGATCCAATTTACAATTGCACCAAAAACCATAAGATAACTAGGAATAAACCTAGCCAAAGAGGTAAAGGATCTGTACTCTAAAAACTGCAAAATAATTATGAAAGAAACGAGGAAGACACAAAGAAATGGAAAAGCTTCCCATGCTCATGGGTTGGAAGAATATGCATTGTTAAAAAGTCTATGCTACCCAGAGCAGTCTACACATTCAATGGATTCCTTATCAAAATGTCACCAACACTTTTCACGGAGCTGGAATAATTAATCCTAGGTTTTGGATGGAACTGGTAAAGACCCCAAATAGCCAGAGGAATGTTGAAAAAGATAATGAAAGGTGGTGATATCACAATACCTGATTCAAGCTATATTACAAAGCTGTAATCAGAAGAACAGTATGGTTCTGAAACAAAAACAGACTCATAGATCAGTGGAACAGAATAGAGAGCCCAGAAATGGATCCTCAACTCTATAGTCAACTAACCTTCACAAAGCAAGAACCGATATATAATGGAAAAAGACAGTCTCTTCAACAAATGGTGTTGGGAAAATTGGACATCCCCATGCAGAGGAATGAAATGGGAGCATTTTCTTGTACCATACATAAAGATAAATTAAAAAGGGATGAAAGAGCTAAATGTGAGACAGGAATCCATCAAAATCCGAGAGGAGAACACAGGCAGCAACCTCTTTGACCTCGGCTGCAGCAACTTCTTTCAAGACATGTCTCCAAAGGCAGGAGAAAGGAAAGCAAAAATGAACTATTGGGACTTCTTCAAGATAAAAATCTTTTGCACAACAAAGGTAAGAGTCCACAAAACTAAAAGGCAACCTACAGAATGGTAGAAGATATTTGCAAATGATATGTCAGATAAGGGTCTCGTATACAAGTTGTAGAAGGAACTTACCACTCTCAACACCCAGAAAACAAGGAGTCCAGTCAAGAAATGGGCAGAAGACATGAGCAGACATTTCTCCAAAGGAGACATACAAATGGCCAACAGACACATGAAAAAATGTTCCACATCACTTGTCATCAGGGAAATAGAAATCAAAACCACAGTGAAATACCACCTGACACCAGTCAGAATGGCTAAAATTAACAAGTGAGGAAATAACAAATGTTGGCGAGGATGTAATGAAAGGGGAAACCTCTTACATTGTTGGTGAAAATGCAAGCTGGTGCAGCCACTCTGGAAAACTGTAGAGAGGTTCCTCAAGAAGTTAAAAAGAGAGCTTCCCTACAAACCAGCAATTGTGCCACTAGGTATTTACCCCAAACACGCAAATGTAGTGATCCGAAGGGGCACCTGCACCCCAATGTTTATAGTAACAGTGTCCACAATAGTCAAACTATGGAAATAGTCGAGATGTCCATTGATCGATGAATGGATAAAGAAGATGTGGTATATATAAACAATAGAATATTACTCAGCCATTGGAAAAGATGTGTACTTACCATTTACATCGGCATGGATGGAACTGGAATGTGTTATGCTAAATGAAATACTTTAATCAGAGAAAGACAATTATCATATTGTTTAATTCATTTGTGGAATATAAGAAACAGTGCAGAGGATCATAGGGGACGGGATGGAATAACAGAATGGGATGAAATCAGAGAGGAAGGCAAACAATGAGAAACTAACTATGGGAGAGAAACTGACAGTTGCTGGAGGAGAGGTGGGTCAGGGGATGGGGTAATTGGGTGATGGGCATTAAGGAGGGCACATGATATGATGAGCACTGGGTGTTATATGCAACTGATGAATTACTGATCTCTACATCTGAAGATGTTGGCTAATTGATTTTAAATTTTAAAAATCTTATATTCATATTTTATTAGATTGTTTGACTTTTTCTTAAAGATTTAAGTAATTTATTTGCATTTTGTTATTTACATACACTGTCCTAAATTTTTGTTTATATACTTTGCAAATATATTCCTCAGCCTATTTAAACTACACAGATAAAAAATTCTGTTATGTCATTTTTGCGTTGATGTTTACATTTTATATTACATATATTTGGGATGCTTATAAGTTATTATTCATTTCTTGTTAATGGGCTGGATTGCAGGGATGGATTTTCTCACAATAAGTCATCTGTATATTATTCAGATAAAACTACTAGTTTTGATACATAAATTGTTTGAAACTGTGACCATGGTAAGATTGGTATTGTTTTTAAACAATCTTTCATCTATGTCATCAAATATATGAACCCTACAATATGCATTCTAGAGTTCTCCTCTTTATTTTTTGGTGTGAATAGACAGATCTGCGCCTATATGGATTTGCTGAATGACAGGAAAGTGATATAAACATTCTTCAATTCAGCCACCCCAGAGTCAGGACATTTTGGAGAAGAGATATGAATTACAAATTGCTTCAATAACAAGAATAAGGAGATAAAACACTAGTCTTCTAACTTACTTGGTATGCAATAGTAAGATTTGGACATGTTATCATCACTCTTAAGTCAGTCTCCTTGTTTCTAGATTCAGGTAATTCATACTAGGCTAGACAGTTTTCTACCACTAGCTTCATTTGTTCTGTTGTGGTTCATTTTGTGTTTTTTTTTTTTAATTTTTTATAAGAACATGATATTTAATTTCTTTTGTAGACTGCTTCTTGTATGTACTTAGGCTAACACTAAGTGAAATGCTAATCTCCGCACATTCACATTTCCTGGAAGAAAGAAGCCATTAAGTGTCGTCACTTAGTGGCAGATGCAGAGCTGGGAATAAAGAGCTGGGACTGAAAATTCAAAACATAGTTATCAAGAGTAGGGACTCTGGTTTTCTGTTTTTGACACTTTTTCCCCCCAAATTACCTTAGCTGTATCCACAGGGTTTGATATTCACAGATGTTTATGAAATAAATGATTATACATATAATTACAAGTGCCAATTGGCACACACATGTTAAAAACTGATGTCCAGTAAGTTTTATCAGCTCTTAAGTTATCTCACGATGATGCGATCAAACCTTTTCATGGCAGGCTCTGATCAATAACCAGTTCATGGACGCCCAACACATCGGTGGCAAAGCCCAAACTGAACTCCATCCTCTGACTTCATTTGAGCTTTGCTTCCAACAAATTCCACTGAAGTAAGGCCAGAGCAGGTCTTAGTTTCAAACTCACACGTCAGTCCCCGTACCCCCTATCTGCCCCTTGTCTCTTCCTCCATTGAATGAGGTCAGTTTCAAAAGGAGTATATGTGGGTAAACAACAGTAAGTCCTGAATGTGAAGAATTCAGCTGAGGGTCTTCGACCAGGGGAATGGGTTATTACCATGGGATTCTTGGGTGGACTTTGAAGGAGAACATAAGGCGGAGGGACACCACTGAGTCTTCCAGGTGTCCCAAACTCCACAAAGGGAATCTCTCCCAGGTCAAATCCCATCGTGCTGACCGCTTATTCCAAGACATTTGTGGAGATTAAAATGCAAAGTAGAAAAAGAAGGGGACAGTCTCGGAGTTTGCTGAATGAGGTGAGGGCTGATATATATGTGATGTGAAGGGGCAAAAAGAGGCCTCAGGAAGGGTTGCAGGGATTCAGAGTATCCATGGGCCAATATAAAGCACTGTGGTTCACTTTGTGCTCTATTCTTGTATTTGAAACTATCAGCTAATGCCCATGCTTTAAACTACCTTTAAATATATTTCTTCAGATGATAAGTTACTTTAATTATGATTTTGAAGGCCCTATGTCGATTTATGATTGAAGAAGAAATGACTTTAAGCTAACAGCATTTTAAATAAAAATTGTGATAACGTCAGACATTTCATTCCATCCATCTTATGTTTCCAAATGAAAAGTCATGTTAAACGTCTTTACAACAAACACTTCCACAGCAGGAAATTAAAGTTCAGAAAGTTATGTGTCTTATTTAATAATGCACATTTTGAAAATTAGAGAATTGATAGCACTCTTGTTCTCCCTGATCCTTCACTCAATACAATGGTTTTCTCTACCTTTATGAGTATAGAAGTACAGATTTGAGGACTAGACTTCTTGTGCTTGAATACTTATTCTACTGATTAGTAGTTGGGTAAGTTTAGATAATTTAAATTTAAATCTGTTTTAATCTCAGCCTTATTATGTGCAAAATGGAATGCAATATAGAATCCTTCTCTTTAAGAATTGAGATAAGACCATAGCACAACACAATACAATATCTCTACAAAGATTAGCCTTAATAATTTTCTTACTATTATATTTATTAGCTATAAGCAGATATTTCCCACCCAAACATTTTCAAGTAAAATGAATATTTATTTGGAAACTAACATGTCATTTAATTATACATTTTTTTTAAAGTCTAGGAATACTTTCAGTGACATAATATTTACAGTACGTCTGGATTCGACAATGCATTCAATCCACCATTTATGAATTTCTTAAAACCTAGAACACACACATAACTATGGTAATTCTAATCATTCTAAGGCAACAGGTTCTTTGATTATTAATTTTGAAACACTTTCTTATGTTTTAATATAACATTTTTAAAAAATTGTACTATAACATGGAATTTTGATACATAAAACAAGGTCTCCCATTTTTAAAAACGTAAGCACAAAGATTAAAAGATAAGAACTTACTCTTTGGTATTTCCTGTCAACAATTTAATTCAATTGTGAAGGTAGATTTACAATTCAAGAGTATATCTAATCATATGTGTTGTTTTATTGCACATTAAAAAGAGGAGGGGAGATGGGTGGGGGGACGGTGTAACCGGGTGATGGGCATTAAGGAGGGCACTTGATGTAAGGAACACTGGGTATTGTTTGCAGTTGATGAGTCACTAATTTCTACCTGTGAAACTAATAATAAAACAGGATAAAAATCATATTATCTTATATTCTGTTTGTATAAAATCTATGATTACCAGAATCCAATATCCTTTTAGATTCATTCTGTTATTTCTATCCACGCTTCAATGTGGTTTTCTCAGAAATAGCAAAGCTTCACCATTCCCATCTGTATGTTCTATGTTAAATGCCTCACTGACCAATATTTTGGGCTGGTCCTTTTCTCAATTAGATCCGAAACATTAAAGCTGAATGACCCTGATTCTCATGTACATGCTCATGTGTAGCAAGTCAGACACAACGAGGATGATAAAAAGTTGTAGAAGATTGTATTCCAGACTATGAGAAACCCTTAATATGCAATGTCTCATCCAATATAACAACTAAAACAAGTAGACACTAGTATTATTTTGGAATTGCACATGAAGTAGCTGAAACGTGAGAAGATGATTTGTATCTGGAAAATCAAGGGGGAGAAACCAGGTACCAACGAGGTAACATCAATCCCAAACCCTGTTTCTGGAAGTTAACTTCCAAAGTTCATATTAGTTCTCTCAGTTTTTTATCCCAACTATAATATCGATAGTGAGAAGGTTGACATATTAACAAACAAAATAAAATACATAATGGACTCTCAAAGTCATAGGCTACACTAAATGGTTATCTTTCATGTAACTGATAAATGGATTCAAAAAAGTGAACTATTTATTATGCTTTTCTGGATGGATCCATTCCCAGGCTTGGTTCGCCTACAAAATGGATCTCATTACAAATGGGAAATACAGAATAAGTATATTTTTTAATAAATCTGTGAGTGCATTAAAACACATAAAATAACTGTAGGAATGTTGATTGAACCAAGGGAACACGTGAACTCCTGTCCTCTCTACAGTTCAAGCTACATTAAGGACCCTCTGCGTAGGTTCCAGGTCATCCACAATTCCAGCAGGGAGAAGTGAGGCGGTGAAGTGCCATGAGCTTGTGCTTCAGTCAGAGCACAATTCTAAGATGTATTCCAACAACTGGAAGTTCTGTGAAGTAAAGCACATTCTTACATCCTATGGGTCTCAAGTATGTTTTTTAAAAGTATGTCCTTAAAAATGCATAAAAATAAATAAAAACGAGTCATTAATTACGTGGTTGATGCAAGAAGAAAATAAGATCGTGTATAGTGAGTACTTAATTGAGCACTTGAAATTAGCAGGTATCAGTAAATAGTAGCTACGACTACTTTCATGTACTCAAATAATTTTTCCTAGGGAAACGGATGAAGAGAGGAGGTAAATGATGAAATCAAATACATCCATCTAATTTGGAGTTCGAGCAGGAACCAAATTTCAAGTTTCTTGGAAAATTCATCATATATTCTGCATAATTCATATTTGATAGAGAGACTTACATAATTATAGAAAATGTACATTGTCAGAGGAAATTAAAGAAACAGATTAAACAAAGTAATTATTTTGATATCTTTACGACTGGATTTATTTTTTCTCTGTAACATAAATTACCAGTTAGAATATGGTAATAAATAATTGTAGGATAATAATGAAAATTGTCTGTATTTCAGTTTGAAAATTTTAAGCGAGAACAGTAAGACTACCATTATCCCTTGGAATCACTGATATATGTTCTTCCAGATATCATTCTACAATATAACCCAAAAGAAAATGAAAAACACCCTATTTCCACAAAATATTTTTCATTTTTTTCAATGAGTAAGAAGTTATATCATGAAAGTGTTAAAATTACCACTATACAACACAATATAACAGCAAAATGGTATTAAATTGAGAGAAGCAAATCCATGTTTAAAAATTTATAAAATCTTTTTGACAAAGAGTAAAAGAGAATAGTTACGGTGTCATTGAATGATATCCTCATATTTGAATTTCTCTGTTTCTCTATGGATGCTTTTCCATGGATTATTACTCCTTAAAATTACAGAACTAAATAGACAAAACCAAAAGCACTAGAGAACATGTTTTACGCACCCAGTTTCAAAGTCCTGGAACTCACCTGTTTCAGCGGAAGCCACCATAAAGAGGTGCCTAATGGTCCATAGCTCCCCCACCCAAATCACTAATAGGAATTCAGAAAGTGCTTCCGTTCTCATATAAAGTGTGTGTCACCTGGCTAAACCCTAAGGAGTTCTGAGTTCCAGGCTCTGGAAATGCCCGTAGGAAGGTATTTAAAGTAATACAGATGACCAAACACCTTCTCCATTTATTATCCCCATGTGGCTTATTTTAAAGTCTCAGGATAGTTGATCCCTGAAGAAATGTCCTGTTTGACTCACATAATGCTAAAACCAGGATATGACGAACGTAAAAGTGGCAGCTGCTGCATAATAGTCTTAAAGGAGGGAACGTATGCAAACTACCCAGGAATGCCTTCAATCTTGCCAGCCTATATTTTAGCAATAACCAATGCGTCAAGAAAATCTGGCAATTACATAGCGGACAGAGTGAAATATATCCCCGCCCCCTAAAAAAAATCTTCCAAAAAGGGAAGACTAAATTCAACCTTTATGTTCTTGAAACTTTCTAGATATATGATTTGGGATAAGTTACATGTGCAGTCTAAGCTCCAGCTTAATCATCTATAAAAGGGGGATAATAATGTCTCTTTATAGTGTTATTTATTGAGTTAAATTATACAGTGAATAGGAAGCACTAGATATATCAAATATACCTTTGCTTTCTTCTTTCTTTTTGCTCAAGCAGAGATTTGGGTTTTTTTTTTTTTTAATTTGATTGATAGATAGTAATGAGGGAAGGAAATAAAAAAAATATACCTGGAACAAATGCTTTCATGAAAGTTGGAGATCATCACAATGGTTTACTAATGACCCAAACATAACTATTCAGTATTACATTAATTAAATTAAATTCATTAATTTTAGTAGAATTCCCCAAAACAATATATAAAGGGTTTTTAAAATTTTATCTTTATACAGGTATTTACCAATACATACAGTCAATGAAGTGAGACATGAGAGGATAAATATGTATATATATTATATATGTATATATATGCATATATATATGACTCATATATATATGAATCAAAGGCTGGCAATTCTGGATAAGTTATTTAAATAAGAGAAAATAGCAATATTGACTAATAATGATATAAATAACAGCACTAACAATTATCAAAAGTATATTTATTGAAGAATTACTGAGTGATGTGCACTGTGCTTAAAGGTATATTTTCATGATTCTTAAATAGGACTAAGGAAAAACCCTCTATTACATAACTCAACAGCACCCTATACTTCACTGCAATCATTATAAACTTTCACTTCTTTAATTAATTAGTTGTAATACATTTTAAATTTTTATTGAAGTGGTAATTAATTTTACTGGAGTGTACAAATGGAATAAAAAACATGAAAAATTTATAGTAATACAGTAAGATAGATTAACCCAAAAAATCCACCCACCAAATATTATAAAAATGGTCTAATAAAATGAGGAATGAAAGGGGAGAGATCACGACTAACACCAAGGAAATAGAAACAATTATTAGAAATTATTATCAACAACTATATGCCAATAAACTGAGCAATCTGGATGAAATGGAGGCCTTCCTGGAAACCTATAAGCTGTCAAGACTGAAACAGGAAGAAACGGACAACCTGAATAGGCCAACAACCAGTAACGAGATTGAAGCAGTGATCCAAAACCTCCCAAAAAACAAGAGTCCAGGGCCTGATGGATTCCCTGGGGAATTCTACCAAACATTCAAAGAAGAAATAATACCTATTCTACTGAAGCTGTTTCAAAAAATAGAAACAGAGGGAAAACTTCCAAACCCATTCTATGAGGCCAGCATTACCTTAATCCCCAAGCCAGGCAAAGACCCCATCAAAAAGAAGTTCAGACTGATATCCCTGATGAATATGGATTGCAAAATCCTCAACAAAATCCTAGCTAATAGGATCCAACAATACATTGAAAGGATCATCCACCACGACCAAGTGGGATTTATCCCCGGGATGCAAGGGTGGGTCAACATTCACAAGTCAATCAATGTGACAGACACATTAATAAGAGGTCTATATAAATAAATAGAATATTGTTCACCCGAGATAAGCAGCCCCTAATATTCATAGTTGACCAGGTATTATAAGAATACATTGGTATTGCTTGGAGCTGACCTTGCTGTTCCTCTATTAAACATACACAAGGTCACAGAAAGCCATGGTGGCCATAAAAATGGAAAAATGGGGCGAAAAGATGTCTGCATTCTATTCACAGTACACTGTGGATATGTTGGTTTATATGGCAAAGTAAAGTCCAGGTTACAGATGGAATTAAGGTTGCTAATCACTTGACTTTAAAATAGAGAGATTATGCAGGATAGCAATGTGAACCCAAACTAATCACGAGGGTCTTTAAATGTGGGAGCAGGACACTGAAGGAATCAGAGAAATGACAGTGTGAGGTTTCAGCTCAATGTTGCTGACCTCAAAAGCCAGGGAAGGAAGGCGCCTACCAGCCATGGAGCTCAGGAGATATCTAGAAAGTGAAAAGGCAAGGAAACTATTCTATTCTAGATTTTCCAGAGGAAATGTAGCCTGACAATGACTAGATTTTAGCGCAGTGAGACCAATTTCAGACTTCTGACCCCATGAAGTGTAAGGAAATAAACTGGTGTTTTTAAAGCTAATAAGGGTAGAGTAATGTGTTCTATCAGCAATAGGAAATTAATACCGTCAATATTGAATATTGAACACAGCAACTCTGTGACCATGATGGACCACGGCAAAAACAAGACCCTGCCCATGAACATCACCCAAGTCAAAAAAGTACTGAGCATTTCCCTTTCCTACAAATGAATGACTGTGGCTTTGTTACCAGTGACTGTGTTAGCCTTGCTCTGATAGGGTTCACCTATGTAAGAGTTATTAAGACAGCCAGTCATAGAATTCCTCATGCTTGCATGAGCAAGCATGGATTTGCTTCTCTCAATTTAATACCAAAGCGAACCCCACTTCCTAAAAGCCTTGCACAATCACCTAACACAAACCTAAACATTATATATTCTTTCCATAATTTTCATCCTGAGATGTCCTATGATTCCCCTAAGATGGGTGCTCCCCACACTACAATAATTAATAGACCCATTTTTTAATTGGGTTTATTAATAGGGAACATAGTCACTGAAATTGTAATTCTGTTGTTTGGTGACTAATGGTAACTGCCCTTGCGGTGAGCATAGCAGCATAATAATTAAGCTTGTGGTATCTCAAGTTGTGGAATCTCAAGTTCTTGCACCTAAAACTAATGCAACATTGCGTTTTGACTATACTGAAATAAAATTAAAAATAAATAAAGCCATCTCTTTCTTTTTATTCCCAGTTCATTTTTTATTATTAATTTTTCCATTCTACTATAGTTAATATACACATCCTATGGTATCTGTTTTCACTGACCGGCTTATTTCACTTAGTATAATACACTCAAGCTCCATCCATGTTGTTACAAATGGCAAGATCTCTTATTTTTTATGGCTGTATCATATTCCGTTTTGGGTGTGTGTGTGTGTGTGTGTGTATTATAATATATATTATATATATATAAATACATATATATTTATATGGTTTATATGTATGTGCATGTGTGTTTACATACATACCACATCTTATTGATCTACTGATCTACAGATGGACCCTTGGGCTGCTTCCAGAATTTGGCAATTGTCAATAATGCTGCTGTAAACATAGGGGTGTATATACCCCTTTCAATTAGTGTTCTTGTATTCTTTGGGTAAATACCCAGTAGTGTGGTTACTGGCTTGTATGGTGGTTGTGTTTTTAACTTTGTGAGGAACCTCCATACTGTTTTCCACAGTGTCTAGACCAGTTTGTTTCCTCATCAATAGTGCAAGAGGGTTCCTTTTTCACATCCTCACAAACACTTGTTCTTTCGTTGTGTTGTTGTTGATTTTAGCCATTCTGACAGGTATGAGGTGGTATCTCATTAGAGTTTGATTTGAATCTCTGTGATGATGATGATATTGAGCATCTTTTCATGTGTCTGTGGGCCAATGGGACGTCTTCTTTGGAAAAATGTTTGTTATGTCTTCAGTCCATTTTTAATTGGATGATTTGTTTATTGGGAGTTGAGCTGTGTAAGTTCTTTATATATTTTGGAAATTAACCCTTTATTGGATAGCTGTTTGCAAATACCTTCTCTGATTCTGGAGGTTGTCTTTAATTTTTGTTGATTGTTTCCTTTGCTGTACAGAAACTTTTCATTTTGAGGTAGTCCCAACAGTTCATATTTTATTGCCCTTGTTCAGGAGATCTATCTGGAAAAATGCTGCTAGGGTCGCCTGGGTGGCTCAGTCGTTAAGCATCTGCCTTTGGCTCAAGTCATGATCCCAGGGTCCTGGGATTGAGCCTCACATCGGGCTCCTGGCTCAGCGGGAACCCTGCTTCCCCCTTTTTCACTCCCCCTGCTTGTGTTGCTGTTCTTTTATCTCTTTCTCTCTCTCTCTGTCAAATCAATAAAGAATCTTGAAAAAATAAACTTTTAGAAAAATGTTGCCACAGCTGATGTCAGAGACATTACTGCCTGTGCTTTCTTCTAGCATTTTTATGTTTTCAGGTCTCATATTTAGGACTTTAATTCATTTTGAATTTATTTTTGTGTATGGCATAAGAAAGTGATCCAGTTCATTCTTTCCCATGTAGCTGACCAGTTTTCCCAGCACCATGGTTGAAGAAATGTTCTTTTGCCCACTGGACATTCTTTCCTGATTTTTTGAAGATTGATTGACTATAAAACTGTGTTTGTTTATTTTTTTTCTATTATGTTCTGTTGATCTATGTGTCTGTTTTTGTGCCAGTAACATATTGTCTTTATTAAAAAGCAATGTAATATAATTTAAATCTGGAAGTGTAATATTTCTCTTTCAAAACTATTCTGGCTATCAGGGTCTTTTCTGATTCCATTTAATTTTAGGACTTTTTTGCTCTAGTTCTGTGAAAAATACTATTCGAATTTTGATAAGATTGCATTACATGTATAGATTGCTTTGGGTAATACATTTTAGCAGTGTTTGTTCTCCAATCCATGAACATGGAAAGCCATTTCATTTCTTTGTTTTGTCTTCAATTTCTTTCAATGTTTTATAGTTTTCAGAGTAAAATTCTTTCACCTCTTTAGTTTGGTTTATTCCTAGGCATTTTATTGTTTTTAGTGCAACTGTAAATGGGATTGTTTTCTTAAATTCTCTTTCTGTTGCTTTATTATTAGTATGTAGAAATGCAATGGATTTCTCCACATTAGTTTTGTATCTTATGACTTTACTGAAGTAATTGATCAGTTCTAGTATTTTCTTGGTGTTTTTTTTCAGGTTTTCTATAGACAGTACCATGTTACCTGCAAATAGCAAAAGTTTTACTACTTCCTTACCAGTTCAGATGCCCTTTATTTATTTTTGTTGTCTATTTGCTGCAGCTAAGACTTCTAGGTCTATGCTTAATAAAAGTGGTGAGGGTGGACATTGCTGTCTTGTTCCTGACCACAGAAGAAAAATCTCAGTTTTTCCTCATTGAGTATGGTGTTTGTTGTGGGGTTTCATATATAGCTTTTATGATGTCTCTATATATGTTACCTCTAAAGTTATTTTGTGGAAGATTTTTATCATGAATGGATATTGTACCTTGCCAAATGCTTTTTCTGTGTTTTTGAAATAATTATGTGATTTTTAACCTTTCTCTTACTGATGTTATGTATCATGTTAATTGATGGATAAATACCGAACCACAGTGGCGTCCTCGGAATAAAATGATATTTTTAATGTATTGTTGGATTGTGTTTGCTAGTGTTTCGTTGAGGATTTTTGCATCTATGTTTATCAGAGATATTAGCCTGTAGATCTCTTTTTTAGTGGTTTATTTATCTGGTTTTGGTATCAGGGTAATGCTGGCCTCATAGAATAAATTTGGAAGTTTTCTTTTTATTCTATTTCTTGGAATTATTTGAAAGGATTAGATGTAGCAGTTTTTTTTTAATTTTTGTTAAAATTTACGTGTGAAGCCAACTGGTCTTATAATTTTGTTTCTTGAGAGTTTTTTATATTACTGATTCAGTCAACTTGTTGAAATCAATCTATTCAAATTTTCTATTTCTTCCTGCTTCAGTTTTGGTAGGTTATATGTTTCTAGGGATTTATCTATTTTTTTCTGTTTTGGCTAATTTGTCAGCATGTTGCTTTTCATAATATTTTCTTATAATTGTATTTCTGTGGTTTTGGTTATTTCCCCTCTTTCATGTTTGATTTTTGTGTCCTTTCACTTTTTTTTTTTTTGAAGTGGGTGGCTAGAACTTTGTCAATTTTTAAAAATATTAGAGAGAGTTTGTGAGAGAGTGGGGGAGGGGAAAAGGGAGAGGAAGAGAGAGAATCTCAAGCAGACTTCTCACTGCGAGGGAAGCCCCACAAGCGTCTCAGTCTCACAACCCTGAGATCATGACCTGAGCCAAAATCAAGAGTGAGACACTTAACCTATTGAGCCACCCAAGTGCCCCTAGAACTGTCAATTTAGTTGATCTTTTCAAAGAACCAACTCCTGGTTTTGTTGATCTGTTCTATTGTTTATTCATTTTCTATATAATTCATTTATTTCTGCTCTAATCTTACTGTTTTCTTCCTTCTGCTACTTTTGGGTTTGTTTGAATTCTTTTTCTAGTTCCTTTAGGTGTAAGGTTAGGTGTTTATTTAAGATTTTTCTTACTTATTGAGGTAGGCCTGTATTGCTATAAACTGTTCTCTTAGAACATCTTTTGCTGATGTATTTTGGACAGTATTGTCTTCATTTTCTTTTGTTTCCAAGGACTTTTTAAATTGTTCTTTGATTACTTGGTTGACCCATTCATTGTTTAGTAGCATGCTATTTAACCTCCATGTATTTTTGGACTTTCTGGAATTTTTCTTGTGTTTTGTTTTGTTTTTTTCTTTGTTTGTCTATTTTTCTTGTGGTTGATTTCTAGGTTTTATGGCATTGTGGTCAAAAAAGATGCATGGTATAACTTTGATCTTTATGAATTTGTTGATGCTTTTTTTGTGGCCTAATATGTGATCTGTTCTGGAGAATATACCATGTGCACTTGAAAAGAATGTGTATTCTGCTGTTTTGGAATGGACTGCTCTGAATAATTCTGTTAAATCCATCTGGTCGAGTGTTCATTCAAAGCCATCGTTTCCTTGTTTATTTATTTATTTATTTATTTATTTATTTATTTATTTATTTATTTAGACAGTGGGGCAGAGGGAGAGGGAGAGGGAGAATCTTCAGCAGGCTCCATGAGTGGAGTCTGACCCGGGGGCTTCCTCTCACAACCCTGAGATCATGCCCTGAGCCTAAATCAAGTCAGACACTTCACTGCCTGAGCCACCCAGAAGCCCCAACTTGTTGATTTCCTGTTCAGATGATCTGTCCATTGATGTAAGTGGAGTTGTAAAGTCCTCTACTCCTATTGTATTACTATGAATTAGTTTCTTAATGTTTGTTTTAAGTGCTTTATAGCTATGGGTGCTCTCATGTTGGGTGCATATTTATAACTGTTATATTTTGTTGTTGGATTATCCCCTTTACCATTATATAGTGCCCTTTTTTGTATCTTGTTACAGTCTTCGTTTTCAAGTCTATTTTGTCCAGTATAAGTATTGCTACTCCAGCTTTCTTTTGACACCATTTTCTTGATAGATGTTTCTGCATCCCTTTCCTTTCAATCTATAAGTATCTTTAGGGCTAAAATGAGTCTCTTATAGGCAGCATATAAATGGCTCTTGTTTTTTTATTTTTTTTTAATCCATTCTGACAGACTATGTCTTTTGACTGGAGCCATTACCCCATTTACATTCAAATAATCATATATATATATATATATATATATATATATATATATATTATTTGTATGTGTATTTATTTATGTATTTATTAATAATTAAATACATACATATGTATTTTTATCACTTGTTTTGTGGATGCTTTTGTATTTTTTTCTCTAATGCTTTCTTCTCTTGCTTTCTTTCATGGTTAAATGTGCAATAACACATTTTTGGTAACACAAATATTTTAAAAATTGCTTAAGTATCATGAACTTAAATCATTTTCATATTTTTTCAACTAATACTTTTATAATTGGTAACTTTTTCAGTAAATAATTTTTTTAAAGATTTTATTTATTTATTTATTTGAGAGAGAGAGAGAGAAACAGCATGAGAGGGGATAGGGTCAGAGGGAGAAGCAGGCTCTCCGCCGAGCCGGGAGCCTGATGTGGGACTCGATCCCAAGACTCCGGGATCATGATCTGAGCCGAAGGCAGTCGCTTAACCAACTGAGCCACCCACGCGTCCTCAGTAAATAAGTCTAGTTATGAAACACATCTTTGGTATAATAATGTTAATAGTATCCCTTATCACAGTAATTTGGAATTAGCACATTAGAAAAAGTGAAAAGGAAGTAAAAAATCAATGACCTGATGATATAAGATGAATGTACTCAAAAAAGGAGTTATGGAAACTATTTGCAGGTTTTATACACACTTATAACACACAAATACACATACACAGTGTTATTGCCTATTGATCATAACCCATTCAAAAATCTTATATGCTTAATTAACAAAAATGACATAATCTTAAATGGAAATATGCCTCCATACCATTTCCGTCAGCCAAGTAAAAAATCTAGACTATACCATACCCTTATTCTCTTCAAAATACAATGATAATAACTTCTCTTAATATAGTTCTTTTAATATTTAGAGACTAGTACATGGATGTTCTGGGTATAATCTGAAACTTTACATGCAATACAACTTTCAGACTGTGGTTATTCAGCCACTTGCCTTCTTTTAGCTGACTTGTCTTTGATCGTCAGACACGTCAACCACAATTGATTGCCCATGAAGTTCTAGCAGTATTAAATATACTTTAAATTTATGTCAAATTGAGGCACCTAGGTGGCTCAGATGGTTAAACATCTGCCTTTGGCTCTCAGGTCATGATCTCAGGGTCCCGGGATTGAGCTCCACATTGGGCTCCCAGCTCAGCAGGGAGTCTGCTTCTCTTCCTCCCTCTCCCTCTCCTGTTTGTGCTCTCTCACTCTCTCTCAAATGAATAAATAAAATCTTAAAAACATTCTGTCCAATTAGTATACATATGTACATATATACGTATATTTATATATATAAAGTGTGTAAAGTTTATATAAGTAAATAAAGTTTAAATTAACCTGTCAAATTAGAATATATACGTAAAGTTTATACAGATTTATTTATATAACTACAAATAAATTTTACTATATGTATAAATAATATATATTTTTCTTTACAAAAAGGACATAGTTCTTAGGCCTTTTGTTAAAAATATCCAAAACTAAACAGTTTTTCTCTCTCCTCTCATTCCAAAAGATAATACTCTGCTAAGTATCAACAACATTAAATGCTGTTAAAATTTTTCATAAATCTAAAGGACTCATTTTAGGCTACATCACCTAGAATGGATTGTAAGTACATAAATAACAGTATTTTACTTGATAGATGTAGGAAAAGAGAAAAATGAGTGTTTACTCGGTATTTACCCCAAAGATACAAAAGTAGGGATCAGAAAGGGTATGTGCACCCCGATGTGTATAGCAGCAATGTCCACAATCGCCAAACTGTGGAAAGAGCCAAGATGTCCATCGACAGATGAATGGATAAAGAAGAGGTGGTATATATATACAATGGAATATTATGCAGCCATCAAGAGGAATGAGATCTTGCCATTTGCAACAACGTGGATGGAACAGGAGGGTATTATGTTGAGTGAAATAAGTCAAACAGAGAAAGACATGTATCATATGATCCTCACTGATACGAGGAATTCTTAATTGTAGGAAACAAATTGAGGGTTGCTGGAGTGGGGGGTGGGGTGGGAGGGATGGGGTGACTGGGTGATAGATACTGGGGAGGGTATGTGCTCTGGTAAGCGCTGTGAATTGTGCAAGACTGTTGAATCTCAGATCTGTACCTCTGAAACAAATAATGCAATATATGTTAAGAAAAAAAAAAAAAGAAGAAGAAGAAGGTAGAGGAGGGGAAGAATGAAGGGGAGTAAATCGGAGGGGTAGATGAACCATGAGAGACGATGGACTCTGAAAAACAAACTGAGGGTTCTAGAGGGCAGGGGGGTGGGAGGATGGGTTAGCCTGGTGGTGGGTATTGAGGAGGGCACACTCTGCATGGAGCACTGGGTGTTATGCACAAACAATGAATCATGGAACACTTCATCTAGAACTAATGATGTAATATATGGGGATTAACATAAGAAAAAAATAAATAAATAAATGCAGTTCCAGTGCATTATTAATAATGAACTTTAATATGAGTTAAAAAAATTAAAATCACATCCACTTAAAGTGTGCTTTATGCCAAAATCAGAACATCTGTCAGCAAGAGAAGAAACACTATTGCCATGTTTATTCACAACCTTGGTAGATTTGGGAACTAGTTTACTACTCTTAGATCCATAAATTGAAAGTCACAAATTTCTACTTAACTTGTCAAATAAGCAATTAAATTTGTAATTGTATCTATTATAGAGAGCCACTTCTGATTCTTTTCATCATCCACAAATATTTTTCCATTGTTGCCCTCCAATTTTCCTTTGAATTTTGAATTAAACTTTTATTTTAAAAAAATGGTAGCTTTTATTTAAATGTATTAAGTAACTCATTTCAAGAGATGAAAAGTAGAGAAATATAACTGAAATCACTGGATATAAAACATATGATTAATCCTTAACATTATCAGAAAACAATGAAATAATGTTTTAAAAAATAAAATTGTTGGGGTGCCTGGATGGCTCAATTGATTAATTGTATCATCAATTAATACAATTAATTGTATTAATTGTATTTGGGGAGCCCCCCAAATAAAGTTTTTAATAACCATCACTGCTGTGGGGTTATATATCTGACTTTGGCTCAGGTCATGATCCCAGGGTCCTGGCTGGTGCCCTGCATTTAGCTCCCTGCTCAGTGGGGAGCCTGCTTCTCCCTCTCTGCTGCTCCCTCTGCTTGTGCACTCTCTCTCTCTAATAAGTAAATAAATAAATAAAATTTAAAAAATAAAAATTAAAAATAATTATTTTATTTATTTTAATTTTATTTTTTTTTAAGATTTTATTTATTTGACAGAGAGATACACAGTGAGAAAGGGAACACAAACAGGGGGAGTGTGAGGGGGGCAGCAGGCTCCCGCTGAGCAGGAAGCTCAACGAGGGCTAGATCCCAGGACCCTGGGATCATGACCTGAGCTAAAGGCAGACACTTAACAACAGAGCTACCCGGGAGCCCCCCAAATAAAGTTTTTAATAACCATCACTGCTGTGGGGTTATACAACTTACAAAATCTTAATTTAATTTTTAATTTTATTATTTTAATTTTTTCTTTTTCAGAGAGGGGCAGAGGAAGAGGGAGAGAATCCATGCTGGGCATGGAGCCCAACACGAGGCTCTATCTCAGGACCCCGAGATCATGACCGGAGCCAAAATTAAGAGTCAGACACTTCACTGACTGAACCACCCAGGTGCCCTTAAATATTTTATTTTAATAGAACTGCATATATTTATCACCATGTATTTGCATTTTTGAAATACTTTACCTATTTTACAACCTCTGATCATTCTAAACATATTGTTGAATATGAGTATTGCTAAGCATAATGTAAAATTCTGATGATAAAATGAGGAAGAAATGTACATGTTCCTACTCCAGTTAGGAATACAAATATCCTGGGGTGCTTGGGTGGCTCAGGTGCTTAAGTGTCTGACTTGGGGTCCTGGGATTGAACCCTGACTTGGGCTCTCTGATCAGCAGGGAGTCTGCTAGTCCCTCTCCCTCTAACCCTTCCCCCACTCGGCTCATCCCAGCCCTTCGGTCCCTCCCACTGCTCGTGCTCCCTCTCTCTCTCAAATAAATAAATAAATAAATAAATAAATAAATAAATAAATAAGTAAGTAAGTAAATAAATAAATAAATAAAATCTTAAAAGAAAAAAAGAATATAAGGATCCTGGAGGTCATGCTCTCTCAGGGAGAGGACACACTGGGCTACTGCTTAATCTTGATTCTATGTTACTTCGCCAAGATGACCCACAACCGCTTTGTCCTTATAGACTTGAGATGATTTAAAGTCAATAATAAGACCAAATAAATCTCAAATGCATACCTCTATATTCTTTTTGCCGAATCACTTAAGTAATATCACTATAACCTAGCCAGTTCAGAAGTATGCCTATAAAAATATAGTCATGTAAAAATGCAATTTAGTCTACCTCATCATTGGAATGAAACACACACTTTTACATATAATGTCTGAGACTAGTGGCAGGTTTTACTTCGAAATGTGAGTTGTAGTAAACTCATCAAGGCACTACAATTTCTTCTAACTTCCTTCAATGGAATCAGCAGGCTAAACAGTTACTGGATGGCTGAAGTGTTGTTCCTGTGGATGGTAGTTCTTTGCCTTCACAAAACCATGTCTTTGATTAAAAAAAAATAATAATAATAATAAAAAAATTTTTTAAAAGATCTTGTCTTGAAAGCATATTTTCTACCAGATAAACATATACATTTTATTTCATTAAATAAAGCATTTCAAATTCATTTCCACTGATATATATTGCCTCATATAAAGTCCATTCTTCTAGGATATTTTACTTGAATTGAAATATTAATCAAGGAATGAAATATGGATGTGCAAAATTAGATATAAAAATGGTTTCCTGCTACCGTTTTAGTGTAGTACTAAGAAAGTCACACCAATTTCTTGAATATATTTTTAATAAAATTATATTACTTGAGGATGATCTATACCAAAGAGTTAGATAGAAAGAACCATGTATACTCTTTTTTTTTTTTTATGATGTATTCGTTTATTTTATAGAAGGAAAAGCAACGTGCATGAGCCTGGGGGCTGGGGTAGAGAAAGAGAGGGAGGCTTTGTTTTGTTTTGTTTTCAAAGATTTTATTTAATTGAGAGAGAGTGAGAGACAGTACGAGATGGGGGAGGGTCAGAGGGAGAAGCACACTGGATCCTGGGACCCCGGGATCATGACCTGAGCTGAAGGCAGTCGCTGAACCAGCTGAGCCACCCAGGCGCCTGAGAGGGAGAGTTTTAAGCAGTCTCCACACTGAGCTCAGAGCCAAGTGGCGGCTCCATCTCCAGACCTGAGATCCTGACCTGAGCTGAAACCAAGGGTTGTATGCTTAACCGACTGGGCCACCCAGGCGCCCAAACCACATGTATTCTTAATAATTAAGCTATTCAATGAGAGGCACTGCTGCAAAGAAACAGAACAATAAATTGAAAAAGAAAACTTTTAGAATCTATAATTTGAAACGTGTTAGCGACTATTACCATATGATGAATTTGTAAGATTGTTGTTATTTTTTTAAGTTAGACAATAAGCCTTCTATCATTAGTGTAAAAATTCAGTTGAAAGTAGAATTTAAACATAAAAGTAACTTTTTCAACCATAATGTAAGACTTTTAACATCTTAAATGAGCTCACTGCCTAATCATGGTGAAACCTCATATATTGTTTGCATAAGAACTTTAGGGAAAATTTCATCTCTAGGGCACACTTAAGTGCATTGTCTTCGTTGCAGATGATTTTTGTTGGATCTGCTACCATCACACAAAAAAATAAAAATAAAGAGAGATCAGGGTGAATTCTCAAAATATATTTGTTCAAATGGAAAAAAAATACAATCCAATAACTTTTAACTCATAGGTTTGCAAAAATATTACTTAATTCTATTTTACCTTTAAATATGTATATAGACCAGAGGATGTACATGAATCAGGAGATGTTTTGTGTTAAACATAGCAACATTTTTTTCCTAAAAATAGTCTGAAGAAGATGAACATGGTTATGGAGGTAGGAGCCTCACCTTTCTGAAAGTCCACAGGTTGAACTCTAGTGTAACCAATCAGGGTACTTTGTGCCCAAGTTCATAAACAAGAAGTTAGATAATGGTCTGGCACTCACTTAATATCATTCCATAGAATCAAGATCTATTAATCTTGGAATATTAAAGACACATTGAATTCTAACCAATCTCTGTAGGTAATTCTATGTGATAACATAAGGCAACCCCATTGCTCAAGGAAAAGCAAACATATGTTTATATATTAAAATATATTTATTATAAAATATATTTATGTACTTGATAAATATTATTAAACATTTTTATATTTAATATAATATGAAATATAAAACATGTCAATTTCATATATGAATAATGATTATATATAAATATAGACTGTATATGCGAGAACAAGGAGCAAGATGAGGTAGGTTACAGTTTTGAGGAAATGTACACATGCTTCTTCCAGCTTGATCTTAATGGGATGTAACTTCCTATTAAATAAGTACATATGTCTTATCTTCCTTTCTCCCAACTACAATATGCAATTTTAAAAAAATGGTTCATGTCCTATCACTTTCCTATAAAATACCTTATAACAATTTCATAAAACTAAACAGAAATCTAACAAACAAAATACCTCCTTTAAGGAGACAAGCATTAACAGTTTTAGACAAAAACATTGACACTTGAATCCAAACATCTGATTTTAAATTAAGGAGAAATCCCTTTGCTGTTTAGCACTTGCCTAAAACCAATCACTAAGGAAATATTTCTGGAATATTAAAGGGCAAATCTAGGTTTGAGAACTCCGGCTCATGCACTGTTTTGGAAGATCTCCCTAAGGAAAAAAACGAAAACAAATACAAATACAAAATTCACATATGTCTTTGGAAAGAGTCTATGCAAGTGAGAGGCTTCGAATATTCAGTTTCTTTAGGTCCAAATCTGCCTGTGACTTCAGTTGAATAAGTTTTAATCGTGTTTATCAATTCATTGTTTTTATTTTCACTTGCTGTTTTGTTAGAAAACTATATTAAGTGTATTATGTTAGAAGAAAAGTAAATTATTTATGATCGTTATGTGAAAATTAAATTTCAAATGTTGCCCGTGGTATAAACATGGAGATATGTCCTTAGGAATCCATATATGGAGCCTGTGGTGGAAGTGACTTGTAGAGATGGAGGGGACGTGGGGAAACCTGGTTTACTCTGTCCAGATGGGAGAACAGGAACTTAATGTTTCCTTTATTTACTCAGAGGTTTACTCTGAACTTTCTATCGTGTCTCATCATAGCACCTAATACTGAGGGTGACTTTTAAGAATTAAATTATTAAATTATTGAATTATTAATTAATTATTATTATTATTATTATTATTATTATTAATTTTATTTTTATTATGCTCCAGAGTGAAGCTTGTACTTCGGAAAGTCAGCCTCATTCCTCAGCACTCACAGCCCCTAGTTCTCCAGGTTCCTTCTGGATGAAGAAGGACCAGCCCTCTTCCCCTCCGACAAGTCAGAATAATATGTGAGCATCTCTTAAAAGACTACGAAGAGAAAATTCCGGGAGGAGTATGAGCAAATCCTCAATACCAAACTAGCAGAACAATATGAACCTCTTGTGAAATGCACACATGATCAGATTATGTGACGATATGGGACAAGGACAACAAGCTATGTGTCCTGAAGCTTTCTGGCATATCTGGGTACCAGGTTTGACCTCAAGAGATGGCTGCTGTACACTTTTTGCAACTGGTTTGTTACCACATTTCAGCTCCAACTTTGCATCCTGAGAACATGTAAATATTTCTGCAGGTCCATTTTATACAACTTGAAAGACCTTAAAACTTTCTGGTTGCCACAAGCATATCTTTCTTTTCTGCTCATCCAATAAACAGCTGTGCCCTACTGTGATAGATTTTCCAAAAAAAATACCTGGAGCAGCAGTTTAGCAAAATATGCCCTCCGTGGCACTCAACAAATGCGGTTTCCCCAAGCACGGTTCTGTAAGAAGTGTGTGTGACTGTGTGTGTATATGTTTGTGTGTGTCTGTGTGTATTTTAAGTTATTATTAAAATTGTGCAAATATTTTTTTTTGATCTTGGGGGTTCTGGCTGTGAATTTGATGCACGACAATTATAATTAAAAACATTTGCTTGGTCTACAGAAGATCATTAATGTTTTGTGACCATATAAGTTGTCACGGTAGATTGTTTTATGTTGTAGGTGTTATTGTTAAATACACGGACTGTTTCCAGGCACAGAATATGAATCCTAAGTTAGGATGGACATTAGGGGTGATTATGAGGACGTAGCAAAGGTCCATGGTCCTAGGTCTTCAAATGCGTGGTGAGGAATTAGGACAAACTGGAGACGGGCCGTTTGACACATGGACTCTGCCTCGCCGTGTTGAAAAATACTTTGATTCCAAGCCTTCAAATACCCATGTGGAGTCTGTGCTCACCTCATTCACACAGAGAGCTCCTGGACTCAGAACCGCTAAAAAGAAAAGGTCTCCCTGCAGCAGGAGCATCAGGGCTTGCTTGGGAGCCCAACACAGGTGAGCGTGGGGCTGGGCCAGCCCCTGGTGGCCCTGCTACTTGGGAGGAGCCCCTCTGCCTTTGTATCAGTTATTAAAAACAGAATTTGGACCTTTTGGTCAGGCTCCCCCAAATTCTTCTGAGAAGTGAGCATGTTCAACTGCTTGAGCTTTGTTTTGGCAACCCCCTGCCCAAAGTTGCTTACAGACTGTTCTTCACCTTGTTTCCAAGGCTGTGCAACAGAAAGTAGCCTCTGTTCTGAGGAGGTGGAAGTTCAGTATACATTTATTTTTTACTGTGACTTGTTCAGGACCCCATTTTACAAAATACATTGTTTCCTTTATTATTGTTTCTGGAAAGGAAAGTTCTATTAAAATTGTCCTAGTTTGAATAGAGAACAGTTTTATTAATTAGGGCTCATTCTGAAAAATTCTGAGTTTAATTCAAGTGTATGCCAGTTCCTTCCAAAGTAAGGTAATATTCAGAGACAGTGTTCCTATCACATGGCTTAGAGAAATTCTGGAATATTCTTACTCAAAGATTCCTTATTAATGAATGTCTTTGACTTAAATCTACCCAAAAACGGCAACATTATTCTTTGTACATTTTCATTATATACTGTTAACAAGCTTAGTTGCAAACAAATAAAATACTTAAGCTATTTGTTAAAATAATAGTAAGAATTTAGGCCTCGGGACCTATGGCTGTCATTGGTGAAGCGCATGATACTTGATCTCAGGGTTGTAAGTTTGAGCCCCATGTTTGGTGTAGAGATTTCTTTTAAAAAATCTTAAAAAAATAATTTATGTGTTCGTATTGTATCTAATGTTCATTTTCACACTCAGCATCATCTAGGTTTCTCCGATGTCATCATCTACACACTTCGTAGTTTTTCATTTTACATTTAGGTCTACAATGCATTTTGAGTTAATTTTGGTGAAGGATATAAAGTGTTTTTCTAGATTTATTTATTTACATCAGGATGTCCAGTTGTTCCAGCGTCATTTTTTTTTCTTTTTTTTTTTGGATGGGCCTAAATAACTCCGAGGAAGTGTAGACCAGTTATGGTTCCTACTGTGGTCTCAGGCCCTCCCCAGCCTTGCTGCAGGACAAGATTTGAGAAGGGAATTTTGTCCTTTGTGTCATCCTGGTGCCTCCCCAGCCTTGCTGCAGGACAAGATTTGAGAAGGGAATTTTGTCCTTTGTGTCATCCTGGTGCCTGTCCTTAATTTACTGATTCATTCTGAGACCCACAGCACTGGTGTTTTAATCCTGTTTCTGTCACTAACCATGTGATTTTGGCCAAGCCACTTTATCTTTCTGGACTTCAGTTTCTTTTTCTGTAAGAACAAAACAAAGATTGGACTAGGTCCTCTAAAAGCCTCTCCCTGGGACTAGAGCGTCACATATTGACTCCAAGCCTTCCTTTAACAGGCTAAGACTTAGCTGGGGAGGGTTGTTGAGGATCGTATTTGAAAATAAAAATGCCTGATGTAGAAGACAAATACTTTGTCATCAGCTTGTCTTATATTTCACTTTTCATTGGATAAAAACAAAACAAAACAAACAAACAAAGAAACTTGTCATTTCTAGTGAAATAGACATTTACATTCCTGTTCAGAGAAAAAAAGAAAAAGGCCACCTCAACTAACAAATGTTTTTACAGTGTATATTCACTTAAAGCAGTACAGAGTGGATTAACATGTGGCTGTTGTATTTACATTATTAAAAGCTATGTATATATGTATCAGCTTGGACTTGTTTTTCAGTTTCTCCAGTATATTATCCAAAAAAGTTGAAGCTCAAGAAGTGGTTTAAATACACTTTCTGCTAGCTTTCCTTATCATGAGGGAAAAAGAGAATCTTGCATCTAGACTAGACTGAACCCGTCTTCTGTCCTACGATGCAAAGTATATTCTGCACCTCCTTCATAAGCACTGTTCGCTTCCCTCCCCAGTCACAGAACAGTGTGCTTCCTCACCGGGTTTCCATCCAGTCATCAGATTCATGATTTATGGCCTTTTATGCAGCTTAGGGAAGCCAGTTTGCCGCTGATTGAAAGTTCATAATCTCTCTTTGGCACAACCTGTTTAGAGTCATGGTGACTTCCTGGTGTTCCTCTTCTTTCTTCTCAGCCCCAGCATCTGGCTTACCAGACAGCATTTAGAACCCAGTGCAGACGTGGGATGAAGAGGACCTTTGCATCTAGATGCATGGCTATATGGCCCTGGACACAGATATCTAGTGGCTAGAGCACGCCAAGGCAAGATATTGGATTCTGAAGTTGCCCTCAAAGGCTAGGGTCACCCAGTCTGGATGCACCCAAAGGAGCACCTGAACCAGCCCAATCCCAAAGTGTTTTTCTAGATTTATTTAATTAATTTCTTTATTTACATCAGGATGTCCAGTTGTTCCAGCGTCATTCTGAAAAGACAATATTTGGTTCATTGTCTTGTTTTTGTTTCTTTGACAAAAATCAGTTAACTATATTCATGTGAGTCTTTTTCTGGGCCTTTTTTTTTTTTTTTTTTTTTTGTCATTGATGTCTTCATTTATTCTCACACCAGACAGCCAGTCATGATTTATGCAGCTTTGTAGATAATTTTGAATTTGGATATCACTCATCTTTCAACATTCTTCCTTTTTAATACAGTGTTGGCTATTTTAGCTCTTTTTTCTCCCACATAAGTATATAATCACATTGTCAATGTCCGCAAAATAACTTGATGGAATTTTCATTGCTATTTCTTTAGATCTATAAATCTAAACAAATAGAACCAATATCTTCACATTAAGTTCTCCTATCCTTGAAAATGGAACATCTCATCATTTATTCGGTTCTAATTGCATTCATCAGAATTCTGTACCATTTTCCATAGAGATCTGGTACATATTGTATTACATTTGTACCCAACAATTTTCTTTCTTTTTCTTTCTTCCTTTTTTTCTTTTTTTCCCCCTTAGTGCTAATGTAAATGATATTGTGTTTTCTATATCATATTACACTTGTTCATTGATGGCATACGGCAGGGTTGCAGTTGGTATATTAAAATTTTGTCTTGCAGATTTGGTAAATTACCTATTATTTTCACGAGTGCTTTTGTCAACTCCTTCTCCATTTATATGTTTCTTTTCTGTTCCTTGTCTAATTGTATTTCTTACTACTTTCTGCACAATGCTGAAAAAGAGTAGTGAGAGGGAACATATCTGCCTTGCTCCTGATCTTAGTGGGAAGGCTTCCAGTTTCCTACCATTAAGTATAAATTTGGCAGGAAGTTTCTGGTAGGTATTTTCTTTTTTTCAAGTTGAACTGTTACCTCTATTGCCCCAGTTTACTGAGAGGTTTTTAAATTTAATTTAATTTAATTTTAATTATTTATTTGACAGGGAGAGACACAGCGAGAGAGGGAATATAAGCAGGGGGAGTGGGAGGGGGAGAAGCAGCCTTCCCATGGAGCAGGGTGCCTGATGTGGAGGCACCCCGAGAGTTTTAATTTTTGAGTGGGTATCGGATATTGTAAAATGGATTTTATGTATTAATATGGACTTGTGATTATTTTATAATTTAGTCTGTTGATGTAATGAATTGCATTAAATGATTTTGGAATGTTAAGTCGATCTTTCATACCAGGAATAGATCCACATCATTGTGGTGTATAATTCTTTTTATAAATTGTTGCATTCAATGTGTAATAATTTTTTGAGGCTGTTTGCATCTATGTTCATAAGAGACACTGATGTGTAGTTTTCTTCTGTCATTGTTGGAATTATAATGAGGTAATGGTGATATCACAGAAGGAATCAGAAATGTTTCAGTTGCTTTTATACTCTGAAAGGAATTGTAGATAATTAATTTAATCTGTTCCTTCAAAGTTTAATAAAATTTGCCAGGGAACCCACCTGGGCCTGTGTGTCTGTTTTGGGAGGTTATTAATTATTTGTTCAATTTATTCAATAGACATAGACCTATTCATTTTGTCTATTCCTTCTTAATGAGTTTTGGCAAACTGTGTCTTTCAAAGAATTTGCCCATTTCCACTAAATGATTAAATTTCTCACCATAGAGTTATTTATAATATTCTTTTACTATCCTTTTAATTTCAATGGGAGCAGTAATCATGTCCCCTCTTTTATTTCTGCTATTAATAACTTGTGTCTTCTCTCTCACATTTTACTTAATTAGCCTGATTAGAGTTTTATTAATTTCATTTATCATTTTTGTAAGTGTTTATTTAAATTCTACTCAGTTAACACAGAGTGTAATATTACTTTCAGGTGTACAATATACTGATTCAACACTTTCATAAATCACCTAGTGCTCATCCCAACAAGGGCACTCCTTAATCCCAATCACCTAATTTCAAAGAATATGTTATTTTTTTTCCATTTTATTGATTTTCTCTATTGATTTCATGATTTCTCCTCTAATTTTTATTATTCCTATCTTCTCTTCTTTTTCATTACAATGTATTTAATTTGATCTAGCATTTATATTTCCTGAGATGTGAAAGTAAATTATTGATATTAGACTTTTCATCCTTAATACATGCATTCAACACAACACATTTCCAAGTAAGCACTGTGCCTCTGCATCCCATAAAATTCACTAAGTTTTGTTTTATTTTTATGTATTTCAACAGTTTAGGGGCAACTGGCTGGCTCAGTCAGAAGAGGATGTGGCTCTTGACCTTGGGGTGGTGAGTTCAATCCCTATGTTGGTTGTAGAGATTATAAATAAGTAAACTTTAGAAAAATAAAATGTTTCTTGAGATTTATGTGTTTCCCCATGTTATTTAGACGTGTTTAATCCCCACATATGACGGAATGTTTAATTTAGCTTTCTGACATTGATTTCTAGTTTCATTCCACTATGTTCGGCCAACAGACACTATATGACTTCTATTACCTTTGTAAAGGTGTATTTTGCAGCTCAGAATATGATCTATTTTGGTGTATACTCCATATAAGTATCAAATAATGTGTGTGCTAATGATATTAGAATAAGTCTATACATGTTCATTATGTGCAAAGTTGTTATTTTAATTCCAAATTTTTATTTAAATTCTAGTTAGGTAACATATATGGTGAAATTGATTTCAGGTGTAGAATTTAATGCTTCATCACTTACATGTAACACCCATAGCTCATCGCAACACCTATATTCCAATAATGAATTTAGCACATCCCCCTCCAAATCTCTCCATCAACCCTCAATTTGCCTACTATATTTAGCAGGTCCCTATGGTTTGCTTCCCTTTTGCTCTTGTTGATGTTGGTGTTGATGTTTTTGTTGTAGTTTAAAAAAAGGTTTTATTTATTTATTTGACAGAGAGAGGCACAGCGAGAGAGAGAACACAAGCAGGTGCAGTGGGAGAGGAGAAGCAGGCTTCCCGCTGAGCAAGGAGCCTGATGTGGGGTTCGATCCCAGGACCCTGATATCATGACCTGAGCTGAAGGCAGACACCCAATGACTGAGCCACCCAGGCGTCCTGTGTTGTAGTTTAATACCCCTCTGTTTATCTGTTTTGTTTTTAAATTTCACATGTGAGTGACACCATATGGTATTTGCCTTTCTCTGACTGACATGATTTCATTCTTTTGGTGAATGTGTTATGTAACACCTTTGCATATTTATCAGTTGACAGACATTTGGTCTCTTTCTATAATGTCACTATTCTTGATAATACTACTATAAACATGGGGATGCATGTGCCCTTAGAAATAAGTATTTTTGTGTCCTTCAGCTAAATACCTAGCAGTATAATTGTTGTGTCATTGGGTAGTGCAATTTTTAACTTTTTGCCGCACCTCCATACTGTTTTCCAGAGTAGCTGTGCCAGTTTGCATTCCCACAAAGAGTGTCAGGGCTTCCTCTAGCTCCACATCATCGCCAACATCTGTTGTTTTCTGTTTTGTTAATTTTAGCCATTCTGACAGTTGTGAGGGGGTATCGCATCTTGATTTTGACTTGCATTTACATGAAGTTGAATGCTGTTGTGAGTATTTTCATCTGTCTGTTAGCTCTCTGTATGTTTTCTTTGGAAGAATGTCTGTTCATATCTTCTGCCCATTTCTTCACTGGAAAATTAAATTTTGGGGTCCTGAGTTTAAGTTCTTTATGGACTTTGGATGATAATTCATCATCTATTAAGACATTTGCAAATACCTTCTCCCATTCTGTAGGTTGCCATTAGTTATACTGATTGTTTCTTTTAGGGTGCAGAAGCTTTTACCTTGATGAAGTCCCAATAGTTCCTTTTTGCTTTAGGTTCCTTGCCTCAGGAGACATATTTCTTGATAAATTTCTATGACTCATGGCAAAGAAGCGACTGCCTGTGTTCTCCTCTAGGTTTTGGATGGTTTCCTGTCTTACATTTAGGTCTTTCAACTATTTTGAATTTATTTTTGTGTATTGTTTAGGAAAATGGTCCAGTTTCATTCTTCTGCCATCATGCAATCCAGTTGTCCCAACATCATTTGTGGAAGAGACTGTCTTCTTTTTCCACCGGATATTTTTTTTCACGATGTGTTGAAGATTGGTCCAGAGTCCATTTCTTGGTTCTCTATTCTGTCCCATTGATCTATGTGTCTGTTTAAGCACCAGTACAATACTATCTCAATGACTACAGCTTTGTAATAGAGCTTAAAATCTGGAAACGTGATTCTTCCAGTTATGTTTTTCTCTTTTGGAATTATTTTGGCTATCAGAGTCTTTTGTGGTTCTATACAAATTTTAGGCTTACCTGTTCTAGTTCTGTGAAAAATGCTGCTCGTTTTTGAAAGGGTCTGCAGTGAATGTGTAGATTGGTCATGGTAGTATAGACATTTTAACCATATTCTTCCAATCCATTAGCCTGGAGTGGTTTTCCATTTCTTTTTGTCCTCTTCAATTTCTTTAAGTGTTCTATAGTTTTCAGTGTAGAAATCTCTACCTCTTTGGTTAGGTTTATTCCTAGGAATCTTGGGTTTGGTGCTATTGTAAATGAGACTGATTCCTTGATTTCTCTTTCTGCTGCTTCATTACTGGAAATGCAACAGATTTCTGCATATTGGTTTTATATCCTGCAACACTGCTGAACATATTTATCAGCCCAGCAATTTGATGGTAGGGTCTTTTAAGTTTTATTCCTAGACTATCATGTCATCTGCATATACTGAAAGTTGAACATGTTTCTTGCCAATTTGGATGTTTTGTATTTTGTTTTGTAATTTTCTTTTTGTTGCCTGATTGTTAAGTCTAGGATCTCCAGTACTATGTTAAATAATATTGGTGACAGTGGACTTCCCTGTCTTATTCCTGACTGTAATGGGAAATTTCTCAGTTTTCCCATTCTGGGGATGATATTGGCCATGGGTCTTTATATATGGCTTTTGCTGTGTTGACTTTTGTTCCATCTATCCCAACTTTGTTGAAGCCTTTTACATAAAATGGATGCTCTACTTTTTTAAATGTTTTGTTTTGTTTTCTTTTCTGCACCTACTGAAAGGATCATATGGTTCTTACCCTTTCTTTTATTAATTTGCTGTATCACTTTGATAGATTTCTGAATATTGACCACCCTTGCAGCCCAGGAATAAGTCTCACTTGCTCATGGTGAGTAATTCTTTTAATGGACTGTTGGGTTTGATTTCCTAGTATCTTACTGAGAATATCTGCATGCATAGTCATCAGAGGTAATGACCTGTTCTTTTTTTAGTTTATTCTATTAGTTTTGGTGTCAGGGTAATGCTGCACTCATAGAATGAATTTCGAAGTTTTCCTTCCGTGTCTACTTTTTGGAACAGTTTGAGAAGAATAAGGTATTAACTTATTCTATAAATGTCTGAAAGAATTCCCCTAGGAAGCCATTTGGCCCTTGACTTTTGTTTTTTGGGACATTTCTGATTACTGAATCAACTTCTTTGTGGGTTTAGGATTGTTCAAATTGCCTATTTCTTCCTCTTTCAGTCTTCATAGTATGCATGTTTCTAAGAATTTATTCATTTCTTCCAGGTTGACCACTTTGTTGGCATACAAATGTTCATAACATTCTCTTAAAATTGTTTGTGTTTCTGTGGTGGTGTTTGTGATCTCTCCTCTTTCATTCATGATATTGGTTATTTGATTCCTTTCTCTTTCATTTTGAGAATTCTGCCTTGGTGTTTATCTGTTTTATTAATTCTTTGAAAGAACCAGCTTAGTTTCATTGATCTGTTCTACTATTTTGTTTTCTTTTTCTCTATACAATATATCTGTGATCCAAACCTTTCCCTTCTTCTGCTTGCTATAGGCTTTATGTGCTGTTCCTTTTCTGTGTCCTTTAGATATAAGTTTAGGTTGTGAATTTGAGGAGATGGAGAAATTTAACACAAGAGAAAGGAGGTAGTGCTCGTAGCCACAGATTTAGTCAATACAGATATAAGATATCTGAACTAGAACTCCAAACCAAGATTCTAAAAATACTAGCTGGATTTGAAAAAAGCATAGAAGACACAAGAGAATCCCTGACTGTAGACATAAAATTCTAAAATCTAGGGAGGCCGAAAATAAAAATGCTATTACTGAGATGCAGTCTCATGTGCAGGCCATAAAAATGAGGGTGAATGAAACAGAAGAGGAAATCAGTGATACAGAAGACAAAGTTATGGAAAATAAGGAAGCTGAATATGCGTACTATCACGACTGAAATAGGAAAGACAACTATTAGATCATGAAGGTAGACATAGGGAACTCAGCAACTCCATAAGTGAAATAATATCTGTATTGAAGGAGTCCCAGAAGAGGAGTAGGCAAAGGGGGCAGAAGGTTTATTCAAACAAATTAAAGTTCAGAACTTTCTTAAAGCAAGAAGACAAACAGGCATTCAAGCCAAGAGGCACAGAGAACTCCCCTCAAAATCAACAAAAAGAAGTCAACACCACAACATACTATAGTGAAACTTGCAAATTTCAAAGATAAATGAAAATCCTAAAAGCAGCTTGGGACAAGATGTTCTGAAACTACAAAGGTTGACAGATAAGGCTGGTAACAGACCTGTCCACAGAGACCTGACAGGCCAGAAAGGACTGCCATATTCAATGTGCTACATTGGGAAAATATGCAGCCAAGAATACTATATCCAGCTAGGCTGTTTTTCAGATAAACAAAATTAAAGGAATTCATGTACACCAACCCAGCCCTGCAAGAAATATTAAAGGGGACACATAGACCAGAAAGAGATCCCGAAAGTAACAAAGACCAGAAAGGAACAGAGAAAATCCACAGGTACAGCAACATTACAAGTAACACGATGGCACTGAATTCATATTTTTCAATAATTACTATAAATATAAATAAATAAAATGGTCCAATCAAAAGACAGAAGGTGTCAGAATGGATTTAAAAAATGGTATTAAAAAAAAAAAGACTCATCAATATACTGCCTATAAGAGATTCATTTTAGATACAAAGACACCTCTAGATTTAAAAATGAGGGGGTGAAGAACAAATTATCATGCTAATGGACATCAAAAGAAAGCTGGAATCTTATGCCAGAAGAAACAGATTTTAAAACACAGATTAAAAGATATGTAGGAGGACAATACATCATCATAAAAGGGTCATCCAACCAGAAGATCTAACAAATGTAAATATTGATGCCCATAACTTAGGAGCAGTCAAATGTATAAATTAATTAATAATCACCTTAAAGAATCTCACTGATAATAATCCAATAATAGTGGTGGACATTAACACTCTACTCATAGCAATGGATGAATTATCTAAGCAGAAGATAACCAAGGATACAAGGGCTTTGAATGACACCCTGGACCAGCTGCACTTACTAGATAGATATATTACTAGATATATATTCAAGACTTATTCAGAGCATTTCATCCTAAAGCAGCAGAAATTACATTCTTCTTGTGTACACATGGAACATTCTCCAGAATGGTTTACATACTTGGTCGTAAGTCAGGCTACAACTTCTTGAAAAAGTTTGAGATCGTGTCATGCATTTTTTCAGAGAACAAGGTGATGAAACTTGAAGCCAAACACACAAAAAAAATAGAAGGACCACAAACACATGGAGGTTAAAAAGGTCCTACTGTAGAATTAATGGGTCAAACGCACATAAAGAATTTAAAAAAATACATGGAAGAAAATGGAAATATGGAAGAAAATGGAAATGAAAACATGACAGTCGAGAATAATTGGGATGCAGCAATGACAGTGCTTTGAGGGAAGTATATAGCAATATAGGCCCCCTTCAATAAACAAGAAAAGTATCAAATGCACAACCTAAGCTCACACCTAGAGAACGTGGAGAAAAAATAAACAATAAAGTCTAAATCCAGCAAGAAATGAGAAATAATAAAGATTAGAGCAGAAATCAATGATAAAGAAATTAAAACAAAACAAAACAAAACAGTAGAACAGATCAATGAAATTAGGAGCTGGTTCTTTGAAAGAATTAATAAGATTGGTAAAGTTCAAGTAAGACTTATCAAAAGGAACGGGAAAGGACCGAAATAAATAAACACCTAAATTAAAGAGGAGATCTCACAACGAACACCCAATAAATGCAAACAGATATAAGAAAATATGACCAATTCTATCTCAACAAATTGGGCAATCTGTAAGACATGGATACATTCCTAGAAACATAAACTACCAAAACTGAATCAGGAAGTTATAGAAAAGCTGAATAGTCCCCAAACCAGTACAAAGTATTCAATTAATAATCAAAAATCTCCCAACACACGAGTGTCCAGGGCCAGATGGCTTCCTAGGGGAATTCTACCAAACATTTAAAGAAAAATTAATACCTATATTTCTGAAACTATTACAAAAAATAGAAATGGAAGGAAAATACCAGACTCATTCTATGAGGTCAGCATTACCTTGATCCCAAAACCAGACAAGGACCACCATTAAAAGGACAATTACAGACCAGTATCCCTGTTGAACAAGGATGCATATATTCTCACCAAGATACTGCCAATAGGATCCAACACAGTTAAAGGATTATTTACCACGACCAAGTGGGATTTATTCCTGGCCTGCAAGGGTGGTTCAACCTCTGCAAATCAATATGAAACACCACATGAAAAAGAAAGGACAAGAACCACAGGACCCTCTCAATAGATGCAGAAAAAGCATTCCACAAAATACAGCATCATTTCATGAAAAAAACTCCACCATGTAGAGAGAGGGGAAACATAACATCATAAAGGCCATATAGGAAAGACCCAAAGTAAATGTCACCCTCAAAAGGGAAAAACAGAGATTTTCCCCTTTGTGCAAGAACACGGCAGGCATGTCCACTCTCACCACCGCTGTTCAACGTAGTACAGGAAGTCCTAGCCTCAGCAATCAGACAACAAAAAGAAATATAAGGCATCCAAATCAGCAAAGAAGTCCAACTCTCATTCTTTGTAATCCATCTCTCTGTTTCCCCGGTTACCGTCAAAACCATATGTTCACCCTGCCTGTGTCCAAACGTTTTTAGCTCAGGCATGGGACTGAGTTCCAAAACTCCAAATGTTCAGCTTGGATTCGTGTGATTCCTCTCGTGGAGGATCTCCCATGCTGCTGCCTTTTGTCACCCTATGTCAGGAAATCAATCGCACAACCATGAATCGGTTAGCAGTTTATGGCAATACAAAGCAGAAAGCTGGCAGCTAGACTCACTGTTCTCAGGCAGGGTTCCCGTTCCTAAAGCTGGGTCGTAAGATAGCTCTATTTTTAACTTTTAGAAGTCTGGGAACTCTGTCACACTCAGGCACCTGCCATTTTCATGAGACTCCAGGGATCCTGAGACCACTCTGTCACACCCAGGGTTCCACCTGGCTTCCCCAACTAAGCACCTTTAAGGCAGGAACACCCCCAAAAGAGCAAACTTGTAAATGTTACCATTTTGTGCTCTGCTGCTTATAAAACTTTGCCGTATCCTCCTCAAGCCCCCTCCCCTCCCCTGTATCCTCAGCTATGTCACACCAGATTCATGTCTGCACACCTCCTACCTTCCAAACGGTGGTCACTTTTCTACTTGTAGACCTGCAGCACTTGTTTTCTCAGATACTTGATTGATGTCCTGGGTGTTCAGAATGATCTGATAACACTGTAGCTGTATTTGAGGGAGGAGATAAATCTTAACTCCTCCCACTTGATCTTTCTCGTTGGATTCTGGACATGAAGACTGTGAACTTCCTGACAGGCTGGATTTTGTCACCCCCCCTTCTATGAGAGCTGAATGTTGTTTTGTCAAGCAGGTAATGACTTCTGACAAAGCTTTATCCTTTCTAGTTTTAGGTTTATTGTGCGAAGATATACCAAACATAATATCTACCATTTTCTACACTTTTACTTAAGCTTTGATGGAAGAAGGGAGAGTAGCATCTACTCGACTGCCATGTTATCGACTTACCCCTGAAGTGTGACGTTTCCTGAGGTCTTAATGGCCCATGTCTTCATTAATACCGGTGTCTGCGTTTTAGTGAATGGTGACAATGAGTGACACATTTAGCTTTCTACTGGTGAAGTCCTTTCTCCCTCACCATGAACTTCACTATGAATACATCCCAAATATGATTTTTTCATCTTGAAGGAAAGTTAATCTGCTTTCTTTTAAAACATGGCTTCCAGACAATGGTGTCTGCAGGGACACTGAGAAATCCATAGATCGTTGGCAATCTGAGCTTCCTGGTGACTGGCCACTCGAATGGGGACAACCTGAGAATGTCCTGGTGATTGGCCAGGACATAGTTGTGACATTAACAGAAGGCATTGTGATGCCCCAGGGCTGTTATAAAAGCCCCACAGAGACTGAAGCTGCACTAAGGAGAGAAATGGTCCTTAGGCACAGCTCTTCCTGCTATTCCTCAAATTCTCTGCCCACTTCTCTGCCCCTGCCCATTCCAAGCCACCTGCCCACACCTCCTGCCATGCACCTGGCAACTCCTAGACCAGTTTCACACTGTGAGTATGGCCTGGCTACTCAGGGGCACATTCCCATTTCTCATATGGGAGCGGGACACTGGAAATCAGAGCACCAAGGATTCTCCGCCACCTGGGCCCCACACCTCTGGGTTCAGAACACGGCTCAGCACAGGAAAGCTGAGTCCACATCCTGACGGTGCACTGAGCACCCTACTACTTTGGAGCCCTCCAACCCAGCTCAGCACAGGGACCATGAATGATTGAATATCCATCTGACCCGGTGTGCAAAATGTGTACAATGACTCCAGACTCCTGGCAGAGAGGGAGTTTTATGAAACAAGTAAGTACTGGGAGATGGACTCGCCTCATCATTGGACACAGTGCCAGTCCTTGAAACACATGCCCTCAGACCAAAAGCTGTCTGACCTAGCTCAGCAGCTGAAATACTACTACTACTACTAATTGTTTTAGGATGAAGTGCTCTCAACATTTCTGTTAAGGCCATCTGGTCCAGTATGACATGCAAAGACCTATTTCCTTGGTGGTCTGCTTAGATGATCTCGGCATTGCTGTGATTGGGGTGTTAAAGTCCCTTCCAATTATTGTATTATTTTCAAAGTTTTTCTTTAATTTTGTTATTAATTGGTTTATATATTTGGGTGTTCCCAAGTTAGGGGCATCAATATTTAAAATTGTTAAATATTTTGTGGCCTAGACACCTTTAGTATGATATACTGTCCTTCTTTATCATTATTATACTCTGGTTTACTATCTAGTATGTCTGATATAAGGATGGCTACTCCACCTTCTCATGACCACTAGCATGACAAGTGGTTCTCCACCCATCATATTCTGTCTGGTGGTGTTTGCGTCTAAAATAAGCCTCCTGTAGACAGCATATTGATGGGTCTTGGTTTTTTTTTTTTTTTTTTTTTTTTGTTTTTTTATCCAATCTGATAGCCTGCGTCTTTTGATTAGGGCATTTAGCCCATTTACATTTAGGGTAACTATTGAAAGATAGGAATTTAGTGCCATTGTATTGCCTGTAAGGTGACTGTTACTGAAATTGTCTGTGTTCCTTTCCGGTCTATGTTGCTTTTAGGCTCTCTCGGACCGCTTTCAATATTTTTTATAGGGCTGGTTTTGTGTTTGCTAATTCCTTTAGTTTTTGTTTGTCCTGGAAGCTTTTTACCTCTCCTCTATTTTTAATGGCAGCTTAGGTGGATATAGTATTCTTGGCTGCATATTTTTCTCATTTAGTGCTCTGAATATATCATGCCTGTCCTTTCTGGCCTGCCAGGTCTCTGTGGATAGGTCTGTTGCCAATCTAATGTTTCAACCATTGTAGGTTACAGATCTCTTCTCCCCAGCTGCTTTCAGGATTTTCTCTTTGTCTCTGAGACTCCTATGTTTTACTATTAGATGTCAGGGTGTTGACCTATTTTTATTGATTTTGAGAGGGGTTCTCTGTGCCTCCTGGATTTTGATGCCTTTTTCCTTCCCCAAATTAGGGAAGTTCTCTTCTCTAATTTGCCCCTCTCTCTCTTTCTTCTTCTTCTGGGATCCCAATTATTCTAATGTTGTTTCATCTTATGGTATTGCTTATCTCTCGAATTCTGCCCCCGTGGTCCAGTAGTTGTTTATCTTTTTCTCAACTTCTTTATTTTCCATCATTTGTTCTTCACTAATTCTCTCATCTGTCTCATTTATCCTAGCAGTTAGAGCCTCCATTTTTGATCACCTCATTAACAGCCTTTTTGATTTCGACTTGGTTAGATTTTAGTTCTTTTATTTCTCCAGAATGGGTTTCTCTAATATCTTCCATGTTTTTTTCAAGCACAGCTAGTATCTTGAAAATCATCATTTTGAACTCTAGTTCTGATGTCATGCTAATGTCCATATTGATTAGGTCCCTGGCAGTCAGCACTGTCTCTTGTTCTTTTTGTTGAGGTGATTTTTTCCATCTTGTCATTTTGTCCAGAGGAGAATAGATGAATGAGAGAACAAAATGCTAACAGGGTAACAATGTCCCCAGAAAATATTCACTGAACAGATCAGAAAAGACCCGAAACCAGGGGAAAAGAAAGGGAAAGGGAAAAAAAAAAAAAAAAGAAAAAAAAAAGATAAAAACAAACAAAAACAAAACAAAAACAGAATATGATCAAATATGATATGGATGGTGCATAGATCAGTGCCACACATTACATTTTGGGAGTGTTTTGCTCTGTTAGAAGAAAGTGCCTCCCAAAATTTTAATGAAAGAAAAACTTATATGTACAAAAATAAGGATTAATACTATGAAGGGATGGGGTATGAGTGTAAAGACGAAAATTATAAATGATTGTATAAGAGGAATTGATAAGAAGTTGGTTGAAAAAAAGAAAGAAGAGGATTTAAAAAAAGGGGGGGAGAGAATGTGATCAGGCAGGAGACTAGAACAAAGCCATACACTAGAGATTTAGGGTATATTTTGGTCTGTTAGAAGAAACCGTATCTCAAAATTTTAAAGAGAGAACAACATATATATGCCAAAAATAAGGGTGTCTACTATGAAGGGATAGAATATGACTCTAAAAATGAAAAATAAAAAAATATTTGTTTTAAAAAACGAATTGAAAGGATGTTGTTTGAAAAAAGGACAAAGAAAATTAAAAAAAAAAAAAGTTAAAAAAATTAACTTTGAAAGGCTAAAGAATCATAGTAAGAAAGCCATGAATTCTATCTGCAGTATTCCCCTAGCGCTGGAGTTCTGCCATTCTCATTGATCGGTAAACTTGTCTTGGCTGGCTGTTCTCGCTGATCTTCAGGGGGAGGGGCCTGTTGCCGGGGTTCCCAAATGTCTTTGCCGGAGGTGGAACTGCCTTGCCCTTGACACCCATCACCCAATTACCCCGTCCCCCACCCATCTCCCCTCCAACACCCTCAGTTTCTTTCCTATAGTCGAGACTCTCTTGGGATGCCTGCGTGGCTCAGCCCATTAAGCGCCTGCCTTTGGCTGAGGTCATGAACCTGGAGTCCTGGGATCCAGCCCCACACTGGGCTCCCTGCTAAGTGGGGAGACTGATTCTCTCTCTGCCTCTGCCCCTCACCCCGCTCATGCTCTCCCATATAAATTATTTTTTTAAGAGTCTCTTTTGGTTTGTCTACCTCCCTGACTTACTTTATTTCCCCCCTTCCCCTGTGTTCTTCTATTTTCTTTCTTAAATTCCACATGACTGACATCATATAATTGTCCTCCTGATTGACTTATTTCACTTAGCATAAAAACCTCTAGTTCCATCCCCCTGGTTGCAAATGGCAAGATTTCTTCATTTTTGATGGCTGAGTAGTACTCCAATGTGTATATAGAGCAGATCTTCTTTATCAATTCATCTGCAATGGACACCTGGGCTCTTCCCATATTTTAGCTTTTGTGGACATCTCTGCTATAAACATTCAGGGGGTGCAAGTGCCCCTTTGAATCACTGTTTGTATCCTTTGGATAAACACCTACTAGTGCGATCCTGGGATTTGGGTAGCTCTATTTTCATTTTTGAGGAACCTCCATGCTGTTCTCCAGAGGGGCTGCACCAGCTTGCATTCCCACCCACAGTGCAGGAGGATCCCTTTCCTCCGCATCCTCACCAGCACCTGTTGCCTCCTGTGTTGTTAATGTCAGCCATTCTGACAGGTGTGCGGTCACCGCTCACCGTGGTTTGGATTTGGATTTCCCCGACGATGAGTGACGTTCAGCATATTTCCATGTATCTGCTGGTCGTCTGGAAGTCTTCTTTAGAGAAATGTCGCTCGTGTCTATTTAACGTGCCATTCGGGGAAACTCATCCTGGTTTTGATTTCAGCACAGCAGCTTCCCGGGCAGTGACTGTCCTCGTCCTTGAGTCCAGTGCTTCAGCATCACAGGGTCGACTGTGCCCTAAGGCCCGAGAGTTCATTTCCCCTCTTTCTGCACCGGGCAAGCTCCTGACTTGAGCTCGATGGCTGACGTCTCCAGGAACCACCCTGCGGGCCAGGCCACCAGACCTGCAGGTCCCTCCCCACTCAGAGGCGCCTCTGTTTGGGAGGATCTGGGTGGGTTTGCACACCTGCCCACTGTGCCCCTTGCCTTTTCTCTTCCTGTGCTCGAAGTTCTCGCACTGACGTTTAAGTTCATCAGTGAAGGAGGAACCCTAACCCCCGCCCCCACCCACCGCCCCAGCAACAGCAGAGGCCCAGCCCCAGGCGCTGTCACCTCCAGGACCTGCAAGCAGCACAGCATGGCTTCCTGCACGTTCCTGGGGGGCTCCAGCTACAGGGCCACGGAGAACCCAGCAGCAACCCAGGGTGAGAGGGGCGGGGCCAGCTGCCTGCTGATTGGCCAGGATGAGGGGGCGGGGACAGCTGCTTGGTGACTGGCCAGGATGGGAGGGGCGGAGACAGCTGCAAGGTGACTGGCCAGGGTGAGAGGGGCGGGGCCAGCTGCCTGGTGAATGGCCAGGATGGGAGGGGCGGGGACAGCCGACTGGTGATTGGCCAGGATGGGAGGGGCGGGGACAGCTGCGGACTGATTGGCCAGGATGAGAGGGGCGGGGACAGCAGCCTGGTGACTGGCCAGGATGAGAGGAGCTGGGACAGCTGCGGGTTGATTGGCCAGATTGGGAGGGGCGGGGACAGCTGCCTGGTGACTGGTCAGGATGAGAAGGGCGGGGACAGCTGCCTGCTCATTGGCCAGGACAAGAGGGGTGGGGACAGCTGCCTGGTGACTGGCCAGGATGGGAGGGGTGGGGACAGCTGTGTGGTGACTGGCCAGTGTGAGTGGGACGGGGACAGCTGCCTGCTGATTCACCTGGGTGAGAGGGGCGGGGCCAGCTGCCTCCTAATTGGCGAGGATAAGAGGAGAGGGGAAAGCTGCCTGATGACTGGCCAGGATAAGGGGGGCGGGGACAGCTGCCTGGTGACTGGTCAGAGTGAGAGGGCCGGGGACAGCTGCTTGGTGACTGGCCAGGGTGAGAGGGTCGGGGACAGCTGCCTGGTGATAGGACAGGATGAGGGGGGCGGGGCCAGCTGCCTGATGATTGGCAAGCATAAAAGGGGCGGAGAAAGCTGCCTGCTGATTGGTGAGGGAGAGCGGGGCGGCGACAGCGGAATGGTGATTGGCCAGCGAGAGCGGGGTGAGGACAACTGCCTGGCTCTTGGCCAGTGGGTGAGGGCGGGGACAGCCGCCTGCTCTTCGGGCAGGGACCGCAGGTGAAGAAGGCTGCCTGGCGACAGGGCAGGGATTGGGGGGCGGGGACATCGCCTCCTGCTCCGCCAGGGCCTGGTGGTGATTTAGGGGTCCTGGTGCAAGCAGTCACCAAAGCCAGGACCCCAGCGCTCCGGGGGGAGCGAGGACTCCACCTCTGCGGCCTGCCCGTCCCCCGGGCGCCCGACCGCACACACGCAGCCAGGAGCAGCTCGGCCTCCCTCACGGCGCCCTGCATGCCGGCCCACGGCCCTGCTCCAACCCACGGTTTGCAGAACAGAGCCCACGCTCGTTAACGGGACACTGTGACCCACACGGAGAGCCTCCGACCCCCCTGCCGCCCTGCAGACGCTCCCCAGGCGGAGGCCGCCTGCCCAGCCCACTCCCCGCCCTCTGACACACGCCCACACGCATCGGGGGCGCCCTGCCCCACGCTCTCCCTCGCTGGTCCCAGAGGCCGCCTCTGCCTGTCCACTAAGCATCCCTGCCTGGTCCAGAGGAGCTGGCTGCAAGCTTTGTGCACCAGGCCCCGAGCACCGCACCCCATACTGCCTTCCGAGAATGTGAGCATGGAGGATGCAGACCGTGCACGGGACGCAAAAAACTCCCCCTGCCTCCTGGCAACGCACCGTGACCACGTACTTGGCTCCCAAGCGGTGCCCCCATCGCCAAACAGGGAAGAAGTGGCCGCATGGACCCTCCCACCCCAACACAGGCAGTGACTCTGTAAGACGCTTGGAAGATCAGGCCACGGAGCACAAAGAACCACCCAAACCAGAAAAGTAGGGCATCTGTACCCAGACGTGAGAAATTTCAGGCTACTACCCAGGCACAAATCCCCCCTCCGGTAGAGGGTCCAGGTGTGTGGTGTCTGTGAAGGGAAATGCCGTTCCCTCTGTTGGGGTCTTACTCCCTAATGTCAGTGATTCAGGGCTGGATGCCAAGACCTGGCTGGTCCAGAGTGCAGTACCCATGTAGGGTCACTGTGCCCAGATGCTGGTGCTTCCATGGCCTGCAGGCCTCTGGCCTGGGCTGGCTTCAGCCTGATGTCTTGGCTACACACCACCTGGGCAGCCTTTTATCATTTGGGGTATTTTCTCCTGAGTGAGCCAAGGATGCCAAGACTAAAGATAAGAGGAAGACCAGCAGCCGGGAGAGCTCACCTTCTCCAGATACACCAATCTCCACCTATGTATAGAGCAGATCCTCCCGAAGAACAACTGAGGGCAGTCGGAACAGCTTCTGCACAACAGGAGAGAAACAGAGACATCGTAGCAGAGGACCCCAGCCTAGCAGCCTGCCAACTGCCGTGGGGAGAGTTAGTTCTGGGGCCCGTAAGCTGATCTGTCTGCCTGGGGCACAGAAATGAAGCTGCATTTTAATGCGCAACTAGAATGTAAAAGATCCACCCCAAAAGCTTCCCGAAATGGGGAGCGGTAGTGCTGGATGTCTTTCTCTGCCAAGGTCCTGGCAAACACCATGGTCACATTCCACTCCACCTTGAGAACGTGGACAGAAGCAGGGTCTGAGCACCCCAGCCAGGGTACTACCTTGCTGAGCCCTGGGTCCCAAGACCACTCTAGACCCAGCTATGCCAACAAGGCAAACCCAGCTGGCACACACTAGGGCACCCTGGTCAGCATTCAACACAGCGTGAGACCTCACACCGAGGGGACACAGTTGCTCGGCACCCCAGAACACTCCAGGCCTACACGACTCAGCTTCCTAGGGCACCCCTGCAAGGAGGGCTACGGGACCTCCTGGGTCACTACTGCTTCAGCTCCAGGAGCCCTGCCAAGGAGCCCCCTATGTGGACAGCCCTGGACCACCCAGCCCAAATGCTGTCGAGACTCTCGTAGGGCTGAAGACCCCGCGACACCCCAGCTTTCGCCCACTGAGCTTCAGCCATTTTTCTAGGAGATCCTGTGCACAGAGAAGCCCCCCAATCCTGAATTCACTTCTGCTATAGCTACCATCCCAAAGTGCCTTCCCTGCAGAGAGCACTGGGACACTCCAGCCCACACCCACCTCAGCTACAGCTGTTTTACCAGGGTACCCCCTGTGCAGAGCACCCCACAATACCTCACCTCCTGATCCATCTCCACTCCAGCCACCCTCTGCACAGAGAGGCCTGTGACGGCAGTCGTACCCAATTCAGCTTCAGCTCAACAGCCTGGGTGCCCTCGGTGTGAAGCTAAAGCACCTCTACGTTTACTGTAGCAGGACTCCCAATAGCCAAGGTATGGAAACAACCCAGGTATTTATCCAGAGGTGAATGAATGAGGGCTACCTTTCAGACTAACAACCACCTCCCTGCTTGCCTAGCCTGGAGTCCCTGCCTGCACCCCCAGGTCCCGCACTATGGCCGCACACCCCAGGGTCGCAGGCCACACCCTGGTACCCCCAATCCCCTATGCCAATGAAGCACCTGGAAGTACCTGCAGATCCTCGTCCTCCTCCTCCTTGGCAGCAGCTGCCTCAGGACTTGGTCTAGGAAGCCAACATGCGGGAGAAATTCCACCTGGAAGAAGATGCACAAGACTCAGAACGTGGGTTTTCATGTGCTTCGTGAGGTCCCACAAAGATCACCACATCGTCCCAACCCCTTCAAAGCTTGCTGTCTCTGATGCTACAAGTTACAAACGCTTCTTTGCCTTAGCAGCCCAATCGTGTTCCAGCAGCACCACTGTGGGAGAGCACAAAACAAACTTTGTAGGAAAGCTAGGAATTACAGAGTTCATAAATACACCACAGAGATAGGATACGTCACCCCTGGTACATATTTCTGAATTAGAGGCACATAATATTGAAACAGGGAATGAGCTTTATCCTCAAGAAACAGGTCAGCCTTTAGTGATTATAGCTCCAGAGGCAAGGCTCTTCCACGCTGTACACTCATGGATCAAAACTAAAATCACACATAGCCAGTTATTGATCCTATCCTTGGAATGCACTTTATACACTTACCCACAAAAGAATCCTCAAGGTCCTCCAGAGAGGTGCTCTCTGAAGCCAGGGAATAGATGGTTCTCCCCATGAGGATCCTGAGGAGAAGAGCATGAACACGAAGCGAAGGGGCGCACAGGAAAAAGCTGGCAAAGGAAGCTGAAGCAGAAATCAGCAAAGAAGGGAACTGGAAGTAAGTTATGCAGAAGTGGAGAGCAGAGTGTCCCCAAGAGACCAGAGTTACCTTCAGCCCTTAGACAGGCTGAGGGAGCCTAATTCCAGCTGGATTGCATTTGGGTTCCTGTCACTCCCAGACAAACTCAGTTCTGTTTTATAGATATACTTTCGGACTCATTTTTTTTTTTTTTAATTGAAGCATAGTTGACACGAAATATCATGTTAGCTTCAGGTGGACGTCATAGTGATTGGACAAGATTTGCCTTATGCTACACTCACTACAAGTGTAGTTACTTCCATCACCAGAGATACAATTAAAATATCATTGACCATATTCCCTATTCTGTGCCTTTCATCCCGGTGACATGTTCATCCCATAACAGGAACACCTCTCTGCTCTTCCCTCTTCTCTCACCATGACCTTCACTATGAATTCATCCCAAATAGGAATTTTTCATCTTGAAGGAAAGCTTATCTATTTTCCTTTAAAACAAGGTTCCTAGGCAATGATGTCAGGAAGGTCACTGAGATAGCCATCAGCCATTGGCCAGCCAAACTGCATGGTGATTGACCAACCGAAGGAAGCCAACGTGACAGCGCCCTGGTGATTGGCCAGGGCATGGTGGTGACATCACAAGAAGGAATTCCCTTGCCCCAGAGTTGTTTTAAAAGCTCGGCAACAGCCAAGGCTGCACAGAGGAGAGAGATGGCGCTTCAGCTACAGCTCTTCCTGCTATTCCTAGCATTCTCTGACCTTTTTTCTGCCCTGCCCATGGCAAGCCCTCTGCCCACTCCTCCTGCCCTGGGCCGTTCACCAACACTCTGCAGTCCAACTTCATGTTTGCACCTACCTTTGCAACCCTGTGTGGTCCTGAGGTCCTCAAACCTTCATCCGGCGACTCCTGGACCCTTTTCCCACTATGAGGATGGCCCAGCTGCTCAGGAACACATCTCATTTGGCCCATGGCAGTGGGACACTGGAAATCAGGTCACCATGGATTCTCAGCCAGCTGGTTCCCACACCTTTGGGTTCACAACAGGGCTCAGCACAGGAAAGCTGAGTCCACAACCTGAGGGAGCACTGGGCACATTACTACTCTGGAGCCCTCCAAACCAGCTCAGCACAGGGACCATGAATGAATTGAATGTCAATCCGTCCCTGATGTCCACAATCTTTAGAACGCCTACAGACACCAGGGAGAGCGGGACTTTTACAAAACAAGTAAGTACTGGGGGAAGGAATCACCACATCATTGGACACAGTGCAAGTCCTTGGACCACAAGTCCTGAGACCACGAGCTGGCTGAACCAGCTCAGCAGTGGACAAAGTAATCCCCCAGACACCTGGCTGACCAGGAGCCCACAGACCACAAACCCTCCAACAAAGTATAACAAGCAGAAAGTCAGTCCCCGTAAGAGAGCACCAACCAGGAACCCAAAGACTGGGAGTCTTCTGAACCAATTTAATACTACTGGGCAGATGAGTCCCACCGACACTGGGTGGACAAGGAGCCCTACCACAAACAGGCCACTCCAGTGTAGCACAAGGCAAGTAATTCCAGAGAATACCAGGCTTGCCAAGGGTCAAGAAACCATGAGTCCTGCATCCCAGCTCAGTATTGGGAAAAGGATTCACCTGAATAACGCCATCACCATATGCCCTTGGAACTGGAGTCCAAAAACTCAGCTCTCTACTAGGACAGGCAGGCCCCTGGAGAGTGGGCTTATCACGTGCCCTTGGATTTGGAAACCAACACCTCAGCTCTATCCTGGACCTAGCAGGCACCTGAACAGCAGGCTCACCATGTCCCCTTGGACCTGGAGACCAAGAAAGGAGCCCTGGGCTAGGCCAAGCAGACAACTTGAGAGTAGGATCACCATGTGCCCATGGACCGGAAGACCAACAACTCAGCTCTCTGCTAGGCCAAACAGGTACCTGAGGAGCCAACTTATCAAGTGTCCATGGACCTGGAAACCAACAACTCAGTTCTATCCTGGGCCAAGCAGAAACCTTGACAGCGGGCTCACTGCGTGCCCTTGGACCTTGAGACCAAGAAATCAGCTCTCTATTAGGCCAAGCAGGCACCTGGACAGTAGGCTCACCATGTGCTCTTGGAGCTGGAGAACAACAATGCAGCTCTGCACTAGGCCAAGCAGGAACGTGAACAGCAGGGGCACCAGGTACCTTTGGGCCCGGAGATCAACAACACAGCTCTCAATTAGGCCAAAGAGGAACCTGGACAACAGGGTTAACATGTGCCCTTGGACCTGGCAACCAATAACAGAGCACTGGGCTAGGCCAAGCAGATACCTTGACAGTGGGCTCACCATGTACCCTTGGACATGGAGACCAACAATGCAGCTCTGTGCTAGGCCAAGCCGGCAACTAGACAGTGAGTTCACCATGCGACCTTGGATTTGGATTCTTCCTTTCCCGCAGAGCATAGAGCACCCAAACAATGGGCTTGCCACTTGGTCTCTCATTATGAGACCTCCAAACCTGCTCAGCCTTGCACCGATGTGTCCACTGGATCCATGGAAACCTGGGAGTCTTCAAACTGTGATTCCTCAATTCCAACCTATCACTGCGCTACAGAGACACGGGGACACCAGGCTCACCCAAATTCTTCTGAATGCGTGCCTTTCAACTCTGCAGACAAGGGGACATTGGAGTCCCTTCGCACCTTGGATTTACTTCAGCTTGATGTCCATGTGGCCTGCTATCTGTGCATTATTCATTTTGGGGGGAGTTCTCCTCCTCAGAAGAAAATGGCACCATGCCGTGGGAGATGAAATAGTCCAGTGGTTTGAAGACTTTGTATTAAAACTCAGGGCAGGAAAGGAGAAGGGGGGATGGGAGGGCATTGGGGAGACCCAGGCCTGGAGAACTATGGAGACATTGTCTGAGATCCTCCAGTTGAAGGAGAGGTGCTCCATCCTCAAGGGAGAGGTGGAGGTCTTAAAACAAGAGGCCAAGCAGTGCAGTGAGAGGCAGGCACAGCTCCATGAGGTGGAGAGGTTCTTCATCCAAATGAAAGTCTTCCTGGAAGTTTCTGCCTTACAGAGTGTGACGCCTGTGCACCCACCCAGGATAGCATAGAAGGGGAGTTGGGAAAAGTGTGGTCATGTCCAGGATTGGGGGTTGGTACAAATGTGAATATTACTTTAATTAATAATAAAAATAGTTATTTTTAAAAAAACAATTAAAAAACAATCATTTCTGAATGAGTAATTTATGAAAACCATCCTTGGGGGATTGTAATGTGCAGCCTGGCTTGCAGTCACTCCTGTCCCTTATGAGTCATCACGTTCTCCTGATGCTGGGCAGGGGTCTCCATGGCTCTGAGAAAGTGTCGGTGAATCATGCCCAGCTGACACAGCATAACCTGCCTGCCTCATCAAAACATTCAGACATACTTATTTCTGGATCTCAAGCACAGCTGTTGAGGTCCGCACCGTTCTTATTGGAAGAAAAGGAGAAGCAGTAAGTCTATATCCAGGTATTTCTGCATAAAGCCTTTCTGGCTGAGACCTCCCAGCACATTGTTGCTAAACTTGAGGTTGGACACTGATGTTTTGGCTTCAAACTGTGGCCATGACAGCATGTGTTTCTCCACAACAGGTTCCTGTGTGATAGAGGCCTTTGAAGAGCAAATGTTACAAGGCCAGGGAACCAGGGTGAGGGAGTCCAGAGGCATGGGACCATTCCCTGTCTCTCGGTGAGAAGGTGTGGGGTCTGGACGGTAGGCAGAGTGGTGTGAGGGGCCAGGATGGTGGGCTCTGTTCTGTCCAAAGAAACACCACAGGAATTGGGGGAGACATGCGGGATTCAGATTGGGTGCTTTAGGTGCCTGGCTGTTTGCACAGAGTAAGGCACAGTGCGAGAGAGGTGGGAATAGGTGCACCTTGCAGACTGTAGGGTCTGCTTGGGTATGAAGGAAAGGGAACCCTTCCAAGAGGCAGAACCAAGGTTCTATGATAAAGTGGACACTGGGTGTCAGAAGGGAGTAGGAAGGTGAGATTCTAGGATGGCCCATCCTGAGAAATGTTGTTCCAGGGATGTGGGCTGGAAGCTCAGGTGAGTTGCAAATTCCTGTGAGCTGGGGCCCACCTGTGGCTCCTGCTGAAGTTGCATGGGAAGAGCCTAGAGCTGTGGCCCCTGGGCTGAGCTCAGTCAAGGCAGTGTGCTCATAGCAGCTGGGCATAAATGGATGGAGCCATGCAGAAGCTCCTTCTGGGGTTGGGAAGTGAACATCTGGGGGCCTTAGGAAGTGGGAGGCTTGACTTCTAAGATGGATAGTGTCTGAGCTAATTTGAGAGCGCTGCTTTCAGGAGCCAGTGTGGAGGCTGGTGGAGTCCAGGTCACTTCGATGTAAGGGGGATATGGGTCGCTTATGTGATCCTAGCACTTGGAACTTCCTGTGCTTAGCTGCTCACACCCTGCTCAATATACCCTGGTTTCCACAAACATCAGGCTCCTGGGTGGCTTGTACCCCAGAGTTGCTCGCCTCTTGAATCCCCTTTCCCTCATCACTAAAATGGGGGCAACTTGGTTGGGGTGGTGGTTTTTTAGCAGGAGGCCAGAGAAGGTGGGGTTGGGGAGGTGATCCTCAAGCACAGGGGTTAGATGCAGCCAAGGGGAGGGAGAGAAGAAGGGGAGGACACTCTGAGCCAGATCCTCGTGCCGGCCTTTCCTCTCCCAAGGCAAAACATCAGCTCTGGGAGGACAACATTCTGCGTGCTGTCTCTGTCCCACACCTGGCCTTTTCTGCCCCTGAGGGTCACAGGGCATCACAGCCGAGCACCTGCCCAGTAACAGACCAGCCCCAGACCCCTCCTGCTTCTTTCACTGCTGCCTGACACCCACATCTTAGGGTTCTGGGGCTGTTAGGGATACTTGGAGATCCAGAGAGCCAGGGTGGCACTGCTAGTCTTAGGGACTATTCTGAGGTGTGCTGACAGGTGGAGCACCTGCTACAGAGAGGTAGGGAGGTAGAGGGGTCGATTTACAGATTCACAGAAAGCTGCCATAGTTCAGAAACGTCCCTTCACAGAGGCACTCTTCACCCCTTTGTTTCTTTCTAGTCTTTCGTCTATTACAAATAAAGCTGCAGTGAACCATTCTGCAGAGTGAGTTATGGGATCTTAAATTTTCATTTCTGGGATGAAGGTCCAGGAAAGTGCTTGCGAGGTTATAGGGTTTATGTTTCACTTCTATAGAACCTATCAAACTGTCCTACCAGCGTTGCTCTTCCATTTACATTCCCACCCGAAATGTAGTACTGTATTTTATATTAACCAGCTGTCCTAACAGGTGGGTAGTCATGATAACTCTCAGGTTTTCATTTGCATTTCCCTCATGGCAAGTGAGTTTGTCCATGTTTTCTTGTGCTAATTTTCCATCTGCATGTTCTCTTTGATGTAATATCTGATGGGCTGTACCTTCATTCAGCATGTCTTGACAGCTCATCCTCCCCAAGGCTGCAGCACAGGGAGGGAGGGGCAGGAAGGTGGGCTGGAAGCTGAGCAGTCCTTAAGTGCGCTCCTCCACTCCTGGGCCCACCAGGAAGGCGGGGGCAGGACGCTGGTTTGGAGGGTCCACCCCCGTGGTGCTGCCCCTCCCCTGCAGTCCTGACAGTGGACAGAGGGGTGGGGAGTGCTGCTGAAGGGCTGTGATATGAGGAAGTAAATCCCCTTCAACTGTGGGATTCGGCCAGAGTCGAAGAAGGTGGACGGAGGAACAGAAAAGGGGGTCTGGGAGCTTTGACTGCTCCCTGCACAGCCAAGGCCCCCAGGGCTGATGAAGAGGCTGAAGGGGTGTGCCTTCATTCACTGTGCTTCTCCCTGGAGTCCAGGCAGAGCGTGCGGAAGACGGGAGACGGTGCAGGTTGTGGGATGGAAATGCTGTGCCTCCTTTTCCTAAGTCTGTTTTCTGACCCAGGAAATTCGTGTTCCTGAGTTTAACAAGGGAAGCATGTGCCTTGAGTCTGCTCCCTGCTCAGAATTCTCACAGATGAGTGTTCACCCCATGTGCTCTCCACACCCCCCTGGCTTTTCCTATGCCTGGCAGGTCTGAGGGTGGTTACCAGGTGCCTTCCTTCTCTGGGAGCACTGCCTGGTTGGCTCTAAAGGGCGGCGCCTGGCCATCCACACCTGTCCCCGTCCTGCTCTGGTGCCCTCCTCATTTCAAAGTTAAGGAGATGGTGTTGGCGTGGTGTAGGGCAGTCACTGGAGATCGCGTGGGCAACCTCTCTGCCAGGCTTGGCTCTGCTTACCAGCTGCTGAGCTCCCCCAAGTCTGCGCACTCCAAGGACACCGTTTGGAAAACACTCTTAAACGCAGCAGTCAGGGCAGAGTAAACCTAGGAACCACCTTAAATAATAATGATAATATGCTATGTGATTCGCAACCAGTGTGACTTTCCTAAGTGGTCGATCAACCCAGCTTCTCATTTCCCTGTCGCCTGGCCCAGCTACATCTCTGCGCATTGGAGGGCACCAAGGAGCAATGCCCTGCGAGCGGGGACTGTGCGCACAGGACGCGCTCCTCTTACCGCAGCTGCCCGGCGTCTGCCGGGGGAGACAGTGCAGACCTGGGAACACACACCTGCAAAGGCGGCAGCGGTGGCAGGTCCAGGCTCCAGGTATCAGGGCGCCGCGTTCCCTGAGTGGACAGAGAGGCGGCAATAGCGGGGTGGGCGCGCATGCACTACCCGCGCCCCCCACGCCCCGCCCTTCGTGTCCGCCCCCTCCACGCCCCGCCCTTCGTGTCCGCGCCCCCCCACGCCCCGCCCTTCGTGTCCGCGCCCCTACACGCCCGCCCCGCCCCTCCACGCCCCTCCACGCCCCCAGACAGAGAGGCGGCATCAGCGGGGTGGGCGCGCATGCGCTAACCGCGCCCCTCCACGCCCCGCCCTTCGTTTCCGCGCCCCTCCACGCACGCCCCGCCCCTCCACGCCCGGCCCTGCCCCTGTACGGCCCTCCACGCCCCGCCCTTTGTGTCCACGCCCCTCCACGCCCCGCCCTTTGTGTCCACGCCCCTCCACGCCCCGCCCCGCCCGGCCCCAGACAGAGAGGCAGCATCAGCGGGGTCGGCGCGCATGCGCTACCCGCGCCCCTCCACGCCCCGCCCTTCGTGTCCGCGCCCGTCCACGCCCCGCCCGGCCCCCAGACAGAGAGGCAGCATCAGCGGGGTGAGCGGGCATGCGCTACCCGCGCCCCTTCACGCCGCACCCTTCGTGTCCGCGCCCCGCCCCGCCCCGCCCCTGCACGCCCCTGCACGCCCCTCCACGCCCCGCCCCGCCCGGCCCCCAAACAGAGAGGCAGCATCAGCCGGGTCGGCGCGCATGCGCTACCGGCGCCCCTCCAAGCCCCGCCCCGCCCGGCCCCCAGACAGAGATGCAGAATCAGCGGGGTCGGCGCGCATGCGCTACCCGCGCCCCTCCACGCCCCGCCCGCCCCTTCACGCCCCGCCCGGCCCTCAGCCCTTCGTGTCTGCGCCCCTCCACGCCCTGCCCCGCCCTGCCCCTCCACGCCCCGCCCGGCCCCCAGCCCTTCGTGTCCGCGCCCCTGCCCGCCCCTCCACGCCCCCAATCCCTACCCCGCGCCCTCCGCCCGCGCCCGCTCCCCTCCGCAAGGTCAAGCCCCGCTGCGCCCCCCGCCCACCGCTCAGCCCGCTCCCGCAGGCACACACCTCTGCCTCCCGTCGTGCTCGCAGTAACGGCCGGCGCGGTGGGCGGGGCCTACGCAGCAGGTGCCCAGGGCGCAGGTGCCGCCCTTCCTGCAGCCGCGCAGCGGCGGGGGCGCGCCTGCTGGGGGGACACCTGGGTGCTGGCGTCCGCTGCCTCCTGGCCCTTCGCGGTGACGCCCCCGAGAGCGCCTCATGAGCCTGCCCGAGAGGCAGGACGCTTCACCTCCAGGCCCATGTGTGTTTGCTCAGGTAAACCCTGCTTGTCAACTTAAGGATTCAAAACGAACTGCCAGGGGTCCTGGAGGGTCAGGAACCGGCTCGCGACCCAAGGAGAACCCTGGCCCCAGCAAGGAGCATTTTCCCTCTTCCTTCCTTTCATATGCTAAAGTCAGGCTGTGACTTGCCTGGACAGTGATTAAAACCAGGCCTTCAGGGCGAGGACCGCCCACAGCTTTCGATGAGGACAGAAACCCCTCCCAGCCCCTTGTCCCCCCCAGAGGGACATCATCGCCTGGGGTCTGGAGCCGGAGGGTCTGCAATAAGCCCAACAAGGTGCGCTTTGCGCTCGGAGTGGGATAGTTGCTTGGAATATGTTTCCATCACACTCCTCTAGACCTGTGTGCAAATGCAACATTGTATCCATGAAAGGGCACGACTTGTTTTCACTTCAGAGGAGCACGTCGCTCGGACACAGTTTTCGCTTTATAGTACCTCATCATGTGAAGATGATAAAATGAGCTCTGTTGGGGTTTTCATTTTATTCTTAATGTATTCCAGGCTGCTCTCAGATCCTAAACTGGGAGACCAGTGACGGAGATGACCACAAAGCTACTTGGGGGACAAGGCCACTTACCACCTTGGAAAGCCCTGAGGTAGGGACTTGAGTCCTGGGGCCGCCAGCCATCCATGTTTCCACTCCCCTCCCCAGAGTTCTTGAGGGTCCAGTTGAGTGCTTTCTGCTGGAGCTTCTGGGCTGTAGCATGGTTGATTTCTTCTCTGTTACCCTTATGTTTCTCTCCGAGATGACCTTTTGAAAACATTGAAAGTATGAGACTGATGATGACCAAACAATAAATATACAATAAAAAGGGAGTATAAATAAAATGGTTCTCACTGTTGTCTCCCAAGGGGATGATGTGTAATGCCAAACTGACAAAAAACAGAAGCCTAGAATGTTTAAAGAAAGTTATTGAAGTTTAAAATATTAAAAGTAGAAATGTACATATGCTTAAAATGTAAAGCAATCATATATAAACATAAGTATATTCAATATGTAATGTATAATAAATATTACGCCGTCATTTTGTAACTTGTAGATGTAACTTAATTAATGTTGTTGTGACTTAGATTTTGAGACCAAGGAAGTGTGCATGTCCCTTAATGAGAAGGAACATTTCTGCATGCACTGCAGTTTATTTATTCTGGAGGCTTTTGGATGCCCCTCTTGGCCCTGAGACCTGGATGATGTGTGTCCTTACCTAACAGGGTGTCTCCGGGTCCTTTCCCACTGACAGGTCTGGTATAAGCGTCTCTTTCTCTCTCCAGTACATTGAAGATCAATTTCCAAGGAAGTGTAGCTCTGTTTCCAAGGAAGTCGAGTCTTACCGGGTTTTGTATTTGAAGGGATCTTTACTCCAGGTCGTGGAATAACTGCATTAGGACATAAGACGGGTAAGGAAAGAAGAAACAGATCTTTCCTCTTCTTCTCTAGGCCGTGAGAAAGAGCAGTGAGATCTCTGCGTTCTGCTGTGGAAGCCCATTAGGCAGTGAGCTGCTGTGACAGGCAGGGCCCATGCTGAGCCTCCAGGACTGTCCCCTCAGTGAGACCTGGTGGGGGTGGGGTGAGGGCTGGAGACTTGGGCTGATTCTCCCCTCAGTGGTGTCAACAGGGCTGACAGCAACAGGAGTAGTCAATCCCTGATGTCAGCATTGGTGGCTAAGGCAACAAGCCTTTCCCTCACCGAAAAAAAACAAAACAAAACACAAAACACAATTAAAATCCCAACAAGAAAAGTTTTCACAGGAAAATGGAAATTTTATACTGCATACCCTTGTATGGTGGTGAGGGCCCAGCTAGAGAAGGGAGCCCTTGGGTGGGACATGGGTCCCAAAAGTCTTGACTGGGGAGCATGAATATAAAGGGGGACATTTCCCCACGAATGATTTCTGAGGATGTATCGATCCTGCCACAGACTGAGCCTTTTGTCTCTGCCCAGCACAGTGGTGACTGTGTCATATATGTTACCCATTTAATACAGCATGCCTCTGGGGCAGTGTTTTTATGATCCCCCATGTAAAAGGAGAGGAAAGGGAGGCTTAGTTTAAGTCCCTGTGGCAGTTAGATCTTCAAACAATAGGTAATTTTATGAGAAGAAGCCTACAGGGTGCTCAGTGTGTGAAGACTACTGAGTTGGGAGGGCACTCCCCCAGTCACTGTCTGATGTTAAGCTCTGGATCCAAGAAGGGAGTGATTGCCAAAATCAGGCCTTGGGCCCTTTTATCATCACTGAAGAGGATGCTTTGCTACTCTGGGGCAAATCGTCCTGTGATTTTAATATAAAAACAGCTTTCTAGAAATAGCCTGCTTCCTCCAAGGATGAAATAGTCTTTGAACTGATTTAATTTTCAAAACCTTTAAATGTGAGATTTACTCCAGAGCCTGATAAATAAAGCAATAGAGCCAAGGGAATTGGTGAGCCTGGCTCCTGTGGGCCTCCCAAGGACTAGTTCTGTGAGCTGCCAGGACCCCGGCGGGACCAGGAGACCTGGCTAGGCAAACCCTCTGGAGGAGGACCCCTCACACCTTCGGGAAAGCATCTGTGATTGCAGGCATGGCAAATACCTTTGAACCTAATGCTTATTACGTGTTCGCTGCATAGTTTAGTTATATATAAAAGTATATGACTCTAAATCAAGAGAAACTCTTTTGAGCAAAATGGGTTGTACGCTAAAATAAAACCATGTGTAATCTAAAGGGCTATATTTCTTTGAATAAGAAATTTTAAAACTTCAGTTTACATGATAATATCGAACAAATTCAAACCATTCTTATGACATTCACGTTCTAAGAGTAATATCCAATATTGTATTTCCTCCCATACTGCCTTTCATTATATTTTGTTTCTGGTCGCTTTTGAATATACCCAAGAAGCAGGATAATGATTCACTGAACTGGGGTTCAGAGATTAAGTGTCAACCTTTGCCAATCTCATTTATTCAGCACCCACCCCCCCCTTTTTTTTTTTCTGGAGTCTTTGAAACCAAATCTCAGAAATCATGATAACTTCTGTGTCAAATAAGGTTCTGAAAATATACACTTTACAAGGAACCTGTAGGAAAAGCAAAGGAAATGTCTTGCCAGCAAGACAGGATTGAGAAGCCAGAAAGAGGGATGGAATGTCCTGTCTCTGGCTGTTTGCCTAAGGCGGCTCCAGGAAGGGAAAGGGCTGTCACGTGCTCTCATTTACCCACAGGTATTGTCAAAAGTGCTTTGCATTTCAGGGCAGAGAAGCCCAGGTTCCCTTGGTGAGCAAGGCCCAGCTGGAAGCAGCTGCCTGAGAAGGGCTGGAAGCCTGGTGTGGGGCAGCGGATCCCTGGCTCTGGGGAAGGTTCTTCCTTGTTATCAGCTGTAAACAGATAAGATTGGAGCCAACCCACCCACCAGACCTCCAGTGGAGTTCCTGACTCCCTTTGAGCTGACACAAGGTGTGTGGGAAGTGGGACACCCTGTCCCAGGACTGAAGACCACCCCACCTCTGTGTCCTGAGTACTTCAAACAAGCTCTGGGGGAAATGTTCTGCAACAAATCAGGTGTAAAGGAATTCTCTGAGAGTGCAAAAGCAGTAGTTTTCAATGTGTACTGCCTGTTGGGGTCTGAGGGGAAGCTCTGAATCCCTCCTAAAGCCACACCTCAAGGCCTCCTGCTCAGAATCCCTGGGCAGAGCCCAGCATCAGGATTGTTTATGCTGCTCAGGGGACTCCAGTGTTTAGCCAGGCTGTGATTCTGCGGTCTGTGTTCTAGGTGGCTCTGTGCCCCCAGGGCTGGGAGTGCTCCTTTCTTGTCCTTGCATTCCTACCTTGTGGCCCAGGGCCTGATGTATGGTACCACACAATCTGGTGGTGTTCTTATGAATAGAGGAATAAGTGGATTATCACACCTCCACCCATTTTTCAGTGAGGAAATTGAGACGTGCGAAGTTCAGAAACTGGCCTGCGGATGTGTGACTATTGGCTGTGTGGAGGCTTGAACCCAGGCTCATCTGATCTACACTCTGGTTTGATTCAAGTTTCTTTATTTTATTGTTTAATGTGGACCAGGCATACTATTCTCACTGAGTCACACAGATTGTTCTATTTTAGTGGCATCCATTCTTATGACATAGACATTGATTTCTCCATTTTGTAGGTGAGAAAATTGAAGTTTCAAGAGTTGAGGGCTTGGACAGTGTGCCTCACAGCCTTGGCCCAGGCGGTGAAAGCTGAGCTACCCCTCGCAACCATGACAGTGCGCTGCGGACCCCTGCTGGGGGCTCAGGGCTTCTGCGTGGGCACAGTGGAAAAGACTGGGTGGAAAGTCACTGCCCCAGTTCTGCAGGTAAGGCAGGGCTTTCTAGAGTAGGAAGTATTGATTTACCCCCACGGGGCAGTTACAGGGCAAAGTTACAGGACGTGGGCTCTGGGGGGCAGTGTTGAGAGCACTGCCTGCTAGAGGGAGGGAGGTCTTGTGGGAATGACAAGCAGGACCACCAGGGTCCTTAGGAGGGGTGGAGGGCAGGAGGAGGAGCCGTGGGTGGAGCCAGGTGATGCAGGAGGAACTATGGCATAGAAAGGCCAGACCCTGGGGAAGCTCTTGGATGCTTATGCAGGAATTCATGAAGACCCCGGTAGGGATCAAGTGGGGATTAAGAGAAAAGAATAAACTCTAAACAGACTTAACGACCAGTATCATTTTTCTCTAATTTTGGAAGATGTAATGTATTCTGATGTTAGGGTCAGGGTGGCCGGTCCCGCGGGCGGCAAAGAATTGCACAAAGAGGGGCACCTGGGTGGCTGATTCATTAAGTGTCTGCCTTTGGCTCAGGTCATGATCCCAGGGTCCTGGGATGGAGCCCCGCTTCGGGCTCCCTCCTCAGGGGGAAGCCTCCTTCCCCCTCTCCCACTCCCCCTGCTTGTATTCCTGCTCTCACTATCTCACTCTCTGTCAAATAAAAAAATAAAATATTTTTTAAAACAATTAAAAAAAAATAAGAATAAATTTTAAAAAAGGAATTTCACAAAGAGTAGAGCCACAAGCAGGACAGAGTGGGTTCACTCTCCCCGGGAAGAGAGGGGCCAGACACCAAGAGACATGTGAGCCCCGAGTTTCTGTCAGGCTGGGCCTTTTGAGGGGTGTTGAAGGTCGTGAGAGGGTTGCAGCCGCGCCCATGGGGGTGAGGGGAGGGGCTGATTCTTGGCCAGGTAGAGCAGCAGGTGACAGGTTTTCGAGGTGCTCTGACCCGGATGTGGGTTATGGCCAGGCTAAAGAAGAATGTGTTTTGTAGTCGGGGTCTCCTTTCAGCATGTAGGGCACTGTGACCTAGAAGAACAGGCAGGGCCAACTGCAGACACTGGTGAGGGTCACTGATTATCAATGCAGTGAAAAGACAACATACTGAATGGGAGAAAATATTTCCAAACTGCCTAACTGATAAAGGCTTAATATCCAAATTATTAGAGACTCATACAACTCAATAACACAAAAACAAATAGAAGTTACAAAATTGGCAGAGTTCAGAATAGACATTTTTCCAAAGAAAACACGCAGATGGCGAACAAATACATAAAGAGAGGTTCAACACCATGTGTCACCAGGGAAATGCAAATCAAAACCCAAAGAGATGGCACCTGACACCCGTCAGAAATGCTAGTGGTAAAAAGACCAGAAATAACACGGGTCGACCAAAATGTGGAGGAAAGCTCTGTTGTTGGGATTGTCCATGGGTGCAGCCACTATGGAAAATGGTATCAAGTTTTCTCAAAAAATTCAATGTGAGGGGCTCCTGGCTGGCTCAGTCAGAAGAGTGTGTCACTCTTGATTGCGGGTCGTGAGTTCGAGACTCACGTTGGGGATACAGATTACTTCAGGGAAACTAATTTCAAAATAGGATAACCATATCATCCAACAATTCCCCTCCTAGGTGTTAAAATCAAGGAAAGTGAAATCGCTAACTCATAAAGATACGTGCGCACCTGCATTCATTGCCACATAATTCATAACAGCCAAGGGGACGTACTAAGTGAAATAAATCAGAAAGAGAAAGACAAATACCACGAGTTCACATATATGTGGAATCTAAAGCAAACCAGAAAACAAAAAACACAGTAACTCTCACTCATAGATACAGAGAACATATACATGATTTGCCAAGGTGAGGGGCAAGAAGTGGATAAAATAGGTAAGAAGGTAGAAACTAACAACAAAAAAGGGAATATTAGGGCACCTGGTTGGCTCAGTCAGTTGGGCGGCTGCCTTCAGGTCAGGTCATGACTTCAGGGTGCTGGGATGGAGCCCCACATCGGGCTCAGCAGGGAGTCTGTTTCTGCCTCTCCCTCTGCCCCTCTCGCCCCTGCCTCTATGTGTGCTCCCGTTCTCTTTCTCTCAAAGAAATAGATAAAATTTTTAAGAAGGAAAGTGTATGTCAAGAGGGAAATTGGAGAGCATATAGGACATCAATATATTACCTTCTAGCTTCCTATAGTTCAAGTACCTTAGTGAATTTATTCTATTCCCTTCCATTCTTCTGACCTACCAGAATTCCTCATTATGATGTGGTTGGGTTTTTTGAGATGAGTTGTCAATTTCCGTAACTATTTCAGATCAATAAGTACAGAGTATTTACCTTCCTAGGTGTGTGAGTCTTTGGATATTTTTATAGCCTTTTGAAGTATAATTATGTAACTGAAACTTCCATAGATCTAAGTGTATAATTTCAAGACTCTTGATATATGTATATACCAGTAAAACAATCACTGTAATGAAGGTGATGTACATGTATCCATCACCCTAAAATGATTTTCCCCCTTGTTTTATAGTCCATGATTAGCTTGATGTGTAATTTCTGTGGGTCCCTGTACAGTCACTCTTTCCTCAGGGAGAAGTTTTTCTACAGGATGAAAGAATTGCTTGACTTCATTGCTCTGTATTGATAGGAGCTCATAATAGAAGTTGATCTAAAGATAAATTCTGTGGGTGACTGAGTGGCTCAGTTGGTTGAGTGTCTGACTCTTGATTTTGGCTCATATCACGAACTTAGGCTTGTGAGATTGAGCCTTGCATTGGGTTCCATGCTGAGCATGGAGCCTACTTGGGATTCTCGCCCACCCCACCCTTCCCCCATGCCCCCGCTCATGGTCACTCTCTATCTCTCTCAAAAAAAAAAAAAAGAAAAGAAAAGAACAAATTTTGAAAATTAGCCATTTAGAAAGTTCCGAGGCCTTTCCTGAAGGAGAGATGATACACTGACAGCTTAGAGAACCTAGCCCTTCTGTGTTGGCCAAAGCCTGAGTGGCAGGGCTGGAATATGTTGTGAGAGTGGTAGACCAAAGGGACAAAATCAAGATATGGATTGGACTGAATTCATTGATAGGAATATGCTCAGTTAAGAGTTGGTATTTAAAGGACGACCCTGACCACTTGCACATGGTGTTGATATTCTGGATGCTATATTGGGTCAATAAGGGCCAAATGTTGGGATTTCCTTGGGTATACCATTGAGGAAGGCAGGAAGAAGTCAGGAAGCATAAGAATCAGGCATGTTGAAACGGTTCTGTGGGAGACACACCTGCAAAGGCGGCAGCGGCCGCAGGTCCAGGCTCCAGGTATCAGGGCGCCGCGTTCCCTGAGTGGACAGAGAGGCGGCAGCAGCGGGGTCGGTGCGCATGCACTACCCGCGCCCCCCACGCCCCGCCCTTCGTGTCCGCGCCCCTCCACACCAACCCCGCCCCTCCACGCCCGGCCCCGCCCCTGTACGCCCCTCCACGCCCCGCCCTTTGTGCCCGCGCCCCTCCACGCCCCGCCCTTCGTGTCCGCGCCCCTCCACGCCCCGCCCCGCCCCCAGACAGAGAGGCGGCATCAGCGGGGTGGGCGCGCATGCGCTACCCGCGCCCCTCCACGCCCCGCCCTTCGTGTCCGCGCCCCTCCACGCCCGCCCCGCCCCCCCCCCGCCCCGCCCCTCCACGCCCGGCCCTGCCCCTGTACGGCCCTCCACGCCCCGCCCTTTGTGTCCACGCCCCTCCACGCCCCGCCCCGCCCGGCCCCAGACAGAGAGGCAGCATCAGCGGGGTTGGCGCGCATGCGCTACCCGCGCCCCTCCACGCCCCGCCCTTCGTATCCGCGCCCCTCCACGCCCCGCCCGGCCCCCAGACAGAGAGGCAACACCAGCGGTGTGGGCGCGCATGCGCTACCCGCGCCCGTCCACGCCCCGCCCTTTTTGTCCGCGCCCCTCCAAGCCCCGCCCCGCCACTCCACGCCCCTCCACGCCCCGCCCCGCCAGGCCCCCAGACAGAGCGGCAGCATCAGCGGGGTCGGCGCGCATGCGCTACCCGCGCCCCTCCACGCCACGCCCTTCGTGTCCACGCCCCTCCAAGCCCCGCCCCGCACCTCCACGCCCCCCCACGCCACGCCACGCCCGGCCCCCAGACAGAGAGGCAGCACCAGCGGAGTTGCGCGCATGCGCTACCGGCGCCTCTCCACGGCCCGCCCTTTGTGTCCGCGCCCCTCCACGCCCCGCCCGGCCCCCCAGGCCTTCGTGTCCACGGCCCTCCACGTCCCGCCCCGCCCGGCCCCCAGACAGAGAGGCAGCATCAGCGGGGTGAGCGGGCATGCGCTACCCGCGCCCCTTCACGCCGCATCCTTCGTGTCCGCGCCCCGCCCCGCCCCGCCCCTCCACGCCCCGCCCCGCCCCTCCACGCCCCGCCCTTCGTGTCCGCGCCCCTACACGCCCCGCCCGGCCCCCAGACAGAGAGGCAACACCAGCGGTGAGGGCGCGCATGCGCTACCCGCGCCCCTCCACGCCGCGCCCTCTGCGTCCGCGCCCCTCTAAGCCCCGCCCCGCCACTCCACGCCCCTCCACGCCCCGCCCCGTCAGGCCCCCAGAGAGAGTGGCAGCATCAGCGGGGTCGGCGCGCATGCGCTACCCGCGCCCCTCCACGCCACGCCCTTCGTGTCCACGCCCTCCAAGCCCCGCCCCGCCACTCCACGCCCCTCCACGCCACCCCCCGCCCGGCCCCCAGACAGAGTGGCAGCACCAGCGGAGTGGCGCGCATGCGCTACCCGCGCCCCTCCACGCCCCGCCCTTTGTGCCCGCGCCCCTCCACGCCCCACCACGCCCCTCCACGCCCCGCCCGGCCCCCAGCCCTTCGTGTCCGCGCCCCTCCACGCCCCAACCTTCGTGTCCGCGCCCCTCCACGCCCCGCCCCGCCGCTGCAGGCCCCTCCACTCCACGCCCCGCCCCGCCCGGCCCCCGGACAGAGAGGCGGCATCAGCGGGGTGGGCGGGCATGCGCTACCCGCGCCCCTCCAAGCCCCGCCCTTTATGTCCGCGCTCCTCCACGCCCCCAACCCCTACCCCGCGCCCTCCGTCCACGCCCGCGCCCCTCCACGCCCCGCCCCGCCCCTGCGTGCCCCGCCCCGCCCCTCCACGCCCCGCCCCGCCTGGCCCCCAGACTGAGAGGCAGCATCAGCGGGGTCGGAGCGCATGCGCTATCCGCTCCCCTCCAAGCCCCGCCCCACCCGGCCCCCAGACAGAGAGGCAGCATTAGCGGGGTCGGTGCGCATGCGCTATCCGCGCCCCTCCACGCCCCGCCCTTCGTGTCCGCGCCCCTCCAAGCCCCGCCCCGCCCTTCCACACCCCGCCCCGCCCGGCCCCCAGATAGAGAGGCGGCATCAGCGGGGTGGGCGCGCATGCGCTACCCGCGCCCCTCCAAGCCCCGCCCTTTGTGTCCGCGGCCCTCCACGCCCCGCCCCGCCCCGCCCCTCCACGCCCCGCCCCGCCCGGCCCCCAGACAGAGAGGCAGCATCACCGGGTTCGGAGCGCATGCGCTATCCGCGCCCCTCCACGCCCCGCCCCGCCCCTCCACGCCCCGCCCTTCGTGTCCGCGCCCCTCTACGCCCGGCCCCGCCCCTGCACGCCCCTCCACGCCCCCAATCCCTACCCCGCGCCCTCCGCCCGCGCCCGCTCCCCTCCGCAAGGTCAAGCCCCGCTGCGCCCCCCGCCCAACGCTCAGCCCGCTCCCGCAGGCACACACCTCTGCCTCCGGTCGTGCTCGCAGTAACGGCCGGCGCGGTGGGCGGGGCCTACGCAGCAGGTGCCCAGGGCGCAGGCGCCGCCCTTCCTGCAGCCGCGCAGCGGCGGGGGCGCGCCTGCTGGGGGGACACCTGGGTGCTGGCGTCCGCTGCCTCCTGGCCCTTCGCGGTGACGCCCCCGAGAGCGCCTCATGAGCCTGCCCCGAGAGGCAGGAAGCTTCACCTCCAGGCCCATGTGTGTTTGCTCAGGTAAACCCTGCTTGTTAACTTAAGGATTCAAAACGAACTGCCAGGGGTCCTGGAGGGTCAGGAACCGGCTCAGGACCCAAGGAGAAACCCTGGCCCCAGCAAGGAGCATTTTCTCTCTTCCTTCCTTTCATATGCTAAAGTCAGGCTGTGACTAGCCTGACTGTGATTAAAACCAGGCCTTCAGGGCGGGGAGCGGCCACAGCTTTTGACGACAACAGAAACCCCTCCCAACCCCTTGTCCCCCCCAGAGGGACATCATCACCCCCTCCCAACCAGAGACCTGGGGTCTGGAGCCAGAGGGAGCTTCTGCATGGCTCCATCCATTTATGCCCAGCTGCTATGAGCACACTGCCTTGACTGAGCTCAGCCCAGGGGCCACAGCTCTAGGCTCTTCCCAGGCAACTTCAGCAGGAGCCACAGGTGGACCCCAGTTCACAGGGATTTGCAACTCACCTGAGCTTCCAGCGCACATCCCTGGAGCTAAGGAGGAACAACATTTCCCAGGATGGGCCATCCTAGAATCTCACCTTCCTACTCCCTTCTGACCCCCAGTGTCCACTTTATCATAGAACCTTGGCTCTGCCACTTGGAAGGGGTCCCTTTCCTTCATACCCAAGCAGACCCTACAGTCTGCAAGGTGCAACTATCCCCACCTCTCTCGCACTGTGCCTTACTCTGCGCAAACAGCCAGGCACCTAAAGCACCCAATCTGAATCCCGCATGTCTCCCCCAATTCCTGCGGTGTTTCTTTGGACAGAACAGAGCCCACCATCCTGGCCCCTCACACCACTCTGCCTACCGTCCAGACCCCACACCTTCTCACCGAGAGACAGGGAATGGTCCCATGCCTCTGGACTCCCTCACCCTGGTTCCCTGGCCTTGTAACATTTGCTCTTCAAAGGCCTGTATCACACAGGAACCTGTTGCGGAGAAACACCTGCTGTCATGGCCACAGTTGGAAGCCATAACATCAGTGTCCAACCTCAAGTTTAGCAACAATGTGCTGGGAGGTCTCAGCCAGAAACGCTTCATGCAGAAATACCTGGATATAGACATACTGCTTCTCCTTTTCTTCCAATAAGAACGGTGCTGACCTCAACAGCTGTGCTTGAGATCCAGAAATAAGTATGTCTGAATGTTTTGACGGGGCAGGCAGGTTGTGCTGTGTCAGCTGGGCATGATTCACCACCACTTTCTCAGAGCCATGGAGACCCCTGCCCAGCATCAGGAGAATGTGATGACTCATAAGGGACAGGAGTGACTGCAAGCCAGGCTGCACATTACAATCCCCCACGGATGGTTCTCATAAATTACTCACTCAGAAATATTCATTTTTAATTGTTTTTTAAAAATAACTATTTTTATTATTAATTAAAGTAATATTCACATTTGTACCAACCCCCAATCCTGGACATGACCACACTTTTCCCAACTCCCCTTCTATGCTATCCTGGGTGGGTGCACAGGCGTCACCCTTTGTAAGGCAGAAACTTCCAGGAAGACTTTCATTTGCATGAAGAACCTCTCCACCTCATGGAGCTGTGCCTGCCTCTCACTGCACTGCTTGGCCTCTTGTTTTAAGACCTCCACCTCTCCCTTGAGGATGGAGCACCTCTCCTTCAACTGGAGGATCTCAGACAATGTCTCCATAGTTCTCCAGGCCTGGGTCTCCCCAATGCCCTCCCATCCCCCCTTCTCCTTTCCTGCCCTGAGTTTTAATACAAAGTCTTCAAACCACTGGACTATTTCATCTCCCACGGCATGGTGCCATTTTCTTCTGAGGAGGAGAACTCCCCCCAAAATGAATAATGCACAGATAGCAGGCCACATGGACATCAAGCTGAAGTAAATCCAAGGTGCAAAGGGACTCCAATGTCCCCTTGTCTGCAGAGTTGAAAGGCACCCATTCAGAGGAATTTGGGTTAGGCTGGTGTCCCTGTGTCTCTGTAGCGCAGTGATAGGTTGGAATGGAGGAATCACAGTTTGAAGACTCCCAGGTTTCCATGGATCCAGTGGACACATCGGTGCAAGGCTGAGCAGGTTTGGAGGTCTCATAATGAGAGACCAAGTGGCAAGCCCATTGTTTGGGTGCTCTATGCTCTGGGGGAAAGGAAGAATCCAAATCCAAGGTCGCATGGTGAACTCACTGTCTAGTTGCCGGCTTGGCCTAGCACAGAGCTGCACTATTGGTCTCCAGGTCCAAGGGTACATGGTGAGCCCACTCTCAAGGGGTCTGCTTGGCCTAGCACAGAGCTGAGTTGTTGGTCTTAATATCCAAGGGCACAAGGTGAGCCTGCTTTCCAGGCACCAGCTTGGCCTATCAGATAGCTTGGTAGTTGCTCTCCAGGTCCAAGGGCACATGGTGAGCCTAGTGCCCAGTTGCCTGCTTGGCCAGGCAAAGAGCCGAGTTGTTGGTCTTGAGGTCCAAGGGCACATGGTGTGACTGCTGTCCAGGTGCCTACTTCGCTTGGTGTAGAGCTGCATTGTTGGTCTCCAGGTCCAAGGGCACATGGTGAGCCCGCTGCCAAAGTATCTGCTTGGCCTAGCCCAGGGCTCTGTTATTGTTTGCCAGGTCCAAGGGCACATGTTAACCCTGTTGTCCAGGTTCCTGTTTGGCCTAATTGCGAGCTGTGTTGTTGATCTCCGGGCCCAAAGGCACCTGGTGCCCCTGCTGTCCACGTTCCTGCTTGGCCTAGTGCAGAGCTGCATTGTTGTTCTCCAGCTCCAAGAGCACATGGTGAGCCTACTGTCCAGGTGCCTGCTTGGCCTAATAGAGAGCTGATTTCCTGGTCTCCAGATCCAAGGGCACGCTGTGAGCCTGCTATCAATGTTTCTGCTTGGCCCAGGATAGAGCTGAGTTGTTGGTTTCCTGGTCCAAGGGAGCATGATGAGCCCATTCTCCAGCTGCCTGTTTGGCCAAGTGTAAAGCTGAGTTGTTGTTATTGGCATCGAAGGGTACATGGTGATCCCACTGTCAAGTTGTCTGCTTGGCCTAGCCCAGGGCTCCTTTCTTGGTCTCCAGGTCCAAGGGGACATGGTGAGCCTGCTGTTCAGGTGCCTGCTAGGCCCAGGATAGACCTGAGGTGTTGGTTTCCAGATCCAAGGGCACGTGATAAGCCCACTCTCCAGGGGCCTGCCTGTCCTAGTAGAGAGCTGAGTTTTTGGACTCCAGTTCCAAGGGCACATGGTGATGGTGTTATTCAGGTGAATCTTTTCCCCAATACTGAGCTGGGATGCAGGACTCGTGGTTTCTTGACCCTTGGCAAGGCTGGTATTCTCTGGAATTACTTGTCTTGTGCTGCACTGGAGTGGCCTGTTTGTGGTAGGACTCCTTGTCCACCCAGTGTCTGTGTGACTCATCTGCCCAGTAGTATTAAATTGGTTCAGAAGACTCCCAGTCTTTGGGTTCCTGGTTGGTGCTCTCTTACAGGGACTGACTTTCTGCTTGTTATACTTTGTTGGAGGGTTTGTGGTCTGTGGGCTCCTGGTCAGCCAGGTGTCTGGGGGATTACTTTGTCCACTGCTGAGCTGGTTCAGCCAGCTCGTGGTCTCAGGACTTGTGGTCCAAGGACTTGCACTGTGTCCAATGATGTGGTGATTCCTTCCCCCAGTACTTACTTGTTTTGTAAAAGTCCCGCTCTCCCTGGTGTCTGTAGGCATTCTAAACATTGTCGACATCAGGGACGTATGGACGTTCAATTCATTCATGGTCCCTGTGCTGAGCTGGTTTGGAGGGCTCCAGAGTAGTAATGTGCCCAGTGCTCCCTCAGGATGTGGACTCAGCTTTCCTGTGCTGAGCCCTGTTGGGAACCCAGAGGTGTGGGAACCAGCTGGCTGAGAATCCATGGTGACCTGATTTCCAGTGTCCCACTCCCATGTGCCAAATGAGATGTGTTCCTGAGCAGCTGGGCCATCCTCATAGTGGGAAGAGGGTCCAGGAGTCGCCAGATGAAGGTTTGAGGACCTCAGGACCACACAGGGGTGCAAAGGTAGGTGCAAACATGAAGGTGGACTGCAGAGTATTGGTGAACGGCCCAGGGCAGGCAGTGGGCAGAGGGCTTGCCATGGGCAGGGCAGAAAAAGGTCAGAGAATGCTAGGAATAGCAGGAAGAGCTGTAGCTGAAGCGCCATCTCTCTCCTCTGTGCAGCCGTGGCTGTTGCCGAGCTTTGAAAACAGCTCTGGGGCATGAGAATGCCTTCTTGTGATGTCACCACCATGCCCTGGCCAATCACCAGGGCGCTGTCACGTTGGCTTCCTTCGGGTGGCCAATCACCATGCAGTTTGGCTGGCCAATGACTGATGGCTATCTCAGTGACCTTCCTGACATCATTGCCTAGAAACCTTGTTTTAAAGGAAAATAGATAAGCTTTCCTTCAAGATGAAAAATTCCTATTTGTGATGAATTCATAGTGAAGGTCCTGGTGAGGCTGAAAGACTCAACTAGTAGAAAGCTAAATGTGTCACACAGAGTCACCTTTCCCTAAAACGCTGACACCGATGTTAGTGAAGACATGGGACATTAGACCCCATGACACATCACTGCTGTGGGGTAAGGGGGACAACATGGCACTAGGGAAATCCTACTGTCAAGTAACCCATCAAAGCTGAAATAGAATTTTAGAGAATGGTAGGCGTTATGTTTGGTTCATCTTCTCACAATACACCTAAACCTCGAAAAGATGAAGGTGTATCACAATTCATTACCTGCTTGTCAAAACAGCATTCAGCTCTCCTAGAAGGGCGACAACAAAATCTAGCCTATCACCAGGTTCACAGTCCTCGTGTCCTGCGTCCAATCAGAAAGTTGTGGGGGGAACTCCTCCCTCAAATCCAACTACATACTTACCAAATCATTCAGAACACCCAAGAAATGAGTCAGAGATCTGAGAAAACAGATGCTACCAGTCTACAAGTAGAAAAGTGACCACCATTTAGAAGGTAGGAGGTGTGGAGACGTGAATCTGGTGTGACATAGCTGAGGATACAGGGAAGGTGAGGGGGCTTGCTTGAGGAGAGTACTGCAAAGTAGTATAAGCATTGGTTTGCAAAATCAGAACTTTTGAAAGTCTGGATAAAGAAAATGAAGTATATACATACAATCAAATATTACTCAGCCACCAAAAAGAATGGCATCTTGCCCTTAGCAAAAATGTGGATAGGACTAGAGGGTATTATGCTAAGTGAAATAAATCAGCCAAAGGCAAATATCATATGATTTCTCTCATATGTGCAATTTAAGAAACAAGTGATGACAATAGAGGAAGGGAAGAGCAAATAAAATAAGATGAAAACACAGAGGGATTCAAAACATAAGAGACTCTTATGTGTTGTGACCAAACTGAGGGTTGCTGGAGGGGAGGTGGCTGGGACATGGGTTGATTGGTTGATGGGCATTAAGGATGGCATTTGATGGAATGAGCACTGAGTTTTCTATACAACTGATGCATCCCTAAATTTAGCCTATGAAACTAAAAAAAATATAAAAATGCAATGTGTTCCTGAACCTTCCATATTTGTTCCCACCTGGCACACAGCAAGCTTCCACTAAGTACTTGTTGAAAGAGTAAGCTCAGATGGAGCTGTCTCCTCCCAGAGCAGATACATAGGGTCTGGAACTTAGGGGAGAGAAGAGGAAAGAGCAGAGAGGTGTTCCTGTTATGGGATGAACATGTCACGGGGATGAAAGGCACAGCATAGGGAATATGGTCAATGATATTTTAATTGTATCTCTGGTGATGGAGGTAACTACACTTGTAGTGAGTGTAGCATAAGGCAAATCTTGTCCAATCACTATGATGTCCACCTGAAGCTAACGTCATATTTTGTGTCAACTATGCTTCAATTAAAAAAAAAAATGAGTCCAAAAGTATATATATAAAAGAGAACTGAGTTTGTCTGGGAGTGACAGGAACCCAAATGCAATCCAGCTGGAATTAGGCTCCCTCAGCCTGTCTAAAGGCTGAAGGTAACTCTGGTCTCTTGGGGACACTCCACTCTCCAGTTCATAACTTACTTCCAATTCCCTTCTTTGCTGATTTCTGCTTCAGCTTCCTTTGCCAGCTTTTTCCTGTGCGCCCCTTCCCTTGGTGTTCATGCTCTTCTCCTCAGGATCCTCATGGGGAGAACCATCTATTCCCTGGCTTCAGAGAGCACCTCTCTGGAGGACCTTGAGGATTCTTTTGTGGGTAAGTGTATAAAGTGCATTCCACGGATAGGATCAATAACTGGCTCTGTGTGGATTTTAGTTTTGATCCATGAGTGTACAGCGTGGAAGAGCCTTGCCTCTGGAGCTATAATCACTAAAGGCTGACCTGTTTCTTGAGGATAAAGCTCATTCCCTGTTTCAATCTTATGTGCCTCTAATTCAGAAATATGTACCAGGGGTGACGTATCCTACCTCTGGGGTTTATTTATGAACTCTGTAATTCCTAGCTTTCCTACAAAGTTTGTTTTGTGCTCTCCCACAGTGGTGCTGCTGGAACACGATTGGGCTGCTAAGGCAAAGAAGCGTTTCTAACTTGTAGTATCAGAGACAGCAAGCTTTGAAGGGGTTGGGACGATGTGGTGATCTTTGTGTGACCTCACGAAGCACATGAAAACCCACGTTCTGAGTCTTGTGCATCTTCTTCCAAGTGGAATTTCTCCCGCATGTTGGCTTCCTGGACCAAGTCCTGAGTCAGCTGCTGTCAAGGAGGAGGAGGACCAGGGTCTGCAGGTACTTCCAGGTGCTTCATTGGCATAGGGGAGTGGGGGTACCAGGGTGTGGCCTGCGACCCTGGGGTGTGTGGGCATAGTGCGGGACCTGGGGGTGCAGGCAGGGACTCCAGGCTAGGCAAGCAGGGAGGTGGTTTTTAGGCTGAAAGGTAGCCCTCATTCATTCACCTCTGGATGGATACCTGGGTTGTTTCCATACCTTGGCTATTGGGAGTCCTGCTACAAGAAGCGTAGAGGTGCTTTAGCTTCACACCGAGGGCACCCACGCTGTTGAGCTGACGCTGAATTGGGTACGACTGCCATCACAGGGCTCTCTGTGCAGAGGGTGGCTGGAGTGGAGATGGATCAGGAGCTGAGGTTTTCTGGGGTGCTCTGCACAGGGGGTAGCCTGGTCAAACAGCTGTAGCTGAGGTGGGTATGGGCTGGAGTGTCCCAGTGCTCTCTGCAGGGAAGGCACTTTGGGATGGTAGCTATAGCAGAAGTGAATTCAGGATTGGGGGGGTTCTCTGTGCACAGGATCTCCTAGAAAGATGGCTGAAGCTCAGTGGGTGAAAGCTGGGGTGTCCCGGGGTCTTCAGCCCTACGAGAGCCTCAACAGCATTTGGGCTGGGTGCTCCTGGGCTGTCCACATAGGGGGCTCCTTGGCAGGGCTCCTGGAGCTGAAGCAGTAGTGACCCAGGAGGTCCCGTAGCCCTCCTTGCAGGGGTGCCCTAGGAAGCCGAGTCGTGTAGGCCTGGAGTGTTCTGGGGTGCCGAGCACCTGGTCCCCTCGGTGTGAGGTCTCGCGCTGTGTTGAATGCTGACCAGGGTGTCCCAGTGTGTGCCAGCTGGGTTTGCCTTGTTGGCACAGCTGGGTCTAGAGTGGGCTGGGGACCAAGGGCTCAGCAAGGTAGTACCCTGCCTGGGGTGCTCAGACCCTGCTTCTGTCCACGTTCTCAAGGTGGAGTGGAATGTGACCATGGTGTTTGCCAGGACCTTGGCAGAGAGAGACATCCAGCACTACCCCTCCCCATTTCGGGGAGCTTTTGCGGTGGATCTTTTACATTCTAGTTGCGCATTAAAATGCAGCTTCATTTCTGGGCCCCAGGCAGACAAATCAGCTTACGGGCCCCAGAACTAACTCTCCCCACTGCCGTTGGCAGGCTGCTCGGCTGGGGTCCTCTGCTACGATGTCTCTGTTTCTCTCCTGTTGTGCAGAAGCTGTTCCGACTGCCCTCAGTTGTTCTTTGGGGGGATCTGCTCTACACATAGGTGGAGATTGGTGTATCTGGAGAAGGTGAGCTCTCCCGGCTGCTGGTCTTCCTCTTGTCTTTAGCCTTGGCATCCTTGGCTCACTCAGGAGAAAATACCCCAAATGATAAAAGGCTGCCCAGGCGGTGTGTAGCCAAGACATCAGGCTGAAGCCAGCCCAGGCCAGAGGCCTGCAGGCCATGGAAGCACCAGCATCTGGGCACAGTGACCCAATATGGGTACGGCACTCTGGATGGCGGCAAGCACCAGCCAGGTCTTGGCATCCAGCCCTGAATCACTGACATTAGGGAGTAAGACCCCAACAGAGGGAACGGCATTTCCCTTCACAGACACCCCACACCTGGACCCTCTACCGGAGGGGGGATTTGTGCCTGGGTAGTAGCCTGAAATTTCTCACGTCTGGGTACAGATGCCCTACTTTTCTGGTTTGGGTGGTTCTTTGTGCTCCGTGGCCTGATCTTCCAAGTGTCTTACAGAGTCACTGCCTGTGTTGGGGTGGGAGGGTCCATGCGGCCACTTCTTCCCTGTTTGGTGATGGGGGCACCGCTTGGGAGCCAAGTACGTGGTCACGGTGCGTTGCCAGGAGGCAGGGGGAGGTTTCTGCGTCCCTTGCACGGTGTGCATCCTCCATGCTCACATTCTCGGAAGGCAGTATGGGGTGCGGTGCTCGGGGCCTGGTGCACAAAGCTTGCAGCCAGCTTGTCTGGACCAGGCAGCGATGCTGAGTGGACAGGCAGAGGCGGCCTCTGGGACCAGCGAGGGAGAGCGTGGGGCTGGGCACCCACGATGCGTGTGGGCGTGTGTCAGAGGGCGGGGAGTGGGCTGGGCAGGCGGCCGTGGCCTGGGGAGCGTCTGCAGGGGCGCAGTGGGGTCGGCGGCTCTCCGTGTGGGTCACGGTGTCCCGTTAACGAGCGTGGGCTCTGTTCTGCAAACGTGGGTTGGAGCAGGGACGTGGGCCCACAAGCACGGCGCCGTGAGGGAGGCCGGGCTGCTCCTGGCTGCGTGTGTGGGGTCGGGCGCCCAGGGGACGGGCGGGGCACAGAGGTGGAGTCCTCGCTCCCCCCGGAGCGCTGGGGTCCTGGGTTTGGTGACTGCTTGAACCAGGACCCCTAAGTCACCACCAGGCCCTGGCGGAGCAGGAGGCGATGTCCCCGCCCCCCAATCCCTGGCCCGTCGCCAGGCAGCCTTCTTCACCTGTGGTCCCTGCCCAAAGAGCAGGCGGCTGTCCCCGCCCTCACCCACTGGCCAAGAGCCCGGCAGTTGTCCTCTCCCCGCTTTCGCTGGCCAATCACCATTCGGCTGTCGCCACCCCGCTCTCCCTCACCAATCAGCAGGCCGCTTTCTCTGTCCCGCTCTTCCTTGCCAATCACCAGGCAGCTGTCCCTGCGACTCTCATCCTGGCCAATCAGCAGGGAGCTGTCCACGCCCCTCTCACCCTGGCCAGTCACCAGGCGGCTGTCCCCGCCCCTTTCATCCTTGCCAATCACCAGGCAGCTGTCCCCTCCCCTCTCAACCTGGCCAATCACCAGCGGCTGTCCCCACCCCTCTCATCCTGGCCAATCACTAGGTGGCTGTTCACGCCCCTCTCATCTTGGCCAATCTCCAGGCAGCTGTCCCCGCCCCTCTCATCCTGGCATATAACCAGGCAGCTAGCCCCACCCCTCTCATCCTGGCCAATCAGCAGGCAGCTGTCCCCTCCCCTCTCATCCTGGCCAATCTGCCTGCAGCTGTCCCGCCTCTCTCATCCTGGCCAATCAGCCCGCAGCTGTCCCCGCTCCTCTCAGCCTAGCCAATTACCAGGCAGCTATTCCCGCCCCGCTAACCATGGCCAGTCAGCAGGCAGCTGTCCCCGCCCCTCTCTCCCTGGCCAGTCACCAGGCACCTGGCCCCGCCCCTTTCATCCTGGCCCGTCTCTAGGCAGCTGTCCCCGCCCCTCTCACCCTGGCCAATCAGCAGGCAGCTGTCCCCGCCCCTCTCACCCTGGCCAGTCACCAGGCTGCTGTCCCCGGCCCTCTCTTGCTGGCCGGTCACCAGGCGGCTGTCCCTGCCCCTCCCATCCTGGCCAATCAGCAGGCAGCTGTCCCCGTCCTTCTCATCCTGGCCAATCACCAGGCGGCTGTCCCCGCCCCTCCCATCCTGGCCAGTCAGCAGGCAGCTGTCCCCGCCCCTCTCATCCTGACCAATCACCAGGCGGCTGTCCCAGCCACTGTCAACCTGGCCAGTTACCAGGCAGCTGTCCCCGCCCCTCCCATTCTGACCCCTCTCCAGGCAGCTGTCCCCGCCCCTCCCATCCTGACCAGTCACCAGGCAGCTGTCCCCGCCCCTCTCATCCTGGCCAATCAGCAGGCAGCTCTCCCTGTCCCTCTCACCCTGGCCAGTCACCAAGTAGCTGTCCCCACCCCTCTCACCCTTTCCAGTCACCAGGCAGCTGGCCCCGCCCCTCTCATCCTGGCCTATCATCAGTCAGCTGGCCCCACCCCTCTCATCATGGCCAATCACCACGCAGCTGTCCCCGCCCCTCTCACCCTGGCCAGTCAACAGGCGGCTGTCCCCGCCCCTCCCATCCTGGCCATTCACCAGGCAGCTTGCCCCGCCCCTCTCACCCTGGCCAGTCACCACACAGCTGTCTCCTCCCCTCCCATCCTGGCCATTCACCAGGCAGCTGGCCCCTCCCCTCTCATCCTGGCCGATCAGCAGGCAGCTGGCCCCGCCCCTCTCACCCTGGGTTGCTGCTGGGGTCTCAGGGGCCCTGTAGCTGCAGCTCCCCGGGAACGTACGGGAAGCCATGGTGTGCTGCTTGCAGGTCCTAGAGCTGACAGCGCCTGGGGCTGGGCCTCTGCTGTTGCTGGGGCGGTGGGTGGGGGCGGGGCTTTGTGTTCCGCCTTCACTGATGAACTTAAATGTCAGTGCAAGAACTTCGAGCACAGGAAGAGAAAAGGCAAGGGGCACAGTGGGCAGGTGTGCAAACCCACCCAGATCCTCCCAAACAGAGGCGCCTCTGAGTGGGGAGGGGCCTGCAGGTCTGGTGGCCTGGCCCGCAGGGTGGTTCCTGGAGACGTCAGCCATCGAGCTCAAGTCAGGAGCTTGCCCGGTGCAGAAAGAGGGGAAATGAACTCTCGGGCCTTAGGGCACAGTCGACCCTGTGATGCTGAAGCACCGGAGTCAAGGGCGAGGACAGTCACTGCCCGGGAAGCTGCTGTGCTGAAATCAAAACCAGGATGAGTTTCCCCGACAGGCACGTTAAATAGACACGAGCGACATTTCTCTAAAGAAGACTTCCAGACGACCAGCAGACACGTGGAAATATGCTGAATGTCACTCATCATCAGGGAAATCCGAATCCAAACCACGGTGAGCGGCGACCACACACCTGTCAGAATGGCTGACATTAACAACCCAGGAGGCAACAGGTGCTGGTGAGGATGCGGAGGAAAGGGATCCTCCTGCACTGTGGGTGGGAATGCAAGCTGGTGCAGCCCCTCTGGAGAACAGCATGGAGGTTCCTCAAAAATGAAAATAGAGCTACCCAAATCCCAGGATCGCACTAGTAGGTGTTTATCCAAAGGATACAGTGATTCAAAGGGCACTTGCACCCCCTGAATGTATATAGCAGAGATGTCCACAATAGCTCAAATATGGGAAGAGCCCAGGTGTCCATTGACAGACGAATGGATAAAGAAGATCTGCTCTATATACACTTGGAGTACTACTCAGCCATCAAAAATGAAGACATCTTGCCATTTGCAACCAGGGGGGTGGAACTAGAGGTTTTTATGCTAAGTGAAATAAGTCAATGAGAGAAAGACAATTATCATATGATTTCACTCATATATAGAAATTAAGAAACAAAAAAATTGAATATAGGTGAAGGGAGAGAAATGAATTGGAGGGAGAAAAACCATAAGAGAGTCTTAACTCTAGAAAGCAACTGAGGGTTGCTGGAGGGGAGGTGGGTGTGGGGATGCGGCAACTGGGTGATGGACATTAAGAAGGCAGGTGATGTAATGAGCGCTGGTGTTATATGCAACTGATGAATCAGTAAATTCTACCTCTAAAACTGAAAAAAAGGGGGTTAGTGAACAGGGTTAGAGTATAATACCCACAAACTTATGTTGTGAAACATAACTTTCTCTCTTAATTTATCACCTGGAAATACAGTTTAAAGGTCTCCAACGTCACTCCATAGCAGTTCCAAGCTCTGTCGTATCCAGACTGCATGTCAGGCCTGAGGACCCCTGGGCTCTATCCAGTTCTGCTCTGCCAGTCCCTGTCAATTGAGCATTTTCCTTTCTAGAAATGTGGAAAGCTTTGTGCACATAAAAGACCATTTCCAACTATTTTTTTGATTATATCTGCTGAAATGAGAAATGCTAAAACCTCAGTTAATCACCTCTCTTTTTCTCCAGAGACAAAGAAAATGGCAGTGTTAAGAAATCCAGCTCATTCTGTCTCAGCTGCAGTCCACCTGCACCCTCTGCCCGCTGCCCACTGCACGATAACCCCAGGTACGGTGTTTGCTTTTCCAGATGTGGAGAGAAAGGGACTAGAGTTTTCATTCAGGAGTTGACTCTCCTCCTACTGATGCTGCTGGTGCTGGATCTCCCATGGGGTCCTGGCTGGCTCTGTTAGGGGACGTGTAGGTGAGGAATGAGGAGAGCCGGGGGGCCACCCTGGCTCTGGGAATGTGAGCTTCTGTCTTTGGGTCTCAGTGCTGTGAGATCCCTTGCCTCCAGAAGCAGGGCTCAGCAGGGGTCAGGTTTGGCAGTGGATCCCCCAGGATGTGACCTGGCTGCCCTGCCCAGCAAGCTCTTCACCCCCACAGCTGCTAACAGCCACTTGAGCTTAGGCCTGCTGAAGCCTGAAAGGTCACAGAGTGTCCAAGAACTTTCCCACATGATCATGCAGTTGAAGAAACCTGGGATCCAAGATGGTGACAAGCAGGGAACGTTTAGCTTATGTAAAACAGGCAGTAGAGTAGATAAAATAGCTGCCTGTTCATATTGCATACCACTAGATTGAGTTGGATTGTTTCTTCCCATGTGACTTCCCTCGAGAACAGAGCATTCACTAGTGCCTAAGGCCTACTGGACACTAAACAGATGGAGGGGATCCGTCCCTGGGCCCATGGAGGTAGCATTCTGAGAGAAAGAACGCAGTGCAGTGAAGCAATGTTGGTGACTCCTGGGACGAGTGTGTGATTTAGGGGATGGACAGAGGGGACTGGGCGATGGACTAGTTTGTAGAGGGAGGTGCTCTCTGAGGAGTGCCTGCGGCAACCCTAAGTGGCAAGGTGCATGGAGTTTGGGAGCAGCCCTCCAGGGGAGATAGGTAGTGAAAGGGGGTGACGTGCAGACATGGGGGGCTAGAGGGTACAGTCGACCGAGGAACATGTGTCCTGGAATCCACAGGAGGTCTGGGCAGGACCAGTGTGGGATACAGGGGATTGCGGAGTTTTCACTCAGTCCTCCACAGGGACATCAGCTAAATGGGCAGAGAAGAGCAACCCGGGCAGATGGGTGTTTACCGGAAGGGAGTCCAGGAGGGCCTTTTGGTTTGGGGCATGAGCGAGTAGGAGAGTGGGGCCATTTATGAAGCTGAACTGGGGAGACCATTCCTGGATTTGTGTAGCATTGTCCCACAGGGTTTTCTTCCTTTTCACTGTGGGAAGCAGAGGTCTACCGAGGTTTCTACAAGTTGCAGCACAACCATAGTCCCTTGAGACTCACTGTGTGTTGTGACACCCTGAGAACCCTGTTTCAGGCGAGTCTACTTAGGGCATGGCTGCAGCTGCACCTGGAACAGCCCCTCCAGTTCACCACCCTGCAGTCAGGTCCTCCCACTACACCAAACTGAGGGGTACAGTATGAGCAAGTTTAAACCGTCTTCAGTTTTCCCCTGTGGAATTGAAATGCTGAATTTGAGAGTGTGGTTTCAGGAGCTCACTTCCATTTCAGGAAACCCACACCTTGAAGGAAATGTTCAGGGTTAATTTTGGCAACAGAGTTTCCCAAAGAGATGTCTTAATTTGCCCTGAATGAATGGACTCTCCCATCTGTGGGGTCAGTCATGATGGACTGTAGAGAGAGCTGTTCTGGAAGAAGCAGAGATGGTTTGACATGCCTGATCCGTACTTTGGGGGGTTCAAGGATATTCTCTTCATCCTGTCTTATTGCGATGATCTGAAAAGTCACCCTACTCCAGCAGTTCTGTGTGATGTGGGTTCCCCAGTGCAAGAGGAGAGGCTCGCTTTGGCTAAACAGAGCAAGAGGTTGCCAGTCAGGAAGCAAGCACCTGGGGCTTGCAGCCCAGAGGAGGCCGGACCAGGGCTGGGAATGGTCCTGGGGGTAGGCCTGAAAGGAGACTACTTCATGAGACCCCTGGTCCTGTGTTCAGTGGTGAGTGGTCTGCTTCCCCTAGAGAGTGCCAGAGTGGATGTGAGAGGACCCCACAGCTGCCCCACGCTGATGAAGAGAGAGGGAGAGACTAGCCTTTGGGCCTTCCAGGTGAGCTGACTACCAGGCTATGCTCCCTTTGTGACTCCACTGTGATGGCTTCGATGAGGGTAAAGGTCATTCCCAAGCTGGCATTTGCAAAAGTGAGAAGGGAGGGGAACTTGTGTCTCATTTCACACCAGTCTGCCCACCAGCTCGGGCTCACCTTTTCGATGAGGCCTGAGCTCCCTCAAGCAGCTCCTGGGAGGACGATATCTAGGATGAGGACACTCGTAAGAGGGGCCACCTTGACTTGAGTTTTGAACAAGCCCAACAGCAATGCCAGCCATCTCAGTAAGCCCATCCTTCTTCCACCAACATAAACAAAATTTCTCAAATGACGTCCATACACGGAACACACTTTTCCTAAAATCTTCCCCTCCCAAGTAGACTTTGGGTCCTTACAAAGGCCTCATCCATGCACAGAAATTAATTCAGCAAACAACATGTTTTTAGCTGTCATGTGCCCTCATCTCTGGCTTCTGGTAAGAATGACAGGAAGATGTGACATTCCCCACAGGTACACTGTAACTTCCGACTATGTTTGGTCAGCCTTCAGTTTGCTTCTTCTGGTTTGAGCACATAACTGGGGCTTCCCATACTAGCCGCACTCTTGTAGACCCACCACCTGCTCACACACCAGAATGAAGAAGATCCAGAGTCACATGACATAACACCCCAAATATGCAAGATGGATAATTAAGAACATTCACCATGCCAATGTCCAGAAAAATGTCAACTTGAATATGCCACACAATCCAAAGATCGCCAAGATCAATGATGACCTAGATGTTGGGATTTCCAATGGGTTTGGAAGGAACCATTATAAAAATGCTGCAATAATCTATTGCAGTTGGGATTGAATCAAATGAAAGTAAGTCTCAGGACAGAAAGATATAAAAAAGAACATAATTAACAAAACTGAAAAAAATATAACTAAAATTTTTGCAACGCAGTAAATTAGCTCAGTAGGAAAATGTAGATGACAGAGGGAAGAGTCAGTACCTTGAAGGTAGAACAACAGAAAGTATCTCATATGAACAATGGAGAGAAAAAAAATCTACAAAAACAAAAATCTATTCATGTCACAAGAATCCCAGAATGAGAAAAAAAGAAAAGGAGGGATTAAAAAGTATTTCAAGGAAATGTAAAGGAAAAAAAAAAGGAATATTTCAAGAAAACATGGCTGATAATCTCCCAAATTTGACAAAAAACATGAGCCTAAAATTGAAGAAAATGAACAAAACCCAAACAGAGGGAACCCCAAGACATCCATCAAGACACATGGTATAGACTAAATTTGATCCCCCATCCCACTCACGTGTTTCAGTTCTAACCCCTATGAAACTGGACCTGGCACCTTGGGAGGAACATAGGTTGAGTTAGGTCACAAGGTTTGGGCTCTCATGATGGGGTTAGCATGCTTATGAGAAGAGACCCAGAGAACTTGCACTCTCCATGCACACCAGCAAAGAAAGGTTATGTGAGCACAAAGCCAGAAGGTGGCTATCGACAAAACTCCAGGAGGATAGGCTTCCTCAGAACCTGATCAAATTGGTGCCTTATGTTGGACTTCTACGCAGCAGAACTGTGAGAAAATGCATTACGGATGTTTAGCCATTTTCTAAACCTAGCATTTGGTGCATTTTTATACAAGACAAGAAAGGAGGACTCATAGGGTATAACACGGGACTTTATCAAGATCAAAACCTTCTGTTGTAGTAAAGATCTTGTTGGGAGGATGAAAAGACAAGCTATAGATTAGGTGAATATATTTGCAAACCACTTATCTGACAAAGAACTTCTATCTATAATATGTAAAAAAACAACACTCAACAGGGGGAGGAAAAAAAAATCCAAATAGCAAATGGGCAAAAGACATGAACAGACATTTCAGCAAAGAGAACATGCAGATGGCAACTAAGCACAAGAAAAAACTGTACATTAGTTTCCATGAGGGAAATGTAAAGGAAAAACTTGATTGAAAATCACTACTACCTACCTTTTAGGACAGCTCATTAATATAAAACACAGTAAAAACATCAAATGTAGGAAAGAGCCAGCTCTCCTACATTGCTGGTGGAAATGTAAATGGAACAGCCACTCTGGTAAGACAGTTTGATAGGTTCTGCAAAAGCGAAACATATATGTGACAACCCAGCACTCACTGTCCTGGACCTTTATTCTAGAGAATGAAAATTTAAGATCCCACAAAACACTGTGCCCAAATATTCACTGTGGGATTATTTGTAGTCTCTAAAGACTGGAAACAAAGCAAAATATCCCTCAAAAGGGGAGCAGATGAACAAACTGTGGCATTTCCAACCCAGGGAGCACAACTCAGTGATAAAAAGTAATAAAGTTAGGATAACACAAAACGTGGATGGATTCCAGGTATATTATCCTGAGTGAAAACAAACAAACAAAAAAACATCATCACTGGTCACAGCTGTAGGAGTCCCCTCATGTAACAAAATGCCAACAAAATGGCAACACAAAATGCCAACGTGTAAAACACAGGGGTGAATGGCATGGAAGGGATGGCTGGGGCAGGGGAGGGTAGCATGAGGTTAATCTTCATGCTGATGGAGTAGTTCCATACCTGGATTGTGCTGTTAAACATATAAATGTCCATGACAAAGTGACAGACCTAGACATATCCATCATACTACTGTCATTTTCCTGGTGTGAATAGTGTCCTGTAGTGATGTAGGATGTTACCTTGGGGCAAAATGAGCCAGGAGTGCCTCTGCAGAGGGACTTTTCTGTACTATCTGAACCTTCCTGTGAATCACTAAATGTACTTAAATCCCCCCCTCCCTCTAGTATTGCTCTACCTTTCAACACACCTCAGAATAGTTCCCTAAAGCTATCAGTCCCACCCTGGCTCCTTGAAGCTCCAAGCTTCCCCAGGACCCTAATGTGTGGGTGTTAAGCAGCAGCGTTGGAGGCAGGAGGAACCTGGTGATGGTCTGTGACTGGGCAGGTGCTGGGCTGTGATGTGCTGTACCCTAAGGGGCAGAGAAGGCCAGGTGTGGGACAGGACAGAGGCAGGACCTAGACTGCTCTCCTCCTGAACCTGCTGCTTTGAGTTTGGGAAGGAACTGACAGGACATGGACCTGGTTCACAGCCTGCTGTCCCTCCTCTGGACAGCATCTGTCCTCTGCTCTTGTAGATCCCCTCCCCAACCCTGCCTTCTCCTGCATCCTGCTCACACAGCCATCCCCCCAAAGTTGCCCACATTTTACAGATGAAGGAATGGAGGCTCAAGGGGTGAACTGCTCTGCTTCACACCCCCAAAGTGGGGTCCCAGCACCTCCAAGATCCTGCTGTGTCCAGAAACATGTGTCTGGTAAGTGGGGTCTGAGCAGGTGGCCACTAGAGGTTAGCAGCTCTGGGATCACACTGTGATCCACTTCCCCCTCAAATCCAAGTGACCTGGACTCCACCAGCCTCCCCACTGGCTCCCGAAAGCAGCAGCCCTCCTATAAGATCAGACACCATCCATCTTAGAGATACTAACCTCTCTCCTCCAAAGTCCCCCTCATTTTGACCTTCCCTAAGAGAGCTTTTTCATGGCTCTAATCAGTTCATGCCGAGGTGAAATGAGCACAGTGCCTTGAGCTTCCCCAAGGGGCCATGGCTCTAGGCTCTCTTACCTCCACTACAGTCATAGGCAGACCCCAGCTCATGAGCATCCACAAGGCACTTGAGCTCCCACATCCTGTGTTGAGGTTAAGGGATAATCTCTAGGGAGAAGACAAACCTGGAACCTTACTTTCCTCCTTCCTTCTGTCCAATGAATGGCAGAATCTCAGCTCTGCCTATTAGAGGTAGACACCTTCCTCCATATCCACAGACACCTGAGTATTCCATGCGCACCTGTTCCCACTTCTTCCTACCTGTCTCCTTCTCTTCTTTACTCTGTCCATCCACCCCTCCACATGGAGCAGCAAGTAGTAATCTCTGTCTCCCCCAACTTCTGCAGTGCTTCTGTGACTCAGAGCAGAAAACCCACACTCCAGGCTCCTCATTCCAGTCTGTACATACCTCACCCACAGGAAATCATCCAGAGGCAGGGAATGGTCCCCTGCTTCTGGCCTCCCTCCAGCCTGGTTCCCTCATCTTGTCACATTTATTCTTCAGAGGTCCGCATCACACAGGGACATGCAGTCAGGAAATAGTAGCTCTGGTGACCAGAGTTTGGAAACTTCATGCCAGGGTCCAAAATCCAATTTGCCAGAGCATGTGTGATGGGGCTAGGGACATAAATCATTTTTGCAGAAATACCTATATATGGACATTACAGCTTATTTTTTCCTTCCTTCGGAATGGGGATGACCTCAGCAGCTGACCTTGATTTCTACAAAACAGGATGTCTGAAAGTGTTGATGGGGATCGGAAGGTTGTGCTCAGGGTCAGCTCTGCATAATTCACTGACACTTTCTCAGAGCTGTGGAGGCCCCTGCCCACCAACTGGAGAATGTGATGACTTATAAGGCACAGTAGTGACTGTAACCCAGGCTGTACATCACAGTCACCCAGGGGTTGTTTCCTGGACTCATTATGAAATAATGGTTTTAAGTTATTTAGGCCTCTGAAAAATATTAAAACTCTCACTCCTGGAGATGACCAAACTTTTCCAAGCTCCACATTTATGTCATCTTGGATGGGAGGGTGTTGGGACATCACCACTTGGATGATGTTGCCTGGGAGGCAAAACTTCCAGCAAGTCCTTGATGTACCCAAAGAATCTCTCCACCTCATAGACCTGAGCCTGCTTCTCACCCCACTACTTGACTTGTTTTTCTAAGGTCTCCACTTCTTCTTCCAGGATGGAGCACCTCTCCTTCATCTGGAGGACCTTTGCCAATGAGTCCTCTGTTCTCAGGGCCTGGGGTCTCTTCTACAAGCCCCTCCTGTCCCCCTACCTCATCTCCTGCTATGGGTTCTATTTCAAACTCTCCAAACTTTTGGTTTGACTCCGCTTTTTGGCTTGGTATCCTTCTCTCTCTCTCTCTCTCTCTCTCTCTCTTTTTTTTAAGATTTTATTTATTTATTTGAGAGACTGAGAGAGAGAGCACATGAGAGGGGGGAGGGTCGGGAGAGTCAGAGGGAGAAGCAGACTCCCTGCCAAACAGGGAGCCCAATGTGGGACTCGATTCAGGGACTCCAGGATCATGACCTGAGCCGAAGGCAGTCGCTTAGCCAACTGAGCCACCCAGGCGCCCAGTATCCTTTTCTCTTGAGGATAATTCTCAAAAAGATGAGGGCTACCCAGGTGACTAGCTACAAGGACTTTAAGCTGAAGTGTATCCCTGGGCACTGGTGACTCACTTGTCCTGGGGACGCCTTAGTTAAAGGGCTTCCAGTCAGTTTAGTGTTCTAGAGACTTCTTGGCCCAGTGTAGAGCTGAGTTGGAGGAGTCATGACCAGAGGGCTCCCAGCCAACCTGTGTTCTGGGGACCCAATTGTCCAGTGCTCTGTGGGGTTGGAGGGTTTTGGGTCAGAGTTCTCATGCTCAGCCTGATGTCTGAGAGACTCAGCCCAGTGCCAAGCAGAAACAGAAGGCTTGGGGTCCCAGATCTCCCAGTGGGCCTGGTGTTCTAGGGACTCATTTGCCAGCTGTCTCCTCAGTTAAAGGGCCCTCATTTGGAAGGAGTCCAGTCATCCTGTTTTCCAAGTGAGTCCTTTGCCCACTGCCAAGCTGAGTTGGAGAGTGTGAAGTTTCCTGTTTGGCCCAGTGTTTTGAGGACTCAATTGCCCTCGGCTTTCTTGGGCTGAAAAGCTCCCAGATAGAGGACTCCCCCTCAACCCAGTGTCCAGGGCACTCCTTTGCCCAGTTTGCCACTGGGTTGGTGGTGTCATGGTCTCAGGGCATCTATTGGGGCTGGTGTTCTGGGGACTTTGTTGCCATTTTCTGTACAGCAGTAGAAGACTCCCCTTCTTTGTCCCAGGTTCCAGGTGGCTCCTTTCCCTGGTGCTGAGTTGGGTTGGAGGGCTTTTGGTCTTAAGGCTCCTGCTGGGCCTATTGTCCAGATAATACATTTTTCCACTGACAGGTCTGGTTGGAGGGGTTTTGGTCAGAGGGCTCAAAATCCTGTGTTTGAGAACCTGATTGCCTTATGCTCTTCTGGGTTGGATAGCTTTTCTTCTGAGGGCTCCTTTGCAGTCTGCGGTCCAGGTGATTCATTTAGCCATGCCAGACTTTGTTGGAGAGCTCCTAGCCTAAGTGCTCCTGGTGTTCTGGGGACCTGATTACCCTGTGGTTGGCAGGGATGGTGTCCTCATGATCTCAGGGTGCTTCAGTTCAGCATGGTGTCCAGGGGATTCTTGTGCCCTGTGCTTGGCTGTGTTGGAGGCTCCTGTTCAGACGATTCTACCTCAGCCTGGTGTCAAGGGTCCTCATTTGGGCAGTGCAGAGCTCGGTTGGAGGTTTCATATTCTCGAGACTCCCAGGAGGCCTGATTTTCTGAGGATTCAGTTGTGCTGTTCTTTGTTGCATCGGTGCTCATGCACTTGGCCTAGGGTCTTGGTGATTCCTTTGCCTTGTACAAACCTGAGATGGAGGGCCCATGGTCCTAAGGCTCCTGGTCACCCTTCTGTGCAGATGACATATTTGCCTTGTGCCAAGCTTGGTCAGAGGGGGTTTGGTCAAAAGGCTCCTGGCAAGTCTGGTTTTCTGGGGATTTGACTGCCCTATGGATCTCCCACAATTAGACAACAAAAAGAAATAAAATGCAGCCAAACAAGGAAGAAGTAAAATTTTCACCATTTGCAGATGACATGATACTTTATACAGAAAACCCTGACGATCCCAGCAAAAATCTACTAGAACTGATCAATGGATTCAGAACTCTCTTGCATTTGTGTACACTATAAATGATGCAGGAGAAAGAAAAAATAAGAAAACAATGCTGTTTGCCATTGCACTCAAAATAATAAGATACCTAAGAATAAACCTAACCAAAGAAGGGAAAGACCTGTACTCTGAAAACTACAAAATAGGGATGAAATAAATTGAAGATGACAGGAAGAAATGGAAAGATTTTCATGCTCATGGGTTGGAAGAACAGAATGTGAAAATGTCTATACTCCCCAAAGCAATCCACACATTTAATGCAATCCCTATCAAAATACCAACAGCACTTTTCACAGAGCTAGAACAAGCAATCCTAAAATTTGTATGGAACCAGAAAACATCCCTAATAGCCAAAGCAATACTGGAAAAAAAAAAAAAAAAAAAAAAAGGAAATGGGAGGCAGCACAATTCCAATCTTCAAAATATATCAAAAGGTTTAGTAATCAAAATAGTATGGTACTGTCATAAAAACAGACACAGAAGGGAGGGGCGGAGAAAGAGGGTGGAGGAGTAGGAGACCTGGATTTTGTTTGGTCCCAGAAATTCAGCTGGATAGGGATCAAACCATTCTGAACACCTACAAACTCGACAGGAGATCGAAGAAAAGAATAGCAGCAACTCTCTGAACAGAAAAGCAACCACTCTCTGGAAGGTAGGATGTGTGGAGAAGTGAATCTGAGGGAATATTTGGGAGGATAGATGGTGGGGGAGGGGGCCTCCATTGGCCGCTTCTGGCAAGTGATAGAGCCTTGGAGCACAAAATCCGAACTTTTAAAAGTCTGCTCCACTGACGGACATAGCTCCAATGGCTAAGAAGGGGATGGAACTCTCGCTGGGACAGTATGGTCTCAGGACCCTCGGGGTCACAGAAAGACCGGGGGTGCCTGAGTGCAGCAGAGCTCCCAGGTATCGGAGCGGGGAAGCCAGCTGCAGAGATAGAGCCAAGGATTGGGCTCTCAGCTCGGGGTTGCCACGAACCGTGATCCGCGGCACAGTTGGGCCACTGCTCCTCCAGCAGGGACACACAAGCGGCAGATCCGGGGAGACTCCCCTTTCTCCCCCGGGAGGAGCGGCGCGGGAGCGCACCGCAGGGATCTGCTGGGTTTGGAGACTCCACATGGGGTCGGGTGCCAGAGAAATGCTCGCTCACAGGCCGGGTGAGCACAGTGTGCACCCGGACTGGCGAGAAGGGAGTGATTGACCGCTTTTCTCTGGGGGCTCACTGAGGAGTGGGGCCCGGAGTTCTCGGCTCCTATGGGGCAGAGATTGGGAGGCCACCATTTTCACTCTCGTCCTCCCAGGCTCTACGGGAAGCTTGCAGGAAACAAATGCTACCAGAGAGCAAACTCGAGCAGATTACTTATCCCAGACTGGCAAGGGTGGGGCACTTCCACCACCGGCAAAGATATTTGGGAACCATGGCAACAGGCCCCTCCCCCAGAAGATCAGCAAGAGCAGCCAGCGAAGACCAAGTTTACCGATCAATGAGAACGGCAGAACTCCAGCGCTAGGGGAATACTGCAGATAGAATTCATGACTTTTTTACTATGATTCTTTAGCCTTTCAAAGTTAATTTTTTTAACTGTCTTTTTAAAAAATTTTTCTTTTTCCTTTTTTCAAACAACATCCTTTCAATCCCTTTTTTAAAACAAATATTTTTTATTTTTCATTTTTAGAGTCATATTCTATCCCTTCAGAGTAGTTACCCTTATTTTTGGTATATATATAAGTTGTTCGCTCTTTAAAATTTTGAGATACAGTTTCTTCTAACAGACCAAAATATACCCTAAATCTCTAGTGTATGGCTTTGTTCTAGTCTTCTGCCTGATCACATTCTCCCCTCTCCCCTTTTTTTAAATCCTCTTCTTTCTTTTTTCAACCAACTTCTTCTCTTTTCAATTCCTCTTATAAAATCTTTTATAATTTTCATCTTTACACTCATACCCCATCCCTTCATAGTATTAATCCTTATTTTTATACATATATAAGTTTTTCTTTCATTAAAATTTTGGGAGGCACTTTCTTCTAACAGAGCAAAACACTCCCAAAATGTAATGTGTGGCACTGATCTATGCACCATCCTGATCATATTTGATCATATTCTGTTTTTGTTTTCATTTGTTTTTATCTTTTTCTTTTTCTTTTTTTTTCCCCTTCCCTGTCTTTTCCCCTGGTTTCAGGTCTTTTCTGATCTGTTCATTTTATATTTTCTGGGGACATTGTTACCCCGTTAGCATTTTTTTCTCTCATTCATCTATTCTCCTCTGGACAAAATGAAAAGATGGAAAAATCACCTCAACAGAAAGAACAAGAGACAGTGCTGGCTGCCAGGGACCTAATCAATATGGACATTAGTATGACATCAGAACTAGAGTTCAGAATGATGATTATCAAGATACTAGCTGTGCTTGAAAAAAACATGGAAGATAGAGAAACCCATTCTGGAGAAATAAAAGAACTAAAATCTAACCAAGTCGAAATCAAAAAGGCTCTTAATGAGGTGATCAAAAATGGAGGCTCTAACTGCTAGGATAAATGAGGCATATGAGAGAATTCGTGATATAGAAGAACAAATGATGGAAAATAAAGAAGCTGAGAAAAGATAAACAACTACAGGATCACGAGGGCAGAATTCGAGAGATAAGTGATACCATAAGACGAAACAACATTAGAATAATTGGGATCCCAGAAGAAGAAGAAAGAGAGAGAGGGGCAAATTAGAGCAGAGAACTTCCCTAATTTGGGGAAGGAAAAAGGCATCAAAATCCAGGAGGCACACAGAACCCCTCTCAAAATCAATAAAAATAGGTCAACACCCCGACATCTAATAGAAAAACTTAGGAGTCTCAGAGACAAAGAGAAAATCCTGAAAGCATCTCGGGAGAAGAGATCTGTAACCTACAATGGTTGAAACATTAGATTGGCAAGAGACCTATCCATAGAGACCTGGCAGGCCAGAAAGGACAGGCATGATATATTCAGAGCACTAAATGAGAAAAATATGCAGCCAAGAATACTATATCCACCTAAGCTGCCATTGAAAATAGAGGAGAGGTAAAAAGCTTCCAGGACAAACAAAAACTAAAGGAATTAGCAAACACAAAACCAGCCCTACAAAAATATTGAAAGGGGTCCGAGAGAGCCTAAAAGCAACATAGACTGGAAAGGAACACAGACAATTACAGTAACAGTCACCTTACAGGCAATACAATGGCACTAAATCCCTATCTTTCAATAGTTACCCTGAATGTAAATGGGCTAAATGCCCCAATCAAAAGACACAGGCTATCAGATTGGATAAAAAAAAACAAGACCCATCCATATGCTGTCTACAGGAGGCTTATTTTAGACGCAAACACCACCAGACAGAAGGTGATGGGTGGAGAACCACTTGTCATGCTAGTGGACATGAGAAGAAAGGTGGAGTAGCCATCCTTATATCAGACATCCTAGATAGTAAACCAGAGTATAATAATGATAAAGAAGGACAGTATATCATAATAAAGGGGTCTAGGCCACAAAAAGATCTAACAATTTTAAATATTGATGCCCCTAACTTGGGAACACCCAAATATATAAACCAATTAATAACAAAACTAAAGAAAAACTTTGAAAATAATGCAATAATTGGAAGGGACTTTAACACCCCAATCACAGCAATGCACAGATCATCTAAGCAGACCACCAAGGAAACAGGTCTTTGCATGTCATACTGGACCAGATGGCCTTAACAGAAATGTTGAGAGCACTTCATCCTAAAACAATTAGTAGTAGTAGTAGTAGTAGTAGTAGTAGTAGTAGTAGTAGTATTTCAGCTGCTGAGCTAGGTGAGACAGCTTTTGGTCTGAGGGCATGTGTTTCAAGGACTGGCACTGTGTCCAATGATGAGGCGAGTCTATCTCCCAGTACTTACTTGTTTCATAAAACTCCCTCTCTGCCAGGAGTCTAGAGTCATTGTACACATTTTGCACATCGGGTCAGATGGATATTCAATCATCCATGGTCCCTGTGCTTAGCTGGGTTGGAGGGCTCCAAAGTAGTAGGGTGCTCAGTGCACCGTCAGGATGTGGACTCAGCTTTCCTGTGCTGAGCCGTGTTCTGAACCCAGAGGTGTGGGGCCCAGGTGGCGGAGAATCCTCGGTGCTCTGATTTCCAGTGTCCCGCTCCCATATGAGAAATGGGAATGTGCCCCTGAGTAGCCAGGTCATACTCACACTGTGAAACTGGTCTAGGAGTTGCCAGGTGCATGGCAGGAGGTGTGGGCAGGTGGCTTGCCATGGGCAGGGACAGAGAAGTGGGCAGAGAATTTGAGGAATAGCAGGAAGAGCTGTGACTAAGGGCCATTACTCTCCGTAGTGCAGCTTCAGTCTTTCTGGGGCTTTTATAACAGCCCTGGGGCATCACAATGCCTTCTTGTGATGTCACAACTATGTCCTGGCCAATCACCAGGACATTCTCAGGTTGTCCCCATTCGAGTGGCCAGTCACCAGGAAGCTCAGATTGCCAACGATCTATGGATTTCTCAGTGTCCCTGCTGAGAACATTGTCTGGAAGCCATGTTTTAAAAGAAAGCAGATTAACTTTCCTTCAAGATGAAAAAATCATATTTGGGATGTATTCCTAGTGAAGTTCATGGTGAGGGAGAAAGGACTTCACCAGTAGAAAGCTAAATGTGTCACTCATTGTCACCATTCACTAAAACACAGACACCGATATTAATGAAGACAAGGGCCATTAAGACCTCAGGAAACGTCACACTTCAGGGGTAAGTCGATAACATGGCAGTCGAGTAGATGCTACTCTCCCTTCTTCCATCAAAGCTTAAGTAAAAGTGTAGAAAATGGTAGATATTATGTTTGGTATATCTTCGCACAATAAACCTAAAACTAGAAAGGATAAAGCTTTGTCAGAAGTCATTACCTGCTTGACAAAACAACATTCAGCTCTCATAGAAGGGGGGTGACAAAATCCAGCCTGACATGAAGTTCACAGTCTTCATGTCCAGAATCCAACAAGAAAGATCAAGCAGGAGGAGTTAAGATTTATCTCCTCCCTCGAATACAGCTACAGTGTTATCAGATCATTCTGAACACCCAGGACATCAATCAAGTATCTGAGAAAACAAGTGCTGCAGGTCTACAAGTAGAAAAGTGACCACCATTTGTAAGGTAGGAGGTGTGGAGACGTGAATCTGGTGTGACATAGCTGAGGATACAGGGGAGGGGAGGGGGGCTTGAGGAGGATACAACAAAGTTTTATAAGCAGCGGAGCACAAAATGGTAACATTTACAAGTTTGCTCTTTTGGGGGAGTTCCTGGCTTAAAGGTGCTTAGTTGGGGAAGCCAGGTGGAATCCTGGGTGTGACAGAGTGGTCTCAGGATCCCTGGAGTCTCATGAAAATGGCAGGTGCCTGAGTGTGACAGAGTTCCCAGACTTCTAAAACTTAAAAATAGAGCTACCTTACGACCCAGCTTTAGGAACGGGAACCCTGCCTGAGAACAGTGAGTCTAGCTGCCAGCTTTCTGCTTTGTATTGCCATAAACTGCTAACCGATTCATGGTTGTGCGATTGCTTTCCTGACATAGGGTGGCAAAAGGCAGCAGCTTGGGAGATCCTCCATGAGGGGAACCACACGAATCCATGCTGAAGATTTGGAGTTTTGGAACTCAGTCCCATGCCTGAGCTAAAAACGCTTGGACACAGGCAGGGTGAATATATGATTTTGACCGTAACCGGGGAAACAGAGAGATGGATTACAAAGCATGAGAGTTGGACTTCTTCTTTGCTGATTTGGGTGCCTTATATTTCTTTTTGTTGTCTGATTGCTGAGGCTAGGACTTCCTGTACTACGTTGAACAGCAGTGGTGAGAGTGGACATGCCTGCCGTGTTCTTGCACATAGGGGAAAATCTCTGTTTTTCCCTTTTGAGGGTGACATTTACTTTGGTTCTTTCCTATATGGCCTTTATGGTGTTATGCTCCCCCTCTCTCTACATGGTGGAGTTTTTTTTCATGAAACGATGCTGTATTTTGTGGAATGCTTTTTCTGCATCTATTGAGAGGGTCCTGTGGTTCTTGTCCTTTCTTTTTTATGTGGTGTTTCATATTGATTTGCAGAGGTTGAACCACCCTTGCAGGCCAGGAACAAATCCCACTTGGTCGTGGTAAATAATCCTTTAACTGTGTTGGATCCTATTGGCAGTATCTTGGTGAGAATATATGCATCCTTGTTCAACAGGGATACTGGTCTGTAATTGTCCTTTTAATGGTGGTCCTTGCCTGGTTTTGGGATCAAGGTAATGCTGGCCTCATAGAATGAGTCTGGTATTTTCCTTCCATTTCTATTTTTTGTAATAGTTTCAGAAATATAGGTATTAATTCTTCTTTAACTGTTTGGTAGAATTCCCCTAGGAAGCCATCTGGCCCTGGACACTCGTGTGTTGGGAGATTTTTGATTATTAATTGAATACTTTTTACTGGTTTGGGGTCTGTTCAGGTTTTCTATAACTTCCTGATTCAGTTTGGGTAGTTTATGTTTCTAGGAATGTATCCATTTCTTCCAGATTGCCCAATTTGTTGAGATATAATTGGTCATATTTTCTTATATCTGTTTGCATTTATTGGGTCTTCGTTGTGAGCTCTCCTCTTTCATTCAGGTGTTTACTTATTTGGGTCCTTTCCCTTTCCTTTTGATAAGTCTTACTTGAGCTTTAGCAATCTTATTAATTCTTTCAAAGAACCAGCTCCTAATTTCATTGATCTGTTCTACTGTTTTTTGTTTTGTTTTGTTTTAATTCCTTTATCATTGATTTCTGCTCTAATCTTTATTATTTCTCATTTCCTGCTGGATTTAGACTTTTTTTTTTTTTTCTCCACGTTCTCTAGGTGTAAGCTTAGGTTGTGCATTTGATACTTTTCCTTGTTTCTTGAGGGTGGCCTGTATTGCTATATACTTCCCTCAAAGCACTGTCATTGCTGCATCCCAATTATTCTCGACTGTCATGTTTTCATTTCCATTTTCTTCCATATTTCCATTTTCTCCCATTTATTTTTTAAAATTCTTTATGTGCGTTTGACCCATTAATTCTGCCGTAGGACGTTTTTAACCTCCATGTGTTTGTGGTCCTTCTATTTTTTCTTGTGTCTGACTTCAAGTTTCATCACCTTGTTGTCTGAAAATAGGCATGGCACGATCTCAAACTTTTTCAAGAAGTTGAAGCCTGACTTATGACCAAGTATGTAATCCATTCTGGAGAATGTTCCATGTGTACACAAGAAGAATGTAATTTCTGCTGCTTTAGGATGAAATGCTCTGAATATATCTATTAAGTGCAGCTGGTCCAGTGTGTCATTCAAAGCCCTTGTATCCTTGGTTATCTTCTGCTTAGATAATTCATCCTTTGCTATGAGTAGAGTGTTAATGTCCACCACTATTATTGTATTATTATCAGTGAGATTCTTTAAGGTGATTATTAATTACTTTATACATTTGACTGATCCTAAGTTATGGGCATCAATATTTACATTTGTTAGATCGTCTGGTTGGATGACCCTTTTATGATGATATTTTGTCCTTCTACATATCTTTTAATCTTTGTTTTAAAATCTGTTTCTTCTGGCATAAGATTTCAGCTTTCTTTTGATGTCCATTAGCATGATAATTGGTTCTCACCCCCTCATTTTTAAATCTAGAGGTGTCTTTGTATCTAAAATGAATCTCTTATAGGCAGTATATTGATGAGTTTTTTTTATAACATTTTTTTAATCCAATCTGACACGTTCTGTCTTTTGATTGGACCATTTTATTCATTTATATTTATAGTAATTATTGAAAAATATGAATTTAGTGCCATCGTGTTACTTGTAATGTTGATGTACCTGTGGATTTTCTCTGTTCCTTTCTGGTCTTTGTTAGTTTCAGGATCTCTTTCTGGTCTATGTGTCCCCTTTAATATTTCTTGCAGGACTGGGTTGGTGTACATGAATTCTTTTAATTTTGTTTATCTGAAAAACAGCCTAGCTGGATATAGTATTGTTGGCTGCATATTTTTCCAACATAGCACATTGAATATGCCAGTCCTTTCTGCCCTGCCAGGTCTCTGTGGACAGGTCTGCTACCAGCCTTATCTGTCAACATTTGTAGTTTCAGAACATCTTGTCCCAAGCTGTTTTTAGGATTTTCTCTTTATCTTTGAAATTTGCAAGTTTCACTATAGTATGTCGTGGTGCTGACTTCTTTTTGTTGATTTTGAGGGGAGTTCTCTGTGCCTCTAGGCTTGAATGCCTGTTTCTTTTCTTGCTTTAAGGAAGTTCTGAACTTTAATTTGTTTGAATAAACCTTCTGCCCCCTTTGCCTACTCCTCTTCTGGGACTCTTTCAATACAGATATTATTTCACTTATGGAGTTGCTGAGTTCCCTATATCTACCTTCATGATCTAATAGTTGTCTTTCCTATTTCAGTCGTGATAGTACGCATGTTCAGCTTCCTTATTTTCCATAACTTTGTCTTCTGTATCACTGATTTCCTCTTCTGTTTCATTCATCCTCATTTTTATGGCCTGCACATGAGACTGCATCTCAGTAATAGCATTTTTATTTTCGGCCTGACTAGATTTTAGAATTTTATGTCTACAGTCACGGATTCTCTTGCGTTTTCTATGCTTTTTTGCAAATCCCGCTAGTAGTTTTATAATCTTGGTTTGGAGTTCTAGTTCAGATATCTTATATCTGTATTGACTAAATCTGTGGCTACGAGTACTACCTCCTTCCTCTTGTGTTAAATTCCTCCATCTCCTCAAATTCACAACCTAAACTTATATCTAAAGGACATAGAAAAGGAACAGCACATAAAGCCTATAGCAAGCAGAAGAAGGGAAAGGTTTGGATCACAGATATATGGTATAGAGAAAAAGAAAACAAAATAGTAGAACAGATCAGTGAAACTAAGCTGGTTCTTTCAAAGAATTAATAAAACAGATAAACACCAAGGCAGAATTCTCAAAATGAAAGAGAAAGGAATCAAATAAGCAAAATCATGAATGAAAGAGGAGAGATCCCAAGCACCACCACAGAAACACAAACAATTTTAAGAGAATGTTATGAACATTTATATGCCAACAAACTGGTCAATCTGGAAGAAATTAATAAATCCTTAGAAACATGCATACTGTCAAGACTGAAATAGGGAGAAATAGGCAATTTGAACAGATCCAAAACCCACAAAGAAGTTGATTCAGTAATCAGAAATGTCCCAAAAAACAAAAGTCAAGGGCCAAATGGCTTCCTAGGGGAATTCTACCAGACATTTATACAATAAGTTAATACCTTATTCTTCTCAAACTGTTCCAAAAAGTAGACACGGAAGGAAAACTTCCAAATTCATTCTATGAGTGCAGCATTACCCTGACACCAAAACTAATAGACTAAACTAAAAAAAGAACAGGTCATTACCCCTGATGACTATGCATGCAGATATTCTCAATAAGATACTAGCAAATCAAACCCAACAGTCCATTAAAAGAATTATTCACCATGAGCAAGTGAGACTTATTCCTGGGCTGCAAGGGTGGTCAATATTCAGAAATCTATCGAAGTGATACAGCAAATTAATAAAAGAAAGGGTAAGAACCATATGATACTTTCAGTAGGTGCAGAAAACAAAACAAAACAAAACAAAACATTTGAAAAAGTAGAGCATCCATTCTATGTAAAAGGCTTCCATTCTATGTAAAAGTTGTGATAGATGGAACAAAAGTCAACACAGCAAAAGCCATATATAAAGACCCATGGCCAATATCATCCTCAGAATGGGAAAACTGAGAGCTTTTCCATTACAGTCAGGAATAAGACAGGGAAGTCCACTGTCACCAATATTATTTAACATAGTACTGGAGATCCTAGACTTAACAATCAGGCAACAATAAGAAAATTACAAAACAAAATACAAAACATCCAAATTGGCAAGAAACATGTTCAACTTTCAGTATATGCAGATGACATGATAGTCTATGTATAAAACTTAAAAGACCCTACCATCAAATTTCTGGGCTGATAAATATATTCAGCAGTGTTGCCGGATATAAAACCAATATACAGAAATCTGTTGCATTTCCAGTAATGAAGCAGCAGAAAAAGAAATCAAGGAATCAGTCTCATTTACAATAGCACCAAACCCAAGATACCTGGGAATAAACCTAACCAAAGAGGTAGAGATTTCTACACTGAAAACTATAGAACACTTAAAGAAATTGAAGAGGACAAAAAGAAATGGAAAACCACTCCATGCTAATGGATTGGAAGAATATTGTTAAACTGTCTATACTACTATGACCAATCTACACATTCACTGCAGTCCCTTTCAAAAACGAGCAGCATTTTTCACAGAACTAGAACAAGTAATCCTAAAATTTGTTTAGAACCACAAAAGACTCTGACAGCCATAATCATTCTGAAAGAGAAAAACAAAACTGGAAGAATCACGTTTCCAGATTTTAAGCTCTATTACAAAGCTGTAGTCATTGAGATAGTATTGTACTGGTGCTTAAACAGACACATAGATCAAAGGAACAGAATAGAGAACCAAAAAATGGACCCTGGACCAATCTTCAACAACACATCGTGAAAAAAAATCTGGTGGAAAAAGAAGACAGTCTCTTCCACAAATGATGTTGGGACAACTGGATTGCATGATGGCAGAAGGGTGAAACTGGACCATTTTCCTAAACCATAAGCCCTAATTAATAAAACTGTTCTCTATTCAAACTAGGACAATTTTAATAGAACTTTCCTTTCCAGAAACAATAATAAAGGAAACAAGGTATTCTGTAAAATGGGGTCCTGAACAAGTCACAGTCAAAAATAAATGTATACTTAACTTCCACCTCCTCAAAACAGAGGCTACGTTCTGTTGCACAGCCTTGGAAACAAGGTGAAGAACAGTCCGAAAGCAACTTTGGGCAGGGGGTTGCCACAACAAAGCTCAAGCAGTTGAACATGCTCACTTCTTAGAAGAATTTGGGGGAGCCTGACCAAAGGATCCAAATTCTGTTTTTAATAACTGATACAAAGGCAGAGGGGCTCCTTCCAAGTAGCAGGGCCACCAGGGGCTGGCCCAGCCCCACACTCACCTGTGTTATGCTCCCAAGCAAGCCCTGATGCTCCTGCTGCAGGGAGACCTTTTCTTTTTAGCGGTTCTGTGTCCAGGGGCTCTCTGTGTGAATGAGGTGAGCACAGACTCCACATGGGTATTTGAAGGCTTGGAATCAAAGTATTTTTCAACACGGCGAGGCAGAGTCCATGTGTCAAACGGCCCGTCTCCAGTTTGTCCTAATTCCTCACCACACATTTGTAGACCTAGGACCAGAGACTTTTGCTACGTCCTCATAATCACCCCTAATGCCCATCCTAACTTATGATCCATATTCTGTGCCTGGAAACAGTCCCTGTATTTAACAATAACACCTACAACATAAAACAATTTACCGTGACAACTTATATGGTCACAAAACATTAATGATCTTCTGTAGACCAAGCAAATGTTTTTAACTATAATTGTCATGCATCAAATTCACAGCCAGAACCCCCAAGATCAAAAAAATATTTGCACAATTCCAATAATAACTTAAAATACACACAGACACACACGCACAAACACATACACACACTCTCACACACACTTCTTACAGAACCGTGCTTGGGGAAACCCCATTTGTTGAGTGCCACTGAGGGCATATTTTGCTAAACTGCTGCTCCAGGTATTTTTGTTTGGAAAATCTATCACAGTAGGGCACGGCTGTTTATTGGATGAGCAGAAAAAAATGATATGTTTGTGGCAACCAGAAAGTTTAAAGGTCTTCCAAGTTGTATGAAATGCACCTGAAGAAACGTTTACATGTTCACAGGATGCCATGTTGGAGCTGAAATGTGGTAACATACCAGTTGCAAAAAGTGTACAGCAGCCATCTCTTGAGGTCAAACCTGGTACCCAGATATGCCAGAAAGCTTCAGGACACATAGCTTGTTGTCCTTGTCCCATATCGTCACATAATCTGATCATGTGTGCATTTCACAAGAGGCTCATATTGTTCTGCTAGTTTGGTATTGAGGATTTGCTCATACTCCTCCCGGATTTTCTCTTCATAGTCTTTTAAGAGATGCTCACATATTATTCTGACTTGTCAGAGGGGAAAAGAGGGCTGGTCCTTCTTCATCCCTGAGGAACCTGGAGAACTAGGGGCTGTGAGTGCTGAGGAATGAGGCTGACTTTCCAAAGTACAAGCTTCACTCTGATTCAGAACAGCTTCTAAATGTCTCCAACTCTGATAAGGACTATATTCTTGTTTTATGTTCTGAAAAGTTTGTCCTAGTGTTGGAAGGCATGGATTGTTGTGGGGCAGGTTGGGGTGCTGCAGAGTCGGTGGTGGGGTCTGCTCTGGAGAAGCGGTGGAGTCTCTGTGTCCGGGGGGCCTGACCTGGAGTGGGGCCGGGCAGAGGGGCGCAGCACCGCCACTTTGGGGAACCAGGACTCCACAGCCCGGCCTCGAACTCCCTGGGCTGTTTCAATTTCGCCCCACACACCATGCCTCAGGGGCCAGGGACCAGGGGCAGATTTGGAGGTAACTGCAGCCCCACCTCCGGCTCCTCAGTGTAGCTCACAAGCCAGGCCGGCTCCAATCCCAAGGCATACGTTATTTGTAAAAAAAATAAATCAATAAGCTGCAATTTATTAAAATGAAAATCTTATGATCTCTGACAGGAAAAACTCAAAAATAAACAGCAAGCTCCAGACTCAGAAAATCTTGAAAAAAGGATCTCTTTCCAAAGGATACATGTGAAAAACAATTGTGTTCTAAATATACAAAGAACACTTGAAATCAACAATGAAGAAAATAACTTAATTAAGAAAACAGACTGAGTCCTATAATAGACCCATCACTACAGAAGATAGATTGCAGGGGAGGAGCAAGATGGCGGAGGAGTAGGAGATCTAAATTTTGTCTGGTCCTAGGAATTAAGCTAGGTAGGGATCAAACCATTCTGAACATCTACGAACTCAACAGGATATCGAAGAGAAGAATAGCAGCAACTCTCTGAACAGAAAAGCGACCACTTTCTGGAAGGTAGGACGTGCGGAGAAGTGAATCCGAGGTGATATTTGGGAAGACAGACGGTGGGGGAGGGGGCCTCCGTCAGCCGTTTCTGGCAAGTGATAGAGGAGCCGAGCACAAAATTGGAACTTTGAGAAGTCGGCTCCGCTGAGGGACGTTGCTCAGTGGCTAAGCGGGGGGTGGAACCCTTGTGGGACAGTGTGGTCTCAAGACCCTCGGAGTCACAGAAAGACCAGGGGTGCCTGAGTGTGGCTGAGCTCCCAGGTAGCGGAGCGGGGAAGCTGGCTGCAGAGACAGAGCCGAGGAGTCAGCTCTCAGCTCAGGGTTGCCATAAACTGTGATCCGGGGCACAGTCAGGCCACTGTTCCTTCAGCAGGGACCCAACAAGTGGCAGATCTGGGGAGACTCACCTTCCTCCCCCAGGAGGAGCGGCGCAGGAGCCACCTCAGGAATCTGCTGGGTTCAGAGAATCCATACGGGATCGGGAGATGGGAGTGATTGACTGCTTTTTTCTGGGGGCTCACTGAGAAGCGGGGCCCCGAGTTCTTGGCTCCTCTGGGGCGGAGATTGGGAGGCTGCCATTTTCACTCTCTGCCTCCAAAGCTGTACAGAAAGCTTGCAGGGAACAAAAGCTCCTGAGAGCAAACCCGAGCAGATTACTTAGCTCTGCCCCCAGCAAGGGCAGGGTAATTACTCCTCGGGAAAAGACATTTGAGAACCTCAGCAACAGGACCCTTTGCCAAAAGATCAGCAAGAACAGCCAGCCGAGGGGCACCTGGGTGGCTCAGTCATTAGGCGTCTGCCTTCGGCTCAGGTCATGATCCCAGGGTCCCGCATCAGGTTCCCTGATCCTCCGGCGTCTTGTGTTCCCCTCCCTCTCCCACTCCGCCTGCTTGTGTTCCCTCTCTCACTGTGTCTCTCTCTGTCAAATAAATAAATAAAATCTTAAAAAAAAAAAAATCAGCCAGCCATGACCAAGTTTACCAATCAATGAGAATGGCAGATCTCCAGCACTAGGGGAATACAGCACATGGATTTCATGGCTTTTTTTCCCATGATTCTTTGGTCTTTCAAAGTGAATATTTTTAATTTTCTTTTTTTCTTTTGCTTTTTTTAAAAAATTTTTTTCTTTTTCCCTTTTTCAACCAACAACTTATCATTCCCTTTAAAAAAAAAATTTCATTTAAGAGTCATATTCTATCCCTTCATAGTAGTTTAAAGTTAGTTTTGGTATATGTATATATATATATATATATATATATATATATATATATATATATATATATATATATATATATATATATATATATATATATATGTTGTTCTGTCTAAAATTTTGGGTTACAGCTGCTTCTAACACACCAAAATATACCCTAAATCTCTAGTGTATGGCTTTGTTCTAGTCTCCTGCCTGATCACATTCTCGCCCTCTTTTTTTTTTTATTCCTCTTCTTTCTTTTTTCAAACAACTTCTTATCGATTCTATTATAATTTTCATCTTTCCAGTCATATTCCATCCCTTCTTCGTATTTAACCTTATTTTTGTACATATGTAAGTTTTTCTTTCTTTAAACTTTTGGGAGGCAGTTTCTCCTAACAGACCAAAATACACCCAAAATCTAGTGTGTGGCACTGATCTATGAACCAGCCTGATCATATTTGATCATATCCTGTTTTTTTTTTAATCTTTTTCTTTTTTTCTTTCCCTTTCTTTTCCCCCAGTTTCAGGTCTTTTCTGATTTGTTTAGTGTATATGTTTCTGGTGTCATTGTTACCCTCTTAGCATTTTGTTCTCTCATTCATCTATTGTGCTCTGCACAAAATGACAAGATGAAAAAAATCACCTACTCAATACGGACATTAGTACGATGTTGGACCTAGAGTTCAGAATCATGATTTTAAAGATACTAGCTGGGCTTGAAAAAAGCATGGGAGATATTAGAGAAACCGTTTCTTGAGAAATAAAAGAACTAAAATCTAACCAAGTTGAAATCAAAAAGGCTATTAATGAGGTGCAATCAAAAATGGAGCTCTAACTGCTAGGATAAATGAGGCAGAAGAAAAAATTAGTGAAAAATTAGTGATATAGAAGACCAGATGTTGGAAAATAAAGAAGCTGAGAAAAAGAGAGATAACCAACTACTGGATCACGAGGGCAGAATTCGAGAGATAAGTGATACCATAAGACGAAACAATATTAGAATAATTGGGATCCCAGAAGAAGAACAAAGAGGGAGAGGGGCAGAAGGTATATTGGAGCAAATTACAGCAGAGAACTTCCCTAATTTGGGGAAAGAAACAGGCATCAAAATCCAGGAGGCACAGAGAACCCCCTTCAAAATCAATAAAAATAGGTCAACACCCCGACATCTAATAGTAAAACTTATGAGTCTCAGAGACAAAGAGAAAATCCTGAAGGCAGCTCGGGACAAGAGGTCTGTAACCTACAATGGTAGAAATATTAGATTGGCAACAGACCTATCCACAGAGACCTGACAAGCCAGAAAGGACTGGCATGATATATTCAGAGCACTAAATGAGAAAAATATGCAGTCAAGAATACTATATCCAGCTAGGCTGTCATTGAAAATAGGAGAGATAAAAAGCTTCCAGGACAAAGAAAAACTAAAGGAATTTGCAAACACAAAACCAGCCCTACAGGAAATCTTGAAAGGGGTCCTCTAAGCAAAGAGAGAGCCTAAAAGCAACATAGACCAGAAAGGAACACAGACAATATACGGTAACAGTCACCTTACAGGCAATACAATGGCACTAAATTCCTATCTTTCAATAGTTACCCGGAATGTAAATGGGCTAAATGCCCCAATCAAAAGACATAGGCTATCAGAGTGGATTAAAAAACAAGACCCATGGATATGCTGTCTGCAAGAGACTCATTTTAGACCCAAAGACACCCCGAGATCAAAAGTGAAGGGGTGGAAAGGCATTTCCAATGCTAATGGAAAGCTGGGGTGGCAATCCTTATATCAGACAAATTCGATTTTAAACCAAAGATTATAAGAGATGAGGAAGGACACTATATCCTACTTAATGGGTCTATCCAACAAGAAGATCTAACAATTGTAAATATCTATGCCTCTAACATGGGAGCAACTACTTCTATAAGGCAATTGATAATAAATAAAATCTTAAAAAATAAAGTCTTAAAAAATATTTTTCTTCTTTGCACTAATTTTTAGGATAAAATGCTAAAAATGTTACAAAATGTAACCCTATATGTGTACCTAAAACAAGACACAATTTTAATACACACATTAAATATTTTGTGTTTGCTTCTAGAAAGGATGAGTACTTTCATTGTACCACAATTAATGTATATATGTAAGTGTATGTATATATATTTCTCACTTCAGTAACAAAGGTTTCAAAACAAACTATTCAATGAACAATGGATATTTCAAGTGGAGTTCCGAAAAGTTTTGTGTTTTTTTTGAAACTTCCAGGTGAGGGCAGAGTGATGCATGTCGTTGTGCTGGTTTGTGATTTAATGTAGTTCTGACATTTTGTTTCCCAGATTCCCTCTCAATTAAGTTTGAAAGGGAGCAAAAACAGAAATTGCTTGTGCCTGCTAGATTGTTTTTGGCCCCTCTCCATCACTTTCTCTGTACAGAGGTGTAGTCCTCTCACTCAGACATTCACAATACAAAAAAGATCCAGGGGTACCAGGACAGGGATGCAATTGATGTATGGAGGTTCTTGCATGCAATATTTGTTTACATCATTGTGCAAGAAAACAGGGATTGTGGATTTCAATTGGAAGTGTTTTCATGATTTAGAACTCATATTAATAGAAATTGAATGCTAGTTCTTAAATAACTCTTAATAAATGTTATTCTTACTAAATAATATTTAATGCATTGAGTATATCAAATAAGTTACATAATGTATTAGTATATTAAAATACATAATAATATATGATTTATTAAATACTAAAATACATTGGTTTATGTTTCTGTTTTATTGAGGTATAATTGATATAATTCTACTGTTCTTAGGTGTACTGCATAAAAATTTGATATATCTATATATTATAAAATAATTATCAAAATAAGTTTAGTTATCATCTGTCACCACACAGAGCTACAATTCATTTTGTTATGATGAGAACTACTAAAACCTACACTCTCAGCCACTTTCTTATATACAACAGACCATTGTTAACTACAGTCACCATGCTCTACATTACATCACAGGACTTACTTATTTTTAACTTATGTATCATATAACTAGAATTTTTACCTCTTGAACACCTGCACTCATTTTGCCTATAAATTTTTTTTTAAGATTTTTTTATTCATTTATTTGACAGAGAGAGATAGCGAGAGCAGGAACACAAGCAGGGGGAGTGGGAGAGGGAGAAGCAGGCCTCCCGCCGAGCAGGGAGCCCGACACGGGACTCGATCCCAGGACCCTGGGATCATGACCTGAGCCGAAGGCAGACGCCCAACGACTGAGCCACCCAGGCGCCCTTGCCTATAATTTTTTATGAATTTTTGATAACTGCTTGTAACCTTGGAATTATAATTTTACTGTTTCATGAAATACAAAAGTTATATGGATAGATCCCATATAACGTGATAGTATTATAAAAGTCAATTTTTATAAGATCTTAGAATTTTTCATGGGAGGAAACAGTACATTTCTGGATGTATGTATTTATAAAACAAATACCTGTAAAACTTTCTTTTAATTTTCATTGGAGGTTTGGAAAAATCCACTTTCCACTCTTGATGGATAGAAACTTTGATTTTCTTTCTAAAGATATGATTAATGGATAATCTCTAAGCATTGAATATTGATATAGAAAACACATGCTTCAAGCATTTTTATTACTATCTTTAATGGAGAAAGTTACTTTGAGCATATTTTTCATTGCTTTCAGAACATCTTTATTCCTAAAACTGTAGATGATAGGGTTCAGTGTGGGTGTGAGGATGGTATAGAATATTGCCAAATATTTGTCCTGGCCCGGAGTGTGGTATGATTTGGGTCTCATGTATGTGAAAATAAATGGCCCATAGTACATTGTGACCACAATCATGTGGAAGGAACAGGTAGAAAATGACTTTTTCCGTACTTCTGATGATTTCATTTGAAGAACAGTAAGGAGAATTTGGACATAAGAAGCAAGGATTAGGGAGGAAGGGACAAGGAGAAAAATTAAGCCACTTACATAAACTCCTCGTTCAGAGAGTGTTGTGTCCACACAGGACAACTTCAACATGGCAGGGACTTCACAGAAAAAGTGATCAATGGCTCTTGGGCCACAGAAGGGAGACTGGAGTGCATAAGCTGTGTGGACTATGAAGTTGACGGTCCCAACAATCCAGGACCCTCTAGCCATGAGAATGCGGACATAGTCATTCATAAGAATGGGATAGTGCAGTGGGTGACAGATGGCTACATAGTGATCATAAGACATTGCCGCCAGGAGAAGGCACTCACCACCCAGGAGGGTGAGGGATAGAAATATCTGGAAGCCACAACCTGTGAATGAAATAGTTCTGCTGCCTGACAGAAAGTCAGTGACCATTTTGGGAACAATGTTGGAAATATGCAAGATGTCCATGAAAGACAGATGGCTGAGCAGGAAATACATTGGAGTATGGAGTCTTGAGTCCCTGAGGATAAGGAGGATCATGATTGTGTTTTCTGTTATAGTCATAATAAAAATGATGAATATAAAGGAGATGAAAACTAGACTTGATTGAGAAGAAGAAAAGAGTCCTAAAAGAATGAAATCACTGGTGAAACTGTGATTCTCATGCCCCATCATGAACTCCACTCTTTTCCTAAAATAGAAAAAATAGAGCTAAAATGCAGTGGCGTAAATCTCAAACTCATTTACATTTAGAAGCATAATAAAATGAGAGTGATGCAGGTTTTGCAGTTCAAGTCAACAGACTCTCAACAAGCTTTGGAAGTGGGCTTGGTTTACAACATGGCCATTTATTTGTTTGAATCAACTGATGATAGTGGTCTATTGAGAAAGCTGTCAGCTCCATGTAGTCTTAATTCCGTATTCTTAAATGCAGTTCAATCTTTTGTCAAAGGTCACTTTTTAAATGAGACCTACCCTGAATAGTGTACTTAAAATCTCAGTAACCCCCGACTTGCCTATTTCTCCTTACTGTGCTGTCCTTTGATGCATTTTGCAAATCACTTTTCATCTTTTACATATTCAATAAACTTATGAACTACATTTATTTTTTATGGTCATTCTAACTCATCAGAACTTAAACTTCCCAATGTGAAATCGTTGTTTTGCCCTCTGTATAAACTGAATGGCTACACAATGCCTGGTATATAGTAGTTCCTCAATAATATCCTTTAAATACCTGAATAAATGAATAGCATATGGAACTCAATTTTCTGTCTCATTTTTTATTTGGATAAAGCTTAAAGAAAATGAAATGTATTATTTATACATCTTTCTAAAATAATAAGTAATGATATACTATAAAAACTAGCTTAATCTGTATTTATAATTTAATCTGTAATTTGTAAATATCAGCATTTAAATGTAAAAAATGAAAATTTTATTCAGTTAAAATGAGAATATATTTTAATTGGGCCAGTTTTATTAACTCCTCAAAATTGAATTATATTTCATTAATTCTTTATATAGAGAATCATATTGTTTCCTAAATAATGAAATTGTTTAGATGTGGGTAGTGACTTAAGTGTTCCCTTTACTATATGTGCACAAATTCACTATGTATGATCTATCCCTCAATAAATAGATATACATGCATACATACTTATACACACAGAGAGAATTTAAGAAAACACTGCTGCAAATCATGAAAAATAAATAACATATAAAACAAGTTATTTGCCGTCTTTAAGAACTATTCATAAATTTGGGGTTCCTGTCTGGCTTAGTCAGTAGAGCATGTGACTCTTGATCTCAGGGTTGTAAGTTCAAGCACCATGAATCTTAAAAACAACAACAAAAACACTCTTTTAAGTTTGAATGAAATGTGTTTTGGTTTTCCCTTTGGGAAGCAAATGTACAAATATGTCCCTGATAAAATATAAATAATGTGTATTTTTCTGTTTTATTTTAGTGATTATTGAGATACTTCATTATGAAATAAACCTCTACACTCTATTTTGATGGCCTGGAATGTGGCCACTGTTTTGCTATAACGTTAGGTATATGAAAAGATTAACCTTTGAATGATGTTAAGTAGGTCTTGCTGTTTTGACTGGTTTGACCAACAGCTCAGTAAAATTCGGTAAGGACATGGATTGAGATTTAAGGGCATCGATGCCTTCCATGAACTGGTGGATCATAAGTTAGTCTTTAAAATCTATGAATAAAAAAATCAATGAATATTATTGACAACTCAAATTCAATATATCATTATCCAAAGTTGTTGACTTTTTCTCACTGCCAAAAATAATTTTGTCATTCTGGTTTTCCATTTTCCATTAATGATTTCAATTGTTATGCTCATTCTCATCAAAAATCCATACTCGATTTTAGTGTTGAGAAGTGTGGGGGCATCTGAGAGACACAGTCAGTTAAATGCCCAGCTCTTGGTTTTGCCTCAGGTTGTCATATCAGGGTCATGAGATCAAGCCCCAGGTCAGGCTGTGCACACAGGTACAGAGTCTGCTTAACACTTTCCCTCCCTTTCCCTGTCTCCCTTTCTCTAAAATAAATAAATCTTAAAAAAAAAAAAACAAAAGTATATGTAACGTCTATTTTCTGCAGAACCCCATCACATAGTAGTCCCTGGCCTATTGTAGGTTCTCAGTAAATGTTTGTTCAAGGTATTTTTGACTATGGACTCTGATATCCAAAGTTATCCACAATATATCAATTATATTTACATTTTTAAAGAGTTTGTGCTGCCTCTACAAGAATATTTTGTCTACATTTGTCTTCAGATATTAGAAGTACTCCATAATAAATTCAACAACTACTTCCTCTTCTAGGTTCTGCTACTTTCTTTCCACTTCCATGGGGCACCTGAAGTTCAAGAGCTGAGCTGAGATCAAGTCCACTGCTTAACCAACTAAGCCACCCAGGTGTACAACCATCTTTTAAGAATCTTTGCCTAACTGGTCAATCAGGCATCTGGAATATCCTTCCATGATGCTAGAATGATAGATAAAATGATACCTTCTATGCCATCCAGAATGTTGAATGAAATCTGTTCTTGAATCCAAAAAGGTATACTCTAATGGTGAGCTTCCTAACACTATGTTTAAAAGTGGGAAGACAAATGTTACATATCCTGTAAAATCTTCCAAATCTGTGCTACCCTTATAAAGTTATAGTCTCTTTCTCTCTATATGACATTAAATATTCTCTGTCTAATAATACTAAATGTAAGTAAAGAGATGTAACATGCAGTTTACACCATCCTAACCTCTAGAAGTTTGGAGACTAATTATAGAAGATGCTGTCATCATTAGATACCAAGTCTTTAGCTATAAACACAGTCATATCCCAAACTTGTCTCCCAGGTAAAAGAAAGGCTTCCATGCACTTTACCTAGTGAATGCAATATGCTCAAATATTTTTTACCATTTTACATTTGTCAAGATTTTGAAAATTCATTATACAGCACTAATTTGCCTTAACTAGTTTGAAAAATATTCTTTTCATTTTTCTGTCACATCTCTCAGTACATGAATAAAACATTCAGAATATGTCCTTAAATTTAAACAGAAGGGAAATTACATTTAAATAGACGGAAACTATTCAATAAAATTAGTAAGACTACACATCTATTCAATTATTTGTATGTTCCTACATTACATCTTTATATTAAAATTTTGACTGTAAGATGAAAGACAAAAATAATAGATCATTACTTCCTGAGTAATATTTATCTTGAGGTGTTTAATGTAGAAATCCTGGGAATATTAAGTCTGATATACATGCTTGTATTTATACTAAAAGATAATGGTACTTTGAATATCTTTTATTTTTTCCTTGCTTAATTGTTCTGGCTAGAACTCTCAGTACTATATGGAATAGAAATTTTAAGATGATCATTCTTGTGTTGTTTCTGATCTTAGAGAAACAAAGTTTTCAGCATTTTTAGTATTGATTTATTATGTGTGTTTTTTTTTTTTCTATAACTAATGTTTGGAGAGTTTTTATCAAGACAATATGTTGCATTTTATCAAATGTTTTTTCCTGCACCTATTGAGATGATCATATGATTTTTATATCATTTTGTTAAATATATGGTTCTACTTATGCTTAGATTCCTTTTTCTGGGTCTTGGTATAGAGCCCCATATCAGGCTCCATGCTCAACACTGAGTCTGTTTGAGGATTCTCTCTGCCTGCCCTCCCCCTCTTTAAATCCATAAATAAATCTTTAAAAAAATGTTTGCTCATGGAAGAAAGAAATTTATAAATGAGAATAATTTTGGAGAGGAGAGAGGTTATGTGGAGCCTCAAAGGCTGAGAATATCTACAATTTTGAGAAACTTCCTACATTCCATGATCACTTCCTGTCTCTCATGGGGATTTTATTGAAGAGGGGCATAGTCAACACAAGTTAAAAGCCTAGTTTATTTTGATAGACTCAGTGTCTATTTTGAAAAGCTGAAAAGATAAAATTTGTTTACACTTCAAAGCAACAGTGTTAAAACTAATATACAGCACATGGACAGAAACCTTAATGAAAATTATGATTTTGGGGGCACCTGGGTGGCTCAGTTAGTTAAGCGGCTGCCTTTGACTCAGGTCATGAATCCAGGGTCCTGGGATCCAGCCCCGTGTTGGGATCCCTTCTTCTCACTCTCCCTCTGCTGCTCCCCCTGCTTGTGCACTCTCTCTGTCAAATAAATAAAATATTTTTAAAAATATGATTTTTCAAATTCCTTTTTTATTCTTGTACTCCTAATTAATTCAAAAAAATTTGAGAAAAGTGTATGAACTTTTTCTTCCATATATGTAATCTTCTATTATATCTCACTTCAGTATGTTCACATATTTTATGTCAGAGACTATGTGCGAATTGGCTTTATATATAAAAATATATATTTACATATACATATATTTATAATTATACACCCGCACTTTCTCATTGAAATGACACAATGTCTGAGCCAGGAATAAGTCAATGAATGTGTAAGAGTCTAGAGACTGGAAAACATATAGTCCATGCTGCTTAACCAACAATGGCTTAAAAGTCCCCACATCATAAAATAAAAATATGGAATTCTTGATCATGCCACATATCATCTTGGAACTTGCATCTCTTCAGAAGCAGCTAATGATACTTCTCTTGCTGTAAACATCAGCAGTCTGTGACATGTGAAAAGAGGACATGGAAGGACAGTTATTTGATCTTAAATCATCTAGCCAGGTGTTACACATGCTTATTTCCCTGATGTTTTACAGACCATCCCATACTTCAAGGACAAGGGAAGTGCAATACGATTCTTAGTCCAGAAGAAGGAAGTCAAGATTATTAACCAGCATCATGAATCAACAAGCTCTCCTTGTTTGGTTCACTTAATTTTCTCCAACAAAATAAGTTCAACATCCCCAAAAGGAGACAACCAAAAGTTGCATTTAGCCATGTGATGAGGATGTACGAAGCAGGTCTAGAAATGATTTTTCTTATTACATGACCTGTGAAATGCAAGTCATCAAAATACGCAAAACATTTGGTGTTTCAAGGTCCTGATAACATCAATTAACAGTCCTATAAAGAAGAGCAGGAGAAACACAGGAATTTGTTCTCAGATATCCTCAAATCTCAATGGGCAGATATGTGGGTGCCTTTTATATTGTAGATGAAGAACATTAATAAGTAAAGGCACTTTTCTATTTCCTTGGAGCATATTTTTCATTTTTTTACCATTCCTCTTGGTTCATTCCTCTGGAATGTCCCCCCCCCCCCCTTTCCAATATCTCATTGCTTGCTTACCATAATTGTAGAAAATTATCTTCTTGTGGCTAAGTGGTTTTCTCAGTCACCTTCTTGAGGGTATGTTTTTGGAATCTTTTGGAATCTTTGCATAAAAGAATATTATTTTACAAATATTCACTGATTTCTTCTGATCTATATGAGAGGAGTGAAGTGTCCACTCCAAACGTATGAGCCAGGACATGTAATTATTTGCTTTGTTCAATGCTGTGTGGCTGAAATTGTCTTTTTATCAATTCCAAGCAAAGGATGTTAGAGATAGCTTTGTTGTTGTTGTTGTTGCTTCTTCCATAACCATGAGAAGTAATGCTTGAGCAGCTTGTCACTTTCAAAACATTTTTTCTGTGCTTGATTTCCTCATCCATAAGAACAGAAGGTTCTTATGAAATGTCCAGTTACAAAAGTGGAAACCACTTTATGTATTTTTAAGCAGAGGTAAGGAGGTTCAGAAAATTAATTTAATAGGAGGTGGGAACACCAAAGAGCTAAGTAGAGAAAAATGAGCAACCACAGCAATTTTCCATCACTTTGAGAAGTGGAGACATCTGGACAATGTGCCTTCCTGGATCTCATGAATGGGACCTTCATGTAAGATGTGAAAGCAAGATGGGGACTGGCAAGCACTACATAGATCCATAGTTGTGTCTCACAGGAACTGGAAACATGGAAAGTCTCAACCACTTCCAGGAACCCCAATGAAAAGAGACTGGGAGGTAAGAAAGAACACATAAGCTGAATTATATCCTATACAGCTTCTTTTTTATCATTTATATTTTAATTCCAGTGTAGTTAACACCAAGTTATATTAGTTTCTGATGTATAATATAGTGATGAAACGGTTCTAAACAAAACAAAACAAAAACAATTCTGTATATTACTCAGTGCTCATCAAGGTAAATGTACTCTTAATTCCTTTTGCATATTTCACCCATCCACCCACCCACCTGTCCTCGGGTTACCATCAGTTGGTTTTCTATAATTAAGTCTGTTTCTTTCTAATTTTCACCTTTGTGCATTTTTTTGTTTATTAAATTCCACATATGGGTGCAATCGTATGATACTTGTCTTTCTCTGACTGACTTAATTTGTTTAGTATTATACTCTTTAGCTCAATCCATTTGCTGCAAATAGCAAGATTTCATTCTTTTTAAAATCTTATTTAAAATCAATTAATTAACAGATAGTGTATTATTAGTTTCAGAGGTAGAGTTTAGTGATTCATCAGTTGCAATGAACACCCAGTGCTCATTCCATCAAGTGCCCTCCTTAATGCCCATCACCCAGTTAACCCATCCCCCCACCCACCTTCCCTCCAGCAACCCTCAGTTTGTTTCCTATTGTTAAGTCTGTAATGGTTTCTCTCCCTTTCTGATTTCATCTTATTTTATTTTTCCCCTCCCTTTCCCTATGTTCATCTGTCTTGTTTCTTGAATTCCACATATGAGTGAAATCATATGGTATTTTCATTCTCTGACTGGTTTATTTCACTTAGCCTAATACCTTCTAGTTCTATAGAGTTGTTGCAAATGGAAAAACTTCATTATTTTTGATGGATGGGTAATATATATATATAACAACAACAATATATGGTATATACCATTTCTTATTTATCCATTCATGTGTTGATGGACATCTGGACTCTGCTTATTTTGGCTATTGTGGACATTGCTACTATAAACATTGCGACTTTCAATCACTTTGTATTTGTTGACATTCATATTTATAGCTGAATAATATTCTATTGTATCTATACACCACTTCTGTATCCGTTCATCAATTGATGGACATTTGGGCTGCTTCCATATCTTGGCAATTATAAATAATGATGTCGTAAACAAAGGGGTACATGTATCCCTTTAAATTAGTATTTTTGTATCCTTTGAGTAAATACCTAGTGGTGCAATTGCTGGATCATAGAGTAGTTCTGTTTTTCACTTTCTGAAGAACCTCTATATTGTTTTCCAGAGTGACGACCCCAGTTTGCATTCCCACCAATACTACATTAGGGATTCTTTTTCCTCCACAGCCTCGCCAACAATTTATACTTCTTGTGTTATTGATTTTAGCCATTCTGACAGGTGTGAGGTAACATCTCACTGTAGTGTTGATTGGCATTTCCCTGATGATGAGTGATGTTTTTATTCATTTTTTTTTAGTTCAAGTTCAATGAACATTTAGCATTATATTAGGTTCAGCAACTGTTTTCTCAAGGCCCTTAATTTTCTGCTAACAGTTTGAGTTTTGTTTTGTTTTGCTTTTGGCTTATTGGTTTGTTTTTGAATTCTGACTGCAAACTGATCCTATGAAAAAAATGACACAATTTTAGTATTAGTTTTGGGTCCATGCCTCTTCCAGGAATGAAAATATGCTGTAGTTAATATTGTTGCATAGCAAGAAGTGCAAATGGCAGTGGTTTAAAATAACAATACTAAGTTATTTTCCTCCTAAAGCTTGTTAGGCAAAATTTGACAGACACCTCATTTTTGTGTCAGTTGGGGCATCTCAAGTGCGATCTGGAGATTCATCTCCAAGATAACTTATATATACTTTATATATAAATATAAATGCATATATATACATCTATAACAACTTATCAGCATAAACTGTTTCATGGACTCATATATCCCAATATGTGAGTAATTCAGCTCCACTACCACAAATAATTTTCAAATGATTGCAGCCTAAAGCATATAATTTTACATAGCCTGGAATTGGGTATCTATTTTTACATTGTATTCTTTTAGAATGAATTATGTTTGAGACTGATGTGTGCTCTCATAGTTGGCATATCATTCTCCAGTAATTTAATTTGTTAATTTTAATTGAGAGAATGATGATGGAACAAAGAATTTTATTCTAACATTTCAGTTTCAAGGACCTGGCATTCTCTTTGGGACAAAATCTTGTACTTATCAATATGGAACAGCATTTTTTTTAAAAAAAACCTTGAATATATATAGATATGTTCTTTTGTTTGAGATGATGTGAGATAATTACAGAAATAGACTCAGTAGTTCATTCAGATGTTAAAATTCATATTTTAAGAATTTTGGCAAGAGACCATTTAAATTTGATATTCTTCATTTTAAATGTGCCACTTCCTTAGAATCAAAATATGTAGGGTATAGGTCCTTCTTTTTTAAAAAATTTTTTGTATCCTGCCACATTACTGAATTGCTGGATGAGTTCTAGTAATTTGGGGGTGGAGTCTTCTGGGTTTTCCACATAAAGTATCATGTCATCTGGGAAAAAGAGAGTTTGACTTCTTCTTTGCCAATTTGAATACCTTTTATTTCTTTTTGTTGTCTGATTGCTGTTGCCAGGACTTCTAGTACTATGTTGAACAACAGTGGTGAGAGTGGGCACCCTTGATGTGTTCTTGATCTTAAGGGAAAGGCTCTCAGCTTTTCCCCATTGAGGATGATATTCGCTGTGGGTTTTTCATAGATGGATTTTATGAACTTGAGGAATGTTCCCTCTTTCCCTATACTCTGAAGAAAGGGGAACCCTCTCACACTGTTGGTGGGAATGCAAGTTGGTACAGCCACTTTGGAAAACAGTGTGGAGGTGCCTCAAAAATTTCAAAATAGAGCTACCCTATGACCCAGCAATTGCACTAGTGGGTATTTACCCCAAAGACACAGATGTAGTGAAAAGAAGGGCCATATGCACCCCAATGTTCATAGCAGCAATGTCCGCAATAGCCAAACTGTGGAAAGAGCCGAGATGCCCTTCAACAGATGAATGAATAAAGAAGATGTGGTCCATATATACAATGGAATATTACTCAGCCATCAGAAAGGATGAATACCCAACTTTTACATCAACATGGATGGGACTGGAGGAGATTATGCTAAGTGAAATAAGTCAAGCAGAGAAAGTCAATTATCATATGGTTTCACTTATTTGTGGAAGATAAGGAATAGCATGGAGGACATTAGGAGAAGGAAGGGAAAAATGAAGGGGGTGAAATCAGAGGGAGAGTTGAACCATTAGAGACTATGGACTCTGAGAAACAAACCGAGGGTTTTAGACGGGAAGGGGGTGGGGGGATGGGTTACCCCGGTGATGGGTATCAAGGAGGGCATATACTGCATGGAGCACTGGGTGTTATACGAAAACAGTGAATTGTGGATCACCACAACAAAAACTAATGATGTAATGTATGGTGACTAACATAATAAAATAAAATTTAAAAAAAAGACAAAATTTTTTTTTTGGAAAATTAACTATCCTAAAACTTGCAACTCAACAGTTGCAGAAAGATTATAAGACTTCTCCCAAGCCATTAGATTTATGTCCCTTATTGAAATACAAAGATGAAACCTTCAGCCCTAGGGCTTTCATTGGGGACAAAGATGATTTCTTATCTATATAAGTCAATAGAAAATATTTATTTTAATCTGTGGGAAAAGGGACTTTTTTATCTTAATTACTATTATGAATAAATCTATTGTCTGTGTTGATTTATGTGATTAATTCTATCATGTGTGAATTATTTTTTAATTAGTGTTACTTATTTTCAGAGAGAGATGTTCACTTCCACTCTTCATGATTACTGTATGTTTTTTTAAGTAAGTTGTATGTCCATTATGGGTCTTGAACTCATGACCTTGAGATCAACAGTCATATATTTTACTGATTATGCCAGCCAGTGATTGCTACATATTTAAATGTACACAGGTCAATCTACTTACCTTGTACATAATGATTTTTAACTCACATATACCCTCAGAAAATCCTCTTCTAGCAAAAATTATGACAATATTTCCTACAAGATTTTTATATATTTTTCATATTCATTTAACTTTATTTGAAATTTATTATATCAAAATTATATGAAACTGAGATGTACATTGCTTTTTTCAAATAAATTATTCACTCTTTAAATAATCCATCCTCAAAATTGCACACACACACACACACAGAGTTGGTGTTGTTGACACAAAATGAACAAACTTTTAAAATCTCTAAAAGAAAGGGGTTTTTTTTTGTTTTGGTTTTGTTTTTGGTTTTGTTTTTCCAGTCCAGGTTAGGACAACTGCCTGGGATACAGTCTTTACTAAGGACATAAAACATGAAATGTTCAAATCATTAGGTGAAAGGTATTTCAGAAAGTTATAGACCTTATCTTAGGACTGTAAACTTAGGACTTAGTTTATCTGCAGGATTGTCTGACTTCAGTCTCATGGGATCAGGGAGGTTCTACACTTAGCCATATGCTTGGAATATGCTCCATTTTAGGTTATTTATAAATGAATCAGATGTACAATTGGTGCCAAGGTCAGAAATTGAATTTGCTGACTCTGGTAATGGTTAAAGTTTGGTTTCCTTGAGATCCAATGAGCAGGGCCCATGCACATTAAAAGTTGAAAATCTCCTTTATTTTATCAATGTCTAGCATATCTTTTACTTACAGTGCCTCAGCCATTTACTCTTATTGCTGAGGTCCAAAGTCCAGAACAAAAATACTATAAGGATGTATGAAAGCAGGACAAATGTAAATTTTAATGTACTAAATATAAAGTAAATATATATTTCAATAGTGAAAACTGGCCAAGTGAGAACAAAATATATTGATATCACAAATTTCATAATGGATCCCGTTTGGCTGCTGCCAGTTTATCCAATTCCTCTCACTATAGACGTCCCAGAAAATGTTTCTCTAGCCATTGTCTCAAAGCCCCCTTGACGTCTTTGTTCCTCACACTGTAGATAAGGGGGTTCAACACAGGTGAAGATGGTGTAAGAAGCAGAGACCACCTTGTCATGGGCCACTGAGCGGTAGGATTTGGGCCGCACATAGATGAGTAGGAGAGTGCCACAGAAGAGCCCCACCACAGCCAGGTGAGAGGAGCAGGTGACAAACGCTTTCTTCTGAGCTGCAGTGGACCGCATGCGCAGCCCAGCAGCCAAGATGAGACTGTAGGAAGCCAAAAGGAGAGACAGAGGGATCAAGAGCATCAGGAGGCAGCACACATACGTGAAAATCTTAAAAAAGGTAGCGTGGGCACAGGCAAGGTGCGTGAGTGTGGGTGCCTCACGAAAGAAGTGGGTGATTTCTCGAGAATGGCAGTAAGGGAAGCTCAGAGTGGCACCAGGCTGCATCAGCCCATCCACCCCTCCCCGAAGCCAGTAGCCTGTGGTCACGTGCAAGCAGAGCTTCTGATTCATGAGGATGGGGTAGCACAGGGGGTGACGTATGGCCACATAGCGGTCATAGGCCATGGCCGCTAAGAGGAAGCACTTACCCTCTCCCAGCATGGGAAACAGTAAACTCCGGGCTCCACAGCCAGCAGGAGAGATGGACCTGGTGCCCTTCAGGTAGTTGGTTGCCATCTGGGGGACTATGGTGGAGACCAGCGTCATGTCCACGAGGGAGAGCTGGCTAAGCAGGAAGTACATGGGTGTGTGCCGCTGGGGTCCTTATGGTTGAGCACAATCATGAGGGCATTGCCCATCAGGGAGATGAGGAAGAGCATGAGCACCATTGAAAAGAGGAACAGATGGGTCTGAGTGCAGTTAAAGAGCCCTAAAAGAATGAAGTATACTGTGTGGTGTCATTTGCATCTTCCATGGCTCAGTTCATGCCTGGAAGGCAAGGAATTATAAGGAGTCAGAGTTGTTTGAAAGGAAGGTTAGGCATTTATTTAAGAAGATGTGGTCAAACGACAGAAAAAAATGAGACTTGGAGGAATAATTATGTCTTTAATCTTTCACTTCATGACAAGATGTTTGCCTTAGCATCCTATCATACATCTCTGTTGTTATTATACAATATTTTTTAATCCAAATAAATTGCATAACAAGTATATCTTGCAGTACACATCACTCTTCTGTTATTTCTGTATATCTTGTTAGTATGCCACACATAATTTACTCACGGTGTTAGGAAATATTATGCCTTCCCAGTTTTCTAAAATTTGTGTACTTCTGTGTTGAAAGAGCCTCATAGTCATGCCTTTTAGTTAATATTAAAGTGATATATCTCTTAATTATGGCTATGGCTTTTTCATGTTTCTCATATGTTTAAGTTAATGTCTCAAGATTTTCTTTGATGTCGTGAGAAATTGTTTTAGCTTAAAAAGTACAGAAAAATAAATATAAAACTACTATACCTCAGTTTTCAGGTGAGAGACACAAAATGGCTATATTTCTCTATTTTACATGTGTGTTTAGTACATGGTTTCAATATGCCAGGCTTCCAGCTACCACAGATATTGCAACAAAGCACCTACCACCATATTGGTCATATTATCATTGTGTTTACGCACGATTAGAGGGAACTTACCTCAGTGTAGAGACCTTGCAACAGTTAATTTTTATACCTAGTATGTACTCGCAAAATGCTGAATTTGATTAAACGTGTGCATGACAAAAAGTCAATTTCATAAATGTTTATAACACTAAGGAACATAAAAAATGGTTTTACTTATTTGAATTTTGTTACCAGTAATCATACATCCTCAAAGGTAGGAGGTAGATTAATTTATTAACTGATTAAGTTATTAATTATAAAATTAATCACATTTTAATTAACTGGTAATTTGACTAATTATCTAACTGGTTTATTAAGACCTGCTTAAATCAAGTTATGTCCAACTTACTCTGAAATATAGCATTACCTGCAAATAAAACATGGAGAATCTCCTTTATTTTCAGAGATTATTTATATTTTCCCTAAAGCCTCAAGCTTTCATTTTTCTTATCTGTAAGTATCTATGGTAGTAGAATTAGATGTATATGCAAATGATTTCTTTTTTATATTTATGTAACATTTGTATTTCCCTTACAAATTCACTCTATCAAAAACTAAAATAGATTAATGATTACCAAGATTTTAGGATTGGAATTTATTCATAATCTATAAGATAGCAAATCCTTATTTACTATTTATGTAAATTAATTGGTAAGCAGTGAAAAATTTTAAGTGTGCAAAACCTTTCATAAATATTACATTGTTTTAAGTATCTAGCATATATGAGCAATACCCAGAGTATCATTAAATGATACAGATATTCTGTGCATCAAAATAGCTATAAATAAGACACAATAATGAGCATATCACAATCATGGTTTAATTCAATAATATATATATGGCATATGTATATAGTTTTTTATTCTATTTATTTATTTTTATTGTTTTAAAGATTTTATTTATTTATTTGACAGAGAGAGAGTTAGTGAGAGCAGGAACACAAGCAGTGGGAGTGGGAGAGGGAGAAGCAGGCTTCCCACAGAGCAAATAAATAAATAAGTAAAATCTTTTTTAAAAACTACATATAGTGGCGCCTGGGTGGCTCAGTCATTAGGCTCAGGTCATGATCCCGGGGTCCTGGAATCGAGTCCCACATCGGGCTCCCTGCTCGGCGGGGAGCCTGCTTCTCCCTCTCCCACTCCCACTGCTGGTGTTCCCTCTCTCGCTCTATCTCTCTGTCAAATAAATAAAATATTTAAAAAAATAAAATACTAAAATTTCTGTTACATCAATTTTGAATTGAAGTTTATATTTTATATTGCATGTATTTGAGATACTTCTATGTTATTATCCACTTAAAATCAATGGGCAGCTCTATTTTTAATTCTTTGAGGAACCTCCATACTGTTTTCCAGAGTGGCTGCACCAGCTTGCACTCCCACCAACAGTGTAGGAGGGTTCTCCTTTCTCCACATCCCCGCCAACATCTGTCCTTTCCTGACGTGTTAATTTTAGCCATTCTGAGTGGTGTGAGGTGGGATCTCATTGAGGTTTTGATTTGGATTTCCCTGATGCCGAGCGATATTGAGCACTTTTACATTTGTCTGTTGGCCATTTGGATGTCTTCTTTGGAAAAATGTCTGTTCATGTCTTCTGCCCATTTCTGGATTGGATTCTTTGTTCTTTGGGTGTTGAGTTTGATAAGTTCCTTATACATTTTGGATATTAGCCCTTTATCTGATATGTCATTTGCAAATATCTTCTCCCATTCTGTCGGTTGTCTTTTGGTTTTGTTGACTGTTTCTTTTGCTGTACAAAAGCTTTTTATCTTGATGAAGTTCCAATACTTCATTTTTACCCTTGCTTCCCTTCCTTTAGCGATGTTTCTAGGAAGAAGTTGCTGTGGCTGAGGTTGAAGAGGTTGCTGCCTATGTCCTTCTTTAGGATTTTGATGGACTCCTGTCTCATATTGAGGCCTTTCAACCATTTGGAGTCTATTTTTGTGTGTGGTGTAAGAAAATGGTCCAGTTTCATTTTTCTGCATGTGGCTATCCAATTTTCCTAACACCATTTGTTGAAGAGACTGTCTTTTTTCCATTGGACATTCTTTCCTGCTTTGTCAAAGATTAGTTGACCATAGAGTTGAGGGTCCATTTCTGGGCACTCTATTCTGTTCCATTGATCTATGTGTCTGTTTTTCTGCCAGTATCATACTGTCTTGATGATGACAGCTTTGTAATAGAGCTGGAAGTCCGGAATTGTGATGCCGCCAGCTTTGCTTTTCTTTTTCAACATTCCTCTGGCTATGCGTGGTCTTTTCTGGTTCCATACAAATTTTAGGATGATTTGTTCCATTTCTTTGAAAAAAGTGGATGGTATTTTCATGGGGATTGCATTGAATGTGTAGATTGCTCTAGGTAGTATTGACATCTTCACAATATTTGTTCTTCGAATCCATGAGCATGGAACATTTTTCCATTTCTTTGTGTCTTCCTCAATTTCTTTCATGAGTATTTTAGAGTTTTCTGAGGACAGATCCTTTGCCTCTTTGGTTAGATTTATTCCTAGGTATCTTATGGTTTTGGGTGCAGTTGTAAATGGGATCAACTCCTTAATTTCTCTTTCTTCTGTCTCGTTGTTGGTGTATAGGAATGCCACTGATTTCTGTGCATTGATTTTACATCCTGCCACTTTACTGAATTCCTGTATGAGTTCTAGCAGTTTTGGGGTGGAGTCTTTGGGATTTTCCACATAAACTATCATATCATCTGCAAAGAGTGAGAGTTTGACTTCTTCTTTGCCAATTTGGATGCCTTTGATTTCTTTTTGTTGTCTGATTGCTGTGGCTAGGACTTCTAATACTATGTTGAATAGCAGTGGTGAGAGTGGACATCCCAGCCGTGTTCCTGACCTTAGGGGGAAAGCTCTCACTTTTTCCCCATTGAGAATGATATTCACTGTGGGTTTTTCTTAGATGGCTTTTATGATATTGAGGTATGTACCCTCGATCCCTATACTCTGAAGAGTTTTGATCAAGAAAGGATGCTGTACTGCATCAAATGCTGTTTCTGCAACTATTGAGAGGATCATATCGTTCTTGTTCTTTCTTTTATTAATGTATTGTAGCACATTGATTGATTGCAGATGTTGAGCCAACCTTGCATCCCAGGGATAAATTCCACTTGGTCACGGTGAATAATCTTTTTAATGTACTGTTGTATCCTATTGGCTAGTATTTTGGTGTGAATTTTTGCATCCATGTTCATCAAGGGTATAGGTCAGTAATTCTCCTTTTTGATGGGGTCTTTGTCTGGTTTGTGAATCAAGGTAATGGTGGCCTCATAAAACGAGTTTGGAAGTTTTCTTTCCATTTCTATTTTTTAGAACACTTTCAGAAGAATAGGTATTAATTCTTCTTTAAATGTTTGGTACAATTCCCCTGGAAAGCCATCTGGCCCTGGGCTTTTGTTTGTTGGGAGATTTTTGATGACTGCTTTAATTTCCCTAGGGGTTATAGGTCTGTTCGTGTTTTCTGTTCCTTCTTGGTTCAGTTTTGGTAGTTGATACATCTCTAGGGATGCATCCGTTTCTTCCAGGTTATCTAATTTGCTGGAATAGGGTTGCTCATAATATGTTCTTACAATTCCTTGTATTTCTTTGGTGTTGGTTTTGATCTCTCCTCTTTCATTCATGATTTTGTTGATTTGGGTCATTTCCAGGTCTCCTACACCTCCGCCATCTTGCTTCCTACCCTTGAACAATAACTTTTTGATTTGTTTTTGTTTTAATCCCCCTGGTTGCAGATGGCAAAAATACTTTGCTGTGGTAATACTTAAGGGGAAGTTTAGCATAGTGATCATGATGGCAGATATCTCTCAGGAAGGAGAAAATCATTTAGAACAGAAGAGGGGTACAAGAGAATTCATTGTATTGATATTTGTATATATCTTAATCATGTTTACAAGTAGTCTTTTGAAATTACTAAAAAATACAGTTAAAAAAAATAAAAGAACTATCACTGTTGGTGAAAAACTTTGCCATGACTCCAGCTAAAAGCAATACATAAAGAGGAACAATTTAGGTATTGGAGAGATTTTGGTGGTATGATATTCTCCCAAAATTAATGTGTGGGAACAGCTTTCATACACAATCACATGAGCTGGGTGGGTAGACTTTCTCATTATTGTTGCAGTATTCAGCACCTGTCCAGGAATATTCTGGATGAAATGACAACTAATTAAGTCTTGAGATCATTGCTCTTGCTTTTAATCTAGTCCTCACAGCTCTGCAAAAATTAAAAGCTGCTGTAGATATGGAACTCTTTGGAACTTCCCACAGGAAAGGAAAGGAAGTATAACACACCTCTCAGTTTAACCAACTGTGAATTATTTTTTAATGTACTTAAGTAATCTGACAGGCACAAACAGATCAATTGCATTAGCCAAAGGGATATTTATGATAATTCATGATAATAAGCCTGTTCTGTAGTTGAAAATAAAAATCAAATGCAATATAGGCTTACAACTTTAATCAGTTAGCTTAAAAAATTCAAATATAATTAACATACAGTGTTATATTAGTTTCAGATTTACTTATCAGTTTTAAAATGACTAACAAATTATAAACAAGAATGGGTAAAAATAGGTATCAAAAGAAGAAATAGTCACTGAGAGGTAATATACTATGTCCATGTCAGGAAAAGAACTGGAAGTAATAGTCAGCTGTTAAAGCAAGCAGCCACAAATATATTATGCTCTCCTAACATATGTAAATTGAAGAGGCATTTGTATTCCAAATTGTCTTCAACAGGTTTAGGCTACTGTCCTAATCCCTAAACCACTTAATATTTTTAAAATAAACCTATATGCTCAGGGTTAATTGCAAAGTCATGAATGACAACTCATGACATGACAGGGATGCCCACTCTCACCACTGTTGTTTAACATAATACTAGAAGTTCTAGCCTCAGCAGTCAGACAACAAAAAGAAAATAAAGGCGTTCAAATTGGCAAAGAAGTCAAACTCTTTCTCTTCACTGATGACATGATACTTAATGTGAAAAAAATAAAAGACTCCATCCCAAAATTGCTAGAACTCATACAGCAATTCAGCAACATGGCAGGATAAAAAAATCAATGCAGAGAAATCAGTTGTGTTGCTATACACTAATAATGTGACTAAAGAAAGATAAATTAAGGAATTGATCCCATTTACAATTGCACCAAAAACCATAAGAGACCTAGGAATAAACCTAACCAAAGAGGTAAAGGATCTCTCCTCTAGAAACTCCAGAACACTTATGAGTGAAATTGAGGAAGACATAAAGAGATGGAAAAACATTCCATGCTCAAGGATTGGAAGAATAAACATTGTTAAAGTATCTATGCTGCTCAGAGCCATCTACACATTCAATGCAATCCCTATCAAAATAACATTGACATTTTTCAAAGAGCTAGATCAAACAATCCTAAAATTTATATGGAACCAGAAAAGACCCCAAATCACCAGGAGAATATTGCAAAAGAAAACCAAAGCTTTGGTCATCACAATGTGGGACTTCAAACTCTATTACAAAGCTGTGCTCATCGAGACAGTATGCTATTGACACAAAAACAAGCACATAGATCAATGGAACAGAGTAGAGAGCCCAGAAATGGACCCTCAACTCTATGGTCAACTAATCTTCTACAAAGCAGGAAAGACTATCCAATGGAAAAAAGAAAATATCTTCAATAAATGGTGCTGGGAAAATTGGACAGCCACTTACAGAAGAATGAAACTGGAACATTCTCTTGCACCATACACAAATATAAACTCAAAATGGATGAAACACATAATGTGAGACAGGAATCCATCAAAATCCTAGAGGAGAGCATAGGCAGTAAACTCTTCAACATTGGCCACAGCAAATTCTTGCAAGACATGTCTCTAAAGGCAAGGGAAGCAAAAGCAAAAATAAATTATTGGGACTTCATCAAGACAAAAAAACTTCTGCACGGCAAAGGATAGAGTCAACAAAACTAAAAGGCAATCTACAGAATGGGAGCAGATATTTGCAAATGACATATCAGATAAAGGGCTGGTATCCAAGATCTATAAAGAACTCATCAAATTCAACACTCAAAAAACAAATAAGCCAGTCAAGAAATGGGCAGAAGACAAAAAGAGACACTTCTCCAAAGAAGACATACAAATTGCTAACAGACACTTGAAAAAATGCTCCACATCACTTGTCTTTAGGGAAATACGAATCAAAACCACAATGAGATATCATCTTACACCAGTTAGAATGGCTAAAATTAACAATACAGGGAGCAAAAAATGTTGGTGAGGATGTGGAGAAAGGGAAACCCTCTTACACTGCTGGTGGAAAGGCAAGCTGGTATAGCCACTCTGGACAACAATATGGAGGTTCCTCAAAAAGTTAAAAATAGAGCTACCCTCCAACACAGCAATTGCACTACTAGGTATTTACCCCCAAGATACAGATGTAGTGAAAAGAAGCGGCACATTCACCCCAATGTTCATTGCAGCAATGTCCCCAAAGCCAAACTGGGGAAGGAGCCAAGATGCCCTTCAACAGATGAATAGATAAAAAAAATGTGGTTCATATATACAATGGAGTATTACTCAGCAATTAGAAAGAATGAATACCTACCACTTACATCAATATGACTAGAACTGGAGGGTATTATGTTAAGTGAAATAAGTTAATAAGAGAAAGATAATTTTATGGATTCACTCATATGTGAAGTATAAAGACTAGTGCAGAGGACGATAGGGAAGGGAGGGAAAACTGAATTGGAAGAAATCAGAGCGGGAGACAAACCTTGAGAGACTCTTGACTCTGGGAAACAAACTGAGGGTTCAGACAAGGAGGTGGGTGGGCAGATGGGTTTATTGGGTGATGGGCATTAAGGAGGCCAGGTATTATGATGAGCACTGGATGTTATACACTACTAATGAATCACTGACATATCAAAAACTAATGATATACTATATGTTGGCTAATTAAATTTAAATAAAAAAAGAAAACTCGGGACATAATTGTCTGTTAAATAACACAATTCAAAGATTAAGATATTAAATAAAAACATTTTCCTTAACTAATCAAACTATCCTATTGCTTGAATGTAATGGGCCTGTTTTATAGGTAGAAAAAATTATTCAAACGGAGCTTAAGACTTTAATCAATAAGTTAATTTAATACTTTTAAAAAACTAAAAATAATTAATAGTTATCAAAAGAAGATATATTCACTGGGACTCAGTGTGATTATTCAATGTGATTAGTTCAGAAAAAGAACTGGGGGGCATGATATTCTGTATTAATGCAAGCATCTATAAACATATTATCTTGTACAATCATATTTTAATCAAAAGTTTTCATGTTCATGTCATAGGGGAAGGGAGGGAAAATGAAACAAGATGAAAGCAGAGAAGGAGACAAACCATAAGAGACTCAATCTCAGGAAACAAACTGAGGGTTGCTGGAGAGGAGGGAGGTGGGAGGGATGGAGTGGCTGGGTGATGGACACTGGGGAGGGTATGTACTATGGTGAGCACTGTGTATTGTGTAAGACTGATGAATCACAGACCTGTACCCCTGAAACAAATAATACATTATATGTTAATAAAAAAATAAAAATAAAATAAAATAAAGTACTATATCCTACTTAAAAAAAAAGTTTTCATGTTCTTAAAAGTCTTCAGTGGATATCTTCATTATTTCCCTAAACCTAAAATATTTAACAATTTAAAAATAAGCCTATATGCTCAACAAAAATTGTAAAACCACATATTAAGACCAATGAAATAATTGTTTGCTAAATCAAGAATTTAGAAAATTAAGACATGGAAATTTTCCTAAACTAATCAAACTATCCCATCAATTGAATGTAACAGTTTTGATGATTAGGTCTCTGCCTTATTCTATTCTTACATGATGGTACTCTTTCCCTATCACCAACTCAGGAGATGATTTTTTAAAGTAGCCTGGAAATATACCACACAGATATTCAACAATGGCTAGCTGGGTCATTATTTATCGACAAGGATATGCTTAATTTTTGTAATAGTTTGAAAAATTGCCTGCAGTACTATACATAAGATCACCTGTTTCCCACACAAAGTTCCTAAAACCTTTGAAATTTGTTCAGTTATACTAGCAGTTTTTGTTTGTTTTTTATAATGAGCCTGCTTTGTCACTCCCAAGTTCATGTTATTGAGTTCATGTTATTGAGGTGACTCAAGATGCGGCCCCAAGATAACTTCAGGATGAGGGCTAATCTGCAGAGTAATGACCCATGTGTTTAGAGGGTTACAGGATTAGAACTATGTCCCCCACCCCATAGTCTCTGGGGACAGAGTATGGCTGAAGATTTTCAATCATCAGTGACCAATAACTAAAACAATAATGCCAGTCCGCTAAAACTTCCATAAACAACTCTGAGACAAGGAGGCTAAGAAAGGTTCTAGGTTGGTGACTATATTGATGTTATGAGGGTGGTGCAAGCAGAGATTGCCCTCAGATTGAAAGTACTTCCAGCTTAGGTATATGATTCGTACTATGATATAAAATAGCTGCCCCTTCTTCACAAAGGCCAGGACCTCTACCCCATTCATTCATGTTAGATCTAGAGGCTCACAAATGGTATTGTTATTGGTTACCAAATATATTGACTCCCTCAAAATGGAAAGAAGTCCCAATCTTTGTGGTATTAATTCCATTCACCAGCACCTGTTGTAGCCTAGGATGCAATAGGGAAGTGAAAGGAGGTCAACACCCTTCTCAGGTAGAAAAAAGGTGTCAGAGTGGTCAAGAGAGGTGTCTTCCACCTCTCTAAATCCCAGGAAACTTCAGCAATATTCTTGAGGTGATGCTATTTGGAAACTGAGGGGGATCTTGGTAATGGACTTCTAGGTTGTTAGTGTACTTTCCTCATTTTGTAGGGATTGACTATGGGATCACCTTTCTCAGTCCCAAAGGATTCCCTTTTGGGTTGCCTGCTAACACATTGGAGTCAATTTGGACAACAGGATTTAAAGAAGCACCTCATCTTCTTCTATAATAATGCCTGGCTTCAATGTTCTCTGGAGGATGATGAAAAATGGCCATAAATGGGTCCTTAAATGTTAATACTGTTTATAAGTTAGAACACTTTTGTGGGTGTCAGGAAAAATGGACCAAAATCCCATATGGTTAGACCCTTATGGTCCAGTACCAAAATGCTGATCTGTCCATCCTCCTGTAGGTGGCCTAAGGACACCACTCTCCTTACCCTCTACCCTTCGATCCACCATCAGATCAGCTGCATCAACCCTTCTACTTCTGTTAATCCACCAAGTCACCTATGATCTGTCATGTTTTCTATGTGCCTCCACCTTGTCTCTCTTGTAAACTGGTTGTGCCAAGATCCTGTACATGTCTCCCTCTATTTTCCTGAATCACTCATCTCCTCTTTGCTTCTTCTTTTGTGTGTCAGATATGGAATATGTTTTGAGAGAACTGGATGAATATTGCCTATCATTGTATATAGGCTTTCCTCCCTCATTCACTTCTAGGTTTATGGCTATGATAATTGGAGCCAATTATCTGGTCTATCTACCTCAAGACAGGGACTTTAAGGAATACTCCCAAGCAGCTCCTGAAACTCCTTTTGTTTTGGGGAGGTTCCCTGTCTTCTCCAGCCCAACATGTGTTGCCTATTTTCACATTTTGTTGGTGGATAGAAAATGTGTGTCTCTTCCTCTGAACGAGCTGACCAGCTTTGCTACTTGGAGTCCAATTTCTTTGCACTCTGGACTGTTATCTTCCTCCAGTCTTGCTGATGGCACCTCACCTCTTTTGCCTCTACCTCCCCCTCCTGTTTCTGCCCTACTATGGGTGCAGCTTGCATAACTGGCTCCTCTCCCATCCTCATGCCTCCAGTGTTATTGGCTGGTGCTCTTCCTATGCTTGGTATTAAGGAGCAAAGAGCACCCCAAGCTGTTGGGCCACCTCTTTATGAGGTTCAACCTGGAGGACATACTTAATCAAGATTCAGGGTCCTAAGGGTTCCTTTAGACTTTAACTGCCACTTCCTTTTCCTTGACAGTGGGGAACACATTGATTGACCTTTAAGTGAAACCAGGTGCAACATATTTATATTTAAACTGATTTAAGATTGTTAGTTTAATTAAGGTAGACATGTCTTTGGAGTTATCAGCATTAAATATAAAACTTTTATTCTACCAAGTTTTACTAAAACTCAAATAAGCTCATGGGATCTCTGTTGCAATTTGTCATCAAGAAGATGAATTAAAATGATGGTTAATTTTGTCTGTCTCAAATATTTTAATGGATAATAGTAAAAAAACAGGTAGGTTAAATACATGAACATATTTATATATAAGACTTTTAATAGCTTTCAAAATCTTTGGTATCCTGACTCTTTGAAGATTTGCTAAGTTAAATGATAAATTTGATTGAGTTCTTTGGGTAATAAAGTCTTTTCCAAATAAGATAAACAAGTAAAGCATTGATTACTGAAGATAGTTTTGTGCTTTTTGGCTGCTAATTGCAGAGACTTTGAAGATACTTGGATCTGCTGGTAACCATGTGTTATGCTTTTTTGAAAAACAGTACTAGAGAAAATCTTAAGTTTTTAGAATTAAAATATATTCATGAATTTCAGATCTAAAGAATTCTTGTGTAAGTGACAGTTCACAATTGGTTACTACTTAATTTTCACTAGAGACTAAAGTTTCTAAGAATTTAAATTCTGCTAAATGTAATTAAAATTGATGGCAATAACAGAAGCCAATTCTGTACTCAAGAAAATATGTTTATTTATAATAAAAATATATAAAGAATGGGGATACATATTATCAAGATGGGGGAGAGGTTATTCTGTCCTAAAATGAAACTGTTTGCTAAGAAAAGGCTTAGGATGAATTCTGAATGAAAAGGAAAGCTGTAGAAGGTTTGTGAAGGGAAATCTTTAGAAATTTTGTTATAAGGGATCAGGAGTACGGTTGAAAATGAATGGATTTTAAAGTACATTGGTATAAGTTTGAAAATCTGCTTTTCTATTTGTTAAAAAGATAAAGTTTATTTGGATTGCTAGTCTGCTCCTGATAATAAAATTTACAGAAAGCTTTTTCTTCTCATTTTTCTGCCCATAAAACCACTTTTTTTTTTCTTTAACTACCTAAAAAACCAGTCCATCTATGTTTTGTTTTTCCCAGGTCTTTTATTACTTAAGGAAGTTAAAACTTCTCAGAGCACCAGTCTGGATCAGTTGTAGAGCATGCAACTCTTGATCTTAGGGTTTTGAGTTGAAGCCTCACATTGGGTATGGAGCCTACTTTTAAATAAATAAATAAATAAATAAATAAATAAACAAACAAATAAACAAATAAACAAACAACATTCTCAATGTTGAAGGCTCTATCTATTGCTACCAAATATGATTTCCTCTAGAATCTCTTATTGTCACTTTGGTTAAATATAAATATGAGATTTATAATGTTCTGTAATATGTTTTAGGCATGTGCTTTAAACTTTCTGAGATTTTCAACAAATTTACAAGATTTACATTGTAGATGAAGACTTTTTTACTAATTTGGCTTATTTATTGGCATGTAAAATTACTTGGACAGCATTGTCAAAACAGTAGTGATAAACCTTAGGTTGTATTGTATGGGTAAATGCTACAGCTAATTTAGAGAACAGATCTTTAACCATGTCCATTTCTGATTTTTTTGTCATGTATTGTTACTGTTCTGATGCTTTTGCCAAATGTATTTTGCCTTCAAGAAGATTCATAGAAAAAATATATTTTTTAAGATTTTATTTATTTGTCAGGGAGAGAGCACACAAGAAGGGGGAGTGGCAGGCAGAGGGAGAAGCAGGTTTCCCACTGAGCAAGGAGCTGGATGTGGGACTTGATCCCAGGATCCCAGGATCATGACCTGAGCTGACAGGATTTTTGACAAATACATGTGTTTGATATATTTAAAATCTTAAACTGACCTGGGTAAGAATTTCCAGAACTAATGGGAAAGCTGTGTTTAAACTAAATAAATATTAAAAACATAGGACTGAATGAATTAAAGAAAATGACAAAATATTCCTTTCTGAAAAAATTGAAGCATTTATCTTTTCTCCCTACCTGAACCCTCCAGAATTCGAAACTCAGTGAGTATTCTTTCTTCCATGGCAATTATAATAATTTGTGTAAGTTCCATGAGAATCTGTTCTCCCGGCAACAGGACACCATTGGAAACACTGGTGATATTACTAAGGCTTTGACTGGAATGTCATGTTTAAAATAGAACTGCATAGACCTGGATAGGATTAGACAGCTTTAAGGAATTAAGGTTGAGTTTTTGAAGCCAATAAAGCCCCTTGAGAATTTGGTCTGATATCTTGTTACGTATTTCCCAGCAGCCTGACCAGGTGAGTAAAGAAGTCACTTCCTGGAAGGTGCAGGGTATATTGGTGACCTCTAGAGGAGGAATACAGCTTCTACAGGTATTGCAGGCAAGTCTGATGACAAATGTTTGGCTTGACTCTGGCCTCAAAAGGCTATTAAAAGTTCAGTCTAGAGATTCCTTATCAAAAGTTCCAGCAAAGCAGATTTTAAAGGATCCGTATAATCAATCAGTGTTCTTGCTGAGCTTATGTAAACAATTCGGCTAATTTTATTAAAAATGGACTTGTTTTTCAAACAAAGAGTCCTGATTTGGCTATCTCTGGAAATGAGTGTAAGTTTAGAGAGAAAAATGTGTTTCAATAAAGTATCTGTTTAGATGTTAGATTCGAGTTTAGATTGGCTTTAAATGTTTGTTATTTGCCTAAGCTAGACAACTTGAGGTTAACTTCAGAGGGATTGCCATAACAGTTCAGATATAGACAATCTTCTTGCTTGTTACTCTGTGGGGATAATAAAAGAGACCTTTAGGGCATATGATTATTTAAACATCTGGACAATGGGATGGACTCCAAAACAATTTGTGTAACTCAGCTGTCACCTTAATCAATTCTATGTGGCTGGGTAACAAAATTGCTCCTTAAAAGTCAGAATGTACCCCATTCCATGAGGTTAACTATAGACTTGTGGAGATAATGGATAGAACCCCTTTCCTTATAATAGGACTGGAGAATGCACTTGGGGATGTCCTTATCTCCTGGGACAAGTCATTTCCTACTTTCCAGTGATTCCTCATAATTAGAATATTGTCAAGGCTAGACATCAGGTTTTATAATGGTTTTATCTCTTAGACATATTTGTCTTGGGAGGCATCTCTATTGATATAAATTACAAGTAGAGGCTTTAGCCAAGCACTCAGTAGCCACCTTTAACTAAGCCCAATACAAAGTCACCCCAATACTAGCACATATATGGAAATTTCTATTAGTAAAAATGTTTCTTGTTGTCCTATGTTAAATGTTACATGGGACTCTCTAGGCCATAGGAGAAGCCTTTCTCTTATCCTCAAATTATCAAAATTTTAACTGAATATGCTAACCGATAGACAGGCTCTGTCAACAAATTTACCAACTGCATAGTCCTTCCTATCAATACACTCAGAAGGATGATATCAAATATGGAGTGAAAATATGTGGCTTACTCCCACAATAGGATAATTAAGCCAAAGGTCCTTTTATGTGGAAAACAGAAACACCATATACTTGATTCATGACCCAATATTACTCACCAAATGTGATGGCTCAACCCAAAAACCTGTGACCATAAAATTAATTAACAGGAAACTTATTGGCTTGCTATGACTGGGCTAGCCCATCACACATCAGAGAGCTAGCGTCCACTGGGACACAATGATTATGTGGGGCAAATTTGTGTCCCTGGCTTCCATAAGGCTGGACTGGAATATGTACTACTGGTTATGCTTGGATGCAATGTTGTAGCACTAAGACTATCACAAGTCCAGCTAATTTCCATATCTAAACAATGTGGGACAAGATCCATGTTTCATTAGTATGACCATCTGACACCTATTTTTTTTTTTCATCAGTAGGTTTAGAAGATGCCATATACTTCATGGAGGCCCTTGGTAAATACACTTTTAAAGTGTTAAATGACTCTCAAAACAGCATTACATTATTAAACACTAATATAACTCAAATGCATAAACCAATTCTACAAGGTAGAATGGCATTAGATGTCTTAACAGCAGCACAAGGAGGAACATGTGCCATTATTAAAGCAGAAGGTTGCATCTACATTCCAGATTATAACAAAGCTCTATCAGGATTACTTACTTATATAAATAACCAAATCACTGCTCTTAAACACCCTACATTGTCATTTAATAATTGGTTAAGTTCTTGTTTGGGAGGTGGACTATGGTCCCTACTAAAAAGTCCCCAATCACACTTTTAAAAAAAGATTCATTCACTTATTTTAGAGAGACAGAGATATTGAGCATGAGAGGGAGAGAGTGAATCCTCAAGCAGTCTCCCTACTGAGCAGAGAGCCTGACACAGGGCTAGATCCCAGGACACTGAGATCATCACCTGACCCGAAATCAAGAGTCACTACTTAATCAACTGAGCCACTTAGGTGCCCCTGCTTATCACACTTCTTATTTTTGTTATAATATTAATCCTAATATGTTGTATCACTTTGTTCTCTTCTATTGTTGAGATACATTCAAGTAGTTCCTAACTTCTTCACCCAGTAGAAAGATGGTCCTTACTACTTGAAACAAATTCATCCTGATGTCCACTGTGGACTCTACAGCAATGGCCTTCTGTAATAGTCACTTGCAGAGACAGATAGTGACCAATTTCAGTCCATATGTAGGGACATCTCTACAGTCCCTACTGGGTTGAACAAGTCATGGAATATGAGCCCTTTGCCCTTCAGCAACCTTAAATATTTAAGGACCAAAAATTGTTCAGGAGGGAAATGATGACAGATAGAAGTAGAAAAATGTTCGCTTTTAGCCCAGAACTCTCTCCTATAGCTTGCATTATTTTATTTTATTTTATTTTTATATTATTTATTTGGGAGAGAGAGTGAGAAAGAGAATATGAAAGGTGGAGGGTCAGAGGGTGAAGCAGACTCCTCACCTATCCGGGAACCCAACTTGGGCCTCGATCCTGGGATTCCAGGATTACTATGTGGGCTGTAGGCAGATGCTTAACTGACTGAGCCACCCAGGCACCTCAAGTTTGCATAATTTCAATAAGGATCAAATATGTGATACTTACTACATTCTTAAAGGGTCTAGAGACTTCCCATATATCTCACAATAGTTAATATCAAGATGAATGATGTAAGCACCAGAGAAATCTTGAAAAGCATTTTTATGAGTAGAAATTTGAAGAAAACACTTATGCTCTAATGCACCCTGCACATCTCCCCCTTTGAACACTAAGCATATAGCAATCATACAACAAAAGTGCAGCTCTTTCTGCCCGTAGGTCCTATTCTCATCCTCCTTAAATAAACTTACTAAGTTGCACCATTAGACATCTCAGGAGTTCTATTGTTTTAAAGATTTACTCATTAATTTAGAGATAAAAGGAGAGAGAGAATGTGGGGCTGGGGCAGAGGAAGAGACTCCTCAAGCAGACTCCCCACTGAACACAGAGCCCAACACAGTGCTTGATCTCACAACCCATGACTCTTGCTGAAGCCAAGAGTCAGAAGCTCAATCAACTGAGCCAACCAGGCATCCAATGAATTCTTTCTTGACTGTCATGCTCAATGATCATTCAACATTCTTAACATAAGAGTGTTTTATCAAGTCCATTAACCAAAATTGCATCCCATTTCACCTTTATTTTCAAGTAAAGAGAACTTCATAGTTGGCAAGATTAATAAGTTCTAGAGATCTGATATAACACTGGACCTATACTTAACAATATTGTTTTGTGCACTTACAAACAAATTTAAGAGGTTATACCTCACCTTCAATATTTTTAACACACACACACATTAAAAATAAAAGTAAAGTGAATAATCCTTTTAATGTACGGTTGTATCTTATTTGCTAGCATCTTGCTGAAAGGATCTGTACTCTGAAAACTATAGAACACTTATGAAATAAATTGAGGAAGAAACAAAAAATAGAAAAAAATTCCATGCACATGGATTAGAAGAATGAATGTCTATGCTACCAAAACTATCTAAATATCCAATGCAATCTCTATCAATATACCATCAGCATTTTTTTCACAGAGGTGGAGCAAACAATCCTAAAATTTGTATGGACAGAAAAGACCCCAAGTAGACAAAGTAATGTGAATAATAAAATCAAAGCTGGAGGCATCACAGTTCCAGACTTCAAGCTGTATTACGAAGCTGTCATCATCAAAAGGGTATAGTACTGTCACAAAAACAGACACATAAAGTAATGGAACAGAATAAAGAACCCAGAAATGGACCGTCAGCTCTATGGTCAACTAATCTTTGACAAATCAGGAAAGAATATCAAAAGGAAAAAAAATACAGTCTCTTCAACAAAAGGTTTTGGGAAAATTGAACAGCTTCATGCAGGAAAATGAAACTGGAACACTTCCTTATAACATTCACACAAATAAACTCAAAATGGAAGAACCATCTAAATATGAGACAAGAATCCATAAAATCCTAGAGGCAGCAACTTCTTTGACTTCAGCTGCAGCAACTTCTTGCTAGACATGTCTCCACAGGCAAGGGAAACAAAAGCAAAAATGAACTGTTGGGACTTCATCAAGATAAAAAGCTTTTGCACAGCAAAGGAAAGAGTAAAAAAACTAAAATGTAACCTATGGGATGGGAGAAGATATTCGCAAATGACATATCAGATAAAGGGCTAGTATCCAAAATCTATAAAGAACTTATCAAACTAAAAATGTAAAATAGGGATGTCTGGGTGGCTCAGTCAGTTAAGTGTCTGCCTTCAGCTCAGGTCATGATCTTAGGGTCCTGGGATTGAGCCCTGTGTCAGGCTCCCTGCTCAGTGGGGATTCTGCTTCTCCCTCTCCCTCTGTTTTTCTCCCCCTGCTCAAGCTCTCCCTCTCTCTCTCAAGTAAACAAATCAAATCTTTAAAAAATGAAAAAAATAACTAATTATAAAAATGGGCCAAACAACATAAATAAACATGGTTTATGGTTACTCTAAGTTAGCCATAGAGTATAAATAGGTATATACTTATATGAAAATATGTAGAATTTTCTTAGCCATAAAGAAAATATGAAATAAAACATGATGAAATATCACTAAACATCTGTTGTATAAAATATATTTAATTCAGAGAACCAGTCTCAATACTAAACTGAAGACAGGGTCAGAGTTTTCTTCATTCATATGTACACAAGTGTTCATAAAACCTTAAGTTGTAATAGTCAAAATTTTGAAATTTTGAAATAATCCAAATGTGAAAAGAAATGACAAGGATTAGATACTGCTTCAGTCTATTCATAAAATATTAAAGTACAAACTTACATAAATGGACAATAGATTAGTGGTTTGCAGGGGTTAGGGACTGGGAATTGGGTCGAGGTGAGTGATAGATTCCGATATGACTAAAAAGGCTTAACACAAGAAATCTTTGTGATGATTTTACCTTTCTAATTCTTGGTTGAGGTTGTTACCCACATTTATGCATGGGTTAAAATTACATAAACTACCCCCCCACACACAAACACACACTCAATGAGCACATTTAAAAGTAGTAACATATGAACAGTTTCTGTGGACTGTAGTCCATTCAATTTCTCAGTTGTGACATTATGCTGGGATTATACAAAATACTACCACTGAAAGATATGGGGGAAGGGACTTCTATGTACCAAATTTGCTACTTTTCACATGTCTATAATCATTTCATACTAAATAAAAAAAATCAAAAATGTAAAATAGGGATGTCTGGGTGGCTCAGTCAGTTAAGTGTCTGCCTTCAGCTCAGGTCATGATCTTAGGGTCCTGGGATTGAGCCCTGTGTCAGGCTCCCTGCTCAGTGGGGATTCTGCTTCTCCCTCTCCCTCTGTTTTTCTCCCCCTGCTCAAGCTCTCCCTCTCTCTCTCAAGTAAACAAATCAAATCTTTAAAAAAATGTAAAGTGTAAAAAGTCAAAGTGGGAGAAAAATCAGTGATACTAAATGATAATAGGTTGGTTTTATATGTAGAAAAGAAATGTTACAAGGTTAGATACAGTGTAATGTATGGTGTGAAATAAATTAATTTTTAATAAAATTTAAATTATTTTAAATAAGAACAAAATAGAAGTTATCAATAAAATAAGAAGACATACAAATGGCCAACAGATACAAGAAAAAAATGCTCCGCATTATTTACCATCAGAGAAATACAAATCAAAACCAGAATGAGATACCACCTCACACCAGTCAGAATGGCTAAAATTAATGACAGGGAAAAACAAATGGTGAGGATGTGGAAAAAGGGGAATCCTCTTACACTGTTTGTGCGAACTGTATGGAGTTTCCTCAAGAAACTAAAAATAGAGCTACCCTATGAACCAGCAATTGCACTACTAGATATTTATCCCAAAGATACAGATGTAGTGAAAAGGAGGGGCACTTGCACCCCAATGTTCATAGCAGCAATGTCCACAATAGCCAAACTGTGGAAAGAGCCAAGATGTCCTTCAAGAGATGAATGGATAAAGAAGATGTCGTCCATACATACAATGGATTATTAGCCATCAGAAAGGATGTATACCCAACTTTTACATCAACATGGATGGGGCTGGAGGAGAATATGCTAAATGAAATAAGTCAATCAGAGAAAGACAATTATCATATGGTTTCACTCATATGTGGAATATAAGGAATAGTGTAGAGGATCATAGAGGAAAGGAGGGAAAACTAAATGGGAAGAAATCGGAGAGGGAGACAAACCATGAGACACTCTTGACTCTGGGAAACAAACTGAGGGTAGCAGAAAGGGAGGTGGGTGGGGGATGGGATAACTGGGTGATGGGCATTAAGGAGGGCACGTGATGTGATGAGCACTGGGTGTTATACACAACTAATGAATCATTGAACACTGCATCTGAAACTAATGATGTACTATATGTTGGCTAATTGAATTTAAATAAAGAAAAAAAAAAGAAAGCCCTGAAAATAAAACATAAATGTTTAGGATAGAGAACTGGAAGGCATAATATTAGATTTCAAAGAAAAATCACACATTAATGTGGGCAGTTATACATCTACTAAGCATTAATTTAAACATGCTAGGGCACCTGGGTGGCTCAGATGGTTAAACATCTGCCTTCAGCTCAGGTCATGATCTCAGGGTCCTGGGGTGGCGCCCTCCATTGGGCTCCCTGCTTGGTGGGGAACCTGCTTCTCCCCCTCTCTGGTGTTCCCCCTGCTTATATTCTCTCTTCCTATCAAATAAATATATAAAATCTTAAAAAAAATATAAACATGATTTTTAAAAAAGTGTTTTCTAATTTCCAGAAACACTTTGCTGTTGAAGTCTTTTTTGGAAATTAGAAGACACACCTGATTTATTAATTCAACATTTTAGTTGATGTTCACTTATTTCTAAATCCTTAAGCTACACTGATACTTAAAATAAATAAACCTACAGAGAGTCTGGTTTCCAGTCTGGCATGTAAGGAGCTTGGAAGTCCTCACTCCCATTCTCAGAATGAAAGAAAACAGAAAAAGCAATGAAGAGACTGAAAATGAACAACTCTTCTTAGGTCCATGAGAAAGTTGATTTCACAGGGAAAACAGCTGTCCCCAAATCAGAGCGACCAACAGGCAGCTACAGAGAGTCACCGTGGACCCCACAGTAGGAATCACCCCCGGAACTAAGGAGGAAACTTAAGCTGTGATAGATGAGTGCTGCACGCTTGGGAGGCATGATCTTGAGAGTTAAAATCTTAAAAAGCTTAAAAGGGAGTCTTTCTCAGGGGGACACACCCACTTTCCTGAACTTTACCTCCTGGAGCTCTTCTAGATTCCCGTAATGAAGGTTGGAGAAAAATCTCCTCAAGTAAGCAGCAGAAAGAGGAGAAAAGTGGCCATTTTAAAAGACTCCCAGAACATCCTGTTCTTAAACGGCTTGTCCTCAAAAGACTTTCTCAGACAAACAAAAATTGAGTTTCTTGCAAGAAATGGTAAAAAAAAAAAAAAAAAAAAAAGTTTTCCAGAAAGAAAAAAAAAATATATATATATATGTATGTGTTTATTGCCATTTTGTTACTTATGTTTGGTTGTTTCTGTAGTTCTCTATTACTTTCTTCCCTTGCTCTTTTCTCTCCTGATTGGTTGGTTTTCTTTAGTGATATACTTGGATTCCTTTCTTTTTATCTTCTGCCTGTCTATTACCAGCTTTGATTTGTGGTTACCACTACATTTGTGTATAACATCTTCTGCATATCACAGTCCATATGAAGCTCATAGTCACTTACATTTGAGTCCATTCTTTACTCTTCACCCTCCACATTTTAGGTATATGGTGTTATATTTTTACCGATGTCCTTATTTTTACTGCTTTTTTTGCTTCCTACATTTCTTACTCTTACCTATGGTCTTTCCTTTCCCCTCAGAGAGTCCTCTTTAACCATTCTTACACAGCTAGTTTAATGGTCATGAATTCCTTTAACTTTTGTTTGTCTGGGACACTATCTCTTCTAATCTGAAATATAGCTTTGATGCATAGAGTATTCTAGGCTGCAGATGTTTTCCTTTCAGCCCTTTGAATATATCATTTCATTTTCTTCTGTCTTGCAAAATTTCTGCTAAAAAATCTGCCAATAGCCTTATGGGGTTACCCTTGTATGTAACTATTTTCTTTTCTCTTGCTGCTTTTAAAATTCTCTCTTTATTACTACGTTTTGCTGTTCTAATTACTATGTGTCTTTGCATGGACCTCCTTGGGTTGATTTTGTTGGGGGCTCTCTGTTCCTCCTGGATCTGAATTTCTGTTTCCTTTCCCAGGTTCATGTAGTTTTCAGCTATTACTTCTTCAAATGAATTTTCCCATCCTCTCTCTTCTCTTTCTGGGATCCCTATAATGCAAATATTATGCTTGATGGTGTCACTGAGTTCCCAAAGTGCACTATGATTTTACATAATACTTTTTCCCTCTCATCGGCTGAGCTCGATTACCTTCCTTTACTCTATCCTCTGGGTAGCTGATTCACTCTTCTATTTCCTGTACTGCAGTATTTATTCCATTTAGTGTATTTTTAATTTCATTTATTGTTTTGTTCATTTCTAATTGGTTCTTTTTTATCCCTTTGTTGAGGGTCGCACTGATGTCTTCCACTCTTTTCTCATGTCCAGTGAGTATCTTTATAACCATTACTTTATTCTCTCTGATATATATTACTTATCTCCATCTCACTAAGGTCTCTTGCTGTCATGTGTCCTGTTCTTTCATATGGGACATATTCTTCTGTCTCCTCATTTTGTCTATTTGTGTGTGTGTGTGTGTGTGTGTGTTTTCTTCTATGTTAATAAAGTCAGCTCCACCTCCTCCTCTTGAAAGTAGTGGCCTTATTAAGAAGGGGTCTTATAGGCCCTACAGTGTAGTATCCACCATGGCAGAGTGGAAGCACAGAGGAACCTGACTTGAGATGTGCCTCCTGTGTGTGATATGCACATCTGCTGTTTTGGTTAAGTCACTCTGTTTTTTTGTCCAGTCATCTGCAGTGCCTCTCTTTGCCTGTTGTTGGCAGTGTTCGGTCCTGTGGTGTTAGTGAACAAGTCTGTGTCTGCCTTAGGGTGGAGTTGAGTCAGACAGCCTTTTTCAGATTTAGTAGCACCAACCTGCATGGTATTTTCTTATGTTGTTCCCCAAGACACTTTCATTGACATGTGGGACCTGCAATCAGACTAGCTGTCTACCCCCAGCCCACTGCTGGGGCAGCGGTCTGAGTGATGTGTTTGCTTACCATTCCCTTTCCCTAGGACAAGAGTCACTTTGGAGTGGTGTGGTCCCTGTCAGTGTTTCATACACACTGCCAGGCCTGTGATTCCAATTTGGAAGGGCTCTGGCCAAGAGATTATTGGAGGGAACATATCCACAACTTTCATGGGGGTAGGGCACACAGTGTTAAAAAGGTCTGTGCTGAGGTCCTCTGTGAGAGTGGACCTGCAGTGCTGAGACTCATCCAAGTCTGGCTGGCGAAGGTGGACTCACAGAGTACTGGGGGAAGTGGGGGCAGGGAGTGTGAGAAGTGGTTTTAGCAAGGTTTGTGCTGTTTTTTGGGGGTAGGGGACCAGCAGTGCTGGAACTGATCAGGCCTGGCGGATGAGGCAGATCCACTGAAGCACGGAGGTGGGGGCGAGATCACAGTGTTAACAAGTTAAGTAGGGAGTGCCAGCACCGTGCTTGTTCCCACAGGTTGCTGTGTTTTGGCTGGGTGATGGGGAGGATAATGGTACTTGCCAGGTCCTTAGTTCCTGGAGAAGTCTTCCAAAGATCCCTGGCCCCCCACCACATGCTTTAAGATTAGTATAAACAAAGCTCCCTCCTCTTGCCCCAGGTGTTTCAAACTTTTTTTTTTTTTTCCTATGCCCTCTGTGGGCTTTTTGTTGTGGTGTCTCTCTAAGGGCAGGGACTCATTTTCCTCTCACCCTACTGACTCTCCAAGAGCTAAGCCCAGTGGTTTTTAAAATTCCAAGTTTTAAGTCCCCGGGTTATAAGGAACTTACAAGATGTGGCCCCTCTGGTTTAAAAACCAAATGTTAAATTCTTTTCCTTAATCAGGGTCCCCAGTGTGATAGTCAATTTCTTTGTCCTTTCCATGTCTGTGGGTCCTTCCCTCCAGTGGACAGTCCCATGGTTCTGTTTAGATCCTCATGTTTCCACCCTACTTACCCTCTTTGATGTGTCCTCTTGTCTACATTTAGCTGTGGAGTTTGTTCCGTCTGTCTTCAGGGGGTTTTCTGAGTTATTCACACTGATTTGACTGTTAACTAGTTGTACTCATGGCATAATGTGAGCTTAGAGTCCTCCTACTCTGCCATCTTCCCTGGTCTGATAACTCTAGCTGATAGAATTCTTTATTAAAAAAATGTGGGTGCCTGGGTGGCTTAGGCAGTTAAGCATGTGCCTTTGGCTCAGTTCATGATCTTGGGATCCTGGAATCAAGCCCCATGTTGGGCTTTCTGCTCAATAGGGAGTCTGCTTCTCAATCTTTCACTGCCCCTTCCTCCTGCTGATGGTCTTTCTCTCTCTCTTTAAAAGGAAAAATATTAAAAAAATAAAAAATAACCATTTAATTAATAAAAGAATTCAGTGTATTATTGGATAAATCATGGACAAATATCAATATTGATTTCAGACTGTTAAAAATGTAGAAGAGTTATGGGTGTTATTCTCTATGACACTATAAAACATCAAGAAACATATTTGGAAATTATCTGAAAAACTCTATGTATAACATCACTAGATTTTACTAAATGGCTTTATTGATATGAATTACTAGAGAGAAAATTTATAATCCATGATTATGAAAAGCATATATTTTAAAGAAACAGTTATCCTCCAAATTACTATATGTACCCAAAGACATTTAAACAATTGAAAGTTCTTCAGGGAAAGATGTATGAGGTTTGTTCCTGATGATTTGACTGCCCATAGAGGACTAAAATAAAATAAAATAAAATAAAATAAAATAAAATAAAATAACTGAAAAGAAAAAGCATAACAGAAAATTTACTAAAGGCCATTTAAAGCCATTAAGAAAACATGAACTACAGCTAGATAATTAACAATGAGATTATATAAATCTCAAGATTTTACAGAAGTGCAAATAGAAACCATAATAATTTATAGTCAGTTTTTTTTTTTTTTCATTCTCAGCAGAGGAAAAAAAAACTTGATGAATAAAATTGGCAACTTAATGGGGAAAATAACACTCTCATTGTCTAAAGTGATGCAAGGTATTTACAAAATATTGGATCAGTTCTAATAAAATATAAAATAAACTTACCTGCAACACAGTAATTACTATATTAAAAACTCTACACAATCACAACATCCATCTTTAGATAGGATATTGTTAAACAAATTAAAGTGTCTGTAGATCTTTATGCAGCTGTTTAGCAAAGATGATGGTTATTTGGCCCTCTTGTGGAATGATATTCATGTAATATTGATGCAGAAAAAATTAACTTACAGAGTCATGTAGAATAGTATTTTTTGTGCATTGTATGTTGTTTGTTTATGCATGGTTTTGCTTGTACACACATACTAGGGTGCTGTAAGAGAGTTTTCTTCTAGTCCCTCAAATTAGTTTTAGTTACAAAATTGATAAAATAGAATCTAAGAAATCCCCCAACAAAAACACATAGACACAGTTACCGCCACCACCAAAATGTTCCTCCAACATTTATTGCTTCTAAATCATCACTCAACACCACTGATTCCTCATACGTGTAAGTGAAGACTAGAGAGAGAGAGAGAAAAATGACTAAGGGACTTTAAGCCATTCCATGCTTAGGTGTGCAATATTCTTGTTGAAAAGTTATTCCATTCCATCCCAGCATAGAGGGCAATTGAATGCTTCTTACCCAGGAAAATAGGAGCATCTAAGAAATGGACTACCCATTTATTTAAAAAAATCATCTTTGTTATATACCAGGCTTTGTGTTAACAAAGGTGATATGTGGATATGTGTCTAATTCACAAGAGCTATGTCTAGTAAACATATTATGGTAGCAAAGATGATAGAGTATCTGATTCTGGACACAATTCCTTTGTGACATGCATGACATTTGAGATTTATTTTGCTATCACACTTCGACCTCATGAAGAAAACTTCTTGTGAATTTTGGTTTATTGTACAAACAATCTCAAATGGCCTATGTTTTTTCTCTCTCTCTTTTAAGTAATTCTGCAAACTCAATGATGCCTATTTTGATTGTTCTATTAGGTTCTAATTTTTGCATTTATTTAGTATATAATATGGGCCAACATTTGTATAGATACATCCCTGGAAACTCAGTTGAAAGAGAAGTAGATGCATGGTCCTGTATGCTGTGCTGGAATTCTTCCATGAAGGCAAATAAATGATCCAAGAGTCGATGGGTGAACAATTATTGGAAACATCAATATATTTCAGCAAAGTCCCAACATGATGAAGATTTACTCACCAAAACAAAGATTCCTATAAATATGAGCCCCACAAATAAATCAGCCCATTGGGTGTGAAATATAAAACTATCATTTTGTGGTTTCTGAAAGTTCTGGAATATGAAATTTATATGTCCAGTGGGAAACAATTTAAGAATAAAAAGGATAGTGCCTCATATCAGTGAGGTCCTATGACACATGTCTTTCTCTGATTGACTTATTTCGCTCAGCATAATACCCTCCAGTTCCATCCACGTCGTTGCATATGGCAAGATCTCATTCCTTTTGATGGCTGCATAATATTCCATTAATCTCAGGAAACAAACTGAGGGTTGCTGGATGGTGGCGGTGGGAGGGATGGGGTGGCTGGGTGATAGACATTGGGGAGGGTATGTGCTATGGTGAGCACTGTGAATTGTGCAAGACTGTTGAATCACTGATCTGTACCTCTGAAACAAATAATGCAATAAATGTTAAGAAAAAAAAAAAGAAGATAGTAGGAAGGGAAAAATGAATGGGGGGAAATCGGAGGGGGAGACAAACCATGAGAGACTATGGACTCTGAGAAACAAACTGAGGGTTCTAGAGGGGAGGAGGGTGGGAGGATGGGTTAGCCCCGTGATGGGTATTAAATAGGGCACGTTCTGCATGGAGCACTGGGTGTTATATGCCAACAGTGAATCATGGAACACTACATCAAAATCTAATGATGTAATGTAGGGTGATTAACATAACAATAAAAATTTTTAGAAACAGAATAAAAGGGAGAAAACCCCTTATCACCCTCATAGAAAAACATAATTCTACCCTGTCTTTTTCCTGAACAATAAAAACTTATCCAGAACTACACAGCTTTGGTGTAGTGTTGAAACTACAGGAAAAGAATAGAAAAATGTGGCAGGATATTTTACCACTCCTGGACCCTAGCATAATCATCGTTCTTACACTGTCTTGGAAGTAATTCTATCCTACGGTAACATGAGGTATCTCAGATTTTGTGAAGTATTTTACAACCCTCTGATAACTTTCCACAGTCTCTCTATTTATACATATATTACTCATACATGATAATCTTTTTCACTCCCAAATTATAAATAGGATAATATTATATGAGTTAGAGAAAGATAGCATTAGTTTAAGTGGAAATGGAAGTTGATGACACATTAAATTGATTATGGACCCTTTGGCAGTGCCACACTTGGAGGCCAACTGAGACAGCGGTGGGACATGGCTCCTCCAAGCGGTTGCAGCACCGCAGCTGGTACTGCTCCTGCTGGTGCAGAACCTGGAGCTACACCCTCTGTCACTGTGGTATGTGCTTGTTACTTCCTCCTACCACTATCTCCAGGGAGAATTCCATGCCGGACTTCATCTCCACACCACCAGTTTGCTTTGTTTTGTTTTTCGTTCTAAGTATGTTTGCTATGGAGGGATATATTGCAAATACATAAATCATAAATAACAGCTCAATGAGTTTTTCATAAAGGAGAAACAGTCTTATAACCCCCAGCCATATCAAGAAACAGACCTCACCAGACTTCCAGAGTTCCCTTGGCATGTCCTCGTGTTGCAACACCCTAGAAAGATAACTTATTCTTACTAATATCACTGTAGATGAAATTTCCCTGTTTTTTTTTTTAACTTTAGATGATGGTATCACTCATTTATATCTAAATTATTTCACTGAACATCATGCTCATGAAATTTGTCTGTATTATTGCATGTGTCTATTGGTAGTTGGTTCTCATTTCTGTGTAGTATCCTATTACATGATTATGACAAAATGTATACTGTTATTGATGGACACTTGAATCATCTTTGGCTCAGGATTATTATAAACAATGGTTTTATAAAGATGAATTTGGTGTACATATGTACACATTATACATGGGATGTCAGTTATATTTGTAGATATGAAATTATCAAGCCATAGGGTTATCAGAAAATCCCAACTCCCCCCAAAAGAAAGACTGTTCCAAAGTAATTATAAATGAGATTTATCACTAACTTTGACAGTGCATTCTAACATGAATGCATATGATTGGAAAACATTGTTAGTATTCCAGCAGTGTAACTGCAAGAGAAGCTGGGAAAAACAGGCGCTGGCTTCCCTCTTGGAGAGGCATCAATACATATGCTGAGAAACCACACTTACAGGAAGAGTTTTCAAAATCACATGGCAGTGAAAACAAAAATAAATAAAACCTTCAAAAATGACAAAATGATTACGATATTGTACACCTAAAACTAATATAACACTATATGTTAACTATACTGCAATTAAAAATTAATAATAAAACTATAAATTTATATACAATAGATGTTCATTAATTTTCTTTAATTCTTTATATCCATAGCATAAAATGTGGAGACGATTGATTGTCTTTAGCTTAATGTTCATTAAATATTATATGACAGGCATTTTCACTATTTGCACTAATGCTTTGAGGGAAATATTGCTATAATAATGCACTTTAATTGAAAAATTAGAAAACCACTGAAATAAAACAATCTATTCAACAAACTATTGGCCTTAGACTGATACTCTTTGGGCCTACATTATTACTGTTTTCCATCAGAGCTTGCTACTCGTAACTGAAAACACAAAAGAGTATTATCTTTCATTGAACTGGAAGGAGTTGAATTTGAACATTTCTGTTTTCAGAGTGGGACACTGGAAAATTATAGTGAGGAATCAGTCCATGGAACTTGAGAGAGACTGCTGGCCTGCTCACCATACTCATTCCCTTCCCTGGGAGATTATTAGAACTTATTAACAGACTGTGATGGCAGGTTTGTCCATGAGGTTTGCTTTGGTCAACAAATGGAAGTGAATGTCAATGAGACAAAAGTATCTCTGCTTTCTGCCACAGCAACCAGGAAGATCCAGGTAGGTGCTACTCAGTCAGAATGAAGATGAAATTCCAGTGGGAACAAAACCCTCAGATGGTTCATAATGGATGTGTCATATAAAATAAAGCAATCTTTGTGGAATTAAGCTACGTCAAGAAGGTTATTTATTTTTTCAACACCAAATAGTTTTTCTGACTAATGTTTTACTCCTTTGTCAACACAGAAATTTGACAAGAGGGTATCTAGGTCTTATATTTTTAATAAAGCAGTTATACTCTAACCTGAACTGCTTACTTGGAGATTTTAAATATACATACTTTAATAGTTTTCACAAGAAAGTACAGGTAATGGTGACATTTTTCCTGATCCATAGCTGTGTGGAAATCTGTATCATCTTATTAAACTAGCAGTGATCTTGGACTTGAAATTGCTAGTGGAGGTGAAACTGGCCTTGTGTTAATCAGGTGTCTATTTGGAGCAAAAGACAGAAAATATTCTGGCAGATTTTCAGAAGCACCATGAGTAATCATATCAATAACACCATGTTCATTCAAATGCCCTCTATTCTAGAACAGAGAGCTTTAATGGGTGGATGATTTAATTCTGCTTATTAGCTGATCCTTGGGATGTTTGAGATGTTAAAAGTAGCTTGGCTTCGAGACTCTGGTTACAGTCCATTAGTTGCCTTCATTTTTCCTCTCATAAAAGTGACATATTTGAAACATTTAAATAGCATGTTTCATCTGCAATTCCTGGTCTTGCCCACCCGTTCCTGGAATTTCAGCTTGCAGAGTTTTTAAATTTCCTAATAACAGTGACCTTCTGTCAGTGTTTACAATACTTGGATAGTGAACGTAGATTGGGTATCCAAGCTCCAGGAATTCTGTCATTCATAGGTAAGAGACTTTAATCAACCCCAGAGAACAGCCATACACATACTTTCCAAATACAAGAAAAGAATTAAGTACTATATATATATCACATCTATATATATGTATATATATATATATATCTGTATCTATAATCTATATATCTGTATCTGTAGATCCCACATCTCCTTTAGCCAAACATTTATTGATGGACTGGACCCTTGGGTTGTTTCCAGACCTAAGCTATTGTAATAATGCTGTAATAAATATAGGGGTGCTTACATCTTTTTGAATTTGTGTTTTTATTTTCTGTGTAAATACACAGTAATGGAATCACTGGATCATATGGTAATTCTATTTTTAATTTTTTGAGGAACCTCCATACTCTTCTGTCAGTGACTATACCCATTTGCATTCCCATTACTAGTAAAAGGGTTCCCTTTTCTCCACACTTATTTCTGTGTGTCTTTGTGTTTTGTTTGTTTTTTGTTTTTTTTTTTTAGCCATTCTAGCAGGTGTAATGTTATATCTCTTTGTGATTTTAATTTGCATTTCCCTTATGATTAGGTATGTTGAGCATCTTTTCATGTGTCTATTGGCCATCTGAATGTTTTCTTTGTAAACATGTCTATTCAGGACCTCTTCCCATATTTTATTGGAGTTTTTGGGTTGTATAAGTTCTTTATTTTGGATATTAACTCCTTATCAGATTTATATTTGCAAATATCTTCTTCTATTACTAGGTTGCTGTTTTGTTTTGTTGATGGCTTTCTTTGCTTTGCAAAAGCTTTTTATTTTGCTATAGTTCCAATTGTTTAATTTTGTTTTTGTTTATCTTGCCTGAGGACACATATCTAGAAAAAATGTTTCTACTCCCAATACCAAAGAAATTACTGCATATGTTTCTTCTACAAGTTTTGTGGTTTCCAGTATCACATGAAGATCTTCAATCTATTTTTTTAATGTTTATTTATTTTTCATGAGAGTCAGAGAGAGACAGAGAGAGGCAGAGGCAGAGGCAGAAGCAGGCTCCCCGACTAGCAGGGAGCCTGATGCGGGACTCGATCCCAGGACCCCGGGATCATGACTTGAGCCAAAGGCAGATGCTTAACCATCTCAGCCACCCAGGCACCCGATCTTTAATCAATTTTGAGTTTATTTTTTCTGTATGGTGTAAGAAAGTGGTCCAGCTTTTTTGGGTGGTGCTGTCAAACTTTCCCAGCACCATTCATTGAAGAGAGTGTCTGTTCCCCATTGTATATTATTGCCTTTTTAATCGTAGATTAATTGACCATATCAAGACAGGTTCATTTCTGGTCTCTCTATTTTGTTCTGTTGATCTATGCATCCATATTTGTGCCAATGCCATGCTGGTTTGATTATTATAGCATTTTAGTATATTTTGAAATCTTTAATTGTGATACTTTCAGCTTTGTTCTTCTTTCTCAAGATGGCTTTGGCTATTCAAGATTTTTTATGGTTTCATAAAAATGTTAGTATTATTTGTTATAGTTTTATGAAAAAAAATTTTTTTTTGGAAACTGGATATCTTTTTTTTTATTCTTATGTTAATCCCCATACATTACATCATTAGTTTTAGATGAAGTGTTCCATGATTCATTGTTTGTGCATAACACCCAGTGCTCCATGCAGAATGTGCCCTCCTCAATACCCACCACCAGGCTAACCCATCCTCCCACCTCCCTCCCCTCTAGAACCCTCAGTTTGTTTTTCAGAGTCCATCGTCTCTCATGAGTCGTCTACCCCTCCGATTTCCCCGCTTCATTCTACCCCTCCCGCTACCTTCTTCTTCTTTTTTTTCTTAACATGTATTGCATTATTTGTTTCAGAGGTGCAGATCTGAGATTCAACAGTCTTGCACAATTCACAGCGCTTACCAGAGCACATACCCTCCCCAGTGTCTATCACCCAGTCACCCCATCCCTCCCACCCCACCCCCCACTCCAGCAACCCTCAGTTTGTTTCCTGCAATTAAGAATTCCTCATATCAGTGAGATCATATGATACATGTCTTTCTCTGTTTGACTTATTTCACTCAACATAATACCCTCCAGTTCCATCCACGTCGTTGCAAATGGCAAGATCTCATTCCTTTTGATGGCTGCATAATATTCCATTGTATATATATACCACCTCTTCTTTATCCATTCATCTGTCGATGGACATCTTGGCTCTTTCCACAGTTTGGTTATTGTGGACATTGCTGCTATAAACATTGGGGTGCACGTACCCCTTCAGATCCCTACTTCTGTATCTTTGGGGTAAACACCCAGTAGTGAAATTGCTGGATCATAGGGTAGCTCTATTTTCAACTTTTTGAGGACCCTCCATACAGTTTTCCAGAGTGGCTGCACCAGTTTGCATTCCCACCAACAGTGTAGGAGGGTTCCCCTTTCTCCGTATCCTTGCCAACATCTGTCGTTTCCTGACTTGTTAATTTTAGCCATTCTGACTGGTGTGAGGTGGTATCTCATTGAGTTTTTGATTTGGATTTCCCTGATGCCGAGCAATATTGAGCACTTTTTCATGTGTCTGTTGGCCATTTGGATGTCTTCTTTGGAAAAATGTCTGTTCCTGTCTTCTGCCCATTTCTTGATTGGATTCTTTGTTCTTTGGGTGTTGAGTTTGATGAGTTCTTTATAGATTTTGGATACTAGCCCTTTATCTGATATGTCATTTGCAAATATCTTCTCCCATTCTGTCAGTTGTCTTTTGGTTTTGTTGACTGTTTCCTTTGCTTTGCAAAAGATTTTATCTTGATGAAATCCCAATAGTTCATTTTTGCCTTGCGTCCCTTGCCTTTGGCGATGTTTCTAGGAAGAAGTTGCTGCGACTGAGGTCAAAAAGGTTGCTGCCTGTGTTCTCCTTTAGGATTTGGATGGACTCCTGTCTCACATTGAGGTCTTTCAACCATTTGGAGTCTATTTTTGTGTGTGGTGTAAGGAAATGGTCCAGTTTCATTCTTCTGCATGTGGCTATCCAATTTTATCAACACCATTTGTTGAAGAGACTGTCTTTGTTCCATTGGACATTCTTTCCTGCTTTGTCAAAGATGAGTTGACCATACAGTTGAGGGTCCATTTCTGGGCTCTCTATTCTGTTCCATTGATCTATGTGTCTGTTTTTGTGCCAGTACCATGCTGTCTTGATGATGACAGGTTTGTAATAGAGCTGGAAGTTCGGAATTGTGATGCCGCTGGCTTTGCTTTTCTTTTTCAACATTTCTCTGGCTATGTGGGGTCTTTTCTGGTTCCATACAAATTTTAGGATGATTTGTTCCATTTCTTTGAAAAAAGTGGATGGTATTTTGATGGGGATTTCATTGAATATGTGGATTGCTCTAGGTAGCATTGACATCTTCACAATATTTATTCTTCCAATCCATGAGCATGGAACATTTTTCCATTTCTTTGTGTCTTCCTCAATTTCTTTCATGAGTATTTTATAGTTTTCTGAGTACAGCTTCTTTGTCTCTTTGGTTAGATTTATTCCTAGGTATCTTATGGTTTGGGGTGCAATTGTAAATGGGATCGACTCCTTAATTTCTCTTTCTTCTGTCTTGTTGGTGTATAGGAATGCCACTGACTTCTGTGCATTGATTTTATATCCTGCCACTTTACTGAATTCCTGTATGAGTTCTAGCAGCTTTGGGGTGGAGTCTTTGGGGTTTTCCACATAAAGTGTCATATCATCTGTAAAGAGTGAGAGTTTGACTTCTTCTTTGCCAATTTGGATGCCTTTGATTTCTTTTTGTTGTCTGATTGCTGTGGCTAGGACTTCCAATACTATGTTGAATAGCAGTGGTGATAGTGGACATCCCTGCCGCGTTCCTGACCTCAGGGGGAAAGCTCTCAGTTTTTCCCCATTGAGAATGATATTTGCTGTAGGTTTTTCATAGATGGCTTTTATGATATTGAGGTATGTACCCTCGATCCCTATACTCTGAAGAGTTTTGATCAAGAACGGATGCTGTACTTTGTCAAAAGCTTTTTCTGCATCTATTGAGAGGATCTTATGATTCTTGTTCTTTCTTTTGTTAATGTATTGTATCACGTTGATTGATTTGCAGATGTTGAACCAACCTTGCAGCCCAGGGATAAATCCCACTTGGTCATGGTGAATAATCCTTTTAATGTACTGTTGGATCCTATTGGCTAGTATTTTGGTGAGAATTTTTGCATCCATGTTCATCAGGGATATTGGTCTGTCATTCTCTTATTTGATGGGGTCTTTCTCTGGTTTTGGGATCAAGGTAATGCTGGCCTCATAAAATGAGTTTGGAAGTTTTCCTTCCATTTCTATTTTTTGGAACAGTTTCAGAAGAATAGGTATTAATTCTTCTTGAAATATTTGGTAGAATTCCCCTGGGAAGCCATCTGGCCCTGGGCTTTTGTTTTTTGGGAGATTTTTGATGACTGCTTCAATTTCTTCAGTGGTTGTAGGTCTGTTCAGGTTTTCTATTTCATCCTGGTTCAGTTTTGGTGGTTGATACATCTCTAGGAATGCATCCATTTCTTCCAGGTTATCTAATTTGCTGGCATAGAGTTGCTCATAATATGTTCTTACAATTGTTTGTATTTATTTGGTGTTGGTTGTGATCGCTCCCCTTTCATTCATGATTTCGTTGATTTGGGTCATTTCTCTTCTCTTTTTGATAAGTCTGGCCAGGGGTTTATCAATCTTGTTAATTCTTTCAAAGAACCACCTCCTAGTTTCATTGATCTGTTCTACTATTCTTTTAGTTTCTATTTCATTGATTTCTGCTCTGATCTTTATGATTTCTCTTCTCCTGCTGGGTTTAGGCTTTCTTTGCTGTTCTTTCTCCAGCTCCTCTAGGTGTAGGGTTAGGTTGTGTACTTAAGACCTTTCTTGTTTCTTGAGAAAGGCTTGTATTGCTATATACTTTCCTCTTAGGACTGCCTTTGCTGCATCCCAAAGATTTTGAACAGTTGTGTTTTCATTTTCATTTGTTTCCATGTATTTTTTTTTTTAATTCTTCTTTAATTTCCTGGTTGACCCATTCATTCTTCAGTAGGATGCTCTTTAGCGTCCAGGTATTTGAGTTCTTTCCGACTTTCCTCTTGTGACTGAGTTCTAGTTTCAAAGCATTGTGGTCTGAAAATAGGCAGGGAATGATCCCAATCTTTTGGTACCAGTTGAGACCTGATTTATGACCTAGGATGTGATCTATTATGGAGAATGTTCCATGGGCACTAGAGAAGAATGTGTATTCCGTTGCTTTGGGGTGGAATGCTCTGAATATGTCTGTGAAGTCCATTTGGTCCAGTGTGTCATTTAAAGTCTTTATTTCCTTGTTGATCTTTAGCTTAGACGATCTGTCCATTTCAGTGAGGGGGGTGTTAAAGTCCCCCACTATTATTGTATTGTTGTCGATGTGTTTCTTTGCTTTTGTTATTAATTGCCTTATATAATTGGCTGCTCCCATGTTAAGGGCATAGATATTTACAACTGTTAGATCTTCTTGTTGGATAGATTCTTTAAGTAGGATATAATGTCCTTCCTCATCTCTTTTTACAGTCTTTGGTTTAAAATCTAATTTGTCTGATATAAGGATTGCCACCCCAGCTTTCTTTTGGTGTCCATTAGCATGGTAAATGGTTTTCCACCCCCTCACTTTCAATCTGGGGGTGTCTTTGGTTCTAAAATGAGTCTCTGGCAGACAGCATATCGATGGGTCTTGTTTTTTAATCCAGTCTGATACCCTTTGTCTTTTGATTGGGGCATTTAGCCCATTTACATTCAGGGTAACTATTGAAAGATATGAATTTAGTGCCATTGTATTGCCTGTAAGGTAACAGTTACTGTATATTGTCTGTGTTCCTTTTTCGTCTATGTTGCTTTTAGGCTCTCTCTTTGCTTAGATGACCCCTTTCAAGATTTCCTGTAGGACTGGTTTTGTGTTTGCAAATTCCTTCAGTTTTTGTTTGTCCTGGAAGCTTTTTATCTCTCCTTCAATTTTCAATGACAGCCTAGCTGGATAGAGTATTCTTGGCTGCATATTTTTCTCATTTAGTGCTCTGAATATATCCTGCCAGTCCTTTCTGGCCTGCCAGGTCTCTGTGGATAGGTCTGTTGCCAATCTAATATTTCTACCCTTGTAGGTTACATATCTCTTCTCCCGAGCTGCTTTCAGGATTTTCTCTTTGTCTATGAGACTCATAGGTTTTACTATTAGATGTCGGGGTGTTGACCTATTTTTATTGATTTTGAGAGGGGTTCTCTGTGGTTCCTGGATTTTCATGCCTGTTTCCTTCCCCAAATTAGGGAAGTTCTCTGCTATAATTTGCTCCATTATACCTTCTGCCCCTCTCTCTCTTTCTTCTTCTTCTGGGATCCCAATTATTCTAATGTTGTTTCGTCTTATGGTATCGCTTATCTCTCGAATTCTGCCCTCGTGATCCAATAGTTGTTTATCTCTCTTTTTCTCAGCTTCTTTATTTTCCATCATTTCATCTTCTATATTACTGATTCTCTCTTCCGCCTCATTTATCCTAGCCGTTAGCGCCCCCATTTTTTATTGCACCTCATTAATAGTCTTTTTGATTTCGACTTGGTTGGATTTTAGTTCTTTTACTTCTCCAGAAAGGGTTTCTCTAAAAACTTCCATGCTTTTCTCAAGCCCAGCTAGTATCTTTAAAGTGATGATTCTGAACTCTAGATCTGACATCGTACTAATGTCCGTATTGAGTAGGTCCCTGGCAGTCAGTACTACCTTTTGTTCTTTTGGTGAGGTGATTTTTTTCCATCTTGTCATTTTGTGCAGAGGAGAATAGATTAATGAGGGAACAAAATGCTAGCAGAGTAACAACATCCCCAGAAAATATACTCTAATCAGAAAAGACCTGAGACAGTGGGAAAAGAAAGGGAAAGAGAGAAAAAAGAAAAAGAAAAAAAGGAAAAAGAGAAAGAGAAAGATAAAAACAAAAACAAACAAAACAAAACAACAACAAAAACAAAAAACCAGAATGTGATCAAATATGATCAGGGTGGTATATAGATCAGTGCCACACACTAGATTTGGGGTGTATTTTGGTCTGTTAGAAGAAAGTGCCTCCCAAAATTTTAAAGAAAGAAAAACTTATATATGTACAAAAATAAGGGTTGATATGATGAAGGGATGGAATATGACTGTAAAGATCGAAATTATAAAAAATTTTATAAAAGGAATTGATAAGAATTTGTTTGAAAAAAGAAAGAAGAGGATTTAAAAAAAGAAAAAAAAGAAAAAAAAGGGAGAGGATGTGATCAGGCAGGGGAATAGAAAACACCATATACTAGAGATTTAGGGTATATTTTAATCTGTTAGAAGAAACTATCTCAAAATTTTAATGAGAGAACAACTTATATATATAAGCCAAAAATATGGGTAACTACTATGAAGGGATAGAATATGACTCTAAAAATGAAAAATATTTTTTTTTTTAAAAAAGGGATTGATAACATGTTGGTTGAAAAAGGGAAAAAGAAAAATTCAAAATGAAAAAAAGACAGTTAAAAAAAATTAACTTTGAAAGACTAAAGAATCATGGTAAAAAAAGCCATGAATTCTATTTGCAGTATTCCCCTAGCGCTGGAGTTCTGCCGTTCTCATTGATCGGTAAACTTGGTCTTGGCTGGCTGTTCTCGCTGATCTTCTGGGGAGGGGCCTGTTGCCGTGGTTTCCAAATGTCTCTGCCGGAGGCGGAATAGCCCCGCCCTTGCCCCCTCCCGACTAAGTAATCTGCTCGGGTTTGCTCTCCGGGGCTTTTGTTCCCTGCGAGCTTTCCGTACAGCTTTGGAGGCGGAGAGTGAAAATGGTGGCCTCCCAATCTCCACCCCGAGGAGCCAAGAACTCGGGGTCCCGCTCCTCAGTTAGCCCCCAGAGAAAAGCCATCAGTCACTCCCGTCTCCCCGGTCTCCGGCCGCACTCCGTGCTCACCTGGCCTGTGACTGGGTGTTTCTCTCTCTGGCACCCGACCCCGGGTGGAGTCTCCAAACCCAGCAGATCCCTGCTTTGCACTCCTGCGCGGCTCCTCCCGGGGGAGGAAGGGGAGTCTCCCCGGATCTGCCGCTTGTTGGGTCCCTGCTGGAGGAGCAGGGGCCCGACTGGACCGCGGATCACGGTTTATGGCTACCCCGAGCTGAGAGTCCGCGACTGGGCTCTGCCTCTGCAGCTGGCTTCCCTGCTCCGTTACCTGGGAGCTCTGCCGCACTCAGGCACCCCCGGTCTTTCTGTGACCCCGAGGGTCCCGAGACCACACTGTCCCGGAGGGTTCCACCCCCCGCTTGGCCACCAGGGTGACGTCCCTCGGCGGAGCAGACTTTTAAAAGTTCCGATTTTGTGCTCCGCGGCTCTATCACTTGCCAGAAGCGGCCGACGGAGGCCCTCCCCCGCCGTCTATCCTCCCAAATATCGCCTCGGATTCACTTCTCCGCACGTCCTACCTTCCAGAAAGTGGTCGCTTTTCTGATGAGAGAGTTGTTCCTCTTCTTTTCTTCCATCTCCTGTTGAGTTTGTAGGTGTTCAGATTGGTTTGATCCCTATCCAGCTGAATTCCTGAGAGGAGACGAAATCCAGGTCTCCTACTCCTCCGCCATCTTGCTCTGCCCCCTCCTGTTTTTTTTTTTAAACTTGTGAATGTTGACATTTCTTTTATTTTTTTATTATTATGTTATGTTAATCACCATACATTACATCATTAATTTTTGATGTAGTGTTCCATGATTCATTGTTTGCATATAAAACCCAGTGCTCCATGCAGAACGTGCCCTATTAAATACCCATCACCAGGCTAACCCATGCCCCCACCCCCACCCCTCTAGAACCCTCAGTTTGTTTCTCAGAATCCATAGTCTCATGGTTCATCTCCCCCTCCGATTTCCCCCCTTCATTCTTCCCCTGCTGCCATCTTCTTCTCCTTCTTCTTTTTTTGTATTTTTAAAGGGATTGAAATAAATCTGTAGATTGTTTTAGGTAGTATGGACATTTTAACAATATGGATTCTCTCAACCCATGAGCATGGAATATCTTTCCATTTATGTCTTTAGTTTTTGTAATCAATGTTTTATAGTTTTCAGAGTACACTTTCATCTCCTTGGTTAAGTTTATTTTTAGGTAAATTCTTGTTGATGCATGGGCAAATACAAATTTCTTAATTTATCTTTCTGCTAATTATTAGTGCATAGAAATGCAACAGATTTCTGTCTATTAATTTGGTATCCAGGGAATTTACTAAATTTATTTATCAGTTCCAGTAGTTTTTTTGGTGAAGTCTTAAGGGCTTTCGATATGTAGCATTATGTTATCTGTCAATAGTGACAGCTTTCCTTCTTCTGAATTTGGATGCCTTTTATTTCTCTATCTTGTCTGACTGCTGTGGCTGGAGTTCTAGTATTATACTGAAAAAAGTGGTGAGAATGAACATCCTTGCTTTGTTGCTTTTCTTAGAGTAAAAGCGCTAGATTTTTCACCATTGTGTTCATGTTAGCTCTTGGGTTTCAACATATATCCTTTACTATGTTGAAGTATGTATCTTCTAAACCTACTTTGAGTTTTTATCATGAATCAATATTGTACATTGTTAAAAGCTTTTTCAGTGGCACCTGGGTGGCTCAGTCAGTTAAATGTCCCACTCTTGATCTCAATTCAGGTCTTGATCCCAGGGTTATGAGTTGGATCCCTGTGTTGGGCTCCATGTGGGGTTGGAGACAACTTTAAAGAAAAATTCCCTCTATCTGTTGAGGTAATCCTATATTTTCATTCTTTTTTTTGTTTGTTACTGTGGTGTATCATATTGATTGATTTGCAAATATTGAATGGCCCTTTCATATCCAGAATAAATCTCAGTTGATCATAGTGAACAATTTTTAAAACATATTGTTAGACTCGGTTTTGCTAATACCTGAAGATTTTTACATCTATGTTCATCAGAGATATTGGCCCATACTTTTCTTTTTCTGTAGGGTTTTTTATCTGGTTTTGAAGTTAGGATAATGCTGGCCTTGTAGAACGAGTTTGGAAACTTTTCTTTCCCGTCTTTTTTTTGGAATAGTTTGAGAAGAATACTACTATCTCTTCTTGAAATTTTTGGTAGAATGCACCCGTAAAGCCATTTGGTCCTCGACATTCATTTATTGTGTATTTTTTTTATTATTGATTCAATAATCAATTGATTAAATTCAACTGATTCATTGATACTAATCAGTGTTTTCAAATGTTCTATTTCTTTCTAATTCAGTTTTGGAAGGTTGTATGCTTCTAGGTATATTACATTTCTTCTGTGTTATCCCAATTTTTTGGCATATACTTTTTTATGGTATTCTCATATAATCTTCTGTATTTCTGTGGTGGTCGTTATAGCTCTTCCTTTATTTCTGTTTTGATTTACTTGAGTCCTTTCTGTCTCTTTCCTCTTTCTCTCTCAATAAATATGACTACAGGTGTATCAATTTTGTTTATCTTTTCAGATAGCCAGTCCAGGTTTCATTGATCTGTTTATTTTATTCTGTTTCGTTTTGTTTTGCTTAATTTAATTTTACTTTATTCTCGATTTCATTTTTTTTCTACTCTAATCTTCATTATTTCCTTTTTGTGCTGGTTTGGATATTTGTTTGTCCTTCCTTTTCTAGCTCCTTTAGTTGTAAAGTTATTGTTTATTTGAGGTTTTTTTTTTTGGTCCCTGAGGTAAGACTGTATTGCTATTATCTTCCCTCTTACAACAGCTTTTGCTTTCAAAGATTTTGAACAGTTGTATTTTCATTTAATTTTTCTCCTGTAATTTATGTTTACTTCCTCTTTGATTTATTGGCTGACCCATTCATTATTTGATCGCATGTTACTTAGCCTGCATGTGTGTGTTCTTTCCTGATTTTCTTTAAGTTGGTTTCCAGTTTGATATTGTTGTGGTTGGAAAAGATGCATGATGTCATTTCAGTCTTTTATAATTGGTTGAGACTTGTTTGTGGCCTCAAATATGATCTATTTTCAAGAATATTACACATGCATTTGAACAGAATATGTATTCTGCTTCTGGGTGGAATGTTCTGAATACAGCTTCTAGGGCCATCTGAACCCTAAATGTTCAGATGTGTCATCAAAGACACTGTTTCCTTGCTGCTTTTCTTTTTGGATAATCTATCCATTGATGTAAGTGGACGTTAAAGTCACTTCTTATTATTGCATTACTGTCAATTTCTCCCTTTATATCTGTTAATAGTTGTCATGTATTTAGTTACTCCAATGTTGAGTGCATAAATCTTTACAATGATTGTGTCCCCTTGTTGGGTTGTTCCCTTTATTGTTATGTAGCGTTCTTATTTGTCTCTTGTTACAGTCTTTGTTTTAAGGTCCATTTTGTCTGATATATGTAGTGTTACCTAGCTTTCTGCTTGCTTCCATTTGCATGGTACCTGTTTTTCATTCCTTCATGTTCAATCTCCACGTGTCTATAGGCCTGAAATGAGCCTTTTTTAGATAGCACATAAATGGGTCTTATTTTTTATCCTATGTCTCTTAAATGCAGGACTTAATCCATTTCCATTTAAACTAATTATTGATAGGTATGTACTTATTGCCATTTTGTCAGTTGTTTTATGATTATTTTTGTAGTTCTTCTATGTTCTTTTCTTGTTCTATCCCCTTATGGTGTAATGGCTTCTCTAATAATATGCTTGGATTCCCTTTGTTTTTGTGTGTGCATTGATACAGGATTTTGATTTGTGGTTACCATTTAGCTTATATATAAATTGTTATGCATACAACAGTTTATATTAAGTTGATGGTCACTTAGCTTTGAAACTATTCAAGGCCAAGTGGGTGGCTCATTCAGTTAAGCATCTGCTTTTGGCTCAGGTTGTGATCCTGGGGTCTTGGGATCAGGCCCAGTATCAGGCTCCCTGTTCAGTGGAGAGTCTGCTTCTCCCTCTCCCTCTGCCCCTCTCCCTTTGCCTCTCTCCTTTTGCACCTCTCCCACTCATGCTCTCTCTCTCGAATAAATAAATACAATCTTTTTTAAAAATGGAAACTATTCTAAAAGCACTAAATTTTTACTCCTGGAGGGGCAGAGAGAGAGGGAGAAGGAGACTCTCCACAGAGCAGGGAGCCTGATGCAGGCTTCAATCCCAGGACCCCAGGATCATGACCTGAGCCAAAGGCAGATGCTTGGCTGATTGATCCACCCAGGTGCCCCATCTTTTCACCAATTGTTATAAATATAATTGATTTTAATGCTTTTATATTATGTTTGCATTTACCAGTGAAATTTTGTTCTTTCATATTTTTTTTCTTACTCCTGATTACAGCCTTTACTTCCACTCAAAGAATTCCTAGTAATGTTTCTTATAAGGATGGCTTACTGGTGATAAACTCCTTTAACTTTTGTTTGGGAAACTCTTTATCTCTCCTTCTATACTGAATGATAACATTGCTGGATCAAGTGTTCTTGGTTGCAGGGTTTTTGTTTGTTTTCCCTTTCAGTACTTTGAACTTGTCATGCCATTTCCTATGGCTTGCAAAGCTTCTGCCAAAAAAGTAGCTGATAAACTTATGGGGTTTCTTTTTTATGTAACTATTTTCTTTGATCATGCTCCTTTTATAATTCTCTCTTATCACTACTTTTTTGCCATTTTAATTACTATGTCTTTTAGTGTGGACCTCATTGGGTTAATTTTTTTTTTTTTTTGTATCTCTGTGCCTCCTGTATCCAGGTGTCTGCTTCCTTTTTCAGATTAGAAAATTTTCAGCTACTATTTCTTCAAATACATTTTTCTCTCTGCTTCTCTCTCTCTCTTCTCCCTCTGGGATCCCTATGATGTGGATATTATTACACGTGAAGATGTCACTGACTTTCCTTAACTTGTTCTCTTTTTTATTATCCTTTTATTCTTTCTGCTGTTCAGCTTGGTTGCTTTTCATTACCATGTCTTCCATGTTGTTGACCATTTTTCTCTCTCCTCTAAACTTCTCTAAACTGCTATTGATTCCCTCTGGTATACTTTTTGTTGTTGTTGTTGTTAACTCAGTTCTTGAGTTTCATTTATAATTGGAGATATATATATATCATATATATATATATATATAATTGGAGATTATATATATATATTATATATCTTTATATATATATATAATTGGAGATATATATATCTGATATATATATTCAGATGTCTTTCTGAATGTCTCACTGAAATCCTCCACTCTTTTCTGAAGTCTAATGATATCTTTATGATTATTACTTTTGATTCCTTATCAAGCATATTGTTTATCTCTGTTTTACGTAGCTCGTTTGATGTGTTTTTGTCCTGTTCTTTCATCTGGGACTTGTTACTCTGTCTCCTCATTTTGTCTAACCTTGTGCTTCTTTGTACATATTGGAAAGTCAGGCATGTCTCATGATCTTGCAAATTGTGGCCTTGTCATGAAGCGGTCTCTTGGTGCCCTTTAGAGTATCAGAGTCGGGTGTTTCAGGGGGGTATCTTATGTGTTTTGTGCACCTTACTGTTGTATCTGGGCCGCCTGTGTTTCCAGTCCATTTGCTGCAACAGCCCACTTTGTCTCATATGGTGCACCAGGCCAGGTTTGATCCCTGCTCTTTTAAGGAGACAGTCTGGGGCTGCTGCAGGCGTGTAGTGGGGTGGTGTCAGCAGTCAGATAGGATGAATGTCCTCAATCCAGCTGCCAGCTCTGCAGTAACACTGGCCTGCAGGCCTCTCTCCTTGTGCTTCCCCTCCCCGGGAAATGTTCACTGTTGGGCTGGGCCTGCCAGCAGACAGATGTCTACCCTCGTCTGTCTGTTGAACCACCAGTCACACTGCAATTCAGGGCTCTCCCCCAAGGCTGCCCTCTGAGATGTTTTGTTGTTGAGCAGAACCAGCAGCCTGACTCTATGCCTGCCCCTCATCTGTCTCTGGGGCTCCAGCTGGCTGATTGGCTGCGCATTCTCTGCGCTGCAACCTATAAGGTTTGGCTACTGGGCCTGCAAGCACACTGGTGTGGGAGGTTATTTTCTTTCTCTCAAGTGCAGGAGTCACTTTGGAGCGGCACCAGTCCCTGCCTGTGTTGCTTGCATGGTGTGTCAGGGCAGGAGTTGCTTTGCAGGGAGGCCTATTGAGTAGGGCAGGTTGGATAAGCGTCCAACCACAGAAGATCAAGGTGGTGGGGCATGTGTTGTTAGCAAGATACATGGAGAGTGTTCATGCTGGTTCCCACAAGTGTCTGGCTATTTAAGCTGGGGGAAGAGGGAGAGAAAAGGAGCCTGTCCGGTCTTTTGTTCTTGGAGAAATCGAAAAATCCCTGCACCTCTAGCACACATTCGGAGATTAGTAAATAAATCTCCTTTATGGATACCCCAGGCTTTTATCCAACTACTGCTTCTGTGCTATATTTTGGTGAGGTTATTTGTTATACTGTCTCCTTAAGGGCAGCGACTCAGTTTCCTATTGCCTTCCAGCTCACCCAGAACTGAACCTACTGATTTTTAAAGTACCCAGAGTTAAGCTCTGCTGATTGTAAAAACCCACAAAGTTAAGTTCCACTGGTTTTCAAAGCCAAGTATGAAGATGACTCATCTTCCCAGTGTGCGTCCCGCATGCCTGGGGTGCCTGAGGTGGGGTCTGATCCTCTCAATTCTCTATGCTTGTGGGGTCTCTCCCATTCATGGTTAGTCTAGCCGAGGGCTTGGTTCCCAGCCGTAACTCCACACCTCCTATTCTTTTCAGTGTGGCTTCTCTATGATTAACTGTGGAATATCTGATCTGCCAGTCTTTGAGTCATTACTGAGTTAGTTGAGGTGATGTGTCTGTTATCTCAGTGTGTCCGTGGAATGCGGTAAGCTTAGGATGCTCCTACTCTGGTATCTTCCCAGATTTCCTGACCTGGAGAGCCTAAACCTTTATATATCATTTTCTTTTGTTGTTAGTGAGATTGATCCTTTTAAAATTTTATTTACATATACAATAGTACATAGTGTGACAAAGACAAGTTTATGAGGTTCTACATACTTACTACACAGAACTGACAGATGCAAGAATTTTGTGTTACATGATTTTTAAAATGTCTTTTGCATGTTGTTTTGGTCTGTTATCAATTTTTTTCTTCTTTCTTTTTTGTCAAAGGCTATTGGCATCATATACTTAATGTATATCATATAAACTTTTATTTATTATTTACTTATGACATACATTTTTACATATTTATTCAATCATAAGTAATGCACAAGTTGATCAGTCAACCAGAAGACAGGGTCTCTATTATGGGTTTAGCTAGAGGCACTGGATATGCAGCATTGAACAATACAGAAAAGAGGCAGCATAATAGGAACTTAGATTTAGTTGAAGACAAATATTAAACTCATAGGTAATACAATGATAATATAAATTCAGATAGGCAAAAGGTATAGATAAATCACTAATTTAAATGGCATGGCTTAGGCGTGCATCTTGTAGTAGGCGATGTTTGGACTGAGCATGGGATGATATTTATTCAGCCATGATGAAACATGAGAAAAGACCCTGATATGGTATTCTTCTCATTGAATCCTATTGTTATAAAGAAGGGGAATAAACAAAGGGGAGAAAAGGTCTGTTATGGACAAAACTGTGTCCACCCCTCAAAAGCTTTTGAAGTCCTAAATCTACAGTACTTGATGGCAACTTGAAGCAGGATTCAGAACATGTTAGACATGTATAATGTTCAAGATGCATCCTTCCTTGGATTCTAGATGGACACTTACTTTAAAAAATAATGCCACTCTCTTAGACCTAGGAATATTTTACATTTATATATGAAAGGGTACAATTAATGTTGGTATTTACAATTGCAGTATCTTTAGTAGATTTTAAGTATGATTTTACCATTAACAGCTTGTTTATTTTTATTTTTTAAAGATTTTATTTATTTATTTGACAGTGATAGAGGATAGATAGATGATGATAGATGATAGATAGATAGATGATGATAGATGATGGATAGATAGATAGATGATAGATGATAGATAGATAGATAGATAGATAGATAGATAGATAGATAGATATTAGATGATAGATAGATAGAGAACAAGCAGGGGGAGTGGCAGGCAGAGGGACAGGAAGAAACAGGCTCTCCCCTGAGCAGAGAGCCTGATGTAGGGCTTCATCCCAGGACCCTGGGATCATGACCTGAGCTGAAGGCAGACACTTAACTGACTGAGACACCCAGGTGCCCCCATTAACAGCTTGTTTAAAATATCTGCATCCAAGAAGCAGCTAAAGTCCATCCTTCAGTGGCAGGTGGAGAAGGAGAAGGAGAAGAAGGCGGAGGAGATAATAGCTGACAATGATCCTGAGGAACTTTTCTGTGGCCTGGTTGTATGGAATTATTCCAGGGATTAGAACAAGATCAGTGCTATGGGAAAAAGGACAGATTGAGAATATCAGTCAAAATATGTAATTTTATTTTAAAAATGAGAGTTGGTGTATGTTTTTTGTGTTGTGAATTATACAATGAACGGATAAATATGTTTGAAAACAACCATGTGAAATCTATGAGAAAAGTACAAACTCCTGTAAATAGTAATCAGGTAAAAAATAGAACTTTTTCAGGATGCATTAATCTATTAATGCTCCTTTTTTATCACATTCTCTTCCTTCAAACTAGAAATTCTCAAAAGGGCAAAATCTCCCCCCCCTCAAGGGGACATTTGGCAGAATATGGAGTCAGTTTTAGTTGTCACTACAGGGCAAGGGTTAGGGTTGCTACTGGCATTCAGTGGGGAATGGAGAAGGATATGACTAAACGTTCTACAGTCCACAGAATAGGCCCCACAACAAAGAATCAACTGACCCCAAATGATAATAGTGGTGAGGTTAAGAAAGTTTCCTTCTGGAAATTTGTATAAATGTTTCTCATTGCCTTAGGAAAAAAAAATATTTACTTTCTATATTTAAGACTGAAATTTTTGGGCCATGGAGTGCTTCCTAATTTGAATAATGACAAAATATTTTCCACAATTACTATAGGAAGTTATAGTCACATCAGTACTTTATGAAATTTTCATTTGTTTTATTTCCTCACCAATATTTTGTATCCTATGAATATTTAATATGTGGAAATATGTTAGTTATAGGAAGATATCTCACTGTGGTTTTAATATGCATTTTCCTAATTGACAGTGGGTTGAATATTTGTTCATGTGTTTATTAGATATTTGGATTAACTTTTTCTTGAAGTGTTTTCTGGCTTTGCCTATTTTTTTTTTATATTTCTTCATCAGACCTGTTGAAATTACTCTTTTTCATTTGGGGGCTTCTTTGATTCCCTTTATGATTTCTTTTTTTTTTAAAGATGTTATTTATTTATTTGACAGAGAGATAGAGAGCACAAGTAGACAGAGCGGCAGGCAGAGGGAGAGGGGGCAGGGAGCCCGATGCGGGGCTCAATCCCAGGACCATGGGATAATGACCTGAGTCGAGGGCAGACACTTAACAACTGAGCCACCCAGGCACCCCTATGATTTCTTTTTATTAATAGAACTTGCTTATTTTAATATAGTCAGTATCATCCACTTGTTTTAGTGTCTGTAGATTTTGTGTCTTATTTGAAATATTTCCCTTAGAGTATAAAGACAGTGACCTACATGATTTTCTAAAAGCTATATATTCTTTGGCTTATATTTAGAACTGAAATCCACTTAAATTTGACACTTATCTCAGATATGAAGTAAGAATGCATTAATAATTGTTCCATATGAATACCTACTTCCCTGATCACTTATTAAATATGTTCTATTTCACTTGCTGCTTTGCACCCCTCCCTTGGTCCCTGCATGTCTGTAGGTCTTGCTATGGCAGAAGGGATGAGAGCCAGCACTTCATTCTCATTGAGCTCCAGGCAGCATCAGTCTTGTAGTGAACATTATATATCCTCATGAAAGCCATTAGCAGGAGTCTCACTGAGTAAGCCCTCTTAGTGTGGGCTGCATTTTATGCTATACTCCAAAAAGCTGCATTTTCTGCTCAGGCAAGTAAACCAGATGTAGAGCTGCCTACGTCCCAATGCACTGAAGTCTCAAAATGTTTGTGTTCCACAACTTTCCATTGTAGTAACTTCTATGGGAGAGGAGGGGGAATGAGTCCACAGAAGGGTAGAGGGACCCTCTAGTAAGAGATTGACAGAACTGTGTAAAGCTCCTTTCCATTGGGAAGTGACAGATTTACTGCCCTTTAGCAGACTTGTTGGGCAGACTGACAGGATGAGCCATCAAGACCTTTAAAAGGGGTGGCAGCCCCTTCTCCAAGGTCTCTCCACATGACAACCATCTGACATTTCCTTTCCTCCTCGTTTCTTCTATTGATGACTCTCAGTTCTCGACAATTGTTTATAGCTTTTCTCTCATTATTTTTTTTCCCATTTCTTCATATTGTAACATCTTTCTCAGGCTGTATTCTGACACCCAACATGTATATATGTTCCAGCCCATCAGCTTCCTTCATCCATCCATCTGCCCGGCAGATGGAGCTGCCCTCAATATCTGGAAAGTTCTTTACTTCCTAAAGAACTAGATACTGGTACATTCCTTTCAGAGTTTAGTATCAGGAGTCAGCCTAAGTGACTGATGCTCAACCACTGACTTTCTTTAGGGCTTTCAGCTCCAGTGAAATGTTCTGTGCTATTTGGCTGTAACAAGAGCATGAAAAATGGCCTCTACCATATTTCTTAAAAAAAAAAAAAAATCCAAGGAATTTTTCCCAGAGCCTACAACTCATATATTTCTCTGATAAGGACCTTCATCTGGCTCATAGTTCAGGAACCCACTGCAGGATACAGAGCTGCTTTCCAGAGTTCTCATTGTGCTATAAAAGTAAAGCTATTGGCCAAGCCCAAGACTTTACACTGATGACATCAGGACTTCTACTCAACAAAATCCACATCTTTATTCTTTCCCCTTATTTTAGTCTTGCTTCTCCAATTTTCACTTTATCCCCATGCTAAGGCAAAAACAAGTCACATTTACTTTAGGGCAATATCTGTTTTTCAGGAATTATTGTGCCATTTTTACAATCTAGATTAATGATATGGTCAAAATAAGTTTCTGCATCGCACCTGCTAAAACTGCTTCCAGGAAGCAGAACTCTACTCCACATTTCCTCTAACCACTGTAGCAACAGAAATGTAGACATTAGTCATATCTGGGATCTGAAATGTTTATTCATTTCCCTTTTCAGTGCCTTCTTAATCTCTGCAGAATTCCCTAGAAATATCTTTATCACATTTCCCCTGAGTATGAAAGTCTATAGCTTCACCTTCTAACTAGGAGTCCCTATGACTTTCTTATGTTTTTCTTTTTCAAATTTTTATATATATTCCAGTTAGTTAACATGTGGTGTTATCGATAGTAAATATTGTTTAACCATTATTATTAACCAATATTAATTGGTTTCATGAGTAGTATTTAGTGACTCAACATTTACATATAACATCCAGTGCTCCTGGTGTTAGTGGCCACAAGTGGCCTCCTAATATACATCACCTATTAACCCCTCCCATACCCACCTCCACTCCAGAAACCTTCAGTTTGTTTGTTATATTTAAGAGTCTCTTATGGTTTCTTTCCCTCTCTCTCTTTTTGTTCCTCATTCCCATTAGTTCATCTGTTTTGTTTCTTAAATTCCACATATGAGTGAAATCATATGGTGTTTGTTGTTCTCTGACTGACTTATTCCACTTAGCGTAATACACTCCAGCTCTTTCCATGTCTTTGGAAATGGCAAAATTTCATTCTTTTCGAAAGCTGAGTAATATTCCATTGTATATATATGCCACATCTTCTTTATCCATTCATGAGTCAATGGGTATTTGGGCTCTTTTATAGTTTGGCTATTGTTGATAATGGTGCTATAAATATTGGGGTACATGCACCCACTCAAATGTGTATTTTTCTGTCCTTTGGGTAAATACCTACTAGTGCAATTGCTGGATAGGAGAATAGTTTTATTTTTAACTTTTGAAAGAAGCCCCATGCTATTCTCAAGAGTGGCTGCAGCAGGTTGAATGCCCAACGGTGTAAGAGGGTTCCCTTTTTCCACACCCTCAACAACATTTGTTGCTTACATTTTGTTAATTTTAGCTATTCTGACTAGTGTGAGTTGGTAACTTATTTTTTTATTATGTTCAGTTAACCAACACATAGTACATCATTAGTTTTTGATGTAGTGTTCCATGATTCATTACTTACATATAACACCCAGTGCTCATCACAACACATGCCCTCCTTGACACCCATCACCCAGCTACCACATCCCCCACCCCCCTCCCTTCCATAACCCTCAGTTTGGTTCCTGGAGTCCAGAGTCTCTCATGGTTTGTCTCCCTCTCTCATTTCATCCCTTTCAGTTTTCCTTCCATTCCACTATGGTCCTCCATGCTATTCCTTATGTTCCATATATGAGTAAAACCATATGATAATTGTCTTTCTCTGCTTGATTTACTTCACTTAGCATAATCCCCTCCAGTTCCATCCATGTCAATGCAAATGGTGGATGAATATAATATTCCCTTGTATATATGAACCACATCTTCTTTATTCATTCATCTGTTGAAGGTCATCCTGGCTCCTTCCACAGTTTGGCTATTGCAGACATTGCTGCTATAAACACTGTGGTGTATGTGCCCCTTCTTTTACTACATCTGTATCTTTGAGGTAAATACCTAGTAGTGCAATTGTTGGGTTATAGGGTAGCTCTATTTTTAACATCTTGAGAAACCTCTATACTGATTTCCAGAGTGGTTGTACCAGCTTGCCTTTCCACTAACAGTGAAAGAGGATTCCCCTTTCTGCACATTCTTGCCAACATTTGTTGTTTCCTGTCTTGTTAATGTTTGCCATTCTAACTGGTTTAAGGTGGGATCTCATTGTGGTTTTGATTTTTATTTCCCTGATGGCTAGTGATGTTGAACACTTTTTTCATGTGTCTGTTGGCCATTTGTCTCCTTTGGAGAAGTGTCTGTTTATGTCTTCTGCCCATTTTTTGAATTGATTATTTGGTTTTTGGTTGTTGAGTTTGAGAAGATCTTTATAGAGCTTGGATACCAGCCCTTTATCTGTTTTGTCATTTGCAAATATCTTCTCCCATTGTGTGGGTTGACTCTTAGTTCTGTTAACTGTTTCCTTTGCTGTGCAAAAGCTTTTTATCTTGATGAAGGCCCCAAAGTTCATTTTTTGCTTTTGTTTCCCTTGCCTTTGGAGACATGTCTTGAAAGGAAGTTGCTGTGGCCAATGTCGAAGTGGTTACTGCCTATGTTCTCCTCTAGGGTTTTGATGGATTCTTGACTCACATTGAGATCTTTCATCCGTTTTGAGTTTATCTTTGTGTATGGTGTGAGAGAATGGTCCAATCCCATTCTTCTATATGTGGCTGTCCAAATATCCCAGCAGCATTTACTGAAGAGACGGTCTTTTTTTCCATTGGATATTTTTTTCCTGATTTGTTGAAGATTAGTTGAACATAGAATTTTGGGTCCACTTCTGGAGTCTTTATTCTGGTCCATTGATCTATGTGTCTGCTTTTGTGCCATTATTATACTGTCTTGATGATCACAGTTTTGTAATATAGCTTGAAATCTGGCATCATGATGCCTCCAGCTTGATTTTCTTTCTCAACCTTCCCCTGGTGACTCAGGGTCTTTTCTGGTTCCATACAAATTTTAGGTTTGTTTGTTCTAGCTCTGTGAAAAATGTTAATGGTATTTTCACAGGGATTGGATTGAAATTGCAGATTGCTCTGGGCAGCAAATACATTTTAACAATGTTTATTCTTCCAGTCCATGAGCATGGAATATTTTTTTATCTCTTTGTGTCTTCCTCAATTTCTTTCATATGTGTTCTGTACTTTCTAGAGTAGAGATACTTTACCTCTTTGGTTAGGTTTATTCCTAGGTCTCTTATGATAATTGGTTCTAATGTAAATGGAATCAATCCCTTAATTTCTCTTTCTTCAGTTATGTCATTAGAATATAGAAATGCACCTGATTTCTGTGCACTGATTTTGTATCTTGTCATGTTGCTGACTTTGTGTATGAGTTCTAGCAATTTTGGTGTAGAGTCTTTTGTGTTTTCCACATAAAGTACAAGGTCATCTGTGAAGAGAGAGAGTTTGACTCCTTCATTGCCAATTTGAATGCCTTTTATTTCTTTTTGTTGTCTGATAGCTGAGGCTAAGACTTCTAGTACTATGTTGAACATTAATGGTGATCGTGGACATCACTGTCGTGTTCCTGACCTTAAGGGAAAAGCTCTCAGTTCTTCCCCATTGAGAATGATATTCGCTGTGGGCTTTTCATAGATGGCTTTTATGATGTTAAGGTATGTTCCCTCTATCCGTATGCTTTAAAGAGTTTTAATCAAGAAAAGATGCTGTATTTTGACAAATGCTTTTTCTGCATCAATTGGTAGTTTCATATGGCTCTTGTCCTTTCTTTTATTAATGTTCTCTCTCACATTGATTGATTTGTGAATGGTGAAACACCCTTGCATCACAGGAATAAATCCCACTTGGTGGTGAATGATAATCCCTTTAATGCACTGTTGGATCCTATTGGCTAGGAACTTGTTGAGTGTTTTGGCATCCATGTTCATCAGGGATATATATCTGTAATTTTCCTTTTTTAAGAATGGTTTTGGGGTTAGGGTACTTCTGGCCTAGCAGAATGAGATTGGAAGTTGTCATTCTATTTCGATTTTTTGAAACAGCTTCATCAGAATAGGTATGAATTCTTCTTTAATATTTGGTAGAATTCCCCTGGGAAGCCATCTGGCCCTGGACTCTTATTTTTTGGGAGGTTTTTGATTACTCCTTCCATTTTGTTATTGGTTATTGGTCTATTTGAATTGTCTATTTCTTCCTGTTTCAGTTTTGGTAGATTGTAAGTTTCCAGGAAGACATCCATTTCTTCCAGATCACTTAATTTGTTGGCATAATGTTGCTGGCAATAATTTCTAATAATTGTTTCTATTTCCTTTCTCTCTTTCTTTTCATACATGATTTTATTGATTTGAGTCCTTTCCTTTCCTTTTGGATAAGTCTGCCCAGTGATTTATCTATCTTATTAATTCTTTCAAAGAACCAGCTTCTAGTTTCATTGATCTGATCTACTGTGTTTCTGGTTTCTATTTCATTGATCTTTGCTCCCATCTTTATTATTTCTCTTCTCCTGCTTGGTTTAGGCTTTTTTTTTTTTTTTTTTTTTTCCTGTTCTTTCTCCAAGTCCTTTAGGTTTAAGGTTAGCTTGTGCATTTGGGATTTTTCTAATTTTTTGAGTGAAGCTTGGATGACTATGTATTTCCCCCTTAGGACCGCCTTTGCAGTATCCCATAGGTTTTGGACCAATGTGTTTTCATTCTCATTAGCTTCCATGAATTGTTTATGTTCTTCATTAATTTCCTGGTTGACCCATTCATTCTTTAGCAGGATGGTCTTTAACTTCCTAGTGTTTGAATTCCTTCCAAAATTTTTCTTGTTTTTGAGTTCCAGTTTCAAAGCATTACAGTCTGATAATATTCAGGGAATAATCTCCATCTTTTGGTATTGGCTGAGACCTGATTTGTGACCCAGTGTGTGGTCTATTCTGGAGAAAAATCCATGTGCACTTGAAAACAATGAGTATTCTGCTGTTTTAGGATGGAATGTTCTGTACATATCTCCAAAATCCATCTGGTCCAATCTGTCATTCAAAGATCTTGATTGTTTGTTGATTTTCTGCTTAGACAATCTGTCCATTGCTGTGAGTGGAAAGTTGAGGTCTCCTACTATTAATGTATTGTTATCAATATGATTCTTTATTTTGGTTATTAATTGGTTTAAATAATTGGCTGCTCCCATGTTGGGGGCATAGATATTTACAATTGTTAGATCTTCTTGTTGCACAGACATTTAAGTATAATATAATGCCCATATAGGTCTCTTATTATGATCTTTGGTTTAAAATATAATTTTTCTGATATGAGAATTGCTACCCCAGCTTTCTTTTGAGGTCCATTAGCATGGTAGATTGTTCTCCATGCCCTCACTCTTAGTCTGGAGGGGTCTTTAGGTTCAAAATGTGTCTCTTGCAGACAGCAAATGAATGGGTCCTGCTTTTTTATCTAATCTACAACCTTGTTTCTTTTGATGGGAGCATTCAGCCCATTTACATTTATAGTAACTACTGAAAGATTTGAATTTAGTGCCATTGTATTGCTTGTAAAGTCCCTGTTTCTATAGATTTTTGGTTTCTTTCTGGTCTATGTGACTCATGTGGTCTCTTTTCTTTTACAGAATCCCCCTTAATATTTCTTGCAGGGCTGTCTTGGTGGTCACATATTCTTTCAGTTTCTGCTGGTCCTGAAAGCTCTTTATCTCTCCATCCATTTTGAATGACAGCCTTGCCAGATAAAGCATTCTTGGCTGCATGTTCTTCTCATTTAGTACCCTGAATATGTCTTGCCAGCCCTTTCTGGCTTGCCATGTTTCTGTGGATAGTTCTGATGTTATTCTGATGTTCCTCCCTCCATATGTAAGGAACCTGCTCTGCCGGACCATTCTCAGGATTGTTTCCTTGCCTGTGTAATTTGCAAGCTTCACTATTATATGTTGGGGTGTTGATCTATTTTTATTTATTTTGAGAGTGGTTCTCTCTGCCTCTTGGAGTCAAATGCTTGTTTCCTTCCCCAGATTATGGAAGTTCTCAGCTATGATTTGCTCAAATATATTTTCTATCTCTCTCTCTCCACCCCCTTGATTATCCCAATAATTCTGACATTAGAAATGTTTCATGGTGTCATTAATCTCTGGACTCCTTTTCTCATGTGCTACCAGCAGCCTATTTCTGTTTTCCTCCACTCTCTCCTTTTCCATCAGCTTGTCTTCTAGATCACTAATTCTCTCTTCTGCTTCATTTACCCTGGCTCTTAGAGTATCCAGACTGCATCTGACTTATAGCATTTTTTATTTCAGCCTAATTAGATCTCATTTCTGCTCTTAGAGATTCTATATTGTCACCAATGCTGTTTCCAAGCCTGGTTTTTGACTTCATGATTGCTATCCTGAATTCTATCTCTGACATCTTGCCTATATCCATAGCATTAGTTCTGTGGCAGAGGACATTGTCTTTGGATCTTTGCTGAGAGTTCTTCCTCCTTGACATTCTGTTGAGGAATGGTTGAGCAAATGATCAGAGTCCAAAATATCAACCATGACCCAAGCACAATGCACCCTAGCAAAATCCGGAATGGTCAGAAGCCACCACCGAAAAACAAAGTGAAAATAAAAGACAAGAATAAAATTTGTAAATTAAAAAAATATTTCTAAAGGGGGGTGAGGAGAAGCGGGACTATAATCTCTCAGTGTGGACAAAGCAAGGTTTATTACTTGTTCCTGGGTGTATTTTGGTCTGTGTGTTAGGGACATTACTCTCCAAAATTACAAGTAAAGTAAAAATGTATATATATAAATGTAAAATTGAATAGTGAAAAAAGGACTACAATAAAACATATATCTTAAAAATATATAGGTGTGAAAAAGTACAAGTTAAAAAGCTACTATGAAATATAAGTTGACATAAAAACATCTAGGTAAAAAAAGGTAAAAAAAATCATAAAAAGCATAAGAGAAATAAAATTTTAAAAAGAGAGACTTTTATCTGAAAAATAAACAAGCCATGAGGCAATGCCTGGAGCTCAATATATTATTTATCCCTGGCATTGGGATTTTACAGTCTTGTGGGGCCCATATGGTTGTCATCCAGCTGTTTTTTCAGCCTGTCTTCTGGGGGAGGGACCTGCTGTGCTGTTTCTCAGGTAACGCTGCTTGGGCAGAATTGTCCTGCCCCCTGTGGGGGGACTGGGCTCAGTGGAAACAGGTTTATTGACCTTTTGTTCTCTGGCAGCTTTCCGTGCCTTCCCAGGGTCAGAGCAAAAATGGCTGCACTGAAACCTCTGGCCCAGAATAGAAAAATTGCAGTGTCCTCTCTTCACTAAACCCTCTAAAACAGTCTCCATTTCTGTATGTGCCACTGAGAACAGCAGCCTCCTGCAGTACGCACCCACAGAGACTCTCTCAGACGTTGGCCCAGGGGCCCCAGTGTGCCCCTGCCCTCTGTGCTTCTAAAATGGGGAGCTGCTGCCATGGGCTCACTGTACACCCGCAGTTCCTGGATCCTGTCTGGGCCCTGCTCTAAAGCCCTTTCCTGGCTGCTACCACTCTGCAAATTTTTGCCTGGTTGTGGGCAGAGGCTCCTGATTTTTTCAGACTGCCGAAGAGAAGAGTGATTCTCAACCGGTCGGCTTGCAGTTTATTGTGATCCAAGCTGAGAGTCCCTTCCTGGGCTCACTGACCATAACCTGCTTCCTGGCTCCACTACTCAAGTACTCTGCTGGTCCAGGAAGCCCCTTTAGCTCTAAAGCCTCTCATATCCCATGACCATAATGCTCTACCTAGAATTCTTCCTTTTCATTTCCAGAGCCCCTTTCGGAGAGGGGTGTCACTTCCTAGAGCAGATTTGTAAGGGTTCTGATTTTGTGCTCCAGTGTTATATCACTTTCCAGGAGCCTGCTTATGGAGGCTCCCTCCCCCTTATGTTTATCTTCAGATATCTCCCCACAGATTTACTACTTTGCACTTCTTACCTTTGCAAAAAGCAATGCTTTTCTGCTTGTAGAGATCCAGATATATATTCTTACATTTCAGGCTGATTTCATGGGTGTTCAGAATGGTTTGATAGATATCCCACTAACATAATAAAAAAAAAGAAAAACAAAAAAAAAATGTATTCCAAGCAAGTGGTCAAAAGTCCAATGAAGACTCAGAGTCACATCCAGTTTGTGGACCCAAAAAAACTCCACAAGAGGGGCAAGCTGGGTGAGTTCTGAGTGTTGAGAGAGATTGGGATGGTGGGGGGCAGAGACAGAAAAGGCTCAGAGAGTCTTGTTCTAGGTAAAGGGAGGGAATAGTATTACAAAAAAAAATATATATATATATCCAACTAAATTCAGGGGACCAGTTAAAATGGGGTCCCCCACTCCTCTGCCATCTTGCCCCTACTTTGGTATTTCATCTTGATTTTGATTTGTATTCCCCTGCAGATGAGTGATGTTGCACATTTTTTCATATACCTGTTAACCATATATATGTGTGTCTTTTTGGAAAAAAAAAAGTCTATTCATGTTTTCTGCCCATTTCTTAACTGGATTATTTGGTTTTGGGGTGTTGAGTTGATAAGTTATTTACAGATTTTAGGTACTATTCCTTTATCACATATATCATTCTCAAATATCTTCTCCCATTCCAAAGAATGACTTTAGTTTTATTGTTTCCGTCACTGTGTAGACGTTTTTATCCTGAAGAAGTCCCAATAGTTCATTTCTTTACCTTTGTTTCCATTGCCTCTGGCAATGTGTCTAGTGAGAAGATGCTATGCCTGAGGTCAAATAGGTTGCTGCCTCTGTTCTTCTCTGTGATTTGATGGTTCCATCTCTCTCCTTTTGATTTTTAATGCATTTTGAGTTTATTTTGTCTATGGTGTAAAAAGTGGTCCAGTTTCATTTTTCTGCATATAGCTGTCCAGTTTTCCCTATACCATTTGTAGAAGAACCTGTCTTTTTTCCACCATTGGATATTCTTCCTGCTTTGTCCAAGATTAGTTGACTGTATAATGGTGGGTCCATTTCTAGGTTGTTCATTCTGTTCCATTGAACAATGTGTCTATTTTTGTGCCAGGACCATATTGTCTTGATGACTACAGCTTTGAAATAAAGCTTAAAGTCTGCAATCATACCCCCAGATTTGCTTTTATTTTGCAAGATTGCTATGGGTTTTAGACCTTTCTGGTTCCATACAATTTTAGGAATGTTTGTTCTAGCTCTATGAAAACTGTTGGTGGCATTTTGATAGTGATTTCATTAAATGTGTAGATTGCTTTAGGTAGTTTAGACACTTTACCAATATTTTTCTTCTAATCCATGAGCATGGCATGTTTTTCGATTTCTTTGTGTCGTTTTCAATTTCTTTCTTATACATTCTATAATTTGGAGAGTACAAATCTTTTACTTCTCTGGTTAGGTTTATTCCTAAGTATCTTATGTTTTTTGGTGCAATTGTAAGTGGTATCTATTCACTGATTTCTTTTCTGCTGCTTCATTTTTGGTGTATACAAATGTAACAGTTTTCTGTCTATTGATTTTATATCGTGTGACATTGCTGAATTCATGTATTAGATGTAGTGATATTTGGAGACTTTCAGGTTTTCTACATGAAGTATCATTCCTGCAAATAGTGAGTTTCACTTTTTCCTTGCCGATTAGCACCCTTTATTTCTTTTTTCTTTCGTTTTAAAGTTTTATTTATTTATTTGTCAGAGAGAGAGAGCATAAACAGGGGGAGCAGCAGGCAGAGCAGGCAGAGGGAGAAGCAGGCTCCCTGCTCAGCAGGGAGCCCAATGTGGGACTCGATCCCATGACCCTGGGATCATGACCTGAACCAAAGGCAGTTGCTTAACTGATTGAGCCACCCAGGCATCCCATAGGATCCCTTTTATTTCTTTTGTTGTCTCATTGCTGAGGCTGACATCTAGTATGATATTAAATAGTCTTGTTCCTGACTCTCTCAGTTTTTCCCCATTGAGGATGTTATTATCTCTGGGTCTTTTGTACATGGCCTTTATGGTGTTGACTATGTTCCATTTATACCTACTTTTTTTTTTTATTAATAATGGATACTGTATTTTTTCAAATGCTTTATCTGCATCTATTGAGAGGATCATATGGTTCTTATCCTTTCTTTTATCAATGCTGTGCATCATGATGATTGATTTGTGAGTATTGAAACACCCCTGTAACTCAGGAATAAATCCCACATAATTGTGGTGAATAATTTTTTTTAAAGTGCTGTTGGATTTGATTTGCTAGTATGTTGTTAGGAATTTTTGCATTCATGTTTATCAGGCATATTAGACTACAATTATCTTTTTTAATGGGGTTTTGTTTGGTTTTGGAAACAAGGTAATGCTGACCTTGTAAAATGAACTTGGATGTTTTCCTTCTATTTCTTTTTTCTTTTTTTTAATATGAGAAGAAGAGGTACTTACTCTTTAAATGTCTGGAAGAATTCCCCAGGAAGCTATCTGGCCCTGGGCTTTTGTTTTGGGGAGATTTTTGATTACTGATTCAATTTCTTTGCTGGTTATGGATCTGTTCAAATTTTGTATTTCTTCTTGTTTCAGTTTTGGTAGTTTATATCTTTCTTGGAATTTGTCCATTTCTTCCAGATTGCCCAGTTTGTTGGCATATAAATTGTCATAATATTCTTATAGTTTTTTGTATTTTTGTGGTGTTGGTTGTGATCTCTCCTCTTACATTTCTGATTTTATTTACTTGGGTCCTTTCTCTTTACTTTTTGAGAGGTCTGGCTACGGGCTTATAAATTTTATCAATTCTGTCAAAGAAATAGCTCTTCAGTTTCATTGATCTGTTTCTACTTTCTTTGTTTCTGTGTCATTTATTTCTGCTCTAATCTTTATTATTTCCCTTAGTTTGTTGTATCAGTGATTTGTTCCTCTGCTTCATCCATCCTCATTTACATGGAAACCATTCAGGTTTGCATTTCAGTTACGTCTTTTTTATTTTTGGTTTGACAGATTTTTAATTCTTTTTCTCTGTAATAAGCAATTCTCTGTTGTCTTCTATGCTTTTTTCAAGCCCAGCTCATATCCTTATAATTCTTGTCTAAAATTCTGTTTCAGACATCTTACTTATATCTGTATTGATAAAATCCCTGACAGTTACTTCTTCCTGTTTTTTCTATGAGGGTGAATTCCTCCATCTTGTCATTTTGTCTGGGTCACTGTTGTGTGTGTGTGTGTGTGTGTGTGTGATTGTTATGAAAGCCAGTTATATTCCCACTCCTGAGAGTAATGGTTATATTAAGAAGAGATCAAAAAAAGGTGGGGGAGGGGTTCCTTTATGCAGTCTGCTGTTGTGTTTTATCTGTTCCTACCATCAGGTGAGTTTTCTGCAATTCCTCATTCCCTGCAGTTGGAGATGTTTGGACCCCTTCTTCCACTGTGTGTCAAATTTTAACTAGCTATGTTTTGGTCTGCTTGTTAAAGGAAGCTAGATTAAAACAAACAAACAAACAAACCTATTTCCCCTAGAGCATAAGCTATGCCCCACCAGTTATTTTGCCCCTGGAGAGGCCACGCCACCACTCCCAAATGCACTCCAAGAAGGGGAACTGTTTGTCCCTGTGTGACCTAGGGGATCCTCAGACCAAGCTGCCCACTCCTGGGTCTCCACCCTCCTTCCCCACAGGAGCACTGCTAAGCCTGCCAGCATGACTCTGGTGATGGCACAGACCTTTAAAACCAAACTTTGCACTCCGTTGTTATAATAACTCACAGTAGTCAGCCCCTCTCCTTTTCCCAGTCAATGGTTTTGGACATGAATTTTTCTTGCATAATCCCCTGCCTGCTGCTTTCACTCTTTCTCTCCCTCTCTCACTCCTCTCTGTGATCAGGGCTTCCTCCCTTCTGTGGCACCCACAATTCTTGTCTCCCTCAAATCAACTCTCCTCAGCTCCTATTTTTCATGAGGTGGGTATTTTTCTCCCTCTAGATATGTGGTTTGTTCTCTCAGTCCTCAGATCAATTTAATGGGTATTTAGAATGATTTGATATTTATCTAGCTGTGTTTGAGGGATGAGGCAAGCTTAGGATTCTCCTACTCCTCTGCCATCTTAACTCCTCTTGATTTTCTTAGTTTTAATTAAAGCAGAGTTTCAGGCATTTCAGCAAAATGAGCTTGTGTTGTGTCTTATGTAACTGGAATAATTAATTTTGGCAAATTATTATTGTCATGAATATCCCCCTTGCCCTAATTTTTCCACATTTTCTAAATTGTATTCTACAAGACAGTTTAATATTAGAGGAAAGACACTTCAATATGTTAGAAGCCACTTCTCTTTAGAATTTATCTATGCCCTCTAGCTAAAGGCTACCCATAAAACACCCATAATTGAATGAGTCGGGTATATTTCTCACTGCAGTAAGGGAAAATATACATTGTTGGGAACTGTGGAGTGTCTGAGTGAAGGGATATTAGAGGTAACAGGAATTAGAACATTTTCACTTAATTATTGTTGTAATGAACAACATATATTTATCATTATTACTATTTATTTTATTATTTTTTTTTTTTTTTGTAAAGGAGTGAGAGTTTTTACTTGATCATTGTAATGAGCTATGTTTAGAAGGCATTTCAAACTCATTTTTCCCTCATTAGTTTTTCAAAGGCCCTGAAATAGCTGGGGACCTTTTCCCTACTGTTAACTTGAGGAGGGTAAAATATGTCTGTATTTTGGCTTGTCAAGATTCCTTTCTCAGCCACTAGGCATCCTATAGTACATAATCTAATTTTCACTAATATGTATTCTCTAAATCAGACAGCATCCCAGAGGAGTTCTTTCTCATGGGCCATATTCTAACCTTCAGGAAACATGAGATCTTCACCCGGAAAAGCTCTCAGTGCACAGGTCATGCAATACAGCACTCCTCCATTACACTACAGAGTAGCCAGTGGCCCTTCTCTTACTCTCAACATCCCAGGGAGAAGGCAAACATAAGTCCACTGTGTTCTTTAGATTTCATAAAACGGACTGACTAACTAACCTCTTAATTTTCTTCCCATATGTTTTAAGTGAGGGACAGGCAAGCATAACATCTTCCAATTTTCTGGGACAGTAACTCAGAACACACCTACAGATCTTTCTTAAAACCTCCATGTACTCTCTTGACTTTATTAAATATCCCATGCCAATGAACAGGTAGATTCTTGTAACCAGATTGAGGCCCTCCTTTAAAATAGCCTATGATGATGGATTTGGTATTCATTTGGAATAGTTCACTTATTATTATTATTTTGTTCAAGGATTTCATTTTACCATTTTTACTTATATATGAAATATTTTATTATAATATGCCCAATGGTCTGTTAGTGGCACAAAGAAAATCCATTTCAGCTCAGCCTGTCATGTTGCTTCAGCTACTTACCTCTGCAACCTCATTTAAAACCATTCTGTCCCAACTTCATCTGTGCCCCATGTGTCTTCTACTTTCTCACCCAGGCCCACTCTTACTGCACTCCATGTTATCTTGAATTGATTTAATTTTACTTCACCACTTGCATAAGTAGATACATCTTTTGGATATTTTATTTATGTTCTGTAAGTTTTAACATCATCAAGTAAATTCTACAGCATGCAATTCAAATCAAATTATTCTTGTCCATTAACAAAAGTACATACTTGGGACTGAAATGATAAAAAGATATAATTTATAACATCAAAATGATGTTTAGATTTATTTGAAGGAAGAAATCCAGCATTCTAATCTTTCTAATATATATAGATTTATATATCAATATTATATGTTTATTTATAGATATTAGATATTCTATATATAGATGTTCTAATCTATATCTAGAATCTAATCTATATATAGATTACATCTAATATATATAGATGTTCTATATATATACATATATATATTAGATCTATATAGATAGATATTATATCTATATCTATATCCATATCTATATCAACTATATCTATCTATATCTCTTCCAAGTTTCAGCAGATTCAGAATAAGGCATTTCTTCCTCAGTCACACAGAATATCTTCTTCCTGGCTTGTTTATGTGCCTTAATGACAGGATGGTCAGAGGGTGTTCATTTTGACCATTGTAGGGGGGGCCAGGATAAAAGTATGGTCTCAAGGCCTCAGTGAAGCACTTTCTGTAGGTGTAGATGTGAGACAGGTTGGTCACATTATAAAAGGAGACCCTCCCATCCTTATAGTCCAGGAAGATTCCAATAATCTCAGGAGGTTCCTCAAGGTGGAGTGTTATCCGTGGATTTGCAAGAGCTTGGTAGTCATTACTTCTGTTCAAACACAGTGTCCAGAACCCAGCCTCTGGGGACACAATGATTTCTCCCTGTCTGCAGACAGAATCTTTACAAATGCCCAGAGTCCATTTTATTTTATTTTTCACATTCACTTCCCAGTAGTGTCTACCTTTGGAAAAAAATTGCTGACCTAATACACAGACTAGGTTATCAAATCGCTGCCTACTTTTGGGCAGTTCCTGCAAGGTATCACCTCCTTTCACACTTTTATTGTCCTCAGCAACTTGGATATATGGGTGAGCTGTCTCTGGATCCAGGATAACATTTTCTATGGGAGAATATGCTGTCAGTCTTGGCTATGAGCAATAATAATCACAATAATAAACACAATGTACAAGTGCCCTTCTTCTGTCTAGGATCTTTCTCTAGCTTTCCTCAAATGAAGTTGCTCCTTTCACTCAAGTCATCTCTTTCATATCACCTCTATTTATCAACTCACACACTTGAGAACTTGATAATGAGCATTTGTTCAGAATGGGGAAAAAAATGAATATTTAAACATACAGATTTTTTTCTAGTCAAAATATTTTTTCAAATGCCAATATTACATTGCACACTTTTTATGTGTCTAGTGCTATTTGAAGCACATTTATAAATATTCAATTTTCATAACAAAGCAAGAAAATGGAGAAGTGTTTTTATTTTGTAGCTGAGACAACAAAGATTTAGAGAATTTTGTCCAAATGTTATTACTACTATCCATCAATATTTGGATTCAAGTCATACCAATCTAATTCAATTTTGAATTAATGAAAAAATATTTATATATATTTACTTTAAATCTGAATGTTCTGACAATTTAAACTCTCTTCTAATGAACTATTTATTATCTAATGAAATTTAACTAGATTTACTGAATTATTTTTTCCCAAAGACTTTATATAGGTACAAGTTTTCATAGATATATGAATCAAAATATAATTTTTAAGGCGTTGGAAGCATATAAACACACAAGCCTGAGATAAAAATGATATGGATATCTACCTAATTACACAAGATTCTGTTAATATAGGCTATAAGTATTTCTCCTATGAAGTAATAGTTGTAGGTAAAACTGAATTTTACTTGTGTTAGTATAACCCCAAAGAAAATTCCACTAGCATTAAAGTGATATAAAAACAACTAAAAACTCCTATAGGTTAACATTGTAAATAGAGGATTATGTTCCCTTAAAGCCACTTCAACTCACTTGCTCATGGGTATTTTTTCAAAGTAATATCTGATATATGGACTGTATTTTTTTCAACTAGTAAATGTGCTTGTAAAGTTGTCTAATGAATGTGAATATTATGTCAATTAGTTATATAAACTGGAGAAATCGCCTATCAGTACTCACTGTATATTTCTTTATAAAACAGTGGACTGATATCTGACTTTTCTTCCTCATAGCATGTGTGGGAATTAAATGAAGATACTTTATTTGAACTAATTAACAGGAACTTGTAACTTGTAACACAAATTGCTATTGTTCCTAATATTAAGCAGAAGTCATAAATTTGACAATTGCTAGAAGTCAAAGGATATCCTGAAGGAGAGAGTGGTTTTCAATTTGACAAATCAAATGGAGGACCACTGATTGTGGTCCATAGGCAATTAGTGTCATTGTGTCACTAGCCCCCAACCTAATACAGGTAAGTGGCAGCCTACCTTTACCCCATTCCCTGTCAGCTACCCCCTATAACCATCCCTCAACTCATTTCTGGTTCTGAAAAGCATGTTGGTGGTATCCTTTTGGGTTATAATATTCTGCTTCCCTGCATCAATGAATCTCAGAGAGCGGCACCCTTTGTGATATATAAGGAGCTACAGCTATAAACTACTCAACAATAAGCAGGATAAAATGGAAGTTTTGGAGAAAAAATAAAAGTGTGTGTATATTCTGTGTGAGTTTGTGAGTGTGTTACAGGTTCCCTTCTCTGGTGGCCCAGTGTGCTGGCTAAAAATAAGAATCAGTATCCAAATATTTCAGTCTCTAGTTACCTGCATATCTTCGAGCCAATTTCAACCCTAAAATAAAAAAAAAAAAAGGAAAAGAAAATCATAGTTTCAAAATCAAGATTTAGCAGTGAGTAAAGCAGGAAAGTGATGAGTGGTCAAAATACAGGTGGATGAGTCAGGGCTTGAGGTGGCCATTTTCATTACTCACCTTCTTCTCCCAGGAGTTTTGTCCTTTCTGAAAGAATAGGATGTAGTGAGAGTTTGCTTTGACATATATTTAGATTTCTATTCTGACAGAGAAATATTACTTACCAAGTTCTTCATGAAGCTTTCCTGAAAAGCAAAACAGCGACAAATCCTTATGAGAAGTTGGTTAGGAGTTGTTAAGTAGAATTTCTAATGTTTACACATGTAAATCATTTGTGTAAAAAAAAAAAAAGACAATGGTTGGATTTAAGTTACATATTTGGAAAATAATGGTTTATTTTTTTAAAGATTTTCTTTATTTATTCATGAGAGACCAAGGGAGAGAGAGGGGCAGAGGCAAAGGGAGAAACAGGTTCCGCCCGGAGCAGGAAGCATGATGTGGGACTCAATCCCAGGACCCTGGGATCATGACCTGAGCTGAAGGTAGATGCTTAACTGAGCCACTCAGGTGTCCTGCAAAATAATGGTTTAAAGCCTTTTGGTTGGCTTTGATTTACCATAATTCAAAGGATTATAATGGAAATTTTTGTCCAGAAATAGACTCTCCCAGGTGTTTACATTAAGCACATGGACTCCTGCAGACTGCCCACAACGAAGGCATAAATTTAAGAACTCAGAACTGAAAGCACCAGTGAGGTTTGGCTATAATTTCTGTTTCTCTGTGCCTGAAGTATTAAAAACTAAATGCAGTTATTTCTGTTAACAAATGCAAATTTGTCCCAATATGATTAACATATTAAGAAAGAATTTGAGTACATTGTGAATTTTGCGTTTTTTATATGTGATTTTGTGGTATGGGAATCTGTACCCCATTGAATCTAGAGGTGTAGAAATACATACAGTATATAAACACACACACAAATACACACATGTCGGCACACAGCTCAGAAGGACATGACATACACCCATCCACAACTGCTATTACAATTTTTCTCACTGCCACTTCACAGGGACTACAAGCCGCCACCCTCCCCAGTGGTGCACAGATCCGTGCCCTTCCATTCTTTGGTTTTTATCCTTATTTCTTTTTGCTCTTTTTCTCTCTTTGTTTCTAATTTCTCTCATTATTGTTTATTTATTTTATTCTCTTCATTTGCACAAGTTGCTGGGGATGGAGGTGGAGGTAGGTAAGGTACATGGACCTACATTAAACTTCAGGTCTCTTTCATGGTAAAATGTCATATTATTGTAGTGTGTAGATATTTCCTAACAATTTATCAAGTATAAAATTCTGTAACCATTTTGCTAGACTTTTTAAAAAGATTTTATTTATTTATTTGACAGAGAGAGACACAGCAAGAGAAGAAACACAAGCAGGGGGAGTGGGAGAGGGAGAAGCAGGCTTCCCACTGAGCAGGACCCTGGGATCATGACCTGAGCCTAAAGCAGATGCTTAACTACTGAGCCACCCAGGTGCCCCTAGGTTTTATTTTTTTTAAAACATGTCACCAACAAAGATTTTGACTATCTTGCCTGTAATGTCATGTTATGGACTGATTTTCCTTCTAGAAAAGTCTTATGTTAAAATCCTAGCCCCCAATGTAATCATATTAGGAAATGGGGACTTTGGAAAGTAATTTGGTCATGACAGTGGAGCCCTCATGAATAGAATTAGTGCCCTTAAAAGAAGAGTCATGGGCACTGATTCTTGTTCTCAGCTTTCTGCCATCTGAGAACACAGTGAGAACAGGTCATTTGCAAACCATGATGTGGACTCTCAGACACCAGATCTGCTGGTGCCTTGACCTTGGATTTCCCAGTTTCCAGAACTGTGAGAAAAATTAACAAAATTTTATGACAACATACAGAATGGGAGAAAATATTTGCGAGTCATGATAAAAGAATTGATACCCAAAATATATCCAAATGATATAAAATATTTGCTAGTCATGGTAATAGAATTCATATCCAAAATATATAAAAAAAATATATACAACTCAATAGCAAAAAGCAAACAATCTGATTAAAAATCGGGCAGAGGAAATGAGTACACATTTTTCCATAGAAGACATATAAATGCCCATAAGAATATATATATATATATATATATATATATATATATATATATATATATATATATATATATATCCATCCACAAGCAACACTTATTACATTTTATTCATGACATTTCTACTTTAATTGCAAAATTTTCCTACTTACCTAGCACATTTTTATTGAGGGTCTTCTTCACACCAAGATCTACTTTCATTTTAATGAGTAGGACACAGTCTGTCCACTCAGTCATTGACAAGCAGCCTGCCAATTGAAACACACTTCTAAAATCAAGGTGTTTTAAGAGAACAAGAAAGGTCACCAGACGCATTGCTGCTGACTTTGACAAGGATTATTTTTGTGTGTCTAACTACAAACATCATTTGTTACAAAAATAATATGTGTTAATTCATTTTGGAAAATAAAAGAGAGGAAAAAACATCCCATCGGGTTTCCATTGCCTAGCTACAATCCCTTTACAATAATTAGCTATATTCTCATTATCTAAATATCCAGATTATTCTTACACTACAATAACAAAAGGAATAACACAAGACTTAGTTTTCATAATGTGTTCTATTCTATTCAAAATTAATTAAATTTAATATTTTCCATGAAAATCAACACTCTTCTAAAGCATAATCAAGTGACTGGTTTCCTTTTATGTAAATAACATTCAATAAACTAGCTCTTTTTTGTGCATTGAACTACTGATTTTCCCTTATCCTGATGAAAGTAAACAAAACTATTGATCCTGAGTATCTGAGAACAAGAATAAAAGAGAAATTACTCACAGAAAAACGACTGAGTAAAAAACATATAAAGTAAAAATACAGTTTGTTACTTAAAGACCAAAGACAAAACAATAAATTAAAACAGAGAATAAAGTTTAAACCTATTTTTATTTGGCCAAGTGTCACTGAGGGTCTGGTACTAATTATTGGAAATTTAGGCAATTGAAGAGATCAATAATGGTAAAAGAGTTGAGGAATTACTAGTACTAGAGTATTGAGTTTTATTACCATCTCAGTGAACAAAATCAATGTATCCAGTTACACAGACAAGAAAGAGGGCCATTTTGTTTGCACTTCCTTCTCCATTACCTCCCACTTCATCCTCCACCTTGAGTTCTTCATTGAGACTTCTCGATTCTCGCTCCATCATAGGTTCCCACCATCTCCTCACCCTCCTGAGTCTTTCTCAACTACTGTGCAAGTCCCTATTCTGGTCTCCCAATGCCCACTCTTGCACATATCATTGGATTCTCTAATGAAAACGTTTTTAAACACTAATCTTATAATCTTACTAGGTTAAATCCATCCTCACTCAAAATTCTTCAGTTCCTTGAACCACTCATAGGACTGATTAAATTCTACAAGTGACAGGTTGTTTATGATCTGCCTTCTGTCTACATCCCCAGTCATATTTTCTCCTAGTTCTTTTTTTTTAAGATTTTATTTGTTTGACAGAGAGAGAGAGAGAAAGTAAGCAAGAAAGAGAGAAAGCAAACATGAGCCAGAGAGGGAGAAGCAGACTCCCTGCTGAGCAGGGAGCCAAATGCAGGACTCAATCACAGGACTCTGGGATCCTGACCTGACCAAAGGTAGATGCTTAACTGACTGCTACCCAAGCACCCCTCTTCTAATTCTCTACATCGTGTTTTTTTTTTTTTTTTAATTTTTGTTATTCTTGTTTTAATGTTAGGTGCATGAGGGAAAGAATATGTGTTTTGTATTTACTTATACCTTGTCATTTAAAAACACAATTTGTTTGATATAAAATACTTTGATAAATAAATGTAGGTTATTGATGATCATGATAATGATGATCAGGATATGTCCCACATTACTAATTTGCCTCCCTTAAACTGTAGATCAATGCTTTCCTTCCTCCAGGGATAACTAGTTTTATGTATTTATGTATTTATTTAATTTTAGTAGAAGTTGTTTGTTGGCATTCTTTGTCAAATGAATTCAAGTATTTCTTTACCCCAAAGGAGTATTAATTCAATTCTGGGAAAATGAGAAGAATTACTGGAAACGTAATAAATTTATGTGCAATGGTTTTCAGATTTGGATTAATCTGAAGTTAATCTGATTTCAATCAGAATGGGTTTATGTTATATAGAACCACTCAGAGTACTTTTACATTTGACCAACAGTTTTCATTAAATGAGAATGTTTGTCACACAGAAAATCTAAATCCGAATATGATTCCAAAATCAGATAAAGCAGGGACAATACTGCAAACACCATCACATAGGTCTCCAGGCCAAGAACCACAGAGTCAAAAAGAAACCACAGATTTTACATAGGATTTCTCTCTTTCATTAAACTACTGATTTTACACAGGATTTTTCTTTCACACTAAGGAGACCAGTAGACTTATATAGTAACTAAATAATATACAGTGGCATTTAAGACTAACCATGAAATAGTAAATAAGGAAGCAGGTATAGATTTCTTAGATGGGTTTATATGACTAAGTGTATAGCTCAGAGCAGATTTCCCCTGGTTTTTCATTTTTTACTACTAACCATATAATCTGTTCTCTGTCGTCAAGAAAATAACATTGTTGAAATGAAAATGTTATCACTGTACCATTTTTTGTTTAATATTTGTGTGATCCCCTGAATTCCTTGGATAATATTCAAAATTCTGTTTCCTGGGTTACATTCAAAATTCTTAGAATGTTAACAAGATGCTCCATTTCCCAGCCTTTGCCTACCCTATAACCCAATGTAGGTTTTCTGAACCAGAGTCAGCTGGCTAATATGTCTCCTCTAACAGAATCATGGGCTCACCTCTCCCGAGTTTAGTTCCTGCTTTCCCCATGCTAGTCCTCTCTTTGATCTACCTGTTCTCTTCAATACCACTAGTCTCATCTCTGTTGCTGCTTCTTAGGCAAATCCACAACCCAGCACTGAGTCCAATCTCACTACTGTATGTGTTCATGGCATCATGAACCCTCTTCCATAACACTTATGAGAACTTTTGTTTACATTTATCATTTAAATGTGGAATGTGCATCTGTCCTGAGATACAACTTCCAAAGGGAGTTTTCTTTTTTTTCTCATTGTTTCCTAAGCACTGACTATGGAATAGGCAGTTAATTATCATATGCACAAAGAATGACTGCCCTCACTACATGGAGCAAATGTAAGACCTGAGTTCTAGCCCTCACCAGGACTAGCTGATGCTTCTGGTTCATTTACAGCTAAAACTTTCCCTGTATTAGGAATATTTATATTTACATTTTAAAAAGTAGCAGAAAGATATTTTAGTTGTTTCTAAACATTTTTAGGTCATAAGTGGGATATTGTATTTGGGCATTTTTATAACAATGAAAGAACATCAAGTGTGGAATGCTTCAGTCAAAAATAAATATCACTTACCATTCTCTTTTTCTATAGTCTCTATAGAAAGAAAGAAACAAAACAACAGTATGTTAGAATGTGTCCTCTTATCCCTATTCATGGCAAATCTGTCCTATAACTTGGTCTCATTTGACAACAGAAATCCTGAGACCATAGATTTGATGGTCCAGGATATATCTCTGACACAGATAGAGAAACTTATTTTCTGAATAATAATAATAATAACAACAACAATAATAATAATAATACATAACTCAATCTAAAAAATACTATTAGGCTTGTAAATGTGTTTATATGGGAATAAAACAGAATATTTAAAAGGGATGAGGTCTGAAAGTTGAGAAAATAGATGCCAAGGACCTACAAATTCTACCCATTCTTCCCAGGATTGGAGGTAGTCTGAAACTTGTCTTCAGATCCTTATTTTATCACAAGATCATTCACAATACCTGGAAGCTGACAAAAAGAAACTGAAAACAAACAAACAAACAAACAAACAAAAAATACTTTCTAAAGATTTCTAAGGATTTCCTCAGAGGCGGGGTTTGCTTTTGCTCACCTTGTGTTAATGAGGTGGTGTCTTTAGCATATTCACCTCAACAACAGGTCCTTTATTTGAACGACCATAAAATCTTAAGACATGTCTATTGGAGTTATAGAAATAGAGAAGTAGTTTCCTGATCTACAGTTTAAAATGCTCCAAACCATAGGTTGTTTAGTCCTACAGTCTTGGAAACCTTCCACATACTCTGAAACTATTGCAGATTTGTCCTCCAGAGCAAATTCTACATGGCTGCAGACTTAGAGTCAATTAGAATTTCCATGTTTTCTACCCTCAAGCACATCATAATAACTTACTGTGTTGAGTATTTTAGATAAGACTCAGCAAATGTCGACAAAGGCCTTTCTTTTGAGAACTTGAAGTAGATAATATAGTATGTTTCATGGACAGTACCAAATTAATTTAAATAATTACATTTTCAAAATGGCTACTTATTAAAACACTTGACCAAATGTAACTATAGGACACACAGTTGTATGTGCCTTCATAAATGGTTTATAGAATAACTTGGAAATCATTAAGTTTATGCAAGAAGCAACCTCATTCAATCTCACTATTAGCCTTTCAAATAAACTTCCCAGAACTATTTTTTTCCATATAGCTTTGGAGTATTAAGTTGTCCAGTCCATACGATGCCCCTTGTCTCTCCTCTCACCTCCCATGAAGCTTCCAGTTCCTCAAAGGAAAAGAGCTGAAAGTGGAGGAGAGTGTGGGTTTGTGGAAAGGAAGGAGAAAAACTTTTCTCACATGAGGGTCATCTGTGTGTTTAGATGCCATAATGCTCACTCTTTCTTTGGGGGAGGATTTTGGTATGTTCCTCAAGTCCTCCCTCCTAATTCCCAACCTATTTTTATCCTTTCATGGGGTATGAGTACTTAGTAACTCACTTAGGAACTCCTCCCTCCCTATGATTCCCCTGAGGTCTCATAGAGCCTAGCCCAAAGTCTTGGGTGAGTCCATTTCTAGGCAGCTCCAGACCAAGATTCTTCACCATGCCTTACTTTTTTCTCAGAGGAATATGTCCAAAGACATGAGATTCAGAATAATATAAGATAGTCAACATAAGAGATTAATTATGACATAAGTGTTTCTGTGAAAATTAAGTGTTATGTGATCTTTAAAAGCTAGACCAGGGAAGAAAACAGAGCTCATGTTCTCTTTTCCTACATAATCTAGAAAAATAAGAAGCAAAACAAACAGACAAAGAAAAAATCATAAATAAATTCAGTTTTTCCATCCAACAGGTATTGGTGAACTGGCCACACTTAGCTCTGCACTGATCGGGCTACTGACTATCTCAGTAAAAGACACATAGCCCTGACCAGTCCCATGAACAGAGCACCATGCAAAGCAATAATGAGGGGGTGCATGACTGTGGGGTCCCACAGAGTACTCAGATACCTCTCTGAACTAGTGAGGGTTCACCAGGTTCCACAAGGAAAGCAGCATTAATCAGGAAATGACCACAGAAATAAAATATTTCAGGAATAGGGGAAAACAATTGCAAATGCATAGAGATCAAATTACTATAAAAATATTCTCCTAAATAATAAGACCAAGAGTTAAAAACAAATTCAGAACAAAACAAAATATATGGATACAATAATTCAAGCATATGCAAATTATATTTTAACAATTTAACATATAATATATACAAATGTAAGGGCTTAAAAAAAGCCAAATATTGGTGTTTGTATATATGGTTGGCATATACAATATAAATTCGCATTAATTATTACTTAATAATAAAAAATTCCGGAATTAGAAAGAAAACCTAGGTGAAGATCAAAATTCACATATTGATTTGTATATTAGAAGTAATAGCAGATAAAATCATAAAGGAATATATGATTACTTTATTTGGCCTTTAAAAATTAAAACATCTAATAAACAAAGGAAATATTTTAAAAAAGATTTCATGGTGTGACTATTTTAAAATGTAAACTGGTTATACAATCCCATAATTAAAATGTTACAAAAGTACAACTTCATTTCAACTGATAGATAATCATATATAGGGAGTTCATTTATTCATTTATTTTTAAAGGTTTTATTTATTCATTTGACAGAGACACAGCAAGAGAGGGAACGCAAGGAGGGGGATCGGGAGAGGGAGAAGCAGGTTTCCCACTGAGCAGAGATCCCGATGTGGGGCTCGATCCCAGGACCCTGGGATCATGACCTGAGCTGAAGACAGATGCTTAACAGCTGAGCCACCCAGGTGCCCCTAGGGAGTTCATTTAAAAGAACTGATAGCGTATGAAATGGAAATAATTGCTAATATAATTTTAGTAGATCAAATATAATTTTCTATGATAATTTTGCCACTAAAATATAAGCAAAACTACTCACCTTTCGTTGTCATTAAGAGTTCTGTGTAAAAACAAAAGATATAATAAAGAATTCAACAAAATATGTATGGAAGAATTTCTAGAGAAACAGACTTCACTCAAATACTTCAAGCTCTGACTTGGTAAAATATTAACCACATAGGTGAAAATAAGAGAGAAGAGAGATGAGGAAGCAGACATTGTGTACATCATCTCAAATCGATGATTTCCAAGAGATTCCAGATTATCATGAAGAATGCCCATAACTCCATCCTCTACAGTCTCTTTTCTTCATGAACTAAGTCAGTCCATGCAGATTCATCTGGTGATTGCGTGGAGCTCATCCTAGGATATTCCGCCAAAAAACTTCACCCAGATTACACATGGGGTCTGAGATACAGGGGACTGGGACAGGATCAGTGTGCCTTTGGTAGGAGGAAATATCCAGAGTCAGGAATAACCTAAAACAGCCAGTTAGGCTTCATTGGTCATCCCAAGAAGAAATTCTGGGCATTGCAGGCCATAATTTTTCTCCAGACATTTTTTAAGGGGCATAATCTGATGATAATTCAAATGTCAATTCATACCTTGGAAAATGTTATGCAGCATGTGATTAAAGATTTTAAAAATCGAGGGGGTCAGAGTCGGTGAGAAAAAATCCTCCAGGCATAAGGGTTTCACAATGCAGAAGAGAAAAAAAGGGTATCCAAGTACATTTTACACAGGCTTCCCTTTCTCAATTCTGAAGGACGTGGGTTAGCAAGTAAAACATACGTGCAAACTAACAAAGAAAAAGTGAGAATAGCTAACATAAGTAGAGATTTGAAGGTGGACCAGGCTGTGCTCTGCATTGAAATGTAGCACCATCTGCCTTTTCAGGATTTCTGGTGGATTTACTGCAGACCTTCACTGGTACTTTGCCCAGGTATTAACCAGCTTCTCCTCTCTGTAGAGTCAAAGCAATATTTGCAAACGTCAAGGAATTATAGACATAATGATCCAACAGATCTCATGGATACTTGAACAACCTAATTAAGATAAAAGGGAAGGAAATGCACAATCCTAAATTCCAAGTTGGTATTTATTCCCTTATATCTTTACAGGCTTTTTTCTCTTAAATCTTTTCTTCAAAAAATGCCTTATATTGTGATCAGTCCATTAAACACAGGGAAGTAATGGATGACTTACCATATTCTTCATGAAGTTTACCTTTAAAAAGAAATACACAAGTAAGTTAGGGAGTGAAACTAAAAATTCTGATGGTCCATTGCTCTGTGAAGGGAGCTTATAATACATATGAGTTGGAAATTATATATTTTTGTGTGTGAGCCAAATGTTGTGCATCTGGATAACAAAAATTAGAATTTTCACCCATATGGAGGTTCTTGACAGACTTTTGAGAATCTATACCATGATTCGTAGAGCTCCAAGCCATGACCCTCCAACACTGTCCAGGGAGATATTCATGCTCTGTAGCACAGTGTGACTTGTTGGGTGAGTATTCAGTAGTTCTGATCTGCCCTACATTAAAGTATCCCCAAAGGACAATACTGTAACAAGTATTAGCCATATTCTATTAAATGATTTCAAACAGCTTGAATAATAACCTCTCTGACATTATTAATTACAGGTATGATAATTGGAGGAGATCATTCAAAGAAAATCAGAGTGAAGTATTTATCTCCAAAATCATACATCTATGCTCAGGAGAGTGCAAATTGTTAATATTTTAAACCGTCATTCACCCAGCAAGAATTTTATTTTTTTTCATTGAAGAATAATTGACATGATATATTTTATTAGGTTCAGGTATAAAACACAGTGATTCGATACTTATATATTTTATGAAATGATCAGCAAAATGAGTCTAGTTATTACATATCATCATACAAAGTTGACAGAGTACTATTGATTATATTCCCTAGGCTCTACATTACATACACATGTCTTACTTATTCTGTAACTGAAGATTGTACTTTTTAATCCCCTTTACCTATTTCATCTATTCCCCCAGCCACATACTCTATAACAGCCATCATTTTGTTCTCTACATCTATCAAGAGTTTCTGTTTTGTTTTGTTTGTTCGTTTGTTTGGATTTTTAGATTCCACATGTAAGTGAAATCACATGGTATTTGGTTTTCTTCATCTGATGTATTTCACTTAGCATGGTACCATCTAGTTACACCCACATTGTCTCAAATGGCCAGATATATATAGATATATATCTTGTGTGTATTTACAAACTACATATGTGTGTGTGTGTGTGTGTGTGTATACACACACATTATCCATTATCTATCTTTGGACATTTATGTTACTTTCCTATTTTGGCTATGTAAATAATGCTCTGATAAACATAGGAGAGCGTATGCCTTTTTGATTTTGTGTTTTCATTTTCTTCTTATAAATACCCAGCACTTGACTTACTGCATAATATGGTAATTCCATTTTTATTTCTTTGAGGAACCTCAAACATTTTTCAATAATGGCTGCACCAACTTATATTCCCACCAAGAGTTCACAGTGCTCCCTTTCCACATCTTTGCCAACATTTCTTGTCTTTCTTTTTTTTTTTTTTTTTTAAGATTTTATTTTATTTTTGAAAGAGAGAGAGTGTACAAGCAGGGGAAGCAACAGGCAGAGGGAGAGGGAGAAGCAGGCTCCGCTGAGCAGGGAGCCCGATGTGGGGCTCGATCCCAGGACCCTGGGATCATGACCTGAACCAAAGGCAGACGCCCAATGACTGAGCCACCCAGGCGCCCCCATTTCTTGTCTTTCTGATAGTAAACTTTGTAACGGGCATGAGATGACATATCATTGTTTTGATATATATTTCCGTACTGATTAGTGATGTTTAGCATCTTTTTCTGTGAGTGTTGGCCATCCACAAACCTTTTTTTGGAAAAGTCTAGTCAGGTCTTCTGCCATTTGTTAATTAGGTTATTTGAATTTTGATATTGAATTGTATGAGTTTGTTATATATTTTGGATGTCAATCCTTTATGAGATATATCATTTGCAAATATCTATTCCCATTCAGTAGGTTCATTTTCATTTTGTTTATGATTTCCTTTGTTATGCAAAAGTTTTAGTTTGAGCTAGTACTAACAGTTTATTTTTGCTTTTGTTGTCCTTGCCTGAGGAAACCAATTGAAGTAATTATTGCTAGAACTTATGTCAAAGATCTTACTGACTATGTTTTCTTCTTACAGTTTTGTGGCTTATTTTTATTTATTTTATTTTTTTAAAGACTTTATTTATTTGACAGAGAGACACACAGCGAGAGAGGGAACACAAGGAGGGGGAGTAGGAGGGAGAAGCAGAGAAATTGAGAGAGAGCACAAGCAGGCAAAGCAGCAGGCAGAGGGAGACAGAGAAGCAGGCTCCCTGCTGAGCACAGAGCCCGATGCTGGGCTGGATTCCAGGACCCTGGGATCATGACCTGTGCTGAAGGCAGACGCTTAACTACTGAGCCACCCAGGCGCCCCCAGTTTTATGGTTTAGATCTTACATTTAAGTCTTCCGCACATTACAGGTTTACTTTTGTGTATGTGTGAAAGTGGTCAAATTTAATTCTTTTCTAAGTATTTGTTTTGTTTTCTCAACACCATTTAATGATGGGACACTTTTCCCATTTTATATTCTTGCCTCCTTTGTCATAGAATAATTGGCAATATAAGTGTGGAGTTGTTTTTGGGCTTCCTATTCAGTGGTACTGATCTCTTTCTGTGTCTGCTTTTGTGCCAGTAAAGTAGTGTCTTGATTATTACGCAGTGGCTATCAAATCCAGAAGGGTGGTACCTCAAGCTTTTCCTTCCTTATCAATATTGCTTACTTCAGAAATAAGATGGTGGCAGAGTAGGAGGACCCTAGGCTCCTCTCATTCCTCAAATACAACTAGATAACTCTCAAATCATTCTGAATATTCAAGAAATCATCCCGAGGAAGAGAGTGCAATTCACAACTAGAGGGAGAGAAGAGGTCACAATGGGGAAGGTAGAAGTGGAGAGACATGGTTTGGTGAAGAAATGGATCCTGGGTGCTGCAGAGGGGAGGAGGCCCTGGTTGCAGAGAAAGACTAGAGAGAGAGGAACACACGGGGGAATGCACAGGAGAACACTCCCCCAAAGCTATTGGCTGGGGAGAAAAAAGAGGGGCAGTTTTTTGGGGAGTTGCTGTGTGTGTGTGTGTGTGTGTGTGTGTTTCTTTGCAACCAGCAGGGCTTAAAAACTGGAGTTTTAAGGTCAGTGGGCCTGGCTGAGAGAGCGCCCTGAGGTGCTGCCCTGCTCTGGGGGAGAAGGTTGGCAAACTCCCTGAGGGCAGATGGTTCAATTCCAAGAACACCTGGGGTGCACAGTGGGTTGGGGGGATGTTTGCTCTTCTTGGAGCGCTTCAGTGAGAGATGCGTTCACAGAGAACCCTCTATAGTGATAAAAGAGCCACTGGCACCATTTTCCTCTCCTACCCTTCAGAACTTTGTCAAGGGCAGCTGGACCACAACACTGACTGCCTAGCCTGCTTGCTCCAGGCCCCACACCCCTGCACCCTGATGTGATTGCCCTTCTCAGTGAAACCTGCATCAGGCCCAGTGAGGTGAGACCCTTCCCCTGAAGACCAGTGCAGGCCCCTGCCCACACCGTGTCCCAAAAGCCTGGGGTTTTAAAAGTCAGCAGGCTTGGCTGGGATAGAACCCAGAGGGCACTGAAATGCTCCTGGAGAGAAGACAAGCAAACCCAGAAGCAGACTGCATGAAAATGATGATCTGAAAAATGTCGGGGACACGCAAAGTGGAGACTGCTGACTCTACTGGGAGTGCTTCCTTGAGAAGAGCAGGCATGGAGACCCCTCTCTGGAGAAAAAGGCGTCGGCTGGTGCATTTTGCTTTCCCATCCCTCAGCATAAACACAGGAGTTACCTTTAGTAAACACCACAGTGCTGACACTGGCTGGCTGCTTTACGTGCTTACACCAGATTCCACACCCCTGTGCTCTGCCCCAACTGCCCTTCTCTGTCAAACGTGCCTCAGTGCCCGCATGGCAGTCTCCCTCCTCAGAGTACCAGCACAAATGCCGCCCACACCACGCCTCCTGAGCAGACAGTCCTTCAAGGCTTCAGTTCCAGTGGAAGAAGCACCCGGTCTCATTTAATAAGCAGCCCAGAGGACACGTGGGTCCTAGTTAAAACTCGCCGCCCTCTGGCTCAAGTCCAAGCACCGCCCACCGCAGGCAAGGAGAGCCTCCTCAGAGGACGGCCTGAGGAATACAGCAGCCAAGACACAGCAACACATACCTCCGCACACACCAGAGACCCAGACACTCTATGACTCTTCTTCATGAAGCCATTACTCTCAGGTGCCGGAAACACAACAGGCTCTCCTAACACATAGAAGGAAAGACTTAGAGAGAACGCCAGGATTGGGGCAACATCTGAAATTGAACAACAAGTTATGGCCATAGCCATCGATCTAAGTGAAACAGATATAAGCGATATGGCTGATGGAGAACTTAAAGCAACCATCGTGCGATTCTAGCTGGGTTTGAAGAAAAGAGTAGAAGACTTCAGAGAGGCCCATACATGGTCATGCAAGGTCAGTGGGTTGGGGGGATGGTGAGGAAATGGATCCTGGATGCTGCAGAGCGGAGGAGGCCCTGGACAGAAGAGTTCAAAAAACAGAAAAGAAAAGAAAATAACTGAACTTTGAAGCACGCTGAGTATAATGAACCCAAGGATGGAAGAAGCAGAGGAATGAATAAGTGATAAAGAAGATAGAATAACGGGAAACTATGGAGCTGAACAAAGAGAAAGGAGAATTATGGATCATGAGAATAGACAAGGGAAGTCAGTGACTCCATCAAACATAATAACATTTGTATCATAGGAGTCCCAGAAGAAGAAGAGAGAAAAAAGGGGAAAGAAGGTTTACTGGAGGAAACAATAACAGAAAAGTTCCCTAATCTGGGGAAGGAAACAGACATCTAAATCCAGGAGGCACAGAGACCTCCAAACAAATTCAACAAAAGCAGGTTAACACAAAAAAATTATAGTTAAATTTACAAAACATAGTGATAAACAAAAAATCCAATGGAGAGTAAGCCAAAAGAATTCCCTAACTCACAGGGAAAGACCCATAAGACTAACGGCAAATCTCTTCACAAAAATTTAGCAAGAAAGAAGGGATTGGCGTGGGATAGTCAGTGTGCTGAATGGGATCCCTCTTACACTGTTGGTGGGAATGCAATCTGATACAACCACTCTGGAAAACAGTATGGAGATTACTCAAAAATTGAAAAACAGAGCTACCCTATGACCCAGAAATTGCACTCTTAGGTATTTACCCCAAAGATACAGATGTAGTGAAAAGAATGGGCACATGCACCCTCAATGTTCATAGCAACAATGTCCATAATAGCCAAACTGTGGAAAGAGCTGAGATGCCCTTCAGCAGATGAACAGATAAAGAAGATGTGGAACATATATACAATGGACTATGTCTCAGCCATCAGAAAGGATGAATACCCATCATTTGCATCGACATGAATGGAACTTGAGGGGATTATGCTAAGTCAAATAAATCAATCAGAGAAAGACACTTACCATATGGTTTCACTCATATATGGCACATAAGGAATAGCATGGAAGATAAAAGGGGAAGGGAGAGAAAACTGAAGGGGGGGATCAGAGAGGGAGACAAACCATGGGAGACTATGGACTCTGGGAAACAAACTGAGGGTTTCAGAGGGGAGAGGGTGGGGGAATGGGGTAGCTGGGTGATGGGTATTAAGGAGGGCATGTGTTGTGACGAGCACTGGGTGTTATATGCAACTAATGAATCATTGAACACTACATCAAAAACTAATGATGTATTATATGGTGGCCAACTGAACATAATAAAAAAAATCTAAAAAAATAAAACATTAAAAAAAGAGAGTTTTTCAGACAAATAAAAACTAGAGGAATTCATGACCACTAAACCAGCTCCACAAGAAATATCAAAAGGGACTCTGTGAATGGGAAAGAAAGAACCAAAGTGACAAACACAAAAAGGAGCAGAGAAAATCTCCAGAAACACTGACAAAACAAGTAATAAAATAAATGCAAACAAGTAATAAACTAAATACACATCTATCAATAATTATTATGAATGTAAATGGACTAAAGGTTCCATTCAAAAGACATAAGGTATCAGAAAGGATTAAGAAAAAAAGACCATCTGCCTTCGGATCAGGTCATGATCCCAGGGTCCTGGGATCGAGCCCCGCATCGGGCTCCCTGCTCGGCGGGAAGCCTGCTTCTCCCTCTCCCACATTCCCTGCTTGTGTTCCCTCTCTCACTGTCTCTCTCTGTGTCAAATAAATAAGTAAAATCTTAAAAAAAAAAAAAAAGACGATCTATATGCTGCCTGTAAGAGACTCATTTTAGACCTCAAGAAATCTGCAGATTAAAAGTGAGAGGAAAGAGAAACATTTATCATGCAACTGATATTTAAAGAAAGCTGGAGTAGCCATATTTAAAACAGACAAAGTAGATTTTAAACCAATGACTATAACAAGAGATGAAGAAGGGCACTATATCATACTAAGGGAGACTATCCAACAAGAACATCTAGTAATGGCAAATACTTATACCACCAACTTGGAAGCACCCAAATATATAAATCAATTAATAACAAACTTGAATGAACTCATTGATAATAATAAAATAATAGTAGGGGACTTGAACACCCCACTTACATCAATGGACAGATCATCCAGGAGAAAATCAACAAGGAAACAATGGTTTGAATGACACATTGGCCCAGATGGACTTAACAGATATATTCAGAATATTTCATCCTGAAGGAGCAGAATACACATTCTTTTTGAGTGTACATGAGACATTCTCCAAAATAGACCACATACTAGGTCACAAATCAGGCCTCAACAAGTATAAAAATACTGAGATCATAACACGCATCTTTTCTGACCACAAAGCTATGAAACTTAAAGTCAACCTCAAGAAAAAATTTGGAAAGACCACAAACACGTGGAATTCAACAAAACGCTATGAATAGATGAATAGATCGGCCAAGAAATCAGCCAGAAATAAAAAAAAAATACATATAAACAAACAAAATGAAAACACGATGGTCCAAAATCTTTGGGATGTGGCAAAGCTGGACATAAGATGGAAGTATATAGCAACATAGGCCTACCTCAAGAAGCAAGAACTAATCTCAAATAAATAACCCCCCAAAATGAATAATCCAGTTTAAAAATGGGCAGAAGCTATGAACAGTCATTTTTCTAAAGAAGACATACAGATGACTAACAGAGACATGAAAAGATGCTCAACATCACTGATCATCAGGGAAATACAAATCAAAACCACAATTAGATACCACTTCACAGCAGTCAGAATGGCTAAAATTAACAACACAAGAAACAACAGATGTTGGTGAGGATGAAGAGAAAGGGGAACCCTCTTACACTGTTAGTGGGGATGCAAACTGGTGCAGCCACTCTGCAAAACAGTATGGAGGTTCCTCAAAATTTAAAAATGGATCTACCCTATCAGCCAGCAATTGCCCTAGTAGGTATTTACTGAAAGGATACAAAAACACTGATTTTGAAGGGATACATACACCCGATGCATAGCAGCATTATCTACAATAGCCAAAATATGGAAAGAGCCCAAATGTGGGTGGGGGGATGGGCAAAATAAAGGAGATTAAGAGGTAAAACTTCTAGTTGTATAATAAATTAATCAAAAAGATGAAAAGTTCAGCACAGAGAATGTAGTCAATAATATTTTAATAGGGCGCCTGGGTGGCTCAGTTGGTTAAGCGACTGCCTTCAGCTCAGGTCATGATCCCACGGTCCTGGGATCGAGTCCCGCATCGGGCTCCCTGCTCTGCGGGGAGCCTGCTTCTCCCTCTCCCACTCCCCCTGCTTGTGTTCCCTCTCTCGCTGTGTCTCTCTCTGTCAAATAAATAAATAAAATCTTTTAAAAATAATAATAATAATATTTTAATAATGTATGGTGACCACACTTATTGTGGTGAACATTGAGTAATATATTAGAATTTTCAAATAAATATGGTGTATACCTGAAACAAATTCAACAGCGTACATTAGCCATGCTTCATCTAACAAAAAAAAACAAAAAACAGCAACAACAAAAAAGAATTTCCTTTCTATCTGGAAAGCTGTCTCCAGATAAGGCACTTAAACTTCTACTGTGTCTAGAATCTCCTACCAACCCAAGACACCTGAGTCTATGGTTGAGCCCAGAATCCACTCTGCACAATCCCTGCAATAGGACACTACTTGTTTCCATTCTGACTTCCCGAGAGTTGCATTATCTTTTCTCGTCCCAGTGCCCTGTCTCCCCAAGGGCCCAGACTCATTCAGCTAGACAATGTCCTTGGGATGGGACTAGGAATAAAGGTCAATATCTACATCTTACAGTGACTGTACTTAAAAGGAAGTATGTGCATTTGTCCTGGTCCAAAGTGACCAAGGGAGTGAAATTTCAGTTTTTAAAAGTAGCCTGGTTTTTCATAATGATTTAACATTTTTCAGGACTCAGTAAAATTTTTTCATTGACATTGTGATTTCTTAATCAAAGTGGAAGGACTGCTACTTACCTTAGAAAGAAGTCTTGGTCCACTACAGATATCTTACCTCTTATTCTCAAATTGTAATAACAAAGGTTAAATGACATCAAGTTCTATGCAGCCTGGGAAGCTGCATGTCTTCTTCCTGGATTTGATCTGTTTCTTGTGCATCAATACTTTGTATTATTTTAATCCATCAAGTAATTATAAATAAAATTTAAATTCTAATGTTTAATGCTTCTTAATATTTTTCTAAATCATCAAGTAAATTTTGATAGAGCAGCGTTCTTCATGGTGTGGCTCCTGGTTACAGCAGTATCAGCATTTCTAACATGGGACCTCGTTACAAATGCCAGTAATTGAGCCCAACTCAGACCTGTTGAACCAGAAATTCTGGGGTGTGTGCAGCAATATATGCCCTCCGAGTGATTCTGATGCATGCTTGGGTTTGAGGACATTTGCTCTGCCTGGTCCTTAGAAAGAACTTAATGAACACAATGGTACAGTGTTTCTGCTCCAGATCTCTGAAACTGACAAGACACAGGTACTCCTCAAGGATGTGGCTAGAACAGTGCTCATTAAAAAAAAAAATTCACTCGTCTTTACTTAAGTTCTCACCCAAGTCTCTCTATTTTAACATGGATATGTTTAGTTCTATGGGAATTTTGTAAGCATGCACAATTTCTGCAATCTTCTCTTCTTGATCCATGTTTGTTCAGGCACAACTTGAATCTGTGGCCTTAACCTCTAAAGGGCAGTGTGAGTTTCTCCGAGTTACAAGTAAACCAACTCACCATGCTTCTTCTTGAGTGAACCTAAAAAACAAAAAAAAAAAAAGAAAAAGAAAAGCAGATAAAAATGATTAGTAGAAGTCATCTAGGGTGTGGTTGAACTCTCTCTCTCTAGATATATACCCAAATGTGTATATCTCTCTCTTTATATATATATCCAAGTATGATATATATTGAGAAAACAGAATATAGGGGGAAAAAATGCAAAACTTTAAAAGGCTTTAAATCAGTTGCCTGGAGTTAAGTATTTCTGCCTTCACACAATCATCATAGAGAAAAATAGCTTTTTGTTGTAGATATAGATACCATTTATATAATATTTATATATAAATATATAAAATATATAATATAGTATATGTATAAACATATAAACATACAATTCATCCTTTTGATCATTATTGTGTCATCTATGACTTTATTTATATTCCACTATTGTGCAAACATCACCACTGTTTCCAAAACATTTTTATCACCCATAATAGAAAACCTGTAACTATTAAATAGAAATTTCACACTGCCCCCACTCTCCAATTCCCATTATCTTTAATCTATTTTCTGTTTCTATAAAATTTGATTAGTCTTGCTATTTAATATCAGTTAATCATACAATATTTTCCCTTTCTGTGTCAAGCTTCTTTAACTTGGTATAATGTTTTCAGGTTCATTCATATTGGATCATGTATCAAAATATCTTTCCTTTTTTATGAATTAATAGTATTCCACTGTACCACAGTCCGTTTACTCATTCATGTGAGGATGAACATTTGTGTTGTTTCTGCCTTTTGGCTACTGTGAATAATGCTACAATGAACATAGCATAAAGTAACTATTCAAGTCCCTGTTTTTAATTATTTGAGTTATATTCCTAGGAATGGAAATGATTGATCATATGGTAATTATATCATCATTTTTGAGGACTACCAAGCTGTTTCCACAATGGCTGCACCACTTAAAATTTCCACCAGCAATGTCCAAGGATTCCAATTTCTCCATATTCTCACCAGCACTGTTATTATTATTTTTTTTTAATTATAGCCCTCTTAAAAGGTGTCAAGTGGTATCCCATTGTGGCTTTGGGTTTCATTTTCCTAATGACTAATAGTATTGAACATCTTTTAATGTACTCACTTCCCATTTATATATCTTCTTTAGAAAAATATCTATTGAAATATTTTACTCATTTTCAAATTGGGTTGTTTGTTTTGTTGACTTTTTGAAGCTTTATATGTGTTCTTGATATAAAACCCTTATTTGGTATACGTTTTGCAAATATTTTCTCCCATTATGTAGTTTGTCTTTTAACTCTCTTGATAATGACCTTTGGTGCAAAGAAGTTTTAAAAATCACTGTAGTTCAATTTATGTGAGATTTGTCCTTATTTTTGTGCTTTTGGTGTCCTATTTAGGAATTCATTGCCAAATAAAATGTCATGAAATTTTGCCCATATTATTCCTTCTATTTTTTAGCACTTACATTTATTTCACTGATATATTTTGAGTTAATTCTTCTATATGGTATAAAGCAGGGGTCCAAATGCATTCTTCTGCATTTGGAAATCCAGTTGTTCCAGAAACATTTGTTAAACAGAATACTCTTTGCCCATGGAATGGACTTAGAACTTCCATCAAAATTCTATTTGCAATGAAGGTATAGGTTACTTCTGGATTCTCGATTCTGTATCATTGATATATCTGTATATCAATTTAGCTATCTGTACCTATAGACACAGATATACATTGATAGGTAATCTATGCACAGTGATATATATATACATAGATCTACAGACACTATAGATATATATCAATATATATGGATATCTGTATATTTATATCAGTGAAGCATCTGTCTTTCTATATATATATCAATTAAATAGAATATAAATGATATACATCATAGATAGATGATAGATAGATGATAGATAAATAAATCCTTATTCAATCTGTCTCTATATCAATTTAGCTATCTGTACCTATAGATACAGATATACATTGATAGGTAATCTATGCACAGTGATATATATATATATACATAGATCTACAGATACTGTAGATACATATCAATATATATGGATATCTATATATTTATATCAGTGAAGCATCTGTCTCTCTTTCTATATATATATATCAATTAAATAGAATATAAATGATATACATCATAGATAGATGATAGATAGATAATAGATAAATAAATCCTTATTCAATACCAGATCTTTTTGATTACTGTAGCTTGGCAATACATTTTGAAATGGGGAATTATGACTCCTCCAAATTTGTTCTTCAATTTTAAGACATTTTTTGTTATCAGGGCCTCTTGTGATCCATATAAATTTTAACACCAGCGTCCCCATTAAAAAATGGAATTTTGATACTCATTGCATTGAGTTTGCAGGTCACTTGGATAATATTGGCATCTTCATAACACGAAATTTTCTTATCTAAGAATGTGTGATTTCTTTCCATTTATTTAGGTCTTTAATTTCTTTCAAAAGTGCTCTGTAGATTTTAGTGTGTAATTCCTTTACCTCTTTGGTTAAAGTTATTTCTCCCTGGTTAAATTTCTAGATACTATCATAAACAGAATTACTTTCTTAATATATTTTTTGGACTGTTCTTTACAGATGTACAGATATATTACTATTTTAGTGTGTTGATCTTCTAGCTATGAATTGATGAATTGATTCATTATTTCTATTAATTCTTATGGATATTTTTTGATTTCTACATAGGGGTCGTGTCATATGTAAGTAGAGTTTGTTTTACTTTTCCTTTTCCAATTTGGATATCTTTTATTTCTTTTTCTTGTCACATGATTCTGGATAGAACTTTCAGTACAATATTGAATAGCAGTGGTAAAATTGGCATCCTTGTCTTGTTCTTGCCTTTAGGGACAAAGCTTTCAGTTTTCCCCATCAAATGTAAGCTTTGGATTTTGCATTAGTTCCCTTTTTTTACATTGAGGTAATTTCCTTATATTGTTATTTTATTAATGTTTTTTAATGTGAAAGAGTGATTTTTTAAAACTGCATTTTCTGTGTCATTTGAGATGATCGTGTAGGTTTCTACCTTTATTCCACTAATGTAGCCTATTACACTGGTTGATTTTCTTATGCTGAAACACTCTTGTATTCCTGGGAAAATTCCATTTGCTCATGGAACACAATTCTTTTAATATGCTGTTAAATATGCTGTTGGATTCAGTTTGCTTGGATCCTACTGAAAAGTGTCTTACCTTAATATTCTTAAGGATATTAGTCTGTATCTTTTCTTCTTCTTCTTTTCTATCAGGCTTTGGTATCAGGGTAGTGATTGCCTCGTGAAATTAATTATGAAGTGTTCTGGCCTCTTCTATTTTTGGAAGAGTTTGTGAAGTATGTCATTAATTCTTTAAACATTGGTAGAATTCACCACTAAAACCACATAGCCCTGAACATTCCATTTTTTTGGAACGTTTATATTTACTTATTTAATTTCTTTACCTTTTATAGGTCTATTGTAATTTTATAGTTCATTTTTAGTCTATTTAGAGAATTTTTGTGTTTTTAGAAATTTGCTCAATGTATCTTGATTAATTTGTTGGCATGCAATTGTTCTTAATATTCTCATAGTAACTTTGATTTATTTAATGTCACTAGTCTTGTCCCCTTTTCATTTATGACTTAAGTTATTTGTATCTTATTCTTTTTTCTCCTCACTCTAGCCAAATATTTCTAAACACTTTTTTCTCTCTGTAATGTACCATTTTTTTAATTCTATAATTTTTCTACTCTTTATTATTTCTTTCTTCTCTTAGCTTTTCATTTAGTTTGCTCTTTTTTAAAATTTTCTTATAAATCCCCAGGTATAAATTTATTTATTTGAGGTCTTTCTTCTTTTTTTACCGAGGTGTTTACAACTCTAAATTTCTCTCTGACTACTATCTTCACTGTATCCCACAAACCTTCTTATTTTGTGTTTTTTGTTATTTCCTTTAATCACTATTTTATAATTTCTATCATAACTTTTATTCACTTGGTGTTCTTTAAATTTTACATATTTCTAAATTTTCCAAATGATGTTTAAAAAGTCTTTATTTGACTTCAATATTTTAAAATTGATTAGCACTTGTTTTGTGATCTAACTTATGGATTATCCTGGATCGTTTTTCACATGCACTTAAAAAAATGCTGATCCTATTGTTGGTGGTGAAGTCTTTTATATATTTGTGTTGGGTTTAATTATTATTATTATTTTTAAAGGTTTTATTTATTTATTTGAGAGAGAGAATGAGAAAGAGAGAGCACGAGGGGGGGAGGGTCAGAGGGAGAAACAGACTCCCCGCTGAGCAGGGAGCCCAATGCGGGACTCGATCCCAGGACCCTGGGATCATGACCTGAGCCGAAGGCAGTCGCTTAACCAACGGAGCCACCCAGGCGCCCGGGTTTAATTATTTTATAATATTGTTCAAGTCTCTAATTCCTTATATTCTGTCTCTGTGTTTCATCTATTACTGAAACTGGTATACTGAAGTCTCCAATTATTATTGCAGAATTGACTATTTCTCCCTTTAAATTAATTTCTCCCTCTCATTTTGTTAATGTGTTTTATATTTTGGGGTACTGTTTATTTATGTATGTATGTATGTATATTATATTATATTATTATTAATGATTATATATAATCTAATAATTTCTACATTTTCTGGTTGACTTGATCTTTTTTCTCACTATATAATGCCCTCCTTTTTATCTTTTAACACTTTCTGACTTAAAGTCTAATTTGTCTAAAATTAGTATACCCACCTGAGCTTTTTTTTTGAAAATATTTGCATGGAATACCTTTTTCCACTTTCTCCCTTTGAAACTGTTGGTGTCTTTATATCTAAAGTATCTCTTTTGCAGAGAGTGGATAGATGGATTATATATTTTTATTAAGTTTTTCTTTTAATTCAAGAATAGAGGGAGAGAAAGTGAGAGAAAGAGAAAATTAATTTTGACAGATTGGCTCATATAGTTATGGATGCTGAGAGATCCCAAGTTTGGCCATTTTAAAGCTGGAGACCCAGAAAAGTCTGCTGTCTAGTTACAGTCAAAATCTAAAGGCCTAAGAACCATGATAGTCTCAGTCTCAGTCTGAAGGACCAAAAGCTGGGTGAGCCAATGATGTAAATCCTGGTCTGAGTCCAAAGGCCAGAAACTCAACACCATCAATATCCAAGAACAGGATGGGCGCCTGGGTGGCTCAGTTGGTTGAGCGACTGCCTTCGGCTCAGGTCATGATCCTGGAGTCCTGGGATCAAGTCCCACATCAGGCTCCCTGCTCGGCGGGGAGTCTTCTTCTCCTTCTGACCCTCTTCCCTCTCGTGCTCTCTGTCTCTCATTCTCTCTCTCTCAAAAAATAAATAAAATCTTTTTAAAAAATATCCAAGGATAGGAGATGGATGATCCAGTTCAAACAGAGAGTAAGTTTACTCTTATTCACCCTTTTTGTTCCACTCAGGGCATCAACAGATTAGATGATGATGTCTGCCTGTATTGATGAGGGTTATCTTGTTTACTTACACTATCAATTTTTTTTATTTTTTTTTTTACACTATCAATTTAAACGCAAATAACCTTTGGAAACACTCTCACAGACAAACGCAGTTTTCTGGATATAGTTTAGCTTATTCAAATTAAGACATAAAATTTTCCATTACAGTGTTCCACAAATCCCCTACACTGTTTTCACTTTTCTACATTTCTGCTCTTCAGATTTAGTATTTGCAATGTGTTATCAAGTTCACTATTTCTTCCATTACCCAAAATGTTTCTGAATCCCTCTAGTAATTTGTTAAATTTAGTTATTGTATTTTACAGCTCCACAAGGTTTGTTTGCTTCATTTTTACAATTTTTGTATTTTTATTAAAATTCTCATTTTGTTGGGGCATCTGGGTGGCTGTTTGTTGAGCATCTGACTCTTGGTTTCAACTCATTTTCTCAGGGTTGTGAGACAGCCCAGCACCAGGCTCTGTACACAGTGGGGAGTCTACTTAAGATTCTTTCTCTCTCTTTCTCCCTCTGCCCCTCCCCCACTCATACGCTCACTCTCTCTAAAATAAATAAATAAATCTTTTAAAAAATGATCTGCTTGTACAATTTTCCTGGTTTCCTTTAGTTTTTTTTTTTTTTTATAGTTTCCTTTAGCTTTTCGAACATATTTAAAACCTTGTTTTAAAGTCTTTGGTAAATCAAAGGACAGCTCTTCTTCAGAAACATTCTTTTAACTTATTTCATTTCTTTGAGTGGGTCATATAGTTCTATTTCTTTATGGGATTTGTAATTGTTTTGCTCATGGTTGAAAATTGGACATTTAAATTATATAATGCAGTAATTCTGGAAATCAGCTTCTTTCATTTCCCCAGATGTTGCTTTTTGCTATTTGTTGTTATTGTTTATCTAGTTACTATGGAAGGCTATAGTAGTCTATTTGTTTAGTAACTTTCCAAAATTATTTTCACAAAGATTGTTCCTTGTCATGTATGGTCATTGAAGTCCCTGTTCCTTAACTTGTATCCAGCTAGTTGTTTAGACAGAAATTTATTTGAATGTCAAGAAGTAAAAACATAACAAAAAACAAAAACAAAAACCAAGCAAAGAAACAAACAAAAAAGAAAGATGAATATCTCTCCTAATGTTTGTTGATTGATTTTGTGCCATGGCTCTCTATTAACACTTAGGCAGTCTTTCACTGAGCCAAGAGGATACCTCAATATGAAACATTAGGATTTTCTTAGGTCTTTTCTGAATGAATCTTGCTTTGGACATACATATGGCTATTTTGGAATGTCCTAGTTTCCCAAAAGAACTGTCTCCGGATTTTACCTTATTAAGTCTACTGTTTGCTTTGACTACCATGTTTTTCCCATTCCTCTAAGAGTTGCTCGTTCAGTTTGTAGTGCTTTTGAGCAATGGTAAGTGCTCTTTTATTCTCAGTTCTCAGTTAGACAAAACTAAGATAAACATCTTACATCAATCTTTTGGGTAACTGCTACACAGGCTAGAATAGATCTACACAATAATTTACTAATTATGTCTGTTCTGCTCCCTCCAAATTCAGGGAAATGGGCTCCACACTTTGAATACAGACTTCTGCTGCTTCAAAATCAAGACACTTACAACAGCAGAGACAGGGTAAGTCAAGGGCAACTAAAATTGCCACAAACTCTTCCTACCCTCAGAAAGGTCTTTTGCTTGATTCAGTGTCTGCTTAGGTGCTGTAAACATTTTATTCTTGTACAGAGTTCTGACAAAGTGGATCTGATCACTTCTACTTTTTTCTTTTGACGTTTTTGTATAGAAATGAGAACTTGGAGCTGTTGACTTTGTCATTTTGCTCTAGTTACTCTGCAAAATAGCTTTTAAATGCACTTTTGCTTTCACAAGTACTGATGTTAATTTTTTTAGAGGGTAGGATACAATGTGAGAGAAAGATTAATAATCAGCAAACACATAGTGATTCTAATATGGTTGGCTCATATTATCTTTAAGTGTCAATACCTTGATTGAGAGGTATATATTCACTAAGCACCTAAAGGCTATGTAATTTTCTTTTTTTTTTTTTTTAATGAACAAAACACATTTTCTTTCCTGAGAGGTACTGAAGTCACACCTCTATTGCATTTGCCATGTTCTTAACATATGGGTTTCCGGACGCATGGTATTTTCCCCATAAATGCATCACAAATAAATGAACAAATGTGTATCTTTTAGTATGAGTACAGAGGCTCATTGGTAAAACAGTCTTATAACCTATTGCATAGAGTTAGAGGTTTAATTTGGTTTTAGTATTAAGAAATATTTATGTAAACCCAAAGTAATGTTTTAAGAAAAATGATTAATTGAGCACATTTTAAATATACATTGCTAACAATAAACTGTATAAACACTTGATTGATTTTTCCCCTGGAGTTAGCTCAGGCTAATATCTTTATTAAATAAAAATAAAATAATATAAAATGAAAATTGGGGAAAGATAATACTGAGAGGCTATTAGCAGATTTATCTGCCCTGGGGAACAAAATATTGCTACAGTAACTAGAAGATAGTGGAAAGAGCCCTAGAATCCTGCCAAATAATGAGGGAGATACTGGAACTCTCTCCAGGTTGGAGGGGCTGGTGAGCAACACTGTTTATACCCCACCCTCCATCTTAATACTGCACACAGGAACATGGGATGAGAAACATAAGTAGCCTGCCACATCGGTCCCCAGATCCCTAGCCCATATCAATTCTGGACATTCTGGGGCATACAAAAAAGCCACAGTTTAAAAGACCAAGAAGAATACAGAAGACCCAGGCCTAGAACTTCACCTAATCACACAGGAACTTCTGTGACTCTCTCTAGGTCAGAGGGGCTGGCAAATACTATGATTTATGTTATCCTCCACCTTGATAGCACAGATGGGAGCAAGGTCTGAGTTCCATAGACTGCCTGCTCCCTCTGGGCTTTAGCATACAGGTGCACCAAATGCTCTGGAATGAAAAAAACAAAAACAAAAAACCTACTTGTTGAAAAGAGGAGTTAGCAATGGAGAGGAGGGAAGATAGTGTTAGAGTGCAAGGACTCTAGGCTCATCCCTCAAAGACAACAAAATAATTCTCAAATCATCTTAACCCAAGAAACCAACCTGAAATCTGACAGAAAAAATACTCCACAACTAAAAGGTACGTAAAGAACACATGGAAAAAGGAAGGAATTACAGAGAGATGGTTTAGGGAAGAAACATCATGGGTGCTTCAGAGGGAGTGAGCTATGGTCATGGAGAAAGGCAAGATAGAAAGGACCACACAGGAACCACACAAGGAGAACATTTCCCCAAAGCCATTGGCTTGGAAAATGAGAGAGACTGAATTTAGTGATTTCTTGCAACAAATGGGGCTTAAAGCCTGGAATTTAAAGTCCAGCAGGCTTGGCTGGAATAGAAGCCTAAGGGTACTGTCTTGCTCCTGGAGAGAAGTCAGGCAAACAACCTGGAAGTAGATGGCATGGAATCATGCCTTAAAGAACATCTGGAGCATACAGTAGAAAGATCATTTGCTCTTCTTGGAGTGCAACCCTGAGAAGCAGTAGTCACATAAAACCCTCTCCAGGAACCGAGGAGCTAGCTGACACTTCCTCACCTACCCCTCAGCATAAACACAGAACCACCTGTAGGAAGCAGCTCAGCATCAAAACTGGCTACCTAACTTGCTTACACAGAGCCCCACACCCCTGCATTCTGGTGGGACTAGGCTTCTCAGCCAAGCTTGCCTCATTCCCAGTACAGTAAGCCTCACTCCTCCAAAACCAGCACAAAACCCTCCCCACACCATGTCTTCCAACCAGAAAGTTTTGCAGGTCCTTAGTTCTCATAGAAGTGGTTTCAGACCTTCTTTCACAAGGAGACCAGATTACATCTATTTAGAAGTCACAATATGCAGTCCAAGGACCAAACAATGCTCTCATCAGGTAAGGAGAGCCTCTTCAGATGACTGATCTGAAGGATAAAGCAGCTAAAACTCAATAGCAGAACACACACAGCACACATCAGAGACATTCACTGAAGCACCATGCCCTCGACACTACATGACCAATTCTTCATAAAGCCATTACTTCCGGTAGAAGGAAACATGACTGGCTTTTCTAACACAGAGAAGTAGACAGTAATTAGACAAAATGCAAAGATGGAAGAATTTATACCAAATGAAAGGACAAGGCCACAGTCAAAGATCAAAACTAAACACATATAATAATATGGCCAATGGAGAATTTAAAGCAACATTCATAAGGATACTCACTTAGCTTGAGAAAAGAATAGAAGACATCAGAGAGACCTTACCACAGAGATAAAAAAGTTAAAAAAGAATCAATCAGAAATGAAGAATGCAATAAATGAGATTGGAAACAGGCTTGATCTAATGAAGAGAGGGGCTGCAAGAAGGAGAGGAATGAATTAGTGACCTAGAAGACAAAAATATAGAAAATAATGGAGCTGAAAAAGGGAGAGAAAGAATTATGAAAGATAAGAACAGACTTAGGGAATTAAGTGACTATATATAATGTAATAACATTTATATTATAGGAGTCCAAGGGAAGAAGAAAGAGGTAAGGGGGCAGAAAATTCTTTGAAGAAATAATAGCTGATAAACCTCCTAATCTGGGAAAGGAAATAGACATCCAGATTTAGGAGACACAGAGAACTCCCATCAAAATCAACAAAATCAGGCCAACACCAAGATATATTGTAATTAATTTTGCAATATATACTGACAGAAAATTCCTTAACATACAAGAGAAGACCCATAATGCTAACTGCAAATCTTTCCATAGAAACTTGACAAGCCAGAAGGGTGTGGTTGATATATTCAAAGGGTTGAATGGGAAAAAATTGAAGCCCAGAGGACTGTATCCAGAAAGGGTATCATTAGGAATAGAAAGAGATAGAGTTTCCCATACAAACAAACACTAAAGGAGTTCATGAGCACTAAACCAGCCCTGAGAGAAATACTACAGAGGACTCTTTGAGTGGAAAGGAAAGACCAAAAGTGACAAAAGCAAAAAGGATCAGAGAAAATCACCAGAAACAATGAAAATCAAGTAATAAAATGGCAACAAATACATATCTATCAAAAATTACTTTGAATGTAAATTAACTAAATGTTCCCATCAAAAGTCATAGGATAAAAAAACAAGATGCATACACATGCTGCCTATAAAACATATTTTAGATCTAAAGACACCCTCTGTTTGAAAGTGAGGGGATAGAGGAATATTTATCATGCAAATAGATATCAAAAGAAAGCCAGAGGAAAATACTTATATCATACAAAATATACTTTAAAACAAAGACTGTAACAAGAGATAAAGAAAGCCACTACATCATAATAAATGGGACAATCCAACAAGAAGATCTAATAATTGTAAATATTTATGCAACCAACATGGGAACACTCAACTTTATGAACAATTAAAAGCAAACATAAAGGAACTATTTGATAATAATATAATAATAGTAGGGATTTTAATACCCCTATTATTTCAATGGACAGATTATCTAAACAGAAAATCAAGAAGAAAACAATGACTTTGGATGACATATTAGATCAGATGGACTGAACAGATATATTCAAGCATTCCATTCTAAAACAATAGAATACCCATTCTTTTTAATTACACATGGCACAGTCTTCAGAATAGATCACATATTAGGTCATGAATCAGGCCTCGTGTTGTGATGAGCACTGGGTATTATACACAACTAATGAAAAATTGAACACTACATCAAAAACTAGTGATATACTATATGGTGGCTAACAACATTAAAAAAAAAGTCTCAACAAGAATGAAAAGATTAAAATCATACTATGCATCTATTCTGACCAAAACACTATGAATCTAGCAGTTGACGACAAGAAAAATTTTGGAAACACCACAAATAAATGGAAGTTAAACAACATGCTACTAAACAAGGAATGGGTCAACCAGGAAATCAAAGAAGAAATTAAAAAAAAAAATACATGGAAACAAATGAAAATGAAGACAGAATGATCTAAAATCTTTGTGATTCAGCAAAAGCAGCCCTAAGAGGAAAGTATATAGCAATATAGGCTTACCTAAAGAAACAGGAAAAATCTGAATAAGTAAACTAATCTTACACCTAATGGTGCTAGGAAAAGAACAAGAAATGAAATCTAAAGCTAGAAGAATAAAGGAAATAATAAAGATTAGAGTAGAAAACAATGATACAATGGAGGCAAGATGGCAGAGGGGTAGGGGACCCGTTGAAACCCCTAAATTTATCTGGATATCTATCAAATCATTTTGAACACCCACAAAATCAGCCTGAGATGTCAGAATATCTATCTGAATCTCTACAAGCAGACAAGCACTGCCTGTTGCAAGGTAGGATGTGTGGAGTCATGAATCTTTGGGAAAATATCAAAAGATAAATGGAAGGGGGGGGAAGGAAGCCACCTTAAGCTTGCTCCTGGAAAGTGATAAAACACCGGAGCACAAAATCAGAACCCTTAGAAATCTGCTCTAATGACAGACATCCCTCTCTGAAAGGCGCTCAGGAAATGAAAAGGCAGAATTCTATGAATGCCATTGTGGTCTCAGGGTAGGAGGAATGCCTGAGCAGTGGAGCCAGGAAGCAGGTTAGGGTCAGTGAGCCCAAGAATGGACTCTCAGCTCAGATCACCATAAACCACTAGCTGGGACAGTCAAAAATCACTCTTTTCCTCAGCAGCCTGAAAAAGTCTGGAACCTGTGCCTGACCGTGCAAAAACCTGCATGGCAGTGGAGGCCCAGAAAGAACATTAGAGTGGCACCCAGACATGATCCAGGAGCTTGGGGTGCATGCACGATCCATCGGCCCCCCATGGAATCACAAAGGTCAGTGGCTCTCCTGGGTCCCTGGGACTACCTCCAAGAGAGTTGCAGTGGGCATACACTGCAGGAGGCTGCCTTTTTGGCACATACAGAAGTGGAGACTGTTTGTCCTGGAGGGTTTATTAAAGAGGGAAGTCTGCAAATTTTCTGCTCTGGGCCAGAGGTTTGGGTGTGGCTATTCTTGCTCTGATCCTCTGAAGAGGTGCAAAAAGCTTCCAGGGAACAAAAGCAACACAGAGGACAAGTTTCCACTGAGCCCATCCCCCTGACAGGGGGTGGGGCTACTCCACCTAGGCAGGGTTACAGGAGAAACAGCCCCTCCCCCAGAAAACAGGCACCTCCTCCAGAAAACAGTCTGCAAAAACGGTGGACAAAAACCATATGGATCCCATAAGACTGTAAAATCCCAATGCTAGGGGAAAATACTATATTGTGCTCTAGGTGTTGTTTCACGACTTATTTTTCAGGTAAGATTCTCTTTTTTTTCCCCTTTTTCTAAATTTTTTTTCTTTTTACCTTTGCTCATTTCAACTAGATGTTTATTATATTAACTTATATTTCACAGTTGCTTTTTAACTTGTATTTTTCACACCAATAGTTTTATAGATATGTGCTTAATTTTAGTCATTTTCCAATCTATTCAATTTATCTTTATATATATATATGTTTTATTTTCATTGCAATTTTAGGATATAGTGTCTTCTACAACACAGAGCAAAATATACCCAGGAACAACCAGAACACTCTGCTTTATCCACACTAAGAGATTTTAGCCCCTCTCCCCTCCCCCTTTTTTCTTTTATTTTTTTTTTTAATTTTCAATTTTATTCTTCTATTTTATTTTGGTTTTCTTTTTTGGTGGTGGCTTCCGACCACTCCGGATTTTGCTAGGGTGCTTCTTGCTTGGGTCATGGTTGATATTGTGGACTCTGCTCATTCGCTCAACCATCCCTTGACAGAATGGCTATGAGGAGGAACTCCCAACAAAGAAAAGAACCAGAGACAATGTCCTCTGCCACAGAACTAATGGATATGGATATAAGCAACCCATCAGAGACAGAATTCAGGATAACAGTCATGAAGTCAATAGCTAGGCTTGAAAAATATAGAATCTCTAAGGGCAGAAATGAGATATAATCAGGCTGAACTTAAAAAGGTTATGAATGAAATACAGTCTAAACTGGATACTCTAAGAGCCAGGTTAAATGAGGCAGAAGATAGAAGAGCCGATCTAGAAGATAAACTGATGGAAAGGGAGGAAGTTGAGGAAAACAGAAATAGGCAGCTAGTAGTACATTTAAAAAGGTTAGGGGAGATTAATGATGCCATGAAATGTTCCAATGTCAGAATTATTGGAATCCCTGAGGGGGTGTAGAGAGAGAGAAGACTAGAAGATATATTTGAACAAATCATAGCTGAGAATTTCCCTAATCTGGAGAAGAAGACAAGCATTTGTGTCCAAGAGGCAGAGAGGACCCCCCCCCCCCAAAAAAAGAAGGTCAAAACCCTGACATATAATAGTGAAGCTTGCAAATTTTACAGCCAAAGAAACAATCCTGAGAGTAGCTAGGGAGAGGAGTTTCCTTACATATGAGGGAGGAACATCAGATTAACATCAGACCTGTCCACAAAACCTGTCCAGCCAGAAAGGCAAGACATATTCAGGGTACTAAATGAGAAGAACATGCAACCAAGAATACTTTATCTAGCAAGGTGGTCAATCAGAACAGATGGAGAGATAAAGAGCTTCCAGGACAGACAGAAACTAAAGGAATATGTGAACACCAAGCCAGCCCTGAAATAAATATTAAGAGGGGATTCCGTAAGTGAAAAAAGACCACAAGAGACACATAGACCAGAAAGAAACAGAGAGCATCTACAGAAACAGGGACTTTACAAGGAATACAATGGCACTAAGTTAACATCTTTCAATACTTACTATAAATGTAAATAGGCTGAATGCTCCTATGAAAAGACACAGGTTTTCAGATTGGATAAAAAAAGCAGGACCCATCCATATGCTGTCTACAAAAGACTCATTTCGAATCTAAAAACACCTCCAAATTGAAAGGGAGAGGATGCAGAAACATTTACCATGACAATGGACCACAAAAGAAAGCTGAGGTAGCAATCTTATATAAGAAAATTAGATTTTAAACCAAAGATCATAGTAAGAGATGTAGAGGGACACTATATCATATTTAAATAATCTATCCAACAAGAAGATCTAATGATTATAAATATGTATGCTCCAAATATGGGAGTAGACAATTATATAAACCAATTAATAACCAAAATAAACATATTGATAATACTGCATTAATAGTAGGAGACCTCAACACTTCACCCACAACCATGGACAGATCATCTTCTAGCAGATGTTCAACAAAAAAACAAGAGCTTTGAAGGACACATTGGACAACATGGACTTTGGAGATATATACAGAACATTCCATCCTAAAACAACAGAATACTCATTCTTCTTGAGTGCACATGGAATTCTCCAGAATAGACCATATATTGGGACACAAATCAGGTCTCAAATGATTCCAAAAGACTGAGATTATTACCTGCATATTTTCAGACCACAATTCTTTGAAACTGGAACTCAACCACAAGAAGAAATTTGGAAGCAATTCAAACACTTGAAAGTTAAACACCACCTTGCTAAAGAATGAATGGATCAATCAGGTAATTAAAAAAAGAACTTAAAGAATTTTTGAAACTATGAAAATGAAAACACATCAGTTCAAAACCTATAGGATATTGGAAAGGCAGTCCTAAGAGGGAAATGCATAGACATCCAAGCCTCTCTCAAAAAATTAGAAAAATCCCAAATGCACAAGTGAACTGTACACCTAAAGGAGCTGGAGAAAGAACAGCAAATAAAGTCTATTCTGAGCAGGGGAAGAGAAAAAATAAAGATTAGGGCAGAAATCAATGAATTAGAGACCAGAAAAATAGTAGAACAGATCAACAAAACTAGATGCTGGTTCTTTGAAAGAATTAGTAAGATTGATAAACTTCTGGCCAGACATACCCCCCCCAAAAAAAAAAGAGAGAGAGAGAGAAAGGACCCAAATTAATAAAATTCTGAATGAAAGGGGAGAGATGATGACTAATAAGAAGGAAATTTAAAAAAAAATATTAGAAATTAATAGCAGCAGCTATATGACAACAAATTAAGCAATCTGGAAGAAATGGATGCATTCCTTGAAACATATAAATGACCAAGACTGAAACAGGAAGAAATAGCCAATCTGAACAGAAAAATAACTGCAAGAAAATCAAAGCAGTAATCAAGAACCTCCCAAAAACAGATGGCCAGATGGCTTTCCAGGGGAATTCTACCAAACATTAAAGAAGAATTCATACCTATTCTACTGAAGCTGTTTCAAAAAACAGAAATAGAATGAAAACTTCCAAACTCCCTTTATGAGTCCAGCATAACCTTGACCCCAAACCAGACAAAGACCCCACCTAAAAGGAAAATTACAGGTCAATATACCTGATGAGCATGGATGCTAAAATATTCACCAAGGTCCTAGTCAATAGGATCCAACAGTACATTAAAAGAATTATTCACTAAGACCAAGTGGGATTTATTTCTGGGATACAAGGGTAGTTCAATATTCGCAAATCAATCAACATGATAGTGAACATTAATAAGAGAAAAAACAAGAAACGTATGATCCTTTCAATTGATGCAGGGAAAGCATTTGACAAAATACAGCAATGCTTCTCGATTAAAACTGTTCAAAGTATAGGGAGAGAGGGACATACCTCAAATTCAAAAAAAGACATCTATGAAAAGCCCACCGCAAAAGTCATTCTCAGTGGGGGGGAAATTAAGAGCTTTTCCCTTAATGTTAGGAACACAACAGGGATGGCCACACTCATCATTACTGTTGAACATAGTAGTGGAATCCTAGCCTCAGCAGTCAGACAACAAAAAGAAATAAAAGGCATTCAAATTGTCAAAGAAGAAGTCAAACTCTCTCTCTTTGCAAGTGACATGATACTTTATGTGGGAGAACCCAAAAGACTCCACCCCCAAATTACTAGAACTCATAGAACAATTCAGCAATGTGGCAGGATACAAAATCAATGCAAAAAAATCAGTTGCATTTCTATACACTAACAATGTAACTGAAGAAAGAGAAATTAAGGAATCAATTCCATTTACAACAGCTCCAAAACCCATAAAATACCTAGGAATAAACCTAACCAAAGAGGAATAGGATCTCTACTCTAGAAATTACAGAACACTTATGAAAGAAATCGAAGACACAAAGAGATGGAAAAACATTCCATCCTCATGGATGGGAAGAATAAACACTGTTAAAATATCTATGCTGCCCAGAAATCTACACTTTCAATGCCATCCGTAACCAAATATCATCGGGATTCTTCAAAGAGCTGGATCAAATAATCCTAAAATTTGTGTGGAACCAGAAAAGATCCCGAATTGCCAGGGGGAATGTTGAAAAAGAAAACCAAAGCTGGGGGCACCACAATGACTGACTTCAAGTTATATTACAAAGTTGTAGTCATCAAGACAGCATGGTATTGGCACAAAAACAGACACATAGTTCAGTGGAACAGAATAGAGAGCACAGAAATGGACCCTCAACTCTATGGTCAACTAATCTTCAACAAAGCAGGAAAAAATATCCAGTGGAAAAAAAGATAGTCTCTTCAATAAATGGTGCTGGGAAAATTGGACATCAACATGCAGAAGAATGAAACTGGACCTTTATCTCACACTATACACAAAGATAAACTCAAAATGGATGAAAGACCTAAATATGAGACTGGAATCCATCAAAATTCCAGAGGAGAACTTAGGCAGTAACCTCTTCAACATTGGCCACAGCAACTTCTTTCATGACATGTCTCCAAAGGCAAGGGAAACAAAAGCAAAATGAACTTTTGGGACATCATCAAGATCAAAAGCTTCTGCATAGCAAAGGAAACAGTCAACAAAACTAAGAGGCAACCCACAGAATTGGAAAAAATATTTGCAAATGACATTACAGATAAAGGGCTGGTATCCAAGATCTATAAAGAACTTCTCAAACTGAACACCGAAAATACAAATAATCAAGTCAAAAAATGGGCAGAAGACATGAAAAGACACTTCTCAAAAGAAGACATACAAATGACTAACAGACACACAAAACATGTTCAACATCACTAGCCATCAGGGAAATACAAATGAAAACCGCAATGAGATGCCACCTTACACCAGCTAGAATGACAAAAATTAACAAGGCAGGAAAAAACAGATGTTGGCAAGATTGTGGAGAAAGGGGAACCCTCTTACACAGTTGGTGGGAATGCAAGCTGGACAGCCACTCTGGGAAACAGTATGGAAGTTCCTCAAGACATTACAAATAGAGCTACCCTACGACCCAGCAATTGCATACTAGGATTTACCTCAGAGGCACAGATGTAGTGAAAAGAAGGGGCATGTGAACCCAATGTTCATAGGAACAATGTCCACAATAGCCAAACTCTGGGTGGAACCAAGATGCCCTTCAACAGATGAATGGATAAAGAAGAAGTGGTCCATATATACAATGGAATATTACTCAGTCATCAGAAAGGATGAATACATACTATTTACACTGACATGGATAGAAATGGAGGAGATTATGCTAAATGAAATAAGTCAAGCAGAGAAAGACAATTATCATAGGGTTTCACTCATATGTGGAACATAAGGAATAGTGTAAGGATCATAGGAGAAGGGGGGTAAAACTGAAAGGGAAGACATCTGAGAGGGAGAAAAACCATGAGAGACCCTGGACTCTGGGAAACAAACTGAATGTTAGAGAAGGGAGGGGGTGGGGGGAATGGGTGAATGGGTGATAGGTATTAAGGAGGACATGTGTTGTCGTGAGCACTGGATGTAATACACAACTAATGAATCATTGAACATTACATGAAAAACTAATGAAGTATATGTTTACTAATTGAAAATAATAATAATAAGGAGAAGAAGAAGGAGGAGGAGGAGGAGGAGGGAGCAATTGTACAGAAACAAAAGAAAAAAAAGAGAAACCCAGAACAGCTCAATGAAATGATGAGCTGGTTGTTTGAAAAATAAATAATGAAATTGATAATCCTCTGGTTAGAGTTATCAAAATAAAAAATAGAAAGGGGTGCGCCTGGGTGGCTCAGTTGTTAAGCGTCTGCCTTCGGCTCAGGTCATGGTCCCAGGGTCCTGTGATCGAGCCCCACATCAGGCTCCCTGCTCGGCGGGAGGCCTGCTTCTCCCTCTCTCACTCCCCCTGCTTGTGTTCCCTCTCCCGCTGTGTCTCTCTGTCAAATAAATAAATAAAATATTTTAAAAAAATAGAAAGGACCCTAATAAATAAATTTACAAATATGACTGGAGTAATAACAACCACCTACACAGAAATAAAACAATTATAAGAGAATCTGATGACAACCTAGAAGACATGGATAAATTTCTATAAATATATACACAACCAAACCTGAAACTGGAAGAAATAGAAAACGGTAACAGATAAATAACCACAAAGAAATAGACTCAGTAATCAAAAACTCCTAACAAACAAATATCCAGTATCCAAGGACTTCACAGTGAATTCTATCAAATAGTTTAAAAAGAATTATTACCTATACTCCAACTTATATCCCACCCCTTGCCCCCCAAAAAAAAGAAAATAAAGGAAACTTCCAAAGCATTCTATGAGGCCAGCTTTTACTTGATACCAAATTGGATAAAAACTTGACTGAAGAAGGGAACTATGGGTCAATATGTTATATTAGAGAGTTGTAGTGATTAAGACAGTATGGTAGTCAGAAAAAAATAGACAATGACCAATGGAACAGAATGGAAAATCCAGAAACAAAATTATATGATCAATTACTCTTTAACAAAGCAGGAAAGAATGTCCAATGGTAAAGGCAATCTCTTCAACAAATGGTGTTGGGAAAATTGGACATCTACCTGCAAAAAATGAAACTGGACTGCTTTCTTACAACATGCACAAAAATATATATAAGCCTGTGTGCTTAGTCAGTGAAGTGTCTGCCTTCAGCTCAGATCATGATCTCTTGGTCCTGGGATCTAGCCCCCCATGGCACTGGGTTTCCTGCTCAGCAGGGAGTCTGCTTCTCTCTCTCACTATCCCCCTGACCCTCCCCGCACTCATTCTCTGTCTCAAATAAATAAATACAATCTTTAAAAATATAATCAACTTAGATGAAAGATCTAAATGTGAGGCATGAAACCATAAATATCCTAGAGTAAAACACAAACAACAACTTATTTGACATTGGTCATAGCAACTTCTTTCTTGATATACCTCCTGAGATAAGGGAACCAAAACTACAAATAAACTATTGGGGCTTCATCAAAAATAATAATTTCACTACATCAAAAACTAATGATGTAATGTATGATGATTAACATAACATAATAAAATTTTAAATAAAATAAAATAAAATAAATGATAATTTTTTTAAAAGATTTTATTTATTTATTTGACAGAGAGAGACACAGCGAGAGAGGGAACACAAGCAGGGGGAGCGGGAGAGGGAGAAGCAGGCTTCCCGCGGAGCAGAGAGCCTGATGTGGGGCTCGATCCCAGGACACTGGGATCATGACCTGAGCCAAAGGCACACACTTAACGATTGAGCCACCCAGGCGCCCCAATAAATGATAATTTTTAAAAAGCCTCTGCAAAGTGAAGGAAACAATCAACAAAACTAAAAGGTTATCTTTGGAATGAGAGAAGAGATTTGCAAATGACACATCTGATAAAGGGTTAGTATCCAAAATATATAAAGAACTTATCAAACTCAGCACCCCAAACATGAATATCCAGTTAAGAAATGGGCAAAAGACATGATAGACATTATTCCAAAGAAAATATACAAATGGCCAACAGACACATGTTAACATGCTCAACATCACTCATCTTCAGGGAAATACAAATCAAAACTACAATGAAATATCATCTCACAACTGTCAGAATGGCTAAAATTAACAGAGGAGAGAATGTGTGTTAAGGAGCATGTAGAGAAAGGGGATCCCTCTTGCACTGTTGGTGGGAATGCAAACTGATGAAGCCACTCTCAAAAATACTATGGGGTTTCCTCAAAAACTTAAAAATAGAACTACCCACCATCCAGTAATTACACTACTAGGTTTTGACCTAAAAAATAAAATAATAATAATTCTAAGGAATATGTGGACCCTGATCTTTATCTTATTTTAAGACTGATTGATTGATTGATAGATTTTAGAGAAAGAGAGAGGGAAGAGGGGCAGAGGGCAATGGAGAGAATCTCAAGCAGACTCTCCCCTGACCATGGAGCCTAAAATGGTGCTCAATCTCAGGACCCTGAGATCATGACCTGAGCTGAAATCAACAGATGGCCACTTAACTGACTGAGCCACCCAGGCACCCCTGCATCCTGATCTAAAAATATAAAAAAACAAAAAAATAATTGATTAAAATAAAATTATTATGTACAATAATGAAATTATATAAATAGTCCATGTTCATCAACTGATGAATGGATAAGGGAGAAGTTATCACCTTCCATATATATTTATAATGGAATATTACTCAGCCATAAAAAAGAATGAAATCTTTCTATTTGCAACAACATGGATGGATCTAGATAGTATTATGCTAAGTGAAATAAGTGAGTCAGAGATTGACAAATATGATATGATTTATCTCATATGTGGATTTTAGGAAGCAAAACACATGGTCACTGGGGCAAAAAGAGAGAGAGAGAAAGAGAGAGAGACAAATCAAGAAACAGACTCTTAGCTATAGAGAACAAACTGATAGTTACCAGAGGGGATTGGGAGGGTGGAGCAATTTCTTAATTAAGTGATGGCAATTAAGGAGTACACTTGTGGTGATGAATACTGGGTGATGTATGCAAATGTTGGCTCACCATATTCTACATATGAAACTAATATAACACTGTATGCTATCTGGAATTAAAAACAAAAACAAAACAAAAAAGGAGCAACAAGAGTATAAAGGATACAATCCTAGAACTCATATAAAGTGGAGGTGGGAAGAAAAATGAAGTTCTTTTAAAATATACTTGAACTTAAGCGATCATCACTTATTGTAAACTGCCATATACTTAAGATGTTATGTATGAACCTCATGGGAACCATAAACCAAAAACCTATAATAGATACATGAAAAATATATAAAAAAAAAGCCAAAAACAATATTAAAGATAGTAACCAATCATGAGGAAAGATAGCAAGACAAAAAGAAACTGAGAAGGATATCAAAAGCAAACAGAAAACAAATAACAAAATTATGAAAAAACAAATAACAAAATTACAAAATTGATAGGTTTTAAGTACCTATCAATAATTACTTTAAATGTAAATATTCAAAATGCTTCAATCATAAGATTTAGGATGATGGAATGGATAAAAAAAAAAGACCCATTTATATGCTGCCTACAGGAGACTTACCTTAGACCTAAAGACATAAAGATTAAAAGTGAGGGATGGAAAAGCATTTACCATGCAAAGGAAGTGGAAAAAAAAAGTGTGGTACAAATACTTATACAAAATAGAATTTAAAACAGATTGTAATGAAGTATATAGTAATACAAGCCTACTTCAAAAGACAAGAAAAATCTCAAATACACAACTTAAACTTACTCCTAAAGGATCTGGAAAAAGAACAGCAAGTAAAGCCTAAGTCCAGCATCAGAAGAAAAATAATAAAGATTGGAACAGAAATCAATGATATAGTAATGAAAAAAACATTAGAATGCATCAGTGAAGCTAGGAGATGGTTTGTGAAAATAATTAACAAGATTGAATACCTACCATTTCCATCAACATGGATGGAACTTGAGGGTATTATGCTAAGTGAAATAAGTCAAGCAGAGAAATACAATTATCATATGGTTTCACTCATATGTGGAATATAAGAAATAGTGCAGCAGACCTTAGGGGAAGGGAGAGAAAACTGAGGAGGAAGAAATCAGAGAGATAAAAACCATGAGAGACTCTCAACACTGAGAAACAAACTGAGGGTTATAGAAGGGAGGGGGTGAGGGATGGGATAATCAGTTGATGGATATTAAGGAGGGCATGTGATGTGATGAGCAATTTAGTAATGTGGCAGGATACAAAATCAGTGCACAGAAATCAGTTGCTTTCTAATACATTAACAATGCAACTGTAGAAAGAGAAATTAAAGAATCAATTAAAGAATCAATAATCCATTTACAATAGCACCAAAAACCATAAGATACCTCAGAATAAACCTAACCAAAGAGGTAAAAGATCTATACTCTAGGAACTACAGAACACTCATGAAAGAAATTGAAGAACACACAAAAAGATGAAAAAACATTCCATGCTCATGGATCAGAAAAATAAGCATTATTAAAATGTCTATGCTACCCAGAGCAATCTATACCTTCAATGCCATCCTGATCAAAATTCCAATAACATTTTTCAAAGTGCTAGAACAAACAATCTTAAAATTTGTATGGAATCAGAAAAGATCCAGAATCGCCAAGGAAATGTTGAAAAAGAAAAACGAAGCTGGGGCATCATGTTGCCTGATTTCAAGCTATATTACAAAGCAGTGATCACCAAGACAGCATGGTACTGGCACAAAAACAGACATATAGACCAATAGAACAGAATAGAGAGCCCAGATATGGACCCTCAACTCTATGGTCAAATAATCTTCAACAAAACAGGAAAAAAATATGCCATGGAAAAACAGTCTCTTCAATAAATGGTGCTGGGAAAATTGGACAGCTATATACAGAGGAATGAAACTCAACCATTCTCTAACACCATACACAAAGATAAACTCAAAATGGATGAAAGACGTCAATGTGAGACAGGAATCCATCAAAATCCTAGAGGAGAACATAGGCAGTAACCTCTTCGACATCACCCACTGCAACTTCTTTCAAGAAACATCTCCAAAAGCTAGTGAAACAAAAGCAAAAATGAACTTTTGGGACTTCATCAAGATAAAAAGCTTCTGCATAGCAAAGGAAACAGTCAACAAAACAAAGAGGCAACCCACAGAATGGGAGAAGATATTTGCAAATGACACTCCAGACAAAGGGCTGATATCCAAGATCTATAAAGAACTTCTCAAACTCAACACCCAAAAAACAAATAATCCAGTCAAGAAATGGGCAGAAGACATGAACAGACAATTTTTAAAGGAAGACATACAAATGGCTAACAGACACATGAAAAATTGTTGATCATGATTAGCCATCAGGGAAATTCAAATCAAAACCACATTGAGATATCACCTTAAATCAGTTAGAATGGGAAAAATTGACAAGGCAAGAAACAACAAATGTTGGAGAGGTTGTGGAGAAAGGGGAACCCTCTTACACTGTTGGTGGGAATACAAGTTGGTCCAGCCACTTTGGAAAACAGTGTGGTGGTTCCTCAAAAACTTAAAAATAGAGCTACCCTATGACCCAGCAATTGCTCACTGGGTATTTACCCCAAAGACACAGATGTAGTGAAAAGAAGGGCCATATGCACCCCAATGTTCATAGCAGCAATGTCCGCAATAGCCAAACTGTGGAAAGAGCTGAGATGCCCTTCAACAGATGAACGGATAAAGAAGATGTGGTCCATATATGCAATGGAATATTACTCAGCAATCAGAAAGGATGAATTCCCAACTTTTACATCAACATGGATGGGACTGGAGGAGATCATGCTAAGTGAAATAAGTCAAGCCAAGAAAGACAATTACCATATGTTTTCACTTATTTGTGGAAGATAAGGAATAGCATGGAGGACATTAGGAGAAGGAAAGGTTTGGAGACAAACCATGAGAGATTATGGACTTTGAGAAACAAACTGAGGGTTTTAAAGGGGGTGGGCGGATTGGTTAGCCTGTGGTGGGTATTAAGGAGGGCATGTACTGCATGGAGCACTGGGTGTTCTATGAAAACAATGAATCATGGATCTCTACATCAAAAATTAATGATGTATTGTATGGTGATTAACATAATAAAATTTTTTAAAAAGAACATATTATGAGCAATTATATGTCAACAAATTAGCAATCTGGAAGAAATGTATAAATTCCTAGAAACATATAGACTACCAAAATTGAAACAGAAAGAAATAGAAAATCTGAAGTGACCTATAACCAGGTAAGAAATTGAATCAGTAACCAAAAGCTCCCAACAAACAATAGTCCAGGGCTGGATGGCCTCCCAGAAGAATTCTACCAAACATTTAGAAAAGAATTAATGCCTATTCTTCTGATACTGTTCAAAAAAAAATAGAAATAGAAGGAAAACGTCCAAATGCATTCTATACGGCCAGCATCACCTTGATTCCAAAGTCAGACAAAGATCCCACTAAAAAAGAAAATTACAGACCAACATCCCTGATGAACATGAATGCAAAAATTCTCACTAAGATACTAGATAATCAGATCCAACAGTACATTAAAAGGATTATCCATGATAAGTAGGATTTATTCCTGGGCTACAGGGGTGATTCAACATGCACAAATCAATCAACTTGATACACCACATTAATAAAGAAAGGATAAGAACCATATGATCCTCTCAAAAGATGCAGAAAAAGATTTTGACAAAATATAGAATCCTTCCTTCTTGATAAAAAGCCTTCCACAATTTAGGGATTGATGAAACATACCTCAACATCATAAAGGCCATTTGCAAAAGACCCACAATAAATATCATCCTCAATGGTCAGGAATAGGGCAGGAATGTCCACTCTCACCATTTTTGTTCAACATATTATCAGAAGTCCTAGCCTCAGCAATCAGAAAACAAAAATAAATAAAAGACATCCAGGGACACTTGGGTGGCTCTGTTGGTTAAGCACATGACTTTGACTCAGGTCATGGTCCCGGGGTCCTGGGATTGAGCCTCACATCAGGCTCCTTGCTCAGTGGGGAGCCTGCTTCTGCCTCTGCTCTTTCCCCTGCCTGTGCTCTCTCTCTGACAAATAAATACAATCTTTAAAAAGATTTGACAAAGAGAGACACAGCCATATTTTTGGGAAATACAAAAGACACCAAACAGCCAAAGTGATGTTGAAAAAGAAAACCAAAGTTGGAAGTACCAGAATTCCGGACTTCAAGTTCTATTACAAGTTTGCAGTCATCAAGACACTATGGCACTAGAATAAAGACAGACACATACATCAGTGTACAGAATAGAGAACATAGAAACAGACTCTCAACTCTATGGTCACCTAATATCTGACAGAGCAGGAAAGAATATCCAATTGGTGTTGGGAAAATTGGACAGCAACATAGAGAAGAATAAAACTGGACTACATTCTTACATCATACACATAAATAAATTCAAAATGGATGAAAAGCCTAAATGTGAGACAGGACTCCATCAAAATCCTACAGGAGAACACATGCAGCAACCTCTTTGATCTCAGCTGCAGCAACTTCTTGTTAGACACGTCACCATAGACAAGGGAAACAAAAGAAAAGATGAACTCCTGGGGCTTCTTCTGGATAAAAAAAAAAAAAAAGCACATCACAGGTAATAATCGACAAAACTAAAAAACAACCAACAGACTGGGAGCAGATATTCACAAACAACATATCAGATAAAGGGCTAGTATCTAAAATCCATAAAGAACTTATCAAATTCAACAGCCAAAAACCAAAAAAAAAAAAAAAATCCAGTCAAGAAATGGACAAAAGATATTTCTCCAAAGAAGACATACATAGGCTAACAGACACATGAAAAAATGTTCAACATCACTCAGCATTAGGAAAATACAAATCAGGGGGCGGAGCAAGATGGCGGAGGAGTAGGAGACCTGGATTTTGTCTCCTCTCAGGAATTCAGCTGGATAGGGATCAAACCATTCTGAACACCTACAAACTCAACAGGAGATTGAAGAAAAGAATAGCAACAACTCTCTGAACAGAAAAGCGACCACTTTCTGGAAGGTAGGACGTACGGAGAAGTGAATCCAAGGCGATATTCGGGAGGATAGGTGGCGGGGGAGGGGCCTCCGTTGGCCACTTCTGGCAAGTGATAGAGCCACAGAGCACAAAATCGGAACTTTTAAAAGTCTGCTCCGCTGAGGGACGTCACTCCGGTGGCTAAGCTGGGGGTGGAACCCTCGTGGGACAGTGTGGTCTCAGGACCCTTGGAGTCACAGAAAGACCAGAGGTGCCTGAGTGTGGCAGAGCCCCCAGGTATCAGAAGAGGGAAGCTGGATGCAGAGGCAGAGCCCAGGCACGGGCTCTCAGCTCGGGGTTGCCATAAACCGTGGTCCGCGGCACAGTCGGGCCACTGTTCCTCCAGCAGGGACCCAACAAGCGGCAGATCTGGGGAGACTCACCTTCCTCCCCCGGGAGGAGTGGCGCAGGAGCACACCACAGGGATCTGCTGGGTTTGGAGACTCCATAAGGGGTCAAGTGCCAGAGATAGAAATGCGCGGTCACTGGCCGGGTGAGGACGGAGTGCGGCTAGAGACCGGGGAGACGGGAGTGACTGACTGCTTTTCTCTGGGGGCTCACTGAGGAGCAGGGCCCCGAGTTCTCAGCTCCTCTAGGGCAGAGATTGGGCGGCTGCCATTTTCACTCCGCCTCCAAAGCTGTAGGGAAAGCTTGCAGGGAACAAAAGCTCCCGAGAGCAAACCCGAGCAGATTACTTAGCCCGGACCGCGCAAGAGCAGGGTAATTACGCCTCCAGCAAAGACATTTGGAAACCACGGCAACAGGTGCCTCCCCAGAAGATCAGCGAGAACAGCCAGCCAAGACCAAGTTTACCGATCAATGAGAACGGCAGAACTCCAGCGCTAGGGGAATACTACACATAGAATTCATGGCTTTTTTACCATGATTCTTTAGTCTTTCAAAGTTAATTTTTTTTTAACAGTCATTTTTCTTTTTTTTTTTTAATTTTTAAGTTTCCCTTTTTCAACCAAAATCTTATCAATCCCTTTTTTAAAAAAACATTTTTATTGTTCATTTTTAGAGTCATATTCTCTCACTTCATAGTAGTTACCCGTATTTTTGGCATATGTATGTAAGTTGTTCTCTCTTTAAAATTTTGAGATAGTTTCTTCTAACAGATCAAAATATAACCTAAATCTCTAGTATATAGTTTTTTTCTACTCCCCTGCCTGATCACATTCTCTCACTTTTTTTTTTCTTTTTTTCTTTTTTTAAATCCTCTTCTTTCTTTCTTCAAACAACTTCTTATCAATTCTTTTTATAAAATTTTTTATAATATGCATCTTTACACTCATATTCCATCCCTTCATCATATCAACCCTTATTTTTGTACATATATAAGTTTTTCTTTCTTTAAAATTTTGGGAGGCACTTTCTTCTAACAGACCACAATACACCCAAAATCTAGTGTGTGACACTGATCTATATACCAGCCTGATCATATTTGATCACATTCTGGTTTTTTTCTTGCTGTTGCTTTGTTTTGTTTGTTTTTATCTTTATCTTGTTCTTTCTCTTTTTTTTTTTCTTTTTCTTTTTTCTCTCTTTCCCTTTCTTTTCCCACTGCTTCAGATCTTTTCTGATTTGTTTAGAGTATATTTTCTGGGGCGTTGTTACTCTGCTAGCATTTTGTTCTCTCATTAATCTATTCTCCTCAGCACAAAATGACAAGATGGAAAAAAATCATCTCAACAAAAAGAACAAAAGGTAGTACTGACTGCCAGGGACCTACTCAATACGGACATTAGTACGATGTCAGATCTAGAGTTCAGAATCATCACTTTAAAGATACTAGCTGGGCTTGAGAAAAGCATGGAAGTTATTAGAGAAACCCTTTCTGGAGAAGTAAAAGAACTAAAATCTAACCAAGTTGAAATCAAAAAGGCTATTAATGAGGTGCAATCAAAAATGGGGGCGCTAACTGCTAGGATGAATGAGGCAGAAGAGAGAATCAGTGATATAGAAGACCAAATGATGGAAAATAAAGAAGCTGAGAAAAAGAGAGATAAACAACTGTTGGATCATGAGGGCAGAATTCGAGAGATAAACGATACCATAAGATGAAACAACATTAGAATAATTGGGATCCCAGAAGAAGAAGAAAGAGAGAGAGGGGCAGAAGGTATAATGGAGCAAATTATAGCAGAGAACTTCCCTAATTTGGGGAAGGAAACAGGCATGAAAATCCAGGAAGCACAGAGAACCCCTCTCAAAGTCAATAAAAATAGGTCAACACCCTGACATCTAATAGTAAAACTTACGAATCTCAGAGACAAAGAGAAAATCCTGAAAGTAGCTCGGGAGAAGAGATCTGTAACCTACAAGGGTAGAAACATTAGATTGGCAACAGACCTATCCACAGAGTCCTGGCAGGCCAGAAAGGACTGACATGATATATTCAGAGCACTAAATGAGAAAACTATGCAGCCAAGAATACTATATCCAGCTAGGCTGTCACTGAAAATAGAAGGAGATATTAAAAGTTTCTAAGAAAAACAAAAACTAAAGGAATTTGCAAATATAAAACCAGCCCTACAAGAAATCTGGAAAGGGGTCCTCTAAGCTAAAAGATAGCCTAAAAGCAACATAGACCAGAAAGGAACACAGACAATATATAGTAACAGTCATCTTATAGGCAATACAATGGCACTAAATTCCTATCTTTCAATAGTTACCCTGAATGTAAATGGGCTAAATGCCCCAATCAAAAGACACAGGCTATCAGATTGGATTAAAAAACAAGACCCATGGATATGTTGTCTGCAAGAGACTCATTTGAGACCCAAAGACACCCCCAGATTGAAAGTGAGGGGGTGGAAAACCATTTACCATGCTAATGGACACCAAAAGAAAGCTGGGGTGGCAATCCTTATATCAGACAAATTAGACTGTAAACCAAAGACTGCAATAAGAGATGAGGAAGGACACTATATCCTACTTAAAGGGTCTATCCAAGAAGAAGATCTAACAATTGTAAATATCTATGCCCCTAACATGGGAGCAGCCAATTATATAAGGCAATTAAGAAAAAAGCAAAGAAAAACATCGACAACAATACAATAATAGTGGGGGACTTTAATACACCCCTCACTGAAATGGACAGATCATCTAGGCAAAAGATCAACAAGGAAATAAAGACTTTAAATGACACACTGGACCAAATGGACTTCACAGACATATTCAGAACATTCCATCCCAAAGCAACGGAATACACATTCTTCTCTAGTGCCCATGGAACATTCTCCAGAATAGATCACATCCTAGGTCATAAATCAGGTCTCAACCGGTACCAAAAGATTGGGATCATTCCCTGCCTATTTTCAGACCACAATGCTTTGAAACTAGAACTCAGTCACAAGAGGAAAGTCGGAAAGAACTCAAATACATGGAGGCTAAAGAGCATCCTACTGAAGAATGAATGGGTCAACCAGGAAATTAAAGAAGAATTAAAAAAATACATGGAAACCAATGAAAATGAAAACACAACTGTTCAAAATCTTTGGGATGCAGCAAAGGACAACCTAAGAGGAAAGTATATAGCAATACAAGCCTTTCTCAAGAAACAAGAAAGGTCTCAAGTACACAACCTAACCCTACACCTAAAGGAGCTGGAGAAAGAACAGCAAATAAAACCTAAACCTCGCAGGAGAAGAGAAATAATAAAGATCAGAGCAGAAATCTATGAAATAGAAACTAAAAGAACAGTAGAACAGATCAAGGAAACTAGGAGCTGGTTCTTTGAAAGAATTAACAAGATCGATAAACCCCTGGCCAGACTTATCAAAAAGAGAAGAGAAATGACCCAAATCTACAAAATCATGAATGAAAGAGAGAGATCACAACCAACACCAAAGAAATACAAACAATTCTAAGAACATATTATGAGCAACTCTATGCCAGCAAATTAGATAACCTGGAATATGTGGATGCATTCCTAAAGATGTATCAACTACCAAAACTGAACCAGGAAGAAATAGAAAACCAGAACAGACCTATAACCACTAAGGAAATTGAAGCAGTCATCAAAAATCTCCCAACAAACAAAAGCCCAGGGCCAGATGGGTTCCCAGGGGAATTCTACCAAACATTTCAAGAAGAATTAATACCTATTCTTCTGAAACTGTTCCAAATAGTAGAAATGCAAGGAAAACTTCCAAACTCATTTTATGAGGCCAGCATTACCTTGATCCCAAAACCAGACAAAGACCCCATCAAATAGGAAAATGACAGACCAATATCCCTGATGAACATGGATGCAAAAATTGTCACCAAAATACTAGCCAATAGGATCCAACAGTACATTAAAAGGATTATTCACCATGACCAAGTGGGATTTATCCCTGGGCTGCAAAGTTGGTTCAACATCTGCAAATCAATCAACGTGATACAATACATTAACAAAAGAAACAAAAGAAAGAACAAGAATCCTCTCAGTAGATGCAGAAAAATGATTTGACAAAGTACAGCATCCTTTCTTGATCAAAACTCTTCAGAGTATAGGGATAGAGGGTACATACCTCAATATCATAAAAGCCATTTATAAAAAACCTACAGCGAATATCATTCTCAATGGGGAAAAACTGAATGCTTTCCCTCTAAATCGGGAATATGACAGGGATGTCCACTATCACCACTGCTATTCAACATAGTATTGGAAGTCCTAGGCACAGCAATCAGACAACAGAAAGAAATAAATGGCATCCAAACTGGCAAAGAAGAAGTCAAACTCTCACTCTTTGCAGATGATATGATACTTTATGTGGAAAACCCAAAAGACGCCACCCCAAAACTGCTAGAACTCATACAGGAATTCAGTCAAGTGGTAGGATATAAAATCAATGCACAGAAGTCAGTGACATTCCTATACACCAGCAAGAAAAGAGAAGAAAGAGAAATTAAGGAGTCGATCCCATTTACAATTGCACCCAAAACCGTAAGATACCTAGGAATAAATCTAACCAAAGAGACAAAGGATCTGTACTCAGAAAACTATAAAATACTCATGAAAGAAATGGAGGAAGACACAAAGAAATGGAAAAATGTTCCATGCTCATGGATTGGAAGAACAAATATTGTGAAGATGTCCATGCTACCTAGAGCAATCTACACATTCAATGCAATCCCCATGAAAATACCATCCACTTTTTTCAAAGAAATGGAACAAATAATCCTAAAATTTGTATGGAACCAGAAAAGACCCCACATAGCCAGAGGAATGTTGAAAAAGAAAAGCAAAGCTGGCGGTATCACAATTCCAGACTATCAGCTCTATCACAAAGCTGTCATCATCAAGACAGTATGGTACTGGCACAAAAACAGGCACATAGATCAATGGAACAGAATAGAGAGCCCAGAAATGGACCCTCAACTCTATGGTCAACTCATCTTTGAGAAAGGAGAAAAGAATGTCCAATGGAACAAAGACAGTCTCTTCAACAAATGGTGTTGGGAAAATTGGATAGCCACATGCAGGAGAATGAAACTGGACCATTTCTTTACACCACACAGAAAAATAGACTCCAAATGGTTGAAAGACCTATATGTGAGAGAGGAGTCCATCAAAATCCTAAAGGAGAACACAGGCAGCAACCTCTTTGACCTCAGCCACAGCAACTTCTTCCTAGAAACATCACCAAAGGCAAGGGAAGCAAGGGCAAAAACGAACTATTGGGACTACATCAAGATAAAAAGCTTTTGCAAAGCAAAGGAAACAGTCCACAAAACCAAAAGACAACCGACAGAATGGGAGAAGATATTTGCAAATGACATATCAGATAAAGGACTGGTATCCAAAATCTATAAAGAACTCATCAAACTCAACACCCAAAGAACAAAGAATCCAATCAAGAAATGGGCAGAAGACATGAACAGACATTTTCCCAAAGAAGACATCCAAATGGCCAACAGACACATGAAAAAGTGCTCAATATCGCTCGGCATCAGGGAAATCAATACCTCAATGAGATACCACCTCACACCAATTAGAATGGCTAAAATTAACAAGTCAGGAAACCACAGATTTTTGAGGGGATGCAGAGAAAGGGGAACCCTCCTACACTGTTGGTGGGGATACAAGCTGGTGCAGCCACTCTGGAAAACAGTATGGAGGTTCCTCAAAAAGTTGAAGATAGAGCTACCCTATGATCCAGCAATTGCACTACTGGGTATTTACCCCAAAGATACAAAAGTAGGGATCCGAAGGGGTACATGCACTCCGATGTTTATAGCAGCAATGTCCACAATAGCCAAACTGTGGAAAGAGCCAAGATGTCCATTGACAGATGAATGGATAAAGAAGATCTTGTATATATACCTTATGGAATATTATGCAGCCATCAAAAGGAATGAGATCTTGCCATTTGCAATGACATGGATGGAACTGGAGGGTGTTATGCTGAGCGAAATAAGTCAAACAGAGAAAGACATATATCATATGACCTCACTGATATCAGGAATTCTTAATCACAGGAAACAAACTGAGGGTTGCTGGAGTGGGGGGTGGGGTGGGAGGGATGGGGTGACTGGATGATAGACACTGGGGAGGGTATGTGCTCTGGTAAGCGCTGTGAATTGTGTAAGACTGTTGAATCTCAGATCTCTACCTCTGAAACAATGCAATATATGTTAAGAAAAAGGAGAAAAGAAGAAGAAGAAGAAGGAGAAAGAAGGAGAAGGAGAAGGAGAAGGAGAAGGAGAAAGGAGGAGGAGGAGGAGGAGGAGAAGGAGAAGGAGAAGGAGAAGGAGGAAGAAGAAGAAGAAAAGAAGAAGAAAAGAAGAAGAAGAAGAAGAAGAAGAAGAAGAAGAAGAAGAAGAAGAAGAAGAAGAAGAAGAAGAAGTAGAAGAAGGAAGAAGAAGAAGAAAGAAGAAGAAGAAGAAGAAGAAGAAGAAGAAGAAGAAGAAGAAGAAGAAGAAGAAGAAGAAGAAGAAGAAGAAGATGAAGAAGAAGAAGAAAGAAGAAGAAGAAGAAGAAGAAGAAGAAGAAGAAGAAGAAGAAGAAGAAGAAGAGGGAGAAGAAGGTAGCAGGAGGGGAAGAATGAAGGGCGGAAATCGGAGGGGTAGACGAACCATGAGAGACGATGGACTCTGAAGAACAAACTGAGGGTTCTAGAGGGGAGGGGGGTGGGAGGATGGGTTAGCCTGGTGATGGGTATTGAGGAGGGCACATTCTGCATGGAGCACTGGGCGTTATGCACAAACAATGAATCATGGAACACTACATCTAAAACTAATGATGTAATGTATGGGGATAATATAAGAATAAAAAAATTAAAAAAAAATACAAATCAAAGCCACAAGGAGATACCACCTCATACCATTCAGATTGGCTAAAATTAATAACTCAGGAAACAACAGATGTTGATAAGGATGTGGAGGTACGGGAACCATCTTAAAATGTGGGAATGCAAACTGATGCATCCACTGTGGAAAACAGTATGGAGGTTCCTCAAAAAGTTAAAATAGAACTATCCTATGACCCAACAATTGCACTACTACGTCTTCCTCAAAAAATATGGGCACAACACATTCAACAATACTTTAAAAAATTCAAAATTCTTCTCTGTCAATGTGGGTTTCTTCTGTGGATGCAAGGATGGTTCAGTATTCACAAATCAATCAACATGATACACCACATTAATAAAGGATAAAAATTATTTAATCATCTCCATAGATGCAGAAAAAAGTTGACATAATATGATATTTTTTCATGATTAAAACTCAACAAAGTGGATTTAGAGGGAACACACCTCAATGTAATAAAAGTCATATTAACAAACCCACAATTAACATTATATTTAATGGTGAAAAATTGAGAGCTTTTCCTCTAGTAACAAGAACAAGAGAAGGATGTCCACTCTGCCACTTTCATTGAAAATAGTACTGGAAATCCTAACCACACCTATCAGACAATGCAAAGAAATTACACATATACTATATGCATAGAAAACCCTAAGGACTCCACCCAGAAACTATTAGAATAAATCAATTCAGTAAAGTTGCATGATACAATATTATTTTACAGAAATCATTTGCTTCTCTATACACTAATAATAGAGCAGCAGGAAAAATAAGCTTTAAAAAATCCCATTTAAAATTGCATGAAAAAAAAAATTACCAGGACTAAACTTCACCAAGGAGGGAGACGACCAATACTCTGAAAACTATAAAATATTGATTAAAGGAATTTAGATGACCAAAACAAATAGAAAGATATTCCATGCTCCTGGATTGGAAGAATTAATATTGTTAAAATAGCCATACTACCAAATCATGCTACAAATTCAATGCAATCCCTATCTAAATACCAACAAAAGCTTTCCCATAACTAAGACAAATAACTGTAAAATATGTATGGAACCACAAAAGACCCTGAATATCCAAAGTAATGTTCAGAAGGAAGAACAAGGCTGGATATATCAAATCCCAGATTACATAATATACCACAATGGTATAATAATTAAAGCAGTATGTTACTGGCATAAAAATAGACACCAGCTCAATGGAACTAAATAGAGAGCCCAGAAATAAAGTCCTGTTTATATGGTCAATCTATGACAAAGGAGGCAAGCATATAGAATGGGAGAAAAAAATCCTCTTCAGTAAATGGTCCTGGTTTAACTGGATAACTATGTGCAAAAGAATGAAACTGACTCACTTTCTTATACCATACACAGAAATAAAAATGGATTAAAGACCTAAATCTGAGACCTGTAACCATAAAGCTTCTCGAAGAAAACATAGGCAACAATCTCTTGGACACTGATCTTAGCAACACATTTATGTATATGTTAGCTGAGGCAAGGGAAACAAAAGCAAAACCAAACTACTGGAACTACACCAAAATAAAAAGCTTTTGCACAGTGAAGGAAACTATCAACAAAGTAATCAGCAGCCTACTGAATGTGAGAAGGTATTTGTAAGTGATACAACTGATAAGAGCTTAATACCCAAAATATATAAAATACATAAAACTCAATGCCAAAAATAAAAGGAAAATAAAGAAAAAAACGAAGTAATTCATTTAAAAATGAGCAGAGGACCTGATTAGACATTTTTCAAAAAAGTTATACAGATAGCCAATAGACACATGTAAAAAAGGTCAACATCACTAATCATCAGTGAAGTTCAAATCAAAACCATGAGATGTCATCTAACACTGGTCACAATGGCTAGTATCCAAAAGATAATAAATATGGGGCACCTGGGTAGTTTAGTTGGTTAAGTGCCCCACTCTTCATTTTGGCTCAGGTCATGATCTCAGTGTCCTGCGATTGAGCCCCAAGTGGGACTCCAGGCTCAGCAGGGAGTCTGCTTGAGTTTTTCTCCTTCCCCCCTCCCTCTGCCCCATCCCCCCCCCTCTCTGAAATGCATAAAAATAAATCTTTAAAAAAATTAAAAAGATAATAAATACTAAGTGTTGGTAAGGATGTGGAAGAAAGAGAACCCTCACATACTGTTGGTGGGAATCTAAATTAGTGCAGCCACTGTGGAAAACAGCATGGAGTTTCTTTAGGAAACTAAAAATAGAAATACTGTACAATCCAACAATTCCACCACTGATATTTACTCCCCCAAAACTGGAATCACTAATTCAAAAACATATATGCTCCACTATTTTTATTTCAGTATTATTTATAATATCCAAGATATGAAAGCAAACTAAGTGTCCTTGCACAGATGAATGAATAAATAATATGTGTGAATAATATAAATGCAGCCAAAGAAAGACCTTGCCATTTGCACCAACATGGATGAACCTAGAGGGTATTATGGGAAGTGAGATTTCAGACAAAAACAAAACCATATGGTTGCACTTATATGTGGAATGTTAAAAACAAAACAAAACAAACAAACAAACAAACAAAAAAGCAGAACCAGACCCATAAATCCAGAGAACACACTGGTGGTTGCAGGAGTGGGGGGCAAGGGGATGAAAGGGAGTGGGAGGTACAGGCTTCCCATTATGAAATGAATTAATCTTGTGGATGAAAGGTACAACACAGGGAATATAGTCTCTGGTATTGTAACAGTTGTGTAGTGAGAGATGGTAGCTACACTTGTGGTGAACAAAGAAAGCATAATATACAGAGTTGTGGAATCATGATGTTGTACACCTGAAACTAACATAATCTTGGTTATTAACTATACATTTTTTATTAAGTTCTCCATTTTAATTCCACTGTAGTCAATGATTCAATTGGTTGATTGATAATGAGCCATGGCACTAGAATTGCAAACTTAGGTAAATTTTCCAAATAATTAGCAATTTGGTCAATTTTTTCAAACAATTCCCAATAATGTCCTAATGTTTTGATACACTATGCTTTAGCTGATAAATACTCCTTTTCTTCCTTGAAAAATATATTTCCTACATTTTTGAAAAACTATCTTTTTCAGGAGTGGCTTAGTCAGTTAAGTGTCCAACTCTTGATTTTGGCTCAGGTCATGATCTCAAGGTCCTGAGATTGAGCCCTGAGTTCGGCTCCACACTCAGTATGGAGTCTGCTGGAGAGTCTCTCTCTCTCCCTCTGCCCCTCCCCCCTCAAGACACTCTAAATAAGTAAGTAAATAAATAAATAATAAAATCTTAAAGAGAATTAAAAATGATCTTTTTTCATTTTGACCAAATAGACACTATTGGACATTTTGAGGGTTCTATGTTGTACATAAATTTAGAGGTATGAAGTATATTGATTGCATGAACTGGGAGGTGATGAGAGTAGAACTTTAATACAATTCTTCACCATATGTTTTTTGTTGTTGTTTGGTATTTTTAGCTTTACCTTTGATTACTCTCCTGATTCTTTTCAACACTAGTTGAGGTAAATCATGTTGGCAGGAAAGTAGCCCTCAAGATACTGGAAATTCAATCAATGGAGAAAAACTAAATAGAAACACATCTTGGTTCTACCGGAATAGCTACATAGGGCTATCTATAGCACCAACATTAGTTCTGAAGAAAACATTTGTTTAAAGTTATCATTGGACACATTGAAAAATGAAGTACAGAAGTGCTACAGGCTGTGGGTAGCCAGTCCTACTTAGAGAAAGTTATCAAGTTAGATCACAGAGAAACAGGCTCTCTTAGAGACGTCTCCCCCATCCCCTGCCAGGGACTGGAGAAAGGTAGTCACAGGCAGTCATGGCCCATGAAGAAATGTTCTGGATACTGCTCTTGATTGCATACCCCCCCCCCAAAAATTAGAGAATACCTGCATTCTGATACCAAAAATCCCATCCTAATGCTAAACTAAGATTTCAGGTAATAAATTATGTCACAGAGAATTTGATTATCTCTGGATGAATAACGAAGAACATAACAAAACAAACAAATAAGTAATCTAGTTTCTAAACCCTCAAATTTAAGTGTCAGGTCACAAACGAAACAAGTATATTTTTTTTTTCTTCTTGATGAAATAATTGACCTTGACCAGACAACCTCAATTATCTGACAAACATGCAGAGCCATGAGTATGTAGATGAAATTATTTTTTCTGTTCAGGTTTTCTTGTCCCCAACTTAAAAGGCTAAAGACCTCTTATGCACCACTTATAATTTTTTGTTACTATTATTCTCTAATTCTTCCACAAATGAAACCAATGTCCCATTCTTTTTTTTTTTTTTTTTTACCTTTGGCTTTTCTAGCACACACAAGTAGAACAATGATGATTGTAGCAACGGCCAGGAGAAACAGGATAATGACCAACCCCACTGTCCAAGGACAGTCCTTAGGGAACAAGTCATCTGAAAAATAGAGATTGTCTCACTTAATATCCAGGTTGGCATCAATGATTTGGCTGCTGGGAACAAATCCAAAATGTTTTCTTTTAGGAAACATTGCTAGGAATGGCACAAATTCTCTCACCTATCTCTCCTTGCAATTCTACAGAATTCAGGAATGCTAAAGATGCTCTGTTTCCTTTCTTGTTCCTAATGTATCAAGATTCAGAAGGTTTATTTTATAAATCATCACATGTTTTAATATGCAAGAAACATACAAATAATGCATCAGACATCCATGTATCCACAATTAAGATTTAACAAACATTAATACTACTATATTTGTGACAGATAATTATCTCATAATAAAAAATCTACAAATACAATTAACTATTTATTTTCATCCTTTCTCTTCTTTCTCCTACAGTTCCCCAAACTGACTTTTCCATGCATCCTTTCTATCTGGTGATTTTCTACATAAACATATATATGAGCTTGACAATATGCCAATGAGTGAGAGGCCTGTGGGGCTTCTCTAAAGATTAAAGGAGAAATTGTGACATCTTGGATAATAAGCCAAATGGGATTCATGTTCTAGATTCTAGAGACAGAGATTTATTTCAATTCAAAATTTCTTATGAGATATCTGTCAGCTAGCAATTTAAAGCAGCAAAATTGACTATCATTTTGATATTTTTCTATTTTAATGTTGTTCCAAAAGAGGCACCAAGGACACTCTTATTCAAGGACTACCATCATTTAAGATCTCAACAATATGTCTGTGTAGTTTTTAATTGATGAATTCAAATATATAAGTATAAAAAAACTTTAATATATTTTATCTCTTACATTCAGATTTTCAAGAGTCTTGTAATATTGCCCCAACTCATGATTTCCTCTTATATAATTCAACTTATTTTTTCACAATAAAAGCCTAAGTAAGAGACTGTTCATTTCACCTTTTCTAACTTTGTTTTACTAAGATAATTGGAAAAAACAAACAAAGATCCTCTATTCTGGTTTCCATGTTTGTTTCATTCACATTTCCAACCTCAATTCCTCTTTCTAATTATCTTAAACCATTGTGACTTCCCAAATTAAAATATTACACAGATGACACTTTTCTTGTTGATAAAAGGTCATACAAATTTTTATCCATTGTAGAAAAATAGAGCTCAGCATTTTTCTAAGTAATGGGGACATAAAATAAATAAGATATAGTGTCCTCCAGAGTTTATTATTCTATCTGAGGAAATAGTGAAACATATAATCACAGCAATGTATGCATAAAGAGGGCACTTAACACAGAATGGGCTGAAGACCACATCCTGGGAGGATTAGGTTAGTATTGAGGGGCCAGTAAGAAACTCTTAGTGACAGGAAAATGAAACAAATGTGTCAGTAACAGTCTACAATGGGTATTGCATGGTTAAATATGTTCAGAAAATTAATGTGGGGTAGGAGCCATTGGAAACAAGGAAGAGAGGGATGAAAGATGAAGCTGGAGAGATACAAAAGGTCAAGGGATAAAGAGTGTTGTTGAAAGGCTGTAATACTTCAAATAAAGACAGTTGCATAGACGGGAAGCTGGAGGATATCATTTGGGCAAACTATTTATTTGAAAGATCACTTTGGGTAGGCATAAAGAGTAGACTGGAATGTCTGAGCTGTTCTCTGCCTGTGATATTAATTATTTTCATTAATACTAATAACAATTTCATGAGGTAGACCCTAATATTACCCATGTGTAACAGATGGGAACTGAGCACAGGGAGCTCAGTACTTAACCAAGATCAGGAAGCTGGGAAATGGCCCTACCAGGATTCAAATTCAATTGGACAGATGGGAGAAAACACCAAGTTGTGAAAAGTGGCTTTCCCCAGGCAGTGGATTAGGAGAAGTTTAGGAGGAACTTTGAAAGATTCCTCAAATTCCTCAGTTCCTCATTTTTATAAAGTAGGACAATGACATTTCTATCACAAAAAGAAATACAAAACAAGACCAAATATGAATTTTTACAAGTTCTCCACATTAAGAGTTACAAATGGATAAACTAGAACATTCTTCTAGGTCTGTCAGTCATAGGTCTTTGTCAGTAAGATCTTCTCAAATAGCAGTGATATCTCAAGATACAGACTTTGGAGGGAACTGACCTGCCACGGAAACATGCACTTCCTTCTCCACATTGAGTATTAGGTTCCTTACAACACAGGACACATTTGCTGTTGAACTTTTGTCCACTGTGAGAGATGATTCCACACGAAACAGTCCATTTTCTTCTATTGTCTTTGTCTCAGAGGCTGGCATCAAGTGCAGTCCTTGATGGTCCCTCCATCGCAGCTCAGGCTCTGGATACCACCTGGTGGATGTGCAGGTCAACTTAATTTCCTGCCTATTTCCATGCTCAATGTGAACATGAGGAGCCATACCTGAGCCTAGAATAGCCAAAGAGAGACAGAGAAATTACACTTCTCCAAGAGTTTTGTTGCCATTTTACATTTTAATTAGTTTCTTAGGAAACTCAGTTTTCTTATTTATAAAAGTGGAGGTTAGAAAAACAACTAGTCACAAAGAATTTTGTAGAAAACAAATCAGCTGTATCAACATTTAAGAAGTATCCATATGCCAGCATGTCTGTATTGGTTTCTTTTTCCTCTCTCGCCTTTGAAACATAACTGATTATTTTATCTGATAATTCATAAATTTGGGTAGAAGAACACTCTATCAATTTATTTGCAGCCTCTAAAGTAAAAGGCACACATCAGTTAGTGGTTATCTGTGACAAATTGTTAGTCATTCTCCAAATATCTTTAATCCCTAATTCTAAAGAAGTACTTTTTTTTAAAAGATTTTATTTATTTATTTGAGACAGAGAGAGACAAAGAACACAAGCAGGAGGAGGGGCAGAGGGAGTGGTACCAGCAGATTTCCCACTGAGCTGGGAACTTGATGTAGGGCTCCTTCCCAGGACACTGAGATCATGACTTGAGCCAGACACTTAAACACCCGAGCCATCCAGGTGCCCCAAAATGTTATTTTAAGTAAGAACGTTTATAATTTGGGGAATGATACCAACATCAATGTGCTCCAAAGAACTAGGTATGGGTGACTTCTGAGCACCTGAATATTGTTAGGAACTGAAATTCATGTTTTAATCAATTAAATTTATTTCAACTAAGTTTAAATTTCAATGTAACATGTGGCTAGTAGCTACCATTTTGGATGGTACAATGGGGAACTTTGGGGAACAATATAAGTTTTAACTGTGGATATGTCAGCCCAGGCTAAGAGTGCTCGTTCCAATCCCCCTTACAATTAGGAGTGACTTTGATATGCTGGTGGAAGTGTTTGAAATGAAAATGATGTGCATGCCTTCTAGAATATTTCCTTCAAAGGAAGGAGGTACACCTTTTCTTTCACTCTTTCTCTCTTCTCAAGGGCTGGAGCACACAGAGTGTCTGTGAGTCATCTTCAAAAGTGGATTATGTGGATATAGCAAAACATCAAGATAAGAAATGTGTGAACCTGACAGTGTCTAGCCATTCTTTCAGTTCTGTGCTCCCTTCTGCCTTTAACTCAGAGAAAAGAAGCTCTGGTTTAAGCAACTGTCTTTGGAAGTTCAGTGAATAGTATGCAGCATTCCACACAGTGTTATGTACAGTAACTAATACAATCTATAACAACAACAACAAAAAGATCAAATTACAGGGATCAAATTATCCTTGTTTTGGTTTGAATTATATCTTCTGAAAAGATATGTTCAAGTCCTAACCTTCAATATCTGTGCCCTTATTTGGATACCATTTTGTACATGTAATTAGTAAAGTGGAAAATATACTGGATTAGGGTGGGTCCTAATCCAAAGGGAATGTGGCCTATATGAACAGAAAGAAATTTGGACACAGAGACACAGGAAAGTGACCCTGTGAAGATGGAGGCAGAGAATGGAAAGATCTCAGCACAAGCCAAGGCATGCCGGGGCTACCAGAAGCTGGAAGAAGCAAGTAAGCACTCCCCTCAGATGTTTCCCTGGGACCATAATCTTGATGACAAATTGATTGTGGACTCTGGCCTCCAGAACTGTGAGAAGATACATTTTTGTTGTTTTTAGGCCAGCCCATTTGTAGTAATTTGTTAAGGCAGTCCTTCTATTAGGTTGGTGAAGGAAAATTATCTAATGTCATCTGATGTTGCATGGATGGCCAGACCCTGACAAACACGAGAGGAGGTAGTAAATAGCATGCCGCACCAGTGATGACCTCGTTGGCACAGTGGTGCCCCCCAGTGCTGGTACCGATAAATGGTATTTTCAAAATACAATAGCTTTGAGAATCAGTAGAGCATCATGGCTATGAGGATAAGCTCTAGAGTCAAAGGTTATATTTGTACTGGCTGGCATCAGTGACCCAGTGTAACTAATGACCCAATCACTCTGTGCCTCATCCCCCTTTCGTAAAACAAGGATAAAAAGCGTCTCAAGTCATATGATTGGTATAATGATTGCTTCATATAAACTGCTTACTGGGCTGAAATAAATGAATAATAAATAAATAAATAAATAAATAAATAAATAAATAAATAAATAAATAAATTTTATTCATCTTAAAGAGTTAATCAATAAAGAATACAAAGAAAAGATGTTTTTGTTTTTGTTTTGTTTTGGCTGGGATCTTTCAATATGAAAGGCCATCCCATTGCATTTCATGTATTCAGGCTACCTTCTAAGAGTTGAAGGGAAATGGTATTATGGGTGGGTATTTTCTAAAAACAAAATTATATTTATCAGCTTTTTGTAGAAACACGATAAATATTTCATTAGTATCTGATTTTCTGGAGGAAGAGGAGTGATGTTGTACTTCAAATTATGCCATCCTATTTACCTTATTAAATGTGTGGGCTAAGGGAAAACACAACCTCTGGATACACCATCAATTAATAATAGGAGTGGGAATTAGGAGTGCGGTAATTTCACAATGGATAATTTCAGAGATTTAAAACATGTATTCCAAGTGTGGTGTTAGCTATTAATGACCTAATTTGCATTATCAAGTCAAAACTGAGGGGTCAAAGTGGAGAAAAGATTGCCAGCAGGAGAAGAAACCAGGTCATGATGGTTGTCCTATTACTGTGGGTTTCAAACTGGCATCCTTGAGGCCTGGTTGGTTTCTGACAGAGCACAGGTTGACCTGAATACATTCTTTATCCATTTAAGTGTCTTGGATTTTCATTGTCCTATGGCCAGGGCAGGGAGAGAAAATCTATAGTGTCCATACTTATGAGACTATCTGATTATGCCACCTAGTATCAGGCCTTCAATTTTATGTCTTATCTCTTAGAAAATATTTTGGTGTGTTTGCAGGCTATACTTGTGGTTGCCCTAATAGCTATTAATTGATGGATTTGCTTACCTGCATCTTGTGAGTGTCAAATTACTTAGATAGTAGAGGGCAATTGATTTTAAGTAGAATTTAATGTTGGTGTTTACTGAGGTTCCGGGTTTTGCAGAAATTATATTACCCACACTCTCCTGGATATTTAAATAGCACAGGGAAAGAGTTGGTTTTGTTTTGACTAAAGGTATTGAAGAATCTTTTCTTTAGGAGACAGTGTACAACTGTGGAGCTGTCTGCAGAGACTGCGTCTTTATCAGAAACTGGTTACTCATCCTGGGGCAAATATCACTCTTCCAGAATGGAGAAAAGGATAAAGAAATTCATGCCAGAAATAACAGTAATTTTTTAAGATTTTATTTATTTATTGGAGAAAGAGAGAAGAGATAGCAACAGAGAGCACAATTGGGGAGGAGTGGAAGAAGCAGGCTCCCCACTGAGCAAGGACTCAGATGCAGGACTCCATCCCAGGACCTTGGGATCATAACCTGAGCCTAAGGCAGACACTTAACTGACTGAGCCACCCAGGCGCCCCTAGTACAGCCATTCTTAAAAAATTACAGTAACTAAGGGAATCAGAAGAAAACCTAAGGTTTCCAGCTAGAGAACATCAAGGACTCTGGAAGAGTCTGGAAGAGATGAAAACTTCTAATGCCACACATTGACACTACTTTTCATTGGGTATAGGTGTTGGACACAAGTGAATCCAACCCAGGAAGAACAACACAGGTCATAAATAATTCACCTGGAGGAGGTGAGAGCATTAAATCAGCATAGCACTTTATATTCCTGATTTATAATGACTAAGGTTAGTAGGTACAAAATGAGATAGCTCCCACATAATCAAAAAGTTGTAGCAAAAAACAGCCCACTTGGAAAACATTTAAAGTACAACCCCCTATATTTAGGGAGCACAGAAGTCTTTTTTTTTAAAACCATCTGGATTATTCAGAACATATTTGTGATCACTTATTATGTCAATATTTATATACAAGTTTATGTTTTTTAAGCCAGAGGGAGATACAATTTCCCAAGAATTTGAAAATACATCTCTTCTCATTAATTTGGAATGCATCCCATGAGTGCACTGTGAATGGTTGCATCTGCAAGTATTGTACTTAGTTGGAATATAAAGTCCAGATGTTTCTTTTGCCCACAGGGAACATGAAAGCATGAACCAAATTTCTTTGGATACTGTGGGAACTTATGGGTGTAGTAAGAAGGTGGGTGGAATTCATGGTTATTGATGTAATATATGTCCACAGTGCAAATTAAGAAGATCACCATAGGCTTTATCTTCATTTTATTTAAAAAAAAATTGTCCTTGGGTAACCAATACAACTTCCCTTGAATTTATGATTTGGAAAAATCAAGGATGTATCAGATAACCTTATCTACAAGATAAAGGAATTATAAAGTAGATTCTAGAAGTGTATCAATGAACCATTGTTGGAGCTGATAAACTCATGCAGAAAATCAATGTCAGAGTTTAGTGGCAATAGCTTCAAGATTGGAAATGCATTCTTCTAAGGAGAATGGGGTAAAATAGAAGGATAGTGGAAAGTTGTTTTCTATTTAGTGATAGGATAACCGTACAAAGAACAAGTAAGTCTGAGATAAAATTGAGATGACCCTGAAAAAATGACATGTTGTTCATTGAAGAAGCAACAGTAGCAACTGGCTCTCAAATTCAAAGCCCTTGATAAGAGCTTACCCAAGGTTTAGGAAATGTCTGTAGAACTTCTAGAAGTGGATGTCCAACACTTGGATTGCTTCAGAAGTTACCACAGTAGAGTGAATGATCCTTGCTCTAAAGGTAAATCTCAGTGAATGGATGAACATAATTTCTCATTCATCCCTGTTAGTGCCTGGTTAAATGCCTCCAGTGGGAGTGACATTCGCTTGTGTGAGGAACTCCAGTATACTTTCCTAAAGATGCAGATTTTCTGGGACATCTGGGTGGTTCACTTGGATAAGCATCTGCCTTCAGCTCAGGTCATGATCCCAGGGTCCTACGATCCAACCCTGCCTTGGGCTCCCTGTTCAGGGAGAAACCTGCTTCTCCCTCTCCTCCCCATTTGTGCTGTCACTAGCTCTGTCTCTCTCTCTCAAATAAATAAATAAAATTTAAAGAAAGATGCAGATTTCTCTAAACCCAGGAAGGAATCTCAGAAAGAGGTAACTATTCTCTCCTTGACTCAGCAGAAATACTATTAGGTGATGTATGGATCAAAGTGTCTGGCAACAAAAACTTTGACTCAAAAAAGTGTTTAAATCTTGCAAGCAAGTCTCTTCACAGTAGCCCCCTTTATCTTATGAAGAATTATATAGTACCCACCATTTATTATATAAATGTGGATAAAGGATTACTTAGAGCATATGCAGAATTGTCACTAAACAGGAGACAGGAACATTTGCAAACAGGTTAGGGAGTCCTGGAGGAGAAGATTTTCCTGCCTTTGGGAGGAAGGTCAATATTATTGGCTCCATCTGATGGATTAGGTTAGTTTCTCTTAATATACATTATAAGGAGGTGATACAGAAACTCATCATCTGAACTCAGTCTAAGGCCTTACAATGTTTATAGAGAAAATGCTGATTAAGTCTCAGTGTATGGTTGAATTAGAATCCTAACCTTTCATTCTGGCAGTATAGTTTTTTTGTTTGTTTGTTTTTGTTGTTTTGTTTTGTTTGTGGAAAATATCTGAGAGGGAGTGAGATTTAAGGGGACAGATTATGCAGGGATCTGAACAAACAAGGATGTTATACTGAGAGTCAGCAACATCGCATCTGACTGGACCGTTGCCAGAGTGGGGAGCAGCAAGGTGCAGAAAACGTAGCCTGGTAGCAGGCTGGTGAGATTCTTGCTGCCTCTGTTTAGTTCCTTCTGTGTTTCTGAATAGAGACTAAGATACATTCCTGGGACTCTGCTGAGATAGTACCTACTATAACCCCTGTTCTTTCTTTCCTTCAAAGTAATGATGTTGCAATAGAAAACATGAAAATATATTTTTACTGCAGCCAAAGAATGTTGGGATGGATTGATTGATCGGTTTTACATATTTAACTTTCTAGGCATTACATCATAGTATTTGTATAGATTTAGCCACCTCTACCCATATACACAGATACTTCAGACTGTTGATGTAAACATAATAAAATTTGTGTAAGAGTTTTCATTGCAGAGACTCACCTGTGACCAGCACTTGGGATGTTGCCTCATTGTAGTATGTGGAGCTTTCAAAGAAACATGCATACTCCCCTCCATCTGAAGGTTGGATGGGATGGATCCTTAGGGCAACATGCCCTCTGGTAATATTCTCCTTCAGGAACTCTGTCCTCCCTTGGTACTCTGGCCTCTGCTCTTCCATATCATTCTGGGAAGTACTATAACGGTGCACCAGGCCAAAAGGATCATTCCGGTACCATCTCACTTCCATGTTCTGAGCATCCATTGATGGGCTGAGCTGGCAGGACAACACAGCCTCTTCCCCAACCAAGGCAATGACTGGTGCTCTTGGTCCTGTCACATGGAATTGCCCTGGAAGTAATTTTGAAAACAATGGAGTCATCACTGAGACTGTGACAGGCATGATTGTGACCATCTGATCAGTAAACAAGTAGACCACGCTAACTAACTTAGTGAGCTGTGGCCATTTAACGAACAGAACTAAAATAAGGACACACAAATACACTGTTAGTGTAAGAGATAGTAGAGGACATGATGCCAATGAGCAACAGTCACATGATCCCAACAAAAATTTAATTGGGTTTTCCCTTTGTCTACGATTGGAATTCAAATTATATAAATCTCATTCTTTTTGCCTTATATGCATATATATCATATATTATTTTATAACAATATATATTATGTAAATATTTGATATATAATATATAGTTATAGTATTTTATAATTAGTTATAATATAATTAAATATTTATATAATATATATTGTTATAAAATATTATCATTTAACAGATGGGGATATTGAGTCAGTCAATGATTAATTATTGGGTCAGTGATTAATGAATTGAGTGGAGGTCTCCCCAGACTGCAGGCCATGGGGACAGGGATCTGGGACTACTATTACTACTCACTGCTCCCGGCCCAACCACAGTCGATGGAGGCTTGCTCTGCGTGGCCCAAGCTGTTCCCTCCACAGGCCCTCACCAGGCACCCCCTGTCCTCCTCACCCCAGCATCTCTCTCGTTCTACTTCCCCCTCTGCCTCTCCCCCTTACTTCTTCTCTTTCCTCTCTCATAAGTAAATAAAATCCCCCCGAAAAGTAAAAGATTGAGCATGAAGGTGGACATTTTGAACCTTTTAGACCTGGCTAGGAACACTCTCCTGTATGTATATCTTTGTCACCTTCCCCCTTGTGCTCATGGCTGCAGAGGTACATGATCTCCCAGGGAGGGAGAAGCCCCACGGTGCAGGGACTCTGGGGTCCTGAGTGACCACAGGAAGGCGCTCCATCTCCCATCTGAATAGCCACTCAGCGCTGTCATGTGGGGGAATCCATGGTGACATGCTACCGGAACTTGGGGAGATATTTGGTACTTCAGCGTAACAAAATATACCTGCTAAATGTTGAAATCACCAAGTTAACTTCAATAGTTACCAGCCTAGTAGCTTTAAAAATGACCAAAGGGGCACCTGGCTTCCTCAGTCAGTAGGACACGTGGCGCTGGATCTCGGGGTGGTGAGTTTGAGCCCCACATCGAACACAGAGTTTACTTAAAACACAAAACAAAAGAAAACAAAGCCCTTCCAAAGGACCCAAATCAATTAGGCTCCAACAATTGGGCTGGTCGGTGGTGGGATGGATCCTCTGGCCTGTTCATCAGCCGCTGTGCCCTGAGCACTCAGATGAGGCAGGTGCTTCTCACCACCCGGGTTCTCCCTCTAGGAGCTCAGGGTCTAGAGGGAAGATGGACAAACATGAATGAAAAACGTGAATGAAAAGAGCAGTTACTCCATAGGAAGAGAGCAGGGGCGACAGCTGGGTCCCGAGCTCCGGCAGGTGAGGGGTCTGACAAGGCCGTGCTGAGGTGACATTGAGATTTCCTGAGGCAGGCCAAGGAGACACCCCAGCACAAATCCAAGTATATGCAGCCAGCAGAGG